>NC_133557.1:14500000-17000000 GCF_048773025.1 Camelus bactrianus | reverse complement strand
TTGCACTGGAAAGAAAGAAACACTGTTTAAGTTAAGTAAATGCTAGATTCTAGTATTACCGTTGAGTGAAGTTACAAACATGTGAGGTTACTCGGCCTGAGGAAAGAATTTCTAAAACAATTACCAGAAAACTGTGACCTAGCCAGCGAAGTGTGTGGATTCTCTATAAAGATATGCATGTAAGCTAGTGAGCAGCCCACGACCTTGAAGGGTGTGCTCCAACTATCCAACCCAGAAAGTCTGAAACCAACCCAGGACTACATACCAAGTCCATTCATATCTTAGTCTCAGTTTAATAAAAGTCCAAGGCAGTCTCTTGGCAAAAAATAGCTGCCCTGTGCCCAGTCACTGATGTCTAAGAAGTCAGAATGCCTAGCTTCCTGTATTTTATTATTCTGCATTCCTAGAACAGTTACAGAACACGCCTGAAGAGGGCACCGGCTTCTCTTGGTCTAATGGACCCAAAGTACATGGCATAATTTTCAAAAATGTTCTCAAACAAAACTAAAAGTTCAAAGTTTCAAGAAAGCAAAACTCTCAAAACACTTTGTCTGAGACAATAACGCGAACACTTCCAACAACTCCTAGTAAATCCATCCTGCCTTTCAGTGGAGCAGCTGAAAATACAGGATCATGAAGTCCTGGTTTCTTGAAACTAAAGAAGACACTCAGTTTATTTCAGGGAGTTGAGGCTGATAAGGAAAACAGAATCAAAATGGCAAAAAAAAAAAAAAAAAAAAAAAAAAAAAAAGTACAGGAAAAGTGACTTCTAGATTGTACTCATTTTCCTCTCCTTCTGGAAGAGAGAGAATGTATTTGCACTCAGGTCTACACCCAACCCTAAAACATAGATCAAGTAAGCTTCTATACATGAGCCGCAGAATAGCCCTAAGGAGGAATTCAGAGTAGGGTTTTTTCAGGAAACTCCAAAATCACTACTGGCTATGGAGTTTTTTTTTGAGGGTGATGAAAGTGTTCTGAAATTAGACAGAAGGTAGTGGGGAGGTAATACAACCTTGTAAAATACTAAAAACCAATAAACTGTACACTTTAAAGGGGTGTTTTTACAGACTATAAATTATATCTCAATTTAAAAAATTTCTTCCTGTCAACCTTTTCTATTCAGAATGGCCTTCTAGAAAATGTGCTTGTCAGTTTCACTAAATGGCACTCTAGAAATTCTCATGTTGGCTTAGATCAATCCTCTCACAGCCAACTTCCTTGAAAACCCAGAGATGGCCAGGTCAGTGCATTTTAGGCAAGCTCAGAAAATACAACAACACGGGCAGCTGGCCTACTGGGCACACATGGAGAAAAAGAAGCCAAGGCAGCAGTGGAGTCTTACCTAGAGAAGCCATTTTCCTTTTCCTTTTTTATTTTTGCATCCCCAGCGGCTCTAATCTGAAAGGTAAAACAACAATAACTGATTAGTACCTTAAAATGACTAAACTTGAAGAAGCCTCTCCCTTATTTTAGAATATGTGGCCTCAATTCTTAGGGCATCTTGATCTCAGACTGACTTTCCCTGTTAGCAAAACTAAGCAGGTGAACCAAAGGTCTTGACGTTTTTCCAAGACTCATTTTTTACAATTCTTTAAGGTGAATTTCCCAATATACTGAGAAATGTTTCCCCTCAAAATGGTGACTTTTTACACACACACACACACACACACACACACACACAAAGAGCATCAATGGAAGAATACAAAAAATATTATAATGGCTATGTCCAGAAAGGAAAAGATGGAGGACAGTGAACTGGTGGTGAAAGGGAGATGCATTTTTCACTGTTATTCCCTATTTTATATTGTCTGAATTTCCCAAGTTCAATCAGCATTACTTTTTTAGAAACTGAAATAAAAAAAATTTTTAAACATCTATGCACACTATTACTACTACTCATTCACAGCCAGATGAGCCTAACTATTTGAGAAGGCTTGTACTGGTTATATAGCAACCAAAAGCCACAAAGGGCACCAGCATCACTAAATTATCTTTCACTCAGGAAGAATTTTCATTCAGCAGAGGAACAAAGTGGCATTAGGCCTTCTCCTTAAAACAATTTATTTTCCCCCGAAAGAAAACAGTATTTCCAGAAGCCCCACATTGCCCAATTTATCCATTTGGCATATAAAATGAGGTAATGATACAGACAGATTTGGTGCCGTGAAATGCTGTGGTAAAGGGCTCCGGTTTTCATAGTTTAAGACTACGACTGGCTCTGAAGTCTCCTGACACAGACTTTTCCACCCAAAGGCCTAGGAGTCTTACTGTGCAATGAAGGTACCTCCACCACTTGCTCTCAAAGGTAAATACAGTGAAAAGTACATCCTACTTCTCTTCCTTCCCCCCTGGAAAGTCCTGTACCTTTTCCTCCTTTCGTTTTTCCTTGTCTCTGTCTTTGTGTTTGTCTTTATGCTTTTCTGAGCTTCCATCTTTATGTTTGGTTTTCTCCTTCTCTTTGTGTTTCTTTTCAGAATCTTTATGTTCACTGTGAAAAATAAGACACAAAGAGTTAGCCCAGAGTAGGGACCAGAGTTCATTTCACAGGATCAACTCACGAGACACCCTAAAATAACATGGACCATGGAAACTTACAAAGCTTTAAATACCAGTCCTGACAGAAGGCTCAAGTAGAGGCTCTTGGCTACACACTTTCTTTATCTTGTTAATGTTTTTTTTTTTTTCAAAGGAGCAAAGGAACCACATAGAGAAGCATAGTCATTCTAAACAAACCAGGACATTTTTTAAAAAGTAGTTCAGACTACACAGCAAACCTACTGTATTTCCACATTCTACCAGCAAAAAAAACAATGAAAGCTCCAGCTTGAGCATTTATAGCTGATGTGAGGAGGTAAAAAACAGGTCATTAAAAATCATTTGGTGGCTCAGTGCCAGACTTGAGACATATCACAAATGTAGCCACACCAAGGCCTTGTACAGTGAACAGCCCAACACAGTCAATGTTTCCTGCCCCTTTAACTAGGAAAAACTAGTCACTTCTAAACGGGGCTTATAAATCCTGTTTGGTCCTTTCCTCACAATAAGACAAGACCCATCTAAAAGCAAAGGCATGTCCCATGCTAAACATTTAAAAGTCTTGCTTTCAGAGTGGCTTGTGAACACACGGGTAGCACTTTAAAAAGGTATTGCTCCTCTGGAAAGTAAAATACGACATTACAAAGAAAGAGCCATTAAAATGGTCATGCCCTGGGATCTAGCTCCTGGGGATTTCACTTTGGGAAAACATTATAGAAAGATGTTCACTTGGATGATTCCCGACAAAAAGGAAACAAAAACCAACAAGAAAAGCCTGATAACAACCTTAGTGAGTAACAAGAGGGGGAAACTGATATATCAAAGCTATGTATCAAAGTTATCATCATTATGTAGCTATGCTATAATTTGTGAGTCCTACAAACATGCATGGAGAATGTTTATGACACATAATGCAAAAAAGGAACATACACAATGACTGCATTTATATAAAAACATGCATGTGGACAAAGACTAAAGAGCAAAAATCACAAGCTGTAGTTTAAGTTGGCAGAACACTGGCTGACTTTACTTCAGTGCACCTGGCAGGCAACTTAGGCACCTTGCTCACAACAGCAACCAATACATTCCACAAGTTAACAAAAGGGATCATGAACTCAAGTGCTTTGAAATGGGGGTCCACCCCAGACACAGGACAGTTGGCAGCAACCCCAGTTGACAGCGACAGTCAGGCCTATAGGTTACATCAGCTCTTGCCTTTTCCACCACAGACTTATTTCCCATCTGTCACATTTACTACCTCCATCCCAGAAAAAAATTAGATTTTTACCAGCAATGAGCTCATTGGGCTATGACTATCTCACGAAGTTTATTCTAAAGAGATCTGGCTAGCATACTCAGCTACATCAAAGGCTAAAAGGGGAAAAACAAATGATGGCAACTAGTCAGGTGAGAGCCACAGAACCTGGATCAGTAATGTATCTGCTGTCACTCACATCTGTGGGTACAAAAGGAGCCCCAACCAAAGCTAGGAGTTTGGATAACAAACAAGCAGAAAATCTCTGAAATCCAGCCAGGAGGGCAGGGGGCCTAGTATAAACAGGATTACAGGTTTAGGGAAAACTCAGGCAACTGTCACAGATGGAAAAGAATCAACGTCCTCTTTTCTTGTTTTATATACTCTCCTTCTATGTTGCTCTCATTAGATTGTTATTTAGATGTGTCACACGTTGACACACGACAAGTTTCTACAAGAGCAAACTTTTTAACTCATGAGAGTTGAGCCTAGTTCTAGCGTGCTTGGAAGCACATGGTAATCAACATTTCCCACTAGACTTTTCATTCTCAGCATTATTATGATGTCACTCTCTACTCAAGGTGCTCTCATAATCTGTTTTTTACCAAAATGCAATGTTTTGTAAACAGATTTATCTTTTACTTTGTACAAAAATGGCTCTCAGTTGTATTAACACTCTTACTTCCAATTCTCATTCATTTCTCCAGCTTTAGAATGACTGGTGAAAAAGCAAAGGCACCAAGATTACAACTGATTCTTCAGAAGTTTACAGATTTGAAATTACAGGCCCAAGGTTCTGACATTACCAGCAAAATGTCTGAGCTTACTATTCCATTATACAAGCACTGTAGTTTAAGCTTTTGTTTTGACAGTAACTTTGTAAGAGGAATTAATAGGCATCTACAGAAGTTTACACCTGAAAGCAAAAAATGTGTAATAGTTGTATTCATAACATTAAAAGATGAATATACTTTTCCCCCCTAAAGTAAGAAAAAAGGAAAAAAAACCCCACTTTCTAGGCAAGCATTGTGTTCAGTGCTTTCACACACACTATTTAATTAAGTACTCACAACACTCCTGTGAAGCAGACTTTATTACCCCCTTAGACTGAAACAGAGAAGTCAGTGGTTCAAAGTCTTATTCAAAGTTATAAAGCTAGAAAGAAGGGAAGTTGGAATTTGAACTCAGTTATTTCCATCTCCAAGTTCAGAGTACTTTCCACTAAATCAATACTGTTATATTTCCATAAAGTTGATAACTATCACTTAAGGTAGCTTGGTGTTAGAGACAAACGCGTGGCCAGTCTCAGATTTGACGTATATGGTCAAAATTTTATTTTACCATCAAGTAGAAACTTTCCAGAATAGAGATCTAGGATATCCGAAATGATAAAACCTTTGGGATAGCTGCTTCTCATTCTGTCTTTGCATGAAACTCTAAACGGCTGATTCAGGAACCTAAGTTTAGGAACACTCTATATATATATATATATTTTTTTTTTTTTGTGCTATACAGTGTAATCTTGTTTATCTATTCTACAATTTTGAAATCCCAGTCTATCCCTTCCCACCCTCCACCCCCCGGTAACCACAAGTCTGTATTCTCTGTCTGTGAGTCTATTTCTGTCCTTTATTTACGCTTTGTTTTTGTTTGTTTGTTTGTTCTTGTTTTTGTTTTTTAGATTCCACATATGAGCGATCTCATATGGTATTTTTCTTTCTCTTTCTGGCTTACTTCACTTAGAATGATATTCTCCAGGAGCATCCATGTTGCTGCAAATGGCATTATGTTGTCGGTTTTTATGGCTGAGTAGTATTCCATTGTATAAATATACCACATCTTCTTTATCCAGTCACCTGTTGATGGACATTTAGGCTGTTTCCATGTTTTGGCTATTGTAAATAGTGCTGCTATGAACATTGGGGTGCAGGTGTCATCCTGAAGTAGATTTCCTTCTGGATACAAGCCCAGGAGTGGGATTCCTGGGTCATATGGTAAATCTATTCCTAGTCTTTTGAGGAATCTCCACAGTTTTCCATAGTGGCTGCACCAAACTGCATTCCCACCAGCAGGAACACTCTATATTCTTTATTCCTGTATGTTTCACATCCCTCCTTTCCCCCTTGGTCTCTTTCTCAAAGCAATTCTTAGAACATTAGTGTGTTTTACTATAAAACTGGCCTTCTGGCAATCACAGCATAGGCACCTATAAATACACACACAGACCTCCAGTTTTCAGCTTTGGTATTTAATATCACACCAACAGAGATCGGGGGGAAAAAATCAACAAATGACATGGCAATGACAGAGTACCCAGGCTATCCCAGGAAAGTGAAAAAAGTCAACACAAGATCCTCTGCCTGCTAACCAGGGGGAAATTTATCCAGGAAATTCAAAGTTCCTGCTAGAGTAGTAACTCCTTTGTAGGTCATAATTAATCACAAAGACTAGGATGAGATGAAACTATCAAACCTGACTTTCTAAAGGAAACTCAATCCTCTATTTCCAACCGTTTGAATTTAAGAGAGCAAGTTTGGATTCTTATACTACATGAGCTCAGATGATTCAGGGTTAAGGAGCATCTTGTGGTACAAGGTACACTGGGGACTGTTAGAAATTTGGGTTTATGGAGCCCTATTAGGTCTCTGAACACAATGCTAACATCATACCTACTTGTCAGAGGCTGTTCCTGTCCCTGCTTCCAGAAATAGAGAGCAGAGTACTGGGAGTCCTACCCCTCATCCATAACCTCACACTGGCAGGAGTGCCAGTGTCTGTCTTTCTTAGGAATGTACCTGAAGTAAGTAGCAGATGCACTTGGGGATCAAATCCTCTGATACAAAATCACATCTAAGGCTGTGCCATGGAAGTTAGAAGCAGGCTTTTGGCCAGTGGTAGAAAATGCAGCCAATGTGGGATCAGTTAGGCTGACTCATCATCATTCAGGATTTCCTAGCATGTACCTCTTTTTCCAAGACTTAAAACCGGTTTGACATTCACGGTGGCTTAAAGGGCAGCACCTTTTCCACTGACAGTGAGATGATGGAAATTCTGACCAGTGTAAAAGCTCGTATGTTGACTACCTGTTTTAAGAGATGTTACCTGAGTTTTTCCATTGATCCTGCTACTTTTCCAAACACAATAGTTATAATATGTCAAAGATACAAAATGGGCTTTAACTATAACTACTGGCCAATTCAGGAGCAGCAGTACAGATGACTGAAATATTGAAGGAACTTCAGTGGAGCTAAGTAAGAAAAATAAACTAGAAGGAAGTCCTAATAACGACCAAAGTAAGGAACTAAAAGATCTGAAGAACAAGTACATTTTAAGAATAATTTTAGTCTGGGATACACTGAAAGCCAAAATACAGACAAGCTAGCATTCCTAAAACCTCTGTAGTGGTCACACTTTTGGATGAAATACGAATTTCATCATCAGGAACTCAGAGAGAAAACACCAAATTATTGGCTATGCACAGAAGCCAAATCCTTGGCTCAGGGCTCATGTCTGTCTGGGGATAAGACCTACCATACAGCAGGGCCTGGACAAGCAGAAGTCAATGCCAAAGAGAACAAATGGGAAGATTCGAAGCCAGAGTGTTCATGCCTATTTTATGCATCAATTAGCTAAATTCCACTAAGAAAAAACTAAACTACACTATTTTTAAAGCAATGATAATGAAACCTTTGGTCTGTGACCCTTGTTGGAGCTGAGCAGGCAACAGAGAGGGCTGACCGGGGTTCCCTTATGGTACTTACTAGGAAGAAAGGTGGGATAGAGGGAAGAAACAGGGGGATGGCCGTAGGAAATCAGGAGAGAAAAGTATTTTCCTTCTGCCCCAAGAGGGCATTTGCTGCCTCTTTAGGAAAAAATGCTGTGTCTGATATTCTGGGAAGTGAGCATGTTGGCTATGGGAAACCATCTGTTAAAGAAAACAAAAACAACAGTCTGTCCTCTATCAGTAATAAAAATATTTAACAGATACTTGAACAGTACTAAGTGCCAGGCACTCTTCTAAGCAATTTAATCCCCATAACAAAACTGAGATAAGTATGAGTATCTTTATTTTATAGATGTGGAAACAGAGACGTGGAAAGGTTAAGTAACTCTCCCAAGGAAATACATCTAATGAGGGCTAACTAGGATTTAAACTCAGGGAGTCTGGCTCCAAGTCATGTACTTGACGGCTCTGGTACCTAACTCCCCAAGCAAAGCAAAAATGAAAACACTGCTAAGGGTACAAGGAGCGTCTTTATCTTTTGCGAACAAGACCTAGCCACTAATGGCTAAGAGGACGAACTCATTCCAGCTACCTGCCCACTTTGTGAAGGCAGCAGACCCCTGCAGGTTGCAGCCAATGGAGTCACAGGGGATTCCTATGGGACAGCCTAGAAAGCTTCCAAGCTGTGGAAGGGGAAATCTATGGCCCTTCAAGGGAAAGCAGGCAATTAAAGCTTAAATAATGTTTGTTAAATAAAGATTCTAGGGTAAATTCAAAAGTTGCCTCTGGGGAAAGAACACAGCAGCTAGTTTCTTAAAGGCTCTATGAAATGAAGATTTATTTTTTCTTATGAAACAAAATTCAATTTTAATTATGAAATCATAGTTCCTATAATACACTTTGAAGAAGACAACAGAAGAAACAATCTTTAAAAAGTCCTTTTGGGAAAGATCATATACACTTTAACAACTCTGAGTAAGTACGTAATCATTATTTTCTGGCTGTGCCTTCCTCCTTATTTGCAGTGTCTCCTTCCCCTAGATGGAGAGTACTAGAGTCATCCCTGACTTCCACGTCTTAATTCATCCAACAATTTAATGAATTTCTAATCCTCTAATTTAAGAAATGAAGATTTCTTAATGCTCATCACCATTATAGGTTACTAAACAAAATAACTAGAATTATTAAAACTTGAGTTGAGTTGAGTGGAATCTTAGAAATTATCCAATCCTTTGTTTGCAGGCCAGAGGAGATAAATCGATGTGCCCAAAGATGCCAAAGCCAATACATATGCTGAACTCCCATTCCTCTCTTAAGGTCCTTATCTCTATTAATAAACAGCCACCCTTTATCCAAGCTAGGAATCCTTTTTCTAGAACCCTCATGCCACTTGTGGCTAAGTCCTATACTTTCTTTCTCAACTATTTTTAATGTCTTCTTGTTCCCTTCAGAATCAAGTCTCGTCTTCTTGAAATAGTAGTTAATAGTTTTGCCTCAAGCCACTTTTTGGAGGCCTCATTTTCTAACTCATCTTGTTAACCCAGACTTCCATCTAACTGGATTTTTCCCAGAACAAAGAACATCACAATATTTCTTTCTCATTGTCTGGAGTGCCCCTCTTGCTAGCCATCACCTTCCCATGCCAAGATCTTAACCATCTTTCCATGGCTAGCTCAAATACTCTTTCCGCCACGAAATCTTTAAAAAAAAAAAAAAAAAAAAGGATTATAGGTAATATAATAGGGCTACATATCACTGAAAACTAGGTCACCACATTAAATGTTGCATAAGTAACTACTAAATTAAATTCCACTACCAAAATCAACAGCTCCAATTTATCTGAATGATATTCTACTAGGCTTTGAGGTAATCATCATCAATTTAGTATGTTACAGTTTTCCAAAGAGCTTTTATCTGCATAATTACATTGAATTCTCCCCCAACAGACCTGAAAGCTTGACCAGGCTAGAATTGCTATCAACACTTAACCAAAATGGAAAAAGTCCCAAAAGTTAAGCAGCTTAGGCAAGGACACACAGCTAGTAAACGACAGAACCTGAACTCTTGACTTCTACTTTAGTGTGCTTTTCACTGTATCATATTGACTCCTATGTGAATAGTGATGGTACTCAGTTTCCTCATTTCTAAACTACTCAGCTTCTCTACTTACCTATGTTAGTTGTCCATCTCCCCCAGACAGGATGATATAGGGATGTGTAGTTGAATGGAGAACTTCAGCAAACGGCTCACCAAAAAAGCAGTAAACACATCTTTTAAATTTGATTGCTTTTAATAATGTTGTACATATAAGAGGTCTACCATTAAAGATGATTTATGCTAAGAATGCAACCTTTCAAGAGAAATATCTAGTGAGATCCTACAAGCCCAGTGATTCCTTATCATCTGGGTAAGAGTATTCTATGTTCCTTTTAAGAGGATTTATTTATTTCTTAGAAGAACCTGAAGTGATAAATATCCATGCTAACAGAAAGAAGCAGTATCAGAGATAGAAATTAGTTTTATTTCACTTCGGTATAAACTCTTGTGATATTATAGGCCAGATAATCAGAGACAGGGTTTTCACAGGGTCAGAATTTAATGAGATTAATATTTCTAGTGACAAAAACTTTAGGGATCTGGGGCCCCGAGAGAGGCAGCACTTGAAATGATCAGGCATCTTAAAACTTACCTATGTGCATTTGAGAAAGAAGTGCTTGCATTTATACTCAGACAGTTTAGCTACACAAATAACCTTCCTCAGGGAGGGAAATTTGTTTGCTTGTTTGTTTACTGGAAGAAACAAAGTAGTAGGAGAAAATCATACTAGGACTCAGAAGCTCTAGTCTCTCGTCTCATCTCTGCCACCACACTGCCATGTGACTTTGGGCATGTCACCTCAGACTCCTGTCCATACAAAAAAGAGATGAGATGTAATGATCTTAATACTCTCCCCTTATTTTGCACCCTGAATGAGAACAGTAAAAAAGAAAGCATATGAATAAGATTGGATCTCCTGAGATGAGTTCTACATCCCATTCTGTCCCAGAAAGGCTGGTTTCCCATGCTCTGACACTCCAAGTATGCAGTGCATGTTACTAGCCAGGAGAAAGAGGCCTCCTGGATGTGGGTCCTAAGTGTAGCAAAATGAGAAATGATGCTAATATCTAGCAGAGAAGGAAGGAACATAGAAACACTCTAGTGTAAAACTTGTTTCCTCATAATAAATAGCCACAAAAATAGGCAGGGTTGAAGAGCAAAGTGTTAAAATAAAATGAAGCATTCTGGAACAGAACATGCTAAATCTTAATTATTCTGCACTTCAGAGGTGATCAAGCAATCCTCAAGGTTTCCTTAATGTGCTGCAGAAGGAAAATGAAGAAACCCAAAACTACTAGAAAGATGAGAAATCACTTAAAAGGAACACGGTGTACAGGATTTTACTGGACTATAACCAAAACACTTGCTTTGTTGCAAAGAGGTGGTGTGTGTCGGTAGAAGTCAAAACAGGAAGTACTTAAAAGTCTGCTTACAACACATCATCTGGGTAAACTGTCTTAAACTTACTCACATGTGAATTAGAGGTCCAGGGCTAGATTTAGTCGTATGTAAACAGAAACTCAGGCCAGGTTCTTCCATGCCTCTTGGCAAACAGGCTATTATTTTCTCGTATTTTGATTAGAATTGAAGAAAATATTACAAGGCACAAAACTGCATAGAACAAATTTCTGAATTTGCCTATGCTATAATCTTGGAAAAATATGTACTTATTAAATAGATGTACAAAATATCATCTCCTCACACTTGTAAAGCAGTTCACAGTTAGAGAGTTTTTATATGTACTGACTCCCAGTATCTCTTCTGAAGCATGCACTAGCATGAGAAAACTAAGAAGATGAGGAAGCGCAGTGGAGGTTGGGGAATCTAGTCAAATCACTTAAGACCTAAGTAGACAGACCAGAACCAGAAGGCCTTCCCCTAGACAGAGGCAAGTAAGCTACCATGAACTTTTCAAGAAAAATGATGTCAAAACTAAATCTTTTATTTTTAAAAAGGAGATTCTGGTAAAACAGGGCAGGACCAAACTTTATGTTTCAAAGCCTTTTATGCCACTTTTACCCAATCTTTTCTCCCATCACAGGTGCGAGTTATGGTTGGTGAAGTACAATTGTGTCAGAGAATAAAAGATCCATTTTCAAAAGCTTATGTGTTAAATATTAACTTCTATCTTTTTAAAGTCTTTTTGGACAGATTTCAGTTAACATAAAAATTAGTATTTCTTCATCTCATCTATAAGGATTTCCTCAGATGATGAAGTTCTTCATGGTCAAGACTATCTTGTATTTTGGCACTTCACATCAACTAGCACATCATAAACATGACTAGCAAGATAAAAATACTCATTTGACATGATCAGTAATTCCACTAAGTATATACCCAAAAGAATTGACAATAGGGACTCAAACAGATACTTGTACACTCATGCTCAGAGCAGCATCATTCAAAATAGCCAAAAGGAGGAAACAACCCAAGTATCCATCAACAGATGAATGAAGTTTTAAAAATGTGGTACACATGAAATGGAGTACTATTCAACCATAAAAAGGAATGAAATCCTGATATTTGACAAAATGGATAAACCTTGAAAACATTATGCTGAGGGAAAAAGGACAAGTATTTTATGATTCTACTTACATGAGGTATCTAGAATGGAAACATGCAGAGACTGAAAGCAGAACAGATGCTGACAAGGGATGAGGGGAAGGGGAATGAGGAGGTATTATTTAGGAAGTTCAGAGATTATTATTATTATTATGAATAAGTTCTAGAAATGGATACTGGTGACAGTTGTACAATATGGTGAATATACATAACACCACTTCAAAATGGCAAACTTATGTCATGCATATTTCACCACAGACACACAAAAGTGTTTGAAACATGGGATGGTCAAAGGGAACTACCCTATAGAACATTGAAAATATGTGAAAAGAGGAAAGGCAATGGTAATTATGGAGCCACAGATCATCCACCCATTGATTCAATAAATATATACTACTAAGTTAAGCCTTGAGGATGTAAAATGAATACAACAGACGCCAACCCTGCTCCCAAGGACCTTAAGAGTTTAACAGGACACACAGAAAAATAAACAGACATTTTACAACACCAACACAATTTGGTAATTACTGTGATAGGAATATATTCAAGGTGCCAGAGAACACACAGAAGTGGCATTTACATGAGGAGGGGTGGGCAGAAAGGATGCCTGAAAAAAGTAAAGTCTAAGCTGCAACTAAAATAATATTAAGAGGGAAACAGAGTATTCCAGAACCAGTAACAGCATGTTTAAAATCTAAAGGTATTCAAGAGGGGAGGGTATAACTCAGTGGTAGACTGCATGCCTAGCATGCACAAGCTCCTGGGTTCAAAACCCAGTGTCTCTCCAGTAAAAATCAATAAATAATCCTAATTACCACCCCCTTCCCCACCTCCCCACCACAAACAACAACAAAAACAACAAAATTTACCAAAAAACCTACAGGTATTCAGAAGACACGCTGTGTTTGAGAAACTTATAAGAAGTTCAAGGAGATGAGAAATGGAACATAAAGGTAATTGGCAAGAGAGGTGGCAGAGGAAGAGAGCCGAAGACTGTTAAGAGAATCACTCTGGAAATTGGAAGGAGATAAAAAAGGTAGCCAGAAAGACGGGGAAAAAATGGAGGCATGAAAGCCAAGGGAAGGTGGTTTTAAGGAGGAGGCCTGGGCCCAGAATATGCTATATCCTGGCAAATGGTCCATGTATACTCTGCTGATGACTGTAATATTCTATAAATGTCAATTAAATCAGATTAGTTGATGATGTTCAAAGTCTTCTACAACCTTAATGATTTTTTCTCTGCTTATCCTAACAACTGAGAAAGAGGTAGTAAAATCTGACTATAAATACGGACTGTTTATTTCTCTTTGCAGTTCTATCAGTTTTTACTTCATGTAGTTTGAGGCTCTGATATCAGTGTATAAATATTTATAACTGTTATTTTATGTTCTCCTGATTAATTGGTCCCTTTTTATCACCATGAAATGAACTTCTTTATTCTTGGCAATATTCTTTGCTTTCAAATCTACTTTGGTAGATACTAATATAGGCTGGGCAACTATAAACTGGAGAAGAAAAGATACACGTGAACTGACTGGATTCAACTACAAAGATTAAATTCACTAGACTAGTGAAAATGGAAACTAGATACTGAAGTGATAAGAAATGAGTGGTGGATAAGAAAAGACCATAGGAGTGGTAGATGGTTGGTGAAGAAACATCCCCACTAGAGAATATTAATCTGGTTATTTTAATGGTTCATAAAGACTTATTCATTAAAAATTTCATTAAGAATATTTTTGAAATGTTAATGATTCACTTTAATGATTCTTTTTAGAATAGACTTAGAAAGCAATTCTCACTTTAACTTGTTTATAGACAGTAAGCCAAACTAATGAAGTGGTTCTAAGAAACTCTAGGCCAGAGGCACGTGTTCCAATAAATGACTGAACTTTATGTTCCCTTCTAACAAAGACCACTATGGGAATATTAGGTCTTCCACCACTATTTGGCGTTCTCACCAACAACTGCCTTTAACTCAAATTGAAGTGGAAGTCCTCATTTTCAACAAATGGTCCCATATCCAAAGATACCGTAAGTCTCTGGGCTTGACCACTTGCCTCCTACACCAAAAAATGGCAGCAAAACAAACAAGAAAACATCTTTCTGATCTCTTTTGAATTCCAGAGAGAGCACTACTGAGTTTCATATATACTGGTGGTCACTGGCTTTTCTGAGAGCTAAACCCCTTTGATAACCTGATGAAAACTAGGAATGTTCTCTCTAGGAAAATCTCATATACCCAACCATCTGCATATGATTTCAGGGGCTCACAGACCATGGAAGCCCAAGTTAAGAATTTTTACATTTATATCCTTTGAAGTACAGAAAGAAAAAAAAAAATAGCAAGTCTCTAATCTAGTCATCTTTTATCAAGCTCCCTGGATACTTGATTAAATGCCATTATGTGTTAACAATTCACCATACTTGCTTTGTACATCCTGATCTGAACAATAGTATCCCCAGTTAGACCTGAATTACCAAGGTCTCCTCTTCACAACTCTGGAATCAAGTCTCTGCTTACTTCGCTAGCCATGCTATTTACCTGTGGCTCAAGTTAAAGCCTATTTCAGGTGAGCCAAATCACGGCCAAACCACTGGTGAATGATGAGGGACTTGCTGGTTCAACCCTTACCTGTTGCTATGCTTGGACTTCTCTCGGTCCTTTTCCTTGTCCTTCTTGTGCTCTTTGTGCCGGTGTTCTCGATCTTTATGTTTATCTTTGTGTTTATGAGAATCTGCAACCATAAGACGTGAGTCAGTTAAGAGGAGTCATGAGCTATCTCTTGCCCACCTACCTTGACAAGCTGGTCAAGAAGCACAATGACAGGATTTAAACGGCATGGCAGCCGTAACGGCACATTCCACTGAAAGGAAAGATTTCACAAAGCAGTCCAGACAAGGCATCCATTTACCCTGCTTCTAAAACCAAGATGTGTTGTACGTATACAGGAAGAGTGGAGCCAATTCTACTGTAAAAGTACTTGGCATTCTTCTCCCTAGATCTGATACTATAAAGACTAAGCAATAAATGATTCAAAGGGATAAATCTTGAACACTGATTCTCAAGATCAGACGGTTATCTATGTTACTTCTGGAAAATCCAAACCTTGAGAGGTAACTGTTTTTAAATCAAATTTACTGAAGTACATAATTTCTACACAGTAAAATATACACATCTCAAAGATACAGTGTGATAAGTCTAGCAAATATATGCACAGATACAATCTCTACCACAATCAAGATTTACAACAATTCCATCACCCCGGGAAGTCTCCCTTGTGCCCATTCCCAGTCAATCCCCATTTTCCACCCCATAACCCGAAGCAATCACTGATCTGCCAGCACAATGGATTAGATTTGTCTAAATTTCTAGTCTCAAACGAAATAAAATTATATAGGATTTATTACTCTTTTGTGTCTGGACTTCTTTCACTCAGCGTATTTCTGACATTTAACCATGTTGCTGGATGAATCAGTAGTTGGTTAGATTTTAATACTGAGTGGTATTCCATTGTGTGGATATGCTGTAATTTAATTTATCCATCCACCTGCCGATGGATATTAGCATTATTTCCAGGCATTGGATTTTATGAATAAATCTGCCAAGAACATTCAAGTCTTTGTGTAGACATGTTTTCATTCCTATTGGGTACGTACTTAGTAGTGAAGTTACTGTGTCATACAGTAAATAGCTTAACTTTTTAGGAAACTGACAAACTATTTTGAAGTGATTGTACAATTATACATACCCATCAACAATGCATTAGAGTTTGAACTGCTACAAATTCTCACCAACACCTAGTATTATCAGTCTTTAATCTTAGCCATTCTAGAAAGTGTATAGTGGTACCTCACTGAGGTTTTAATCCAGTTTGCTGATTAAATGATGAGTATCTTTTTGTGTGCTTACTGCTCATTCATATATTTTCCTTAGTGAAGTATCCTTTCAAATCTTACCCCATTTCAGAGTTATAGATTTGCAGATACTGATATACATAAGATAGATAAACAAGTTTATACTGTATAGCACTGGGAACTGTATTCAATATCATGCAGTAACCTATGGTGAAAAAGAATATGAAAACGAACAAGTGTATGTTCCCATGTGACTGAAGTATTGTGCTATACACCAGAAACTGACACATTGTAAACTGACTATACTTCAATAAAAATACATTTTAAAAAAATCTTTCCCGTATTTTAAAAATATTTGTCTTCTTATTAATGAGTTCTAAGAGTCCTTTTTACATCATGCATTACAATTTTTTGGTTAGGTATGTGTACTGTGAATATTCTTTTTTCTAAGGGTTTTATATAGGTAAGGGACAGGGTACTTCTTTTTTATCTATAAAGATGTACAGTTGTTCTAGCACCATTTTTTGGAAAGACTGCTCTTTCCCAATTGAATTGCCTTGGACCTCCTTCCTGAAAATGAAGTTACCACATAATTGCAGATCTGTTTCTGGAGCCTATTTTATCCTTATACAAACACTCACCATCTTGACTACAAACACTTGACATCTTGACATCTTGACAGTAGGGCCTTTATTTTTTTTCCATAGTAAGTCTTAATATCAAGTAATGTAAGTACTTCAGTTTTATTCTTTTTAAAAAATTTTGGCTATTCCATGTCTTCTGTATTTCCATATATACTTTAGATTCAGTTTGTCAATTTCTTTAAAAAAAAAGTCAGCTGGGAATTTGTGTTCATAGGACAATCTGAAGAGACAAGACATCAAAATATCACTGTGTCTTTTGATCCATGAACATGGTTATCTCTCTCCACTTTTTTAGGTTAGTGATGTATCAGAATTAACACAAGGGCCTATTAAAAATGAGGCTCACTGTGGTCAGGTCACTACAATGTTGACTATGAATCAACTGAAATAATCAATTGAAGTTTATGTATCTAACACACGTGACAGCTTTAAAGTACGTCCAATGGACTCTTTGATACTCCTTTTTTCAACGTGCAGTCTAATTTCCATCTGCTTAAGCATAGGCTGGACTTAGTAACTCAGTCCTAAAAACAGGATAAGGTAGAAATGTCAGTATGCAACTTCTGACATCAGGTCATAAAAGGCACTGGATCTTTCCCCTTGCTCTGGCGGAAGCCAGCTGCCAAACTGCTAGGACACTCAAGCACCCCTATGGAGAGTACCCTGTAGTGAGGAATTGAAACTTCCTGACAAAAGCCATGTGAATGAACCACCTTGAAAGTGGGTCCTCCAGTCTCAATGAAGCCTTCAGATGATTGCAATCTCAGACCCTGAGCCAAAACCACCCAGTTAAGCTGTTCCTGGATTCCTGGCTCACAGAAACTGTGTGAGAAAACAAATGTTTGTTATTTTAAGCTGCTAAATTTTGAGGTAACATGTTTCACAGCAATAGATAACTAACAATAATGAATAGGCAATGTGTGTGTTTCCCCTACTCCTGGCTCACAGCAAAAGAAGCCACATTTGGCATAATCCACTAAGTATCTCTTCTGTACCAGGCCCCGAGGAAACAGAAATTTGCAATGACCTTACCCCTAGTTACAAGGTATTCTCATACCACAGGGATGTGAAAAATAAAATATGGTGTTATAATTAGGACTTGAACCCAATCTTCCATGTAGCAGAAACAATCCTCCAACTTCTGAAAATCTCAAGTCTAAAATTTCAAAATGCTGAGTCAATCCAATACACAAAGTTGGTGGCCCCTATGTACTTGACAGTAATTAATACCCTCATTATGTCTGCTCTAAACTAGCACTTATGGTTAAAACTGTAACAATGACAAAACAAGTCATCAGCACCATAATCTAGAACAAAGTCTGTGTTGTTAGACTTTGTTTATAGGCCAGAATTAAACAAGAAACAGAATGTCAGGATCTGATATTATAGCCAAAGGGTATGGCAGGGACATAATACAAAAACAAACAAACAAAAAACACCCCCACTCTGTGTATAATTCAACAAACACATAAACATGTACAAAAAAGACTAGAAGACAGATACCAAAATGTTAAAAGTAGTTATCTTCAGGTGGTAATTTAACGAACAATTTGAGTTTTTGTGTGTTCACTTCACCTGGCTGTCCAACTGTTCTCCCAAGATGAGTCACCTTCATGTTAAAAAAGTTATTTTTAAAAATTACCAGGCTTTAAACATTTATTGTGACAAGTACTAGTGTACACAAGGAAAAGGTAGTATTATTAAGTCACTAAAAAGCACTGAATTTAAAGAAAAAGAAAACTAAATAAAAGATAAATTGGAAGTAACTCCAGGCAGGTTTCAGATAACCAGTCTGCCAAAACATTGTCTTGTTAAGTGCACAGAACCTCAAAATTGATTTTAAAGCCAGGTCTCCAATTCTTTTAAAACAGTTGCTAACCCAAAAACATAAAATCAAAATGTCTGGTAAGAAATTAGAGGTTGTAGCTGAAAATTTCACTGATACAAATAAGGTCTAGGTCAAAGATCTGAACCCCAAGTTTCCCTAATTTAAAAAGAAGTTACATGTCTACTATATGCTCATTGTGCTATGTGCGCTGTGACAGGTACCAAAAAGAGTAATATATGACAACTTCTTCAAATATCTTAACTCAGACTGGGCTTTCTGAGGAAACAAGACAGGGACGCAAAGTGGAATAAGATGTCTCCTTAACACCAAAAGTGTGTAAACAAACTAAATTACCAATAGACAAGGAAACAACTGTGGAAATGATCTACAGTAGGTAAACTGATAGATAAATAACCTTTAAAGATGCATACGAAGTACTTCTAGGTTAATCATGTCTGGAATTAGCTTTACAACACCCTCAGACCAAAAAAATGGGGGGATATGGAGAGAGATAAAACAGAATTGGAAAAAGACCGATAGTTATCGAAGTGGGCAGACAAGATACATGGGGGTTTACCATACTACTCTCTACCCAAATATGCTTAAAACTTTTCACGGTAAAAAATTAAACACTATCTTTAAACTTCATCCTTCCCAATCCCTCATTTTTATTATATGAGTACAGCAGGAAGACTAGCGTAGTCCAAGAGAGGATTTGTGTTAAGAAGCAGTAAGAGATAAAGTCTGACAGATAAAATTAACCAAAGAGTCAGGGTGTCCTACTCTCAGGATGACAAGGAGCCGTTTCCAGCAGAAAAGGAACAAAATAAAAGCCATACTTAAGATTAACTGAAGGGCAGTGTGGGTAGAAAGTAAAAGCAAAGTAACTAGCAAAGTAACCAGTTTTTGAAGCAGTCTAGAAAAAAGTTACTACTCTCAGCAAAGGGGCTGAGAAGGAAGGAAAAAAATGTAAAAGCATGTTGGAAAAATGGTAGGAGAATCAGTTCCAGGAACTCACTGGCTATGTGTAATCCAATAAAGGCCAGGGAAGTGTCAAAGAAGACTCAAAGACTTTAAGTCAAGGTGACTAGGAGAACGAAGTGCCTTCGAAAAAGGCACTGATGCTGTGCAGAACAAAGACAAGAAGGAAAAAGACTGGAGATATGATGAAACTAACTGAAGTCATACTGTATTTAAGGTAACACTGGGACATCTAAAAATGTTGGTCAGAAGAGAAGCCAGTAAGTGAAAAAGTAAAGCCAGTAAGAGCAGGATGATATATATTCCCCACGGTGAAAATGTTTCTAGACAGCGTACTAATGGCCTTGAAGATTACTTTTAGTACATACTTTTCCCCCTTAACTGGAATTCATCTAAGAATAGATACTGTTCGTTTCAGAGAAAAGATCTTGTCACTTCAAGCATATGTTAAATGCAAAAAGAACTGTTTTGAAGTTGACTGACAGATTAGAAATGAAAGGTGCAAACCACTGTATATCACCAGAATACCTCATTAATTGAGAAATTCAGGTCACCTAATAATCTCCTGATAACAAGTGTTTCAAATCCTAGCATTCAAAATTTCAAAATGATGACATGGGAGGAAGACCACTGAAATAAGGCAGCCTTGAGAAGACAGAAGACATGTAACAAGTAATTCCTTTCACTCTAACTTAACTAGAGTTACTCCCTAAGGATAGGTAAGTAAATGCATACATATACACAGAATAGGAATCCACATCTTTTGTTATTGTTACCTAAGATGTTTCTTGAGGTTAACAAAGATTTTAAGTAAGGAGATTACCAAATGACAAAAGAGGTAAGTATCTGTGTCTTCCATTGCAGGAGTAGTTGCTGGCTAGCATTAAACAAGGACTTGATGGATAATGTGAAAATAAAACTTCTACTTCTAGGTTCAGAATTATACTCTGAGGGCCAATTCAGCTTACATTTAAAATGTATTCTTAAATCCAAAGCACCCTGCTCAGGACTCATCAGGACAGACTCTGCCCTCAAGGAGTTTGCAACCTAGTAATTAAGACATGAACCCAGACAGCCAGTGGCAAGTAAGGGAAAGGGGGCATTAATATAGGTGCCAGAACCAATCTAGAGTACTTAAAAACATTGTCACACTCAGTTTCCTTGCCATTCTTATGATAAGGAAATATTATTCCCATTTCACACAAGAGTGATAGTTACATCCCTTAATAAGGGTACACCTGATGCAAGGCTTTATGTATGCTTTATTTATCACCTCTAGTTTTGGCAACTCTGGATGGTATTAATTTAATTAAATCTCACATTTTTGCCTCTTAAAGTCTCTAAAAAGGTGTATATGGTTCATATAACCCCTGTGGAAGGGGAATTTGGTAATGCCTAACAAAACTAACTAAAAGACTCTTTTGACCCATCAATCCATATCTACGAATTTAGCCTATAGGTACACTTTAAAGGCTAAAAATTTATGCTGGTCTACATATATGTGAAGGCAGAGAAAATTAGGTCAGCAGAAACCTTTCGTTTTAGACTTGCTGAAATGAATTAAAATTCCTTCCCTACCCCCAAAATCTCAAATATGAAATGACTGACCTTAAAGTGTTTTTACTGCATCACGATGCTCCTACATTTAGAAAGATCAGACATTTTCCTAAATGTCTACATATGAAACATGTGGGTGTCATTACCTCCATCTCTTACATGGTGACAGAATTTTCTACTTTTCTCTCCTGCTGTTATTTTTCAGTCAGGGTAGTATGGCAGTAGGGTTATGGGCATCTGAAAAAAGTCTTAAGAGTAAAAATAATGAATCTGGATTAACTGCCTCCTTTGTTTCCCAGTGAAAAGTAATATAATGAGGAGAAACAGCCTGATTTCACCAGAGAACAGAAGAAATAAAGAGCCTGGATCCAAGAGGGCAGTGAGGAGTCAACAAAGGCTTCCAGGAGGAGGCAGTGTTTTAGCTAAGTCTTACCAAAGGCTAAGAGGGGGTTAGCAAAGCAGAGGAAGGAGAAAGGGCACTCTTTGCAGATGAGCCATGATTTATTATTACTGTTGTTGTTGCCAAAAAATTTATCTTCTCATGACTGAGCAAAATTAAGTGAGATATACTCCCTGCCAGTTAGGAAATGGTAGAGTTGATTCTTGTCAGAAGTATATCAGAAAATAAAATCCCAGAGGGTGAAGGTATAGCTCAAGTGGTAGAGCACATACTTAGCGTGCACGAGGTCCGAGGTTCAATTCCCAGTACCTCCTCTAAAAATAAACAAAGCTAATTACCTCCCCCTGCTGCCAAAATAAAATAATAAATAATACAATAATAAATTGAATATTTAAAAAGTAAAAAAAAAAAAAAAAAAGAAAATCCCAGAGTTATATTTAATTTGCCTCTCTCTAAAGCCATGTGTCCCCAAAACAGTTTCTTAAAAAAGATATAGATACACTCTTACTGCTTTTAGCTTTAGAGTCCTAATCCTCTGCTTAGAAAGGAAACAACCAAAACACCTAGGCATAAGAAACGTCAGTTATCAAGTAAGTCCAGCAAAATTTGATCCAACTGTTATAAAGTCCCTGAAAGCTGGTCTAATCCCAGCATGACAGTTTGGAAACCAGGTACAGAGCCAGCCCCAAGTAGCCAAATCAGGGTCAAACCAGGCATCAGGTGAACAGTTCACTCTCACAGGCACATGTACAAATTACATGAAAAAGGAAGCCAAGTCCGTAAAACACTCTGTTAAGTATGTTTAAGAATGATGCAGTTAGCACAAAAGATCATGGTTAAAACCTAAGGACAAGTAAAGACATTACAGACAAATACAGAATGCTGGAAACAACCTCTGAAGGAAGCTAGAGGAAGCAGGCTGGTTCAACAGTGAAAAAGATCCAATTCAAATTCTTATCGTACCACTTACTGTATGAACTTGGGTAAATCTTACTTAACTACTAGGTCTGTAAGGCAGCATAGGTCAGTGATTAATAAAAGTTTCAAATTTCTTCATCATTAACTTGATACCTGTGATCTTGATGAATTCACCTGTTACAGATGAAACTGGAGTTCATCAAATTTAAGTGACTTTAAAGAATTTTATTTCAAGAATCAATCAAATTCTGTGTATGGTTTTAATGGAATTCCTGGCTAATCTCCACAAAATCGCAAACATATTGACAACTGTCAATAAAGTACAACTGTTACTGAACCCTCTTCACGGTTAATTTACATAGAACCGAAATGAGCCTACCCAATCTTTCCAAATAACTTAGGGTTCAGGTTTTATACATGCATTTAAGGCAGCAGCCACACCCATTCACCTTACCTGAACAGCCAATGACAAAAGTCCAGAAAAGAAAAGTACTTATGAAGAAACAAGTAAAACTCCTGGCCTGCTGTAACAATCCTAGAGAAGCCTAAAAAACCTACAGGTTTTAAGGGATGCTCAGATAACACCAGTTAACACCCTCAGGTAGTAACATTTGCATGAGTTTAGCAGCAATCAGCGTGTGGCTAACAGTGTTGCCAAGCTTATTCCACCCAGGGTCACTAATGCAACTACAATTCAACCCAAGCACAAACATTTACGCTTAAGAAAGAGAGAAAAGACTAAGGAATTGGCAAAGATTACTGATCATTTGATCAACTACTCCAACACCTTTAAGGATTTTACCACTCCACTATTTTTCTAAACTATTAGGGTAATCAGATCGAGGCAGGAGAGAAGAGTCCTTTGCTTCCTTAGAAACGCAGAGAATTTTCTGGTATAAAGAAGGGTATTTTGCCATGTTTTGAGGCAGACCTCTTCACACTGACTTTGACAACAGGTTTTGAGATTTAAAGCAGCAGCAGTATAATATGATGGGCTCCTTCAAAGATAGTCAAGTGTGTAGAGGATGGGGGTAGGTAATAGTTAATTCAACCAAAAGCTGCCTTGCCCAAAGAGGCCCTCACAATACCACACTGTCAAAGATAACCTCTGCTCATCTCTGACACACAAATATATAGCCAGTGCATTAGGAACGAGGCGACTAGAACAATTTAGGCAAAAACATTGGGTAAAGAAATTAATTTTCTAAAGAAGATATTTATCACATGCTCATTTATTAAATCACTTCTACTGGGATAAATCTTCTTCCTCCCTGACCTTCAAACCCATGGATGCTACATCCCCAGAAGCTGTAGTTTAAACAAAATCCACTTTTCTACTTAACACTCTACATCCAGTATGTTCTAACACTTCTAAAGACTGTTTTTGTCTAGGACAGATAACAAGCTGGCCTGAATGATAAAGACTGGCATCCGGAGTGTGGTCAGTATCAAGGGTGAGCAAATCTCCCCAGGAACTTAATGCCAAACTAAAAGCAGTCAGGAAGGCTGAAACCCTGTCACTGGAAGGGGGATGGGTTGAGGGATGAAAGAACTCTACCCTTCCCTCTCCCCCCACAAAGCTGTCTAAATTGAGACTTTACCAATGTTGATTTAGTTTCAATCCAGGAAACTCAGCCTGTGATCCATCTTAATGGTGGCTGATTTCAATTTGTAGCCCACAGAAGAGTCCTTATCATTATTTTACAGCGATTCTCATTGAGAACATTTCCAAAATTCCAGGGCACAGTTAATAGCCTTTCAAAGCATGCAGGACAGAGGGTGTTCTGGCTGAAAGTTCAAAGAGATCTGGAATTTGAAAGAAAAATATTGGAAGGATCCAGCTCTAAAGAAAATCCCTCAAAACTCAAAAATGAGAGAAGACATTAGTAACATTTCCAATTTTTAAAGTCTAAATCATCACTTGTTCTCCCTAGATGTGTGCTATATACAAGAAAGATCTTTTGTCATGAACATACTTTTCATTACTGAAATGAATGGGGTGTCCCCATTAGGGACCTAGTACTCTCAAGCTAGTAACACAAAAAACAACTCCCAGCTGAGAAGGTGGCAGAAGAAAGTGTGTATTTCTTCATCTCTCCTTAAGGAAGTTAGGGTTTACAATAGTCATTCATTCAATTATTTCTTGAGTACCAACTTTATGCCAGGCATTGTTCCAGGCATGGAAATACAGTAGGAAATAATACCAATTCTCTGCCCTAAGTCCCATAATAAGTATAATAGCCACCCCAACCCTTCGCAACAGCAGCAGCTGTTAAATGAGTAACTTCGAATACAGAAAGGGAGGAAAGGGTCTACCTAAACACCCAAGTTTCCCTGGACTTAGCCCCATGAAGTTCCAGAATCAGACTGTAGTGCTGCAGGTAGAAAAGACCTTCACAAGAAGTTATGGAGGCCAAGTCAAAGACGGGGTCAAACAATAAGATGAATATTGCCAAGTATTTTGCAAAGCGATTAAGTTTTTTCTCAATATTCAATACTTGGTAAAATTTTATCATCAGAAACTTAGCAAGAGTTGCTCAAAGATAGAAGTCCAGCATTTTCCATTTTATTTTTTTCAGTTCTGCAACAATTTCAAATTTCTAAAACCTATCCCAACACTTTCCCAAGTGTCTACATGTTCAGAAGAAATTCCACAAACTGGCTTAAAATCACTTATGTGAACCTACCTTGGTTCTTAAACATCAGCAACCAACTCAATCCGGTACAAAATAAGGGTTAAATGGTCATAGGATGTTTTCTCTTCCAGTAAACTTCCGCATTTAAATTTGACTCCTTTTATGCTTTTACAACACTACAATTACCTTACTCTGTCTTTTCAGCCCCTTCCTGTCTATGCAACCTATTTTAACTTGTTTTACAACTTTCTCTCCTATCCTACTCCTTCCATTACGCTCCTTAAATTCAAGTTCATCTTTCTCTCTTCCTCTGGTTCTCATTCCCAGGGACTAATTGAATTCATTAAAAATAAAAAACATGCAATGTCATGACAGGGTCCTGGGTAATATATTTCTCTGCTCTGGTCTCAGTTTATTCATCTGTAAATTAACCTCTATTGATCCCTTACAATTCCAGTCACAAGAATTCTATGACATTTAAAATGTTCCAGTTCAAACAAATTAGGGTAAAAAGAAAAAAACTGAAATGCTTGACAGCAATGGTTCTTGGGTGTAAGACCTGGGAATAAGATAGTCCCCAGATATGTGTTACTTTAATACAAGCTCTCCAGGTAACTAAAATTCAGAATCACATTTTGAAAAAAAACTGCTCTGTTGTTTCTTGGTCCTCTGGGCAGGAATTAATACCAAACACCAGCTACCTGCAATAATGGACATGCTACTGATTTTATTTTCAGTTTCTATTTCAATTGGGTCTCTGTTCCTTTAAAAGGCAGGCACAAGGTGCTGAGTTCCTGGGATCAATTGCTACTATCCCAGCCCCTATTTGAGAGAAAGAAAGAAGAGCTACATAAGGGGTAACACAGTTTTAGAATAGAAAGGTCCTTTAGAAAAGAAATTTTCTTTGTTGTTTGGACATCAGGGCTGAGTCATGCCTAGGGACAGGTAACTTGAGTCCCGCCACTGGGACTCAGTTGGGAAGAAGAATAGAAAAAAGATGGAATAAGACAATGAAGCTACAAGGTCATAGTAAACTTCTGACACTTGGCTTATACAGATAGAGTCCTTTGGGAGCTAAAGGCTACCAAGTTACATGAAAAGAGTCCAATGAGCTTCCTGTGATACACACAAGTGCCAACTGGTCAGATAAGCAACTGGCACTACTCACCAATCCAGGGGTCAGCAAAATTTTTCTATAAAGGGATAGTTAGTAAATAGTTTAGGTTTTGTGGCCCATTCAATCTCTGTTGCAAGTACTCAACTCTGCCACTGTAGCACAAAAGCAGTCAAAGATTATATGTAACTGAATGAGCAGGGCTGCATTCCAATAAAATTTTTTTTATGGACACTGGAATCTGCCTTTCCTATAATTTTCCTGTGTAATGAAATAGTATTCCCTTTTTAAAAATTGAAGTATAATAGACATATAACATTATATTAGTTTCAGGTATACTTAATAATATATTTTTTTATTTTTTCCCCAACCAATAAAAAAAACATAAAAACCATTCACAGTTCATGGGCCATACGAAAGGCATAGTTTGCAGAACCCTGCAACTACTTAACAGTGACTAGAAAGTATCTTCAATGCCCCTGTAGAGAGGTGTCTTTCTGAAGCTCAGTGTGTAAGTGAAGAATATCCTCCTTGCTTCATTCCTAAGGCTTTCTCCCAAACAATATTCATGCTCAGCCTGGCTCCCACTTCTCTCCTCCCTTCAAACAGTCCATGAATGACCATTAATCAACTTGATTTAAAAGTGGTTAAAATCTACTTGCTCTGCAAAAACTAGACAAAGTCAGTCACATGAACGAGATCTCTGAAGGGGAGGCCAAGACTGAGCCCACTGCTAATTCTGCTTCTTAAGCAGCAAGCTAGTTAAATTTGTTATTTATCCTCCTCGAAGTGGGAACAACATCATGCTTGTTCACATACTCCTAACCACTTCCAATGAAATTCCTTAGTAAATACGCAGACTTCAGAGATCCTTCTGAAATGGGGGGGGGGGGGGGCCTGTTCCCAGTTAATCTCTGGTTAACGAAAACATTCTTTTTCTTGAGTACTCAGACAGAGAAGTTTTATTGATTTCTGGAGTAACTGGCTCCAAGTACAAGCTGAATTGCTAAAACTATTATCCAGGAGTCTATGCTGCAGAAGCAGGCAAGCTTTCCTTAACAGGGAAAGGATTACATACTAGTTTAAAGTGCAACAGAGCCTACTAGTCAATGATAATCGGTCTGGTAAGGAGCCACTGTAAATGAAGGCAAGTGCTCTAAGAAATGAAAGCCCTTGGTCTGATACTACATGGGTCACTCCACTACAACCCAAAATTCCCAGGAGGCAATTGAGTCACCCAGGCTCCTCTTTACCTTGTTTTGCATCACATTTACAAATTTAGGCTATGGCATCAGACAGGCCTAGATCAGCCTCCCAGCGCTATGGCTTACTTACAAACTACATAGCCTTGAGCCCCAGTTTCTTCAAAAGTAAAGTGAAAACAGTAAATATTCAAAAAGCAGCTATTTTATTTTATCCCGATCCCATTTCGTCTTCCCACCCCAAAAATAACTGATCATAATTTGAAGCTAAAGCTGAAGGAAATTGGACCTGCTCCTGGTCTTTAAGCAATTTATTCAAGTTGTTTTCTAAGACCTCATATGTTCACTATATGCTACAAGGCTACAAGATCCCACTTTGTTCCATCAGACTAAAATTATCTAGCTAACTGTCTAGTTAACTGTGGGCCAGATTACTTATATAAGTCTACACTTACTATGTTCTCTGTGAGCTTACAAATGACAGGAAGGTCCCAGGTAGGGAACAGAAGCTGATCTGCTTTTACTATAAGCAACGCCTTGGGTGAGTTAACACCTTGAGTGCTATATGCTTGCCTACACAATCTTAGATTCTCTACCACTTATAATATACTACATTCTATGGTTACTTATTACTGACTACAATTTAACAAGTATGAATTAACCTCTTGCTATAGCAACATGCTAAATACTTGCAATTTCAAATGAAGTCGTGAGCTAAAACCTACCATTTTAAAGTATACTGTTCCATAAAGGTATATATAAATGTAAGTTAATCTCTTTTGTCAACTACAAAATAGACATGACATCTCACAGGGCTGCTGAGACAAAAATAAAAATTTATTCAATTCAAAGGACTTTAAATGTTCATCTCTGTGTAGCACTAAAGAGGTCAAGGAAAATGGAAAACTGAACTTTCCAAAGGCTTTGGTAAATGATTTTGGTAAGTCATAAGTCCTCTTAGCATGTTACCCAGGATAAGGTAATGCAGACATACAGAAGGAGGTCCTTTATTCAAACTTGTAACACAAATTCATACCTGTTTTGGATTTGAAAGTTTCAGGAACTCCCAACTATCCACATTCCAAGCAAAAGCTATACCTGAATCTCTTTGCTCTTATCTAAAATTTTATCTAGAGCTATATTGTTCAATATATAGTCACAACCCACATGTAGCTATTTTAAATTTAAATTATAATATTTGAAAACAAAGTTCTTTGGCCACACTAGCCACCATTTCAAGGGCTCAGCAGTCTCACATGGCCAGCAGCTACCATATGGAACAGCACAGATACAGAACAATTTCCATCATGACAGAAAATTCTACTGGACAGTGCTGACTGAGAAGTTTGGATCCAGGTCAACAACTTCCTCTTACTAGTAGGAAGCATGAGGTATTGCGTTGTATGATCTGCTCTCGTCACAGCTGACAAAGCCAGGCTTGAGACTGCCTTGCCTTGCACTCTCCACTTCACCAGGAACTCCTCTGCTGGAGCCCAGTCAGGGGGCTTTTCCCTACATGGCAAGACACTGTCCTATGTAGTTCCTTAAGGTCAGCCAAAGTTTGCCTGGCTAAACTGCCATCTCAAAAGCAGGCCATTTCTGCAGAGCTCCTGGAGAAGCAGAGCCTCAATGAGTGCTGCCCAAAGAACATTTCAACTAAGGTATTATATTAGTCCACTGAGATATAAGTGAAACTAGATAGAGCAATTATTTTAAGCCTCAGGAGTATGGCAAGCAAATCCCATTTTACTAACTCATCTTTGTTCTCTAAATACAAGACAAAGTTGGAATTTTTAAAAATTTTCGCCTCTGAAAGTAATTAACCAGTACAAGATCCTTAAGATGGTCCTTTGCATTTCACATACTCTTCTGTAGTGGGTTAACATTTTCAGAAGGACATCTCTGCACTGAAAATGCTCTTTTCCCAGGAGGCAAAACTTAAAAGAGAAAAAGGACTTGTCTAACCTGAAAATGTACCTTCTCAGGCCAGCTCAATTAGGACAGGCCCATTCCTGCAGGCTTGTCCTCCTTTGCTTCTATTAAGTGAGCCCTTAATGCCTGGGAAGTAGTGAAAGTGACTGTAAATCTCCTGCCTGTGCTACATAGGAACCCACCAGTTCAGCCTAAGCTGCAGTTGTTTCCAGTGGGCATGGGCCTCAAACTGCCCCAAGACCATACCCTGTCTGGCCATAAAGGTAAAAGTGTGTTGATGCATTGCTTCATGCTTCATGCATTGCTTCATGCATCCTAGTACTAATTCAACCAGGGGGCCCTTTTGTCTAGAATATCACTATTGATTGTGCTTGAAATGCTCGGGTCATTCTCTGGGTAACTAACTTAGGAAAGTCTAAGCTTGAATACATATATGTTCTTTAGAAGCCTTTCTGGTGCTAATCATGTAATTGGCTCCTTTTTATGCTTTCATTTTGAATTACTCCAAATTCCTAACTATAAGGAAGTGCAAGTACTGAACAAGTATTGAGGCCCAGCCATGGGCCTGGTGAAAAAAGAAGGAACACTGTTTAAGAAGTTGAATTACTACAACTAGTTATAGGTTTCATATGAATCAGAGTCATGATCTGCTCAAGGCCACCCAACCATCAAGAGTTGAACCCAAGTTTATCTAACTCCAAAGTCTATTTTTCACTGGTGAGCATATGGACTTTGTCAACTGTCTTTCATTCCTCCTAAAAATGGGAGGCTCAACAGGAAGAGTTAAACTTCCAATCTTACTCTATTCTATTGGGTCTGAAACTTTAGTGTGTATCCATCACCTGGTTGACTTGGTAAAACCTATATGGCTGAGCCCCTACTCCCAGAGTTTGAACCAGCAGGTCTGGATGAGGCCCTAGAATTTCCATTTCCAACAAGTTCTCAGACAATACTGATGCTGCTAATCAGGAAATCACACTTTAAGAACCAGTACTCTATTCAAATCCTCCCATTTCAATTAGTGCTGTCAGTAGCTAAAGAACCCTAATTTAATCTAAAAGTAGTAACCTCCACAGATTAGATCCTCAGCATTCCACTAAACTGTTCTCCACTTAACCTTCTATAGCCCTGCTTTAACCATCCTAGGAATATTAGAATAAAAGAACTTATCACACTTTGTGCTCCACTTAGTCACCCAATCCTAAAAGATGACATCAGTATCAAATAATGGCTAAACATGGAAGTAGGAGAAAGGACTAGGATTCTGATGAGACACATAGTTCAAACAGTTGCAAAGGCAGTTAACCATCTCTGCTATGTAGCTAAATGCTAGTTGAAAAGTAGAAAATACTTATTTAATTAGAGTGGGACAAGTGTCAAGCTTTTACAAACGTGTTAGAAAATGTTGTTCTGGTCACGTTTTAAAAATTCTGTAAATTTAATAGCTGGACCAATGGAGTACCTTAATGAAATGGAGCAAAATATGTCTTAGCCAAATAAAATAGTTCAGATAGATCAGTTTCTCCGAAGGTGCTTAATGGGTCACCTGTATTAGAATCATTTTGGATTGTTAAAGATATACTAAAAATACAGATATCCCAGCAGCTCCAATACAGAATCAACTTCAAGGCACAGGACTAGGAATATGTATTTTTACCAAGCACTCCCAGGTGATTCTTGGGCAAATTAACCTGAAAACAATGACAACTTAATGTAAAGCTCTCAATGTTTGGGATCCCATTTCACAATATAAACATCTGTTGAAAGTATTTGTATTGACCATATAGGATGAGATAGTGCTCTTGCCTATTTCCTAGTAAGTAATAAGCAAACCCTGTGAACTTCTCCAGCCTAAAATGAACAGCTGGAAGAGGACAATAAAAGTTCAGTGAAAGCAGGAGAAAAGTGGTTACTTCTGGCTTGGGGTTAAGTGTTGATTCACACAGACTTCATTGGAAAGGAAAATTGAGTACCTATGACTATGACCTTCAATACTGAAACAGGCTCTGAGATGTTTTTAGTCCTCAAGACTTGACAATACTTTGTGACTCCCTAAAAAAGAATAGTAAAATGGAGAGGGTAGGCTTATGTAAACTGCACCAAATTCTAAAGATTGAGAAGGCATTCCAGAGTAGAATATATTAACAGAACAAAATATGATCATAGTTGTGGGAGAAGAACACGCACTGAACTTTATTTCTGCAAAGTAGGGCTGCTGCAGAAGGCCTTAAAAAAATCAAATTTTCAATAAATGTACTTGGCAAAATTATCTTCACTTTTATACAACAGCACCTACTGGCATGCATATTTATATATGTGCAATCAGTATGAATTCTGTTTGATATTCCACTAATCTTTTTTATGCAAACATTTCCACTGTTTTCAGTCACTTATGGACATATTTCACTATACTGTAGTAAAATTTTAAAATATTCCCCTAAAAATTTGAGCTCAACACAAACATTACCTTACATCTAAATTCTAGACATTAGCTCCAGTCCTAAATAAGATCTGTAACATTTTCAGGACTGTAGAGGGAAGATTTTCAGCTTCCTGTTTGTCCAACTAGAATCCGTTCTCCCACAGGGAAAACAACCACACTACGAACAGACAACTGTCCTGACATTCTGAGATCAGGGGGGGGGGGGGGGGGGGAGGCGTGCTAACATCTGTAAAAGATTAAAGTTCTGTGGAAGCACTAATTTTTATATCACACTGCATTCAAGGGAGGAAGAAGGTGATTTGATTTTTAAGGGGAAAAAAGTAATCAATTAATTATGGTTGTCATCACCAGCTGAATCTCCACTGAGCCCACCCCATCTGCCCTAGACTTCTGTACACTAAGGGAGCTAAGTGGGAGACTTCAGAACTAGGGTGTCTGGCCTCAGAGAGCTTTCAGTTTGGAAGTATAACAAGCCAACCAGCAGCTGCAGAGACTAGTCAATTTGTATTCCTCCTCCCCATTTTTGTTTTCTTTCCTGGTTAACTAGAACACGAAAAATTAAATAGATCCTGATGTGATCAATTTACCAGGAGGCTCATTTCTTTATTTCTGATGTTAAATAACAAGAATTACTGACATTGCATCTATTTCTGCAAAAACACATCGACTGTAAGAATAAGACAAAGTCTAACATTGCCTCAGTCACTTTTCTAGTGTTCAAATCACTATACGTAACAACACTATGTACTCTGAACTTCCCTGAGGAGTTTAACAACTTTTGTGTATTACCTGTATCAAGACACTTCGTGGATTAGGAAGAAGTAACAACAGTAATACATTTCAACTGTTTAATAAAATTAGTTTTCCTGGACTTTTAAGTATTAAGTCTCATCTCTAAGATTCCAGTTCTTCAAATTTATGAAGATAGTGATTTCACAGCCCTTATTTCAAGCAATTCAGTTCAAGGATTTAAACTATTTCAAGCAAATACTTGAATTAGCAATTGTCACATGGATCTCTCACACAAAATATGAACATTTCCAGTCACTTTGACAAATCTATCTGTTCAGGGAAACCTGAAAACTACTTTTCTAAAATTCATGCAACACAGGTATCTGAAACAAAAAGATAATGGAAAACACACAGAACTTTTATTCTTCTATTTCAGGTGAAAAAGTTTAATGAGCTTATAAGTATGCTAAAATTTCTTTTTCTAGAACAGTTAGGAGTTTGGACATCTAGGTTTCCAATTTTTTTAAGGAGACAGGGGGAAAAAATCTCCTAGGACTGGAAATCAATGGAGACCACTCTTTTTCACTGACAGTGAAGCATTAACTGCCAGAAAGTACCTTCCATCCCCACTTACCCTGGTTATGACAGGAGCCTTTTGTACTGAGGCCCAATAAAAAAACAGGGAATCTCAACAGAGGAAGTAAGCATACAGACCTAAAATTCACTAACTTTAAAGTGTTTGTTCTGAGAGCCATGAGTTTGTCTTGCTCATCTGTTATCTAGTCATAACTGGTATTTACTTTCTGAATGTTTGAATGAATGAATATGGCAGCTCAAAATTTCCATTTGCAATTAAACATGAAACATGTACCTTCCTAAGTATATCTCTAAATACTGCACCATCTCAAGGGCAAAAAGGGAAAAGTTATCCACTGCCAAAGATGCTTAAACTATAATTTAACTTATGAGAAACAAAGTGGTTTGCATACAGTCACAAAGTCAAGGCAAGTCAGTACCCTCCTGAGCCCACCTATCTCAGATTCACAGCAACAGCTATCATATTCAAGGCTCCCTAGTGACCCTTCCTCGTGGGTAGAATCTCACAATACCCAAATTTAAACAAATTCAAGATGTTTTCTTTGTGCAAAAGATTAATGAAGTAATCTCTGAAAGGGTGTTTGGGTGGTTTTGGTTTTTTAAGGACTGGCAAGGAATTCAAAATTTTGTTCTCAGTTTGTAACCTTCCTAAAGTGATGCTATTTAATCTCAATCTGGTGAGGGAAGTATTAGAACATAGTTTATAAGCAAAAGACTAAGGCTTAGAGATTAACTTGTTCAAAAACCTTAAATATTGAGAAGCTCAAAAGCTCAAATTGCAATGTCCTTTCCTCTATATCAAGGTTGCCTGATTTTGAGGGGAGGACCTCCCCCAAGACTATTTACATTCTGAATCAGAGGAAAATGGTATAAGAGAAAGAGGCCTTGCTCTGAAGACTTTTCAATCCAATCCTATTTTTGACTCTCACATACTGAGGACAGTACATCCACGCAGTACTAATACTCCCTTTCGCACAGGATCTTTCCCACATAGTTTAAGAACCATATGTTCCTCAGAAGCTTATCTTTTCAAGATTTTATCTTTGAAAGACTTTAAAATTAGACCCTATTCTGTAATTCTGATCCTAAAAATCTATTTTCTCTGGCCTACCTTTAACTATTGATTTTAAAGTCTGCTCTTGTTGTGATGCTTCTCTGATAATCCTTTCGATCAATGGTATAAGATCTCTACTAAAATCTGTCTGGCTTAATCTAACATACATTAGTGAACACATCCCTAACTTTGGTTTATTTTAAGTAGTACTTCCAAATTAAAAATTCAAGGCAATTCAGTAACAGCATTACCTAGACTTATGAGCCATTACTAAAATTTCTGCTGACTTGATAAAAAATTTCTCCAAATGCCTACTCATGCACAGCTGTTAACATGGAATTTGCTACTCAAATTCTCATACGTAAACTATTAATTTAAGGCACTTATTCCCAAGAATTACTATTTCACAGAAGTTGAGTTGGTTACTTTAAGTAACTGTATGAATAAATGAAAAATTACGGTAACTCTCAGGTGCTTTAAGTTTTCTCAGCTTAAAAACGTTTAGAGGGAGAAGTGTAATAGTAGTACCCTTTGAAGAAACATGCTGACAGAAGACAATACTCAGTTTCGTGGTTTAAAAAAAAAAATCACAAAAAATGAGCTTGGCATTTCACTGATTATATGCATCTAAAAGGTAAATCTCTGGAAAACTTTTTTTTTATTGAGGTATAAAAAACATATAAAAGCTCTGGGTGACTTTGATAGAAAACCTGTAATTCAATTAAAGGGTTCAGAAATTAGCACATCAGTATGCCTCCCTCATTTCTAAACCCACCTTCTCTGTTGTTGGAATGTCCTTCAGCAGTGACCACCTTGCCTTAAGACTTATTTTTAGAAAAGTAGGAACCAGATATACACATTTGGCTCCTACTTAGCCCAAATCCAGATACAGATACAACACGTTCTATTTTACAGTGATTGCTTAATAGTCAGAAGAGACCCATGGAGGCTATGCAGTTCAGTTAGGTAAGAATCAACCAACTCTAGTTATATGCTACTGTTCACTGTGTAAATGTCAGAAGATTTAAAATGTTAACAGAGAATATCAGTGAAGGAAGACAACAATCATCAACTCACTACTTCAAAACTAACATTCAAAATAAAGAATTTTCAGAATAGAAGCTATCTGATCAAAGTTTCAATTTTAAAATGCGGGCAGAGAGGCATCTTTACATATTCATTTAATTCTCAATAGTTTGTGAAGCATAGAAATATCATCCTTGTTTACAGATGAGAAAACAAGGTAAGTTTCATAGTAAGAAAAGGACAAGTTTCACAGTAAGAACAGGGACTTATCTAGATTTTTCTGATTTCTACTCCAGCTTTCTTTTTTAACATAGCTGCTCAAGAGTATAGCATCTCCCCAAAGCCTCCCTCTTCACTTAATATCCTTCCATACCAATCTGGTTCCAACCATAACACTGTAGCATCTCTTGAAGACCTAACACTCCAGATGTATGGGGTCTAAGCTGTCTCTACCAGAAGGGCAAGCTGTGACATCCATACTAGCTTATCAATTACCACCTGAATGGGGTTCCTGGAATCTGGACCAAGGCAGTTCGGGAGATAAGATACAAAAAGAAAAAAATTTCCTTTCTTGGTCTCTGGTTCTCTCACAAATCTGTACTATTCCTATTAAATTCAGATTTAATCAATACAAAAAAAAAAAATACCAAACTCAAAATTAGTTCCCTTCCTCCTACTTCCCCTTCTGCTGCTAAGAAATAAAGGGGATACCTTATAGGAGCTAGGTAAAGCAAGGGGTCTTAGCCAGTGAGATCCCCTAATCCACTGACCCTGAAACCTGCTAGATCAGTCTTCTCCCCAACCAATATTTTGCCTATGGAGCTTTATAAATCTGGACATTCACATATGGTAGGCAAGGTTTAAATCTGGAATTTTATTAAATGGCAAAAAAGTACATTTCTACTGTATTCTAGTGTAGGACTAACCTTCAACTTAAAACTTTTTTTGGTAAACTTCAAACAGCCCAGGATGTGTCCTCCAAGAAAGGTTCCTCTATCTTTCCAAGATTGTGCTAAGTAAAATACAAAGATTATTGGACCAAGGGCTGGCTAATGTGTTTTTGTTCTTAAAATACAGGAAAATGTCAGAACACCCAGTGATCTATTAAACTTGTTCTCAACATCAACAAAGACAAGAGAATTAAAGTTCTCAATTATGCTGATTGTTTTAACACCTTTTGCTGGTGCTTATCTACGTGTATCTCAGAAATGCTAATGAACTGAATTCTTTGGTTCCTTAAATCCACAGAAACAAAGTTAACTGCAAAGGCTCAGAGAGGAATTAACAGAGTGCTAGAGACGCACCTCTACCCCAAATCTAACGGGGAGGGCAGAAGAGAGATGTAAATAAAAATATTTACTATATATTTCAGAAAAATTCTCAGTAGTAGTCCATAAAGGTAAAGCTGGCAGGGAGATAACTGAGTGGATCTAAAAATTTAAGACAACAAATTAAAAACGAATACCTACCAAAAAGAAGTTTAAAACTTAAGGTGCCAATATCCCTTGGAGTTTCTTTCTTTATTAAAACTTCAGAGATATAACAGATAAAGACACTTAATAGAAACTTTCATAGTGAGTGGTCTAACCTAATGATACAATCTATACACCCTAGAGCTATACTTGAGTCACTTCTCTCCCAGGTTGAAAAATATTTAGAATCTTTCTTGAACATATAGAATATATTAAATATGCGCACTAAATCAAACTATTAGTCACTTCTTATAACACTACCAAAAATGTCATTACTATCTAACAGATATTCCACTGTAAGTTTCTTCCCATCTAATAAAGCCAAGGCTAGTCACTGTCACCAGCCCCGCATCTTTATCCCTCTCTACAGTACCCAGGCCCTATGCTATCAACACAGAGTACCTAGATATCTAGATAGGCAGGTTGTGGGGGAAGGGCAAAAGTTGGCAAAATGCTAATTCTTCCATGCCGATGGCCCCTACTTTAGATTTCCTATTTCAGCAACTGGCCTGGAGCCACAGGGATAGAAAGCCACTTCTCAAACTTCAGATTTACAAGGCATGGAAATAGAGAGAAAAGACTAGTTCCAAGTCTATTACTACTCAAAGTTTAAACACAATCTAAAAGCTTCCTTTAAACACAATATCTCACTTACTTCCTCAGAGCCAATTAGGAACTTCTCTCACCTCAAACTTTTTACCGAAAGAAGCCAAATTCTCAACTGCTTGCTCAAATGCCCTCATTTTGCAAAGTTAATGATTTCAAAAATAATAAAGGGCAGTCAGATAATCTTAACCACAGGATACAGAAAAGTTAGTGAACTGACTCTCTTCCATCTTCAAATGCAATGAATTAATTATATTTTAATTTCTTTCAAGACAGCTTTTTTACTTTAGGATATCACATCAAATACTCATTTCAAGCATTTCCATAGCTTCATGCAAAAGTAAATAATTACATTTGAATCCATTTTCCACGTGAACTAGAACTTTCTTGGAATTCAACATAGTTTCATTTGGAAAAGATGCAATCCTTCACAAAACACTTCTGGAGAAACAACTTTGGGTTTGAAGAAAATCAGTATTTTGCACTGAAAGTATGGCAAAAGTTGTTAAAGATCCATAACATATTTATGTGCTCACACTCAACTACTATGAGGTAAAACACCCAAGTTCAGTATGTCTGAAGGCTCCTAAAATGAAGCACATCCAGAAAGTACAACAGATTCACTCCTTATGCCATTAGCAGCAATGGCTAACTTATAATTAACATACAACACAAAGATTTCTCTAACATATTTACAGACTCAAAAGGCAGACTTTTTTTTGCACCCGCCACAAAAGCCCAAAAGCAAACAAACAAACAAAAAGCCTCAATAGCCTAATTTTGGAATATAAGCTTTAAGACATGTTAAGAATCAAAAGAAAAAAAAAAAGACATGTTAAGAATCCCTAAGAATACTTGTATAATGTATAAATGGATACTAATTTACTGAGGCCCAGAACAAATTAATGAATCTCTCTTCAAAGTCTCACAATTCCCCATTTTTATGCCGATGTTAAAGAAAAAAGTCAGACTCAATTTTTTTTTTTTTTTTTGCTATTGGTTAAAATGAGATTTGAGGACTGACCCTGGATTCCTATTTTCCAATTTACTTTATCTACTTCCCAAAGACAAGTATGAGTTGGTGACAGCCAATATTATCTAGTTTTCACTTAACAAACCATAAGGTATTTCTTATTTAGCAACTCCTAGATTTTCCTTTTTTACCAGGAACATCAGAATCTAAAATTTGTTTATGAGTTCTGAGTGCTGGTAACCTAAAAGGCACATGCTGACAAGCAAACTTGTTTTATCTATAGATTCCATATCAGCTCACTAATTCTGAAAAGGTACCCCCAATGAGCCTGGCTGCAGCAGAAGGAAAGACAACACTGGAGCCTAACGCTTAAGTGTTTTCAGATCGAGCAGGAAGACGTGCCCGATAGCTTTTGAAGGTGCCATCACTTTGCAGTTCTAAAAATGTGACAGGAATTTTCAGATAGCATCATTAGCCTTCCCACCTCCCACCTGAACCAGTGCCCAAACAGCACAGAAGTACAACTACCTGTCAGCATCAGAAACAATTTATATTTAATTCCTCCATCCAGTTTGACTCTACTAAGCTAACCAGACTCAACAAAAGATATGTCAAACAATGATCCCATATAACATTTATTAGAATCATCACTGGTGAAATCAAGCATTATACTTATACCAGGGAGGGAAGAGCCGTAAAACTCCAGAGTAGATACACAAAAACATCAAGCCCTTAAAATGGCAAAAGGACCACTAATGCCCAACCTGTTAACATCATCAACTCTACAGATAGTTCAGCTGTCTGCACAGTACTGTGATAATGAGTCAGCCCCACTACAATTAATACAAATATGCTACGAACACATAGAAAGGAAGTCTTTTCTCTTAGGTAGAAGAGATTATGATTTCTGCTCCTGAAACTCTCAGTATTTAAATATAAATACATTTCCAAAAATAACAGGTTTTTCCCAGCAGTTGAGTATAGCCTGGAATACTCTAAATTTTATACGAACAGCAACAGTTTCAATTATTGTAAAGAATGAGCTCCAAAGGCAAAATATCTTTTAGATCTTAGGGGATGAGGGCAGGCAAATGGGGAATTTTTGTTTTACTATATGAACTGGCACAGTTAATCTGTAAAGTGGTTATGTCTGCTTAAAATCATGCTTAAGCAAACTCTTAATATAAAGATCAATAATAACATGTCTGAGCATAATTAAACACTGATTTTTATTTTTTAAAAACTATCTTTCCTAGTTACATGAATCAATCACCAGTTACCAGTGTACTGCTTAATAAAACAAGCACACAGCTACTAACACTACATCTTTCTTCTAGACAATATTTACAAAGATAATACTCCAGTGTTAGACCCTTAGGGCTACGGCTGGGGCAGGGGAGGGGGGAAGGAAAACCAGTTAAAGTGCTTTTTCTCTTGAAGGAGCAAGTTTAGATAAAAAGAGCAGGTTAGACAAAAAGCAAGTAACAGACTATCAAATCCTTCCCTCTCCTTTTTCAGCTCTGTTAGGAAAGTAGGGATGTGAAGCTTTTAGTTTCTTAATTCTAGAATCCTACTCAGCATAGTGGCTAAGCTTGTGAGCTCTGTAGTGCCCCACTCACTGGTCTTGGGAAAGCTAGTAAATATATCTAAGCCTCAGCTTCCTCACCTATAAAATGGATATAATAGCACCTAAATCATAAAAGTTCTCCCAAAGGTTAAATTAAACTAGGTGATCCATGGAGAGCTGAGATGTATGCCTGACAGACGGTAAACATTCAGTAAGCATTAGCAATTATTGCCATTACAAGTGAAGAAACACATTCTGAAAGTCAATATAGCCAGTTTACTCCAGTCCCTACAAAACTGGCACTAAAGATCAAGAATTTACCAGCCTACAATCATTCACATATTCAATAGTTCCTTTGTATAATTTAGGTAAGAACCATGGAGGTTAATTTTCTGAGAAAGGACTAAACTCTGTTTCATTACTAGACACATTACTACTCAGCCCAGTTTTAAAGTCAAAAGAACACTTATTCTGTATTTAAGAACTTACCTTCCTACAAGAGGTCAAAAGGACATCCTCACCTGCCACATCCTTTCTTTGCTCCCACATCCCAAAGAAACATATCTATACTTTTTCTGGTTTTCTGAATTGCAGGGGCCTCATCTCCCTCTTTTAAAACCCTGATAGGTTGGCTACACATAATTAAGAAATAGTCCAGCCCCTGACACTCAGCACCTAGTCTTGCACAACATCCAGCTCAGAAGCTACCTTCTCTGAGAAATTTCCCCACCCCCAGACAAAGTTAAATCTCCTAGTCACCCAAAGCATTTCGGGTATACACATGCCCCAGCACCTACCTTATAATTAACTAATTATGACTCCCCAAACAGACTGGATTGAAGAGCAGCGAGTTGTAGCCAAAGGTTCAGCTCCAGTACTAAACACATATTAGGTGCTCAAGAAATGCTACACTTTTAACAGATTACTCACAAGTACCATCTCTTCCTGGATGCCCCACTTCAAAATCTGATCATGAGGCTGTTCTCAGTAGAGCAGGCTAACACGATGGACTGCTGATTACAACATCAGAAAACCTACTCATCAGCTTCTCCCATTGGAGAGGTTCCCGGAACCCAAAGTCAATTGAGTAGGATTACGTACCATCAGAATCAGTGGGAACTCCTAGCACACTACAGGGGGTACCTTCTCCTTCAACAGGACTGTTGAAAAGCTTGCAGGGTGAGCTTTCTATTGGGGGGAATCTTCACTGGGTAACTTAAGTGGGACTACTCAAAAGAATGAATGCTTTGATTTGGCTGAAAAGCGGTCAAAAACATAAATATCTGGCCAAAGCAAGCTAGCTCCTGATCCTGAAAAACAGCAGCTTCTGAAAAAGAATGAACAGGAAGCAGGGGTGGGTGCTGGCCACTCTTTGCTTCAATAAATAAAATCTTTTTTTTTTGCCTGCAAGAAAAGGTCAATACACCAGGCCAGACGAGATGTTCAACAACCCTTCCTCCTGACAGCTACACTAAACTGCGTTTCTAAAAGAACACTACCTTAGGAACCTCAGCCCCAATGAAAGAAAAGGACTAGTCAGTAATACTTTAATTAAATCTAAAAACAAAAAACAAAACCCAATACGCCCGAGTTCGACATTTACACTGGATGGCCCATAGAGAACTTGCAAACTTTCTGAAGGGAGGTACCACTACCTTTGCAAAGAACACAACTTCGGGAAAGCAATCTCAAAATATGAAGAACTCCACAAAGAATAGGTTAAGTTTTAGAGCCCTAATTCCTACCATAAACATCTTACCGGGGGAAAAAAAATCAACAGTTGCCGAAGGGTATCTTTCATTCTGGAAGCAGAAAATGAAACAAACAAGAAGCAGTAAGGGAACAACCTCCCAAATAAAGTTCTCTTAGGGAAGAATTTGTAACAATACCGTCTCCCACCCTTCCCTCCCGTGAGGTCTGTGATTTTTACGGCTTTGCTCTGCAGAAAGCTCTTTCTGGGCAGCTCAAGGAAGGAGCCGAGGGAGGGAGAGAAAGAGACACAGGCACAGAAACGAGAGGAGAGAGAAAAAGAAAATGGCGCAGAGACTAAGTCCCGACTGTCGACAAGGCGACTTTCCCGGGAGGAATCCGGGCCCGGAAAGGCAGCCCGAGGGCCGGCGGTGGGCGACGCTGGGTCTCCGGTGCCCCCTCTTGGGAAGGCCGGGACCTGGGGGCGCTGGGGTCCCGGGAAAGGGGGTCCAGAGGCGGCCCGATGGGAACAATGGGGCCGGTGAGCGAGGAGCCGGGACTTAGTCTCTGGGACGCCATGTCTGTCCTCTGCCCGGCTCGGGCAGGGCGCGGGGCCGGCGGCCGGGGGGCCCGGGGTCGGAGAGGGGGCACACTCACCGTTCAGTCGGAAATCCGCTTCAATCTGGGGAGAGAAAAGGAGGGACCATGAAACAACAGGCACATTCACCCCGCGGACAGCGGGCAAGCGCGCGCGGCCGGGGGGCCTGGCCCACCCTGAGCTCCCCGGGATGAGTGGGCCCCGGGAACGGCCTGAAGGGCCAGCCAGCCACCCTGAGACTGTAACTTGGCGGTTTTCGCCTGGGGCCCAGGGAACCGATAGCCTCCGGCCGGCAGTCCCTGGCCTGGGGCTCGGCCTGTCAAAGCGGCATGGCCGAGGCCGGGGCCTGCGCCGGGGGTCGTGGAGGACCAGGACAGGGCCAGGGGCACGGGTGGGCCGGGCAGGGCCGTACCTGGGAATCGTTGTGAAGATGGTCCCCACTCATGTCGGCCGGAGCGGCGAGCGCGGCGAGGGGCGCCGAGGAGACGCAGACGTTCGGGACCGGCCTGTACGGGCGGACGAGAAATCCCGGAGGCTCCCAGAAGCGCGGGGAAACGGCGGCAGGGAGGGTTTGAGACTCCCGGAACGGCTGAGGCGGCGACGGCGGCGGCGACGCTGACTGACTGCCGGGCAGACGGCAAGAGCGGACCCCAGCAGTTGTGTAACAGCCTAAGTTCGCATTTCGGCTCACTGCGCCTGCGCGGCCGCTTTTAAATGCGACGTCGCTGACGTCAGAGACTCGCGGAAAGAGGCTGAGGGTTGCGGGGCCCGCCCCCTCGCGCTTCCAAAGGCGGACCTGGCTTCGCATCCCAAGCCCCGCCCCTAGCCCCTGCGCGCCGCGGCGATTTGCATAAGAAATTGACTCCTCCCACGGCCGCCCACCCTGAGCAACCTTCTCTTCCTCTCCCAGCGTCTTTTCTCGGAACCCAGATCCCTCCCCTAGGCAGTGCGCAGACGCAACCTGGACGCCGCCTCCGGGCCAGGGCCGGCAGCTCGGCCACGTGGTGAGCCTTTAAAGGCCGCGGCGGGATAGCGCCTGGCCCGGTCCGAGCAGGTATTCCGCTTTTGCTTCTCCCCGGAGCTGCATATAAATACCTGGGCAGCCAGGTCCCCGAGCTCTCAGCAGCTATTCTTCGCTCGCCAACTGGCCCCTGAGGCTGCTTGCTGGGAAGAGCCCCCGCCCCAGCCTTTGTCCAGGCCTTCCAACTTCTGGATTATTTCACACCCACTTCTTAAAAATTTATTTTAATTTCTCAGCCCACCAAAGGTCCAGTTTAGCTCCAGGTTTCAGACAGGTACATGTAGCTCTGGGTCACAAGAGGCCTAATTTCATTTGTTCATTCTTCAAACATTCCTGAGCCAGGAATTGTGCTAAGAAAAGGGGTTAGGTAGGAGCCAAAGGGAACCAGACCGCGAGGTAAGCACGACCTGGGTTCTGCCCTGCTGTTTCCCAACACGCAATGGGGCATAGGGGAAAGGAATTGGAGGGGAAAAAAAAATGCCGTTTATGGAAGGAGTACTGTGTACTCCGCCCTGAATTCACACAATAGCTCTGTGAGGTCGCCTATTTTACTAAAGTTAAACTGTCAGAGATAAGTGACCTACTAACCTCCTCCCTGACATCTACATTTGGATACTTCACAAGCTTCTCCAGGGCTGAACTCATCATCTTCCTCCACCATCCTGCTAGAAAATCTCCACCGTGGGCATCTTCCTCTCCGTTTCTCATTCGACCGGTTTGTTGCATCTCTTCAATACTCTCTCCCCTTCCTACACACCTGTCGAAATCTGCATTATCCCTTGCTTTAATTATTACAATACATTTCTGGCAAGGATCCCTGCTTCCCTTCTGGCCCTCGCACAAGCTGCTCTGCGATAGTAGCCAAAGTGATCTTTCAACTTGCAGCTCTAACCATCAGCCCCTTCCCACAATACTTCCCCTTCATCTTAGTATAAAGTTCAAAGTTCTTAAAGTAGCTGCCAAGACCCTACGTAAGATGCTTAATTAACGTGTGACTTTTGTGAATTTTTCCACATCTATGACCACTTCCACTATTGTTACTTAATATTTTCATGGATCCCCTTCTTTCTGTAGCTTCATCCTGATTAATAATATCTATGGCATAATAATGTCTGTGAAACCGTTTACAAATAAAATATGAAAAGTGCCCACCCGTGGACTATTGAAATCATCTCTGTCACATCTGGTGGTAAACACTTTGGGGTTAATCCTTGTGAATGCTTCAAGCTCCATCTTAATATCCTTTCCACACTCCCTAACTCCTCTTTTTCCACCCCATCAAGTGCCCCTCTTAGAGTATCCTTTTCCTTTGTCACACTTATCACAATTGTTATTAAGTTACTAATGGGGGAAGCTAGTGATTTTTTGTCTTTGTTTTCTATCGAATGCCAGGTCTGTGAGGGCTGGGACCTTGTCTGCATTGCTTAGCACTCGATCCCCAGTACCCAGCCACAGATCCTACAGAAGGGTTATGCAATCAATGTGGGAAGGAAAGTAGGGTAATACAGTGGTTAGGGTTGTGCATGTGGAAGTCAAACCAATCTAGTTTTGAAGTCTGCTCCACTATTTATTAGCTATGTTACCTCAAGCAAGTTTCTTAACTTCTCTGAGCCCCAGTTTCCTCACCTGGACAATAGTGATAATGGTGGAATTTTAACAGAATTTTTTTAAGTTGCTTGAGAACACACAGCTAGGAAGTGCTGAGCTCTAGATTCAAACTCAGGTCTGTTTGACTCCAAAGCTATGCTCTTTCTCTCAAGCAAGCTGCCAGAACCAGTTTCACCTTACTTTTGATGACTTTCCTCACAGTCTTCCCATCTTGGAATCAGTCCCAGGCTAGCAGGTGAAGCATGTAACTCCTACCCGTTTGCGACAATAAAGCCAGAGTAATTTGAGGGCTACATTAAGGAGTAACAGTGCCTCCTACCACTACTCCACTGCCACCCCTCAAAGCCCAGGGAGAATTTGCATTTGCTTTCCAGGCCACTCCAAGGAGGATCTGAGTAGGCATGAAAACAAAACACACATGCCAAAGTGCACACCAAGCATGGTCCCCATGCACAAGCATGCAGGTATCTGGGCATCTTATCACAGGCTGAACTTCTCTGCCAGCTTATGTGGCTGGCAGTGCTCAGAAGTTGGCTGATTTATCCAAGCCCACATGGCTACACTCTGATTCCTGATACTTCAATCTGGTGTCCCCACAATATGGTTCACTTACCCTTAGGACTTGAGAAAATTATGGGTGATGTGTGTACAGACATTTTAATTTTAATTATTATGTACTTATTTCCATGTGTATGAGAAACAAATTCAAACCACCACATTAAATCCATGATTTTTAGGATATCACTGTTTATGATGAAGCTTTTTAAAAAGTTGGTTGATTGATTTAAATTAAAATATCAAAGAATGGCACAGAGGGAACATATAAGACAAACTCTGGGAAGGTCAGAGGGAAATAAGTGAGGCTTGGGAAACGCTGCTTTAAATCAAGACTGCTCATTCATGGAGCATCCTAGCCCCCGTTAAAAATAACTAGCAGATGACAGCTGATGTTGTAGGCCTGTTTCCAACATATGCACTATGAAAGGTGGATGATTTATCAATATTCCACTAAAAGAAGGGCTCCATACACAAATACATACATTGTTATGATTTAAACTTAAACAGATCTTTTCCCACAAGACTTCTCAAAGTCGTCAATATGCTGACACACGTGTGAATCTTTTAAGGGGGACATGCCCTGCAGCATCTCCAAAATGTATGTAAGCCCAGAAACCCTTTATTTTTTCCCCCCTCAGACCACTTCTTGAGACTGGCTCTTTGAAATGACTGGCCTTCTGGCCACCTGATCTAGATGGCCAGCCACGATCCAACCCACTCCATTTGCTTCTGACTCTCTTGGGATTGTTCTTATTACCTTGGCCCAACTCTTGGCTCCCAGAACAGAACATGTATAGGGTTGTCTCAACAACTTCCACTTCTTGGGGAATTTGTCCTTCTGCACAATGTACACAAATATACAAATATGCCCCTGTCCTTCTGGCTACAGTTGTGGAACCCAAGCTGACCCAAGCTGACCCAAGCTGAGCCACACAGATCTACTTCCTTGAGACTTTGGACCTGGGAAGGAGAAAGTGGTTTGGTGTCTTTTCTTGCTGATGGGTCTGTAGTATGTAAATTAGGGAGCTGCCCTACTAGTATTTTCTGCCCAAAGGGCCAGAGAAATCTGGGAAGAAGGAGGAGAGAGGGAAGAGAAGAGAAGGCGTTGATGGAGTTCAGGACCCTGGCTCCTACTGTCTCCTGATGCCTTAGTTCACCCCGTTCCTATACCTTGAAATAAATTCCCCTTTCTGCTTAATGGTGCTCTGATGGGTCACTTAAGACTAAGAGCTCTGCATAATACTCAGTCCTAATCTACACTTAATCCCTTGGCCCTCTCAAGGCCTCTATTTTTCCTTTGGCCTTGGACCTGGGCCCTTAGGTTATGGCACTTGGATGCCCCCTTGGCATTTTGACCTTGGATCCTGGCACAGTCTCCATAGATTTTGCCAGTTCTTGGGCAACGGTGTCTTCTGCTGTTTCTCCCTTCCTATGGGTGTCTTGTTAAGGATCTGCTGCCTTTTCAAGACTTGGACAACCCTCAGAAGAGAACCTGCTTGACACCCCAGAAAGGAGAATCAGGCTGGCCAATCCCAGTAACAGCCAGAAACACCCTTGGCCTACTGGTAATTAAACAGCCCAGCCAAGGTTAAAATTTGTAGAATAAAAAGAGAACCAACAGGCAACCCTGGCATCAGGGAATGAGAGGTCAGGCAATGAGGATGTAGGAGCCTGGCCATGTGGCTCGGGGCGAACTGGGGAGTCCACTTTCACAGTCTTTCTTTGTCTCCTGGCCAGAAGACATCCTTCCTATGATGAGCACACTTATTCATTCAACCACTATTCCCTGAGAAATGAGGGAGTAGGGGGCTATGTGGTAGATAAGTAGGATGCTAAGCCCTGGGGATACAGATATTCATAAGACCTAATCCTCATTTTGGAGCAGTTCCTAGTCTGATAACAAGACAAACATATTACCCAACCGTTACCATAGGGTACAAAGAATAACATGGAAGAGGTAGCCAGCTACCAGTTACTATGGGAATGCTGGGGTGGGGGAGGCACATCCAAATCACCAGTGCTGGTGGTGGGGGCAATATTAGGAAAGGCTTCCAGTTGGATGCCATTCTCAAAAGCTGTGGAGGGACTGGCCTGTGGAAGAGATGGGAAGGTACTGCAGGGAGAAAGGCAACCCGGGCAAAGGCAGAGAGACATGGGCATGAAAAACTTTGGTCAGGATGGAGTAGAGAGTACATGTGAAGGTCAACCAGAGAGGGAGGCACGGGAGGTGGAGAGCCGTCCCCCAGCAACAGTGGAGCTACTGCAGAGTGAGCAATTTGGGGTTTTGAGGAGGTGTGAGGACAATTATGGGCAGCAGGGTGGGGACAGTTTGGCAGAGCTGACACTGGAGACAGGCAGATTAGCCAGGAGACTGTGGAGCCCACTATGAATTTTTCAGAAACATCATTAACCATGGTGGGGGGGGGGCAAGGGATGGGATCATTTGGAATGACTGTGAAGATGCAGACCATGAAGGGGACAGCAGGATACTGACCTGTGTCCAGGGTACAGCCTGAGGAGAACTTAGGACGGCAGCTGACTTTGAGTCTCCCTCTCATAGGGTATGCTGCTGGGAGGTCCTGCTGCTACTCAGGTCCAGCTGCCTCCAAACGGAGAACCAGTGGGCTGCAGGAGGCCAAGAGGCAGAAACCAGGGCTCCAGGAAATCCTGGACAATTCTGGGAGGGAGGGAAACCACGAACTGACTCAGCATGACCCTCCAAGAAAATGGAACAGAGATGGTAGCCTCACTTAATCACCAGCAGATGACAGTTTAGCCAAGTTCAGGTTTTGAAGAGATCTACCTCCCCATGCCCCGAGTAAGCCCTTTGAGTCATCAATCCCATCCTTTCCACCTCCCCCGAGCATGGCTTCCTCCAGCATCTTCTCTCCCTCCTGCATGGCAATTTCTTCACTTGCTCCCTGCTCCCAATTTTCCCTCTTGACCTGTCTCGTTAATTGATTACTTACAATGTGCTCTGCCCTGGGCTAAGTGCTTCACATACGTTATCTCACTGAATCCTCATAATAACCTTTATAAAGCAGCTACAACTAGTTTCATCATTTTACAGACCAGGAAACTGAGGCTTAGGAAGATTAAGTTATCTTGAGTGATGGAGCTATGATTTGAATCCAAGTGGTCTGACCACAGAGCCCAGTCTCTGAATCCCTGTACTACCTCCCAGCATCCTTAGGTCACTGTTTCCTTTGCCATGTTTAAAATATTTGGAAAGGATAGTCCATGCTTGCTGCCTCTTCTGCTTTATAATCCCACCTCTTAAATGCTATTGATCTGACTTCCATTCTAATCAGAGACTTCCTAGTTTGCAAATAGATTAGCCTAAATCTCCTCCACCTTCCCACAGCACTCAGCGATGCTGAGCACATGCTTTGGGTTCCTTCCATCTGGCTCCAATGACCATGAATTCTCTTGGTTTTCCTCCTACCTCTGCAAATGCCATGTTTCTACCTCCTCCTCTTCTCCCAGCGCAATGTAAGCTCTCCCAAAGCTTCTGTCATCAACCTTCTCTTCTCTCTACCCACCCTCCTCTTGGAAGCTTTACAGATTCCATACTGACTCCTATAGACAGCCTCTCGAATGGGTGTCTCTAACTTTGTCTTCTTTTTGGAGCTACAGAAATATTCACCCATGTGCCTATTGCATGTGTTCCATTTTTGGTCCCCGCAGTCCTCTGCTCCTGAGTTCAACTTTTCCCCTGAACCTACCTTTCCCCTCTGTGGTCCCTGCTTGGTGAATAGCCCTTACCGTCCCCGCTCCCCGCCATGCAGGCTCAAATCCTTGGAGCCTCTTGAATTGATCCTGTCCTCGCCATCCCATTAGTGGCTACTAGCTCTGTAGTTATCTGTCCCTTTCCCTCGGGTTCTTATTGCATTTGCTCCTTCCCTGGCTGCCCTGCATCTCACACACACACAATAACTATGAGCCAGGTACCATACCTGGTGCTAGAGATTCAGCCACAAATGAGACAGACAAGATCCCTGCCCTCAAGGAGCTCGGGCCTGGCAGGTGAGACAGACAAGAGACCAAGTCATTGTCACTTACTCTCATAAATGCTTTGGGGATAAAGTACAGCATGTTTGCTATAGGAGCCCTTTAGGGTTGCTGCCATGCCAGAATTGAGGAGTCAGTCAAAGGTTTCCTAGTGGAAATGACATTCAAACCAAGGCCCACAAGTGGAAACAGAAGCTAGCCAGTGGAAGTTACGGAAGATAGAGAAGGCAAGTGAGGGAGATGATCACAGAGGCCCAGGGAACATGTGGAATAAAGACTTGGAAATTGGGCCAAGCAGGATTCACCTGAAGAACTACTGGTACTCCAGTATGGCTGAGGGGTAGACCGTGAGGAGGGGTAGTGAGAGATGAGGCTGAAGGGGTCAGCAAGGCTCAACTCATGCAGGGGGTTTTGTGTTGGTTGAGGAGTTTGAAATTTATCTTGAGAGCAATGGGGTGCCACTGATGAGTTTCAAGCAATGGAGGAACATAATCAATATGCACTTTTGTAAATATTACCTACAGTATAGAAAATGGATCTGAAATACTCAAGACTGAAGGCTTGTGAGGCCACAGTTAAGAAGACTGATGTCATCATCCAGGCAGAAATGGTGATAATGGCCCTGATCAGCAGAAGAGCCACGAGGATGGAGAGGATCATACGCATTGCAGGGATACTCCTGACAAAGAGTTGATGTATCAGTGATTGATCATATACATCAGAGAAAGGGAGACGGGAGGAATCGAAGATATGGATGGTCGTGCCATTCTCAAAGACGTGGGGATGACCTGGTTTGAGGGAAAGGTGATTAATTCAGTTCTGTACATTCGAGTTTAAAGTGCCTGTGGGGCAGCCTAGTCAAGATGTCTAGTATGCAGTTGGATTCGTGGGTTTGGAGCTCAGGAGAGGGACTGGAAGTTGTCAGTCTTGAGGTGGTACCTGAAGTCATTAGACTAGGTGAGATCATTTGGGAGGGCCTGGAAGGAAAGCCTTACTGTAGGGATGGGCCTGAGAGAGGAAGTGGAAGATAGCAAGTTTAGACAAGTTGTTCAAGGGGTTTAGCTATACACAGGAGGAGAAACACAACGCAGTAACCAGAGTAACCTGGGGGTAAGAGGGGTTTTGTCTGTTTGTTTGTTTTAGGATGAGCAACACACACTTGTATCTAGTCCAGAAGAGGGCCTTTGGGATCATTCCATTCCTTGGACAGAGTGACAGCACAATTGAGCCAGCAGTTCTGGGTCAGATAAAGAGGCAGGTCCCTTTGGAGGAGACATCCCTCTTTGTTTCTCAGAGGCCACAGGCTGCTTGAACCTTACCTCTACGGTTCTGGACCTTTTCCCACTGGAACTTGCTCAAGGATTGACTCAGAGAACTTGTTTTGCAGGATGGCTTATCCAGGTACCCCAGGAATATTCTCCTCCCAAAGGGTACAGTCCAGCCCTGCACGATCTATCTCTGCCTTTCCAGGATGCAGCTGACAGAACTGACACCAGTTCTGGTGGTGGAGCTGGAGAAAGACACCTGGAGCCCTGGGAAGGGATGGTCCTTCTCGGATTCTGCAATGTAGTCAAGTTGCACTAACATTTCCCTGATGCCTGCTGGGTGCCAGGTCCTGGTAGCCGTACTGCAATGAATGAGACAGGGCCTCCACCTGGAGGAACCCACAGTCCAGAAAAGGAGATAGACAAGTAAACCATCAATTGTAAGATGGCATTCTAAGAACATTATGAGAGGGCCCTGGGGACTGGGAAGCCAGGCAGACTCTCCCATGGGAGCCCAGCCTGAATAGTTTGATGGCAGAAAGCGAGACTCCAAATCTTCCTTCTGACCCAGACCTTGAGTCTCCTGTTATTTGGGGGAAAAATGGCAACACAATCTATTTTATTATTTTTTTCCTAATGTCTTTTTTCTTTGTGTTTTTGTGGGGGGGGGCGCAGGGAGTGAGGGGAGACAGGTAATTAGGTTTATTTATTTATTTAGTTTAATGGCGGTACTGGGGATTGAACCCAGGACCTCATGCATGCTAAGTACGCCCTATACCACTGAGCTATACCCCTCCGCCACAATCTATTTTAAATTGACTTTTTTTTTCCCCTTCTGTGGACTTTCCCCTTCCTGTTGTGCATGTGTATTCAGAACGGGAAGACAGGACATTTGGGGAAATATTTGCACAAAACCTTACAGAATGTCCAAGTCAAGCTTAGGAAACCCCAAACTGGAAGCCAGTGAAACAGTCATTGCTTGGAGAATCGCTGGTCTCAGCCCTCAGACTTCCTCTTTTCATTCTCTGCATTCGCTATCTCATCCACTCTTGTGGTTTTAAATACCAGTTGCATACTGAGAAGTCCTAAGTTCATATCTGTAATCAGGACCTTGCCCACCCTCACCTCCAGCCTCAGACTTGCATATCCGGCTGCCAACCCAACAGCCCTATCTGGATTTCCAATGGGCTTCTTAAACCTAACACCTTAAACCAAACTTCTATTTTCCCTCCCAAACCTGTCCCTCCCATAGTCTTCCCCATCACAGTCAATGCTCGGGCCAAACCTCAGGGTCATCCTTGGCTTTTTCTCTTGCTCACCTACGTCCCGTATACAATCTGTCAGCAAATCCCATGGACACCACCTTTAAATATCTGGAGACTAAACATTTCTCCCCCTTCCCTCTGCTTCCACTTTGGCCCAAGCCTCCGTCATTTCCACTTGGGTTAAAGCAAGAGCCTCCTCCCTGGTGTCCCCGATTGCATGCTTGTCTTCCCCTAGGACATCCTCAGAACAAGTGATATTTTAAAACAGTGATTCTTTGAAAATGTGAGATGCTGTCACACCTCTGCTCAAACCTCTCCAGTGGCTCCTGTCTCACACAGGAAAAAAAGTCGAAGTCCTTACAGTGGCCACCAAGGCCTTAGCCTACCTTCCCCTATCCCTGGCCCCCCGATCTCATCTGCTAGGACTCCCCACCTCCATCCCCTCTTTCAGCCTCACTGGCCTGCATACCCTACCTATGACATACCACTCACCTCCCATCCTCACCCTTCCATTTGTGGATCTTTCTGCCTGGAACATCCTTCCCCCAAATACCTCCGTGGCTGACTTTCTCTCTTCTTTCAGATCCTTACTAAGATATCTCCTTTTCAGTGAGACTTTTTCTGACTATTCTATCTAAAATCACAACTCCCTCCCCTCAGTACTTCTCCCACCTTTCATCCCTGCTTTATTTGTCTTCATTTAGCCTATGAAAGATTTTACTTTTTTGTTTATTGTTGGTTTTCCCTCTTCTAGAATATAAGCTGGATGAAGGCAGGGATTTTTATCTGTTGAGTTTAATGCCAAATTTCTTGCATCCACACCAGTGCCTGGCACACATCGGGTGCTCAATTAATATTCGTTGAATAAATGAATTAATCATGGGCTGCAGTGAGCTCCTACATATGTCAAGCAGGGGCCTGGAATGTGCCAGGAAATTCCCTGGAGTGAGCGACATGATTCCCATTTTGCAGCTAAGGAGACTGAAGCTTGGTGAAGTGTGAGTGCCCTTGCTGTCTGTTCCCATAGCAACCTGGGCATGTCCCCAGCACCTACCATTCACCACTGTCTCCATCCATTTCCCCAACCAGACATAAGACTTTGAGCCCAAGGTCCATCTCTTATTTATTGTTACAAAGCAAGTGCTTGGTATAAAGTTGGGGACATAGTAGATGCTTAAGAAATATTTGTTATATGAATGAACGAATGAATGAATGAATGAATGAAACGGCCAAATCAGGATACAAACCTACAACTGTCAGATAGCAAAGTCTTTGCTCACCTGACTCCACCCTGGGGAGGCAGGCCCTAAAACAGTCATGGAGCCAATAGTTAAGAGTCCCACCCCTGGCAGAGTGCTGTTCTTGAGAGCCAGAAGTATTTGGGATGGAGAACACTGCACACTGGGCTGACGGTTTTTTCCCAACACATCAAGCAAATGGAAAGAATTTCTCCACTCAATCCCTCCACAGTTCCCTGGACACACAGTCAAGGTCAGTCTTCAGACCTCTCCTCTTTGTTCTCCCCATCCACTGTCTCATCTACTCTTGTGGCTTTAAATACCAGTTACATCCTGAGAAGTCCTAAGTTCACATCTGTAATCAGGACTTGCCTCCCACCCCCATCTGTATTCTGCCCCACTAATTTCCCCAATCTTAGCTGCTGGGTTGGGCTGCCTGCCCAACCATCCACTTACCCAGCCTTCAGCCAAACAGCCTCTGCGAAACTTCCCTGGGCCACAGTGAAAACTGAGCTCCCCTAACCCCACAGCCCCGCCCCATCCCTGCTGTGAGCGGGCTTGGTTCTCTGAGCCTTTATTCCCACAACCTCTCTCTCCTTTGCCTCTTCTTTTTAGACTCCCCTCCATCCCCTAAACCCATGTCCTAGGTCGTGGGAGATGGCTCACTCCATCTATGGAGGATGGTGGACCATTTGTCTCATTGGCTTCCCTCTCTTGAGCCTTTAATTCTCTAAATCAGTAGTAATTCTTAAACTACAGGAGGGGTCCTAGATGTCTTTGAGAAGCTGATGTGGGCTATAGGCCCTCTCCCTCCAAAAAACACATACATTCTTAAAAACAGCATTTGGCATAGAAGTTCAAATGCACTCCAATTAGGAACTCCTCCTCTAAAGGGTCTCTCCTCTCCTTCTCCCCTCCCCTCTAGATTTCTGACTGTTGTTGGCTCCCAAGTCAATCTCCCTGGTCTCTTTTCACAATCAGAAGTGTCCCCCTACCATATTATTACCAATACCCTTATTGTTATTAACAGCAGCTACAAGATTTTCACTTTTCACGCATCAACTGATTTCATGCTCTCAACAACCCCAAGAGGAAGGAACTATTATTGTCCCATTTTCACAGATGAGAGAACTGCATGGTTATGTTTTGCCAACACCATGCAGTTCTAAGTCCAGGGTTTCTTTCCTCTGCACCATGGTGTGTTGCCTATTGTAAATGGCTGGTTTCTTTGATCTTCCTCATTTCCATTGCCTGAAACCCACCCATACCCCACGGCATGTTCCCCATTAGTCTTAACTGCTGGCCTTTTTTTTCACCTCCCTCCTCTCTATCACCTGAAATGCACTATCTTCATCACCTCCCCCACTTCTCTGAAGCTCCCTCTTTATTCCCCCATCCATGCCTTCAACTGACCACAAGTGGCTTCTTTGCAGTTGCTTGAGCACGTGTGAACTATGCAAGGGTTTCGTTTCCCCTTCCACACTCAGCCCAGCTGTGCCAGCCTCTGTGATCCTTACTGGCATTAGGCCCCTTCTGACAGAGTCCTTGGCACTTCTGGGACTGCCATACTTATAATCCAGGTAAGAGGAAGGGAGGGGACACCCAGTAGAGCACCTGCTTTGGGCAAGGCCTCATGCATGATGTGGGAGCGCAGAATCCAACCTTTAAAGGCTCCAACTTCCAGGTTCGTCCAGGTATCCTACTGATGGGCACTGGGAGGCTCTAAGACACTTGGTCTGAATCCATCGACTGCCTGTCTGAGGACTGACTGGGGGCTCCTCGGCATCTTGGCTAAACTTCAGCTGCCCTCGGAGCCAGCAGGACTACTGTTCAGACCCTACACGAGAAACACCTGGCTACTGGTTAACCTCTTCCTCCTCAGCTCAAATCTCAGACCAGCCAATAATTTTAGTTAGGTTAATCACAATCACCCTTTTGTTTTTGGTGTGACAAAGTAGTAGATTATCCCAAAAGCAGTAACTAAAACTGTTTATCAAAGTGTAACATACATACAGAAAAGTGCATGTATCAAAAGTATGCAGTTTGATAAATTTTCACCAACTGAATATATCTGTAGAACCTGCACTAAATTAAGAAACAGAATTTGCCAGCACCCTGAAAGCTCCCATCCCCCACCCTGTGTGCTTTCTTCCTGTCATCACCGCCAACATAACCCCTATCATGATGACTTCTAACAGCACAGGTTGGGCTTGCCTGGTTTTGTCCCAGAAAAACAACTTTAAGAGAAACAGACCATCCTCTTGTCTACCCTCTAGGCAACACATTTTGACTGATTGATTCAATTAGTCATTGACTAGATGTTGACTGTGTATGAAATAGATCAAAAATATGAATTAGCAGGGCTGGGCCAAGACAGAGGGAAAGGGGGTGGGAGGGGACAAGCTGGGAGTTTGAGATGTGCAGATACTAACTACTATATATAAAATAGACGTACAACAAGTTTCTTCTGTATAGCACAGGGAACTATATTCAATAGCTTGTAGTGACCTACAATGAAAAAGAATATGAAAACGAATATATGTAGGTATATGTATGACTGAAACATTATGCTGTACATCAGAAATTGACACAGCATTGTAAACTGACTATACTTCAATAAAGGAAAAAAAAATATGAATTAAACCAAGGAACTGTGGCCTCAAAGGGGCTTTGACTATAAACTGACCCTCCATTGGGCCTACAGAATTCTAAAGTGTGTTCTTAATAAAAAGCCAGAATGTGCATGTACACCTGATTACTTCCTCTAAAGTTCGAGTTCTCATGTTACTGCTGCTTTTTGCTTTCTCTCTTCTTTATTTGATTTTATTTGTTTAGTTCTGAAGGAGAGAAAATAGCGACTTTGGGGAGGACCCTCCCCGTTCCCCTAGAACTCCAGCCTCGAACACTCTTAGAAGGAGAAATCATCATCTCATAAGGCTGCTTGTTGCATTTTCCAGGGAGATCTGGCAAGTTAGCTTTAAGCTGCTAAAAACATAGACACACACACACACACACATGCGCGCGTGCGAAACTCCCAAAGCTTTCTTGTTTGAGCTCAAATATGCTACCATTTTTGCTTACTGATTCTAGCCCTGCCCTCTGCAGCCTCTCAGAATTAATTAGTCAGTTCAATAACCAGATTTTGGGTGTTTCCTGAGCGCAGGCTCAGAGGCACACAAGGTGGGTTTCCTGAACCCTAAATTCTTCCCGTGGGGATCTGGGGATTGACTGACTCAAGGATATGGCTAAACCAGTATTTTCTAAAGAACATTCCATTGGACACTAATCCCTAGAAATGCTTTACAAAAAGAGAGCTCTGAGCTCAAAGGAACTGGGCAAAGGCTCCTGGCTCTCTGGTCTGTTTCTAGTATCACATCTTACATTAGCACAGATAAGACTCTGGGAGATCTGGAAGCGTAAAAACTGTTCCACTTTGTCAGTGTTTTGAAGACTTACGTGACTTAGAATCCCTTTTTCTATAGGATGCCTATGAGTATTTCTCAGAATTAGTGTCCCCAGAACAGGACACAGGCCATGTCGCTTTAAGCATCCTCCAAAATGGCACTAGCACACGGTGATACCGAATACTTGAAATGCAGCTGGTCCAAATCAAGATGTGCTGTGAGCGTAAAACACACACCAGATCTCAAAGTCCTAGTACAAGAAGAAAATCAAATATTAATAGCTTTTACATGGATTATATGTAGAAATAATACTATTTTTGAAATAATGAGTTAAAAGGTCTTATTAAAATTAACTTCATCTATTTCTTTTTAGATTTTAAAAATGTGACTTTTAGAAAATGGAGAGTTACGCATGTGGCAGGCATCACATTTCCATTTGAGGGTGCTGCTCCAACAGTTCGTGATGCTATGAAAGCTTTGCTGGCTGATACAGGGGGAATGTGAGAGGGAGGGGGCGGTAGCCTCGTGGAGAAAGAACAGAGGAACTGTGGGAATTCACTGAAGGGACAGCTCACAAAGCTTCTAGAGAGGCCGGCCAGGAAGTGGTGACTAAACTGAGACATGAAAGACGAGAAGAAGTGAGGCAGGGGAAGGCAGAGACATTATCATGGGCCACGGCCTGGAAGTGAAAGAGGAACTGTGAGTATTCCAGGATGTCCGAGGCGTGGGGGGCAGAGTAGAGGTAGTGACCCAGCATGAGACCAGAGAGAACAGCAAAGGCCAAGGTTTGGGGGGCCTGGTCAGCCTTAGAAAGGGATGTCTCTTGAGGGTATTGAGACACCACTGAAATGTTTTCAGTTAGGTGAGACCAGGCAGGTTTGAATTTTTAGAAAGATTACCCTGATATTTGGATGGGGGAGTAGATGGGTGTAGGGATAAAATAGAGGGAGAATGGGTATTCAGAAGCCACCCGAATAAGTCATCCAGGAGTGAGAAGTCCGGATTATGCTACAAACTCTGGAATTAAGGAAATCCAGTGTCTGGCAAAAGACTCAGCGATGGGATCACTGGTCTGGACTACTACTTGGAGATGGAGCAGGGGAGTCAAGGTTGATATCCTGGGTTTTGAGTAGTGAGGCTGTGATGGGAAAACGGAGGTCCGTGGGAGGGCAAGATGATGAGTTTAGGATCGTTGAAGTTGAGGTTGAAAAGAATGTGGGGTATACAAGTGGGGACGCCTGAGATGAAGTGAGTAGCCAGGTCTGGTTCTCAGAAGACAGTTATGGGGCAGAGGGAGAGTTGGTAGGGAACATATCCCCTACGAGCCTCAGGTTCCTCATCTGCACAATGGGGATGTTATCTACTTCCCAGAGTTAGCATGATGATTAGATGATGTAAGATGTTGAATGTGCTGGGCACTGCACAGGCACACAGTAGATGATTAGGGAGTTTTGGTTCTTCGTTTCAGAAGGTCTGTCGGCCCCATTTCTTACATAGTCATACCCACCAAGATCTTTGCAGATACCACTTCCTCCTTCAGGACCCACAGGACCCACATCTTCATTTTCAAAGTCCCCAGTTCAGTGATGGGCAGATGTTGCTGGAAATCGTTGTGGGAGGGGGGAATGAAGGCAGCTGCCTAGGTTATCCTACAGTGGGAAGGGAGAGAAGAGTTGGTGCTGTGGGCTGGAGAGGACTCTAGACTGGGATACTGGAGCTAGGCTACCTGCCCCAACTCTGCCAACAGCAAACAAAGAAACCTTGCCTTGTTCTAAGTCTCAGTTTCTCCACTAGCTCAAGGAGGGGCCTGCCCTACTGGGCCCTTTGCTGGTTCTGTCCCTGCCTTCTCCTCACTCCCAGAAAGCCTCTTCCCTTCTCTTGACCCACAGAAGATATCACTTCCTTGAAGGCTTGGCTCATTGTGGGCCTCCTGGCAGCTCCTTCCCGGGGCGGAGGGCCAAAATCTTGACAAGATTAAGAAGAGGTTTTGGAACTCGGCCAGGCTGGGAAAACAGGAAAGATGACGAACCCAACTCCCCTCCTTCGGGGGAGTTGTTTATTTCAGTTTTTCCCTCAGCTGAGTTTTCTGGATACACAGTAACCCTTGACATTCCATCCTGTGCCCAGCCTGTGACCGCACAGCACCTAATGCACCTGTCAGTCACAGAGCTCCCATGTCCGCTTGGCCAACAGCACCGAACTCCTGGAAAGCAGAAAGGACACAGATACATCTTCGCTGAGTTACCTACCACGATCCAGGGGAGGAACAGTCCTCTCACACAAGCCTCGCCAGCTCCCCGGGGTAAGCCATGTTGTTGCCATTTTCAGCCACGGAAACTGAGGCTCAGGGAAGCAACCCACGTCACCCAGCGTGTTGCCATTGCAGCCAGAAGTGGGGAGGGCTGAAAGGGAGAAGGACGCCTTGTCAATTAAAAGCATGTTCTTTGGAGGCTGACGAACTGTGCTTGGTTTAAATTCTGACTCTGCAACTTCTTGCCTGTAGAATTCAGGCAGGATCCTACTGGGAGGCAGTGTGGGGTAGCAGTTAAGAGCACAGGCCCTGGAATCAAATGTCAGTTCCGCCATCTGCTAGTTTCATGACCTTGGGCAAGTTCCTTTGCTGCTCTGCACCACCGTTTCCACAGCTGTAAAACAGGATAATAATAGCTCCGACCGCATAGACTTGTCATGCAGATTAAATGTGATAATCCCCATGGAACACTTAGCACAGTGTCTGGCCCGTGGGCCGGCTCCGTCCGTGTCGGCTGTGTATGAACGCGGACCTCGTTGACTCCAGCTCCACCTGTTCCCCAGCCCATCACCCTTCAACCTGGTGGCTCAGTCAGCCCTTGGCGTATGGTAAGTACTTGCTGGCTTGCTGACTGAAGGAGTAATTGGGAATTGAGTCAGTGTTTCTGAAAACAGGCTTCTGACAATGTGTGGGAGTAGGATTCTGAAGGAAGATTTTCAGGAGTTTCCCAACCACCCCGCAAAGGATTGCTTTTTGCACGCTAGTATGAACTTTAAAATATTTCCAGATGGCTTTTTCTTCCCTGATGGCAGAAGCAACGTATGTTCATTGTGAACTGTTCAAAATTTATGTATAGATAGAAAGCAGAGTGTCAAAGTCCTGAGTAATCCTGCTTCAAGAGAGGTGCCCACTGCTTCTCTGAGGCAGATTTTTCCTATGCCTAGTGTTTGAGCTCCGCTGTGTGTCCCACTCCGTGTTAGATACTGCGAGGCCCCCTCAGATGACTGTCTGTACGTTAGGGGCGGGCACAGTCGGGATGGGACACAGAATTTCACGGAACACTTAATCAGCAATTAAAGCCACCCATCATACCGATGACTCATTTCCCAGAATACACTTAACCTTTGTGGCTCTGAGACCCGGAAATGATGAATCAAGGTCCCACCTGGCTTTGGAGTGAGAACTGGGATTGAATTTCAGCAAGGAGATCTGAGGTACTTGCCCCCTGATTGTGTGCTTGTGAACCAAGCCCCAGTAAGAGGGCAGAATGGGTGCTGGGGCCCCGCTGCCTGGAGAATAGTACTTTCTCACCTCCCTCACTGTATGTAAGGAACTGAGCTGACGGAGCCAGCTGGGCAGGGCTGGGCTGGCCACGGGCGGTTTCTGTGACCTTGAGAAAATTGCTTCCCTTCTATGAGCCTCAAGTTCCTCATCTGAAGAGTGAGGAGAATCTTCTCACCTTGAAAGGCACATTCCACCATTCATTCATTCATTCATTCAAAGAAGATGGTCTTTCCTAAGAGTGTAGGAGGATTACTGAATAAACATGGCCATCTAGGAAAAAAAGAGCTGGGTCTGGTGGTAGATTGTATTGTTGTTCAGCAAATATTTATCTCCCTCAGCCCTTCTCACTGTGGGAGGAATACACTTCCTCACTCTGTTGATGTTGGACTTAGCCATGTGACCTGCTTTGGCCAAAAGAATATGTGTGGAAGTGACAAGGGGCAGCTCCAAGACACCCAGTATCTCCATTCCCACTTCTTGAGCAGCTGTCATCGGCCATGTGAACCTGAGTCCCAGACAGTGGGGACTCCATCAGCCTTCACTCAGAATCAGAAGACACACGAGGCAGCCCTGCACTCACCCTGCAGCCCGGAGCCCAGCCCAGCCCAGCCCAGGAGAGCCCTGATGAACCCCAGCTGACCTCAGAACCCCTGGGTGAGAAATTAATACTTTACCATTGTAAGCTCCAAGTTTCTGGAAGTCTTTTTTTCCTTTGTCCAGCTTTATTGAGATATAATTTACATACAGCACTGTATAAGTTTCAGGTGTACAACGTAATGATTTGACTTACATGCATCATGAAATGATGACCATAATAAGTTTAGTGGACATCTGTCATCTCATATAGACACCAAATCAAAGAAGTAGAAAAAACATTTTTTCCTTGTGATGAGAACACTTCGGATTTACTCCCTTAAAATCTTTCATATTTAACTTACAGCAGGGTTAATTATATTTGTCATGTTGTACAACACATCCCTAGTACTTATTTACCTTATAACTGGAAATTTGTATCTTTTGATTACCTTCATCCAATTCCCCCATCCCCTGCCTCTGGTAACCATAAATCTGATCTCTTTTTCTATGAGTTTGTTTGTTTGTTTTTGAAATGTAATTGACCTACAACACTGTGTTAGTTCCTATTACAACATAGTGATTCGCTATTTCTGTACATTTCAAAATGATCACCAAGATAAGGAAATGGTTTTGTAGGCATCACTGTTGCAGCAAAATCTGACCCATGTGGATCTGTCACTCACTCCTTATGCTGAGATCTGAATGTTAGGAAGGAGCTTGCTATGTGGCCATCTTGGGGGGTGGGGGGAAGTGTTCCAGGCAAAGGGAACAGCAATGCCACAGTCTTGAGGCTGGAGAAGACTTGGCCTGTTCAGGAATGGAATTAAGGCCAGTGAGATGGGTTGTTTGGTAAGGGAAAAAGAGAGGTCTGAGCTCCAGCCTCATGCCTTCAACAGGGCCCTTCACGTTTCCACTTGGACATCTCTCAGACACTTCAAACTCAAAACATCAGATCCAAAGCTGAACTTGTGGTCTTCTCCCAAACCCATCCTTCTTCTTTTTTTTTTTTTTTTATTAATTCCCTCATCTCAGTCAACGACACCACCACCTACCTACCCAGTCTCCCAAACTACAAGACTGGGCCTCATCCTTAACTCTTCCATCTCCCCGAACCTCTACATCCAATCTATCTTCAAGTCCTGACAATTCCACCCCGCTCACTCTCTCATATTTGTCCACTTCTCTCTACCTCTTCTGAGGTCACAACCATCTCTTGACTGGACAACAGCATCAGGCACCTCTGAGGCTTCCCCGCCTGCCTTCTTAGCCTTCCTCCAATCAGCCCTCGACACAGTAGCCAGTGGTCTTATTTAAAAACAAATCATCTCTCTATAAGTGGATGAATAAACAAACTGTGGTACACCCACACAATGGAATATTACTCAGCAATAAAAGGGAATGAGCTAAGTTTTGGAGATGGATGGTAATGGTGGTCACACAACAATGTGAACTTAATTCCACTGAACTGTACACTTAGAAATGGTTAAAATGGTAAATCTTAATTATATATATTTTTATCCCCCCCACTACATGCACAATAGAATGAGCTATCAAGCCATGAAAAAACATGGAAGGACCTTAAATGCATATTGCTAAGTGAAAGAAGCCAATCTGAAGAGGCTACATATGATTTGATTCCAACAATATAACAGTCCTGAAAAGGCAAAACTATAGAGACAGTAAAAAGACCAGTTGGGTGGGGAGGGGAGGGAAGCAGGAGAGGAATAAATAGGTCAAGCACAGGGTATTTTTAGGGCAGTGAAACTATTCTTTATGATACTGTAATGGTGAACTAATGTTGTTAGACATTTGTCAAAACCCAATGAACTGTACAACACAAAGAGTAAACCCTGATGTAAACTATGGACTTTAGTTAATAAAAAACCTCACAAAACCCAAAATAACACATCAAGTTTCATGACTCCTCTGTTTAGACCTCCAATGCCTGCTCCTCCAACCTGGCCAGGGAGTTTTTGTCCCTCCTTCCTGCCCTGGCTTACCCCTACTCATTCTTAAGGGCTCAGTTTAAATGCCACCTCTTCAGAGACACCTTCCCTCACTCTCCAAGTTAGATACAGCCCCAACTTGTTTTACCTTCCCCATAGATTCTGTTCTTCAATTCTGCAGCATTCGCACATGTGTCATTAGGTAGTTAATTGTTTGTATCTGTTTGCATAATGACTGTCTCTTATGCCCCATGAAGGCGGGGATCATGTGTTTCCTTCACCATCTTATCTCTAGCACTGAGTGAGTGCCTGGTATATAACCAAACTCTGTAAAAGTGTGGTTGTATATAGTTTGAAATAAAAGGTGACAGTGTATAATTCCACTTATGTGAAATATCGAGAATAGGTAAATCCACAGAGACGAAAAGCGGATGGGTGGTTGCCGGGGGCTGGGGAGAGGGGAGATGAGGAGTGATTGCTTAATGAGTGTGGGGTTTCCTTTTGGGGAGATGAAATTGCTTCCAAACTTGACAGAGGTGGTGGTCGGACAGCGTGGTGAATGTACTAAATGCTGCTGAACTGTATACTTTAAAATGGCTCATTTAATATTATGTGAACTTCACTTCAATCAAAAAAATTAGTTTGAACTATTAACCAATGTATTTCTTTTATTTTTTTTTGTACAGCCTTGTGTCCCATCATCTGTCTCAGGTTCAGACTTGTACCCTTGGCCTCAGAGATGGTTTTTACAGCAGAAATGCAGAAATAATAGAAAGAAATTAATGTCAGTTTTTCCCTTAAAACTTTTTGTTGTACAAAATGTTAAGTGTATACAAAACTGGAATAATATAATGAAACTTCCCTGGCTTCCACAGTTGTCAACTCATGGATGAACTTATTATATACCCATCTACACCCCCGTCCCATGAGTTTGATGCAAATATCACACATCATATCATTTCACCTGTAAACATTTCCTTATGTCTCTCTGAAAGATAAGAACTTTAAACATGTAATCAGGATACCATTATTACACCAAAAAAATCAACAACGAATTCTTAATATTGGAAAACATCCAGGGTTGAAAAACGCCCAATTGTTGGATAATTTTAAAACATATGTGTTTGTTTGAATCAAGATCCAAACAAGGTTTATATATTGCATCGATTGAGATGTCTCTTAAGTCTCCCTTAATGTGTAGGTTCTTTCACTGTCTCTCTTTTTGTAAGTGTGGGAGGTGGAAGAGATAAGACTAGGAGAGACTTCCCCTTTCTCTGCCTTCAATTTATTTATTGAAGAAATGAGGCATTTGTGTTGCAGAGTTTCCTACAGTCTGGATTTTGCTGATGGCATCCCTGTGGTGTCATTTAACAAGCCCCCTGAACCCTTTATTTCATGTGACTAGTATCTTCATAGAGTCAGGGTTAAGTGTGTTTTTTTTTTAAGCAAGAATGTTTCACAGGTGACGTTGTACAGGAGGCACATCACGTATGTGAATATGTCTCTCAGTGAAATTCCTAGCCATGAATGATCATGCCCTAAACCCATTGTTTTGTTACAGGTTGCAAAAGACAAAATGTGAAATTCTAATTCTTAAAAAAATTTTTTCCACTTATTAGCGGAAACGTTATGTATCAAGAGAAACTCCCTTAACCAGTTAGTTGGTTACAATGAGATTCAGTTCATAGTGAAAAAGTCAAAAAAATGCTTGATTCTTTCCCCTTATTTACCAATATCCAAAATGTTGACTTGCTTCCCTAACATGCTCAAAGGGAATCCAGTGAGGTTTTCTTTCTCCTCCTCCTCCTTCCTTTTCTGAGTATCATTTTGAACTTCTGGATTTTAAACCTGTTTGATTTTAAACCTTATCTATGCTCAAATTGTCTCATCTTTGGTCAGTTAGAGCCTCTTCCAGTTGACTTCTGAGTCCTTTTGACACGACCTTGTAGCTTCCTTACTTTCTGGAATGACAAGATGTTTCAAGTTCATATTATGCATTTTTCCCCCTAGACCTTGAATAAGCCATTTCTCCAAGGAGCCCTGGTCGTTTCATATGGGAAATGGTATTTAGATCTTTCACAATCTTTTCTCTAAGGGTGTTCACGGCTACTGCATTGGTAATTGTTTCTAGGCCTTTTCAGCGGATAGAGGTAAAAAATTTTTAAGAGGTCTTGAGTTCACACTGATAATTTCAACTTCAATTTAGATTATAGAGTTTTTGCTTAACTTGTTTGAGTTTATCTTTGTATTTTTTTCTTATGCTGGCCATCTTAATTTCTAATGGCAACAACACTAGATTTATTTGCTTTATACTATAATGTATAAAATCATAATTTTTACTGGTTATATAATTATTAAAAACATTTTGAGATTAAAACCTTTTTTGTTGCTGCAGTTTTTGTCCTTCATCTCCATGGGAATGTATAGTCAAATTACTGTCTCTAAAGCCATTTGAAATAATTCTTCTCTTAGTGATTATTCTTTCAGCTTAATTCATAGTTTGATACATCTGTTTCATTTTGTTTCCAACTTTTATTTGAAATTCAATTTTGCTTTAATAATTCTGTGGAATAGTTATACTGGTCCATAGCCAAATCTTCAAAATAAAGTATATTCAGGTAAGTGTAGATTCTATACCTGTTCCCTTCACTCTAGTCTCTCCTTCTCCCACAGGTAATCATTTTTAAAGTGTTTTCTTCTTTAATAAAAAAAAGGTATATATGTGTACATATATTACATCCCTTCTTTCTTACAAAACTGTTAGCATACCATATATGCTTCACTCAGTAAATACAGTATGAAGTTCTCTCTCTGTCTTTAACAATATGTCAATATGTCTTTAATGATATATTCTGAAATTCATCCTATTACAATGTATAGAGTTAGTGCTTGTTCCCTTTGCACAGCTGCATAGTACTCCATTGTGTAAATGTACCATAATTTTTTCACATAATCCATTATTGATGGATGTTTGGGTAGTTTCTAGCCACTTGCTATTACAAAGAGTGCAATAACAAAAGGTCTCATGCCTAATTACTCTCAGGATTTTGTAGCATATTTTTGGGATGGATTCCTAGAAGCAGTATTGCTGGGTGATGCACACATAATATTGGTTTTCGAAGTCCTAGCCCAAGAATAATTGCCGTGTGAGCTTTTTCACACTACCTTTCTGTGCCTCAGTTTCTCATCTGCAAAATGAGAATATTAACAGTTTTTAGCTCAGAGAGTTATTGGGAAGACTAAATGGGCTGATGGTTTTAAAGCGTCTAGAACGTGCCTGGTACAGAGGAGGGGTTGAATAAATGATAACAACGGATGGAAGTACAGGAGTATGTGGGCAGGGGAGGTGGCATCAGAGGCTGGGCTGAATCTTTAAGAAGGGATTCTGTACCTGCCTCACCTGCCCCTGCAGGTATAGAGAACCTATATTGAGTGGCAGGAATAGCAGAACCCAGAGATGAAGTTTGGAGATTAAAGAGAGGTTGAATGAATGGGACCTGGATAATAGCTGGATGCCAGCACGGACAGTGGCCCCTCAGGCCCCAACTGTCACCGCCTCCCCCAATGCTTAGGTGCCAACTACATACTCTGACCAGTCCTGAGACTTAGATGTACCCAGAGGGGAAAGAAGGAGGAAACCCTCACTTAACTGCATTTAACCTGAATTTATTTAGAGTAAATCGCTGCCACAGGATGGACACTTGAGACAGACATTACACTCCAAGATACAAAAATAAAGTATTTTATAGATTTGTTTTACACACGTTTATGGCCTGTGAAATTCATACCCATTACAACATCATTATTGACTGGTAGCTTGAGGCATAAGACTAGTAGGATGTGAGAGGATGGAAGGAGAAGGAGGGGAAAAAAGAAATAGTGAGAAGTGGCTTCATTCACCTTATACACAAGCCTAGAGCTGTGCTGTCCAGTATGGTAGCTACTGGCCCGTGTGGCTAGTGGCTACCATATTGGAAAACCTAGCTAGAGATAATTTCCTTCATTGCAGAAAGGTCCACTGGACAGTGCTGACCTATCCTAGACTCTAATGGAGCAGCCTACGTGGAAATGTTATTTGGATATGCATGGGGCAATAGACCCTGGTGCTGAAGGTCCCAACGTAGTACCCCCATCTCTGGTTCCCAAGGAAGTGGGCTTGACTTGGTTCTCTGAAGGTTGAGGGTAGCTGCCCACATCCACATCTATGTCTCAGGCTCCACTCCCTCCTCCCTCCTCCAGGGAGCATCTGACTGCAGCTCCTGCTCTTCGTCCCTTTCCCTCCAGCCTGTTTCCCCAAAGTTATGCCCTGCCTCATTCCCCAAGTCTCTTCCCCAGCATCCTAACAGGCCCCAATCCAGCTTGTCTGTTTGCCCTTCATCCACTACCAAGGCTGGATGGAGGTGGCTGGGAGACTGCCTGGATGTGGAGGCAGGCAGGGCATTCGCAGCTGGTTCCTACTTAATCTCTGCTGGCTCATGTTTCCTGTTCCTGTAGCCAGGTCTCTGGGCCTATCAGAGTGTCGTGGAAGCTGGTCCCTTCCTCCCCCCACCATGTTTGCTTTTGAAAAAGGGGAAGTGGAACTTCCTCAGGGTCTGTGGGCTGGGCTGACAGCACGATCTTGTTCTCTGTTCTCCCAGCCCTGAAACCTTAGCTTTCAGTCCTACTCATGTGCCCATGCCCACCCCACACACAGTCCTGTCTAAGGCTTCTTCCAGAATTGTAAGGCCTGGGGAGCCGGGACCCCCAGACCCAGAGGAAGCCCCCTGCTCTGCTTGGTTCTGCAGGGATAATGTGACCACCTCATTGCTATCCCAATTCCATTCAACAAATACTTCATCTACTCTGGGCCAGACCCTGAGAACACCAGGATCTGGAAGACAGCTATCCTGGTGGGAAAAACAGACAGCAAACAAGAAAAGGGGGTCCTGGCTGAGGAGCTGGTTGGGAGGTAGATTCTAACATTGAACGGTTCTTCTGGGTTTAGAGGGAGCAGTGGGTGCCGGGAGGGAGAGAGGAGGTGTGAGGATGACGTGGCCTCTGTGAAGACAGGGACTGTGGTCCTCCTGGAATTCTCAGCGCCTGGTCCAGAGCAGGAGCTCATTAAACACCAAATGAATGAATTTATGAATGAATGAAATAATGCTGAGATAGGAGACAAAGCTGGGGACTTCTGAGCTGGCCTTGCCTTTCTTGTCCCTTCTGCTGCCCACTGTTCTATGGGGCCTGGCCACGAAGCCAGCTCTGTCCCACTCAGATTCATCCTCGAACATTTCCTAATCACCCTCAACCTAACTCCGGCTCAGGGCAGTGATGGGTCCAGATGGCTCTATCCAGCCGGCTCCTCGCTTAGCAATTTGTCAAGTGGAGACATCAAGTGGTCAGACCCTGGAATGGCAGCAGTCGAGCTGAAAACTTCGAGCCCTCAGCCAGGATGAGTCCTGATCCCGCCTCAGCTGGGTCCTCTTGACCCTGTGTCCACACTGAGCCTTATCCTAGCTGAGCCCACTTTCCAGCTCTGGGGCGAGCTCTAACTCTGGTCACAACCTGCGGCCCCAAACAGTACCCCTAATTTAAAATTTGTACCATAATGACCTGCTACAACTTCAAGAAACTTTTTATGGAAGTGTAACATACATTGAGAAAGTGCCCGTATCACAAGAATTTTCAGACGAAACACATCCATGTCATCAACTCTTACTGCCAGCATCCCAGAAGCCCTTTCCCGCACCCTTCCAGTCACAACCTCCCAAGGTTAACTACTCCCCTGACTTCTAGCAGCATATATTAATTTTGTCTGTTTATATTCTTCTATATACATTGACCCTTGAACAACACGGGTTTAAGCTGCTTGGGTCCACTTACACGAGGACTTTTTTCAATAAAGAGAGTACCTGTATTTTCATTTTGCAGATCTCTTAATTAACTAAGTGTGGGGAAAAGTTTGTGTTCGATTAGAGATCACAACATGTGGAATCAAAAGAACTAGGATCTGAGTCCTTCTACTCAAACTGTTTCAGTTTCCTGCCTTTGGGTGAGTCATTTATCAACTCCTTTGTTTTGAGGCTGAAATAGAAGTACAGGGATTTTTGTCAGCATGGGGGGTCGGTGCCCCAAACCCCTGCATTGTTCAAGGGTCAAGTGTATTTGAAATGATACAGTATATATACATTTTGGCTCTGGTTTCTTTTGCTCAACATTACGTTGGTGACACTCACCCATATTTCTGTGTGTACTTGTTGACAGTTCATACCCATCGGTGTTCAGGGTTTCATGAACCCACCAAGAACCTAGCCAAAGGGACTGAACTCAAGTATGATCAAGCCTTTGGATCCAGCTGCCAACTTGCAGGAAGCACAGAGGGAAAAATTTATACATCTCCCAGACACATCCACTCATGAAGGACTACTTCCGTCACTTAACTGCTTATTCTTACTAACCCTTATCTGAACAGATATTACATAGCACTTAACCTTGGAGGAGTCCCCTGTTCTTACTAAACTGGCCTTCAGCCTTATACTGCAGGCCTTCATCAAGAAGAGTTATAGGACAATGGAATACTACCCAGCCACAAAAAAGAATGAAATAATGCCATTTGCAGCAACATGGATAGACCTAGAGATTATCATAGGAAGTGAAGTAAGTCAGATAGGGGAAGACATATATCATATGGTATCAACTACATGTGGAATCTAAAGAAAAAGATACAAATTTTATTTACAAACCAGAAATAGACTCATGGACATACAATACAAACTATGATTACCAAAGGGGAAAGAGGGGGGAAAGGATAAATCAGGAGTTTGGGATTGACAGATACACACCATTATATACAAAATAGATAAACAACAAGGACCTACTGTGTATAGCACAGGGAATTATATTCAATTTCTTATAATAATTTATAATGGAAAAGAATCTGAAAAAAGTATGTATAATTGAATCGCTTTGCTGTACACCTGAAACTACCATTGTAAATCAACTACACTTCAATAAAAAAATTTAAAAAAAAGAAGAGTTATAAGAAACAGCCTTAGGAAACTGGTGTCTCGATTTACTGTCAGGATCTTGCTGAGAACAGTGTTCATTCATTTTGTCACAGTGGCCTCTTAGAGAACCCCAGGTAAATTTCTTCCACATTTTAGGACTAGGAGTAGTCATTTTCCCTGGGGGGGGAAACAGTCTTGCTTTCAGCTGACTCATGAATTACATGATGGATCTTGTTTCCCTCTTCACCATGGTTGCTGAGAAGCTCAGAGTCAGATCTGTGGCCTGTGTTTTCCAGTGCCTGGACTCTGAGCTGTGCTGTCTGCACTAACCTTACTCTAGTGGCTCTCAGCCTTCCTCTTCCCATTTCCCCTCTGTCCCTATTTCTTTACCTTCCTTTTTTTTTTTTTTTTTTAACTTTTTAACTTTTGAATTGTCAGTTCTTGAGGAATGCAGGGGGGTAGCCACTTCAGGAACATGGACATGAGAGTAACAAGCTTACCTTGGAGGGTTAACACTGGGACCATGCACATCTGTTTGGAGCAGAGCAGTGGAAAGGCTCCAGGTGGAGAAAGGACAGCTCCCATGCATGGAACTTGGTGGCACCCTGGGTTTGTGTTGTCTCCAGCGGGGTCTCCATTCCCCAGCACGGCCTCCTCTCCACACACTTGCCTGATGATTAACAGACCAGGTTCTGATCTTGGCATTTGACCAACTTCCCTCTTCCGACTGTGAAGGTTTACCACTTCCTACGTGTGTGTCTCCTGCAAGGAAAGGCAACAATCAAGCTGTCACTAAAACAAGAAGAGATTTATGACTTCCAGCTAAAAGAAGCATTTTTACAGGTGGGATACTTGATGGATCCCAGCTGTGGCAGCTTGCACAGACTGGGGGCTGGAAGGTCTCCTGAACACTTCTGCCTGGTCCTTCCTGCACTGTCTTTGTGACCCGGAGTCCAGACCCAGAGCCAGCCAGTCAGATAAAGCAGGAGAGGGCACACGAATCTGGAACCCTGGGCACTTTGGGACTTTTGTCTGTTTGTTTGTTTGGGTCAGGTTTATACTTTCTGCAGAGCTGGAAGGCAGCTTTTAAAATAGTCCCTGGGCCATTGCTACTTTGGGCCATTTCAGTTGGTAAAGAAATGATCTTTCTAATCATCAGTGAGAGCGGAAGAGTAGTGAAGTCTTTCCCGGGGTGGGTTTCCCCAGCAGGTGAGGCTTCATACTGGCCACTGCCCCTTACCCTTGGCTGTCCCCTTGGCTAGTATCACAGATGTACGTTGGGACCCCAGGGAGGTGAGCATAATTTCTTGTTCAAACTCAAGAAGGATCCAAAGGGATGTTTCACTTCTTTTCTTTATCTTCTGATGGGACATTTTACCAAAATTTCTTTGGACTGAAAAGCGGGGCTGTTTTCTTCGTTCCAAAGTCCCTCCCCTAAGTGTAGAACAGAAAGCAGGGGGTGGGTCACAGCATCTTAGGAGTTTATAACACTAGGGCAGAATAGCACCCCTTCCCCTCTAACAAAATCTCCCTGTCTGAATCCTCCGAACCTGTGACGTTGTTATCTCACATGCACAAGAGATTTTGCAGATGTGATTAAGATAATCTTCAGATTGGGAGATTACCCAGGATTATTCAGGTAAGCCCAGTAGATTTATGAGGTCCTGACAAGAGGAAGGCATGGTCAAGTCAGAGGAGATGTGAGGACAGGGAGCAATTTCTGGCTTAAAGGTGGACAAGGGCCACGGACCATGCAATGGAGGCAGCTCTCCTAAGCTGGAAGAGACTGGGAACGGATTCTACCCCAGGGCCTCCAGAAGGACAGAGCTCTGCTGACTCTTTGCAGAATGATGATGCTACGTATTGTCCAAGTGGTTACATTGTTACAATACCAACAGGAAACTAATGCAACCCTCAAATATACACCGCACACACATACACACACAGAACATTTGAAATATGTGAAATGTGCCATATGGATTTTTCCTCATCTGAACAAATATATTCAACAATGCAAAGAAAAAAAGGTGTCCTGGGAGCTGGGGTTTGCTCTGGCAGAGCCCAGAGTTGGCAGAAGCTATCCAGGCACATTCAAAGGAGAAGGGGCGGTCAGGGCCAATGGACCTCAGGTATCCCTGGAGCCACTGGTCAGGGCAGCCCTGATGGAGCAGATTTGGCCTTCCCAGTCTGATGACATTGAACATCCACGTCTCCTGGCTCTGATTTGTTGGCGGGGCTGTGCAGGGGTGGCTCTGCTCACAGGGAGAGGTTGTACTGGTGTGGCCAGCGAGAGGATGCCGACCCCCACCTGCTCCCTGCACGTTCAAAGCAGGCCCTCTGATCCACCTCAGCCCTGCGCTCTGATGATAACAGCAAATGTTTATTGACAACTTACTACGTGCTGGCACCTTGCAGGGGTTAACTCATAGACTTCTCACCAGGGCTCCGTGGGGCTGGTTCTGCTTGACCCTGGGCTGTTGATGTGGACTTGGAGTGGCCCACAAGCCCTGGGATTTGGTCATCCAGTCGTGGCTGTTTGCCGAGGGGGCCCTGGGGTGACAGCATGAATGCTCCAGGCCAGGATCATATCCGCTTCCATCTCTCTTGATTTCTGCAGTTAGGTTTCCTGAAAGCTGCCTTGGGTCCTTATGGAACAACATGGGGATAAATAAATAGATGGTTAATTAAAAAATCTGACTGCTGGCTGGCCACAACCTGGTCCTCTAATCCTAACCCATGCTAAACCAGCTGTCTCCACCCACTAACCTCTGACCCTGACCTCATACTGACCCTTAACCCTACATGGACTAACTTTAGACAAATTTCTCTCAGTTACAGGAATAACTCACTGAGGGCTCAGTATGTTTCAGACCCTATTCTAAGGGTTTTATATTTATTAACTGAGTCAATCTTCTCAGTGACCCTAGGGGTAGGCATTATTATAACTCCCACTTTAGAGTGAAAGAAGATACATTTTTAAAGTACCCATTGAGCCTTGGACTCTGTGTGAAATGGATCAAAAGTGATATATCAAAATCATTCATTTATTCATTCAACAAACACGGATTGTGCCCACTTTCCCCCTGTTCCCCTGCTTTTTACAAGACTGAATGTTAAATGTTGGGGTGACAGATACCAAGACGGAGAAGGAAGGGGCTCTAGTCTGCAGAGCTGATGGCACAGTTTCATCTTTTCCTCCTTTGCCCCAACTCGTTGGTGCCCCCACCCTCTGTGAGGTAGAAGGGACAGGCCATGCTGACCTCTTAGTTTCAGGCCAGGATCCTCCCCTAGACCCTCCCTCCTCTCTAGGGGACAGAACACTCTGCGGGGTGTTGAGAAACAGAAGTGAAAGTTCATCAGATGGTCAGGGGAGGTCAAATGCATTTCCACGTGCAGAGTCCAGGGCGGGGAGAGAAGCTGCATCCGCACAGCTTCTGAGAGAACCACGTGGGCCTGGGGTGTGCTGTGACTACAGCTGAGTGAGCACCAAGACCTGAAGAAGTCCTTTACACACACCCCCCCTCCCCCACCACATCAGTCCTGTGCAGGCAGGGTAGGTGGATATGAAGCCCGGCTGTGAAAGAACCAAGTCAGCAGGTGTCAACAACTGTTTGTCGAAAGAACCGATGAATCTCACCTGGGTTTCCAGCCCAGCTGGGCGGTAGTAGCTGTGTGGCTTTGGGCCAACTGCTTTCTTCTCTGAGTTGTCCCTTTATCACCCATCAAAAGAGAACAGCGAGACCTGCTAGGGTAGTTCATTCATTCAGTCATTTCAATCTTTGTTTTTTAAACCATTATTGTAAAGTAAACATGCATGCTGAAATAAATGTGTGGCTTAATGAGTCATCTTACGCAAATATCTTTGTGACTACTTCCCAGGTTAATAAATAGAACTTTGCAAGCGCTCCTCTCCCCCAGCCCTCTCCAGGTGCCCCTTTCCAGTCTGAGCCCTCTCTGGGCTCCCTGCAATAAACAAGTAGCCTGATTTTTACAGTCATCACTTTCTTGTTTATTTCCTAAGTGTGTATCCCTAGTTACTATTGTTTCAACTTGCCTGTTGAAAAAAAAAAGATACATCTTTAAAGTCTTTTAACCTAGAGGTGTCCCCTAACCCTTTCTTTTCCTTACAAGCTATTTGTTGAAGGAACGCCATTTGGCTGGTAGTTTCCGTCTGGATTTTGCTGACTTCACCTGCAGGTACCGTTCTGTGTGCGCCTTTGTCCTCTGTGGAGGTGGGTGGCTGGATCCGGAGGCTTCATCAGACCTGGGTTCAATCCCTTTGGCCAGCTCCTCAGTGGGCTTGTGTGCTTTCATCCGTCGGCACAGAATGTTGGATGGTCTCTCTTTCTGTCTCAGCAGCTGTTGGTGCTCTTGTCAGCTCGTCCTTGAATTCACTGGGGTTGCACGAGTGAACCAACGCTATTCGTTCTTTTTATTTATCAACTGGCAAGAGACTTTAGACAGAGATGCTTCCTCTCCTTTACTCTGTTGCTCAGTGATCCAGGTCATACAGGAAGGGCAGGACCCATGCTTAATTCTTTCCCTTTAGTTGCCAGTTTTCAAGAGAATGAATTGGTTCTTTGTCATCCTCGGAAGGAGACCAATGAATTCTTTTTCCATATTATTATGAAGTCTTGGATTGGACGTGTTTGATGGGTTACAGTCATTTATAAGTATTATCTTTTTGAAGCTCACCTTGTCCCATTCCATCGTCCCACGCCAGTGAGAACTTCTTCAGGTTGGTTCTTGAGTCCTTCTGACACAACCTTAGTTGTCCCTGAGAGGTCCCTCGCTTTCTGTATGACAAGATGTACCAGATTCATCTTGTACATTTTCTGCTCCAGACCTGGAATCAGCCTTTCTCCAAGAAGGCCTTTTATTTAAAATTAAAAAAAAAAAAGAGAAATGGTATTTCATGACCGCTATTCAGGTGCTAGGGTTGCATGCATGTTGCTACTGGTTTGATTACAAAGAAATATGTTTTATGACATACAACTCTCAGCCGGAAACCAAGAGGACAGAACCCTCTGCTCCTACTGATAATTCCAATTTACATTAGGATTTTTACTTAATCTCTTTTGTATCACAACCCTCCTTTCTTCCATCCTGGGAATTTTTTCTCGGTCATGCTCTTTCCCATTATCCATATTTTAACAGTGGCCTGACAGATACATTGTCAGAGGGTGTAGATATCACATACAATACCATCTCTTTTGGAGCTCCATTGAGTCTTAGTTGTTCTGGTAACCATATATTTAATGTTCACTCCACTAAATCCTTTTTTCTCCCTCGTCTTTGTAGCCCTTTTCCTCCCTCGTCTTTCTAGTCATTTTGATTGTCTGAAATTTGTTCTCTAATAGATTCTTCAGGAAAGGCTCATGTGAAAAACATTCCTTGAGTTCTTTTATGTTAATCATAGTTAGTCTGAGTCCATTTTACTTACAAATCAGTTTTTCTGGACATAAAATGATTAACTTACATTCTCCTTTCTTGAATGTCTTAAGTATGTGACTTCATTTTCTTCTGGCATAAAGTATTCTTGAAAAGCCTGTCAATAATCAAATTTATTTTTCTTTATGTCAGTTATTATTATGACTGAGATGCCTAAAGGATTTTTCTCTTTCCTTGAAGTCCAGTAATTTTATTAGAATGTCTTGAATATGTCTGATTATTCTGGGTTTATATTTTCAGATATGCAGTACGTTCCTTCAATATATTGTAATTTCAATTTTTAAAAATTTCAGTAAGTTTTCTTGATTAATAATTTTTCATATTTGTTTTTTTGTTTTGGTTTTCTTCTTCAGGGGACTTTTATTATTTGTTGGAACATCTTTGCCTAATTTCAATATTTGCCACTGTCTCTAGAATATTTTTTTGAAAAGCCCTCTTTCTTCATTTCTTGTTGATTTAAAATATTTTCCCCTTTTCACCTTTCTATTTTAAGGCACTATCTTAAGGTTGGGTTAATTTGTTCTCATGTTTCTTCTGTTACTTTATTTTATTTTTGTGTGTTTCTTCTATTGTAGCCTTCATTTCTAAAATTATTTTTCCCCTTGTATTTCTAATTCTTTCTTGAGTTCTGTTCTATAATTAAGACTTTCTAATTCTAACTTATGTTGTTCTTTCAACCTGGCACACTTTAAAGGTGTCTTTTAGGTCATTTTGAACTAGAAGGTTACAGTTTTGATCCATGCTGAAGAACTGTCTTGCTTGCATGTTTTATACTATTTCTAGGGATGCTATTTTGCGCCTGATTCTCCTTTTGCTTAAATTAACCTTGTATGGGATTTGACCTCCCGACTTCTCTGAAGCTCGTTTTTATGTGAAATTAGTTTCCCCAAACTTAAAGGTGATGACCAGGGTGGCATTTCTAACCTTGAGAACTCCCGCCTCTTGTTTGCCCGTGGCGTACACCAACGTGGCAGCCTGCTTTCTGAGGTCTCCTGGTCAGTCTCCTTCTGCCGCTTCGATCTGGACCACCTTCCTTCCTCTTGATTGTCTTGATCGATCCTCTCCGTTTTGATCTTGCTCCAAGCACTTCCTCCTCAGGGTTGGACCTTCTCCTGGAAGGGAACCGAGCAGCTTTGAGAGTGTGGAGGACTGGAGTCCTTCCTGAGGACTCTCGTCCTCTTTCACTATGGGGCTAGGCAAGACCCCACCCAGATTCAGTTGCTCTTCTCAAATTGTCCCTCCATACTTCCCAGGGACTACCTGCTGGCTATTTGGGGCTGTCCTGTCACCCGGTCCCTTGGACACCCCCTTACTTCCCTCTGCTGGCAGCAGATGGGATGCCAAAGGCCAGAGGCCAAGCTAGGAACAGCCTGGGGAGGAGGGGACCCCAGGGCATCTGCAAACACACAGGTGAACACTGGGGTTATGCCCCACCACTCATATTATTTCGGTGTTCATGCGGATACGTCTGCCACCTAATTTTGAAGCAAATGTTGTCTGTGGGTTTTGCTTTTGCTAATCTGCCCTGCTTATTTTTGTGGGAATTTGGAGAGATTCAAAAAAGATGCTGACAATGCTATTGTCTCCCCTAGCCAGTTCACTATTTTTAATGCCAGGTCCCATATGGGGCCACAGGGAGCAGGAAATGAAATAATAAATGTGTATGAAAGTATGTAAGGTTCCTGGTCATCTTAAGCGTCCTGTAAACTAGCTGCTTCTCCCTTCTGCTGCCCTGCAGCCATCTTGACCCTCTCATTCAATTCATGCAGGCTTGACCTCTGGTCCCTGCGCCCAGCTTGGAGGATGGAGCAGAAGGTAACACAAACTGGCCACCCTGAAGCTGAGTGAGTCCCCGGACGTTATGCCCTTGCCTTGCTCTGCTGGTACCCCTCTGGACATTTCCTCCCTGAACGGGTTTTGGAGAAGTTAAGTCTACACCGGCCAGCCCAGCACCCGCATAAGATGGTCCAGAGGGTGAGAAGCCGGCTGTGAATCCGGCACGCCATCTGCTGGCCGTTTATTTAACTGCAGAGAGGAGCGGCGTTAAGTCCGGAGACGGCTGCGTCAGGCCCACTCCCCTACTTCAGCCAGTAAGGTGAGTTAATTTTTTCTCCCCCTGGTTGAAAAGGCGTACAGGTGACACTTGAACGACATAAGTTTGATCTGCGCGGGTCCCCTTACACGCAGGCACAAGTACTACGTGATCCACAGGTGGTTGAATGCGCGGATGCGGAACTGCGGCTACTGAGGGTCAATTAAAAACTTTTGTGAGGATTTTCAACTTGCTGGACCCACCTGGTTCAAGGATTAACTGTATTTATGTGAAAACAATGACAATAAAGGGAAACAAAGAGAACGCTTTCTGACATGCTCCCACTGTCTAGACAAGCACAACTTTTTTTTTTTTTTTTCTAATTTAACGTAAATTAAAGTGTGCATGTACTCTTAACAGGGCGAGGGTGGTGTGTCCTGCTTTTCTGGCTCCTACAAAGTGGTCGGGAAACCCCGGGTATTTACATTGGCAACCAGGGGAAAAAGCTCAGATTCTGCTGCCCCCCAAACTTGGATTTAAACCCCTTTCATTAGTCACAAACAAAAAAGGGTGGACAAGTTAATTCACCTCTGATTTTGAATCTGTACCTGCTAAGCTGGATCATGCCCCCCAACCCCACCCCAAAAGAAAGGATGTTCATGCTCTAATCCCTGGATCTGAATATATTACCTTACATGAAAAAAAGGACTTTGTAGATGTGGTTAAAGTTACAGACCTTGAGATGGGGAGATGATTCTTAATTACCTAGGTGGACCCAGTCTAATCACAGGAATCCTTCAAGGCAGAGAGCCTTTCCTGGCTTCAGTCACAGTGATGGGACATTGCTAGCTTTGAAGATGTAGGAAGTGGGCCATGAGCCAAGGAAAGCCAGCAGCTAGAAGCTGGAAAAGGCAAGGGAATGAATTCTCCCAAGTCTCCAGAAGAAGGCAGCCCTGCAGACATCTTGATTTTAGCTCATGGGACCTACGTGGGACCTCCGACCTCCAGAACTGTAAGACCATAAAGCTGTGTTGTTTTAGCCCCCAAGTTCATGGTAATTTGTCACTGCAGGGATCGGAAAGGCATGTACTGTAATGTGGGGTGATGGTGGTACCCACTCTGCAGGGGGGGGGAGAATGAGATGAGGTCATGGTGCGAAGTGCTTTGAGAACTGGAAAACAATTTACTAGTGTTTAGAGTTCTCCTCCAGGAAGGTAACCATTTATTCTTTTCCTTATTCCACGGTTCTTTTCTGAACATGTACTATGTGCCAGGCACTGTGGTCAGTGTAGCAGTTACAGGGGTGAACCTGGCCCATTCTTGTATAGGGCTTACAGGTTTGGAGGGTAGCGGAATATCAAAAGGGGTCACAGTCACACATGTCATGGAATTACAATAGCCTTGCATGCGATGAACAGATTGTCCCGGGGGATCTCAGTTGGGTACCTGCCAGATCTCAGGCTTCGGGCCTCAGGCTTTGGGCAGGGCCTCCAGGGTCATGGCTTGCCCTTGCTTACCTGCCCATATAGGCTGGCCTTCCCTGACCAGGGAGCGGGGGGCACCAACGGCTGGAATCCAGGCCCGAGACAGCATCGAGGGGCCATCAGATTGTTCTGTGCTGGTCCAAAAATCTAGGCCCTCACAGGGGCCCATCTGTGCTGAGGCATAGTGGGTGGGGAGGGGTCTGAGGCCAATGAAGTCAGGGCTGCCTGGAATGCTGGGCAGAGAGGGTAGGGTTTGGCATGTGGCCACAGACCACTGACCTTAGGTCCAGGGCCTTATGGCTACAGGTGGAGGAGGAGACAGAAGCTGGGACAGGGAGCAGGACAGCTTTATTGGGCTCTGGAAGTCCTCTCTCTGTGGCACACTGGCCCGAGCCTCCTCACGTCCCCTCCTAGGTTTTCTGGGGCTGTCTGGTAGCCCCACACTCTCTGGTGAGATGGAATGGAACACAGACTCTTGGGCCACAGGAGATTCCTTGTGCCTCAGCTGATGAACTATCTCACCCAGCAGGAGGGGTTTCCTGATGGGGGCAGGGGGGCCCAGAATGAGTCACAGCTGAGACAGGCAGTGGCCCCACAAGGCAAAGTCTGGCTGAATGAAGATCTGAGAGTCCCTGTGGATGCCCAAGCTGAGAGACCGGGGCCAGAGCAGGAGCTATGCTGCCACTGGGTGGCAGATTTTGGAACTGCTGCTGGATCAGTTGCCTTGTCTCCTGGGATGCAATTTCCTGTATTTCCTGGCTGAGTGGACCATAGGGAGTGCCTGGTGAATGAATCTGGTAGAGAAGGTAGCGAGACTTGGCCTTGGAGTCCCTTTCATGTTTCACTAGCCATAGTTATGAGAATCAGAGGCAATTCCACATAAAGGGCTTACGGGAACTGGGCAGCCAGTCCTTGCCCCACATCTTGGGCGCATACATGCACACACACACACACATACAGACCATCATGGGCCTCAAGGTCTGCTGTGTAAGACCTGATGCTCTAGAAGCCTCTCATGCGGAGTTTACACACGTACCTGGAGCCAGGTGTAGGGGCCATGACACTGATGGCAATCAGCGGGAAATATGGTGCTGGTTAACTCAGTTAACTCAGATTTTCCAGTAAAGCTCCTCACAGACTGACCCAACGTGCAAATGCTTGAATAGAAATGTAAGCCCTTCCTCCAGGGTGCCACCTGTCTTCAGGTCACCTGGGGTAACTCCAGGGGTGCCACCTGTCTGAGACCTACCAGCCTGAAGGCCACAGAGCACTCAGCTGAAATCTTGAAATCAGGCTTGCATAAGGTCATCTTGCTCATGAAATGAGTGATTAAAAAAGACCACATCATTTAAAACCCTTTAAGTACGTCTTCTAAGAAGTTGTCCATCTTGGAAAAATTATACAATAAAAGAGAAGAAAGAACAAAATCAGCAGGAATGTGGGAAATATTTTGGCAAATGTGTTTCAGAAGCTCACGTGGCTTCAGCCAGGGTAAATGAACCAGCCAATGCATTTGTTTTTATATGCAGTTTTTAATTAATAGAAACCTATTTTCTCCCCACCCCCATGAAAATGATGTTGAGAAGTATTTAAGAGAACACAGGGGAGCCTACCTTAAGGGGACTCTCATGAATGTGCATTTTGAGATGCATGCGCTTGGGGGATGTTGGCTGTAGCACTGTTTGTAGGCATGAAAATTTGGAGACAACCCAAATGCCATCAGCAGGGCCATGGATAAGTAAATTACAGTGCATGTGACAGATGTCAATGGTATGACAGCCTCCTTAGTTAAAACGAATGGTTCTGTGTGTTGACATGCAAAGATCTGAAGAACACTGTGGAGTTAGAAAGCAAGTTGCAAAAGCAAATATTCCATGTCTTATTTATGGGCTTATATATGTGTAACAAAAAATGCGAATCTGGATGGCTGCTGTTTCATTGGCTAATGAGAAAATGAATGCCTCTTTGCCTGGGTAAGCCCTGGTTATTTTCCAGATCTCGGCTCATTGAATCACTTTTTCAAGGGAGACTCCTCTGACCCCCAGGTCATGTAGGCACCCTGGTGTCCGGTCTCAGAACCCATACCTTTCCTTCAGGTCTTCTGTCACTGTTGCATATTTATTTGTGTGATTATTGGATAAATGTCTGTCTTCCCCACAAGCTTGATTTGGAAAGGGACCCTGGCCACCTTCTTCATCCCCAGCACCTGAAGCACAGTGGGCACCTAATACATGAATTTGTAATTTCTGTGCCCCTGACTAGGCTGTAAGCTCTGTGAAGCCAATGGAAGTGTCTATTTTCTCACCGAATCCCCTGAGGCTTATTGAAAAGGAGGGAAAGCTTTGGTGTCTGAATGTCTGAGCTCAAATCCTGGCTCTGTTGCTTGCCGGCTATGTGACCTTGGGCAAATAACTTTGTATCTCTGAGCCTCAGTGTCATCTGCAAAGAGGGTAATGGTATCTTCCTTAGAGTGTTGTTAAAATTCAATGATGAATGAAAACTGCTCATCAAAGTGCTTGATATTAGGACCTTAATTAATGTTGGTTAAGTGTCTAAATGCCCCGGTTGTGAGAAGCACCCGGGGGGAGGGCCAGAGGGTGTGGTGCGCGGGGCGCCTGTAGGATGCTCCGTTCTGCCCTCTGGGACCAACTGGACCATCTCCCACATTACCACCAGGTGGCGCTGTGATCATTCTTACGGGGGATGCTCACCCGTTGTCTCTCAAAGCTTCGAAGTGGTTTCCAGCTTCCAGCAGTTATTCTGTCTGTAGGGCTGTAAGTGGCCACGGCCTCTCAGTGATGGGAGCTTACTGTTACCAGGCTAGAGACCCTTGCAGGGTGGTCTGAGAGCCCCTATCCTCTGGGTGGAGGCAGCTGGGGGATCCCAGGCAGAAACTAGTGGGCAGAGGAGGCTTGGGACTAGGGTGAGGTCAGCAGGGTGCCCAGGGCGCAGAATTTAAGAAGGTGCTCACTCTCGGGCTTGTGCACGTGTGGAGCCTGAGCACCTTGGGTTTGGGATGTGGGCCAGTCCTAAGCTTCCGTGCTGCCTTCCACGTATCCACAGTAGTGTAGGGCTCTCCGCCGGTGCCAAGCTGGATAGTAACTCACTTGTTTCTCTGAAGAACCCTAGCTGGTAAGAACTATTATTATTATTTTTTAAAATTTCCACTTTCTTTGTGGGGAGGGAGGTAATTAGGTTTATTTATTTCTTTTTCAGTGGTGGTGCTGGGGATTGAACCCAGGGCTGACCTCCCGCAAGCTAAGCATGCGCTCTACCACTTTGCTATACCCTCCCCACGAGAACTATTATTATAGTCATTTTTTTCAGATAAGAAAATGGACACAGAGACAAATTAAGAAGCTTTCACTTAAAAAGTGGCAGAGCTGGGACCCAAACCCTGGGCAGTTTGGCTCTGGACACCTTGACCCTCCACGCTGTGCTGTCATCCTTCCCTCCTGCTCCCAATCCCCTCTTCTGTCCGGTATTTATTTGTGGATTGGTCGCTCTGTTCCAAGCACTGTGCCAGCCAGGCCCAGAGAGGGCAAGGCCGGGCTCTGTCCTGTCCCTGTCCCGTAACCTTGGACGAGACATTTAACTTCGCAGTGCTCAGTGTCTTCACTCTGAAATGGGTAAGAGAGGCCTGGACTCCTCGATTTGTGGGGAGGAGGGAGTGACTCAAAGCTGCAGAGAGCGGCGGCCTGGCACATGGAGGGGCTGGGGGAGTGTCACCTATAATCACCCCTGGTGTCATCGTGGCTCTCTGGCTGCCAAGTAGAAGAGGAAGCAAGTCAGAACGCAAACCCCAAGGCTCCTGGCTTTGCACCTGGGCCTTGGCACCGTGACCGTCCCAGACGCGGCATTTTGGACAGGCTGCGTTGTCTTTCCGAGTTTCACTCTGTACAACCGAATGAGTAATACCAAGCTTGTGGCAGCCTTGTGGTTGGGAGATGAAGCAACAAGGTCGAGTGCTTGGCCCGTAATAGGGGCCTTTGTAGAAGTCCATTTCCTGTGCTGGAGGGGACTCAGACGGCCACATCAGCCTGGGGGTCAGCGCTTCTGGAGTTTCGGAGCTCCCCTCTCCCGAGGAAGGCCAGACCTCATAGCCTGTAGGATTCTGTTTTCTCCTTTGCTCCCTTCCTTTGTTCCTGTTTGAATTTTGTCCCTTGAGAGGGGGCTGTGTTTTGCAGATGCACGTGGGGAGACTCCACGTTGGATGTCCTGGTGCCCAGCAGAGGGCCATGTCTTAGAGTCTTGTCACCCACACAGCTGGAGGGTCAGTGGGGTGTGGGGTCCCCGAGGCCTCCTGAGAAGCCACAGGACAGGCGGGGAGCTGAGGGCTGGGAAGCCCCATCTGGTCCAGTCTCCTCGAAGGTTGAGGGGTGTCCTGGCTCCCCCTCTGTCCCTCCCACGCTGCTCCTGATGGCTCCGCTGCTCCTGCCCAGAGACCAGGAGAGGGCTGTGGCCCTGCCCTGGGAGTGCTGGGACGGGGCGAGGTGGGCCGTGCGTGGTCCCCAGGGACCAGAGTGAACGCGGCTGGGCTGTGAGAAGTGGCACTGCTCAGGGATCTGCTCTGGCAGGGGCACCCCCTCCCCTTCCACTAACTCCCCCAGGGTCATGGTGCCGGGAGCCTTGTCTTAGAGTCGCCCAAGGCTTATCCCCCCAGCTGGGTGCTTCTACAGGTGTTATCATGGACCCTGTAGTCGCAACGGCCCCTCCACTTCAGAGATGGCCAGACTTAGGGCGAGGCGTGACCGAGCTAAGGTCCTGCGGCAAGGAGGTGTCAGGGTCCAGGGGTTACTGAAGTCCAGCTCTGCTGCCCATCCCCCACCCTCCTCTACCCTCCCCTCCCCCTTGCTGTTTCTCCCTTCCCCCACGCTTCTCCAGCATTTAATTTTAATGGCCCTTTGATTGCGAGCTTCTTCTTGAGGAGAGACTAATCACTGTTAATGAATTTGGGCTACTCCAGCAGAAATGAGCTCATGGGGCCGCCTGGTAGGTAGCTGGACCAGCAAGGAGCCGGCTGTGGGCATCTCCCTTTGGGCGACCCAGGTAAACCGGACACTCAGTGGGAAAGGGTGCCGGAGTCTTAGTGTCTCCCCAGCCACCAGTGGCCCTTATCCTGGAGAGGGGGCAGCTCACTGAACCTGAGAGCAGAGCCCCTGGGCTCCCCCTCCACCCAGCAGCCTGGGCGGGTGGGGCCCCGGGCAGCTGCGGGTGGGAAGGGGGTCCCACCTCTCACCCCCAGCACTGGGCTCTTGTCTTGGCCACAGCAGATCTTGGGAAGGCGCGCAGCACCAGTTTTAGGTTTGTTTTCCAAAACTGAAAAGAGGAAGAATCCTAGTGGGGAAACAGAACAACAAACCACACACACAAAAACCAAACAAAATCAGTCTTGAACCTTGTGCTGGTCACCTTGGGGTCAGACAGAGCTGGGCTTGCCCCCCACTCTGCTCCTGGGCCCCTGAACCAGCCCAAACCTCTGTGAGCCTCAGGGTCCTCAGTCTCGGTACAGGGGTTCCCTTGTACACACGGGGCTTGGGAGGGGAGATGGATACATTTTGCAAATGAGGCCTTGTAATGAGAATTTCCTCCCAGGCGGGAGACAGGTGCACTCACACGCCCCCAAATCACTCATGGGGCCTCCTCTGAAGGTGCTCCTTGTTTCTGGAGACGGTGTGATTACTCGGTGGGTTCTGTGTAATTATTTAATCAAGCCTCGACCAAGTCCTCAGTGTGGAGCTGGGGGAGCTGGGCGGCTGACCAGACCCTGTGCTCCCCTCCTCCCCCGGGGGGCTAATCAGAGCTGCTGGGAGGGAGAGTGAGGCTGCAAGCTCTGGTCTCTCTGTGTGATAGCTGGCCGGATGGAGGGGCCGGGTCACCTTGGGGCTTGCCTGGGCTGAGGACAGGGCAGGAGGGACCTGTGTGTGCAGCCCCTTTATTTTGCTTTGAGGACACTAAGGACCAGAGGGAAAAAGGCAACAGGGAGGTCCGGCAGCACCTCTGCCCAGACCTGTCTCCCTCCCTCCTTCCCTTCCTTCTGTCTTTTCTTCTTTCCTTCTCCTTCTCTCCCCTTCCCTCCCCTTCCTGCTTTTCCTTACCTCTCCCCTCTCCTTCCTCTCTCTGTGTTACACAAGCAAGGGAGAAACAGATACAACCTCGATGACAAACAGGCAGATGGCACACTAAGGTGACAATCTCCCATGATCCTCCTCTTCCCTCAGCCACACTCCCACCCCCTCCCCACGGGTGACCCCAGCTCCCCGGCCAGAGTCTTGCCCTCCGGGCTTTCTCTGTACACCCACAAACTTACCCAAGTCCCCACAGAAATGCTAGTCTGGGTGCTGGCTTTTGTTCACATAAACATCCCTGATGACGTCCAGACCAGTGGCTCTCCCTTGGGGGTGACCTTACCCCCAGGGGCGTTTGGCAGTGTCTGGGAACACGTTTGATCACCACGGCTGGTGGGGCGGGTGCTACTGGCATCCAGTGGGCAGAGGTCAGGATGCTGCTAAACACCCTTCAGTGCACGGGGCAGCCCCTACAACGGAGAATTACTGGGTCCAAATCGTCCACAGTGCTGAGGTCAAGAAACCTTCGTCTAGAGTGTTCCAATGTTCCTCAACTTGCTTTTTTCTAAAAGCAGTACGTCTTGGAAATCTTGACAGGTTCGTAAATATCTTTTCCTCCTTCCTTACTTCAGTGCAGTTTGCCTGCGTCGCAAACCACTTTTGCTAGATTTCAGGCTGTTTCTGGTTTTGGGGGGGAGGTGAAGGGACATAGGGCTTCGGTGGTGCCCTTGTTCCTACAGAGTGTGCAGGGGTCCAGAGTTCCCCTCCTTTGGGCGCCTGGGAGCGGGATCTCTGCATGGCCCAAAAAGGAGATTCATATTCTCCAGACCTTGTCTTAAGGCCCTTTCCCTCCAGGGAACTGGGAGAAACTTGGGGAGGTGGGTCTGGGGAGGAGGGCAGAGCTGCTGGCTCCAGGGACAAGGAGAGGAATGAGTGAATAAGGAGTGAATGGCTGGGACAGGACGGCCCCTCTATTTCTCACCCCCCTTCTTCTCTTCTTCTCGGAGCCTCGACACCCAGCTTGGAGAGTTCAGTCTTGCTTGTGTGTGCGTGGCAAGGCTGAAAGAGGAGGGCGGTGGGGCGGGCGTGTCCAGGGCCTCACTGACGGCCATACCGACCCCACCTCCCCGCATTGTCCATACTTAGAGTCAGCGGCCACCGCAAGTGTAATTAGTTCATAAATCACTCTGCGTGATAAATAGAATGATAGATGCAGGTTTCACTTGATCACTTTTTTATTAAGGAGAAATAAATCAGCACCACATTGTTGCTATAAACCTTTCAAACTGGTCAGATCCTGGCTAGTGGAGGCTGATTAACATGGCCACGTGGAGGGACCATTTGTAGCCCATCACTGAGATCAATCAGTCCCTGTCATTCTCCCTCCTTGGAGGAGGTGGCGGAACAGGTGCGGTTCCATCATCCCCCGTGCCTCCCTGGCGTCTTGCCTCCCCAGGCAATGAGGCTGTGGGGGGAGAGCGTGTGTGCCCTGGGACCGGTCAGCCCAGATTCGAGTCCCAGCTGTGCCGTCAAGCAGCTGTGTGATCCTGGGGAGTTGTCAGCCTGCCCGTCTCTGAGCCTCAGGGTCCGCCTCCCTGACAGGGGTTGGGCAGCGTTAGTTACAGTCAGCGTGGTTACCCATAGAGTGTTCTTCTGAGCATCCGGCCCACGTAGACTTCTTCATCTTAGGACCCCTGTATGTGCCTAAAAGTGATTGCAGACCTCAAAGAGCTTTTGCCTATGTGGGCTAAACCTGTCACTAGTTATTGTATTAGAAGTTAAAACAGCAAGTTAAAACGTATTTATTATAATTTATAATAACAGTAATCAACCTATTCTGTGTAGTGTAGATTACATTTTTAACAGAAAATATTGATATTTTCCAAAACCGAAAAAAAAAATGAGAAGAGTGGCATTGTTTTACATTAAATTTCTTGAAAAGATTAAGGTTAATAAGAGACTGCTGGAGTCTCATACCTGCTTCTGCGTCCGACCTGTTGTGGTAAGTTGTTTTGGTTCAGATGTATGAAGAATATCTGTCGTCCCTGAAATATGTGATTGGAAAGGGGAGGGATATTTAACAGCCTTTTCAGGGAATTGTGGTGGCCTCAAATAGCCTCGGGAAAATCCCACCGTGCACTTGTGAGAGAAGGAGAGGAAAAAGGAAGATAACAGCATTTTTATGAAAATGTTTTGACCTTGTGGATCCCTTGAAAGGATCCCAGGGACCCCTAGGGGTCCCCAGGCCACACTTTGAGAACCGCTGGGTTGCAGGCTGCTTGGAGAAGGGGTTGGATGCAGGGTGGCCGTCCTGTCTCTGGCCTGTATCATGGCAGGTCTTGGAGGGTCTGCCTTCTCCTACTGAAACCTGCACATCCTCTAAGGAGGTGGTGCTGGTTGTCTTCCATGTGCTCCCCGGTCCACCGTCCACTTTCCCCACCCTGCTCTGGCCCTGGGCAGCTGACCGGTAAGGTCTGCATCATGGCCTTCCTTGCCTTCCACCTTCTGGGTAGACTCAACCAAGGGAAGCTCTGACCCGAGACTGCAGGTGGGAGGAGGTGACGTTTGGAGCATTGATTTCTGCACCTCCCTCCCCACCAGGTTGGTGACAGGAGTCACAGCTGCTGCCAGTAGCCCCTCTTCCTCTCCCTCCCAGGACCTGTTCCCCTTCTCGCCTCGTCCCTTCCGCCATCCCCACGGATGCTGTCCCTGGGGGAACACCACTATTCTGGTCAGTTTTCCTACATTTTTTTTTCCTACAAAAAAAAAAAAACTCTCCTTAATTGCCATCTGCTTCTATGGGATTCCAACTGATGAGCAGTATGTCATGCATGCTAAGCATGTGCTCTTCCACTGAGCTATTACCCTCCCCCCAACACATGGGTGATTTTTATAGTCCAAACTCTTGACAGTGGCCTACAGGGTTTTCTGTGGACTGGTCCTGCCAACTTCTTCATCATTTGCCTGCACCATGCTTCAACCACATTGGCCTTTTGTCCAATGCCTTGCCCTTAAAAATGCTTCTTCCAGCCACAGGGCCTTTGCACATGCTACTTTCTGGGCTATGACCACTCTACTTTAGTGTTTCCCTTAATTAATGTTTCCCCTTCCTTTGCATTTCAGCTCAAGCCTTTCCTGACTTTCCTGACTGGGTTGAATCCTCCTATTATAGTCTGTCAGAATACTATGTACTCTGCTTCTTACAGCTGCAATTTTTATATTTGTATTTATTTAACAAGCACCCCTACATGGAGCTTATCATGTACCAGGCACTGTCCCATGTGTGGTGTAAGTATTAAATTGTCTCATCCTCATCTCCACGATAAGGCAAGTCCCACTATTAGCCCCATTTTACAGGTGAGGAGGCCGAGGCACCCAGAGGTTGAGAGACTTGGCCACAATCACACAGCTGCTGGGTGATGGAGCTAGGAGTCAAACTGGGGAGGTATGGCTCCACCACCCCTTCTGTCTCTTTCACTCTAGTGGGACTATTCAATTCGAGCCTGCTTCTCCAGCCAGAATGTGAACCCGATAAAGGCAGGGACCGCATTCGTTCACTCACTGTTTTGCAGCCTTGGGGCCTAGCATGGTGTAGGGTGCATGCTCAGTGCTCAAGTCATATTTGTGGAATGAATGATCCAGAGACATCAGTTGCTTAAAGCCCAGGGATGAAGGGAATGTCTGTAGCACCTTCGAGTGGCTGAATTGTGATGCTCTCAGCAGCTGGATTCCTCCCTTGAGGGGTCCTTCCCATGTCCTGGGGACCCTCCCAGGGCCCACAACCTCTGCTTTGCTGAAGCCCCAAACCCCAGGAACCTCCTTTTCCATTCACGTCTCTGGCAGCCGCTTTTCTCTGCAATGGTCCCGAGGACATTTCGAAGATGCCAACTCCCGCCTGCTTCCCAGCCACCCCTGAATGAGTGACCCTGCTAAGAGTGCAGTTTTCTCTCACTCTCGCCCTCACTTTGATTGGATCAGGCCAAATCTGAAATGATGTGTGAAAGTAATGATATTTTGTAATTAAATCTCTGGTGACGGCCACCGCAATTTGTGCTACATGCATTGTTCATAAGGAAAAAAAAGCATCAATTCATTTTCTGACCGGCTACTCCAGGGACTGGCAATTAGGAGAAGCTCATCTCTCGTTGCCTCGCATATTAAAGAGCTACTGAAACGCAAAGAGAATTTGGGAGGTTTTTTTTCCCCCTCTTAACCTTCTAATAATGTTAGCTTAATTAGGGAGGCTCAGTGATAAAGGGAAAGTTTTGGATGACTTGAGCATATTGTGGTGGAGGGAAAAGAAAGAGCAAATAAAGGGAAATGAAGGTGTCAGGCAGAGACTGGGAGGACTAGAAGATCAGGAACATTCCATCCTGAAAAGGTTTGACTTTGCTGGATCAGGGCTGGAGTCGGCTAAGGGTGGGAGAGCCCAGGGCAGGCTGGGCCCGTGGATCTACTGCCGTGGTGTTTTGGTTGGACCTTTTCTTTTTGCGCCCTTATTTTTGCCATTAGGACTTAGTCTGTGTCTTTTTCATCCCCCCTCCCTTCACACTTGTCCCCTCCCCCCAGCTCTTCCTCTAATCTGGTTACTGCTGTTGGCATCTCTTCTGGGCCAAGGTACTGAAAGACTGTTCCATTCTTTTTTTTTTTTTTTATATAGACTTTATTTTTTTAGAGCAATTTTAGATTTACAGAAAAAATTGAATGGAAAGTACACAGTTTCCACCCCATCCCTCCCTCATCAAAAGGAGCCTCTCTCGCTATCAGCATCCCCCACAGAGTGGTCCATGTGCTATAACTGGGGAACCTACGAGGACACATCACAATATCATCACCCAAAGTTTACACTATGCTGTTGTGCCTTCTATAGGTTTGGACAAATGTATAATGATGTGTGCCCACCACTACGATAGCCCTCAGAATTGTTTCACTGCCCTAAAACCCCCTTGTCTTCCAGGTATTCCTCCTTCCTTCCCCCTACCCTCAACCCCTGGCAACCACTGATCTTTCTACTGTCTCCATAGTTTTGCCTTTTCTCGAACGTCATGTGGTTGGAGTCAGACAGGATGTAGTCTTTTCAGACTGGCTTCTTTCACTTAGTCATATGCACGTAAGGGCGCATTAGTTTAATGCCTTTAAATCAAGGCATTAAAGGCAACTCACAAGGACATCTTTTTCTCAGGATTCCCCCTCTAAGCCCAGGAAAGCCATTCTCCCTAATATTGCCCACCCCATCATGTGTCCAAGCCTTCGGTTTTGTCTGTGCAGGCCTTAGGGATTGCTCGAAGGTGTGGGCAGACAGGAGGGTGTGAGACAGAGATCACGGAGGGTGGACTGGGGAGGGGGTGCAACTGGGGCCCCAAGATCTAAGAGGGGGAAAGGCAAAAATAAGTGCTGAAGTAGATTCAGTCAACATTATTTGTGCTGGTGGGAGCTCAGGTATCTCTGCTACAGAAGTCCAGACTCTTCCCTGTGTCGTGTGCTCAGGGGCCGGTTTGGGGAGGATCTCCATGACAGTCACTGACCTGATGACTCCAAAGGTGTTGTTCTTACTCGCTGTGTTAGAAGACATGGATTCAACGTTTATTTGGGAGTTGGAGGCGATACAGGGAGTGAGAAAGGGATCCAGGGAGGGGAAGGCAGCCAGTAAAAGGTGCATAATCATGCTAGTTCCCACAGTGCAACTGAGGCTTCATTCTGCTGGGGAACTGTGGGAGCCTGAATAGAACACATAGGGTTATTCCGCTCCAGGGGCAAGGGAGCTGGGGTATTTATCCCCCACCTCTCACGACTCCTTGGTTGAGAGCTGCTCTGGGGGTATGAGTGGCAATTCTAGCCTGCCATATAGGTGGGCAAAATAGACTCAAGGGCCAGAGAAAGTCGTCAGGCAAAGAAGTGGCAGTCGACAATAAAAACAGAATGTTGTGGACATCCTTCACGTTGCCAAGATCCTGGCATTGCCATAAGCCCCGTTTCATCAGAAGGTAAAGTAGTGCTTTTCTTCTGGTTCCAAAGTTTTCCGTCATCCTTAGAGATCCTGGGGTTGCCTTTTAAGGGGTTTAGCCGGTAACAAAGCAGATGGGTGCTTTGCTGATGATCTTTGAAAATTGGAATCTATTTGCAGTTCAGAGAGGAGGGCTGGGGATCTTTGCATATGTATAAAGAAGGTGTTTTCTAAGAATCCTAATGGTGTACATAAGGTTTAAGCACATGTGTAAACCTACTTTGCAAGCTTTCCCAAGGTCTTTAGAAATGCTTGTCAGCATATAAACAAATCATGGACTACAAATTATTCTTTTGTTGCATTAAAGCATGCCCCCTAATCACTGATCACAGGCAACCCTTAGCTTAGTTTGAATTAACTATAAGCACTTGAAAAAAAATTGTGTATATTCAGTAGTACAGGTTTGCTTCTAAAGTCAGCATGACCTCCCCATCCTGAATTCAAGTTGGAACATAAGCCCTTTTGGCCAGATCATCTTCACTGTTAAATTGTTCAGATTTAGTTTTTTTCCCCCAGGTTTTAATGGAGTCAGAAGCTAGAGTTAAGGCTCAGTAGACATTTCGTCTTCTTACTTCTTGCTGCCCTCCATTTGGAAACTAACATTTAGCATCTATTTACTGCCTGGCTCTGGATTCACTGATTTCATTCTGGCGGCAACCTTGCAAGGGAATACTGCGTTGAGGCCAAGCTTCTTCCTGGGGAAATGCGTGGGAAGATTTCAGAGCCTGTCCACTGGGTGAAGTGTGCCAGATAATTGGGGGTTAGACTAGTGGTTCTCAACCCTGAATGCACTGTAGAGTCACCTGGGCAGCTTTTAAAAAATACCTATGTCCAGGCTACCCCCATCCCCCAGACCTAGGAAGTCAGCGTGTCTGGGAATGGAGCCTAGGGCAAGCTTTCCAAAACTCCTGAGGGCAAGACACAGCTGAGAGCCACAATATTAGTGAGCACAGGGCCTCTTTTCCAGTGCTGCATCCTAACATCCAGTGTAGTGGAAGCAATGCGAACACCAGAGCACGTGGACCTGGGCTTGAATCTCGGCTCTGCTGCCTCTCAGTTGTGGTGAGTTGAATCTGCTGTAAATTACATGTGATTTTGGACAAGGTGTCTTGTCATTGGGAACCCTTTTTTTTTTGAACCGATGAGGATGATACTGGTCATCATAATAAGGAAAAGCTTGACTTGCAGGGTTACGCTGAGGATTTAATGGGATGCCCAGGCACTCGAGATGCCCAAGTGCTCCTCTTCCCATGAAGGGTACCAACCTCTTCCAGCCTTGTCCAAGGCGGCCTGGTCCTCACCCGCCCTGGCTGCCTGTGGCTGACCCCACGTCCCTGAGCCGGCCACCTCTGGAAGCCGCCCCCTTTGCTGCTGCCCACAGCGTGCTCAGCCGTGCCCATCTTCTCTGGAGGAGGATGGTCTCGACATTTCAAAACAGTTTAATTATTCTGCGGCTGCCTGGCTATTAGCTGCGACAAGAGAGCTCAGGGCTATTTTTCAGCATTAATTTTCCATTTGAAATGAATTCCTTTTGGTTACACTTTTTAAATGTTTCTTTTAATTAGACGCAATTACTTCAGAAGAATTGCTTTTATTCCTCAGCCTGAGATCGCAGTGATAAAGTCGCTATCTGGCCCCACCGAACGGCCGGGACGGCTCATTTGGTTGCTGCAGTAAAGTATATTGAACTAGGAAATTATACAGCGAATCAACTATTAATTCCTTTTATGATCGCTCACTCTAACATCTTGAATGAGATCTTCAGGGGGAAATTTAGTCACTATAGGGATCATTGTTCTCCACCTCCAGCCGCAGGCCCAGGGTTGGGGTGGGGAGGGCTGGCAGCTGGGGGGCTGCCCTGGTGCTGAGTCTGACATGGGGCAGGATGGCGCGAGGGCTCCTGGCTGTCCTGGGGTTTGGGGGCTGGGGACGGAGCAGCCACAGCCCCCCAGCCAAGCTGGAGGGTGTGCCCTGAGCTCTACGCAAGGGGAGGGGGCTGTGGGAGAATACCGGCAATTGACTCAAGTTGATGGTTGCAGATCTGGATGATTTCTTTGGCGGGTCGGTGTACTGGGAGTCAGTAGGTGGCGCTCTTCCCTCTGTGTTGGTAACTCAGCCTGGGCTGATGGGAGGCCCTGGGTGAGGTTTCACAGCCAGACTCTGAAGAACCCTTTCTTTAGAGGCTTTAGCCAGATCCACTCTTTAACAGATGAGGAAACTGAGGCACAGAGGGATGGACAGTCACAGGCAGACAAAGGCTGAGCCAGATGTCTTGGGCCCCGGACAGGTCTCTGGACATGGCCCCTGGGATTTTCTTGGCGTGGGAAGCCACCCCTCCAATCCTGGCTGGGTGATGGCTTCTTCTGGAGGAGGTATTGGTGAAGGTCACAAGTCTACTCACTCAGGGCAACTTTGCCACCCTGCACCCCGAGATGCTGCACTCCCAGCGTGCTGGACGAGGAAGGGGTGGGCAGGACCGTAGGGCGCTCCTCAGCACTTGGAAACCACAGGACTGCAGGGGCTTGGGAGTGGGGTGGGGCAGAGGAGGGCCCAGGTGCTGACAGTGACCTCAGGGGAGTCATCCCGCCCTCTACAAACTCCATTGGAGAGCCAATTATGCTAGGCACTGGGGTGGTGGTTGGAGGAATGAGACAAAGGAAACAGCCCCTGACCTCTAGGAGACAGCCACTCAAAATCACAACATGATGAGTTTTGGAATCACAACATGGTGGAATTTCTTTTAGAGGAGCTGGGCTTTAAAGGATGGCTAGGAGTTTGCAGGGGAAAGGGATTCTGGGTAGAGGGCACTGCAAGTGCAAAGGGGTGGAGGTGTGAAAGCAAGAAGTTTGGGTGTGTGGAGGGGAGTGGCAGGAGGCTGACCGGTGACTGCCTACCTTGACCTTGTGTGCCATGCTCAGGAATTTGGACTTTGTCCCAAGGGCAATGGGGAGCAACTGAAGATTTTCAGCAGAGAGGAGACACAGTCAGATTTGTGATTTTGGCAGATTGTGCTGGCTGCTCTGTGGAGGAAGATTAGAGACAATAGGCTGGACACCCCCTCTCCTCACTGTCCAGGAGAGAGGCAGAGATGGGGGGCTGCCTTATGACTTATGTGGATCCTGGACATTACTTATGGGCCCCTCCAAAAAGAATAGATTGTTGTGAGTCCTAAAAATTTAATTTGTTTCTGATGAGAGAAAAAAGTGAAACATTTTTTGTCTACACCAAAAGTTAATTTCCCCCCCTGATTTTAAAAGAAATTTAAAATATGGTAGCTATACACACAAAGGGTACGATTCAGCCTTAGGAAAGGAGGAAGTTCTGCAATATGTTACAATGTGGATGAACCTCAGGGTTATCTTACTAAGTGAAATAAGCCAGTTGCAGGAAGACGGATGCTGCAGGATTCCACTTACAGCAGGCATCTAAAATAGTCAAGTTCGTAGGAGCAAAGGGTGGAATGGTGGTCACCGGGGGGCTGGAGGCGGGGAGGAAATGAGGAGTTACTAATCAAGGGGCATAAAGTTTCTGGTGATTTCACCTTAAATTTAGCCAATGTTATATGTCAAACGTAACTCTAAGAAAAGTTTCAGTTAAGGAAGATGAATAAGGTCTGGAGCTCAGCTGAGAGTCAACAGTAATGGACTGTACACTTAAAAACGTGTAGAGGGTAGACCAGCGCGTTGTGATAAGCGTTCTTATCACCATAAAGGAAGATGAGAAGAAATTAAAATATCTTTGGTGCTTCTGAGCCTGATTGGAGAGGTCGATGCCGGTTTTGAAGGAGAAGAGATAGGATTTGGAACTTGAGTCTCCTGCTCCGTGGTGGAGGGATGTGGGACCCTTCCCCTCCTTTTCCTCCTTCAGTGTCCCTCCCACTCCATGCCCTGGAGGATGAATGATATTGATGACAGTGATTGACACTTACTGAGCATTACTATGTCCAGAGCATGTCATGTGCTGTATTTCATTTACTGCAGTTCTTTGAGGTTGGGATGATTATTCTTACTCTTTCTATTTGGTAGATGAGAAAACCAGAGCTCAGAAAAGGTACCTTGACTTTGCGGAGTTCCTGCCCCAGTATCATCCGAGCAAAATCTCTCTCAAGTTTATTGAGGGGAGGGGAGAGTGTTCAGCAGGAGATATGGTCACTACTCAGGCCAGTGTCCTCTCTGCCCCCAAGTACCCTGTTATGGACTGAATGCTTGTGTCCCCCCAAGTTCATATGTTGATGCCTGAATCCCCAGTGTGATGTTATTTAGAGGTGGGGCTTCTGGCGGGGGGCGGGGAATTAAGTCATGAGGGTGGAGCCCACATGAATGTGGTCAGTGCCCTTATAAGGGAATGAGGAGACCAGAGCTCTCTTTTATCTCCACCACCTGACGCTACAACAAGAAGATGGTCATCTGTAAACCGGGAAAAATGCCCTCTCCAAGATCCTGCCCATGCTGGCACCCTGATCTTGGACTTTCAGCCTCCATCACCGAGAAAAAAAAAAGTTCATTGTTTCAGCCACCCAGTCTATGGTATTGTTACAGCAGCCTCAATTTTGCTAGTCCTGGCCAGGATGTCCTGCCCCGCGGGGAGCCATGGGCCAGAACCCAGGGACCAGGCCCATGGCTGGCCGAAGGGAAATGACAGCTCCTTCCCATGAGCCAAGTGTGGTGACGTGAGGCCGACCAACCGTTTCCTGGGACATAGGACTTCCTTTGCTAAAATCAGGACAGTCCTGGGCAAACTGGGGTGGTTGGTCACCCTAGGCTGTCTGTGTGTGACTGTGACAGAGACCAGTTGAACATGTCTCCTGTTAAAGGCACCAGCCAGTTATCACCTTGTCTTTGCAAGGTCTCTGTTCTGTAGCATGTTTCCAGGGAAGCCAAACAGACTGATTCAGCCACTTACGGTGGCTGGCTTGATTTGCTGATGAAGATACCTTTGGGTATGAGTAACAGGCTTCTGGATGTCTTGGAGAATTACTGTTGAATTTGAAGTCACACACTTTCAGTTCAAGTTCAGTTTTTCAGGCCACATGGACCTTAGGGTTGTTGTACCTTTGAACTGCACCTTCCATCTAAATTTCATTCCTGTGAGGAAGCTTGTGTGTCTGCTCTTTGCATGTCTTCAGTTCAACTGAGTTCCACAGTTTCTAAAAAAATAAAAATGCACGTCTTGTGTTCGGGTGGTTATGAGACGGTTTTAAGTAGTTCAAAAGGGATCAGGTTTTAAAAACTTAAAAAAAATTTTTATAAAATGAATGTTAGCTTTAGAAAGCAAGTATCTGGGTAGGAAAAAGAGATGAAATGTTAAGAAAATCTTACAATTGAAGGAGGACATGACAATGGAGGTATTAACCATGGCTATGTGAGCGTGATGGATACCTGTGGTATTAACTGTTTGGAAGAGGTAGAGTCGGGTGGGGCAGAGAGAATTTTTCTGGGTTTGCCGTTTAACAGGTGGGCAAAACTCTCAACCTCTCCAAGACTTAGTCTCTTCATCTATAAAAGAGATGGCTATTGGGTCGTCCTGAGGATTAAACAAGATCATTAATGTAAAGTGCAGTTCTTGACACATAGTAAGACCTGATGAGTAGAAACTAATTATTTTTATTTTTATGAAAAAAAAAAAAAAGACAAACGATCAGAGTAAGTAGGAACCTGAGAAGCTCTGCTCTCTGTGATGTGTCACTTCTTTATACACGGGGAACGGAGTAATCAATATAAATTCATCTCACTTAAACAAAGATTATAAAAAGCACAGTTGGCTGATCAGACTCTCAAAAATCTCCTGGGAGAGCAACCCTGGGTGGCAGCATTTCAGATATGGTTTCAGTCCTGCCTGCACATTAATATCACCTGGGGATTAAAAAAATACTGATGCTCCGGTCCCACCCTCAGAGAGTCTGCTTTTGTATGTCTGGAGGGGGGCCTGGGAATCGTACTTAAAATCTCCCCTGGTGATCCGAATGGGCTAAGAACTACTGCCCTTTGTAATCAGAGATCTGTTTAATGTCTGTCTGTCCCAGAGGGCTGGAAGCTTCCCGACGACAGGGACTGTAAATGTTTGTTGAATCAGAAATGAATGAATGAAGGAGGCTGTGGTAGGCAAGCCTACAGGGCGCTGGGAAGCAGGGCTGTCTGGCCTGCCCTAGACCCCTGACTGATGGCAGCTGGCCTTCCCGGTGGAGGAAATAGCACTTCTGTGGATGGGGAGGCTGAAGCCTGCAAGGGTAGGTCGTAGAAAATCAGTCAGCCCGGGCTTATTAATCATGGGTCAAGGGAACAATGAACAGATCTGGAGAGGGGCCTTGAATGCCAGGTAAGGAGTTTGGACTTCTTCCGTTGGTTACCCCTTCTGGATCAGCACTTCTGTTCTTGCCACTCCACACTTGGAACTCAGCTTCAGATGGAAGGCTTGGGGGCAGTCTCTCCTACTGATGCCAGCCGTATAGTCCGCTGAAGCCAGGGCCCGAGAGGAAACTCATGCTCCAGCCAGACTCCCAAGAACATATGGGCCTGGGAAATCATAAGAGGAAGGCATCTTCTTCATTAATTGATTAATGTAATTAAGGAAAGATAAGTACATCGATACGGACCACATTAGAGTTAATTTGTACAGGCAATTAGCTGCGCTCTCTCTCCTTCATGCTAACTGCCTAGGTCGTGCTTGTGCCCTGGGGGGGCATAGGTGGGTGCTAGGTTTAAACCTGGCCCCCATGAACCTTATCCTGGGCACCTTGGTGCCACAAAAGAGTACTTGAGCTCCCACATGGGGGTTACATACAAGCTCTGTGATCTTGGGAGATGTCTCAACTTCTGTGACCCTCAGTTTTCTTGTCTGTCTAGTGGGGATAATTACACTGATCTCAACATGGAGATGGATATGTCAGGTCGGGGGAGGAGCAGGACGTCCTCTTCTTCCTGTGTCCTTCCAAGGACATTCCCCTTTTCAGGCCTGGTGGCCAGGTTCAGGCAGACCTCTGCTCTGGACCCTTGGTCCAAGATGCTCTTGTGGGTCTGGTTCTCACCCCACCTTCCCCTTCCCTGACCCTGTTTCCATCCTCACTTGCTCCCCAGGGGTTACCTCTCAGGCTTTCTGTTTCTCTCTTTCTCTCTCTCTATCCCTCTGGGTGAGGCACCCATCCCCAGGGAAACTAAACCTCTCTCCAGCCTCCTGCAACTTTTTCCTCTCTTAAATATTCCCACATTGGGAAATGGCACCTCTGGCCCTCAGGGGCTCAAGCCAGGAACTTGCAGGTCACACCTGGCGTTTCTCTCCCCGTCACCTGCCCCACTCACTCCATCTGCAAATGCTGCTAATTTTTTTATAGTTTTATTGGGGTATAATTGGTAAACAGTAAATGGCACATAGTTAAAGTGTATAATCTGAAAAGATTTCACATATGTGTACACCTGGAGAACCACCATCACACTCAAGATAGTGAATGTATCCATTACTCCTGAAAGTTTTATGTCCCTTTGGAAACAAACAAAAATCAGCTTTATTGAGGTGCAATTGACAGACATAAAATTTACCTATTTAAAGTATATAATTCAGTGGATTTTAAGAGTTATGAAATGATTACCATAATCTGATTTTTAGAACATTTCATCAGCCCAGAAAACCCAGCCCTGCATCTACTGAGACAATCATGTCGTTTTTGTCCCTTACTCTACTAGCACATCTATCATTACAGTGATAGATATGTAGACCTTAACCAATGTTCTTAGCAGGGATTCTTAACCTTTGTGTGTGCCATGGACCACTCAGGTTAGTGACGCTTATGGTCCCTTACTCAGCAACATGATACTTGAGTAAAAGTGGGTTACAAAGGAAACCAATTACATCGAAGTAAAGTTCTTTCCAAGGACTCCTTGGGATTGGTGGACCCCAGGTTAAGATCTGGTAGAGAAGGTTTCAATACTGAAGCATCAATCTTGATGTTTTGGGCTGGATACATTTTTGTTGTGGGAAGTCATCCTGTGCATTGTAGAATATTTAGCAGCGTACCTGGCTTCTGCCTGGTGAATGCCAGCAGCACCCTCTTCCCCCGTCATGATAATCAAAAGCCTCTCCAGGCATTGAAAATATCTGAGGTGAGGTGGTGGGGGAGATAAAACCACTTCAGATTGAAAACCGCTGTCCTAGAGGATGGTGGAGCCATGAAATGGAAGGAACTTGGGTCTGAGATTCACCATGAAGAGGGAAGCTGCCTGTTGACCACTGAAATAATAATATGATGATATAATAATAATATAATGAGGAAGAACAAATCTGGCTCCATACTGGATCTTTTTCTTTTTAACCTTAACCTTTGTATTCTATTGCTTTTGCTACAAGTTAATCACTAAAGGGATTGCCTAGAGCTTAAAGCGCACCTAATGGCCCATCTCTGGGAACCTGCCTCCCATGCCTGAGGAATAGTAATAGTCAGAACCACAGAGATGGTGGTGAAGGCACTGCTAAAAATGAGAACAATGAGCAATGAATTGCAGCTGAGCCTGAGAATGTTCTGTAGTTGGAGTTAAAAGCCCTCATACACGGTAGAGACTGTTCCCGGCAGCAAGTGGGATGGGACTCCTGTTAAGGGGCACAGGTTCCATCATGGCGCCCGAGATGGCAAACTAGAGCTGGCCAAGTCCTGAGCCAGGGTAGAGAGTCTCCTCCTTGGTGGGAAATTGCTCGTTCTTTAGCAAGGGGGACCTGGGCACCAATGAAACCTGAAACACTCCGAGTATTTGTTAAAGTCGTCGGATTTATAATTTAAGTTAACTGGTTTGGCAGACTTCATGGAGATCTTATTCAGGACGACTCCCCAAATTCCAGATCCCTTTGCTGTCCATTAAGGTTCTGAATTAAAGAAGCCCTCTGGGCATTGCTGTAGACATTTCACAGTTTTCCTTGCACACAGAACACTAGATCTGTAGGAGGTTAATCAGTGCTCCAAGGGAAACCAAGTTCTGTGATTAAAGAGTGAGGGGCATGCTGGCTAAGTAGATTTAACAGCATTTTTATTTGCAGGATTGCTCAGAGTCATCAGTTAATGTGCATTGAGATATCCATCTATGGAGTCCATGGACCATTCTGTTGGACTCTATTCTGTTGCCCACTCTTTGGGGAAGGGAGCATCCATATGGGTTGGACCCCTATTGGTGCCCAGTGGGGACAGACCAAGTCAGCAGCCCACTTTTGAAAATGAGCCAGAAGCAGGCTCATTCCTCTCTAGGTGCAATCCCAGTTATGCCAGGATGCAGGCCTGTCCAGGTACCATGATGGCACAGAGGAAGGGGACTAACTCTCCTGGGGGTGGTCAGGGAGGACCATATTCTGGGAGTCATGTTTGTTTTGGGTCTTCAAAAATGGGTAAGCTTGTATAAGGCAAATGAGGATGTGTATTTGTGTGTGTGTGGGTGTGGGAGAAGGGGCATTCCAGACACAGAAAACAGCAAGTGCAAACGTCCTGAGGTATGAAAAAGCATGGTGTGTTTGGGAGAAGTGAAACATTCAGTGTGCTTCGAGAGGCATGTGCTTGGGGTGACTTGTCAAGGGATGCAGGGGAATAGGCTTGAGTCAAACTATGAAGGGCCCTGGGTGTCAGGCCAGGAGCTTTGATTCTCAGACAAGAAGAAACAACAGAGGCTTTAAAAAAAAATGATCGCTAATCAACTAGAATGGGTTATACATACACACACCACCAATCAAACTGTAAACAAGGTCAACAGTGAACCAGACACCTCCCTTCTAATTTGTTCCCAGCCCCCAGAGCCCTTTCTTCCTCTACAAAAACCAAATATTGCAAAAATTGTCATCCTTCCGGAGGGATCCTCTGCAGAGATCAGTGAAGATGTATATGTGTGTATATCCTTAAAAACCCCTCACGAACAGCAGCAGTCTAATCACACTGTTCAGCACTTTGCTTTTTTCACTTAACAATATATCTTGGAGATGGTTTCATATCCGTACATAAAGAGCTGCCTCATTCTTCTTTAACAGCCGTAAAGATTTCCATTGTATGGATGTATGGCAATTTATTTAAGCAGTCCCCTGTTGATGGACATTCAGGCTGTCTCCAATCTTCTGTTATTATAAACCGTGCTGCAGTGAATAGCCTTGTACATCCAACTTTGCATACATATATGCAAGTATGTCTGTGGAATACATTCTAGAGCAGCAGGATTTATGGGTCGGGGGTACGTGTGTCAAACATTTTGATAGAGAATGCAAAATTGCCATCCACAGAGACTGCACCCATTTACATGCTCCCCAGCCTTTGAGAGTGATGGTTTCTCTGCTCTCTGGCCAGTTCAGCGTGTGACCAAACATGTTGATCTTTGTCCATCTGATAGGTTAAAAAAAATGGTACCTCGTTGTGGTGTTCATTTGCATTTCCTTTTTTATTAAGACTAAGGTTGAGCATCCTTTGTATGTTTCGAGGCTAAACTTCCTAATCTGAGAACTGCTTGTTCATATCCTTTGCCCATTTTTTATTGGATTGTTGTCCTTTTTTCTTGTTGAATTGTTAGGACGTGAGTGTAGTGGTGTAATTCTTGCCTCTTGGTAAATTTCCTCCAGCTCCTGACCCATGCCAGCATGCAGATAAAAATATTCCTTCTCTGAGCTGACGTGGTGGTGACAGAGGTCAGGAATGGGGGAGGTTTTGGAGAATGGGGATTCTGGTTAGTTCTTTCATGGAGATATGACTAATGTGATGGGGCAATTCTACTCTTTGGCAGAGGAACCAGCCCTCCCAGAAGCCTCTGACTAGGGCAGACCCCTTCCCTCTGCTCCCCACCAGCTCTCTCCTTTCTCCCTGGTTCAATACTGCCATCCCTCCCTGTGCCCCACGGGTCCTCTCTGTGCAGCTCCCTCTTTCCTAATATTAGCACAGGCACAGCCCTGCCCCCCGTCACAGGCAGTGATTATATAGCAAATTAACCACAAGCTGTTCAGTCCTCGTCCAGTGGCAGTTGGGGAGATGCTCCTCTGAGTAATGACTTGTGTAGTAGATACTCTCATCTGTAATTTGCGTGTGCAATAAATGCAGAAATAAAAACCCGATCCATATGAAAAAGGGACCGAGTAAAAGGAATGGGGGGTGGGGGAAGAAATCATGAATTTTGTGGACTGCATCTTACAGTCTGGCTTCAATTTCCTCTTGAGTAATGCAGTCACTGCCTACATGTGACTGATGGCTGTGTTTGCCTAAAAGATGGAGGCCGGTACAGGGAGAGTCAGAGAGCAGGGTTTGACTCCTGACTCCTCAAAGTGTGCCTCTGAGAATGGGACAGTTATTCTCTAAGCCTCAGTTTCCTCATCTATAAAATGGGGATAATAGTTATCTCCAATCAGGTGTTTAAGAACCTGGATTCTGGAACATGGTAAATCCACACATAGTAAAGGTTAGTTTTCTTCCCTCCCTCCCTCCCTTCCTTCTATCGTATTAGGTAAGGGGTTTTAAAATTAAACTTTTAATTTGGGGTAATTGTTGATTCATATGCAGTTGTAAGAAGTAATAAAGAAAGATTCTGTGTACCTTACTCATATTCCTAGAGTGATAACACCTTGTAAAACTATTGTACAATGTCACAACCAGGATATTGACATTGATACCATCCACAGATCTTATTAGTATTTCCCCACTTTTACCTGTATTTGTGTGTGTGTGTTTAGTTCTGTGCAATTTATTACGTGTGTAAGTTTGTGAATTCACCACCACAGTCAAGATAGATAACACTTCTGTTACCACCAGGATCCTTCCTGTTGCCTTTAAATAACCACACCCACTTCCTCCCATCCCCCAGCCCCAGTCTCCGACTCCTGGCAACCCATAATCTACTCATTTCTAAGCTTTGTCTTTTCAAAAATCTTACATAAATGGAGTCATATGCTATCTCTCCTTCTGGGATTGGCATTTACAAAAATACTCAACATAATTCCCTGGAGATTCACAGAGCTCTTGTGTGTGTGTGTAATTCATTCCTTTTTATTGCTAAGTAGTATTTGACAGTATGGATGGATCAGAGTTTGCTTAACCATTTATCCACTGAAGGATGTCTCCATTGTGTCCAGTTTTTGGCTATGACTCATGAAGCCACTGTGAACATTCATAAACAGGTTTTCACACAGTGTCACCTATGTATGAATATAAATTTTCATTTCTCTGGGATAAGTATTGAAGGGTACAATTGCTGGGTCAGACAGTAATTGTAAGCTTGTTTTTTAATGACAAATTGCCAAACTGTTCTTCAGGGTGGCTGAACCATTTTACATTCATTCCCACCAGCAATGTAGGAGTCATCTAGTTTCTCTGCATAGTTGCCAGCATTTGGTGTTGCTGCTAATTTTTATTTTATTTCTTCGTATAGGTGATATCCCATCATGGTTTCAATTTGCATTTTCCAAAAGGCTAATGATATTGAACATCTTTTCATGTGCTTGTCACCTGTATATCTGTTCTGTGAAATGTTTCTTTGAATCTTTTGCCCATTTTCTGATTGGAATGTTTATTTTTTTACTGTTGAGATTTTTTATTAAGCTCTCCCTCTCTTGTTTTTAAACAACAGCTTTATTTAGATATAATTCACATATATGAATTTTAAAGTTTACAATTCAGTGGTTTTTAGTATAGAGTCTTCCCTCAGTATCTGTGGAGGATTGGTTCCAGGACCTGGGGTGGGTACCAAGATCTGCAGATACTCATGTCCCACAGATAACTCTCCATATCTGTGGGTTCTTCGCCCTCGAATTCAACCAACCTCCGATCGTGTATTAAGTTTGAGATCCGTGGTTGGTTGAATCCGTGGATGTGGAACCTGCAGCTACAAAAGGCCAATTCTAGAGTTATAGAAAAAGATCCGTGGGTAAGTGGACCCACGCAGTTCAAACTCTTGTTCTAGGGTCAATGGTATTCACAGAGTTGTACACTGATCATCACTTACTAATTTCAGAACATATCATCACCCTAGAATGAAACCCCACACCTATTAACAGTCACTCCCATTCTCCTCCTTCTGCAGCCCTGGGCAAAAGCTAATCTATTTCCTTTCGCTATGGATTTGCCTATTCTTGACATTTCATATAAATGGAATCATACAATATGGGACATTGTGTCTGACTTCTTTCATTTAGCATGTTTTCAAGTTTCATCCATGTTATAGCATGTTTCAGAACTTCTTCCCTTTTTATGGGTGAATAGTATTCCTTTTTGTGGATTTACTACATTTTGTTTATCTGTTCAACAGGGGATGGACATTTGTGTTACTTCATTTTTGGGGGCCTATGATGAGTAATGCTATGGATATTTGTGTACAAATGTTTGTATGAACATGCTTTTAACGCTTGTGTATTTATGTAGTAATGGCATCCCTGGGTCTTATGGTAACTCTATGTTTTGAGGAAATGCCAAACTGTTTTCCAGAGTGACTTCAAAATTTTATATTCCCACTAGTAAAGCATGAGGGCTCCAATTTCCCCACATCCTCATTAACATTTGTTATTCCAGCCATCCTAGTGGGCAAGAAGTGGTATCTCTTTGTAGTTTTGATTTCCATTTTTTACTAAAGATGTTGAGCATCTTTCATGTGCTTATTGGCCATTTCTATATATTACTTGGAAAAAAATATTCAAATTCTTTTCCCATTTAAAAATTGGGTTATTTGTCTTTTTTGTTATTATTGAGATGTTAGGGTTCTTTATATTTTCTAGATACAAGCCCCTTAGCAGATATAAAATTTGCAAAAATTTTCTCCCATTCTGTGGATTGTCTTTTTACTTTCTTGATAATGCCCTTTGATGTACAAAAGTTTTACATTTTAATGAAGTTCAACTTATTTATTTTTTCTTTTGTTATTGTGCTTTCAGTGTTACATCTAAGAAACAACTACCTAATCCAAATATATGAAGATTTACTCATATGTTTTCTTCTAAGACTTTTGTGGATTTAGCTCTTGCATTTAAGGCCTTTGATCAGTTTTGAGTTACTTTTCATACAGTGTGAAGTAGGAGCCCAACTTCATTCTTTTGCATGTGGATATCCAGTATTCTTTCTCTATTGAATTATCTTGGCACTCTTCTTGAAAATGAATTGACCATAAGTGGAAAGGTTTATTTTTGGATTTTGAATTCTATTCCATTGATCTGTACTTCTATTTTTATGTCAGTAACACAATGTCTTGATTACTGTAGCTGTATAGTAAGTTTTGAAATTAGGAAGTGTGATTGTTCCTCTTTTTCAAGATGATTTAGTCTATTCTGTCTATTGTTTTTGTCTCTTTTGGCATTTCCGTATATATTTTAAGGCTCACCTTGTCAATTTCTGCAAAAAAGTCACCTAAGATTTTTGGTAGGGAAACTACAGATCCTGCCATATTAACAATAGTAAGTCCTATAATACATGAACATCAGACATCTTTCCATTTATTCAGGCTTTCTCTAACTTTTTTCCATGATATTTTTGTAGTTTCAAGCATATGAGTCTTGCATTTCTTTCATTAAATTTATTCCCAGCTATTTTATACTTTTTGATATGGAATTGTTTTCTTAATTTTATTTTTGGATTGTTCATTGCAAGTGTGTAGAAATACAATGGATTTTTTGTATATTGAGCTTGCATCCTGCAAAATTGCTGAACTCATTATTTTTTTAAATAATTTTTTGTAGACTCTTTAGGATTTTCTATATATAAGATCGTGTCATCTGTGAATACAGAAAATTTTACTTCTTGCTTTCCAATCTGGAAAATCTTCTTGTTATTTCTGTCTGCATTTTCTTTCTTTTTGTTGTTTAATTGCCCTGAGTAGAGCCTCTACTACAATGTTGAATAGGCATTTGATAGTGGTTGAGATGATTGCCTTTGAAATCACTGAACTAAGTTTGAGTCCTGGTGCCACCATTACTGTCTGTAAGAGTCTGAGTGAGTAACTGGGTCCCTCTGGGCATCAGTTTGCTCAGCTGTACAACTTATTGAGGCTTTGTCATAGGATTGTTGTGAAGGTTGAACTGACTAATGAATATAAAGGGTTTAGTATAGTGTGTGGTACAAAATGAAATGTGAAATAAATGATAGCTGTTACTAATAAATTAAAAAGTTTTATAGTACAGTAAATAATGAGGGACTGGAGGAGTGGTGCCACACTGTCCTAAGAAAGCAGAGGAGGTGTTATCAGGGAGGCCTGCCTGGATGTGGTGGGCTTTGAAGATTTGTTGGACTTGGAGGAGCTGTTCTAGCTTTCTGCTGGGAATAAAGTTAGTCGTTTTAGGCAAAACATGTAGGAAGAGTTCCAGATAATATCATGGGGCCAGCACCTCTGTCCCCCATCCTCTTGTGAATCCCATGGTACTGAGACATGGCGCTCTCTCTGGGATGACTGAATCTTTAACCAAGGTGAGGCTGGCCCCTAAGCAGTCCCCCACTAGAACCCAGCCTTTTTGTTTAATAAAGGCAGTCCCTAAGCTCCATGGAGAGTCTAGGGAACTTGGTATTCATCTTAGTGGGAATTTATTTTTCATTTAACATTAGTAGGCCAGTGGAATTTTCTCTTTTTTTCTTATAAAATTTAATGCTCTTTATTATAAAATTAGCATCTCTTCATAGGAGATGTGGAATTTATAGAAAGTATAAAAAAGGGACTACAAATTACCTGCAAACCCACCACCCAGAGACATGGCTGCTAACATTTGGGAAATAGCCTTCCTATCTCACACACGTTTCTTTCTGTGTATGTTTTAAAAAAATCAGGATCATACCATTTTGTACCTAATTTTATACCTAATTTTTTTTCACTTAATGATATATCAGGATCATTTCCTTATGTCCTAAGTCATACTTTATGAATATGAATTTTAATGGCTATAAAATAGCCTACTGTATGGATATACCATAATTTGTTTAAACCCATCTTCTTTTATTGGACATTGAAATTGTTTCTAATTTTCCATTATTATACGTAATATTATAATAAATATTTTGGAGCATAAATTTTAGCACCTGTCTCTGGTTGATTCCATAAGATAAATTTCCTTAAGTGCAATTGAGTGTTTTTTATTAAAAATTCTTAAGTGCTTCATTTTGAAAAGTGAATACATACACATGATAAAAAGAAATCCAAAAAGTTCAGAAGAGTGTTCATTAAAAAGTAAGTATTGTTTTTGTCTTTCATTCCAAGTCCCTATATTTACTCCGCAGAGAAAATCAATATAACTAGTTTCTTGTGCATAGCTCCACAGGAATACAGAAAGGGATATGAAAGGTTTATTTGTGCATACATCTCCTTTTTCTTATCATCCTCTACACATCTTTGGCACCTTCTTTTTTCACTTAACAATATAGCTTAGAGGCTATTCCTTGTCACTACATGTTCTACAGCCATCCCATATTTTAAAATTGCATTTCTTTTCATGGAATGTACCGTAATTTATTTAAAAAGTTTGTAGTGGTGGGCATTTAGTTTATTCACAAACTTCTGCTATGAAAAGAATACTTTAATGAATCCTCTTGTACATAACATCTTTGCACCCATATGCTCTCATTTACTGTGAAGTAAATATCAAAAGTGGAGTATCAATATCACATTTAAAATTTGAACACATACTGCCAAAATGCCTTCCAAGGGTGAGAACCAGTGCATATATTCCAAAGAACACTGTCTTTGCTTCCTCCTACTCTTACCGACAGCATGCTATTAAACACTTTGATCTTTGCCCATCTGATAGATAAAAAGAGGTTTAAAATTATGGTTTTAATTTGTATCTGAGAGAGGTTGATCACTCTTTCATGTGTTTAAAAGCCATTTATATTTTTCTGGGAACTCTCCGTTCATTTTTTTTCAAGCCTAGTTTTCTATTTTTTTTTCCCTTTATTGATTTGTGAGGGCCTCTTTATGTAATGGAAAAATTAGTTCTCTATTTTATGTTGCTTATATTATTCCCAGAGTTTGCTGCCTTCCTTTTTTTCTGTTGGCCATGCAGAGAGTTAAACATTTTTAATGTAGTTAAATCTCTCAATATTTCCTTTTTCTTTTTTTAATGGCTCCTGGATCTTGTGTCCAGAAGGTGACACAGAAAGACTTTTCCCATCCTGAAATTCCAAAAATTATCCTGTATTTTTTTCCCCTAGTACCACTATGATTTCATTTCTATGCTTAAGATTTTTGATACATCTGGAATTTATTTTGGAATGAACAGAGAGGAAGATATCCAACTTGCTATTTTTCTAAATGCCTAACCAGTTTTTACAACTGAGTAATCCAAGAATGGATTATTTCTAAAGATGGTAATCCCAGTGGCCACAGGAAGCCAGCATGGGGTCATTCCGAGCAAGCAGGTGAAACTCACCTGTTACCTTTCTGCCAAGGGATTCTGTGCAGGTAGGTTAGGGGCAGGTTGTAGTGAAGTATCTCTATCTAGGTTTTAACCTTGCATCAAGCAGAAAACGATGTAGAAGGATATCATTTAGAATTATGAAGAATTGCTTTAAAAAATTATATTGTAGAGTTATCTTCTTGACTCCTATAGACGCTACAAGAAAGAGCCTTCTGGAACCCCCTGGCTCCATTACCTGCTATCTTGAGGGCATTTACCCAGTGGTTATCAATCAAAGGTTTGTTTTGGTTTGTTTTTTGATAAAAACATTCCTACAACTTATTTGCAAGATATTTCACAGTGGGGTTTCACAGTTAAAAAAGATACGAAACAGAAGACAAACTGTTGGTTACATATAAATAAGTAGAAGCACTGAGGGGGAAAAACACATTTTCACTATTGTAACACTTAAAAAAATCTGGTGTAGGGAGTGGGCTCCTTGCAGTGTATCCTGGGGATCTTGTTCCCACCAGAAGATGTTGCTCATCAGGAGGGGTTATTTAATAAAATACAGGATTCTCAATTAGATTTGAATTTCAGATAAAAAATGGAATAATTCTTTAGTATAAACATGTCCCAAATATTGCATGGGACATACTTATACTTAAATATTATTCGTTCTTTATCTGAAGCTCAAATTTTACTGGGCATCCTGAATTTCTCTTTGCTAAATCTAGTAACTCTACCCCAGGGGACATTTGACAGTGTCTGGATACATTTTGGTTTTCTCAGCTGAGGGGGTGCAAGGGGCATCCAGTGGGTAGAGGCCAGCACTCCTTAATGTACAGGATGGACCCCCCCACAGCAAAACTTATCCATCCCAAAATGTCAGTAGAGTCAGGCTGAGAAACATTTTAACTGGTTAACACATTTCTCACAGTCTCTAATTAAGAACTCTCTAATATGAAATTTCCTTTATAATCACAATTGAAGAAACCTTGAGTCCCTTGAGGAACTGGCTTTTCTTCATTCTTTTATTAATGACAGTAAGACCTAAGTAACTAATTTTGTTTCCTTTTTCTCTTTGATTATCAGGAAACTCAGACCAAATTAAAGGCCCAAGCATAGACTGTGTGGGATCTTACTATATATATATATCTCTCTCTCTCTCTCTCTATATATATATATGTTATAGAAATAATATTTAATAATGACATGTTAAGATAAAATAATATATAAAATAAAAATAAAATAATATATTTTAGATATAAATATATATTTATTTATATATTATATAAATATAAACATGTATTATTTTAATTTAATTTTTTTCCCTTCCAGCTTTACTGAGATAATTGACAAACAGCATGGTATAAGTTTAAAGTGTATGGCATAATGATTTGATTTATATACATCATGAAGTGATTATCACAGTAAGTTTACTGTACATCCATCATATCATGTAAGTACAAAATAAAATAAATATATATTGCTGTGTATATATTTTATTTTTTACTTTTGGTCTTAACATTTTTGGCTGATTTGCATTTCCCTGGTCCTAATTCTTATTCTTTATTCGTTTTTCACCATTTCCTGTAAATCACTCAGATTCCCTGTGGGATGAGCTATCACACACACACACACACACACAACATAAATATTTAAATATGGAGTTTACCGGACATTTGAGAAGGCCCTGTACTGTGCCCATGGGAACGAGGTAGACAAATGGGGGCTGCCTGGTTCCTTCCCCGATATCCAGCCGGTCTCAGGAAACATCTCGGCTCTCCGGTTTTCTCTTTACCTTCAGGCGCAGGCCTTAGAAACACCTGTGGGGTTTGCGCTCAAAAACCAGAGCTGCCTGAGAGTGGACTTTGGGCACGAGGTGAGTGGACTCTGGCTTCCTCCAACTTGATCTTGTGACGCAACAGAGGTCTTTCTTGCTGCCCAGCAAGTGAGGGGCCCTCGACAGAGGCCAAGCAGGCAGGGCCATGCGAGGCATGGAGACGGCCCACGAAGACACACACTGGGAACCAGATTGCATCTTCCCCCAGACCAGCGAGATGCTATAAACATAATCAAAATGTAATAGAAACTTTTTGGAAATGCTGTTATGAGGAGAAAGCATCAATCTTGATGGAACTCCGCTCAACAGGCTTTGCGGAGCTAATCAATCATGGTCAGGACTCGGCCTCCCCATCTGTCTGCGCCGGGGACCGCGCAGAGCTTGCTGACTCCCCGGCTGGGGCTGCGTCCCCTCACCAGGCAATCCATCATGCTGCAGGGGGGTGACAGGAGGGGAATAATAGCACGCTAATAAACTAGGGGCTTTTTTCATTCCCAACTAATTTTTAGTAAATGAGCCCAATCCAGACAGAGCAGGAAAAAGAGCCCGAGGAGATGGTGCTTCCAAGACGCGCCTCAGTGGCCGGGGACAATGGCTCATGGGCCCGAGGGGAAGCAGAGAGCCAGCCCAGCCCACGGATAACTCTCAGTGTCCATAAGAGGCCGGCACCGGCCGTGGAGGCGCAGGGAAGAGTGAGGCCAGAACTACTTCCGGACTGGTGGGGTGGGCTTCCGGACTGGTGGGGTGGGCTTCCGGACTAGTGGGGTGGACTTCCGGGGCTCGCTCCTGGTGCTGATGCTGAGGTCAAGGCTACAATACCTGGATCTGGTTTGGGGCTTGAATTTACGAGGGAAATCAAAAGTCAGAGAGTCAGAAGTCCAAGCAACTGGCCGGATAACAAGAAGTAGACCCAAGGGCCAGAAGCCAGGGAGCAGAATGAAGAGTGGAGTGCAAGATGGGCTTAGAGGCTGTGAGTAATCAAAGCTTTCCGGAGCCCACTTTCGCCTGGCAGGCGCTGCTTTGTGGGGTGAACCCTCCAGATTACAGAGCACGATGGGCCTGGAATGGGGTATTCTTGGAGAGGCCTGTAATTTGGGAGACTATATTTGTTTTACTCATCCGCCTGTCTCTAGCACTTTGCTCAGTGCCTGGCACCTGGTGGGCACTCATAAATATGTGTTAAATGAATACATGAATGAGAATTGTCCCTGAGAGAGCAGGTTTTGAACATCTGGTCTGATAACTTCCTAAATTCTTCAAGTTCCTATCCTGAAATACATCACAGGTTCAGTCCCCATTTCCTACCACCCAGGACCCAGTCTTGGATGGCAGGACAGTTTGAAGAAGGTGTATCTATTCATGGAGTGAGTTGAGCAGGTACATGGGAAGGACCTCATTCTTGATGGGGCTGGTGCTGAGAGGGCACAGTGTGGGGAGATGTGAATGGCAGGGCAGGTAGTGAGAGGAGAGGCAATTGTCATTGTAGCACAGTAGGTCTTAATGCCACTCAGGAGTTTAGACTTTATAGCCAGTCTGAGTAGGAAGAGATTTCCCTTTTCTGAAGCCACCCTCTGATTGCTTTGTAAGCAGTCGTCGTGGCAGCAGGGAGACCAGTTAAGAGGCCGATGGGGTGAAAGATGGTGGTGGCTTGGACCAAGGTGGGGGTGGTAGAGTTGCAGGAAAGTGTGTGGTTTGAAAAATGTAATGCATATTTACTGTATTACTTGAGAATATGTAATTCTTCTATAAGGACAAGAAAAACAAAAAGATGGATGAACCTCTTAAGAAGTGTTTGGCGTAGACAGTACATAAGGCAGTAGCTTATGCAACAGAAGCAAACCTTAGAGGATGTTTTAAGTATACACCATGAATGAGCTTGTGAGACTCAGGCAGAATTCGTAAGATGTGTTAAAAATATAGATAGTAAGAATATTAGTAACCTGCTAATCATAAGTGAAATGGCATATATGGTAAATAAACAGGAGTACCACAAATAGAAATGGGTGGAAAGACCATGTCATGATTGTGCCACTTCTGGTCTGACAGCTAGGTCATCCCTAAATTGACCACCCACTGGTGTTACCAATCTTGGTCTCATTCAGTCCCAACATATGGTCTGTCCAAGAAATGCAGATAAAACCCATGGCTGTTCAGGGGTGAGTGGTCAAGCTGCAGCAGGGTCTAGGTATACATACTTGACTTTATCTCTTCAATAGACTCACGTGTGTGATTGACCCCAGCACCTTCTGTCTGTTGGACCCCCTTGCTCAAATCTCAACTCTGATCCTCTGAACCATACATCAGCAGGGCAGGCTGATGTGACAGAGAGACAGGACATATGAACATTGCATACCTCAGGGTTGTGGGGTCATTTGGTCCTTCCACCCACCCATTTAAGATGTAACCCATCTTAAATGTGCCAACCAACTTCACGTCTTATTTTCTTGATTTTTTTTTTTGCTTTGAGTCTTAATTGGTTTAATGAACAGCATGATTTAAGCATCCCAATTTAGTCTATGAACCTTCGTGTTCTGTGGTGTATGAGTGAGGTGCCTGGTGGTATTCTTTTGATGGGAGAAGGCATGTGTATTGCAGGGACAAGATGGTTATCAAGAGCTCTCTTAAGCTGAGAGCCTCCATCTCTATTCAGGAAGTACACATTTAATGCATCCAGGGAGGGAGGGCTCTGGGCAGGGGTGGCATTGCAGGGGAGTAGTTTTTGCTGCATAACAAACAATCCCAGAGATTTATTTTAATGTTCACGGGTCATCTGACTTTTAGTTAACCTTGACTGGGTTTGACTGGGCCAGGCTGGACTCCAGGCTTCCAGCTGGGCTCAGGTCTGCTGTGTCTTCATTTTGGGATCCAGGATGAAGGGTCAGCAGCTATGTGGGGCCTAATCTTCACATGGCATTTCATCGGAGTACATGAAACCAAGCTAAGCTATGCAAGCACATTTAAAGCTCCTGCATGCATCATATCCTTCTGCTAACATTTCACTGGACAAAGCAGGTCACATGGCTAAGCCCAACATCAGTAGGAGTATTAGTCAACCGTAAAAAGGAAGCAGATTCTGACACAGGCTACAACATGGATGAACCATGAGGACATTATGCTGAGTGAAATAAGAAAGGACAAATACTGTATGATTCTACTTATGTTAGGTACCTAGAGTAGTCAAATTCATAGAGACAGAAAGTAGGATGGTGGTTGCTAGGGGTGATGGGAGGGAGAAATGGGGAATTGTTGGTCAACTGATAGTGTTTCAGTTTTACAAGATGAAAAGAGTTCTGGAGTTTTGTTGCATAATGATGTGAAGTACTTAACACTACTAAAGTGTATGGTTAAAAATGGTTAAGTTGGTAAATTTTTTTTTAAGAACTTTAATTCAGATAAAAAAGAAAATTCAATTTAAACACCAAATGGTATAAAATAAGTGGAAAGACAAAAGGAATGTATTGTCTATAATCCCACCACACAAGAATAGACACTGTTAACCACTGAAGTCCCTGCCAGACATTTCTCTGTACCTCAATATCTCACAGAAGCACATATTAACTTTCTTTAACAGAAAGAATGCTGCTATACATACTCTATTGGGACCAACTTTTGTTTCGAGCAAAATTGCCTTGTTGACTTGTTTTGGAGTCAATATGCAAAGCATTGTTTTTAATGGCTGGATTGTATTCCATGTATTATGTGCTCTAATTGTATCAGTTCATAATGCCATGTAACAAAACACCTCAATACTCAGTGGCTTAAGACAGCAACTATCTATTACTGCTCATAGGGGTTATTGTGAAAATGTTTTAGCAGGGGACAGCTCTCAGGAGAAGGAAAGTTAAGGAAACACGATAAAGCAGATGAAGAAAGTTAAGTCAGGATGTGATGTTAGCTGGAGGTCAACTTCAACCTGGTCCAATGGAGAGGCAAAAAGGGCATCCTGGCCTTGGTCCTGTCTTAAGGCTCTTTGAAAGGCCCCTCCCTTGTCAATCAATCACTGGCTACAAGCTGGCAGATCCTGTTTGGGCAACGGCAATTCTCCAGAGAAAGGAGGGCGTGAAAGCTATTAGCAGCCAATATTGATAGTAGCTTGGTGAAGGAGAAAGTGGCAAATTTTATGTGTATTTTACCACAATTAAAATTTAAAAATACTTGACACAGTCAATGGGACAGTACACTCTGTCTGCAGCGGGAGGCTCTGCAGAGCTACAAGGCAAAGGGTATGGATGCATAGTCCTGATATAGTGGAGTAAGAATTGGGACCAGTAATCTAACCCACCACATGCTCAGATTTGCATGGTGGGAAAACTTCTCTAGCACTCACAGTGGGGATGGACTGACCCTCATTGAAGAGGTGACAATCCAAAGGACAGGAGGAGGGGCAGTATAGATGGAGATGGGGTAAAAGAGGTACTAAGAGCCCTGTTTGTTGAGGACTTACTATGTCTGAAACAGCATGCCCATGGCTTTGTGTTTGTCATCTTCTTTAAGCTTCCAATAAGCTGCTGATGTAGGTCTACTACAGATCCCATTTTAGGGATGAGGTGGTTGGCAGGGGAGCCGGGAGAGGTGTTTTGCTTTAGGGCTCACAGCTGGTAGGAACTCAGACTGGCACTGATACCCACATCTGTCTACCTCCAGGATTTAACCACTGCCCCCTACCATCTCGGGTGAGGGAGAGAGGCATCTGATTTGACCTCCAAGTTTGGGTGACAGATGTTGGGTGAGTCCATCAACTAAGACTAACCACCACAATTTTGAGATCGACTGGAGACAACGATGTGGGAGAGCAAAGTGGTGAGAGACTGATTTTGAAAGGAAAAGGAAAACTCTCGGTCCCAAAATAGCAGCGTTTTCCTCTGGCCTTGCTTTCCTCCACTTGTTTTCCTGTAACTTCTTCCAACTCCGACTCCCGGAGACTGAGAGGAGGGGAGGCGGGAATCCTCCAGGGGCCCAGGCTGCTGTTCTGCTCGCCGTGTAGCCTGACAAATCAAGTGGGGAAAACCCATTAATTAGCAGTTTGGAAAACAGTTGCAAAGTTAATTATTCCATTTTCTGATGAAAGAAAGCTAATTTTTGGCATTTCCACCGACAGTGACATGAACTAACATTTTTCGAGTTGACATCCCTCAAGATAAATGATGCTGTGAGGCATTTGTGCAAACATCCTGACCCACGGCTCACTGACGAAGGCTGTCTGCGGTGGGCGCCTGTGCCATAGTTTTTGCCTGGCAAGTTTGGGAGGTGGGAACCCAGAAAGGGGGTTTAGGGGCTGGGGGGAGGGGAGCGAAGAGGCAGAGCTGGTGACTTGCAGAGACCACAGGATGCCCAGAGACAACATTTGCATATTTAGAAGGTTTTGCTGTAACTGGGAGAGCAGGGGTGTGCACTGAGATTTCTGTCCATCTGTCTGTCTGACTGTCTGTTTGTGGTGAGTTTCAGACCCAGAGGAGGGACCTAGTTTTTTTCCAAGTGGTTGCTTCCAAATTGAGATCTTCTCCCCAGACTTTGCTCCTGAGGACTAGGCCCGGGTGTCCAACTGTCTGCTTGACATCGCTATTTGGCATCTTACAGGCACCTCGAACTCACCTTGTCCCAAGGGAACATGCAGCTCCCCGCCTCCGCCCGCCTCCCAAGGTTTCCCCTCCCCTAAGTCTTCCCCATTCAAGGCAGTGATACCGCTGTCTATCCAAGCACTCAAGCCAGAACCAACGCTACCGTTTCTGATATTCCCCTTCCTCTCCCTCACCCCCGACATCCAGTTTAACAGCAAGAGCTGCCAGTGCTCCCTCCAAAAACACATCTCAGCTATGTCTTCTCCACTGTGCCTCTCCCACCACTGCCTGAGTCCAACCACCACCATCCCTTCTCCCTCCGTGTTAGCCTGGGGAGACACGGTGAGAGCCACACGTGAAAGTTCACCTTTACCTTTACTTGTGGCCATATTAAAAAAAAGTGAACAGAAACAGGTGAATTTAAAATTTTAACTTGATGAACTCTGTGTTTTAGAGGAGTTTTAGGTTCCCAGCAAAATTGAGTGCAACGTACAGCGATTTCCTGTGTACCCCCTCTCCCCCTACCAGCACCACCTCCCCCGCTATCAGCAACCCCCACTTGTGAACCCTGATTACAGTCGATGAACCTACATGGACACATCATCACCCAAAGTCCATAGTTTACAGGAGGGTTCCCTTGTGGTGCTGTACCCATTCCTATGGGTTTTGACAAGTGTGTGGTGACTTGTAGCTGCCATTATATAGTGTCATACAGACTAGTTTCACTGCTCTAAAAATCCTCTGTGCTCCACCTCTTCATCCCTTCCACCTCTCCAACCCCTGGCAACCACTAACCTTTTTACTGTTTCCATAGTTCTGCCTTCTCCAGTCCAATTTGACACGATGTCCCCTCCCCCCTCTTGCCTCTGTCCAACCCATCCCCAGCGAGCTGCCAGAGGCATCTCTCAGATACGCAAATTGGGCCCTGTCGTTTCCCACCAGACCTAGAATAAAAATGGAACTCCTCCCCTTGGCCTACAAGTCCTTGAATGATCTGGCCCCTCCCTACTTGTCTGTCCACTTCATGCCGCTCTCCTCCACTCAGTATGTCCGTGATCTTGGCTTTCTTTTAGTTCTTCAGACACATCATGCTTGATATTGCTGAAGTGTAAATTGCAAAGGGGCGAGTGGAGTGGGTCCCCAGCACCTTGCAGGCCAGGTGGTCCTAAGGGTCCATGGGAGCCTCACTGCAATAGAGTGGAGGGGAGTGGGTGGACCAGGGTCTGCGCTAACCCGTTCTGGCTGCCTCCCTCTGACTCTCCAGAACTGAGCTTGAATTGTGCGTTCTGGGCAGCATCCCTCTTAACACAGGCAGATTAATTGGAAACAGATGTCAAGTGGTGGGAGTTAAATACAGACATCTCACCAAATGTCAGCCCTTCCCCTGGGCCACGACGGAGTCTTCACTTCTCATCCTCACCAGGGAATTGGGAAAAAGCCTCTTAGATGCGCTGGTGGCCTGCTTGATCCCAAGAGTCTTTTAGCCCTCCTCAAAAACTAAGGCCAATGACAACTCTGAAAATCAGAATCTGCTCAATGAATTTATTTGTATCAGATGCATATCAACAAAAAGTCCTCTCAGAACAGCTGACTCTGAGAATAACCACAGGACTCTCAGATTATGAGAACTGGAGGGGATGGTCTCTTCTCCCCAGTTCAAAGTGGGTAAAACTGAGGCCCAGAGAGTGGAAGGGACTTGTCCAAGGTCACTCAGGAGGTTGGTTTCGAAACTGGGGGTGACCCACAGCCGGAGACTGTTTTCTAAAGCGCACGTCTGATGCTGTCTCCCTCTGCGCCTCCCTGTTGCCTGGAGAATAAACCCAAACTCCTTGGCAGGGCCTAAGAGGCCACTTACTCCTTCCCTTTCCCCTCAGTGTCATCTCCCCAGCTCTCCCAGGTCAGGGACCTCCTGCATTCCTTAGTGTCACTATGATGCCTTTTCCCCTGATGTTTCCTGTCTCCCCACCTATCTAGTAAACTCCTATTCACCCTTCACAACCCAGCTTAAATGTGCCTTCCTCTCAAAAGTCCCCTCACCTCTCCAGGTCGAGTTACTCTGCCCCTCTTCTGGGATCCTGTAGCACTGAAAGCATGTGATAGAAAATATTTGTGTATTTCTTTGTCCTCCTCCACCCCTGTGTTTTATTTTATCTTTGCCTCCCTGAAGCTTAGCACAAAGCCTGGTACATATAGGCACACAGTAAATATTTGTGACATTGACATTGCCAAAGCCAAGAGACCCCTTTCTTTGCTTCCTTACTCAGCTTTTCTATAGTATCTGATGCTACGGATTCTTTCTTCTTGAGATGCTCCCTTCCTGAGTGCCTATGGTTCCCCTCTGCCAGGTTTTCCCTTCCACCTCTCTGACTGTTCTGCACTGGTTTCCTTTTGGGGTGTTGCTTCCTCTGTCCATCTCCTCCAGGCTGTGGTTGTTTGAGGATTTGTCCTGGCCTTCTCTTGTGCTCCTCTGGAAAGCCTTCTCTGCCTGGAATGCGTCACAGGATTCATGGTTTTTGCATATGCTGTTCCCTCTCCCCGAGACATTTTTCCTCTTGTTTCTGGAATGACCAGCTTCTTCTCAACCTTCAGGTTTCAGCCCAGATGTCACCCTCTCAGAGAGGCCTTCCCCAACCACCTGAGCTCAGCCTGAGCTTGGGTGCTGAGCAGCTGGTAGGACTTTTGGATGGGGGGATAAGTGAAGGAGTGGGCAGGTCCTGGGCAGAGCGGAGCACGGAGAAGTGGAGGGGGATGCATCTCTGGCATGAGTGCTAACAGCTGCTCCCAAGTCACCAGTGGGTACTCCACCTCTCCTCCTTCCAGGGATAGGCAGGCCCCGGCATTTTTGGGTTATTAACTCTCCTCAGTAAACTTCCAGCGAGTGTGATAAAACACTCAGCAGAATGCAGCCAGAGCTCATAAAAGCAGGATTTAGTGCCATTTTATAGATGTCAGGGCTGACTTCCACACTCAAGCTAGTTTGTATTTAAAATTCATGCCCGACTCACTGCCTTCAGGGAGAAGGGCTGGGGCCTGGGGGAGATGACACAGTTCCACACTCCCCTTGCAGGTCTGTCACACTTGGAATGGGCACTGGCCAGAGAGGCCTCCCAGCAGGGATCAGGCCGAGCCGGGTGGGGCTTCCCACAATCTCCTTCCTGATGAGAATGGGCTTTGGAGCCAGACTGACCTGTGCTAGGTGACCAGCTAGCCCCGTTTGTCCAGGACAGCGGTGTTTCCTGGGATGTGGGATTTTCAGTGCTAAAACCAGGAAAGTTCTAGCAAACTGGGATGAGTTGGTCCTCCAGACCTGGCTCAACTATTTCTTTACTTTGTAAGCTTGGGAGGATAACTTCCCTCTCTGAACGTCATTTTTCTAGCTGTCAAAAGGAAAATTCTCCAAGGCCAGTGGTGCGGAGAATATTGTGTGTATGCACTGGCTCTTGTCCGGTTCAGGGCTAACACTTAGTTGCATCCATACTTGGTGAGCTGTCATTGAATCACAGCCTCCTCCAGAAGTAGACAGAGCCAGTGACCTGGGTAGATAGAGGTGGACAATTCACTATATGTATAAAGAACAATTAAACCTACTTTGTCAGTCAGGTAAATTAATGCAAGAGGCTATAACAAACAACCCCCAAATCTCCGTGGTTCAACACAGTAGACATTATTTCTTGCTTCCATCACAGTTCCAGTGGTGACTCAGGGAGCCAGGCTCTTTCATGTTGTAGCTCTGCCACCTCCTAAAGCTGCCTTCTCTGCTTTAAAAAACCCTTTAATGGGATCTTTTAGGGCAAAGGTCAGCAAAACTACACCTGGGAGGCAGTTGTGGTCTCTGGCCAGTTTTTGCCAATAAAGTTTTATTGGAACAGGCACACCCTTTTGTTTGTTCATCGTCAATGGCTGCTTTTGCTCTACAGTGGTAGAGTTGAGTAGTTGTGACAGACACTACATGGTCTGCAAAACCTAATATATTTACTACCTGGCCCTTTACAGAAAATGTTTGCTGACCTTGGCTTTAGGAGGTAGGCTTGGAAGTGGCATTCGTTATGTCCACCTATAGTCCATTGGCTAAAATTCAGTCTAATTACCCCAAACTAGCTGCAAGGGAGGCTGGGAAATGTTGAGGAGCACATGGATATTAGCAAGCATTAATGGTCACTGCTATGGACCATTTGGACCATAATGGACCCAGTCTCTCAGGGTCATTATGAAGACGTAATAATCATGCCTGCAAAATATTTCTTGGAGGCTCCAGCATGCAGTAACTCTTTCATACTGACCCCCTTGGCTCCCCAGTTCTCAGTGATGTACCAAGTGGCAGGGATGCAGGATTGTGGGGGAGGATCCCCTCTGCACTCTAGAGAAAAAAGAACAACTGGTCATTCAGGTCTTGGTAGCTAGGATGTGAGTTGAGTACCTAGTTCCATGTGATCTGGATTTGGGGTTCTAGCTGTTTCCATGTGGCCAGCTGAGGCAGAGATCAGGAAGAACTCAGGGATGCTTATTGGAGCCCTAAAACGAACACCTCCCAGATTTTTTTTTCCCTTCTGGATAAGCAGGGTAGCTGCTGTGATGTGAGTTCACCAACCCTTAGGATGTTGCCAGTCTCAGAGTGACCTGGCTGGACATTCATGATCTGACTTCTACTCACCCTCACCATCCCCAGCTTTAATATCATTTTAAAGAACAGCAAGTTTGGAAAATCACAAAATACTTTCAATTAATCAGAGTATAGGAAAGATATATAATATTGAACATATGTCATTAATATATTTTTACTTTGGAAAGTATGGTAAAATTTATTTAAAGCATTGATTGAAGGTTAATTAGTAGTTGAGCTTGATATTTTAAAGTTAATTCACTCATGTGAATTCAGGGTGATTCTTCACTAATAATGAAGCAATTCTCAGTTTAGTTTCAAGTTTGCTAAGTTTTCCCCCTTTTTATATTATATTTTCATAAGAGTTGAGGTCCATAATGCATAGAAATGTGACACTGAATAGCAGGATTGTCAAGCCTTTTAATTTTTTTGAATAAAGGAAGATTTCTTTGGTCATAGATATCTAGAACTACTCATCAAGAGAGATGCCTGAATGTTTCATCTTAAGGCCACAGTCTAGACATAGAAGTCAATTCTTGTAAAATAAAATCGAAGTCAGCAATACCAGTCCGCCAGTCATGACTGCAGTCTCAGGGAGCCTGCCTAAAAGCACCCACAGTTATCATTCTGCTTTGGCTGGTCCTTCAGCACCCACTCACTGAGTGAGGAGCCCCACGTGCAGTCCTGACCCAGAGTCGTCACTTACTCAGAAAGAGGAGATGTTCTTGTCTGTTGCAGCCAGGACCTCTCTGCCTGAAATCTGTCTGTCTCCACCTCATTGTTCCCAGCACAGCGCAAGGATGATGCGGTCATGACGGCTGACGGACTTCAACAGAACAGGGTCTATCCTCAGCCCCACCTGCAGCAGCTTTTAGATCTGTCCCAATCCCTCTGGGACCCTTCTTATTATTTCCTTGCTCATCCTGACCTTCTGCCCCCGAGACCATTGGGTGTGTTTTCAAAGGCCAGCCCTTGTATCTCTTCTCTCTGCTTTGGAGAATTGCCTTTAGGTTACTGGAGTCACTTTGCTCAAGTGCACAGACAGCCTGAAGATTCCTGGGAATCTATAGTTTACAACCTCACCGTTCTCCTGGTGGAGCTCTCCTGCCTTGGGGTCAGGGCCACCCTGAGATGCAACTTCTGCCCCTGTAGAATCAGGGTGACACTACCCTTGGTGGGGCTTTTGTCTGTGATCACAACCTTGTGTGGCTTCCTGCCATTCTCTGACCTGCTTCTCTCTATCCATTACTGATTTCTTCTGGGCGCATTTCTCTAATAAGTCACATGCACCTAAATCCTTGTCTTGAGGTCAGCCTGATTGGAACCTGACCTAAGACAGAGGCATTGATGGGGGATTAGGGCTGCCTCTGTGAAGAGTTTGTGTTATCTGAGACGCAGGTGTCCAGCCATGGGGCAGGGAGAGGGGAAGTAAAAGCCTCAGCTTCTAATCATGGAAAAGGTCAGATAATAGAATCTGATGGTTGTGGTTACGGGCTTTGGTGTCAGGCAGACCCATGTTGCTGTCCCAGCTCTGTCACTTACCTTCTTCCTGTGGCTTTGGGCAATTTGCTTAACCTCTTTAGATCTGAGTTTTCCCCTCTGAAAAATAGAGATAATGCTCACACCTGCTCTGTGGGATGTTTATGAGCGTGAAGGAAGGACGTGTGTGTAAAGTACTGGGCACGTGCTGGCACATGGCGAGTACCCAGTGAATGCTGGCTAAGCTTATGATTTGGTTCAAGCTATTATTTTTGGCTTGCACTCTGTCTCAGATTTGTAATTGCTAGCATCATCATCTCCCCTGGTGGCCAGTTTTCATTTGTTGGTGGGGAGTGTAGAGTCAGGAGGGAGAATTCCTTTTCTTTCTCAGGAAGAGGAAAAATACTTAAGCAATCTTTACTGTAATTTGGCTTTCAATCGATTATACGTAGTGTGATTGATGATGCCTGTGTGGTATTTGTTGTTAACTATTTTTAACATTGCCACTGTCTGGAGAACTCCTGATGAGTCCAATTCAGAAGATTGTTTGCTTTTGATTTGACAGTCTTTGAGAAAGTAACAAGAAAAGACTGTAGGGATTGAAGATAGGAACTGATAGGCATCTGGAACCTTCTGTGGACCAGTCGTTATCTCAGTGAATCCTCCAAGTCATACAAGGTTGGGAATATTACCCTTATTTCCCAGCTGAGGAAACCAAGAGCTGTTAAAATAATTTGTGTAGAATCAAATAACCAAGTAATTGGGAGTGAGAGAAGTTATCCAGGTTATCAAGTGGTGGAGCAGAATTTCAGCATAAGTCTTGTTTTTCTAAATTTCCTGCCTTTTTTTTTTCTCCCAGCACAAAGAGTTAAATGAAGACACTGAAGTTATGCAGTAAAATTCAGTGAGAGCAGGGTGAAACTTGGGCATTGAGAATATAATAAAAATCACAGAAGCTCTTTGTAATAGTTGGAATGGAAGATCTCATGGTCCCTAAAAGCTTAAAGAATTTGTGCCTGTGGAAGACGCCTTCTAGGCTCAAGTGCAGAGCTCTCAGAAGGTTCTTAGGACCTTTCCTCCAGCTGTCACAGCCTCTGGTCCCACCAGAATTAGATTCTCCATACTAAATCCAGGAAAAGTCACCAGCTCTAGGGCACCAAAGGGGTGTCTGTTCACAGAAGCAGCAGGTGTCCGTTTTGTTGCTGGTTGTTTGGCGATGAGGTGGCATGCTGTGGGGATACTTACTGGGGCTTTGCCATAAAGCAGACCCGGGCTCAAATTCTGGCCCAGCCAGTTAGCAGTGGTGGACCCTTGGGCAAGGTACATAATCTGTCTCAGTCTGTTTTCTCATCAGAGGGATGTATCTGAAGGTATTACATCTAGTGAATGCTTCACAGTGCTTTGCTCCTGTCGAGGTTCATGCTTCTCCACCTTGCTGTCTGGGGAACAAACCTTCTTTGGGGATTCAGTTCAAGGATCACCCTTCTTGGTCCTCCCACAGGCCAGGCTAGCTGATTCTCTCTCTCTCTCTCTCTCTCTCTCTTTTGATGTCTCAGCAGAAAACTGTGAATATGTTGATTAAGGCACTTGTCACATTGTGTCATAATAATCTGTTTAAAAATCTGTGTCTCTAAGAAATCCTTTGGCTGCAAGTAACACATAATCAAATTCCAACTGGCTTTTTGGATGAGGAAATTGCTTATGTCAAGAGATGAAAAGCTAGAAGAAACTAGACTCCATCTTGGAGTCTAAGAGCTGCAATCAAGGGAGAGAGGGGGATGGAGTGGTTTTAAAATATGAATGGAAACTCCTTGGCACACCTCTCTTCAAAAGGTAGAGTCTAAATCCCTATCCTTGAGTGCAGGTTCTTCTAGATCCTCATAGTCTTCATCTATCTAATGGGATAATAATCATACTCCCCTCTAGAGTTATTATCAGTACAGTGAGGTCAGGTAGGTAACATGCCTCAGGGAAGACAGTGTTTCCAGGAATGTTGATGGTCATTCTGCACAAACAAGGACTCAGCTGTTGGTCAAGTAAGTTTGGGAAGCTCTGAGTTAAGCTGGTTGGCTGTAGGATTCCTCAGAGCCTTGAATATGCCAATCTTCATTGCAACCATCTAAGAAAGGCATATTATCAAGCTGTGTTTCCTTAGTATATTTGACCCTAGGGTCCTATTTTGGAGGGCATTTTATGGACCTGTGTCCACTGCCTTAGCTCTGTATTAGGGAAGCTACCTGTGGCCACCCATGTCCTGTGGTAGGTCCATAGCTGGTACTTCTCCTATTTGAGATGGAGGGCAGACCCTATGCAGAGTGAGTGGAGCCCCTCCTTTCCTCCTGCCCTATGTGAATTCTGGGCTAAGCAGACTTAGCAATGGCCTCACCTATACCTCACTTGTTTCCCATAATGCACAGGGGTTCATAGTCTCAAGACTTCCCTGGGTATCTGGTACCAGGATGGCTGTGGAAAGACACCCAGCAGGTGGTCCTGAGGAGCGGGGGCATGCACCATGCTTTTCTTACCACCTGTGCTTTGCAGCTCCGTTTGTTACCAAAACAGAAGCCCCTGGAAAGTCATCTCAAGGACAACATGAGCACCTTGAAGTAAAAGGCACCTTTAAAATCCACACACCAAATGAGGTGCTTCCTGAATGGACACAGTCATGGAGAACCCATCCTTAGCCTCCTTAGCTTCCAGGGTAGCTGATGGGTATCAGGGTGGAAGAGGGCACTGACAAAGATAAGATAGCACACAGCCACTCCCTGCCATTCCTCCCAAATTTCCGTTTTCCTCCCCCAAAGAAAACAGCCATTTCTCCTGGCTTTGAGACTGATTCAATGCCCTTTCTGTGGTGGGTTCTGGCCTCCTTTGTTCCTGGCTGTCCCAGTGAGGCTCCTTCTTTTTTAAAAAATTTAATTTAATTTTGAAATATAGTCAGGTTTTTAATGTTGTGCTAATTTCTGGTTTACAGCCTAGTGATTCAGTTATGCAGATATATATATATGTGTGTGTATATATATATATTCTTTTTCATATTAGTTTTCATTATGGGTTACTACAAGATATTGAATATAATTTCCTGGGCTAATAGCAAGTTTAGCTATTTTATTTCATTTGTGTGTGTGTGTGTTCTTTTTTTTTTTTTTGGCCGGGGGAAGCAATCACGTTTATTTACATATATATAAATATAAATTATATATATATTTAATTGTAGTACTGGAGATTGAATCCAGGACCTCGTGCATGCTAGGCATGTACTCTACCACTGAGCTATATCCTCCCCCATATTTTACTTTTTTTAAATTGAAGTATAGTCAGTTTACAATGTTGTATCAGTTTATGGTGTAATGTTTCAGTCATACATATACATACATATATTCATTTTCATATTCTTTTTCATTATAGGTTGCTACAAAATATTGAATATAGTTCCCTGTGCTGTACAGTAGAAACTTGTTTATCTATTTTATATTTAGTAGTTAATATCTGCAAATCTCAAACTCCCAATTTATCCCTTCCTGCCCCCTTTCCCCCTCTGGTAACCATAAGTTTATTTTCTATGTCTGTGAGTCTGTTTCTGTTTTGTGAGGCTCCTTCTTAAGGCAGAAAAAAGCTGTGGGTGAGGGAAGGGAAGCCAGCTGGGCCGAGGCTTCAGACTCAGGGTTTATCTGTCCCAGCCGCACAGCTTTGATACCCATAGTGTGAAGTTAGTTTGGGGTTCCCGGGGCTGTTGGGCCATCTTGGGATGAGCAGAGCCTCTGAGTGGCAGTTCTTGGTCTATTCTGGGACCAGATGGAATCTTTGATTCCTCTCTCCAGAGAAACACAACCCAGACTGACACAAATATAGTAGCCCTGGCATTTGGGGTAAAACCCCTTGGATTAGGGCACTACGAGTCTGCTCTTTTCTCATTTCCTTTTTGGGGTCCCTGTTTGGTGTTGCCTCCCTTCCCTTTAGGGCTACATTCGCAGTGCCTGTGCCCAGAACAGAGAGTGAGGGTGAGACACAGGTATGACCATTTCCTCCATCTGTGATCCCCTATCCTGGTGGCGACAGCACGGGTGACAGGGACCAGAGCGTGAGCTTCCTTCTTCCAGAACCTGGGATGGGACAAGTCAGGGCTGGGGGCTGAGGGATGGGGAGGAGAGGAAAGAGATGGGGAGGGGAGAGGAGAGAATTTGGGGAGGAGGAAGAGGGAAGAAGGAGAGAACGGAGGGGGGTGAGGAAAGAGACCCAAGAGGAAGGGGGAGGGGAGGGGCAGGTGGGAGGTAAGGGGCAGAGGGAGCAAGGGTCCCTGACTGGGGGGCATTCGGGAGAGGGTGACATGTGAGTGATGCCCGGTGACTTAAGAGAGAAGAAGTTGGCAGCCTGAAAGGGAGGGAGACAGAAAGAAGGGCTTTTCAATATGAGCATTCATGTCGCTGTGACAGTGGTCATTTATCACGCCCTGAATGGGAGCTTAGGGCCCAGTGCTGCTGCCAAAGGCCTCTGGTTAAAGTTTTACCTGAGTGTGAAAGGGGCTGGGGCCTGGCAAAAAGCAGCTCTTGGCTTCTGGGACTGCGGGGGTGGCCCCCCGGGGGCCTGTATGTTTGGAGTAGAAGAGGGGACGGAACAGGATGTTTCCAGGTGGGGGACCCCTCCAGGCATCCCTGGCCATTGGGGGGAGGGGTTGCTTCTTATAGGGGCTTGGAAAGACCTTCTCCAGACACTGAATTAGGACCCTTTCCCCACTCAATCTTGTGAGCCTGCCAGGGGGTGTGAGAGAGGGCAAGTGGGAGGGCATGTCTGGATAAGTGATGTCACTGGTACCAGTTCAAGTTTTTAGAAAAAGATATTATTTCATACTTACCACGTATAGGTCAAATATAGATTTTTAATTAGGGTGCGCATCCCTGTTTGCTGTCTGGGAACTTAGGGGTTTCCTGGGATGCTGGACTTTCCATGTTAAGTCTGGGACAGTCCTGGGCAAAGCAGGACAGTTGATTGCCCTAATATTAATTTGTTTGATTTTATAGTAGCCCTTGGAAAGAGGCACTGCATTTACCTCCACTTACAAATAGGGAAATGGGCAGGGAGAACAAAGTTCTGGAGGCCACAAAGCCAGGGAGTGGGAGAGCCTGTGTCTAGAGTTAACTAGTCTTGTGTCTAAGTGTGAGCTCCCAACCCCTCCCCTTTGCCACCTGGAACCTGGAGGCGACACCAATGTGATGAACATGTTTTCTGAACAGTGAACCAGGATGATGGGGGCCAAGGGGGTCATTGGTCTTTAGGTCCCAGTGCTTGAGACAGGCCTGCCCCTCCCTGACTTCTTGGTCCACCTGGTCTGCAGAGGGGCCAGCAGTGGCAGAGCCCATCTGACCTCAATGTGTGCAGTACCTTGAGTATGTGTTCCTGTGTGTTGGTCCAGGAACACAGCTAATGCCCTCCAAGGTCTTTGTCAAAACCTCCAGGCCAATGAGGACCAGAGGAGAAGGTCAGGGAGGGCGCACATGTTGGAACTTGCAGCCCAGGATACTTTGCTAAGAGGTCCTACACCCCAGCCACAAGCAGCACCTGGGTGATGGCAGACGAGTGAGGACGGGGGATGAAGCAGGGTTCCTGGACAGGAACCACTTTGTCTTGTTTTCCATACTGTGCTGTGGGACAGCTCAGTCGTCCCTATGTCAGGCTCCTTCCAGAGAAGGATGCTAATCCAGATCCTGTGAGTCACGGCTGCTGTTCAGAAGCCACTTGGGAGAAAAGTGAAATCTCCCCCAATTCTCCCATTAACAACAACTGGATTTCTGTCTCCCGTGGACTGTGCTGATGGAGACTTTCAGTGCAAGTGTTTTCTGGATACCACGTTCACTCCTAGCACTGTGGGCCAAGCCCTCAGTCCTGGGAAAACAAGAGGAATGTGTGTGCAGGGGTGGGGAAGGAGCTAGGGATGCTGGAGCACCTCTTATTTCTGCTGATGAAGCGGCCCAGCTAGGAGCAGGGAACCACTAGCTGGTTCTTTGCTGCTTTACCCCCAAAGCCCAGCCACCGAGGCCTGGCTGGCGTGGGCTTCCACCCCAAGCTATGTCTCTTGCGATCCTCTCCCAGCTCCTGCCAGGAGCCTTGGCTCGTTGGTCCATTCCAGCCCCAGCCCAGACCCCTCACCTCTTGGCTTGATGGTAGGACCTTGCTGGGTTTGGTCGTCACATTTGGAGAAGACACAGTGTAATATCCAAGAGCTGACTGATGGGGTATGAGTGATGGGAACACAGAGGTCTTGGGTGGCAGAGAGAAAGGCCACCAGAAAGCAGTGTAAACCTCCTCAAAGGACCAGGTGATGGGGGATTCAGAGAAACATGTTGGAGGAGGCTGGAGGGGGAGGTATCAATCAGGGATCTGGGCCCATGAGACTTCCCAGTTCTCTCTCTCCTGTAGCATCATCCACTCAACACATGCATAGCTTGTTCACTGGCACCTACTGTGTGCTTGTTGTGTGTTAGGCTCAGGGTATACAGGAGAAAATATGACATGGTCCCTGCCCTGTGGAGCTTATATTCCCAGGCAGAAGACAGGCATGAATCAAGTAAATTACATGTTATGATTAGTATTGTGAAGTTGATAAATGGGGTGCTGAGATAGTGAATGACACGGGGGTCTGGGAAGGCCTTTCTGAGGAGGTGACATGTGAGTGGAGCCTGAAGGATGGACCAGAGCCAGCCAGGGAGGAGTAGGGACAGGGTCCAGGCCTAGGGAACAGCATGTGCAAAAGCCCTGAGCTTGCAGTGTATGAAGAACTGAAAGATGGCTTGTAAGGTTAGAGCCCAGTGAGTGGCATGGGGCAGAGGCTCAGTTCTCCCGGAGCTGCCTCTGCCATCCGCCCACCCCTGAACCTCCTACTCCAGTCTTAATTGTCTCAGAGGAGCTGAGCAGAGAGTCTGTGAGAGGCTTGCGTTTGTGCCTTGCACGAGGGACATTAAGTGAACAGAGTCCCTCTCAGTTTTTCATGTCATTAATTGGTGATCTTCAGACTCTGAAATAGCATTTTCCCTCTCCCATCCCTTATTTCATTATCCTCAGTTCAATACACTTCAGTGCCGCACAAGGCAGCCTGCTTGGATATATTAGGAATTATTTAAATGAGATGGGGATGTATGGGTAGTTAAAAACGCAGTCTTCTATTCTGCCCTAATTATGTATCAAATTACGTTACAATTATTCCCAAATATAAACTTGCTGAGAATCTCAAAAGGGGAGGTTCTGGGAGCATCAGGAGAAAAGTGAAATAGGGCACAGTTCGGGGTGATGGCCCTATGGCTTGCATGGGTTCTGAAACCCAGGCAGTGCAAGTATGCGTGTGTGTTGTCTGTGTGTGTCCACGTCTGTGTTATCAACTCCTCTGCCTTGCTTTGTCTGTTAGGTGTCATTGGCTCGGGCCTTGGCAACTATGAGAAGGCAGAAAGAGGTCTTGTCCAGCCTCTGTGCCAAGGGATCTACTAAGACTCCACCATTGCCCAGCCATGTGATTGAGGAGAAAGTCTTGTAACATCTTGGAGCCTCAGTTTGCTCCTCTGTAAAGTGGAGCTGATGCTGGTGCCTCTAGCCTCTAGTACCTGGCACCTAGGGAGCTCTTGGGAAATGGGATGAGCTACAATTTTTACTGCTGTTAGCTCACCAGTTGGGTCCGTCAGGGTCATCGGCTTCTCTCAGGGGTGGGAACCCCTGAGACTGCCCTTCCCTCTGGCTCTGACTTCCTCTGCCAAGCTGATCAGGCTCGGGGCTCAGGCCTCTGCAAGGCTCCAGCCTTCCCTGTAAGCCTCGATGATACTGCAGAGCACCTCCTCTGCACGACCCTTTGCAAATGCTCACTCAATCTTGGGAGGAAGGCATGGAATCATTCAAGGTGTCTCTGCTAAAAAGTGGTAGAGTGGGATTCAGACCCAGGTGTACCTCTGAGGCCGCAGGCCCCAGGAGGTGATAGGGAGCCACTTGGTTCCCAGGTTAGCGGGAAAGTTTCCTCTGAATGATTTTCAGCCATTTGTTTTATGCAAGGAGCCAGCCTCCCCTGTGGCTCTTAGGAAGGGTCTGGATTAATCTTTATTAATAACTTATTAATAATTATTAATCATCACAAGGCTACTGATGTTGCAGGGCTCCGAGCTAGGCTGCTTCCATTCCTCTTCTCCCATGACTGCCACCCACAGCCGCTCCTGTTCCAGGCCTGGGGTGGGGGGTGGGAGGTGTTCCCATTAGCGGACACTTCCTCTCTCTCAGATTATTAGGTGGGGAAGTTTGCCCAGGGCTGTCAAGGCGTTTTCAGCCAAGACCTCAAAGCCTGCTGAGACCTTGTTGTGGGGTGAATTGTATCCCCCCACAAAAGATGCTGGAATCCTAATCCCCAGGACCTATTTCCAAATAGCGTCTTTGTAGATAATTAAGTTAAAATGAGGTCATTGGGTTGGGTGCTAATCTGGTATGATTGTGTCCTTATAAAAGGGGGAATGTGGTTTGCAGAGTCCCAGCTCCAGCATCAAAATCAGAGTATAGAAGAAGAGGTTTGAAACTGATAGATTATAGCTTAATCACTGACACAATATAAGTCAACAAAAATTTAATGTAGATATAGGCTGCATTATTAGAAGTATAGAGACTATTTTGAGGGAGGTGATAATCACCTTTTACCTTGAACTGGTCAGATCCATTGTGTTCAGGTGTGTGTACAACAATTTTAACAGGATCTAGGCCCCCCTGGAGTCCACACTGATAAGGGTCTTAACCTGGGGAGAAGATTCAGAACCAAAGCAATACGAGGAACACATGACCGGAGGAACACATGATCGGAGGAACTAAGGCCCACAGAGGAATAAGCTCTGTCCTCACATCCCTCAGGCTGCAGGTGACAGACAGAGCCAGCTCGGTCTGGATGGTTCTGAGTGGGCAACAATAGGCCCCAGAAAGGCAGGTTCCAGCTTTGGGATAAAGGAGATTGTTTTCCTTAAAAAAGAAGAAACATTTCTTCCCTTTGATGGTAGAAACAATCTTGCTGCAGACCACTTGGAACATACGGGTTACTGAGCTGTCAGTTGCGATGCGGGATAGAGACATTATCTTTTAGAGTTCTGGGTGAAAAGGGCTAGACCCCTCCATTCCGTGAGTGGAGGGCACTCAAAGCACTTGCCGGAGATCTGCGCGTTCCCCGCTGGTTTCTCTTCTCCAAGCCTCCCCCGATTAGACCCCTGCCCATGTGGCCCTGAGATTCAGCTTGCCTGGTGTCAGTTTCCCCCTGGGCCCAGGCCCTCAAGGATTCAGCTTCTAGTCCAGGTGCTTATCAAGGCATTTCTCTGAAGCCAGATTCTTTCCTCAGAGGAATTCTGGCTCCAGCTCTCAAGATAATTACATTTTTTCCACCTTGTTGCCTACAGGAAAGTTTAAAGAAGCAAATAAAAATCATTTGTAATTATACCTCCCAAAGATGACCACGGTTAACATTTTGGCCTTTTTTCCCCCTGCACAAATATATTCATTTTTAAGATCATTGGGATCATGGTGAATATATAATTTTATATCTTGCTTTTCCTTGTCCCCCTCACTTAACACATGAGTATTTTCCAAAGACCAATATGTGTTTTTTAAAAAAATCTTTTAACAGTAGTGGCCTAATATTCAGTTCTTTGGCTGTATCAACTTGTTACGAGATATTTTGCTTATAGCTGATTTTTTTTTTACTTTCATGACCAGTTTTCTTGTTGCTGTCTCTGTGCATCAATCTTTGTGCATATCTTTGATAATTTCCTCAGGATAGAATCTCAAAGAAGGATTGGTTCAAGTGATACATTTTATTGTGGAAAAAAATTCAAATATACACAGGAGAATAGTATACTGGACATGCCTCTGTGATCACATAGTTTGAACAATTATGAGCATTCTGACAATATTGTTTTATCTACCTGTCCCCATTTTTTTTTTTTGGAATATTTTAAAGGAAGTTCTAGATGTTGTATCATTTCCCCTGTAAAAGTTAAATTTTACTTCTCAAATAGGTAAAGTAACTTCTTAAAGCATGACCAGAATGCCATTCACACACTTAAAATAATTAACAGTAATTGCTAAGTATTATCTCATATCTGGCTAGGTCCAACTTGCCAATGATTTCAAAAATGATTTCTCCTAGCCAATAGGTTTGAGTCAGGATCCAAGCAAAAGTTCACATTTTACATTTGGTTGAAACATTCCATAAGTCTCTCTTAACCTACACCTCTTCCTCCTTTTGAAACCGTGTACTGATGAATCTGCTATAAAGTATTTTACAGTTCTCGATACGTGATAGAAACCGATTTCCAGGAGGGCGGTAACAGTTTGCATCTCTGCCAGCCAGTAGCCCCGTGAGAGGGCACACATCCCATTCTCAGCCTTGAATATCATTAAAATTAAAAAAAATCAATTTGATAGGTGAAAGATGGCACCTGATGGCAGCTTTAACTTGCATTTCTATGGTTATGAGCATGATTGAACATTTTCCCCATATGCATATTAGCTGTTTGTATTTCTTCTTTTGTGAGTTATCTCCTGTGACCTTTGCCCCTTTTAAAAAGGGCTATTGATTAGCATATAACATAGTCTATAACATAGAGAAATTAAAAAATTTTATGTAGTCACATTCATTATCTTTTCCTTTGTGAATTCTTCCACTGTATTTTATGCTCAGAAGATCCTTTCCCTACCCCCAAATTCCATTCGCCTACATTTCTCTCTCTAATTTTCTTATTTATTTATTTATTTTTGCTGAGTTTTAAAATCCATCTGAGATCTCATATAGTTATTAGACCATTGATCTAGTACTGTAATCCTTCATTTCTTCACTAGTTTGCAATATGCTTTTTAGCATGCTCTAATTTATTCACACACACACACACATTGGTCTGTTTAAGAACTTGTGCAGTCTTCTGTTTTTCTGGGCTCCTGAGTGGTAGTGAGTGTCCCATTGTGGGAGGTATGCAAGCAGGAAACTTAAGTGCAAGATCAGGCTGGGATCTTCTGCTGCTGTTTCTGGGGGTTTCTGGTTTCCCTACCCTGGGAGGACCTGTGTGCCTCTGGACCTGTGTGCATCAGCTCTGGGAAGCAGTAATGATTTCTCTCCCTCCCCTCCCCATCTCCTGTTCTTCCTGCCTTCAGGACGGACCTTCAGACTCTGTTTCTGTCTGTGCTTGTGGTTGGGGTGTAGAGCCTGGACCTCACCAGAGAGGCCTGGCCTGATGCACCCGAAGGCTTCTTGGCTGGACTGTCCTCTGTTCACTCTGTGGACCCACATGGGGACAGAGATCTGGGCTCAGCTCTTGGGAGAAGCAGATTTGTCCACTTTCCCAGATATCCTCTGTCCTCGTGGCATTTCCCCCAACTAATTACAGCGAATCGTGTAGCTTGCCTCTCCACTAGACTGCCAGCCCCCAAGGACAGCGGCCTTGTATTTCCATTTCTGGCACATGGCAGGCACCTTGGGGTGGAAGGAAAGAATGAATGGCTGGTCCTTTGGAACTTGGAGGGGGCTACAGTGGCTTCATAAGCTAAGCCCAAACTGGGGCCCGTCATCTGACCAGAACAAATACTCTTTGGGGAACAAAGGGACAGAACATCTGAAATTGAACCCTATCCCAGAAAATCCAGTACAGCTGGTTGTCACCGGGAGGGCTGTCTCCTGAATCTCAGGTCCACGTGGAGCCATGAAAGTCACCCATGTTGACCCTGAGCTGACATCTGACCTCGAGAGCGGATTATTTCTCCTCTCCATGAGCACATTCCCGACAAAATGGGGTTGGGAGACATTTGCATCCAAACCACCAAGCTCTTTAAATGCTGGGGCCCGGAGGCCCGATGGGTTTATTAGATTATCATTGCGGAAGTTAATAAAGAATTAATTTCTCTTCATGTGACATCCAAAGGCAGTTATTTCAGAAGCCTGTCCATTTACACAAAGCCAAGTATTTGTCAAGTGTCAGAGGCAATTCCCAGGTCCCAGCCCCCCCTCAATAATTCTGGATTAGGGACAGCCTGAAATGACATTACACAAATTTTCTTTCAAGATGCATGGAGCTCTGGGGACCACTCAGGAATTTCAGGTTCCTGAAGGTTATACTGTCAGCAAAAGGGCTGGGGTGGGGGGAGCTGGAGCTACTGCAGCTTTCCAGCTGGGCCAGTGCCGGAGGGGGAGGGGGGAAGCTTGCAGAGGGGCAGGGCATGGATGGCCATTAGTCTGCCGGGGCCCATTTGCCTCCTGAAAACAACTTACTTACTGCCATTTGTATCGCAAACCTTGCGCCCAGCTTGATGGTTTTTTCTTGTTCTTTGACTCAGGCCTGGGGAGGGGCCATGGCCTGGTGGGGACAGCAGGACTGGCCCACGTCCCCTTGTGGCAATATATTAGGGAAGGTCAAGGCGCCATCAATCCCTGTCTGGGAGTTAAGTGCTGGGAAGTGGGAGGCACTGCAGGGACCGACTTACTACTAACTCACTCCCAGACCCTGAAAGCAAGTCCTGGAACAGACACTTCAGAGCCCAGAGCCCTGGGCCAGAGGTCTCAGGGGCAGGGCGGGTGGGAGGGGTTCCTGAGCCTGGTCTAGGCTGGGCCCCTGGAGCAGCAGCAGGAGGCTGGTGTGGAACAGCCCAGCCCTCCCACCAGATCTCCGGACGTGAGTATATGGCCACGTCCTAGACACCTTCCCACGAACATCCCAAACTGAACCCCACCTCGCCGGGGCATCTCCTCTCACACACTTGACGCTCCAGCCACGTGGTGCCTCTTTGTCCTCCAAGCGCCCAGGCCCTTTCAGACTTCTGTGCCGTTCTCTTTCCCTGGAATGGCTCCCCCTTCATTCCACATTTGTGGTTTAGGATCTAGCCCGGATGTCGCCTCCTCGGTGAAGCCTTCCTGACTACCTCAGGAAGAGTCACAGTCTCCTGCCACGGCTACAGTTACATATGCAGCCCCTATGTACAAATTAAAGACCCTCCCCTCACTGTGGCCCTACCCGTGCTCACATCTTTTGTTAAATAGAAAGTGCCTATATGTGAATTAGAAAAAGATGCCCTTCCCTTGTCCTCACCCCCCAAAAGCCATAGTCCTCATAAGGCTTATGTTTTGGTAAGAAGAGTGTGGGCTAAATTTCAGCCCCAGTGGCCATCTCTGCTGATTGTTTTGGGGTAGTGTGCAACCTGGACAACCACACATGGCAGCCCTACTCCTTCTGAGATCCTACATCCCTTACATCCCTCTGTGCGTAACTGTGTGACTGGGTGTATTCGTTTCCTATTGCAGCTGTGCCAAATTACCGCAAACTAAGTGGCTTAAAATAACACAAGTTCATCATCATCTTACACTTCTGGAGGTCAGAAGTGTGAAATAGGTCTTACTGGGCTAAAATAAAGGTGTTGGGAGGGAAGTGTTCCTTCTGGAGGACGCAGGGGAAAATCTGTTTCCTTGCCTTTCCAGCTTCCAGAAGCCACCTGCATTCTTTGGCTCATGGTCCTCTCCTCCATCTTTAAAGACAGCAGTGTCACATCTTCATCTGTCTCTCTCTCTGAGTCTGACCCCCGCTTCCATCATTACATCTTTTTTTAAAATTCTGACTCTCCCGTCTTCCTCTTTCACTCATAAGAAGCCCTGTGATGACATTGGTCCACTTTGATGATCCAGGGTAATCTCTGCATCTCAATATCCTTAATTTAATTGAATTTGCAAAGCACCCTTTGAGGTAACGTAGCCACAGGTCCCCTGCATTAGGACATGGACATCTTTGGGGCCGTTATCTTGTCTATGACATCCTGTGATCTCCTTACAGCAAAATTATTTCTTCCACTAAGTATAGAGTCTCTGAGAGCAGAATCACTGTTTTGTTCAGTGCTCTCTTTAGGGCCTAGCACAAGTTTGGCACAGATAAAGTATTCAGAGAATGTTTATTGATCAAATGCATGAAAGCGTGGGCACACAGGACCTCTTCTGGGAGACGGAGGTGGTAGGAGACACCTGCATGCAGCTTTTCTCAAAAAGTTGCTGATAGCCCTGGATGGTTTACTCAGCTGGGGCAGTTTTGCCCCCAAGAACACTTCATGGTGTCTGAAGTCACTTTTGATTCCCAGAGATGCCACTAAACATTCTCTAGTGCATGAAGGCATTAATGATTTATCCAGCCCCAATGTCGAAACTGCTGAGGTTGGGACATATTGGTTTATACCAGGATTGGGTGGATGGAAACCCCAGGAGGCGGCCGTGTGCTGGGACCTGCGCTAAACATCTCTACAGTCATGTACCTTATTCCCTAGGAGGGTGGGTCCCACCCTTTGCCCTATCTTGTGGACCTAGCAGCTCTTCCTGGCAACACAGCCCTGCTCTGATCCTGGCAGCACTCAGAAACCTTCAGGGGTACCTACGAGCATCACTTAAGCCCAGCATTCAGGTCCTGCTCTGGCCAAACTGAAAAGCTTGCTGTTCTCCAAACCCATCTTGGACTCCCTCCTTCTCTTGATTTTGCCCAAGCTTGACCCAATACCCTGAACACCCTTCTTGTTGCTCATCTTTATTCTCTTGGTGCCCTCAGGAGTGGTATAGATTTGCATCAAACCAGCAGGTCAGCTTGTGGTTTTGGGAGAAGTAAGAGGTTGATTTAATAACCAGTTATTTTGTTTATTTACTCAGCCAATGTTTATAGACCATTACTATGTCACAGGCACAGGGTTGCATTTGGGGCATGTAGAAGTGGATGAGAAAATTGTCTTTGTTGTCATAAAGCTTGTAGCCTTCAGGGGAGACAGACACAGAATAGCTAATTCTATCATCCATTATATAGTTTCAGTTGTAGTTGGGGTGCCAAGGAGACTTTCAGGGGAGGGGGGGGCACTAGGTCAGCAAAGATTCCCCGAGGAGGTGACCTTTGATCCCAGGACCTGCTGGTCATTGTCTGGACCGAGCGGCAGCTTGAGTTGCAAGAACTCAGACCACTAAAGGAGGGGGCTCTCTGCTGAGGAGGGCAGCGCAGCCAGGGTTGGTATAAATCAAGGAGACCTCTGCCAGGTCCCCTGGGCTCTGCAGAAAGGTTACCCTGAAGTGTGGTTCCTGGCCAGCCTTGCTCAGATGCCATTAATCCGGCTTCCAGGAAAGGCATCAGCCTGGGCGGGGGTAGGGGGATGTGAAGGTGGGAGTCGACTGGACAGATGAAGAGCCTAGCAAAGCCAGGGATGGTCACACCATTGTCATGCCTGCCCCAGCTGGACTTCTCACCTGCAGTGTCACCTGGTTCCACACACGTCTGCCTGCTCACACCTGTGCTTCAGAGCATCCTCCATAGTGTGTAATCGAACATTTGCTTGTGTGATGGCTTCATGCCTGCCTTCCCTGCCACCTGTGAACTCGCAGGGCTGACTTTGGGTCTGCCCTGGGCACCCACACCTTGTGCTGAGCCTGGTGGGTGTACGTGTACAACGTCTGCCAAGTGAATCTGAGTCACTGGGCTTGCCTCTCCTGTTGCCCAAAGGGAGATATTACAGGCTGAATTATGTCCCCCCCAACTTTATATACTGAAGCCCTAACCTCTGGTACCTCAGAAACGATTAAGTTAAAATAAGGTCACGAGGGTGGGCCCTCATCCAACATGACTGTTGTCCATATAAAAGGGGAGATTGGACAGAAGACACACACACACCCTGAATGCCACGTGAAGACTGAAGTCAAGATGCCCTAAGCCAAGGAACTGCTAGAAGCTAGGCGAGAGGCCTGGAGCAGATCTTCCTCTGGTGCCTTCAGAGGGATCTTGGCCTGTTCATGCCTTGATCATGGATCCTAGTGTCCAGCTCTGTGGGATCATAAATATCTGTTGTTCAAGCCACTCAGTTTGTGGGGCTTCATTAGGGCAGCCCTGGCCAATCATCCTGTGCCCCTCTGGGATCCCTGTGTCCAGGACTGGGCCCCCCTCCCCCACATCCCTGGCTCAGGGTGACAGGGGCTGTCTGTGTGATGGAGGGAAGTAGGGAGGACTCATTCCTTCTGCCAAGCTTCCCTGTGGAGGCGCGGTCTGGTGGCCCAGGCCAAGCAGAGAGGCAGGGCCGTAATTCTCACCCACTTCTGGAGTCTTGATTTGCAAATCAAAGGGCCTGTTCCTGGCAGGCCCTTGGGCCCCAGGGGGCCCCAGTGAAACTGCATTCTCCACAACCCCATAGGCCTTGCTTGGATAGATTTTGGGGGTCGGGGAGGTGGCCGGAAGGGAAGCTCGATTAGCAGACAGGAGCTAGGTGCATCTGAAAGGGGCCCCTTGGTTCCCCTGCATGGTGGCTGCAGCCCCTACAGACAGACATCCTGGACCAGATTAACCTTTAACCAGGCAGCTCCGGGCCTCAGCTGCTGGGCCTGGGGCTCCTGCTGGCTGGTGAGCAGGCCAGCTTTTCTGCTCTTGTCTCCGGCCAACTGGAGTCCCTGATGAATGGTCTGTACACCCCCCCACCCTGAGCCCGGCCACCATGTTGAGTGCTGGTGTCCCCAGCCAAGATGAATGGGCCCCACTAATAAGCTGGAGGCGGCGGCACGGTGACCCCTGACCCCACGCACTCGGAGCCAGCGGCCTGGGGAATGGCTGCCCCCAGCCTGCTTAATGTGTCGGGCTGGCCTCTGAAAGGAAAACATTTATTGCTACTTAGAGAAAATTGATCTAATTGGGCTGGAAGCATTCTGCTGATGGAACATGGAATTTTTATTAGGAGGGTGACTCAAGTTCAGCCAAGGTATCCCAGCTGGGAGGTGGCAAGAGAGTGTTTCTAGGGGTTTCACCCAAAAACCTCTTGCCAGCTGATATCAAATAACTAGGGAGGTCTGGGTTTGAATTCACACTGTCCTACCCACACTACCCACAGCCTACATCCTGGAAACCTTTGGGAGCTTCTCCCAGACCTGATGCCTTAAGGGTAAAATGAAAAAAAAGAGAAATGAAAGGAAGGAAGGAAGAAAAAGAAAGGAAGAAAGAAAGGAAGAAAGAAAGAAAGAAAGAGAAAGAAAGAAAGAAAGAGAAAGAAAGAAAAAGAAAGAAAGGAGGAAATTATAGCATTCTTGCAGACTTACGAGGTGGAAATGAGATTAAGTGTGCATCAGGGCCATGGTACTGCCCTTAGCAGGAGACTGGATCCAGTGGGGCCTGTGTGAGCCAAGACTACATGTGGTTTCAGTCCCTTTGGCCAAATCTACTGCAATTCAGTAATAAGCCAGCCAAATCTTTGTTGGCTGCGATTGAGGTGACTCATTTGAGAGCTATTTTTAGACTGAGCTCTGGTCCTTGAAATGTGGGGGTCACACCCCCTGATAGCCTCAGAATCACCCTCTAGCATCTCCTCCATCTCTTACTGCAGCCATGTCTGTTTAATATCGCCTGAATTTTCCTAAACTTCCCTTGACCCTGTTCCTGCTACTCTGGCCTCAATGCAGGCCGTCATGGTCACTGATCACTTTGACCGAGGAACTGTCCCCATGTCCTCCCTGGCCTCTCATCTTGTACCACCCATCTTGTACCACATTCACTCTCCAAACCAGTCACCCTCCATACTAGCTCATCCTGAACCCCGGTGACTTCTCTGCAAATGGATCTTTTTAAAACACAATTTAGATCCAGTCACTTCTCAGCTTAAAACCCTTCCATGGCTCCTGATTGCCTCCAGGGTAAAGCCCTAACGTCTTAGCCTGCACACTGGGCTCATCCACAGGGTAACTGTATCTGACTTATCATCATCTCAATCGAGACCATTTTATCCAGGACAAATAGTCAGTTGCATGGGATGCTCTGCTAACAGGCATAAATCAAGACTGTCCCGGGCAAACTAGGGTGTATGGTCACTCTGTCCATCATGACCTGGCCCCTGCCCCATCTCTAATTATTCGCTGTGGTGCCTCCTGTGCTTCCAGCAAAGCCCCCAATACCAGCTCTCTTCACTCATCTACACCTTAGCACATGCTGTTCCCTCTGCCTGGAATGAATGCCCTGTCTTCGTTTTGGCCTGTGCTTCAAGCCCGGCTTTGATGTCATTTCTGCAGCTCTTCCTGACTCCCATCGACCCTGAAAGCTGTTTCCTTGTGTATTAGTCATTTACTGCTGCATAATGAATATCCCGAAAGGTATGAGTTTAAAATAACCAAACACATTCTCTAACAGTTTTTGTAGATCAGGAATTTGGGATCGACTAACTGGGTGATTGTGACTCAGGATCCCTCATAAGCTTGTGTGAAGATGTTGGAAAAGGCTGGGGGGTCCAACTTTAAGACAATTTACTCACATGATGGTGCTGACTCTGGGGCTCTGGATCTCACCCTCACTCAGGACTTTCCCAGCAATGGGATTCCTTCTCTGTTGGCCCTTTAGAGATGCTGATCTGATCCAGTTAGAGCTGGGGTTTAGGGAGGAAGAAGAAATTCATAATTTTAATAAACCAACCTGCTTTCACTTCCTATCTCAGTGATTTCTAATGAATTTTATGGGTACCCTTCAGGGACTCTGTATCAGAAGGCACCTTATTAGCAATTTCTCTGGGACAGACCCACTTTTAGCTACCAGGAGCCTGGACTAGCTCATTCTCGTAGTTTGCAGCTCTAAGGGAGGACGTGAAGCTTGATAGGTGGAGATTCTGGCCAGCTGGATATGTGAAGGCTCTGGCCATAGGCCCTGGAAGAGCCCTCACTTGGGACCCTGGGTCCCCAAGAAGCTTGAGCTTACTTTCGTAGGCATCCTCATCCTGTTCCATGATGCTGTGTTATGGATGTAAAGGGTGTGGAAAGCTGACTTCATTTGGTCTGCTGTTGGCCACTTTTGTTGGGGGTAAGTCTCCCTTTATTCTCTGTTATTGACGTAACATAGGGTCCTTGATTCCTAGATGTGAGCCATTCCACCATTATTCCCTCCTTCTCCCCTTCCCTCTGTTCATCCATATCCATCCATCTATCCATCCATATCCATCCAACAAATATTTGATTTTCCCTCCTGCTACTTTTCTCTTTCCTCATTCCATCCCACTTGCACTAGCCTTTTTCCTGTCCCTTGCACTGCCAAGTGTATTCCTGCCTTAGGGCCCGTGCATTGGCTGTGCCTTCTACCTGGCATGTTCTCCCCCCAGAATCTCACATGGTCAATTCCCTCACCTCCAAACTTGGCTTAAATGTCACCTGTCAACGAGTTCTTCTTCACCACCTAATTTAATTTTGCGGATTGTCCTCTTCCACTCCAGTGCCCCGTCTCCCTGACCTGGCCCTGCTCCGTACTGTGCTACTTCATCCTCCTCTGGTGTCCTGCTTGCTTATTTATTATGCTCCTTCTTGAGTGTAGACTACAAACTCCATAAAGAGAGGACTCTTTATTTTGTTCACTTAGAGCACAACCTATACGTCATAGATACTCATTAAACTTTATCAACAAGTCAATATTTATTTAGCACTTACTGTACATCAGACATCATAGGCATTGGACTAGGCACCAGAAATACAGCAGAGAACAAGGCAGGTGAGGGCTCTGGCTTCATAGGGCTCCCTGGGAGTCTAATGAGTGAGATGGCCAATGAACATAACACAGAAATAAAGATAATTACATAATTACTGATCACAATTACTGGTATAAAGGAGGGAGGAGGGAGGACTGTAATGGAGAATGCAGGGGAAACCTACCAAGTTAGGGGGTGCCTCAATTTCCTGGAGCTGTTATAACAAAGTATCACAAACTGTATGACTTAAAACAGCAGAAATATGTTCTATTGAAGTTCTAGAAGATAAAAGTCTGAAGTCAAGGGGTCACATGCTCTCTCTGAAGGCTGGAGAGGAGAGTCTGCCTGCTCTTCCAGCTTTTGGTGGCCCCAGGCCTTCTTTGGCTTGTGGCCACATAATTCCATCATCTTCACATGGCATTCGCCTTTCTGGGGACAGTTTACCCTCTTCTAATTATAAGAAGTCATTGGCTGAGGGCCCACCCTAATCCAGTATGACCCATCCTAATGTGATTACGTCTTCAAAGACCTTATTTCCAAATAAGGTCACATTCCCAGGTCCTGGGGCTTAAAACTTGAACCTATCTTTTTTGGGGACACAATTCAACCCACAATAGGGAGTCAGGGAAGCACTCTGACATTTCAGCTGATACCAAAACTAGAGAGCGGCTGGCCGAGGAAAAGGGGATTATGAGTAGAGGAAGAGATCAGATTTATGGTCACCAGAGGTGGGAGGTGGGGGGGGGATTAGATGAAGGTAGTTAAAAGGCACAGACTTCCAGTTATAAGATAAATAAATACTAGGAATGTAATATACAACGTGATAAATGTAATTAACACTGCCGTATGTTATATATGGAAGTTGTTAAAAGAGTGAATCCTAAGAGTTCTCACCGGAAGGAAAGAGAAGTTTTTTCTATTTCTTTAATGTTGCATCTATAGGAGATGATGGATGTTCAGTAGACTTACTGTGGTCATCATTTCATGATGTATGTAAGTCAGATCATTAGGCTGGGCACCTTAAACTTACCCTGTGTTGTATGTCAATTATAGCTCAGGAAAACTGGAAGGAAGAAAAAAAGAGCAGCGGAAGAGGGCTCAGGCAGGAGTCCCTGCAGCAGCCGAGCCCTGCAGCGGGGAGGGTGCAGCTGTGCTGCGTTTCCTGTGGCAACTGCTGGGGGCCTCAGCCTCTCACCCGGGAGCTGCCCAGCCTGACCAGGGCACGGGTAAGGGGCGGATGGGTCTAAATAGACCCCTAGCCTAGCAGCAGCACTGCCACCCGCCAATCAATCACGCTAGATCCAAGTGCATCTCTGCTCTTGCCCTGCCCCTGCTTTCTATTCTTTCATGGCTCCCCAGTGGCCTCAGGATGAAATCCAAGACTGACCCCTTCTCCCTTTCCCCAGCCTGTGCAGGTGGGAAGAAGGTAGAGGGGCTCCCAAATCATGAATAGCTTTGGGCAAATCACCTAATCCCTTTGAGTCTCAGTTTCCTTATCTGTAAAATGGAAGGAAACAGCTTTCTGCATGAGGTTGTCTTGAGGATTAAAGGAGATCCTGGAGGCAAAATGCTGAGCCTGGCCTTTGGTGGGTTCTCAGTCAGTTCACTTCCTACCCCGCTTCTGGTCACCAGGTCTTCCCCTTCCCCACCAGGCCCTGGGACCCCCTCAACCACCCTCCCCTGAGTGGACATTGCAGTCCAAAGCAGAAGGCCTGACACCTGGAGCACATCTTTGGCTAATGTTTTGGGGATGGAAAATCCAGGTGCTTGTTCTCACTGTCATGCTTTGATGCTTGGAAAATGTCTTCACTTCTCCCGGGGTCCCTCCTCTCACCAGAGATCACACTCAGGTGCAACACGGATGGCTAGAGATCACCAGGAGAAGAAAGAGAGGAAGAAGGATGCTGGGAAATCAACTCAAACATGATTGAAGAGCTCTCGTCCAGAGGTTGGTCCGCGGTGGTCAGGATGTGCTTTGGTTGGGGAGCTTGATATTTCCACGAAGGGGAGAGCTGACACAGGGGGATCTTAGTGTCTTGTGACTGCACCCTCAACTAGCCTGGAGCTCCTGAGGGCACAGGAGCCAGATCCTGGGGATCCTCACTGTGTCCCCAGCCCCCAGCACGGGGCCTGGCCCTGAGCAGGTGGGTGCTCACTGAACGAGTGAACGCACACCTGAGACTTCCATCCTGTGCTCTCTGATAAGGCCCCTCATGGCCAAGGCATTGCTTTAGTTTAGGTCCCTACAGGAGCAGCCCGAGGTGAGCATTTGAGGACAGGCAGTTTGTCTGGGAGGTGATCCCTGATATACTCTTAGGGGAGAGGGGACGTAAGAACAGAGGGGAAAAGGAAGCACATAAAGGCTGTGTTACTGGGCAGGTTACCTCTGTAGGCAGCAGGAGCCCATTCCTGCTGGAGACTTCTGGGAGACCGAGTTGAACATGCACCTCTGAGTTAGCCCACCCGGTGAGCAAGGCGGCTGGGGCATTTATGCACCAGCTCACAGCCCATCATTGTTCGAGGTTTGCTTTGGGGGCATTTACTCCCTGGCACTTTCAGCGCACAGTGTGCCCGCTGAGGGGGCTCCTTCAGCCAGGAGAAGCCCTCCCTCCAGCAGAGGGGCAGGTGGTGCAGGAGCAACTGCAGCGGGCAGAGGAATGAGAAGTGCACGTGGAGGAGAGATGGGACCCCTGACTCACCAGCCTCAGCTCCAGAGTCCTGGCCTGGGTCCTCGTTGCATTCTCATCCTGGCCTGAGTCAGGCCCTGAGACCTGGCGAGAACGGCTGGGGCAGGGAGGAGGGAAGGCATCTGGGTACCAGGCTGGTGCACTTTAGCTCTCCCCCAGACCAGAGCTGACTTGAGTGCTGAAGTGGGGATGAAAAACGAGCAGCCTTGTGTGCATTAAATATTTAATATTCTCTCCCTGGGAGGTGTCAGTAAAAGGACCCTATAATAAATACCGCGTGGGACAATTCCATCACGGAGCTCTCAGTTAATGGCCTCGTTTGCTCTGACAGAGCATTACGGATGCCGGGTGTATGGTGAGTTTCGGGCATATGTCCCTCTACAGCTTTGGACCTGAAAGGGTAGGGGACTGGCTGGAGAAGAGGGGCCTCCAGGTTGCCCATTTTTATGCTAATATTTGCAGAATTAGTGGACTTATGATTGTGCAAGAGAAAGGTTCATCCAGCAAACACACAGTGCTTGGTATCTACCAGACCCTACTCTAAGTGTTCCATGGATATCGATCATTTAGACCTCACTGCTACAATGTTGTGATGATAATTTCCATTTTAAAGGTGGGGAAACTGAGGCCCAGAGAGTCTGCTGGACAACTCATCCAAAGTCACATTGCTAGTAAAGGGAAAAGGCAGGATTTGAAGCCAGGTAGGCTGGGTCCTGCCCAAGTCTGTCCCCCATTGCCGGGGTGCTGGAGCCATACAGCAGTGGACTGGAATCACGGCTCCATCGTTTACCAGCTGTGTGACCATTGGGAGTATGGCTTAGCCCCTCTGAGGTTCAGTTGATACGTGTACAAAACTGGGGCTATACTAGTCCTGTCTTACTGAAGTTGGGAAAATTGTATGAGGAATTGCATGTAAAGCTTTCAGCATCACATTGGTAAAAGTTAATTCTTATCACTACTTGAGACCCAACTTTGTCATTTCCTGGCTGTGTGACCTCCTGCCAGGTGATTTGACCTCTGAGTGTCAGTTTCCTTATCTGTAAATGGAGTTAAAAGTCCTATCTCCCAGGGATACTGGAGGTACCCTTTGACCTCTAAGTCTTGGACTAAGCAGCCCATGTTTGGCTTGGTCCTGGGAATGTCTCTGCGTGCCCTGTGGGTCAAGCCAGAACCAGGCGGTCCCAGGGTGCCTTGGTGATCAGGCCTGCTTCAGGAGACCCAAGTTACCTGCTGATTCTCAGCCCTGTGCTCCTGGCTGGTGCCAAGCCACCCTGTGCTACCTGATGGATGATTTGCATCCCTGAATTATAACTGAACTGTGGAGGATGAGAAAGGGGTGGCTTGATCTTGCTCTTTGCAGCGGGAGAATTCACAGCCCTGTGTGTTCAAACAGATGTGCCAGAGCCCTAGGCACCCCACGGACCCAAGCAACACTCTGGGGGCTCTGGGTGGCTCAGGGCTGCTATGCTCTGGCACCAGGCATCATTCTGTTTGTGACCTTGGCTTTGGGCACAGACGTGCAAATCTGCTGCCTCTGTGGCTCAGGGAGAGAACGTGGGATGGGAGAGGAGGGCATCCGGCCTGTGGCCGAGCTCAGGACGCCCAATGCTCCTAATAGAAGAGTGATTCTCTGGACAGCAATTCTCCAAAGGTCGTTTCAAAGGTCGCAGGCTCTGGGGGGCTCACCCCTCATTCCAGGGGTGCCATCACCAGCGTATTTTATACCTCTGGAGCCAGGAGCTGCTGGTGGGGGCTGGGAGGGAGGGCGAGAGCAGGAGGAGGGAAGAGTGCATGGTCAGCAGCGGCTTTATGGATGGCCAACTGAATGTGAGAGGAAAGGGACCCCCGTGCTGGTCCCCAGCAGCCCGGGGCTCTGTCTGACTGAGAGCAGCCGAGATGTGCTTGACTAATTTATATTAATTTGAGACCATTAATGATGAGCTATCACCTCCCTTTTCTCCCCCCTCTCCTAGCAGGGAGACAATGCTCAGATTCAAGTGCCGAGCTTCGAAGGCCCCCAGTTCCTTGTGTAATAAGCTCAGAATGGGAGTCCACATGGCAGCTCCAGCTCCTGGCTCCCACCCATCCCTCACCTCCACTCCAAGAAACAAGCTCCCATGGTTCTTTTCTTCCCTAAGTTTGACCAGCTATTCTCCTAATGAAGAAGAGAGCCCCAACGCTGTTGTGAAAAGTCTAGTGCTGATGTGGGAGGGCAGGGCCTCCAAGGGACTCAGGTGCATTTGCAACAACCACACAGTACAGCCTCCAAAACAACCTCCTCCTTTTTTCCTACTTGTGCCTGAAACTGCTGGAGGGATGAGAGGGCTTCCTGGTGCCCTATTCTGTGGACTCTCTGCCCACAGCTTTTATTCCCAACCTAACTGGTCCTGATTTCGCAGTGGGCCTATGAAGTAGAGACAGGGCTGGCAGAATTATCCTTAACGGGAAGGGAGGCCCCCCAAAACACCAAGCTGAGCCCAGGACTCCCGAATCCAGGCACACTGCCGCTTGAAGCCACAGGGTAAGATTTCTGACTAATTGTCTGGACATAATTGTTCAGTTCCCATGGGACTGGGAATAAGACCGAGATGCCTGACTCCAGGGCTGGGTGTGACAGGAATCCCATTTTAGGGTGTCTCCAGAAGCTCTGGGTAGAGGTATTAAACAGTTGCCCAGGTGCAGTCCTCAGGCAGCAGACCAGGTGCTAGGGTGTGGGGGTGCTACGGGGAGAAGGCCTGTGGGCAGGGCCCAGCCAGGGTCCAGAGGGGGCCCTCAGGCAGTGCCCTTCCCTTTTCAAGCCTCAGTCTTCCCATCTGGTCACTCGGTACTGTCTGGGAACTTCTATGAGCAGCAGCCTGCAGATTGCTGGGTGGAGACTCAAGGAAAGGAAGGCCCTTTAGGTACTGTGCCTGTGGCATCCCAGTGCGGTGGGGGCTGGCAGCAGCTATCCAGCTGTCTGAGTCTGGGGCCCTAGACCCAGCTGGTGCAGAGTCCCAGGCGAAGGCCAGGGAGGCTGCCTAGCCTCCGTTCCCCAGCTCCCCAGCTCCCTCAGTCCTCCCCCATCAGCAGTGACTTAATTCCCCTGCTTTTGCTCCTAGTTGACGGACGTTAAACTTGGGGGCGGCTGAAACACTCACACACAAACCCACACAAATGATTTCTCCCAACATTAACATATTTCCTTTTGAAACCCTGCGAGGCTTTTCTCCAAAGTAATGGATTTTTCCCCCACCCCCTTGTCTGGGCCAAATGTATTCAAATCTGGTCAAAAGATTCCTATCAGCTCAGCAGGGCTTCCCTCCTGTTTCCTGGCAAATCAGCATCCTTTTTATTCTCTCCTCAGATCTCTGCGTAAAAGGGAGGCTTTCTATGCGAAAGTTTTACTGGGACAGACAGACGGACGTGATGTTGCTGGGGGCCTTTGATGGCGCCCAGAACACAAGATCTGACTTCAGGGGGCTCAGAAACTTCATCAGCCGGGGAGGGGGATGAGGAAAACAGGATCCTGCTGAAACTGCCCTTTGAAATCCCCCAAATGATGTTTGATGTGCTGGTGCCTTTCAGCCTAAGCCATACCTTTGGCATCAAAAGCACCTTTTGAAAAAAAAAATTAGCTATTTTTTAAGGCACAGAGGAGTAAATTTAATATTAAGTCCTAATGGCAGAAGTCTTTGAAAAGGCGTTTCTGGATTTCGGATCATTTAATACTCCCCCTGATCTAGCAACACATGCTTTTTTTTTTTTTTTTCCCTCCGCACCCGCCTCCATCCTTTAATTCTTAATCTTCCTCTTTCCAAATCCTGGGCCTCTGTGATGGCAGGTCAGGGCCTGGCATCCCCTAGGGGTGCAATGACTTCCAGCTAAGGGACCAAGAGTTTGATTCCTTTGGCCACCCAGATCCCCCAGCTTTTAAAGCACTAGCTGATCCCTGAAATTTTTTTTTTCTGGTTTTGGCCTGGGGAGGAGATGCTGAAGGAAGTGCTAGTGCTGGGTGCTGGAGCCACAGCCTGGCTCCCCATGGGGAGAGCATCACCCACCCAATGTGGCCTCCAACCTGCAGGGATTGAAGTGGGAGATGGAGAACCAGCCTTGATGGATTCTGGACCACTCCAGGGCCCACGGGCTCACCCAGCTCAGCTCGTCCTGGCTCTCCCAGCTCAGACTGGCCCAGCTTCCCAGTAAGTGACTTGCCAAGCCCTGATTCTGCAAGGGAGCTTGCATGGCTCCATATAAGGGTTTCTGATCTGTCTTGAGGAGCATTGTTCCCTTTTTCTTTCCTGGACCAAGGCAGCCAGGACCACGGACAGCTCTGGGTGTGTCCAGGTTTGGTTGCCAGGTTACTTTACATCCTGGCCTCTCTCTGAGAGTGGTAAGGATGCCTTGTTGCATTAAAGCTTTCTTTTTGGGAATGGGACATCCTGTTCTCCCACATGGGAGGCAGCACTCAGGTAGAAGGTTTCTGCGGGATCTTTGGGATAGTGAGGTATGGAAAAGGAAAGTGTGCAGAAGGAATCCTGGATTTCCTGCCTGGAGGAATGGGGCCACTACTGTTGGGAGCAGGGAGCTTGGGGTGGGTGTGTTCATTGTGGGGAGAGCGGAGCTGGGGGGATTCCTGGAGGAGAGGGGCTATATGCTGAGCACATGTATCTCATCTTTCTTTCTGACTGTTCCATCCCCAGTAACTCATCTCTCATGGCTTGCTTGAAGGAACTTTCCTGAGTGCAGTTGTCCTCCTATCCATCCCTTGCTTAAGACGCTTCCATGGCTTTCCATTTCCCATACAATAGAGGACAATCTCCTCAGCCAGGCCAGTGAGACCTTTGAGGATCTGGCTTAGCCAGCCTGTCCCGTTCCATTTTCTGGTTCTGTTTCAGACATGCTGTGCAGGTCACATAAACCCTCCACACCTCTGCACTTGCAAGCCCTCTCAGCCCAGACTCCCTCCTCTTCTGTTCTCCACTTGGCAAATACCTGCTCTTTAGTCAAGACCCAGCTCAGGGGCCACTGCCTTGGTGAAGCCCCCTCTGATCTCAGGCATTCTGTTTCTAGCGCTGGCCCCAGACGTCTCTGACAACACTAACTTCTTGCATTGTGCTTGTTTGCACCTGTCTCTCCCCAGTGCCTCTGAACTCTTTAAAGATAGAGGCTGGGTCTTATTACTCTTTGCATCCCTATCGCCTGCTGATCCAACCTAACCTCCTTCTCCTGAGCATCAATAAATGCTATCATCTCATTTAACAGATGAGGAAGCTAAAGCTCAGAGACCTTAAGTAACTTGCTTGAGGTCATAGAGTTAGTGAGTCAAATACTTCCCCCGAAAAAGAGGAGACCTGTCATAGGAAAAGGGTCTTTTGCAGCTCAAAGACCGTTTTTGAAGCTAGAGCTTTTAAAGGTGGTCAAGTAGAAGCACTTACAAGCAAAGTCTCCTTCCCTTGGACATCTTTTTCCAATAGGGTGGGCGACCCTACATGCCCTGAGTGTGATGGTCTGGATTTAGGCTGTCCCAGGTCCCTGGCTAGTGGAGTTGGGCTCCTGAGACCAGCGAAGGGAGAACAATGTGCAGATGGAGCAGAAGTAGGGAAGTGTGTTCGGTATTTTTTGGGTCCTGGAAACACTGCCCAGGCCTCCTTCTGAGAAGACATGGCAGCTCCCGGCCATGGCTCCCAGTGATTCATGTTTCCCCCTCCCCCCAAGGCATTAGCCCTTTATGACTTCATATTAATCTGCAGGCACTTATTGCTCTGCAAGGCTGTTTTGACAAAAGTTCATTATCAAGACTGCTAAATGCTTTTAAAGCATTGATTGGGCAAATTATTACATCACTGGGGTAGACACTGTGTTTGAAGATGGATGGCGTTGCTCAGACCATCTGAAATTTTCCTTCTTTTAATTGGATCGATCCCCAGAATAAACGAAGTTTAATTGAATTTTGAGGAAAATTGAGCAGTTGTTTGCGAGTCTCTGTCGATAGGCATTATTTCAATTACATGGTGATAAGTGAGTGGGGGCGGGGGCTGGGGGAGGGGGTGGGGAGGGCAGGACTGAGCCCTGCTGTGCACAGGACGGGATTCAAATTTCCCTGAAGCGCATCCCATCCCTGGTCCCTCTCATTCAGTAAATGTTTGTTGAACATCAACTTTGTGCCCCAGCCCGCGTCAGGCCAGTTCCCTTCTGGGTGGCCAGGAGCACTGACCACTCACTAGTGATGTAGCTCCGGGTAAGTTATGTACCTCTGTTACTTCAGCTTCCCCAGCTGTGAAATAAGAATATGAGGACCCCAATCACTTGGGGCTGATATAAGCATGAAATGAGATTAGGTAGATGCTATCCTTCAGTTACAGCTGGAAGGTGGTACAAGTCCAGCCCAGTGCCGGAGGGGAAGCAGTGGTGAACACAGATGTCACGGGAGGAGGAAAAGCTTACGGTCACCATTGAGTCGCCTCTTTTTACTGTGGAGTTCTTCCTCTCCCTCTCTCCCCATCCCTTTGTCTCTCTGTGTCTCCTTCTGTCTTAGGCATGCTCTCTCAGGCTTACTTCTTTTTCTCTTTCTCCACCTTTCTCTCAGCCCTTAACCCCCACAATACTTTCTTCATTGTGAAGAGCACAGGTGCTGTACAGTGTGCACCATGTGAATCTAAAGGTGCAGGGTGTCAGGGGAACTACCTGTGCAGAGGCAATACTTAGAGACCTGGAGAGTGAGAGGGGATTCTGTGTGTGTGTGTGTGTGTGTGTGTGTGTGTTTAGGGGTGTGTGTGTGTGTGTGTGTATGTTTGTGTGTAGAGATTGTTCTAGCAGAGGCAGCAGCCAGTGCAAAGGCCCTGAGGTTGAGTGTGAGATGCATGCCAGCAGATCAGTGTGGTTGGAGCACAGTAGGGAAGGGAGAGTCCAGGTCAGTGAAGGACAGACCTCACATGACGAAGTGAGGAGCCTGGGCTCAAACCCAGCTCCATAGAACTCTAAATCCACACTCACCCCTTTCCTCCATGTCATCTGATCAGTCCTTCTTCAGTCTTTTTTGAAGTCTGAGATCAATCAAAGCTAAGGGACTCTGGGCCGCCTCCCTCTCCCACCCTCTAGGTCCATTATGGGAGGGCAGTGGTGGGCTTTGTTGAGGTAAGCTGAGGATCTTTAGCGTCTTCAGAATGGAGCATTTTCAGCCATCAACCTTTTCTCTCATATGTGCTGGACTCCTCCTCCAGTTTAACCAAGACTCAGAACTGGTAATCAATGTCTAGCCTGGGGGGAAAGCGAGTCTCAACTGGGAGCAATTTGTCCCCATGGGAACGTTTGGCAATGTCTGGAGATATTTTGGATTGTTACCACTGGAGGGGATGCTATTGGCATCTAGTGGGTAGAGGCCAAGGATGCTGATAAACATCCTTCAGTGCTGTACTGTGCATTATCCAACCCAAAGAGTTATCCAGCTCAAAACGTCAATGGCATTAAGGTTGAAAAATTGCCCTGGGCAATTCTGGACAATGGCCACTGGGCCTTTTACTTTTCATCACTCACGGCTGGTGAGTGGACAAGTCAGAGGCCTCCCTTCTGTAGCCACAGGGCATTTCTTCCCAAAGCTGTTCCTGCTCAGCAGCTGGCCTGGGCCCCCTAGACCTCCAGCTGTCCTGTCCTTGGAGACAATTTCCTTCCCTGGCCTCCTGGATGTCCCAGAAGTCAGCTGTACTTCTTGACTTTAAATAACACCTCTGCTTTTGTTACGAGCTTGAAGACGCCATGTCTTTCCGTCTCTCTTCTGGGGGTTCAAGTTCTTCGTGGCTGCATCCCTCTCATCAGAGCTAAGTACTTGGATAACATACACCCTGTGTGATGCGGCATGATTTGGATATTTCCCTCACTTGTCGCTAATTGCAAACAATAAAATAAAACATCAGATTGCCGCCAAGACTGCATTGCCATTGAAATCAAGTCCATTTCCATTTAAACAAGTTTGTGAAACACGCTCATTGGAAACAAATGTGTTCCCTGTACATGAATTCAGATGACAAGTGGCTTTTTTATTTTCTGGAGTGCAGCTTTCTCTCCACTGGGAACTGTGAACTTCTTGCAAGTGCCTCTGTAACCTCTGGAGTCAGCACGAGGCCTGATTCCATTTCCCCATGTCATTCTTTTGGGGATGGAGTCCAGGAGAGGGCAGATTGCTTTAGGGGATGTAGCCTTCCTGGCAAGAGGGTTGCTTGGATGTGACCCCACAGATGTGTCACTCCCATGCTCAAAATCACTGCTGTCTGTTGACTACAGGATCAAGGCTGAACTTCTAATGACATTCAAGGTCATTCATTTTTACCACAGGGCTTCTGTCTACCCAATGAATTTTTGGCTGCTCCTTCATCCCACTAGACTTTTCACATTTCCCTAAACACCCTTTGTGGATATTACTTCCTCTACTAGAAATGCCCTTGCAATTCATGTCCATAAAGTGAATGTATCCTTCTGGGTTCAACTCAGACATTACCTCCTTTGGGAAGCCTGGCTTCCTCTCCTGGGATGCCCCCTTCTCTGTATTCTCAAAGTGCTGTGTCCACACCTCTACTGGAGCATGTCCCACTGGGTATATGAAATGTATATTTACTCATATAACCCAAATGAAACCAGGGCCCCAAGTGGCCCAGTCTCAGCATGGAGTTACATTTAAAGAATCACATATAGCAATCAAAGGCATTTAAAATAATTTAAATCTTTTATTGGTGCCTCTCAAAGAATATCAAATCCTAATTCACAACAACACTTAAAAATTTTTCTTTCCTTACCCCTCTGGCTTTTAACTTCTCCTTCCCTTTACTGCTGCCCTCATAATGAACTCCCCACTAAAATTCTCTCTAAGCCAAACCACTCGTGGCTCTTGATTTCGTTGTTACTTCTCTATCTCTTGCAAGTCCTTTTTTCCTCCTAAGTGGGTTTTGCTTACATTTTCCCAAATGGGAATGAAAAAAATCCCAGGGAAATTACTGGCAGACTCAGAATCTCCCTGAAATGGCTGGGGAGAAGGAGATTCAGGATAGCCAAAGAGAGGTTTTTCTTTAGCATCTGGGAGGTTGCAAACACTTATTGTTTAATAAATCTTTTCCCCTGGTGCCTGTCTGTCTCTACTGCTGGACTCCAAGGTTGGATCTGCATCCTGTTTCTCTGGGTCTTGAGCCCCATGCATAGGGCTTTTCACCAAATACTCACTTGACACTCATTTTTACAGTTCCTGTCATACTGAAAAACTGAAGCACTAAATTGAGTGGATTGAAAAGTCTGCAGGCTCAGCCCAGCCCCTTGGGATTCCACATTTGGGGATGTGGGGCATGCATGTGCTCTGACACTGCTTCTAGTGGTCTAGCTCCCCAACTGTTGGGGCCTGCATCCTGATGGAGTTTGCTCTCTTTTATTTTCTTCCCCCATGGCTCACACTTACTTGTTTTTGTTTTTCATCTGTGAATGGATAAATTATTTTTACATGTTCTCCACATTGTGAAACAGATTTTTAATTATACATTTTCAACTGTTTTAATGTGAACATATGAGCAGCTACCAAAAGTGCAAATAAAAGCACCACATTTCCAATTGTTTGTCACAATATTTGCTTTTTGCAAAACATTCCGGGGAATGCGGTCTCCCACATCCACATTTGTAGGCTGTTTTGGAATTTCTGCCAACAGCATGGCCAGTGTTGTGAAAGCTGAGAAAGAGAGGGTCTGGAGCTTGTACAGTCATTGTTTGTGTGGGTGGGTCCTGGAGGATGCGATGATAATATCTCTGGCCAAACTGTGTATATGGCAGGAATGAGATGGGGTTGGGCTTAGGTAGAGGGCATCCAACAGGCCAAAGAATCGTGTTCAAAGGATGGGCTTGGATTTGGTTGATTGGTTCGTTCATTCAATAAATGATTCTTGCGTATCTACTATGTGTGTGGAATCCCTGATCAGGCCTAGGATTTTAGGTGGTGACTATCTAAGCCTGGAAACAAGTACTGGCCAGAGGCTTTGGGGCATGGCCAACCTGAGTCATCATGGGAACCGGGTGGTGTGCAAAAAGGCTAGAATATACACAGAATGAAGCCTGATGCCTAGACTCTTGTGCAGGGAGTGAGGGGAGGTCCATGGGAGAGAAGCATTCTGCTATCCTCAGACAGACTTTTAGGGTAGGTGATGGATTTCATGGTGGTCAGGCAAGTATCCTCTCCTTCCCTCCTTCCCTGCCATGTCCATAGGAGGAGTATACTTATCTGCCCCATTGAATTAGACTTTGCTGTATGCCTGCTTCAGATTCATGAGGGGTGGAATACACTTCTTTATTCCTTGACTTTGGACTTGGCTTTGTGGCTTGCTTTGGTCAATAGGATGTTAGCAGGACCTAATCTCTGGCCTGGAAGCCAGCCTAGCCAACGGTAGCCTAAAGCAGCCAGATCCCAGATGATCTGTAGACCAATAAGTTCACCAACTGAAACATAAATGATTATTATTGTATGCCTCTGAGATTTTTGAGGTTGTTTGTTACACAGAAGTAGCTGGCTGATACAAGGATCTGGCAGATACAGAAGGCTCCTTGAAAGACTATTCTGAAAGGTTGCACATATTTAAACCCATATCTCCTCTGATAAAAACACAAATCTCCTACTCCCCTCACCCTAGCTCAGAAATGATGACACATACTTGAGGGGCTATGCCCTCTTTTTCTATTGAGCCTTGCTGTCTTCCAGACATCTTCACTAGCCAGGGTATTTTGGTCAGCTTTACTTCTTATAGTTTATGCTATGAAAGGAGTAGGTGGGATTTTAAATTTACAAGAGATCAAATTATATTAGGAGACTGAGGATACTTTCCAAAGTGAGGCAAGTCCCTTGACAGGACCACCTTAAAGGTACGCTGAGCCCAGGGATGGGCTGGAGTGTGGGTCTACCCCAAGATGACCACAGCAGGCCTGGGTGTTTGTGGTCCAGGCTAGAGCCTCTGCCTCTTCCAGCTGGGGACTGTGCATTCAGGGTTCAGGCCTAAGGACAAAGTCTGGCCTGATATATGAAGTCAAATAGGGGTCCAGCATCCTAGAGATAGAGCCACCCTCAAAGAGCTCACTGCCACACTTGATCAGGCCACCTCATATTCGGGCTACTGTGGCCAGGGTCTTTGTACCTTCCCAGGATCCACCATGGGGAACATCTATAGGAACTCTACTTGGACTGAACTCCTCCCAGATAGCCAAAAGGCCTTAGAATGACCCCAGAGATACAGGCAGAGTTCTTCCTTCCACAGCTCAGAGAGGTCTATGCTCTTGTGGTCCCAAAGAACCAAATATGCTCAAACCCTGAGGTCAGCTTCCTCCAGGAAGCCTTCCTTGACCTCCCTGATGGGACACATCTCTCTGTGCTTCTTCAATACTTCTAAATCTTGGCACTTGTTTGGGAGTTTATTCAATATAAATGTAACATATAATATTGTGATATAGAATATAATTGAATTATGTAATCTTGTCCATCTGCCCTGTTACATTATTAACTCCATGAGGGTTGGGACCTGGGCTCTTTTTGCTTGCTGTTCTATTCCCAGTACTTGGCACAGTAGTTTGCATAAAGAAGGTGATCAATAAATCAGTCTTTAGTTTGGTGATATGTATTTTCTTATCAACTTTATTCTCACTGACAAAGTCTGGGGGAGAGCAGTGAGGGATAGTAATGACAACCACAGCTACGACAGTCAGTGCTGTTTATTGAGTTCATATTATACACTGGGCACTGAGCTAAGCGTTTTTCATGAATTTATTTATTTAATACTCACAACAGTCCCAGGAAGTAGGTTCTACTGTCCCTGTTTTAGAGATGAAGAAATTGAGGCTGAGAGAAGTCCAGTCACTTACCCAAAGTCACATAGCAGGAGGCAGCGAGGCCAGGCTAACACTTGGGACTCTATTGGTTTCCTGTGGCTGCTGTAACAGAACTATACAGTGGCTTAAAACAACACAGATTTATTATCTGCTGTTCTGGGGGTCAGAAGTCTGCAGTGGGTCTCACTGGGCTGATTTCAAGATGCTGGCAGGTAGAGCCTCCTTCCAGCTTTCAGAGGCTGCCGGCATTCCTTGGTTTATGGCCCCTCCTCCATCTTCAATGCCAACAGGTTAACATCTTCAAATCTCTCTGGCACTCCTACCTCTCTGTTATAAGGACCCTTATGATTACATTGGATAATCCAGAATCATCTCCCTATCTTAAGGTCCTACATCATATCTACAAAGTCCCTTTTGTCATGTAGGGTTCTTGGGATTAGGACATCTTTGGGGGCCCCCATTATTCTGCTGACTTGGCTGTGTTGCCCTCCCTCCCCACCTTTGGATTCTTCTTAGAGGGCCACAAGCAAATCCTAAAGGGCCCTCTCATTTTGTAAATACCAGAAAAGAAGTCCTCAAACCCACTGATAGGATGGGTTGGCGGTCACAGGGCAGTAACCCTTCCTGGGGAGTAGGGAGGTGGGTGGCAGAAACCAAAAGGCAGTGAGCCTCTCCCTTCTACATCAGCGCAGCACTGAGGCCCCAGCCCTGGGACCACGGGATCCTCTCTAGGCCAAGCTCATCTTCAAGGTAGTGTTTGATATCTGCTGGCTGGCCCCGCCAGGCTCTAAGTCTTCAAGTGTAATTTAGGACAGTTAAAATGAAATGTTAGCAAGTAGTGTGTTTCCCCATGATGATGAGACACTAGTGTTGTATATAGCTGAGCAGCTGGGTCCCTTGATCCATCAGAGGGGGCTGATGCCAGCCTCCAAGCTCACGGCCCATCTCCCATGTGGAATGAATTAACATGGCAGACATAATTTCCCTGGGTCAACGTGCTTCGCCCCGCAGATCTGTCTCCATTCGAGCTCGAGGGAGGCTGACTGCAGCCACCTGCTTGCCTGGCCTTGGAGACCTTGTCTGGGCCTGTCTGACCACCCCCTGCAGCTCCAGCTTTTGCTTCTAGCTGAGAACCAACACCCCCCACACCACCCCGCCTGCTCTAGTCTAATCACCAGGGGGAGGGGAACACAATCAACTTGGGCGTAAAATTCTAAAGTCCTTTGGAAAATGCAATTGGAACATAATCCCGCCTGTTAACATTTCCCAGTTAATTATCATCGGCTGTATTTTTGGCATCAGGGCTGAGCTGGTGGGAGGGGGTGAGGGGGACGGGTGGGGTGGGGGTGGCATCTTTGTCACAATACCAGTTTTAGGAGTCGTTTATCTTGTCTTTTAGACTAATTATCCCAAACTCACCACTAGGCTGTCACACTTACATGCTCCAATAAATGTAGTTTTAAATCAGCCGCTGACTTTGCGGCAGGGGTAGCAGCGTCCCCGGCTCATGTCTAACTAGGGTCATCCATCTGCAATCATGGCACTGAGGGGAGGCGGCACCGTTTGAGCCTCCATGAATGATCATGCTTATTTATATGCAAATATGTTTGACAAATCAATAATGTATGATTTAGCTGTACACGGGCTGGCAGTCCCAGGTGGGGGCTCCACTGAGGGTCTGTTTTGGCCCCTTCCCCATCCCGCCAGGCCTTTGCTTGCAGCCGCCATTCCCCACTGCCACCAACTTCTAAGGATCCAAGTTCAAGGTTTCTTTGTTTAGATCAAGGATCTTGCCCTCATGAGGGTCTTCATTCTATCTTGAGACCTGTCCCAATTAGGACTTTGCCCCTTTCATAAACTTAGCACATTGTTAATTCATCAAATATTTACTGAGCATCTACTATTATGTCTACATCTCTGTCTACATCTCTCTCTATCCATATATAAAACAAATCCTTATAGAGCACTTAGTATGTTCCAGCACTGGTCTTGAGCACTTTACATACACTATCAATTAATTCTCCTAATGAGATAGGTAGTATTATTGGTCCCACTTTACAGAGAGAAAAACCAAGTTGCTCTATTATCCAAAGCTATTCAGCCCAGAGAGTATCAGTTCTGGTTTTTGTTTGTCTGTTTTTTTGTTTTGTTTTGTTTTCTTTTTGGTTGGTGGAGGTACTTGGGATTGAACCCAGGACCTCTTCATGTGAAGCATGTGCTCTACTACTGAGCTATACCCAACCCCCACAGACAGTATCAGGTCTGGAGTTCAAACTCAGGCAAGTCTGACCCAGACTCTCCACTTTCATCTGCCGGGCTTTTTTGTCAAGTACTGTGCTGGCCCTGGGGCTACAGCAATAAACAAGGCAGATAGGTCCCTGACCTCATGGAGCTTTCATTCTGGTGGGTAGATCAAGAGCAAGAACAGAATACAAAACAATGCAAAACAACAACCAAGGCCATGCAAGTACTCAACTAACTAGTAATTCACAAGTCATGATAATTGCTCTGAAGGAAACTGACAGGATGAAGGGCAAACGAAGTCAGAAAACTCACCTAGCTGTTCACAGTGCTGTTGGGGTGTGGTCAGTCCAAAAGCAGGGTGTTAGTCCGTCTTTGCCCACTCCTGGGGACTTCTAATCTGATGGGGGATCCTGGCTGCAAGACCCTCAGGCACAGAATATTTGGTGGTATCCATTTAAAAGCTGGAGAGGAGGTTGGTGATGGCGAGAAGAGTGGGGTTATCTAATCCCAGGGAGAAGAGCTTTGACACAGGTGAGGCCTAATTCACTCCATGAGAGTTTACTGAGTGGACAGTATGTGCCAGATGCCTTATCTTAACCAACATCTACAACAACCTGATGAAACAGGTACTATGATTATCCCCACTTTATAGATGAGAAAACCGAGGCCCACTGAGGGTAAGTGACTTGCCTAGGATTGTATAGCCAGCAAGTGAATGGGGGAGGGGGCTGGCATTCGAGACAGAACCTCTGTCCATTTCTCCAGCTCTAACCCTAACTGTAACTTAACTCTAGCCCTACCTGGATTCTCTAGAGTGTGCTGCATCCTGGGGCTGACTCAGAGTTTTGTTCTTATGCCTCCAGAACATCTTCTTAAAACCATCCAGACTCACTGCCACTGCTTGGATACAGCAGACTTGAGGCCGACCATGCCCAGAGGGGAGTCTTAAACCTGTCAAAGTCTCCCCAGGTCCCTCAAAATAAAGCCTGGCATTCACCGCCTTGTCTGAGCTCCAGCCAAACCGAACTCTGTGTTTTTGTTCTCTGGGTTCCCCACGCCCCTGGCTTTGGGTCATGCACAGGCTGTTCCCTCCGCTGAATGCATTTCCCTCTTCCTTTTTGCTGAGAGAACTTAGTCTTATAAGTCTCTAACCACATGCCATTTCCTCTAGGAAGCCTTACAGGATTTCCTTACCCAGACTAGCTGCCCCTCTTTATTGCTTTCACCTGCCCTAAGTGGTAACCATCCTCCAAGATGGCCCCTGACAGTACCTGCCTTCTGGTATCCATTCCTTTGTGTAGTGCCCTCCCACCCTATATCAGGATTTATCTGTGTGACAAATAGAATACGATGGAATGCTGGTTTGCAGCCCCTGAGGGTGGGTCATACAAGACATGGCCATTTCCATCTTGCTGCCTTGGGTCACTCACTCTGGGAAAAGCCAGCTGCCATGTTGTGAGGGCCCTTGAGCAGCTGTGTGGAGAGATAAATTTGGTGAGGAGCTGAGTCCTCCTGCCAACAGGCAACACCATTGTTCCACAGCCACAAGAGAGTCGCCTTAGAATTGGACCCTTTAACCCTAATCAAATCTCGACTGCAACTTCATGAGAAATCCTGAGTGAAAAACCACATCGCTAAACCACTCCCCTATTCCTGCAGAAACTGTAATGGATAATCAGTGCTTATTGTTTTAGGCCACTGAGTTTTGGGGGTCATTTATTAAGCAGAAATAGTCACCTAATACATCCCATCAATACAACTTCCCATTCTTTTCTTCTGCCTTTTGGACTTGACTGTGAGCTGCATGAGGACAGGGACTGCATCTTTTTCACAGCTGCATCCTCAGCAGTTAGCAAGGAGCCTGGCACTTGGGGGAGGATCATAGGATAATTGGTGAGTGAATGGCTGCCGAAGTGGGAGCTCCCAGAGGCATTTCAGAGGGGGAAGGGGCTGGGCTGGGTCTCCAGGTACCTCTTCCTGTATATCCCCGGAAAGGGTGAGGGCCTCCCCGGGTGGAAACCATGCCGTTTCCCACCCTCTGCTTACTTCTGTTCCTCCACGTGGCTTGGGAAGTCGGTGTGTGTTGGTCTGAACAAACTCCCTTCTCAGTAGAAGTTTCCGGGAACCAGAAGGTAGAGGCAGGAAGCCGATATTCTGCTGACTTGAAAAAGCAGCGGCGGGCTGTGTCCAGATGATAGGGGATCATCAATTCCAGTTAGCGGCTCCCCTCCTGGCTCGGGAGATTGTTCCTGCCTTGTCTCCCAGACTATTAATGCCAACTCTCCCTAGCACACACGGCCAGCCCTAGCTCTGGGCTGGGGACATTCGCTTCCTGCGGGGCTCACAGCCATGAAATATTCAGTGCCAGCGACTTTTCCCTCTCATATTTCTTCATATTCAGAGTGGCCACTCAATTGATATGTAAATAAAGTGCACCAGCACCCAGCCTGTCCCGCGCTGCATTATTTAAGCCGCAAAACGATGCATCATCCGTCACGGGGCCCATTGGCGGGACCCTGCTGGGCGCCGGGCAATAAAGCCCGCAAGAGCCTCATCAGAAGCAGCGGGTGGCCTAGTGGAAGTTCATTTATGCATGAAATATTCAGCCAGCAACAGTGCCAGCCTTAAACATCAGTAATTGGGGGGTTTCTATTGCTCCTAACTAGTGCCTCTAAATTATTGCAAAAGACTGGCCAATTTTCAAATTACATATATTTGTCATGCTCTTGTACCTTTCCTGAACTAACTGCAATGGCTCCTGTGTTGCGGCTGCTTGTACACTCACCGTGGTGAGCTGTGCCCAGTGAAGCCGGGCGCCTCTTCAGAGAACAGAGTAGGGGCTGCGTCAGCCCAGCCAGCCCTGTGCTGCCTGTCCATCTCACTCTCCTGAGTTTTGGCAGTGCCCCTCAATCTGGTCCCCTTAGTGGAGCCATCTTCATGCCCAGGCCAGATGTCTGAGGCCTTTGGGGGCCAAACATCCCCCAGGGCTCTCCTGAGAAGGGTTGGGTCCGACGTCTACCCTTGTGGGGACTTGCCTCATTCTGAGGTCAATCTCTCATTCATTTATTGCGCATCTTCTCTGTCCCTGTGGGAAATGCTGGGGATAGAGCAATGAGCTAGAAGACAGGTTTCCCCAGCTTCTAAGGAGCTCACAATCCCATTTAGACTACTAAATAATCTTTAGGTACTAGGTTATGTTGGCTTCCCCCCACCCCAGGTGGACCCTCAGACCAGAATGTGAATGCAGATTGTTTGTTTGGGAGGTGATCCCAGCAAACAGTGGTGGGAATGGGGAGGTGAGACAGGGAAGGGAAGGAGGTTAATGCAGGAACTGTTCATGAGCTGGGTAACCGGGGTGCAGTCCCACGCTGGGAGATAGTGTGGAACACGCCACGCAGTCACTCCCCACAAGAGGCAAGGGAGCCGGGATATTTATCCAATAACTCCTGTTGGCCCCTTGGAGGGACATTTCAGAGAAGTGCCCCTGCCTGTGGTGTGGGAGGGGCAAGGATAAAGGCAGTTTGCTTGACATCCTCCCAAGTGTCACCGCTGGGAAGTGGCAGCATCATACAAGCATCTGGTAAGGGAGTTTCTCATCTTTCTCTCTGAGTTCTGGCATAGGTCCTGTGTGTGTAGGGAGCAAAGGGGAGGAGGTCCCAGCAGAGGGCTCAGCCCAGTCTGCCCAGGGGGCTGCTGACCTTTTGCACAAAGTGGTCTTGCCCCTCGGTTGAATAGCTGCCTTCGTTGGGTGAAGATGGAAGGAAGGAGGAAGGAGGAAGGAGGAAGGAGGAAGGAAGCAATGCTGATCATCTCATGATCATTTCTGGATCATTTCTAGTTATCTCAAGAAGGCCTTTTCACCTGGCTGGTACCTCTCAGCCTTCAAGTCTCTGTAAAGGGTCACCTCCTCAGGAAAGCCTTCCTTGACCACCTAGCTAAGTAGATGGCCATCCCCTTATTTTTTCCCATAGTCTGTTTCATCCACAGCACTTATTACAGTATAAGGATATCACTTACCTATCTGTTTGCTTGCTTGCTGTCAGGCTCCTCCCACTGGGTGGTAAGTTCCAGGACAGAGTGACCATGTCTATGCAGTTCACTTTTACTCCCAGTGTCTCACCTAGCATCTGACTCCCAGAAGGTCCTCAGTAAATGCTGTTGAGCATGTGAATGAGTAGATGATGGTTGTGAGAGAGGTGTTATGATTCCTCTTGTCACAGATGGGGAAAATGAGGCCGAGAGAATCTGAGGGAATTGTCCTAGGGGTGGAGTTGGGTCTGGAACCCAGCTGTCGACTCCCAAGGCCCTCCGGCAATGACTCCCTTCTACCCCTTTTCTTAACAGTTGGCCTTCTGCTACTTTTCAGCATTATCATGGCCTTGAAACAAACCTGGGAAACCTTGGGGCTGAATTCAACCTTGAGGTAGACAAGATTCCAAAAGCTGAAGTGCCTAGGCAGGGGAGGATGGGTTGAAATCCCATCCTCCCAGTGGCCACCTGCCAGCTCTGTTTCCTGCCCTAGCAGGGACATAATGTCAGCATCGATTCCCAAGGCTCAGCTACCAAAGGAATTTAAGATCCTGAGGAGAAGAAAATATCCAAATATCCAAGAAACCTTTCAGGGCCAAGATCCTTTCTGATAAACTCAGAGGCATTTCCTGGGAGGTAATAACCTTTTCTTTGTTGCTCATTGCAATGGACTGGAATTTCTTTTAATCCCTCTTTTAAAAAATAAGACAGATGAATCTCTGTGGGATTAGGTGATTTTTAAAAAAACTTAAAATTTTAAAATGATCTCATATTTATAGGAAAGTTACAAAAATAATTCAAATAATTGCTGTACATTCTTTACCCAGATTCCCTCAAAGTTAATGTTTAACCACATTTTTGATCATTTTGTGTGTGTGTGTGTGTGTATATATGCGTACACCATTTTTTTCCTGAACTGTTTGACAGTAAGCTGTGGACATAATTTTTGTTTGCTTTCAATATATTGGTGTGTATTTCCAAAAACCCAGGAAATTCTCATATAACCGTAATTGCAGTAGAACTTTCAAAACCAGGAAATTAACATTCATACATTATCATCTAATCCAGATCATCCTCATCCAGATCTCACCAATTGCAGGAATGTGGATAAAATGCCCTTGAAGGAGCAGCAAGGGGCTGGGGCAGGGGTTAAGGAGACCTGGTTCTAATCTTGGCTCCTTCCCTTTTGAGTCTGGGGACCTTGGGTAAATAACAAATTCCACCCTGAACATTGGTTTCTTTCTCTGTAGCATGGGGATTATAATAGGGCCTTCCTCTTAAGGTTGTTTTAGAATTAAGTGAGATAACGGGTGGAAAGCGCTTACCCCGTCTCTGGCAGCCAATACACACACAGTGCATTGCAGCTCTTGCTCTTGATGGCATCGGGATGCTCCGCTGTAGAGTGCCATGCATTGCAGTGAGGCATTCAACACCGCCTCCGCCTTCTCCAGGTTTGGGATGGTGGATAAGGCTCTTGGCGCTGCCTCTGGGTCCACTCCTGGCTTTTTTGCTTCTTCTGCCTGTGGACAGCTATGGCAGATGCCCTTGGTGCACCATGACGCGTCTCTTGGTCCCATCTCTGACTTCAGCTGCATTTGTGGTAGGGGGTTCCCTTGCACGTGGAGAAAGTCGATGGAGCAGCTGTGTGGAGAGCTTACCCAGACTAGCTGAGGTGACCATCAGCTCAAAGTTCTGGACTCCTTTTAATCAAATCCACATACCTGAGTTTTATGCTCATTGGTTTGCTAAGAGATCTCGGTGTTTGGAGGGGCCCTTTAGGGAGAAGGGGAAACTCAGTCACATTGGTCTGATTTGGACAGAACCACTGGCTGTCATTTTTCCTCCTCCCGTATTTCCCCAATCTCCACATTTGCTTCCTTTTCAGCCGTCCTGGCCCCAACCATGGGTGCTTGCTTCTCCTTGATTCCTGAGCTTTCCAAACAAACTTCCAATTAGTGCTCGCCTGATACGAATGTCGAATGGCCGTATGTGGATGCTATTAAAATAATGAATGCAGAAGGGGATAGATGAATAAGGCTGGGAATTGATCTTGGACCCCTGATGAGATCATTAAGAACTGGGGAAAGGGGTGGGAGCATCACTCTCCCAGGTTGAGATTTTCCCTAACACCTCTCCCCTCCTCCATCAACTCCATTCTCTCTGCCCCTCTTCCCTTTGATTTATGAGCTAGAAGCCTCCCCCTCCCCCATTCATTACCCTCATTGCAGCGCTAACTCACCATGGAAAATCTATCTGAGTCAAAAAGGAATTTTTATCTCTGCCTGGGAATTAATGCCTCTTATAGTTTAAACATGCTTTCCTTATGGCAAGAATTATTGCATAAAAAAATACCTGCCCCAAAGACTCAGGCAGGTGCCCTGTAGAAGATGTCCCTTGGCTCCTTTATGGGAGTTGCTTGGCAGGGAGTCTAGACTGGTCACACCTGAGGATGAGATATTGTAGGAAGAAGGGGAAGATGCACAGAGGGGGTTTTGGCTGGGTGATGGAGAGGGGCATGGAGTCCTCCTTCAACTCTTAAGAGCAATCATCTATTTTATTCTTGCCAATATATTCTTGGAATCAAGTTCTCATATTCTGGTAAAAAATAAAGATTTTAATTCTGATGATTTGACTGAATTATCAGAGGTTGGGGAGGGAGCATGCTCCAGGGGTAAGAACCACAGCCGCATAGGTCCAGATCCCAGCTGTACCACTTTATGGGTGTGTGTAGATGACTCCCTGAGCTGCAGGAAAACGGGACTTACCTTGGTTTCTACCTCCCTGCAGCCTATGAGCACCAAGTGAAAAAATACGCATGACATCGCACAGCTCATGTCTGACCCATAGTAAGTCCTCATTAAATGCCAGGTTTCCTTCACTTTCTTCCTTCCTTCCTCATTTGGAGCCAGAAGACATTAAGTCAAGTTTTAACCTTGCCACGTTATAGCAGCCAGGCACATGGTAGGTGCTCTGTAAATACATGCTGCGTGAAAGAGTAACTTACTTCTGGGATCACTGACAAACTCAGCTCTCTCTTTGGCTTATGGAGATAAAAATTCTGCCAAACAGACCTTTCCAGGTGGGCTATGGATTTGCTACTGTCTCCACAGCCTACCTGGATTTTATTTTTCTATTCAGTCACTATGATGTCACCTTCTTTCTTTCTTTCTTTTTTGTGTTAACTTATTTCAATTTAATTATTTGGTTATCTGATAGTTCCTTTTTTAAATTTTCTGTTTGCTCATTGCCTGCCTCTTCCACTGAATTAAAATCTTCATCGTGGCCCATGTCTTCTCACATACCAATATATCCCTAGAATGTGGCTCAGAGTAAGTCTTTAATAAATTGTTTCTTGAGTATATTCATAAATGAGAGAATAAGAAGAATAAATGAAATTGCTTTTTTTCTTTGTTGATCCCTGCTTGATTGTATAGGTGCCAGGAAAGGGATACTGGGCTGGTCCATTTCCAGAATAGCTTGTACAAAGGACCTAAAACTGTAGTTATAGGAGTAGGGGTGGCTATAGACAACACTAGTGAAAAGAGGTTCCTTACCGTCCAATGTAAGATCTCTGAACATTGCAAAAAAGATCTGGGAGGGGAAGAAGGTGGTTTAGGTTGCAAAGAGCAGCTTCTCAGTGGGTGTGGCAGGAGGCAAGGGGATGTTCTGCTAACAAGGTAGGAGAGGGTATTGCCGAAGCCTTCCTGAGAGGGGTACCCTACACAACCCTACCTTTTGAGAGGATGGAAAAGGAGTGCTTCTCTCTCATATGCTTCTGGTTTGATGGTTGAAGGGGAGAAAGTATGTGCTGTCTGAGCTCCCCTCGCTCCACTCCCCTGGGCTGGTGGCATGGGATGGCTGCCAAGGGCATAACTTTCAGAATCACAAAACCTTGTGTCAGAGGCTCTGATTGGCTCACAGGGATTCACGTTCTCGTGGTTGATGGGCTCAGGGGTGAAGTGTCAACTGCTCTGACCTAATCCCTCTGCTGTCATTTGCTTTGGAAAACAGCCTTGGCCTGGCTTTTAGGGGAGTGGGAGGAAAAGGGCCACAGGAAGAGTGAATGGGGTGCATTTGTTTATTCACCCATTCAGCTGCTCAATTAATTCATCCACTCAGTGGATTTTTTTTTTTTTTTGAGCATCCCCTGTGTCCCAGGTACTATGTCAAGCCAAGGAATTCAGTAATGCAAAGACAGATATGGTATCTGTCAACATGAAGCTTATTGCCCAATAGAGAAAAAACATCTATAAGATAAATGCACAAATAAATATATAATCACAATTGTGACCTGCTAGGAAGGGGCATTTCAGATATCAGTTTCCCGATACTAGTTTTCTGTATCAGTTTTTCTTTTTTATTGAAGTATAGTCAGTTTACAATGTTGTGTCAATTTCTGGTGCACAGCATAATGGCTCAGTCATACATACACATACACATATTCCTTTTCACATTCTTTTTCATTATAGGTTACTGCAAGATATCAAATACAGTTCCCTGTGCTATACAGAAGAAACTTGTTGTTTATCTATTTTATATTTAGTAGTTAGTACCTGCACATCTCAATTTATCCCAATTTACCCCTTCCCAACCCCTTACCCCCCTGGTAACCATCAGTTTTTAATTATCACAAGATGCTGTGTAACAAACCATCCCCAATTTGGGTGTCTTAAAACACCATTTATTTATCTCATGAGTCTGCAGGTGAACCCTTTAGGCAAAGCTCAGTTTGGTTGTTCTTCTGGTCTTGGCTTGGTCACTCCTATATCTGGTGGTTGGCTGTGGGTTGGCTGGTGATGGCTTCAGCTGAGGTGACTGGGGTGGCTCATCGGTGTTCACATATCTTGTCTCCAGCTTGGGCACATTCTCATGATGACGATAGATGAGCAAGAGGATGAGTGAAAATACGCAATGCTTCTTGATGCCTACACATCACTTCTGCTTTATTCTATTGGCCAAAGTAAGTCCCAAGGCCTAGATTTCAGTGGTCAGGGGAGAGACGCCATCTCTATTGAGGGCAGCTGCGATGTCATGGGCCAAAGCTATGGATGGAGGGAGAAAGGAGGTGGTGAAGCTTTGGGGCATTGATGCAATCAATCTATGCAGCATAGCCTGTTCATGTAGGATAGGGCACTTGATTTAAATCCAGTGGTCACAGGAGGCCCCTCTGAGGATGTGACATTTCAGCTGAGCTGGGCAGGGTAAGGAGGAATTAGTTAGCCATGTGAAGAGACAGGCAGAACATTCCAGGTTGAGAGCATGTACTCTGTGAGCTCTGAGGTGGGAGCAAACTGGATAGAATCCAGAAACTGGAAGCAGGACAGTATGGCTGGAACATTTGCAAGAAAGGCTTTGGGGTGAGACAAGGTTTGGGGGGAGTGGCAGAGGCCGGCCAGTCTTGCTCTGGAGCTGCCCTGCAAGGAGCAGAGGCTTTATTTGAAACAACAATCATAATAAATCACGAGTGCTCTAACTGAGCATCTGATTGATCCTGGGTTGGGTGAATGGAGAACGTCACTGTCCTTGTCCTTGGAGGATGCACAGAAAAGTGGGGAGGTGGCGAGTCCCATGAGGGAGTGACCGTGCACATTGAGGGGTATGATGAAAGAATGTAGGAACACAATATGGGGTCCTGCAGAGGGAGCAGTGCCTTGATGGGAGGGGGCCGGGGGAGGGGAGCTGGGCCAGGAAGATGAACAGATATGGCAGGTGCTGAAGGAGAAGGGCCTTCTGAGTGGAGGAAAGGGTGGCCCGAGGCTCAATGTGGCTGGGGTGTGGTGAGGTGTCAAGGCAGGAGCTGGGCTGAAAGAGGGCAGACCAGGTTTGTGAAGGATGTTGGGTCAGCTGAGGGGTTTGAACTTTCTTTTGGGGCTGGGGGAGCCCCTGCCATGTCTGAAAGGCAGGTAGGATGGAGTTTGGGCTTTACAGAAGGATTGCTCCGGCCGTGCACGTGTGGAGGTGGTCGGGGCAGGCAGGCCAGAGCTGCTGCTGGAGTCCAGACAAGTGTGGAGAGAACCGAGTGGCAGCAGTGGTGAGGGATGCCAGCCGGGGAGGGGAGTTGCAAGTTCCCTCGGACACCGAGGGAGCTGCTGACGAGGTTGTGTCTGGGGCAAAGCGAGAGGGTCATGGAAGCTGGAGGAGTTTCGGGGGGGGCTCTGGAGAAACAGGAGTGGATAGAACCTTCCTCACCCTGGATTTCTCTTCAGTGAGCTGAGGCCCCAAGAGTTAAAAGGTTTCTTATCCAGTCTGTGATGGTGTGGGAGTGAGAAGGAGGTAATTGGAGGACCAGCCTGGGGAGGCGGATGGGGGAACCACAGAAGCAACCCCAAGGAGGGCCCTTTGTGCATAGTGTCAGGGACAAGGAGAGACTCAAGGAGTTGTGTGAATCTGGGTTCAAATCCCACTCTATGACCTTGGGCCAGTCAAGTCACCTCTCTGAGTCTGAGTTTCCTCATCTACAAAATGGGTACCCAAAGTAGTATTTAGCTTATTCAGAGGTTGAGGAGAGAGATCAGTGGGATAGATGCTTAGCACAGAGTTAAGATGCCATCTAGAAACGCCAGCAGAGCTGCTACCTTGCGTAACTCCAGGGGATATCTTTTACATGGAGAACAAGGTGAATTATTTGATACAGACATTAAGGATGGGAGACCCTGACTGTTGATGGTTTTTAGGGCCAGGTGACCTGGTGGTGCTCAGCCTTATGGGAGTGGGCCTGGAAGGAGGCTTGATATTTAGAGGGATACTGGCTTGTCCCTACACTGCTCTCCCGTTCTTGTAGGAGCTGCCCATCTGTCAGGGGCTCAGGCTGTCAGGCAGGCTGTGGAGGGGCCCTGCAGGCGAGGGACGCTTCTCCTGACAGGGGAGTCTTTCACTGTCAGCAGCCTCGCCTCGGTGGGTTAATAAAGCCATCCATCACCCTTCTCCACGCCAGGAATCTAAATGTCTGCTTAATACCACCCTGGGGGGTGGGAGCCTACAACAGGGCCGCTCACCTGGGGCCAGGGTGCCAGGACAGGAGGAACCTGCCTGGTGGTGTGCAACCTTGCTGCAGCCAAGATGGAAACCCAGCCCAGGGCCTCCCTCTACCTGGTTGACTTGGGCTGCTACGAGATCACTTAGCTTGTGGGCCCTGAGGCTGCGGTGTGACAAACAGCATCCAGGCACGCCTTGAGAAGACGCACCAAAGTTCCTGTTTGCTCTTTTAGTGCTTTCAAAGGACAGATGTTGGCATGGGAACAGGTGCCTGCAGCCCAGAGCTGCCCACGCTGCTCTGTCCCACATATCTGCCTTGACACTGGGTCAGGGATGTGAGGGACTCCTGGGAACATCATTGAGTCCTCACATCTGGCTGTTCAGAGAAAGGCATCTCCACACTAGTGGTTGCTTTGATGCCTGTTTGGGCTCCTGGAGGGAAGATGAGGGAACTTGAGCATCAATCAAACAATTGTTTGTCTGTTTGTCTAAAGGCTGCTGTTTACTGAGCACTTAATATGTGCACTGTGCCTGTGTTAGACCAGGAACTGGGTGCAGTTATTCTCCCCATTGTGCAGATAGCAAACTGAGGTCCAGAGAAGCGAATTGTGCTGCTCAGGAGTCAGCCCAGGTTGAATTCCCAAGCCTCACTCTTAACTGCAACACTTTGTGGGTATCAGGGCTGGGTGCTTTCGTATTTCTCTTAAAATCCTCCCCAAAACTCTGTGCATCAGAGTTATCCTCCAATTTTATCTATGAAGACAAGGAAGTTCAGAGAGGTGACATGAGGAGTACAAGGTCACACAGCCTGAAGGCTCAGAGCTGGGCTTCAACCCAGGTCTGTGACTCCAAATTACTGTGTGTGTGTGTGTGTGTGTGTATGTATGTATTTCCATCAGACCATCAAATCTTTGCAGCCACCAACTCTCTTTTTTTCTAAAGAGAGAAGTCTGATTTAGGATCCTGAAATAAAGAGCAGGTGAAGGAGAGTGCTACTCTGATTAAGTGAGGGCCTGTTCTAGTTATCTGCTGCTGCGTAACAAATCAACCCAAAATGTAGTGGCTTAAAACACAATCATCATTTATTATGTCTCACGGTTTTTGTGAGTCAGGAATTCGGACAGGGCACAGTGGGGATAGATTACTTCTACTCTACAATGTCTGTAGGAAGGCTGGGGGTGGAGTCTGAAGGGTTGTTCACTTTCATGTTGGGTAGTTGATACTGGCTTTATTTATTTATTCAGTTCCAAAGTCAGTCAATTTCTGGTGTACAGCATAATGTTTCAGTCATACATATACATATCTACATTTGTTTTCATATTCTTTTTCACTATAGGTTACTAAAAGATGTTAAACATAGTTCCCTGTGCTTTCAGAAGAAACTTGCTATGTATCTATTTTATATATAGTAGTTAGTAACTGCGGAAGGGATAAATTGGGCATTCGAGATACTGGCTTTTGGTTGGCAGCCTCAGTTCCTCCCCATGTGGTCTCTCCCTGTGAGCGAGTTTGGGCTTCCTCACAGCGTGGAGGTTGGGTTCAAACGTGGGACTGGAAAGACTGCTGGGGCCACTTTTGGAAAATGCCATCAGGCACAGGGCTAGCACCTGGAGCTGGGGGACAGACTCCCTTCCTCCCTCCCTAGCCCCTGAGCAACCTGGGGATTCCAAAGAGTAATAAGAGAACTGTCCCATAACATGTGGCCTGACACACAGGTGACATTTTGAAGGCCAATCAATTCATTAATCAACAGTCACATCACTAGCTAAGTTGCCAAGCGTCTGTGAGGTGGAATTCAGCCTCATCGCTCAGCTCACTAGGCAAGGTCATTCTTTCCCCGTTCAGGTATCAAGGTAGGCACTGCATTACAGCCTTTAAGGGACTCGTGGTTGGTGGAAGAGACACAGTTGTAAATGACTCATTCTAGGCAATATGCTGAATAACTTATGGGTGTTCACTCAGTACAGCCGAGCAGGAATGAACATACCTGGAGGCCCCAGGAATGCTGAGAACCTTCTCCTTGAGGTAGCCCCTGCATTCTGGCCCTCCTGACTTCCCTCTCTGGGACCTCTAGGACCTTTCTACTGTCCCCTGCATTGTATGTATGTGGGGTGGCTTCTACTTTAGGTCCCCCCACCTCTGGCAGTGTCCCCTCCTGGACAGCTCATAAATAGCCTGTCTCTATCAGGGACCTCTCTGGCTCAATCCATCCACCTCTGGCTCACTGACTTTTTGACCAGCAGTTGTATTAGTTGAGGTAATTCTGTCAACACATGCCTTTTGTACCCAGACCATGCCTGGTAAATTTGTTAAAGAATACCCCAGGCTAACACATCGTTATACTCCCAAACTCATCTATCTTTTAACTTCGGATTAATTCTTTTTTTCCCTCTCTCTTCACCTCCTCCATAAATCCTGGTGCACTTAATTAATTCCAGTTCCACTGTAAGGTCCATAATACAGAATTGTTCAAGCAAACACAAAATTAATTATTCTATTTACAGCCTTCTCATTGAGAGGAGCATTTCATCTTTCATAATTACATTTTGGAACGTCCAATTATGAATTCAGGAGCCTGCTGTTTTGCATACGGGGACAGTCCCTGACTTGTCCTCGAGGTAGGGGAGTTGGGCTGGTGGCCTCTTGTGCCTTCTGCCACTGAGCCAGGCACTAGTTCAGCCCCCAGAGGACTTTTTAAAGAGATATTGAGGCAGGTGCAGGATGGTAGGGTCTGGAAAGCAGTGGAGCCCTGAGGGAGAAGAAAGAGGGCAGAGGGAAAGAGGGAGGTAGGGGGATGTGCCAATTTAATTGGGGTCTCATCACAAGAGCAAGAGCTTTCAAATGAGAGAAAACAGAGCTCTTCATCTTGCTAGGTTGGCAGGAAGATTCTTGGCTTTTATGCAAGTCTGTGTGCCAGGCCCACAAGAGCCATCTCATGCCTGGCCTTTGCCCTGCACTCAGTCATGATCCCTTGAGGCCTAACTTTCCCTTCTTCTCTCTCTTCTTGGCCACAGAGGGATGCTTTGGTGGCATGAGTCTCACTGAGCCATCAGGCACTTGGTCAGGACACTTCCAGCAGAGTGGGAGAGCTACTCTCTGCTCCCCAAGGTCTGCTCTCTGCCTCACCAAGGTCATGGGTCAGCATTGCCTCTCAGATGGGAGTGGGTGGGAAAGACACTTGCTCTCTGGCCCCAGAGGGCAATTACTTGGCTGCACCATGGTGCTTGGCCCCCTAGAGTTTTGAGATACTGCAAGAGACCCTGTTTAAAGATTAAAAAAATATATACCAGTTTCCAATGGACTCATATTTTGATGAAATTAAGCACATATGTTTAAAAACAAGTCTTTAAAATATTTATTAAAAGTAAGGTCCATTTTTTGGAATGGGTATGTTCTGCTGGTCCACACCTGGGAGTAGGTCCCCTTCCTTCCATCCCGTTCTCCAAGCCTCACTTCAGAGAAAATGGGGCTTCACTTTAACATAAGTAGAAGGGTTTTCCTTTTCTTAAAAAAAAAATCTATGGAGTTGCTGCTAAATGCTAGGCATCGTGCTGGGCCCTGTGCTGGGCTCTTTGTACATGTTTCATATTTAAGCCCACAGCCACCCTAGGACATTCAGAGGTGAGTTCCTGATGCATGGGAGGCTTGTCTCAGACAGAGGTGTGCAGGAGACCATGAAGAGACTTGAGCTCCAGGCCTAAGTGGGCTGTGGAATCTCAGGAAAATGATTTACTCCATGAAGGCTGTAAGGTGTAGTGTCAGAACTAGACTCTGGACTCAGACTGCCTATGTTTGAATCCCAGCTCCAGTAATGTCTAATTCCCTAGGCAAGTTACTCAACCTCTCTGTGCTTCAGTTTCCTCATGTGTTAAGCTGAGACACTACTACCCACCTCATCGGACTGTTGGGAGGTTTTGCTGAGACCATGCACATAAAGCCCTGCCTCGTATTGGGAAGATACTTACATAAAGGCTGTGTCTCAGCTCATCCATCTGTAGAATAAATGAATTTTGAGTAGAAGGTCACAGTGATGCCTATTGGAAATGAATACTCTGTCGTAGTTCCTGAAGGCCAATTCCTGAGGCATGCTAGGACTGCAGGGGTGGGGCAGGAGTTAATGTAGAAGGATGTGAGAGGTCTTGAGTGTTTGCTGCATCCTCCACTTATATTTCTGCCTGTCCTGTCACTCCCTGATTAAACCCCTCTAAGTTTCCCAGTTCATTTAGAATAAAAATACACGCTTGATGGTGGCCTCTGTGGCCCAGTCAGTCACCTACTTCCTGCTTTTCTCTTCACTCTTTATGCTCTGGCCATACAGGTCTTCTCTTGGTTTCCCCACCTGATATCTTGCCCACCTCAGGACCTTTGCACTAGCCATAATTCCTGCCACACATATTTTTTTCCCTCTGCTCCTCAAGTGTTGTCTCTTTGGAGAAACTTCTCTAACCATCCTGCCTGTGAAGTAGCCCTTAGCTCAGTCCTCCTCATCACATCACCTATTAATTGTCTTCGTAGTCCTTATCACTCTTGGAAAGGTCTTGCTTTTTTTCTTGTTTATTGTCTGTCTCCAAACCATGAGACTATAAAGATCTATGAGAGCAGGGGTCATGTCTGTCTTGCTTCGTCCTCTAGCCCCCAATTCATTGTAGACGCACAATAAATATTGTTCAAGTGAACCCTTTACCTTCGTCCCTGAAGTGACTGCAGCAAGCCTGGAAAAATGAACTGTAACCTCTTGGTTTGTAATTAGCTGTAGAGGAATTGGGCGAGGCTTACTTTTTTCTTTAAATCAGTTTCCTGATCGCGAGGAGACTTCCTCTACCCTAACGGACCCTCAAGGGTCGGGAGAGCCACTGATTTACCTCATAAGTGATTTTTTCCAGACCTGCCCACACCAAATAATTACTTGCTTTCGTGGGCTGAGAATGTCTTTCTGCTGTTCCACCTGGTAGGTTTGTTTTGTTTGTTAATTAGCTATTAATTGCAAGGGCTCCTGGGGGCTGGAGGTTGGAGGGGAGGCCCCAGAGGAGGGCCAGGGGGACTGGGGTAAGTGAGGACCCCAGATCGGAATGAGGATGACCTCACTGGGCACTAGGCTAATTTATTTCAAATGCTGTCATGTCCAGAGAGTCAGTGAGTTCCTGGGATGATGAGTGATTTTGTTAATTAAGTCCTGTAAACACTACAGCTTAATTTCCAGCAGTGGGGCTGCAGCTGGTGGGTGGGAGCTGCCAGCAGCTGCGACAGAGGTTGTCCTTGAAGAAAAAGGCCATGGACGGTTGGAAGTGGGAGAGGACAGGGAGGGGTTTCAAAGGTAGGAACCTCACCCTGTGCATTCTTTTCTCCCTCCCCATTTTGTCCCTTCCCTGTCTCTCTAGGCCAGGCCTTGCCTGTGTAATACCCCAGTTTAGTGAAAAGATAATGCGCATAAGTTCTTTGAAGGGAATTTCAGGGAGAGCTCCCCATCTCCGTTAAAGCCCAAGCTGCAAACTTCCATCACTGATTTTCACTTCCTCCACTTCACCACCCCCCAGACCTCACATCCATCATCTCTTCCATCTTTAAGGCTTACAGTTTTTCTCGGAAGCGTTCTCTGTCTTGCCTTTGCCGTCTGTCTCCTCCAGCAGCCCTGCTCCAGCCCACCACCGTCTCTCTCCTGGAAGACCTCCAGAACCATCTTGTGGGTCTCCTTGCTGGCACTCTGGGTCCCATAATTCTTTCTCCACACAGCATCCTGGATGCTTTTTCTGAAATGTACCTCTGACAGTGTCACTCCTCTGCTTACCATTCTTCAGTGGCTTTCAGCTTCCTTTAAAGGTGAAAGTCATTTCCAAGGTCATTAAGACCCCACTAAGCCCCGTAGTCCCCTTTGTTACCACTCTCAATTGCATAGTTTAGGACCAGTTTCTTTATCCTTCACTTTTTTTGGTGGGGTGGGGATGAATCAGATTAAAAAAAAAACCCACAGCCCCCACAGATACAACCACACCTCACTTTTGCACCCCACTACTCTCCATCCATCAATGAAATTCAATGTGTTGAATTAATGCAATTCAACAAATATGTATTGAGCATCAGCTAGGTGGTGGCACCATGCTGGGCACTGGGAGTGGAGCAGTGAACCAGTCATGGTCCCTGCCCCATAAGGACGGACTCTGACAATAATCATATTATTACGTACAGTGCGAGCACTGTACTGCCATCAAGTCCTCCATGCTGTTTGCCACCCAAGGGGGACTTACATGGCTTCAGCGGCCAGGGAGAATCCCATGACCTGGTGAAGGGCTTCTGAGACCTGCACAGTGGAGAGTGAGACAAGCAAGGCATCAGAGAATAGATGATGGGGAGCCTGGGAAGGGTTCCAAATAGAAGGAGCATCTTGTTCAAAGACCTGAAGTTTGTTTTTTTAAAAAATCTGATTGGTTCCCCCCATAGTATATATGTATTTAATATATTTATTATAGTTTTTCTGTATATGATAAATACATAAATATACATATTCTTGTGTTTGGGCAGTTCTATTTTCTTAAAATATATATTTATAATATATATAGAAAATATGTTTACATACTTCTCTCTATGTATAAAGAAAAAAAATATATTAAGAAAATAGGACTGAGCTGCCCAAACCCAAGAATACACACATACACAGCTGTGAATTCCAGCCTGTCTTACGCTAGAGCCTGGTTGATGGAGGGGGACCTGAAGAGCTATTGGGGGGCAGGTGTAGGGAGAGGAGGTGCCCATGAACAAGTTTTATTTTTGGGTCTCAATTTGTTGGGTATGGTTTGTTGTTATCTTTCTGAGAACAGTCTTGGTTTTCTCTTAAAGTTTTAGTTTTTTTTTCTTTTTTTTTTTAATTGAGTTATAGTCAGTTTACAATGTTGTATCAATTTCTGGTGTACGTAGTTTTAGTTTTATTTGGCGCAGGTTTAGATATTTATCTCAGTGTCTTTACAAAACATGTTTGTATTAGTACTTCTTGCTTTTTCAGGTATAAGCATTATGCCTTAAAGATTTTTTTTAGGATTTTGCATTTTTTTGACCTTTTTTGGAGGGGAGGTAATTAGGTTTATTTTTATTTATGTTTATTTTTAGAGGAGATACTGGGGATTGAACCCAGGACCGTGTGTATGCTAAGCATGTGCTCTACCACTTGAGCTCTACCCACCACCCCTAGGATTTTGCATCTTTTTTATTTGTGCTTGCTTTTATTTTTATTGAAGTATAGGTATAGTTGGTTTACAATGTTGTGTTGATTTCTGACATACAGCATAGTGATTCAGTTATATATGTATATCCTATGTGTATAAGCTTGTAATAACCTATAATGAAAAAGAATATTATATATATCCTTTATGCATATTTATTCTATTATATATTCTTTTTCATTATTACAAGCTATTGAATATAGTTTCTGTGCTATTTTATTTATTTATTATATTTTCTCTCTATATATAATAAATATATAAACATATATTCTTGTGTTTGGGTAGTTCTATTTTCTTAATATATGTATATATTTTACATATGCAGAAATAATATATGTTTACTATACATGAGGACCTTGTTTATTTTATATGCAGTAGTTTGTATCTGATAATCCCAAACTCCTAATTTATCCCTCCCCCTCCTTTCCCCTTTGGCAACCATAAATTCATTTTCTATGTCTGTGAATCTGTTTCTGTTTTGTAAATAAGTCCATTGTGTCATTTTTTTAGATTCCACATCTAAGTGATATCATATGATACTTGTCTTTCTCTGATTTACTTCACTTTCTGTGAAAATCTCTAGGTCCATTCACATTGCTGCCATTGTAGGCATTATGTCTTGATTTCCCACCACAGAAGGTGAGGATTTAACTATCTTTCCTCTACCTGTTCCTGCCACACTCATACATACTTCTTAACTGCCTTCACCCTCCCAGCATGGATCTATCATAATTTCGTTAAGATCGATGTTTAATGTTTATATTATTATGGCTGTGTAAATACTCTTCATGACTGAGCCAGGTGTTAAACTATTATTACATTTCTTGCCCCCACCAAAACTTCTAATTTCCCTGGAGTTAATATTTGTCTTGGCTTTTTCTGAGGCTTCGTTTGCTGTTCATCACTGGTTCAACCCCGGCTCCTTGCTATTTGCCTAAATCACCTATCAAGACACTTAATCACATCAGACCTTCTATCAGTCTCCTTCTGGAAGAGGTCGCTCCCCATGGCTCTGACGTGCTCCCATCTGACCTGGTTGCCTTGACACAGATGTCAATCAGAGCTCTCCCTGCCCCACCCTACTTCTCGCTCACTGCTGGGTTGGATTTCCTGTTTTCTGTATCTTGTCTTCCTCTTTCTTAGTTTATATACACATTTTGGTGGAGCACCTTCTCTAGTTGTGCCTTAAAAAAAATACATGAGAGGTCAAAAACTAAAGACTTCTCATGGCTGAAAATATCCTTATTTTATTCTCAGACTTGATAACTATTTGGCTGAGAGTAAATTTTTTTGCTTAGAATTCATTTTCCTTCATAATTTTGAAGCAAGTCTTTGGTAACCACCTTCCAAAGCAGCCTCAGATAAGTCTCATCTCTTGGTATTTATGCCCCATGTGGTCCCTTTCCCACATTTAATAGGGATGACCTTCGTAACCAGTGGCATATTATAGAAGTGACTGTTGTAAAAGACATGTGATATGACACTAAGAGCCCTGTTTCTGAGGGAGGCCAGCTGCTGTGTCATGAGGACACTCAAGCAGACTTTTGGAGAATGTTCACGTGGTGAGACACTGAGATGTCCTGCCAAGAATCAGTATCAGTTTGCCTGTCATGTGAGAGGCATCTTGGAAGCAGATCGACCAGCCCCAATCAAGCTTTCAGCAGACTATGACTCTGGCCAATATTTTGACTATAACCTTATGAAAGACCCTGAGCCAGAACCACCGAGGTAATCCACTCTTGAATTCCTGACCAACAGAAACTGTGTGCAATACAATCATTTGTTGTTGTTTTAAGCTGCTAAGTTTTGGGTGGTTGATTTGCTATGCGCAATAGATAAGTAAAACATACTGTTTCATCATCTTCTCCTTGTTGAGACATCTGAAGCATTTCTGATTCCTGATCCTTTCTAGGATCTGTTTTTTTTTTTTTTTTTTCTTCACTCTGGAAGCTTGTAGGATCTTCTTTTTGTATCTAGGGTCCTGACATTTTTCTAACATTTCATTATAATATGCCTGGTGTGAGACTATTTTCATCCTTTCTGTAAACTCTTTCAATGGAAACTCATATTTTTCAGTGCTCAGGAAGTCTCTTGAGTAATTTTAGTAGCTTTCTTCCTCTGTTGTCCGTTTCCAGAATGCTCATCATTTGGAGTCTGGACATCTCTGGCTGATTCTCTAATTTTCTCATCTTTTCTCTATTTTCTACTTTGTCTTTTTGTTCTGCCTTCTGGAAAGTATCCCCCTTTATGTTCAAACTCTTACTTTAAGTTAAACTGCTGCACTTTAAATTTCTAAGGCTGTTTTTTCAAAATGTATTCTGAATGTTCATCTTTATATTATTCTACATTTGTCTGATGCAATTGCTTTTCTTATCTCTCTGAATATTATATATATGTCAGTGTATAAGATATTATTATATATGTAATTTTTTGGCAGCAGCTTTATTGAGATATAATTCAGACAACATACAAATTACCCATGTAAGTGTACAATTCAAGGGCTTCTAGTATATCCACAGAGTTGTGCAATCATCACCACAATCAATTTCAGAACCTTTTCATCACCTCTAAAAGGCACTCTGAACCCTTTAGTTATCACCTCTCAAACCCTCATCCCTTCCCAGGCCTGGGCAATCACTAATCTACTTTCTGTCTCTCTACATTTGTCTGTTTTGGACACTTTGTATCAATGGTATAACATATATACATTTTTTGAATTGTACAGTTGTTTTTTTCTCCTGGTTGCTACATTTATTTGCTTTTATCTCCATCTTCCATGTCAGGGGCCTTTCTTCAATGTCTGTTGGTCTTTAGTTGTCTGTTCTCATTGAAGAAGGGGACTAACCAGCTGATTGGACACTTTGTGTGGGGATGGGACTTGTTGGCTCTGAGATACTCCACTGAGTGACCTGTGGCTTATTTGGCAGTGAAACCTCAGAGGTCATCGGTCTTAGGTCTTTCTTTTGGGAATGGGTAGACTCCTAGGGGAGATTCTTTCAGTCTCCCACCTGGAGGAAAAATTTTGGCTGTCAGTGTTCCAAGGAGAACAGCATGGGGAGGTCTAAACATCTAACGTGTATAAATTCACTTGTTCCTCTATTTTTGGTAAGGAACCCTGCTCTCAGCAATACCTGGTGTCCTTATTCGAGAGACCCTTTGTTTTATACTCTCTGGAGAAAAGTTCTCCACTCATCTGCTGAGATAGAGCAGAGGTAGTTGCTTCTCTGAGTAGAAGCTCTAGGAATCTGACTGCTTTTAAAAATATTTTAAACCAATTTTATTTATATTTATTCAGCAAATCACTACTATGTTCCAGGTACTTAAAATTTTTTTAATTTAAAGAATTTTGTTGTGATGAGAACGCTTAACATGAGATCTAACCTCTTAATAGATTTTGGACTGTACAGTACAGTATTGTTATCTATAGGCACAATGTTGAACAGCAGATCTCTAGAACTTACTCGTCTTGCACAATTGAAATTTTATACCTGTTGGTTAGCGACTCCCCATTTCCCTCCCTCCCCCTCTAGCTCCCGGCAACCACAGTTCTATTCCTTGCGTGAGTGAATTGGACTATTTTAGATACCTCATATAAAAGAACCATGCAGTATTTGTCCTTCTGCGACCAGCTTATTTCACTTAACATAATATTCTCAAGGTTCATTCATGTTGCTGCATATTGCAGTTTTTTTCTTCCCTTTTTAAGGCTGAATAATATTCCATTGTATGTGTATATTACATTTTAAGAAATCCATTCATCCATTAATGGACATTTAGGTTGTTTCCAGATTTTGGCTGCGGTGAATGTGGGACTGCTAATGTCTCTTCGAGATCCTGATTTCAGTTCACTTGGAAATACATTCAGAAGTGGGATTGTTGGATCATATTGTAGTTCTGGTTTTAATATTTTGAGACCCCTCCGTAATTTTTTCCATGGCGGCTGTACCATTTTACATTCCTAGCTGGGTACTTTCCTAAGCTTTTTACAGATTCTCCTTCTTTTACATAATTTTTTCACTCCCCACTTACAGTGGTACTTGATCCTTTCAAGTCCTAAATCTTTTGGAAATTCCAGGGTGAATCAGGTCAGTTCTCAGCTTTCCCCACTGTGGGCTTAGGATCCAGTTTTCTCAGGTGTGTTCGTTTGGTTCCTTCAAGAAGTAGACATAAAGATTGCATTAAAAGGACAAGAGATTTATTGGGAAAAACACCTATGAGGGAAAAGTATAGAGGAAGCTGAAGGAGGCTGGGGGACCTGTCAGCCCATGATGCTGGTCTGACCATTTTGGAGGATAGAGGGAAGGAAGGATGGTTGGGTAGACAAAAACAGTCAAATGCTGTGCAGTTCTGAGGAAGTTTCAGCAAAGTCAGTGGGGAGTTCTTGAGCTGAAATCAATTTTCAAAGGAGTCTCACATATCCTAGGAACAGATCTGCCTTGGTATCCCTGCTCTGTTCATTGGGATGCTGGCAGTGAATGTGGTGGAGGAATCAGGGCATAGCAGCTGGGACAGTTGATCAATTACCTTATCCATCCATTTCTGGTAGTTTGGGCAGTTTCCTGAGGCTGTCATTACCCCTCTCCCCAGCATGCTAGGTCTTTCTGGAGACCTTGCAGATGCCCGAGTATAGGGCTTGGCTGACTGGACATCCTCCCATGAGGGTGCTGTCCTAACATTTCATCCTGTTAGATGAAGCCTGTGCTGCCTTGCCCCGCCTTCCCTCCCTAACTAGATAGCCCAGAAATATTATCCTCATGCTGGCATCCCTTCTCTCAGAGGCCCCCACATCTGAGCCTGCTAAGTTACACTCCACACTCTCTACCTGGCAGGAAGCAGGAGGCTGGGACCCCCTGCAGACCCAACCCTGCTCTCTGGCTTTGAGGAGAAAATGCCAGCTCAGATTTTCCCAAGTACCCCAGGAGTCACCTGTTCACAAGAGGGGTGTTGAGAAGGGAGGTGTGATGGGAGTCAGACAGATCTAGTGCTAATCCTGGCTGAGGCGTTTACCTGCTGGGTGACCTTGGGCAAATTCTTTCATGAGGAAGCATTGGCTGATACCCTCTCTCAGCACAGCTCTATGCTGGGTTGTGGGGAAACAAGACACTCTATGGGAGATGGATAGACAGGGAAGGGGAGGACTGAGATACCATGTGAGCCCAGGAAGACTCAAGCACTCACCTGACTCGAGAACATGAGAGGAAATTGGGGCTTGAAGAAGTCATGTGACCACCCAGAGTCCCCTTAGCTCTCTTCTGTATGACAACCACTGTTCCCAAGGTTTGCCCAATTCATAGCAGCAACAGCCCACAGACTCACTCTCCACAGCCAATGCCTGTGTCCCGCTGCCTGTGGAAGGACCAGAAGTATCAGAGAGGCTGGAGGGATGGAGGATGCCCCAGACCTCTGGGTGGACCCACTTGGAATGGTCAGAGAGGCTGTGCTGGTGGCCTGAGATCTTTCCAGCCCCTTTTCTTCCTTTACCTGCAGGACTGGGGCTCCCATGTCCCTGGGCCCTGGGCGGGTGGCACCCACAGTTAAGGTCTTTGCGGGGAACCATTAGGGCTTCTCTCCTTGGCATATCTGAGCAGCGGGGCTGGGTGTGTTCGCTGGGCTGACAGGAAGAGTTATCTCCAGACAGCCCCTCGGCCTGCCTGCTTTCTCCTCCGCAGTCCCCTCCTAATTCATTTTCTGCCTTTAATGTACTGTTGTGGAGCTTCCTCTCCCATTAGGGCCTGTAATGTGCACCGATTCCCTTCAGCTTGACTGCCCTTAATAGGCAGCGTAAATAGAATTTAGTGTGGCGTGCACTAACATCTCTATCCATTGTCCAGAGATTAAATACTTGCCACCAATGGTTCATGCATCATCAGCCTCGAGCCCGGTTTCATAGCTCCCAACGAAAGGAGGATATTAAATTAATTTGCAGGTTGCTTTAGCAAAACCTAACAAAAAAAACCTCTGTGGGAGAAGAACGGGAAGGGGGGGGCAGGATATGTCTGCCCACCATCAATCACGGGGTAGGGTGGGAGTTGTTAGGAACCGGGAATGGGGCTCTTGTCCATTGGGGCTGGGTCCATCTGAGGGCCACACTGATTGGCTGTCTACTTCCATCATGGTCCCCAAGCTGTGGTCCATGGCCAACCCTTCTTTCAGTTTGGAATCTGGTCTGAAGAGTGGAGTGAGGGATAGAGAAAGAGATGCAGTAATTGTGGAGCCTGAGTCCAGAATGCTGGGGCTACTTCCTCCTTCTTAGGGGTGCAGCCAAAGCACAACACATGAAATGCCCCTGTGGGCCTGGCTAGGGAGATCCTGGAAATGTCCCTTTGGACCTTTAGGGATCCTTTGACATCTCTTCTTGTTGGGGGCCCTGCTGGCTGGCTCTGGAAGTCTGGGATGTGGAAGACAGACTGGGAGAAAACAGGGGTGAGGGTCAGCGTGGGGCATTTACTGGTCTTTTTGCCTCGTATGGTGGTTGGTGTCATGGGCCGTCATGTGGGTGAGATAGGCCTGCAAACAGACCATGATGATCCAAGATCCCTGTCCCATGGGTTCCGTGTACCCAGAAACAGGGCTCAAGGTGAGAGGGGGCAGGTTGGAGGGGTTTTGCTCACTTTGAGCATCCTTGGAATGGAAGTTTCCTCCAATTGGTGAATGGACCAAAGGGGATAGTCACTCTCCCAACAGGAACGGTGGATACATGACAAGCATACGTCCATCCTCCACATCATTGCCCTGGCAGACATCACTAACCAATTAAGCCACTTTCCCCTGTGAGAGATAAAAGCCTTAGGATCCTTTCAGCACAGTACATGAAGGTAGCCACCACTAATGGACCAGAGTTGGCACAGGAGAGTTCTGAATTGATTGTTGAGTTGCAAACAATCGTGTGTAATCTGGGCCATCCCTGGCAGACTGGGCAGGACCACTCAGATGACCCAAGCTTGGCCCATATGGCCATCTTTCCCCTGTAGGAACCAACAGACTGGCCAATTACTTGTTTAACTCCAAACCAGAATCTTGCTTCTTTCCAGGTTTTGAGCAGCTTGGTGGATGTGGGGAGACTTTCCTTTTCTCAGATCTTAGCAGATGCTTCCAACCCATCATCTTACCCTTCCCTGCATCACAGGAACGCTGTAGGTCCCTGTGGCTTTGGAGGCAGGGGAGCGGTCCTCAGCAGAGCCACGAGACTCCACTGTGGGCTGCCGATTGCTCCCTCATGGACTCCTCCTCCAGTGGCCCACTTGTGGTGGTTTATTAATAGCTTTTAACACAATCATTTGAACTAATTGAAAATGGAAGTGATGCTAATATGCCCTTATATTTCAGTCCTTTTTTTTTTATTTAAAAAAAGATGCTAAAAGCATTTATCGAGTAGTTTCTGGGGAAAAGAAATAAAAAGGTCTTCCCTCTGGCCATGGCAATGGCGTGGTCTCCTGCCAGCATCCCACATGGGGGGTTCTCGTGGTTTATTAGTGTGATTTAAGGTGTCCAGGTGACCCCGTTATAAAGCCATCAGCGGGAGCTGCCTGGAGACTTCCTTGGCTCCCTGGTAAGTTCCGCCTGGTCTTGAAGGGTGGAGACAGGATGAGGGCTCTTTGGCTGATGCTCCTTCACTGTGGCGCCTCTGTGTGGTTTGGGTGTGATTGTGGCACCGTTATGGGAATGAATGGAGTTTTTTTTTTTTGGTGTTCTTTTGTATTTCCAGTTGGAATTTAAAGTCTTGGGAGAGCAAGGTCTGATTAGCCTAGTTTAGGGTTAGTGACCATCTCTTATTCAAAGAGGACAGGTCCATTTGCCCTCCCCCTCTCCCTGGTTCCTATCTCTGCCCTTCTCTGGACCCCAAAAGGCTGAGTCCTGGATTTGCTTGTGGGCTTCCCATTGGGTTTGCCCGTGGGAGGCACTGGAGGAGATCAGAAGGCAGAAGAAGAAGGAGGTTGGGGTCTTTCTTTCACTCTCCCTTCCTCCTCCGGTGTTGCACTGGTTCTGGTGGCCACTGTCCCCATCGGACTCTGTATCCTGCTGGGCAGTCTCTCTCCATAGTCCTAGCTCTCCCTTCAGCCCTCAGGAGGGGAACAGCATCCCACGGCTGTCTCATCGCCTGTGTTTGTTTCCTTACACCACCTGTGCCTCTGCAACAGGCTCTTCATTATAAACTCCTCATTTGTGCTACAGCTTTGATTCAGGTTATCACCATGGAAGATGATCACAATTCTCTGAAAGGTGATCCCAATGCAGTTATCCTAATAAAGGAGAAGGGATTCCGGATGGCCCCCAAAGCTTTGGTCGTCCTCCATATTCTGGCCCCACTCCTGGCCATAGGCTGAGCCATGGGTCTGGCTTCTCCTTTCCTGCGGGTGTGTGGTTTGGGGCTGGCCCTTGGCTCTGCCTCTGGCTATCTGGGTACTGACCCTCCTTCACCGAGTCCTCATTCTACTCCTGGTTCTCCTGCCCTATTCCCAGCATGGGATTGCATGCCTGTGGTCCCGTTGGGGACCGCCCTGCCTCCCCATCAGTCACCTCCAGAACTACTCCACAAAACCTTCACCTCCATATAGAGCTCCCTCTTAGAACCCTCCTAAGATGGCGCTTTCCAGTCTGAGCACACCAGAATAAGACTGACCAGGAGCTATTTCCAAAATCACTTGTACCCTCAAAGGGTCAATGTTTGCCCTTGACAAGGCTTTCTGGCAGCAGAAAAAGAGCTGGGCTTCCCAAGGAGAGCCCTTTGAGGCCAACACAGAGATGTGGGTGAGCTGGTGACTATTAACAAAGTAGCTCAGGCTGTGGTTTGTGTGCACTTGTGCCTGAAAGTGTGTGTGTGTGCATGAGTGTATGTTCTTGACAAGAGCCCTTGTGGGGAGGGGAGAATTCACCAAAGGAAAGCTCTCTGGACTCCTCTTCCAGGGGAAGGAGTCCCTAGGACTTGCCATCCCAGATCTTACCTCATCCTGGCCCGGGGAAGCAGCTGAAGACATGCTGGGAGCCCTCCTGGAGCCGAGAGGCTGGGTCCAGGTGCCAGGCTCTGTGCTAGACTCCAGAGGTGAAATGTTGGACTTGGATACTGGCTACTTCTAACTTGGCAGTGACTTTCAAGTCTTCCTGGGTTCTCAGTATCTTTATCTGTAATAGGATCGATGTCCTCTGAGAGTCCTGCGATTCTGTGGTTGTTTGAGTGGGGAAACCTGGCTTTCTCAACCTCAGGAGTACTAGCAGTTCAGGTTGGACACTTTGTTCTGGAGGACTGTCCTGTGCATTACAGGATGTGTAACAGCAGTGCTGACCTCTACCCATTGGGTGCTAGAGCACCCCAGGCTCCAATTTTGATGATTAAAAATATCTCTAGACCTTGCTGAGTGTCTCCTAGGGGGCGGAATTGCTCTGGCTGAGGACCACTGTCTGGAGTGATGATTGACGCTCACCATGTGCCTTGGTTAGAGTTTTGCCCAGGACAATCTTAGTGAACAGACTTGAACTTGGTCATAGGTCTTATAATCCTCATTCTGAGGCATGGGACCTGGGCCTGCGTGATCCTAGCTTCATGCAGCAGTGGAATCCCACCCTCAAGGCTTTCCAGCTCCAGCGACTGAGGCCTCATTTATTCAATGATCAGTTAAGGTCGGGACCTGACAGCTGGAGGCCCAGCCCTGCAGTGAGGAATGGTGAGGCCACGTGGGCCAGCGAGAGCAGAAAACAATGGCCCCTCCTCCATCATCAGGTTGCAGGGGTGAGGGAGGGAAAGGTGCTTCCAGAGGCCTGTGAGGGTCCGAGTCTTGGAACCCCCCCCACTGGCCCCCCAGCTCTGTAGCTGTAGCGGGATGCAGTCGTGGCCAGACTCCCTACAGGCCCCTTATCACGTGCAGGTGCTTCCCATAACCAGCCCACAGCCGTGGGGCAAGGGAGTTGAGGTGAGGTCAGCTTCCCGGGGCACCGAACAGGCGAGAAAAGTCAGTGATTAGATGGGGGCAGTGAGTGGGGGTGGCCAGCACAGCTGTTAGGAAAATGAACACGCTGCCCACCCCCTCAAAGAGGGACTTCACCGCATCCTCCCCTTTCTTTGTGGTTTCCTTACGAGTGCAGTCTAGGGTCTGGGCTTGCGGAGCTCTGAAATGGGGCTGTTTCAGACCCATGAAGCTCCCAGGGGCTGCTAGGCTGAGCCCTGGCTCCTGCTGGCCTTTGTCAGGTGAGGGGTGGTGGAGGCGTGTGAAATGGGACTGGACACCCCACGTGCCCTGGGGCTGCGACAGCATGACTGACACCCTGCACTATGGCCAGCACAGGAGGTCCGAGCTCGTGCAGACTTCGTGTTCAACACTCGACTTGCTTTCTTTCATTTGCCCTCCCACAGTTCGGTGAGGCTGGTGCCAATTGTGTAAATTAGGAAATCAAGTCACAGAGAGGTTAAGGGCCAGGCGCAAGGTCACACAGCCGACACGTGCTAGAGCTGAGGTCTGAATTCAGGTCTGACTTAGGGCTGGGCTGTCAGCTGCTGGACCGTACTCCCTCCCCTCCCAGATCCTGGTCTTCTTGCTTCTGAGGGTGTCATCAGGCCTGGGGGTGCTGCATGGTGGGGGCTGCTGCTCAGGAAAGAGGCTGGCTCGGGAACATTTTCTGCAACCTCCCCCCCGCACCCCGCCCTGTGCAGCTGTGTAGTGAGCCCACATCTGTTACCACCACATGTTGCTCAGTGCTACGCAGATGTAAAGTCTCAATTTTTCTAATTAGCAGTAACACGAAGTCTATCTTAATTTTCTCCTCCCCTCCCTCTAATAAACGTGGTATTAACAAGGTTACACGTCTGCGTTTTTGCTGGGTGTAATTGAATCAGGTCGCAGATTTGATTAGTGGGTGTAGGGCACTGGGGTCTGGTCAGGCTGAGGGGCTAGGGAAGAAAGGGGCTCGGTCCCCACTGTGGATGGACCTCGAGATGGAGAGAAAGAAGGAGAGAGAAGAAGGCGAGGGTGAGACGAGGAAGGGAGAGAGGGAAAAAGAGAAGTAGAGGAAAGAGACGAGGAAGAATAGAGAGAGACAAAGAAAGGCAAAAATAGGTAGATGGAGAAAGGGACAGAGAGTAACAGAGAGGAAGGAAGGAGAGAGGAGACAGGATGAGATGGGGGAAGACAGACAGAGGGAGAAAGATACACACACACCCAGCACACGAGCAAGCAATAGATAGAGAGAGAGGAACACAGAGATACTGAGGGCCGAGAAGGACAGAGTGAAGAGGCAGTTACGGTCTGTCCCTTGCTCAGACCTTTCTGCAAAGGCATCCAGGCAGCCGCCATCCCCAAGGCTCAGTAAGGGCCATGGAATATGGAGTCAGAGACTTGTCCCCACCCCACCTCCCACCCGCTAGATGGCATTGCTACTGCTCAGCCTGAGAGCCGCAGGCCCAAGTCGTGGGGTGACTGAAGGCCAGTCAGCTCCCCGATCTGGGCCTTAATTTCTCCATCTGTTAAAAGTGTTCTGTGAGTCCCACTCCCTGCACTGAAAGTCTAAGGTTCTCTGGAGCTGCCTCCCCACCCCTACCCCCGCCCCTTCGACTGGGAACCCTCACTTACAAAAGCCTCATGGTTCACGACTCCAGCCAAGATGATCTCTAGAAGCATCTCTTGCCCAGGGGCACCCTGGACAGAACGGGGGGTGGGGAGTCGGTAATCAAGTGTCTGGAATGGGACCCCGTGGCCTCCACTGGGCCTCTGAGCACTCTAACTGTGTCCCTCCAGGAACCCCCACACCTTTGGTGGCTTCCCGTTGAGTAACCCAAGTTGCGGGGTCCCATCTCTGCTGCCCTCCTCCACCATCCTTGTGGTTCTACACCCTGGATCACTGCCTCTTCCAGGGCCTTGCATGTTCTTCACATTCCCCCACTTCTGCTCCTGCTGTTCCCTGCGCCTGGAATGCCCTTCCCTAGTCCTCTGTCAACCCAAATCAAATGTCCTTTCCTACCTGGGGCCTGCCCCGATGGACCAGGGAACTGGCTTCTTCCTCTGTGCGATCACAAGCCTGTTTCCTGTTTTCATAGGGTCAGATACGTATCTATGCATTTATGTGACTGTCTTCACTCACTGTGTCTCCCGTTGTACCCGGCTGGCGCTTCGTGCGTGTGTGTCTGTGTGTGATCGGGCGTGTGCATGCACAAGTGACGGTGTGTGCAGGAGGAGGGCTGTGGCAGTGGCAGCCGTGACAGGGCTGCATTCCTGCTGTGACAATTTCTCCTGCTGATGACTCAGTCCCCAGGGCCTTGGGAGGCTCTGAGAAGCTTCTGTCAAGGGGCAGTGGCTTTTCCCCCTTCGCTTAAATGAGATATGAATAATTGATTCAGCTCCTGAATAATTAATCAGATATTCAATAAGGAAAGTAATTGTTTGCCACATCCCCCCTGGATGGTCTGGCTCAGCCGCCGCCCCAGTCAGGCTGGGAGGCTGGCGGGGGTTATGGGCCCTAAGGAGCCCAGTGCCAGCTGGGGGAGGTCACCTTGTCTAACACTGCTGGCCCTCCTGCCCGGTTCACCATCCCCTGAGAGGCCACGGCCTGCCTCCATGCGCCAGCCAAGACCTGGGTCTTGCGTCCTCTCACCCGAGTTGTCCATTTGTCCCTGTGCTTCCTGGCTCCGAGATGGGCCCCCTCATCTGATGCCACACCCTCTGGGCACCACCCCCTCCAAAGGTTGCTGTGGCCCAGGGCTGGCTGGCGGGGGTGTGGGCAGGTCTCACTTTCCCACTGCCCCCTCTTCGCCTTCACACCAGTGCAAGCCTGGCTGGCGTTGCCCACCTTCTGTGCGGCGGGGCCAGGCTCCTGAGGGGCATTATGAAGGGGAGGGGACACACTGATGGTGAACCAAGCATGGCTCTGGGGAAACCAGAAGAAGTGCCTCTGAGTGGGGGCCTGCTGGGTCTCCTTGGCCTTGCCCTTCTTCCAGAGAGCTATCTTCTTTTAAGTCCCCTGGGGCCCCCCGTTGCCTTTTAGGGACTCCTACCTGCCCACCCCTCTCCCAAGAGTGTCCCGGAATAAGAGAAAAATCATCCTTCAGAGTAACCCCCATTTAAGGATGGCAGGTGTCCCCTAGCCTCAAAGAAATGTCCCCAAACCTGCCACTATGTGACAGTCCTGGACGAAGGATCTTCCTCAGCAGAAGCTTGGTGGAAACCCTCAAAGGATACTCAGCTCTGATTCTAGAGTCACCTGGCTCTTTCCATGAGTGAAGGTCCCCCTGAACAGAGCAGTGGATTTTTGAGGTACTTGGTCTTTCTACAGGTGGACCTGTTGGATGCTGAGGTCCGATCCTGTAGAGGACGCTATTGATGCCCTGCTTTGCATCCACTGGACCGACCAGAGTCCACCTGCGGCTGCAGACAATTCCTTTGGTCTCTTAAGCCCCACGCCTCTCTTTTTCTAGGCTTGAGGGCTCTCCCTGGTAACACAGAAACATGCTCAGCCTCCAGCAGGCACCACTCCAGTAATCTGCTCAATGATGTACCTGCCGGGGACTGGTTTTCCTCCCTCACTTTTGCTTCCTTGGTTCACCTCCCTGATAAATGACCTCTTGACCTCTTGTCTTAGGGACTCCATTTAGGAGAACCCAAGCTAAGGTAGTCCTTAGGTGTTCCAGGTCCGAGGGGCGGAGAGAGGGGGTTCTGAGCTTGCACCTCCTTGACTCTTTGTGTTAATCTTGAGAATCCAGATGCTAACTGTTCTGCTTTTGATCCCAGTTATAATCTTAATACCCAAGACAGTAGAACATTTCTGCCTCTGAGCTTCTGTCCCCATAAGTGGAACAAAAACCCTTTGCTAGGCTTTAAGTCTATATGGTTGGTTTAAAAAAATATGGTCAGCACAGCTAAAAGAAAGTCTACACTCACTCAGGTGACTGTTCTCCTGGGCTCGTTCTCATCCAAGTGTCAGTAGAAACACTTCTCAATGGTCCAAGTTCCTAGGAGGCTTTAAAAACCCTCTCAACTGTTTAGACAACCCATGGCTGGCTATCCCCATGACTCTAGCTGGAACCTACTGGAAAGGCTCAGTGTTCACTTGTGTGGGTGGCTGCTACCCTCCATTGCCCCCTTTGGTGTTGCCTCTTTGTTAGGACTGCTGCACAACTCCAGAGAGTGCCATTTACATGGATGGTGACATGAATGACAACCTCTAGACTTGTGCAGTGTACAGCCTGAACAACTGTACACAGCAGCCCTGCTCTGAAAAACAGCAGGCTGCTTGATCTTGCTCTCTGGCTACTGTCTCTACTCTACTTATGCCTGGATTCCTGTTCTGCCACGGCTCCTGGCAATAGGATAGGCCAGCAACTTGCATTCTGATGAATGGACTTGGTCAAAGTCTTCCCCCAGCCTTGGGATCTAAAGCATTTGCTGTTAGAAGTACAGGAGGTAGGAGGATCAGAGGAAGCAGGGACTGAAGAGTGATCAGAAGGGACATCAGGAAGGCATCTCTGAGCTCAAGGACCTTTCAGAGGCCTCTCACCTGCTCAAGGGCAGCCTCAGACCCCTGGTCCCATTTCTGAAGTCTGGAGTTGTTCCTGGCACACTGACTCTCCTTGGATCTCCGAGGCTCCTGGGGCAGACCTGTTCCCTGGCCTTTTGCAGTTTTCCCAAGGGCCAGACTTGGAGGCCCTTGGAAAGACTGAGGGGAAACCTGGCTTCCAAAAACGAAGGATGCAGGGAAAGGCGGGTGGCAACATTTAAATCAGTTGGAGGAGCTGCCACCCAGGACCTAAGCTCTGGGTTATTTATGCACGGTCAGAAATGGCTTCATGCATTCCAGGCGCAATCCAATGATTTGTCAATGAGGGCCTCCCTGCGCCCCCTGCCCCTGCCCTGCCTCTGATAACATTTACAGTAAATCTATTGCACTGACCATTAAATCCGAGGCTGCCCCGAGCGATCGCTTCAATGGGGCGCTGACAGGCCGAGAGTTAATAATAACGCAGACGCTAACCTGTTTATTGATTTGCCTTTTGTTCCCTTCATCCTTGCTCACTCCTTCTCCCTCTCGGAGGAGAAATCTTGGAATCAGTAATCAGGTGACAGCCTCGCCCCCTCCTGTTCCCAGCCATGTCATCCTGCTTAAACTCTCCGAGATAAATTAGCCCTACCTCCCCGGCCCCTGCCAGCCGTTCACTCTCTAGTTACTCAGCACAAGATGCCGCATCTGTCACTGGAGCCAGCAGACAGAAAAAAACATTAACACAGACATGAAAAGCTTTTAACTTTGATAAGAGGAGTGCAGCAAAGTTTTATATTTAGCCCCTCCAGCAAAGGCCACAGTCAATGCATTAGGGTGGCTTGTCAGACTCGGGGCGAGGTGGGAGAGGGCTGGGACCACGGGGCTGGGCGGCAGGGCCGTTGCTGGCTCTGGCCTGGGGACCATGGATGTGGGCCCAGGATGGCCACCACCCTGTCCTTAGGGGCTGAGGAAAGGACCCAATTGGGGGCCTTGGTTTCAGGGTTAAAATAGAGATTTTAACCTCCATTTTAAGGTTTTAAGATGTGGTGTCGCATCGAGCTGGCTTGTTTTAAGGCCATGGTGTTGCCAATAGCCACAAAAAACATGTATCATTTTATGGAAGACTGAAAAAAATAACAAAGGAAGGGTTGCTTCCCAGGAGGCAAAACATAAAACTTAAAAAAAAAAGGAATTATTATTTATTTTCTCCTCAGTAGCCAATCAGTTCAGGCTGAGAGTGGTCCCGGACTTCTCCTCCTCCTTATCCTCCCCCCTCTCTCTCTCTCCCTCCCTCCCTCTCTCTCTCTCCTTCTCTCTCGCCTCACAAAACACCTCCCAATTCTTTCAAACTGAGTCTTTGCTGGCTCTCACCACTTCTCCCCTTCTCCTGAATCTATCCTTTTTTTCTTCCTCAAGAAAGGATTTCAGAAATAAAGGAATAATGTGTTTCTCAGGATTTTTGGATCCCCCACCCACTCTGCCTTTCCTCCATTTACCCAGCGAGGGTTCAGGACCCTGTTGGCATGGGCAGAGCTCCCCTGAGCAGGCAGGGAAGGAGGGGCGATCAGTGTGCACATATGAATGTATGTGAATATGAACACACACACACACACACTGCATCACTCCTCCAGGACAGGGATGGCTGGGGTGACTTTGTGGGAGAGTTAACTTGAATGTCCCTCAGAGGAAATAAATCTTTTGAGCAGCATTTGGGAGCAGCACAGGGAAGGTGAGGTCCCAGGCTGGACCCAGGTCAGGGCAGTGATCTTGGTGTGTCCGAGGAGGAGGAGGAGGACGTAGCCGGCTGGGGCACAGGACGCCTGGGGGCCAAGCAGGCACTTGCCCGTGGAGGACCAGGATGTGGGGAAGACTGTGGATGCTGCTTTGGGCTGGGATCCTCCCACAGCAGCCCGTGAAAGAAGTCAGGCGCAAGCGGTTACCGTGGGAGGTGAGCCCGGGAGGCCCTGGCCAGGACTGTGAGCAAGCTAGGGAAGGGAAGGAGGTCTACACAGGGTGTGTTCGTGAGCAGGGTGTTGTTTTGTACAACTGAGGCACGATCCTGCTGGGGACCTCTGGGAGAACGTGTGGGACACGTGTTACCCCCACCACCTCCAGGAGAAAAGAAGCTGGAGCATTTAGCCACCAGCTCTCCTCCATCACTGTTGGGGGGGCACTCTGGGGTGGGAGGTGGGTGGGAAGGGTGCCAGCTTCCTGGTGTGTCTGGCCTGCCCTACCTGGGGCCGGGGTCCTCGGTGGGCTCTGGGGCCAGAGAAGAAGTTCCAGAAGAGGGTCTTGAGTTCTTGCAGTAGGAAACCTCTGATGTTCATGGGGGCGGGTAATGTACCAGTGGCACCTGCTATGAACTCCCAACCACCAGTAAATGTGTCCTCCACTCATCTGCCAGGTGAACTCCGGGAAGGATTTGGGGCCTGGGGATCTTTGCTCTCAGTAGTTGGGATGAACTGATAGCACAGTGAGAAATTGTGAGTTGATTTCTTTTTCTCTCCGAGGGATGGGATCACAACCATCTTTGTATCAGAGTGCACGTTTTCCAGGGTCTAGCTCATAGTCAGTACTCAAAAAATGTTGAACACTACCTTGTCATTGTCATTATTTTTGCACATATCTCCTTTCTCTAGGAGTTTAAGAGCTGGTGGAGGGCAGAGAGGGAGTGCTGGTCAGCTTTTGCCTCCAGAGCTGAGCAAATGAGGTGTTCAGGGAGAGGTTATCAAAGGAAGGAGGGAAGGAAACACATCTAGGACTGTCTGGGGACTTGGTAAGTGGGCTGAGCAGACAGACCCCGTGGGTCCTTGCCTGAGGGTAAAAAAAGGAGAGTGTCTCAGCCCCAGGTGAGCTGAGGGTCCTTTCTCAGGCTGGGAGGGGGCAGGTTCAGGGCGTGCTGAGGGGCCGGGGCAAAGGACAGTATAAGCACTGTTCATGGAGCCCCGCAGAAGGAACCAGAAGCCCAGATCCAAGTGGAGAGGGAGTCCTGGGAGCAGGAGGCCGGCTGTGGTCAGCAGCACCTCCTTCCTGCCCATCTCCCTGGTTTCCCATCTGCTTTCATCCGGCCTCAGAGTCCCAACCAGGCTGGTAAGATCTGGGTGGTTCTGGGTCCGCTCTGACCGAATTCCAGTGTTTTTGACACTGGCACCAGGATTCCAAGTTTGGAAACGTGATTTCTGTCCCCATTACAGCTTTTCCCATGGGGTCCAAACTTGGCTCAGTTTCTGGAAGGGACCTGATTCTCTGGGAGTCCAAGATTGCAGGTGGGTTCCATCCTGGCTGGGAACTGCTCACAAGGGGCAGGGCGGAGCCAACCCCAGCAGTGTGAGTGCGGTGGGGGGGGGGAAGGAGGCGTCTCCCACCCTGGATGCCGGGTATCATTTCACCCACGCCAGACGAGGTGAGTCCTTGGCCGCCGGACAGGACCTAATAGCTCTTGCTCTCTGTATGGCGATAAAGGCCCAGAGAAAGCAAGCCGGCGCAGACCTGCGTCTCCTGTAGCAGCCACAGTTGCTGAATCTGCTGTTTCTGAGAAAGTGAAATTTCAGTCCCTCCGCTCCCCATCGCCGCCGGGCTGTCAGGGCATGTGGAGAGGGCGTCAGCCAACCCTCTGGGCCTCTTAGGAGAAAATGAGCATCCTTGTGGAGGCAAAGACCGTATTTCTACTGACATGGCCAATCTGGTGACCGGGTCCAGGCACATCTGGACCTTGGTGTGAGGGAAGCTGCAGGCAGCTTCTCTATGTGCCCAGCCCCTGGCTGGATGGTGTTGAGGTGGCATGTAGAGGGGCCGGAGGGCATGGTCCACACCCAGCCCTCCAAGGACGGTGATGCCTGTCCCCTCCCTGCCCTCCCACCTTATTTTAAAGAGAAGACCAGTGTTGCATGGGGGAAGGGTCAAGATGCAGTGGAAATGGACTAGAGGCCTGAAGAGAAGGGGTCAGAAGAGGAAAGAAAAGTCCCCTCGGGTGACCCGTTGAAGAGGCTTTTGGTGAACTTCAGAGCGTTAAGTGTGGATGGGAAAGCTAGGGGCCTTGCCAGAGTTACCAAACTCTCTGGTCTACAGTTTTCGAATCTGTCCTCATCTGGGGGATAGAGATACTCATGCTCCGGACTTCTGGAACCTCTTGCCTTCTACATTCGTCGGAGATTGGGAATGGGGAGTTTTCAAGGAGTGCCACCAACCCCTCATCCCATTTCCTTTCTCTCCTAGGCTCACAGCTTTGCTTGCTGTCAGGTGGGCTGTTGTCTGATTCTGGCTGATGGAATGTGAGGGGCAATGATGTACTCTGCTCAGGCCTTGAACCTCCCACATGGTTCTCCTCTCCCTCTCTCTCTCTGTCCGTATCTATGTATCCGTTATCTATGCTGCAGAACAAGTTACCACAAACTTAATGGTTTAAAGCAATACCCAGCTATTAGATCGCTGAGCTCTAGGCTGAAGTCCAGGCAGACTTGGCTGGGTTCTGTGCTCAGGGTGTCACAAAGCTGAAATCAAGGAGACAGCTGGGCTGGGCTCCTACCTGAACTCTCTGGGAAAGACTTTGTTTCCATATGAATGCAGGTTGTTGGCAGAATCCAGGTTTCTCACACTGTCCTGGCTGCCAGCTGGGGCTGCTGTCTGCTCCAAAGACCCTCCACCTTCCTTCTCATGTGGCCTCCTCCATCTTCAAGCCAGCAACAGAGCTTGAAATCTGACTTCCTCCTGTGTCACCAGCGGGAGAAAGTTCCCTGCTTTGAAGGAATCATGCCATTCGTTTAGGTTTCACCTGGAAAATTTCCCTTTTCAAGTCAAATGTGCCGTTAAGTACAACATAATGAATGCTTTCTCATCACACTCACAGGTTCCAGGGATTAGGGGGCACAGAATGTTGGGGGCCATTTCTAGAAATGCTGTCTAACCCCAGCCTCTAGATGCCTGTATGTCAGAGCCCTCCTGGACCTGGGGCCTTAAATCTTTCTTTGGCCAAGAAATCCTTGGCTGGCAGACACTGCTAGTTGAGCCCAACTCAGTCCCTCTTCTTCCATAGTTAATGGAACTGTTGGCTGGGCACGTGGCTGCCTGGAAGAAAGACTACATTTCCTTGACGCTAGCTGTAGCCATGTGACTCAGTCATGTGACTTGGTCTGGTCAATGGGATGCAGGTGGAAAAGTAAGTGGTATTCTTAGCTCTTCTCCCTGCTTCCTTTATCCCCCTGCCTGCATCATGCACGTGATGTCTGGAGCTCCAACTCTGGCCACAGAGATGAGGCCACAATGGCAGAGCAACAGAGAGAAGCCCAGGCCCCTGTCTTGGTGGAGGGTTAAACCAATCCTGGACTGCCCACCTGGGCTTCTATGAGAGAGACAGAAATTTCTCTCCTTGCCATTGTTTTGGATTTACTGTTACACACAAGTATACATAAGCTTAGCTAACACCCTGGCCCTGGGCTTCCTTGTTGAGGTCTTGTGAGCTAGGCTGTTCTGTGGTCTGCGGTGCCTGTCCTCAGCTGGGGCCACTGTCCTTGGCCTCCTCTGGGATGGGGCCCTCAGCTCTGCTGCCTTTGTCCTTCCATTGTCTGAGCACCTAGCTGAGACCTAAATACGTTGTTTAGTTAGACAGTGACTGAGGATAGTTGATGAATACTGACATTTAGTGAGAAAATATACTTCCAGGTTATATCTGGGTGTCGTATTTAAAGAAAATATATTTTTTTTCTACTGTGTATCTTAGCATTTTCATTCCTTACAGCAGGTAAAGCAATTTGTTGGCTAGATTGTGCTTTTCAACACATTTCTGCTGAAACCTGCCCCGACCCCTTCCCCCATGGCTGACCTTTCCCCTCTCTGTGCCCTTGTGACACTTTGGAGCATATAGATGCCCCTCTGTCAAACACTGATCTCTTCTGTCAATCCTGTGGGGTCAGGATCTCTGTCCTACTTGTCTTTGAATCTGCAGAGTCTAGCACAGTGTCTGGTACACGATAGGACATTCATCAATGTGCCAGGCAATTTACATATGTTCTTTTATTCAACCCTTAGAGCAATGCTATGTGGTGCCACTGTCCTCATCCCCATTTCACAGGAGAGAAAACTAAGGCTCAGAGAGGTCCTGGAGATATCCAGGGTTATAAACTAGTGGAAGTGGTAGAGTCAGTATTAAAGCCAAGGCTTTCTGACTCCAGTTCCTTTTTTTTTCTCAGCTTTATTGGGATGTTACTAACATATGATGTTGTGTAAGTTTATGGTATACAATGTGTTGATTTGATAAACATATATATAGTGAAATAGTTACCACAATAAGGTTAGTGAATGCATCCTTCACCTCACATAATTATCTTTTGGTTGTTGTGGTCGTGAGAACATTTAAGATCTATTCTCTTAGCAACTTTCAAGTATACAACAAAGTATTATTAACTATTGTCCCTGTGCTGTGCATTAGATCCCCAGAACTTATTCACTGCATAACTGGAAGTTTGTATCCATCTCCTCTTTTCACCCACCAGCCCTTGGCAACCACCTCTTTACTCTGTTTCCATATATGAATTTGGCTTTTTTGAGATTACATATATAAGTGACATCATCCAGTATTTGTCTTTCTCTGTTTGACTTATTTCACTTGGCATAATGCCCTCAAGGTCCGTCCACGTTGTTGCTAATAGCAGAACTTCCTTCCTTTTTCGTGGCTGAGTAATATTCCATTATATAGGTGTAGCACATCTTCTTTAGCCATTCATCTATCAATGGACACTTAGATGGTTTCCATGTCATGCCCATTGTAAATAATTCTGCAATGAACATGGAGGTGCAGATATCTCTTTGAGATAGTGATTTCATTTTCTTCAGCAGTGGGATTGCTGTATCGCATGGTAGTTCAGTTTTTCATTTTTGAGGAACCTCCGTATGTTTTCCACAGTAGCCACACAATATGAAGTGAAATCGCATGCTTGAACTTGCTAGACACAAAGCAGGACCCAATACATTGTTTTCTGTAGCTGCAGACTCTTCTTTTCTCCAGGGAGGGGGAGGATGAGGAGAAGCTCTAAGCACAGGAAGCCACGGCTAGACAGAGGGAGGAAGACATCAGAATGCTGGGGGATCCCCCCTGTTGGCTGGGGAGGTCAAAAAGCAGCCTGCCGACCTGGAGTCCCTAGATAGTCCTGTTTGATGACCTCAAAGACTTAAGAGAAGACCTCCCTGCCCCTGAGCTGGCTGGGTAGAGTACTTGTCTGGGGAAGAGAGGATAGAAGTGGTATATTGTTAGATTCTGTCGTTTGTATTCATCTTTTAATTCCCTCTATCTTATTTCAACAGATGGAAATGGAATTTTAAAAAAAGATCTTTGTGAGATAAGCTTTCCTCTCTCTTGGTAGCGAGTTCCAAGCCAGCCACTGTCACATGGAAGGTTGTTTGTGTGTTCCTTCTGTGTGAGGCTGGGGATGGTGGGGGTGATGCGGCCCCTGGGAGGAAAGCAAGGATCCTTACATGTCTCTGCTGTTCCCATGCACCTTCCAAGGGTGTTGACAGTGAAGGGCTGAATTGCCTCTGCTCTCACCTTTTTGAGTTTTCAGCATGGGGCTTCTAAAGTTGTTCCCAGCACTTTGGATTCCAGGAAATGTGAAAAGAATCGTTTGGAGAACCCGCACAAGGCTGACAACGTTTTATTTTGCCAAGTAAGGACATAGAGAAAAAAGAAGGCAAACAGCCATCTTCCTGCAGGTGCATTTGAACACCCCCTGCCCATAGGAAGCACAGGACAGTCCATCCTAAGAAAGGCAGTTGACAGTTATGCCCAGATGTAAAATAAGAGGCTCATTTTTATTGTGGAAAAGTGAAATGCCATCCCACGTCAGTAGCAGTTTGTAAAGGCATTCAGGTGCCATGATGTCTCGGCTAAGGTTTTGGCACTAGGAAGATATCCAAACATACTTGAGCAACTTACTTGCTCTGTGGCCTTAAGGAAGCCAAGGGACCTCGTTGAGGCTTGGACTTCTCATCTGCAAAAATGGAGCAAATAAGACCACGTGAGGCCTGAATGAGTTAACGCGTGTGACGTGCTCAGGATGGTCCCCTGCATATGGTCACTGCTGAGTGAATTCTCCTTGATTCATTTTTTTTCAGATAAGAAACTACTAGAAATGTGTATGAGGATGCGAAGAAATGAAGGTACCACAGGTGTCACAGGTGTGGCCTCTGGGAAGCTGGGCTTCTTCTGACTTCTTAATCAGACTTTAGGGCTTCAGCGAGTGCACGCCTTTCTCTGTGAGGGTCTGGAAGGAGGAGAGAATACAGCAGTGGAGCAGGTTCCTGGGGCTGTTATTTCACAGAGGGGCATCCATAAGTGGATACAGGAGGGCACCACTCAGTGTCCCCGAGCATCCTGGCCTAGGTGGGTGATTTCAGTTCCACTCTCTTTCCTGAGTTTTTACTCTCCATCCAGCTGCCTATTGGACGTGTCCCCACGGGTGTCTCACAGAGACCTGAAACCAGCGTCACCTTTCCATCTAAGCCTGCTTCTCTTCCTCTGTCCAGCTCATAGAAAATGATCCCACCACCCACTTGCTCTCTTAAGTCAGGAACTCTCTCACCCTCCATATCCTGCCTCTCCATCATCCCTGTCTCTCATTCTCCAAGTCCGATCAGACCTAAGGCTTGACCACTGACTTCCTCAATCTCTGGGGGAAAAGCCCTGATTTGTGGCAGTTTCCATGGCATGACGACTACTACCTCGGTCGATCTCCAGCCTGATGTGACGTTGGGAAGAGATTCCTGTAACTGGCTCACGGATACTCGTGTCCCCAGTTCACCACTGTTCTGTTCACTTGAAATGCTTTTGTTCCTTCTGGAGGGGCAGTGTCTTTGTCATTTGCTCTGGGAAACCTTTCTGAGTCCTTCCTGGCTGGCTTTAATCAGCACTCACCACTGTGTCCTCCAGTGCTGGGCTTCTGCTCTGCCAATCCCAAGCCCGGAAATTCTTCAAGGGCAGCTCTGAGCAAAGCACCTAGAACCAAGTCTGCCAGTGTTTACTGAGTGAATCCATGAACCTGGGATTTGAATTCAAATCTTTGCTTTGACCTTCCACCTAGGCAGCTCCTTAACTCTAGCAGCTAACAATTCTGCTCCAGATTTGTGCCTTATTTGCTCACTGAATATTGAGCAGAGGGAATTAGTTTTACTTTTTCCCTCTAAGAGCTATCGTCCCTCTTCCTGCCCCCTGCCCCCACCACCCCAACCCCAGGATTCACTCTTGAGTTAGGTTTTGAGGGATGAAGAGGAGTTGCCATTTGGACAGGCTGAGAGAAGTTGTTCTATGTAGATTGGTGTGAAAAAAAAAGTGTGGTGGTGTGAGAAAACATGAGGTGTCTTGGGGAAAGAAAAGTAGTTGAGTACCGCAGGGTGTGGCATGGGAGGGGAGTGACGGGACTTGAGCCTGGAGAGAGCGGCAGGAGCAGCCCATGAAGGCTTTGCCCTTTGTCCTCCTGGTAAATTGAAGGGTATTGAATGGGAGGATTAATGTGATTGTATCTCTGTGTTAGACAGATCACTTTGGCAGCTTTATTGAGGAGGTATTTTGCAGAGGGCAAGGAGAACAGGGAGACTGGAGGTTAGGAGACCATAGAAGGGGCTTTCATAAGCGTCTCTGCTAAGTTGCTTTCCTGCCTGAAGCAACTGATAGAATACACTTGACCCTTAAACAACAGGAAGGGTGAGTCCACATATAACTTAGAGACATGGTTCCTCCACGTCTGAGTATTCAACCAACCATTGACTGTATGGTAAGTACCGTTGTATTTACTATTGGACAATATCCACAGTATAAGTGGACCCTTCAGTTCAAACCCGAGTTGTCCAAGTGTCAGCTGTACTACACTCTTTCCCATGGAGCCTAGATCCTACATCAGAGTCCTTCTCAACACAGCCCTTCAGGCAGTCACAACCAATCAGTAGGACTTGGTTCACTAGATGGCCCTACATGCTCTTCTTGGGCTAAATAATTCTGGAGAGCCTCTCCCACTCTGATATTATGGACTACAAATATATTAACTTAATCAGGAGTCTTCATTTTGACATGGGATAATGCCTTAATTCAAGAATGTGGTGCTCTAATGGTAAACTTTCTGGCACTTAAATCAGTGAAAGGAGGTATTTTGAAGGATCCTGCCAAGTCCTGGTCAAAATGCACACTCTCTGTGGTGTGTTGACTTTCTTTGGGCAGAATATTGTTCCTTTGTCCCAGATATACACAGGAGGTCCAACTTCCTTAAGGAGACTGGTTTCAGGGAGACTGATAAGGAGGCGATTTCTGTTGGGGAGAAAGTATGGGTCTTAGCAAGCTTTGGCTTCACATCTCTGCTCGGCACCTCCCCGACTTCAGGAGGGAAGCAGTCATTTCCTGAGACCAACACAGGCCAGTGCTGGGCTAATGACTTTCAGATTCATTTAATGGATGGGGAAACTGAGGCTCAGAGAAATTAATCAGTAACTTCCAAGCTGTGAGGCTTTAAATAAGTTACTCGACCTCTCTCATTTCCCATCTGCTCGTGTGTAGCACGCGGCTGATAAAGCTCCCTCTCGGGGTTGTTCCCAGAATTAAAGGAGACAATAACTGGGAAGGCACCTAGTAGCTCGTAGGTGCTCCCCCAGACCAGCCCTTCCCTCCCTTCCTTTGGCAGAAAGCCTGGCTGCACTTTCAGCAAAGAAAGCCTCAGTTTAATGTCCGCAGGGAGAAACGCGTCTTTGCTCCGGGCTTTGAAATCCCTGGTGCCCACAACTTAATAGACTTACAATTGGTTAATTTTCTCTTGACATTGATCAGCAACTGGTCACGTCTGGCACCCGCTGGCCTGGCCCTGGGGGGTGGGGGTGGGGGAGCCTCGAGATGCCTGGCCTGGCCTCCCTAACCAGAAATTCAATAACTTTTTCATATAAATTGTCCGTAAGAGAAAACTTCTTGTTTTCGGCAGTTGTCGCTGTTTCAGCATTTTTTCTGTACAAGATGAAAAACTTTTGCATTGAGCAAAATACAGATTTATGGTCAATAAAGTGAAGTTTAACAGTTTATAGGGGCCATACTTTCTTTCTTAAGAACTGATATTAAAAGCCATTTTTCCCAGTCTTTGTGAAGATGGCTCTTCTATCCATCAGGATCCCAGTTTGTTTAAAGGAGGGGAGAATTAGGAAAAACTCTCTCATCAGAGGGCCTCCAAACGTACGCCCCTCTGCCCTCCTGCCAGAGAGCTCTGGCAGCAATAGGGGTTATTTCTCGAAACTGAAGATGGTCGAGCTGGGGACTGGAAGTTGCTTGAAGCCAGAAAAGTGCTGAACCTCAAATGGGGCTTGAAGACTGGGCAAGTGTAGGGTGCTCCTCTTGTACCCAAGATATGTCTAGTATTACTCATTTACTCAGCAAATGTTCACCAAGCACCTAGAGCTGGTGTGTTAGAGCCGGAGCTAGGCACTCGGATGACCAAGGTGAATCACATCAAATTCCTGCCCAGAGGGTCCCCACTGTTGAGGAATGAGTCAAGCAGACAGACAATGGAGTCAGGAATGGGTACTATGGGAACACTGAGGAGCAATACCTTGCCCAGACTGAGGACATCTGGGAAGACTTCCTGGAAGAGGTGATCCCTGAACTCGGTCCTGAAGACGAGAGAGGCAGTGGCCAGGGGGGGAAACATAGCCCAGGAAGAAGGGGCAGCAGAGTGGGATGAGAGCATCTTCCTCCAGGGTGGATGGAGGAAACGTGTTAGTCTCCCGGCTGCTCCTGAACCTCTCATCAATTGGCAGAATCCTGCCCAGTGCTCCTCTGGCTGTTCCTAGTGCCCCCATGGAAACCCCACTCATCCCCAGAGTCCAGGGAGGTCTGGCCCCATTGAAGTGAGGCTGCTTCTTGGAAGCATCATGGCAGGTAGACGTGCTTCCCTTCCCTGTCTCCACCTCCTCACCCCCACCACACAAGGCCATTAGAACGTGGTACACGTTACTGCAGTGCAGATGGTACCTGATAGAAGTGACAATGTAGAGGAAAATATTCAAAACTCTGCCCTGGACGGACCTAGAGATGATCATAGTAAGTGAAAGAAGTTAGACAGAGAAAGACAAATATCATATGGTATCACTTATATGGGGAATCTAAAAAAGTAACACAAGTGAATTTATTTACGAAACAGAAACAGACTTACAGACATAGAAAACAAACTTATGGTTACCAAAGGGAGGGGGTGGAATAAATTAGGAGTTTGGGATTAGCAGATACAAACTACTATATATAAAATAGACAACAAGGACCTACTGTATAGCACAGGGAACTATATTCAAGAAATTGTAATAACCTATAATGAAAAAGAATATGAAAAAGGATATATATATGTGTATAACTGAATCACTACGCTGTACACCAGAAACTCATACAACATTGTAAGTCAACTGTACTTCAACTAAAGAAAGAAAGAAAAAAAACCCCTGTAAGTTATGACTATTCAGGGAATCCCAGAAAAAGTACCAATAAAAAAAGACACCCTGCAGGGATTTTTGAGACTTGCCTCCTTTTTCCTCCTGTCTCAAGGTCTGTTCTTCCTTCTCTCTCTCTCGGAGAAAGAGCCATCCTCTTTAATCCTCTCTGGAGCTCAGTATCAGCTGCTCCCGATGTTCAGGCAACTGCATCCTCCCCCCCACCCCACCCGTGCAATCCCGAACCACGCTCACGTAACACTCACTCACCCAAATACGTAATTCTTAGAGGTAGAACTGGCTGGTTTTCCTCACTGTAGCACACTCCGCCCAGCTTCCCTGGCCCACAAGGGGGACAGTCTTTGACATTGTAATGTCTTTGACATTTCAGTCTGCACAGGGCTTGCCAGCACCCCCAAAATGGAGGCCCTCTTGGTGGCTGCCTCTTAACTGCACAAAAGCGGAAGCCCAAGCTCTGAAATGATCGGGTTTTTTTAGGTCAGTTGAAGTCTTCAAGACCTGCCCCTGCCCCCTGCCCCCTGAGCTGAAAAAACGCCCAGGTGTTGGGGGGATGGGAGGGAGCACTTCCTCCCCCAAGGGCCCAGAGCAGCTCCGGGTGATGGGCACAGGACCATAGCCACTTGTGTAGTAACACTTTTTCTAGCAGCCACATTCAAACAGTAAAAAGAAACAGGTGAAACTAATTAACAGACCCCCAATTAATATTAACTAATCAAAATACGATCGTTTGAACATGGACTCAGTACCAACTTATCAGCGAGACAGTTTACATTCTTTCTTTTTTATACTAGGTGCATATTGTACAGAAGATCTCAAGTTGGATTAGGCACATTCGTAAATGCCCAACTGCCGTGTGTGACTCATGGGTGCTGCACTGGGTGGCACAAAGGTGAGTGTAAACATCTGTGTAGGTGTGCTTGTGCAGGCAAGAGAAAGAGAGAGAGAGAGTGAGAGAGAGGGAACATCTAGAGATAAGGGCTCAGAGAGATACAGGAACCACAGGCGGAGCAGGAAGAGCTTTTGCTGTGCGAAAGAGGGCAGCCGTCATCCTGAAGGCCATGGGGTGGGCGTAGAAGGGATTTAAGTAGAGGAGAGTTGTGATCAGATTCACGTTTTAGGAAGATCCTCTGGATGGACAGAGAGAAGGTATTCAAGCCGGCAAGTACGTTTGGGGACGGGAAGATTTGACTTGGAGAATTGCTTCCTGGATTTCAGGGGATTTTAAAGCAAGGTGGAGTGATGCACATGGAGAGAGGTGGGTGGATTCTGGACCTGTGAAGCGGGTAGAACCCATAGGACTTGTAGGATGTGGAGGGATGAGGGAAGACTGGGAGTCAAAGATGCTGTTTCCTGCCCTGTCCAAATGGATGGATGCTGTGCATTTACTGAAATGCAGAACAGAAGAGGATGCCCAGGTGTGAAGGTGGAAGATGAGGGCAGTTTAGGATGTGTGAGTTTGAGGGTCCTGTGGATGCCTAAGCAGAGGTGTCCATCAGGGGAATGGATGCGTAGATCAGGCTCTCAGAAGAGAGGTGTGGGCTGAGGTGGAGGTGGAGGTGGAGGACATGCTGGTGATGGGGGAGCCCGACCACGCTTCTGACTGCAGTGGGCCTTTCTGAGGTTTCTAACTCCTAAGCCTGTTTTAAGATTGGTAGGTAGGGCACACATACGGTGTACAGCACGGAGCTTTGCACACGTGAGCTGTCAGATGACTGTGCTGGCTGGATGGGGTCCTGCCTGTTCAGGCACCTGCCTTCTACACTTTTGCTTTCACCCAGCTTGGCCATTTAGCAAAGGTTTAAGACAGGTGGTAGTTTGGGGAAAACCGGGACTTGAAATCGAGAGAGCCAGTCTGACCTTGTCCCTGTCTTGGAAACCAGCAGTTCATCAGTTCATCCGTCATTCACACATGCCTCCTGGCCCATACCTGTTTCTTTCTCACCTCAGGACCATCTCTGTCTTCCATTCAATTTTAGTTCTTACTGTTCTTAAATGCTCGGCGTCGGTGACATTGTGCCACACTTCCCAGTCCCCCTATTCAGGATTGGAGGACCAACTCCCCCCACTACTGGGAAGCTTGTCAGCTGATAGCTCTCCGCTGTCAGCCTCTTCAGGAGTTACCCTGGCTGGGGAGAGTTGCCTCATTCAAGGTCATGGTCCCTCCCCATGGCAGCCCATGTCCAGTGATGGGTCAGTGCAGGGGATAAAGGCATGGCTGCTTTGCCCCAACTTGAAACGTGTCTGAAGGGTCATCCCAGCTTCAGAGCTCTCCGTGGGATGGGCTGAGGGCGTCTTGTTTTTCCCACTGTCCACTCCAGCTCCCTTCCCTTCCCCGCGGGCATTGGCTCCAAGAGGACTTGATAATAAACCTCCTGCATGCTAATGTCCCCTTGGTGTCTGCCTCTAGGGGAACTCAGCCTGTGACACTTGGCTTTGTCATCCACTCCAGCCATGAAATCACAGCCCCCATCAGATATAACAGTCTGATTCCCCCTTCTCTCAATCTAACACACACACACAAAATCTTGAGCATCCATTCAGTTGGCTAGTAGGTTTTATATCCTGACATCCTGTCATCGTGCTTTGTTCTTAAATCTATCTTTTGTTACCTGTCTCCCACCCTGTCTCCTCTCTGTCCCTCCCTCTTTTCACATGAGTAAGCTCTGACCCCAACCACAACTGCTGGCCTCCAGGTCCCTGAATGCCGGGGCAGCAGACAGAGGAGATACCTGGAGATCACCGACATTGGTGTCCCTACCCATCACAGCTCCTTCCAGGTACCCAGAGCCAGTGAGGGGGAGAGGGCATCTGAGGGCTGTGTCCCTGTAGTCCCTCGAGCCGGGCCTCGGGGGCTGGGCTAGGATTTCTGCAAGGATCTCGAATCGGAAGAGCCGAAGTCGTAGCTCACGTCCCCACTGAACAATGAGGCTTGATGAACGGGGTGGGCCGTGCAATTGCTGATGAATATCAAACTGATTCCCTAGGACTCTCAAAGTGGCGCATGTGTGCGAGCCAAGCTGTGTTGTCCCGGGAGGGCTCCAGAGGGGCTCCAAGTTTCCCAACTTCCTGCCCTCAAAATTGATGTGTACGAAGGAAAAAGGAGGAGAAGCAAAACCCACAAAGCACCAGTTAGTTCCCAAGGCGAAGCCTGACAGTGTGACTGTCTCTTTAAGCACTTGTGTTTCACACACACACGTATTTTTCAACTGCATCTTCTGACTGACAAAGCTCTTTCTTGCCACAAGCAACCGTTATAAAATTATGACTTGCGCATATATAATGTTTGCGTTCAACAAGAAAACAGACATGCCACCTTATTTTGTGGTTACAGCTGCACAATTCACATCCGGCAAGATTGATCATATTAAGGTTATGCAATCATCTAATTGCAGAGACAAGCCTTGGGTAATAACTCCAAATGCTTGCACTTCAGTTGGCACAGCAGAGTCATTGCTGAGTCCTGATTAGCGCCAGGCAGCGTTCGGGCACCATTAACGCTCTGGCATTGTCTGCATCTCCATTTCCAGCCGAAGCAATCTACCCACTAACTGATCTATGACAAACAGGCCCATAACAGCAAAGCTGTTGGGGTTGCAGATACGTATGTAACACAACGTGGCTCTTTGAGCTGTTTCCAGCTCTTTGCAGCAAAGTTGCTCCTTTTTCCCAGGAGGAAACAGCCCCCAACTCACTTCCCTTCCCTCTTCCTGTTGTCAGGAGGCTGTAGATGACTGGACAAGGAACTTGTAAAATCGTCACCAGATCAGCTCCTACTCAGACCTCAGATTTTGGCTCCAAGGTGACTTTGGTAAAGAGGCTGCCTCTGCGGATTCACCAGTGACATACACCGTCCTTGTGCTTTTTTTTTTTTTTTTTTTTTGGTAATGTTTAGAATAGTTTGCAACTGTACCTGCAAATCCTGTGGGCTCCAGCTTCAAGCTGTATCCAGAACGCAATCACTTTTACCCCCTCCATCCCTTGGGGCTCCAGCCGCCATTGTCTCTCCCCTGGATCCCTGCGTTACTCTCCTCGATGGTCTCCCAGATTCTGCTCTCTTATCCCCCTATCTCCCCTGCCCACTATCTATCCTCAATTTACCAAGCAAAATGCTTTTTAAAAATGTCGGTCAGATACTATCTTCCTCCTGTGAAAAACCCTGCAGTGGTTCCCCACATCAGTGTAAAAGCTGAAGTCTCCTCGCTTTTCCTTGAACACTCTTACCACAGGGCCTTTTACTGACTGTTCCCTTTTCCCGGAAGGCATCTTCCCTCAGATGGTATCCACATGGTTTGCTTCTTCTCTTCCTGGATTGCAGTTAAAATGTCACTTTACCAGCGACACCTTCCCGACTATCTTCTCCAAATAGCCAACTCTCCCCACCCCAGATTTCCCTAGCCCTCCCTGCTCTGCTTTATCTTCCTCTATGGCTTGTATTACCCTCTAACCTACCATACAATTGACTTGTTTATATGGTGGGCTGTCTTTTTGTCCTCTCTATTGTGTGGAGCAGTGCTGTCCAGTGGAACTTTCTGCAATGGTAGAAACGTTCTATAGATGGTAACCACTAGCACATGTGGTTATTGAGCACCTGAAAGGTGGCTAGTGAGACTGGGGAACTGAATTTTTAACTGGGTCTAATTTTAATTAAATTAAATGTCATATATGGCCAGTGGCCGCCATATTGAACAACACAGGTTTAGATTATCTGCTTCATGAGAGCAGGAGTCTTCTGGAGGGCAACTTCAAAGCATGTCATAAGCCCTAGAAATAGTAATACATTATAACCCAGTAATTTTGCTTTCTGAAATTTATCCTAAGAAATAGTTGTTTGTAAAAGAATGTTCTCTGCATTGTCAGAGATAGTAATGAAAACTGGAAATAATCTAAATGTCCAGCCATAGGGGATTGAACAATTCAAATACAGTGCCCATGTGATGGAAACTGTGCAACTATTAAGTTGATACAGATTAATAATGACATGGGTAAAATGTTTGTGATATATTGTTAAATGGCAGAAGAAGACAACTAAACTGTGTCCACGTTATAACCCCAATTTTAGGGAAAATCTATGTGTTATATATAGGGATTAAAAAAAGAATAGAAGAAAATCTACTGGTGGAATTACATGTGATTTCTATTTATTTTGGTGTGTTTTGGGTATACTCCAAATCTTCTCCAATGAATATGTGTCACCTAATTGTCAGTAAGATGAAGTGAATGTATTCATTTAAAAAAAATTTGTTTCTTCCCCTCTTTCTGATTTGATTTTGCCACTTACAGATCTAGAATCTGGGAACAAAGCTGATTTGGGCCCTTTGCCCTCATGTTCTGTGAGTTACAGTCCTCCCGCGGTTGCTGCTGAGGCCTGACTTCCTCCTTTAAGAGATTCTATTTCACTGGTCCTTATGTTTCATTAGTCCTTGGTTCCTTTTTTGAGCACTGGGTGGCCATGAAATGGTTCGAATTTCCCCCCTCCCCTTCTAGAATGAGTCACTCTGGGCGGTTTGTCCACTCTAGTGCCCCTGCAGTGGTCAGTGATCACAGAAGTGTCCAGCTTTGGTCTTGTCATTTGCCCAGGATTCCAGCACTGTGCCTCTTCTTCTGAACTTCGGTGACTGTGTTCTGACCAGAAGCATCCTCTCCCACTAAGTCCTAAAGACTCACCTGGGTCTGCTGAAGCCCTTGGAAAAGTCCTTCTCTGTGTGGGTTGTGGCACTGCCGTTCCTCAGCCTGGAAGCCTGCCTGGTCTGGCCCCTGCTCACCTCCAGCTTCACTCCTCATGTCTCCCCATTTGCACAGACACAATCACTTGGGCCTTTGCACAGCCAGTTCCCTCTCCCTGGAATGCTCTTTCTGCGTCGATTTACTGCCTCTTTCTTCCTCATACACTAAGATCTAGACGAATTCTTTTTACCCTTGGTATGAATGCTGAGGACAATTTTATTGCTAGAGTTACCCTCTGTTGTTCAGTGCAATTCAGTAAAGCGTTTGCCTGTCTCATGCACAGTGCTGGTTTTTGGTGAAACAAGGTTGGAGGGAGGACAGGGGACAGGCATATGCTATATGCCTGCAGCATGCTGGCCACTCTCCATGTGGCCCTCAGTGTAGCAGAGGAGACAGACAAGTAAGGGATAGTATGACACAGTGGACAAATGTCCTAACTGAAGTGGACATGGAATATGATGGGAGTGGTCATTTCTGCTGGGATAAGGCCCGCTGTGAAAAGTTTCAGGAAAAGGCCAGTTCAAGTTGGGTCTTAGAAGGTAAATAACTTTCATTTAAAGCATCTGCCTGGCTCTACCAAGTGGACCCAGCTCTTTGCCTCACTGACCTTTAAGAATCTTACTTCTTTTTTTGTGTGTGTTTATATTCTTTTTTTTAATTGAAGTATAGTCGGTTTACAATGTTGTGTCAGTTTCTGGTGCACAGCATAATGTTTCAGTCATACATATACATACATAGATTCCTATTCATATTCTTTCTCATTATAGGTTACTATAAGATATTGAACGTAGTTGCCTGTGCTGTACAGTAGAAACTTTTTTATCTGTTTTGTATATAGTAGTTAGTATCTGCAAATCTTAAACTCCCAGTTTACCCCGTCCCAACCCCTGTCCCTTCTGGTAACCATAAGTTTATTTTCTATGTCTGTGAGTCTGTTTCTGTTTTGTTCACAAATGAACACAAAATATGTTCATTTGTGTCTTTTTTTTTTCTTTTTTAGATTCCACATATAAGTTATATAATGTGATATTTTTCTTTCTCTTTCTGGCTTACTTCACCTAGAATGACAATCTCCAGGTCTACCCACGTTGCTGCAAATGGCATTATTTTATTCTTTTTTTATGGCTGAGTAGGATTCATTGTATAAATATACCACAAATTCTTTATCTAGTCATCTGTTGATGGACATTTAGGCTGTTTCCATGCCTTGGCCATTGTAAATAGTGCTGCTATGAACTTTGGGGTGCATGTATCCTTTTTAATTGGAGTTTTCTCCCGATATATGCCCAGGAGTGGGATTGCTGGCTTATATGGGAAGTCTATTTTTAGTTTTTTGAGGAATCTCTGTACTGTTTTCCATAATGGCTGCACCAAACTACATTCCCACCAGCAGTGTAGGAGGGTTCCCTGTTCTCCACACCCTCTCCAGCATTTATCATTTGTGGACTTTTTAATGATGGCCAAGGAATCTTACTTCTAAGACAAATGTGATAACTGGTGTACCGTCACCCCTCTAGTCTGTTTTACAGATTGCCTGAGGTCGGGTCTGAGGTGCTGTGGAGTTGATGTCCCAGGAAAGACCCTCCACCAAAAGTAGATTGTTCCTGAGGTGGGATGACTTACAGACGTGTGTTCTGCACTGGCTCCCCGAGTTCTTGCTGCTGTAACTTTCTTCACCTTGCACCCTTCACTGCCTTCCTTCCCTTCCCCGACTCACCTCACCCTCTCCTGAACACACTAGTTTCCCTTGAACCCTTGTCTTCAGGTCTGCTTATAGGGAGCCAAACCAGGACACCTGGTTTCCTTTGGAGATGCCAGGCACTGGTCCCCAGTGTCTCCCTCTGACATCTCCTGCCCCTCTTACACTTTCCTCCCTCTTCCTCCAACCACAAAGTGTTTTCATGCAGGCTTTGGTTCATGATTATGACAAAAAAAGCTTCTGGAGCATAAAACTCAGAGACAATAGGAACCCAGAGAACACGTAGGCTCAGCAAAATGCAGAGAAAGGCTAGGTTTGATTTTACAGTGTGTGTGGGAGCCCGTCTCAAGGGGCTGCCACCTAACGCCAATCCATCACCTTGAGAGAGGTCTCCAGCCCAGAGGCGTTTGAAGTTGGTTACCGTGAGGGCAGGGTGGGAGGGTAGGGGATACAAGGGGAGCCACGTAGTCGATGGACGGGTCCTTTGTCATTTCCCCCTTCGCTTTGGGTGAGGATAAAAGGAAGTCAGTGCTTCTGGCCCTGCGTCTCCCAGGATCCTCCTCCCTCCCAGGCCAGCAGCCCCCTCCGGGGTGGGGCCTTTGGGAGAAGGGGTCCAATCTGTGAGTCTTGCTCTCCGGCATGGGAAAATTGCCTGCTCAGCCACCCATTTCAGCTCCTCCCATGCAGCCGGCTCTCCCAGCCAACCTTTCCTGGCCCGTCCCCGGGCCTGGATCATTGGAATCAGTTGGCATCAGCAGACAGTCACTGACCATCTCCTTGGCTCCCAGCCCCCAGCTGGGGGGCCGTTAGTGTACATCATCTTCAGATGAGGAAACTGAGGTTGGAAAAGAGGCTTGTGAGGTCCTGGCCGCAAAGCCTGTACCTAAAAACAGCATCCCTGAGCCAGGGAGGGAGCTGGCAGGCCAAACCCAGCTTGCTTGGCAAGGTGGCAGTGGAATATGCAGTGTTCTCATCAGGACCAACATCTGGGGCGGGGTGGAGTCTTCATTAAAATGCAGTGACTCCTTTGGCACCAAAATAAAGGTGACATTTATCAGAACCTGCTAAATCTATTCAGTGCTGTCTTCCTTCGGAAGTGCAGGCTTCATGCCGTGTGCCTGGAGAGAAAAGGTCTTTGCCTGTGAGAAGAATGAGGCGGCAAAAAGGGAAGGAGGAAGAAAAGAGAAAAGGCTGGAAAAAAGGGAAGGCGAAGAGGAGGCAAGCCACAGCCCAGCCCGCTCCGTGGACTGCCTGTGAATTGCCTGCCAAGGGAAGGTGTCTATTTGAAGGCAAAAATCAATCATGTTGAGGTGGTTATCCAGCAAGGAGTAGGCTTCTGTCACCTGATAAGAAAATAAAACAAAACTAACCCCCTGCAAACCTAACTCAGATTTAACTCAGCTTTAAGGAGCTCCTAGAATGTTGCTGGCACTTTTACATATATTATGGTATTTCTCACTATAACCTGGTGCGTTTACTGTTCATCCCCACTCTACAGATGGGAAAATCGAGGTACAGAGAGGATTGGTAAGACACTCAAGATCACTCCTCTAGTGTGTGGGAGCTCGAGACCCAAGGTCTATCAAATCTCTGTGGAGCGACAGTGATCTCACTGGCATGGTTTAGAGGCAAGAACTTGGAAGAAAGGAAAGCAAGGTCTGAGTCTAGATTTACCATTTGGCTTTGGAAAACCTCTGCTCCTCCTTGGACTTCCTTTCTCCATTTGTAAAACATGATCCCTAAGACCCCCCTGGTTCTGATCCCCTCATGCCCGTGTTTGTGTGCTCTAGGTCATCCACCATGAAAAAACCCCAAGCCACCTTTCCCAGACCTCTTGCCTAGGCTCAGGTCTCTGGAGTGTAATAAAAGCTGATCAGTGCACACTTATCAAGTGGAAGCAGCATACAGTGGTGGCGCTCTGGCTGCCTGAGTTTGAATCCTATCTTTGCTGCTTACCAGCTGTGTGTTCTTGGGCAAGTTATTTAACCTCTCTGAGCCCTTCCATATAATTATTGCTGTTGTGAGAATTACAGATAATAATGACAGCAAACATAGACTGAGTGATTATTAGGTGTCAGGTGCTGTGTTAGGGGCATGGTCTCATTTAGTCTTTATAACTTCCCTATGAGAAAGTTAGCTTCATTCTCCCCACTTTAGAAATGTGGAAACTGAGGCATAGAAGCTATGATCTAAGATGTGATATATCACGATTCCTGAAAAACAGTAGAAACTCAAAAAAGTTTTATTCCTTGCTCCTTCCTGGTCTATGAGTTGATAATTCCTAAGGACCTCTGCCCCTCCCCACTCCCTAAACAGAACCAGAAGAGTAGCCAGGAAATAAGAATAAAGAAAATTAATTAACTTTATCTAAGGGAGAACGTTATTTATTTTTCTTTTTTAAAGAAGGAGACACTGCCAGACCCAGAGTCAGCTAAAGCTATCCTTTTGGAAGGGACTCTTTCTGAAATTCCTCCTTTTGGGGAACCTCTTTTCCTGGGACCACTGGGGGCCTTGGGTAGACAGATGAGCCTATAGTTTGTCCAAAGAATATTTACTTGGTCCTGTGAATCTTGGTGTAAAAGCATCTGAGAGGCCAACAGCTCATCGAGAGGAGTTTGTGATTCTGGTTAGAACCTGGATCACTAGGGTTTGTGGGCTGCTCCATGCCTGGTGCTGCTTAGAAGCAATCTCTCTGTCTTCTGAGCAGTGGGCCTTCCTGTCCCCATTTTTCAGAGGAGAAGACTGAGGCTCAATCATGCCATCAGCAATTCTGAGAGGCAAGAATTTAGTTGACGACCTTGTCCTCCACCTCCTGCTCGTTTTCCTCCCTGACCAATTTCCTATCTGCCTCTAAATGGTTAACAGTGAGGAGATTAAACACAAGCGCTCAGTGCAATGATCACTGAGCAGTTAGTACATAATTACATATTTTTGTAAACAAGTTTAGACGCTTTTTCAGTGACCTCTCTGTGGCTTTGTGGTTTGCAGATAAATTCCCTTCCCTTCCACACTCTGATTTTAATTGGGAGCCATGACTCTGCCGCTATTGCTCCCATAGCCCTCGGCGCTGTTCCTGGTATGTATGTGTGTGTGTGTGTGCATGTGTGTGTGTGTGTGTGTGTGTCCCACACAAGTGCACCCAGCCATATCATGTGTGTGTACTGTGTGCCTCTCTGTGGCGGTGGCAGAGTTCATGATGCTGCAAACTCATGGCAGATTTTACTGAGAACTCCTGGGCGAGAAGCAGGGATGCCCTTCAGTGTAAGGAAGAGTTCATCTTGGCAAGACTAAAGAATCTAGAGTCTCCAGACCCTGAGACAACTGTGAAGATCTTCATGGGGCTTATTCATTCATTCATTCACTCCACAAATATTTATAGAGGCCCTGCATGGGCCAGGTTCCCTGGAGAAATAGCCCTGAACAAGGCAGATCCAGTCACAGCCCGGCCAGGAAGTGTTCTCAAACTATATTTAATATTTCAACAAGCTGCCGTCAGGCCACCCAAGTTACCTAAAACACTGAGCTTTGCCTTGGATGGAAATTATACCAATTTGGTGAGGTCATCCTGCTGGCCGGAGAATTCTGGATGGTTATGACTAGTCAAACCTGGAAATGAATGATTACCTAAAATATTTAGGATGTTGTTAGCCAAACTCTTTTGAACTATGGACACCTTGGTGGAAGGGTGCAGTGGGTCCAGCTGTCACCAGAGGGGACACCACCTCCCCTCCTCCCCCGTTTCCCTAGTATATGCTTCCCTGCAGGCCTTCAGGGGGCTGGGTCTCCCCAGATGTCTCTGCTGCTGCTGTCAGTGGCGGGCACTGAGGGGCAGGGGGAACTTGGCCCCAAACCACCTGACATTCAGAAGTCTGCACCACTGTCAAATTCCCTCGCAGGCTCTGGGACCCTTCGCTGCATCCTGCACTCCTGCTGCCCTGCTGCTTCCCTGGCTCCTGTCCTCCCAGGTTGGGGACCCTGGGTCCAGGCCACACTGAAGTCACTGCCATCCCTCCTGCACTTATATTCGGAGACTTTGCTATGTTGCAAAAGAGGTCCTCCTTGGGAAGGTCGGTAGAGTTGCACCCATCTGTACCCGCTCCCCCCTCCAGCTATGCCTGTCCTCCTCCTAATAGCCCTGCAAACCCCTCACGTACTTTGGTGGGGACAGGCCACCAGGGGAGCAGTGTCCTCACAGCTCTGCCCCCAATCTGCTGAATGCTGAATCAAGCAGAACCTGCTCCAGAAGACAAAGGATGCAGCTTGCTGGGTGCCAGCTGGGGATCAAATTGGTGAAAAATCAAAGTCCTGGGTGGTGGGTGCTTGGGCAGGGTGTCTCTGGTATTAAAAGGTTAGGATAGGCTGGGCTGTCTGTGGCTGCCATCTGCATCTTTGAAGACTGGAGACCTTTCTAGACTTGACACAAGATCCATCCCACGATATGGGACAGCAAAGCCCAGGCATGAGCTCTGGCTTTGGGATCTATTGGCTGATGTTAAGAGTCCCAGTTCTGACAGTCTTAGATCCTTGCATCTCAAATTGCCCTTCTGTAGAGAGAGAGTTACCCCACATCTACCTCATGGGGTCACGATGTTGACTTTGAGAAGTAAACTGTAAAGGGCTGTGTGCATGTGAAGGAGTGTAATTATAGTAATGTGGTCAAATAGGAGAGCTCTGGGAACAGAATGCCTGAGTTTAAATCCTGGTTCTACCACGAGACTGCTGTGTGACTATGGGCAAGTGACTTAACCTCTCTGTGCCTCCGTTTCTCATCTGTCCAATAGGGATAATAATAGTTCCTAATTCATAGGGTAGTTGTGTGGATGAGAAGACTTGAGCTAATGAATATAAATGGCATAACATAGTTCCTGGCACATAGCAAGTGATAAATGATGATGATGATGATGGTGATGGTGGTGATGGGTGTGGGGATGGGGGTGATACGGGGAGGATGTGTAGACACCAACATTGTCCTTATCCTTGGTGAAGGGCACTTAACCATTTCAAATCTCCTTGACTCTGTGACCTTGACCCGGCTCTGAGTAGGTGGGCAGCTCATTGTGAAATGAATGCCAAGTCTCACGCCATTGTGGGTGGGGCTTGGGGGGGTGGGCAGCAGGCAGGCCCCAGCTGGAGGAGGTGTGAGAGGAGCATGCCCCTGGGGGCCTGTTTTCCCTGGATTCTCTTGCAGGGTCATTGGTGGGTGCCCAGCCCGTGACCTGTGTCCAGACCCTCGTGTGGCTCACTGCCTTTCCAAAAAGGCACGCAGCCCCCGGCACGCTCACCAAGCTGGGATGATTGGGATGTTGCAGAGAAAAAGAGAAAAAATGGGCTCAATAGGGAAATTTTCCTGCCTACTTGACAAGAAAGAGCTGATCTGAGTTGACATCTGGGGACTCATTCAGCGTGCCCTTGATTATGAAGTGTTTTAAGTGGCAGAGGAGAAAAAGCCTCTGCGGCCCGTGAAGCCAACAGTCCATGCTGTGCCTTATTTTCCGTGGGGACTCATTTTCTGAGGAAGTGCCCCCAGACTCCACCTCTGGCCAGATTCCCAGGCCCAGGCGGTGCAGATCAGGCAAAGGAAGGGGATGGGTGGGGCTCCTGGAGGGAGGAGGGAGGAGGGAGGAGGGAGGAGGGAGGACATCCTTGGAGTTCCAGGGACCACTGGACCCCCTCCCTTCAGAGCTGACCACCTCTGCTCCCACTGGCTCTTGTCCTGGGCTGGTTTCTCGGGGTACCTCATCTTGCCCTGAGGTGCAGCCACCTACCACTTCCTAAAAATGAGGGCAATAATGAGAGCCATGGCTTACCTGCACTAAGGCTTAGAAGGTACTCAATAGGTATTAGTAGGAACTTAATGTGTACTGTGTCCCAGGTTCTACAAGTATTTTTTTTAAATTTGATTTTAATTGAAGTATAGTTGATATGCAATGTTAGTTTTGGGTGTATAACAAGCGATTCAGTTATACATACACATACATATATATATGTATGTGTATGTATAACATACATACATATATATATATTTATATATATTTTATATATATATAAAATATATATATTTTATATATATATTTTTTTTTTTCAGATTCTTTTCCATTATAGCTTATTACAAGAAATTGAATATAGTTCCCTGTGCTATACAGTAGGCCCTTGTTTTTATTTATTTTATCTATAGTAATCTGTATCAGTTAATCCTAAACTCCTAATTTATCCCTCCCCCTCCCTTTCCCATTTGGTAACCATAGTTTGTTTTCTATGTCCATGAGTCTATTTCTGGTTTGTAAATAAAATTTGTATTCTTGGGGGCAAATTCCACATATAAGTGATATCCTATGGTATTTGTCTTTCTCTGTCTGACTTACTTCGCTTAGAATGATCATGTCTAGGTCCATCCATGTTGCTGCAGATGGCATTATTTCATTCTTTTTTGTGGCTGAGTAATATTCCAGTGTAGTATATATCACATTCATCTGTTGATGGACAAGTTTCTATAAATATTATCACTTAATTGACATGTGACTAATCTGTCAGCCTTTGGCTGGTTTGGCTTGAATCCTCAGAAGGTATTGATTACCCTGGGGTGGGAAGGCCAGGACTTCCGCACCTGCTGAGCTGGGGGCTTTGCCAGAACTGGTTCTCCCACCTGATGAACCCCCCACCCTCCTGTGCCTGTAACTCCCCATCCTGACCTCTCTTCTCCATGAAGTCTCGCTCAGCCTGTGTGTCCCTTCTCTTCTGGTGTCTCTCCCTGTCTGGGGCTCTCTGTCTTCTGCTGTCTCTGACTTCAGCCATCAGCCCTGTCTCTCCCGTTGATTCCTGCCGGCTCCTTTCCCCCGGCTCCTCTGGAGGGATAGGAGGTACTTGGTCTGCTTGGGTCAGCAAGAGCCTCCTATTCTGTCCACAAAACACCGGCTGTGGTTCCTGTCTTCCCCCTGTCGGATGCCACTTGATTGTCTCTCAGGCCAGTTCCTGAGTCCTCAGTCCATCCAGGTTTCCTGAGAAAGTTGGCACGGGGGTGGTCCTGGCTGGTAGGTTGGGCGGGGGCTGGGCCGGGTTCCCATGGGAAAGCGTGTGCCTGTGTGTCTGTGTGTTCTCAGCCTGTGGTGACACAGCCCCCCGCCTCTTGTGGCCCCCTCTGCTGGCTCAGCCTCCTCAGCTGTAGACCACCTGGGTCGCCCCATGTGGAGAGGAGAAGTCGGGACCTCGGAGCCCAGGGAAAGGAGGGCTGTGGTCCCTGGCAGGACACGGGGGCGAAAACCACGCACTTCCTGGCGCGCCCTTTCCCGGGCTCCCAGCTTGGCCCCGGACTCAGGGAGGGATGAGAATCAGCAAACCCCGGCTCCTCCACGGGGCAGCAGGGCAGGAGGGCAGGACGTGGGTTGGATGGGTGCCCTGGCTGAGTGTCCTGTGGCCAGTCACCTCATCACTTTGAGACTCCTGCCTGAGGCTCTAACAGTGAGAATACTGGACGTGCGAGTCTTTCTGGTGGTAGTGAAGTTACTAGAAATGTGAAGATGCAGGTGTGGCACCAGGTAGGCAGCCTCCACTTCTCACCTCGCTCTTTGTCCTTCATTTTCTCTTCCCTCCTTCCTCCCATCAAGTCATTAAGAGCCCCCCAGGCTCCCTGCTGACATATGAGGCCCCGGGGGACTGTGCGTCCTTGTCTTGAGGAATCTCAGGTAATGTAATACAACAACAGCAACAGAACTAACAATAATAATAACAGTAATAAAATGCAGAATCTCAGATCTCACCCCAGATCTCCTGAATTAGAGCCTAGATTTAAACAAGACCCCTGGGTGATTCAAATGTACATTAAAGGACCGGTCTTAGGAACTCAAGTCCTAGGTTCACCCTGACCCGTCTACTTACCAGCTGGGTGATTTGGGGCAAATTGATTAACTTCTCTAGGTCTTAATTTCCTAATCTGTAAAATGAAGAGAATAATAAAAAGTTACCCCCTGGGGTTGTTGTGAGAATTAAATAATTAATAATGTGACCTGAGGGCATGTGTTGGGCCACTAGGAAGGACCCCCGTCAGCGTGAGTGTGATCAGGTTTAACTGCCTGTGTCGCTGTGCTCCTCTGGCCTGTGGACTAATTCTGATATTAAATAAGAAAGGCTTAGCATCTCACACACAGCGGAAATCCCAGAGGAGTGAAGTGAAGCCTGGGAGCCAGACATCCCGGGTTCAAATTCAGCCTCTGCCTTTTGCCAACTGGGTGACCTCAGACAGGCAACGTCTCCAAGCCTTTGTTTGCCCACCTGTGAAGTGGGGCTGTGGTAAGGTTTAGCTGAGCCCGTCTAGGCACTGAGAGTGCTGACACCTAGTAAGTGCTTGGTATCAGTTTTCTAGCCTAGAACTGGCACATTGTCACTTCCGTCGCATTCTGTTGATGGGGACAAGTCCCAGGACCAGTCCAGTTTCAAGGGGAGGCAAGTGGTTGTCCTTCTCATTGGGAGGAGCTGCAGGTGTGTACAGGGATGGGAGGCATTGCTGGCAGCCCTGTTTGTCTCATGGGTAGAGAAACTATCCATAGGAATTCCACTGTCAGCTCTTGAACTAAAAGTCTCTCCTTTACTAGAATAACTATTGCTATTGGTTGTAGCATCTGGGCTATCGTAGACGGGCTGTAACAGAAGGCAGGGCTTGCTAACTCTGTGTGAGGAAGGTAAGGACGTTTCCACTCCATAGATAAGGCCTGAGGTTTCAAGGATGACCAGGGTGGAAACGGATCTGCAGGAGCGTGTCAGCATACCTCCCCCACCCCCCACTGCTGTCACTGCAGCCCAGGCCAGGCACAGGGAGAGAGGCCCCCACCAGGGGAGTCCAATGGTTGGGGGTGGGTGTCTTAGGCATAGGGGTAGGGCAGACCAGCTGGCTCTGGGGAGCATGTCTGAGCCATCACTCCTGAACTATTCAAGGCCAAGCCAGCTTCATTTCCAATGGCGTTCTCCCCTCTTTCATTTGAGAGACCAATTACCGAGCGTTTTGTACCACAATTACCGGCGTTAAAACCTCTCAGTTCCATTTGATGAATTTTAGTAGTAATTGAAGAGAGGAAGCCATCACACAGGAGATTGTCCAATTGAATCTGCCCACTCTCTGAACTGTGAATTCCAGCCCTCCCGAAGTGGCCTTGGGGGCCCAGGTGGGGACTGCCACTCACTTGCCTCCCACAGGGATGTTGCCCAAGCCCATGTGAGTGACCGGCTCTGCCTGGACAGGTGATGGGAGATGCCTCCAGCCAAGGACCGCCAACTCTTAGGGTCTGACATGGGGAAGGGCTGGGGAGGGGCCTTCAAGTTCTGGTAACTTGTAATCTCCACTGTTTCAGGGCTGGGAGCCGGACTGGATTCATGCCTTCCTTTATTATTTATCGAACAAACACATCTGTAGCATTTACTGGGTGCTGGCCACTATTCTAAGTACATGACAAATATGAACTTCTTTAATCCTCATAGGAACTCCAGAGTTAGGCACATTATTATTATTTCCATTTGATGGATGGAGGAAACTGAGGTTCAGAGAAGTTCATTAAATGACTCAAGGTCACACAGCTGGTAGGTAGTTGAGCAGTGCTCCAGACTTCTTGTTTTCTCATTCTCTTGTGGTGTCTCCCCTTGGTATTTAGGAAAGCCTTAGAATTCCTAAGTACGCTGGGGGAGTGGAGGGAAGGGGTCTGGCCACTCCTAGCCTGGAGTGACAGAGGAGCCTGGGAACCTGCTTGGTGGCGGGGTCAGGAATCATAGTGAAATCTCTAAGGAGGGTGAGAGACTCAGGGCCCAGAGTCAGGGCCACATGGTCTAGGAGCCTCTCCTTACCTGAGGCTCTCAGTCCACACCCAGGCCACAGCGTTCCAGTTTGTTTTGAGCAGAAGAGGTCAACTCCCTGGGCCGTATTTGGTTGCCTCCATCCATCTGGCAGTTGTTCCGGGCCCTGCAGGGAGGAGGAAGGATGGTAAACCTTCTGCCTTCATAGATTCCATTCCTTTGTAAATTCAGGCAGATCAATCTGGCACCAGCTCTGTGGCGAGGACATTTGCAGACGGGGAAACAGGCTTAACAAGGAAACGCCACTTACCCAAGATCTCGTGGCCCAAGTGTGGCTGAGTAAGGCTTGAAACTCAGCTCCGTTTAACTCTCAGATCCCTGCTCTATCCACTGCATCCACTACCTGTCCATCAGGACAAGGGCAAACCATTCACATGAGGGGATGGGCCCCTAGACACCGTCTGCGGGCACCTCACTAACCTGCGATGGGCATTGTCTGTTTGCCTGACTGTTGCCCCTATCTGACTGGGAGCTCTGGGTCTGAATTCTCTTCAAATCCACCCCAGGGCTTGTCCCACTGGCAGCTTTTGGTAAATGGCTATTGGTGGGGCAGTTGAATGGGGAGTTAAAACGGAAATGTTCTGGCATCTGAAAACCTCGCTGGAGATAACTCCCTTTCCTTGACTTCTGAGGTCAGTGGCTGAGTTGGTTTCGCTGAGAAGAAACATGGAGGCTCTTTCCAGGAAGGTCACTGGGTTTGGTCTTACTTAGAACTTGGAGATGTTAATTCCACAGTCCCACTCTTTCCTGTAACTAGCAGCCCAGCCTTAGGTCAGTAGTCCTCCTGACCTAAGGGTTTACTCCCCCAGGGCTCAGGCAGAGACTAGGCTGGGGTCAATGGCACAGGGCAGGTGAGGTGCCAAAGCTCTGGGGTCTAGCTGGGGAGGGATAAGTGTACATGTCAGGGGACAGACGGGCTCCCTGATGGCTTCAGATCAGTGGATCTCAACTTTAATGGCGTCAGAGTCACCTAGAGAGCTTATTTAAACAGAGATTACAGGGCTCTACCCTCAGAAATTCTAATGTAGGTCTTGGTGGGGCGAGAAGAGGGTAGGGGAGAAGAGAGCTGAGAATTTGCATTTCTAACAGGTCCCAGGTGACGCTGACACCGCAAGTCTGGGGACCAGACTTTCCACTTTGACCAGAATGATGACTTTGGCCATTTCTCCCTTGGCCCTTCCCTTGGAAGGTGTACCCGCTGGCCCTGGACTGTGCTCCTACCCCAGCCCACCCCAGCGTGCTGTGAAGGGGTGCTGGTGACAGCCAGGGCCAGGGCAGTTCAGGCAGGACCACCAAGCTGATGGGGACTTTGCAGAAAGGACCCTGGGGCAGAGCACGTGTGGCCACGGGAGGCAGCTATGATGCTCACCACCAGGAAGGGACTGAATCAGAGACGGGGGTGCCCCACAGAGTGCTCTAGAAAACCCTTCCGATGCAAAGCTGGGTGGCTGGGTGGAATAGTAGGAAGATCACACAGGGAAGGCTCTGCTAGAAGTCTCTGGCTCTGTGTGTGTATGTGTGAGAGAGATTTTGACCAAATTACTTCCCTTATTGCCTCAGTTTATTCATCAGTAAAGTGGGGCTAATTATACTTTCCATGGTTGGTGTCAGGATATAATTGAGATTATAAACGAGACAGCTCCCAGCACGATACTGCCATTAAGTGTCAGTCCCTCTCCATTTTTCCATTTTCTTTCTCCATCCCAGAGATTTCATACCCTCAGTTAGCTGGGGCACCCCTCTGTCTTCCAGCTTCTTCCTGTCCTCTCCAGCCACTGGACCATCAGTCTATGTTATTATAAAAAAGAGGCTGAATTTTAATTTGTGGAATGTTTCTTTCTTCTTTTTCCTTTTTTTTTTTTTAAGAAAAGCCTAATTAGGAAGCCCGTTAAATGCCTGCAATTCCAATATAATTCTATTAAATTCTCCCTGTAAAGTTAATGTTACAGACTTTTTAACAGATGTTTTAATTAGGCATTGTTATTAAAGAGAATACTGTAGAAATTAAAACCAGACCCTAAATGGGGGAAGAAAGGCAGTTTTCTTGTGCTGGGTAAATGGTGGCAGCCGCCCAGCGAAAAGCTGTTGGCAGCAGGTCATGAAAAACACACACAAAAGGAGAGGGAATGCTTGGCACGATCCACAGTGCTCAGCAAGAAGGAAAAATGCCCGCGCCTGGTCCACTCAGCCAGCACAGCCTCTGGCCCAGCACAACCTCTAGCCCCAGCACTGCGGAAAGTGGGGAGATGGGTTGGGGAAAGGGGCAGAGGTTCACTGGCCAGGACTGACAGATTTGGGGAGGGTGTCTCTGACTATTGGGGTTGATCCATTTAGGTTCCCCTTATCTGCTCTTCTTGGCAGCCATGAGTCTTACCCATTTTATAGCAAGGCGACTGAGGCTCAGAGACCTCTAGGCATTTGCCTGAGTGGACACAGGAGGGACGTGGGTTTCCTGCTGGGTTCAGTTTCCCGAAGTGGAACTTGGATTTTCTGCTGTCTGGTGCTGGTCCATTACTGCAATCCAGTGGTTATATATACGGCATGAGCTTGGAAGCCAGAAGGACCTGGGTTGAAGTCCAGGCTTTGCTGCTTGCTGGCTGAGTGTCCTTAGGCTAGTTGCTGCGTCTCTTTGAGCCTCAATGTCCTCATCTGTAAAACGACAAAATAATAGGACCTATTGATTCATGGGGTAAATTGAGAGACTGCAAATAATGGACTAAGCACAGGGCCTGGCAGATGCCGGGTGCTCAGGGAGCGACAATAGACACAATAAGGGCTTTTGGCTGGTGAGTGGCAGGGCTGGGGCTCCAATCTAGATGGTCTGCAGCACTAGGCTGTCCCCTACCATTGGCTGCCACTGCTGGGCCCTGTTATCTGGAGAGTAACCTCACCTTTGATGCCAGCCAAGCAAGGGATCGGCCGGAGAGTGTGGCTGGGCTCAGGTAAACCGTCCTGCCCCTGGAGATAGAGTCACTGGTTGCCATGGAGACCCCAGAGAGCTATCTGGCTCTCTCAGAGATGAGCCACACAACCATGGCTGCTCTAAGGTTGGGGGAGAGGAGTGAAGCTGGAGAGACCTGGATTCAAGTCCTGCTTCTTCTGGTGGCAGTCATGAAGCCACTAGCATATTGGCCTGTGGCTCTGCTCCTCTGAGTCTGCATCTTGCTATCTCCTTCTCCTGGGCATTGAGCCAAGGGTCTGGGTGGGAGGGAATGCTTCCAGAAGGCATTGAAGTGACTGACACACCCTCTGGGTGCATCCAGTGACATCCTCAGATTTACCTTTCCCAGGGGGTAATTTTCCTGTCCATCCTCCAAGTCTGTCAGCCTGAGATTATTCAAGTAATGTTTATTTCAGTCCCATGACCCAGATAGATCTGCCATGAGCACTTTCTTGGGAGTTTGAAAGGGAGAAATAATTGAAAGGGGAGCCACCACGTGGGTCTTGTCTCTCTTGCCCCTCCTGGGGGAAGCTCCGCTCCTTCTAACCTGTGCCCATTGGAGCTGACACACGTTTCCCTCCCCTCCCACCGCCTCCATCACCACCACGCAAGTCACCCTTCTGGGTTGAAGGGGAGGTCCCTGAGGTGACTCCTGGTCAGGATGATCTTTGTTGGGGCTGTCGCCATGGGAGCCCTGAGGTGCTGGGGACACACAGCCTGGCATGCAGCAGGTGCTTAATCTCTGCTAGCTAGATGCTGGAAGATGACTTCATCTTCCCAGCCACAGGCCTCCTGGGCCTTTTGTTTCAAGAACACAGAATGATTCTTCTTGGTCACCTTTCTTTGTAGGTGGAAGAGTGCAGGAAAAAGACTGGCTCTGAAGTGAGCTTGCCTAGGTTTGAATCCCAGTCCTGCCCCTTACAGCTGTGTGCATCTGAGCAAGTGGGTTAGCCTCTCTGAGCCTCAATTTCCTCGTCTGTAAAGAGGGGATGGTAATAATATGTCCAGGCCCCAGGATGCTTATAAGGATGACATGGGACAATGTTCCTAAAAGCATCTAATGTATAGAAGAAAGTTATAAAAGGCGTGGGCAGAACAATTACAATGTGTACACACACACACACACACGTACACACACACTACATAGAAAACGTACAGAATAACCCCCAGACTGGTCACATAAGTTCTCTCTAGAGATCTGAAGGTTTCTACTTTTCTCTCCAGTTGGAATCATTTTAAAACCATGAGTCAGCACTATTTTTTCATTAATAAATCAATCAGCAAGAAACCCAATGAAGAAACCCCAGGGTGGTTTGGAGAACACAGATTGGTGGGAATCAGCTGATACACAAGCCACTTGGCCCACTGGGGGCTGCTGGGCCACCACTCCGGCTGGGCAGTTGACCTAGCCTTGGGCCCTGAGCAGCGGGGTTTGAACCCAGACGCTGTGACTTCTCAGCCATGTCCCTGAGCCTCAATTTCATGGCCTGTATAATAGGAATAACAGAAGCTCCCTGCAGGGCCGTTTTAGGGGAGATGAGATTGGGCACGAAGCATCAGGATGCATGCACACGCCAGATAAATAGCGCTTGCAGTGGCTCTGGGCTTTCCTGTTGCTGCCTCTGCCCAGGAGGCTGGGCTCACCCCCTGAGGTCAGGTGAAAGGCCGAGAAGTATCCCTGGGTCATAAATCCGACGGGCGTCGGCTGTCTTCATCCCCCTTCGCATCTCAGTGGCATCCGCACTGCCGCCCTCTCTCTGCTCCTGGACACCTCTGCTTTCCTTAGCTTCTGTGCCCCATCCTCTCCATGTGGGAAGAGAAGGCGGTGAGGCTCGGCTGGCTTACGTGGACCCCACAGGGCTGGACTGTGGGTGTGGGGACTTCCCTCTCCCGGAGAACCTGCAGGTGTAAATCACTCTCTGGCTCTGATGATGGAAGGGGATCACGAACCCAGGAATGTAGGCGGCCTCTAAATGCTAGAAGAGGCCAGGAAATGATTCTTCTCTGGAGCCTCCAAAAAGGATTGGAGCCTTGCTGGCACCTTAATTTTTGCCCAGTGAGACCCATTTTGGACTTCCCATCTCCAGAACTGTTAGATAATAAATGTGTGTTGCTTTCAATCACGAAGTTAAGTGGTAATTTGTTACGACAGCCATAGAAACCTAATACAGGAGGGGCTCTGTTGAAAGGGTCAAGGTTTTAAGGATTAGGAGTGAATTTCATCCAGCCCCGTCGTGACTTTGTGTGGCACGGAGCCTCAGTTCCACCCAAACCCAGGAGTGGATGTGGGTCTGACTGGCCCCCAAACATGCCCCCAAACAAGCCTGAAGACTAGAGATAAAGCAGCCAGCTGCCTACTGCATGAGGGTGCAGCTTTCTGGTCTGTGGAAGGGGCAGGTTGGCAGGTAACAGAACAGCATCTCTCTTCCTCTCCAGGTCCATGACTTGCAGCTGCCTGTATAGGGAAGGTACCACTTAAGACCTGGATTTCCTCCCCAGCCCCACTACCTCTGCTGTGTGATTCTGAACACACGATCCCTTCTCTTTGAGTCTTAACATCTCAGCCTGTCAAATGGGTGTCACGCTGTCCTCCAAAAGTTGATATGGGTCAGTAGATGTCCCGTCTGTGAAGCACCCAGGACAGTTTCCAGTTCGAAGGGGAAGCTGAGATCTGGGTGGAGATCCAGTGCAGGGAAGGTGGGCAGCCTTCACCTGGCCTGCCCTCCCAGGAGTCCCTGCAAATCTCCCCAGATATTCAGCAGGTACAATCCTAGCATTAGCTTGTCTATTTGATGGATGTGAGTTCCACACCCTGCTGTTATCCTATTGACAGATGTGTCAGAGGGATCCCTTTCGTGTTCCTGAGCACCTTGACAAAATGTTTTCCCTGGCATGCAGGTCCCTTATTTCACAGGGAGACACAATTAGACATTTCTCACTGCTTTTGCCAGGCCCCAGGAAGCTCCAGAGAATGCTGCCCACAACTTGCATTTGAAGTAACCAGGAGGCAAAAGCACCGACTCCTGGCCTCCGTCGGGTCCTGGAGACGCAGGCCGGCCCCATGAAGTTCAGGTCACCAGCGGGGTGGGTGAAAGATGCAGATCTCTGGGCCTCACCCCCTGGACGTCTGGGATGGTGCCTGAGATTCTGCGGCTTAAACCAGCTCCCCAGGCGACTCGGATGCAGGTATCTACATACCATTCTTTGAGGGACAAATGTAGTGCACGTGGCTAGAGCTTAGCACCAGGCAGCCCTGGGCCCAAACTCCATCCTATCAGCGGTGTGACCTCGATGGTGTTCTTTCACCTTGCTGGGCTCCATTTTTCCCATCTGTAAAATGTCCTTGTTTTAAACCAACACAGCAGAGTGTTTTCTAAGTGCCCGGCATTTAACGCTAGCGCTTTGCATCACCTCATTTGATCTTTACAACGGTCCTCAAGGTAAGAACTATTATTTTCAAGTTCTGGAGGCCTCTCTCAAGATGACCTCCCCCCTTTGTATTTAATTGTGGTGCTTGGTCATGGTGAAGTTAAATATCTGTAGAGTACCTAGCATAGTGCTGGGCTCACAGTAGGTGGTTGATAAACACTTCGTGGTCCCTGTCCTGACCCACTGCCCCAGCATTGGATGGGTTAGGAGTTGTTGAAGATCTGAGAATGGGGTTTGCAGGGCCTGGAGGGGCTCAGAGCCCAAGGACGAACCTCAATCCATTGGTGAGAATTCCCCGAGGCTTGCTAACACAGGTGGAAGTGAACTCAGAGAAGAAAGGCATGCATCCTGCACTGGCTTTGTTGGGATAATTATCCAAGTGAATAAAGAGAAGAGGAGCCTTCCAGATGACGGGATGGGAAGCCCTGCAAAGGAAGGGTCAGCGGGGAGCTGGGATGGCTCTACTATAGGGGGGACCCTCAGGGTGGGTGATTCTCGTAGGCTCTCCGGAAGTCATCCCCTCCTTGTGGGAGCCCTGCTTAGTCCAGGCGAGCCTCTTCCAGGGAAGTCCTGCGTCAGCACTGTGGATAAATGGAGCTACATAATTTTTTTTTCCAACTTTATTGGGAAGTAATTGATAAGTGTAATTATGGAGCTACATTATTGACACAACTATAAAGCTAGTTCACTTTTTCAACAATAAAGCAAATCATACCAAAAAGAGCGAAGAGGGAAAATGAATGAATAAATGAGGTTTATTGTTTTCCTTTATTGTTTTATAACAGGTTAGGTTTCACTTTCTCACCCGCAGCCTTTCCCAGCTGAGTTTAATCTAAGTCCCATGGATCAGCTAATGCTAAACACCCTCTGCGGTTCTGCTGAGAACTTCAAGGTCAGAAGTCCAGTGTTGGTTTTTCCTTGAGTTGCTAGAATAGTTCTTTCACTCATCCAACAAATATTTATTGAACATTTACCATGAGTGAGGTGATATTTTCAGCACTGGAGATTCATCAGTGAATAAGGTAGACAGAAGTCTCTGCCCTCGTGGGGCTTACCTTCAAATGGGGGAGAGAGAGAGAAAAACCCCAAATAAAGACAAAAAACAACTGGGACAAACAGGAGAAGGTGGGCTGAGTGTCTATGAGAACTCTCTATACTATTTTTGCTGTTTTTCTGTAAATTTAAAATTAAAACTCAAAAACAAACAGACAAACAAAAGATTATATATATTTGATTATGAGTGTTCTGAAGAAAAGTCCATCAGGAAAGGAAACAGGAAGCGAGGGAAGACTCTGAGGCAGGAGGAAGAGCTGTAGTTTTTGAAAGTCTGGTCTCTTTGAGAAAAGTGATATTAGAGCAAAGATTTGAAGGAAGAAAAAAAGAGCAAGCCTTGGGCCAGGGGGATATTTGGGAAAAGAAGGCACCAGTTAGAGAAAATAACTGGTACCCAGTGGTATCCGAGGGGGACCTCAGTGACCCCAGTACCGCGTACACCCTGTGTCACCCGCTCCTGCGCTGAATAGGGCTGACCTGTGTAAACAATAAGAGATTAGAGAAATGTGACTTCTATGGCTGAGTCATTAAAGAGATTACAGTTTCGGCCTTGCTTTCCCTTGGGTCACTCATCCCACTGGAAGCCAGCTACCATGTTGTGAGGACACTCAAGCAGCCCTATAGATGGTCCACACGAGGAGGAACTGAGGCCTCCTGCCAACAGTCAGCCCTAACTTGCAGGGCCACGAGTAAGCCAGCTTGGAAGCAGATCCTTCAGCCTTTAGATGCCTGTGGCCCTGTTGACACCTTGACTACAATCTCATGAGAGACTTTGAGGCAGAACCACTTAGCTAAGCCACTTCCAGATTCCTGACCCACAGGAACTCTGTGAGATTAAATATATATATATATGTATATGTATCTAGTTTTAAGTAGCTACAGATTGGGTTAATGTGTTGTACAGCAATAAATAACCACTATACATCTTGAGGTGGGAGCTTGTCTGGTGGCTTGAGATGCTGCGAAGAGGCAGTGCAGTTGGAGTGGTGGGTGTAAGGTGGAGAACAGGAAGAGACGAGGGTAGAGGGCCTGAGTCAATCTTCCTCTTGAAGAGAAGATTTCCTCTCTGTGGGTATTATTATTATTATTATTTTTTCCAGCAACTGGCCTCTCCTGAGTGTTTCTCAGGCCCAGACCTTGGGAACAAGTTCGTGACACCCGTTTTCTTCACTCCTCTGGTCTTTTGAGATGGACTGAAATCTCCTCTTCCCAGGAAGTCTGTGGGGGTGTCGTCCTTCCTGAAGTGGTTTCCATGAGCCCTCATGTTGAAACTGGGCCAATACCTCTTTGGGTATTTTTTTTTAAAGGCCAGGTTTATTTTGGTAGTGAACTAGCACAGATTTGGACAACAACAAAAAGAGAGAAAATGGATTTGACTAATTAAGAACAAGTTGTTCAAGAGAAAAGTTCACAGGGGAAGTGAGGTTAGAGGGAGGCTGAAAAGATGGTTAAAGTTAGGTGGGCAAAGACAGTGGGTGAGGGTGGTGGGAACAGAAGTAGTGAAGATGAGTGGGTCTGAGGAGGCTCGCCGCTCTCCGGGAATTTGGCATCGTTGGTGTGGAGACTGGGAAGAGGGCGTGGAGGACAGGGGAGTGCAGTGGCGGTGGGAGAGCTCTGGAAAGGGAGCTGGGTGTGCAGGACTCTGTGCCTAATTTGCATCCTGCCGGTCAGAGGTTCTCACTGCAGGTAGCTTCCAGTCCTTCAGAGTTGGGCTCCAAATGGTGGGCCATCTGAGACCTAGTTAGGATGATTTTGGTTGTAAGGGTCATAAAATCCATTTTGAGTTGGAATTAGGGGGAGGGAAGGGTATTTACTGATTTACATATATAAAATGACCATGGTCTGATGTAATCAAGACCCAATAACTCTCTTTCATCCTGCCTTGGCCATCCGTGTTGGCAACATCCTCCTCTAGGCTTTCTTCTTGTGCTTGCAAGATGGTTGCCAGCCTCTTTCTAGGGTTGAATCTAGCAGAAGAGAGCACTTGTGTTTGTCCCAGCATACCCAGTGTCTTGAAATTTACCTTGATTGATGATTTGATTCATGTAGATCATGTGCCCACTCCTTAACCAATGACTGCCACCAGTGGATGGAGAACTTTGACGGGCAGGCTTAGGTGCCACCCTTGTAGAACTCATAGACTGAGAATAGAGTTGGGTGGCTGCTCAGATGGGAATCAGAGGCTGATGCTACCAGTAGGTGGATGGGTCATGTGACAAGATGCGAAGGGGCATATTTAGCAGAATAGTCAAGAATGCTCTTTTGTAAGTATGTAAGAGAGCTTGGTCCGGACACCAAATCTATTTAAACTGATGCATAGTGTGGAAAGGTCTCCCATTAAATAGTCAGATAGTGGTGTCGGCCTTCATAGATTCTGTGGGTTGTTGTTACACTGTAGCCTTGATCACATCATCATTATTATTGATTTGTTTCATGTTATTCTGAGTCTTTTAACCCCCTGGTATTAGAGTGTTGTTTGTTGCTATAACGGAAAAACTCTACAGTATTATTGGCTTAAAATTATTTTCCCTCAAGTGAAGTCCAAAATGTGAATTTTTGATTGGGGGTGCTGGGGCTCTGTTCACAGGATCACTCAGGGATTGAAGCACCTTCCATTCATTGTATGGCTCCACCATGTCCTTGTGTCTTAGTCTTTTCTTCCAGCTGGCAGATAGGAGAAGAGAAGGGGAGTAGGGGCACTGCTTCTCAAACACCTCTGCCTGGAGGAAAGCAGCACATCACTTCCATTCATGCTCCAGTGGTGAGAAGTGGTCATCTGGTTCCATCAGGTGTAGGAAGAACTGGGAAATGTCGTCCTGGCTGGGCAACTAGAGTCTAGCAACTCCTTACGGTGGGATGGAAGCAGGCATCTTTGGTGGGCAGTGAGCCAACTTTGCCACACCACCCACCAAGTATCCTGCCCCAAATTGCAGATTTTAAAGTTATAGACTAAAAAAGGTGGAGAATTATTGCCAAAGGTGCCTACAGGACCACTGAAAGGTTTTAGGCAGCAGAGTGACACACCAGGGGCATGAAGGAGGCGGTTGATGGTAGTGGAATGGAAAAGAAGGATGAGGTTTTGTGAAAACCTCAGTCAAGCCAGGTCCCTGCTGTCCCCACTTGTGCCCAGTTTTGAATGGGAGAATACCCTGAGGTGTCTCACATTTACACTCCTACAACGTGCTGGGGACTCCCATGAGTATCTACCAGCATCTTAGCAACGCTGTGAGCCAGGTATTCTTACCTGCAATTTAAAAATAAGAATAAGGAAACAAGTTCATGGAAGGGAATTGTCTTGTCCAAGTTGCGTTAGTCTTCAGTGAGTTGTCACGGAGCCTGCTGATCTGTATTTGGATACCTTGAAGGGATTCTATGGTGCCAAGCATGTGTTTACCCTGTGGCATGGTGTCTTCTTGGTGTCATGGTGTCTAGGTATCCAGGGATGATGAGGCCAGGCTGGCAGGTGGATTAGATGGCTCTCTGCACCTGCGCCTCCCCCAGGGACAGAGCTTCAAGCATCGCTCTCCCTGTCCCCTGCCCATTCCACCCAGTCACCTCCCAGTCCCTAATGATGCTCTTGTGAGTCCCCTCATCAGCTCCTAGGGGTCTGCTCCTTGCCTCCTGGCCCTGATGGGGAGGGTGACCACAGACGTGCTCCCGGGCTGGAGGAGCCCGTTCTGCTGACTGGGCAGATGGAGCCCACGCACCGGGACCTGGGGAGACTGAGAGGAGAAAGTGGCTGAGTGCAGCTCTGCGAGGCCTGGTGATTTATGAGGAGCAGCTTCCGCAGGCCATCTGGACCAGGAACTTCAGGAAGCACATCCTGTGTGGAGGCGCAGGCAGTGTGGGAGCCCTGCCAGGGAGGAGGAGGGCTTCCAGGGAGCAGGAGGAGGGAGGGGATAGGAGGCAGTTCTGGGGCAGAGGCGGCGCGGAAAGAGCGCCAGCCATGGAATCAGACATATCCAGGTTCTAACGCTTGCAGATGGTTTGGGCAGGACCCTAACCATGCCGGGCCTCAGTTTCATGGACTTTAAAATGGGATGGCATTTACACCTGCTGCACTGTTGAGAAGTTTAAATGGACTGTTTTTCCCGAAAGTACCCAACTTAATGCCTTGAAGGAAGAAAGCTCATCTCTTTGAGCATCTTCCCTGTGCCAAGCATTCAGTTCAGTGCTGGAACAACAAAGATTCTCAGCTTCCAGTCTACTCGGGGAGGCGGACTACTTTGAATCATAGGAGGTATTTGCAGCCGACTCTGGAGCACATAGGTGAGAACGACTAGCTCTGCCTGGAGGTGAAATTTGGGCAGGGCCTTAAAGGAGAAATAGGATCTCAGTGTCCAGTGAAGAGATAGCAAAGGGAACAGCCTGAGCCAAGACATGTCACACTGAGGTCATGTGTTGATGTGTTTATTTACAGCTCCAGCCCTGATCAATCCACTGACCTCCAGATCCATAAATCCAACTGCCCGCTTACATCTCCATTTGGGTGTCTAGTGGACATCTCAAATGTAGCATGGCCAAATCGGAACTGCTGGTCCCCCGCGCCCCCCGCCCCCACCCTCCCCCTCCCTCATCCCCTGACATCGACCTTCTTTCTCTTAGGTCTTCCCTATCTTGGTAAACGACACCACTGTCCACTTGTCGCATAAGCCAAAAAATCTAGAAAACATTCATCTCCTATTTCTCTGTTTCCCTCACTCTATCCAGTGGTGCGATGTTGCACCACTTTACCTCTGTGGTTCCTCCTGGAATTGTTCACTAATGTCTTGACCTCACACCCCTAAATCTAGTCCAGTAGGAAGTCCTGTTGGTTCTGATCTCCCCAGTACATCCAGAACCCCCTTAATTATCTCCATCTCCACCACTACCATCAGAGCCTCACCCACTGAAGAGTCTTCCCCAGGAAACTGCAACAGACCTCTAATGTTTTTTCCCATTTCCACATCTGTCTTTCACAGTCTAATCTCCCCCAAAGTGACCAGAATGATTGTTATAAAATGGAAACCAAAACTCTTCTGCTTAAAGTCTTTATCAGACGGTTATTTTCATAGTAATTCTGCATAACAATTCACCATAAAACTCCGTGCTGCACAGCAATAAGCATTTATTTCTTGCTCGTGTGTCTGAGGGTTGGCTGAGACCTGGCTGATCTAAGCTGAGTCTGCCTGCAGACTGTAGGTTGGGTCCAGGTCTACTTGCTATGTCGCTCATCCTCTTTGGACCAGTGGCTACTCAAGGCACGTTCTTTTCATGGGGAAAAATGGGGGCACTACAGGTCTGAGAACATTTTAAGTCTTGCTTCCAACACATCCAACACCATCCCGTTGCTCAAAGCAAGTCATGTGGCCAAGTCGAAGGTCAAGGAGAAAGGAAGTACACTTCATCACCAAGAGGCCAGAGGGAAGGTGGAGATACATAATTTATTATAATGGAATAGAGAACTAGGACCAGCAACTCAGTCTTCCAACAAAGCCTTTTCATGGGTTTCCGGTAAACTTAGAATCTGGTCTAAACTCCAGCTCCCCAGGATCTGGCCCCTGATAGATCCCCAGCCTCAACCTCAACCACTTTTCCCCACCCTTTTCTCTCTAGCCACACAGCCTTCTTGGCTCTTTCTCCAAGAAGGTGGAAAAAAGAGTTATCCAGACCTTTGCCTGTGTCCTCCACTCTGTCTGGAACACACCGCTTACACATCTTCACATGACAGGCTCCCTGCCACCAGGTCTCAGGTGAAATGATACCCACACCCATGGATCTTGTTAAAGAGGCAGAAGCCTGGGCTCCACCCCCAGAGATTCTGAAATGGCCGGTCTAGGGGTGGGCCTCAGGGGTCTCACAGATGCTCACAGTTGACACCAGTGCTCATGTTCCATGGACACATTCTGGGAAACACCACTGTGAGAGGGAAGCATTTCCCAGGTAGTACAGGGAAAGACGTGGAGGGCTTAAGTCTATTGGGGTTCAAGAAGGCTTCCAGAAGAGGCCATGGTGGAGCTAAGTCTTGAAGGACGTGGAGGAGACTGTCAGGCAGACAGGACTATATGTTTGGGGGATAGCTCATGACTCCCTGAGCTTCCCGGGCCTGAAGTTCCAGGTTACTCTCTCCGGGGCCCTCAGCCCACTCAGCGCAGGCCCTGTTGGCACTGCCTCCCGCCAGGAGCTACAACTGATGACATTATATATGACCACCACCCGGGCTTCTTGAGACAACCAGTTCCACAGGAAGTCTTAGAAAGCCTTTCTCTCTAAATGATCTTTTTTACTGTCTGTCACCCAGAGTTGTGGAGATTTTATATCACCTATGAAATCCTATTAAGATTTTATTTCCTTATTTTCCTTTTATGACGACTGGGATTTCCTTCCTGGGAAGAGGCCTCAGGAAGTGGGCGTGACTTGGTGGAGTCAGGCCCTGGGGAGGCCTGCATGGCTCATCTCGGCCTCTCTAGTGTGTGTTTTTACTCCTTTCCCTCCAAACCCGAAAGACTTAACTGGTTTCAGCCCAAACTGACTTGTACATATCACCTTCTGGTCGGTCTATCCCCGAATTTGCCTTAGAAACCCAGTCTGTTCAGCTGTCTGTCTTGGAAACCCAAGCCCAGTTCAGCCCCAGGTGTGGACTCAACTTAGGTCAAAGCTGGGACTGCAGATGCCAAGTGGGTTACATTGCCTCAGTCTCTCAATTTAGCCCCACCATCTGGGGGAATAGAATATTGATGGTCTGCTGTTCATTAAGTTCTTCTTTTAGGGTAGCATGGTACTAAGTGTCCTACATGCTCTATCTCATTTAATTCATGCAAAAGTGTTGTTGAGTGGGTGTTATTATGACCCATTTTATAGACGAGAAAACAAATCAAAAAGGTCAGAAGGGTTAATAAATTTCCCATTGTCACCTAGCACGGAGGTGGAAGAGCTGGGATCTGAATCCAGATCTGGGTAACTCAGATGCCTCAACTCCTGGTCTGCCTGGGCCGTTGCTACGGACCTCCTCTGGATTCCTGGTGCTCCTTTCCCAAGGGCTCCTGGATTATCCTGAAAATTAGCAGGAGTCCAGGGTCAGTGATTATGGTTCCATGTTTTCTGCTGTAAAATTGGACAGCATCTGCCCATCTCTTGTCCTTCAGATCCTAAATTCTCTGCACTCCCTCAAGAGTCCATTTAGACCAAGGACACGGTATTGAGTGTCAGAATATCAGAGTCAGCAGTGCCCTTAGAGACAGACCACAAAGTTCACTTCCTCCACCACTCAGAGAGGGATATATCTAACATCACACGAGTCCACAGCAAGCTGGGTTCAGGACCCAGGGTTCTTCTCCCCAAACCTTAGACTCACTGTGTGAGCCTGCATCAGCCACCCCTCTCGGAAGCATGAAACAGACACATATCCACAGAAGCAGTCCCAGTGCTAAGCTAAGCTTTTAGTGGAACCCTTTGACACAAGGGAAACTGAAGTGGAAATCTATTCTCATTGCTCAAAGCCAAGATGACCTATTAAATCAGGGCTGTGGACCTGAAAGACCCATTTTTCCCCTTGTCTTCCTTCTCGGCCCATCCTTGGGCACTTCTGAGAATGCCAGGTATGTGCTGATGCTAGGAAAGCAGGGGCTTAAACAGTTTGGCGGGTATTGAAAGAGAACTTGATTGAGCTGAGTCTAGTCATCACGCTGAATGATCTCAGAGGGAAAGTCCTCCAACCAGTGGTATTAATAAACGGTTAACAGCCTGCTTTCTAGAAACAAACAACAAACACATTTTGCCCATTTCCATGGTTTAAATGATGGCCACTTACAAATTACCCACATGATATTAACCACTCGCAACCTGAAAGTTTAACATTTGACTCTTGTGAGCTGGTAGAAGTTGACTCCAGCACACCCGTTGCTTCTGAACCTCCAGGTACTTTGCTAGATTTGGGTCATTAAATATTGTAGCAGGCTTCTATTGTCCTGAGTCTGGGATGAAACAAACAGTGGATGGGGTTGTGTGGATAACTTGGATGTCTCACTGATAGGTCCGTTCCTGTGATGTTATTGCCTTTGTTTCATGCCTTGATGAAAATGTTGCCATTTCTACCCTGTTACAGAACAAGGAGAAGTGTGACTGGTGGTTTACAATCTATGAAGCTGATTTCAGATAATTTTGACAATTCCATCACATTTCTCACAGCTACATTTTTTTTTTCCCCTCCTGGGATGGTGGAGTGTCATGTTGGGATGCTATGTTGGGAACTGTTTTCCTCTGATCCTTTCTGTTACTGTCTTTCCCTTTTTGGTTTTACACATGCCCAAGTTCAAGGCTTTGCCACATGCACCTTCTACATTTTCCCTGCCCCCAGCCTGGTGCATCTGGAGAAGGGGAGATGGGACTTTGTGGTTCTAAATCTCTCCTTGGCACACGTTCTCAGTGATTCTGTTTGATAAGAGAAACTGCAGACAGATGTGCTGTTTTCACATCTGGCTACTGGGAGGTTCAGCTACACTTGGCCACCCACTCTTTTTGCACTCTTAGTGGGGAAGGGATCCATTCCTTTATTTGTGCTGGTGTTTTTATCTGTACAGGGGAGGATGCGTAGGGGACGTTCTCAGAGATGCTCGGCAGACTCTGGGAGTGGGGAGGATATTCTCTTAAATCTGGGTGGGCTGGCAGAGGGGTGGAAGGGCTGAGGGTAGCAGACATCCCTGTACCCCTGTTCTGCTCCTCACACCACTGAGGGTTTGCAAGAGAAAGCACAGACCCGTCTTTATCCAAACGACTCGAATGACACCTCTGTCGGGGTTAGGTAAACCCATTCCCCAGATGGCACTGAGCCAGAAAATTAGCAATGATCAATGAAAGGGGAAGGATGATGAAATAAAAGTGGAGTCTCAATTATGCTCTAAATGAGCAAGGCAATGTTAAGTCTTTAACAGAGGAGGGGCTGGGGACTGGAGGAAGGAAAAAACGATTACTTGAAGGAATTCAGCGCCCTAGTCTGGACTTGGTCATTGATTTCCTATTCCAGCTCCATAGATGGACCATAAAGGCCTTGTAGAGTGCACATCTCTCCCTGCTCTATTTCTCCACCATCTGCATAAAGGAAATGTAAGTTCCTCTGCCCTGCTTTTCTGTCCACCAACATCAGATCCTGGGTGTGTCCAAGGGAAGAAATGTCTGTGGGCATTACGTTAGGGATTCAAATTTACCAGCTGCTGGGAAGTCAGATTTGTGGTTTCAGGGCACAGGATGTTTCTGTGTGAACCACGGTTAAAGTTGTTCTTGTAAAATTATAAAAGTAATTTGTTGTGTTTTTATGAAATGGAAGGCTGACGTGTTTCCATGAAATCTTGGTGACCTTAAAAAAAAAAAAGAGACACAACTTTTTTTCTTAAATTCTGCTAAAAAACAAAGTAATTGATGTTGAATTTGATTTGCCCTGAAAAATGCAATCACTGGGACAGCCTGTATCAGTCATTTAGAATGGAAACCAAATGTTTCCTTCCATATCTATCCGTAACGTAAGACTTACCCCCATCTGGCAAAACCTCTTTCTGTTGATATGTTCAGAGTGGAGTTGCATTAATAAGTAGACATCAAGTGAAATTTACTATTTATGCACTTTCAGTGGTCTCTGTAAACCGAGTTGCACGTAGGGCTTGTATCAATAAACATCTCTACCTGCAGGTTTTCAAGACAGGTTAACTGGGAAGGGCCATTATGGGATAAAAGAAGGGGGTGTGCTGGGAGAAAAATGAAATCAAACATTCACCCGTGCAAACACTTCCTTCCTGGATACTATTCAGATTTTAATTTCTTTCTTTTTTAAGAAAATATAAAATAAAATACAAGATGTTGGTGCTGTTTGGAGATAGCCCACATCTGTACCATAATGAGACAATTCTCCAAAGTGGAACTCTCAGTGGGGTATTTATTTAATTCATATTGGTTTTGGACCACCGCCTGTAATGAGGAAAGATACAGAAGATACAGGGAGAGGCAGGAGATGGCAGTTGGAAGTCTGGACCCTTTTTGAACATGAAAGTCCAAAAGGGTTGTGCATGGATTTAGGTTTTAGTGAAAATTCAATAACTTTAGCTGCAGACACTTTGCTCCGGAACACTAATAAAGATGGGAGAGCTAATAAAGGGTCTGAATTCACACTTCTTGGAGATGAAGGCTGGAACAGTGCCAGGTTCGGCTGCCCTGATGTTGAAGAACATCCTGATAAGTATTTGCATGTCGGCCAAATGAGGACGAGGTGGATTTTTAAGGCATCTTATAACAGCATGTGAGCCCCAGGGTCCCATGAACATCAAACAGGCACTGCGGAAAAGGGAGTCACTGAAGGGGGCTTCACAAATGCTCGGTTTCCTGCTGGCAAATGTCCTGACTAAGAGAGACAGGCCGGAGTTAAAACCCAGAGGATTCTTCCCCAAATCCAGACCATCCTCTGCCCCTGGATCTTTCTCTCACTCTGCAGGGCAGTGGTCTGAGAATTGCATCGATGAGCTTGAGTTTGAGTCAAAAGGACCAAAGGCCACAAAGAAAGAGCCACCAACTAGCAAGAAGCCATGGGTTGGGAAGTTGTCGGAGCGGCTTCTGGAACATTAAAGACTTTCCCCAGATTATCTAGCGTCTTCCTTATCACCACCAACCACGGTCACTCCTTCTCATTTTCAAACGCTTACTTGTCCAGAACCATGCCCTTGCAAGAGGCAGAATCGGGACCTGAACCCAGGCCAAAGGCATGGATAGCGTGGCAGGCATGGCCTTAGCCCAGCCAAGCCGACTGGGGCTCAGGTCCTCCAGCTTTAGGAGGAAACCGGGGTCTGGAAAGAGAAAGCAGGGATGAGGTCCAACCTAGTGATCTGCTTTGTTCTTGGGCTTGACCACTTGAGGAGAACTATTTGGGAATTGTCTTGAAATCACTGCCCAGCCTTTTCTGCTGCAGGCTGGATGCCCTCAGCTTACACCGGGCTTGGTGTTTTGCTGATGGGATTGTCCATATTTGCAGAAGTCTTCCTGAGAACCATCTGTTTGAGAAGCTAAGCTTTCTCCCTGTCAGGCTGGAGATTCTCAACCTGCACTAGCTTTGCCTGAGGTCTGGATGCTCATTTGTGGGGCTGTAATTAATACTGATTATTGCTACAATGCTGGGCATGGTTCATGGTGCGTAACATCCCAGGTGACTGGTTGTGACAACTCCAGGAGGTTAGTGCCTCATTGTTTTTCTCTCAAAGATGCAGAGAATGATTTGATCTCAGAGCTGTCTAAATTCCAAGCTCATGTGGTTAAGGCTGACCAGAGAGACTGTGAGTTGTGTCCTTTCTGGACGAATGTAGAGGATGCTCTTGGGATTTTTGCCAGACTCGTTGCTGTGAGCTGAGATACACATGGGCAGGGTCGGACAGCTTGCTCCCAGGAGGTACCCACTGCACCCAGCCTTCCTCCCAGCTCCCTCTTGCATCCCAAGACTCTGCTCTGGGCCCTTTTGGTCCACCTGAGTTGCTTTCCCCTTCCCCGTGGAGTCCTGGAGCCTCTCACCCAGCGAGGCTGACCTGCCAATGATAAATACCATTTAATTACAGAACAAGCTTCTCTGCTGCTGCTCTCAGCACGGCTTCTATTGCCGAAGATTAAACTTCATTCCAATACCACTGAATTACCTTTTTAAACCTATTATTTCAATGTGATTAACTTCACTTCTTCCCATTTAGCTGTAAGCAAAATCTTGTTTACAAGGCAAAAAAAGTCTTCCCCTTAATATCAGCAATAATAATACAAACGAACATTGCAAGGAAATAATTTATGTGAAAAACAGGAAAAAATGGCATTGATACATGAGGCTCCTCTTCAATTAATAAAAAGGAGGAAATATTTAAAAACAATTTATCAAAGAAATATATACAGTTCATACATCATGCATTTGCAAGGAATGTACTAATATTCATTCCACAAATAGCCCCATGACCCCAGGATTCGAATTCTTTTGTGTGTGATGGAATCTGGGCTGCGGTTAAAATCCAGAGTTGGCTTTGGATAATGAAGTGCCAGAACACACAAGGCTCCTGACGGAGAAATAGGCTTGTGTCTGCGAGACACCTGCCAAGCATTATCATATTATGTCCTCTCTTTTGAATGTGGCCAAAGTGCATTTGAGATTTTTAAAGAAGGTGGTTGTTACTGCAAACCTGAGCGGGCAACCCAAAACTGAGGGTAGTTTTTCGGGCACACTTCAAACCATTTTTTCTCATTCGTTGCCTCTTCTTTTCGGGACTGAAATCCAAAGCACTAAAAAACACGGTATGAAGAATTGCAAAAGGGAGAAATGCTTGGTGATTTTTTTTTTAAAAGTGTTTCTGTTTGAAACAAATCCTGGCAGACTGTTTTCCAAAAGTTGTCAAGGCCGGGTGGCCACTGGGAAGTGGTGGCATCTGTCACCACAGTTATGCAAATCCTCTCTTGTTGGGGCCAGAGCATGGAGAGGGGACTCACGGCTTCGTGTTGGCAAAACAGACACCGTATGCTCCCACCCGCCTCTCTCCCTAATTTATTTTGACCATTTTCTTTTATGGCTTTCCACGAGATGCACTTCCCAGGGAGTTCCTTTACAGGGCAATGCAGAGAAATTAGCATTTACATCATATTTGACAATTTACAGTGAAGTGTTCTGCCCACACATAAAACAACGTGCTTTTATAAGGAAAACACTGGTATCGGAATGGGTTCCACAGATGGTGTCTGCGTTTAGCTGATGTTTATACTCCTTGATGGCTCAAGAGGTAAAACAAAGAGCCAGCAAGTCTCTCCAGCTCAAGCCAGGATGCCCGGCCCTCTGTGCCATGCCACCCAGTTGTCACCAGGACAAGGAGGCCAAGAGAGAGGAGGCTGGGCAGCAGGTGGGCGACTACTCTGGTCCTCCTCCTCGCCTCTCAGAACTCTGTCTCCTTGTCACTCACCCTCGCCCTGACCAAATATTCTTGACTTCTCCCTCCCGCTCTCTCTCTCCCCTCTTTCCTTCACCTGTTTGATTAAGCATATTGACTAAGCACCTATAGGAATCCAGCTCTGACCTGGGGTTGGCGTGGCCGAGGAGAATCAGGCATGTGATGATGGTCTAATCCATGCAGTTTTTTCAGGCATAGAAAATACACCCAGATACGCACAACCAGTCTGAACATCCCCCCCATCACCCCACGCCATAAAGTGTATAATGTTGAAGTCATTTAGGAACTTCCAGTGCTGGGGACTTCTAATGGCCAGGAGAAGGGGCGATGAACCTGACCTGGAGCCTTGTAAGCTCTCTGTCTTGTTTTATCCAGCCGCTGATGAATACTGATGATCAGGAAATGAATTTACACATTCTCATCTCATTCTGAAAACAACTTGTATTTCAGAAGAGAAGGTGGAGGCAGAAGCAGGTGTGGTGGCTGGCCACGCGGGCATGGGTCCTGCTCTATGTTGGGACTGGCCGGACTGCAGCCTGTGCAACCCCTCTGAGGGCTCTTCACTGTGTCTGTGGGGACCTCTGGGATCTACATCCCACTTGCCTACTCAGAGGGGCTTGTCAGGGTGATGGGCGGGCGTTGACAAAGCAGGAGAGCAGAAGTCCCTAGGGGTTCCCCCACGATGCCCTCCAGCGGGAGTGCCAGGAACCATTAAATCCTGAGAGCGCAGCTTCTTTCTGGGTGGGGGACAGAGCGCCAAAAGGCTGGGGGAAGTGCCAGAAACCATCAGGGCGGGTTGACAGATGTGTTTCCAGCATCTGCCTCGCTCCTGGTGCTTGGCAGATGGGGTGCAGGCACCAGGCAGCCGAAAACCTGGATCCGTTTCAAACAGCTCCATTTCCCAGGCTGAAAGCAGAGCATTTCCAGAGGGCAGCCACAAGGCCAGTGGCTCCAGGGTGCTCCCAGCTAGGGAGAGTTCCACCGGAGCCTGGCACAAAGCACATCGTGGGTTTGAGTGAACGTCCTCTGGCTTATGAAACCCCTTATTCCTGCACCTGCTCTTGTCCCCCTGCATTTCACCTTTGATGCCTCAGACACCTGATAACCTTGGGATATGTCCACTGTCAGGCTGAAGGCTGACTTCAGCTTCTAGGGCAGGTGCTGTCCAATATGCAGTAACCACTAGCCGGATGTGGCTACTGGACACTTTAAATGTGGCTAGTCTGAACTGAATAGACTGGAAATGTAAAATCATCAGTGCATTGCAAAACGGAGTGTAGACTGACTCAATATTTTTATATTGGTTACATGTTGAAATAATAGCATTTTGGATATATTGAGTTAAATAGGACATATTAAAATTAATTTAACCTGTTTTTTTAAAAAACATGTGGCTACTAGAAAATTTTAAATGACATATGGGGCTTGCATTCTGTTTTTTTGGGGGGGAGGCAGTGCTGTCCTAGAGGGCAGACATTGTGACATCATTCCCAAGGACACCGTGCCTGTGTCCCAGCAAAATTTGCCTGGTAGCCCTTATTGCTGAGGACCACCAGGTCCTGGAAGCATCAGCCAATCCCTTCTTCTCTTGACCAGAATGTAAGTCAAATTGGGTCCTCGGGGACCCAGGCCAGCTGTTTCTGAAGAGCAGTGGCTGCAGATGCTGCTTCAGTTACTCTTAGCAGTTTCTGCTGATCTGCTGTTCCAGCATCTAGACACGGCCCCTGTGCTGAGCCCCCAGGCTCATGTGTCTCCCCCTGGACCCAAAGAGGGGCTCCAAAGGGGCTTCTTGAAGCACCCAGTGGCCTCGCTTCTTGTTCCCCTGGCTCATCCCCGGCTGACCCACGGGACCCTCTCTCCTGCCTTGTACCTCCTCTACCTTAACAGGCCGCCAGGTTCCAAGCTGGAACCCCTTTAAGCGGGAGCAACCTTGAGAAGCAGGTAGGAGGGATCACTTTCTGTGGCCACTTCCATTCTGGGTCATCCTCATCCTCACCACCATGGGGCACCCTGCTACCTGGGGGCAATAGGAGACACTCATCTCTAGGGATGAGGGGCACTGGGGATGGGGAGCTATCTCTTTGCTCTGTCTCAGCCACACCCACCCTGAAGCCCACTCAGCCAAGCCACCTTCTCCCTTTGATCAGAGGTACACCCTCTTTGGACTCCCCAAGGGGAGCCAGAATCCTCCATCTTCCGTGGCAGCCCCTCCCTTTAGAGGAGGGGCAAAGAAGTGCTTCATCTGCATTCCTCCCTCATCGGGTAGATATTTATTGAACACCTGCCTCATGACAGGCTGAGTGCTGATGGTGGAGCAGCAAACAGAAGCACTCACCCCCTGGCCTCTCAGAGCACACTCTCGCGGGAAAAACACATGCCAGTCAGGAAATGACGTCCATGCCTCCTTACAACTGTAAGAGCCCCTTGGCAAAGGATGCCAGAGACCGATCTGGTCTCTGGTGGAGGTGGCTGGGGTCAGGGAAGGCTTCTCTGTGGATGTGATGCTTGAGCTGCAATTGTTATATTTTGAAAGCTTTGCTTCTGTTTCCATCCAGCTGCCATTTCAGGGCTGGGGTCAAACTCTCTCGGAGAAGTTTCTGAGGATCAGGTGAGACCAGAAAACATTTAGTAGCGTGGCTCGAGGCAGGATTTCCTGGGAGGAAAATTGTAACGAGAATAGACAAGCTATCCAGAGAATCAGTGTGTCCTGGCATTGAGACTTAAGAGTAGGACCAGGCTGCATGTAGGAGAGTGAACTGGGCTGGAACTCATGGAAGGGTGAGGCAGGAGGTTTGAGGCTAAGGTGGTGGAGGGTGACCGAGTGTGTATCCCACCTGCGGCAGACTCCCTCTGCTGCACACAATGACTTAACGGGTCTGTGAGGGCCACACACTTCATACTTGGTGCTTTGATGGGCCTTGAGTTTTATTGGATCTCAGAAAAGCATAAAACAGGACAGTGTGCCTGTTGGGGCATCCCATGTTCGAGAGAGCCCTGAACGAGGGGGCTTGGTTCCAGCCCTGATTTTGCACCCCCCTACCCCCATCTGCTGTGTGACCTTGGGTGAGCCCCTTGCCCTCTCTGGAATGTCACTTCCTCATCTGTAAAATGAGGGGGCTGGATTGGTTGAACTCCAAGCCCATGTGCACATCTCAGGTTCCAGGACCCTGGGAGTCAATGACGTGCTTGACTGAGCCGTTCCCAGCTGTAGCTGAGAGGTCGGGGTTCAAGCCTGTTATGAAGCTGCCACTCAGAGGCTGCCACTTCTGATATTAATTTCTTTTCTCCCCATGAGGCATGGGGTCTTTACGAATGACTCCAAGAATTGCTTCCAGCCTTGGGGACCAAAGCTGGTCCTGAAAGCGAATGGAGCTAAAACCCAAGAGTACCCATATATATATGTGTGTATGTATATATATATACACACACACACACACACACATATATATATATATAGGTGGGGGGAGGTAATTCGGGTTATTTATTTATTTTTAGGGGAGGTACCGGGGATTGAACCCAGGACCTCATGCATGCTAAGCATGCGCTCTACCGCTTGAGCTATAACCTCCCCCTGAAAGCCCTGATTTTATCAGAAATGCAAAGTCACGGACATGGGGTTACTGAGTTGTGAGTTAGAATCCTGTAATGAGTGGAGTAACTCTGGGTAACCTCCACAAGCCCCAGGTTTTTCCTCCCTAAAATGGGGAAAATAAAGTCACTCACCTTCACCATATTACTAGGAAGTTTAAAATGGGCTTAGGTCATATTATATCATATGTAGGTTCCTGGTAACTTTTAAAGCTGTAGATACTTATAAAATAATGACTATGTATGTATATCCCTCCCAGGTTAAAAAAAACCGAGTTTAGAGATGTTGTTGTTAATAAGCGTACCCTTCATTTGCAAAGTGCTTCAACTTCTAAAACACGTCTCTGTTCGTTTTCTCATTTGTTCTCACCAGGACTCACGAGGCAGGTGTTACTTCTGTGTTTCAGGTGGGGCAATGGCTCGTAAAGGAGAAGTGGGATGCCCAAGGTCACAGCTACCCATGGGACAGAAACCCCCGTCTGATTGCCTCTAAATGCGGCGTTTTCCCACTGTCTTGCGCTGTTGGGGCTGGACACACAACTCTCAGACCCTTTCTCCCTTGCGGTAAAGAGTCTTTTTACTGTTAGGTGCTGGTCATTCAGAGCTGTGACTGTTTAGCTAGAAGGGCTTTTGAGAGTGGACAGGTCCCCCTCTTTTATGTGGCGGAGGGAGATGAGCTTAGAATAGCTTGAAAGGAGACCCCTTGGCCAGATGACCAGAGACCCCAGCTTCAACCTCAAGTGAATGGTGACTTGACATGGTGGGCTTGCCCGTGTCCTGGGCTGATAGGTGAACCCAGAGAGGGGCGGGCAGCCGCAAAGGTGAAAAGCTCCAGGACCAGAGATTAGTCACCGGCCTCACTGACTCCTCAGACGGGCCCAATTCCTTTTTTGGGATCCTGGCTTACCTTCCTCCTGCCCCACCCCAGGCCAGGGCCATACACTAATTCGTTTCCAAACTTCCTTCCTGCCCTTGAGACATTCGCCGTCACAGCCTGGACAAGGTGTTTGGGTGGCCACCCGGTCATCAGCCAGTGTGAAAGTTTCCTATCCTTTTCCAGCTACAATGAAAATGTCTTTTCAGGGGGAAAAAAAAAAGCCCCTGGAAACAGAACCTTATCAGAATAATACAATTAAATTATAACAGGGCTGTCAGTGACACAATATTGGAGGGTGACAAGATGTAATCTCAGTAAAAACATCGGATCTGTCTGTTTATAGATCTAATAAATTATGTTAGAATTGTGCTCTTATAAATCCAGGCTGTCGAGGAAACCTAACAACTAATTCATCAGTTGCTCGTCCAGAGGTCTGCTTCTCCGTTCCAATTGTTCACCACGTAGATAACAAGGAGCCTTACAGACCGGCTGGTTAAATGTCATTTGTTTCAGAGCTGTAACACAGCACGGATCATTGCTCACACATAGTCACCCAATTATATTAACCTGTGCAGCAATACGGTGTAATGACATGACATTAACGCAGCCACTTCAGAGGGGCTCCAGCTTCCCTCCTCGGAGAGGACCAGGAGCTCAGCCACCAGGCTTTTCCCCAGCAGCTCCCTTGTCATTGAAATGCAAAAACTCGAGCTCTTTAGTGGAAGAAGCAGAGAGTCACTTCTCTCAGGCAGCCTCTGAAATCTCAGATAGTCTAGGCTTTATCGTCTATCAGCTTTGAGGGGCTTGCCAGCTGAGCTTTTTAATTCAGTGGCTCAGTTTTTTCCTAAGGACAGGATTCTTCTCTCCCACAGCCCCCACCCTTGAAATTCACAATTCCTTGTCTTCGAGTGCAGTTCTGGGGTTGTCCCAAAGATGCAGAGCAACGAGATGGACTGAACTCTTGAGAGGCACAGAGAGAGCCCTATTGACAGAGGTGAATTACATGGCGCAGAGTCCTTCTGGGGGATGATGGCACTTGGGGGTATCTAGTTTCCTTTGTCTTGTCAGAGACAGAAGCGGAAGTTGAACAGATCTAGTTGATTTCAAAGCTTTGTGTTTCTCAGTCTCAGCTCTAGTGACGTGTGGGGCTGGATGATTCTTTGCTGGGAGGGGCTGTCCTGCGCTGAGGGGCTTTTAGCAGCATCCCTGTCCTCTACCCACTAGATGCCAGTAGGTGCTACTGGTGCCCCACTAGTTGTGACAACCAAAAATGTCTCCAGACGTTGCCAAATGTCTACTGGGGCAAAATCACCCCCTAGCTGATAATCATTGATCATAGGCAAGACTCCACTCTTCAGACATTCAGAAAATATTTGTAGAGCACCAGATCTGTCCTGGGTTTTGAACACTTTCTTTCTTCTTCTTTTTTTTAATTGAAGTATAGTCAGTTTGCCATGTGTCAATTTTTTTTTAACATTTTTTTGATTTATAATCATTTTACAATGTTGTGTCAAATTCCAGTGTTCAGCACAATTTTTCAGTCACTCATGGACATATACACACTCAATGTCACATTATGTGTCAATTTTTAAAAAAAAAATTATTTTTTTCTGGACTCTTTAAGTTGCTCTGGAACTTTCTTAAAGGAGTGGGCTGTCTTTGAACTCCCAAAGTGTCTTTCCTCTTCAGAGAGAGGTGGCTCTGCCTTTCAGGAATTTCAGATTTGAAGTCCAGCTCCTCCGCTTAATAGCAGTGAAACCGCCAGGCTTCACTTGTACAGTGTGGGTGTAAGAGCACTGAGCTCCCTGGGCTATTGTGAGGATTAGATGATTTGTGCTGGTGAAGTACTGAAGATCCTGTGCACAGGAAGTCCTCGGGACTCGGTGTTGTCATTTTCAGTATAGCCCGCTCATGAAGGATCCTGGGGCTAAGAAGTTGGCTCAAACCTCATGGGCTGCCAATGCTGGCCATTTTAAATCAATCAATCAATCACGTACATAACATTTTGTTATGTGCCAGGTGCTAGTGTAAGTTCTTTTCAAATATTACATCACTTTCTCTTCACAATAACCCTATGAAAATGAGATGTTTTATCATTATCTCCAACTCTACAGGTGAGAAAACAAAGGCAAAGATTTTTTTTTTTTTTTTAAGTAAACTGTCCAGTGTCATCCATTTAGTAAGTGGTGGAGCTGGGATTTGAACCCAGGCAGACTGGTTCCAGAGCCCATACGTTCAGCCATCATGTTCTGCTAATAACTCCAGTTGCCTTCAGTGATAGGATCAGAGACTCCCTTGTCCTACTTGGGGTTGAGGTGGATGTAAGGCAAGGCCTGAGGTCTGGAGGAGACCAGAGCAGAGAGCTGCCCACCCCCTATGCTGAGCTTGCTTACCTGTTTGTGTTTTAAGTTGGTCACGCCTGTTTTGTCTTCCCCACTTTTCCGTGAGAATGCTTATTAAAACACACAGATAGTGCCATGGTTAACAGCATCAGAACCCAGGAATATTAATCAGTAATACGTATATAATTCCCACCGATCAAAAGTCAGATAAAGTCTTGAGGCCAAAAGTGGGGCCACATGGGGAAAAGGCAGGAGGTGGCCTCAATCTTCCCCATCCTCATCCTGTGGGAATTTTGTTCTCAGGAGCTCAGAGTTCTCAATTCCTTCACCCCACCCCAGCAATACTCTCCCACCAGTACAGCTCCCAGCACTGGCGTGCCACTGGGGTAGAAATGCGTAAGGGTGGATGATGAACAGCCTGGGAGGTGATGTTGGCTTTGGGAAGGGGTGGACCCTGGAAGAGACATGGGAGCTCAGGGGTTGGAGTTACAATTTACGCTTTGCACAGATTCTTCAGCAACATGTGACCTCATGCTAATGCGGTAAATGAAATATAACTCTTAGCAGAACAACTTAGATGAGGCATGCCTTTAATAAATATTAGCTCTTAATTTTTATAGTTAAAAACCTACTATAAAAAACTAATATGATCACAAAAGAGTCTATTTTAAGTTTGTTTTAATTGTGCATTTGAACTAATAATAGGTGAGGCAGACATTGGACTTGGAATCAGTAATCTTGGACAAACTTGAAAAACTCTAGCAAAATAAAAGAGAAAAAAAGGAAAGAGATTAAATATATAGAAGACAGAAAATGATGCTCCAACATAGAGATCATTGCTTTTCCTAAAGAAAAAATCATTGGGTATATTCTTTTGTATATAGGAAATACTTTAAAATATTTCAAAAAAATTCAAAATGAAAACCAAATTTTAAGAGACCAGAACAACAAATAAAATAACAGTTGAAGATGAACTAAAAGAAAACTCTCAACCTTAAGAAAAACCTAAGTATTTTATTTTATTTCTTTATTTTAATTGAACTATAGCTGATTTACAATATTGTGTTATTTTCAGGTATACAGCAAAGTGATTTAGTTATATATATTAATACATATATTCTTTTTCAGATTGTTTTCCATTATAGGTTATTACAAGATATTGAATATAGTTCCCTGTGCTATACAGTAGGACTTTGTTGTTTATCCATTTTGTATATAGAGTTTGTATCTGCTAATCCCAAACTCTTAATTTATCCCTCCCCCACCCTTTTCCCTTTTGGTGACCATAAGTTTGTTTTCTATGTTTGTGAGTCTGTTTCTGTTTTGTAAATAAGTTCATTTTTATCATTTTTTAAGATTCCACATATGAGTGATATCATATGATACTTGTCTTTCTAACTTACTTCACTTGGTGTGATAATCTCTAGGTCCATCCATGTTGCTGCAAATGGCAATATTTCATTCTTTTTTATGGCTGAGTAATATTCCATTATATATCTTTCTAATATCTGTATCTATAGCTATATATCTTTCTTTATCCATTCATCTGTTGATGGACACTTAGGTTACTTCCATGTCTTGGCTATTATAAATAGAGCTGCTATGAACATTGGTGTGCATATAGCTCTTCAAAATAGAGTAAGAAAAACCTAAGTATTTCAAAGGGATTCCATAGACAAGTTAATTTGGGAAACTTTACTTACCATATCTCCCTCTTAGAATGTAGCAATGCCCAATGAATATTTTCCTCAGAACCCCAGCTTGGTAAAGGCTGATCTGTATCCAACCAAGTTAACTAGACCCTATAGGATCTGACCTCTGAAACAACTCTAATCTCGTCATCTTCTACTCTTCCTCTTACTCACTCTGCTCCAGCCACAGTGGCCTTCTTCCTGTGATTTCTTGGCTATACCAGGCATGGTCTCAGTTCAGGGTCTCTCCATATGCTGTTCCTTCTGTTTGGAATGCACTTCACCAGCTATCCATACGACTAGCTCCCTTACTTCCTTCAGGGTTTTACTTGAATGAGGATGTCACCCTACTAAAGGGTTCCCTATGACCCTTTTCAAATTATGTCATGTGTCCAACTCCCTATACTCTTCCTTAATTTTATTCTCCCTCTAGCGTGTGTCACCATCAGAAATGCTATATATTTTATATATTCATTAAAAAAATCATCTGTCTTCCTTCACTAAAATGTCAGCTCCATGAAGGTAGAGATTTCTGTCTGTTCCATTCATTGCTGTGTCTAGATCAGTGTTTCACACATAGTAGGTGCTCAAGAAATATTTATTGAATACATGAATTAATAAACAAATAAACCCTCCAGGCATACAGGAAGAGAACAGATTTCCTATAAAGGACAAAGATCAGATTGCTTTCAGACTTTGCTATAACTCTGAAAACTACAAGACAGTAAGACAATATCTATGGAATTTTGAGAGGAAAATGTTATGACTCAAAACCACACTATTCTCAGCCAAGTTCATTTGTGAAGACAATGGAAAGATATACATCCAAAGTGTATCATTTATGAGCTCATCCTAAAATACAAAAACAAAGCAAATAAAATCTTTGAAGATATACTCCACTTTGATAGGGACACAGGAATGGGTTAAATCCAGATGTAAAGTCAGAGTAGTAAGTATTAAAACCAGTTAAACATAGAACTCAACCTAGTATGTTATTTTAAGGACCATAAATACGGTTACTTAGCAATGTGATTATCTAAAAACAATTCTTGGAAAAGATGAATATAATATAAACAAAGATAAAATTAAACATTAATAACCTGAGCCTAAAAATTCAAGATTGTAATCAAAGAAAACATGAAAGAGGGTTAGGAAGGAATTGGGGGTAAGTTTAAAAATGCTTACTCACCCCCCTATAGAGAAAGAGTCAACAAAGTGACTTAATTCATCACATTGGTGAACAGACAAGTACAGGATCAAGCATAGGTTTTACAAGGAAAAGACAAGCACTTAGAGAGATATAAGAATGTGCTATACCCTTCAATTAACCAGAGGAGAAGAGAAGAGCAAAGAGAACAGAGCTTATGGGAATATTTTGGTATATTATTACTGGTGCTTTTTCCTATTTTAAAAGTTTTTCAAAATATAGAAATTAGGCCGATGGAAAATTTAACTGACAGCAAGAAAAGCACAAAGAACAGAAAGTATAAAACAGCAACACAGTAAGACCTAGAATTCTGGGTCTTCAAATAGCATAAAATGTAATACAAAATACAGACTTTTAGATTTGATTAAAGCAAGTGCATAAACAACAGAAATCACCTACAAAGTTTGTACAAAACTTATACCTAAGTCAAAATGACGCAGAAAGACAAGATAGAATTCAACGTGAAAAGCATTAAACTAAACTAATTTTATTTAATACGGAAGCAATCCATAATAAGAAAAAAATAGTCATGAATCTTGATGTGCCAAATAACAACACTAAAATTTACAGATTAAAAACTGTTAAGAATACAAAAGAAAGTAATGAAACACAATAGTCGCAGAGGCATTTCATACACTTCTCTTTGATAGATCATGTAGATAAAAATATAAGTAAGGATATTGATGAGTAGAGGAATATACGTATCTTTCACCTAAATCTGTCACAATAAAGCCTTCCTTGCCCCTTGGAGATTTAGGTAAGGTTTTTCCAGCTCTCACTTCCATGTCTTAGGGCCATCAGGTGCTCCCTAAAACTTACCAACCTCACTTCCTCTTGCTCCTCTTGGTTTCCTTCCCTGAGTCTGTATGGTCTTTCCACATGTTTCCACAAGAATCCACTTAAGCCAAGCATTCTTGGATTTTGTAACTCCACAGATGATTTTGGGTGTGCACCACGTGGAAGTATCACAGAACTCATTGCTCAGTACTCTGCCCATCCCGCCACCTGCTATTTTCCTTTTCCTTTGCATAAGTCCATACTCCCCGTAGATGACATGACCCTGGAAGATAGATCTCCTGTTTTTGTCGATTCTTTCCAGACTAGCAACCCATATAAATCCAAATTGCTTCTGCTACCTTCTTTAGAATTCTAATAAACTAAACCTTTTCATCTCTTTAGAAAATGATTGTCACTGATAATGCAATTTCTTCCCACATTTTTTGAATGTGAATTCCTTTATGTGGAACATTTTTGAGCATACAGCTTCAATATAAATATGTTTTAAAATTATGTAGACATAGCACTGTACTAAAATATTGAAATCCATGCTCTGTAGACTAGTAGTCTCTCTCTTTTTTTACTCTACACCTCAATATTTTAGAATCTTTTCAAGCATATACTTCCAATATGTGACTATTAATAATAATCCTCTACAATGCTAATATGACATATGAAACATATACAAAAATAGATATTAAGAGAGATAAGATAAAAATAAGTATTAAATGTTGGTTATAATATTTTCTTCTGGTACTCTATTAGATAATTCTGTGTTCTCCTCTGTGATTCACTTCCCAAAGGGAAGACTGTGTTCTACAGAAAAAATTCTTTTTTCAAGAACTCTTGGTAGAGTAAGACAAATTGACCATGTATTAACCAGAAAGAAAAACATTGATAATTTCCCAAAAATAAAAGCTATATAAGTCAAATTCTCTGAGCACAATATAATAAAAATAAGAAGCAAGAAAATAAAAAGTTAGAGGGAAAATAATTAATGGAAAGGAAAACAAATCCTTTGGGTTAGAGAGAACCTAAACTAGCAGTCATGGAGTATGCAGATGAAAGGAATGAGAACCTTATTTAGCAAACCTAATGGATATGGCCAGAACTGTACTCAAAGGTAAATACATTTCCTCAAATGAATTCACCATTAAAATAAGAAAGAATACACAAATCAGAGAATAATTTTTTTCAAGTAATTAGGGGGAAATGTGTATTTTGGGAAAATGAGTGAAAAATATTCAAGGACAAAAGCAGAAACTAATGATTTAGAAAATTGAAACAGTAAAACCGACAACTAAACTCAAGGGAATTTCCACAGATGTCAGTAAAATCTCCTTCATAATGAACAAAAAGGGCAAAATGTGGGAACAAAACATTAGAAGTGAAAAACAATATTTAACATCACAAAGACAGTTTTTAAGAGTGATAAACCAATAACTAAACCCAGGTGGTTTTATAAATATGTCATTTCTAATTTATAATCTAATTTTTAAATCTCATGATAAATTGTTTCAGAGCATAAAAAAAAAACCCCAAAATAATCAAAATTTCATACCAAAATCATATAAAGCAGAAACTCAAAGCCAGTCTTACTTTTGAACGTAGTTACCAAAAAATATAAGACACTAATTCTAGTATTAAGAGAATAATACACCATGTGCACATTAGGATTATTTTAGGACTGCAAAGATAACTTAATATTAAAAATTCTATATTAAAAAATTAAGTTTCTATCTGTCCGTTACTACATCCTGTGAAAATGCCTGGGTGAACTTCTCCCACATGTGGAGAGTATGTTTGAGACTGTGTGCTCTGATATTGTCTGTCTCTGTAGTACGGTCATACTTTGGAGATACTGTGGATTCAGATCCAGACCACCACAATAAAGCGGACTCGCATTAAGGCGAGTCACACAGATTTCCTGGTTTCTCAGTTCATATACAAGTTATTTTTACACTATACTGTAGTCTATTAATTGTGCAATAGCTTTATGTCTAAAAAACCAACGTACAGATGTTAATTAAAACATAATGCTATTGGAAAGATGGTGCCAATCGATTTGCTGGAGGTATGGTTGCCACAAACCTTCAATTTATTAAAAAAACACAAGATCTGTGAAGTACAGTAAGATGAAGTACATTAAGACGAGGTAGGCTTGTATATGAAAAATTCACTTTGTGGTATGAGACTCCAGAGACGACTTCAAAGAGGCCAGCAGTCATCCTTCAGAGGAGCTGAGGGCAATGTGAGGCTCAGGGTATCCATATTTAGTCATTATAAGCCAGAGGAAGCAAACAATGGCTTCACATGAGTCCCCATTGAAAGCCAGAAGGGCAGACACTCCAAATTACTTACATTGATTTGTAACCAAGCTACTTCTCACATGGTCAATGCCTTATAGTGTTCTACAGGGGGAGAAGTGGCAGGGATTTGCTTATATAGCAACAGTCAATGATTTTCTAAAGTAATGTCAGTGGGGCCAAGAAGTCTATTATTATAGTTGTAAAAACTGGTCAAATGTTAAAAAAAAAAGTGTTATCGTCTTCAAGATCATCTTCGAGATGATAACTATTTCTGGTAATATCTATTTCTGATTTGGAAAGCTTTAGTTAACACAGTTTTACAGGTTTGTTGCTCAACAAAATTTTGGTCTTAAACTAATAGTCAATCCATACATAATGGTGAAACACAGTGAAATTTCATTTTCATTGAAATCAAGACTAAGATAAGAATGCCTCTCTATCCAGTAGAGGCCAAAAACATCTCTCTAATTGTGATAACCAAAAATGTCTCCAGACACATTGCCAAACGTCCCCTAGGGGGAAAAATCATCCCCAGTTGAGAATCACTGTTCTAGAAGTTTTGGTAAATGCAATAAGATAAGGGGAAAAGTCCACTATGCACAGAATTGTTATAGCAAACATTGTCTTAGAAGTTCTAGTAAATGCAAAGAGACAATTTAATCTAGTAAATGCAATGAGGCAATATGATTTCTAAAATTATAAATTATAAATACGAAAAGAGAGAATTGCCATTACTTGCAGAAAATGTGTTTACCATCCTAGAAAACTTGAAAGAATTAACTAGAATATCTATTGGAAGTAATAAAAAGTGTTCATTATGGTGGCTGAATATGGGATTAATGTACAAAAAAATTCCAAAATTCCAACAAACAGAAAAAATAATGGACAAAAAAGATTTTATTCCTGTAGCAACAATGATGCAAAATCTTGAGTAATAAGCTTACTAAGACATGTACTGGAATAATTATGAAGAAAACATACAATTTTATTGAATAAGGTGTTCTTGGATCCACCTCTAGAGTGATCTTTTAAAACTGAAAACATATTATGATTTCTTTAACTCTGTGAATGGCTTCCTACTGCCTCCAAGATAAAGACCTAAGTCTATAACATGCCCACTCTATCCTTTGCTGATCTATTAAGAGGCTTGCTCCTGCTGCACTCCCTGTGCTCCAAGAGGACCCAGGGTATTTGAATGCAGGGTCACGTGCCATCCACTCTGCTCTTCTCCAGCCCCAACACCCCCAGAACTTTCATCTTATATAAGGTCGTTTTTGGTCTCTCAACCACTCACATCACTTTTCTCTGTGTATGTTCCATTAGTCAAACAAAGTCTCTCTTTAAAGTATGGGGTCTAGAATTGAATGCAATACTTTGAGTGTGGTCTGATCAGAGTAAAATATTGTCTCCTCCCTTGTCTTAATATTTCACTCATCTATTCATGAACATTTCTAGGATGTGTATGGAAATGCATTTAATTCCTGGCTCTACCATTTATTAGAAAGACACATAACTTCTTTGAGCCTTCAACAAGATGAGGATAACTGTGTCTCCTTACAGTGCTGTGATGGCAGTACACAACACTTGTTTTTTCCTCTGTCTATGTTCCAGTTAGTCATGTCCTAAGTCTCCCCCATCCTTTCCCCTTCATCATCACCATGCTGTCCATACGAACATGATGACTTTGCTGGGTTGAAGCTGACTGGTTGGACCCCTTACCCCTATTTGCACCCCTGCAAGTCCTCTTTGCAGAGCAATTTTTGAAAAACACGTGTTATATATATGACTTCTTTTCTGGTATCTCTGATGCCTCTCCACTGCCTCCTTAAAATTAAAACTTTTTATCTGTAATTGGGCTGTGTCTACCTTTCCAGTATCATCTTCCACTCCCTCCCTCTGGGCATCCCGTACCCCATCTGACTTAGAAGGGCCTGGGCTTGCCAAGGGGGCATCCACATAGGCCCTCCCACTCCAACTTCCTCCCCTAGAACGCCTCTCAACCAAGAGAGAAAAGATCATAACAGAATGTCTCCCTTTGGAGCAACAACAAACTGCTTCTAACCAGAGCAAGAACCAAGGTAAGGCTGGGGGACTGGCGGGGAGCAACGAGGATTCCAGAAGGATTCCTTTCCCTGAGCCAGAGAACCAGCCCTGGGGCTCCAGAGGCCCCATTTCTGAGCAGGACAGCCCCCCCCACCAAGCTCAGCACCTCATTGGTCACGGGCACTTCCATTTCACGGTCAATTGGCCATCATTTCAATTATGTAGGAAGCTTTTATTTTACACGCAGATTCCAAAACAACTCAGAAATCTGTGGAGAGGCCTAGGTACAAAGAACTAGGAGTTTAAACCTGAGAGGTAGTTGTATTCCCCACATTCTACATAACTGCCCCTACTGGCCCCAGCACACTCAGGGTGTTGTGAGCAATGAGTATTGAGAGGGAGTGGGAGGACGGGAGGTGCAGTGTCTGGAACATAGCAGATACTAAATGCGATTTCGCCTAATGTTCTTTTTTCTTTTCTTTAGCAAAGTCTGTTTCCTAAATGTCTAAGATGTCATGTTTGCATCTTAAAACACCTTGCTTATCCATACAGTCACACATAAAATTTTCTTTTGTCCGCTTAAGAGACTTGAGTTTTGATTTGGAAATCCAGATCCCAATTCAGGGGAGCGGGTTTTAGCCTTGGATGGGATGAACTTCCCTCCTCCTCCTCTCTGCCTTGGCTTAAGCTGACAAAGTAGACACCAGACAAGTGGCGGCAAAGCCCATGAGGGGTTCAGTGACTGGCAGGGAGACCCCATGGACCAGAGATTCTCAACCTTGGCTGCCCATTGGGATCACCTGGGCAGCTTTTAAAAGCTCTGATTCCCAGGCCACCCCCCAGGTCAAGTGAATCAGAGCCTCTGGAGGGAGGAGCCCAGGTTTCAGGGGCTCTGACATTCTACTGGGGTTGCAAATCACCATCCTTCTCTCCCCTGAGGATTCTATGAACATGGCTTTGATGCTATGTGCAAGGAGAAAGAGGGAAACTTACATATGCTGAGTGCCTGCTATGCATCAGACCCCGTGCTGGAAATGCTCCTTATATTCCATTTTCATAACAATGCTGTGAGGTGCATATGATCATTGTCATTTCCGGGTGAGGGATCGGCAGCGCAGTGGAGCAAAGTAACTTGCCCAGGGTCACTTAAACCCAAGTAAGTAGTGGAGACGGGAGATGAAGCAGATTTTTCTGGCTCCAAGTCCTGTGGCCTTTCAGTTTTCATCAAAGTGCATGCACTAGGAGAATGGACCCAACCGTGCCGAGCCCAGGGTGGGCTTTAGCAATCATCTCCTTGTCTTAAACTGATCTGAACAGCCTTTATGCTCTTCCCTGTCCCCAAGGGGAAAAGCACGAGATGAAACAAGAGCTGAGATGCAGGAATTCACATGCATTCTCATTCCTGATTTTACTGAATCTCCTGTGATAACTTCAGGACCTCTGCCTTTTATGCAATTCTGGACGCCTGTATTATATACCATCCTGCTTGCACTCTCGCCTGTACGACCCCTTTCATTCACACACAAACACAGACACACATTTGCACCCAGGCATTAAGCAAATACTGATGGGGAACCTGCTCTATGCCAGGCACCAGACGCGGTGTATATTATGCTTGATTATGTAGGGAGGTGGTTTATTGAAGAGAAGGTGAAATGCATAAGCTCTGCAGATAGATGACTTGAATTTTGAGCCCAGTCTCCCAGCTGTAGAAACTTGGCCAAGTTTGTTAATTGAATTTTTTTCCCTGCCATTATTGTTCTATACCAGAATGTATACACGCATCTCCTGGAAGAGGGAGCTGGGGGGACTGTTGTCAGGCCAGTGCCCTCAGAGTCTCTCCCTGCAGTCGGCTGAGGCTCCGGTGGCAGCAGCTGTGTCTGTTCTGATCCCTCTCATGCTGAGGTGTCAGCTTCCAGGGGGATCAGATATCAAGCCAGGACCAGCCAAGGCCAGCCAGAGGAGACCTGGAGGCTGGGGGTGTCCATGCCGCAGCGCAGCACGGTGCGACCGTGAGATTGACCCGTCCCCACCTTGACTCTTCCTGATGCCTGGAGCAGTGGGGGCAGGGGTGGGCAGTCTTTCTCCCTCCTGGCATTTGCCTGGCTGCTCTGAGGGCTCAGAGAGACAGATAGATGGACATCCCCAGGGAGGCAGCCCTGTGCTGTGGTTGAGACCACGGGCTCTGGCCTTGGACTCATCTGGGTGACTCTCAGCCTCCCTCTATGCTTAGCTCACTGCCTGGTGCACAATTGGAGATCTCCGATGTTGAGTGATAAGCTTGAAGCTGCTCCCCTTGTTCTAATACTCAGGCTTATTCAACTTTCCTGGCTTCAGTCCTTAAAAAACAAACAAACAAAAACAACACCTGATTTAGAGAATGTTTGGGCCCAACAGAAATTTTGTTCCTCCTTGCTGTGACTCAGAGGGGTCCTGCAGTGTCACAGTGGAAACAGATGGGCACAGGCCCTTTGCCCAGAATCCCTGGAGACCCTGCGGGAACCATGGGTCCCCTGCACCAATACGGGCCAGGGAGTCAGTGGGCCTGGATTTGAATCTGCATTCTGTTGCTGTGCAGCCCTGGGTAAGTTACTCAACCAATCTGAGTCTCAGCATTGTCTTCTCTGCTTTGCGTAATGGCCTCAGATAAAGTGTGTTGTAAACCATTGATTTTTAACTCGACTGCTTCTCTCTGACGCCCAAACCAAGGTCAAAGTCCTTTGTTAGTCATGTTCACAACATAATGATCCCTCCCTCTAGAGGCCTCATGTCTGCATCATCGGATATTTATCTGGAGGATGATTTGATTGCTATCTATGCCAGTCAAATACGAGTTCCGTGAAACAGGAACCTCGTCTAACTTGCTTACTGCTGGAACTCCAGGCCAGCCCAGAGCCTGGCACATAGTAGACGCTCAGCAAATATTTGTTGAATGATGAACTCAGGAGTGGCCAAGCTCATCCAGTCAGACTCACTGATTTACAAAGCGGCCCATGCAAGGAGTTCCTGGGGGCTTGATGTCAGTGATGTCCCAGTAAATTGACCCATTTCACAGATTAGGTAACAGGCCTCCTGCCTCCAGACTGAGCTGCCTCAGACAAAGGAAGAGCGTTCTGGGAGATCAGGCTTCCTTCCACCCTGTATGCCAATTCTCACGAGGCTTGGTAGGGAGGTTGGAGAATCAGGGCTTGGTGAAACTGTGTGTGGTCTCCCCAGCAAGGACACTGACCAGACCGAGTGCTGCCCGGACAGCAGTGTTTCCAGGCACACAGCCTGGAGCCAGGAGTCAGGAAGCAGGGTCCTGCAGGTGTAGCTGTGGGACCCAAGGGGAAAATATGAACATCTCTGATAATGTCACCCAATCGTCACGAGGATTAAGCGAGATCATGCAATTCAAGCACCAAACAATAATAGCAATGGATTATAACACACTGAATAAAAGAAGAATTTTTGAGTCCATAAAGTAGGAGATAAATAAATAAATTTATAAACAGATGAGGGGAGGGAGATCTTCTTATTGTATTCTTATAGCAGAATGCCAACTGGGAAATGTAGGAGCGGTGTTGGATTTAGAAAAATCCATCACTTTGCCCCTATCACAGTAATAATCGATTCAGGCGAGAACCATCAATAGAGACTAAAACGAATGAGTACTTCCAAGTATCGCTCCACAAATCACTTATGGATAACAGAAGGAGAATAATATCTCCGCAGTGGAGAAGCCTGGGGTCACCACATTAACCAAACGCCTGAGGACAACATCACCAGTAGTGGGAGAGATACGACGCCCTGAAATAGGCAAATCACTTCTGTGATATTTCAGCCCCAAATCCATAACCTGAATCTAATCGTGAGGCAACAAACTGAGGGACCTTCTAAAAAATAACTGGTCGGAACTCTTCAGAAAGCGTCAGGGTGGTGAAGGACAAGAAGAGGGGAACTCTCTGAAATTGAAGGTGTCTGGAGACACAACCAGTCAACAACCAGCCAATGTAATATGTGATCCTGAGATAAGAAAATAAATGACTGTAAAGAGCATTCATGGGAGAGCTGGCAAAATTTGAGAACAGATCAAGAACTAGAATAATAATATTGCATCTATGTAAACTTCCTGATTGTGACTATTATAATGTGATTATGTAAGAGAATGTCCTTGCTCTTAGGAAATACACCCTGAAGTCTTTTAGGTTTAAGGCGGAAGTGAGACAATGGGTTGGAGGCCTTGGCTGGGTACAGAGACTGGATACAAGGCTACTTTCTTGGGTGTTCCCAGGAAATGTGCTCCCGGCTGGAGGAACTCAGCCATTTGATTGGTGCTGCTATGCCCTGCAGGCAGATAGGGGCTACCTGAAATTAACCCTCAGAGCTATGTCACCAACCCGTCCTGGCTGGGGAGTGGGGGTTCTGGTGCATTACAACCTCCACATCGTCCCTCCCCCACGCCATCAGCTCGCCATCACTCAGAAAACGAGCCAAAGACATAATGTTCTTCTGTTTATGTACTATCTGTGCTCCCAGTCAAAACCCACTAGAAAATACATCGAAACAAAATTAACTTGACAGGGAAATGGATATTTGAATGAAGCTTCTGCTTAAAACAATAATTTATCATGTTCCTTCATACATCTCCACAAAACCAGGATCACGGGTGGTTTAGCTGAAATGAGGGAATTCATTACTCCCTGGAACATCTCTGGGAATCATTTCACAGGGGGTGGGGATTGTGGGGAAAGAGCGAGGGAACAGACATCCACCAAGCTCCCCAAACCTGCCAGGTACTGTTAAGCCCTTTTTATGCACAGCCTCACTAAACCCTCGCAGTGACCCTGGAGAAAATGGCCAGTGCTCGACTTCACAAACGAGGACACTGGGACTCTTTAGAGTCTGAGCGCTGAGCTAGAGGTCATCTGGCTAGGAAGTGACCAGCCAGTTTTCCAAGGTGGGGAGAATCACCGCTACTCTCATCAGGCTGGAACAGGCTGCCTTACCCCCTATCTAGCTTCCTGACCCCCTAGGAGAGCCAGGTCTATTTCTGGGGGCGTGGAAAGCCACAAACCCTGTCTTGCAGTTAAGAGCCCTCAGCCTGGTCCCAGGACACACACCCTCCTGGGCACTCTTACAGATGTCTGGCAGATGTTGGGTAACCCAGACAAAGTGGAGGGGAGTGAGGAGCCCCAGTTAGAGGGTTCAAGAAAGCAGTTCATATCATTTCCTCCCTCATTCATTCTTCCTGCAAACACAAGTTACGTACCTACTATGTGCTGGACGCTGGGGTTGTAACGTGGAGCTTAGAGTCTACAGTCTCAAAATCTGGTCCCTGAATCGGCAGTATTACTTGTGAAGTTGTTAGAAATGCAATTTCTCTGGCCCCATCCCAGACCTACTGAGTCAGAAGCTCAGGGAGAGGGCCCAGTAGTCGGTGCTTTAAGGAGATTGGCAGGAGATACTGGTACATCCTGAGGTCTGAGAGCTACACTCATGGGCACGTAGAATAGTGACAGGCTCTGGTAACAACAGCGAGGGACAGAGGTGCTTGATAACTTTGAGGCTCTGACCATTATAAACCGAGCCAGGGCTGCAGGGAGATGCCCTTCCCACTTCCATCCTATCTGGAACCCGGTCTCTCTTTGCCTGGGACTGAGCAGCTTTATGGAATATCCAGCAAGTACCCCATGGCCCACACTGGTCCTGCTGGGAGCCCAAGGGTGCCCCGAGGGACCCAGGATAGGGGCAATTGACAGGAAGGGAGTCAGCGGGGCCTGAAGATAGAAAACACCTTCTTAGGCTGTGTTTGTCCTACAGAAAGTTGGGGGAGGGGTTCACTGAGTCAACCAAAATTTGCAGGAATCATCGATTCAGTCTGATGGCATCAAAAATTGAGCAGGATGTTTGGGTATTATTTGGGCAATAGCTCACAAATTTTAGCTTGCTGAAGAAATCAGACAGGGAGTTTATCAAATGTTCAGACTGCCTGGCCACACCCCCAGCTGATTCTGCGGCAGGTCTGGGGGAGGCCCAGAATTTGCATATCTTACACCCCCAGGGGAATCTCAGTGCAACTGGTTTGAGGAACACCCTTTGAAAAACACTGTCTTGTGAGATGTGTTCACCGGGGCCGCTCCCAGCTCCAGTCACATGCCCGGGCTTATCACCCGACGGCTCTCGGCTTCAGGGCACCTGGAGACAGGTCTGTGGTTTGGGGCAGGCTTCTCGGAAGGGAGTGAGTAACTGCTTTCATCTGATGGGTGATGGCAGGGATGAGAAGGGCCTTTAGCCTGGCTGGGGAGTGGTTAATGGCACTCTAAGCGACAGAGAAATAATGAAGCCTTTCTCATTTTATAAAAGTTGCTTTGAAATCTAATTAGAATATGAAAGTTGAGATCTCAGGCTATTTTTAAACAAAGCATGAGTTCAGCAGGAATAATCAATGCTGGAGCTGTGAGCTGCCCGTCAGCCTTCACTAGGGCAAGTAGCGCCCTTCCTTCGGGAAGAGTCCTGGATGATGGGGCAAGTGGATGGAGAGGAAAAGGACCCGAGTTAGAATCAGACAGAGCTCCGTGATGTGGGGAACAGTTAGGGGGAGAGACGTGGAAGGTCATGAAATCTCCAGAACCTCTCAAACGTCCCACCTGGCACCTCAAGGAAAGAGGCTGGAGTGTGGATGATGTGTGACCTCCTCTGCTTGATTAGATGAAGCAACTACACTGAATTTCCACTGTCCAGGAGAGAGAGGTGTGGGGGTGGCTTTAATGAAAAAGAGAACGAACTTTTGGGGCCAGATCCTAAATTAAAGCTCCACCCTGCTCGCTTACTCACTGTGTGATTTGACACATCTTGCAACCTTTTTAAGCCTCAGTTTTCCCATCTGTAAAAAGGTGATATTAACACTGAACTTGAGAATGATGAAATGAAATGTTAATAGCAGTAACAGCTAACATGTGTGTGCTTTATGTGCACGTGTTATTTCAGTTGGTCGTTAGGACCGCCCTATGATGTTCAGGGAAGTGGAGGGCTTTGCCTTATTGACTGCAAACGGAGCCTTCAGGATAGCGTCTGCTACAGGGTAGGTGCTCTGTGAATATCTGTTTCCTTCCTGGGGTAGGAGGTGGGGACGGGAAGGAGACTCCTTTCCCGAGAACTGAGCACTCCTGTCAGTACCACTTCCCCAGCAGACAGTGGTAGCTGATTCCTTAAGTCTCCTGAGCCAGAGTGAAGCTTCTAGAACCCCTGGCGGGATATTTCTGATCCTGCGGCTGCACTTGGCAGGGCAGGCAGATTTGGTAGCACCTGCATGAGCCCCAGGGGCACAGGACCTGGAGGCACTCACGTGACCACTGTGGGGCCGCTTCCCGGGAACATCCCACCCAGATTTGCCTTCCTTGAAGAACAGTAACGCAAAAGGCCATTTTTCACTTTTAAATAGCTTTCATTCTATGTCTTAATAAATGCCCGTTTGTTGATTTGTGTAAGCATGATGTGGGAAGTCTGCAAATGGATGTAATCTGCACCGAGGGCACGTGTAAGCACCAGTGAGCACTTTTGAATAATGAATCCCTCCCGTAAAAGACGGACGCTATTCATAATAATTCCTTGCTTTTCTCATTTTGCCGTGTACAGTAGCGATTAATCAATTTGCAATGTTATGTCACCCGCAACAAATTGCTAGCACCAAGACAAATTTATTGCTTTATGATAAAAGAACTTGTTTAGGTAGAAATAAATTAAATTTGGGGGGCTGTTCTTTGGGCTTGGTGTTCACGTAGGTGACCCATACAGAGTGGGCTGGGGGCGGTGAGAGGTCTCGGTGATTCCTGCAAGAACTTGGCACCTGGAGAGGAGTAAAAGCAAGAGGGTGTTTGCTCAGTGCCTGACCCCGAGACGGTAGCTCCGATGGGAGACAGGAACGTCGAGAGCTCCCAGGAACGTGGGAGCGTGTACTAGGCTCTCTGTGTCAAGGAGTGTAATTTAGCACTTTGCACAGAGAGCTTTGGACAATCAGCAAGGCTCCAGGGAAACACACCCTCTTCTCCTTCTGTATTTCACTCAGATAAGATCCTGATTTACTTCAAGTTGGCAGAAGGGAGCCTATATTCTAGGAACTTAAGAGCAAAAGAAATTTTCATTATTGGAACTGGAGATGAGTTTCAGAGATCAAAGTGTGACAGAGGTCTTGATGCTTCCGTGTATCTGGGCCGCTGATGTACTAAAATACTGGGGGAGAAAAGGCCAAAATGTTGTCACCAAAATTGTGGTGTAGTAAATGTTACATTTAACAAAGGAATGCTTTTAACCCATGCAAAAGTTAATTCTGTGTAAATGTGCTGTGAACACAGACACTGTTAAAGCTTCCATTTGAATTCCTCCACAGTATAAAGACCGGGCTGGATGGGTTGCCACCATGGCAAGGGTGACCTGGGGACATGCGATCTCATTCTCCGTGTCACATGCCTAGAAAAGGCGTTCAGAGACAGGAAGAGTTTTTCCCGAGGACAGAGTGAGGGGGTGTGGAGAAGCATCTGACACCCAGGACATCACACACGTTTGTCATTAATTTATATTCCATTAATTTGGAATCTGGAGTGGAATCAGGGGTGGATGCATTCATCCTGACCCCTCCTCCAACACACACACACAGCACACACGCACGAGTTTGAAACGGGTTTTTTTCTTAAGGCATCTGATTGTCTAACATGATTGTGAAAAGCAGGTTTCAATTAGCAATGATGTTAGTTCCATCGCCCACGTAAGTGGATTTCTCTGGCCCAGCTTATCAAAATCCATGCCTTTCTGCTCTTAAAGCAGGCTCTGGGACCACCTCCTGGAGTATCTTGCTATACATGGTCTACCTGCCAGGGAAAGCCAGTGCCCCAGTGACTTTCTTCAGCCATGGCCTCTGTCATCCACATTTCAGTTTAGCCTTGGCAGAGGACAGGGCAGGGACAGGGGCACAGAGGCCTGTTTGGAGAAGCTTCTGCAGCCTTTCTGCAGTATCCGAGCTGCCTCTTGGCTGTCCCCCAACCTCGATGCCCACAACCAGAGCCCCGTCAACACTGGGCAGCACAGAACTCAGATCCTTCGCCGGTACCGTCACCACCACCTTGGGGCCGAAGGGATCCGAAGGGGTGCATGGCAGCCCCAGCCCCAGGGTGTGCTGGACTCACCTGGCGACGGCTTCTTTGTTTCCCACTGTGCCTGCTCTCTGGGCTCCAGTCGACACAGGTCCTGGCTGGGGCAGCCAGCATCCTTCCTGCGCCTGGCTGAGCCTGCCCATTCCCTGAACGCCTCCTCAGCTGGGGGTCCTGCCGGGACTTCCCGCCCTCTGTGGGGTTGGGTTGCCCCTGCTCCCGCTGCCCGCCTGCTGGCTAATTCTGATTATTTCTCTTTCTCCTTGCTCTCTTGGGCGCCTTTATTCCTGACCGTGCATTTTCTCTGGGCTCAGGATTAAAAAAAAAAAACAAAAAACCCACACTGCTAATATCCTTGTCAGCCTTTTCCTGAATCATTGCCGTGCGGCTTCAGGGAGCCACGGGCCAGTGCCTTTTGGCCAGCAGACTCTGTCCCTGGGCCTTCCTGTCCTCGGGGTCCTGGAGCCCCCATGTGGGTCTCATCATCTTCTGAAGGCAGCACTCAGAGGCCCAGATCCTCCGAGAAATGCTCAGGCGGGGGAGGCAGGGGCAGAGGGGCTGAGAACTGAGAACTGAAAATCCAGCTGAGTTTTTCTATCTCACAGGTGACTTCTCTCAAATGCTATTTAAAAAAATTTTGTAAAGTTCTTTCCTCTACATGGTCTAATTGGCTGTTATTATCTCTGTTTTACAGATGAGGAACCCAAACCTCAGAGGACTTGGTGATTTGCTTGAAGTCGTGTAACGACTGAGGGTCAGGACTCCAGTCTCCACATGCATGACTCAGGTATGGGAGGAATAATCACCCCATCTGGCAAATGAGGAAGCTGAGGGTCACGCTGCTGAAAGGGCTGTTCTCAAATCATGTAGCTGTAGGAGGTGGCTTTAGCAGTGGTTTTCAGGCACCACCCTGGGGTCCAGGCCAGTGCCCGTCTCTGGGCAGGGGTGTTTCCTTCTGTTTTGTACATGAAAAGCCAGGTCAGCCCAGGCTGGGAAACTCCCATCAGAAGATACCTGAAAGTCCCAAGTTCAAGAGTCCAAGGCACCTGAGGGGCTGTCTGGGTCCACCTGTCTCCTCGCGTGCACAGAGGGCCTGGTGGGAAGCACACGGTTACATTTCCAGGGAGGAGGCCGGTTGACTGCTTTAGCTCATCATGCTATATTCCCTGAATGGTGTCACCATCTCTGTCTGCTCTGGGGACAATAGACTAAATATGACTCTGGTTGGTAATAAAGGTTTCTGTAGTTCTGATTCTGGCTCATCCCATCAGAGACTCAGGAAGAAGTTTCCATTTAGCAAATGCCCCCTCCTCCAGGCAGCCCTCCCTGGCTCTTCAGGACAGAGCAGACCCCCCCCCCTCTGGGGTCCTGCAGCCCATACTTCTCTGAATGGTCATAGTTCTGTTGAGAGGGCCAACTGTTCCCACGTCCTCCCTCACCTCAGCTGAGCTGCGGCTGTTAAGCCTCTCCTAGAGGCATGGCACCTGCGTGTGTCCATAGATGCACAGACACACGGACACCCACATGCCCAGCTACAGTCACTCACACACAAGCCCACCACCATCATCCTCTCCTGGAAACACAGCTACACACAGAAACACTGTCCCACACGTCACACTCACACATACACACACAACCTGCAGAAAAACACAGGCCTGCTTAGAGTCTGTGCGCATCTGTACAGACCACTTTGTCTGGGACTTCCCCCTCCCCTCCCCTTGCTATTCTGTGTGTCCTCCCAGGGAAGAGGCTGTGGTGACTCTCTGGTCCATGGGGAGTGGGAATTTGGCCTGCTCAGGCCCCTAGCTTTTTGGGCACCAAGTTCTAACACTGAGAACTTTCTGGACAAATAGCTGGGGCCTGTCTTTATCCTCTTTCCCGGATGGGCCAGCCTCAATTATCTCCAGGGGGCATCTGCCCGCATCCCACTCCCCATCAGATAGGCTCCCTTTCTGAGGGCCCTCGGGGCCCTGTTACCACCTTGCCTTGCCACCTCGGCATTTTCTCAATAACTCGCCAAGGTCAACTGTTGCTCGCTCAGTAATTTTTTCCCCCATCACATCTGAAGCTCTGTTTTCCCTCTGGACAAATACCTTCCCATCCTTTGCCTGCCCCTGGGTTGGTGGCTTAATGGGACAGCAGGCAAGAGAGGGAAGGAAAAGCCAGAGTCTCTGCTGAACTCTGGTTTGTCCCCTGCCACAAATGTACTGTGATTCCTAAGAGGAGGGCACAGTGACAGACCGTGGACCATGGAGTCTGACCGGCATGGGCTTAAACCCCAGCTCTGCCCCTTCCCAGCTGTGTCACTGTGGACAGTCATTGGCCTCTGTAAGCCTCAGTTTCTGCATCTGTAAAGTAGGCACAACCATTTGAAACTTACAGGGTTAAATGCATGTTAAAAAAACCACTTGCTAAATGACAGAGTGCTCTACAAACGTTAGATGTCCTCATGGCCTCTTAGGTCTCTCTTAGATTCAGGCAGGGTCTGAGTGGTGATTCAAAGAAGGCTTAGCCTCCAGCCTCCAGCCTCTAGCCTCCAGCAGGGGCTGAGCAGGGGTCTGGGTCTCTCTTACAAAGCAGGAGAGAGCTAGGTAGGAAAGCAGTTCCCTTCACTGGTGTGAGCTGCCCCCAGGTACCTGTCATTGATCAGTTATTGCCTGTAAGGTCCTGGAAACTACCATTTTCCTATGAAACTGGGAGGGAGAGAACTTATAAATAAGGAGCCCTACATGAATAGGGGCCACAGCTGTGCCGGTCATTTTTAAACATATTATCCCATTTAATCTCAAAACAATTGGCAAGGGAATAACTATTACAAATGAGGACACTGAGGCTCAGATAGTTAACATAGCTTCTAATTGTCTCAGCTGGGAAAGGAACCCTTGATTTCTGACGTCAGAAGATGGGCTGCTCCCCACCCTCCCGGCCACCTTTGGAGTGTGATTTTGGATTGCAGCGATGAAGCCAGCTTCCTTGTCCTCAGAGGCAAGATGCTGAACAAATCCATATTGTAAGCAGTGCTTACAGCAAATCTTGCTCTGCAGGACAGTTCAGACAAAGGCCTAGTTTATGCAGCTGAATATGAAATATGGCTCGTGTCTTAGGACATTTGTATAAAAAGACTATTTCTTTGCTGTCACAGCCTCAAAGCCACCTCTTATGGGAGCACTGCCTTAATACCAGAGGCTGATCTGGAAGGTGGGAGACTGGAGAGTTTTTTCCATGAACTTCTTGGGGGGCCTCGGGTCAATTTCATTCTCTCTCTGGGCCTCTGTTTCCCTACTAATAAAAGAATATGGTTTTCTACGGTGATTTCTCTGGGTCACTTTTAATCCCCTCCAAACCACAGCTATACCCTCCAATGTAGAACTCATGTCGGATCAGCAAAGTATGTTTTTCCAACTTGTAAATTCACTTGCTAGAAAATCCCCACAAAGGTTGATTACCGTCAGTGGCATGTGGTTAACGCATTTAGAAAAACCAAGAATAATTCATGTCAGGTATAGAAACCTAGGTAGAAATGGCTGCCCAAGCTTTTCTGACTCGATCATGTTCAGAAGAGAAGACTTTTTGGCCTCTGAAGGTCCTTGTCACTGCTTTGAGCTCTGGCTCTCTCTCATTTTGAGGAGGCAGCCAGGTTCCGGGTCTCAGGTGAACTGCCTACCTTTGTCCCTGCCTGAGGTGACAGGAAACCTTTACAGGACCCTCCCTTCTTCCAGAAACACGAGTACAGGGGTGGGCAGCAGCCTTAGCCTCCTGGCTGTGAGGGGGGCTTCTGCTAAGGAAGACACAACCCTGGAAGTGCATTCTCCTGGCTCTTTCTTTTGGGGAGTAGCAGGGTTGGGCGGTGGCGGAGGAAGGGCACCAGCATCCACTTACGGCTACCAACAAATCAATCTGTTGACAGAGCCGCTCTCCTTGCGTGGCCACTGAAACACCGATCCCCGTGCGGGATTCAGGCTGACCGGCTCTGTTGGCCAAATGCAAATGCATTAACCTTACAATTGGGTAATCTAATAAAAAGGATCAATGGTCTGATACGGTGCTTATGGAGTCATTTACTGCAAGCGAGAGCAATTTAGCCAGGACCCAGACCAGCGGCTGGGGGATGCGGGAGGAAAGCTCAAGCCAGCCAGTGGTCCTTGCTGACTTCCCATCTAAGCCCCCGCTGCCCAGAGATGCTGGGCTGAGTGGGCGAGGGAACGAGCCGGGGTGCGCACCGTTCATTACCACCGCTGTAATCACTTAGAGGTTCAATTAAGTATAAATCATTAGTGCTATTTCAAGTTACTTTATCCAGGCCGCCGCGTAACACACTTGACTGGCGGTGGGGAGCTTTCTGCGACTAGATTTAGCGAGCGAGCGAACAAGGCAGTCATATGGGTTTTTCTGCAATGAAATTGATAAATGAAGCGGGCATTGGAGGTGCAGCAGTAATTTCTGTGGTGCAGCCAAGTGCTCGCTCCCTTGTGTCCTCCAGAGATGAGGGCATGGGCCCCTTTAATGCTGCAGCTTTCCCCTGAGGGCCCCAAAGCCAGGCTGGGCTGCCGCCCTTGAGTTTATTTTCTTGCAGAGAGAACTTCCCAGGGCCAGCCTTGGTTCATTAGCAGGAATATATCTGGGGAGAGGGGAAAAAAAAAAAAAGGAGAAACGGAAAGAAAAAAGATTCCTTCACCCTCGTTCATTCTGATAAACGCTGATTCTTTGATCATTTCTTTGGAGTAGCAAGTGGGCAGCACAGGAGGGCAAACCCGGGCTGTCTGGGCAGCTGGATCCCCTCTTCCCCGGAATGCAGTGGTCCCCAGTGGCCGGCATCCCTGTCTGGAAAGCATATTTTCTCCTAATCGGTTTTACAGCTCTTTTAAAGTAATATGTCAGATCATTTTCCCCATATACATAGTTAATGAAAGTAACCCTACAAATCCATTTTAAATAGATGGAAGTTGTTATAACCCTGATCCAGAATTTATTACGTTCATTACAATCTTGCTGAAGTAGGTAATGTAATGGACTATTACTTTTATTATCTTTTTAATCCCTCAAAATTATTAGGAACTGACTAATATTTGGCATCACCCTGTTAATGTTTAAACAGAAATTGATACTTTAATTCATCTAATAAATGATGGGGCACTTTGAGTGGAAACAAAAGCCTGATCAGACCCAAAGACTTTTAAGTGGGACTCAGGGGTTTGAATGCAATTATTTCCAGGCAGGATATCTTCATCAAGTACTCAGGAAGGACAGAGGAGTGGAGATGGAGATAGTGACAGAGAGACCCAGAAGGACGGCGACGAAAACAAGGCAGAAAAGTGAGAGGGAGAGGAATTCTGCTCACATATCCGAGTTCTAATTGTGATTCACAAAAAGCTCCGATTTGAGCTGATAACCGCGCTAGTGAGCTCTCTCTGTCTTTTCCTTCTTGCCTTCGTCCTCCCCTCCCCTCCTCACCAGATTAAAAAGATTTTTCTTTCCAACCATCCCTGTGTTAGCAATCAGCTTTATGGCCAAGAATTCTCAAGTGCTCTAGAATCTGCGTTGCCGAGACAAATGATTGGGTCACATTCTCCTAGCGAGGAGTGGAGACCCTGCTTGCTCCTTGGAAGATAATGATGGCTGCTCAATTTGCAAATTACCAGATCTCCCTGTGCAATGGGAGGGGACGGGGGGGGGGGGGCATCCTGTTGTGTCTCTCCTGGAAGCGGCTGGGCCATGCGTGTACCCTCCAGGGTGCCCCTGGACTGTTTTCTGCCAGAAGGGTGACAGGTGGGATTTAGGAGAAATTGATCTCTTGTGCTTTCTAGTTTTTACAAGGCAAAATGCAACGCTAGACACCTAAATTAAAAAAAAAAAAATCTGTTAGTTCTAACAGAGTGAAAGGCAAAAAGTACTTCCCTTTCTGGCTTGATAATAAAAGATGAAGGGAGGGGACTTTGGGGGAGGAAAAGCTGGCATTTTGTGCCACTCCAAGGCAAGGGTGTGTTTTCTAACAAAGAAATCTTCCAGTTAGCAAAGTCACAAATTAGCACAGAGAAGCTCATTAGAATTGAAAGCTGCTCTGCTGTGTATCGTGGCATTGCTCTCTCTCAACGCCCCGGGTTTCCAGGGCAAGAAAAGTATTGATTAAATTTACTCAGCGTGAAATGCGTCTGGTTTGTGCCGACCCAAAAGGAGGCGGCTTCCCGGCTCTCCTGGCAGCAGGACTTGCCAGGGGTCCCGTGAGCTGGGGACCGCATCCCGCCGGCCCGTCCACACGCGCAGCTGAGTCCTGCCCATCACTGGGCTAAAACCTGTTTTAATCAATGGAGGGGAAACCAGCCTTTAACTCAGTTAGCTCCTGCCACCTTATAAATCGTGCTGGTTGCTTTCGTCAACGCTGAGCTGACAAGGGCTATGTGTCGTTTGGGGCTTGATAAAAAGACTAAAAGACAGCTTCTCAGCATGTTTATTTTTAATAGACATAAAAAATGAAAACAGAGGCTTTCTTAACTCTTCCGAACCCTCGTTGACAGAAAAATACTGAGTGTAGGGAAATACGGACCGAGAGCCTGGAGTGGGAGGTTTCTCGTTTGTTTTGTTTTGTTTCACCAAGATATTCTTGTGAACATGAGGACAGCTTCGGAACTAAGAAGGGCTGGGCTCCAGAAAGCGCCACCACTCCCCTCCCTGACATGAAGTGTCCGAGCTGCAGCGATGTCCTCTGGGCGCCCCGCTCCGGCTCCGTCTTTCGGGTACAAGACACTCCGTCTATTCCTACCTCACCCCTTAGAAATGCCACACTGAGAATGGGAAGTCATGTCTTCTGAGGTGCGTCACTGGAAATCAGCTCCCCTTCCTATTTTTAAACCTTTATTTGATAGAAATAAATCCTCCCGGCTGCTTTACTAGATCTGGGTGGCACTAAGATAATTTCAGAGACCATCAAAGCAGAAAGAATATTCCTTCAAAAGCCAATTAAAAAAGTAGTTACAATAAACGTGGCAAAGAGCTAATGTCCTTCATACAAAAAGAGCTCTTTCAAATTGGTAAGAAAGGTAGCAAGATTCTATGAGTAAAGTGAAGAAAGTGTATGAAAAGAATTTACAAAAGAAATTCAAGTAGCTAATATTTATTGAACATTTACTATCTACCAAGCATAATTTACATGGACTCTCTCATTCATCTTAACAAAGACCCTGTGAAGTAGGTGTTATTGTTCTCATCCCTGTTAAGAAATGAAGAACAATAAGGCTTTGAAAAGTTAGTCAGTCAGTCCCAAATTATACAGACTGTAGGTGGAGAGCCAGGATTCAAGACCAGGCAGCTTGATCTAGCATGAACTTTTAATTGCTCTGCTATAATCCCACAAATTCACAGATATAATCATGCAATAATGTTGAAGTATTTTCCAAATTTTCTTCAGTAAACTTGTTTTACTTGTCATCAGGGGTGGGAGACATCTTTTATGACTTTTAAAAGTCAACTTCCCCTATATCTCAGACCTAATGGAGACAAATTGCTGAGCCCCAGGACCAGGTTAACCTAAGACACTATGTGCATTGCTTCCTGCATAGGCCTGGGACAGCCAAAAGCAACCCTGTGTGTTCTTCAGCAATTTGAGTCTCCCCATCATCTATTATACCCACTCATGGGGTTACCGTGAAGATAAAATATGTATAAAGGCCTTAGAACATGCTGGTGCAGCGTGAGCTCTCAATAAATGTAAATAGTCATAATGATAGTAACACATTAACGATGTGGCTGTTGTTTTGTTAGTAGGAAGGAGGGGCTGAGCATCCAGCAGGCACCTAGAGGTGTATGTAGACTGGCTTGTCCAGGGATACGGCTGAAAACATCTTCTATTGATGCCCACCGTTTCAGTCCTAGATCTGGGCTTCTGGTGCAGAGGCTAAGGGGGTGCTCTCTGGATGTCCCATGGATGTATATGCAGACCTTCATTCAACCCCCACTTCCTGGTCATCTTCTTGAGGCCAGGCACTGGGCTGTATCTTTTCACATAAAGATGTTCTCCCTACAACACGGAGAAGCAGGTTTCATTAGCATCTCTGCTTTATGGCTCAGACACTAGAAATCGCTCTTCTGGATCATGAAGCCAATAAGTGGCAAAGCTGAAACTGGCACCTCTATTGGTCACACTCCAGAAATGGATGAGATGTACAGCAAGCATGGCTGAGAACACAGGCTCTGGAATCAGGAAGATCTGGGGTTTTGACTTGCTATGTGCTTCAAGCAAGTAATAAAGGAGCCTAAATATCAGTTTGCTCATCTGTAAGATGGGACAGTACTGTATCTCACTTAGACCAAGAAGCCAGAGGTTGTATGTTGTACCATTATTTGGTGTCACACTAGGAAATTTGATGTCACTGCTAATTAAACTATGATACGGTAATAACTCTCTTACCCCTTAGAAGTTTAGTGTATGCTTATGGAAAGAGCTCTTGAATTTATTTAGACATAGATCTCTTTATCATAAGGCCTTTGCACATACATAAAAAAGAACATACGAATGAAATAGTTCATTTAAGGTATTCCTAAATCTTCTTCATATTCTGAGATTGACTCACAGTTGTTATGGTCCACATTTTTCTATACACTACCTTCTTCTCTGACATCACAAACATCACTGGTAGCATTTCTTTAAAAACCACCCTCTATTTTCTTCTGGATTTTAAGCACAGAAACCCATTCTGCAAGTTTTGATGTTTGTCCCCAGACATGACAGTGACATCAAAACTGCTGCCAGGCTGACAGTGATTGTAAAAACATCTCAATTTCAGAGATGTTAAAATAGGGGAAAGAAAGTGTCCATCTTAGAAATGATGAAATGTAGTTGCTACCTTACAGGGTTGCTAGGAGGATTAAATGAGGCTGTGTTTGTAAAGGACTTAAACAAAAGATGGGACACACAGTAGGTGCTCAGTATCATCATCATCAACAGCATCGTCATCTGTGTTGTCACATCACCATCACTCTTCTGTTCTCTGAGAAGTATTGCAAATACATGTGACCCCGTAGAATCTTCCTCCAGACACTTGAGCCAGCGTGCAGGCTGACGAACCACTGTGTGCTTGGATAAACCTTGTCCCATGTCCGTTTCTGTCTCTCTCTGTCCCTGCCTGCTCCTCTCTGCGTCTCCTTTCCACCCCTTCCCCAGCTCTGCTGCAAATAAATGATTCTGTCACTCCTTCTCTCTTGTAGGTGTAGAGTGAATAGATGTGTCTTTTTGAACAGCTTGTTCTGTTTGATACATTCCTGACCGGCCCAGGAGCAGGGTCCTGTGCTCCCTTCCCTTCTGCTAGAAGATCTGCTCTCATGGTTAACGATTTCCAGGGCTGTACTGGGCCGCCAGCACTCCAGCCCCCAGTAGAGGCAGCTAGGCTGTGCCCTCTGGAAAGCGCTGCTGGCTGTCTTGGAGGATATGTTGGTCCTGCCCCTGGGGGCCAGAGGCAGACCGGCTTAGGGTCTGCCTAAAAAGAAACCATTTATTCTCACTTATGGTTCTTTAAAACAGAAGTTCACAGCTTTTATGATGAGCCTTCTACATGCATTTAATGACATTAGAGTATTTGATTATGTGCATTAAGAAGAGGTCTCAGAGCTCTCTGATGTCCTTCGTTTTAAGTGTATTTTAACTGCCTACAATGAAAGGAACAAGACAAAAAACGAGCTGTGGCAGCATCTTCATAAATTCTGAGCTGTAAGCGACACACCTTTGCTGGCACCGGGAACGGTCCCGGCAGGTGGACATAAGGAAGGAGAACAGGGGAGTTTCTGTTTCCTGACAGGCCTGGGTCCCAAAGGAAAGGAAGACCAGCATCCAAGGCAGGAATGAGCATGGGCTGGACCACCATCAGCTGAGGGTCCACTCTGGACCCTCACTGTGTTTCATCTGTTACCATCTTAGTAACACCTAGGTATGACTAAGGGCTAATCACACCTATTACTGTTCAATCAAGAAAAATTGAAAGGTGTTATCAGCTCTATTTTCCAGATGAAGAAACTGAGCCTTAGCAAAGTTAGGTGACTAGAATGCTCCAAGTTTGCCAATGGCTGAGCCATTATCCTAAAACAAATCTTTCTAAGTCTTTGCACAGCCACTGGGTGCAGAGCTCAGAATGGCTCTCATCTGGGGAAGAGTTAATGGAGGAAGAGGGAAGAGGAGGTGCTGAGGCCAAAGAAGCAGAGGCCTTCGGAGAGAAGCTTCCTTCTCCCGCCCGTGGAGGCACGCTACGCGATGGAAGCAGAATCAGGACAGAAAAAGCCACTTGAAATGAACTGCATCCAGACAGGCCGCCATGGTGGCGTGATTGATACTGGAGCATGTAGGTGTAATGAAACTGATGCCGGCTCCTCTGCACCTGTGATTTATTGAGGACAAATTTAAGATGAGAAAGGGCCCCATACCAGGAGCTGCATCTTCCCCTCTAAGGGAGGGTGGTCATCCATCACCAGCCATTACAAGGGCCCATTGCTAGCGGCTCATCAGATGAGCCAATAGTCTCTTTGTTGGGGTTCCTAACAAGTGTTGGATCAGCAAAAGTCTATTTATGCTGGTGGACCTTTCAGGACCAATTTGTAGTGGGTCACTGATTCTGCTGGGGTATTATCTTCTTTACTACTTGGGCCAGTTGGGGAACGCGGCAAAGATTAATGGTTTTGGCTGCTGACTTGCCGCCGCAATCTACTGCTTCTGGACCAAAGATTAAGTTTTTTTGTGTTTTACCAGAAAGGGGCCACCTTGCGTACGAGATGTGCTTTGATTTACTGACTTGCTTGTGGGGAAGGGAGTCGTGGAAATGCACTTGGTGGTGGTGAGGTTTGGCAGATGGCGGTGAGACCTGGCATCCATGCCCTCCACCCCGAGGTCCTGGGCAGGGAATGGCAGCTCCCGGTGCCCTGGGGAGGGTCCTGCAGGCACAGGAGAGCTCTCCTGGAGCCCATAGGGCATCAAAGCCCTGTCTGGCACCCCGCAGCTGGCTCTGGGTTCAGAGAGGCAGGCAGTACCCTAAACCTTATTATCTAAAACTACAGTACTAAAAGTAAAATTAGTTATCACTTTTCCTTATTATTTGGAAAACTGCACATGTTCCTTTAATACATTGAGGAAAAACATTCAAGTAGCAAATAAAACCATGCGTGAGCCACATGCACAGCAGCATAACTATTAATATTTTGGTTTGCATTTTCATCTAGGGTTTTGGCTGTGTAGAAAGACGTGCATGTCATTTTACATGATTAAAATCGTGCTGGATTAATGTGGGCTTTTTTAATTCTGTAGTTTTGTATTCTGGTTTTTACAATGAACATTATGCCATCAGCATTTCCCCATCTCTTCTTCATTTTAATATGTCACCTTTTTTTTTTTTCTTTCTCAAGTTGGGTTTGTTGCCACTTCTCTGTGCCTAAGGTCCATTCTTTGATTCAGCGAACATTTGCTGTGGGCTTTCTCTGGACCAGACCAGATCCTGTTGTGCTGGGATCACACTGCTGATCCGACACAGCGCTCCTGAGGCAGAGGTCCTGGGACAGGATTGCAGGCATGTGCTTGTGCCCTGCAGGGAACTGCTTCACCCGAATCTCTCATGATGGCCCAGGACACTGTAGCTGGTTTGGAGGCAGGGGACTGTCACTCATGACCCTTTGAGGTCCCTGGAGAATCAGAGTTCCAGAGGAGGGAGTGAACACTGCTTTCTAGGAGACAAGGCTGCTGTTGGCTTTGGATATCCCAGCTTGGGTTTTGTTTTGTTTTTTGGTTTTGTTTTTTTTTTTTTTTTTTTGAGTGAATTGGGAGGTGGGAGCCAGATCCTCCTATAGGAATAATAGCAGCCTGATCTTGGAAAATTGGAGAAAACGACCTGTAGCCCCCAAAGGGCCAGCCACCCCAGGCAGCTGCAGGAACTGCCAGGGAGGCAGTGAGATACGACCAAAAAAATGTGGACTTCAATTGAGTTCAAAAGGCCTGAATCTGAATCTCTTAGCTGGTGACCTTGAGCAAGTTATCTTTCCTGGTGTCATTTTCCTCATCTGAAAAATGGAGGTTCCACCCCTCAGCGCCTAGGCTTTTGTGCCCGTTCACCACGTAGAAAGTCCCCTCCCCCACCCCGTGCAGAGCTGGCTCACAGCCCACGCCAGCCCTGCCCCAGGCCCACTATCCAGATACTGTGCTGACTCAAATAGATGGATGGGATCTAATTGTTTCAACAACACGTCTGAGTTTCACAGGGCCTTTCCTTGGGAGCCTTTGTCTCCGGACCATAAATCACTGGGCAACTGTCCCCACGGTTGGCTTGGCTGGGACTTCCTTCCCCTATCACCCTGGCGGGGTGGCTGAAGGAAGGAGGGGCTGGAGGGAGGCACCGGCCTGCTCTTCACCGCTGGTCTTTAAATCTCTAATTGGGAGTCTTACTTACTCAGCGATTCCAACGTTCCCTTTGTAGTGGCCTCTTCCCTGCCCCAAGGCAGGCTCCTCCCTGCCTCCCAGCCCTGCTTCCAGATTAACGTGCTTCAAGTAAGCAGAGCATTTTCACTAGACAACACTTATACCAACCAGCTTTTCCAATACTCTTCTAGATAACTTGCAGGAGCCTTTGTCAGCTTGCCCAAGGCCTCTGTCTCTACGGGACATGATCTGTTTCTGGGGGAGAAATTTCTGTTGGTTCAGGAGCAGCAGTTAACACCCCAGACAGTCTGCAGCCTACAGGCTCTCCTTTCCTGTAAGCTCCTGGTTCTGGCCTTCTGCTCCAGCCACCCTCCTGGACCTCACATTCCTGACAATCCCTCCTGCCCCAGGACATTTGCTCTGGCTGTTCTCTTGGCCTGAATGCCCTTCCTTGGGCTCATCACCTGGCCATCTCCTTCTCATCCTTCAAGTCTCAGCTGAAATGTTTCAGTCTCAGCTGAAATGTCCTTCCCTGAGCATCCCTCACCCCAGACCATGTCATGTCGCCCCCCCCCCATGTTAAACTTCCTGAAGGCACACAATCCACGTCATTCCTCAAACTTCCCATGGTTTGTGGAAATAATTTTTGTGACAGCAGATTTGACAAGTTGAATCCCTTCCCCATCCACCACTGTCAGTGCCACAAGGATGAAGATGACCATCTTTGTTTCAGTGTCTGTTTCAGCATCTGGTGTGTTGTGGGCTCTCGACAAACAGGTGTGTTGACTGAACAAAAAAAATGAATGAATAGGGAGATGAATGGATGGATTGGACATTGAAGGAGCATGTGAACCAGTGGATGAATAAATGAACTGTGGAATGAATGAGCGAATGAGTGAATGAATGAGTGAGTGAGTGTATGAATGAATGATTCCAGGGTGGCAAGCAAAGGCTTGTTTTAGGGGACAGGCCACTTCTTTGAAGTCCAAGGAGGGCTGGGGAGTCTTCCTGTCCCTCCCTCTCGTCTTTACGGGGCCAAACCTCAGTTAAAACCAACAAGGTTTTCTGAAACCTGCACTTGTAACTCTTCCTATAGAGTGATCTATCTTCATCCTCTGCCCTTCTTTTTCTTTTAAATGTTTTAATATGAAAATTTCCAAACAGACACAAAAGTAGAGAGAATTGTAATAAACCGTAGTATACTCCTTACCCCAGCCTCTCACTGGATTATTTAAAATAAATTCAGGTATCATTTCATTTCATACTTAAATGTTTTAGGGGGCATATTTAATAGATAGGAACTTTAAATTAAAAAAAATTAACCTTAACATTATTATCACATCTTAAAAAATTTTTAAAAACTCACTGAGTTCCTTTAATATCTAATATTAGATCCATGCTCACATATTCCCGATTGTCTCAAAAATACCTTTTTGTATTTAGGTTGTTTGAATTAGGCCACAAACATTGCTTTTGGTTGATACATCTCTTAAGTTTCTTTTAATCAATAACAGCCCCTCAATTTTAAAATGTCCATTTATTTCCCTTTTTAAAATGCCTTTTTTTTTTTTTTTTTTTTGATGAATCTGGGTCATTTATCCTGTAGCGTGTTTCGCGTTTGGGCTGATTGGTTTTTGGTGGTGTGATCTAACGCGTTCCTCTGTCCCCTGTTTTCCTGGAAGTCAGCAGTCAGGTCAGTCGGATCCAGAAGCCTGATCAGAGTCACATTCGATTTTGGCCAGAAGCCTTTGTGGATGGTGTTGGGCAACCCTTGTTGTCTCACATTCTAACGTCTAGTCATCTCTCCTTTAAAGATGTTAAGATGGATCAGTGGCTCACCCTGCCCTTCTTAATGAACTCCCCGCTCCCATCTGTATTTCCATGGCTATGAGAACTTGTTTTGCAAAACAAGTCAGTTGAGAACATTGATCATATCGAGCAGATGTGGGAGCAGCAAGGGCCGATGACAGATGTACTGACTGAGAGCACTTGGCCCAGATAAGAGGTTTGATTTCTCTGCATCGTGGCTTCCTTGACTGTAAGACGGGGCCAATAATAATAGCTCTGAGAACTAACATATGGGGGAAATGTTTGGTATGCAAGGTCAGCACATGACATGAAGTGCTTTTTGTGGACTAACCTGCTCAGTCTCCCCACCCATTCTATGAGGTCCACATGCTATTAGGAGACACAGGGCGGTGAGGTAACTTGCCCAAGGGCAGCACAGCTAGTAAGTGCAGAGCTGGGATCTGAAGCCAGTGCTTCTCAACACAACGCTGTAAACACACACCAAGTCCATGGGCACTTCCCTGACTTCTTCCACGCTCGATTCGTGTTGAGTCATTGCAGGGAATGGATACCTGTTAGCTCCTAGGCTAAGGTGTGCCGGGCGGGTGGAGTCACGCAGTCCTCCGTGGCCAAAGGGGGTTTGCTCTTTGAGCTTTACAAAGTCATAATGTCTACCCCTCACTGCTGTGAGATGAACTCCAACCAGCTTGATAAAGTCAGGCTGGAGAGGAGACTGGAGGTAGAATATCCCACCCTCCTTTAGGTACAAATTATGGGATTTGACCTTCAAGGAAAAATTCTGAAACCCAGAGAGGTTAGGAACCTTGCCCAAGGTCCTGCAGTAAGTTTGCCGCTGAGCTAGGGTTAGGATCTCAGACTCTCTCAAGCCTTGCTTTTGCGTCTGGGAGCCCGGGTCCTTCCAGGCCCGTGTAGAGCAGGTCTCTCTCTACTCCCCACCCCTACCCGGAGTCATGTTCTTTTTGAGCAGAACTCCTCTAGGGAGGAAAATGGACAAATATGCCTGCCAAAGTCACTGTAGTCATTTAGGCTTTCCTGGCCCGTCCCAGACCTTCCCTTCTTGGTCACTATTGTAGATGTCTAGGCTTGCTAACCTCAGTCTCCCCAAAGCACTCTGGGAACTGACCTTTCCTCTCCCTTGACCTCAGACTTGAAGCAGAAGCAAGTAAAAGCGCTGAGCCAGGGTCTGAACCCAGTTCTTCTGACTCCAAGTTCAGGAGGGTCAGAAGTGATGCCAGCACATCTGCCACAGCTCCAGGCCGATCTTCCAGATAATAGAAGTGAGTCTCAGAGAGGGTGGTAACTGGTGAGCTCACACAACCTCGCCTGCAGTGTGGGCTGGGCTGTTCCTCCTGCGCCTTGGATCGATAACAGAGGCCAAGACAATTAAAGGTGGCTTTGGGTTCCCTGAGCAGGATTGGTGCCGGCACCTGGTGGCTCCGCTGGTGCCCTGAGCCCTGGGCATACACTAATGGACTGTGGCTGATCCTGGGGCTGATTGGCAGCCGGCCAGCCCCGAGATCTTCAGGGGAAGCCTGGAATCTGTGGCCTCCAGCTGGAGACACTGTCCCTTCTGGGAGTCATGGGGTGGGGGCCTCGGGTTGTCCCAAGGCAGGAGTGCCTCTGAGCCCATGGGGTGAAGGGAGGTAAACCGTGTCCCCACAGCCACTGGGCTAGAATGCTAGAGGAGCCTTCCAGACTGTAAAATACCAAAAACTGTTGAATGTCAGCTCCCATTTCCTTTCCCTACTGCCTCCCTGCCCTGCTCTCCGGCTGGCTAGGGTGATGTTCTGCACCCCTGCCAGGGCAGTAGTGTGGCCAATCAGAGGGTTCAAAGATGCCTCCAAAGGCCACAATGAGATGGGGTGTGACCCCAAGGCCAGCCAGGCCACCGTCAGGCAGAGGAGACACCTTGGAGAGCAGCCCTGCTTTCTAGGCCCTGAGTGCCACCCGGGAAAAGGCACAGAGTCACAGGCATGCAGGGAGCAGCACCCGGGAAAGGAAGGCGGAGCATCAGGGCGGTGAGGCTAAAAGGGCAGACCCTGCGAGCAAGGCCAAAATCTCTGACTTTACCTGCTTGGCAGTAGGGAGCCATTGAAGGCCTCAAAGGGAGGGCAGAAGAGAGAAACCTGGGAACCACCCAGAGTCATGGATCTTTCTTAAGCACATCAGGCAGGGTGAAAGGCAAACACAGAAGGGCCGCCTCTGACCTTTTTCTAGGACACCCAATATTTATGCGCTTCCCTCATCACCCAAATTTTACTCATTTACCCAAAGAGTGCGAAAAAGGCTCTTTAGGAAACTGCTATAAATCCAATGCAAGTCACCATGGTAACCTGATTAGCAGCTAAATTAAGTTCATGATTAAGAAGAAATAAATAAAAATAACTCTCCTCCTTGGCTGGGGCTACCCATGGGGCCACTGGCGGCAGAGCAGATGCTGAGGTCTTGGAGAGCCTCGGCCTGGCCCCTGCAGAGATGCTGGGCCAACAGTGGGAGGGATGGATTTGCTCAGACAGAAGCCCAGAGTTAACGCTGCCTGGGGGTTGATGTGGCCCCTGGCGGCCAGGCTGGGGAGTGCAGGCTGCACTCCTGAAGGCCAAAGCTATGATTTCAGGACAAGGGGCACTTATCCTCCAGGGGAGTCTTCTTGATGCCCTGGAGCACCCTTCATTTATCAGAGCACCCCTTTCATGTATTGCCACCCTTCCAAATCCAGGCCCTCGTGTGCTGGGTACTAGGGACCCCAATATGAGTCAGACCTACTTTTGGTCCTGGAGGGGCTCAGTTTAGAGGTGGAAACAGATAAAACAGACACTCTAGACATAGTGTAATAAATGCACGGATGCAAGTCCATCTAAGATGCAGTGGAAACATGGGTCAGTCAGGGGGACTTCCTGGAGGAGGCGATGTTTGACAAAAAGACATATGAGGTTGCTGGAGAGTACCTGCTTCAGGTGAGCATTCTGGGTCTTCTGTTTGGAGCTGACTGGCAGGCTGTTGGTACCTCAGTGCCAATATGGAATGGGCTGGCATTGGCTCTGATGAGACCTGAGATATTTTCTTGGGGGCTGTGCTGTTAACGCATCACAGAAATCAGCAGCCAGAGAGATGAGTGCAAAGAGAGAAAAGAGCCTCCCACTTACCCAGTCCAGGCCTCCTGCTGGCTGAAGCAGTCTAGTGCAGTGGTTAGAGTCAACAGACCGCATATCTTCTTTCTGCCCTTGCTATCTATGACCTCTGCCAAGTGATTTAGTTTATCTGAGCCTCAGCCTCATTGTCTGCAGAATGGTGGTGGGTGGGAACAACAATATCAGATCCTATGTCCTGAGGTTATGCTGGATTCTCAAGATGATGCGAGCTAGAGGTGGCATTGTCCCTCACATGCAGAAAACATTCAAAAAGATGCTTGCTGCTGTTCGTTTCACTCCCTGGGGCAGTCTGTCCTGACTGGGTGGGAAAAGGAGGTTCTGGTGGCCATGGAAATGTCCTGCTTAAGTCTCCTTCAGGAGAAGCTGCTACAGGGAACCGAGGTTCCTCCAGCCTCAGCCGCCACCCCTCCATCTCCGGTGTGTTTGAGCTGAGGGTACATTTCCTCTCCATTGCTCTCAGCCAGTGATGGAGCACAGGGGTGAGACAGGGGCTGGCGCCTTCCCATGAGATGTGTGATGCTGGTCCAGGGGTGCCGCAGCAGCCTGGCTGAAACGCTCCTAGACCAGCGCTGGGGTCTGCAGCTCATCCCTCCCACCCTGCTTCCTTCCCCCTCCCCTCTCCTAGATGCCAGGCTTGCATCAGGGATGTCTGAAGGCTCTTCCTGCCTCCTCCTGCTCTCTTATCCTTTATCCTTTGCAGGTGTGTCCCCAGTAAGCCTCTTGCATGTCTGATCTTGTATTGGCATTTGCTTCTGAGAGGACCCCAAATGACACAGAGGGTCAGAGAAAGTGCCCCAGGGGTGGGTGGCAGTGGAAGTAAAAATGAGACAAAACAGCAGGTCACACAGATGCCTACAGGTAGGGAATCAGGGCCTTCAAAGACTCCAGTCTCTCCCTGTGTCCCTGTCCTCATATGTGTGTGTGTGCGTCTGTGCGGGTGCACAGTCCCCCGGGAAAGCTTCCATCACTGAACTGACCATAGTGTAGTGAAAAAGTTAGTTTCCACCAGAAGGAGACAAGTTCCTCAGTCTGTCCCTGGCACTTACCCCTGCAGAGGGCCTCGTGCACGATAGAGGCTTGATCAAAATAACCCAAGTGTCACTGGAAGCTGCATCCATCTTAAATTTTTCTTTGACTCAATGTTGCTTTCATATTCTGGTCTTTTGAATTGCATCACAGTAGCTTATTTTAGCTTTTTAGTCCTTTGTTTTAGTGACAGAGACATATATGCAGAGACATGTGTGCGGATTTGTGCACCCACACAGAAAGTGGACAGCAAGCTTGGTTCATAGCGGCCATACCTACCAGCAGCCCCTTGAACCCATGCCTCTGTCGCTGCTGAGCCCTCTGCCATCCCCCTTTCTAGAAAGGAGCTTGGAGCCTCTGAGCTCAGCTGGACGGGATGCATCTTCTCTGGGTCCTCTCCGCCGCCCCCACCTCTGGCTCCCACCCTCAGCCCCCACTTCTCCCTCCCTGCTCGGCAAGATCAGGGAAGCTCCAAACCCAACCCTTACATCAAAAGGGAACTTGAGAAATACTTGGAGCAAAAATTGCTAACGGTGCATCCTTGCTCTGTGCTGCCTCTGATATTAAATCAGGAAATGGCACTGAACAGTCGCTCCAAACACAGAAACAGGGGTTGTCAACACAGAAACCAAAAGCAATCTCTAATGGGCAGAGGTGAGAGGGACCTGGCACAGAGCCGGGAATGAGGGCTGAGACCCAGCACCGGGCTCCTGAGCTGGGCTTGTCCCTGCTCTGTCTCCAGCGTCCAGAATGGAGGCAGACTCACAGTCCAGGGCACTGAGTGCATCTTGTCTCCATGAGAGATGGAAGAGAACTAAGCATGTTGCTCAAACACCGTCGGGGTGCTTCTTCTCATTTCCATGGGTATTTGTTGAGTACCTACTATGTGCCCAACAGTGAAACAAATGAACATGCCTGCCCATGTGGAGGTGATCTTCCAGCCCTCAAGACTAGAGTCTGACTCTTCGGCACAGCATTCAAGGCCCTTTAAGTGTCGACTCCTGCAGAAGCCTGCAGCTCTAAATCTAGCCTGTCTGAAATAGCGCCTCAAGTGCCTGAGATGGTACGTTGGCAAGGTGCCTTTGTTTTGGGCTGGGCCTACCATCAACTCTTCCTGCACTTCTCCATTTGATACATTTCTGCTCGGCCTTTGAAGCCTTAATTAAGTGCAGCTTTATCAGCCAACCCATCCCCTCACCCCCTGCAATGGAACCAGGGGCTCATTTGCTGGGATCTACAGCATCATGGATGCATTGCCACCACACCACCTCTCCAGTTGTGATGGGAAGGTCTGCAATTCCCTGGAGGGGAGGAAAGAAGCCATGCCCATCCCTGTGCCTCATCTCCCAGTACTGGTCACAGAAGGGACATAAATAGAATTGACACACACAAAAAGAAAACCTTTGATAAAAATCCATTGTTGGCGTGACTGTGGGGAAATGGGCTACTTTCGTATATTTCTGATGGAAAATTAAAGCAGTCCAATCTTCTTAGAGGCTAATTTGAGTGTTAACATGACAAATGTATCTATCTTTCTTTCAATCCAGCAATTTCATTTCTTGCTATCTATCACAGAGAGATACTTGTACACATGCAAAAAGGAGCATGTAAAAAGCCATTTGTTGCAGCATTGTTTGCAATCATGAAAGATGAGAAAGAGCTTAAATGTCCATAAATACAAGACCGGGACAAGACCGGGTGAAAAACTACAGATCATCCATTGGACGAACTGTCGTGCATTAGTTAAAAAGAAAGAAGTAGATCTCGATGTATTGACACAGAAGTTGCTGAGTAAAAATAAAAAGCAAGATGTAGCTTTAGACATAGATGTTAAAACTACATTGTTGCATTTTTTACAATGAGAAAGTAGGCTTGTGTATCTTGGATAATTCATTTGTAAAAGAAGAAAGGGAAGAGAGAGATTGAGTGACCACAGAAGCTCCTGGCTGAAATGAGCCTGGGCTCGGATGCAGCCAAACAACATTATTTCCTCCATCAGCCTTGGACAGTTGTTTCCAGCCATGGGATGGTGTCACCCACATCAGCTGTACCCAGAAGCTTGCTCCCCAAGCTTTGATGAGAATGTGGTGGGAGGTTGGACCTCTGGGCCCCTGAAGAGCATCCTGAGAGAGGAGAACAAAAGAGGACAGGCCAGTGGGATGGAATCACTCAGATCATCCAGATTTCTCCGAAGCTGGTCGTTGGTCTACAGAGGCTGGTGTAAGGACTGGTTTAAGAATGATTGTTTAACTAAGGGACAGGAGAGGGCAGAAGGGCATTCAGAAAAGGCCCGAGGGTTCTGAGACATCTTACCTCAAGGAAGCATCCATGTTCGCCTAGCTGTTAATTTCATTCATTCATTCATCCATTCATTGTTCTGCAACTGTAATCTCATTCTTCCTAGTATGAGATCCAGAGGTAATACCATCACAGTGTTTTCCTCCAGGATCTCATGGTCAAGTTCTATATAATTTCTCAAAGTGTGTTTCTCGGACCCCAAACATCAGAATTACCTAGAGAATTTATGAAAATGCAAATTCCTGGACTTCACATAGACCTCTAAAGCCAGACTGCGGCTCAGGAGTCTGTTTGCAACATGTTTTTCTCAAGCGGAAAACATTTGGACTAGTTAACCAAAGCCTTTCCTTGACCTTCCTTGTATTATCTCCTAAGGCCTCTCCCAAACCTGAGGTCTACCCTGATCCAGCTTGGAGAGTGAAGGGATGGAGGGCAAGCCCTGCCATATGACTCCAGTGTGTGTGATTTTCCTAGAGTGACCACGACCTTGCCCTGGCTCCTGGGTTCTTCTCCCTACCTCCATTCCCAGCTACATCCCAACTCCCTCAGAGGCCTGAGAAGAGCCATAGACACCTGTAGAATGATTAGATTCATATAACATGAAAACTGGCCCCCTGCTCTGTGGAGAAGAAGAAAGTCTGAGCCAAGACCTCTGTAGTCATTGAAGCAAAAGATGAGGGTGGCTTGGATGAGAGTGAAGGCACTGGATGGAGAAACTGAGGTCTTAAGTGATGGTTGGGCTGTGGGCGGTGAGGGCCTCAGTCCTGGGGAGCAATTATGAGGGTTCAGGGTCTCTAATGCTGGCCTTGGGGTCACAGGGAGGGAGTGCGGGGGAGGGAGCAGTGCTGGTCACCTCTCACTGGCCTTTGGTGAACTTCTCATCAGCATTAAACCATCTCTACTGCCTCTCCTACCATATTTGGGAGGATAGATGGTTGCTGAAGGTCAAACAGGCTGAAAGTCCAACTCAGGTTATAGGCAGGACGAAGGATCAAGGCCAAGATCAGGGGTCAGGCTGAGGCCAAGAGTAAAGGACAAGACCTTTGAGAGGACCCTGCAAACCATCTCTCCTTTGGCTTGCATCCCGCCTTGGTTTCTAACTCCCACCCTCCAGCCCCACGCAGTTGGGGAAGAGGAAGGGCAGCAAGAGGGAGCTCAGGGAGGTTTGAGTGCCATTGACAAGGGGACACGCTCATCACTGCCCCGATAACCCAGCCTTCAGCAGAGACTTGGCACTTGCTGGTGGCTCAGCTGTGACCTGAAAGGAACCACGAGGTCTGTGAAGAGCTGGAAATCCTGACCCAGAGAAGAGCTGAAGAACTGTGCTGACGCCTCCGTCCCTGGGCTGCCACCCAGTGAAGTGAACAAACATGTGCTTCATAGCATTCAGAGTACTGGACTTAGGGCTAAAAGCTCCAGCTTATTGCCACCATGTCACTAAAGAAATCACTTAACCTATCAGAGCATCCTTCTTTGTGTAAGATGGGGATAATCCTCCCCACCTCCAAGGGCAGTTGTGAGGACTGAATGAGTTGCAAAAACTCTTAGGACACAGCAATATATGTGTATTTACCTACCACCCTGCCTGCCTAACTCTGTAAAATAAGGATAGTAATATTCACTATCGTAGAGAGTTGTGAGAATTGAAGGAACAAGTGAGTAATCAGGACTTTGACAATCTTTGTACAGGTGGGAGTGGATATTATTATTAAATATCCCAATACTGCTCAGTGGTTGTCTAACGCAACATTGTCCAATAGGTATAGAATATAAGCCACATATGTAAATTCAAACATTCCTAGTATTCACATTAAAACAAAATAAAAAGAAGCAGATAAAGTAGTTTTAATAATAAATTCCCATTCCTGGTGTGTGAGTGTGTATGTGTGTGTGTTTGTGGGGTGTCTCTGGTCCCCAGGGGAAAGAGCTGAGAAAATGCTCTGCAGAGTTGAGGTAACTCTGGTTCCTTTCTTGCTTAATGCCACCAGGACCCAGAAGCCCAAGGATACCTTTTTGAAAGTATTGGGTTAGAATCTGATGGCCACTGTGTGAAATAGGAAACAGTAGAAGTGACGGCTGCCTTGGGAAAAGAGGAAGAGAACAGAGAAGTATCTCTGCCTCCTCTTTGAAGCCAAAGACCTTGGGAAACTCAGAGGGAGTGGGAGAGACCGAATCCCCTCCCAACGGGCCTCCGGAAAGGTAGCAGAGATTTCAGGGCTCCTTCCAGGAGATAGGTAATCCAGTATCTGGGTGATGCAAACGCAGAAGGCAGGCTCTTGTGTGTGTGTGGGAAGTGGTCCCCTGACTCAGGCTTCTCACTGGCAGAACTCACTCTGGGGCTCTTGGGACCACTGGCTTCCTTTGGAGACCTGGGACAGTAGGATCCTGCAATCCACTTGGCGCCCAGGTATAGAGTTGAGGGCTCTGCGAGATTCAAAGCATTTCGTGTGCCGTGATTCCCCACCCAACACACACACACACACACACACACACACACACACACACACACACACACACACACACACACACACTCCCGCACGCCTCCCACTGCATCCATGCACGCAGAGACGCCCGCTCGCGCACCAAACACCTGCAGCCCTCAGGAAACGACGGGTGTACCGGGCACCTTGGGATTGAACGGGGCTGCAGGGTGTACCGCGCTGGGCAGGAGGCGCGCGGGCCACTCTCGGGTTAGCAGGTGGGCTGCGCAGGGGTGGGAGGGAGCAGCGCCAAGAATCGCGGACCTGGGGGCTGGAGACGGGCCCTGCGCTCTCAAGGAATAACTTTTTCGCCCACCCCGACCTGAGTGCCCCGAGGCTCCGCGATGGCTGTGATCGCGCACTACCTCCTCGCTCACCATCTGTAGCTGAAGAATCCCAAGGTAGTGCGCTCAAAACGCATCGCCTCTGGCCCAACACGGAGCCGGTAGGGAGAGGAGATGAAAACTTCATATTGGAGTTTCGGGGGTTAGAGACAACAAACTATTCAGTGGAGGGCTCTGGACACCACCAGTCCTCCTTGGCGTCCTTTCAGAAGAGGCTTGGGACCTGGCGAACTACTGTGTTTCCTGGCCTCCTTCCCTTTGCTTCCCCTCCTTGGCTCTCCACTTCTCCCACCAGCCGGCACGCTGATCGCGACAGCCCCCAGGCGCGGGAAAGAGGCGCCAGCGGTGGCTATCAGGAGCGGGAGGCCACAGGGTTTGGGGCTCTGTGAGCCAGCAGTGGAGCGCAGCGGGAACCAGGGTAGGGAGGCCGGGCCGCACAGTGAGATCGGCTGCTCTGCAGCGTCTTTCACTGCGGAGCAACCTGAGTGTGTCCTTCGCTTACCCAGTTGTCAACAGTTTTTGGTGGAGCTGGTTGGGGTTAGGGTGGGTAGAGGAGGAGCTAGGTAGGCTGGGAGAGCGGCAAAGAAACGGGTTGCTGGGGAAGGTGGACCTAAGGATGGACAGAGATACTTCACTTAGAACCCAGGGGAAGGAAGTGACTGCAACCGAGAGAGAGGCACAGAGACAAAGAGGAACGCGGCCACCCAGACAAAGCCCGAGTTCTAGAGAGTCTGAGACCGCGGCAGGACGCCTTCAGAAGAACAGGCTAGGACCCGCGGAGCTGGGGCCAAAGGGACCGTAGGGCCTCGATGGGCCACACTCCTGACACTCAGGTTTGGTTCTCCTCAGCAAGTGTCAGACAGACCCGTGGTGGCACAGACCAGCCCCGCCGCCTCGGTGCGCTCTCAGAAAGCCTGTCCGTCGAAAGGTGGGCGCTGCAGAATGGGCTTCAGTGACACCGGGAGAGCCCAGGGCGTTTGGCCCTGGCCGCCTGGAGCCGGAATCAGAGTCTGCATAGATCCGACACGGCCGACGCAGCGTGCCCTCGAAACGCTCCCTTACTGAGCTGCGTGAGAACGCGCGACAGGGACATAGAGAGTGCGTGTCCCCAGCGCCCAGCTTTGAGCAGGGGCGGGGCAGCAGGCATGGCCCAGACTCTCCCGGGAGACAGCCTAACCGTTTATGCTGAGAGCGCTTCTCGCAGAGGGTTGAAAACGGCTCTTCCAGCATTACAGTTGCTGATCCATACCTTTCAGTTCAAGTTTTAGTTCAGATATATTCATTTTATTAAAAAACAGGCGGCCCAAGACCACGATTCACCGCAGCCTCACCGAGGGCGCAAGAGAATAGAGTTTTCAAATTAACTGGAGGCAAATATTTTACCTCTTAACTCTTAAAAAAAATTCTGGCAGCGTCCGCATTGGTGTGCCACCTGACCCCTACGCGCGGCGTCGGTCGTGCTGGTCCCGCACAGGCAGCTGCCGGGATACACTCACCCAGTGCGCGTCCAGCCTTTCGCTGCGCGCGCCCAAAGCTGAAGAGCAGAAGGCGACGCGGGAGGCGGGTCGGGTCTCCGGGTACAGCGAATTTGCGATTTATCCGGTTTCTGCGCCCGGGCTGGGGTCTCGGGAGCTCGTATTTCAGGCCATCTCGGACCCGATAGCGAAGGTGCCCAGCGTCCAGTCCCTGTTTAATTGCCTTAGTACGATGCGCTCCGGGGTCCCCGTCTGCGCTCGCGGGAGGTTTCTCCTCGGACAGCCCCGGGGGCCCTCGCTGTGCCGTTTCCGCTTTCAGCCACCTGCCTAACCCGGCCTAGGAGCGTCCCGCATAAGGAGCCGCCACAGGGCATCCCCTTCTTCTCCCTGACCCCCCCCCCCCACCCAGAGTTGGGGTGCGGAGTTTCTTGAGGGGTGGGGGTCAGCGCGGAACTCCCGGCTGAGTCCGAGGACCGAACCGAGAAACTATGCGAGGCTCTAGGGGTATCTGTCCTGGGCTCTGGTACACACATAGCCCACGTTTTGGGCCAGCTTGGATTGGGCCGGTTGGCAATTCCCAGCTGGGTCCGAGGCGTGGGCCAAGCTTTCTCGCTGCGGGCCTGGCCGTTTGGCGCGCCTTGGCTTACAGTGGCCACTTGGGGTCGCACTTTATGCCTGTTTGAGCCTCTCCGCGGCGGGCTGACGCCGGGATCTGCTTAATCGTTACAAAACGTTCAAACAAAAACAGGGCCGGTTTCCCAGCAGCCAAGAGCCACCCGGAGCACCGTCCTGGGCTGGCCTCAGCCCCAAGCCTCGGAGAACTCAGGGTTCCTTGCCTTTGGCTGGGGAGAGGGCTTCAGAGATTTTGGGACGATTCTTTCCCGGCTCCCTTCATCTTGTGCATTTGTGGGTGGGGTGTGCGGGAAGAAGGGAGGCCAGCGGAGTCCTATCTTGGGGCTCCGGCACCTCACACGGCAGGAGCGGGACGGCCCCAGCTTGGTCCGAAGAGGGTCTGCTGAGGCTAAGAGTTGGATTTGAACACAACTCTTGGAGCCCCAACCGCGCCCCCAACACACAATATGCTTGGACCTGCAGAAACACAGCCATGCACGACACACACAGAGCTCGCGACCGCGCGACACGCGGAGCGTCCCTCACTGGGCGGGGGACGCTTGGGAACAATGTGCCCGAGAGGTGTCGTCCCGGCGCTCATTCTGAGCCTCCTGGGGGTGACACGGGCTGGGGGTGGGGGAGCGAGGGGTAAAGAGGGAAGAGAGCACTCTAAGGTGTGGACATGGCGGCCCGACCAGGGCGGGGGGCGCACTGCGAAGGCAAGAGAATGGTGGCCGGGACACCAAGGGGGTTGGAGGCTGGGCCCAGGCCGGCGGTTCCTCTTGGCTCCAGCCCTCCGCCAGGCCTCAGCGGCTCTCCGGCTGCTCGCGCCGCCAGTCAGCTGACACGGGGGGCGGAGGAGCTGTCAGGCGCGCCCCGCCCTGCGCCGCCGGGACGCGGGGCCGCTGCAGCCATTGGCCAGCGCGCAGGGCCGCCCGGGCCCCAGCGCCCCAGTGACATCAGGGAGGCGATAAAAGGCAGCGGCGGCGCCGGATCCCGCACAGCTGCACCGCCGGGCTGCGAGCGGCTGCGATCGAGAGAGAGCCCAAGAGCAAGAGAGCTAGAGAGCGAGCGGCGGGCTCTCGCCCGGCGCCTCCCCTCCGCCCAGCCCCGCGCCCCGCTCGCTTCTCCACCCCTCCCGGCGCGGCCACAGCCCCGAGCTCTGGGGCGGCGCAGGCAGCCTCGGGACTCTCCGGCGCGCCGCCGCATCCCCAGACAAAGGCTTGGCCGGCGGCCCCGGCCCGCTGCGCCCTCGGCTCCCCGCCTCCGGGGCTCGCCGCTCTTCGCCCCCTCTCCCGGCTCGGCGCGCCCGGGCCGGCCGCAAAGTTTCCCGGGCGGCGGCGGCGGCTGCGCCTCGCATCAGCGATGGCCGCGGAGCTGAGCATGGGGCCCGAGCTGCCCACCAGCCCGCTGGCCATGGAGTACGTCAACGATTTCGACCTGCTCAAGTTCGACGTAAAGAAGGAGCCCCTGGGGCGTGCAGAGCGCCCGGGCCGGCCTTGCACGCGCCTGCAGCCAGCTGGCTCGGTGTCGTCCACACCGCTTAGCACGCCGTGCAGCTCGGTGCCCTCGTCGCCTAGCTTCAGCCCCACCGAACAGAAGACTCACCTCGAGGACCTGTACTGGATGGCGAGCAACTACCAGCAGATGAACCCCGAGGCGCTAAACCTGACGCCCGAGGACGCGGTGGAGGCGCTCATCGGCTCGCATCCAGTGCCACAGCCATTGCAGAGCTTCGACGGCTTCCGCGGCGCTCACCACCACCACCACCACCACCACCCACACCCGCACCACGCGTATCCGGGCGCCGGCGTGGCCCACGACGAGCTGGGTCCGCACGCGCACCCGCACCATCACCACCATCACCAAGCGTCGCCGCCGCCGTCCAGCGCTGCCAGCCCCGCTCAGCAGCTGCCCACCAGCCACCCGGGGCCCGGGCCGCACGCGGCGGCCGGGACGACGGCGGCTGGCGGCAGCGGCAGCGTGGAGGACCGCTTCTCCGATGACCAGCTCGTGTCCATGTCCGTGCGCGAGCTGAACCGCCACCTGCGGGGCTTCACCAAGGACGAGGTGATCCGCCTGAAGCAGAAGCGGCGGACCCTGAAGAACCGGGGCTACGCCCAGTCGTGCAGGTATAAACGCGTCCAGCAGAAACACCACCTGGAGAATGAGAAGACGCAGCTCATTCAGCAGGTGGAGCAGCTTAAGCAGGAGGTGTCCCGGCTGGCCCGCGAAAGAGACGCCTACAAGGTCAAGTGCGAGAAACTCGCCAACTCCGGCTTCAGGGAGGCGGGCTCCACCAGCGACAGCCCCTCCTCTCCCGAGTTTTTTCTGTGAGTCGTGGCCGGTCCTGGCCCCCGCCCTTGCCCCGGCCCGGACTCCCCGTCCCGTGTCCCTAGCCCTGGACTACCCCGGACCCCGTCCCTGCCACGGCCCCAGCCTTGACCTGTTTGACTTGAGGGAGAGGGAGGAAGGGCGCGCGGGACGCGGGGGACGGGAGGGCGCGCGGGCAGGCAGGGGACCTTGGCCAAGGCGAGAGCGGCGTGCGCCAGCGCCGCCTCCTAGACTCGAGCAGAGCCAGAGAGAGGCGAGAGGGTGGGAAGTCCCAGAGCAACTTTTCTCCAGGCTGGAGGGCGGCAAGGCATAGTCTCGAGGAGTCGCCAAGGCCGTCTGGAGACTCCTGGCTCCCGGAACTTTGCGCGTTAAGCCGGGGCCGCTGCTTCGCGGACCGGAGCATAGTCCAGCCCAGGAAGAGAGCTGCAAGGAGAGGAGAGGAGAGGGATCCTGGCGTCCCGCAGGCGCGAGGCGAGGCTGAGCGAAGGAAGGAACGACAGGCGGACCTGTCTGTCCAGGGTCCGGAGAACACTGGCTCTCAGCCCCGAGACGCGGGCCTCGGTTAGGACATTTCTGCGCGCAGATCTCATCAGTTTTATTGCCTGCTCGATTATATAGAAAAAAATACGAAAATCTGCATTAAAAATATTAATCCTGCATGCTGGACATGTATGGTAATAATTTCTATTTTGTACCATTTTCTTGTTTAACTTTAGCATGTTGTTGATCATGGATCATAACCCCCTTGTTTCTTTGAGTGAGAAGGGATCGCAGTTCGGCAACTCCGGCGGTTGTTCGCCGGGTTTCAGTCTCGGCTGTCGGCTTGTAAATACCCGCCCCGCCAAACCGCTTAGAGAACGTGGCAGCAAGCGGAGTGTCTTTGTTTGGGTTTATTATTATGGCATTTTTTGTAAGTAAAATAAAAAAGTTCTGGGCATTTGCATCAGAAAACAACTCTGTCTTGGGGCACCCTTGGAAGTTGCATGTTTTCTCCCCCTTCCTTGTCCCCTTTGGGTCCTCTTTTCCTCCCATTTAGTTTTCAATTTTGTTTTTGTTGAAAGAAAGAGGACTGGAGTCCCAACCCCCAAGTACCAGGGCAGGGCAACTGCTGAGTTTCACACCCTGGAGGCCAGAGAGTGTCCTCACGTCACTTGGTCTTAGGGCTAAATTGACATCCCTAACAAGAAAGGAAAGGAAAACAGATCTTGTTTGCTTTTTATTGCAGCCAGAATCACCCCAAGGTCCCTACGAAACTCTCCAGGCCCTCACTCATTACTGGAGCCAAAATGCTCCTAGGGTGAGTAACTTCACCAGCCCCGAGTGCCCAGTGGTGACCTGAACTTGTGTTGAACCAACGGTCACTCTCAGAAAGTACCAGAAACCCAAACATTGGCAAGTAATTTTGCAACTTTCAAGTGTGTTCTTTAGACCAATATGTTATGTGTGTTTCTTTCCCTGCTTTTGAGATAGCAGGCGACTTATTGGTGGTGTCCCCCCCCCTTCAGTTGTATAGTAGTTACAGGGAAGATCTGGGTGTTTTTCTTTATTATTCCTTTTTTTTTTCCTGCAGGTCAGTAAAAGAATTTAAGTTGCACTGACAAAAATACCAAAAGGAAAGCATATTTTTTAGTTCTCATTTGAAATTGCTGGCGCTGCTGGCCAGATGCATTTTTGAGTTTGTATTAGTTGATAAATTAACAGTAATAACAAGATTGTATGAACCGCATGGTGCTTGCAGTTTTAAATATTGTGGATATTCGTCCTGCATCAGAAACGAGCTTCGGTTTTTACGGATTCAACTGTGTTGAAATCAAATTTGCCGCAACAGAAATTGTTTTTATTTCGTGTAAAATAAGGGATCAATTTCAAACCCTGCTTATGATATGAAAATATTAAAACCTAGCCTATTGTAGTTTTATTCAGACTGGTTTCTGTTTTTTGGTTATTAAAATGGTTTCCTATTTTGCTTATTAAAACCATGGACATGGTGTTTATTTAGAGGACTCCGCGTTCGCCTGACTTTTCTTCTCTTGCCTCTTCAAAAGTCGCCCCAATTTGGGGGGCACTCACTCCCCGCCACCCCCACCAATGGAGAAACAGAACAAGTCTGGGCAAATCTCTCCCTTGTATGTGCAGATGTATGTGTACCTGAACCTCAAATGTGTTTTCTGCTTCTCATCGTAGGTACAGACACCAGTCAGGAGCCGGTTTGTGAGTGGAGAGGGGGCACATGCCACTTTGCGAAGCTTTCAGACTTGGTCGTTAAAACTGGTCTGCTAGCCTGCTGGCTCTGAGGTTGGCTGAAACCAGGCAGCAGGGAGCTGCTACCTCGATGGGGAAGCAGGGTGTTTCTGGCAAGCAGGCTAGCCAACCCTGTCATTCTGGCCCTCCTGCCTTGTGCACCTGCTAGGAGCAACCAGAGTTGCCCTAGAATGCCTGCTCTGAGGGGGGCCTAGCCTTCTCCCCTTGGGGATTGTGGAAGCAAGTGGAATCTACCACCAGGTCTTGGGATGTAAGATCCTGCAGACAGGGAGCCCAACCACGCAGACTTGTTTTATGCCGCTTAGGCCTGGAGCCCTCAGCCCCACAGAGGGCACTCACCGCATGAGCAGAGCAAGATTTCAATGACTCCCCAAATCAGGGGTCTGAGGGGGCTGGGGCATCATTCTGGTGCAGCAGCTCTGGGTAACCTGGACATCCTCGATGGGGAGGCAGTCTTAGAACCTTTCCTTCCCCAGACTCTTAGAGGAGGCAAGGAAGCCCGCCTAAGTTGCCCCAAACTCTTCTCAGCCTTGGAATCCCATCTATAACTCTGGGTAGGAAACCACCCTCCTTCCTACCACCTCCAGAAGAATTCTCCGCTCCTTCAGCAATAGTGGGTTCCAAAGGGTTCCTGATCTCCTCAGACTCAGCCTTCCAGCTTGGAGTTCCTTGGCCCTGAGTTCCTAATGTGGAATTTCGGCACCTGAATGGGGAGGCGAAGGAAACCCAAGCAGTAGAACCCCAGCCAGAAACTAGAGCTAGAAAGATCCAGGGAGAAGAAAGGGGAGGGTGAAACTAGCAAGGAATAGATTTTGGCTTAGGTCCCTGGAGGCCTGGGGTGGGTGGTCAGGGTATGGCAAAGACAGGGGGAAATCCCAAACATAAGGATGCAAATAATACCAGCAGTAATTTACATTCAGCAGTGCATCGGTGCTTTTAGCAAGAGAGAAGTCAGAGATTCTAGCCTGAATTAAATTCCAAGGCCCAGTTCATTTCACCAACCCAAAGAGCCGCCTGGCAGGGAAGGCTTTGGCTGCATGGAAGGAGGTTGGAAGCTGAGTCTGGCTGCAGGGTAACTCTGCCGCTGCGCATCGTGGAAGGAGCAAGGGGGTATTATTAGCTGGGTAACAGCGTGTGCATGTGCGCACGGACAGAACTTGGTAAGAGCATGCCCACATGTACAAGTGTATCCCTTTTGGGGCTAAAAAGGTCTGGACAGGTGAAGCTCTGGAAGAAACCCAATGCATGGCTCAGAGGACCAGGGGAGATCACCAGGACCCCATGTGTTGGAGACTTGACTCCGTTTGGAATCATCCCAAGCAGACTGGCATCTTCCACCTCTAGGGTCACCTGGACCCTGCACAAAAAGCCTCCGGGCTAGGGAGGGTGGCAAACTCCAAAGTGTTGGTTTTCCTTCCCAGAGCACAGAGACAGACACGACCCAGTGACCAGTGCCATCACATTGCATCCAGAACTACCCAGTAGCTCAGGCCGGTTTAGAGGGACTAATTGCAGCTTTGAGAAGTTGACAGTCCCACGACACAATAAGAAGTGACACACAGATACACAGACATCCACATCCTGCACCCACAGTGATGCGCTTGCCGGCACTGTTGGTCTGGGCGCAACCCACCCTTAGAGCACCAACCGGCCCGGGCACAGGAAAACCCGAGCTGGGCAGAGCCGGCAGCGCGCCAGAGGAGGCCGGGACCTCGGGAGCCTCCAGGGTGGGCTCGTCCAGCAGGCAAGTCGCCGCCAAGTCCGGGTCCGCAGCCTCGCCGCAGACCCGGCGCCCAGAAGCTCGGGGAAAGCGATCGTGGTCCCCGGTCCCGAGGTGAGGTCTTTCGGCATGTCCCTCTCCGGCGGCGCCTTACAGCCCGGAGGCTCCTTTCGGTTCCCACTGTTCCTCGCCGCCCGCGGGCTCCTGTTGACTCTCCACGATCTGGGGAAAAAAATCCTCCCTGCGCCGGGAGTCCTCCACGCCACCACTGGTCCCCACGCAGACAGGCTGGCGCCTGCCGTTGAAGACTCACACGGAGATAGACACACGGGCCCCGCGACGGTGGCTCCGCCGCAGCCCATGCCCCGGACTGGGGCGGCTCCGGTCTGGTCGGGAGCGAAGGCCCCCTCTTGCGACCCCCAATTCACACGGGTGCGGGGGAGGCTGTGCTGGATGGACCCGCCGCGGCCATCTTCACCTAAACGGGCGGGAAGGCGCTGGGCTCCGCTTCCCCCCAGCTACCCTAGAGCCTGGGATCACCCTCCGTCAGCCCCCTCTCGTCTCCTCGCGTCCTTACTTTCTTTGCCATTTTCCTTTCCTCAGCCCTTCCTTCGTAAACTCGTCGTTTCAGAAAACTTTCTCTGTTTTTTTTTTCTTTTTTCCCATTTTGTCTTCTGCATTTTATCCCGGTTTGCCGGCGGAGAAAGGCGTTGAGAGCCGGCCCTGAGGTGCCTGGTAAGTGTGGGGAGGAGTGGAGGGATGGAGATAAGAGTCTGGCTTGCTGGGAGCCGCCTAGCAGCTCCGAGGCCTGGCGGGCTGCTCTGGGCTCCCGGCTTGCCTGATCCCGCTATCCAGCCTTTCCTGTCCATCCTTCCTCCAGCGGCCAGGCTGGTTGGGGATGCACTCAGAGTAAGGTCCCCGCTAGCGGGAGAAGGGGCAAGTCTTGGCTCTCCGTGAAGGGATCCCTGGCGAGCTGGAGCTGGATCCTAGACCCAGATCCCTCTTTTTGGCGCAGCCAGTCTTCCTTCAGTCCAGGATCTCTGGACATTTCTGTGGCAGGACCCCCTTCTCTGTTAGAGGTGCCCTCATGCCCCCTACCCACTCCAGCTGTGGGCCTCCAGACTCAGGCTCACAGTGGGAGCTGCCAGGAACCACACCACACACCCCATGGTGGTCATCTCCCTTTTTCTGTGAACTACAGATACAGTTTCTTCTCTGCAAGGCAAACCCCTGCTCCCTCAGCCAACCATCCCATCCCCACTCAAGTTCTTCTTCTCTGGGCCCCGGGAAACAGCTGGGTTTAGAGCTTCAACTAGTTCCTGGTGCAGGCTTTCAGATGCAAAACCCACTTCTGAGTCCTTCTGTTTTCAGAAAGGAAAACCCAGAACTGGCTTCTTGCGTAACCCTTCCCTCTATAGCCTGCTGTCTGCCGGCCTGCCCTCACAACCCTGAGATAGCAGTGTTTGGATTTGTTATGTAAGGAAGGGAGGATTAGAGGTTTTGCTCTGCCCCTCCTCCCCCCACCAAAATAAAAGTCCTAAATGGTGCATCCTGTAGACAATGTCTTTGGCAGCAGCAGCTCTCCTGAAATAAATCAGTCTGGTTTGAAAAGCTGCTCCCCAGCTTGTGCCCAGTACGATACTCTGGGGAGACATGCCAGCTTGCAGGGAAGGGATAGTCACCCGTTCAGGGTGTACCTAAACCTAGTTTGCAAAGGCAGCCACCATGAACCTTCTCAGGCTGGTGCTTACCTGGCTCAGAGAACTAACCTCCTGTTAGGGAGGGCAGATGAGCTGCTGCTGGAATTTCATCCTTTCTACACTTCCTGCGCCTGGGAGCAAGCTGTCCAGACCCTGGAGAGCATCGCTTTCACCTGGAGAGCACACACTTTCTGTGCCCTGCGTGCCTTCACTATGTGCTATGTGCTTTTTCTGCACCTTCCACGTCTTCTCAATATCTTAGTACCCTTCTCCTTTGTCCTACGTATATTGTTTTAGAAGATGCACTTAGATGAGAAAATCAGAGCTAACTGTTCTCACTTAGAGGAAATTAAACATATGAAATAAGTTGCTGCTTGAATTTGGAAAACCACCTGCATTATTAATAAGAATTTGTTCCCAAGCAAAACTCAGTTTTAGCTGCCTCTCTGCAGTCTTTGCATGTGAAGTTACTTTCATGTCCAATAGCAGCCACTCATGACACATTCCTTCTTATTGGTATCAAAAAGGGGATGATGTCCTACAGGCTGGAGGAGCGGCCACAGAGGCAGCATCAGGAGGCCTGCAACTTTCTGGAAGGAGCCAGTCACAGTGTGAGAAGGGAGCTGAAGCCCAAAAATCCAGTATTTATGTTGTAGTGTTTTCCTTTTTGGAGCTCGGTGCTTTTTATCAGGGCGTGCATTTCTTCCCATAAATAGACAAGGGACAGGAAGCTAGACAGTGTCCATCTGAGAGATGGGGAAGGTGAGCTGGATGTTGAGTCTGGCCTGGGACTGCATCAGCCAGCGATCAGGAGCCCAGGCTGCCCTGAGCTCACTCTCAAGCCCCTTACTTTTCTGATCTGTCACTTTCACTGCCTTGATCCTGCCAGGCTTAGAAGCATCTCTGTCCAACTGAGGAGAGGCCATGGGCTTGGGCTGGTCTGGGGTCTCAGCTCTGCCTGCCCTGAGTGGGCAGCAAAAGGCTGCATGGCTCATGCTGGACTCAGTATCTGTCCTCCTTTGTGCCCTGGGAACCTGAGCCTGGTACACATCACTTTCCACAGACTACGAGCAAGCAGACCACAGAGCAGTCAAAGTATGGCCAGATCACGAGGTTAATCCCACAGCGACATGTCACCCAAGTCTCTGAGGGTAAGCTGCTACCATCCATGCAGGTCACAGATGGAGAACTAGGCCCAGAGTGGTCATCTCTTACCCAGTGTCACCCAGTGGAGGACCTAGAACTTGAATCCCCACTGGTCTGATGCCCAAATTTGTATGTTTGCCACCAAATCCCATAAATCCACTATCCCTTATCTGGAACACTTGGGAGTAGGGGAGAGCTTGGGGAAAAATATGGACGGGTGGGAAGAAGCCCTTTTGGGGGACAGTTTTCTTTCTAATTCCCTTTGCAGGGAGCAGTCACTTTCTGGGGGTATATGCTTTCCAGCCACAGGGCTCCCTGCCTAGGCAGGGAGATGGGCAGTGGGACCTTGGAGATGCCACAGAACAAACACCACAAGTGGGTCAGGACACTGCAGTTGTGTTGCTAATTTCTTTGATGGTGGTTCTGTGTGTATGTGTGCATGGCTGTGTGTAGGGGGTGGGGGTGGGGGTGGGGGAGACCCACCTGGGCATGGTTAACTTGGAACATTTGTGCTGTTTGTAATTAATCAAAGTCCTCTCACTTTTTATCTGTTCTCAACTGAACTTTCCCCCAAAATGTATTGTAATGATCAAAGCAAGTATTTCTAGAAGCAGCAGCTTCTAGGTGAGGCAATTTTGATGGAATTACCCAGAACTGAACCAAAGCTGTTTCCGGTATGATATCGAAGGTTTGAACCTGCACAGAGATGTACTCACACTCTTAGGTCAGGAACATGCGCAAACGTGTTTGTAACTCATGCTTACACACACAGAGGCAGGCACAGAGGTACACACACGTTTCAATGCAGAATCTATACATGCACTCTCAGAGTCACATGCACACACATTGCACATGTACCCACAAGTGTGTATCCAAGCCCGTGTCCATGTGTGTCTGGATGCTCATATGTGTTCAGTTACGTGGTGTGCACCGAACGTGCACAATTCTGCATGCACCTGTATGGATTTGTATGCAAAGTGAAACACAATTGATTACATATGCATGTGCATACACACCCTCACAAAATGCATGTGGGTCACGTGAACAAACACACGCATTATATGTCACACATCGGCCTTCACAATTATTCACACACCAGCCCCGTGTCCCAAATGAAATGTGGCATTGGTGGGGTTAATGGAGGCCCAGACTCCCATAAATATTTATAGGAAGCACTCAAGCTCTCAAAGTGGGAGACGAAACCTCTCCCTGCAAGCGCCTGTAAATCACGCCGTGGCTGCGTGGTACCTGTCAGATCCAGGGCCGTGTGGTCCTGGACTTGCTCCACGAGAGCGGCCGTATACGTGCTGGAGCACACGGCCATCTCCCTCTCCCCACCTAGTCAAGCATCCCAGCAAATGTGCCAAGGGTGGTCCCCACTCCTAGGATTCTTTTGTGAGCAGCAAGAGGAAGCATTTGAATGCTGCTGCCATTGCTACTGCCAATGCAGGGTTGGAGGGGGAGCAAAGGCTTTTTGTGACTATCTGAGCTTCTCCAGTGAAGACAGAAGTTACTGTGGAGGGCCTTGGTGAGAGGGTGGGTGCAAGAGAGGGCTGGGGGTCCTGGCTGATCCAGGTTCACTGCAGCGGGGACTCCAGCTTCTGAAGCTGATCTCACTTACCACATGTTGGGTCCCAGTAGCGTACTGAATTGCAGTGTGCTACATACAGCAGCACCTGCTGTAAGCCGGTGTTCCTGGAATACTCTGCCTCTGGTCTTGCCACGTCAAAGCATTCATTCAGTCATCGAACCAACATCGGTTGTGTGTTTTCCCTATGCCAGGCTTTGTGGTAGGTGTTGGTGATACAACAATAGCTGAAACCAGAAGTAATCCCAGCAAACAAATCCTCATGGAGCTTACAATCTAGTAGGAGAGCAAGAGATGAAGTTAGGTATCACACTAAGCAGGGGATAATTTCAAAAGGAGAAAACTGCTGTGGAGGAAAACTGCTATGGCCCTCTGAGAGCATATGTACAACAACGAACCTGACACAGATTGGGGAAAGAGCAATCAGGGAGGGCTTCCTGGAGGAAGTGATATTCGAGTGAGGATCGGAAACCTGAATAGGAGTTATCCAAGTCAAATGGGTAGAGGCAGAACATTCTAGGTCTAAATTTCTTTTAGTCTTAATTTTAAAGTAAGTGATCAGGATCTCTGTCTCCTCTCTGTTTTTTTTTTTTTTTTCTTTTTCTACTTTCTCACCTTGCTCACTATTCTCACCACACTGGCTGCCCAGTGTTTCTAGAACCTGCTGGTTACCCTCCTTGCTTAGGGCATTTCCTTGAGCTGTTCCCTCTGCCTGAACCACTCTTCAGATAAAACAGTGACAAACTCCCTCACCTCCTTTAAGTCCTTGCTCTGATCTCACTGCCTTGATCAGGCTTATCCTGACCTCCCTGCTTGATCTGACAACCCATTCCCTTCTTCCTCCCTGGGCACTCCTTACCTTCCTTATTCTGCTCTACTGTTTCTTTTCTTTTTTCCCCTCATAGTATAAATCACCTTAGAACATTGGACTCTCTCTTCATTCATGGTTTACTTTTCTGCCTCTTCCTGCCAGCAGATAAGCTCTATGACGTGACTGTCTGATGGCTGCTTTGTCCGTTGATTTTCCTAAGCACCATGAATGGTGCCTGGCATTTAGTAGGGCCTCAATAACCCAATAATTAGTTGAATGAATATGTGTTGAGTAGAATGTATTTAAAAAGGAAAGAGATAATAGCTGTGAGCATGGGTTTGAGGTCCTGGCTCGGTAGCTATCTATCCATTCATCCATCTATCCATCCATTTAATTATCTATTTGTCTATCAATCATCTATCTGTCTATCAATTATCTATCCATCCATCCAATCTCTGTATCTGTTCATCTACTGGTCATCTATTTGTTTATCTATCAATCATCTATCTATTTATCAATCATCTATCAATTGCCTATTTATCTATCTATCATGTATCTAGTTTTTTGATATTCCTTAAAATACATGCTGCTAAAATTTTTTTTGAAAGGTTGTTTGTGTATCACACTCCAAAATCTTGTATCCGTCAGTGGTGCACTTTGGGACACATTTTGGTGTTCATAAGGAGAAAGGCTGACATCTGATATGAGAGGCAGGTGGGGGGAACGCTGGGGAGGGAGGTTAGGGGTGGGGTGGGGAGGGGGCCAGAGCAGAGCTTAATCGCATTGTTTCCCAGTGGATTCTTGGTGGGTCTTTGAAGAGAAAAGGGCGGGATGGGGGGATCAGAGAAGGGTCTTGCTGGGATTCTGAGGGCAGGGAACTAACCAGTTTCCCACCCATTTCTGACTGCCCTCATTCCCCTAGTTTATTCTGTCCCTCGCTCTAATCTCATGCAGAAAAAAAAAAAAAAAAAAGGCTCCTCCTCTCTGTTGCTTTCTGAGCTGAAAAGAAAGGGGCCTAAATACTTTGTCCCCCCGACAAGTTATTTTTAAAAAGAAATAATGTCTCTAAATCCAACATTTGTGATTTTTTTTTTTTTAAGAAAACACTCCACAAATCTTTTTTTTTTTAAGAAAACACTCCACAAGCTTTCTTGTTTTAAGCAATTGCTAGGGTTTGGAGAGCAGGCTGCTTGGTAAACACACTTTGTAAACATCCAGAAAAGATTGCATTCAGTGTCCTCCAGTCAAAATCAACCTCCCCGAAGCTCCTGCTTTCTGTTTCATTGATGCAGGAGGAGGCTCTCTAAAAGCAGACCGCGGCGGATGAGGCTGCGGTTCCTGGATGCTTCTTCAAGATAACCGGGGCTGGGAAATCAAGGCATGTCTGTGAGCAGCCCTCGCCCCCACTCCCTACTCCTTCCCTTTGCATTCATTCTTTTTATAAAAAATCTTTTTAAAATTACTTTTTGTGTTCTTCGTTGTTGTTTTTTGCTTTGGTTTTTGTGTGTGGGGGGGAGGTAATTAGGTTTATTTATTTGTTTATTTTAATGGAGGTGATGGGGATTGAACTCAGGACCTTGTGTGCACTAAGCACACGCTCTACCACTGAGCTATACCCTCCCTGCATTCATTCTTTGTACGACGTTTGGCTCTTTATCTCACACTGGAAGGGATCAGCTGTGAGGTACCCACTTCACAGCTGGGTAAATAGAGTCAGGGGCATCTTGTCTTCAAGCAAAGCTAGGAGAGAATGTGTCTCTAGGTGCCTATTAATACCACCCAGCCAAGTGAACTCTTCCAGGTCCTTGTTGTTTTAGTTCTTGAGAAGTAAGCTGATTTCTTGGGCGCAAACCTGCTTTTTACATCCCCTCTCAGAGGCACCCTTCTGGCTTTTTCCACCTCCACACCTTAGTTTGGGATGTTCCCCCTTCTTTTTCAGTTGGTTCCTAAAGTCTTAATAAACTCATCTTCCGGGCCCTGTCCTCCGAGATTGCCAGGGTCCTCTTTCAAAAACTTACTCTTGATCATGCCACTGTCTTGTTGGCAAAATCAACAAGTCATTGGTTTGTCTTTGCCTCAGAAGAGAGCCCAGCTCTGAATTTCAGTTCCAGCTAGCCTGTGGCTTTGGCAGTCCAAGGTGCTGAGCCCAGATTCTGAGGCAATTTGGGGAAGGTCAAAGAGCAGAAGTGAAGTGCAGAGGCCCTTGGGAAGGGTCTGTCCCGGCCCTCAGATGACTTCTCAAGGAAACCCATATTTGCCTGCCTGTCCATCTTCTGTCTCCTTCAAGGACAACAGGCAGTGAACTTTCTCTGGGTTTTATACTTTTATACAGTAGGAAAGTTACATATCAATTGGATTACAGGTATCCTGTGTCTAGAAGACCTTTCTTTTGCTTAAGATCTCTAAAAAAGAGTGACTTTTGTGTTCTCTTGAATGGGCCACCTTCTTCTCTGTTGGCACGATGGAGAAGAGTACACCAGGAGACCAGGGAGGGCTATAAAATCCTGCTCTCAAAAAGTAGAAGCATTAGGTTGAAACTTACAAAACTGTTTTTTTTTTTTCCCCTGAAATTGTTGATATGCGATGGATTCATTCTGCAGAACCTCTGAGCCTAATGTTAGCTCTTGGGAATCTTCCAGGGCATATTAGTCAAAGGATGGCTTGTAGGTAGCAAAGGAATTAATGATTACTAGGAACCAGAAAGGAATCACTAAGAACACACCATGTCAAACTCATCCTGTTTTTATCTTTGATAGATCAGGGGCCGTGGCCTTGAAGATCTTTATCTGATGGACATTTTCCACACACCTGCTGCAGGTAAGTATTTTACAACTATTAACTCATGTAACCCTTACAACAACCCTATGAGGCAGCAGGATGGTATTATCTCCATTTTCTGGATGAGGAAACAGAATCACAGAGAGGTCAAGCAACTTGCTCAAGGATGCACAGCTAGTCAGTGGCAGTGCTGGGATTGGATCCCAGAGAGCCTTAATCCAGAGTCTATATTTCCTATTATTATGCTCTTCTGAGACTGGGCGTTGGATGATAAGTAAAGCAGAATTTGGGACTAGCTGAAAAATGCTTCTGGGATTTTATCCGGTGGAGACTTAACTTCGAGGAGAGCATGTCCCCCACCCCCAGGCCACCCTACACCCTCTCTTGAGCCATCTCTGCTCCACTGGGGACATTCCTTTAAAAAATGCTTTTTGAGCTATAATTGGCATATAACTTCATGTTAGTTTCAGACGTATAACACAATGATTTGTGTATGTTGTGAAATGATCACCCCAGTAAGTCTAGTTTAATATCCGTCACCATACATAGACACACATTTTTTTTTTCTTGTGATGAGGAGGGACGTTGCTTTTAAATTAAATTTTCTGAGGTATTGGCAACTCATCCCACTCAGAAAACATTGATGGCTCCCCTTTGACTCTAAGGAACATTCCAAATTCTTTAGCCTGGACTTCAGGGCCCAGCACCACGGCCTTTGTTTCTCCATCCTTCACTCCTGTACTCGGGCCAGACTGGCCTCAGCACCTCCCTGGGGTTCTCTAGCCTCCACACCTTGAAGGTGTGTTTCCCATGAAGTTCTCTGTCACCCATACTCCTTCCCTCTTTCAATCACCTCCTTCTTTAATTGCTCCTAGGTCCCAGAGAGGTTAAGCAACTTGTTCTAGGATGCACAGCTAGAAAGTGACAGTGCTGGGGTTTTTTTTTCTTGAAATCCTCCCTGGAGCTGGAGTGGGGGCCCAGAAGGAATTCAGCTTGTAGAGCTGGGTAGACCTGGGAGGAAACCCAGCCCCTCCTCTTACTGGCTGTGGGGAGTGAAGGGAGTCACTTCACCTCTCTGAGCCTCAGTTGCCTCTTGGTAAAATGGGGAGCATCTTGCCCACCTCTTCTGGCTTCGGGAGGGATATGTTGTGAGATGGCCTTTCAATCATGTCTGGGGGGTGGTGGGGTGCAGTGAATGGTGGCTGTTGTGATTATGGGGGGCAGGGCTGGGCTGGTTGGGGTCTTTCTTGGATGATGTAAATTCTGGAGAGAGGGCTGGATCGGAGCCGTCTCTGGTCCCCAGCAGTGTCTTTCTGAAAGGGCTCGGCCTTTCAGGAAGGAGGCAGGAGCTCAGGAAATACTCCTAGAAGCAATCTGGAAGGATTAGACTTAGCCGCAAGCCCAGACTCCCACATTGTAGCTGGGAGACTGTCAAGCAGGTCTAACCGGTCCCATCCTCTGGCCAGGATCGCTGGCTCAATTTGCCCTGAAATTGATTGGCAGGGAAGGCCCTAGAAGGCAGTGTGCAAAGCCCAGCAGGAGCTCCCGGGAAGTGGGATTTACTGCTGTGAACATACTGTGGGAAGGAAGCTGGAGTTTCAGCCCTGAGTGCTAATAGTCTCACCCCCACCAGCTTTTTCCAGATGCTCAGAGCCCGGGAGCCTTGACTGACGTGACTTGCCAGCATTTTTCTGGCATGATCGCAACGTGTGCTCGCCTCCCTCCTTGGGAACCACCTTTTGGAGAGAACGTCTTGAGTCTTTATGCTGAGGGCTTGGGTCCCTAACTTGGTGACAACACAGCCAATTTTGGGGCTGTGTTTCTGTGAGTCTGTGTGGGGTGAGTGTCCTGGTACTCATGCGAGTGTGGACACAAGGGCCTGTGCAAGGTTGTGCGTGCACCTGTGAACCCAGCCACAGAAAAGCAGTGTGCCTCTGTGGTTAAGACGGGGCTAGCCGGAGTCAGGCTGCCTGTCACTTCTGCATTTACTGGCCCTGTGGTATCGGGGTGATTCCTTCCACCTCAAGGTTTGATTTTTTGTATCAGCTGGACAGAACCATGATAATGTTGAGGAGTTAAAGCTTTTGTGAGAATTAAGTTAGATATGCCTGTAAGGTGCTTAGCACAGTCCCTCATGCACAGGAGGCGCTTAGTAAAGAGTGATGGCTGTTTTTGTTGTATTATACATCAAACGTGCGTAATAGTGTAGGGAGGAGTGCAGACTCTGAAACCAGAGTGCCAGTTCCAACACGTTCTAGCTGTGAGATTTTGGACAAGTTAGTTAACTGCTCCATCTTAGTTTCTTCACTTGTAAAATGAGGATAATACTATTTGCCTCACAGGGTTGCTGTGTCATAAAGCGCCTAGACCAGTGCCTGGTGGACGCGTGCTCCGCTGTGTGTTAGCTGGTGTTGTTGCCACCGTCGTGATCACCGCGGTGACCATCTTCATCTTCATCTTCACTATGGCGATCACGACCTTGTCAGCCGTCGTTGGTGCCCACTTACTCCTCTAGAGGAGAGTCTGTTGGTGAAAGGAACGCTCAGGCACTTGGTTCACGCTCAGACCTTAGAGAAGGCCAGGTGAGGTCTCCAGGCATCAGCCGGGATAGCATGTGGCCCCGAGTTCGAGTCTTGCCCCATTGCTTCTTGCCTTCGTCCTTCTGGTCACAAAGTTCTGTCAGCTATACTCTGGCCCTTCTAAGGCACTCTGGGTGGTGGGTGAGGCTTTGGTCCCCTAATAATCGCTCCTGCCTCCTCCCCAGCCTGGAAGGATGCAAGGACCTGGCTGGCCTCCCAGGCCCTGAACAGCTGATGTTGTCTACTTTTGCCTCCTTCGAAAGGGCCTCTGATTCAGTCCTCAGGATGCTCTCTGAGCGGGCGCTAGCTTTCCTCCTCCGACAGAGGCAGGGGCTTCTCACTGGGGCTGGGAGGTGGGGTCCTTACCCTGCCACATTGGCTGGACCCCAGCTTCTGCAGACTGCCAGTTCTGGCCTGAAACTCTGGCTCCTCCACCTGGGTGGCCTGGGGAGGCCAGGTAATCTTTCTAAGTCTCACGTCCCTCATTTGCAACATGGCTATAATCATATTAATCTGGCAGGGCGGTAAAGGAGAAACGAGGAGTGAATGAGAAAATGCACAGAAAGCAGGAAGTGCAGCGGCCTGTGCGGGGCAGGTTCTCACCAGCAGAAACAGCACCCCTCTGCCTTCCCCTCCAGCCCCTCCCAGTCCCAGGGGAGGCCCAGGGGACAAGAGATGGTCAGAAGCTTGAAAAGGGCAAAAGGGCTCAGATTTACTCCTTAGCAGGCTCTCTGGAAGCAGGCACAGCGTGGGCTCCCCCGGGGAAGGAGGACCAGGATGGGCAGGGCTTGAGCCCAGGGTTGTAGACGCCCATCCCTCTGCAGAGTCTGCGCATGTGCTGTGTGTGTGTGTGAGCTCACCACCTCTAACCTACTGGACACAGGTTACGGAGCCAGAAGTCAGAGGCTGCTCACCATGTCCTTCCTGTGTCCCTGGGAACCAAGAGGGTCAAGAGCAGGTATAGGGGCCACGGCCCAGCAGTTGGGAGTGGAGTGTGTGGTAAGTTAATGAAAGCCTGCTCATCTTCAGGCATGAATCCTCTCATTCACTCAGCACTCTGTGCTCAGCACTTCTGCCTCTCTGACCTCGCTGATTCCCGAGTCATCCCATGGTGACTCCGAGTGACTGTGAGCCTCTGCTCCCAGGTGGCAGTTTGGGGAGAGATTAGGGGGTTGTGCCCAAATCCTCCTGCTAAGTGGCTGAGTTAGGGTTTGAACTGCAGTCTGCACACAGGTCCTGAGGGGCTTGAATTCAGCATGAGGAGTTTGGGTATCACCCTGCAAGGATGGAGCCATGCTGCTGTGTCACTGACTGAGCCCAGGGACACAGCTGTTTGAACTAAGAGTGGACATTGACCCAAGCTGGGCCAATAAGCATCAATTTCCCAGGAAAGTGGAGTGTGGATTCTGGGGTGCTGGTCAGAGGAGGGGTGGGAGCTTGAAGGGGAAAAGGGTAAGAATGGAGCGTCGGGGCAGCTCCCCTGGGCCTGGTGTGGGAGGAGCCAGAGAAAGTCTCTCTGCAGTGAGGGAAAGCTGAAGTGGGCATGTAGAAAAAGCTGAACAGGTTGAAGATGGCTTAATGAAGCTGAGTATAGTGGAGTGAGCCAACCCATAGCACGAATCAGTGAGAAATAGGAAGCAGAACATAAAAGCAGGGTAAAAGAATGAGGTTGAACCAGAAATGACATTATGATTCACATGTGACCTAAAGTCCATATTGAGATGGGCTATAGCGTTGCCTCTGGGCTTCCTAGTGGCCAGTGGGAAAAGGGGGAGAAAAGACGACCTTTAAGAACCACAGTGCTTCTCTCAAGGAAATACAAGCCAGCTGCTCAGGAGAAACATAAGTATTGCTGGTCCTGGGGCTGGAGAGAAGTTTCTCTGTTGGACTGTCAAGTACCCGGACAGATTTTTGGTCAAGATGAGTGGAGGTAGTACGGACTACTCTGGGGGTCAGAAGACTGCATTCTGGTCCCAACTTCACATGTGATCTTGGGTGGTTGCTTAGCCTATCTGAAACTTACTTTCCTCCTCTGTAACATGGGGCACCTGCCTTCGAGGGCTCTGAAAGCAGACTGTCATATGTGATGGAAATACAGGCACACAGTTGCTGGTCAGTAATGCTAGACTCCCTCCCAACCTCTCTGAAAGCTGTTTCCCTTTAATTAACTTTTTATTGCTTTCTTGACCTCTTCCTGCCATGTGCTAGCTCCTCCCCATGTCCACTCACTACCCTGGGGACCAGGGCACAGCCAGGTGGCTGCTGGCATGGTGCCTGCTGGCCCATAGCTCTGCCCTGGGACTGTGCCCACAGCTGAACAGAATGCAAGCCAGGCTCCACAGCCTGCATTCACCCAGGGCCTCCTCTGTGCTGGGCCTTGGATGAGGCTGACAACTTTGCCCCCGAGCCACGCTCAGCCTCCATCATGTGCTCCTCGGCCCCCTGTGCATCTTCGCCACCCAAATCCTAGGAATGGATAAACACTTGTCTGTGTAATAAGTTGTTTTAACATCCATCTCCCAGCTAGGATACATGTGATGTAGGCATGTTGTATTTTGTCCTCCACTGTTATGTTGGTCCGTAGCACCTGCTCGGGGCTTACTACATAGTAGGTGATTGAAATATATTGGCTGGATGAAAGAATAGATTGATGAATGGAATGCATGAATGAACTGAATGAAACCTTGTGATGGTCGGTCCTGTGGGGTCCGGTGACTATCTCCATTTTATAAAGAAACTGAGTTTTCATCTCATTTTTCTGCCTATTTACCAGGCCAATTTCCACCCATTCTTCAGGCCTCAGCCATAAAGTTACTCCCTTCGGAAGGCCCCACTAAAGCTCTAGACTGAGTCAGGCACCCCCACCCATTACTGCTCACCACTACCTCTCCAAGCTTTGCCCAGATTTCTTTTCCCTATATCCGTCTACTGGGAACTGTTTATTTGGGTTTGTGACCCTCTTAATTCTGTCAGTTTCATAATTTTCAGGGCCCAGTGCAAAATGAAGATAAAGGGTGTCTTCTTTAAAATTTTTTGAGACATTTAAGATGGCAATGGAGCATTAAATCAAGCCTGGCCCTTTCTGATGGTGGGGGTCCTGTGTGACTACACAGGTCACACGCTTGTGAAGCTGGTCCTGATTCTGTGACGACATGGGCCTGGAGGGTCTGGTTTACTGCTGCTCCCCACTGCTCTGAGCCTCACCCAGGGCCTGATCCTCATTAGCATCTCATTTAAACATCAAATGAGTAAATGAATGAATGAAAGGAAATCTATGAATGGAAGTTACATTGGCTCTCTAAGCCTTAATTTTCCCATCTGCAAAATGGGAATATGTTGGTTCCCTCTCCCCTCTGCCCCCCAGGCAGGCAGTGAGGACTGCCTGAGCCCTGGGGCCCCAGGATTGTGTGGCGTGTGTCCTGGAATCAGTCAGGTGCAGGTGATCAGAGGACAGAGGCCGCTCTGTGTGGGGCCGAGTGAGGCTGACCTTATCAGGCCAGTGGACTCTGCTCTCTGCGGGCGGCCAGACCACTTCTGATGACGTACTTCTATCTGGCTGGAGCCCAGGGACTGGGGACAGGCCATGGGCCTCTCTTCCTTAGAAACCCTATTTATTAAACACCTACCACGTCTCAGGCACCCTGCAGGTATCATCTTTTATCTTATTTGGCAGATAGAGAAATCAAAGTTCAGAGAGTAAAAAAGGCACATCCAAGGCTTCTCAGCTATCACGGGGCAGAGTCAGTCGTGGAAGCCAGGTCTGTCGTCTCCTAGACCAGTGCTCACTGGGAACAGAAAGTACACATCACCAGGGGAGCTGTTCACAGAAACCTGCATGAGTGTGTGTGTGTGTGTGTGTGTGTGTGTGTGTGTTTGTGTGTGTGTCTGTGTATATGCGCCTGTTTGAGTGTACAGGACATCCTGTGTCTGGGCTCTGGACCCTGCTGACCTTCCCTGAAGCCTCCCCAAGCCGGCGGGCTCATCCCTGGGGCTGGAGCAGCATGGATTCACAGCCAACCTTGGTCAGTGTCATTGTCACACGTATACCCAGCAGTGTTAGAATCTATGCAACAAACATCTCTGATTTTTCCCAAGTACCATTGTTACACAAATATATTGACTTCTTTGCCTTTATTTTTTATGATTAGGGAAATCCTAGCTTTTAAGCTTAAAACTGTAGGAAGACTTGTGGGATAACTATATAAGCTTATTTTTTAAAAAATGAAGGAAATGCACAATGTAAACAAAAAAAAAAAAAAGGAAAACTCCTTCTCTCACTACAAAATCATAATGAATTTATACACTCCACCCACAACATACCATACACACACACCCCCACACACACTCTTTCTAAGGCTCCAGGGGCCAAAGGCTGACTGCCCACTTTGAAAACTGGAATCTGAATTTTTTTATGGGGAGGTTACATGTGCAGGGTGACATGAGCCTTACTTCTCCCTGGAGCCTTCTATCCCTTCACGTCCCTTCTTGTGCCTTGAAAGCGTCTGTGTTTTTGAAACTTGGCAAGATGGACACTTTTTTTTTTTAAACAAAAATGGGTCCAACCTATCCCCGGTGTTATGAAACTCACTTTTTTCTTTTGCTTAACAACATGTTTTGGACATCTTGTCTGTCCAGAGTCTGACCTCACACTTTTAAACAGTTGCACAGTGTTCCAAAAATTTGCAGCTTGAAACATCGTTCTTTATAATAAAGTAGCAGTGGGCAGCCTCTGAAACAGACTGTGTGAAAAAGGAGACTTCACAGAAATGTCCTGCTTGGGGCAGCTCACTGTGGTCAGGCTCCCAGCACTGTGGGGTCGGTGGATGCAATGGCTTTGGCCATGAGAGGAATGTGGGTGGGAGGTGCCCGGCCTGTGGGAAAGAGCACGGGGCTCAGTTCTTCACGCAGGGACGCGCTGTCTTACCGCTGATTCCCACCTTCATGTGCATGTATTCACACACTTTCCCACGTTCCTGTGCGTGCACACACATGCACACACTCTGACTGCTGTTGTTCATGAAAACCTCATCTTCATGTCCTAAGGCTGTGGAATGGGCGTATTGAAACACCAGCTGAGCCCTTACTGTATGCCCAACACTGTCCCAGGAATGTCACATGTAATCCTGTGTGGTCCTCAGATGAGGCTCAGCCAGGAAGCGATGTCCGCACAGACACAAAGCCAGATCAATGGCCGAGTCTGAGCCACACCTCTCTGCCCTTTCAGATCTGGGAGGAGTGACCCAAACATGGCCCGATATGGGATCTGGGAATTTAAGCTGGGATACCATTGAACTTGGAGACTGTAGCTTGTCCATTGTCAGTCTGGCCACCTCCAGCCTCTTCCACGGCCTTGAGCTCCAGGAGAGATGCTTTCTGATGGACTCAAGTGCCACAAATTTAGAGCCAGGGGGCTTTTTCCCATTTATGGAGGCAGAATAATGGCTTCCCAAAGATGCCCCTGCTCTAATCCCGGGAACCTGTGAATGTGTTATCTTACTGTGGCAAAAAGGACTTTATAGATATCAGTAGGATCATGACCTTGAGATGGGGAGATTACCCTGGATTCTTCCGGTGCGGCAGATGTGACCACAATGCTCTGAAAGGTGGAGAACCTTTCTGGGCTGTGGGCAGAGGGAGATAGGGTGGGAAGAAAGGTTGGAGAGACACAACGTTGCTGGCTTAGAAGGAGGCAGGGGCTATGAACAGAAGAGTGCAGGTGGCCTCTATGAGCTGGAAAAGGCAAGGAAACCAATCCTCTCCTAGACGCTCCTGCAGACACCTTGATTTTAGCCCTGTGCAACCGGGTCGAACTTCCAATCTATAGAACTGTAATACAGAACCGCCATTTACCCAGGAAAATCCACAGGGATTCATCCACAGGGCCCCTCCTTGGTCAGATCACACACATGCACACACACAGTCGATGCTACTTGGGTTGAGTGTGCTGTATGGCTCCAGGCAGAGTTCTAAGTAATCAGAATAGTAACAATGATTCGGTTAAGGCGGCTAACACTGTTAATAGTGATATGGATGGTAGTAACAATAGCAAACGCTGAAATTCACCCACCAAGGTTACTTGGCTAAGCGCTTCTATTTATGAATTCCTTCCATTCTCATGACAGCCCCAGGAGGTAAGTAACTCCTTGTTAGTCCATTTTACACATAGGGAAAGCGAGACACAGAGCAGTTAAGTAATTTGCCCAGGGTCACTCAGCTAAGAGGTGGAGCTGGGATTTGAACCCTGGCCATGTGACTCATTTATTTGCTCACAGACTTACAGACACACACATCTCCTCACATTCACACAGATAATCCCACAAGGACTTCACTTGCTCTGACAGGGCCCCCTTCCTCAGTTCCTTTCACTGGCCCGGGGGTGGGGTGGGGGGCTTGCAGGAGAGGATGGGGTGGAGGCAGCTGGGTTCAGAAACCCTGGCTCTAAAAGAGATTTTTCACGGAGGGTTCAGGTCAAAGCTTCAAACAATGTTCTCATAGGAGAAAAAAAGTTGCTAATTCCTCCCCCCCACCCCGCTTTGAATTTCACATCTCCTTTTGTGAAACTTCACTCGTTTCAACCAGATGATTGGTTCCATGCGTAATTAAACGTGAGTCAATGTGTCTGGCTTGGCCGAATTCTTCAGACCTGTCAGCTCTCAGAAGAGGCTGCATCCTTGGTTGGAGTGATCCTGGACTTTGGGGTCTGAAAACACAGTCCTGGTGCCCAGGGCATCCTCCCCTGCCCCCTACCTCCCCCAGCTCCCCCAGGGCTACCAAGCCAGGCTGGCTGGGGACCACGGAGATAATTGGTGCTTTCAGGCAGCCAGCAGCTGGAGGCTCACAGCTCCACCTCTTACCTGCCTTGGGGCAGGGCTGGGTCCGCTGGAACCTGTCGGGCTAGTTTGAAGGCTGTTATTACCTCAGCTCTCTGGGATGGGATGGAGCCCTGGAGGAGGGTGGAAATGGGGGAAGGGGAGCATGGGTTGGTGGAAATGGTGGAAGAGTAGGGGAGAGGTGGGATTGAGATTGAGGCTGGGATGGAGAGGAGGAGGGTGTGAGTGAGTGAGGGAGGCGGCACAGGGATAGGAATGAGGCTGCGGAGTGGGAGGAGGGGGTGGGGCTCTGTCTTTGCTCACCCCTGGCTTAGCCAGCAGATTTCCCTATTTCCCACCTTCGCCCCTCCCCAACTCCAAGTGCCAGGAGAAGGACCAAATCCGATTCCCTATCTAGCACAAGGTCTGGTATATAATGAGGACTGGAAACCACTGTGAGAATCTCCCCGAAATTGTGGGAAGCCCACCAGGTTGGGGTCCAGCCTGACTCTGCTTCCTGAGACTCCCACTCAGTTCCATGAAGGATACTGGGGGCTTTTGCAGGGAGGGTGTAGGCAGGACTTGGTGTCCACTCAGTGGGCACCCTAAGAAATAATGGGGTTGTCCACACAGCTGGGTTACTGAGTAAATTGACTGAAGGGGGTTGCCCTTCTTCCTGCCCAGACGCTTTGAGCCTAATAACTAAAATAACTAAGGTCTAAGTTATTTTCCACCATTAACCTCCAGTGTCCAATCCCAGGATCAACCTCCAGCCTCTTTCCTCTTCTCCACTTAATTCTCCCTCCTCGCCTTCCAACAACACAAGTCAACCTTGTGTTTTGGGCTGGAGTCCAGAAGAACCCAGACTCTCCCAGAGCTCACAGCCCAAGGGGCAGCACTCTGCTTGGGTCTGAGGGACCCCCGGAGAGCATCTCAGAGGAGGTGATGTTTGAGCTGAGGTTTGAGGGATGAACTGGTGGGGGCAGGTGGCAGTGACAGTGGGGCCAGCAGAGAGAGTACCCACTGAATTCCCACCCTGTGCCGGTCACGCCTCCTGTCCCTTCGCAGTGAACTCTCACGAAATGAGTAACGAGGTAGGCTTTGTGGCTCCAATTTTGTAATTGAGGAAATCAGTGTTTAGAGAGGTGCAATGACTTGCCCAAGGTCACACAGTTGGACCCAGGGGTGTGGAGGTGGGATTCGGACCTGGGTCAGTCTGTCAAAACCTCATGCTTTATCCACTAGAGCAATTCCTCCACGGGAATGTTCTAGGACGAGGGCATGGGAGGCTGGAATGGTGTGGGAGTCTGAAGCCTCATCAGTGGTTCTGGATGGCTGGAGTGCGCCTGGTGCCATGTGGGGGAGCCGTGGTGTGTGTGTGGATGACGCCACGTTGGGGAGCCATGGGGGGTGTGTGTGTGTGTGTGAGTGTGTGTGTTACAGAAGTTTGGCAAAGGCTGGGTTAGGGAGGTCTTGAGAGTCAGGCTAGGGAATGGCGACCTGGGAGGCTTTGAAGAATTTAATTTTGAGAAGCAGCCGGAGCCCAGTGTTTGGAGGGAGCCGACCTGGAGCCCGCCACTTACTGCGGTGTGACCCAGAGTGCGCCTCTTCACCCACATTGCTCCCTAAACGAGGCAAGGATAGGACCTACTCAGTGGAGCTGTTACGGGCGTTGAATAACTTTAGTGTTTAGTGCAGAGCCTGGCACACAAAAAAGTTGAAAATTATTTCTGTTTTCTTTCAGAAACTAACAACTGGGACTGGGGCGGGAGATTTGCTGGAAGCCTGGGAAGGGTGATCTGATTTCTACATAAGACATATGGAGCCTGCAGGAGGCTGAGGTGGGCGATCCCTGAGCCCAGGGTGAGAGGGGGCTGGGTGGGCTCCGGGAGACTTAGGGTGGGGCAGGCCCTCCATCCTCCCACCTGCCAGTGCCCTTTTCCAGCCCTTCCTGAGTGATGAGGCTGGGGGAGGAGGGAGGGAAGACAGAGATCAGAGATGCCAAAGGTCACCTGTGGGGCCTAGCTCCTCCCAGGGAGGTAGCTCCGGGAAGCCCAGGGTAAGGGTGGAGGGCAGAGGGCAGCCCAAGCCTCTCTCCTCCTCCGGAGCTGGGGACAGGGCGGGGCTGGGGCTGGACCCGGGCCAGGCTGGATTTTCCTACTGTTTCTCTGTGTGCACAGAATTGGCCTGGTCTGAGTCCCGTGGCAGCTGGGCCTTTCTCCTCTCTGACCAGGCAGCTGAAGGGATAAAACATTCCCGGAAGGAGAGTCACCTCCTGGGGGATGAGCCCCCGGAGGGGTCTGGCATGTGCCGTGGGATACCCCCGGCCCACTGGGTGCCTCCAAGGGCTGCACAGAGTGGCTTTAGTTAGTTTGGAAGGGGGCGGACAGCTTTCTTAGGCACAGACACCATGCCCAGGACCTGCTCCTCTGACTTTTCTGGCTGACACAACAGGCCCTGGGCTACTGCTCAGGATACTTTAAGGGGCCCATAGAAATATCTGAATTTCCTTAAAGTCAGAAGAAATAAAGTGCATAGCATCTAGCCTGGATTATAATTTTCTTTAAACCAACACAGTCATGAATTATAATTTTAAATATAAACAGTTTCTAGGTCCCATGAAAGTCCTGGTGCAGCCTGGTCTTTGCACGTCCTTCTCTGCAGGACCGAGTCCCAAGACACAAATGCCTTAGGGGCTGGACTCACACAGAGCTGGATTCAAGCCCAGATTCCAGCACTTGCCTGCTGTGTGACCCTGGCTAAGCCACTAGCCTCTCTGAGCCTTAGTTTCTTTATCTGTAAAATGAGATAATGAATGAATGAGAGGCAGATTTACCTCTGACCACATAAAAAGCATCCAACCTATCAAAGCTGTCATAAAAAAAAAAGGCAACAAATTGCCTGGTATTCAAGACCACACACTTAATAGTTATTTGCTGAGTGCCTGCTCTGGGTCAGGCTATGTCCTGGGCACCCTAATCATTCAGCCCCTGCCTGTTCCTCAGCCTCTGTAGACCCTGGTCCCTACCCCGCCCATGTCTGTATCCCCATCACCTGACTCGCCATGCCTGGCTTACAGAGACCCTTATGGTTCCTGCCTCTGCCCCTTTCCTTCCTTCACTTCCACTTCCTTATTTGGCACTGGATCTTTGGAATTCTCCTTCTGATCTGGCCAGGCAGCCCCATCTGGACCCAGTGGAGGTCAGCTGTCATCTCCTCACTTTTTACAGGAGGAGCTGCCCCACCCTTTGTTGCATTCACATCCCCGTGCCCCAGGGAGTCCCATTTGGGTGCTAGACCCTCTCGCTGCCCCCTCTTCCGCAGAACCACATCCAAGTTCAGCCCTGGAGTTGTCTAACTTTTCCCCAACAATCTGCAGAAACATGGGTCAGGCAACCTTTCATTTGAAATGTTGACAACCTCAGTTTTCTAATAAAATAAAAGCCTGTTTTCTATCTTATCCCTGCCAGAGACATCAGGAATGATTGATTGATTGATTTAAAGAAATTAAAACATGTCACATATTTTATAAGCAACTTAACCACCCATGCTGGAGCCTGGGTACCTGACATAAAGATTGCAGCTTTAAATGTGGCAATAAATATTTTTCAATATGAAAATCAATATAAAATATGAAAAGATGGATAATGAGGGTTTTCCTAGACTCCTGCTCCCTCGCTGGACTCTGAGCTCCTTTTCGGGGTGGGGGATGGTTCCCATTTACTTTCTCTTCCCTTGGGCACAGAGGAGGTGCCCATACATGTTGGCTGGTGCCGAGGTTGGCTGAGCTGCTCTTTGTGATGCGTGGGCGTGTGCGCACACACACACACATACACAAACACACACACACACACACACACACACACAGTCAGATCTGGCCTGGCCTGGCCTCACAGGCTCTTCCAAGGTCCAGAACCACCCTCCGCCTCTGAATGGGCCAGTGCTAGGGATGAGCAAGAGTGCCAGAAGCCCAGGACTCCCAGCTCTGGGAGGGTGCGGGTTGCTCTGGGGCAGGACATGCCCCATCTCTGACCGTCCTAAGTGGCCAAGGCCCAAGACATGTAACACCTTCACCAAATTTCTCAGAATCTCGGGGGGGCAGTGACGCAGGGAAGATTGTAAAACCACCCTCCATCCCACCTCCACTGCAATGTGCCTCCGTCCAGGTACTCACACTGCAATGCCCAACAGGTGACCAGATGGCCTTTGGCCTGTCCCTTTGAGCAAACAGCAGTGCACACAAGCAGCTTGTGGCCTGAGATGGAGGCCGATCGGCCACTTGGGCACCCACTCCCATTCAGCAGGGGTGGAGGAGCACATGGGGTCCTGGGCGCCTGGCTTCTCACCCCAACCCCAACCTCAAGCCACGACCTGGAGCCCGTCTCTTCTTGTCTCCAGGCCTCAGTTTCTCTCTCTGTACCAGGGTCTGGCTGGCTGGTGGGAGAAGCAAAGCTTGGAGCCTTTTTAGTCCTATTATTTTGCTATCAAATTCTTGGGTTTGGAGCTGAAGAACTCTTGCGTTTTTCAGATTTAGATTCCGAACACATTTTTGGGGGCAGCTGCTGTGTGGCCAGCCATAGCAATCTCTGGTGTCACCTCCAAACTCATTTGATTCTGAGTTGCAAACTGGCCAACCTGCCATCTTTCTCAAGTCCCCTCTAAGACTTCTTATACCTGGGGACTTCCTAGGGTTATGGGCCCCTCGTCCCAAAGAAGTCGAGTCTGAAGAGTTGAGAGGGAGTGAGTGAGAACGCCTGCTCCAGAATAGACCAGCGGGTCTCACATCTGGGAGATGCGGTGTCACCATCCCTGGAGGGTCAAGATGGAATTCAAAATGTGCATACTATATATGATTTTATTTGAAATTACGACGTAATTTCCTCTCGGCAAAATTAGTTTAAAACTACGAGCCTCAGAAAATAATGAGTGTTAAGACTTGCTCTGCCGAGTGGAGTTTTGCAGAAGGTACCTGGAAAGGGGTGATGGTTTAACATTAAGCCAAAGCGTTCAAGTTGCTGGTTTTTTAATTTTTTTTCTTCAGTTGCAGGCTTTTTTAAAAAGTCAAACACGGTCAAATATTGCCATTTCATATGCTGTGTCTTAAAATTTGGGGGTTATCAGAAGAGTGTGTGGGCAGCTGAGAATTACTGGTATTTTGAGAGGAGGAAAGTCTCACACGGCCGTGATGACTGGAGACTGAGGAGGTGGATGCAGAAATGGTGACGGGAGGGTCGGAGAGGCAGGACAGCTAAGGAACTCCGAGAAGGAGGGGTGGGTCGTGGTCCAGCAATTTGATGAGTCTGTCATTCAGCCCCTGTAGCCCTGTCCAGTCTCTCCTCTTGTCATCTGCCCCAGGGCCTTTGCTCCTGCCACATTGGCCCTCTGTCGTGCCCTTGAATGCCCTATGTGCACTCAGTCCCAGCCTCTCCGCAGGCTGTTTTCTCTGCCTGTAGTTTTCGCTCCTTTTGCTGCTTGGGATGGACACTGCACTGTTGATCAGCTCGTTGATGGTCACCTTTCTAGGTCTTCCCTGCTCCCTCTGCCAGACATGGTTAGAGGTCCCTCATGTTATTCGCTTCCATTTCTAGCTTAAAATTACTTTCCGACGTCAGTCTCCCCAGCTGGGCTGCGAGCTCCTGAGGGCAGGGCCTGCGCCCACTTTTTGCTTGTTTCTTTCTGACACTGTAGCCCCGTCTCTAGTACAGGGCCAGGCACAGTCAGCAGTGCCATAGCTGCTGAGGGATGAACGGATGGGCTATCAAATCCTCAGGATGCTGAAGTCCAATGAGGTCTCCAACGAGCCTGGTCTCTCATACAGCCCAAACACCTGGGCCAGATGTGACTTTCCACAGGGTCCACGTGGAGCTTCTGACTTTGAAAATGATGGGACTGTCAAATTTAGAGAGCCAAGAAAAGAGGGACCATTGTCAGATGGGGTTCTGATTATCTTTTGCTGCAGAACAAGCTGTCACAAAACCTGCTGGTGAGATACAGCAGCCCCTTCCATCTGCTCGCAGCTCCTGGGGATCAGGAATTCTGGAAGGGCACTGTGGGGACAGCTTTTCTCTGCTCCACGATGTCTGGGGTGTCACCTGGGATGACTTGAATGGTGGGGCCTGGGGGCACACTTTCAAGATGGTTTTTTCACTCCCATGTCTGGTTCCCTGGCTGGGACGGCTGGAGGCTGTGCTCAGATGGTACTGTCACCTGGAGTGGCCATTAGCATCATGGTCTCAGGATAGTAGGTTTGTGGGATTTTTCATGGTGGCTCAGGACTCTGAGGGCGATTAAATAAAGAAGAAGCTGCAGGGCATGTTATGACGTAGCCTAGGAAGTCACGTAGCCTCATAAGTCATGCCTGTTGCACTCCTGCCATATTCCATTGGTCAGAGCAGCCACAAGTGCCTCTGGTTCAAGAGGAGGGCGTATAGACCCCACACCCCAATGGGAGCAGCATCTGAGAACTATGGGCATGTTTTAAAACCACAGGGTATAGCTCAGTGGTAGAGTGACGCCTAGCGTGCGGGAGGTCCTGTGTTCAATCCCAGTACTTCCATTAAACAAACAAACTTAATTGCTGCCCACCTGAAATTAGAATAAATAAAAATAAATACATTATAAGAAAGAAAGTACCTTTGCACTGAATTAAAAAAAAAAATTCTAAAAAGCCCCCACAATGGATGGTTTATGCCATTGCAGACTTTTGGGGTCGGGCCCACGTGGTATCTTTGGGGTCCTGAGCAGGTCACTTAGCTTACCTGAGCCTTAGTTTCCCTGAGTTTTCCGTTATCTGGACAGCGGACGCGACAGCGCGGCACCAGCGGCAGTGAGGACTCGGCGAGTCTCAGGGAAGGGTCTGATGTGTGGTGCCGCCTTGTGTTATCGCTGATGCTCCTGCTCCGCACCAACGCCTTCTCGGCTTCCCGCCATCCATGACCTGGGCGTCGACTTAGGTTCTTGGGTCAGTTGCTCTGCCAGGATCTGGAGATACTGATGTGAGCGCCGACAGAGCTGGCAGCCCCTGGAGCGTCTACATCCGGTGGACAGGGGAGGGGGGAAGGAGGGAGGCGGTTAGGTGGGAACACTCCCAAAGTGGTGATCAGGGGTCCCGCGACACTCTCGGCGGAGTCTCCTTTGGTCTGGTCTCAGTCACTATATTGATCAATGCTTCAGTGAGAGTGGGACAGCTTGCTGACGTCACTGGGGTGACCAAAGGTGCAAAAAGCCCAGTTTAATAAGAACCTGTGTGAACAAGAAATAGCTGTGGCTTCTCGCCGGCCCCAGTACAACGTAATGCGTCTTCAGTATTGTGTTAGGTGCTCTTCGTGTCTGACTCCAGTGAATCACCCTGAGAGCTTTATGAGGTGGTTACGTGCATTGTCTCCACCTTACAGATAGACACTGAGACTCAGACAAGCCAAGTGGCTTGCCCAGGGCCACATGGGGTGTGAGCTCCCAAAACACTGATGCAACCCCCACCCGCTCCAGTGGAAGCAAAGTGTCCCGCGTGTGGCACCTTATACTCTGTGCAGCTCACACCCCTGGTGGGCCTGGGCAAACCTAGCCCAGCTGGGATAGAGATACAGAAAGCTGCTTGAGGGAAGAGAAATCTAAATTGAGTCCTCAAGGGTGAGTGGGAGTTAGCCAGCTAACGGGAAGTGAGAAAAGAGAGAGGGAGGGATAAGTGTTTCAGACAGAGGGACTAGCATCTGAGGTAGCTCAGGGGCAAGCAAGGGTGTGGTACTTGTGGGAATGATGTTGGGGGGGTGTTGTTGCTGCCAGCCTGTGGAGTAGGGTGGGGGAGTTGTGACAGATGAGGCAGACCATGGACCATGCAGATACTTGGAAGCCACAGGAAGCAATTTGTATTTTGTCCTAAAATCCCTGGGGAGCAGTTGAAGGGTTGTTGGCAGGGGGAATGCATGCTGATGGGGCCAGGTGGAGGAGCCGGGAGTTGGGAGGGTGTCTGCAGAGGCTTGGCACCACAGGGCTCCGGGTTCTGCTCTCTAAGCCCCTCAGAGGGGAGGGAGGAAGAGGCCCCTGCTGGCAAGATTCCTGGGTCCCTTTCAAGGAACTTCCTCTTGCCGCTTCCGGGAGCCCATAAAGCCAGGCACTGCGGGTAATTACAGGCTGCGAGAGGCCCAGTGCAGGGAGGCTGGGGACGTGTCAGGGGCCGGTGGGGTACAGACAGGAGCTGTCACACTGGCCTGGCCACCAGGGAGGGATGGCGCAGACACCAAGGCCCCCATAAAGTTGCCCCAGAGCAGGCCACTTTTATGGGCCTTCTGGGTGGGGGCATGACATCACCGGGAGCCAATCGCAGGCTCCCCCAGCCCTTTTGTCTTCTTTGGGGCCTGTCTCTGTGGTTGCAGAGGTACATTCTTTTGGAATGCTTGGCCCCAGTGGGTTTAGTAGCTGCTGGCCATGCCAGTCCTCTTCCAAGCTAAGCCAGCCAACCCCTGAGACTACATCCCTTCCAGGGCCTCTTGGGCAGACTGAATGGGCTGCCTCGAGTTCCCTTCAAGCCACAGCTTCCAATTTCTTTTAATGAATTAGCTTCTTTTAAAATATATCCATTGGAGAAAAATCATCAACACGGTTTACGAAACACAACAGCCACAGAGAAGGGACTATGGAGCAGAGAGACCAGAATTTGAGTCCTGGCTCGACTCCTTAGTTGTTCTTGGTCAAGTCTTCAGCACCCCCTGAGCCTCAGTTGTCCCATCTGTAAAATGGGGATGGTGTCACCCACCTTATGGGGGTGTTAGGGACGGGTATTAAGGGCACCACAACCATTAGCCAGTATTTTGGACAAACCCATTCTTCCTCGCAGCACTTGATTCAAAGGCTTAAAAAGCCTTCCCAGGTTTGTCCCCCTCCCACATGACATTTATGGGGTAGATGATCTCAAGGAAGACGGAAATGAGGGCCAGACAGGCCGAGGGTCTTGTGAAAGCATTGCTGTCTAATTAAGCTCTGTTTGTGGTTCTTTTGTGAAGCGTGATCATTTGTTAGCTCCAGTTATAAGGAACTATAAAATCAATATACACCCCAACTGGAAAATTCAGAAAACAAAGGGGGGAAAAAAAAAACCTTCCCATAAGGCTACGGTCTAGCATTTCAAACGCAGTGACTTCTATGTTAGTCCAGTACGTACATACTGGTCTTGATAATCAGGTTGAAATGTGAACACTGCTTTCCCACTGACATTGTAGTCTCCAAGTGCCTTTCCCTGCTGCACCACCAGTCTTGCAGATTACCAGATGAATGGTTACCTATCATTTCATCGAACTGATGCGGGGTGTTGTTGAATTTCACTTTCAGTTTCCCCCTATTCCAAATCATGCTTTCATGAACACTCTTCTTTTTCCACAGAGTGTTTCTCTTTATTTGTCTCATTTCCTTAGGATAAATTCCCAGAAGTGGAATCAGTTGAGTCTCAGGATAGGAACATTTTTGTGGTTTGTGATACATATTTTCCAATTTACTTTCCATCAAGGCTGTGCTAATTTACTTTGCCTCCAGCAAAGTTGGCCTGTGTAGCAGTTTCAGGGCAACCTCACCAGCATTAGGTATTGTTGTTTATAATTTTGTTTGCTGTGAGATAACCTGTTATTTCCTTTTATTTTATTTTAATTCACTTTTCTTTGTGGATTCAAAAACATATATATATATATTATACATTTTAAAGGATTTATATTCCCTTTTTAACATTACCTGATGTTTTTAGCGATATTGAATAAGAATAAGAACAGTCTTTTGCTACAAAATGCAAGAACACCATTCCTATGCGCCTGTGAAAGGCAAGTGTACTCTGTCCCATGCCAGACAGTAATAATGGTAATACACTGGGGCTGCCGCCAAAGCTGAAATAAACAAGTGATTAGAGCAGACAATAGAAGTGCAAACCTGACCCTGATTAATGAAGTTGCTAATGTGGCTTCCTGGGGTGGCCGTCAGCCAAGGGCTTCCCCTGTGACTTTGCATTAGGTCCTAGTGACAGTGGTAAGTGGTTTGGGGACCTGGGGGAGGTGACAGGATGCTTGTGGGGCTGGGGAGGAGGGTGCGGTTTGGGGTGGGTGGGCGGAGTTGGTGGAGTTCTCTACAGAGAACAGAAAAGGACTGACATGGGAAGACCTTTGAAGGGAGAGAAGTTTGCATGGGGTGCAGGAAAGGACCAATTGGGAGTCCCTGAGGCAAGGCCAAGTGATGATTAGATTAGCCATTCCTTCAGAGGCTCATAACCCACCCTAGAACTGAGCATCCCTGGTGGGTCTGAAAAACAGCCGTGAACAGCCAGACCCGGGTTCCAATCTTGCCTCCACCAACCAAGGCTGGTGGAAGATGCCACTGTGGATTGAACTCAGGAACACATCCTGCCCTCTTTGCTTACGGCCAGGCTGATGTCCCCGTAACCGAGCAGGGCCCTGTGGGGCCTTCCAGGGTCAGACCCCTCACCTATACCCTCTGCTGTAGCTCTTCTCTGAAGCATCATGTAATAGTAGCTCGTGTGTATTTCCTGAGTTTTTTAGTTGCTAAATACCACCACTGAAGGGAAGAAATTTAACTACTTGATTGAGAGCATGTGGCCCCCAGACCTTCTGGCTCCTTGATGGTGTTGACCGCCCTGTTCCCTCAATATCAGCCAATCAGAGGATTGTGTATGAGCTGACCATGCACCCTGCTACCCTCCTCCCTCACCGGCCTTTAAATATGCTTTGCGGAAACCCTTCAGGGAGTTCGGGTTTTTCTTGGGCATGAGCCACCCTGTCCTCCTTGCTCAGCCCTGCAGTAAACCTTTCTCTGCTCCAAACTGCTACGTTTCGGTTTGTTTGGCCTCATAGTGCGATGGGCACATGAACTTGCCTTTGGTAACATCCTCACCGCCTGTTAGCGTGCAGGGCTCCATCTCCATGGTCATGGGCACAAGGCTTCCCTTGGATGGCCTTTCCTCCTCCCGGTTTGAAGACTGACTTCCAGCTCAGCTGCCTGCAGGCTTCTTGGAGTTCTGCCCTCAGAACTCCTGTACCCTGGATGGGTAACGAGAAAAACCTGTGTGGGTCACTGCTCTTGAGACACCCCCGGCGTGCTGATTCTCTAGCTGGAGAACAAGCTCGACACTCCTCCTTGAAAAGCCTGGGTGCCCATTTGTCCTTGCAGGGCCAGTGCTGCTCCCTTTCCTCCAGGAAGCCTGCTTTGACCTCTCCCGTCTGCTAATGACCTGCTCCGTCCTTTGTCTTCCTCTGCAGAAGATTTTCTTGCTGTTCTCATCACACCAGGTCCGTTTGGTCTGTGCACAGGTTGATCTTTGTCCTCAGATGCTGCTGAATCTGTGGCCACACCCAGGCCTCCGTCGCCCCTCCTGGCACCAACCTGGGCACATTGTCAACACTCAAGCAACATCTGCCGAAAGAGGGAGTGATAAAGATCAACACATCGCCATTTATACGACTCTCTTCTTCGGCGTTGTCTTATTTGGTGTGACCACATTGTAAAGGCAGACAGGCTGAGTATTGTCATACCCATTTCACAGAAGTCCATCAGGAACGACCCCAGCTGGCACACTGAGCGTCTCAAGCTCTTTACAAGCATTTTCCCACGTGATCACCCCATCTTCCCAAACAAGAGGAGACACTAACTACCCCATTCTACTGGGAGGAGGCTGAGGCTTGCTGAGGACAATGACTCGCTAAGGTTGCATTGTTAGAAAGGAACAGAGCTGTGTGTCGCCAAAGTTCCCGCTAGGGAGCACCTCCTAATGGTATCACCTTTCTTGTCTCTACCTCTAGACCTCAGGTTCTGAAGAGAAGGAACAGTGTCTCATTTGTCCCTGCACCTCCAGTGCCTGCCACAGGCCGGGTACAGGTAGGCAGCAGTAAATGCTGATGAAATGGATGGGTGGGTGGATGGATGGATGGGTGGATGTCTGCCCCAGCTCTGTTGCAAGTGGGGAGTTTCTGCTTTCATGCAGTGCAGTTGGGAGATGGGGTTGGATTTAACTTGGGGCTGATCTTGTACCTGGGTTGTTCTAGTCATAAAACACGAGGGCGTGTCCTCTCGAGGACACACTGAGCAATGTGCCTGCCCAACAGTGCCTCAGATGCGGCTTGCCTGACACTGAAGGCAAAACAAGATGTCCTGGGAGAGGCGGCAGTGGCCTCCTTGCCCTGCCAGGCGAACAGCATCATTTTAGGCCCTCTAACCGTGTGTTCCTCTCCCTGCTGATGACCTTGAGGGAGCACGTGTCCTGTGCGTCCCAGAGTGTGGGGAGCAGCTGCTGTGAGTGTGGCTGGTGCCGCGAGGGCCCCCATGTCGGGGTGGGGGGTGGGCTCAATGCCTTTCCAGGCAGCAGCCACTCCTCTCCGCCCAGTTCTGGGCAGAGCCTGTGAGTCTGGCCAGCCGACTCCAGCCCACCGATGTCAAAGCTGGAATGTGTCCTTCTGTTCTAAGCTCCGTGTGCGGGGCCTATCGGGCTGGATGGCACTTAGTTCTCAGTCTGTACCCAAGTTCAAGTATGAAAGGCAGGGCGCCAACTTCCACAGGTATCCTGCCTGGCCTCCCCGTCAGGACACTCAGCTTGGCTGACTCCAAGGTGGGCAATAAAGAAATGAGAACAGCTGACTGTTGAGCATGTGCTCTGTGTTGGATAAGGATCTCATTAGGCTGCTGATAGGTCAGAGTGGTCAACAGCATGGGGATTAGAGTTAGCAGGACTTGGGTTGAAATTCGGACCCTTCTGCTAGTGACTGTGACTATGGGCAAGTCTCCCCACTTGTCCAACATTCTAAAGGGTCATAGTCTCGGTACCTCACAGGTAGGTGGTTGGGTTAACGGAGCCCACACACTGGGCCCTGGGCCCAGTGCACAGCTGGGGCTGCTCTGGGGGACGGATTGTCATTCCCCCAGGCCTGTGGCCCCCGCTGCACCCTGAGTCCCCCGAGATCTTGGCCGTGGTCCCCAGCTCCTTGCTGGCCAGGGCTCTGCCCCTCCTCTTGCTGCTCCCAGCAGTGTCTGTGCCCACGCCTTCAGCCTCTGACCCTGGGAGTCCTTGGGCCATTTTTATCCCCGTTTCTTGTGTCCTGACTTGAGGTTCATTCCTGGGCTCTGCTTAGAACTGCAGGGCCAGGGAAGACCCCTCCCTGGCAGGAGAGTGGCCAAGCCACTTGTACCAGAGAGAAATTACATGACTTTCTGAGCAAGAGCTAGGGCCAGGGCCTGGGAGACGGAGCTGCCCGAGGAGGAGACGGAGGCTGGGGTGGGCAGAGGAGAGAAGAGCCCTGCATGGCCTGGCTTCCCAGGGCTCCAGAGGGGGGCGCAGCACCTGCTTCTTATACTTAGGTCCAAATTCAGCTCCCTTGCTGTCTCCCAGACAGGCTCTCCCCAGTCTGCCGTGCTACTTCCCCAAACTGGGTTTGGAGCCACAAAGCAGGTGACAATGACCGTCTTCCTGAGCTGTCTTGAGAAGGCCACGGGTATCCTCCCTCATCCTTCTCATTGGATGTCCTAGTGAATTGTCTTTCCAAGGAGAGGTTTGTTGAAGGAATTGATGAAATGTGAGAATGCTTCCAGTTACCTGGTGAAGCAGAGATTATTTGAAACAGACTTGGTCTGCAACACGTTGGGACACGTCACATGTCGGCCCTGGGTAGTGTGCGTGTGCGTGTGCGTGTGCGTGCGCGTGTGTGTACACATATGGGTCTGAGAGTTGGAGGGAAATCAGGTGACTCCCCTGTGGCCACTGGTGCCCCCGGAGCATGAGATTTCCCAGGCAGGATCTCAAGCTCCCGGTTCACTCTTCCGCCTGCTAGGGGCTGGGGTGGGGGTTGGGGGCTGAGTGTCAGTCTGGGGCCCTTGTTTTCCTGGGAGGGGCACCAGCCCTCACTGGGGGATTTGTACCAGCAGCTAAGCAGATAATTGCTTGTCAGATTGATTGAAGGCTTTTCAAAATGTCTTTTCCTTGAAACATCCTCCCATCCCCCAATGAGCAGATGATTTGAGTTGGAACTGTTTCCCCCTCCGCTTTCCCCCCTCCTTTCTCAAAGTAGTAATTACTGCCCGCATAACCCTCCATGGCGTTTCCTGTCATTTGGAGGCTGAAGCCAGCGGCTGTTTCCTCTGCTGGTGAAGGACAAGCTGGCCAATTAGGGAAACACCCCACCCCCCAGCCTGGCCCTGAGCCCCAGGGCTCCTGGTGGCCTCCATGGGGCCATGACGGCCTGGCTGTCCCCTGTGGGTATGGCATGTGGGAAGGAGCCTGCTGATGGACCACTTGAGGTGGCCCTCTTCCAAATCCCGGGCCACCCTCATCCTCTGTGTCCTCTTCCCCTGTGTGTGTGCACACGTGTGTGCCCACGGGTGCACTCCTGCATACATGCACCCCAGCGTGTGTCCATGTGAACTGCATGTGGTTTTCCCAAGAGAGCTCAGCCTTGACCACCTCTTCGGATTCAAAAAACCTGCCCAGTGTCTGCCATTTTCAGTGGGTGGATGGCCAGCAAGAGCCAGCAAGTACAGGAAAACGCTCATTGCCAAGTTAGGTGGTGTGTTTATGGATGTTCACTGCACGGTTCTTTCAACCTTTCTGTATTTCCAAATATTTCCAAACTATTCACAAGAAAATGTGGGCAGAAAGTCTGTAAGCCACGCAGCCCACCCCGCCCTCCTGCCAGCTTCGCCATGGCCAATAGTCCTGCACGTTGTCTTCCTTCTGCTCCTCTTCCTCGCCCTCCTCCTTCTTCCCTTCTTTTTTTTTAAAACTATTTTTTTTATTAATTAAAAAAAATTTTTGTTTGTTTTGGGGGGGAGGTAATTAGATTTATTTATTTATATTTTAATGGAGGTACCGGGGATGGAACCCGGGACCTTGTGCATGCTGAGCATGCACTCTACCACTGAGCTATACCCTCCCCACCTCCTTCTTTCCCTCTTTTCATCCTCTGCCTCAGACTTTCAGTTACAGAAGCCCAAACTTAGCAGGACGCAGACCAAGAAGAGATTAACAGCTGAGGTTCAAGAGTCAAGATCGTTTACGTCTCTTCCACTCTCCATCACTCTGTGACCTTGGGCCTGTGACCTAACTCCTCTGTACCTTGGCGTACCCATCTGAGAAATGGGGCTAATAATAATAGAATCTCCATAAGTCCGCAGTGATAACTGACTAGGAGAATGTACGTAAACTGCTTAGCATAAGCCCAGACTATAATCTGTGCTTAACACGTGTTTGGCAAACAAATAAATAAAAACGGATCTCATAAGGTGGTACATACCATGGAGAAGGATGGGAAGGAGCATGCCCCAGAGATGAGTGTGGCAAGAAATTGTGTGTTTGAGGGAGCCCAAGGGGTTCGGGCGAGGCTGGACTACAAGGTGGACAGGCAGAGGATGGGACTGGGAACAGAGGGAGTTGGGACCACTTTGCTTTGGTGATTAAGAGCATGGACTCTGGGATCAGATGGCTTGGTTCACATCCCAGCCCTGCCTCTTACAAACTAGATAGCTGGACATATGTCTCACATCGCCATGCCTTAGTTTCTTTATCTGTAAAAATGAGATCCGCAACAATCTCTACCTTAGGGGGTTGAGTTAACTGAGTTAATCAATGTCGAGAAGGTAGAACAACGCCGGGCCGCCTGGCCCCTAGGGAAGTGTGGTAGGAGTGTTCGTTACTGTTCTTGTTCTTAGACTCGTGGATGTGGCCCACATGTGGCTGCACACCGGTGGGTGTCTTCCACGTGCACAGGTGCATCTTAGCCCCCTGATTTATCTGAGTCTGTAGGTAAGTGTGTGGCAGCCACAGGGTGCTAGGAGTCCAAGGGGCAAGTGAACTCCTGGGAGATCATCCCCATCTATCCTGGGCATAGACGCCCTCCGGTGACAGGTGGGGTCCTGGGGTCCCCAGCAAGAGTGGGAAGTATTCCTTATCAATGACTCAGTGTCATGTCCTTACTTGAAAGCCTCCAGTGGCTGCTCCTTCCTTTCTTCATTCATTCAGCCGACAGATGTTCCTAGAACATCCATCATGCACCAGGCCCAGCTTCTTCGAGCCTTGGCGCTTGCTGTTGGCTTTGTCTAGATTGCTCTTCCACATACCCTCCTCTTTGACCTTCTAGGCTCAAGTCCAATGTCACCTCTTCTGTGAAGCTCTCCTGACTGCAGCAGGCCGTGTTAGTGGGTTTGCTGTGAACCACCCTGGTTTTTATCCACACAGGGAGACCAGTGACTCACGTCTGTTCACCCCTGAATCGCCAGAGCCAGGCACACATGCTTTCAATGAATGAATGAATTGCTGAATGTGAGAACACGTCCAGGGGTCCAATCCTGCTGCCCAGTTAACAGAGAGGCTGGGAGGTGGTTCACCGGCTTCTTAATCCCTGCCTCTGGTCCTGCCATCTGTGACACCAGCCCCCACCAGGAAGGTGGCAGGGATAGGAGAGAGATCGCTCAGGAAGAGTTAAAGGAGCAGTGGGCGTTGGTGGCTGGGGTGGGGTGGTGAGTCCCTCAAGGCTGCAGGAAAGTTGTCAGCGTCCTTCAGATAATGGGGACATTCTGACCTTGGGCTCAGCCCAAAGTTCCCTCCCTGGAGGCCCCAGGGGAAGCCAAGGAAGCCGCCTTGACTGCTGCGGTGTGGATACCAGGCCCAGCTTTATCTCCTCACACCCTACGCTGGCTGCAGCCCTGGGTGCGTGGTGCTCGGGCATCTCAGGGTAGCAGGAGGAGTTTCTCTCTATCTGAGGGGGTCAGAGGTGACTGAAATTTGGCAGCCAGGGAAGTGGTGACTTCCTGTGGCCTGCCTTGGGGCTGACACTGGCAGCAGGAACCCAGGAGGAGCTGGTAGCCTGGAGATTCCAAAACTGTGATTTTTATGGCCAGTTCCTTCTGTAAGACACATGGGGGGGCTGGATTTCACAGTATATAGAAGTAGAGTGTACGCATGTGTGCACACATGTGCTATTGTGGATGCAGCACGTGCACACACGTGTATCAGTATATGTGCACACACATGTATAGCACACACGCCTACATGCATATAGTGTGTGCATGCACACACAAGTATATGCGTGTGTGCACATGTAGGTGTGAGGCAAGAATTTAGGGTTTGCGTGTCTCAAGCGCGTCTGTGTCTGTCCCCGAGTCTGTCTGCTGGGACGCAAGTGCTCTTGGCGCATGTGTGAAGCAGGGGTTCCTGTGTGCCCATGCGTGTTCCTGCGCTTGCATCTGACTAAGGAGGGTGGCAGCCTGTGTGCTGAGCACTTGTGTGTAATGCACAGAGGACAAGATCTCCATGCATGTGTGTGTGTGTGTGTGTGTGTGTGTGTGTGTGTGTGTCTGACAAACCATCCTGCAGCCCGGCAGGACGAAGCAGCTGAGGGAAGGGAGAGAAAGCTGTGATGCTGGAAACGTCCAGCCCTTCCTCTGGCCTCAGGGTCTCTGGAGAGGGTTTTGTGTTTCCTCCTGGCCAATAAATGAGATCCTTCCCATGCAAATACCTGAGCGCAGGTACGCTCTGTGAAATAACATCCCCAAGCCTTCTCAGCCCAGGTTGATAATCGGAGCTGGGTGATTGGAAGGAGTGGCAATAGAGGTGTCTTTATGGGTGATGGGGGAGCAGAGCTTCCCCTCTGCTTGGGAGGGGGCCTAGGCCTGGCTGCCAGACAGGGCCACCTGGGACCGCCGCAGCCCTGGCACGTTTAGTGCCAGCGAGAGGCACCTTGGACAGGATTAGGTGCAACATTGACAGCGGATTCAAAGACTCTGGGATGGAAATGGGGGGGTGTCTCTGCCCAGAATGACCAAGGACGTGCCCTCCACACTCGGGCTGGGGGAGAAGAGAGTGAGGGCCGCTGGCATGAGGGCCTCACAGGGGAGGATGAGCTGGAGCTGGATGTGCCTCCACAGCGCTTAGGGAAGTTTGCTCATTATACTTACCAGGCATTTGTGTGATATTTCTTCCATATCTTCTAACATTAAAGCAGGAGGTGGCAGATTATGGCCCATGGGCCAGATTTGGCGGCTGCCTGTTTTAGTAGAGTTTTATTGGAACACAGCCACGCCCATTTGGTTTTGCATTTGTGGTGGCTGCTTGCGCGCTACATCAGCAGAATTCAGTAGCTGTGACACAGACCCTGCGGGCCACAAAGCCTGAAATATTTACTATCTGACCCTTTAGAGAAAAAGTTTGCTGACCTCTGTACATGAGGGTGGGAATTATAAACTTGACACATGGTAAGTACTTAATAAGTAGTAGGTCAGTGAATGAATGACTTGATCAGTTTTGGAGGGTAAGTTTGTTGGAATTCCAGGCAGAGGGAATAGGGTATGCCAAGGTTTGGGGCCAAGAAATAACACGGGGTGTGCTGGTGATGGGGTGTGTGGTGTGGATGGAGTGCAGTGGACCCACACACGTGTGCCTGTGCACACACACACACATACACATACACACACACACTGGGGACTGTGGGGGCCAAGAGATTAACACAGCAAAGGGACTCTTTGGTGAAGGAAGGCTTCTCTGAGGAGGTGACATTGAGTGGATATTTTCTAGAAGATAGAAGAAAAGCATGTGGGGTGGAGGGAACAGCAGAGGGAAAGGCTGGAAACCAGAGAGAGGCCAGGTAGGATGTTGGGTGTTGGGCCCTGCTAATTACATCCAGCCTAGATATGCACGTGATGGGGGCCACCGGGGCCCACCGGGGCCCACGTGAAGCTTGAGAGGTTTGGGAGCTGGATTTGCAAGGCCTGGAAGGGATTCCATCAAGGGGTTTGGACTTTGTTTTCTGGGCGCTGGGGAATCGCTGGGGTGTCAGTGGAAGCTCCAGGGAATAGTAGCGCCTGTCTCCCAGGGCCAGGCTAAGGACGACATGCCATGAGTGGCGTGAGCACCTCCAGCTGGTGTCTGGCACAGAGGGGCTAATGAGCAGGTTTGCCAGATAAACTCCAGGATACCCAGTTAAATGTGAATTTCAGGTACATAACCAATCATGTTTTAGTATAAGCATGTCCCCTAGTATTGCCTGGGACATACTTATCCTAACACACGATGTGTTATTTTTCTGAAATTCAGATCTAACTGGGTGTCTTATACCTTTATTTGCTAAATCTGGCAACCCAGCTGCTTAGGGATTATGGCTGAATCTGGGTCTTTGTTGGTGGCTTCAAGGCCTGGAAAACTTGCCAGTGAAGGCGGAAACAGGATGACAAGTGTTGGGGCTGGACACTGGGGTAACATGGAGTCCAATCCTTGGGGCTCATGGGGAAGGAAATAAAGGCTCTGAGAGGGAAAGGGCCTAGCTCAAGGCCACCCAGCTAGACACGGTCCTGGCATTCAGCTTTTCTCTGTCGTTGGTCAAAAGGGAGCTTTGGATTACGGGGCGTTGTGCGAGACAGCCGAAAGGCAGGCGGAAGAATCCTGCCAGAGAGCTCCGAGTGTGGCTTCTGGAATCTCCGGAGCCGACTCTGTCTTGGCAGTAGATGCAGGGTGAGATTTCTGTCACATCCCTTACCCGATCTGTACCTCAATTCATCCAGCTGTCAAATGGGCTAATTACACCCACCTCACAGGTGAGTTGTGAGCACTAATTAATGTTTGTAAAGGCTTTGTGATCCTTGGATGAAAGACACTCCTTACATACAAAGGGTCATTATTTTTATTATTATTATACAAGTGCCAAGTATTATTACCTTAATTAGCTTTTCTAGATATCAAAAGCAATTTGACTGATCACTCGCAGAACTCCACTTTAGAAACCCAAGTCACAGAAACTCACACATTGACCTGTCAGCTTGAATTACGGCCAGGGGCCAGCACTTGCCAAAACCAGAGGGCCGGGATTTGCAAAAGAAAGTTCTCTCTCTGGTCAAGTTTCACCCAATAGCAATTTCCAGGCATTTTAAGTTTCCCTGAAAATGGAGGTTTTTCAGTGGAAATGCTGATACCGGGAGCTCTCAGCTTTGTGACCCCGGCAGCCTGGGATGGGAGTGGAAATACGTCCTTGTTCTCCCTTCTGTGCCCAGAAGCCCAGGTCTGTCGAGACCCCGGTGCCAGTTCAAGTGAGGAGAAGGCAACCTGATCTTTGATGGGAGATGTGTGTGTATATTTAATCACAATCCTATGCAGTAAGTAGGAACTTTTTGACCCTCATTTTACAATGAGGACACAGTGGCTCAGAGAGGTTAAGTGATCTGGGAAAGCCACACAGCTGGGAAGTGTAACAGGAAGGATACAAACACAGAACTTCTTGATTCTACAGCCTAGATCTAGGTTTGATGTAGTTTCCCCCTCTCTGTGTTACCTGCCATCTACCTGGCTTGGGTCTACCCTGGTCCACATGTTGTCAAAAGACTTTATTTGTATGTAAGTGATGGAATGCATCACTGTGGTGCTGGGGCCGTCTGCAATCCCAAGCCTTGGTCCAACATGGATTTGCCTACTCAGAGTCTTTGGAGCTAGTTCAGAACTCCAGGGCTCAGATGGAGGAGGGGACTGTGGCCTGGCTGTGGCCCATCAGGGCAGGCAGGACAAGCCAGGGCAGACATCAGCCGGGTGAGGCTTCCTCTGTTCTGTCCAGTTAGCTGGGAGGGTGCAGAGATGGCTGTAATTAACTTTACCAGCGTCCTTAACAGAGGTAAGAGGACCTTTTCCCTACTCCCCTTTTACTCTGTCCAGCTTCCTTAGTGACCTAGAGGACCCTCCCAAGGCTGCGACCAGGCAGGGGGAGCACTGGACTGAGCTACGCTGCCAGCGTGTGCCAAACCGAGTATATCCCAGGTCTGCGTGGTCTACTAATCCAGTTTCTTTTCACTGAACCACCCTGAAGGCTGGGTTGGGGCCTTTGTGAGGTCAGTGGGTACATTGAGAGGTAGGTTAAGTGTTGAGGGCTTGGTGGGTGAAGGAGTCAGTGTTGTAGGAAGAGGCTGACATACTAATGGAAGGGTTGCGCGATGGATGGAGGAATGGATGGGTGGACCGGGGTGGGTATTGGTGAATATGACAAGGAGTTGCATGTGTAGATTGAGGGAGGGGTGGCCGATGAATTGGAGAGTTGATGTGAGAGTGTGTGGATGATTAGGGGTGGGTTGGAGATTTTGGTGGATGCTTGGAGGATTTGGGGAGGATCTGGAAAGGGATTGATGGGCTAGTAGGTCAGGAGTTGGAGGAGGGGTTGGTAAATGTACGAAGTTGGCAGATGGATGGAAGGGTGTTTGGGTGGGTGAATGGAGGAGTCTGGAAGATAAATGGAGAGTAGCGTGTGGGTGGAGGGAATATTGGATGGGGAATGGGTCAGCAGATACGTGGGCTGAATCATGGATGAAGCATTGGCAGATGGGTAGAAGAAATGGTGATGACTGAAGGTTTTGTGGAGGTTGAAGGTATTGGTAGAGAGGTGAAAATATTGGTCAACAAGGGGGTGCGGTTGGATAGAAGAGGGATTGGCAGTTGGGTGGAGTAGCTAATGGATAGCTGAGGAGTGGGATGGATCATGGAGCTTTTGATGGATGGATGGTTCGACAGACGGGTGAAGGTGGGTCTGTGGAGGATGGTGGGTAAGTAGAGGCGATGGCAGATACTGGCAGATGGGGAGATGGATTGTGAAAGAGATGGAAAGATGGCAGGTGGGTGCAACATTCAGTGGAAAGATGGAGGGGTTAGTAGGAGGAGGGGTTGGTAGAAGGGTAAAAGTTGTCTGAATGCTGGAGGAGTTGGCTTTGAGGCCCAGGCATCAGTCTGAGCAGACCTCCAAGACTTTCTCTCTTCTGGCCTCAGACACCGTTTGTCTGTGGGTGCTTCAGGGCCCATTCCAGGGCAGAAACTTGCGGTGCCCAGATCAGTGGGTGGCTGTGACCATCCTTCCCCATGGGCCTGCCCTCCCCCTCCAGCAGCCAGGCTCTCTCTAGGCTCATAAATCCCCAGTTGGGCAGGCTTTCTGTAATTATCTCTGGAATATTAGCCCAAGAGGTGGGGCAGGCGAGACTATGAAGAAAGGAGTTGACTCAGAGGCAGATGTCTGTCTCTGGTGGTGTGTCCAATGTGGCCAGTGTCCAGCGTGCCGGGCCCAGTGCCCCAAGGCACCTCCCTTCCCCACTGGCTGTCTTGGGTCCCACTCTAGCCTTCTCCAAAGAACCTGGGACTAGGAGGGAGGTGTTAATTTGATAGGAACTTGACAGGCGTCTCTGTCTTTCCTTCTTGTCGACCTGTTTCCATTTCTGCCTCCCTCCCTGCCTGCTTTGCTGTTGCTGTCTGGTGGGCAAGCCCCTGGACCTCACAGCCAGAGCCTGTTCCCACAGCAGCCCAGTCTCTCTTATCTGTATGTGTCTTCTTTTACACGAAGGCAGGGAAGTTTCAAGGGAGGTTCTCTCTGGGGCCTTGAGTTCCATTTAGAATCTTCCAAGAAAGTGTTTTTTCCCTCCTTCTATTGACTTATGATAAAACAGTATAATTAACCCACGGGGAACTCTGTCTAGAGCTGGAGGGGAAAAAGGGAAGGGAAGACAGTGGCCACTCTCTGTGCAGACTTCAGATCCCGACCAAGGAAGACCCTTCCCCTGAAGCAATGGTGGGGCAGGGGACAGGATCCTGGCACAGACACACGTGAGAATTCCGTGTTGTCAGTCTCATGGGGTCCGGTTTTCTTCTTCAGGAGAAATAATGGTGAGGGGCACTTTGGAGTTTGAGGGGCCAGGGTTCAAGTCCTAGCCCCCCTCCCCCGTCCCTGGCTGTGGGCTCTCCGACAAATGTCTCAGCCTCTCTCGTCCCTACCTTTGTCATCTCTAAAATGGGACTAACAAGAACTTCTTAATGGGGCTGTCGTGAAAATCAAGTGAGAATGAGAAAAGAAAACACCTGTATTGCTCAAGGTTGAGGAGGGAAGCTAACCCACCAAGAGTGAAATAAAACGAGGGCCTGATTTTGAGGATCTGGTCCCACGCGGTGGTGGGAGCTGGTTAAACAGGGTCTGAGGTTCCGTTGCCTCTGTGCTTGGGCTTGAAGCCCACAGGGCCAGCAGCTGAGAAGGAAAGACAGACATTCGAGGGAGGGTGAGGACAAACAGAGTCGGACCTGGAACATTCAGGACTTCTGAAACCAGGCCTGTCTTTCAACACTCTGGAGTCCCCAGCTTCCATGATGTGAGTGTCCTGCTGGAGAAGCTGATGTCCTGTGTCCCAGAGCTCAACATGTTCCCGGCCCAAGAGGTGGGGAAGAGCAGGGAGGGGAGGGCTGGTGGGAGCTGGAGGAGCTGCTGTCCAGGTGCTGCCCCGCGTCACCCAGGGGAGCCAGCAGAACAGCAAGGACACGTGTGCCGCCCGACAGCCCGACAGCCCGACAGCCCGGGGGCTGGAGCTGACCTTCTGAGCCTAAACAGAATCTGGCTGCTGCTGCTTCCCTTCCGCCCTCCCACCCTCATGCAAAACACCTCTTGGAGCCTGAGCTAATTATGCAGGGAGGGGAATTCTGGGAAACATAGTTCCACTCATTAACAGGGGAATGGTCGAGTACGTTGCAATAGTGCATGTGACAACAAAAACTGGAAAGAGTCAGATGTAAGTGGAAAGATGAGGAGTGTAATCTAGGGTCTGTTGACTGAGAAAACCAATCTGTCAAGTAATTGATATAATACGATCCTATTTTCTGCAAAACAAAACAAAAACAGAGTAAAACAACCCATTTCCTGAAACCTCAAGCCCTATATATGTTTTATAAATATAGTAAAAAGCACATAAGATTATACGAGGCTGTTAGCATAGGGGCACCTCTGAAAGTTAAGGGAGATTATTAGCTTTCTAGTAGCATCCCTGTATTACTTAAGAGGATGTGATTTTTAAGAATAATGAAATGCAATGAAATAATGAAAACTACTCAGCTCATAAAGGGATGGACTGGTTCCTACTTCGTTTTTACGCACGTATATCCCCTACAGGGGATGGGGGAGTGTTTCTTCTGCCTACAGGGCACATGCTTTTGGAACTCGCGATGGTTTTGGTGAATGACTGATTACATTAGTGACCATATGCAAGGCTGAGCCTCTTGCATCTTGGGAACTGCACCCATGGAGCAAACCATCCAGGAGGCTCCAGATGGGGAGGCATTGAGGGGCAGCTACTCCAGGGTGTCCTCCAGGATGTACTGGCTGTAGATGAGTGAGTGTTGCATCAGCACAACCCTCCCTTCTTGGGTCCATCGGGTCCTGAAACCGATGGTGGAAGGTAGGGAATTCAGCACATCAGTGTATTTTTCTAGAGGAGGGAAGTTAAGGTCAGACTCATTAGATACAAACTCAGCGTCCTGGGGTCTGAGGGTCTGATCCAAATAAGACTAGGGCAGGATTCAAGACTCTTATGCTCATAGGCTGCTGTCTCTTCTTCTTTGGTGAGTGGCCAGACTGGTCCTAATAGGGGAATTTGGAGACCTGGATCCCTGGGATCTTCATACTGTCAGGGCTGCCTTTAAGGCTCACTTAATTACAGCTCTGGGCTGGCCCTGTTGGCTCCTGAGCATGAAGACCTAGGACCATGTGTTGGGGTCTCTGTCAACCTTCCTGGCTGCTGGAGGTCCAAGAGACTGCATTACATTCTGCAGGCATGCCTGGGGTCTGGCCCCTCATGAAGTTGGGGTGGGCAAGCCAGCTTGAGAGCCATTTGCAATTATCCAGTGGGGAAGCAGGAGGTCAGTTCCACGTGGCGGGAGGAGATTCTCAGGGAAAATCTCCCAAGAAAGGATCCAGTCCACAGAGTCCACAGGAAGTCCTTTTGTGGGAACCCACTCAAATAACTTGATTCAAGCTACTTGGCACGGGGGAGTGAGCACTCAGTAGATTTGGATCCTAGTTCTGCCACTTTTTAGTCATGTGACCACGTGCCAGACTTTCTGCTTAGTTGAGATATTAGAGATATTAGCTGATTGCATCTTCACAACAGTTCTATGCAGTTGGTGTTGCTATCTTCCATCATGCACATTAGCAAATGGGAAAACAGGGTCAGAAGCTCTCAGAGCAAGCAATGGTCAGAGTTAGACCTGACCCCAGGCTCTGCACTGATATTTTCTTTACTGGAATTTTTATCCCTTCTTCCTTGGGTTCTCTGAACTTCACTTCAGGGTTCATCTACAAAGTCGGTTTGTATTAGTCAATTTCCAGCCAGGAAATGAGAATCGCACTGGGTCTTTCAAATAGAGGGAATTTAACACAGGGAACTGATCACACAGGTGACTGAAGGAGCTGAGACTCACCCCAGATTTAAGTAAGAGAAGGAAGCTACTACCACCCTTAGGGCTGGAGAAACATTGGGAGGAGGTATTGCTATTAGATCCCAGGACTCAGGGCCATCAGCAGAAGCTAAGACCAGGGACGTTTATGCCCAGTGGGAGGGGGTGCCGTGGTCTCTGCCAGAGATGCTGCCGAGAGAAAGGAAGAGACATACCTGGTTTCTCCCATCCAATCTTCCTCTAGTGCTTCCCATTGGGAAGCCAGAGGATAAGGGACCCTGGGGAAGGTAGATCCCAGAGCAGAGCAGGGGAAGGGCACAAAATGGATCTGAAACTGACAGGCAGTTGTCCAGCTTAGAGGCAAGGGCTATTGGGGGCACTGAAGAAGACCGTGTGGGACAGAGCGTGACCTCGGGTGTGTGGGATACAGTGTGTGACCAGCCTGGCTGATGACTGGCTAGCACTCTCAGCCTACTGCCAGGAAAAGGATGTTGAAGATAGCATATTTAGTTCCTTGGCTGGTGAGCCTTCTTGGGGCATGAGAAAGCTGTTTAAAAGAGACACCAAAGGAAGGCTCTCAGTGCCCCAACCAGCAGGGAACTTGGCTGGGAGGTTCTGTTTGCCTGTCTTCTTCCAGCTAGGGGTGGGACCCTGGCTGGCGAATGTGGAGGAGGAGCCACCAAGAGCACGAGATCTGGATCTAAGACTCACGTAATTCCTGGATTCCTTTGAGACTTTCAGACTTGGGACCGGGAGCACGTGTTACTTTCCTCTGCTTACATCTAACCATCCTAACATTCATCTTGACAGCAGGACGGTCCCTGGCAACTTTTCGATCAAACCAAATCAGGGTCACTCTATGACCTGCCTCCCTCCCTCCTTCATTCTTTTCCTCTCTTCTTCCTTTCTCTCTTCCTTCTTGCCTGCCAAAAATCTTTGACCACTTATTATATACCAGGTATTCTGCTACATAAACAATGGAAATGGTGAGTAGGGGAGCTGAGAAAAAGTATATACATTTGTGAAATTAAAAAACCCAATTCTAAATAACTCACAGCTCAAATAAGAAACCATAAAGTATGTAATATAATTAAGATTTATCACTAAATAGTAATAAAACATTTTACATATCAAAGCTGTAGAATGTACCTTAAGCAGTCCTTCGAGTGATATTTCTAGCCTTGAATGTTTAGAATGAAATGTAAAAAGATAGAAAAAGCATCATAGATTAAACTCCCTAGAGGTTGAGTAACAGAGGAAGGAAAAAATAAAATAAGGGCAAAAGTTAATAATATAAACAGGAACCATTAGGGGGGATCAACACATCAAAAGCCGACTCTCTGAAAAGGCGAGTAATGAAAAACGGCCTGACTGCGTCTATAGCAGACAGACAGCACCAATAACGAGAGGATATGTGAGTAATTTTATACTGAGACATTGGAAATCCTCTTGAAAGATTATGGTAAAACTGACTTAAGAAAAGAAAAATGCCAACAGACCTATATTCACGATCTTACTATTCCAGATAGAGTTTATGATTTTGATTTTATGAAGAGGGAGATTGATGCTCAGAGTGGTAAAGAAAGTTGCCTGGCTCTACGGGTTGGAAGCCGTGAAGACAGACCGGAATGTGGGTGCAGGGATTCTCCCTCTGGTGGGCAGTGGGCGGAGGTGATCCAGGGCGGCCTCTGCTGGGAAACTCCCCAGGGATGCCTGCTAGCGAGGTTGCTCAGTTACCAGACACTTTAAATGCACCTCTAGGAGAGGCATTTGACACCTGAGTCTCCCCTGAACGCTGTTTCACTGTCTCCAATTAGTGGACGCACATGGCAGCCGGGCGCTGCCTCCGAATCCTCTACTGCCCACGGGAAAGCAGGGTGGAGCCGCCCGGGCCTCAGCCCCGGGGCCCTTTGACTCAGCAGCCTCCGCAGCCCAAGAACGCCCAGTGCCTGACTCGGCGCCCAGAGCCGCAGCCCAGGTCCTGGAGCCAGGTCGCCTCTTGCTAGGAAGCAGGTGGCAGCCTGTCTCAGATTCTGGGTGGGTGACAGACTCACACGGTCCAAGACCCGCCAGAAGCCTGCATCTCCTGGATAAGACCTGAGCCTTGAAATGGCAACTGGGGTGTTGGGAGGTGGTTGAAGACCCATTCATTGACCTTCCCCTCGATAACCCTTGTGCAGTGGTGTCTGTTGTCTCTGTTTGCATCCTTTCTGTTGAAACTGTCACCTGTCCTTCCCACCGTGGGCTTGTGGCGGTGTTGTCAGGGGCAGCATCTGACCATCCTTGGCCACATGACATAATCCAGCCCAAGCCCTCAGTTTTGACGTACAGATCCTCCCTCTTTCCTCTGGGTTTGCTGAGTGGGAGTGATGTAAGCCTAGAGTTTTGGGGGGCTTCCCCATCTTCTGTATCATGATAGTGAGAGGAGAAAACATGTGAACAGAAGAGATACTTGACAGCATTCTTTGAGCACCTAGATCCTGACGCATCTGAGGCACACTTGCCCCATTTCTCTTATGTCGTGGGAGCCAATATTGTCTCCTTGTTCTTAACTTGGTTTGAGTTGGGCTTTTGTCTCTTGAAACCCAAAGAGTCCCAGCACAGTTTGTCTTGGCTTACCTTTCTCTCTCTCTTCCTTCTGTGCGGTGACTCACCCCTGGACACCTGACGACTCCCCCACTGTCCCAAGTCCTCCTCTCAGAAAACCGGCTGCAGGACATTCAACCTGCTGCATCTAGTTGAATGCTTGGCCTGATTCTGAATATTTTAACGGCTGACCTGATGATAAGGGAACCATAGAAGAGACCCTGCAGAGGTGGGAATTCAATGAAACGTATTTGCTTGAGGAGGGGACTAGTCAAAAACTAGTAACTGCAGCTAAATTGATTGAGTCAGAAACCATACTGTGTGCCTGAAGTGCGTTAGCTCATGTCATTCTCACTGTAACCCTACGCTTAGGCTCTATTTTTCGCATTTACAGATGAGGAAACTGAGGGTCAGAGAGCTTACATAACTGGCCTACGGTAGAACAGTTGGGAAGTGATGAAGCCGAGTTTTCTAACCCAGGAATTTCACTGCATCACATATATTCTTAACCACCCCATTGGCTTAGTTATGTCAGTATGGTGGAATTAAGTGGGGTCTTTTCAAATCGATCTTTAATATCTTTCATGTAGTTTTCTCAACATAAAGGCACTTAAGTAAAAAAAAAAATAATTTTTTTTTGGTGGGGATTCTAGAAGAAATGCTGTGAATTAAAGGAAGAAACTAAAACAAACAGAACCCCCTCCCTCCCCAGCAATCCTTTCCATCGCTACCAGAGTTATCCCCCTAAAATAATGCTGTTCTTTTTATAAAAGGAGAAGTTTTTATAGCTCCCTTCTGCCTGGAGGTTAAAGGCTAAATTCCGTCACCTGACTTTCAAAGCCCTCAGCAGTCTGGTCCTAGCCATTTCCCAAAATTATCCTTCCAAATTTATCTAGACTACACCCCATCCCCGAGGCCGCTTCACTGTGTGCTTACTGAAGTTTCAGCTCAGGGCTCTTGCTTGGGATCCTAGCAATGTGTTCCCAGGGTCATATGCTTCTGTAAACTTTGCAAAAATGAGATATTTTAACTGAGATAGGTTAAGGCTACTGTCTTTGCTCTCTGACTTCTGTACTATCTCCCCATCTCTTCTTACTGTCAGAGTGGCTCCAGGGGATCTGGCTAAGAGGGGGTTGGAGATACAAGTCTGGGTTCAGTTATGTGACTTGCAGTCTCTTCTGTGTATAGCTGAGTAATGGCCATTCATCCCCGTGTAGCAATCGCTTCCAGGGAAACTTGTACGACCTACTACTGTGCCAACTCATATGTAACATGTGACGTGTCATGACATGAAGGTTTGGGACCAGAGGCTGTGTCATGATGTGAACGTGTCCTGTGGCATCCAAAGTATGGAGGAGAAACCAAGTTTGAAATATACAGAGCCAGAAGCTAATCTGTGGGAAATTCTCACATCTTGGAACTCAAATGTGCAAAACCTTGATAAAGACTTTGCCAAATTTTGTAACAATTCTGAAAATAGAGAGGACGTTAACAGAGTTATGAAGCAGGGAGACATTTTCTAAATTATCGATTAAAAAAACCCAAATTTAAATCAACCACTGATTCTTAAAAAAAAAAAACAAAAACAACTATTGTGATATTAGTGACAGGGGCAGAGACAAGGAGAACGAAGCCAAAATATGTGGGGAAAAAAAATTCAGACATATGTCAGGTGGTTAATCAATGCACAAAAGGGCTGCTTTTTCTGGATGTGGTGAGGTTTGTGGTATTTGTAAGATTTTTGAAGGTTGTCATTCATTGTGATTTCTTTTCTAAATCAGTTTTTGTGCTTACATTTTAATTTATTAATTTGCTTATTTAAGACATCATCTTTATTGAGGTATAACTGACACACAATGAAATGCAGACACCTCAGGGCACAGTTTGTGAGTTTTGATAAATGAGTACACTGGTGTAACCCCCACCCCCACCGAGCTATGGAGCACTTCCATCACCCCAAGCTTTCCCCTCCTGCTCCTTATGTCAGCCTCCCTGCATGCTCCTGCCCCAGGCAGAAGTAGTCTGCTTTTTTGATTGTTCTAGAACATCATATAAATGGAATCATGCAGTAAGTAGCCTTGGATATCTTCCCCTTTTGTGGGGAGGTGGCGCAGCATTGCACGTCACTTTGTATTATTCACAGTTTTGTATTTTTTCTTTAAATATGACCTTGCAATTTGGATACGTTGGATCTGGCCCTGCTGCCACCGCCATGCTCTGGATATTCGAGAAGTCCCTCCTGGACCATAAAAATCCCATGCCTGAGTTCATGCTTCGAACACTCTGTTCCCTCTGCCTGGGGTGCCCGTCCTTCTCGATTCACTTGGTGGACTCTGGCTGATCCGTCATTATCCAGGTCAAACACTTCCACCCTTCCGATGCTTCCAGAATTTTCTCTGCCCTTGGAAGCATTTTGCTTATATTTCTCATAAATGCTCATTTAATGTCTTATGTTGGAACTGATTTATTTTTGTCTGTTTTTCCCTCTAGAGTCTGAGGTTTTCGATAGTTTTTTGATGTAGGAGCTGTGTGCTGACCAGCATGTGACATCTGCTCCTTTCTGGCCTTGGCCTACTCTAAGTCAGCAGTCTGCCTTATTCAGAGCAAGTGATGTTAAATGAAAATGAAAAAAAAAAAGTGAAACTGAAACTCACCTTCAACTCCTCTCCTTCTCTTGTCACCATTTCTCTTTGGTTTCTCACCAAGTTTAATGGGGACAGGGTGCTCACTGTCCATCTGATGGGACTGGAGTGAACCCATCATGTGGGGAACCTCAAAGGAGGCTCTGAGTGAGGGCCCTGCCCTGCAAAAGATACGTCCAAGTCCTCATCCCCAGAACCTGTGAGTATGACCTTACTTGGAAATAAGGTCTTTTCAGATGTAGTTAAGGTAGGGATTTTGAGGTGAGATCATCCTGGATTCGGATGGACCCTCAATCCCATGACAAATGTCCTTATAAGAGATGGAAATGGAGAAGACATGTAGAGACACAGGAAAGAAGGCCATGTGGAGACAGGCAGAGACTGTGATGCTGCCACCAGCCAAGGGACTGGAAGCTGGAAGAGGCAGGGACGGATGCTCTGCTGAGCCTCTGGAGGGAGCTCAGTCCTGCCAGCATCTTGATTTCAGACTTCTGGCCTCCATAACTGTGAGAGAAGAAATTTCCCTTCTTTGGAGCCACCAAGTTTGTGGTAAGTTGTCGTAGCAGCGCTAGGGAACTGATATAGATTTGCCAGTCTTAAAGAATTACATACGTGCGTGTGACACAAGCCACCTGAGATGCGATAGAAACACTCTGTGGAACTGTCCTCTTAGGTTTGTCGTGAAGAATCAGAACTCTAAAGGGCTTGGTGAGCGTTTCACTCTATCTTCAGTACAAACCATTATTCAGTGTGATCCTGAGTTACGTAAAAATATGCATAGAAAGAGCCTGGGAGGGAAACGGCGTCGGGGGTTATCTCTGTGTGCCGAGGTAAAAGCTGGTTTGCGTTTGTTTGTTTCTGTCCTTATCTATTTTTGAGAAAACTAAACAAACAAACAAAAAACCCAAAAAACCCAAAAACCAAAAAACCAAACCCAGAAACCCAACCAGGTAGTTTTTTGGTAATCAGGAGAAATAGTAAATAGAATTTTATGATCTATCACTTCATAGCTGTTAGAATGGCCATTATCAAAAAGACTAGCAGTAACAAGTGTCAGCGAGGATGTGGAGAAAACTTTGTGCGTTGTTGGTGGCTAATTGATACAGCCACTATGGCAATCAGGATGGAGGGTCCTCAAAAAATTAAAAATTAAAAAAAAATGAGCCACCATATGATCCAGGAATTTTACTTCTGGGTATTCATCTGAAGAAGATGAAAACAGTAACTTGTAAAGATATCTGCACCCCAATGTTCACTGAAGCATTATTTACAATGACCAAGATATGAAACAACCTGTGTCCATCGATGGATAGATGGATAAAAGAAGAAGTGTGTATACACACACACACACACACACACACACACAATGGAATACCATTTCAGCCACAAAAAAGAATGAAATCCTGTCATTTGCAGCAACATGGATGAACCTTGGGGACATGATGCTAAATAAGTCAGAGAATGACAAATACCTTGTGATCTCGCTAATATGTAGCATCAAGTAAATAAATAAGTAAAAAATTAGAAACAAGCCCTGGGATATGGAGAACAGGTTCAGACATCACAGGCATAGATAATCCCTTCCTTTCTGTACATCCCTCTTTAAAAAAAAAAAAAAGGTGTTTTTTCCTGACAACACATGATCATTGTAAACAGTTCAAAAAATGCAGCAAGTTGGCTTTGGGAATATCATTCTTGGAAATTTTGTCTTTGCATTGACATTAGCAATTCTAGTAGTTGGGTTAGTTGTTCTTCATAGGACTAAGCTTTTTGGGCATTTTGGCCATTTGTTTCCTCCTTGGCATTAGACGGTAAACCTCAGATTCAGAATGTTTCTGTGCCTCCAGAGGGCGTTTTTTTGCCCCTTACCCCGCCAACCGCATGCCTCTACTAATGAATTTGCTTGGAACTTCAGAGTCAGTGATACGTGGCTACGTGCCTTCATCCCCAACCCTTGACTACAGTCTGTGTCTAGTGTCTCTTGGACGATTATTTCTGCCAAGTTAGAACCTAATGCCTCTCTGACCCAGTGCAGGTCTGGTCATCTGGTCATCCCAGTCCGTCCCCCACTGCTGATTCTGGACTTGTGCAGGTGAGCATGTCTGTGACCCAGAAGGGCTACTCTGGGCAGGGGACCCACCACACTACCTGTGCTGTGCCCACAGCGAGGCCCCTTGGAATGGACTCGCTGTGCTTTCCATTGAACTGGCAGCAGAGAAGTCACCTCATCCAGGGAACTCAGCAGCTGCAGAAAGCAGAGGCTCAGGGCATCAGGTGGTCCTCCTCAGACCTCTCAACTACCCCAGCACTTTCCCCAGGAGCATCCATGAGCCTGCCGTGGCCGTGTGGTTGAGGGTGTGGTCTTGGGCATCAGATAGACCTGCTTTTTAATTCTCTTCTGCCAGTTGCTGACTGTATGACTGTGGGTACTGCTCTCACTTCTCTGGGCCGCATCTGTAAAAGAAGAATGATAACAAGAGCATGTACTTTATCAGGCTTTGTAATATAGCTCTGATACAGCTTACAGCTACATAGCCTTGTATACCATAGATCTCATAGCATATTGCCTAGTACGTGGGAAACTCTCAGTCAGTGATGGAGACAGCCAAGAGTGCCAGTCTAGGTCAGGCACCAGGAGACCGTTCCATTGATGTTTGAGTTTTGAAGTTGCCCATGACAGACACCCACTTATACAAGCTTAGGCTGCCAAGATTGGAGGATTGATTGCAAGGGCCAGGGGCTGCTTTACAGAATGCAGCCAGGCCTCAGGGAGGGACTGGGACCAGATATGGAGCATTCTGGGACCTGGAAGCCCTCTCTTTCTGTCTCTCATCTCTGCTTCAGTGTCTGTGCCTCCTCCCTTCTTCTCTGGCCACGTGGTGGGTGATCTCCAGCTCCGCGAGGCCTCTTCCTTCCCAGAGAGCAGCCCAGAGTGCGCTGTGGCTCCCCGTCCTGGGACACGGGTGGCACTGGCCTGGTTGGAGCCAGGCGTTGATTTCTGTTTCAATCAGCTGTGACCAAGAGGGAGAGGCAGATAGTACAAGCATGCTCTTTTTTTTTTTTTTTTAAATGTTGTATTTAGTTGGAAGAAATAGATGAACACGACATGATGAATAAAGTGATTATATCTTGGTTGACAAGGTGTACGAAGATGCAGACTTAGTGAAGAGCGACAAACTAGTTTTGACTCTGGTGACCACAAGAGAGGGAGAAAAATGGAAGTGGGGCTTAGGAAAGTTTCCTCCAGCATTGAGACCTTGCAGAGAGTGGCTTAACTGTGGATGAAATAAGGGAACCACTGAGTCTGTATCTTGGGTGTCATTCATTCATTGCAGTGTTTTGAGCACATTGAGGGTACAGTTGTGAGCTTGCTCATGTAGAGCTCACAGAATTTCTTCTGTTGGTGTGTTTTTAACAGAGGAAATAAACCAAGTATTCATGGAGCCCCACTGTAGTCTCACATTTCCTACTTGAAAGCACCATTTCAGGGGAAAAAAAAAACCAAAACTCTAGACTTGAAGATGGTGGAGATCATTTTCTTGGTGATTCTGGGAAACTGGCTGTAGTTTTGGTCAACTGTGGAACAGTTTTGCTTTGATTCATCTCCCCACTCCTTTTAACCAAAGAGTTATATGCACCCAGAGAAGGCAGGAAAGGAGGTAAGGGAGTGTGATATTGTGATTTATAATAAGAAGTGCTTATGTGGTCTTCACTCCAGTTTCTGGCACAGAGCTCCTAAAACCCTTGGGATTTCCTAAGTGACACGGGTGAGAAAAGTGTCCTAACATTCATAACAAGCCTGCTTCAACTACACCTGAGTTTATGTCAATAAAATGACTTCTGGAAAGCACCTAAAGATAGGGGCTGGTTGCCAGGGGAGCCAACCATGTGATTAGAGGGTTGGGACACAGGACCTATGGGGAGGGGAGAGGGGCTGGAGATTGAATTATTCACCAATAGCCAATGATTTGATCAATTGTGCCTTTGTAATAAAGCCTCCATAAAAACCCAAAAGATGGGGCTCAGAGAGCTTTCTGTTTGGTGAACATGTGGAGATATTGGGAGAATGGCTCACTTGGAGAGGGCATGGAAACTCTGTGCCCCTTCCCCCACTTCTTGCCTTAGGCATCTCTTCTGTCTGGCTGTTCTTGAGTTATATCCTTTTATAATAAACTGGTAGTCTAGTAAGTAAAATGTTTCTCTGAGTTCCGTCAGCTGCTTTAGCAGATTAATTGAACCCAAAGAGGGGGAGTGTGGGAACCTCTGCTCTCTAGTTGGTTGGTCAGAAGCACAGGTGACAACTGGAACTTGCAGTTGGCATCTGAAGTGTATGTCACTTACGAATGGCAGTCTTGTAAGACAGAGCTCTTAACCTGTGGGATCTGACGCTATCTCCAGGTAAATAGTCTCAGAATTGAGTTGAATTGTAGGGCACCCAGCTGGTGTTGCAGAGTTGCTTGATAATGTGGGAAAAACACACACACTGGAGGGAGTCCCCAGTATTTGAACACCTATCTTTGTTGGGTCTAATTACTTCAGTCAGGATTCTGGGGCAAAGAATGGACTAAATCAAGCAGTCTCTCCTCTTAAGGAATTCCATTTGTCAGAGCTATACATTCCAACAGCAGTCAGGATTCTCCAGGTTTTCAATAGCTATGATTAAAAACATGTCCTTCAGGCAAGTGGGTGTTTATTTTCTTTGGACAGTGGATCTGCACCATCAGAACAGATGTGACTCTTACTAAATCAGTAGCTGCAGGTGACCTCTGCTTTGGCCATTCAATTGAACCAGTCAATTCATTCATTCAAAGAATCCAATTCATATTAATTGAGCATGTTCTAAGTAGGAGGCTGGGGATACCTTGGTGATTAAGATGGGCAAAGCCCTGTCCTCATGGAGCTTACATTCCAGTTGATGAGCTCACACTTTTGTGAATTTGATATAACTTGGAACTGGGAACACAACCTGTGACATAGAAGTCATTGACTCAATGGATAGGTGCTTAATTCATTGAATGAATGAATGGACTTATTGATATAATGGGAATTCCAAAACATTGCTAGCTATCAGAGATACTAAGGATTGGCCCTGTTAGGGTGTTCTCCTTTTTTATTTTTGAAATTACCCTTCTTAAGCCACTGTGGTAGTAACTAAGTACACAGATATATGCATATTATTTGTAGCAGTTATGGAAAAATGGTACTCTTTCCTGTAGACACCTCATACCCAAGTTGTAATTTGATGATAGCTGGAACACATGAACCAGAGGGAACTGAATGGGTGCAGATACACTGGTGTTTCCAGAATCTTATAAAAACTTTGGAGTAACCAGGAGCGCAGCTGAGTTAAGGAAGACTTTGGAGCCTGGACACCATAGTTGCCCCTGCCCCACCACCTCTTTCTGATTCTTGAAGGAAGGTTCTCAGTTCTGATGTAGCTGAGGGCATGATCATCTGGTTTCCATTTCAATGGTGGAAACATTGACCATTTTGCCCCAGAGAACAATCAGGGAAGGTGGATCTACTTCTTCAATTACTGGGGTAGAATGTCAACAGGAAGATGGAAAACGTGAAGCCCCGTGTGCTGGGTGTGTACCCTGTGCCAGTCCCTTCCTCAGCGCCAGCTGCGGTGTATCTGTAGAGCAAAGCATTGTAGGTTCTCAAAGAAATCAGCTGGATAACTTCCAGCTTAAAATGGCATCTGGCTAGCTCTAGCTGCCCCTGGCACAGCCTCCCTTGCTTTCCAATTAACCTCTTTAATGAAGACATAGAAACAGCACAGCTCCAGCGCCATAAAAGTGGAGACACTCTCTGCCTAGCTCCTTCTTTGCAGTGGCTCAGGGACGTAGCAACTGTAGCAATTCAAAAACTGCGTGACCACCATCATGTCTGTGAGTATTGCTTTTTCAGGCAGCCAAGTCTTGCCATCCTCAATACTACTTTGGAGATTATGTGTTTTTAATGAAACGACAGAGTATAAGTTGGGGCTATAATAACACGGATCCTGGGAGGAATGGACACGGCAAGCAAAGTTATAAAGATGAGGATAGAAACAAAGAGAGACCAAGGAGCAGAGCCTGTTGGAGACTGTAGATTTTCATCTGTTCTGTATCCTGTTGGTTTTGAATGTCAGAGAAGGAGGCAGGGGAAGTTGGAGAAGATTCCACCTCAGTAGAGTGGAGATAAAAGACTGAAAAAAAATGAATAACCGATTTTAAAATAAATCCCTTCCCCAAACACAAAAATAAACAAATACCAAATTCTTTTTTAATGTAGGGCTTAAGAAGTTTAAAAAAAAACTTCCCTCAAAGAAAATTCCAGACTTACATATTTTCACTGGTGAATTCTCTCAGTATTTAAGGAAGGAATAACACCAATCTTACATAAACTCTTTTGGAAATAGAGGAGGAGGAAATGTTTCCAGATTCCTGTTATGATACTTATTTATGAAATCATAATACCAAAATCTGACATTCTAAAAAGGGAAAGAGAGAGAAAGAGAGAATTACTGACTAAAATCCACATAACATCTTTAATGAAATATTAGCAAATCAAATCTAGCAATATAAAAAAGGATAACACATCAGGACCAAGTAGGCTTTATTCCAGAAATGCAAAGTTGGTTTATCGTTTGAAAATCCAATGGTATAATCCGTCACACTTACCAAATTAGAAAGAAAAATATATCAAGGAGAAAAGGCATTTGACAAAAATGAGCATCTACCCATGATAAAAAATTCAGCAATCTAGGAATAAAAGGTACATTTCTCAATCTGATAAAAGCTATTTATTAAAAAGTTATAGCAAAAATCATACTAACTGTTGGAATATTGAACACTTTCTCACTAAGACTGATTTTAAGGAAAAGGCATCCTCTCTTCCCAGTCTACTGCACGCAGATATGAAAAGAAAAGGTAAAATTATATCTACTTTCAGGTGTTATGACTGTTGAGAAGCCTCAGAAATTTACCAAACAACTACTAGAACTAGTAAGTGAATTTAGCGAGCTCACAGGATTCAAGGTTAATATACAAAAATCAATTTTATAATTTATATATCAGCAACAAATATTTGGTGAAATTTAAAAATCTCTTCGCAGAGCATCAAAAACAAACAAAATCCTGAGGGATTAAATTGAACAGAACATGTGCAAGACTTCTACACTGAAAACTCTAAACATTGCTGGAGTAATTAAAAAAGAACAAAATTAATGGGTATTTGTGGACAGGAAGATTCAGTGTTGTTAAGATGTTAATTTTTCCCAAATTGACCAGCAGATTCCACACAAGCACAACAGAAACTCCAGAAGGACTTTTGCAGAAATTCATATTTATATAGAAATGCAAAACACATAGAATATAAAAAGCAATCTTGATAAAGACGAGCAAAGTTGGAAGACTTAGACTACCTGACTTTAAAACTCATTTTTAAACTATGGTAATCGAGAGTGTGGTGTTGGCATAAAGATGGACAAAGTGATCAATGGAACAAAGCACAAAGCTTAGAAGCCGATTCAACTGGTCAACCAATTCTGCAGTGGCACCAAAGCAATTCAGTGCAGAAATAAATCTTTCAGCTAATGATGCTGGAATAGCTGGTTATTCATATGGAAAAAAAGGGCTAAATTTCTACTTCATATCATATACAAAATCAGAAATCTTTCAGTAGAAAACATAGAAGAATATCTTCATGACTTAGAGCTAGGCAAAGTTTCTTGGTCAGGACTCAGAAAAACTGATAAGTTAGATTTCATCAAAGTTTGAAAAATCCTGCTTCTAAACATAAACTGTTGAAAAAACAAGTAGGCCGTCCACCAGCTGAGAGAAAATATTAGTAAAACTGATATCCAACAAAGCTGGTATCCAAGATTTACAAAGAACTCCCATAATTCAATAATAAAACACAATAAAAATGGACCAAACAATTGGAGAGGCATTTCACAAAAGAAGATACACATAAGGCAATGAAAATAGGCAGAGTGCTCGCTATCATTAGTAACCAGGGAATTAAATTAAAACCACACTATGACAGCCCTAACTCAAAAGACTGATGATCCCAAATGTTATCAAGAATGTAGAGCAACTGGAATTCTCACACACTGTTGGAGGGAGTTTGGGAAAATATGACAGTTTTTCATAAATCTGACTTTATTCTTTTGCATGTAACTATGACGTTCTCTCGGCATCTCTTATTGAAAAGACTATTCTTCCCCTGTTGAGTAGTCTTAGTACCCTTGTCAAAAATCAGTTGACCATAGACACATTTCTGGACTCTCAATCGAGTTAGAATCTATTTCATTGGTTTGCATGTCTATCCTAGGCTAGTAACACACTGCCTTGGTTATTGTTACTTTGCAGTAAGTTTTGAAATTGGGAAGTGTGAGTCCTCCAATTTTGTTTTCTTTAAGTATTTTCTTTGGCTACTCTGAGAACCTTGCAATTATATAAGAACTTTAGAATCAGTTTGTCAATTTCTGTAAAGAAGCCAGCTGGAATTCTATTGGAATTGCTTTGAATCTGTAGATCAAACTGGGGAATATTGCCATCTTAACAACATTAATCTTCCATTCTGTGAACATGGGATGTTTTTCCATTTCATAGGTCTTCTTTAATTTTTTTTGACAATGTTTTATAGTTTTCAGAGTGTAAGTTTGCATGTCTTTTGCTAAATTTATTCTTAAGTATTTTACTCCTTTTGATGCTACTTTAAATTGAATTTTCTTAATTTTATTTTTGGGTTGTTCATTGCAAGTGTACAGAAATACAATTGATTTTTAAAATGGATCTTGTGTTCTGCAATCTTGTTGAACTAATTTATTAGTTCTAACAAGTTTTAAGTGGATTCCTTAGGTTCATGACATCAAAGAGGAGAGTTATTTTATTTTTTCCTTTCTAATCTGGATGTCTTTATTTCTCTTTTTTTCCCCTAATTGCTTTGGCTGGAAATTCCAGTACAATGCTGAATAGAAGTGCCAAGAGTAGTAGCAGGTTACAAGATTAATGTTCAAAAATAAGTTGCATTTCTTTATACTAATGATGAATCAACAGAAAAAGAAAGTAAAGAATCAATCCCCTTTAAAATAGTAATAAAATACCTAGGAATAAATCTAACCAAGGAGGTGAAAAAATTATACACAGAAAACTATAAACCACTGATGAAAGAAATTAAAGAAGACTTTCAAAAATGGAAAGATACCCCATGCTCCTGGATTGGAAGAATCAATATTGTTAAAATGGTCATACTGCCCAAGGCAATCTACAGATTTAATGCAATCCCTATCAAATTACCCAGGACATATTTCACAGAACTAGAACAAATCATAATAAAATTTATATGGAACCATCAAAGACCTAGAATTGCCAAAGCATTACTGAAGAGAAAGAAAGAGGCTGGAGGAATAACTCTCCCAGACTTCAGACAATACTACAGAGCTACAGTAATCAAAACAGCATGGTATTGGTACAAAAACAGACATATGGACCAATGGAACAGAATAGAGAGCCCAGAAATGAACCCACAAACTTTTGGTCAACTAATCTTCGACAAAGGAGGCAAGAATATACAATGGAGTAAAGACAGTCTCTTCAGCAAATGGTGTTGGGAAAACTGGACAGCAACATGTAAAGCAATGAAGCTAGAACATTCCCTTACACCGTACACAAAAATAAACTCAAAATGGATCAAAGACTTAAACATAAGACAAGATACAATAAACCTCCTAGAAGAAAATATAGGCAAAACTTTATCTGACATACATCTCAAAAATGTTCTCCTAGGGCAGTCTACCCAAGCAATAGAAATAAAAGCAAGAATAAACAAATGGGACCTAATGAAACTTATAAGCTTTTGCACAGCAAAGGAAACCGTAAGTAAAACAAAATGACAACCTACGGAATGGGAGAAAAATTTTGCAAATGAAAATTTTTGCAAAGGCTTGCTCTCCAGAATATATAAGCAGCTCATACGACTTAATAAGAAAAAAACAACTCAATCCAAAAATGGGCAGAAGACCTAAACAAGCAATTCTCTAAGGAAGACATACAAATGATCAATAGGCACATGAAAAAATGCTCAATATCACTAATTATCAGAGAAATGCAAATCAAAACTGCAATGAGGTATCACCTCACACCAGTCAGAATGGCCATCATTTAAAAGTCCACAAATGATGAATACTGGAGAGGCTGTGGAGAAAAGGGAACCCTTCTACACTGCTGGTGGGAATGCAGTTTGGTACAGCCACTGTGGAAAACAGTATGGAGATTCCTCAAAAGACTAGAAATAGACTTACCATATGACCCAGGAATCCCACTCCTGGGCATATATCCAGAAGGAACCCTGCTTCAAAAAGACACCTGCACCCCAATGTTCATAGCAGCACTATTTACAATAGCCAAGACATGGAAACAGCCTAAATGTCCATCAACAGATGACTGGATAAAGAAGAGATGGTATATTTATACAATGGAATACTATTCAGCCATAAAAATGACAACATAACTCCATTTGCAGCACATGGATGTCCCTGGAGAATGTCATTCTAAGTGAAGTAAGCTAGAAAGAGAAAGAAAAATGCCATATGAGATCGCTCATATGTGGAATCTAAAAAAAAAAAAAAAAAGAACATAAATACAAAACAGAAACTGACTCATAGACATACAATACAAATTTGTGGTTACCAAGGGGGAGGGGGGTGGGAAGGGATAGACTGGGAGTTCAAAATTTGTAGATACTGACAGGCATATGTAGAATAGATAAACAAGATTATACTGTACAGCACAGGGAAATATATACAAGATCTTGTGGTAGCTCACAGCGAAAAAAAACTGTGACAATCAATATATGTATGTTCATGTATAATTAAAAAATTGTGCGCTACACTGAATTTGACACAACGTTGTAAAATGACTATAACTCAATAAAAAAATGTTTAAAAAAGAAAAGAAGTGCCAAGAGTGGACATCTTTGTTTTGTTCCTGACCTTAGGGGGAAAGCATCCAGTTTTTCATCATTAAGTGATGTTAGCTGTAGGTTTTTCATAGATGCCACTTGTTAGGTTGAGGAAGTTCCCTTCTTTTCCTAGTTTGTTGAGTGTTTTTGCAGGAAAGGGCATTGGATTTTGTCAAATGTTTTTTCTGCATCTATTGAGACGATTGTGTGAATTTTAATTTTTTTATTCTATTGATATGGTATATTTTGTTAATTAATTTTTAGGTGTTAGCAATACACTTTTGTTGAATGAGTCCTGTGCTAAGAGGTCTTTTTTAGAAATGAAATGAAAATGAGCCCACTATATGGTCTAGGGGTTACAGGCCACCATGTGGCTGTTTTTGGAGGAGAGCTGTCCTATCCCAGTCTCTACCATCTCTTCCCCAGGTCTCTTTTCAGAGTCGATGCAATGGCTTGTACCAGTCAAGTCCCAACTTACATCTCCAGCCAGGTAGACATGTTTCAGGTTAATTAGGGGCCTCAGTCAATTTATTTCACAGACTGTAATTACAAGTGCCTAAGACCTGCAATTTCTGTTTTAATTAAAATAAACAATGTGGAGGGACTGACATCACACCAGGGCAACTGGTGTGCAAGGCATTGGTAATTACACCAAAGCTGAGGCTCCTGCCGTGAAGAAGTCTGTTGGGATCCATGGTAGAGCACTGGGCCTGGCCACCCTGGTGGATGATAATTACTTACTGCCAATCACAGCTGAAACCAGACAGGTGGTTGGTTATAGTGATGACATTAGAACATCCTTCTTTTAAGTTGGAACTGAGCTGTGGCCTTTGGGGCATGTATGTGTGTGTGTGTGTGTGTGTGTGTGTGTCTATTTACATATGTGATGTCTCTCTAAATATATTTACCTATAACATGCTTTCATGCATATAAGCAGTGGGATAAAAAATTCTTATTTTAACTGCTGGTTTTAGCGATTTTCTTGTGGGGAGAGTTACCTTTGCTTAAAAAATAGTTCACCTGGATTGGGTGAGACATACCTTAATTGCTCAACCTTAGATGTTATCAAAATTTGGAGATGGGGTATAGTGGGGAAAAGAGAAGTGGAAAAGAGCAGAGAGAAACAGGGCCGGGCATGTGGCAGGAGGTTAAAGAGAAGATGTTCCGAGAAGAAGGTGGCCAGTAAGAGAGGCCTGGTGGCCAGAGTGATTGAGGACGTATAAGAACAAGGTTTTCAACACTTAATTTAAACTTGTTTGCATGCAAACTCCCCCTGACATTGCAGATCTTCATGAAAGTTATCAGCACACATCAGTGTTTTGTATGAGTGACTTTTTTTTTTCTCTTGTTGAGGATCAAGAGAGAAAGATTTAATTCTGCATTTGAGGATGAATGTAGGGGACCAGACAATTGAGAAAGTGAATCCAGAGTATTAGGGAGCACGAAGTGACCAAAGACTGTTAAGTCTGTAGGACTTTGCAGAAATCTTGTGCTGGGAGTTGGACTTCCCACAGGATATAGAGAGAAATCCACATTTATCTTGGGAAAGACATCTCTTCATGGCACTCTGCCATGTGAAAACTTCCAGTGGCTCCTACTGCCATCTTGAAAAGAAAGGTTTGGAAGTATGTTGGGCAGACAGGGATAATGAGTGAGCTCTGGGTACCTTTCCTGTGCCCCCAATGTATAGCCAGGGGCAGAGAGAGAGGGAGCCCACGTGAGTCCTGACTCGTGAGCACACACCTTACAACCCTGCCTGGGGAACTGCCACGTTCACGGATGCACATACATGTCTCTACGTACACTGGCTCGTGTTGTATTTTTACTGCATTCATATTTGTTATTTCAGAGTCATATTTTATCTTCCTCTTCCCATGGCTGGCTATTTGGAAAAAATGATGAGGAAACACAGGCTCAGAGATATGAATTGCCTTCACCAAGGTCACACAGCTTTCATACAGCAGAATTAAGCCGCAAGCCCAAGATTCTTAAATGTCTCCACCAAATTAGGTCTTCTTTTTACACACACACACACACACAGACACACAGGAATACACGTACACATACACTCATTTGCTGAACAAGGCATCGTAGTGGGACAGTTGTGAGCATGGACCTAGCTCTGCCACATTTTACATACATGACCTGGAGTATGTCACTTCACTTTTCTGAGCCTCAATTTCCTCCTCTGTAAAATGGAGATAATAATAGAGTCTGCTTCATAGGGTTATAGTGAATATTCAAGGAGATAGTGAACATAAGGTTCATGGCACCTTGCCTATCACGTAGTAAGTGATCTATCAGTATTTAATTTTACTATGTAGCTGGTGCCTTACAAGGCACTGGGGGTCCTCACCAAGTCAAGTAGCTTTGCTAGGAATATTACTGAAATATTATTCCAGATGTCACTTAAAAGGAGAGGCAATATCGTGCCCAGGAAGTCCTAGTCTTGGAAGAAAGACCAAGGACAGAGCCCCGTGATGGTGTTGAAATCCCCCCCAGGGTCTGCCATTTGGGGATCTTCTTCTGCCCACTGCCCCAGCTTACAGACTCACAGCCAGCTCATTTCAAGGTCTTGGGTCTGGGAAGGCCTGGAGGAATGAGCCCCATGGCACACGGGGCAGCATTCTCACCACCTCTGGGGCTAGACAGGCCAGGCTTTGCTCATCTCATCCCAGAGGTCTGCACAAGCTGCTACAAGTTCACAGAGGGCAGGAGACAGCAGCGACCCAGACGCTTCTGTGGTTTGTCTGGGCAGAATGTCGCCCTTTCTGGGGCTGGGCTGTCAGTTCCCTGGGGCTGCTTCTGGGTCTGAGGCACTAGCACCTGCCATGTTGGGCAGCCTGTCCCCCTGTCTCGTCCTGCATGTTCACCTCCAGCCCCAAGCCCCAGTGGAAGGATTATCACTGCAGCTTGAGCCCCTTAACACCCACAGCCAAGTGGGGCTTATGGTAACTTCTACCTCACTGGGTTTTCATGAGGTTTAAGTGAGATAATGCATGGAACCCTGGTTTGGGGACTTAATGGGCGCCTTGTAAGTGTAGCAGCAATTATTGTTATTATTACTGTCATCATCACTGTCATCATCATCACCATCATCACCATCACCATCATCACCATCACCATCATTATCATCATCATCATCACCATCATCACCATCACCATCATTATCATCACCATCACCATCATCATCACCATCATTATCATTATTGGATCCTGAAGGCAGCTAGCTAGAGCTTAGATGCAATGTGACGTCAGGCAAGTAACTGCTCTGTGCCTCAGTTTCTTATGAAGCAAACTGGTGGCTCTTTTTGAAGCTTCCTCTTTACATCCTTGTTCAGAGTCTCAGAATCTCTTGCTGAACAATTCTAATGACCAGCCCCATGGGAAGCTGGGCACATGATCTTCTTGGAATCTCAGTTTCCTCATCGGATGAATGGGGTATACATAACAATTCACTCACAGTGTAACTGAGAGGATTAAAAAGACAACAAATGTAAATGCCTTGCACACTGTTGAGCCCCTGGTAGGTATTCATAAATTCCAGCAGTGAGTGTGTCAGTGGTGCTATGGTCTATGACTGCTGACAGCAAGGAGACTACGAGTTTTCGCACAAACACTATGGGAGCAGAAACTGAAAGATTTCTTGTTTTTGCCTGGGTTCTTCCACAGCTGGCTGGCCTTTGGTTGCCTCTCAGTCTACAAGGCTCAGCTCCATAGAGCGGGTTCTGGTTTTCTTTGCACTTTTGGCAGTTTTTTTCAGTCTTTTTTTGTGAGCAATGCTTCCTCAAGTCATCTGTAAATGCTGGTACCATTCAGAATCCCATTTTTGCTATTTCCTCTTTTCACTAGGTTGTTTCTTCCAGTTGCAATACTCACTTACCTCTCTGTCCTGATCACCCCCAAGTCATCATCTGCTGCCCTGAGCTTCTTCTTGAACTCTGGATCGAAATATCCAACTAGTGGCTGAAAGCCTGTACTTGGGTTGTTTCAGAGGAAACTCAAACCCAATGCCCCCAGACTTGACTCACCATCTTCTCCTTAAACCTGCACCATCTTCTCTCTTCTGTGTCTTCTCAGTGATGGCCCTGCCATCCACAACACTGTCCCAGTCAGAGATCTGTGATCACTCTACATTCTTTCCTCTCTTGTATTATATACAGTTTCTCCTTCCTTCCTTCCTTCCTTCCTTCCTTCCTTCCTTCCTTCCACTCAGTAAGAATGTCAAGTATTTACTGAGTGTCTCCTGTGTGCCAGTCACTGTCCAACTTGTTGGGCCACTAGGTCATTAAGTCCTCTTAATATTACTCCTAAATGTCTAAAAATTGTCCTTGCTTCTCAGCTGCAAATGACAGAATACATACTTAAGAAGAAAATATATTGAGACGCTTCCAGAATTGATGGGCAAGGTGGAGAAACTGGCTTGAGGCCAAGCTTCTAAGAACACCCAAAGCCACATTGCGGATCTGGCTTAATGGTGAAACTGCCTTCTCTGAAGCTGCCACTGGATGCTGGGTACCAGAAACACAACCTTACTGCAGACTGCTTCTCCTACCAGCCCTGATGGTGTTTCTGAGCTGGTAATTTGACTGGGCAGCCATGCTGCTCTGAAAACGGAATGCCTTTGTAGTTTCCTACACCTGCAAAACTGCAAGAGTGCGCCAAGCAGACGCCATCATCACATGACTGCTTCCCAACCGGAGCATCTAATTGATGAAAGATAGTCATGTACTGTGGCATTGTGACAAGGGAGTCTAGAAAGTATGAGTTCAACCTTGGAGATGGGAACTTATCACATCATATTTTCCCCCAATTGCCAAAGTCTGCTGAAAAGGGTGATGGACAGCCACACTGAAAAATGACAAACTTCTTCATCTAGGAATCTATCTCGTGCCCTCCATCATCACTGCTGATGCCTCAGGCCTATCTTGTGATCTCATACCCATCTCATCCTGGATGATCCTCACTCTGGCTGTTGGAGCATCTTTATCTAAAGCATAGTTCTGACATCGTCTGGTCAGTATCTTTCTCATTGTCCTTGCTCTTCAGCTACCCAGTGTGGTCCTCAACAGTCTATTCCTTGTATAGTTCTTCTGCCTCATCCTCTGGACCCCATGGCAGCCATTGGATGACGGGTTGTTGATGATGTTTGGAGGATGGCATGGTAACTCCTCGTGGGTCCAGCAGAACTTAAGAGTCCCAGATTGGGCAGGGAAGAGCCTGTAGACTGATGGCACATACAGAGCATACCTGTGGCTGACTTGGGGACAATTTAAGTGAGGGTTTTCAAATATCTCCCCCACTGGGCCAGAAATCTCACCACTAAGGTCCACACCTCTGGATTCAGCAGCTCTGTGCTGCCCTTATGAATGGTAATCTATTGAGAAGATCCCCTCATGTAGGTCCTAAGCCTTCAAAGAATGGAGTTTTTTGGTTTCTTCTCCCTCCCATCCATTTCTTAATTCTTGAGCTGGGGCCCAGCACTCAAACCCTCCCCGCAGCCCCTCCCTCCACCCTTGGCTCGATGCAGTTGCATCCAGCAAAAACCAGAAGGCAGTGAGCCATGAGAGAAGGGGTGGGGAGAGGGACTGGGGGAGAACTCGTCATCGGTGAACATGGGCCACCAATCTTAAGCAGCAGAGGATGAATAATTGTTTCACGACCAGTGTCGTGATTACAGGGTATGAGCTCATCCTCCTCAAAGGCAGGGTCAGACAAGCAGGGAAATTTCCCAAGATAAACTTTCCTGGTGTTAACAAGGGGAGAATCTGAGGTCAAGGGAGCCATGTGCAGGCTTTCTGTCCTGCCGGGAGTGACCCGTCTCAAATCGACTGTGGTTGGGACAGTCACACTGGTCAGTCCAGGCTCTGCAGGTCATCTCACCCCACCCTGCCCAAACCTGCCCAGCCCTGCCCAATCCTTGATCCATGCTGACCAGCCCAGGAAGTGCATTTGGAACCTCAGCCCCACCCTGGGTGTGGCTTCTTCATGGTTTTTTCTTATTCCCAGGGGTCCCAGGCCTGGTGTGGGTGTTCCTGTGATGCTCACATCCCCCGTGCTTTAATCTATGTGTGCACTGTTGGAATTCTTTGCTGACTGAGGTCTGTGATGAGCTCTGTCCCATCCAGCTGGGGTCCTGACACTCTTGAGCTGCCCTCAACTTAGAGGTACCCCACATGCTCACATGGCCGTGACCTTGACATTTCCAGGGATGGATTTTAATTATCACTTCTGCAAATAGCAACACCAGAACAATATCAATTATAACCATTTATTGAGTAAGAATTACTTATGTGTACAGACCAGGCTCCCTCTGTGTTTTTGAGGCAGTACTCACTGGCTGGAATTACTTGAGGTCTATTCCTGGATTACTTATTAGCTGTGAAACTTTGGCCACGTTATTCTGCATCTTTCGACGAGCCTCTGTTTTCTCCTCTATGAAATGGGGGTAATGTCAGTGTATACACATTGGGTGGCTGTTGAGAGGATTAAATGAGATAATAACACGTAAAGGGTTTAGCACAGTTTTTGGGACATAGTAACTAATAAAAAGTAAACCAACAGCTTCCATCATCTGCTTGTTTATAAAAATCATGTTATTAATAATCAAGGTATAATTATCATATTTTAAAATGCACTCATTTTCAGTGTCCAGTCTGATGAATTCTGACAAATCAGGATACCCACTGACCACCACCACTATCAATATATAGAACATCTTCATCAGCCCCTGAAGTTTCCTTGTGCCTTTTCCCCATCACCCGGGGCTCCCACCTCTGGCTCCAGACAACCACTTACCTGCTTTCTATGACTTTAGATTAAATTTATCCTTTCTAGAATTTATGAATAAAATCATGCAGTATTTATGCTTTTCTGTTCTGGGTCATTTTTCTTAGCAAGGGTTTTTGAGATTTATCCATGCTGTGGCATGATCAGTATTTTGTTCCTTTTTTATTTCTGAGTATGATTTCATGGTATGTGATCCCATAGCCCATATGTTTGTTCACCATTTGAGTTGTTTCTAGTTTTTGGTCAATATAAGAAAGTCGCTCTGAACGTTTGCCCACAGGTGTTTGTATGGACATCTGTTTTCATTTCTCCTGGGTAGTTGTCTAGAAGTGAGATTGCTGGATTATACACTATGTATGTATTTAACTTTCTAAGAAACTGCCAGACTTTTCCAAAGTGACCGTACCATTTTACATTCTCACCAGCAACGTGTGAGAGTTCCAGCTGCTCCACTTCCTTGTCAACACTTGCTGTTGTCAGTCTTTGAAATTTTAGACTTCTTGGTCTGGATGTTATCTCAGTTTGCTTTTACTTTTATTCCCTGATGACTAATGATCTTTTCATGTGCATATTGGCTATTGGTGTACCTTCTCCTTTGAAATGTGTTGCCCATTTAACAAATTTGGGCTGTTTCCTTATTATCTAGTTGTAAGGGTTCTTTAAATACCTGGATACAAATGCTATTTCAGACATATGTGTTAACGAATTTTTTTTCCAGTATGTAGGGTGTTTGTTTTTTGTTTTTTGTTTTTTTTTGGTTATCTTAAGGGTGACTTTCAGAGAGAAGATATTTTAAATTTTGATGAAATCCAATTTATCATTTTTAAAATGGGTCATTTCTTTTCGGTCCTATGTAAGAAATATTTTCCTATCCCAATGTTGCAGAATTTTTCTTCTGTTCCTTATAGAGTTTTTATAGTTTTAGCTTTTATAGTTAGGTCTGTGATCAATTTTTTTTTCTTTACTTTTCATTTATTTATTTTTAAAATTAAAATTTTATCCAATTTTTAAAGGTTACTTTCCACTTACACTTATTACAAAATATTGGCTATATTCCCCATATTGTACAATGCATCTTTGAGCTTGTCTTATACCCAGTAATTTGTGCCTCCCACCCCCTACCTCTATATTGCCCCTCCCCACTTCTCTCCACTGGTAACTACTAGTTTGTTCTCTATATCTGTGAGTCTGCCCCCCTTTTTTTTTTCTTACATTCACTAGTTTGTTGTATTTTTTAGATTCCACATATAAGTCATATCATACAGTATCTGTCTTTGTGATCAATTTTTTGAGTTAATTTTAGGTATGGTGTGAGGCCAAGGCCAAGATTCTTCTTTTTATTTATCTAGTTTTTTGCATATGCATGCCCAATTATTCCAGCACCATTCATGGAAAAATACTATCCTTTTCTCATTGGATCATCTGAGCATCTTTGTCAAAAATCAAGAGACCATATATATGAGCTTATTTCTGGACTCTCACTTGTGTTTTATTGATCAGTGTCTATCCTTATTCCAATATAACACTGCCTGGATCACAGTAGTCTTGTAATAAGTCTTGAATTATTACAAAACGTTCTCTGCAAAATTATTTTGGCTCCTTTAGGCCCTTTGCATTTTCACATAAATTTTAGAATCAGTTTGTCAATTAAAAAGAAAACCTGCTGGGATTCTGACTGGGATTGCCTTCAGATTATAGATCAGCTAGGGATAAATTTACATTTTAACAATGCTGAGTCTTCTAATCTATGAGCACAGTGTCTCTTCTCATTTATTTGTCTTCTTTATTTTCTCTCAGCGGTGCTCTGAAGTTTTGACTGTACAGTTCATGTTTATATTTTATTAAATTTATCCCTAAGTATTTCACGGTTTTACAATCTATCTCTAAGTATTTTGTAAACGGTGTTCTAACTTTCAATTCCCAATTGTTTGTGGCTGGTATATAGAAATGCAATTGATTTCTGCATTTTGACCTTGCATGTTAGGACCTTGCTAAACTCAGTTCTACCAGCATTTTTTGCAGATTCCTCAGACCTTCTCCTTTTCTTCATTGAGGACATGGGGATTGTGGGAATATACCTATGTGAGAGGGTTGTTGTGAAGACCAAGTAAGATATTACATGTAAGGATTTATCCCCGTTCCTGGCACACATTGAATAGGAGTAACAAAACAGATTCTGTCATCTTCCCTATGGGCAAAACTAATCCGTGCTGTCAGAAGTAGGGCTGGAGGTACTTGTGGGCAATAATGACCAGAAATATGGGTTGGGGTGAGGACAGAGCCTTCTGAAATGCTGGGGCCATTCCGTTCCTTGATTTGGGGGCTGGTTTCATGGATGTGTACCTTTTGTGACAACCAGTGAGTTATGCACTAATGTGCATTTTTCTCTATGTTCATCACACTTCATGGAAAGTAAAAACACAGTCGAACAACTAAGTTCTCGGGAGATCTCGCCGCATGCCTGGCCCCGGTGCCCTGTCTTGACGTGGATGATCTCATTCAACCCTGGGGGCTGGGTGCTGCTGGCATCTCATTTTACAGACCACACTGAGGCTCTGAGAGTTGGAGCCACTTGTCCAAGCTAGCGGAGTGAGTGTGTGAAGGTCAGGGTGACTCCAGTTCTGTGCCCTTAGCCGCCACGCTGCACGGCCTTGTCTTAGAGTGCGGTTGGAAAGCATGTCAGTTTCTTAGTTCCGGGGCCAAGGACCGCGCTGGTGCGTTTTGCCTTCCCGGGGGTGGCACAGGGCAGTTCTGGGCAAGGTAAGCCGTCTTCAGGGTAGAAAGGGCAGTGGGAGAGGGGCCTGAGGGGCCCTGGGAAGACCCCGCTGGGCCAGCTGGGTTTCCTCACTGCTGTTATTCCTCTCTGCTGACCCGGTGTCTCAGAACCAAGTCCCCCACACAAACACTGCATAATTGCCTGATCTGGCCTAGTGAACAGGGCAGAGGTGGGGGGACGTTTATTTTTCATTAAAATGTCAGAAAGAGATTATGGGAGGCGATGCTCAGTAGGGGGGAGCTGCCTCAGAAAATGTGCTGACGGGTCTAACCTTATCAGCCCAAAACACATGTTTCTGGTACCTCCTGCCACCTATCCGAGCCTCACTTTCTTCGGCCGAACCTATTAATTTTGCCAACCTTACCAGGGCTCGAGGGGTGATTATATCGGCTACTGAGGGGATAAGAGTGAGAGGAAGCATGGGGCCAGGGTTCAGATTTTCTCTCTGTCGCTTAGGAGGTAGATTTTGAGCAAGTTTCTTACACCTCGCTGGGTCTCAGTGACTTCATCTGAAAAATGGGGATAAACTGCTCTCCTGTGGGGTTGTTGTGAGAAACTAGCTTCATGATAAATATTTAAGTATTGGGGAGCAGCCTGGAGCACGAGTGCTTGCTGAACGTCAACATGCTTGTAAACTATAAAATATTGTTAAAGGAGCTTTGTCCTTTTCCTAGTCCTGGATCTACGTGTCACACGTCCTCAAGGAGATGACTCCTGGCTATTGGGAGGCGTAATCCCTCTCAGAAAGGGAGTCAGGGAAGGCTTCCTGGAGGAATGATGTCTGTGCTGAGACGTCCCATTAGGCACAAAGGGAGGGAAATGGAAAATGGAAGCTTATTCCTGGCAGAATGCGCTAGGGAACAGCAGGTGCGAAGACCCGGAGGTGAGAGCGGCACGGCCTCTCCTGAGGAGCACGTGAGAAAAGCAGGACGTTGCAAGTGTGGACCCTGTCTGGGTCAGCCTGTCTGCACGAGTTACCAGGAAGCCTCTGCTCAGGGCAAGGCAGAGCCTAGTGGCCACAAGAAGGACGGATATGTGACAGCCACAGTCCATGGTACCCCACGGAGGGTGATAACTTTCACCTTTTCTCCACCCAGAGAGAGACATTGTCAAAAGAGTGCTTTGGGAATATCCCGGGTTGTGTCTCATCCCAGGAGCTTCTGAATGAGCTGGAGGAAATTTAGGCTGATTAGTTTCTGAACCAGGCCAGCGGCACCTGCTTGCATTGGCAGGGGAGCTTTGGAAATGTTCTGTCCACTTAGACATTTTAAACAATTGAGAAGATTTAGTCACACGGATGTGGTTAACTGGTGTCACAGCTGACCTTGAGTAAAATCCTCCCAATCTGTTGGCCTCAGTTTCTCCATCTGGAAATGGGGAAGACAAAAGTAAATCTAAGGGCTTTCCTTCCTTCTTTGTCTAGGGGAGTCTGAGCTCCAAGCTCCTGGACTCACCTCCTGCAGGACTGGTAAGTGTGGCTGATCAACCTTCACAATCGATCCTTTATATTATCCTACCATGTTCTTGAAGCTGACAAATCGTCTGGCTATGTTCAGTTTTGTTGACTCAAGGGGGCTTGCAGGTTAGGCTCCAGAGAAATTTTGTTCAGGAATTTTGTAAATGTGGTGAAGGTGCAAATTGTGTTTTTACTCATCACTGGAGAAGAAAGAGAGAATAAGGGTAGGCGTATGTGATGAATTAATTATTAAAACTTGGCCAAAGAATTGGTTGTGGCTTCCAATACTTGGAGGGTAGACTTTTATCCCTGGGTGTCCTGCATTTTAACTTTTGATGTTCACTCCATTACAATTCCTTAAATTTCAGGATTTCCCAGATTCTCTTTTGAGTTCCTGTCTCATTCCAGAATTCCCTCTCCGGGCTCCAACTCAACCAGGACCCTCTCCAGGCCAGACTTCACTCTTGACTTTTGAATATGTCTTTTGGGAACCTACTCTTCTAATCTTGCACGCCTGTCACTTGACAAGTCCCAGCCTGAATTGATCCCTTTTCCTGCCCAACTTGTTCCTCCTCCACTATTCCCTGTTTCAGGAATGATACCATTCTCCACCCAGTCACCCTGGCTAGAATCTGGGAGTCATTCTGGGCTCCTCCCCGACCCTCATTCCTACATCCATCAATCATCACCTCCTGCCTGCTTGGCTCCTGAAATGTGTCTAGAGTACACCCTGTTCTCTCCTACCCAGTGACTCCTACCCAAGCTCAGTTCTGACTCTCTTTATTGCCTGCTGGATAATTAAAATAACCTCATCCTATTTGGTTTCTCACCTACCTTCCAGTTGACCTTCCCTCTGATGCTACAATGATTTTTCTAAAATCCCAGTCTGGCCGTGTCTCTCTCCTGCTTGCGATGCTACAACAAGCCTTCGTGACTTTTTATAGAATAAAGTTCACATCTCCTAGCCTGACATCTGAAGTCAGTCACCAGAGACTGTCTGGAGTTTCCTGGGTGTACCTTCTTTTTCCAAGTCTCTGTGCCTTTCCACATGTCGATGCTGCTACTTGGTTTGCCCATCCTCCCAGTACTTTTCTACTTGTCCTGGCTGACCTTTGATCCCTGTTGACCTCTTAAGCCTGAGTGGGACTTTATCACTCTCCCCTTGTCTTTGTGCAAACCTCAAGGCTGGCACCCAGGAAGGATCTCCAGAGGTGGCCATGTCCATCTTCTCTGATGGTTTTTGAGATGGTCAGTGAGCACTTCTTACTGATACACTTATCTTGAGGGATGTTTGATGGGCACTTCCATGTTGGCCTTAGGCCATGTGAACAAGGGACAGACAAAAGGGACCTTTCTTCTTGTTTTCCTGTTGGGCATCTCATTGGTGCTCCCTGCTGTTACCTGTGAGTGGAAGGCAGCCATGTATTTGACATTAAAAGAGGTCACGTTCTAGGAATGCAGTGATTATGGCTGAAAGAGTTCCAAATGTGACTGGACGGTGTGTTTTTCTATGTGTAGGTTATAATATTCCAAATGGTAAACTTGACATAACTGGAAAATGAATTCTCATTCACATTTTCCTACATCGTCTGGGTAAGACTGGCATTTGTGGTCTTCATCAAGCAAACTAAGTACAACCTTTGAGTCACTGGAAGCCAGTCTTCGTAGATGGCGCGATGGATGCGGCAGCATTGTGTGTAATGATGTCACCAACATTAAAAAATGCTCTTAGGGAACTGTATCGGCCCAGGGATCTAATATATTGTTTCTAAATAAGCAACTTCTGAAATGCTGTGTTACTGGAAGTAAATATAGCATTTCATCTTTTTTTTTCCCCTCCTAGTGGGAGATGTAAAACTAGCCAGAAATAGTGCATTCAACAATAAAGAAAACAAATAGAGATGGTTCTTGGACATGAACAGGAAATAGTTCCTGGACCCTGTGAAAAATCTTCATGTGCAATATTGGACAATAAACAAGTACATAATTACTTCTTTTTTACCCGTTATTCTAAGTCTTCATTGATCAATCATTATGCCTTGCATGGTTCTATACATTTTATAATATATTTTAAATTAAATCGATTATTTAACAAGGGCTCCACAAAAACAATTTGCTCAAGGCCCCATACACCCTAGGACAGCTCTACTCTGGAAGATGACTGTATATATATATATATATTTTAAAATGCCCCTGGCTCCCCACAGGGAACAGTATGCATGCCACATAGCCTACATTTTATGTTGGAGTATCTCAAAGAACTCTAAATGTGGTGGATATCTGCCCATCTGTTTTTAAGTGATGTGATAGCAGGAGTTCAGACAGATAAAACTCTATGTTCCCCAAGGGGAAAATGCCCAAGAGAAATTCACTAAAAGCATGCCCACGAGGGGCTGCCATAAAAACCCCTAGCTGTGTGGCTCTATGAGAGTGAGAAGCTAGCATTGCCTTAATGTTAGAGATAAAGTTCACACTGCTAGTGAGAGATGTAGATGGAGTTCAAGCCCCTGTGCATCTGAGCCCAGCATCCACGTTCCTTCCATTGTACAGTCCCTGTGTGGGAGAACTAGAAGCAATGTGACTCCGTGGGGTCACCTCCCGTGGGCTTGGGTTTTAAAAACACAAGTACACAGAAAGGGCACACAGACAAGCACCTGGGGAAATGACCCATGTTTATAAGAACTGTGTCTGAAAGGCCAAACTGCAGAGGAGCTAAGACCTTTGAAACACCACTGAAAACAGAAATGAGGGTTTTTATTTGGTGTTTGGAGACAGGTGGTAGGGAAGGAAGGCGAGTCCAGAACATGCTGATGATGGTACCACGTTGACAGTTATCTGAGAGAATTGAGGTAGCTGCTCAATTTATCAAGGCAAAAGCCTTTAATCTGGGAAGATTGAAACTCAAGATACGAGAAAGGTGAAAGGCACACATCTCTGCTCTTAATCAATTCACATCTCCAACCCCACGTGAATTATAGCCCAGGGTCCTGAAAGGACTTGCAGAAGTCTTTGTGGAATCCCTGCTGGTCTTATTTGAAGAACTGTGGAGGCAGAGAGACGCCAGAAGACTGGGGATGGGCATGCTTTGTCTTGATTTTCAAAACCTGGGTTCTAGAATTTATGGGCTTCAGGCTAGTCTCTGGCAATGAACTAGAAATGGTTATTTAAATGGTAAAGGGGTTACAGGCACTTAGAAAAGGAAGCAGGCATCAGTTTGGAGCCATACTAGGTTCACCGAGAACTAGTAATTCTAAAATATCATTATTTCTCTTTTGAAAAATAAGCTTCCTAGATTTGGGCTGTGGATATTTGCTATTGTTTTTCATCTCCCCACCATCTGGACTAACTTGGGAGAATTCTTTCTTTTACGGACCTTGGTGAGATGTGGAGCCTGTCTTCCGCCGTAAAACTAAAGACGGCACACACTCAGCTTCCCAGCCTCCCTCGCAGCGAGGGCGTTGGCAGAGTAATCCATCCAGGCTGGTCTCCTAGGAGGTCTCCAGTGACAAGCTGTGGCAGGTAGAATGGCGGTCCTCCAAAGATGTCCACATGCTCATGTCTGGAAATTGTAAACGTGTTAGGTTACTTGGAAAAGGGAATTAAGATTGTAGATGGAATTAAGGCTGTTCATTAACTGTTCTTAAAATAGAGAGTTTACCCTGGATTATGTGAGTGGGACCAGTGTAATCACATGGGTCCCTAAAAGTGGAAGAAGGTGGCAGAAGAGCCAGAGAAGTGGATGTGATGGTGGAAGCAGGGTCAGAGAGATGCTATGTTGCTGGTTTTGAAGATGGAGGAAGGTGGTCATGAACCAAGGAATGTTGGTGGCTTCTAGAAGCTGTGATAAAGCCAGGACACAGATTCTCCTTTAGAGCATCCAGAAAGAAAGTAGCCCTGTCGACACCTTGATTTTAGCCTCATAAAATCAATTTCGAAAGTATGACATACAGGACTGTGAGATAATAAATTTGTGTTGCTTAAGCCACTGACTTTGTTACAGCAACAACAGGAGACTAATACACATTCCATGTGTCTCTGCAATTGGTCTTTCCTAGTGGAGCATTTATTAATGATATAGGTCAATAGTCTTCAAAGTAGACTTGGTGGAGTCCAATGGGATATGGGACTACCAAGGAGGGAAGTGGAGAAGAGAAAGGCAGAGACAGTGGGTCCCTGGGACACGCATCCACACTGCCACCAGAACAATACTGCTTTTATCTGTTTTAAATATTGAGATTCTAAGAAAAATGTTTGAAGGCCACTATTGACATATCATAAATAAGGATGTTAATTACAATTATAAGACATAACACTTATTAAGCATTTACACAGAACCATGTTTAGCAGTTTATATGTATTATCTTATTTAATTCTCACAATAAATAATCCTTAGAAGGCAAGTATTTATCTCTGCAGATGGGGAAACTGAGGACCAGAGAAATTAAGTCACTCAGCCAAGGTCCCACAACTTGTAAGTGGCAGAGGTGACATTAACTTGGGTAGTCTGACTCTAGAAACTGCCCTCTTAGGCAAGGGGATCAAACACCTGATTGGAAAGAGCTAGTCGGAGTATCATGCTGATGGTACAATTCAAAATCCAAATGTATTTTGAATGTTGAGAGACGTTTAGAGTCAAAATGCTGCATCGGGGTTCAAAACATAATTACATCAAAGTATGAGTATTTCATGGGAATTAATCCATTATGGGCTGGCTTGTTGCAGAGAGGGGTTTGCAATGGGAGGATTCTGGGTGTACTACAGATGTAAGATTCTAGGACCCCATCATAAAAAGTTCTTTACACAAGAGAATGGTCTGTCCCACAATGTTGTGAGCTCCCTGTCATCAGCAGAAGTCAAGGAAAAATTGAGTTTGTGGTGGTGGGAAGTTGATTTAAGATCCCTTTAAGATGGAAGATTCTAAGATCTAAGAGTTACTGTGCATAGGACCAGATGTTGGGAAGTCTTAGTTGCTTAGCTTAAGTAATCTCATCTTCACTAGACTCACCTAGCAGAGAAAATTCTAGACTGATAGATTCAGCTTCAGGGTGGGATGCCCAACCTACATGGTTTGGGTTTTATCCTAGAGAAAAAGAGAATCCGTAGCAGGTGTTTAAGTTTAAGGTGTTTAAGGTGTTACATCTGATATGAACATATTTGTGTTTTTGAGAGGTGAGTGTATCAGAGGGGGATAAATGGGGTCAGGGAGAACAGCTGTTAAAAAGGCTTAAGTGAGAGAGGCACATTTGTGGACCAGAGAGAACAGAGCAGAAAGACTGGGCTGAGAAGGGAAAGGAGAGGGTGGAGTCCTGGGCAACATCCAGGTAAGGGCTGGGCTGGGTGGAGCTGTCCAGAACGGGCGGTGCTGGTGCCTGCAGGCTGCAGGAACTCCAGGGCACAGAGAAGGTCCATGGGGAAGCTTGTCTGGGGAGGAGCCCTGTGGGAAGTGGGTCATAGATTTGGACAACTCCACAGATGAATTAGTCAGAAATGGGTCAGGACCTGGAGGTCCAGTGTCAAGGCAGGTGGAGCCCCGTAATCCGTACCCTGCCTGTGATTTGGGGACTTGGTGAGGACAAACAAGAGGCTGGCCATGGGATGTGGACTTCTGGGAGGGCTGGAGGCAGCAGAGAAATGCTGCCTGGCTGTGAATCCCACCAACCAGGAGCCCTAGCAACACTACCAACCCCCTCCTCAACGAGTCTGTATTTACCAGACATGAAGGAAAAAGTACAGTTCGAGATTAGCTCTCAGAAGGCAGTCACCAGCTGCCACCTCCCTACGGCCTTCAGACTAAACTAGCTTACTCTCTCCAGGAATCCAACCATCTCCACCTGTTATACTAGGACAATTATGTTCCCCATAGCAAGTGCTTTAATCTGCTAGTCTCTCACTTCTGTCTCGTTAACAGTCTAGCTCTCCTTTCCCACACATGAAACTGTCTAAACCTCAGTTTCTTTATCTGTAAAATGGAGATAATAGTATTGACCTTTATCGTACAGACAGGTATTGCGTATAAGATTCTTAGCACATAGTAAGTGCTCAACATCAGTTAGTTGCTGTTAGGGAGGAGGCACTAAGCCAAATAATGAGGAGTTAGATTACTCTCATGGGATTAAGTGGTACTGATAGAGCTTGACCAGGCTTTGTGGGGAGGAGGTTAGGGAGAAGAGAAAGGCACAAAAATGGAAGTGAGGCCAGGGGCACAGAGGAACAGAGCTGAGAGGAGGCAGGATGATAGTTTGGGGGGAGCCAAGGCCAGAGGGTGGGCGGTGGTCTAAGACTGTGCATCCAGACGCACCTTATCACTTCTCTTCCAGCAGCCGAGTCTGATGCCACATGACCTAAGAGCTAGGCTCAGGACAAGTCAGCAGACGTGTCTATGTCTCACACTCACCTGTGCAGTCTGGAAAACCTAGTTCCATTTCCAAGTTTTTCCATTTACACCCTGTGACTTTGTACAATCTACTTCCCCTCTCTCCGTGTACATGTCTTTAGCTGTAAAATTAAGAAGCTGTGTCAGATCGTCTCAATGATCCCTCCCAACTCTGACAGTCTAGGATGCTGGGCCAGTTCAGTGTGACCCACAATCCTCCCTGACAAAAAAGTAAATCAATCTGAATGACAGGATTAGATGACCTTTACTGAGGGCCTACAACATGCCAGGTCATGGGCTAGGCATTTTTATAGCCATAAACATATTTTGTCTCTTTGTCTACAATCAAGAGATTGTGAGCCCCATGTTGATGGGACTAACAGTATATCATCATCTTTATTTCTTTTTGTGTCTTACTGCAATGGTTGAGTGGTACCATCTTCCTAGTACTCTTGAGCCCTCTCAACATTGATCTCCATTCTCTTTCTAGCCTCAGATTACCTCAGGTAACTCTTGTCTTAATTCTGTTCTTCCCACAATTCTCTTTTGTTTGTGATTTTTTTTTTGGAGAGATAGGTCTTATCTGTTCAGTATGGTGTAGTAGACACATTTCTAGGCGTTATCAGGCTGTTTCACAGTACCATGGTCCAAATATCTTGAATCAGGGTCCTGCTAGTACGTAGGAAACTGGGATCAGGAATAACTCTCGGGTGGTGGGGCTGGAAAGATCTGGATAAAGGCCAGAGGCCATCCAAGCAGACTGGGTTCCAGTGGCCAGTAATAATAATGGTGAACATTAATTAAGCATAATTTCCAGGCACTGCGTTAAAACAGTGGTTCTCAATAGGGATAATGTCATGGGACTTCTGGCAATGTCTAGAGATACTTTCATTTGTCACAACTAGAGGGGAGTTGTGCTACTGGAATCTGGTGGCTGGAAGCTAAGAATTCTGCTCAACATCCTACAATGCACGGGAGACCCCATACAACAAATAATACCTAGCCTGGAATGTCACTAGCGCTGAGCTTGAGAAACTTGGGGTTAAACGCTCTACGTGCGTTATCTCATTTAGTCATCAAACCAACCCTAGGAACAGGCACTACTATTATTACCAACCCCTTTTTATAGGTGGGGAAACTATGGACTGGATGTATGAAGCAATTTACCAAGCTACAAAGTGACAGAGCTAGGCTATGATCCCAAGTTTAGCTGACTCCAAAGCCTGTGCACTTGATTACTTTGTTGGAATCTAAAAGGTTGGGCCAACTGAACATGTAGGTCAGGACAAGGAGTATGGCTTGGGGACTGATTTGCAGAGGGATCTGAGGAGCTCTCTAAGGCCCAGGAACCACCAAGTCTTGCTGCCAATGCAAGAGAACAAGCAAGCTCACCTCCTACCTGCTGCGGGAAGGGTCTCCCCGGGGTCCTTGGATTGACTTGGGGAGCTGACCTTGATTGTTCCCAGCTGTGCCAACTAGGGAAGACAGGGCCACCATCCCAGTAACTTCAGCCTCACAGTCCCACCACTCTGACCTCTGCAGCTCTGGGGTCAAGTGCAGGGAGGAAGCTTGCTGACAGCTGGGTCACCTGCTCACAGCCAAGTGAGAGATGTGGCAACTGGCCAGAAACTGAGTCTTCTTCTCTGACTTTTATCTGAAAAAATACTCAGAATATCAGCACAATGGGGAGTTGACAAATGCAGGAACACAGGCCTGGAGGTAGTAGGCTCCCAAGACTGAGAATGAATAAATCAAATGGGTAAATAAATACATCTTTTATGAGGTCAAACCTTGTAATACAGTGAAAGGACTGGGTATAGGTCAAGGAGGGGAAGGCAGCCAGACCAATGGGGTGATGCACTGCTGGATGGGATAGCGCCAAGTCCTCCAGAGGGACCAGCAGAGCAGCAGCTGAAGCTACAACTTCTAGAAGGCAAGCCACAGGGGACCACGGTGAAGTCCAGCTCCAAATACCTTGGGGGCTTGATTGATTTTTGGACCACATTGTTGGAATGCTTTGGCAACCAGGCCTTAAACTCAGTCACCTCCCACCCTGGGGGCAGCAAAGCCTGGAGCTTCCATCCCCAGGATCTCCCCGGGGTGAGGGTTGAGGCCACAGATGGACTCAGGGATTTAGTTTATTGTTCTTGAGGTAGGAATAACTGTCAGTATTCTGGTTTCCCCTTTCCAGGCCCTTTCAAAGACTATATTTATAAACTGGCTTCATGGAATCCAGAGAAACCAGCTAAAGGCACGTAACTCTGGTATCTTTGTTGTTGTTGTTTTTTTCCTCTACAGAGGAAAGAGAAGGAGGGGACAAGGAGAGGAAGGGAAGCAACATTCATTGATGGGTTTATTTTGGGTGGAGTGCTTCTCATGGGCACATTAGGGAGGTGGCAGAGTACCCTGCCTCAAAGCAGGGTGCCAGGCAGATCTGGGTCCCCAGAGACATGAGTAGGTGTCCTCACCTCTCTAAACCTCAGTTTACTCATTGGTAAAATGAGGATAATATTTGTAACCATTTTCTAGAGTTGTGATGAGCATTTAAGGAACTAATGCATAAGATGTGCTTAGCCCAGTGGCTGGCCCAGAATAAGCGCTCACCAAATGTTAGCCAGGGTTATAATTATTTTAAAGCTAACACTCAACAACCTGGAAGATGGGACTTATTGTCTCCATTCTACATATGAGAAAGCCAAGACTCAGAGGGGTCATCACGGTGCACCTTCGGTCTTACTTCCTCTGGCAAGTCTCTGCCAATCTCCAAGGCCAGGCCACGTCCCCTCTCTGTGCAGCCGAGGCCCCTGCACGTCATTCTCAGCTTTGGTTGCAGCGTGGTGTCAGCGTGTGTTCAAAATTGCAGCCCCCATCACACTGTAGATGTGTGAAGACAGGCTCTGGGTTCAAAGGACTGTCCTTTGCTGTGACCCCGGCATCTAGCAGAGCACGTGGTGAAAGCTGACTGTACACCTGCTGACCGACAGGTAGCTCAAGGTCTCAAGTTGGTTTCATTTCTTCCTCATAGAAGTTGTGTGTACGTGTGTGTGTGTGTGTGTGTGTGTGTGTGTGTGTGTGTGTGTGTTCTTCCTTAGGAATGATGGCTGGGGACATCCTTTAGATATTAACAGGTCTCTTTTCTTTGGCATAGTGACAGTGACAAACCCAGCCTATTTCCCCTCTCTTTGCTGCCCACTTTCTCCAGTAAGTTCTAAGAAATCCAAGATACAACCCAAGATTCCCAAAGAGAGAAATTATATGTGCCATCTGTCTAGAAGAGATGGGGAGTCAGTTATGCACTTCCTCGGTGCAGAACTCTGTAATGTACAATACATCTTTGCAAGTTACGGGGACTCAATGGCTGATTTCAGCACCGAGTTCTGAATCTTTCAACAACTCAGGTTTTTCCCTCTACTTTTAATGAAATAACTCCTCCAGTTCTCCCATCTCCCATGAGGATTGCTAAACATGGGATCTTGACCAGCTCATGGAAGGTGAACCCAAATCCATAGGATAGCTATTCCTCATTCATTCATTCATTCATTCATTCATTCATTCATTCATTCATTCAATGGTTTGAGCTCCTGCTCTGTGCCAGCTACTGCACTAAGCAATAGGGTACAATGCAGGACAAAAAAGACAAGTCCTTGCCTTCAGGAGTGTAGAGTTTGATGGGCGGTAGAGATGATAGTCCTATGGTCACACCAACGAATCCATAATTATACACAGATGTGAGTGCTCGGGAGAGAAAAAAACAGTTCTAGGAGGACTTGACCTAAACTTGACGATCAAGGAAGATTTCCCTGAGGAAGTAAAACAGAGTAGAGATCTGAAGAATAGATAGGAGGTGGTTGGCAGTGGGAGAATGTTCCAGACAAAGGAAATAGCATGTGCAAAGTCTTTGTGGAGAGTTGGAACTAAATGAAGGCTATGGGGCGAGAACTTGGGAGCTGAAGGACCACAGGGTATGAGCCAGGCTGGAGAAGTGGGCAGTGGATGACTGTGGGCGGACCTTGCAGGCTAAGTTAAGGATTTGGCTTCTGTTCTAAGAGAAGTGGGAAGCCATAGAAGGGGCTTAAGAAGCTGTGGAGTACAATTTGGTTTATTTTTTGAAAAGGTTGTTCTGGCTGCCACGGGGATGATGGAGGATGCCTGGGTGAGTGTGGGGACATAATGAGAAGACAAATGAGGTTGTCCAGGGGGAGGTAATGGTTGGTTGAGCTCAGTGGGATGTGGAGACGGGGACCAGAAGGTTGGCTTAGGAGGCAGCGTCAGTAGGACTCGGGGATTGAGGCAAAGGGCGCTGTCAGTGGAGACTTCCAGCTTTCTGGTTTGACAATTGGAAGGACGGTGGCCACACTCTGGGACACCAAAGATGCTGACCAAGGGTGTGGTTGTGTGGGTGGAGGGAGGCAGATAATGAACCTGGCCTTGGATCCAATGAACTTCAGTGCTTGTGGACATCTGAGTATGGATGCCAGTGGGCAGTTAGATGCATGTTTGTGCCCACTCCCTCTGGGGTTCTCTAGAGAATCAGTGATGGGACTAATTAAAACTCAGTTTAATTTCTCTGTTGCTGCTAGGTTTTGATTAGGGCACAGTTAAGACTTTTGAGTTCCTTGTCTTTCACTTAAGGTTTTTGAGTGAGAAAATGTGGTCCTCCGAGTAAGAGGTGAACTTGGATCTATTTATTGTCACTGTTAAAAAGATTAAATAAAATGTCAGCTTGAAAGGTCTCCCAGGTGAGCCCTGAGGTTATATGACCTTGAGAGATGTCTCTGAACTTTGGGGTGGAAGAGGTTTGTCTTACCTACGTGGAGATGGTAGAAAAGGTTCTATTGACTCAGAGGTAGCATCTTCCTTTACTCTGATTAAATAAATATACATCCTTCTTTTATAATTTGTAATAATGTCACTCGTCTGTTTTCTGATCATTTAACTTTTATGGAGTCTACTGATTTAGATACTGGAGGCTAAGACATAGAGACTAAGACCAAAGGAGTCTCATGGAGATTGCACGCCAGCTGAGGTGACAGGCAATGCTCAAGGAAACAAACACGCAAACAAGGCAATTGTCAGTGACATTAGGGAAGTTGTCCCTGAGGAGTGGAGGAGTGGCATTTGAGGGGAGACTGATGGAGGAGCCAGCCATTCATACAAAGGGCAGCTTTGGAGGCAGCTGTGAAAGCATCCACATGCAGGTCCTGAGGATGCATATTTGAAGAGTAGAAAGGGGGCCAGGGGGCCAGCTCAGTGAGCAAAGGGGAAAGTGTAAGGGATGAGATTGTGGAGGCCATGGGGGCCGGATCGTGCAGGCTGAGACAGATTTTATTCTAAGCACATTAGGAAGGCACTGCAGGATTTGAAGCAGGGGAATGATCTGCCCTGATTTGTCACCTAAAATGATCACTCTGGTTGCTATGTAGGGAATGGACTGTTGGAGGGCCAAGAGTAGAAGTAAGGGGTCCGGTGAGGAGGGTGTAGCTGTCCACGGGAAGAGGTACTGAGGCCTGAACCAAGATGGTGGTGGTGGTCATTGGCTCTCAAGCCTTCCTTCTGTGTGCTTATGTGGACGACAAATGTCCCATGCCTAGAGGGACTCTAATTAAGCTGTCATTTATTGCTCACCATAGCTACCACTATGGGTATTTTCCAAAACTAGGAAGGGTAAGTGGAGTATTTTTTTCCACTCAGCATCACCCTGCCAGAAAGCAGCAAAGAGAGCATTTGAACCCAGGACAGCTGAGCCTGTTTCTCCACACCTGCTGCTTTGGGGACAGTGACACCCACCCTTCTGACTGAGCCGTGAAGATGAGGGGCTGTGTCTTAAACACTCTCTTGCCCTGCAAACATTCCTCCATTTTGGTTACTTACAAACACGTCCTGTGAGGTCGGACACCAGGAGAGAAGACCTTGGCCCTTATTCCAGAACTCACTCTGTGTAGAGAGATGACTCAGGCCAGTGCCCGCCCTGCCCCAGCCCTCCGAGGCTCAGACCTGAAACTGGCAGTGCAAATGAGGCGCAGGTCCAGAGCGGACCTCGGAGAATCCAGAAAAAGATGAGACAGGAGAGGGGAAAGGAACAGGAGTAGAGAATTGGCTGCATCTCTTTCAGGAACCTTGTTGATTCTTTATCATGAACTCCTTGTTAAAAAAAAATAATAACCCATTTTTCATACATTCAGAGTCCCAAGCTGTTGAAAATTTCCTCCTGTGATGAGAGGCATTCAGAACAAAAACGTGCGGCCTGATTTGTCTTTCCTTGAAATCAAAGGCACTGTTCTAAAGGGGCTGCGTTTGCCACACAAAGGTAGCAGATGTTTGCTGAGATTATAGCTGCACAAGCATTTGCGCGTTCAATCTTGGGGCGGTTCAGTTTTTGAAAAGAGCAACGGTTTTATGTTAATCTGTGATGCGCGAAAGCTTCTGGTATCCTAGAGTCACGGCTCAGGTGGGATGTGGCAGAAGGTGATTGGCCAACTTGGCCTTCCACACTCCACACGGCTCTGTAGGGTTCAGAGTGAGGTTGGACCCCAGTCCAGAGTAGGTAGGACAGCTCAAGTCATCAAGCACTCGCTGAACCCCAAGTGTGGATCCAGAATGGTGTTAGGTCCTCTACGTGAAGGTGCAGGGCCTTTGAGATGCTGCAATCTTAATTCTAGCCCTCAGGGAGTTCCCGGTCTAAAGGCTTCCTAGCTTCACAAATTTAGAAAGCTGATTCTAAAGCTGAAGTGGTTGTTAACTTCCCAAACATAATTTCCCTTCTCTTCCTCCCTCCTCTCAATCATCTGTGGCTCCGACAGTCTCCCAGATTTCTCCCTTTCCCTCATCCCTGGAATACGATCTGTCACAGAATCCTGCATATTCTATGTTCAGAAAGGGAACTCGAAAACCCCTCCTTTTTCCCCCTACATTGGTCCTGCAGTAGTAATCCCTTCTCCTCATGTGCATCAGACGTGCCCTTGTCACATCTCTCATGCTGTGGGTTATGACCTGCTCATGGGTCACACTGGGAGCTGCTGGAGGTTAGATTAAGCTTTACTTTCTCAGTAGCTGGCACAGGGTCTGGCATCTGTCTGGGATTCATTAATTTCCTTGAACAAATGAAGAAGTGAGGATGTAGCTGATGGGATATTCCTTAACCACATCCCACCATGCCCTTTAGACCCCTCTGTCTCTGTTGGAATGAGCCTCATTTTTTTTTTTAGCATGGTTAACTCCTATTCATCCTTCAAGATCTAGTGCCCATGTTAACTCCTCCAGGAAGCCTTCCCTGATCCTTTCAGCCTGTGTGGTGTGTTCGCTTCTTCCCCTGGGCTTCCATAGCATCCTATGCTTGTGCATATCAGGAAAAAAAAACCAAACAAACTTCAAAGACTGTGGTACCTAATTTCTTCTTTGACTCTGCGAGGGTTCACAAGTAGATTGAATTTCACAATTCTTTCCTGTCTGATGTGGCTGACTGTCTGTACACTGCCTGAAGCAGTGTTGAGCTGGATTCTGAGGGTGCCTTTTCAGCATTATATTCAGCTATATCTGCTACATATCATCATATATCTCTCTCATATATATGTAACTTTTTCTGTTTCTTGGAGCAGAAGTAAATCTCAAGAACATGACGTCAGTGATAAAAGGCAATCATGTAGACAGGCGTGTGTGGGTCAGCCCGTTGGCCAGAATGGCTTCTGGAACATGAAGCCTTGAGTACACAGAGGTGAAGCTGACTGATCACAAAGTCTGCACAGGGAAGGTGGCTGCAGCCATCCTTTAGCGTCTGTTCTATTTCCCGTTTTAGGTGATTGGTAAGGGAGGAAGTTCTCCTGACTCGAGCTTCCCCTGTGCCAGGCCGATGCTGGGCACAAGGCACCGTGTCTGCGAGTTACCGGTGTAGACTTTGGGTTTAGAAAGGGTGTTGGAATCCCCATCACTTCATCACTTCCAGCTGTATGATTTGGGGCAAGTTACTCAGCTTCTTGAAGTCCCAGTTTCCTTTAAAGGAAAAGGAGATTCATACTAAAAGTCAGCCTTTACAGAGCCTCTGTGCCTGCAGGTGCAGTGTAAGTATTTTTGTGTGTGCTTATCTAACCTTTTTTTTTAATTGAAGTATTACAATGTTGTGTTAATTTCCAGTGTACAGCCCAGTGCTTCAGTTACACATATACGTATATATTCCTTTTCGTATTTTTTCATTATTGGCTATTACAAGATATTGAATATAGTTTCCTGTGCTATTCAGTAGGACCTTGCTGTTTATCTGTTTTATATATAGTAGCTAGTATTTGCAAATGCTAAACTTCCAATTTATTTCTCCACCCCTCACCCCTTTCCCCCCTTGGAACTATAAGTTTGTTTTCTATGTGTGTGACTCTGTTTCTGTTTTGTAAATAAGTTCATCTGTGTCATTTTTTCTTTTCGATTCCACATATACATGATATTATATGGCTTATCTGATCTTCACAGCCACAATGAGGTGAGTAGCCTTACCGCCCCCATGTTACAGATGAGGAAACTGACGCTCAGAGTGCTTGGGTCACATGTCCAAGGTCAACCCGGCTGGAAAGGCTCTGAGTCTGGATGGAAACTCAGAGAGCCTTCCTATCCAATACTCCCAGCCATGACACTCATTAATCACTTTCTGATAAGGAGTTTGTAAGGCTTACATATGTTAATTTTTTAAATGGGGCCCTAAATGTTCAATAAGTGATAGCTTTTAAAAAAAATGTGCAGAAAACTTAATATTGAGTATGCAGAATGGAAGGATTCATATTCCAAGGAAAAATAGAAAGGGGTCTCCCAGTTTTGAACACAAAATACTTCAATTGTAAGGGTAATTTACTTTTAGACTATGAGCATCAAAGAAGAAAACAAAGACTCCTTACCAAGAGCGTGAAAATGAGCTGTCTTCACACTTTCCCTTTGCTCTCCAAATGGAGGAGGCTTTACAGGATTTTGGAGAAAGAAGCTTAAGACAAAGAATTTTGGTTTTGAAGACTTCATAGTAAAGGACATAGGTAGAAATTCTTAGTGATCTGAGACCTCAAAATAGACTTACGCTAGAGATGGAAGACAAATCAATGCTGAGAATGTTGGATGGCAAATTGTGGTGTAACAGGATGTGCGATTCTTTCTGTTTGAATCTCATACCCCGGATTGGGAAATTCTGCTTCTGCTCCCTTGGGCTTCACCCTCGGAACTTCTCTCAGCTGCCTGCCTGCTTCTGCAGCTTCACTGAGACCAAGAAGTCTATTTCCTTCTTATTTTCATCTGTTCCTTAATACAGGTTATAACATTTAATTTAGGAAAATGGGGATTAGTTGACCCAAAGTGGTAGTGAATTTACCTGGCTCCCGCAAACTGACTGAGTGGCATTGTGGAATTCCAACTGAGTTCTCTCCGACTCAGCTTCTGCCTGACTCTGGTGTGCACCCCACTGGGGCTGAATTGGGATTGATACAAACCCCTGGACCTGTACCCCTCTTTCCCCCAGCTGCCTGGATTTCCTGCATGGAAAAAGGGTTTTACTGAGAGGTCACCATAGGCCCCTGCCCTCTGTTTAGTGCTTCCTTCTGGGCAATACCAGAGTGACGCTGTAAGTCCTGACTTGAGGGTCCCTGCAAGGTTGCACTACAGAGCAGGGGCTCAGCCTCTCCAGACCATGCCCGGCCCCAGAACCTTCCTGCCTGGCACTTTTCTTTAGGGAAGTCCTTCAGATCCTTGGTCAGAAAACCAAGAGTGAACAAGTCTTCCTCTTTCAAGATAGCCCTCTCCATTGGCCAAAAGGCCAAGACAAAGAGAAAGACTGTGGCAGAAAGGGCCCCGATGTGTCGCACTCATGGTTCTGGCCTTGCTTTTTTTAGAAAAGGAGCTCTTTCCCATGGCTAGGGGAGAAGTCAGACTTCCCTGTTCCTCTTGGGCTGGGCATGAAGCAATCTTCACTGCTGATGTTGACACCAGGTCAAACCCCCAGACCTTCTCCTGGGGCCTGGCTCCTTGAACTTCCGCGCTCTGACCCTTCCATCAAGAAACTGACCAACTGGCTGGGGGTTCCACAGTAGCAAGAACTGTGCATGGCCTTAGCCAACAGGAAGAGGAGCAGGACAGAGGTAGGGACCCAAACCCCGGAACACACAGCTGGACTTGGCCCCCAGCTGCACTGCACATGGGCTGGAAGGCCTTGGACAAGTTACCTAACCTTTCTGAATCTCAGTCTCCCCACCAGGAAAATGGGGAAATTATGCTCTATGCATAAGCAGATTGTCTGTAGGAAAAATTGAGAAAATCTATGTGGAGAGCTTAGAGTAGGGCTTGGCATATAGGAAGCCCTCAGTAGACATTAGTTACTCTCAAGGTTATTGACGGTTGCACTTGAATCTTTAATTTGAGCAAGCAACTGAGCACACATTGTATGTGAGTAAAGATGGTGCATCCGGAGAGGGAAGGGTCTGGATTCTAGAACTGGGTTCAAATCCCAGCTTCCCCAGTTACCAGTAAGCAGTGGGAACCTGGAAATGTTAATTGTCTTCTTGGATCTTGATTTCCTCATCTGCTTTCCTTGCATGTTTCTTGTTGATGGGTGGTGGCTGGTGGGGATTAAGTGAAATGATGTCTGTACACAGGCACACGGCAGATACGCAGTAATTGTTCCCATTGTTACCAATGGATCAAGGCAAATCCCTTCAATGAATGGTGTGAACCTTTGTGGGTCTCACCACCATCAAATATGTGAAGATGGGGCAGTCTTCTGGCTTTGTTTGTGGGTGGAGACAACCTGGAAAAATGAAGGTCAAAGTGGTTTTCTTTATTTGATCATTCGCTTTTTCGTAGTCCCAGTCCCTGGCATGGTGCCTAGTTTGTTTCAGGTCCTCAATACGCAGTTGTCAAATTAAAGACCGTTTTTATTGATGCCAGCAGAGTTTTGTAGAGACAGGGCTGGCCCCACGGGCAGGGTCCCATGCTTGGTTAAATGCTCTGCTGCCATCTTGAAACTCTTGTTGGTTTTTGAACAAGGGCCTTTTATTTGCATTCTGCACTGGGTCCCACAAATTATGTAGCAGGTCTTGTGTGGGGGCACATATACTTAAGGAAAATGAAAGCTCCTTATGCTGACTTGCTGGGTGCTACCTGATCTGCCCCCGCTGCCTTGCTGAGCTTTGTGGCCATGCCCCACCTTGCTTCCTGAACTCTAGGCACTCAGGCCTGTTTGTTTAATAGACTGTCCCCACCTGCCTTCCCTCAGCTCATCCCATCATTGACTCCTGGCTCCATTCCTGTCTTGGCTCCCAAGTCATCTCTACGGAGAGGTCTGCCTTGACTACTCTCCTAGTCACTGTCTTCTTAGCTTGATTTACACTCTTCATAGCCCTGGATGCTTCTGTGTGAAATTAGCTGGTTTACTTACTTGTTGGCTTTTTCTTTTCTGTTTCCTCCAATAGGCTAGACCCCATGAAGGCAGCCGTCTTCCTGTCATATTCCTTGCCTTGTTCCCAAGCATAGTCAGTGCTCAATGAACACTTACCAACAGAAGAATGAATGGGGTTGGTAGTGTTGGACTTCCATCTCAAAAGGCTGATCTCCTGGGACTCACTCCAAGGGAAGGGGACCATTGGTGGGGTTGCGAATGGCTGCCTGGGTCCACAGCCCTTGCCTGGAGCAAGGTGGCCACCATGCCCACGTTCTCCTGGCAACAGAGACTGGCCTCCTCGGTCAAATTCCTGCACTGGGAGTCCACTCTGCACACCAGGACTTAGAAAGTTCTGAAAAGCTGGAATGAACCAAGAAATGGGAGTTTGCAATGGAAACACTAGATTAGGGGCCATTTAATCCAATGTCCTGTTACAGATCTTGAGATCCAGAGAAGGGAAGAACCTTATTCTGTAACAATAACAATGTCAAAAACCAAAACCAAAACAAACCAAACGAAACCTACCAATCTAACAAAAGAAAAAACACAGTGAGAGCCAGTATGGCGCAGTGTTAAGACCTTGATACGAATACGATACTAAATGAGTTAATGTTTCTCAGGTACTTAGGGCAGTTCCTGGCTCAAAGAAAATGCTCTGTGAGTGTTCTACAAATTGAAGATCAATCCACTGAGCCCTTTTGCTGGTCTAGGAAATTGGCAAGCCCCTTGCTTGTATCATTTCATTAAATACCCCAGCAGTCTTGAGAAGTACGTGCTATAATGATTTATTCCCATTTTCCAGATGAAGAAGTGAAGGCCCAAGCTAGAGAGTGGCAGAGCTGGGAGGTGACCCCAGGCTGCCTGGCCTGAGGGCTGGGTTCCCAGCTCCCACCCTGGATTGCAGTTATGGGCAGAGCTGACCTGGCATCTCTGTGCTCTTTCCCATACCAGTCCCGGAGCTGGCCTGAGTGGGAAGTGCCTCTGATTCACCTGTGCTCTGCTGGGAAGCTGCCTTACTCATTGGCTCATTCACGCTGCAGGCATCTTCTGCCATCTCCCCCGTGTAAGTGCTGGGCCTGGTACTAGACGGGCTTGTGAAGTGGGGAGTCTTCTGCGTGTGCAGACAGCTGGAGGGGCGGGCAGAAGGTGGAGAGAGTCAATGGGCACAGGCTTGCTGAGTTTGCTGTTCCTCCTGGGGTTCTTTTTTTTTTAATTCTTATTTTTTATTGAAGTGTAGTCGATTTACAATGTTAGTTTCATATGTACAGCAAAGCAATTCAGTTTTACATATACATACATGAATGTATATTTTTTCAGATTCTTTTCCATTACAGCTCATTACAAGACATTGAATATAGTTCCCTGTGCTATACAGTAGGTCCTTGTTGTTTATCTGTTTTCTGTATAGTAGTGTCTATCTATTAATCCCAGACTCCTAATCTACTCCCCACCCATCTTCCCTCACTGGTAATCACAGTTTGTTTTCTCTGTCCATTTATCTATTTCTGGTTTGTAAATAAAATTTGTTCCTCCTGGGGTTCTCGCCCTTCCCTTTGTGGAGGGGCTGCTTGCACAGGGATCATGAGTGGCTAGGATCCCAGAGATGCCGGAGCTGACAGGCCCGCTCAGCTGCCCTATGAAGAGTTCCACGGGCAGGGCTGTGACAGTCAGTTGGGTCAGTTGCCACCTCCCGATGTCCCTCCCACCTTCCAGCCAGCTGCACTGTGGGGAGGGTATGAAGCTCCAGGAGGGGCCACCCTGGCAAGACCCCAAGAACGTTCAGCAATGATTCCAGATTCATCTCCTCTACCACAGCCTGGCTTCTCCTATCGGGAAACTCTGGGCCTGTTCTGCTCGCCACCCCCTGTCAGGAGCACCGCCCTCCTCCAAGCCCTCTGGGCTTCGTTGTGGGTCGCTGGAGGTGAGTCTTCCCTCTCGAATCCACAGCAGAGATGCCCAACCCTATGACATCCATTGACCTCATCTGCCCATTCATGCATGCATTGATATGTTCATTCAGCAAATATTTATTGAATTTCTGTTGTGGGCTGGGCTCTGAGGATACGATTGAGCATAAATTCCATCAGAGCTTCCACTGTCGTGGAACCTACATCCTAGCAGGCTAGTGTATGGAGGCTAAAGCAAGGAGAAAAAAATAATTGCAACTCTTAAAAGGTGTGTAGAGGTAAAGAACATGGATATATCAAGTGGTTTTGGAGCTGACTCGTAACAGCTCATGAGAGATGATTGTCAAAAATTTGGGAATTTTGAATAGCCAACACATGGAAGCAACCTAAATGTCCATCAACAGATGACTGAATAAAGAAATTGCGGCATATTTATATAATGGAATACTACTCAGCCATAAAAAAGAACAAAATAATGCCATTTACAGCAACATGAGTGGACCTGGAGATCGTCATTCTAAGTGAAGTAAGCCAGAAAGAGAAAGAAAAAAGAAGACACTATTGAACTCATCTACAAAACAGAAACAGATTCTCAGACGTAGTAAACAATCTTATGGTTAACTGGGGGAAAGTGGGTGGGAAGGGATAAATTTGGTAGTTTGGGGTTTGCAAATATTAACTACTATATATAAAAATAGATAAAAACCAAATTTCTTCTGTAGAGCACAGGGAACTATATTCAATATCTTATAGTAACTTTTAATGAAAAAGAATATGAAAACGAATATATGTATGTATGTGTATTACTGGGACATTATGCTGTACACCAGAGATTGACACATTGTAACTGACTACCTTTAAAAAATTGGGAGTTTTTTTATAGATAAACAACAAGGACCTATTGTATAGCACAGGGAACTATATGCAATGTCTTGTAATGAGCTGTAATGGAAAATAATCTGAAAAAAATAAATGTATGTATATTTATAACTGAATCCCTTTGCTGTACACATGGAACTAATATTGTAATAAAAAAATAAGAATTAAAAAAATCAGTTTAAAAAAAACTTGGGAGTTTGGTGAGCTGGTTGTTAAACACGGCCATTATGAAAAATTCAGTTCTATAAATTTATAATGAAATAAATTATATTAAAATAAAAATTAAAAATCGAAGGCATCGCTTCTTAATTATTTTACTGTTATGTATGCTCTTGAAGTAATTGACTCACGTGGTCCCCACAGAGATGGTGGGGTCCTCTGTGGGTGCGTCACTGTGCTTCTTTTCCCACCTCCACATTCGGTGCCCGCTGGCTGTTAGCTTGACATCAACTCTGGTCAATGGGAGTCTTTACGGAGTCAACGCAATCGGAGGCTTCTGTGTCTCCCTGGGAGCTGGTGGTCAAGCATTTACCAGCACACCACTGGGACATTCTAGAGAATGAGCTGGATTTCGGTAGGGTGGTCAGGACAGAGAAATCTCTAAGGAGGAGGTGCTTTTGCCAGAACCTGAAGGGTGAGAGAAAGTTGATCGTGTAAGCACGTACCTGGAGCTTCATCCAGAAGAGAGAGCAAGGGCGAAGCCTTGAGGCGTGGTTCTTTCTGCGAGTGGAGAACAGACCAATCCGGCTGTTCCTAAGTGCAGGCGGCTACGGTGTGATGGGTGATAGGGAGGAGATGGGGAGGGGAGGTTGGAAAAGCAGGCAGGGACCAGACCATACAGTGCCGCTGGGGCCATGAGGGAGTTTGCATTTTATTTAAAGTGCAGCCAGAAGTCCTAGGAGGGGTGGCAGGTGCCTGGGATGTCCACTCGGATTCCAGGACAGTCCTGCCGGATGCCCACCTCTGGGCCACTCCACAGAGGTCCTGGTTCTGCCTCAGGGCTTTCTGCAGAACTATAGGGGGGCGGAGGTGGCAGGAAATGACCTCTCCTGGGGACCACCTTCAACCAGAGGTGATGAAAACTGGTGGGTAATGTCTCCAGCCTCCTGTTTTTCAGACGATAAGTCCTGGGGGCCTTCTGCACACTTCTTGGAGGCCCTGGTGTACTTGTGCTGTGCTGCCTGCCCTGATGATGTCAGGAAGGCCCCCTTCCATCTGCTCTTCTCTTTCCTTGGCTCCCTCTTCCTAATCCTCATGCACTGTTCCTGGGATCACCTCCCAGATCATCTACCTGTACTCGAGTCCTTGTCTTGGGCTCTGCTTTGGGGGGACCCCAACCTAAGACGAGGAGTTACATGGGTGATGTGAACATGGAACCCGCAGATCGGGAGTGGGTTGGAGAAGGCACTGTATCCACTTTTTCCTCTGCCCATGCCTGGGCCCTGGGTTTCTCCTTCCAGACTCTCCTTCCAGGTCCTCGAATGCGTCCTGATTAGGGACAGGCTAGTCCCTGAGCTGAGTGTGTCAGGCAGGAGATAAGTCAAACCCAGTATCACACTGTGGGGATACTGCAGAGACCCTGGCAGCGGCCTGGGGTTGTGCTCCTGATGCCGAATATTCAAGGCTGGCCCCTCACCTCTGACCCCATCTCGTCCCTAGGGTGTCCTGATCCTGTCCTCCCACCTGGCCCTAAAAATGCTGCAACCTGGATCTGATGGTTTGGCGAGCTCTCTGAGAGCCCCTGTGTGCCCAAATGAGGCTCGGCTTTATCCTCTGCAGGGAAATTACCGTCTGCCATGGGGAGCCGAGACCACCCTGTGGGCCCTGCCTGGGTCGAATAGGAAACCCAGCACTGCCTCGTCCTCAGTCTCCCCAGTTCAGCAAGGGTCATCGGCAGTGTCCCACGCATTGAGCGGGGCAAACAGCAGGAACCACTGCTGAAGCGAGAGCCTCCGCAGCGCACAGCCGTGTAGCTGCTGTCTCGTGTGCTCAGAGCAGCCTCCGTGCGCTCCTGTCTGAATGCTCCCCGGCCTGGCACCCCCTCAAAAAACCCCCACTTCCTTCTCCTAATGCACCCGCACTTTGTGCAGACCCTCCTTCAGGATGCAGGTTGGCCAAGGCAGCGGGCCCTGCTCCTTCTAGGACGGTCTTCCCTTGGCTGCACGCCTGGGAAAGCGGCCCAGGCTCCCTCTGCCCTGGGGGCCTGGCTCCCTTCCCCACCATCAGCCCCTCCTGCTTTTCCCTCTGAAGCTCTCCAGAGCATTCTGACTCATCCTGTGACTCAGGTGGAGTCTGTATCTGTTCCCACGTCCTGGACGGACTGGAGACCACTGCTGTGACCCATGGCTCAATGTTGGGGAGGGTACAGCTGGATTCCTGTATGTGCTGGTGCACGTGTGTGCACATGTGTGTGCCTGTGTGTGTGGTGGGGGCACACCTCCCCCTCCCCAGGGAGTGAGGGAGGGTGGTTTTCTATTCCTTCCCCACCTTATACCCCCTGACCCCTCAGGAGCTGACAAGCATGCTTCAAGCCCCCAGGATGCATAAAGGTTGGGGGGAGCTGCCTGGTGATCGTCACAAGATGATTATATTGTCAAAAGTGCTTTTTTGCAAAGAAAGTCCAAACTGAGGACCCCTTCTATCAAACCCTGAATCCTGGGATGTCCACGTAATAGAACTTGCAGGAACCTAGAGGCCGATACTTTGAGCTTAAAGATTGATTAAGAACCACATTCAAAATTACCCAGCAAGCAGGATTTGTATAGCAGTTTATTTGTGGCTTCAGCTGATCGGTTATTCCCCGTCCTCTCTCCCTGCCACCCTCCAGGCAGGACTCCTCCCCCCTCTGCTTCTGCTAGGCCAGTGCTGTCCTGTCTGGTGGCCCACAGCCACATGTCGCTATTGAGCAACAGAAATGTGGCTCATTCCAATTGAGGTGCTGTTTAAGTGTAAAATGCATACCAGATTTTCAAGCTGTGGTATAAAAACATGAGAACTATCTCATTAATAATTTTTAAAATATTGATTGCAGGTTGAAATAGTAATATTTGGGGTGTGTTGGATTAAATACAACATATTAAAATGAATTCCACCCATTTCTTTTCACTTAAAAATGTATAGAAAATTAAAGATGACAAATGTCATTTAAATATGTAATGGCTCATGTTTGTGGCTTGCGTTATGCTTCTGTTGGGGTTGGCCAGTCCTTGGGCCAAATCTGGATTGCTTTTATAAATAAAGTTTTATTGAAACCTAGCCAGGCTTGATCATTCACATAGTGTCGGTGGGCGATTACGCTCTATAATGGCAAAGTTGAGTATTTGTGACTGAGACCTGATGACCCACTGAGCCAAAAATATTGACTTCTAGCCCTTTAGAGAAAAAGTTTGCTGACTTTTGCACTGGACCATCAATTTCATGAGAGTGGGGATTATGGGTTTGACACAGAGTAAATGCTTGATAAGTATTAGTTAAATGAGTGAATAACCTAGTTAATTTTGGAGGGTTATTTCGTTGGAATTCCAGGCAGAGGGCCTAGTGTGTGCCAAGGCATGGGGTCAAGAGATAGAACTGGGTGTGCTGGTGATGGGGGTGTTTGGGGTGACCTTTTATAGAAAATTTGCCAGCTCTTCTCTAGACACTTTTATCAGCCTTCTTCTCGGTCCCTTGCCTTGTGTTTTCTTTCCCAGGCAACCTCCCTTCCGTCTACATGACTCCCAACACATCACTGACCAGCTCCAGACTCTCCACTAGCCTGGCCATTGCCTGCAGGATGAAGTCTTAGCAGGTCCTCCCAAGCTACACTGCCCAGCCCCTGAGTCTGCTGTTTTGCCATCTCCTCTCCTCTCCTGCGCTCCGGGGCCCCTCCTACAAGTGCCCCACCCATTCTGGTCTTCCTGCCTTTCTTCATACTGCTTCTCTGCCTGGAAACCTCTCCTTGATCTTTGCAAGTCAGATACCCACCCTTCATGGCTCAGCTCCAATATTTCTTCCTTGAGACATAATGTGGCATTTTGCCAGTTTTTGAGTTTCTTTTAAATGATTGTTACTCTGAGATAAATGATAGAATGTACTGGGCTCCCACAGCACTTTGTATCTTTTTATTTTATTTTTTTTCCACTTTTTATCTAGTACTTACTATGTATGCCAGACACCACGCTAAGCTGTCCTCATATATTGCCTTTTACAGTTCTCACACAAGTCTAGAAGATAGGTGCGATTTATCCCCATTTTACAGATAAGGAAACTGAGACTCAGAGATGTGATGTGAGAATAATGCATGGTGGTTGGTAGGATTCTAGAGCCCAAATCTGAATCTAAGATCTCTGTTCTTCCCTGAGGCTACTTCCTAAGGTTACTTCACCCACACCTGGGGCCCCTGGGTTCCTCCCACAGGGATTCCTACCCCTAGATCCTAGATCAGTCCTGCTTGGGTCCCTTCCTAGGTCAATCCTGACTGGGGACAGCCTAGTCCTTTCTCTGAGAGCTGAATGTGCTGGAAGAAGTAAGTCAAACGCAGCACTGTGGTGTGGGACCACTCCAGAGACCTTGCTGTGTCTGCTCACTGAGTCCCCATCCTTGAGGGTCCAAGACACAGGGTTTAAGTGTAAGTTAACTCTTCCTCATTTTTGGGTCTTGATGTAAAGGTCACTTCCTCAAGGAAGTCCTCCATGATTGCCTAGAGTGGGGTAGATCCTGGATATATGTTCTTATACCTTCCAGATCTTCTTCTCCTATAACTCATCACTCTTTTTTTCTTTTTCTTTTTGTAATGGCTCCTTTATCATTTGTTTCCCTGACTAGATTATAAGCATCACAAGGACAGGGGCTTTGTTCGTTGTTGTATTTCCAGGACCTTTCTCAGTGCTTGATGCATCCTAGGTGCACAGTGAATATTTGAATGGATGAATGAAACCCTGCTTGTCCTCTTTACCTGGTTATCTGCCTCACTAGTCTCCAGATACTTAGGGAAGCATAAAAGTGTGTGTGTTCCTGCCCCCTTCCCTCACTAAATGACTTAATGCTGAAGACACTGGTATGTATTGAAAGGAGACTGAAAGATTGATGATCACGAGGCCAGTAATGTCTGATCGTGAGCAGAACTCGAGACAGAAAACCCCTCCCTCAGCCTCAGCCAAGGAAACCCTCCTCACCACATGCCCTCGGGGGGCACAACCTGTGGCTGACAGACAACCCAGCTGAAGGACAGGGAGTGGGCAGGTCCCCTGGCAAGGGCAGTGAGCCAGGCAGACTCCACTTCCTGACCCGGCCCCCCCCCCCCCCCCGGGAGCTCAGGGAAGCATGCTGATCAGTGGTATCGGAGACAGCTCCAAAGAGGAGTTCGACCCCAGGCACAGACAAAAGGCTTCCCCCACTTTCTCCAGCTGCCTCAGTGGGAGTGGTTTGAGAATTTTAGTTTTCATCTGATTCAGAAGAGGTAGTGGCCAATGGGTCCTGCAGCGGCTGGAAGTTTTTTATCTGCCCTGCACATCCTCAGGCATCCTGGGGCTTGGCTGGTGAGCAGGAAGGTCAGACTGAGAATCACGTCTCACATGCATATGTTGGTCCAGGGCGACCGATTCATTCTGTCTTGCCTGGGACTGTCCTGTCTTTAAAACTGGAAGTCCCGCTTTCAGGGACCCCCTCGTTCCTGGGCGAATGCAGGTGACTGGTCACTCTGCCTGGGTGACTTTTGCTCTTCTGTGACTAGCTTCAGACTGGATGCCTCAGACTGGCTGTTGCATCACTGGGTGCCGGCCAGTTTGTCATCATTTTGGCCACAAGACTGTTGGCTTCTTTGGGGCTCTGGGTTAGTCTGGGGCTGGGGACAGACTGCCATCCCAGCTCAGGCCTCTGAATAAGGCCAGACCCCAGGGACTGGTATTAGTCCTTTTATATCCAGTGTTAAAAGACTGTGGGAGGTTCTGCAGAGGTTCCTACAGCTGCGGGGACCACAGAGAACCTGGCAGTTCCATTCTCAGAGGGTTTTTTGAGGTCTTTGAAGTTGACAATAAAGACTTAAATGTGCATCTGCTAAGTGACCTAGTAATTTCATTTTTTTTTTTTTTTGTATTTACCTGGGAGAAATTTAAAAAATATGTAAAACCTTTTAGAAAAATGTTCACAGCAGCTTTGATCACAATAGCCTAGTTCTGGAAATAGCCCAAAATATTCATCAACAGGAGAAAAGAAAATAAAAAGCTATGGTCTGTTTATACAATGGAATATAATTCAGCAATAAAAATAAATAGATTAGCGATACACACAGCAATGTCAGTGAATCTCAAAAAAAATCATGCTGAGGGAAGGAAGCCAGACATAAAAGCGTTCATTTGCATGATTCTACCGACGTGGAGTTCTAGAACAGTTGAAATGACTTACGGGAAAGACATCAGGGCATTGGTAGCTTCTGGGAGGAGGTGCGTTTATTGGGAAAGTGCATAGAGGAACTTTCTGGGGTGTTGGGAAAATTCTGTGGGTTTCTATTAAAATCGAAAGACTAATCTACTTAAAATCTGGGTGCTTCACTGATGTAAATTATACCAAAAAGTGGGAAAGGAGCCAGCTAAGGAACTGAATGTTTCTGGAGACTCTTAAAGACCTGCTACACCTCGTTAGTCTTTGGGATGATAGGCTTCTGGACAATGGATCTGGCCCTGCTCTTTGTGACAAAGGTGACACACGCCAACTCATGGTCGTGACTATTCCCGGCTGGGCTAGAAGATCTTTGAGGTGGAGACAGGTTATCAACTTGGTGTTCCCAGGGCCTGGCATGGGGATGGGCCTTAACAGGTGCAAAGGAAATTTTTTTTTTAAATAAATGAATAAATGAATGACTCTTTATGTATTTATACATATATAAATATATATATTTCATTTATTAAAGTGGAGTTGACTTACAATATTAAATTAGTTTCAGGTACACAACATTGTGATTCCATATATCTATAGATGATACTCCATAGAAAATTATTATGAAATATTGGCCCCATGTGAAACATTGCATCCTTGTATCTCATTTATTTTATACCTGGTGGTCTATGCCTCTCAATCTGCTTCCCCTGTCTTGTGCCCAGCCTTTCCCTACTGGTAACCACTAGTTTGTTACCTGTATCTGTGTCTATTTCTCTTCTGTTATATTTATTTGTTTGTTTTAATGTTTAGATTCTACGTATAAGTGAAAACATACAGCATCTGTCTTTCTCTAGCTGACTTATTTCACTAAGCATGGTACCCTTCAGGTCCATCCATGTTGTTGCAAATGGCAATGTTTCATTTTTTTTTTTTTTATGGCTGAGTAATAGTAGACAAAAGACTCTGAATGGAATTACTTGAAAGGAATAAGATGTTCTTTTTTTTTGGAGGTGGGGGGAGGTAATTAGGTTTATTACTTATTTTTAGAGGAGGTACTGGAGATTGAACCCAGGACCCTGTGCATGCCAAGCACGCACTCTACCCCTTGAGCTATACCCTCCCCAGGATGTTCTTGTACTTATGGGTGGTCCATGGTCCTGCCACCGGAAGAGAAAGTGGGTCATTGTGTTTTCATACAAGAAGGAATCAAGTTTCCTTCCGTCCTTCCTCCCTCCCTCCCATCTTCCTTTTCTTTCTTTCTCCTTCCTTCCTCCCAGTTTCTCCTTCATTGTCTTCATCCCTTCCCCACCCTGCCTCAGAGGACTATCCATTCATTTCAGGCCCTTTGGTTCACTGAGTCTTTAAGGTACAGTGTTTATGGGCTTTCAAGGGATCTATGAAAATAGCTCAGAGCTGAATAAGGAAAGAAAACTGCAAAGTCTAACAGTGAGTATTGAATTACTTGTGTATAAAACATGTCATTATGGAAACCAGTTCCATCCAACTCAACTCCTATGATTTCATAGTTGTATAAAAATTATACTCAGTGTAGGACATGCATATATTTTAAAGTGCTTTCAATATGTGAGATGGGGGAGCCTCCAAAAGGAAGAGGGACTAGGGGTTCCCAAGGCTTTCAAATTGCTATTCAATTGATTTATACTCGATATCGGGGGAAGTCATTTAAAAAAACATACAAGAAAATGGGAGAGGTGGGAGAGGACACAGGAGGAGAACAGAGTAGAGTTGTTGATGTAGAGAGTTATGGGGAATAACATTTCATTCATTTTTTACCAAAAAAAAAAAAAAGAATTGCAGGTAATATATATGTGCCTGGTAGTCAGAAAAATGACCCTTTAAAGATGTCCATGTCCTAATCCTTGGAACCTGTGAGTATGTCACCTTACAAGACAAAAGGGACTTTGCAGATGTGATTAAGGTTAATGATCTTGAGATGGGGAGATTATCCTGGATTACCCAGGTGGGCCCAGTGTCATCACAAGTCCTCAACACTGGGCTATGGGCAAAGGTAGACGTGACCAGGGAAGAATGGTCAGAGAGAGGCAACGCTGCTGGCTTTGAAGATGGAAATAATGGCCATTATTCAAAGAATGTGAGTGGCTTCTAGAAGCTGGAAACATCAGGAAATAGATTCTCCCCTGCAGGGCTGTGTTTTTTTGAGCCCATCAAAAAAACAAACAAACAAAAAACCAAAAACAGCCCTGCAGACACTTTGATTACAGCCCGTTGTCAGACTTCTAACCCCCACAACTACGAGATAATAGATATGTGGTGTCAGGGCCACTAAGCTCATAGTAATTGGCTATGCCAGTTAACAGCGGGTCCCCGTGGCATTCAGCTTGTACTCAGTGTTTTCTATGGGCCAAGCACTGTGCTGTGTACTTTGCATGTATGAGCTTTCTGGATTTTCATAATAGCTCCATGAAGTGACTACCATCATCACCCCTATTTTAGTTTTTTTTTTTTTGGAGGGGTGGGTGGTTAGAAGAGGTAATCAGGTTCATTTATTTAATTATTTATTTAATGGAGGTACTGGGGACTGAACCCAGGGCCTCGTGCATGCTGCGCATGCGCTCTACCTCTTGAGCGATATCCTCCTGGCTCACCACCCCGCTCACTAAGATTGAGTCTTAGAGAGGGTAAAGAAATTGCCCAAGGACACAGACCTTGTGAGGGACAGGAGTGGGATCTGAACCCAGGTTTGTCTGTTCCTGTGCTATGCAGTAGGGTGACTCAAATCAAGAGTGAAAGCCTTGTATAATTTTTTTTGGTCTCCAATCCAGGATGAATACGGTAAAGTCCGCCTTGGCAGAACCGCCGGGGAAAGATGGGTACAAGGCACTACAACGTGACAGTTCTTTAGGACCTCGTGTTTTCATGCTTGAAAAACCATCTCCTCTCTCTCATAAATTGTCGACAGGACAACATGCTTTAGAACTGAAGAAGCATCTCTTTTCACATAACCAATTACAGAACTCATTACAAACTCTTTTTATCTGTCCATTAAGGTAGACATAATTAAGGCGACATTTTGCTAAGCTAGTTTGAGTGTGTGCTTTAGCGTAATAATGATGGCTTTTATTTCTCTGAGACTCTTTCTAATTTGTCTTGGCTTCATCTCAGGCCATCTCCTGTTCTCCCTTGCTCTCTGCTCTCCATCAGAAAATCTTCAGCCCTGCATCCCTGCCACATTTCTAGTTAGTTTCTACTCATCCTTAGCTGTCCTCTTAAATCACACTTTCTCAAGGAGGCTACCCTGATGCCCTGATGAATCCTCTGGAATTCATCCCCCTTTGTCTTCCTTATCACACTCACTGGTACAGACAATCATCACCTGTATTTCCCACTGCACCATAAGCTCATGAAAGCAGAGCCTCATGTCTGTGCCATTTCCCACTGTGTCCCAGGTGCCTAAGGAAATGCTTGGCATGTGGTAACATTCAATAAATGTCCAGTGGGTTGGTTCGTGATCGATTTGGGTTGGCCTTTGTGCCTGACTGGCCACCACTGGTGTCGACTTGGACCTTAACGGCGGGGAGGCAATTTTGGTCCCACCCCCCACCCTCCACTTCCTCCTCCTCCTGTTTTGGGAACATGCACCTATACCCGTGTGAGCGTGCGCACGTGCAGAGGCTGAGCAACGTCTGTTCACATCTCCGCTCCGCCTTTAGGCCGGAGCCCCTGGGCCCTTGTCAGCAGACCAGGCCTCTGAATTGGTCTCTAGAGGGAGAGAGGTGTATCCAGGCTACTCCTGAGAGATGCATTGCTTCTAGGAGCATCTAGCCTCCTAGGGGGCCCTGGGGGTTATCTGTGCACCGGTCCATCATCTCTGTCTCTGACCAGCTCCCCGAGGGAGGCCTCCCTTTCCCTGAAGCTCACACCCTGGGACTCCATTTCTGCCATCCCTGCCCTGCTAGGGGGCCAGCAGGTGAGCTCATAGTCTCCCCCCACCTGCAGGGGAGCCTCAGTAGGCGGTTCTCTCCTTCCGGTGTCTCCAGAAGATTACCCGGAATTTCATGACTGCTGCCCAGAAGGCACCCAGCTGAGGGTACGAGGCCGAGCTGCCATCCCAAAGGGGGCCTGACCCCTGCACTCAGCCCTCTGGAGCAACCTCAGGTGGTCATTGCATAACCGGCAGTGAAACCCGTGCCACAGAGCAAAGACCTTTGACCGTGGAACCTTTGAGAAACAGACTGAGCCCAGGGTGATCTCTTGCGTCCCTGTTCCCAGCCTGCCTCAGCCCCACCCCCCCTCCCCCCATTCGGGCCTTGTTTTGGCCTTTGCCCTGAACCTTGTCCCTTCCCAGTGTCCCTGGCCTGCTCCACCTACTGCGCAGACCAATGAGAGCCTGGAAGATAAGAGTCTGACAGGGGTGGGGGTGGAAGTGCCTTGGCCTCTGGAGCAGAATTGCAGCCACCCCTCCTCCGCCTCGTGCCCCAGGACAGCTGTTCCTGACCCCGGAGGCTGGGTCTCTGCCAGCTGGCCTGCCTGCCTGCCTCCTTCATCTGCCTCCTGCTGCCTGCCCATTCTTGTTCTTCCGCACCTCACTTCCAGACCATTTCCCCTCTGTAGCCCTCCTCCCCTACTCCCTCACCAGAACGTGCAGAGTGTAAGTTAAGACTTTTGGAGTCTACAGCCTTGGGTTCCACAGCTGGTCATTTGACATTGGACATGAGACGCCACCTCTTTGGACCTCTTTTGCCTCATCTGTAAAATGGGTTTGATATCCCCTTTCTCACAGGGTTGTCATGAGAGTGACATCAGGCGATGCACCCATTGAATACATATTTCCTGAGCACCTGCTATGTGACAGGCACTGAGCTGTGTGCTGGGGTTACAGGGGTGAGTAAGGCAGAGTCTGCTTGGAAGGAGGCTACCATCTAAAGAAAACTCTCATGCATGTTTGCTGAGATAGCCAACAAGTAAACAGAGCCATAAATTCCCACCGCATGTCGAATGGTGCTAAGCAGCATACAGATGGGAAACAATGGTAGACGGCATCACCCTGAGAGCATCCTTAGCAGGGTTGGAGGGAAGAGCTGTTTTAGGAGATGGTACTAATGAGACCTGGAGGATGAGAAGGGGTCCACGACTGGAGGAGGGTGGGCTGGGCAGAGGGACGTCCTGAGGGATAAGACTCTGAAAGCAAGAAACCACCTGGAGGGTTTATAGATCAAAACGGGGGGGGGGGGGTGTCTTTGTGGCTTGGGGAAAGGGGAGCAGAAAACAAAATACACTGGCTCCTGTGGGCCAGTGGTTCTCAAACTATGGCCCCTGGATTGCAGCATCAGCATCCCCTGGGGCCTTGTAAGAAATGCACATTCTTGAACCACACCCGAATCAGAAACTCTAGGGGTGAGGTCCCGCAGATGGTTCAAGTTTGAGAATCTCTGCTAGACCAAGGGAAAGAGTTTAGACTTTTATCCCCCACTGTGAGAGAACACTATTAGAGAGCTTGAATCCAGGGAAAGAGGTGTCTAAATTGGGCTCCTAGCATCGGCCAAGGGCTGGAGTTCCCACCATCTTCCTCTCACTTTTCCACACCCCTGCCTTACAGTCTCCTACCCGAAGTCCCCTCCTAGGGCCTCTCTTTGCAGGGATTGTACCCTGTAGGGCCACTTGATTTTGCAAAGACCTGGATTTGAGCAACTTCCCTGTGGAAAGACCAGGAAATAAAACCCAGCAGACCATCACTTGGGTCTGGGAGCCAAGATTATTTGAAGGGGGGAGGCAGGAGCTACTCCCTTCAGGGCTCATGGGGCCAAGTACTGCGGGTCCCTCCTGTGTTCACGTTGCTCCTAAGGATGTTCTCCAGTGTGCGTGGCTGGCAGAGGGGGGTGTCCCTTTCCACTGCCTGCTAGGCCTTGGGGCCCCAAGTTCAGGAGCCTGCTGTCGAGCTGATAACCCCTTGCTGAGCTGGTTGAGAAGCTACAGCCCTGATGGTCTGACCACACCCACTGCCAAGGGGCAAATTTCAACAGATTATTTAGATAAAAATTGCTAAAATACTGCAAGAGCCAGGCAAAATAGCCGAAATACTCAAGCAACTAGAGCCAAACACCCAAATGATTTGGAAAAGTTCAGGCAACTCGATCGAAACACGCAGAGCACTCAGGTAGAGCTGTTCAGCCACCAGTGTGGGCGGAGGAGCACCGCGGGACTTGGCATCCATTTCCCGGCTTGGCTGTGTGCCTTTTAGAACTATCATGTCCTCTTCTGTAAAGCAGGGCCGGCAGCACCCACCTTGGAGGATCTGGGTCTGCTGAGAAGACTCAAAGGGCTGGAGGTGACTTGAATGGCAGGAGACTGGAGGGTCCAATTCCATGACTGGCTTCATTCACCGATCTGGTGCCCTGGCAGGGCTGGCTGGGCACAGACTCAGCTGGGACGCGCATTTCCACGCTGGCATGATGCCTCTGGCATGACAGCACCCTGTCCCAGGGAGTGAGATGGAAACGGAATGGTCTTTTTATGATGAGCTTTGGAAGTCATGTCGCATCATGTCTGCCTACCCTAGGGATTGAAACAGCCACGAGCCCACCCAGACTCAAGGAGAGAGAACCAGGCCCTACCTCTCAATGGGAAGAGTGTCAAAGAATTGATGGCTACGCTTTAAATCGGCCACACTGACCAGCCTTCCAGACTTAAGATGGTTATCACCAGACCTGCCCCCTGTCAGGCCTCTCTGCTCTCAGCCCCGATGGTTAGCAATCGGGAGGGTGCTTCCTATTGGATGGATGCAAAATCATCAGCCTCAGAATTCAACTGATCTTGGTCTGTGACCCGAGGAAGGACGTAGTGTCCATGTCCCCGCAGCACGTGGAGGTCAGCGGAGCTGGGGAAGGGATGAAAGTCATCCTCCAGGCTCTCCCTCTCGGCGCATTTAAAAAGCAGTCATAAATAGATGAGAGCCTGGGAGGTGTGATTGATTTGTTTTATGAATCACAGAAGAGGCCGTAACTCACGGGAGATTAGGGTTGAAGTCAGTTGTGTGGCTCTCGCATTACGCGTAGAGATTAATGACTTATTACACGAGGCCCCACCGTTAACCAGCTGGCCCACAGGGAGTTTAATAGCGGGGCCACACAGGCCGACTTTAAATTCTTGAACAAATGCTCCGGGCTTGTAGGCAGCCCTAATTCTCACCCATCAGTACCTGCCTGGTCAGAACCATGGGGGCTCAGAAGCTGGAGAGTGGCTTGCTTCCCTCTTGGGAAGAAGAAGCTATGGATTCCCAAGGATGCTCAAGACCTGTTTCCTTCCTGCCTCATTTATTTCCTGAGCAGGACTTCTCAGGAGGGCTGAGGGGTGATGCCGCTTCTATTACTACCACCAGCTAGCATTTACTCAATGTCCAGGTTCTGGGCTGAGGGCTTTGTGGATTCCCACTGAAATCTCATGGCAGCCATATGAGATCAGCATTATTGAATCCATTTTACAGATGAGAAACACGGGCTGTAAGCTGTAAGGACTCATGGACACATGGAAGGAGCACGGGCTGGAATCCCATGGAGCTGGGCTGGAATCCTGCATGTGTGCTTCCTTCACCAGCATCCTTGTTGTCTTGGAGCTCCAGTTGCCTCGCTGGTGAAACGGATAATGTCCAGCCTTTGCAGAGGAGTTCTAGGGCTATATGATCAAGGTGCCTGGCACTTAGGAGGTGCTCATTCAGGAGACAGCCCAGGAGACTGCTGGGGTTACGAAAGGGATCATGTGCTTCTAAGACAAACCTGGCATTCCATGGGTGCCTCTGGAACCATCTCTAGGAGGGGTCAAGGTGTAGTTCAATAGGGCTGACCTGATGGCTGGACAGAGGCTGGAGAAGGATGGAGGTCAGGTGCCACACTTGGCCACGTAGCAAAGTCTCCAGCTCAGAGTGCCCAGTGATGCATGTCGCAGGACGGTTAGGAGAATTCAGGGCTGGACTGGCAACTCTGGCAGCAGGGTGACGTCTGCCCTGACCAGGGCAGCAGCTGCCAGAGGTCTCAGCCGGGCCTGTGTCGGGGCTGGAGTCACTGTGTTGCTAGTGGGCACCCAGCAAGGCCACGGTAGTCCTTGGCATTCCTCATCTCAACCTGTCTGTTTGCCTTCATGTCTCAGCTTCTGCCTCTGCTTCCTTGACCAGCACACCAAGCGTGTGCTTGGCATGCATGAGGTCCTGGGTTCAATCCCCAGTGCCTCCATCAAGGGAAAAAGTAAAAGAATGTGGGTGGGGGTGAGTAATAGCTCGGTGGCAGGGTGCATGCCTAGCATGCACGAGGTCCTGGGCTCTATCCCCAGTACCTCCGTTAGAAAAACAAACAAACAAACACTAGCTTGGCATACAGTAAGTGCTCAGCAAATATTAGGTATTATTATTGTTGTTGTTTTGGGTGTCAAGCATTGGGTTTGTTTTTGCGATTACAGACGTGAATGTGTCACAGCCCGTGGCGTGGCTCCAAAGGACTCACATTCTAGAGGGACAGGCTGAACATTTGCCAGAAAATTATAATGCGATGTGTTTGGAGCTGTGACAGGGGAAACAGGGCACCGCGGCACCATTCAGGAGGGCTACCTAGGCCAGCCAAGGTCAAGGACAGGAAGCCACAGAAGACCTTCTAGGAGAAGTTCTCGGGTATGGCCAGCCCACTCCTCCAAGTCCTTAGAGCTTTGTCTTATGGGTTCTATCCCCCGACCCCAATTTCAGCTGACCTGTCATTGGATATTCTCACCGTTCTTGCCAAACCCCTCCTGGAACCGCTGTGTGTCAGCAGGTCCCTGCTGAACAGAGGCTGAGGTGGGGGGTGGGGACAGAGGTGAATCAGACGAGGGTCGGGCAGGCCCGCCACACCCTGTGGGTGAATCAAGGGGATTAAGAAGACAGTTACCATTTATAGAGGACTCACCGCGTGCTGGGAACTAGGTTAAGAGCTTTATAAACTTTGTCTCATCTGATTCTCAACTAACCTCTGGGGTCGGCACTGTTGTTACCCTTCACGGACACCGAACAGATGCTCTGAGAGGTGGCACAGCTGGTGCCTGGCATCGTCAGGGCTTGGACCCAGGTGGCTTGGCACCAGGACCCAAGCGCTCAGACACTGTGCTGTCCAGCCACCTGAATACCCTGTGGACACATGAGTGTCCTGAACCTTAGTCATTTCTCTTATTAATTATCACACTCTCGTATTTTAAAATAGCGGCAAAAAGTAAGAAAATAAAAGCCAACCACAGACAATCCAAAATGCAGAGACAATGTGACTCTGCTTAAAAAAACTTTTTTTTTTTTTTTTTTTTTTAATAACCCATTTCTCCAGCAAGATAATGATGCTTGACCCATTGTCTCTCTGGTCCATGGGATTATCCAAGGCTCCTGGTTGATTTTAATTCTTCAGAGAAGTGAGGGAGCTTGCTGGAATTCTAGCTCAATCCTTTATCAGCTGTGTGATTCTAAGTTAAACGCCTTGTAGCATTCACTGTTAGTGCACCCACTTTATCCGCCCAGATCCCTTCTGTGCACATAGGCCAACAGCCAGCCCACGTGCCTTCTGGCTGCAGGAGCCCCCTCCCTCAGCCTGTGTGCATGGAGAGCTAGTTGCACGGGGCAGATATTCTGCAGCTGGTTCCCCAGTTGGGACAACTTTGAGGTGTGACCCCTAATGTTTGCAGAGCCTCCCTGTGGGACGGAGCCTGACACCCCCTCTGGGGGTCTTTGTCTCCTAGAGCACCCCTGCTGAGCTCCTGCCCCTCCCAGCTCTGTTTCTCACCACCCCGCCACCTCTTCCTGGGAATGCCTTCAACCATTTTTGTCTCAGTCAAACCCAAATTGATGGATATCCCACAAAACCCCCGGCCAATACTCTTCAAAAATGTCAAGGTTGAGAAGTTTGAAGTCTGCTCATCTTATGCCTTCATTACAGGCCTTCCTGGCTGGTCTCTGGGAGGAAATCAATAAGATAAAGGAGTCAAGTTCATTAGATGTGGTTCATTCACATCCGTGTTCCCTGGAAAAACAAGCAACTTGAATGATCAAGTTCAATATCGTGTGAATTAACATCAGGACGGGGCAGAGAGTAACGTAAAACTGTGACATGACTTATTGTGCTTTTGACGTTCAGGGTACCCCTCCATAGACAGGCCACTGGGGGTTATAGGACCGAATCCTCTACCAACTGACCCTGAGCAGAGCAGGAAGGACATCAAGAGACGGCTTTTCTTGGGAGGAGAGTGACAGGTTACTAGGGACTGATTATGTGATATAAATAATGTTTGGGAGAAGTTGGTCACTTTCTCCGTTGCATGAGCATAGCTGTTGTATATATCTACTTTTAATGAGAAATCAGTCTCATTTTGGGAAATTGAAGAGAGAGCAGTTATCTTAAGAGGAAAATTGAATCAGAAGAGCCAAAATAGTAAGTATATGCGTATCAATCGCATTTCACTGATGCCATTACGTTTTGTTACTGTTTTATTCAGAACGTATCATAGGTCTCCTGATATAATTAATAAAATTTAATCACTTTTGTTGTTAAAAGAAATGTCAAGGTTGAGAAAGACAAAGGAAGACTGAGAAAATGTTTCTGCTCAAAGGAGACTAAAAAGACCTGAGAATTCAACACAGTTCAAGAACCCATCCGGGATCTTTATAAATAGCTTATAAAAGACATTATTGAGATAATCGGTCAAATTTGAATATGGACCGTGCAGGTAATAGTATTGTAACAGCCTTAAATTTTGTGATTTTGAGAACTATACCTTGATTATATAAGAGAGTGTCCTGGTTCTTAGGGCATAAACGCCAAAGTATGTGGTCATAAAGGTGCATGAGGTCTCCAAGTAACTTTTACATGATTCATGAGAGAGAGAGAGAGAGAGAGAGAGAGAGAGAGAGAGAGAGAACAGTAAAAGTTAACAACTGGCACATCTGGTTGGGGATATAGAGGAGCTTTTAGACTGCTGTTGCAACTTCTCTTTAAGTTCGAAATTGTATCAGAATAAAAGGAAACTTTGTTTCAGAGTCTAATTTCAGGGACTCCAACCTATATACTGTCTGAGCCTCAGTTTCCTCAGTTGCTAAATAAAGACCAGGGTCCTTACCCACCTAGACCATGGCCAGGCTTAGAGCAGCAGGTGTCTGAGATAAGCCTGGCATGATGACCAGAGCCTGTATCACCCTAAGTACACATCCTGGAACACAGGGCTTGGGAGGCCGGCGGAGAGCTCCCAACACCTACTGCAGGGGCCTCAGAGAAACACGCTGTGTCCCCAGATGTCTCTCTGTGCCCACACTTACCCCGCGTAGCCTGCCTCTTTGCAGAACCCTTCCTGGTCCACAGCTGTGGTCAGTGATTTTTTTGTAGATTAAAAGAAACTCTGGAGGAGAGAAATTTTCCCTGGGGAGATCAAAGAGCCAGCCTAACATAAAAGAAACCATATAAAACTATATACATTAGGAACAAAACAAAACCAAAAAACCCAACCGGGAGCATGAAGCATATGTCAGAGTCGGTAAGTTTGGACTTCAGCAATCTTCTCTATAGAGTTGCCAACTGAGGCAAGAATGTCGCCTTGTCCAGGAAAGGCAGCCGCATAAAAGGGAGATTTTTATGGACTTTGGCACAAGGATGAGGCAGGAACTATATGTCCAAAGCTTTGTGAAGAATCTCTAGGACTGATGTGGTTTCTTTTACCCCTACTTTTAATCAGTTACTATAAGTTAGGCTTTAAGTGGAGAAACAGAACGAGCAGGAGAGAGGTATGAAGATTTATTGTAAGGAGTTGGCAGATGAGAGACTGAGGGCTGGCTCGGCCAGTCTGAAATCCATAGCGCAGGCTGGAACTCTGGGGCATGAACTGAAACTTCTGTTCATGAGCAGAATTTCTTCTTCAGGGAAACCTTAGCTCAGCTTTAGTGGTCTATCAGCTAATTGAATCAGGACCACTCAGTTACACAGGAAAATCCCCCACACTTAAAGTCAACTGATTATGGACTTTAATCACATCGACAAAATACCTTCACAGCAACTCCCAGATTAGCGTTTAATTAAATAATTGGGCACTGTAGCCTAGTCAAGCTGACGTGTAAAACTGACCATCACAGTCACCAATACCAGGTCTTCAGAATCCCTCCCCTCCTCTCCACTCTTGTTTACAAGCCCCAAGGTCAGTGGCTTTTCTCTGGCTTGCCAGCATCGGGGCCCATCATCTCCAAGCCAATCCAGTGTGACATACTCCAGATCAGAAGTCACTTGTTTCTCCCCATCGATTATGGGATAGATACTCAAATCTTAAGCTGGGCAATTACCACCCTTTATTTTGTACCAAAGCCCCAACCCCATCTCATCTCTTTCACACCTCTCTTTCTGCAGGTAATGAAAATAACTGACATTTCTTGAACATCTGCCAGTTCCCAGGCAGGCATTTGTACCAAATGCTTTGCTATACACTCTCTAATTCAATGATCAGAACAACTGTATTATGCATATGGGGAAACTGAGATGTGGAAAGATGAACCTTTCAGTCACACAGGTAGTAACTGTACAATCCCACAAAGTAGGACACCACAGTCCATGACTTTGGGCACTACATTATGCTGCCTTTTTGAGGGCTGTCTTCTCATTTGGCCAATGATCTTCTGCTTATCCTCCAAAGCCCACTTGAAATGTCACCTCCTCTCTGAAGCCTTCCGGATTTCATTGAATTTGCAGTCCTCTCTTGTGTGCCTTCCTGGTTCTTGTCTCACTGCGTTTTTCATGCCCCTTTACTATGATGATCTGCTAGCATGGCTGCAGTTTCCTTCCACTGGATGTGAGCCCCTCATCTGCTTCCCAAGACTCAGTACAGGGTCTGACCCATCATTGATACCAATGATTTTCATCAAGAATTAACTTATTTGGGGACTTATTATCTCTCTCAAGGCCCAGCTAATGGCTGGCAGGGCTGACAGCCTTCAATTACTCTGCTTTTTTTGTCTCTATCAATGTGTTCCTGCAGTAAAATAGGTGTTGAATTCTAATCCTCTCAATGGCCATTGTAGCAGAGTGATGGCCAGTTGTACACTGTAAACCAATTAACCAGGGTGTGGCAGCAGGTGCCTCTCCTACCTAAAGCAGTTGGGTAGGTGCCTCCATTGCCCGCTTCCTCTCAACTATATTTCTCAGTGTCTTAATGGCTCAAAATTCTGGGAATTATTGGATGTTAAAGCAGTTAATTGCCTGGGAGGTTGCGAGGGTCCAAGCGTCGATGATGTGGTGCTCAGCAGTGTGCCTATCTGAAGCTTTCTGGCATCTCTAGGGGCCCTAATTTGCATATGACCCTGAGGTGCTTTCTGGGACCAAGGAGCCAGCAGAGACTCCAGTGCACCAGGACCAAGATTCTTGGATATGAACATCAGACGCTGTGGTCAATCTTTTCGATTTGAATTTTTGTAGATTATAATAATATATAATATAAAGTTAATGGACTCACCCTGGGGTAGGTGAGCTTCCACATGGCCGAGATGAGTTTTAATAGGAGGTGTCATTTGACTGTCAGCCAATCTAGCCTCAGAATGACTTGTGCCCAAGTCCCCAAGACCCCGGGTAGGATGCACATAGACTTTGCCCTATGTGGGGAATGCCTCTTACTTGATGGCTTGCTCAGTAATATGTACCCTTGGTGCGAATGAAGTCCTCTCAACCCAGGGAGAACACCTTCATGGGGAGAAGAGCCAGATGTGCCCACTTTGGCTGGGAGCGGAGGAGTGATGCCTAAACGGCCCGCCATTAAGTCCAGTATCATGATTAGCCTCCCATCCATGAGGATGGCTAGTCATCACAGGAGGATTTTAATGGTGGTCACCCAAGACCCTGAGGGGGAAAAAGAGAAATCTAAGCCCTTGTAGTTCTTTTTATCCTGCTTGGTGGCCTCAGAGTCAGTCGCTGGCCTCATCCCCGCTGCAGTTGCGACTGGTCTGCCTGGACTTGCATGGCTTCTCCGCCTTCCTGCACCTGTCCCAGTGCCCCGTCCTGAGAGCTGCATGCCATGGGTTCTCGGGACTGGGAATTTCCCAAGGGTGGGGACTGTCTCAGTCATCCGTGTCACCCTGACATCCAGCACAGGGTTGGGCACATCACTGGTATCCAGTAAAGACTTGATGAATGAAAATGAGGCACAGATCACAGACAAGACCCAGTTGCTTCATCCTTAGAGACAAGGTGGTTGGCTAAGATCTGCTGTAATTTCCCTTCTGTGCAGATACAGCTCAATGTCCTCAAGGCGATGAAGAAATCTGGCACAATCCAGGTATTAATTTTGTGTTGCCAATTATGATGATAATAAGAATTCTCCTTCACGCCCTAGTATTCTGGCTTGAATGTCTCAGATGGGTATTTTCCAATTCTCCTGTTTGCGCTGTACTCTAGGGTTGTGGCCTTGATCCTCCAGAGCACTGGTTTGGGAGTTTGAATGAGTCAGATGGACTGGATGGTAGATTAGCTGGGAGAGTGTAAAAAAAATATGAAACTCAAGGCCAAAGAGACTCAGTTTCATCATGATTTATCATTTACTGTTTAGGTGGTTTGGGGTGAAAGGAAAAAAACAAAAATCCCTAACCTCAGTTTCCACATCTATATAATGGGTATAGTCATATCTACCACATAGCATTGTTCAGGGTATTAAGGAACTGTAGGAAAGAGCCTGAGATAGGGAGCTCAGGCTGATGGAGGAGGTAGATAAGTAACCAAATAATTGATCTGTGAGAACTGTATCCTGGCAGAAGTCAGTCCAAGTGTGGGGTCTTTAATTATTAGTGCCCACCCCATGCCATGGCTTGTGCAGGGCAGAGGGGCCACGATGGTTTATGCCCACACCTGTGTAAGTGTGATGCTCTCGGCTCTCCACAGCCCTTGGCCCTAGTGGATCCTGGCTTGGGCTCTACAGCTTTGTCATCAGACAATGATGAAACAGCTCTTTGAATGTAAGGTCCTGCACAAACGTGTGAATTTAGTTCTGAATGCACGTCAGTCACAGGAAATAGAAAATAATAGCTTTGGGGAGGCAGCATCTCAATGGCTGCAGAGGGCACCGGCTTCTGGACGCATGGGGGAAGCATGCACTTGCCTTGAGATGATCAAAACCTGTCCCTCTACCAAACCACATGCAAAAGGGGCACACTCTGTGACCATGTTCAAGTTGGAGGGTTCAGAGAGTAAAACGGAGGCGGGGGTCAAGGTAGAGACCAGGACAGGAAGTGGCTGGTTGGCCCTACTAGACCCCTCCCCCTGCCCCAGGAGAATAAAGATGATTCTCACAGGGAACATTCACATGCCTGGGAGTGAGTTCAGGCTGAGGGCTGGTCTGTGAGCCTGTGGGGAAGGAAAAAGGGCGGTGGGTACCAAGAGCCTGGTGAGTGAGATGTCAGGTGATCCAAGCCAGGTCCCCTGACCTCTTTCTGAGCCTCGATTTCTTCACTCAAAAGGATGGTGCTGAGCTATGTGCAGCAAAAGGCAAAACCAGGATAGTTGTACAGTTCTTTGATTACACAAATCACTGAATAATAGCATTTAATTATTTATAACGTGTTTTGAGATCTCAGGATGAAAGCTGTGGGGGCTGTAGCATGTTATTAACCAGTTGTCAACCACCTTTGTTCAGGTAATAGACTTAATTACTACATTAATTGGAAACAGCGGTGGCGAGGAGTGAAGGACCTCCCGTCCTGGCTTCCTCCCCACCCACTTCCCAGCTCTCCCTGCCGGTCCAGGGTGGGGGAGTGTGTCCACCTGTTCTGAGCCCTTTTCCTTACCTGGGGTCCCTCCAGCGCACCCAGCCTGTGCTCCCCCCGTGATTATCGCCCAGGAGTGCTTTGTGTGCCGGCACTTTCTGGGCTTTTTGGGGTTGATGAGGCTGCTCTCTGCTGTCCCAGTGTATCAATCACCAGCTCTAACTAGACTGTAAATGTCGTTGTTTTTTTTTTTTTCTTTCCCCTTAAGCTTATTGCAGGTCACGTGGCCGATATGTAAATCTTAGTCCCGGGAGCAGTTTAATGGCTGTGGTGACCACAGGTAGTAACTCAGGCTCCCCTATAAATGGAAAATAAAAACAACAACCCATTACTGATGATGGTAGGTCTGCAACCTGCACGGGGAGCGTCATAAAGTTGAGCGATGGCTCCTGTGCTCCGCTGAGGACAGGGCGGGGGAGGGGCTCCAGGTGGCGGGAGAGCAGATTTGTGACCTGCCATTTCCAGGTTGTCTTTCCCTCCCTGTCCTGGTCCAGCACAGCCACAGGTGCTGAAGAACTCCACCTGCCCTCGCAGCTGGCAGGAAGCGCTTCTCATCCTGCTCCATCTCCGTCTACCTATGAGCCTTGCCGCCCTCATTCTGAAGCTAGTGTGTGTCCCGAGGGGCTGACTGGGGTCACTGCAGTCCTGTGGTCCCCCTCGCTTGTGCCACCAGCTTGAGAATAGCAGCCTGACAGAGTGGAAGTGGACGTGGCGATGTCTCCGTGTGTTAGTGGCTGCTGAATCCCCAGCATTTAGAGCCAGGTCTGGCATGTGGTAGGCACTCAAATTTTTTGTTTTGAATGAAACAATGAATGAGTGAATAAGTGAAGTCTCTAAATTCGGTGGCCCGGGTCTCCGAATCCCAGCTGCTCTGCTTGCTAGCTGCTGTAAAGTGGGAAAGTTACTTAACCTCTCTGAACTTCAGTTTCCTCATCTGTAAAAAGGAGATGAGATGCCTATATCCCGGGCTTGTTGGGGAGGTTAAAGCAGAAGACATATCTAAACACGCCTAGCCCTGGCTGGCACTTGTGTTACTTCAGGATGACAAATGAGGATTATTGAGGCTTTGGGAGGTTAAGAGGTACACCAGTGTTTTCAAGGAGTGGAAAATGTTGCAGGGAGAACACAGGTGTGCTGAGTCATTCAGATTAGGCTCTTGTCACCGTTCTAAGTGATGTCACAGCTATCAGAGAGGATTGGTGGGGATCCAGGTCCACCCCTGGGGAATTCAGGGACCCTCAGAACCTGTTCAGATCTGATATCCACTTTATCAAGTGTCTATTGATGTCTGTGGTCAGTGGGACTAGACTTGGGGATAGGAATGAATAAAACCCCTGTCCTCAAGGGGTCACAGTCTGCTGGAGAACATAAAGGCAGTGAAAATGACAGTGGCATATGAACAGATCAGAATGGTGTTGTGCACAGAGCTTTGCAGGAACTCACAAGTGGGAGGGTCTAACTTTGTTCAGGGGTATCTGGGAAAGCTTCACCGAGGACAGGATGCAAGATGAGTCTTGAATAATGAGAGGAAATGCTTTTCTAGTGAAGCTGGAGTATTAGAGATAGAAAAAAAATAGGGCATGATGTGGAAGTGTAAATGTACATGGAGATTTCATGGACCAATGAATGGTGTGGAGTAGAGGTAAATGGAAGAGGAGGCCGATCAGGCTGGGCTAGATAATGAAGGGCTTGTAGGCTATTCCAAAGATGTGCTTTTTATTAAGAGCACTGGGGAGCCCTAGATGACTACAAGCACAGAGAGTGACACGGCCATACTTATGATTTGATAAGATGACTGTTGACTGACTGGTGAATGAAGCAAAGGACTTCAAAACTGGGCACAGTGAACTCAGGTTAAGATGCGAATGAAATGAAGCTGGATGTGTACGACATACCTTGCTCTCTGCATGTGTCATTTTACTTACCCTCCAATGTAGCTATAAGCCAAGGAATGCCAATGGATGCCAGTAACCACCAGAAGCAAGGAGAGGCAACTGTAAAAGAGAGCCTGTCCCTGCCGACATCCTGATTTTGGACTCCTGGCCTCTGGAGAGGTGAGAGAACCAGAAATTCTGAGGAGTTGACGGGAGTATCATTTTGGTTCTATCCACATGGTGTCGCTGTTGAACACCTGTCTTGTACAGCCCAGGGAGCCCTGGTACTCAGATGCAATGATACCCTTGCTGGCCTAAATCCCTGCACAGCTCACAGAGGTGGGCTTCAGCTGTGTACAGCAGGCTCTCGTTGCAGCAAGACCCCAGCAGTTGTATTCCTGAGCCCTTATGCAGGGGAAGGTAGATTGTGTCTAAAACTGTTAAGGAATTAGTCTTCTTGATTTGAGGTTATAAAAGCTCCTGCCCTTCTCCCATCCCTGGAGGGTGCTGATGGGAAGGCATTTAACCTGGGGAGATCAGGGCAGGGTCTAGTTACTCCCACAGGGAGGCCTTCCTTCACCCCTAAACTCAAGTTGGGGCCCCTCTCTTAGAACCCTACATGGTGTTCTGTGCTTTAGCATCCTCGTACCTGTTGCATCTGCACTCATGTGGTTATTTGTATGATTTTTTGGTATAATGTTTCCCCCTAGCTGGGGACCCCATCGGCTAGGTACCAGGAATGTTTTCCCACTTCCGCGTTCTCAAAGCCCAGCACAGAGTCTGGCACTTAAGGAGAATTTGGCACAAACCTCAGCTCTTTTGCGAACTATAGTGGCTGTGAGATCTGGGGCTGCAATCTCCCTAAACTTCTGTTTCTCCATCTGAAAAGAGGCAGTGAAGATACGCCCACTTCTAAGGGATGCTGAGAAGAGGGACTAACACGCAGCGCGGGAAGCGCACCACGCTGCCGGGCACAGAGCAGACACTCCCTGGACAGTCATTTAAAATGTCCGAGCCCCCGCCCTCCTTTCCTTCTTTTCTTGCCTCCATCCTCTTACTGCTCACTTCCCCACCGTCTAAGAGTTTTGTGTGCATGTATGTGTGCAGGTATGTGTGTGTGTGTATTTGTGTGTGTTGCGTATGTGATTATGTGCATTTTTGTGTACATGTGTATGCATGTGCTTGTGCCTGTGTGTGTGTGTGTGTGTGTGTGCATGTATTGCGTGCATGTTAAGGGGAGCATGTGTGCTCACCTCCAGCACAGAAGGCTCTCAGCCTTGAGGAGTAGGACTGTGAATAGATCTTGGGTAGAGGAGTCTTTTGCTGCCAGCTCAGGGGCCCCGCTGCCGGGGAGGCCTGGCACCCGAGGGCATGTCAGGACACTGTAGTCCTCAGAGCTGTCCTCACCTGCCCTGGCCTTAGCTCCACCCCCACAAACACCTACAGGGGAAGCGGCCTCAATTGTGAAGAGGTCTGAGTACCCATGTAGCTGAGTCCATCGTTTACCTGCGTCATCCTGGGTCTCCTGTGGCTCCTCCTGGCCTCTGGGCTTGGCGCGAGAGGATTGTGTAGGTGGAGAACATGGCAGGTGGTGGTGGGGCTTCCTTTCCTCCTTTGGGAATTGCCAGATGGCAGTTATCAGGGAAGACCCTAGAGATGCCACCCATGAGTGACCTTGGCACGTTGTTAAGCTCTTGGTGTCTCAGTGTTCTCTTCTGTATAATGGGAATTTTTGAGTTAAGAGCAGAAGAGAGAGTCTTAGACAAAACAGACCCCCAGGCCAGGTAGCCAAATGAGTGAAGTGGGCTAATTTTAGTGGGAAAAATGCTGCAGGGAAAAGATCCTGACCCAATGGGGCAGATGCTTTTCAGCTGCAGCCAGCTGCTGCTGGGTGAGAAGTCATGCTCAGAGCTGCTAGCTCTCCAGTGACTTAAAAGAAGATAAGTATGGATTTTTACAGGAAATCCTGCAAATTTTCATGTTGGCAAAACATTTGGAGTTTCTTAAGACATTGCGTGTGGCATAAATAAAACATCCCTATGGTCCAGATGTGGCGGTCAAGTCAGTCTTTTGTGATGTGCATATACTAAATACTAAATAATACGTATATTTTCAAATTGGGAGCTGCTTCCTCTGGGATAGAAAGGGAGAGAACTGGGGAGAGGGAAGAGAACAGACAGAAGATGTGGAGGAGGAAGGGGAACTGGAAAGAGTTAAGAGCTTGAGAGACAGTGAAGGCAGAGCTCCACTTGTAGGGGTGTGCTCTTCCTCTGTCTGGTCCCAGTGTGGAGCCCCCAGGAGGCACCCAGCCCCTTGTCTCCACTGATGCAGGTAAGAACCAGCCCACTGCCTCAATGTTGGGGCGTTCAAGATGGGGGCTACTAAGGTGTCTGAATTTTCACATTTCCTTCAGGGATCGGAGGGTAGGGGGCTCCTATCCTCCCAACGACCATCACGAGCTGCAGGATGTGGTGTCCCCAGAATAAAGAGGGTGCAGTTCAAAGGTGGAGGGATTCTTGAGGTGCTCAGTCTGGCATCTGATGTCACCAGACTAAATCAGATGACCCTGCAGTTGGGTTTCCAGACACCCTCCAGTAGCTGATAGGGTGGGGACCAGGGTGGGAAGTGGGGCGTGTGTCAGAGAGCTCAGCTGCCTGCCTCCTCAGATGCTGTCTTTCAAATGCATCTCAATCAGGGTCTGGAGAGCTGAAATGCCCTGGGCAAGTGACTTCAACTTCCCGAGTCTCAGTTTCTTCATCTGTAAAATGGGATAATAACAGCTGACTCTTACATTTGTTAGAGCGTCTGCTAGGCTCGTTTCATCTGGGCATTTGCCAGTGTTACCCAGAACTGATCACCATGCTTTCTTCTCCTCCAAGGAAGGAGAATTTCCTGCTTTCAGAACCTTCCACCTGAGCCTGGCTCTGCTCCGTCTTCCAGAGGAAAGACCCAAGATGTCTCTGGCCTCTGGATCCTTTGTTCATGCAGGTCGTCTGTTGACACGTGTAAATGTAGAACTCAGCCCACTCATTCCTAAAGAGCTTAAGCTTCTTCAGGTTTAGGATTGGCAGAAAGAGAGGCAGAAGGTGGTTGAGGTTGACATGGAAATGGGAAAAAACTTGGAGAGAAGCTGCAGTGGGAATGGGTGAAATGTGAACGAACTAGGCTGACAGTGTTTTTTGAGCGTTTTTTATGATTCCAGGCACCTGGGACAGTGGCGAACAAGGTGATCTGTGATCCGCTCCTGGAGCTCACAGGCTCTAAGGGAAGCCAGACCCTGAGCAGAAATGGCACATGTGGAGAAAGCTACAAAGGGAGATGTTCAGGGTGCTATGGGGGTGAATCCAAGGAAATCTAGCATAGTCTGATGCAGTCTCCCAAATGAAGTATGCTGGTATTTTAAATTATAATACTCATAATTACTAACAATTACCAAGGGCTCACTATCTGCCAGGCGTTTTGCATGCATGACCTCATCAAATCCCCAGAGCAAGAAGCCATGGAAATACATATTTTAAAGAAGCTGTGGCTCTGGGAGGTGAAGTAATGCCTGCGGTCACTCGGCCACCCAGCGGTGAAATCAGAGTTGCGTTTGAGACCTCTTGACTGTCTAAACGCACAGACACGGGGAACTCTGGGCTGCAACTAGTTCTGCTTGGAGGTTGGCAACCTGAATGACACCAAAGGCAACTCCAAGGGCATGAACGCTTCTCATAAGGTAGGAAGAGAGATGCTGGAAAGGTAGACACACTTGAAGGAAAGGTGGGAAATGAGGGAGGGCTACCTCTGTCTCTTCTCCTTGTCTGGTCACCTTGTTGTCACCTTCCTTCAGGGACACACAACCTCTGGATTCACTCAAAATTCCTGGGAGGGTATTTCTCTTGGAGGCTCATACCACATATGTAGTTAGATTTCCTGTACGTGGTTTGAACGTTCCCTTTATATTTGATGTCCGTTGAAGTTGATGAAGTGCCTGAGGTCTATTCCTCTAAAGAGTGAAGGATGAAAGAAGTTGCTTGTCTTCCAGCTCTCTGAGCTGCCACCTTGGATTTCATGGAATGTCCCAGAGACTGGTCCTTCAACTCAGCGAATGAGGAGGGAGCCAATGTTTGAGATCCTTCCAATGTTCAGACAAAGCCAGAGCCCCAAGAGGAGGAGAAAGAGACCCATGGCATAAAATCTTCCTAGACTTAGGGATTTCACGAAGCCTGGCCACTGGAAGGGTGACTGGTGTTGGAACTGACTTTGTTTCCAGGCTGTGGGGTTGCTTGCTTGTATGCCTGCGGCAAAGGCATCCTGCTGGGATTTGAGCCTTCAGGCAGGGTGAGGGTTGAGTGACTATTCACTGGGCCTGGCTGAATCTGAGCAATGAGACGAAGAGGCACGAGGCATATATTAAGAACCAAATTAGACAACTCTTTGTGGTTCTGAATGTTCAGATACTTTTTTTTTTAAACTTCTGTTTTCTCTCTTCAACTGGGAAGTGATCAGAACCAAAACTGAAACTGGTGGCATCTAGAAAGGAGGCTGATTTCTCTGTAGGGAAGCCTAGACTGGCCAAGGTGAGACTTGGGTGCTGGGTCAGCTTGGTGAGGACTTCATAAGACACCCCAATAGTTAGTAGTACATTCAGCGAGAATGGATGGCCCCTTTCTCTAGGCCAAGACTTGTTCTGGGAACTGGAGATTCAGAGGTGATGAAGGGACGAACGTCCCTGATCTCTCAGGACCCCAGGGGCTGATGCCAGAGGGAATACAGAGTCAAATAAAATATCCCTGTGTGAAGGTTAAACAAGTTTTATATAATAAAATGCTGTTGGTTTTACACGGAGAGGAATGACTAATTCTACTCAGTCAGAGGAGGTGGTTGGGGCAAGTTTCAAAAGCTTTGATTTCAACTCTATGGGGGCAGGGGAGGGAGATAGCTCAGTGGTAGAGGGCATGCTTAGCATGCAGGGGGTCCTGGGTTCAATCCCCAGTACCTCTGTTAAAAATAAATTAATTAACATAGATAAATAAATATAATTACCTCCCCCTCAAAAAGTAACAAAGTAAAAAAAAAATGTAAGTTTCTCTTAAATAAAATAAACTCTAAAGAATGTGTAACCTGAATAAATCTTGACATCCCATATGGCTCAGTCCAATTTTAGGGTTGTAACACAAGAGAGAGTGAAAAAAGTAAATATAGTGTTTGAAAGTAGTTTGAACCTTTATTCCGTTCCTGGAGGAAGTGCTAAATGGGAGCGGGCTACTCTTTAACATCCCTCCATGCAGTTTCCCCACTCAGTATCCTCTACAGTGGGCGGGGGGGGGGGGGAGTGCCCCCAAACCCGCGCTGTCTTCTAGTCTCACTCTTCCATACCACAAGCTTTGCCTACTCTGAAGGCTCTGGTATTATAAAAAAACAACATATGTCTATATGTCTGCTCTTTGTCAAATGGGTAGCTCTGTCTCCACATTCCATGGACATCCTAATGAGGACTATTGCTCTGATTCTTCTTCCTAAGGAGGGAGGGGAGAAGTTCTGGAACACTCACATTTTAATTCTTTCTCTTCCTATTGCAGTTAAATGGGGTCTCACTAAGTTGAGAATTGGGGAAAAGGGCCCCCTGGCAAAGAGGCACCTTGTCCAAAGGCATGAAATACCGTAAGAAAACATAATGCATTTAGGTGTGAACAGAGCTGGGGATCCTTATGAGGAAGTGGGAGAGGTGTAAGGTTGGAGAGGTTAAAAGGAACTGGATTGTGAATAACCTTAAGGCTGATGACTAGGCATCTGGGCCTGATCCTAAGAGTAATGGAATCCATTGAAGGTTTGTGTGTGTGTGTGTGTTTGTGTTTAATTTGGGTAAGATGGGATCAGTTTTGCATTTGAGAAGGAGAACTCTTGGAGACTTGTAGGAAGGTTGGATTGGATGCAAGGAGAGGCCGGTACACCAGACATGGAACTGTTGCGAACACCCGAGCATGTGACCTGGACTGGCGTGACCACGGTGATGGAAAGGAGGGGAGGGACGCCCGTCAGAGCTACTTCAAGCAGGGGAAATGGCTTCACATGCTCACCGTGCTTCACTCACTTGCCAAGCAAATGGTCGTGAAAGAGGGTGTTGGGTACAGCACACGTGGATACCCTATGTCTGGACACCCAGTCTGTGTGCCCAGTAGGGTGATTGCAGGTTATTACAAGTACAGGCTTGGAAGCCTCCTTCTGAAGAAATGGACCAATGGATTCAGAACATGCATGTGGGTGGGGCTTATCCATATCTCCAGCTTTCCTGCCCACTTCCCACACAGACTCTGGTCTCCCAGGACCAATCTGGCAGCACTGCCCTCTTTCTCAACCCACTGCTCCTCCCTGCTGGGCTTGAAATCTAGGTAGAGGCCACACAGACTTCTTTCTCAGGCCGCATCCAAGAGAGTGGGGAGGAAGAGACACGGCCTTCAGAGGCCGACTGATCAGAACACAAGTGCCAACCACCAGGCTTGGTGAGCCTCTGCCCCTCAGGGCTTCAGTTTTCTCATCCATAAAATGGGAGAGTGCCTCATTTACAAGGTGGTGAAATGATGAGATAACCTGCATGTAAAACCCCTGGTCGTGGGCTTGGCACACAGTAGATGCTTAATAAATATTCATTTGCTCCCATTAGATTTTGGCTTCTGTTGTAGCCCCAAGTCGTTTCTTAGGACAAGTAACTGTAGTAACTGTTTTAATGCTCATGTTTCATTTTGGAGATGAGGATACTGATGTTCAGAGAATATTTATTATGTATATAACTGGTCATAGGATATGGTTTGTACTATCTTATAGGTAGAAACTTGCCCCACTTCAAAATGAATCCTGACTTCTGGCTCCAAAGAACTTTCAGAACCAGAGTATCCACGGGTTGATGGCCAGCACTTTAGCTGACCAAGGGCCTGAGATGTTGGCTTCTAAGGGCTGCCACAAAAAGTTTGTGTCTTGAACATCGAGATGCTTTTCTGCCCCCTTAGTCACTGGCTAAGTGATCCCTTTGGCAGGGGGCTGGTCCATAAGACAGTTCATCACGGTCTCAGAGGAAGCTGGGACCGAATCCCTCGGCTGCAATTGTATTGTGGATGGAGATGTCTGGGGAGAAGGAGACACATCCCAGACTCTGAAGGGAAGATCCTAGAGCCCTTAACAGCACAGCCCTCAGGGTGAGGACTTAATGAAGACAGTCTTGGAGACTCTCTCCTTTCCGCCATGAGGACCAACTGAACCCCAGAAAGTTATCTTAGTAAAGAGCTTTGTATCTTACAGGTATTTGGCTTATGCAATTCAGCTCTGAAACAAAAAGGAAGACAGGAAAATGTTTAAATACACAGATGATTCTGGCCATTCATCTTAGTGAGCATAGACACAGAATGAGTGTGAGTGGGGAGAAGTTAATCTCTCAGCTGAGTGTCAACTTCAAGTCCATGTATGTCTCTATGTGTCTCTATTATAGCACCAGCTGTGATTCTGGCAGTGAAAGATTTGAATATTGTCATGAAACATTGCCCCAACTGCACATCTATTTTATCTTCTAGCATTCCAGAGAAGGAATGGTGAATTGTTTCAATACTGGAGAAAAAAAACCTAGCCTTGTGAACAGATTGAAAGAAGTGTGTCAGTCCCCACTATGGATCCTGCAGTGGTGATGAATGATGCTTGCCAGCACCCAGTTCTTTTCTCCCTCTGAGTACACAGGACACTGAACAATTTTGTGTTTGGGTGGGGCCACATGATAGATTCTAACTAATAAGTGATGTGTGTTAGGACTGGGTCTAAATATTTAATTGCCAGGGCAATAACATCCAGAGCTGTCTCTCTCCCTCTGGCATGGTGACAATTGGTGGCTGCTTTGTAAACTGGGGATCCTGAATGACTATAACAAATGAAATCTCCCTGCCTATCTGTGGGAAACATATGGCACTGAATGATAGATGAATCTTAGTGGTTTTTATCTGAGACTTTTGGGCTTGCTTGTTATAGCAGCATGACCCAACACATCCTGACTGATACAGGCTTTTTTTTTTTTCTTTAAAGGAGAATGTTGGGTGCCTTGTCACCCAATATAAGGATTGTTACCTTGTGTTGTGACTTTAGAATCGATATCCTGGTGGCTCTATTTGAGTTTTATTGGACCTCATTCTGTTCTAAGCACAGAGTACTCTCATTAAATCCTTACTGCTACTCCATGAGAGTGAAAGAACAATGCCCATTTTGTAGATAAGAAAATGAACACAAAATGATCAGCTACTGTGTCTAATTTCACAATGGCAGGGAGGGATTTTAAAGTCAGGTGACCCCAGAGCCAGTGATCTCTTGTTTATATTACCAGTTCATGAAGCTTTAGAGCTCAGTTCCTTCAAGAGAGAGTTCTAGTCTGCTGAGGGTTTGGCAATGGAACTGCTCCACCAGGCCTTAGCCACCTGGAGCCAGACTAGTCCCTGCCGTGTGGCAAGCCTCCAAGCACCTCCGCTTACCCCACACTCCCTCCCACACTAATGATATTGACTCTTGCCACCCTAGCAGGGTGTTCCACTGCCTAATTACTGTTTGGAAAGCTCCGAGGGTGGAAAACATGATGTTCAGTGCTTAATGGTTAAAGGATTCCCGTCAAGTCTAGAGCAGAGTGGGGGACCTGGGGGTTATTGGTATAGGGCAGGGCAGGGACGCTGGGGGTCCAGACCAACCAAGGTACACTGCGTCATAGAAGGGCAGGGACAAGGCTCTGGCAGTGTCTTCTCTGGCTGAAGCCAAGGTTCTTAGATGATCTGGATGATGTGGCTGTGGGGTATATCACTCACCATTGTCACTCCTAGGTCTCTTTCTTGGGCTAAACCCCCATGTCTGCTGTATTACCACATATATGGCAACCCATTCTCTGGGCACTTACTGTGAGCCAGAAACCTGGCTGGGAACCCAACAGTCATAATGTCATTGATTCTTCACCACCGTGAGGGGAGCTCTTGTCCCCATTTGGAATCTGAGGATGAGAGGGTGATGTGCCTTATTGAGGGATGCATAGCTGGTGGGTGGAATATGTGAACCCAGGTGTGTCTGACCCTTAAGCCTGCATTCTTAAACTCCAAGCAGCCATACGCTTCTTTTGAATGAAGTATGGAAGAACAAAGACAGGTATCATTGGAGTCACAACGAGGCAACTCTTGAGACCTCAAACTGTGAGCCTATGCCTTTTCATCTGTCTCCATAATGGTGCCAACTTCCCTCAGGGGGGGATTTAACTATATATATAGTTAAACATAAAAATACAAATATATAAAAATATAAATATATATAGTTAAAATATATAAATTTTTAAAAAGTATCTTTTCTGAAGATTCTTGGGTCTTGGCTTTGAAAAGCAATTCAGTGATGATCCTCTCGACCCCAAACTTAGGAAGTCATCACTCTCTTGACTATCTCCCAAGACAGGGAGCTTACCACCTCTCAAGGCTGTCGGGCTCCGGGAGCTCTACCTGAGTAAAGGTGGAGCCAGAGAAAGAGCCTTCATACCCCAGGGGATGGGGGAAGAGTAGGAGGAGGAGGGGGCACAGTTAATAGCTGTATCCTGGTGGGTGTCCACGGGGGCACGCCTGTGATGGTGATGATTAGAAGGTGACAATGGGCCATTTTTGTAATTGGCATTAATGACACCACTTGGCCTGAACATCCACTTCCTGCTCTCTCTCCTCCCACACCTTGCTGAATCTCTGCTCCGAGTGGTGACACCTGACCTGCCGATATCCCGACTTATCTGGCCAACACCAGTTTGTCCTAAAGGCTGGGGCAAAGAATGTGCCTGGGGTCTAGGCTAGGGTTCTCGTCTCCCTTGCCTTGGATACTGGTGAAAGTCTGGTTTTCTTCCAAAGCGGGATGGTCATTTTCAGAGAGTGTAGGCCTCTCATGGCCCAGATAAGGGTCTGGACCAAAAATCGCCCCTCGGTGGGATTTGATATGACTTCCAGGGGCTAGAGGCTGACTTCCAGCCAACCTACAGATGGTATGGAGACAGAGGCAGAGACTTAATACAGATCTGCAGGCAGAGGGAGACATAGAGAGTCAGAATGAGAAATAGGAAGGGAGGGAAGGAAGGAAGGAGGGAAGTAAGTCAGTCCATACATTATTTCATTTAATCCAAGTAAGACTCTAGGAAATGAGTGCTACTAATATCCCTGTGGAACAGTTGAAAAAAACCCAGGGCCAGGCAGGTATACCAGATATGTTTAGTGGTCAGTATTGATTCTCATCTCCTTCTATGCTTCCCTGTAAGTCTCAGAGATTCCAAGTCCAGCAACCACATTCTGTAGATTTCCTTGTCTCCAGAGTTCTCCGTGTGAGCAGGGAGGTGCTCATGTAAGATTCGGAAGGAAGAAGGACCCAGAAGCCATTCTTTTTCTCAAGCAGTGATGACAGACATGTGAGCCTGTGCTCTCCCTGCCCATCATTGGCTCCGGACCTGCACGGAGGGCAGCCGTGATGGTCAGTAGTGGCTTCTGTTAACTTCCTGACTGCTGCAGCAGCAGGAGGAAATTGCTGACTTTGGATCACAGATAGGACAACCAACCAGAAATGTAGGGCAGACTCAGACATTCTCTCCTCAACTCTTCCAAAGCTTTTGTAAACACCCAGTTCCCTGAATTAAATCCCTTTCTGCTAGAGATGACTGAATCTCTGTATTTGAGACTGCATTTTAGAAGATACAGGAGATAGGAGACTTGCCCAGGATCAAGAGCTAGCAAGTCAAAGCAGGTCTATCTGATTTTAGGGGCCTGCACTCTTTTTATTAAAACAGTTTTTTTTTTAACATAAAATTTACCATCTTAGCCATTTTTTGTTTACAGTTCAGTGGCATTAAGTACGTTTACATGGTTGTGTAGTCACCAACACCATCCATCTCCAGAACTCTTCCCATCTTCCCAAACTGGAACTTGGTATGCATGAAACTCTGACTCCCCATTTCCTTCTCCTTCAGCCCTTGGCAACCATTGTTCTGCTTCCTGCCTCTATGAATTTGACTACTCTAAGTACTTCCTATATATGGAATCACACAGTATTTGCCTTTTTTCGGTCTGGCTTATCTCACTTAGCATAATGTCCTCAACGTTCATCCATAATGTAGCATATATCAGAATTTCCTTCCTTTTTAAGGCTGAATAATATTCCATGCTATGGATAGACCATGTTTTGCTGATCTGTTCATCTGCTGATGGAAATCTGGTTTGCTTCCATGTTTTAGCTATTGTGAATAGGACTGTGATGAACACAGGTGTACAAAAGGGCCTGCATGCCTAACTTATCTGCCACGTGGCTTCTAACTGCTTAGAAGCTTTCATTTCACAGCAACCTGAAGGCATGATATCACTGTCATGTCTTTGAGGCTGAAGGACGGGACATCATTTTCCAGAAGTTGCTATGCAGGATTATCAATTATTCCTCGCCAGACCAGATTGCTTTCCCATCCCTCTCAAATGCCCATGGGGCAGATAGACTCATCAGTGAAGAAGAGGCTGGGTGAGGGAAGTGAAGGGATTGGTGAAGACTCGGTCTGAGAACCAGCAAACTAGCAGCCATCTCTAAGCTCAAGAAGCAGAAGCCAGAGGCACTGCCCTGCTGTTCAGTAGCAGACTTAGGACACTTCCTGGCAGGTGGGCTGTGTCTTAGGAAATCACAGTGGGTCTTTGTGCTCCCAAAGTGAGATATCCAAGTTGCCTTGGGATGCCCTTGTGTCCCTGCATTATTACTGAATTTCTACTCTTACACTACTTCCCCCTGTTCCCAAAGGCTAGGACTTCACTTTAGCTTCTTTTATTCATTAATTTGTTCAAATCATTTGTTCATCTATACAATACTTACTTACTGAGTTTGGGTGTGTGTCAGGCACTGGAGATAGAGCAGCAAACAAGCAGATATGATCCTGAACTTTTGAACATTGTTTTATAGCAGGGAGGCATGGAATAAACTAAGAAGACAAATTCATACATAGGATTACCTATGCTGTTGGCAAGTGCCGTGAAAAAAATAAAACAGGGTTGTAAGGTAGAGAATGACTACAGGAGTGGGTGGAGGACATTAGGAAATGTCTCTTTGTGGAGGTGACATTTGAAATGACATCTGAATGATGAAGCACCAGCCCTGCAAGGGCTGGGAAGCAGGCATTCCAGGTGTAGGAAACAGCAAGTGCAAAGGCCATGAGGCAGCAAAGAGCACGGTGTGTTCATGAAACAGAAAGACCTCTGGTTCTCCTGAACTATCATCATTCCCCATGACCCAGTAGGATGTAAAATTTGTATCATCTGCTGCCTACCCTGGAGTCCCACTGAAGATGGAAGCAGCATCCCATGCCTTGCTCTTAACCATATCCGGTTTCTGCTCCCTGCCATGCCTCCTCATGTCTTCCCAGCTTGCCACAGAGCTGAGTCCAAAAAGCCGAAGATCTCCTTTTGGACACAAGTTATTTGATCTTGAGCTCAGAGGAGCTTTTACCAGATGAAAGTCTGTCTGTTTCTGATGTGATGTGCCCTGGGGCATGTGGCACTTGGGACCTCTTTTACCTGGGCTTCACAAATTGGTTAAGGCCAGATTGGTGTTGGCAGACACATTATTCATTCACTCATTCATTCATTCATTTATTCATAGTAGTTAATTGGGTGCCACCATCAACAGAAATAATAAGAGCTGATGACAATAAATGAGGGGGATGTCAACCAGGATAATATTTTTTGAGTGCACTTAACTGCAACATGGGGCTCAGGCAAGAATTTTAAGAGGAACTGATGCATGCGTTGAAACCTTATGAGTAGTATCATGAAAGATGAGTAGGAATTTGCTAGTGAAGGGACTCATGAGAAAGAAGAGTATCCCAGATTCTGGAACTTGTGTGTGCAAAGGCCCTGAGGTAGGAGAGAACATGGGAAATTCAGGGAACCATAAGTTTAGACTGACTTGGGGGTGTTTATAAAGGAGGGTGTGTGTGGAAGAATCTGGCTAGGAGGTCTTCTGGCCTGTAGGGCCCAGATTCTTCAAGGTCTTGGCTACTCTGTTTTGTGGTGGTTGTTTTTGAATTACGTAATTCTTTTCTAGATATTCAGGCCAGTCACAGAGGGAAACTATTGCAGAGGAGGAGCAAAGATGGAAAGTAGGGTTAACTTTGACTTTCTCTTGCTTTTTGTCTTCACAAGTGATCTTGGTGGGTGCCCCTCTCACTCCTGACCTGACTCTCCTCCCTCAGATTCCTGTCCTGGCCAACATGTCCCTCCCACTTTTCAGGCAATTCTCCCAGCCACCCATCTGCTCTTCTTTGGAAATCTCCACCCCTTCCACCATATGAGTTCTAAGCTGCAGTGCTCAGGCTTAGGTAGGCAGAGGCCTCAGCTGCTGCCAAGAGAATGAACTGGAGGAAGACAGCACCGAGGGGATGTTGTGGTTGTCCAGGGCTGGGGCACTGCCTGAGTAGGAGCTGAGAAGTGGCTAGGTATGAGGGATCGTCAGGAAATCTTTTAGAAGATCTGAGTAGGGCTTGGATGAACAAATGGATGGACACAGACACTGAAAGAAGAAATACAGGGAGGAGAAGGGGCACGGGAGAAGGTCTTGAAACTGCTGAGGGCAGTGGCTGGAACTCTGGAACCATGTATGACGTTGGGCAAGTCACTTAAGCCCCCTGACCTCCAGTTTCTTCATCTGTAAAGTGGGGATGTGAACAGTATCTATTGCACAGGTGGTTGTGAGAATTAAATGAGTCATTCTCCCTCCTGTGCTTGACACATGCCAACTCTATATCACTGTTGGTTAAAGACATTCTAATGCATTTCAATGAACGCGTGGTTATGATAGGTCTGATGTCCAGGAAGAAGACCTGAGCTGAAGGCAGAGATATGAGACGTATTTTCCCAGGTCATGGCTCCCCTCCACAGGATAAATATTTGCAAATTTAATGTCAAAGCATTTAAGAGAATCAACTCTTTATTGATAGTTGCAGACTTTTTGGAGGAACTTATTTGCATCTGAACAGTTAGTATGTCAATTGCAAACCAAGCTACTCCACTCCTCAGAAATGCCCCAGGGACTAGCTTTTGGTAGCACTTTGGTATTTAGTTTGAGTTACAGTGTGTGTTCTAGAGAAATAAAAATAAAAAGGCAGCCTCCCCCCACTTTTTTTTAAATGCTATTCACTTCTTATTCTGACTGGTCTCTCTTCCCGTTAGCCTGGATTAATGGGGTGTCTGGAATCACTTTGAACTCACTTGGGTTTTGGTTTAAATGGTAGGCACTATGCTCTAACATGGGTGTGAGAGCCCGAGGAGAGGGGCATGTTCCTCTGTTGTCTTCTGCATCTGTTTGAGGTGGCCTGGGCGGCTGCTGATGCAAATTAAGGTGGTAACCACGTGATTCTTCCTAGCCAGGCTCCTGGCTCTGTATTTCTTCCATCCAAAGAGTCTAGTTGGACAAGAAGAATGAAGAAAGAGTAAATAGTGCAAGAAGAACATCAACTGAAAAAAAGAAGCATAAACTAGAAGTTGAGAATTACGTTTTATTCAGTGGCCTTACTGAGAACTATATCCCAGGAGACAGCCTCTCAGCTAGCTCTGAGGGACTGTTCCAAAGATATAAGGGAAAAGGCAGGATATACAGGAATTGTTGCTGAAGAAAACCAAAACAAAACGCTTAGTGGAACTTCAAAAGATTACTACTAATCACAGAAAACAGACATCTCAAGTGAATGATATTAGTGCATTTCTATGTATGGAAATATACAACAGTCTGGGCTCATTGAAATCATGAGGCATTATCTTAACTATCTGGGGCCAGTACCCAGTATTTCTCTGTCCTGAATTCCCCTTGGGAAGCATCATCAGGTACAACTCTAGTGGCTGATGGCTTGATGGTAGGCAGCATTCTTCTTTTTTTTTTTTACTGAAATGGCAGGCAATGCTATTTTTTTTTTTTTTTTTTTTGGTCCACAGGGGGATGAAGGTAGATCAGTTTCAAGATAACCCATCCTATCAGTGACCCATCGCTGTGTAAAAGACCTCATTCCAAACTCAGTGGCTTAGAGAAGTGATCTATGTGACTGGGAGTCTTTTCTGCTACTCTCACCTGAGCTCATCACGTGACTCCCTTCAGAGGCTCCTGGCCTCAGTGGGATGTCTGGGCCAATCTCCAGGGCCTGGGTCATCCTGACCTTCCGGCAGGCAACGTGATCCCATTGGCCTATCCAAGTCACGTGTCCAAGCCCAGAGTCACAGAGGGGGAGAGGACCACACAAGTGTGGATTCTGAAAAGAGGGATGTTTTTTGTCATCACCAACGTGATGCTTGCTCTATCCCGACTGTCTACATAGCATTTCAAAAACGTGTAGCTGTGGGTTCACCGAATCATAGGATGGTGATGATGAAGATGCTGATAGAAATCATAATGCTATCTTTAATAATGCATCCCATTTTATTTGGGACTTACTCAGTCCAGGGGCTTAACTAATAAAATGAGTAATTAGATCTTCTCAGCCACTCTGCCAGGTTAGTACCATCCCCAGTTTATGGAGGAGGAAACTGAGGCTCAGAAAGGTGAAGTCCTTTTGTCTAAGTGCATCCAGTGTTCGTAATTCCTTCTGAAGTCGCCCTGAATCCTTCCACCCTGGCCAAGAGATCTACAGATCAAGCTAAATCACATTTCCAAAGCCAATGCTTGGACTTGTTGAAATGCAAGCAGCTTTCACCAAATAGCAGTTTGATGAGCTGCGCAGGAGTGAATCAGAAACACGAGGCTGATGTTTGTCTTTATCCGCACGGGGGTTTGGCAGTCTCCAGGCTCCCTTGGCAAGCGGGCTTCCAGCGCTGCCAAAACCTGGAGCTCTGGTGTGATCGTGTGACCCTTCCGGTCAGGACAGGCCTCCCACCCGCCTTCCTGCTGCTCAAATCAGAGTCCCGGCTGCTTGTGGCTTCTCCTGCTCCTTTGTCCCACCCTTGAGCCCCTGGGACAGGATGGCAGGGGGGCGTCTTCACAGCCCCATCACATGTGGAGAAAGATGGCACAGAGCACGCTTGCCTGGAGTGCTGTCAAAGCAGCGGTCCCCCCAGGTGCCAGGAAACCCGAGCCTCGGAAATTGTGGCGACAGGACCCATCCATGGGCTGTGCTGTCGGGAAGAAGCTCAGAGAGAGGAGGGACGTGGAGGGTGACACCCCAGCTGACTTGGGGGGGTGACCTGGCCTGATTCCTCTAAGATTCCATTCCAGGCTGAAAAAGTCTGGAGTGGATCTGATTAATCTTTCTTTCTTTCTTTCTTTCTTTCTTTCTTTTTTTTTTTTGTGATTGCAAAACTGCAAAACTTCCCGGAACCTTGACTCCTCTGGTGGGACAGTCCCAGACCTGGAGTAGGACTGTGGCAGATTCCAGTTCATCAGACGGAGGAGCATTTTGGCGGGCGTTTTGTGCAACTGCCGTCCTGTGGCACACACTAGAAGGATGCTGTTTTAAATGTCTTCTCCCCGAAAGTGCCAGAACACAAGCTGCATGACTGCAGAGACCTCATCTGCTTTATTCCTATCCCTGACTTCTAGTATGGTGTCTGGCTCAAGACAAGTGGCAAAGAAGTAGTGGATAAAAAACTAAATGAAGAAATGAATGCAGGACGCTCACTGCTCTCTTTCCTTCCTGTTTCCTTTTTTCCCTCCCTCCCCCTCTCCTCCCTCCTCTTCCTTCTTTTCTTCTGTCATTTACTAGGACAGGCACAATGCTAGATCCTAGCGATGCAGTTGTGAAACAAATCAGGTCTGCTCTGTGTTAAGTGACGACTGTTTGTGACTGCAGGTGACTGATGACTCTGGCCCCAGGAGCTGGAGAAGGCTGAGAGGCTGAGGGCTGCCCCGACCCCTAGAGGACCCGAGAGGAGTCCTTGTTTGTCGCTGTCAGACCTCGGGCTCCTTCTGGCTCTTTCGAATACCCCTTAACATGCCATTGTCCTGAAGACCCCAGACACCCGAGACCTGGCAAAGCAGGCCATGAGGCCCCTCTTCCCCTCACTGCTGCTGCTCCTGAAGCCAAGCCAGTAGCCTGTGAGCTTTGGGGGAGCAGGGGCACATCTGTCTCACTCACCACGGGACCCCCAGCTCCTGGCAGGGACCTGGCACCAATGAATGCTGGGTGAATGAGGAAGCCTGGGGATAGTACTTCTTGAAGACCTAAGTCCACATCCAAAGAGGAGAATAAAAGAAAAAATAAAGACAGTGGCTTAAATTCTGGGAAGTTTCAGAGTTCTTGGTTATGGTCCCAGCTCAGATGTCCCTCCTGTAAGGGCTGCAGAAGCTCCTCCCCTCCTCATCCCCGAGGCTGCAGCTCAGCCAATACCCTCCTTCCCTCTGACCAGCTCTTCTTCTGGGGACCCACGAAGATCTCTTGGCCCCAGAGGGAGCCTTGCAGGTGCCCTCTAGGCAAAAACAGGGTTGTTCTCTCTGAAAGGAGAAAGCCTGCATGGTTTAAAGTTGCCAACTTGCTCCCTCTTAGCTGAGTGTCCCAGCTCTCAGAGACTCGTGGAGGTCCCTGGGACTATTCTGAATCTCATGTTGACCCTTTGTGCCTGCATTTGCTGGTGACAGTGGTTGGTTCCATCAAATAATGGAGCTGAAATCCCCTTGCTGGGTTCAGGACAAGGATCTGAAAACACTGGGAAGGTCAATATTGTATTAATGTCAGTGTGGGCAGCTGCTTCCCATCACAGACAGTGTGGTCACTAGGAAAGAGAAAGGGGGGATGCTGGAGCCTCCCCTAACATTGAGCCCCCATGATGTGCGATGTGCAGAGCGCTGAGCTAGTCCCTGTGCTTGTGCCTCACTCCATCCTGCAAGGTGAATGTTGCTGCCCCATTTTACAGATCAGAAAACTGAATCTCAGTGCAGTAAAGTGACATATCCAAGTTGATGCACTGGGGTTTGAAGTCAGGTGTGAATCTGAAGCCCAGGTGATTTTCAGAGACTCCTCTGCCTCCTGTGATCAGACAAGTGCCTTCCAAAGCATCTTCCCGTTGGGAACCTCCTCAGGTTTGGTGGTGGAAGGGGAAGGCCCAGGGGAGAGATGTAGAGGGTGTGATCAAAGGCCCATGGGGTGGAGAAGAGGAGAAAATGAAGTTACTCCTTCCTTCATTCAGGTAATGAGCATCCACTCTGGGTTAAATGCTGGGGATCCAGCAGGAAGAAACCCAGCCCTTGACTCACTCAGTAGGTACATGAGATACTTTACAGGTATTACACAAATCAATGTAAATTGCCCCCATGAGCAGTGCTCTGAAAGATGAATGAAGTGCAAAAGATATTCTGAGAGAGCTCTGGCATGGCCAAGGAGGTCAAGGCGGTTTTCCTGAGGAAGGAGTGCTTCACCTGAGATCTCAGATATGAGGTGGAGTTAGCAAAGTGATTGTGAAGCTGGGAGGGGAGGAGTAAGAAATATCCCAGAAAGCATCAAAAGCATATGCAAAGGCCCTGGGGCAGAAGACATCCTGGAGCTCTCTGGAGAACAGAGAGCCAAGGGCTGGGTGGTGTCTCGAGATTGGAGCACAGGAAGCCAATGACATATCTTAAGCAAAGGAGAAGACACGATTATATTTGAATTTGAAAAAACACTCTTCTGACACCTTTGTAGGAGAATATACTTCCTCTAACTGCTCAGAGTAAACTTCGCAAGAAGGGGCTAGGGGCTGGCAAGTCAGTTCCCATTGCTGGCTTTTCCCCCTCGTTGTGGTGAGTTTGAGTTAAATGTGTGATTATTTCCATCTAGTTTAGATGCTCTGTGGCTCTTCCTACCTCCCAATAGGACACTCAGTTTCACGGCAAAGAAATTCTTTGTCTTTCTCAATTGTTCTCTTGTCCCTCCTAATAGGAGCACTTGGAAGTGTGCACGTGGACCCATATCTGTAAACACCGAGAAAGGGGAGAGAAGCTGCCAACTCGGGGGGTGGGGCACGCAGCAATGTCTATTCATCTTAAACGTTTGCTGCTGTGGTGCAGAGAGCCTACCACTTGGCATCCTCTGCCTGTGGGCAAAGGAGGAATGTCAGAGGATGTTCATTTTAACATTGTTTACAAATAGTGAAAAAACTTGGCACCAACTTAAAAGTCCACACCTTGGCGACTGTTAAAAATGACGGCACATCCATAGTAAGGAATGCTAAGTAGCTATTAAAAAAAAAAAGTGAGTTGCGGGGAGAGTACACATTAGTGGTAGAGCAGGTGCTTAGCTCGCACGTGGTCCTTGGTTCAATCCCCAGTACTTTCATTAAAAAAATAAAATAAAAAAATAAGCTTAATTTATACCTTCCCCCACCAAAAAACAAAACAAAACAAAACAGAACAAATATACATAACAAAGAAGAGAGCTGAGACATTGTGATGGGTGCAAAAACAAACTGTAGAAAGATACATACTATCTGAAAATTTGTGTGGGAATGTCCCCAGCCCCCAGCCTGACCTGTGAGCTTCATTGTTCATACAAACCATACAAAAACCAGAGATCTGAAAGAGGATTATTTAACTGATAACAGTGGTTGCCCCTAGACAGGGACCCAGGGTTGGAGGTGACCTCTGTCATGGGGGACTCTTGCCTTCTCAGTAATAGTCTAACATTAAACAAAAAATAAAAGAATTCATTTGGGTATTTCCTATGTAACTTAAAATTAGCTAAAAAATAAACTAGGGCCCTGGGAGATACTCAGGAAACAAGTGTCCAGGTTTATTGCTACAGAGGGTGTGGTCGGGACTACAGGGTCATTTCCGATTTCGATTTGTCTATATTTGATAGTCTTAAGAATTTTCAGATTGAGAATATATTTATACATTTGTGGTGCAAAAAAAAAAAAAAAAAAAAAGGAAAGCAAAGAGAAAAAGGAAGTAGTTGTGTAGTTGTTCCAAATTAATTCTCCTGCAAGCGATCTCAGCAGCGAGGGGCACTCAGGGGGAACCGAGACCCCGGGAGCCATGTGACAGCGGGCGGGCCAGCAAGCAGTGAGTCAGTGGGGGTGGGAGAAAGGCCACCCCCGGCGCCCGCCCGCGTCACGTGACGCCAGAGCACAGCAAACTGGCTTGTTTTGCAACCCAGGCAGGTCCTATAACCACAAGCCTGCTGGCTGGCCCCATGCGGTGGGGGTAGATGATGCCAGCCCTCTTCCCTCGAATGACTCATGCTTCTTCCCGCAATAGCTGGGGGAGGATGTGGAGAAGTTGGGCTCCAGGGCAGAAGCTACTGACCAGAAGCCTGCCAGGCTGGGTGCCCTGCAGGGTGATGGGCACCGGGGTCTCTGGGGGAAGTCCCCCTGGGGCTGCTGCCCTTGTATGTAGAGGAACGCAACTGTGGACTTCTGTTTCAGACCCCCACCGTCAGTGCGCGCGTGGTGATGGCAAGGCGGTGAGGCTTTAGAAGGTTTCCAGCAAACTTCGAGTTTATAATGTCCAGAGCACTGTGCTTGTGCAGAAGGATAACTTCTAAGGCAGGGCTTGTGGCCCCCATTATACAGATGCAGAAACTGAACCTCCAGGGAGGTGACTTGTCCAAGGTCTAAGGTCCAAGCTAATAAGGGGCTGAAATGGGCTTGGAAACCAAGAGTGTTTTGAATCCAAAGTCCAGACGGTGTTCATTACACTCTGGTTGCTTCCTCTGGTTGGAAAGGTGTGTGTTCCCAGGCACATGCCCATGGAGGCCACTTCATATGGGTCACACTCTCAGGTGTGCCGGTGGAAGAGAAAGTTCAGGCGAGAGAAGTGGGAGGTCCTCCGAGACGGCAATGAGGATGACACACAACATATCTGAGCACTTCTCTGCCAGGTCTGGACTAGCACTGTACACTCCTAGGCCCCTCAACAGCTGGTGACACAGTGATCCTTATTTTGCAGATGGGCACACTGAGGCTTAGAGAGTGAAATGACTATCTAACATCACAACCAGCAAGAGGATTCAGGGTTCAATCCCAGGTCCGTCTGAGTCCAGAATCTACCCCTTGTAGTGAACCACAAGCCCTTTCAACCTGCCGGCACAAATTCTCTGTAAGGCTCTCCTTTCACTTGTCAGTCTACTCTTGTCCACGAGACAAGTTCTCACTCACGCTTCAATACCCCAGGGGGCCTCACCTCGTCCATGCAGCCTTCCTTAGCTGCACAGCCAGGGGTCCTCCCTAGGCCTCCATGGCTTCCTTTGTGACTCTTTCTACTTGCCTATTTAGGGAACTGTGAGCTCCTGTAGGGTAAAGATATTGGGAGGGTTAATTTTATGTGTCAACTGGTCTGCGTTAAGTGATGCCCAGAGAGCTGGTAACATTATTTCTGGGCATCCCTAGAGATTAGCATTTGAATCAGTAGACTGAATAAAGAAGGATGAATTTGCTCTCTTCTCTTGAGCTGGGACTTCCATCTTCTCTCACCCTCAGACATCGGAGCTTCTGATCCTTGGACCTTCAACTCAGACTGGAACTGCTTTCAGACTCAGACTGGATTACAGCTCCAGCTCTCCCGGTTCTCCCGCTGCCAGCGGACAGATTGTGGGACTTCTCAGCTTCCATAATCACGTGAGCCGATTCCTATGATAAATACCCCCTTCCACATCTCTCTCTACAGCCTGTTGGTTCTGTGTCACTGGAGGACCCTGACTAACACAGATGGCAGTGTGTTTATCAGTTATTTTTTAAATCCTTTGATCACGTTTTTCCATCCAGAGGCTAGAGCAGTGGTTACATCACAGGTTTTATGGACCCACAGATCTTGGGTTTGAATGCCAACTGGTCAGGGTGATGTCGGGTCAATTCCTTGTTCTCACAGTTACGTATATGAAACGGGGATTCTCATGTCTACTTTTCAGTGTTGTTGCAAGGATTAAGTGAAATATGTATGTGAAGTTCTGAGCACAGTGCACATTAATACTATTACCCCAGCACAGTTTCCCTTGTCCATATGGTGGCCCTGACGCCATTGTGAGGACCGGGTTGGATGCTTTGAGCGCTGCCCAGGATTTGTAACTCCACCCCTTGAGCATATCATTCCTCATTCTTCAGAGGGTGGAGATGAACATCCACATTTACACAGCTGAAGAAAATGGGTAAGCAGATGAGCTGAACAAAAATTTATAGGCCAAAGTTTGTGTATAAAGGAATACAAGGAGTAAACAGGCACTTAAAAAATGTTCATTCTTAATTCTGACCGAGGAAATTAAAATGAATCACATCTACCACCTAAGGGAAAAAGGATGATCTTGTTAATGCCCATTGCTGGTGAGGTTGGGTCGAAAAATCACACACACAGACACTACTTGTGGTCACCCAAATTCTTACCACTTTGGGGATAATAGGACACTACATTGTCACATTCTCATCCTGAGCTTGAGAAAATAATTTTGAGGAAAGGAAGGAGAAGGTGTTTGTTGCATCGGAGTCTGTAACAGCAAAACCTGGCTAACCCTTGAAGGACCGCTTACAGGGGATGGTAAGTCACATCGTGGTCTTTAATGGAATCGTCAGCTATGTCGGTGCTGAAAGTCTGGAAACATACGAGTTGTTTATAGTGCAGTTACTGGAATAACAGAATGTGAACTGGAGTTTACTCGGTGAAGGCGAGTGTGTTAAATTGTGGAAATGTGGGCAAGGACAGAAAGCCCTAAGGCACAAAGAGAGAGCTGTGGTGGGGGTTGGGGGGGGGAGGCTGTGGGTTGTCTCTGCTGCTATTGTTGGACTCCGTCACTGTTCCCGGGTCACCCTGTGAGTGGCCTGGAGAAGCCCCTGGCTTTGGGATTTCATGCCCAGAGTCCTTCCCACCAGGCTGCCCAGCCCCTCTCTGTGTCTCCTGCAGGTGGGTCGCCCCAGCAATCCCCCAAATGCAGCTTCCCCTCAAGCCTCGAGATGCAAGGACAGTCAGCCCCCATTCTGGGGTGGTTGGCTCTGAGGGTGTGGAACTTGTGGATACAGAGGGCCGACTCTTAGGCCATTTTTACCTAAGAGACTTGAGCATCTGCAGAGTATGGTATCCGGTTTGGACCCCACGGGTGTCCCGGAACCAATCTTCTGTGCATACTGAGGGACAACACACGTAATGGCCTCTTGTCTGGCTCCAGAAAGCTATCTGGCCTTCACCAGGGACTTTGGAAGGCCGAAGCACTCTGGTCTCGACTGGAAGGTCCCCCAAGTGCTCTCCAGCGTTGGTCAGCAGGGGCTGATCTTGCTCGGAGGCTCCTGAGAGCACTTTGCATAGAGGCAAAGAGCCCTGCCGGGGAGGGAGGCTGCGTTAGTCCTAATGGGGCCGATGCAGCCCCGTTATCTTAGGAACTTTGTCTGAAAAGTGCATGTGGTTATCATGCACTTTCCCCACAGGGCCATTTCCAACTTTAGACAAAGCAAAGTCATGGATGGAACCATTTCTGTCTGAAGGGCACTCCAGAGGGGCCCTTAAAGTGGGATGGGAAGTGCGTGGCTCCCCAGCCTCCCTCTTCCAGGGTCCTCTTTAGCCTCGAAGCGGCCTCCTACCTTCTGCCTCCATTCCTGTCTCCATCGCAAGTGGCCTCCACCTTTGCCCAGCTGCTGAGAATGGGCACATGTTTCAGATCGGTCCCCAGCCCTGCCACAAAATCACGTTCTTTCAGCCTGAGTGACTTGAGCATCCAGAAAGGAGTTCTTGCCAATGACTCGCCTTCATTGCTATACATCCGTCCACCTGTCCGTCCATCCATCCATCCATCAGTTCCTCAGTTATGAAGTACCACCTACTCTATGCCCAGCTACTAGTCTAGACCCTGAGGATAGGGCAAGACAATGGTGGCCCTGGGAATGGATAATAAACAAGTGAATAATAAAAAGCCAAGAGGTCCTATAAAATAAATCAACTCGGTGTTCTTTTCTGGTGGAAAACAACAGGCGGGAGTGAGGAAAGAGACCTCCAGTTGCATGGGGTGGCCGCTGGAGACCGTTCCGGGGAAGCCTCAGCCCAGCAAAGGCCGGGAAGAGGAGGCAAGTCCAGAAATGCAAGAGTCTTCCAGGCAGAGGGACAGGGAACAAAGGCCTGAGGCAGGAGCTGGGTGCTGGGCGCCTCCAGGCAGCCCACCCTGCTTCTCTCCTCTTTCTGTCCTGTCTCTGTTCTCTCTCTCCAAGTCTCATGGGTATTTTGGTCTCCATCCATCTTTTGGTGCCTGATTGACTTAGTCTGAGTCTGACCCTGTCTCTCTCAGTCTCTGTTTTCTTCTCCCCTCTGACGCATTCCGTCTCCCTAACTCGGAATCTCCTTTTTTTCTGCCTTTGTCTTTTCTTGATGTCACTCCTGTTCCCTTAGTGCCTTTGCCTCTCTCTCTCTCTCTCTCTCTCTCTCCCCGTTTATCGCTCTGTCTCCAGCTAACTTTGGCTCCATCTCTCTCCGCGCGCTTTCCGCCTCTCTGCCTATGTCTCCCCTGCTCCTGAGCGGGGGCCACTGGGAAACCCGTCTGATTGATATTGCCACTGACAGCTAAAGCCTTGAAATCATTCCCACAGTGCATCTCTGGGAGGTGTTAAGCTGGCAGTGTTTTGTCTGCACCCGAGAAAGACAGGGGTTTTTAAACAAATATATACATTCTCAGAAATCCCAGCAATTGTATTTCTCCACTGATCCATCCTGATGCTGAGAAAGTGTAAGAGCTTCGCTGGTGCCTGCAGGGGGATTACAGGGTGAGGGGCTGTGCTGGGCAGGGAGCGGGGAGGGAGCGGACACTGTCCCAGAGGGCCAGGCCCGAGCCTGTGCGCCAGGGCCCGGACAAAGGAGCTCATCTGCAGAACGAGAGAGGTTGCTTCTCATTGGGGGGGGGGGGTCAGAGAAAGCTTCATGTGCCCCAGTGTCACCTCTTCTGCAAAGCCCTCCTGACCCCTTCCCCCACAGAAAAGTGACAGCTGACCCTCTTTGTCTCCACTTTCCCGTGTTGGAATGTTCTAGCACAGCACCGGAAATCTGAAGGGCCTTTATTTGCCTACAGATTCGTCTTCTCTACTAAACTATGAACCTCGTGGAGACAGCGATCATGGGGTACTCACCTTCCCACCCCCAGTGGCTGTCCTGCAGCCTGAGTCCTGTCTGGCTAAACCGGTTTCCAGTGAAACACTCACTGCAGAGGGGAGGTGGGGTGGTGTCCATGCAAGTAGCACGTGGCAGATGACACTTCGTGGGCTTTGGGAAAGTGCCTCGCTTTCATCATCTCTATAACAAGGGCGTCAGTGAAGCCGTGCAGGTGATGGGCTTGGAGCACTGTAGTAAACGCTCAGTAAGGTGAACCTCTGTTACTCTTATCACATGGTCTTTGTCATCATTAGCATCAGCAACATTATCCAACTCTTCAGGCTTGGGTGCCATGCAGCTAATTGGCTGTGGAATCCTTGCTCTCTTCATTATGAATGGATGGGAGATTACAATGTTTGGTGCAAAAGGCTAGTTTTGACCTATGTGATGTTTTTTATTCTCCCAAACATGTTCTTTCACACTATGGGTCTCTGCCCAGTGATGTTCAAAGAACTCAGGGATGCACTTGGACGTAAAGGCGTGTTAGTTCTTCTCTTTTCCCATTTGTCTGGAAAGACCTCTCGGCTGCGTGGCTCCTTCTCCAGCTCCAGGCGGACCCGGTGCCTGAATCCCAGCTCTCCCAGGCCTTGGGCAGAGCCAGGCAGCCCGCTTTCAGGTTGCTGTAGACGCTCAGCCCTTTCTCTATCTGACCATTTGACATGGTGTTTTGGGATGCTCAACTGATTTGATTTTTAGAACTCTTAACCACTTCTCTCTGAGCCTTAGCTTCCCCAAGTGTCAAATGGGAGTGTTTTATAGTGTAAATATGAAGATTAAATGAGATAATGTGTGAAACATGCGCTGAATCTCATAGTCAGCAGATCTTAGTTCTGTCCTCATCTGAGTAGGAACTCCAAGGACAAAAGCTAGATCTGATTCAGCACTGAAGCCCTGGAACTGGGCTGTCCAATATGGCAGCCACGAACCACATGTGCCCGCTGAGGACTTGAAGGTAACGAGTCCGACTGAGCTGAGTTGCAGGTATAGAGTACACACTGGGTTTTGAACTTAGGATGAAAAGAGGAATGGAAGATAACTGGCTAATATATTTGTACTGATCACAGGTTGAAATCCAAAATACATGATAGTATTTTGGATGAAGTGAGTTAAATAAAGTTAATGATTTTATGAAATAGTATTTGCATAAAATTAATATTTATTAAGCAGCATTTATATTTTATATCTAAATATACAATGTAGATGAATATATTACATATGTATTCTATATTATATAATATATGCTTGTACTATTTTATAACAAAAATGATTACTAAATAGCATAATTATTATTTACATTGATTTCACTCATTTCTTTTTTCTTTTTTAATTTGGCCAACAGAAAATTTAAAATTGCCCTTTTGGCTCCCATTAGAGTTCTTTTGGAGAGTGCTGCCTTAGAACATGGTAAGGAATCAAGGGATTTGCACAGCACAAGTGAGCAATACACGTGGATGCGATGGATGGATGAAGGGGTAAAGGAAGGAAAAATAAAAGTAAATGGATTTTTGAATCATGGCCATTCTGACTGGTGTGAGGTGATACCTCATTGTAGTTTTGATTTGCATTTCTCTGATAATTAGTGATATTGAGCATTTTTTCATGTGCCTATTGATCATTTGTATGTCTTCCTTGGAGAATTGCTTGTTTAGGTCTTCTGCCCATTTTTGGATTGGGTTGTTTGTTTTTTTCTTATTAAGTCGTATGAGCTGCTTATATGTTCTGGAGATCAAGCTTTTGTCGGTTTCATCTGCAAAATTTTTTTCCCATTCCGTAGGTTGTCTTTTTGTTTTATTTCTGGTTTCCTTTGCTGTGCAGAAGCTTGTAAGTTTCATTAGGTCCCATTTGTTTATTCTTGCTTTTGTTTCTATTGCTTGAGTAGACTGTTCTAGGAGAACATTTTTGAGACTTATGTCAGATAATGTTTTGCTTATATTTTCTTCTAGGAGGTTTATTGTATCTTGTCTTATGTTTAAGTCTTTGACCCATTTTGAGTTTATTTTTGTGTATGGTGTAAGGGAGTGTTCTAGCTTTATTGCTTTACATGCTGCTGTCCAGTTTTCCCAACATCATTTGCCAAAGAGAGACTGTCTTTATTCCATTGTATATTCTTGCCTCCTTTGATGAAGATTAGTTGACCAAAAGTTTGTGGGTTCATTTCTGGGCTCTCTATTCTGTTCCATTGGTCCATATGTCTGTTTTTGTACCAATACCATGCTGTCTTGATGACTGTAACTCTATAGTATTGTCTGAAGTCTGGGAGAGTTATTCCTCCAGCTTCTTTCTTTCTCTTCAGTAATGCTTTGGCAATTCTAGGTCTTTGATGGTTCCATATAAATTTTATTATGATTTATTCTAGTTCTGTGAAATATGTCCTGGGTAATTTGATAGGGATTGCATTAAATCTGTAGATTGCCTTGGGCAGTGTGACCATTTTAACAATATTGATTCTTCCAATCCAAGAGCATGGGATATCTTTCCATTTTTGAAAGTCTTCTTTAATTTCTTTCATCAGTGGTTTATAGTTTTCTGTGTATAATTTTTTCACCTCCTTGGTTAGATTTATTCCTAGATATTTTATTACTTTGGGTGCTATTTTAAAGGGGATTGTTTCTTTACTTTCTTTTTCTGTTGATTCATTGTTAGTGTAAAGAAATGCAACTGATTTTTGAACGTTAATCTTGTAACCTGCTACCTTGCTGAATTCTTCGATCAGCTCTAGTAGTTTTTGTGTGGACCTTTTAGGGTTTTCTATATATAGTAACATGTCATCAAATGACAAATGCTGGAAAGGCTGTGGAGAAAAGGGAACCCTCCTTCATGCTGGTGGGAATGCAGTTTGGTGCAGCCACTGTGGAAAACAGTATGGAGCTTCCTCAAAAGACTAGGAATAGACTTACCGTATGACCCAGGAATCCCGCTCCTGGGCATATATCCAGAAGGAACCCTACTTCAGGATGACACCTGCACCGCAATGTTCATAGCAGCACTATTTACAATAGCCAAGACATGGAAACAGCCTAAATGTCCATCAACGGATGACTGGATAAAGAAGAGGTGGTATTATTTATACAATGGAATACTACTCAGCCATAAAAACCGACAACATAATGCCATTTGCAGCAACATGGATGCTCCTGGAGAGTGTCATTCTAAGTGAAGTAAGCCAGAAAGAGAAAGAAAAATACCATATGAGATCGCTCATATGTGGAATCTAAAAACAAACAAACAAACAAACAAAGCATAAATACAAAACAGAAATAGACTCATAGACATAGAATACAAACTTGTGGTTGCCAAGGGGGCGGGGGGTGAGAAGGGATAGACTGGGATTTCAAAATTGTAGAATAGATAAACAAGATTATACTGTATAGCACAGGGAAATATACACATAATTTTATGGTAGCTGACAGAGAAAAAAATGTGACAATAAATATATATATGTTCTTGTATAACTGAAAAATTGTGCTCTACACTGGAATTTGACACAACATTGTAAAATGATTATACATCAAAAAATGTTAAAAAAAGAAGTAAATGAAGGAGTAGATAAATGAATGGGAAAACAAATTAATACATGGACAAATGAACAGAGGGAAATAGATATGTGGGTGGATAAATTAACAAGTGAATAGGAGGATGGGTGGTTGGGGTGGATGGCTCGACAGATGGAGGAAAGAATGAGTAGGATCGATGATGGAATGAAAGAATGGCTAGAAATGCGACACTATCAGTCAGCAGATGAATAAATTACTGAAAATATTAAATAAGTAAATACTTAGGTACAAAAACAAATACATACAGAAAGAACAGATGCCTGGGAGACTGGCCCTTGACTTTGACAAGAAGGCTTTTTCCTCTTCCTGGGCTCATGGAGTTTAAGCCTTTGATCAAGAAGAAAGGTTTACCCTTGCTCTCGGGGAATTTATTATTTTAATTGTTAGCCTTCATCAGAGGGTATTGGAATTTTTTTTCCCCTCGGACAGTTTATCACTTGTAAATTATTTGTCACATCGCTGTAATTCTATCCAGATCCTTAACTTTCTCATCATGCATCTTTTATGGGGTCTCCGTTAAAGAAGCACTATAATTACGTGCCAAGGGTCCCAGTAAATTTTATCAGGCCATAAAATATTATACTTTAATTATTTGGAAGGGGAAGAAAGGCGAATGTTCCCTCTGCAAGACTGGTGATCAATATCGCAGGGCCCAGGGTGGCACCGGCAGCTTCAGACGTCCTCCTCTCCCTGATGTCCCTCCCGGAGGGCATGCACCTGCCCTGGCAGCCTCCGCCCGGAGCGTGGGGCCCTGGGTACTGACGCCTCTTTCCTGGTTCTCTGGTCGACGCTGGGCCATGATAAACTTATAAGCACACATCCTTGAAGAGGCCTCGTTATGCGCAGAGACTCCGAGGGGTGGTTGCGGGGGATGCTGTTACTTCACCGTTTTCGAGGTGAGGAACCTTACACCCAAGAGCCACCAGAGGCGGGGATCTGAGTTCTCCTGACCTGCAGTAGATTTCTCTTCCCTCCCCATGTCACACCTGCTCTTACGAACATATATGTATATGATGGGTTGGGGTTTTGATATTCTCAAGGGTTTGAAAATGGATATTTTATGGTGTCAGACTTTTGCATCCACATTTTATTCATTGAAATAAATGTGTTAGCTCGGCTCCCACTACGTGCCAGACCCTGGTGCTGGAGGGAAGCTGTAAGCATCGGAAACAAGTCCAGGCTCCTCTGGGGCTTGTGGTCTCCTTGGGGAGACAGGCTCTGGTCAAATCCTCACATAGACCACAGACATTGCACTGTGGTGAGTGCTAAGGATGAAGGGGTCCATGGGGCTTTGAAAGCTTAAAAACAGGGGCTTTGAATGAGCTGGGAGATCAGAGAAGGCTTTTTTGAGGGAATAAGTGATCTAAGAGCTGAAGGATCATTAGGAGTTGATTAGTTAAATAGAAGGAGGGAAAGTATTCTAGGTAGCGGGGAAAGCGTATGCAAAGGGCCTGTGGTAGGGAGGCCTGGAAAATACTCCAGGGTGACCAGAGCAGAGTTACTGATGGGATACTAGGAGAGAAGTCTAGAGTGGTACTAGGAACCACATCACTCAGGGCCTAGTGGGCCATGTTAAGGCTTTTTGTTTTTATCCTAAGAGTATTGATGATTCCAGTAAAGGTTTAGGTGAGGAGAAAAAGATGACTTAAAAGGTAATGTAAGGAGGGATGGCATAGCTCAGTGGTAAAGTGTGTGCTTAGTATATACAATGTCAATGTCCTGGGTTCAATCCCCAGGATCTCTGTTAAAATAAATAAGTAAACCTAATTACCTACCCCCCCCAAAAAAACCCCAAACATAAAGTGTTTAAAAAAATGTATAAAAGAAGATAGTGCCAGCAGGGAAGACTTAGTGCAGAAGAAGGGATGAGCGATCTCTCACACAGATGAGTGTCAGGAGATGCGTTTGTGTAGGCACGGGGTAAACTCGAGAAGAGGAGGTGGCGGCAGGGGATGATGATTAATCCCCACTCATCCCTCTGGCCTTGGCTTCGATGTCATTTCCTTGGGGAGACCTCCCCTGACCCCCAGTTGGGTCAGGTCCCCCACCCCAACCGGTGGTCCCCACCCTCCACTTCCCCTTTCAAGGTGCCCAGCACTATTGCTGCCGTGTCTTACTTAATGGTCTCTTCCCCTCCCTGGATGTGAGCCGCATCCGTGAGGGCAGGGACTCCGAGTGTCTTCATCACTTCTGGTTACCAGGCTCCCAGCCTGGGACCTGGCACATCGCTGGCAGGAAATGCCCAAAGCTGAATGAGCAAAGCAATGAATGGGCCACGGGAGAGACATGGATTTAGAAGGGGCACATTTCTTCCAGACTCTTCCCCGCTCCTGTCCCTCCCCGTCCCTCCCTCTCCTCCTCCCTTATCCACTTCCTTTTTTTAATCCTAAAGCTGAACACCTCCCAAGTCCCTGCCTAGGGGCTCTCATCTGAAAGAAGGGATGGACAGAGGAGAAAATGTCTTGGCTTTGGATCTGAAATATCAATTTTGCCCAGAAAGGGTCGCAATGCATATGTCCATTATATAGGTGAACTCACTTGATTCAAGAGATAAGATGACTTGGTGAAGATGGCTCAGACGGAAAATGACAGAGCAATTAATAAAACTCTTCTGTGTCACCCCTTTAGAGTGACTCACCTCGTTTCTAGCTTTGCTGCTGATTATCTCAGGCTGAATGCTTTTTGGTGAACCCTGTGGTTATGAAGCTGGTGAAATCACCATCAAACTTCTGCCTAAAGAAAGTTGTATTTATATTAATAATAATAATAATAATAATAATAATAATAATAATAATAATAATAATAATAATAATAATAATGCTGATGTTACAAGTACTGAAGCCAGGAACTTTCCCGGTCCTTTGTAGCAGGGGTCTGTAGTCCATGGTCCATGGGCCAAATCCTGTTTTGGCAGAAGAGATCTTTTTTTGGAACACAGCCACGCCAATTTGTTTATGTACATCCGTGTCTGCTTTCCTGCTGCCACCGCAGGACTGAAGAGCTGTGACGGAAACCTTGAGGTCCTCAGCACCTGAAATGTTCACGGTCGGCCCCGCACAGATGAGGTCGCCAATAACTGCTTTTTATTCATTATTGCGACATGATGATGTTGGTCTCATTATCTGCATTTTACAGATAATGAAATTGAGACTCAGAGAGGGCAAGTAATGTCCTTGAGGTTTCATGGAGACTAGAACCTAGAGAGTCTATCTTCAACACTTCCTCGTGTGCTCGCCTGGAGGTGACAGTGGCAGTCTGGCCTTGAGGGATAAGGCCGGAGACTGATTTCTAACAGATTCCAGAACTCCAAAAACTGAATGCTCCAGCAGCATTTCTTCTTGGGGGCAAACGCTCTGATTATCCATTGTTCCGTAAAGTTATTCTGTGAAGGGTAACAGAAAACAACCACAATCATTTACTTTGCTCCAAAGTCTACAGTCTGAGCTGGGTTTGTCAGGAAGAGCTGTTCTCTGCACAGCATCAGCTGCGCGACCCAAGCCGGCCTGCCGGTCTACTTCCAAGATGACTCACACAGCTGGCACGTTGCTTCTGCCTCTTGGTTTGTCTCCACGGGAGCCTCTATCTCCACGGTGTGTCTTGGGCTTCCTCACGGCATGGTGGCTGGGTTCCAAGAGTAAGCATCCGAAGACGCAGGATGTGGAAAGTGCCCAGGCCTGGAAACTGCACAGGGCCACTGCTGCTCTGAGCTAGTGGTCTGGGTGTCAGAAACCTGCTTAGATTCAGGGAAGGGGACAGAGATCTCCTCTCTCAATGACAAAGGTGTCAAAGAAATTGGGGGCCATATTTAAAAAAACACATAGCAAATATTTATATTCCTTTTAGAGGGCCTTTGGGCTATTACTTTGATCCAGTATAACCTATCCATGGTTGGGGTGACCTCATAATTTATTGTCCAAACTAGGGGACACTAGGAGAATGAAAGAGGACGCTATGACTAGTGATTCCAGGCAATGAGTGCAAAACAGAATTGTCCCAGACAAACCAGATTTGTAGTCACCCTATCCCTGGGGAGCAACGGTGAATGTCTTCTTGATGTCTCCAGCCCCTTGTGGGAAGGCTCTATTAGGGCTGTGTTCTGCTTAAGTATGGAACACATGTAGGAAAATCTTGACAAGTTGCTGAAAAATAAAGAGATGTTTTTCCTGGATGTGAAATCTTCAGTTATCTGGAAAACCCATTTAAGGAGAGCTTCTGCTTTCCTGAATCTTTCCGTTAGCCGTACTGCTCCCATGAGATACGCCAAGCCTCAGACCCAGAGCAGCCCTGAATGCTACTGGCTGTGGCCGCCTGGCACCCCTTGCTGGGAGTTCATGCCATGATCGGCTTTGTCCTAGATTCTGGAAAGGCAGAGATGGGTAAAATGTGGTCCTGACCTCCAGGTGCTTATGACTTATGAGGCAAGATAGTCTAGTCAATAGGTCATTGTGATGCTGAGTGAGAAGGTTCATCAGAGAAGTACAAACCAAGTTTTATGGGTGCGCCAAAAAAAGAGATAAATGGAAAAATCCAAGAAGATTTCACAGCGGCAGTGACATTCAAGTTGGATGCTTCTTTTTTTTTTTTTTTTATGACCTAGCATGTCTTAGGTACCTTGCTAAGCATTTAACATGTGTCATCTCACTTCATATTTAGAAAACCCCCTGCGAGGTGGATGTTATCACCATTCCCATTTTACAGATGAGGAAACTGAGGCTTACAGAGAGGAAGTAGCTTGCTTAAGTTTATATAAGTAGCAGAAGTAGAATGTTTGCTGGGGAGAGAGGAAGGGAGGGTGAGTAAGAGTTTCCAAAGCCTCAGGGAAGGAAAGGGCATTTGTGGCAGGGGGACCAACAGCTGTAAGGACAGATGGGTGGCATAGGCTTGAGAAGCCTGGGGTGCAGCCGCCCATCTGGTGTGTCTGGAGCATATTTGGGGTGAAGGGGGTGCAGTGGGGTCCTGGCTGGGAGGGGCTTGGGTCTTCCCTCACAGGTGCTGGGGCCCCTTTTATCTGTCGAAGCATAGAAGGGGTGGAGCATTAGATTAAGCTGGCACCGGCCATTTTGAGCTTGGGCCCCTTGATATCCTGGATGTGATCCGTGGACTGGCAGCATCTCCCCAGAGATATTTGGAAACTCAGCATCTCAGGCCTCACCTCAGACCTACCAAGTCAGATACATGTTAACAACATCCCCCAGGTGGCTCCTCTGCACGTGGAAGTTTGGAAGCACTGATCTAGCCCACTCCCGTTCACAGATTTGTAACTTTATATCATACTTGCTTATAGTCAAGATCTTCCACTGAGAGTTTCTAGTTTCCACAACCAGATACCCAGTGGGGTACGTGGCAGCGCCCAGCCGAGCATGTGGTAGAGTTTCATCAACTCCTGGCCCCTAACCTCAGACTCCCAGCTGGGCCAACCATCCTGGCTCACCAAGGCACAAAAAAACTGAAGGCACTGGTTTCATTTCACAAACCACCTTGCCCAGAGCTCCCCACTGTCTTGCAGGGAAGTGACATTCCTCACGTGCTGAGAAGATGCATGTGATACTGGCGTGCTCCAGGCAACCAAGAGGATCTTGCAAAACTCATGATTGTTCTCATTGCTGCAGAGGAATGAAAGGGAGAGAGGAAGTGGGAGCCCCTCTTTCCTGCACGGTCTGCAGGGCTGCGCTGGCTTTGGGATCTTAAGAGCCATTTTCAGAAGATGGATTCTGGTTGGTTCAGGCACTTGCCCTAAAGGTCTTCCCTGGGAGCAGCCAGGACTCTGCTGTCCTTTGATGAGAGCTTGAGTAATGGGTGCCCTTTTGCGGCTCAGCCTCCTGGGTCACCCACGCCGTACACCCTCACGGCGCCCACACACATGCACGCTGTCCTGCACACTCACTGTGTGTGCACATTGCCTTTCGCACATCCACACACTCCCACACACACACAACTGGTGCAGACACCTGCACCCCACGGCTCCCACTCCGCCCACAACACGTCCCACCCACCATATCCAGCGGAGAACTTTATTGCCTGAGCTCCCAGGTGTCTGCCAACCTGACATTGGCAGTGACTGAGTGGGATTTTGGTGACACCCCCATAAAACTTCATAAATCATCTCTGTGCAACATCGCATGCACATTTTAATTTTCCTCAATAAATACATACATTCTTATGTCCTAACAGCTCCAGCTTGGCTGAGTGCCCAGCCAGGGGGTCCACTTTCTGTGCATTTGGCCAGGATGCATCGTGGACAGGAATGAGGACTACTCTGTTGGTTGTTTGAGGCCCAAGACATTCCTGGGGATCTGGGATAATTGCGGCCTGATTGGAATGGGACGTTAGGGTTCATTTTTCTCCACTTGCAAATTGCACCCCCCCCCACCCCGCAAGCCTCCGTCGTTTTGCCTGTTCTGAACTTATTCCATCTAAACTCTTTCACCAGGGTCTTAAGCCTGCTTTTCAGACGTGGAAGCTGAAAGTAAGAGAAATTAAGTGAAGTTCCAGGCCAGGTCCTGGGAATCTGTATTTTAAAATGCTCTAGTGCTTTCTGATGCAGGTAGTTTTGGTCCTTAGATAATTAAAGTCTTTTATGCTTATGACTTGGGTCTCAGGGTATAAACCCTATTTTACTCTTTCTTAAAACAAAGACACTTTGGAAATAATAAGTTTCGAAGAAGTAAGGAGTAGTTCCAAGGACAAACCATTTTCACCCAGAGGCTTGGTGGAACTTAAAGCTTTAAGAACTTTGGAGTTGACCCTCCAGAGAGGCTGGCTGGCTGGCTGGGCTGTGTGCCACCCTCCATGGCCAGTACAACCCAGCATCTCTCCTGACTCTGCTGTAACCTGGATGCACTGTCATCTGCTCCTCCTTAAAAAATGATTCCGTTACTTGCACGTGGATAAATCTTTACCCCTTACGAGGCTCTTCCAGTGGGCTTTCTCATCATCTTTTTATGAACTAGGAAGCAGAGATGTCAAGGTAAAATTTCACTGCCAGTAAGTGGCAGAGCCTGGATTATGCAGCCAGCGAGAGCCAGTAAGATGTGTGTTAGGAGTCCCCCAGGCTGCGTAGTCCCTTCCTATGAGATCTCGTGGAACAGAGAGAAGGCAGAAAAAAGGGAGGTGAAAGCTGGGAGCAGGGATGGGAAGGAAGGATGGAAAGGCCTCTCACTCAGTGTTGCCCTATTTTGTGCCATCAAATAATATGAATGAGGTACCCTGTCAGGAGTGGAGGAGTAGAAGGCAAAACAACAGAGGAGCCTATTCTCTGAAGCTTTTAAAGTTAAAAGCTCGGCCACGGTGGAAGAGAAGGAGGTATAGAGCTCCCATCTTGCATGTGATTTGGTATTCTGGGAGGTCCATTACGAAGGCACCATCAATTGTCTATGGAAACTGCAGGGAAGAGAAGGGCGTGGACCACAGGAGAGCCTCATCTGCTCGGATGCACTCACTTCTCTCTGTGGGTCCCCCAAATCATGCCACCAGTAAGTGGGATGGGTGGGGCAAGTTCTCACCTCTGGGGAATGCCCACTGAGTGGGGTGTCTGAGCAGATGCACATGACCAAGCAGTTACAGGTCCTGTGCTCATCCGAGAGGCTTCCAGAACACACCGGGAGAAAGATCATGTCATCCTGACTCTTCTGACCCATCCACGTAACAGCCATATATTCCGGACGCTCCTGCCCATTCCCCGAAGTCCTGGGTCTCCCTGACCCTTACCTGCTAACAAGGCACGTTATTTTTGCCACAGGCATCTTTGCCTCAAGTGTTTCACTGCAAAACTAACTGACCATGAGGCAATTTTGCCACAGAAGATACAATAATTGATTGACAGTTTGGTTTCAACTGGTTGAAATGCATTAGTGTTTCTTCCAGTCAGTGACATTACTGACGACTTTATTGAGCTGACAGATGATGACTCACCCCAAGAGCTGGTTGCTTATTTTGAAACATTCTTCACTGAGGGAGGAAGAGGCTGAGGTTGAGGGCCTTGAAGGTGCAGAGTTGAACTCGCACTTCCTGTACAACTTTGGAACGTCTATCAATGGGACATGTGAAGATACGCCAAGAACACACAACGGTGTAGAGGTTTCCCCTACGTGATACGAAGCTCAATTACAAACATACATACTAGTGTTTGAAGATTGATACCTTTCTTAATGAAGGAAGAAATTGTGGTGAAAAGGAAAAAGGGTGATGCTGTATAAGGACACAAATCAACCAACAAAAAGTGTATAAAATATTGTGAATGAAGGATGTGGAAGGCAAGTGCTTTGGTACAACCTACAAAATAAAATCAGTTTATTCTGCAATATTGTTATGAATCTAAACATATTTTAAACATATTCAAATATTTTGTATTTTGCAAAAAAAGCTTTTAAGTTTTGTTTTCCATTTCTCATATTTCATTGTGTCTTTTTTTAATGTCCCTCTTTTATTTTTCACTATTTTATTTTTTACAGCAAAATCGCCTTATGGCTGATACGTTACATGGTGAAAGTATTTGCAGTGAAAATGCTTGTGGCTACTGTGTCTATGGCTAAGATGCTTCCAGGGGAAGTACACAAAATCTCCTATTAGCCTTGCTCCCTACTTCAGCTTCGATTTTATGCTCACAGCACAAGGAGATGTAACCCCGGAGTCTCCTGAAGCCTCCTCTACCACCTGCGGGTCTGTATCTCATCAACCAAATGGCCATGGTGGCAGGGATGGAGGTTCTTCACGGGCTCAGCAATATGGACTTGCAGCCATCAATGCTAATGTGGTTAAAGTGACTGCTTGGTGCTTACCTGCCAGTAGGCGTGATCAACTCTGAGTCCCTAATACAGCACCATTCCCCAGGGGACCAGCCTGGTGGTGGTGATTACATTAAACGTTTCTTTCATAGAAGGGGCAGCGCCTTGTTCTCATTGGAATACACTTACCCTGGATATGGATTTGCCTTCTTGGCTGGAAATGCTTCTGCCAAAACCACCATGGATTCACAGAAGGTCTTATTCACCACCGCAGGGTTCCACAGAGCATCACCTCTGACCAAAGAACCCACCTGATAGCAAATGGAGCTCAGCAATGGGCTCATGCTCATTAAATTCACTGGCCTTGCAATGTTCCCCGTCACCCTCAGGCAGTGGCCTGATAGGATTCTGGAATAAGCCTTTCAAAGATTCTTTATGGCACTAGCTGGGTGGTCACAATTTGTAGGGCTGGAGCAAGGTCCTCCAGGATGCAGTAACTGTGCTACATCGGTGACCAGTACGTGGTGCTGGTTTTCTCGGTAGCTGGGATTCACGGGTCCAGGAATGAGCTCTTCTTACTACTATCCCAGTGATTCAAGAGCAAGAGTTCTGCATCCTGCCCTTGGGACCTCCCCTGGTCTAGAAGATTTAGAGTCCAAGGAAGAAGTGCTCCCACCAGCAGGTACAGTGATGGGTCAGTGAGATGGACTTTGAGACAGCTTGCTGATCTCTGTGGATTCCTCATGCCAGTGAACCAGCAAGGGGGGGAGTTCCTGGGCTGGCCGGGTGACTGACGCCTAATGTGAAAGAGAAATTGCATTGTTACTACATGTTGGAGGAGGGTGGAGTATGTCTGTGTCTTTGTTCATCCAGGCTACTGTAATAGAATACCATAGACCGAGTTTATAAACTACGAAAATATATTTCACACAGTTCTGGAGACTGTGAAGTCTAAGGTCAAGGTGTCAGCAGATTCAGTGTCTGGTAAGGGCCTGCTTCCTGGCTCACAGATGGCCGTCCCGTCTTCTCACTGTGTCCTCATGTGGCCGAAGGAACAAGGGAGCTCTCTGGGGTGTCTTTATAAGGGCACTAATCCCATTTATGAGGGTTCTGCCCTCATGACCTAATCACCTCTCAAAGGCCCCACCTCCAATACCACTGGAGATTAGGTTTCAACATATGAATTTTGGGGGAACAAACATTTAGTCCATAGCATTCCATTCCTGGCCCTCCAAAAGTCACGCCCTTACATGCAGAAATACAACCCAGCTGCCCCCATAGTCTGAACTTATTTCAGGTATCAAATCTAAAATCTAAAATTCCCAAATCTCATCTAAATATCACCTAAGTCAGATCTGGGGGACACTCCAAGGATGATTCATCCAGAAGCAAATTGCTCTCCAGCTCGGAACCTGTAAAACCAAATGAGTTATGTACTTCCAATATACACCAGTGTGACAGGCATAAAATAGATACTCCCATTCCAAAGGGAGAAATAAGAAATAAGAAAGGAGAAGCAGGTCCTAGGTAAGTCCAAAACCTAATAGGGCAAACAATATTGAAACTTGAAGCTTGGAATAATCTTCTCTGGCTCAATACTATGCTCTAGGACCCACTGGGGCTGTGGTCCGGTCTCCACAGCTTTCATGGGTTAGAGTCACCTGCCCATGTCTAGGGACATAAAGGAAGGTAACTTAATGGGAAGAAAAGAATGGAAAGGCCAAGTCACATTACCATGTAGTAAAATGATGTGTTTTTCTAGTACACTATTTTCTTTCATGTCTGGTAGAAGGTGCTATGGTTCATTAATAAATGCCCTTCACATTTACTGACAGGTTGTTACTAGATAGCTCATGTTTTAAAACAGGCATAGGACATCCACATTTTTATAGTTGTAAAACGAGCAGACTTTCCTTCCATTTTCTAACATGGTATTATTGCAATATTGAAAAATATATATTTATTTCACATGAAGGCCTTTTACTCAGACTTCAAATGAATATAATGCGTTTTTAGCTGGTTATCGTGGGGTCTGAGGCAGGCGATCATATCACGAGCAAATATTCATAATTTTGTTTTCTCTTTTCTAGTAGTTTCACCTCAATGTTTTTTTTCTTGTCTTATTGCATTGACTAGAATTTCCAGAGCAATTATTAGCGGTGATATTGTAGAGAATATTCTTCTCTTGCTCCTCTTTTCAACAGCAAAGCTGCTTATATATTGCCATTAAGTGTAAACTTGACTACCATTTTGGTGATAGATATTTCAATCATGCTAAATTAGGCTTGAATCTTCCCCCTTACTTATATTCAGTTTTTTTTAGAAGATTGGCTATCAAATTTACTAATTCTTTATATTTATAAAGATGATTACATTTTAATTGATCTGATACATATATTTGTAACATATTTCCTAGCATTAAGTAATCTCTTTATTACTGGTGGGAAATAGCCATGCTTTTTATAATCCAGTGAATTGGATTTGCTGGGGTTACAGTTGAGAATTTTTACAACAACCTTTAAAAGCAAGATTAGTTTATAGTTCTGATATTAAAATAGTGTATGCATACGGAAACAAAATAGATGGAAACAAAATAAATCAAACTGTTAACAGTGGTCTCCTCTGGTTGGATGGTGAAATGAGTCCATTTTATTATTCTTTCCTAAAATTTAACACACATTTTAAAATTAGAAAGTTGAACATTATATCACTTATCTATCGCTGTGTAACAAACCACCTCCAAAACCTAGTGGTTAAAATAATGACCATCTTATTTGCTTGTGATTCCGAGGGTTTATTATCAGCTGGGCTCAGATGGGTATTTCTTCTGCTGATCTCACCTAGAGTGGAACATTCTGCTGTGGTCAGCTGGTGGATCTGCTGGGGACCAGTTGATTTAGAGGACCTCAGACAGCACAGTTTATCTCTGTTCCTTGACATACCATGCTTGAAGGAAGGAACTGCAAAGTAACACTGAAAAGTGGGGTGCATGCAGGGATGGGAAAATTGTTGCAGACAACTTTTCAAACAATCTTCTATAAAAAGAAAAAAAGGACGATACTCAGTGCTGGTAAGGATATGGCAAGATAGAGTCTTACATGTATCTGATGGGCCTGTTAAAGGTATAATAAAAAAATTTGCAATGTATTTCATGAGGGGTTAAATGTGAGTAGATTTTGACTGAATTTTTCTGTATCTTGGAATTTATTCTAAGGAAATAGAGTTCCACCAACACAATTATGTGTGTTCAAGATTTTTTATGTATAGCATTATTTGTAAGCAAAAGCTAGACACAATCTAAATGTCAAATATTAGAGGAATTAATGACAGCACTCCCACATGATGAATTATTACATAGTCATTAACGTCATGTTTGAGGATATGAAATAGAGTTTAAAAAGTAGGATTTGTTGTGTTAATTATGATTCTAATATTGAGAGACAACTGTATTCATACATTTCTATATATATTGTATTGTATTGTATATATTGTATTCATATGTATATGAATACAATTGACTTTTAATTATATACATAATAGTATGCATGCACATAGCAATGATGATTATTTCTTGGTGGTTATTGAGTTTCTGGTGGTTTTTAGATTATAGTGATTATCGGAGCCACGGGTACCTGGTAGGGCCACCTCGCCACTTCGAACGAGATCGAGTCATCTGTAGCTCCCATCTCATGTCCCGTGGACAGTCCATGCCTTCCTCATTAGTTCTGTGACTCCTTTCGTTCTCATCTTACCTCTTAAAGTGGCTCCCTATCTTTGGGATTCTGTCGTTTTGTCCTGGCTTTGTGGTTCTTATATCTCTGCACTGACATCTTGACTGAGACATAAGTCATAGTCCCTTCTCCTTTATATCTACTTCCCATCTTTCCCCCAGACATTCTGGGATAGAAGTTTGCTGCATGTACTAGGCTTTTACTAAAGATCTGTGGATCACGGAGATGGGTTATTGTCATAGACAACACAGAGGACAAACAAGCCCCGTATTAGACCAAAGGTACTTAAAGATTTTCTTTTCTTGTTTCATAGATCCTATTGGCAGTCTTGTGAAAACCGTAGAACTAGTCCAAGTATAATATTTCTAAATGCGCATTATACAATATAGAGGATTACACAGGAGATAAACTGATATTGGGAAAAAAGTTATTAACTATTTAAGAAAAAACAAATTTATGATAGTGATGCATGTACTTTATTAATAATGCTGTAAATAATACAACACAGTAGTGCTATGAGTAAATGATATTTTGAGATCTACGCAACAATTATAACATAGTATGAAAATAGGAATTGATCTATTGATTACAAAGCTAAAAACTGCTAATACTATAATGGTGAGTTGTCTACATTCATAATTGAAAAAAAATGCTAATTTTCAGTTAGTGATTCTCCAAGCTCTTGCCCCTAGGCTGTCTCATTCTAGGGATGGTAGAAGTGATGAGAATGATGGTGGAAGTGATTCTGGGGAATGCCTGAAGGTGACTGCTGCAAATGTCACCTCTATGAGTCTCAGATCAGCCGTCTGTCTTTGTTTCTGCTGTAGTCAGACTTGTGTATACCTCCTATCTTAGTCACTCTTTTTAGGTCAAATAACCTTTTATTGTATGCAAATGTTTATTTGTTGAATTTGTCTTTCTGCATTTCCACCTTTTTGGAGTCTGTCCTGCAAAGCAGAAACCCTAAGACTTTGGCAAAGACTAAATGCTTGATGGCTGCCATGATGCCTTTGGTACTTGGTGGATCATGATGCTGGTGAGGACAGGGCCTCCTATCTTGATTTGTATTTTTAAAGTCAGCCTCCTATCTCTCTGACCCAAAATGCTGGCTCCATTACTGTTGGAAGAAATTCTCAGATCATTTGCCCTTGTTGCACACGTGGTCTTAACTTAATTCTTCTGGGTTTGATGCTTACACTTAATCCCCTTGGTATGAAGCACCTGCTTTACCTTAGGAATCTGACCTCATCATCTCTGACTGTCTTTGGGCTACCTTGGGAAAAGACCATGGTCAAACCTAGGAATCTCGAGCTCAGGCTCTGGCTTACCAGCCGAAACTGATACAGAATGCCAACCTTGTGAGTGTGCTTGGGATGGGGATGGATAATGATAGACCAGGTGCCAAGGATTTTGGCCAGAATTCTTTCATTTTCAAGTGAAAGCAACCTGACTCAAACCAGCTTAAGCAAAGCAGGCAGCATGTTGCCGTACGTAACTGAAAACATAGGTAGGGGTAGAACTATGTGGTCTAATTTTATCAGAGCTTCTTTTCTCTCCGTGCTTCAGATCTGCTGCCTTTTGTGTGTGTTTCATTGTAAGTAAGCTCCTTACAAGTGGTAGTAAGTGAGCTCCTGCAGTTTTAGGCTTACCCAGTCCATCTTTGTGATCCCAGTGAGAAGACAAAACCAACAGCCATCTTTCCCAGTATTTGTAAAACGAATCAACTTGAGTCTTGGGCCCAAATTTTGGACCAGTCACGGAACCACATGGGATGGGAAAGGGAGAGGAAAGAGGTGTGATGGGAAGACACAAACAATAGATGACCCACTGCCATGGGGATGGGCAGAAGGATGATGCTGGTGGGGAAGATGCTTAGGAAGATGGTGAGGGTGATGCCAACGCAGTGTGCTGTGAATTTGGTCACGGAGGTGGTGATGCTGGTTAAGGTGGTGGAGGGGTGTTGGTGATGGTGAGACTGTAAGGGAATAGACATTCCTTCTTGCTCCAGGCCCTGTGAATCCCAAGACCACAATCCAGCAGGATGGTGCCTCCAACCCCATTAATGGAGACACATGATTTCCTGTGGTTCTTGCCTTTAGGGGCAGAAAGGGCTGCACATTTGTCCTACAAGAAATTCAATGGTTCCTGAGTCAGCAAGCTCCCCGGGCTTGTGGAAGCAGATCACATGGTATCTCAGAAGTGTACCTATGTCTGTTAGCAGAAAAACAGAGCAAAACAAGATTCCACTACCAGGACGGCAGGAAATGTGGTCAGCTTTCTTTGAGCACCGAGGGAGGTGAAACCAAGATGAAAGGTCATTGGCTTTGACTAATGAAGAGGCCCAGAAACTGCTGATTTCAAGGCTAATAATAAAAAAGCACCCTGGGGGACATTTTATTGCATTTAGAAAATGTCCAATTTCATCTTTCATATAAAAAAAATAGAAAAAAGAAGAGTTTTGATTTTCATATAAGTCAATAGATTAATAGAAAAAGAAAACGTTCCCCCAGCCAAGAACGAGGCCAGAGTTGTGTTCCTGGGTAAGCCTGAGCTAACTCCTCCGGCCTCATGTGAGCATCTGCATTTGGCACACAGATCCCTTGTTCTGTAAAAACTATTTCAGGAACACTTTGAAAGGGCTGCCCAGTGATGGCTGCCTCATTTGGGATTTATTATAATATCATTAGGAGGGGTTATATCACTTGGTATAATGTCAGACACATTGTAGCCTGTGGTTTTATGATGTGGACAAATATCACACTCAGGAATAAGATGGCTCTGAACAAATCAGTTCCATCTGGGTCCTACTGTAAACAGAGCTTTTCCCTTCTGCTGCGGGAAGACCTGTTCTCATCAGCGTCTGGGCCCCTGAGTTCTCATCTTGCAGGGTCTTTCTCTTCTAGGACGCCTTCCTCCTCAACCCCTGAGGCTAGAAGACAGAACAGGAAGGATGATCTGTAAGACCCCCCCAAAACCTATGAGAAGGAGGAAGGTGCTTGCCAAGGAAGGCAGGGAGACTGGGGAATTAGCTCTTATCCAGTGCTTGTCCGTGTGTCTGAATCTGTGCTGGTTATTTACAAAGAGATACTGAGACTTAATGCGATGAAAAGTAGTATCTGACTCGAAGTCTGGAAACTCATAATAAGGGAATAGAGTTTTGAGGTTTATCTGATTCCCAAGCCTGCAGCCTCTCCTGATACCCCTCAAATGTCTGCCTGTTCGCAAACGAACTCTTGATGGGCGGGGAGGGATCAGAAAATGTGGGTGCAAGTTGTATTTAGTTGAAAACTCAATCATTTAAAAAGCAAGTAGGAGCATGGTATAACCACCTTGGAAAACTATTGGGCAGTTTCTAATCAAATTAAATATCTGCCTCCCTTATGACCCAGCAATGTCATTCCCAAGAGAGACGCGTACATCTGTCCACCAAGAGCCTTGTCCAAGAATGTTCAGAGCAGCTGTTTCGTAATAGCCAAGAACTGGAAACCACCCAAATGCTCACCAGTAGGAAACTGGATAAATAAATTGTGGTGTGTTCGTATAACAGACTACTACACTGCATTAAAAATAATAAGCTAGTGATAAATGCAACAGTGGGTGAACCTCCGAAATGTCAGACTGAGCTAAAGAAGACGGACATGAAAGGGAACACGATGCATGATTCCACTGAGATGAATTTCAGGAATCAGGAAAATTAAACAAAGACAAAGGAAGTCACATCGTGTTCAACTCTAGGGTAACAGGTAGAGATTGCCTGGGAAGGAGTTGAGAAGACTTTCTGAGGCTGTGGAAATGTTCTGTGTCTTGACCTGGGTGGGTATTTCATGGGTTTATGCATGAAATTTATGGCCTTGTACATTTAACTGTTTGGAGACTACATCTTAGTCAAGCAGCAGAAAATAATAGAGTTTAATAAAAAAAAATTAGGAGGAAGTAGTCAAACTTGTCACTCCCAATGTTTTAAAGATGGCTAGTTAATTTCAACTGTGTTCATTAAACAAAAAAGTAGTATGGAAATATGGAAAGATACGTGCCATGTTATAATACCGGATGTTGGATGTTCAGAGAGAATAACTAAGTGAAAGGTTGATTGATTTATTTCCAGTACTTCCTAACACAGAAAATGAAGTGTCATTCTCTTTCCTTGATAAATTGCAGTATGCATCTCCTGCATGCCCCCTGCACGTTTTCCTTTTCCTTTCTTCCTCCTCCTACAACTGCGATCACACTTGTGTTACACCGAGTGCAGCAGAACAGAGGATATTCTGTGGAGAGAACGAAGAGGAAACGAAAAGTGAACTGCTTTCATTTTGGCGTTAAGTTCTAATGAAGCACTTTGCTTAGCTTTTATTTTCTTTATTTTTCAGAAGAGATCTTGTAGGTCGATTCCTCCATTGGCAAGGCAACTGGTTTATTTCTGCCCAAAAAGACAGTCGAAAAATGAGAGTGTTCATTTATGTGAGCAGACAAGTGTCAAATTCAGTCTGAAAAACAATGCCAGGCTGTTATGCTGGTGCATGCTCTCGAGGAATGCAAATGTGATTTTATTAACATTCATTTAAAGACACGACTTGCACATGGGGATGGGTGTCTATGATATTTTTTTTCCTACTGACACTATTACTTCCATGGTCTTATTGAAGCCTAGGAGAGAACCAGTCTCGTGTAGACAGATATTCTGAGTAGTCTAAAATAACTTGTCTACACTGTCTTGGGTCTTTTCTGGAAATGGTTGTTCCGCATCTTGCTTCTCTTTATGTGGCCCTGGATTATTTGGGCCAGAGACTCTGCTGCCCTGAATTCTCGTCACTTGGGTTGTCTGAGCATGGCTCTGGCTGCAGCTGACGTCCGCAGGCTGCCTTTGGCCTCCCTGCCCTTCTGTGTGAGTGGAGCTAATGACCTCAATACCTGGCTAATGGGATCTTATTTCACAGAAATGGTCATTCTGAAGCCACAGGGGAGAATGGCAAATGGGTCAAGGTGAGTGGCAAAGGACTAGTTTGATGGTGGAAATGCAGGTAACTCTTGGGTTAAACTCAGTGCTCTGTTCCTTCCCTCTCCATAACATGACATGTGCTCCACTTCTGCAGTTGAAGAAAATGTGAGAGCACAGTTTGTATTATCGCTGGTGGGGTGCAAATTATCTGGGCTGGCACAGAACAGAGGACAGAAGAGCCAACTGCTGACCTCAGCGACATCGGCCTAGCTCCGAGTCCAAGGCTTGGCCTGGTGATGGGATCTCGGTCACAATTACTCATGGATGCTCATGGTTATCTGGACCAGATCTCACACCCTCCCCGTTCAGGGCAGGAAGTCATCTGAGGCCAAAAGATGTGAAACTCATAAAGCCCTTCCAGGCACCTCAGTCTGTGAATGTGATCAGTCTGTGAAACATGAGGAGAACTGGGCCAATATATTTTTTTCCCCTTAATTTAAACCTTCAGACTTTAATTTCACTCTGTTCCTTATAAAATGGATGTTTTCTCAGCTACATGGGGACACTTCAGTTTTTAGTCTGCTGAGTTTTAAACAAAGTCCAAACACTTTAATGTTTTCTTTTCTGTGTCCTGTGGTCATTCTTTGCTTACATAGCACATTCCACAAATGTTCATTGAGTACCTAGTATAGGCCAGGCGGAGTCGGAGGTGGTGAGAGCAAAGACACAAAGGAAGCAGACAAAGCTCCTCTTATTACAGGGCTTGTATTCTAGTGGGGAGACAAACAGTAAAGAAGTAACATGCAGGATGCTAGTGAATGCGATGCACTATCAATGAGAGAAAAAATAGGGTTTGGGGGTGGTGAGGGTGGGACAGGGGGTGTGGTGGTTGTTAGAGACGTAAGGCGAGAACTTGCTAATGAGGAACCAATAACCCATTTGCACCCTACGCATTTATCAGGGTGGTAGATTTTAGAAACGGCTTGGCTGTAGGGGTACCCAGAGGAGGCTCCCATCAGAGCATCAGCAGCTGCTTCCAAGAGAACATTAGGTAACCTGCTTGTTTGAAATAACCTCAGGTCCCTGGACCTCTAGGGAAGGCTTACTAGCCCCTCCAACACAGCCCCAGCTTTTTTGTATCTCGATGGCTCCTTCATTGCTTTCCACCTTCTCTCTCTTCCTCATACTCTTTCATGCATCGCTCTTGAAATCTCCAGATTCCTCTGATCTTGTGCAGAAGTGTTTGGTTGTCCTTGGTTCCAGTTCTACTTTTGGTCAACATGTATATATCCAAACTCATCAACATCCTCAGTGGGACGAGGGCCTTTGGTTACATGTGGCACATTTTCTTCAGAAGGCAGCAGTGCCCAGAGAGGGAACAATGCCAGGAATGAAGCACTGTGTGTGTAAATCTTGTACGGATGCTGGGGCAGTGTATTCTGCTGTGTCTGTCTGTCTGTCCGGAGGTTGAGTCTGGGATTGCAGCCTCATGAAGGGCAAGAGATGAATGTTCTGGATAAGAGTCACCCAAAGAAAAGGCAGATCCTACAGAGAGATCTGGGAATGTGGGAAGTGGACCTCAGACCGGAGAGGTTCCCTCTTTGGGCTTTGTTTTCTCGGAATCAATATTTAGGATGCGTTCAGGGGTTTCCAGGCATAGAGGTTTGTGTTTCATCTCGGGGTGCAGCCCCAGGATTATATGAATTGGTGGCCTGGGGAGGATTCTATGAGAATGGGTCATGTACAGCCAAAGAATCATGGCTAGCAGTCAACTTTCCGTGACACCACGTGACAGTTCTGTTCTCTGAGAATGTTCAGTAAAGGGACAGCCCCTGAGGAAGTCAGTGTATCCATCAACATTCAGTAGGCACACACTCGTTGACCCAATAATTCTATTTCCAGAAACTTGACCTAACATTATTCTTTTATACAGCATATGTACAAGGATTATTTATTGAATTTATGTTTGTGATAACAGATCCCTGGAAACAACCTGAATGTATTGGGAGCTTTTTAAATTAAAAAAAAAATATATGTAAGATGTGCCTAGCATTGTAGTCATTGAAAAGAATGAATACACCGCTCATGGACTGACAAGGAATGAGATCCCAGGGTAGGCTGTTGAGTGGAAGAAACTGAGGGCAGCAAGATATATGCAGGGATTTTTCTCATTTGTTAAATGACCAAAAAAAAAAAAAAAAAAAAAAGCTAATAAAAATTCTGTGGTTAAGGGTCTTTTTAAAAGTACTAGAGAATCTTTGTAGGCTTTGTAGAGGTAATCTTGCAAAAATGTTTCCTTGTAGAAGGCTTTGTGTGGATTAGCGGTGGGCTGGGCTGTGCCTCACCTGCTGGACACGGTCCCTCCTGATCTGGGGGTTCTGGTTCCCCAGGAACTGGTGTGCAAGTGCCTGGCCTGGTCCCGGCAGGTAGCGGGTCTCCATCTTTGCAGGAACTCCTCCAGGGTCGGAGCTCGCCGCCGCACTTTTCCTCTGCTGGGCAGTTCCAGTTCTCAGGAAAGACCTTGCTGTGAGCACCTCTGCCTCTTTTTAAGTCCCAGCAGGAGTTCTGGCTGAGCTCTGAATGGGGTCACTCACGTGGGGAGTGCCAGTGCCTTGCTTAGATGCATAGATTCTCAACTCGATCGCCTTCCAGGTTCTCAGTAGCTCTAACATCGACTCCAAAATGGAGAAAGGTCTTCCATGCTTTTGAGACTGGTTTTGCACATACCACGTGGTCAGCCGGGCACTGCTGCTAACACTCTTCTGAGATTTCTAAATGCTGACCCCTCTATCCCTGTTTTAGTGAGCTCTTTCTTCATTGCTCTGTTCTTGGCCTCCTCCTCTAGTTCTGGAAATTTTGGGGGCTAGATCTTTAAAAAGGCTTATCTGACTGTCTCCAAGTTCAAGGCTGTTGGCCATCTCAGCTCTGTTTTATGTATTTTAATTAATTGTTACACTCTTGTGCTTGTGCCCAAGGCAATTTTTTTTTTTTTTTAGCCACAAAGAGCAAGCTTAAGAAAATCAAATAAATAAATACTAATGAACAGAGAAACGAGGACTGGTGAGGTTAATTGAGTTTCTGGGGCTGCAGAAAGGCCTGAGAGCAGTTGCCGGCTCCGAGAGAGGGGCTGGGCTAGCCACCTCCTCCGCGCTCCGACCACTTTGCCATTTTACTGCCCAGATGAGTGCCTACTTAGTAGCAGAGTTATAAATGGAAGTAACTTTTCCAGCAACTAATTGGGTCTTTTTTTTCCACTTAAGAATATTGATTTTTCTCTTCTCTCAGCCTGGGGTGGAGCTGAATTGATGAGTCTTTCTGAGTTTGAAGACCGAGCCAGTGGGTGTGGTACCCATGTGTTTGAGTGCCAATGACCGTGCAGGCTTGGGGCGGGCTCCAGGAGCCCACAGCCTCACCAGGATGGCCTGATTATGTGGAAGCTCCGAGACACCATGAAAACCTGGCCCGGTGCGTACATGGGAGGAGGTTATATGGTGAACATTCTACCACTCTAATCACACCACTTACTTTCATGAGATACAAAGTTGTGCCAGTTTCACAAGTATGATATCTATCAGGGCCTCTTCCATACGGGATGGCGTGCTGGATTGAGTCCGTGAAAATGGACCAGAGGTTTTCATTTCACATGCTTCCCGACTTTTCCCGACCAAGACCATCTAGAGCTGGCCGTTAGGCTTCTGGGTCTGGTGGAGAATCAGCTCACACCACAAGCCAGCGTCTCTGGGGTTTCAACATAATGAGGAAACGCTGAGACCCCATGACCAGAGATTGAAGGAGACAGAATAAATAAAAATGAACGTGATAAAAATATCACTGCTTTTGATAGTCCCTGCACACCCATCTGGCTTCAATTTGCTGCGATTTTCTCATTTGTTAAATGACCAAAAAAAAAAAAAAAAAAAAGAGAGAGAGAGAGAGCTAATAAAAATTCTGCGGTTAAAGGTCTCTTAAAAAGAACTAGAAAAGCAAGTTCATGCATGGTCTTTTGCTGCATTTGTTACTGATTATGGGCAAAAACAGGGACAGAGTGTGACCCTTGTGACTTGGATCTGGAACATGCAGATGAAATCCCAAAGACCTGGGTGTGTCAATTTCTGACGATGACGGAGCATGGGCGGGCGGAGTGAAGGAGGACGAGGTCCGTGCCAGGACCCTGTCTGGTTGTGCGAGTTGCTTCATGAGGGTCTCTGCTGCAATCTGGGATCCACTTCAGGAAATGTCTCCAGTAGTCAAAAGCATGCTACCCAAGGGGCATCTCATGGGAGGGAGGACGTAAGGTAAGAAGAGAAAGGCGGAAGGTGAGAAGGAAGGATGGGTGAGCCTCCTCTGCCGTGTCCCCGATGTTGTACCACACTTTGGGCAGCAGGACCAATGGTGACCCCACCGCGCTGATGGGCAGAAAGGCAGCTGGTTTTAGGGACAGTCATTTTCCATTCAGAACTACCAAATAACCCCCATGAAAGTCTGTGTAACCCAGGTCTAGGTATTAGGCAGCTGCTCTTTGTTCATTGGCTGAAACTCCGACTCTCGGGAGAAAGACTGACCTATCTGTAGAGCGAGCAGTGTCACCTGGTACCAAGTTATTTCCCCATTCATTTGTTGATTCATTCATTCATTCATTCTTCAGATTAGCCTCTAACATGTGCCTAGCCAAGTGCTAAGGCCCCAGAATACAAAATGAAGAAGACTAACGCCATTCAGGAACTCTGTAGCCCAGGGGAAAGGCGTACAAGAAAAGAGTCACTGCTTGGGGCTAGGTACTACCCAAGCTGCTGTTTCACAGAGGCACGTGGAATAAATGCTGCCTTGGCTGGGAATGATTTTTAAAACAGATAATGCTTGACGTAACCAGAGAAATTCACCAGGCAGATGAGTGGGAGAGAGGTTATTTCCGATCAAGGGATTTGGGTCATAAAAGGAAGCCTGAAATAGGCAAGAATTTTGAGAAGTCTGCAGGCTGACCACATATAAACCAGTTTCTGATGAAGTGTCTTGATCGTTCAGTCCAGCCAGCTCAATTCAGTAAATGCTTTTTCGTTTTGTTTGTTTTATGAGGAGGAGGTAATTCGGTTTATTCATTTATTTCTCTTTGGGGGAGGTGCTGGGGATTGAACCCAGGACCTCGTGCTTGCTAAGCATGTGCTCTACCACTTGAGCTATGCCCTCCCCCAAGTAAATGCTTTTTGATTCCCATCCAGGGCTCTGACTGGATGCCTGGTGTCCTCTGTGATGATGTGGGTGAGTGGAGACGCATATGCAAGACTCAAGTTTTGTCCAGGAAGAGTTTCAAGGCTAGGGGAGGCAAAAGCATGCAGACCTCCTGCACGAGATGTGCTGTGGTTGTGCGTTAGGGATGCCCAAGGGGACAGTGGTAGGAAGCAGAGGAGAGAGCACATGCTGGATGAGCAGTCCAGGAGGGCTTCTGACAGAAGGTTGAATTAGAATTGGACCCTGGAGGTTGGAAGATGGAAGACATCCTCCAAGGCAGAGGAGAATGCGTGAGCAAAGGTATGGAAGACAGGCTGCGGGAGTTTATTTTCACTGCCAATTTACCTTCCCAAACAGTCTCTAAACCTGGTTATGCATCAAATCCCTCAGGAAATGAAATAGAAATTTCTGAGACTCCTCTACAGAAGTTCAGATGTCAAGTGGAACGCACATTTCAATAAAATCCCCAGGGAATTCTGATGCCCAGCACACTGGTGGGATTCACGTGATGGGGGTTCTGCACAGACATGAGTTCTAGTCATGGGTTTGCTTCCCCCATCATGTCATCATTTTGGGCAATATGCTTGAATGCTCTTGGCCTCACATTTCTTGTTTTCCAAAGGTGATCATAAAAACCTAGGGGGTGACAACAGAAATAAATGAGGTGATATTAGTCAGACTGCTAAAGTAATTTCTGGCCCAAAGTAGGAGGTGGAGAAATCTGTTTTCTTCCTCTCCTTGGTTTAGTAAAAATGACATTGTCTTCTGGGGAAGTAAAAATGCCCAAGAGGCATAATTCTCGGCCTGAAGAAAGGGCCAGTCAGACAGACAGGGCATTTGTGTTCTGGAATAAATTGCCAGGCACAAGGAAGACTCCTGGACCTTTGGTATCTTTTTCCTGCCTTGGGTAATGCCTAAAATTCTCCAACTGTACCCTTTGAACATGGACATTAGAAAGGCTTTTGTGTTCAGTGGCTGTACAGATACCACTAAGGAATGTTGATGGACTTAAGCTCTTATCCACTCACAGCTAATGAGAGTGAAGTAGTGGCTGAATGCTACTGTGATAATGTGTCAGCTTTCCAGACTTGCAAGGTAATGATCTAAGTCCAGTGGTTTAAAAATTATACTTTGTGATGCTCTACAGTTGGGGCCCTCATGTTTGGTTGTATTCTGAGCAACCTAAGGAGGAGCCATCTTTATAGTCTACAATATGAATGGCATCTCTGAAGGTTGTGCAGTATGTGACCTGTGCAACTGTCTATGGCGGCTCTTCCTGAGGGATTCCTTAGAGTTAATTTTGGAAGAAAGATAGGGATGCTGGCAAGTAGATGTTACTGTAGTCCTCACCTGCCTTTAGAAAAGTCCCACACTATTCAGTGGGGTTCTATGGAAGGTCTTCTTGAAAGATAGAGATGTAATCCAGTGCCCTATTCAACCTCTTCTCTTTTGCAGCTGGAGAACTAGAGTTGCATTGGGAGAATGGGGACAGAGCTGGCACTATAACCAAGGATTCTTTGGCATGGGGGTGGTGGGGGAGGGCAGACATGGGGATCAGGGTTGTGTCCCATCCCAGCAGGATGCCAGGGTAGGAAGGGGAGGCTCTGGCCAAAGCAACGTCACAGAAAGGACAACCTTGTCAGTGGCAGAGACTTAGGCCCCCTTCTGGAGAAGTTCAGTGGCCCCTGCTAACCAGAGGGGCCCAGAGTCGAGGCATTTTAGGACAGACTGTCTTCCGGCCCAGGGAGCAGCTAACAGAGGGCTGCCTAGGCTGGACCCCAGGCCCAGGACGGCGAGAAAGCTCATCAAAGCCAGGGAGAGGCTTTGAAGAATCCACTTCCTCTTTTCCTGCTGAGTTATAAGAAATGAAGAGAGTGGAGCCCCAATAGCCAGGAAGGCAGGCTGAGGCAGCCCTGGGAGGAAAAGGAAAGCGAGACCAAGGGCAGGAGTGAGTGGGACGGGGCGGCCCTGCTACCACCTCCTCCTCGGAGCTTCCTGCTGGGGCACCTCTTGAAGCCTCGTGTGGGGAGCCTGCGTCTGCTCCCGGGCCAGGGCTTGAGCCGGCCTGCGGTCAGCCTGCCGGACCGGGGCACCTCGGGGCCTGCCTGTGGGTCTGGTTCCCTCACCCCAGGGCTCTCCTGGGAAAGCGAGGGATGAAGTGGGCCTGCCCAGAGCACTTTCGGGCAGCAATGACTTCAGTGTTTGTCCCCAAAATAAATGCACCACAGACAAGACAGTGTGGTCAGGGGCTGAGGACTTACTGTAAATACTAGCCCTAGGCTTCCTATTTCTGTTCCTCTGACTCCCTGGGGGGCAGGGGCTGGCCAACTCCTTTCCAGCACACTCTCTTCTCACTGCCGCATCCAAGGAAGAGGCTTGGCCTGGACATTCCTCATTGGCTGTCCCAGGAACCCACCGGGGGTTTGGAGCAGGGGCCTTGGCTTCCAACTGGACTTGGACTCGAACTTCCCCCAAGGAAGGGGTGCAAACCCTAGCACCGTGCTGTGTATTCCTGTCCTTGCGTGCAGTCTCACGATAAGCCCCAAACATTGAAGAGCAAAGAGTGACATCTCTTATGCACTTAGTGGATGACAGGCACTTTCTCAAAGGCTTTGCCTGGGTCATCACACATAGTCCCCACCTGAGCCATAGGATGAATCAAGACAAGAGCCCTAAGGTACTTGCCCAAGAGGCCCCCATCCATAAATTAGAAGTTCAGCTCCGGCAGTGCGGCTCGAGACCTGCATCCTTAACCCCTCCTCTGCACAGGGAAGATGAGAATGTCCTCGTTCTGCAGATGGAGGACAAACTGTCCAAAGAGAAGGGCACATCATTTGGTGAAGGACGTGGGCTAATGAGTAGGAGGGGTGGATTTGAATCCAAGTTCAGCGGACTCCAAAGGTCCTCCCACTGCACTGGGGCGCCTCCTAGAGGCGGAAGAGTAGCATATCATGGAAGATTCTGACCTTTTCCCAGCTTCGGAGCAACTGACTCCCTGGGCCATGCGGCCGTGTCCCATCTTTTAGGCTTAGCAGAGGGTCAGTCAGCATTCAGGTACACCCTCACAGAGCCTTCTGGTTTGAGTGAGATGGCTGTTTCCGAGGGGAGATGGCCCTTACCTTTGGGAGGTTGCCCTACTTTTGTTGTTTCCTGCCTCTCAATTCCTTGGGGCTTCCAAGGTATATCTCCTTCAGAGTGCTGGTACTGTGGAGGAGGCATGCTGCATTTGTGAACTGGTTCCTGCCAGGAAATCTCCCAGCTGTCTCCCAGAGCATCTGGCCCACCCAGGAGATGGGTATGCATCCCACTCTATTCAGCCCTTCTGCTGTAGAAGGGAAAACTATGAAGCCAGGCATTCTTCTCCAAAGGAGGAGTGGTTGATAGGATTGCAGATAGGGGAAGAAGAGATGGGGGTCTGAGGTGACCACATGGAACAAAATTTGCATGCTGGGCCATTTCTTTCAAGCAGGTCTGCTGAGACCAAGTGGGAGTCATAACACCTTCCAGTTCCCCTGAGGCACTGGATGAGACACCAGGGTTGGGTGACAGTAGGCTGCTTTCTGCAGATTACAGAATTGTGGTGTCTCGTCTGGGTTGCCTCTTTCCTTTGGCCGCTAAGATGCTCATAATGCAGATTTGTACTCATTTGTTGTAACTTTAGCAAAAAAGAAGTTCTTGAATAGTCTCCTCCCCTTGTCCTCTATATACTGTTTTTTTTCCTTTTGTTTTGGGCATGTCTTCTAGAAAACTTACATTTTTTTTCCCCCGAAGTCACTATAAAACACCTGGGATTCAGATAAAATAAAATATTGCACGAGTTCACTTATAAGAAGTATCCAAAATAGTCAAACTCATGGAAGCCAAGAATAGAATGGTGTTTCCCAGGGCTTGACATGGAGGATTGCTAGTTACCAGGTCCAGAATTTCATTTCTGTAAGATGAATGCATTCTAGAAATCTGCTATACAACTTTGTGCCTATAGTTAGCAATATTGTACACTTAAAAATCTGTTAAGAGGGTAGAGCTGATGGTAATTGTTCTTACCACAATAACATTTTTTTTTAAAAAGGAAAAATGTTGGGACTCATATGTGCCAAGTACTATACAATCTAAGTCCTTATTCACTATCCATTCATTATGTATTGATTTCTCAAATATTTGGGGAGAACCTCCCATAATCCAAGCTGCCATTCCCAGTGCTGGGAAGACTTTGATGAACATGGCAAAGGGTCCCCGCCTTCTGGCGCTCAGCATACAGAGTGGGACTCAGTTGCTAAACATGTAAAATTTGCACGTGTGTCCGCACGCACATACACGCACACGCGCACGGTCTCTCGCGTTGTGGGGCCAGCTGGCGTCAAGGGCTATGCCACAGAAATGCAGAGAAAGGAGCTAGAGAGAGGCCAGGTGGTGGGGCAGGGAGGTGAGGGCTGTGCTCCTTCAGTCTGGGTCACAGGTTTTCTTAAGGGAACCCTCCTACACTGCTGGTGGGAATGTAGTTTGATGCAGCCATTATGGAAAACAGTATGGAGAGTACTCAAAAAACTAAAAGTAGACTGACCATATGATCCAGCAATCCCACTCCTGGGCATATACCTGGAGGAAACTCTAATTCGAAAAGATACATGCACCCCAATGTTCATAGCAGCACTATTTACAACAGCCAAGACATGGAAACAACCTAAATGTCCAGCAACAGATGACTGGATAAAGAAGCTGTGGTATATTTATACAAGGGACTACTACTCAGCCATAAAAAAGAATAAAATAATGACATTTGCAGTAACATGGATAGACCCAGAGATCATCATTCTAAGTGAAGTGATCCAGAAATAAAAAGAAAAGTACCGTATGATATCACCTAAATGTGGAATCTAAAAAAGTATACAAATGAACTTATTTACAAAACATAGACTCACAGACATAGAAAACTAACTTACGGTTATCAGGTGGGAAAGGGGGTGAGGAGGGATAAACTGGGAGTTCAGGGTTTGCAGATATTAACTACTATGTATAAAATAGATAAACAAGAGGATTATACTATATAGCACAGCATTCAATACCCTGTAGTGGCCTATAATGACAAAGACTATGAAAAGGAATATATAAATATATGTATAAATGAATCACTATGCTGTACACTAGAAATTAACACATTATAAATTGATTATACTTCCCTAAAAAAAGAGAAATAAGGTTTTCTTTTCCCCCTGTCTGGGTGTCTAGAACTTCCTACAAAGGGCTCCCTTTGGTAGAAGCTTTGAGCAACAGCGGGGCTGATTTGGAGTTCATTCGTTCATGCATTCCACAATCACCAGGCATTTACTGGACACCTGTTACGTGCCTGGTGCTGTTCCCAGTTCTGGGAGCCCACGGTGAACCAGGCTTACAGGGTCCCTAGATCCCTCCACAGTGGAGTTTCAGCTCTGGTGGGGTCTGTAAAGTAACAGAAAGATCAAAAATAGCAAACGGCCCATGACGTTTTGATGTTTTCCACGTGCGCCGCTCCAGACCCACTCGCCACCCTTCCCCCTCTTGCACTGCGCTACCAGAGGCTGGCTGGGTCACCTGATGGGGCTTCCTCCTCCTCTGGCTTCTGTTTGGATTGGCCAGTGGGAGGCATGGTGATCAGAAGTGGGAGTGAAGTTGGGGTGATAGATTCCCCGGCTTCCTCCTTGCAGAGTCTCTGAGGGTTGGTGGCCTCCCTCCAGCCCAACTCCTGCCCAGGGGTCCTCTCCTCCAGCCTCAGCTGCTCGCCCCAGGTTCCTGCAACTGCTCCTTCCCCTGTAGGCCTGGGGAGGTCATGGATCCCCAGTGATGCTCGCCCCCTGGGTGCTGCACCGGCTCTTTTTGGTCTCTTTAATCCTGCTTTCACTCCTGCGAACAGGATTAAGAGGTACAAACTATTATGTATAAAATAAGCTATGAGAATATATTGTACGACACAGAGAATACAGCCAATATGTTAGCTATAAATGGAGTACAACCTTTAAAAATTGGGAATCACTATATTGTACTCCTATAACTTACATACAATATTGTGTGTCAACTATAGTTCAATAAAATTAAAAAAAATTTGAATTACTTTGTTGAAAAATTCATTAGAAAAGACTCATTAAAAACACTATTAAAGGATACTTTTGAAAAATGTTTAAATATGAAAGAGTATTCGTGGTATAAAATAAAAAATAAGGATAAATAAATAAAAAAACAGATTTTAGAATTTGGGTATAAAATAATCCTATTACTTAAGCATGGAAATATACACTACAGTCATAAGAGTGTTCATATCTGGATGATGTAATTACTGTTGACCCTAGCTTTTCCTTTAGTTTTCGAATTATTTAAGATAGATCATCGTCAGCTGGTTCCTTTCTGTCTGTCTGTTTCAATACAGAGAAACAGATGGATGACAACAGAATGACAAAATGGTCTGCAACCCCACATCCAGATATCTTCTGTACACACACACACGAGCCTATGAGTTCTCATGAGTTCTCAATTTAAAGCAATACAAAAAGGTAAAAAAAAAAAAGTCTCAAAGTCTTCCTTCTCATCCATGAGCCACCCAAATGAAACCATTGATAATAAATCCTTTTGATTCACTGCAGAATCTATGTCTATGCCTGCAGTTCCAAGCTTTTTTTTTTTCAAATAAAGCTGTATTGATTTTATCATCAGAAAATTGTAGCATGCATGCATTTGACATGTGGGCATTTTTATTGTCCATCTCTGGAGTGGCAGACTGGGGTCCTGACCTGAGTGGGAAGATGGAGAGGTTACGCACCAGCCCTTGGAGGGGGGAACCCAGCAGCAGGCTGGTGGCCACTGGTCTGGGATCTCACCATCAAGGACGGGTTCTGGGACTCCCACACCTCCTTGCTTCTCAGTCTCCCCGTCAGAGGAATGGTTCAGATCTGAGCACTGGACACCTTCCTTTGGAGCCATAATCAGCATTAAGATGCCAGCATTGACTCTGAGTTCAAATATTATTGTTTGCTGTAGGATTTCCTTGAGTGTGGTGGCTATCAGCCACTTTTCTATGTTCTTGAACACTCTGGCGTCAGTTCTTCCCAAAGACATCAGCACTCTGGCTTTCTTCTGTTCCTCAAACCTCCTCCATCTGTTTTCCAGCTTCTTCACCTCTCCAAACGGAGTGCATTTTGTTTTCTTTTACTTTTCCCTAACCGCCTCCCCCCTTCCCCTAGTCTGACTTCCTTAGAATTTGGGTCATTGATTGCACACAAAAACAGGGAACCATGGGGCTGAACACTCATATTGGGCAATACATATCGGGTTCATAAAATTAACTGGAAGCTGTTCCTCTTGATCCAGTTCCCTGCTCACTGAACTCATGTGACTTGGATAATCACTCACACTCTGGAAGCTTCTGTCTGTTCTATGTGCAAAAAGAGAATATTATATTGTCTTTGGTACAAAGTGATCAAGGACGTGTTGATACTAGAGAAATTTCCATTTCCTGAGTGCAAAGGAGAGACGCGGTGGGGAGTCACAGCAGTGTTTGAACTCAGAAGTCGCTGATTTCGTTTGGAGGGTTGAGGAATTTCACCAGAGCACATGAAATCAGAGATTTGGGGCAAAATGGTGACAAAAGCCTGTCCTGAGGTCCTGTTACAGATGCAATGCCAAGCTTTCATCCACAAACTCATGAAGTTTGTGCTTTTCTTTGGAGTTTGAGTGGAGCTCAGGATTCAGGGTCAGAAAGATGGAGTTGGAGTCATTGCTTGGTGACCTTGGAGAGCCTGCACATTGTCAGGTCTCTGAGGCTTCTGTAACACGGGGACAATCTTCCTTCTCTGGACAGTTGTTGTGACAGTAAGATGAAGTCACGGCAGTCAAAGCACTTTGCAGACACCATGATGTTAGGAAAATGTAAGGCACGTTCTGAGTTCAGGGACTGGAGAATGAGCTGTAGAGTGGTGAGAATGAAAAGGTCCATTTTTAATGTAACAAGCACGAAACACGTGAACAGTCTTCCTGGGTACCACATGGTCTTCTAAGTACTTGAGAAATATTAACGCCTTTAAATTCCCCTAATCATCCAATGAGAAAGATACAACCCCTTTTAAGTGTTTATCAGTCTATTATACAATAAAGGATGTGATAAAGCCAGAGGAGGAGACACATAGGATGAGACCTGAGCACAGGAGCTTCTGTCCCTGTGGAGTTAGGGTGCACCATCTTCCCAATACATGGATGTGTTCACCAACCCAGAAGTTCTCCAAACCCCACTTTCGGGATTTTTATGGAGGCTTCATCATGTAGGCATGATTGATCATTAACTCAATCCATAGGTTAAGGGGGCAGGGTAGGTGGACTGAAAGTTCCAAGCTTCAAATCCAGGCTTGGTCTGAGAAAGAGACAACTCTTGTTCCTGTTTTACAGATGTGATAATGGTGGCACAGAGAGGTTAAGTAACTCTCCCAAGGCCACACTGCTATGAAGGGGGAAAGCCAGGATTGGAACCCAGGCTGCCTAGCTTCAGAGCCCACGCTCTTCACCATGGCTCCTGCTGCCTTCTTTGCTTGAGGTGTTTGGTAGAGTAAAGATAGCATGAGACCTGGAACAGACAGCTTGTGTATCTCAGCCCCGCCGCTGGCCTGGCTGGTCTCGGGAAGGGTAATTCACTTCTCTGAGCCTTGACTTCCTCATGTATAAAATGGGAATACAAATGCTCACGGCACACTATTTTGCAGATGTTAACTGTGGCATGCTGCCTGGTCCAAACGGGCACCATGAGGGCGCACAGGGAAGGTGAGTTAGATTTGCACGCAGGGCCTTACCAGAACCCAGCCTCAGTCCCATCCTCGGCTACTGACTGCTTTCAGACTTTCCCACACTTCACACTCCTCCCTCCGGGAGTGACCACCCGTCCACGCCACCTCCTTCAGGGCATGCGGGACCCCGCACACGCGGCCCTGACTCCCGCAGATGGGGCTGGCGAAGCTCCTGTTCACATGCTTGAACTCCCTCAGCGATGTCAGTTTTTCAGGCCCCAGGAGCCAGTTCTCAGAATCCTGTTTCCTCGGGACTCCAAAGAGCAAACACGGCCCCACACTTTTCTGTCCACCTCCCCTTCCAAAAACTTGCCAGTTAATTTTAGGGTTGGAGAGAGGCTCTGATGAGGGCCTGCCCACGTGGGGTTAAGGTTACCGGCGGCCTCTGCCTCTGGCCAGACTCGCTGGGAACAGCAGCTACCACTTCCCGAAGCTCAGCCGGGGCAGGAGCAGGGCCAGGGCAGTGGGCAGCGGCCGGGCACGGCATTTCCAAGATGTTGGGAGCCCCGCCTCGGCAGGCCGGACCCGCAGCCCACGGCTTTTGCAAAAGAGGTAGTGCCTTTTGTTTTCTTTTTTCTTTTTTAATCAGGCAGAGCCCAAACCCATTGCACTTTTTGTCACTTTAACTTTAGAAATGGCCTGTCATATAACCGAATCACTATGCTGAACACCAGAAATTAACACGATGCTGTGAATTGACTATACTTCAGTAAAAAAAAGAATACATAAATAAAAAAAGACACAAAAAACATATTCACAGAGACAGACTCACAGAGATAGAAAACAAACTGTGGTTATCGGGGGTGGGGGGTAGTTCGAGATTTGTAGATACACACTACTACGTATAAAATAGATAAACAACAAGGTCCTACTGTACAGCACAGGGGACTACATTCAACACCTTGTAATGGCCTATAAAGAAAAAAAGAATAAGAAAAAGAATATAAATATATGTGTATCACTGAATCACTCAGCTGTATAGCAGAAATTAACACATCATAAATCAATTATACTTCAATTAAAAAAAGAATAAATATAAGTATCAAAAATATTTTTAATGAATTATTAAAAAAATAAAAAGAAATTGCGTGCCATTTGCTGTTGCCAAAAATTCATCATGGGTCTGTCTTCCATGAGGTCCCTTTAAAGAATAAATGCAGACAGATTGTCGCAATAATCAGAATAATGAGCCCCGTCACAGTTCTCTCCTCCCCAGGAAAGGTATCACAAGCCACGAATTGATTTTTTTTTTAAAGAAAAAAATAAGAAGATGTATGTACCAATTGAGAATAAAAATAACAGTTTATTACCTCCAGAGCTTTAAGGCAAACAGAGCAGAAGAACGTTCGCCTCTTTTCCTATACTGAGGCTCGGTAATTAGTCCGCTATGTAAATAACATTGTATTAAACACGAGACAGGCTGTCATTTGTTCAGTTTTCTGCACGGGATTATGGAGATCAGCCAGCGCTCTTGGTTGTCTGAATTTTGCAAAAGTTTTCTCCCATTAAAAAAATTGTTTCTCTCTCTTTTGCTTGGCGTGGGCTCATCCTAAGACCCTTCTTCTCACCTCTTGGCAAGTTCTGCTGTTGCATTAGCTCCTCTTTCATTTGTCTAATTCCACAAGCCTTCGCTGAGCCCAAACCGGAAGTGTTACTCCTTATATTGGTTGGTGAGATGTTGATGGGCTGTGCTTCACCCTTAAATGTTGGTTAAATACATAAGCGTCTCTCTCCTGGAAAGTCAGCTCCACCAAGGTAGGGCTGACCTGTTGTTTGCCGACGTAGCCCACTCGCTGAGAGCTGTGTCTGACACGCTGCAGGCCCTCAGTTAATATACGTTGAGCGAATAAACGGTTGTCTTCCACTCGTGCATGTATTCAGCGTTCAAAGAGCCCTTCTGAAGCACCTGCTTTGTGGCAGAAACTGAACGAGGTGCTGGAAATACGGCGACAAACAAGTTTGACCTGGGCTCTGTCTTTTCCAATCTTTCAGGCAAGGGGAGGGCAGGGAACTGATCAAGCTAACACTGCCACTGTGTTGTAAGTGGTAAGTGAGGGGGATTTGGGGATGCTCTGTTGGAGGATATAGGACACCTCACCCTGACTGTGGAGTGGAGGAATGATGGATGGGTAAGGACAGGACTGGAAGGGCCGGGCAGTTGAGTTCCAGTGGATGAAAGAGGATGTCCAACAGCTGGAAGTGAGAGAAAGCCAGGAGCCAGGAGAATGGAGGATGCCTTTGAATGGAGGAACTGAGAAACAGGGAGCAGTGAGAGATGGAGCTGGAGGAGTAAGCAGAGGCCAAATTGTGCAGAGCCTCATGAAGGATTCGGCTTTAACCTTTAAAGACAGCGTTCATAAAGCCATCAATGAGTTTCCAGGGCACCAACGCGGGCAAATTTGCGTTTCGAAAAGTTCACTCTGGTTGCTGTGTAGTTAAAGGGGGAAGATCTCAGGCAGAGAGGCAGCTGGGAGAAATGTGATTTATAAAGTTGTGCTGACACACGTGTGTATCAGAACCAAATACCTGCGGATAAGGGATGGGCGTTGGTGTCCTGGGTTGTGCAAACTGGTTGTCCTCTTTGTTAGAGTTCAAGGACTTTTACCCAGATCTCTCTGCGACCCTGGAAGAATTATCTAAAATATTCTCTTGGATGGTCTCTGATGCTATGACTACCAGTCCTCTTCTGGTGGCTGAGGTTGGAGTGGGTGAGAAAGGAGTTGGGCTGATCATAATTTTCAGTACACAGGACACTGAACTTCACCTTGCTTTATTTCTCTTTAGATTTTACCATGTGGCATTCTCTAAAGGGCTTTATTTCCTTTCATTCTAGTAATTTTGAAAGTGTAATACCACGAGGTACAATATCAGTATTGCATAAGGGACAACTTCACACTTATAAGTCATTCATTCATTCGTTCATTCATTCATTCATTCATGTATCTATGTATCCACCTACTAGTAGTGGGATTTTTTAACTGTAGTTGGAGTTTCTGGTTTAATTTGTCTTGGGTGAGGCCCTGGCATTTTATTAAAACTCTCCAAGTGACTCCAATATGCCCCTGGGAATAAGACTCAAGTTTCCATGAAGGCAGGGGGCCATATCTCTTTAATTTCTGCCACATTTTCTGGGCCTCAGGCAGAATCTGGCACCAAAATTGTGCTCAGTAAGTATTTGTAGGATGTATTAATTTAAACATGCACACATCAAGCATTTATTAAACATTGCCAAATTTTCTCCAATTGATGATGCGATTATCTCATGTAATTTTCCACAGACAACCATCAGGTACCATGGTTCAGGAAATTAATTGCTACTGAATCATATACTGGAATGAGGTTAGGAGATGTCATTCTTTTTCCTGTCAAGTAATTTCTTCTCAGATATTTTGTCCTATTTATGACCACCTGGGAGTTTTGGACTGCCCATGATTGAGGACGAATTCTTGACCCAGAAGGAAGCAGCCTTGATGCTCCTTAGTCGGGGAAGATACCTACATTGTGTCAGGACTCCATGGACATCTTTCAGGTACCACATCTGGCCACTCCATCACTTTAAACTAATGCTTGGGGCACTGGTCCAAGTTTCTGATGTCCAGTCACAGGAACTGCCCTGTCTACCTTGCTTTGTCTTGCCCTTCTGCCTCTGCCAAGTCTTGCCCACATCTTATTTATTCCTGGCTTCCACCCCATCATCCTATGTCCCCATTGCTGTGAACAGTGCCTATTTGGAGGCTAAACTTTCCCAAGTTATGGAGATGACTGCCACAGTTCTCTTGAGCCACAAGACTGTCTAGCTGATGCAGCAGGAGTTTATTTCACTTGACTCCAATTTAAGTGTCCTGAGCCCCTTCCTGATATTGCCAAGAGATTTCCTAATAGATGTGTAGCCCTGCGATTCAGGCAATTATTCACGTATTCCCCCACATCATTAGTTTTATGGAACACTGCCAGGGGGCATATTTTTCTTTCTCAGGACTCCAGAGAATAAAGGAAATAGAACTCTTACCATGAAGTCATATTAAGGAGTTTATTTCTCAGAAAATACCCCATAGCACTTTTATAAAACCTTACGTAGAGAGACTGCATTTAGGAAAAGAATGATTTTTACTTCACCTGCTGCCACGGGGATCACTGTCCGAGCCTCTAGCCTTTCAGGGCATGGCTTTGAAATTTGTCTATAGTATCTATTGACCATAAAGAGGTGCCCGTGGTTATTGAAGGAAGGTCGTGGTTCATGTTGAGTCTTTCTTGGTTCCAGTAGAGTGGCTACATATTTGAATCATCCAGACTGATGGCATTTTGGGGGAGGGGGGTGCTATTTTTAATTATATTGAGATAACGGTTGTAAATTGGGACTGTCCAGGCCACTGGGACATATGACTACCCAAGACTTAATGGTTTAATCCAACCACTTAACTAAAATTTTCCTCCATGGGTCTGGCTGATGGCATACCAATACAAAGAATCCACCCAAAGTAGAGCTTTTCACTATCTAACTGGAGAACAAAGAATGATGGGGTATATCAGCCAGCTCTCACTACAAAATGCTGCATAACAAACCAGTCCCAAACTCAGTGTCTTAAAGCAGCAGTCATTAATTCTCACTCATCTGTCTGTAGGTTGGTTGATCTAGGCTGGATTTGAATCCAAGCTACAGGCTGGGTCCATCTCTGCTTCACATGTCTCTCCTTATCCATGGCCCAGTGGGCCATCTGGGACATGCTCTTCTCACGGAAACTGCGGAAGCTGAACAGAAGCACGTGGGTGGAAACATGAGTTTCCTCCTCACACTGAGGCTGGGACCTGGCCCATTGTCACTTTCACCCACTTTCCATTGGCCGGAGCAAATCCCGTGGACAAGCCCAACCTTCGTGGGGCAGGGAAATGCAGTCTGTCTTGAGTGGGAAGTACACCAAAGGCACATACAAAGGGCATAGGTACAGGAAAGCGTCAAGAATTGGAAACAACAGTGCCGTCTATCACAGGGAGCAGTAGGCTAAAGGAGATTTGCTTTTCCTCCTTCAGGCCTCTAGTGGGGGGACTGGTTGAGTTTATTCAGCCAGATGCAGGCTGAGGAGGAAAAGTGGAGAGATCACAGGCCAGTTTTGTCTACTAGAGGCAGGATGCAGAGAAGGGGGCTCACTCTTACTGAAAATGTGAATGTCTGAAGAGGAGAGATTAGAAGATGGAGAGATGGATGGAGACCCTCGCGATTCAGCACAGCCATCCTGCTCTGGTAAATATGGCCCAATGGATGGACTCTTTCCTTTCACCAATCAGATCAGTCATTTCCCTTCCCATAGGATGGGGGCAGTGAGAGGATGGAGAGAGAGTGCTCATGTCCATACTGCTCCTTTCTGAGGAGGGAAAACAGAAATCCTCTGCCTGTGGGTAAGAGAAGTGTTCCTAACTCACGGCATTTCCGTGGGATGGGCATAGGCCCACAGGGCACCACCAGATGGATGTTTGCAGTGTCGCTGGTGAGGACAGGCCTTCCCATTCCTTTACTCCTTCTGTAGTAACCTTTGGGCAAGTGTTGCCGTGGGCTTGGTGCCCCAGGGGAGTTGTGAGTCACCTCCCACAGTGCCCCCGCCCCCGCCCAAAGTATCCAGCCCAGTGCCTTTGCCTACCTGGTGTCAGAGCCCGCATGGCCTCCTCTCAGACAGGTGGTAACGGGCAGAGAAAGCTTATTAATCAGACGAACTAATCATGCTGATTAGGCCTGGTTCAAGAACGGATCATCCCTCCCTGGGATTCTCACGTTTAATGTTCACACCAATTAAAAGGCTCTGGGGGAATGACTAGAGTTGGGGGAGTCTCAGGATCCGAGGAGGGCAGGTTAAAGGGAGGCATTTGGGGAAGTGGATTTGGGGGTCAAACATACCTCACCCCACAAATGACAAGGGGCTGGTCCGCGTGCGGGATGCTGAGACAGAAGTGGTGATGAGCATGCAGCTGGAGTGAGTGTCCAAAGTCTGCAGAGCCACCGGGAGGGACGACTGGCTCTGGAGATGGTTCACCACGCCCTTCTCTCCAGCCTGTGCCAGCCTCCTGGTTCAGGCCTCAGCGGCTCTGACTTGGGCTCTTGCAATGACTTCCTAACTGGGCTGCCTGACTCTAATCTGTACCCAGTTCTATATTGCAGCTGGAGTTGTCTTTTATTTTTCATTATTTACATAATTAGAAAAAACGTAAAAAAATATAGAAAAGTACATCATATGGCTAGATGATATTATAGCTAACATCTATATATTTGTCGTGCCAGATCAACAGATGCTAACTTTCTTGCCATATTTTATCTACCTACCTGTCTATCCATCCAACCTATGTATCTATCAATCATTTATCTATCAATTATCTATTTATTTATCTGTCCAATCTACATATGTATTCATCTACTAATCACCTATTAATCACCTATTAATCATCTGTCTATCTATCTATCATCTCTCTTTTCCTCTCTTTATCTACTGTTTATTAAAACATAGCATACATTTGGAAAAGCACACATACCCATAATTGTACAGTTGTTGAATTTTCACCTATGGAACATAGTCATGTAACCAACACCGCATGAAGAAACAGAGTTTTACCAGCCTCCCCTTCTGCCTCCTCCCGGTCATCCCCCCTCCACCCACTCCCACAAAAGGGAACCGCTACCCTGAACCTAACCACGTAGCCTGGTTTGCCTAGTTTTGAACTTTATGTAAATGCAGCCACACAATATGTGCTCTGTGTGTCGTATTTACCTTGAATCTTCTTTTCAAGAAAGACATTTTAAAAGATCCCTGTGAAGCCCCCTCTGTTTTAGTTCTTCTAATTCTTTTTCCTTCCCCAAAGACAGCCACACATCATAAATGTGATACGTATTCAGTTCAGGCCGTTCAGTGTTTACGTAGGTGCATAACATTTGCTTTGGGTGTGTTTTGTTTTTATTTAAATCAATGGCTTCGCAATGTAAAAAAGTCCTGCCGTTTGCTCATTTCGTGGAGTGAGTGAGCTTCCTCAGCCACACGCCAGCTATGTCTCCTTTCCTTCTTACGCTCCCTCCCCTCCACTCTGTTGGTTCTCAGAAACAGGGACAAGGTTTGATTCTTCCTTGAGTCCTGTGAGTCTGACACTGTGTCTGATGCTTCTTTAGGGTGAATAAATGATCAAATGAAGGAATCAACCAATGATCAAAAACTCTTCACATCAGGGAGAGCTTGAAAGTCCAGAACAAACACTCCCTCCTCCACTGGCCCCACTTTGGGGGGAGGGGTCCTTCTCCTTCTTTTCTTTTTCTTTTTGGCTGCTCTGTCAATGTCTGTCTATAGAACTCCCCAAAGATTTAAGTCCATCAGAAAGCCCAGCATAGACATTTGATTTTACACAATGTTCCTTTAGAAGAGGCGGACATTTCAGAGCTGTGTAGGATCTCTGTAGCTGGGTTCCAGATCTGTTTTCCTGAGACAGGGGACAGCTGCCTGCTTCCTAGGGTTTTCTTTACTCTAAACGAAATTATCACAGAGGTCTCAGGGAGTGACCACATTAAATTCACATTTCAGCAAAGTGATGAAACAGCACTCATCCTTTGAGTTAGCCAGCCCTGGGGCTTCCGTTAAATTCTGTTGTTTCTTGCAGGCTCTCCCGGAGTGAGATCAGTAGCCAAGGGAAATGGGATTGTTGCTGATGTTTGGAAGAGGGAAACTCAGGGCAGTGTAGGCAAAGGAAAAGTGGTCCCACCCCACCAGCCTTATGACTGCTGACAGCACCCAGGACCCCAGGGCTGTAGCCTCAGGACTGAGGTTCCTCCAGCCCTTCCCATCCCCTCTCCTCACCCAGGCTCAGTCTCCATCCTCATGGAAAAATGCTCACCTTAGATTCTGAATAGAATCTTGGTGTGCTACTGTCTGGATGACTTAGATAGGCCCGGGACCTCTCTGACACCCAGTGTCTTTAACCAGGCTGTGGACGTATGACTTATTTCACAGATTTGTTGGGGGAGTTAAACCATGGGTGGTAAAGGAGGTGAACGAGTCTGCCTCCCAGATAGCACTCATGGTATTTTTCTACTTGTGCACATGGGTAGACAAAACAATAGAAAGAAATACAATAGATGTGTTTGTACACCTACACGCCTGCTATGTATTTTTAGTGTCTGACTTCCTTTCTCAATTTTTTCTCATAAGCTTTTCCAATCTCATTAAAGACACCTGGTCTCCATTGCTTTTGATAGTTGCATAATATTCTAACATCTGGTTGCATTGTAAGTACACCTAACCATTTCCACATTGTGGGCCATGTTGTTTATTTTTAATTTTTTTTTTTTATCAAGGAAAGTTCTGAAGCCAGACCAGCCTGATTTTGCCTTAAAATTTTTTTTTTAAACTCATTTGCAAACAACATGTTTTTCATTATTTTTGGCTTTGCTTTGTTCTGTTTTCTGCTTGGGGTACTTATAATTTATTTTTTCTTTGCTGTCAAACTGTGGGTTTCTTTATCAATTATGCTCGGTACAGCATATACCGTTTCGTTTTGCAATCTTAGATCATTTGCTTTTCAGTCTAGGAATGTTCTACTACAGATTTGACTGGTGTTCCAGGGTCATTACTTTCTTAAAGACTTTTTTTAGGAACACATCTTTTTTCTTTTTGTGAATTGGATCTTTTTCCTTTGTTCCTCATACATGCCATCTGCTGCCTTATTATTTCCAACTCTAGATTCTGAAAGATGTATTTCAAGTTTACTGTTTCTCTGAACCTCATTTTTTTGCAGTATAAATCCTGCTCTTTATTACTTCTAACGTAAACTGTGATTCTCAGAGTGCATTTGTGGCTTCTTGGCCTGTTTAGGCATCGCAGCCAGACTTTCCTTCGTCTTAGCCTGTATCTTGCTTTTGCATTTTATCGTATTTTTCATATCCTTTTCCCCTCTAGAAACCACGACTTCTTGCAATTTATTGAGAACAAAATACACACACTTTCTAAGATTTTCTTCAATTTTTTTAGTCAACAAGTTTAAAGGCAAGCTTTTTCTCCATATCATTGGGAAACACTTATGCTAGAGCATTATTTGACAAACCGTGGTCCATGGGCCAAATCTGACTCATTCCCTGTTTTGTAAATAAAGTTTTATTGGAACACAGCCATACTCACTCACGTCTATATTATCTATGGCTGCTGGCTCTCATCCTATGTGTAATTACAACAGAGACGGCGTGGCCCACAAAATCGAAAATATTACTATCTGGATTTTTATGAAAAAGGTTTGCCAACCCTTGTGCTAGTCTCCTCTGTTGAATCATTGTCAAAGGAAGAGAGTTACTTCTAGATCCACTGTTTGACTCCGGAGGGCCCTTGTTCCCACTGACTCTGTAGGTGTGGACAAAGTTGTCCTCCCACACTGAACTTAGAGCAGGGAGCTTACCATCAGGTTACCACCATGGGATGCAGATAACACACTTACACTGGGTAATTGATAAAGGATTTATTAAGGGATTATTTCCAAAGGCATGGGAAGAGTTCAGGGACTCCTTAAAGGGGTGACACAGTACCCCATGTCTAGTACCTTACTACCCTAGGTCTGAAGGATTAAGGGGAGGTGGAAAGGGGTACCTGAACCCAGAGAGAATAGCTGAGTGGAGAGTCGCCTGGTAAGAGCTGTGACTTTTAATCGAGAGATGCATCTAAGTCGCAGTGACTAGCAGGGTGGAAGCCTGAGTAACAAACGCCCTGATCTCACTCTCCTGTCCTGGGGTGGGTGCCATGCTGGTGCCATCCAATGGCTGAAGTCCACCAGAAACCAGTGGACAAAGGATTCACTTTCTTCACCCCACACACGTCTGTCTTCTGGGGGCACAGCTCACAGTGAGTAAGTGAAAGACATCAGCCCTTGGAGTTTATGTTTGTAGGCTCCAGATCAGCACTGTCCCATAGACCTTTCCGTGATGATGTCTCCGCCATTGCTTTGTATCTGTGCTGTCTAACGTGCTAGCCACCAGCCACGTGTGGCTGCTGGACCCTGCAAATGTGGCTACGAACTTAGAAACTGAATCTTTAATTTTATTTAATTTTAATTAATTTAGATTTAAATAGCCACCTAGAGCCAGTGCCCACCCTACTGGCGAGCACAGCTCTGGGTGGATTTCTACTTTCCGGTATGCACTGACTGCAGTGCACTTTGTTGGACTGTCCCGGGATCTTTTGGTCCCCAGTTCTATGATGAGGAAACAGAGTATTCATTTCTGAACACTGTGAGCTAGTCTCTCTCTCTCTGTCTCCTTTTCTAGAAATAACATCTGAAAACACAACCTGTAAGGAACATAACTTCTAGGCTTCCTTTTATGACTTTGTCTGCCTAAATATCCCACCTTGGACCTCTTCCCCTTCCTTCACCGGTGTAGTCATATGATAGTCTCTCAACTGAAGTGGAGAACCAGTCCTGGTGGTTTCAGGGAGGATGACTTTGGACAGCTCTTTGAGCATAATAGAGGGTGTCTGTTTCCTAAATCAGCCAAGTTCTGGGGTCTCTGCCCGTGACCTAGGGTTCGACAGTACATGCCAGCATTGATACTCTTATTCAGAAGTCAAGAATGATTTAATTTCACCGGTTCCCTTCCATGGATAGAGCTAGTAAAACTTTTGCTCAGCATCGGAAACTTGGTTGATCAGGATTCTTAGCGCTGAGAGTGTTCTTGTGTATTTTAACGAGAAGCTGGGAGAGGTCATATCAGGCAAGGCTGTATGGATTCTATCCAGAGCTTTCCCTCACCATTTTTCCTTTATGATTGTCACAGTTACTGCCCAAAACAGATCATGATTTTGAATGTGCATAATCTCAGGTCTGATGCAAAATTAATACCAATTGCTTGATTTTCACACCGAGACATTAATTACTATTTGTTTTGCATTTGCATTCCCATGTATCTGCGGAGGGAAATTAGCATACTCAGTGGTTAGACTATTATTAAAATGACAGTTGGGAAAATATTTGAAAAATATTGTCTTTCCTTCTGTTTTCCTTTCTGGCATTGCTGTTATTATTTTTTTATCTTCTTGGTAACTTACAATGGTTGCACGATTTTGAAATTCCACAGGAGTAATGGAAACCATTCTGGGACGCTGGTACTTACAACAAAATCCACAGTGTTGGAACTGGGGCTTCCTAATGGCTTTTGCATTTGTGTGCAAACTGGCTGAACCGGTCCGGCCATTTAAAGCTGGTGAATCAGAGGCACCTGGAAAATAATCTTTTGTGGCTTAAATCTTTGGAGGGGCACATCCAGCACTTTTAGCTGGGTGCTTCCTGTGGTTGGACCTGTCTGTGGCTGGGCTGAGAAGAGCAAGTAAAGGAAGATGATGGTCTGTCCATCAGCGTGTTGGTAAAGAATCCTGACATCGGAGTTAGAGCACCAGGATTCACGTGACCTGGCGATGCCACTGAGTAACTGGAGAAACTCAGACAAAGTCATTTTATTTCCTTAGCTGTGAAAACGGCAAAGCTCAAGTGAGGCGAAGTGCATTGTCAGCTCTGGAGAACTATATACATCTGACCGGCAGCTGTGGCTACTGTGGCCACTTTTGTTATCTTATTCAGTCTTTTCTTATGAGGGTGAGACATGTCCTTCCTCTCCCCAGTGGTCGCCCTCCCATTCTCAGGACACTCGTGGTCACAGTTCTCAAGGCTGCACTGGTATAGGTGGGCTCCGCCATCAGGGCTTCCCTGCTTTTATGCAGGTCCCCATGGACCATGAGTTGTTCAGTTAAGGAAGACAGTCTTTCTAGGAAAAAGAGAAGTCAAAATTTTTTCATCACATTAGTAAAAATTAATTCATTCTGTAAATTCATTGGACATCTACTCTGCCATGTAGAGGGGGCTCTGGGTTCCCATCCGTTGGGACATACACTCTAGTGCAGCGCAGGATGTGTGTACTTTCCCCAAAGCTGGGATGGTACATGGGTGGATTACTTAGTTGATTGATCCATTCACTGAACAATGATTTGCTGAGCCTTCCTTTTATGTCCCAGGTGCTGCGCTGGGCACTGGTGACGTGAGAGTAAACAGGATAAGATCTCTATCCTCAGAGTTACCCAACTCTTCATATGCTTTGTGGGGTTAGTCACACAAATCTCCCAGGAGATTCTGATCTGGCATCTGGATTTTGAGTCTGCATTTTGAACGAGCCCCTTAATGGGGGAGAACAATCTGCAAACACTGCTCTGGAGAATCCATACATGGTCGGGGACTTTCTCTCTCACACACGCAAACACTCCCTGAAACCAGTAGGGGAGAACCAGAAAATGTTTCTCGGAGTTGGAGATCAGCTGCTCAGGAGAAACACACTCCCCGCCTCCACCTGGCTTCCCAGGTCCCTCCCGAATTTGGTGATGATGTTCCTTTCCCCATCAGTGACATTATTTACATGGATTGCCTCTTTGCAACCCTGAATTCCAATAAGAAAAATTAAGTCGACTTCTTCATTATAAACATGCACATTTTATACGAAAAAAATACAGATAAATAATATTATGCATTTATATCATAGCTTTGGTCTCCTTATCAGTAAAGCTTTTTCAAAGAAAACCACTTTGAATTGCTGTATTATTTCATGCCCTTTTGGCACACTGCCATTTGTGTAACCAATGTGTCACTTTTGGATATAATTTTAGCAGTGGCTGTTCAGGGACCCTTACTCTGTGATGAGCATGGTGCTAAGCACAGTCCCCTGCATTATCTCATTTAATCTTTGCAGTACATTCATAAAGCGGGTATTAATATTTTTCCCATTTCATAGCTGATGTGACCGAGGCTTGGAGAGTTGAGTGTTTTGCCCAAAGCAACACATTCAATGATGGCATTTCCAGTTTCTCACTCTTATAACTGGCATTGAAGAGTTCGTCTCTGGACATATGCCTGTGGCCATGTGCTTGACTATTTCCTTATAATTGATTCCCGAAAGGGGGATACTCATGAGATTTTGTGCTGAATCTGGACAGACCCTGGTCCCCGACGTTTCTCCTCTCTTTGTTGCCTCGTTGTCCCAGGAACCTAAGGTTTTCCATGCTCCACGTGTGCTGGTCTGTGCCTGCCTGCCTGCTACAGGCAGAGGGACGTGAGCTGGGGCTTCTGAGAAGCACCCACACCCCCATTTCTCAGCCACGGAGGGGTCCTGATGTCTCTTTGGGGTGTGACATGTAAAGGCCAATAAGATCAGGTCAGGGTGACATTATGACAATGTGTCAGCACCTATGGTTTTACCTGGATTGTGACAGGCACCTGGGCAAAGCTTTCTCCATGACCCCTGGCTGGTGACTGACAAACAGCACCAGCCACTGGAACAGCTGGGCTGAGAGCAGAAGGGAATGCTAAAGGCGGCTGTGAAACAGCCGCCCAGGCTTCCTGCTGTTGTGAGCCCCTTGGACACCGTCAGTGGGGACACCTTCCCAGGCAGAGGCTGCAGAAGGGGGTGCGGTTACAGAGTAAGCCGAGTTCATGCAGGCTGCTCCCGGGGCCGCCACCCCAGAACAGGCTGAGGATAATTACAGAGGGAGGGTCTCCAATTTTCAGAGGTCCCATCCGACATCATCAAAAACATTTAAAGGCACTCGCATCTCAAATGTAGTACGCAGCTTCAGCTGCTTCAGTAGCTGCCACCTCTGTTATTTTGCAGGCATTCAAGGAACAATTCTTTATTTCTGTTCTACATTTTCTTCTAATGCTCTATTGGAGGCTTTTATTTTTTTTTGAAGTATAGTTGGTGTACAGTGTGTCAATTTCTGGTGTACTGCCTAATGTTTCAGTCATACCTGTAAATACGTACGTTCCTCTTCACATTCTTTTTCATGATAGGTTACTACAAGATACTGAATATAGTTCCCCGTGCTACACAGAAGAAACTTGTTGTTTACCTGTTTAATATTTATTAGTTAATATCTGCGAATCTCGAACTACTAATTTATCCCTTCCCACTCCCCTCCCCCTGGTAACCATAAGTTTATTTTCTATGTTTGTGTGTTTCTGTTTTATAAGTTCATTTGTGTCATTTTTTTAGATTCCATATCTAACTGATATCATATGGTATTTTTCTTTCTCTTTCTGGCTTACTTCACTTAGTATGAAGATCTCCAGGTCCATCCATATTGCTGCAAATGGCATTAATTTATTCTTTTTCATGGCTGAGTAGTATTTCATCATATAAATATACCACAATTTCTTTATCCAGTCATCTGTCAATGGACATTTAGGTTGTTTCCATGTCTTGGATATTGTATATAGTGCTCTTATAAACATCGGGGTGCAGGTGTCTTTTTGAATTAGAGTTTCCTCTGGATATATGAAACCATATTTTTTTAAAGTCCTAATATTTTTGGAGGCCCTTGGATAAGGCCAGAAGCATGGAGTCTATAATACCCACTGGGAAACCCCCCCTGCCTTCTGGTGAACTTTCATGAAAGGGATCTGCCAGCTTATTTGAGACCTAAGTTCAAACCCTCCCTGAGGGGCCTTTCTCAGCTAAGTCCACAGACTCACCTGGCATCTCCTTCTGCAGTGCTTGGATAACACCCGGCTTCCATCAGCATGTAGGGATGGTGTTCATTCATTGGCTATAGTATCTGCCTCCTCTACTGGAACGTGAGCTTGGACTCGCTCTCATGTCTGAATCACCAAAGTCTCAGCAATGGTGCCAAGCGGTGGAGAGCAGGGCCTCAGCAAACGCCCAGCAAGTGCGTGGAAGAAAGGGTGAGTGGCTGGAGCTCCCAAGGATATCTCTAGCTCAGAAGTTCCCAAAATGTGCTTCCTGGACGAGCGGCATCAGCATTTGCTAGCAACTTGCTAGAGGTGCAAATTCCCGGATTCCTACTCCGGATCTACTGAGTCAGAAACCCTGGGCTGGCATCACCTCCAGGTGAAATCCATGTACTCTGAAGATGGAGATCCATCTAGATTCCGGCTTTTCAAACTCTAATGTGTATGCTACTCACCTAAAGTTTTTATTAAAATGCAGATTCAGTGGGCTTGGAATGGGACCTGAGTTTCTGCATTTCTCAGAAACTCTTAGATAATGCTGATGCTGGGCCCTGGATCACATTTTGAGTAGCAAGGATCTTGTCTACCCCAGCCCGAGGTCCAGCTTATTCACTGCCAGGCAGGAGGAAGGAAACCTACACGTGGCAAGTGATGTCAGCTCCGTGAACCGCACTTTCCTCACAAAGCACACGGGGATGATGTTGCTTCCTTCGTGAGTTTATTATCAAGGATAAATGAAATCATATATGGAAAGCACAGTATTTGGAGCATAATAAATGCTCGGCAAGTGTTTCCTCTTCTCTCCACCCTCTCTACCCAACTCCTTTTATTTTTTGCTTTCTATCCAGATATTAAACTTCTTAAACACAAAGACTATGCTTTTATCTTTCTGAAGACAGCCAGCAAAGGTGATTATTTGAATGACTGATGTTAAGTAAAGAGGGAGACCTTTAAAATCTCCAATTTTTCTTACAACCCTTTAGGATTTGACAAGTAGGATGAAAAAGGATGGGGTGAATTGACAAGAGGTGAGAGTGAGGAATAGAAAGAAAGAGGTTCTTTTGGCAAGTTGGGGTTCAGGGAAGCAGAGCTCAGAGAACGCCCACCTGGTTGAGCGCTAACAGCTGTTTCCTGGGCACCAACTGCAGGCCACCCTGCTGGGTGTTGGGCACACGGCCCCGTGGGGATGCTGGGGAGGAGCTGGTGGAGGAATGGAATGTGGGGGCTTCAGAAGCATCTTCCTAATTGTGATCATTTGTCTTCCCGCAGGACACAGACCCTCCTTTGGACTTGGCTGGGGATTGTGTGGGCAGGGGAGGCATGGAGTGTGGGGGGAGGAAATCGGCATGAAATTAATTCTCTGCCTCTCCTCTCTGGAATGTCAGTAATGTGCTGAGGACGGTGGCCAGTGCAGTTGGCTGCCAGCTCCATCTCCATCCTGGGTTTTGAGGCACGTAGGTTCCCAGGTCCGTAGCATCCTGCTCCTTGTATATCACTCCCATCCTGGGGAGGCTGGCTAGCCTCCCTGTGTCTGTCACCCGCCAGGACGAAGCCTGACCCTCCCGTTGCTGGGATTTCCCTTGTAATGCCTCTCACAGATGACTGGGTGGGGCAGCAACCCTCGGTGACATAATCCAGCTGAGCCTGTGCCAGATGGCAACACTTTGGCCAATCAGGGGAGCCCAGCCCCCATGCCCAGGGCTCACTAGAGTGTCACACGGACGTGCCGTCTTGCTCTGGCCCAACTCCCCTCACTGTGTCTGCAACCGGCCTCTGAACCAGCCAAGGCAGCTGGGACTTTATGTTATCTTGTACTGGAATGTTCTGAAACGGCACTAAAACGTTTCTCGTGTGGACTGTTGCATTCACACGAGCTTATGTTTATCCAGTTTAATGGCAGGAAAAGGGCCTTGGTATGTCCCAGTTAAATGTTCTCATCTGTTGGGTGGGCAACCCCAGTGCGGGGAGCTCAGGTGACTTACCTGAGATCCCACAGCCTGGTGGCCCGTGTAGGATCAGCACCGCCGCTTAGACCAGTGCCCTTGCAGTCACCACCAGGGCAGACACACCCACCGTCAGCTCCAGGAAACCCTGTTTGTGTTATTGGCCTGGGAGTAAGCGTGTTACGATCTAGCTCTGCAGACAAACGCTGCAGGTGCTTCTCCACTGCAGAGGCTTCTAGAAATGATACAGAAGAGCCCATGGCAGATGGGGCACTGCTCACCTGCGTGGGCGAGGGTGCCTGGTCTGCTGGTCCAGGAAGCTCTGTGCTGACAGGTCAGCGAGGGAGATGGTCGCAGAGAGGGGGAGAAGCTCCCCAAGAAGGACTGCAGACTTTGCGGGGTGGGGATGGCTAGATGCGGACACACAGAGCCATTCTCATTCTGCTTGGTGTTTCTGACTGAGATGGTGAGGCTTCCTTCAAGTGCACGGACACTAAGTACCACAACACCTGTGTATGTATATATGCATACTTACGTATTATCTGTCTATAGAATTTTTCTATTGTAAGTACAATACATGCCTGTTGTAGAGAATGTGGGCAATACAGAAAACAGGAGAGACAAGGAAAGCATGCCTACTTTGGACACAGAGACGTCCTTAGCCTCACAGGCAGTTCCCACGTTTTCCTGTTTGCTGTTTTGCCCAGCTGAGTTCATACTGAGTCTATCCTTTTATGTCTTGCTTATTTCACATAATATGTGCGTTTTCCATGTTATTATGAATTCTTTATCAACAGCCCCCTTTTGGATGTATAGTGCTTCACCGTGGTTTGCTTAACCCATTTGACAATGATTGGACATGTGGGTTGTTTCCAAATTTTTCACATGATAATAAGGAAATCACGCACCTTTGTACCTAGAACTTTTAGATACAAATAGCTAACAGTAATGACTATACTCAGTAGCTAATAGAAATCATCATGGTATGAAGTTCTTTGTGGAAGAGGTTTTGGAGATGGAGGACAACTTGATCAAAGGTGGGTCAAGTTCCTAACGTGCTGCCAAATTATTTTTTAAAGGATGGTTCCAATTTTCCATCCCATCAGCCCTGTTTGAGAGGCACATAAAGGAGCATCTAGGTAGCTACCAAAGGGACAGCAGAGCATAGCAGGAGGTCAGAAGGCCTGAGTTTGAACTTCAGCACATCCAACTTACCACATGCAGACTGAACACAAGTCATTTCACCTCTGTGGGCCCCAACTGTCTCATTTTAAGATGGAGATGTTATCATGGCTCCCTCACAGGGTTGCTTCAAGAATTAAATGAGTTATTGCATGTGGCATGCTTACCATGGTCTGCACAGTAAGCACTCTGCAACAACAACAACAGCCAATAATGATAATAATAACTGCCAGGGTCCCAGGGACCCAAGCCCCTGGTTCATGCTCTTGGCAGACGCAGGGAGGCAGGGCTGACCCTGTGCTCAGACGGAGTCAGAGCACATACCCTCTCCTCATACGTTCCACTGAACAAATTCTTATAATTTAATCATGACTTTTAATGTTCGGAATGGTGGCTTTTACATTTTACTGAGGCACCATGGCAGGCTGTTCTGTGTTCTCCTCCCTGTTTATATTGCAATGCAAATTATTCCTGGTGGAGAGTTTACAAACTGCACTTCCATTATTAATAGGGTTATGATTCCCCCCTTCCACTCTCATCTCTGTTGCTTGTGTCATACATAATTCATGCTCACTACCCTTCGCTGGTCTCAGTGCCAGGGCACAGCGGTCTCTCTCTCTCTTTTCCTGACGACAGTAACTGGTATGCAATCAGAGTAGAATGGCCATGTCCCCCACCTCAGGCTCTCTCTAAAGGTGTTCCCTGGAAGGACTCGCCTGCAGGGGAAGTGGACGCACCGGACCGTGTATGGTCCAGTCTTGAGTTCCGATGCCCCCTGAGCTCTGAATCCTAGGCAGACACACGTGGGGCTTTCTGGGGTGGTGGGTGGCTCCTTAACCATAATCGGCTGGTCAGAAGGAAACCTTGCTTGAGAATGGGTCATAGGATGGCTGGGGAGGGCTAAACTGGCTTCTTGCTAGTGGGGTCTGAGAGTGTTTGCAGAAAAGGCAGATGTCCATCCTCACCCCATATTCACGGACTGCCCCTTTCTGCAGGGGCAGATAACCCGGCTCTTTACTGACCTGCCGTGACATTTAAGCCCCTGTGCTAGCTCGTCTCACTGAACGTAGACAGTGAGGCTGAGTTCCATCCAAAAACCCCAAGGTGGAGCTGGACAGCCATCCTGCTCCGAGTTGGACCTCATTCTGCTTGAGCATGGGGACCAAAGGTAGGACAGACCCCTCCTCTTTATGATGCTCTGTGTGCTTGGTTGGAGAGCAGGTGCGGGAGGATCAGGGAGGTCTCAGAAGAAACTGACACAAAGAGGCCACAACAAGGGGTTGAGTGGCCCCCAGGCAGCTGGTATCCAGTGCAACTGTCTTGGTAAACTGCTTTTCCAGGCTCTCCCAGACTGGGGACAATCACAGGACCACTGCCACTCTCACAGCAGAAATGAATTATCCCTTGATCTAAACTCCCCCAGCATCCCTGGATGATGGGCCCTGCGGTGCCTGCACCTTTTCTCAGGGGATGGCCTCCTGTGCCCGCCCTGTCACTCTCCTTCGTCAGCCTGATGCCACGATTCTCAACAGACTCTTCCCCAGCGCGACCTGACTTCCTCCACCTCCGGCAGCCCCTCCAACGTCCTAACCTCCAACGTGAGAAAAACTCATTCTCATTTGTCAAGCTTGGGCGCAGTTCCCCTGGGGTGGGTGGGATGGTGTTGGAGGATATGCAGTGCCATCCACGAAGCTTTGCTTGCCGATGGTCAACGGTGAGGCCCTGGACGGACAGGCCAGGTCCATAGGTTGATTTTTTTCCTGAATGCCCTGATCGGTACCCATGAGCTGGGGGCAGCCTTTGTTCTTCTCCTGTGGGAGAGTCTTAATTTCCATAGTCAGGAGCGGACAGTTGGTCCGTGATTCCACTTCCTCTAGGTCCTTGTGGGCAGGACTTACTGGACCAGCTTCCCTGGGCGGGGTCACGAGAGCCCCTTGGAGAGCCAGGAAGCTGCCTTATTTCCTGAGGCCAGAGTAACTGCCCATCTGAGAGAGCCCCAAAGGCCCTTTCTGGAGGCCCCAGCTGCACCCTGTGAGTTTGTTTCCTCACCACATCCCTGGCAATGGTGTTTTAAGTCCCTGCCTAGCACATCCTCCCCAGTTCCCGCAGGCTCTGGACCACACCCTCCACTCCCATCTCTGCTTCCCCTCCCGTATCTCCTCTCAAGGACACTCACAACTACCCAGGCACAGACACACCCACAAAGGTACACACACGGCCACAAATACATAGGAACACATGTAGACATTACACAGATCTGGATGGACCTAGAGATGAGCATACAAAGTGATGTAAGTCGGACAGAGAAAGACAAATACCATGTGATATCACTTATGTGTGGAATCTAAAAAAAATGACCCCAATGAACTTATTTACAAAGCAGAAATAGACTCACAGACATAGAAAACAAACTTACGGTTACCAAAGGGGAAAAGGGTGGGGAGGAATAAGTTAGGAGTTTGGGATTAACAGATACACACTCCTGTATATAAAACAGATAAACAACAAGCTTTTACTGTATAGCATAGGGAGCTATATTCAATATCTTGTAATAATTTGTAATGGAAAATAATCTGTAAAAGAAATACATATAATCAGTTATACGTAAGTATGTATCAGTTATACATGTGTAACTGAATCACATTGCTGAAACTAACACAACACGGTAAATCAACTATACTTCAATTAAAATAAAAGTTACACAGATCCTCGGAAGTCGAGGCAAAAGCACACAGAGGTACATATACTCAGAAACATTCATGGGTGCACACACACACACAGACACGTCCGCGCACGTGTGCACAAACACACAGAGGCGAGTGAAAACAAGCGCGGACGCAGCAGGACTCGGGCATCAGCAGACACACGCGGGCGGCGCTCGCTTCCAGGAAACCCTGCTTCTCCCCCCTGACACGCCCGGTGTCTGGAAAGCCACAGCCGACCTACTCAGATCCATTCGCCCCTCAAGTGCCCCGAGTTACCCACTGAATCACGAAGTGCTTTCCTGTTTAAGTTTATTTTCTTCTGGCAAAAGGGAGCTACTTATTTCCAAGAAGTGGAGCCAGGGGGGTTCGCTGAACCCGCGCTGCGGCTCTGGCATCTCTTGGCGTCCAGTCCTCCCACGATGCTCTGTTTACACAGCTCCTGTTTCTCCAGGGCCCTAAGAGGCACCACTTCTGGGTGCCCGTGCAGCATAGAGTTGCAATCTTTAAAGCTTCTATTTACTGGCCGTTTGCAATACTCCCTTGGTCATTGTTGAGGTTCTGGGGTGACTTGCTACTCTCGTCTCTGAATTCTTAATCCTTAGCTCCAGGATCTGATGGCCGGCTTCAAGCCTCCTCTTTAAGGCAAGTCTCTATGAAAAGAGTCTCTTTCGGCCACCTGGAGCAGTTCCTTTGTTCTAGGGACTCTCCTTTCCCAGCATTAACCCCCTCGAGGGCGGGACTGTTGATCGGTTTTATTTGCTGCTGTCTGCTTAGCAGGAACAGTGCCAGACACAATGGGAGCTTAATGCGTCTTTGAAAGTGCTATTATTTTTTTCTCACGTTACAGATGGAGGAACTGAGGCTTACCGTGGAGCCAATCCCAAACCCATAGTTGGAAGGTGAACATGGATTTGAACCCAGGTCCTCACAATGCAGGCTCACAGCTGCTGTTCTGTTCGGTCGGCAGTTCCCAGTGCTGTGGACGTTTGGATCGCAGTCAGTTCTTGTGACTTCCTGCTGCTCCTGTGCACAGACATGCCACTGGGAGTGCCTAACGGACTTCTTTGAACTGAAGCCCAGTGCAAATGGCCCTTCTCTCTTTCCCTCCACCCCCTGCACCAGCCTCTTTCAGATCTTGGGGGACAATCTCTTATGTTCTTCGAGGCTTGATTTTTCTCGAACTTCTTGCACTATCACCGCTAACTCTTTGGGCCCTGCAGCTTTTCTTCAATTATTTTTCATTATACAGGTCGTCTCTTCATTTCAAAAGGAGTACATGCTGGTGGAAAAACACACAAATTATATTGCAACGGGCAAAGTGAAAGTCTTCTGTGCCTCCTCACGGTTCCCCACTCCTGCTGCCTGGAGACACTACCACGAGCAGAAATGATGTGTACACCAGATTTCTCTCTTTATTTCTTTCTCAGTCTTCGCCAAGAGTGGGATCATATTTTATAACTCTTTACTTTTTTGGCATTAACGATGAACCATGCACATTCTTCCATATCAGTCCATACAAATCTTCATTTTTTTTTTTTTTTGAACAACTTTATAGAAGTCAGCAGGTCAACAGTTTGGATGTGCTGTAGATGAACTAGCCCTTCTTGTTTTGGGGCATTTAAATTGTCTCTACTTTTGTTATGATAAGTAAGGCTGCTGTAAACATGCTTTACATGCATCTATGTCCAAAGACTTCAATGGGAAAGAATCCTGGAAATTTGTTGGCTGGGGTCAGAGCATATCTGCCTTTTAAAAGTAGCTGTGTAATAACTACTACAGAGTACTGCATGGCCCTGTTTCCCTCTTTAACCTCTGGGTATTCTAAATCTTTTTAAATGTTTAGCAGTTTAGAGGTGGAAAAGACTACCCCGTTTAACTCGTGTTTCCCCTGTGCACTGGTAAAGCTTAACATCTTCCCATATTTTTTCTTTTAAATATGAACTAGCCCTTTCAAGAAAAGAGCCAAGGGATGAGGTGGTGGGGCCTGGAATGTTTGGGGAACAGAGAGACAGTCTATAAGTCTGGAACTCGGGGTGTATGGGTGGAAAAGTTGGCAGAGGCCAGATCATAAAAGGCCATGTGTACTTGGGTAAGGAGTTGGACTTTACCTTAAAAGAAATGGGAACCAGCAAAGGCTTTTAAGAAGGGAGGTGGAATGATCAGATTTGTGTGTCAGCATCCCAGCAGGGGATAGATTGGAAGGTTGGGATGACAGCAATGGCTGTTTTGGGGACAGATATAAGAAGCCATGTTCAGGAACCTTGCTGACTTTCTTGATGGCATGTTTGACATGGGAATGATGGAGTGGTGGTAGGGCTTGGCCCAGAGGAAGATAGGTCAGGTCTTCTGAGGGACTGTTCAATCTTCTACAGCTTCTACATGGAGAAGGGGCACCAGGCCCATCAGCACTGACCATGGCCCCTTCTGGGTCTGGTCATCTGGATGTTGGAAGCAGTGCCACTGGGGTCTTCTGATTCCAACAGGGTTGGGGGCATGAAAGGCCTTTTTTCTCTCCTCCTGACCATGGCCAGGCCCCAGCTGCTCCTATTGGATGATGGTCTGAGCTCAGCTGACTGCCTGTCCTCTGAGATGCCTTGATCTCAATCTGTGAAAAGCCATCAACTTGGCCACATACCCATTTTGGGAGCATGTGCTATAGTCCTGGGGGTTCAGGAGGTTTATATTGAGCCTCTGCCCTGGAAAAGCTTAGAGTGAAATTGTGCAGAGAAGGGCTGTGCCCACACAATGGAGACTTCTGATTCCACAACTATGAAAAGACAAAGTCTGCAAGTCCTTGGGGTTTCAGCCTCAGGCAGGAGTGGCGGTGGTTTGGGTCTTTGTGCAAATGCACTTGGGGGCAGACTTTTCACAACTCTCCAGGGACTCCTTCCTGAGTGGTTCCTGTTCCACACCTCTTGCCTCTTCAGCATCTACAACTTAATATGATCAAGACCAGAGGTTTGATTCCTTTCCCCCACGGCCTCAGCCAAGACCTCCCTAAGACCTACCTTTTGGAAGGTGGTGCCATGACCTATCTACTGGGCCTGACCAGAGAGCTTAGCAGTGTCTTTGGACCCCACCGTCTCTTTCATCCCCCACTTTAATATTTCATCCTATATATTATCAGTACAGACATCCCATAGATTTTCCCTCCTAATAATAGCCACCATCCTCCCACCTCTTTTCATTTTTATCACTGCTCTGAGCCAAGCCGCCCCCATGTCTCAGCTTAGCACGGCCGCCAGCCTCTGCATTTCCACTCCTGCCCACCTAAAATCCACTCTCCATTTAGCCACCATGTGATTAAAAAAAAAAAGAATGGATGGTACTACTCACGTGCTTTCATCCCTTCAACGACTTCACAGGGCAATGAGAAATATAGCCCAAGCTTCTTGCCTAAGAGACTCAGTTTGATCTGGCCCCTGATAACCTCTGGGGCTTCATCTGGGACCAGTCTCCCTAGCTTGCTGTTTTCACTTCCCCAAAGAAGTCAGCCTCCTTCCTCGTCCTTCGACTGCTCTTCCTTGTGTCTGAAACCATCTTTCACATGTTTGGCTCTTGTCTGGGAGCTTCATCGTCCTTGGGGTCTCAGGGAGGCATTTCAAGACGACCCTATTGAAGAAGGAGACCCAGTCGCTCTTTGATCTCAGCACCCCATTTTTCCTTCATATTGTTTTCTTTTCCCTTTTACTGAGACATCACATGCATACGCTGAAGTACCTTAAGCACACAAATTTTAAGTGTACAGTTCAGTGAGTTTTACACGTGCATATACATGTATGCACACTCCCATCCTTCCACCAGCTCCTTCGTAGCACTCACATGTTTATTGTTATTTATCTGATTTTCCAAGAGAAAAGACCTGCCAATATGCCATGATGGCATTATTGCAGGGAAACAGGTACTGACTGCAGACTGGGCATATAAATTCCTGCAACTATTTTGGAGATCAGTTTCACCATAGCTATTCAATGTTTTTTTAAATTAAAGTATAGTTGATTTACAACATTGTGTTAATTTCTGGTGTACAGCATAGTGGTTCATTTATATTATATATATATAATATATATATATTCCTTTCATATTCTTTTTTCATTATAGGCCATTGCAAGGAATTGAAGATAGTTCCCTGTGCTACACAGTAGGACCTTGCTGCCTACCTATTTTATACACAATAGTGTGTATATGTTAATCCAAACTCCCAATCTAAAAGGCAGGTGCCCACTGAGGCAACAATTCCTCTTTCAGAAATGGACCCTACAGATACACTCTTACATCCGTGTGAAGGTGAGGGCACCAGACATGCCTTGTAGCACTGTTTACAGCGAGAAAGCATTGGAAACACCGTAGGTTGCTGCACAAGGGTGTGGGTTCTAGAAATGACCGTTTATTTATGCAAGGGAAGACTATCGACGCTGTGAGCAAGAATGCGCGCTGTTGCGGGGAATTCCTCGCTCTCTCAAGTGGGAGAAGGCACAGGACCAGGCAGGCGTTCCTGTCATTTGTATAAGAGAAGGATGTCCATGCTTGTGGAGACTGGATTAACCCAGGACACTGGAGTGGTTATTCTCTGGGGAGGAGAATTCAGGAACTGAATTCTTGGGTGAGAGGGAGATCTTTTCTTTTCTCTTCTCTTCCCTTCCCTTCCCTTCCCTTCCCTTCCCTTCCCTTCCCCTCCCCTCCCCTCCCCTCCCCTCCCCTCCCCTCCCCTCCCCTCCCTTCCCTTCCCTTCCCTTCCCTTCCGTTCCCTTCCCTTCCCTTCCCTTCCCTTCCCTTCCCTTCCCTTCCCTTCCCTTCTCTTCTCTTCTCTTCTCTTCTCTTCTCTTCTCTTCTCTTCTCTTCTCTTCTCTTTTCTTTTTTCTTTTCTTTTCTTAACAATAATGCATTTGTTTCCCTTAATGGAGGCCCTGGGGACTGAACCCAGGACCTTGTGCACACCAACTATGTGTATGCCACTGAATTATGCCCCTCCCCGAGATGTTTCTTATCCTATCTTTTTGAGTTGTTTGACTTCTTTCTTCCTTTATATATGTAACACGTTTTAAAAAGCATTAAAAAAAAAAACCCAAAAAACAAAACAGAGTCCTTGGACTGGGAGGGAAAATGTGTAGCAGGAACAGGCTCTGACAGGCCAGGCCAGGGCTGCAAGAATGACTTGGCCTGGCTTGGTCTCTGGAGGCACGGAGAGGATGGGCTGGCTTAGAACTTGGCTTTCAGGGCGCCCTGGAGGGGCCCTCCAGGAGAGAGCAGCTGTCCACAGCTTCAGCAGAAGTCGGGGGCTGCTCTGCTGCGGAACAGCTGGGCACGCCCCCCCAGGGCTGCCTGGTGGGGCATCCACACTGTCCCCCTCAGCAGCTCACATCACCCTTGCCTCCGATGGAGGCACAGCCAGTGAGAGGTTAACCAGAGAACTGCCCTCTTCCAGGTTCCTGAGACCAGTTGGTCAGCCTTTTTCTTTTGAAAAAGAGAAAAGTCAAAGCTTCAGGACAAAAACTTGCTCCAACAGGCAGCCCGCTGTCCCTGTACGTGGCCCTCAAGGATCTGAGCGAGGATCATGGATTTGGGAGGGAGCCAGAGAGGGGTGTGAGTCCTGGAGGAGCCACTAGCCGCGGTGCATCCTCGGGCAAAGCAGAGCTCTGTGCCTCGGTTTCCTGGTTCGTACACTGAGATCAGAAGTCCTGCCCAAGTAAGGAACAAGTCGGATAACATTTGTCAGCCAGCCTGCTTGGTGAAGGGCCAGGCTGTGTGGATGGGTGATTCGTATTTTAGAATGTCTTGTTTTCCCAGGACCACCATAACAAAATGACCACAAACTTGGTGGCTTAAAACAACAGTAATATATTCTCTCACAGTTCTGGAGGCTGGAAGTCTGATGTCAGGGTGTCAGCAGGGCCGTGCTCTTTCTGGAGACTTGAGGGGAGAATCCACCATCATCTTTCCCAGCCTCTGGGGCCTGTGACTTCACTCCAATCCCTGCCTCTGTCTTGGAGGCCTTCTCTTCCTCCCTCTGTGTGAATTCTTCTCTTATCATTGGAATACCCCACGGATAATTCAAGGTGATCCCATCTCAAGATCCTTAATTTCATCTACAAAGACCCCTTTTCCAGACAAAACCACATTCACAGGTTCTGGGTGTTAGGACACGGGCAGGTTTGGGGGAGGCCACCGTTCAGCCCAGATAAGCAAATCAAGTGGGCATGCCGACCACCAGGTACATGCTGAGACCCCACCCCTCCGTCTGCCGGGCTGTGGCCGGTTCACGGAAGGTGCCAGGTCAGGTTTCACTGTGCCTGAGCCACGGCATGTGGTCACATTTGTGACCAAAGTCATGACGGCTACTTGTGTGTGTTTTTCTCTTCTGACCTCTGCCTGTCTCCTGCACTGCCTCCCAACCAAACCAACGCCAGCCTTACTCCCAGGCACGGGAGGGGGCTCAGCACGCTTTTGTAAACGCCAGCCATCGATTTAAAGCTTCATGGACACTTGAAACTGATCAAGGACGGCCTCCTAGTTAACAGCATTTTACCCATGTCAGTTTTCTGGCATTGATGTTGCTACCATTGGGGGAAGTGGGACAGAGGCTTCAAGGGACTCCATATGCCATTATTATTATTATTATTATTATTATTATTATTATTATTATTATTATTATTATTATTATTATTATGACTTATGGTGAGTCTATAATCATTTTAAAATAAAAAGTTGAAAAAAAAACCAAACAATCTCATAAGTACTTGAAACCCTCGTCAGAAAAAATAACCTTTACAGACCTTTCTGGATTAGATGGTAGAAGAAGGCAGCTGCCTGAAGCCCTTGCCCAACATGGGCTAAAGTCATCCTCCCAGGGTGGCCAGGGACCCTCATCGCCACACGGTGTTGGGAAGTGGCCTCACCCAGGCCTCGCCCCATCCCCACCCCAGGCCTCCTGGGATCCTGTTCGGGGCAACCTCCTCCCTGAGCAGGCGGTCTTGCCAGGTCCTCCCCAACCTCCCCAGGCCAGGGCAGCTCTTGTCTGCAGACACCTGGGCTGTCCCGGCTCCACCTCACCCGGCCCCGCGGCCCAGGCTGAGCCCTGCTGTTGCTGCCGTTTGCAAACAGCCCTGGCTCCTGTCGGGCCTCTCCCTTATGTTTCCCTGGAAGCACCGCGGCCTCAGTGACCTCCATCCTGACTCAGAAGCTCTGGGCTCCTGGGCGATGCTCCTCCGGCCCGGGGCCAGCCCACCCTCCCCTGACACTGGTTGTCATCGGATGCCTCTTCCTCCTCCCCCTTCTGGCGCAGTGTGCTCGGCGCCTGCCTCCCTCCAGCAGACTCCGGCTCCTACTAGTCTGGGCAAGTTGGTGGCACCTTCCCTGGGCCATTCTTCTGGTTCTTTCTCTCTTCTCTCCTCCCCTATGTGGAGACTGTCAGTGAGTTCCACGGCAGTGGCCTGGTGGTTTGGGGTCCACGGATGGACTTTAGGGACTCAGGGAACCCCCTGAACTTGTGGACTAAATGTATGAACATTTTCCCAGGAGAAAAACAGATTTCCAGATGAGTCCAAGACCCACAAATAATTAAGGGTCTCCGAGGACAAGAAGGGGCTGTAACATAACCGTTAGGCATTTTGCTGCTGACAGCCACCTGCTGGGCTGTCATACTGTTTCTACCGACTTAGCGCATCTCCATGGCTCGGTTTCCTCCCCTGTAATATGAACTTGTTTGATGGTATCTACCATGTCTGGCTGTGGTGAGGAGTAAGCGAGAAAAATCACATCAAGTTCTTGGCACCTCCCCAGGAAGAACCCAATAAAGACGGTCTGTTATTGTTACCACTTGCCTGGAGCACAGATTCTCTCCCTTCATGCACAGCAGCCGTGTGGGGCAGGGGTTATCAGCCTCCTTCTAGAGACTTCACCTGCCCAACGTTGCACAGACATTAAAAGGCAGAGTTGATTTGAACCCACAACTTCTTTCCTTTTTGCTATACATTGTCGTCACTCATTCCAAAGAGAATGAGAAGGGAAAAAGGTGGTGGGGCAAGAAAATGTTTCATATACCCCTTCATGTGCTTTGGAAAGTCATTTTTGGTTTTGCCTTCAAGGTGTATGGGGCAGTTCTTTGCTTGCACGTAGTAGTGATGAGACTGGACAGAATGGCCTGGCTTCAGGTGATGCACTGGGCTGGGGGTCCCCTGCCTTCATCAGATGCTATTCCTCCCTTTATCTAAGGTCCACCTGGTCAGTGGTCAAAACCCCTCACCCACATTGCCTGCCCTGTGAACCTCATCTCTGACCTTGCCCGTGTTTGATGTATCAGCTTCTCTCCTCCTTCTCCCCTCCTCCCCGTCCCCCTTTTTGTTACTTGGACTTTGCTGAGCCCCAGGGTGCGTGTCACACAGTGTGATGATGTCGTGGTCCATGGTTCCTCACAGAGGTTGGGCCAGTGGTGTTTTCTGGGGCTGATGGCTTTATGGTTTCTGCAGATCTAGAAGGCAGCCTCTCCTGGTGGCTTTTGTCTCTCACTCATTGGTCAGTCCCAAGTCCGTGAGCCAATTTCTCCTCCAATCACCAGCAAGTGAGGAGTGGGTGGGGAAAGCAGACATTGGCTTGATGTCAGGCAGCAGCAGAGTCACCATTTAGCTACAGTCATTCATTTCTCACTGGTTGGAGGCATAACTGGGCTGGGAACTAGGGAGTGAACATTCGATCTTATTCAAAGAAGAGTAAGGCATAGGGGCACAAGTTGAGTCTGTTCTTTGATTTCTGTTGTGATAGCTCCCTGCTTTTTTTTTTTTAATTGACATATAATCAGTTACAATGTGTTGATTTCTACCCTGCCTTTTCTTTGGCCTGAAAAGTGGGTCCATTTCCTTGGTTACAAAAGCCCCAAATAGATAAGGTAAAGAGTGGTGTAGACAAGACAGCTTAGAAGTCTACGGTGACAAATGACAAGCCCCAAAAGCATTTGAAGTGGGTCTTGTAAGCAGTCACAGTTACCCCTGCCTGACGGTAGCCTTGGGACTAGACATTCAGGACCTCATGTTCACAGACCCTGCCCGAGGTGAGAACTGTCATTCCTCTTCTACAGATGAGGAAACTGAGGTTCAGAAAAGTGCAGTTAGTTACCTTACTTGTGTACCCAGTCAGAGATGGAAGTGGGATTAAAACTTGAGTCTTTACAATAAGAAAAATGGTATTTTCCCCCTTTGGGGCCTTCCTGTAGACAATAAACACCACTGCTCTTGCTGGGACGCAGTTCTCTCTTGGCCGCTAATCTAATGTTAAATAAATAACGGATTGCTGCTGGTTCCTAGGCTGCACCCAGGTAAACGTCCGTCCCATTAGCTTTGGTAGCAATTAGCTTCAGTGACAGGTTGCCTGATTAACAATAACACCACCGCCTGCTGTTTATAGATGGCTGCTCTCCAAGGAGTCCGAAGCACTTTGTGGACAGTGTCTAATCCAGTCTTGCTGTGTTAACGGTAAATCTGGTCTGCGCCTGTGGTACTCCTGCCTCCTCACAGAGAGGGCTACTGTTCAGAGAGGGTTTAGATCTTGGCACTCATCACACAGAGGGCTGGCAGTCCCTACAGTGGTCCGGAAGCGGCTTTTTCAGTGTCATAATACTTTGCCTTCCATGGAAATCAGACCAAGTCTGTCATCATAAACTCTACTGTCCATGGGCCTTTGGCATTGGGGACCACAGGAGCTGAACAGACAGCTTCATGTGAATTTTCAAGGCTTTGTGAAGGGTTTATCTGGACTCACCTCCAGGCAGAGGCAACCTATGAATTGCTCCTGGGAACAGCGTCATCATTGTCATCTTCCCTCCCTCCTTTCCTCTCCTCTTTCCCCTCCTCCTCCTCCTCTTCCCCCTATCTCCCCTCCTCCTCTTTTTTCTTCTCCTTCTTCTTCTTCAACACAGACTCTTACTTGGTGCTAGCCACGTGCCAAGCCCTGTGCTAAGTACTTTACAGGGACCGCTTGACTAATTCCTCATGACAGCTACCAGTTGGTAGTTATCATTACCAATCCCATTTTACAGAGCAGAAAACTGAGGCTCAGAGTGGCTAAAGGATTCATTCCATTCTGATTGTTCACACTCTAAACTGTCCTCGATCAACTCGAGAAACTCAGGCTTTAACACCCAACACAGAGCCGGGCATGCATGAGACACCCCGAGAGTAGCTGTTTATTAGAATAACAGAATAACTGTCATTTATTAAGTGCAGGCACATTATACATCATCATTTTTAATCCTCATGACAATCCTGAGGTAGATCCTATTTTACAGAAAATGAACTAAGGCTCCCAAAGGTTAATAATTAGCCAAGTTCACACAGTTAAAGAAAAAAGTGGTGAAGTTGTATTTTATTAATTATTTCATTAATAATTAATTCTTGTTTCAGATTCCAAAATCTCTACACATAATCCATACATTCATTTGAATCAATGAGGGATTGGATGGTGGATGGATGGGAGGGGGTCGGGTACACGGGACCAGGGTTTTCCTCATGTGCCTCCCTGTCTTGGATGCTAAATTCCTGATGACAGCAGGGTACTGGTGATAAAAATACACATGCAGCACAGTCCAGAACCTTCAGGGACTTGTGCTTCCCACGAGAGACTTACACTCGAAAGTGAGACAGTTCAAGAATGAAGTAAGTGCGGGCTCATGGAACTGAGACCCAAGCCCTGCTGACCTACTGGATGTCAGCGGGATGGCTGGTCTCCTGGATGGGGAGAATGCGTGATCGCACCAGGGTCGGGCAGACTAGTATGAATGAGTGTCTTCCTGACATTATAAACGATTTCAGCAGTTTTAAAGCATTCAACTGAAAGAGTTCAATCTGGAGCAGAAGAAGTTCAGGCAATGGTGGTAAACACATGAGTCTTGGTGCTGAGAATCAGGACCAAGACATGGATAGCTCAGAAATGGCATCCGGGTGTCATGGCAGGAGGTGGAGTGGACAGAGCCTGGGAACCTGGGAGTTAGGAGAACCTTGCACCAATGGGAGCCATGGAAGAGTTCTGGTCACCAGCCTGAAAAAGAGAGTGATGGGGAGAAGCATGTTGGCTGCTCCCTTCCTCCTCCCCTCCAATCTCCCATCAGTACCTCTGATGATGATTGCACAACCCTAATAAGCCAGTTTTAAGAGATTTAGGGAATGCAACTTATAGGACTCAGCCCTATACAATACAGAGCTGAACAGAGGCAGGGTGGGAAATGAATCTGCTGTGGGCAAGTGACTGACCTTCTAGGTGTCCTGGAATATTTATTTATTTCTCAGCCTAGAGTCAGGGGTCTGGACCAGATGGACTCATAGGTTCTATTTGCCATTTGAGAAGAGAGTCTATTTTATTGGGATTTAATCACAATTCAAGGAGAAGAAGGAAGCCACCATTCATAGGAGCATCTCTCCCAAGAACGCCACTTCATAGCCAGGGTCCAGCTTCCTTTGGTTGAATGCTTCTGGCAGCAGGTCACCAGGGACTAGCTTACCTGGAGGCAGAGGCCATGGGATTTATGCTGCTCACAGGAGCTTGGCTGCCCCTACATCACCATCACCGTTCAGTGACATGGTGATTGAAATTCTGAAATGGATGAAAAATTCCTTGGGGTTAAAATGACAAGTTGGAAAATGCCTTTGACAGGATAAATAAATACACAGGAAAATGTGGAAATAAACTTCTGCCTTTCTACTGTAGATAGTGGATAAGCTTAGGACTACACTAGGAACTTCAGTCTTTTTACTGTCCTTATTTTGCTGAAGACAAGGAGAGCCGATCAGAGAGGCCCTGATGCACAGCCAACACTGCATCCTTCTCTGCCCAGAGGATCATGGAGGACCAGGAGTCCGGGTGCATTTCTCGCTACGAGAAGTTTACTCACTTAGGCAATTTTCTCCATGGAATGGAGTGGCAAATACTTCTTTGTTTTTGCCCTCCCTCCTGCCCTCCCTCTTCCTTCACCACTTAAGGAAGGACACCCCTTGTTTCAGGGATCTGTTGCTACATAGCAAAGCACCATGTTTGGTGGCTTAAAACAGCAGCAATCCTTTATTTTGCTCATGTATCAGCACCGTGCCATGGCTCGGTGGGGCAGCTGGGGCAGCTCGGCTGGGGCTGGAGGAGTCACTTTCAAGATGGCACCCTCGGGGCTGGATGCTGGTGCTGGACTTCCCAGGCACCGTCCGCCAGGGACCTCAGTTCTCTTCAAGAGGCTCTCTCCAAGCGGCTCCTGGGACGTTCTCAGAACAGGGGTCCCAAGAATGTTCTTAAAGGTCCGAGGGAAACTCAAAGTCTTTTTAGGACATCACAGAAACCCAGCATCTCATTGCTACAGCACTCGCCTGGTCTAGTAAATTTGCGGCTTTCTATAATCTATCATCCCCACCTTGTGAGAGGTGGGGGTGCAGTGTGAGTAATTCTATAGTCACAGAACAATGGCAGACCTTCAAGACCCTCATGTAACTTAAAATAAAGTTCCTAAGCTTAGCAACAGAATTCTGGCAGGACCAGGGGTCTGGGAGGCCCCTAATATTAATCAAGGATTAATTCATATCAAGCTGACGTGTGTTTGAATTCCAGCTCTAATAATTTATAGCTGCGTAACTTTAGGTATGCTACCTAAATTATAGAGATCTCAGTTTTCTCAGTTGTAAAATGGAAATAATCTTGTCTCTCTTTATTACTTTTTAAATAGTGAAAAAAAAAAAGGTTCTGGGGGAACACATTAGAATGTCTGGGTTGGTGGGGTGTATAGCTCAGTGGTAGAGCACATGCTTAGCACGCATGAGGTCCTGGGTTCAATCCCCAGTGCCTTCATTAAAAAAATAATAAAATACTAAAAATAAAATTTTAAAAATTAAAAAAATGAAATGTCTGGGTTACATTCACTAAGTGGAAGCTGTATATTTATTGTAGTCGTGAAACATTTTCCAGAAATCCTTTGAGATACTGAATTTGAGCTCATTATTTACTCTTGTCATTGTATTTTTCTGCTTCCCTATTTTTTGTGGCTCATTTTTCTCTTATTACAAGAGTAATATATGTACACGTTCACTATTTAAAAAATAAACAAAATAAGAAGAAAATTAAAAAAAAATGATCTGTAATAATGCAAGCCACGGGTAAACAATTGGAATACTTTCAGGTATGTGCTTCAGAGATATATGAATTAGCTCTTGCCAGAAGAATGTGCCACCCCAGATCCCAGACCTTAACATAGCAATTCCCTGATGAATCTGAGCAGCTGGGGGTCAGCTGACCTCAGCTGAATTTGGCCGGTCAGCTCTGCTTCTCCCCATGTGGCACTCATTCTCCTCTTGGGAGCGACGCCAGCCCAGTTATCTCCTTCTCATGGAGGTGGGCAGAAATGCCAGAGAAGTGGGAATGTACAAAGGCTCTGAAGACCCAGTTTAAAACTGGCTCATGAACATTGTCACCCCATCCTACTGGTCCAAGCAAGTCACGTGACTGAATCCAAGGTCCAGGGGCCAAGGACGTAGAATCAGAAAATAGTCAAGAACTGGGGCCAACAACGTAATCTATCATAACATATAATTTTGTTTTGGACAAAAAATTGGCTAAATTATACGTTCTTTGTTATTGTTTATCATAGTTACTAGCTTTTTTTTTTTTTCACTTAATGTAGTGCAGAAAAAAATTCCATGTAATAAAATAGTCTTCTGCACTGGCACTTTAATGGATTGGACTTTTATTCCATTGAATGGATGTTGTATAATTTGTTCAATCGGTTTCCTATTATTGGCAATTTGGGTTTTCCCAGATTTCCCATATAATGATCATTGTAGCTCTGGATTTATGTGCTCTTATGTTCACATTTCTATATGGTCAAAATTAGATGCAAAAATATAGAGTTCTGGTAGATATCGCCAAATGGTCAACATTCAGAAAAGTAATACCAAACCATATGCTCCCACGAGCAGTGTATTTCAGCCTCTACTTCCTTTAATTTCCACCTATTTGGGTATAGACATTTGTATGTTTGTACATGTATATTTTATAAAGCAACTTTTAAATAATAGTACAAGAATCTCCTGTATACTTTTTATACAGATTCACCAACTGTTTTCATTTTTCACATTTGTTTCACACGTATGCGTGTGTAAGCATTATACCAGTATATCTCTCTCTTTCTACACATACATATACACATTTCTATTTCTGTTTCTATCTCCATCTCTATTTCTAGATACGGTTTCTACCCCCTCCCCACCAAATCATGTAAGAGTTAATTTGGCAACACTGTGTCTTTTTACTAAATAATTCAGTGTATATTTCATAAGAGAAGGACATCCTCGTATATATCGTGTGATTATCACAGTCAGGAAGTGGAAGATTGATACAATGCTGTTATCTAACCCACAGTCTCTACTCACATGTCATCAATTGTCTAAGGATATTATTTTTAGCTATTCAGTTTTTCCCAGTCCAGGATTTAATCTTGTATCACATACTGCATTAGTTGTCATGTCTCTTTAGTCGTGTTTGCTTTGGAACAATGTCTTTGCTTTTCTTGATTTTTTTTTTTTTTGATCTTGATATTTAGGAAGACTGAGAGCCAGTTACTTCATAGAAGGCCTGTCAGGTTGGGTTTGTCTGATGTTTCTTCATGCTTAGGCTCAGGCTATGCATTTTTGGTAGAAAAACTGAAGAGTTAACATTGTGTCCTTGGAACAGCACATCAGGACGCACATGACGTTCATTCGTTCGTTTTTAGAGACATTAACTTTGATCATTTAGTTTAGGGGGTGTCTGCCAGGTTTCTCCACCATAAAGTTACTGGTTTTCCATCTGTATGTTCTTTGTGGGCAAACACTCTGAGACTCTGCAAATACACTGTATCACATCAACCTCAACCTCCGGCTCTAGCATCCGCTGATGTCCAGTGTTCCTTCTACATGTATTAGTTACCTGTCTTCTGTCAGGAGGAGCTTTCCCATCTCTCGTAGGTATGAATGAATATACATATGCATATATACATGCATGTATTCACATTATCACAGACGCCTAGATTCTTCTCTTATTTGCTGGGTTACAACCCCCTTTTGATGCTCAAATTGTCACAAATATCACTAGAGAGAGTCGCTTCTAGCTGGCTTCTGTGTGCTTGTGATATGTCCCCGTCATTCTTTGGATGCTTAGTTCTTTGCTGATGCAATGTAGTATTCCAGGCTTACCTCCTACTTTCCTTGCACCATCTTTGATACTTGCCTCTTTTCCCCCCAAGGAGTCCTTGTTCCTTTTCATAGAGCATGGTATTTAGAAGCCAAGCTCTGAATGCCATGAGTGTGGCACTGCTTCTGCCCTCTCAGTGTAAACATACTACCCTTTCTATTTTCATATTTGAAAACTTCTATGATAGTGAGAAAACGGGCTCCCAACATTCAGGTGTATGTGGAAAAGGTCTTTTTATTTTGTTTCCAAGAAAGGTTTAACATGGTGTCCTCGCGCTGTTTACGTTATTGAAAAAAAAGGAAAACCTGATCGAGTGTTTTACATGTTTTATCAGTTGAAGTGTCTGCTTTTTCCTTTTTGATTTGGAATTCTTTACAAGAGGTTAAGAGTATTAACTGCCTTTTTGTTACGTAGACAAATACGGAAATGTTTCTTCCAAGTCTGTCATTTGTTTCTGAATTATCATTCTGCTCTTGTTTCTCACAGAGAAACACATCTCTTTTTCTTTCTTTTCTTTTTTATTTCAGATCTCAGGGGCACAGAGTTAATTAATCATGATCCTGGGTTCTGACACATTGTTTTGTTCTCCCTACATGGCCTCTGTATTAGCCTGGATTCTCCAGAGAAACAGAGCCAATAGGGTGAATATCTATGTAACTCTCTCTATATCTCCTATTTATAAAAAGAGATTTATTTTTAGAGCAGAAAGAAAGAATGTTTTCTTTTTCAGCCTTTTATTCTATTTAGACCTTCAATAGACTGGATGATGCTCACCCACAGAGGGGAGGGGCACCTGCTTCACTCAGGCTGTGGATGCAAATGTTTATCTCATTCTGAAACCCGCTCACCAGAAATAATGTTTAACCAGATATCTGGGCACCTCGTAGCCCAGTCAAGTTGACACACAAAACTATCACAGCCCCCTTTTATTTAGTTGTTTTGTTTGTGTTTGTTATTTCTTTATATTCTTTTTCATTATAGGCTATTACAAGTATCGATTATAGTTCCCCGTGCTCTACCGCAGGACCCTGTTAGAAATACGGATGAATTTGCATGTCATCCTTGTGCAGGGGCCATGCTAATCTCGTCTGTGTTGTTCCCGTTTCAGTATACGTGCTGCCAAAGTGAGCCCTGTGTTTGTCATTTTCTTCATTAGTTACGTTTAGTTATGCAGTAAACGTCTGTGAACTACCTCCCAAATCCAGCTAGTCTCGACAGCAAAGCTGCAGAGGAGTACGGCTGACTCACCTCTCCTAACCCAGCCCATGCGGCCTCTGCTCTGAGGCCTCCATCATCCTGAATCCCTTTTTATTTAGTTTTACTAAATAAAAGTAGGGTCATAGTATGAACGGGTAGGTTTTAAAGTGTTATAAGTTTTAATTTTTTTGTTTGTTTGGTTATTTTGTGGGAGGGGTGAGATAATTAGATCTATTTATTTATTTAATGGAGGTGCTGGGGCTTGAACCCAGGACCTCATGCATGCTAGGCATGCGCTCTAGCACTGAGCTATACCCTCCCCACTGTTGTGGTTTTTAACTTCATAGCAAGGGTATGTGATCCTTCTTAAGACAATTATTATTAATATATAGTATACACATATTAAAATACACCAAGTACTAATTATAGAGTTCGGTAAATTTTTGGTGGAGGAAAATGTTTTGTTTTTGTAAACACACTGGTTTCCATAAGAAGATTTTCCAATTCCAACATAACAAGATTTTCTGGTCGCCTAAAGGACTTGTTGGTAATCTTTGAGGACTTTTTTCATTCATTATCATTTTACTAAAATTTATCTGTATAGTTGCATGTCATATCACGCTGCCTTCATTTTGACTGCTGTATGCTATTCCATTGTATGAATATACCATCTTGCTGATCCACTTTCTCACTGAAGGATATTTGAGTGGTTTCCAAGTTTTTGCTGCTGAGAACAATGTCACTCTGAATATTCTTGGCTGTGCGTCCTGATCATACGTGTATAGTTACATTTATGAGTGGAACTGCTGGACCATGGAATATATAAATATTGATTATTAGAAGACACCATTCAATTCTTTTCCAAAGTGGGAATACCATGTTACACTCCACTGGCAGTGTGTAAGAGATCTGGAGGTCTAAATCCACTCCAAAATTTAGTATTGTAAGCTTTTATTTATTTATTTATTTAGCCAATTGAATGTACATAAAATTGTAGATCATGGTTCCTTGGTTTGTATTTTTCTGATCACCAATACTGTTCAAAGTCTTGCCAAAAGTTTATTGACTATTCATGCTTCTTCTGTGAAATAAGTGCCTGTTCATGTCTTTTGCCCATTTTTGATCAGTCTATGCATGATTTCATTTTTGATTTATAGGATAATGTGGGATTTTTCATAAAATAAATTCCATCAACCTTTGCCTTTCTGCCTTCTGCCTTTGCTTTTCAAGTTAGCAGTGTTTCCCCACCCTACAATTATGTGAATATTCATTTTTTCTTCCAGGGCCTCCTGGGGTTTCTCTCTGCTGTTTCCATCACTAGCACGCCCCACCTAAGCCACATTCCTGAGCTGACAGTTTGCAGCCTGGGACATGGGGCATTGCACTGCATAATCAGGTACCCAGGCTGCTTTTGGTCTCCACCCTTGCCCCTTTCAGGCTCCACCCAAGCTTGGCTGTCACCAGGCCCAGGAAACTGCCCGGAGCCACCTGGTCTATTTCCAGCAGATATGAGTCATTTTCCTTTCCAAGAAACCAAAGAGTGTAACATTTACTGGATACTCTGGGAGATTCGGCTGAACTGCTTTTACAGATGAAGACACTGAGGTTCTGAGAGGTGATGTCATGTGTTCAAGATTTCACAGCTGGAAGTGTGAAACTGGTGTGAAGCCACCAAGTGTTTCCTTTGGGCAAATGGATCCACATTGGAAAACCTGGAGTTGGTGAACATGCCTCTTGCCGCTGAGTCCAAACTCTGATGAAAGGAATTCCATGCCGCCGTTCAACAGGTCTCTCTGCTGTCATCCCAGCCCCTGTCTTCTGCTGTCCCCTCAACACTCAGAGGAGAACTTTTACTGAAGCCATTTCCCTTCCTGGGAATGCATCTTTCCTTTGTGTGACCAGCTTCTTCTCATCCTTGAGTTTCATGCCTTGCTCCACCCCCCTCAGAAAGACACTTGTCCCTCCTGCATACGTCCCTCTCCTCGACAAGGTACTACAACGTGTTGTCTTCTTCCTTCCTAGAGCGTATTCCAGTCTGTAATTATGTTATTTATTTGTTTTTTATTACTTCTCTCGGGCCCATTCCTCCAAGGAATTGCATACACCAAAAGTTGGTCTCATTCATCTGTGACCCTAGGGGCTGGGCCAGTGCCTGATGTACCGTTCAATTAATATTTGTTGAACCAACGAATGGATCCAGAGGCTACTCGGTAATTAGTGGTCTTCATTTCCTTCTCTCTTCTCAGCAGCCGTCGCCAGGCACACACACTGGCACACACAACGTGAAGGAACTTGAATTAGGACAATGGAACAGCAGCTGAGTGGATGTGTCTAGTCTGTATCAGAAAAACTGGCTACACCAGTTGGGCGAGCTACTGTTCTCTGTTTTGTTTTCCTTAACTTCAACAAGTTCTTTGGCCTCTGAGCATCTTCTGTCCTGGGTCTCGAAGATTCACGAAGAAGGGGAGTTTACATGAAGGCTGATAGAACAGGATATATTTACATAAAGAGCACACTGCTTGGATAGATCATTCCCGGAAGACACCTATTGTCTGTTGGCTAGGACAGCAAAATGATTCTTGAAGAGATCCCGATACATTTTGTAAGAGGGTTGGAACCAAACTGGTAAGCTTTTCAAGTACTTTATGCATAGGCTTGGTCCTCAAGGAAATGATAGAAGTTACGGACAAAGAGTGTTCTCGTGGGTGCCACGTGCTGAATGAGGAAACAGACTCGGAATCGTTAACTCTCAGGAAGTGTTTTAAGCTAAAACAATTTCCCGTCCTAATTGGGATTAAGATATGTCTGTTCAATAATAGCCTCATCCTACCTTCCTGACCCGTCAAGCTGCAAGTTCCAGAGGCTAGTGGGTGCTTTGCAAAGCCTTTTCCTCCTTAGGAATCAGGAATGAGGAAGCTTAGGTCTTCCTCTTGGTGACAGTGGGAGGATTTCTTGCTCCAAAGAATGGGCTGTGGTTGCTATTTAGGGACAATTAGGCAATTTTATCACACGTGAGGAAAGAGAACAGTTATCTTTCCTTCTCCTCCCTCCCTCCCTCCCTCCCTCCCTCCCTCCATCTGTCCTTCCTTCCTCCTTCCTCCTGTCCTTCCTCCTGCCAACTGTGTGCTGGATGCTGTGGAGTGGACTAAGATAAATGCTGGGATGTCTTACCTCCTAGGGGCTCACAAATCAGTGGTGGGAAAAAGCCACGTGAAACACTGTCGTGCAGGATGACAGAAACTCTGTAGAGGGTCATGCCCAGACTTCTGGGAACATGAGCAGTCGTGTGCTGGTAAGTGTTAACAGCCAGCTCCAAGAGCACAGTGCACGTGATTTGATTTGATTTGTAGCATGTGCTGCTTTCCGTGGTGTAAATACTTGCATCTTGGCAGATTTCAATCCAGCAACCTGGTGTTGCGGTGCATGGAGTTGGGGAGAGATGTACACACCCTGCTTTCTAGCTCGTAGGAGCCGGCTTGGCACGTCCCTGGGAAGGGCCATACGGAAGTGGGATTTGTAACGTCAGGGGAAGCTTCCTGGAAGAGGAGACACTTGGGCTGGATTAGCTTCTTTGGGAACGAGGAGAGTACTAAAGGGAGGGAGCTATAACTCTTTTTCTCTTCAAATACATTGAAGAAAATAGAGAAAATGCAGATAAACCAAACTAAGAAAAAGAATCTCAACGTAATTAAAAAAGCAAGAGATGAACACTGCTTACTTTTTTTTTAAAGGATGATTATTTCTTGTGTCTTTTTTTCTTTTTCTTTTTCTTTTTTTCCTCTTTGTGTGCTGAACTTTTATCATTAGAAAGTGGGCTTCTCTATCCTGGTTAACTTTTGTCTGATAGTAATATTGTGACTTTTGTTCCCTTTTAAAATTTCGTTTTAAACTCATCATCCAATTTTTAAAATCTCGATGGGTCTTTTTAAATCCTGATTCTGATTAAATTTAAGAATCTGTTTTTATGCATTTTAAACTCACACATATATAAAATTATAACTGCTAAATTCATTCTTCTATCATCTTGATTTCTCTTGCTTTTTGTTGGGTGTTTTTAATGCCTGTCCTCTTTTTCTTTTTCTTTTTTTCCTTTATCTTTTTCTTTTTCTTTTTCTTTTCTTTTCCTTTCTTCTTTTTTTTTTTTTTTTTACCTTTTATGTTCCCTGTATTAAATGTAGCTCTTCTGTTTGAATTAAGGATGTTTAGCATACTTTTTCTCTTTTCTTTACTATCCTCCCATTTTTCTCTTCCACTTGGCAGCTTTTGTTAGCCGGCTCTGGAATTTTAGATGGAAAGTATCGGTATAGAATTATTATTGTTGTTGTTGTTATTGACTTTAAATATTGACTCTTCTAAACATAACTTTGACTTTAGTATAGGGTCTTAAGCTTAACATAATGATTTAAGCTAGCCTGTATTTTAACTGATTTCAGTGCTCACGAGGAGCCTTTTTATACCATTTCTGAGTTCTGTTTTTTGCTTCATCTTTCGGTCGGGCAGAGTGCATGCGCATGTAACTTTCCTGAAAAGAGTGCACCCATAGTCTATTGTAGAATCCCGTGAGTATCTGAAAGGAAACGTGGCTCTGTTAACATGCCCCACAAATGAAAGCTTAACCGGCTGGAGGTGAGAAAACTAATTCAAAGGTCACACAAGAAATCGCTGCCCACCAGGAGCCCGGACCCTTTCTCTTTGGCTTCACCTACGGGTCCTGTTTTCTCTTTGTGCAGGGATGTTTTTGGACCCATATATTCCTCCTGTGCTGTTTGTCCTGCCACGGGGCTACAAGTCACCCTAAGTCCCTCCCAGGCGTGGAGCCCGGGCCACTGCTGACTCCAGCCTCCCGGAGCTCACTGGGCAGCATCCGGGCCGCCTGGTGCCGGAAGCAGCCAGAGGAGGAAGCCGGGGGAATGACAGGTGGACCCCTCAGATGCCAGCGCCCGGAGAGCCTGCTAGCCGGTCTTCTTGGCGCCACTGGTGTCTGCTGATACCCTTGAGGGCTTCCTCTGGGCTCTCTGGGACGATCGCACTGGGGGTGGTCACTGATCATTGTTATTCAGCACAGGTGGCTTCAAGCTCCAAATCCTTCAGGACCTGGGTGTTCACCCCCCATTTAAGTAACGATTTGCCACAGTTTCTTCAGTGTTTACTAGCTTCTCGGCATAGTGTTTGTTGCTTTACACTGATTGTCTTATGCGTTCATCCAGATATCTCATGATCCCCAAGACAGAGGAGGAAACTGAGGCTGAGAGAGGTCATGTCACTTGCTCAGAGCCACTTGCCTGGTGAGCAGCAGAACCTGCATCAGGACCCAGCATTACAGCTCACTGCCCTTAATCTCACCCCCTGTGGCTCCTCACCTTCCTGCTCGTAAAGGAGTCTGGCTGCAGAGCTCTGATGGCTCCTCCTGGGTCCCTGCGCTGCCTCCAGCCCCCCTGAGATTGCCCCTTCTCTAGTTTTTACATACAATTTAAGGGGGCCCAGGCTTTCTGAGCTCCTAGCAGTTTTAGCCCCAGGGGTTCCATTAACTTCCCTCCGGTGCAGGGATGAGCAGGGAGGGGGCTGCCCCGCCTGGAGCCCGGTTTCAGCCTCAGGCTGGGAGCAGACCCACCCTCACCCTGGGGGTTCTGGGGGCTCACCTCCCTCCAGGTTTTATTGCTTTAAACAAGGATTGAAAGGAATTGTTTATAGGCCTGGGAGGAGCAATAAAGTTTGTAAGCATTTCTGCCTCTTACTTAATAAACCTTAATGTGTCCTCATGCACCTATTCACCTAAAAAGAAACACAGAAAAATGGAAGGGTTTTCAGTTTCAGTTCAGTTTCAGGCGCTGTCATTGAGCTAAAAATCTCATGAATTCCATCCACGTGAGTTCTTTGTGGAGTTCTTGGAAAGGGGAGGGGAGTGTGTGGCTGAAAGCAGCTTCAGGGGGCATTCAGGCCCCTCTGCGCTGCAGACAGCCCACAGGGCTTGCCTGGTGCCACCACACTTCAACCCCTGAGCCTGCCCAAGCTCTCTGGGGTCTGGGGAGATGGGGTGGTGAGTGGCATGGGGCCAAGGAGAGCAAACCCTCATCAGCCGAAATCCCAGAGTATGCCTAGAGAGTCAAGCATGATGAGAAGGCACTAATTGTAGACTTGAGAGAAAGACATTTTTGTTCTCTGCTTGAGAAGTTTAAACTTCAAGTTTATTTATAGACATGACATAATAGTTACACTTATGGAACAGTTCTAAACCCAGACATTATTCTAAACTCTACATATGTGCACAAAATCCCTTCAAGGTAAGTACTATTATTATCCCCATCTTTTAAGATGTGGAAACCAAAGTTCAGAGAGGTGAAGTCACTTACCCAAGGCCACACAGCTGTAAGAGATGGGGCTAGTATTCAGCTGGAAACAGTTGGCTTTCAGAGCCTGTGATCCTGAGGGCTGTCTGATATAGCTTCTCCTAGTCAGATATGGGTATAAGGCCCCACAGCACTGACCTCGGCCCAGTGGTACCAAGCATTAAGACTTAGGAAATTCAGATATGGAAACCAGCAGCCCCTCCCTCTGTGTGCTGGGTAGTTTTGATAAATTAGCCCTTCCAATATTCACATTGTGCTTTGAGATGGATTATAATCTTCTTTATTCAGATGAAGAAGAAAGTTTGGAGAGATTAAAGCCACTGAAAGTGGGATTCACAGGGTTACCTGACATCCCAAACTGCAACATCTTCTTATCTCCAAGGAAGAGGTAATTTGTGCTCCTTGTGATCTGGGGAGCAATGGAATCCATTCGTTCATTCAACCCTTACTTATTGAGAACTTTGCACATGTCTGTCCTTCTGGGCAGCTAAGGTATTCACAGCCCTGGAGCTACAAAGACGTATGAAATCGGGACCATCTTTGGTCCCTGCAAATTCTAATCTCCGACCCTGGAACTCTAAGTAAGATGCGGTCCCCCGCCTGCTGACACGTACACCTACTCCTTGGTTCTGCTTTCGTCATCAGCACACTGTGACACTTGGGCTCACCGTCCTTACAAGCCATGAGGTCAGTCGCATGCTTGTGTGGAAGTGTGGGTGGGAGGCTTGTCTTAGGGGTGGAAGAGTTCATCTTGATAACCTTCCTTAAACTGTCAGATGTATTGAGGATCTGAGCAGAAACTCCTGTCATTTACTTAGAGAGGATGAGGGGCCACCTGTGAAGGACTGAGAGCCCCTGGGAGGGTGGGAGTCCTTGGGAGGGAAAGGCACACATTTTGGGGGCAGGGTGGCCAGTGGAGAGTCCCCCCTCTGTTTTGTATCTCTCTGACCCCTTGAATCCAAGTCCTTCTCTTTAGAGCTCTCTCCTTCTTTATCTGAGGTTATATTTATGATTACCTTCCCCCAGGTGCTTGCCAGGACTGCTGCACAGACTTTCTTTTTCCAAGTCAGCTCAAAGCTTTCAATAATATAAAATTTGTTTGTTTCAATAGTATATTTGTTTCGATAATATAAAATTAGTTTGTTCTTCTCTTCTTTTATATGTTTTATTTCCATTGCCTCTGTATGGAGGAAAAAAGCCCCGTTAAGTTGTGGCATTATAGCTTTAGACATTTAAAACATGTCTTTTTATATATTGTATATATTCCTGTGCATGCAACTTGAGTCCATCAGCACACACACCAGGATGATCCAAGTGGCTAATTAACAGTTTGACTCATGTATTTACAATAACAAATATTATAAACAATGTGTACATCATATATAAACTAGGATTACATGCCAAAAAGTTAATTCAAATACAAGACAATCTTCATAAAAACAAAGGCATTCTAGAACAAATATGGGAAAATTATTTTAGAATGATTGGATGATGAGTGATTTTTTTTCATTTTATTTCTTCTTTTTTTTTTTTAAGGTTCATTTATATTGTAGATTTTTATTGGGCAACTACTGGGCAGGAGGCTGAAACCAGAACACTACAAAATGAGGTCTCTTTTTCATGGGTCTTGTGGTTTAATTATTAGCATGTTGTTTTATTGCCAATAAATATGAGAGACTATAATCCAAAATGATAAAAGTTTTTAATAAGGGATTAATTCATCCATAGGTTTGACCTTTAATGAGGCTGAAATGCAATATTTTGATCCCCTTCTGAGGAGAGGAAGATGTTAGTATCAAGGGTGGTAATTTTCTTACCCTCCGGGCAGAGAGAAGCTAGAATATGCTGAAAGTTCTTTGGCACCAGAAGCCAAGATAAGGAAGGTGATGAAATCATGGTGCACTCAAGTCATCCCCAACAGAGCAGTGGAGATTTCGAAGCATCCAATTACAGTAGCCCCTGACTCATGCTTCCTCCTGGTTCCCTGTCTCAGAGCCAGCTGAGAGGTGGGTCTTGGAAGTCCATCTGTAATGACGATTGATGTCCAATTAGCAAAAGACCCAGAAACATCTTTTTGAAAGTGCAGATTTGATCATGTCGTCTTCTAACCACTTACATCATTTCAGAGGCTTCTCATTGCCATTGGGCAGAAGACCAGAATCCTCAAGAGGTCCAACAACGTCTTACGTAATATGGATGTTGCCTGCTTGTCTCATGAGCCTCCTCCTCGTTTCGTGGGGGATTCAGCTGCACACAGCATACAACCTCTTGCCTTAGGCCTTTGAATATCTATTTCCCTTACCTGACAGTGCCTCTCACCTCCACCCTTGCCTTCACTCCATTTAGCTCGTGTTCCTCATCTTTTAGGTTGAAGCTCAAGGATCACTACCGTAGACAAGCCTTTTTGGCCTGATATCCTGGACCAGGCCAATTCCCCTCACTCCTTCCTTTGCTGGCACCATGTGCATCTTCTCCATAGCACATTCACACAGTTGCCATGGTATTTATTTGATTAACTGCCTCTCCCAGAAGGGTAAGGGTAGGGATGGCATTTATAAATTTTCCCTTTATCATTGATTCCTTTAGAGCCCAGAACTGTGTCTGGCATTGCATAGACCCTCAGTAACTGGTTGTTGAAGAAATACATTTATAACAACAGGGAGTTTCATGTTCTTGTTGAGGGTAGCATAACCTGCTGGTGACAACTTGAGTGCGCCATGATTTCACAGCCTAGATTACTAGGATTACAAGCTGGGAGATGTCTAGGACATGCAGCTGTGTACCCAACACACCTTTCTTCTCATCACCTGGAACACAACCCAGGGCGCTCAGCCCTGACTTTTGTGACTGGGGGAAGGAGCTCTCTATGCGATCAGGCAGGAGCGGTCTTTAGTCTCGCTATCGATTTTCAGGTCCTGGTTCCTGTGTCTAGTGAGCAGGCACCCATCCTACTGTCCTCTTTAGTTTTTCTCCCCGGATGGAAGCCTGGGCAGCCTGTCCTGTTAGGTTCTGCTACCCTCAACAAGAACAGGAAACTCCCCATTGTTATTCAGGCTAGAATTTTCTGGACAAGTAGGTTAAAGGGTAAGACCTTTGTGGATCTCATATGGGGAGAGGAGACTCCCTGGTCATTCTTAATCACAGCAATGGTAATAAATACCACTCACTGAACATCTATTACACGCTGTGTACTTAAAAACTTTACTTTTTATCTTCAAAACAGCCTTAGAAGCTCAGTTTTAATATCTTTATCTTGTATGTAAGGAAACAGAGTCTCAAAGAGGTTAGATGACTTGCCCGGGACTCCACAACTGCTAAGTGATGGAGCCGAGCCTCAAAGTCTTCCTGTGACTGTAGCCATGGTCCTTCTGCATTGACAGGACTGGGGCTGCCCGTGGAGGCAGGTGACCTTTCCCATCAGGTCCTTTAGCAGAAATAAACCACATGGACCTTGCAACCCGCTTCTCACAGGGTGCATTTTCAAGGCAATGGGCTTTCTTCCTCCTCAGTTCTCTTTGATGTTAGTGGGAAGCCAGCACCTGGAGGCTTCAAAGAACCACAATGGGATTTTGTGTCCATCTGGATTTCATAGCATCCACATTTTAAATAAAAGAATCTCTATCTATCTATCTATCTATCTATCTATCTATCTATGTGTCATCTACCTTCTATTTGATAAGATGCCATTAAATAATTTTCTAACTCAATGTTGGAAATCAAACTTTCTATATGTAAAGTAGGTAAAATATAGTGGCCTTAATTATTTAAGCAATACCCCAAGAGTCAAACATCAAAAGAAACTCAAGAAACTCAAGTTGCAACACAGAGAGAGAGAGAAAAAAAAAAAAACCTTTAGGATCAGCAACTTTTTTAAGGCATGCAAGATGGTCTCAGACACATGCCCAAGCTACTCTGAAGGCTTAATTTTTAAAAAATATTGCAATGATATTGATGACAAGGTCATTAATAATGCCACTACATGTCCACGGCATACTCTTATCCACCCAGCACACCTGTCATATTTATATACAAGCCACTTATTACTGTGGGGTTTCCATGAGGAAAATCAATTAATTGGAAGCCTGGAAATGAACAGGAAGGGCCGAGATACTGACGAGCTTCTCTTTACCACAAGCACTGCTGGCTGTGCTGTTAGTTAGGTCTTGAAAACAGCAAGAGAGCAGGTGAACTCTTCCCCCGTTAAATACTGACTGCCAGCGTTCTGCATTGTGCAGTCAGCCCCAAAACTCCTTCTTTTAATCTGTGAGCATTTCTGTGCCCTGCCTGTATTAGTCCTTTCTTGGCTCTGAAATGTTTTCTACCTCATATCGAATCCTTTTTCTTTCCTTTTCAGGCCAGCCTCTCCTAAGCATCAGACACTGTGCTGAGCATGAGAAATAGGAATGCAGAACAGCTCCCTAGGACCCTACTCCAGAGCATTTTTGGTCTGACAGCTTCCCCTTCTTAGAATTTCCAAAGACAGAGCCTGGAAACAGAAAGGCTCTCAACTCCCACTAAACCAGGCTACCCTGGCCATTTGGCAAATCATAGCCCTGGTCCTGGTGTTCATTCCCCCATTGATGGGCTGAAGGAAATCTGTTTCGTCTTCCAGAAACGTCTGCTGTGGGACTGGGCGATGCAGAGGTAGCTCCTAACATGGGAAATAGAGAGGTGGTGGTTCCTGAGCTCGCCATCCGGTTCTGTCTTCCCTCTCGGGGAAAGAGAGGAGAAGAAAGAGAGAAAGTGATCCTATTGGACGTTTGACTTGATAAGAGAGATTTTGAAAGAGAGTCTAATGGACTCATCTCCTTGGACAGGATGTAATGAGCGAGTACAGGTGTCGAACACACGTGGTGAACGGCATGAGGGTTGGGCTGTGTGCCTGTCATGCAGAATAAGACCATGTATTGGTCCATTATCAATTGGAAATTTAAAGTAAAAATTTTGTTCTACACCACAAATGGTTTGAGAAGCACTATTCTATAGGACAGTAATTAAATACACTGCTGAAAAAATTCAGTTGCTTATTAATTTGGGGGAAAAATGGAATCTTCAATCCCTCTGTCACTCATAGATTTATATCTCACAGCATGTTAAACTTCTGAGACATTCTCCACTAAAGAAGTTTCTTTACTTCTTTTTAAGCTAGTGTTTTGCCAAGTGAGTCTGGCATGAAATATTTTTCTCCCCGAATGCCTTACCCTGTGGGAAAGGTAGAGAGATGGGGGGATGTCAGACAACTCTACACCTGCCCTCCACACCCCCAAGAGTAGAACATCCAGTTTTCCCAGTCGAATTTTGATATTGCACCATCCCCTTCAAACTTCATCTGCCAGCCACGCCCTTAAGCCCCCAGATTCTGGGGCTGGAGGAGGCAAGCAGAGACAATACCTCATCACCATCAAGGTTTGCAGGATTGGAAAAGACGCAGCTCCAAGTTCAAGTCAAGGAGACTTTATGATGAGGCTCTATGATGTAGAACTGTGAAGAGAAAATCAAGAGTCTTTCCCTGGGTGTCTGTCTACCTACTCCTCTCTTTCTTTTCCTTCCTTCCACAATAATTATTGAGCCTCTAATGCACGCCAGATACTGCACTAAGAGGTTAAGGATAGAAAATAAGATAGACTGTATTCCAAATCTTAAGGCACCACAATCTAGTGTGGGGGGGTCATAGACAAGTAATCAAGCCATTCTGCTCACATGGATGAAATGCACGGTGGGGAGAAGGAGTTACGGGAATGGCCAAGGTCAAAAAGGGGTCTGTAAGTTTCAGGGAAGAGCCAAGAAGACGTCTTAAAGGAAGAGACAATCAAGGTGAGTCCTGAGAGATGAAGAGGAGTCAGCCAGGGGAAGGGAGGTGGAGATGGGGAGGAAGTCCCGGGAAAATCCTTGTTGCCCGATGGACAAACTTTAAGGTTGTACAGTCTTGGGGTTCCTTGGGCTCTGTCTTCAGAACACATCCCTTATTATTGACTCATTTCTTAGTTTGCCTTCCCTTCTCTACTACCTATTATGAAAGCCAGCTGTGTACATAGTGGGAGGAATGTTAAATGTGGAATAATATAGATCTGGGTTCTCCACTGGCTTTGGCTGTGTGACCTTAGGCCAGTGACTTAACATCTCTGAGTCTGTTTTCTTACCTGTGAAGGTAGGATGATAATCTTTTTTTACAGTATTGCTAAGAAGGCAAAGTAAGGCAATATAGATTTGAGTCTAGCACGGCATAGAGTCTAGCACAATTCTGGGCACACAGGGTAGGTGCTCAGCGATACTAAACATTGCTCATCAGAGGGGTGAGTTTTGGAGTATGGGGGCAGCAGGGAGCGATCACAGTGTTCTTGCTCTGCCGCTCAAGAAGAGCGATGGGTCAGGGATGAAAGGCTGTGTACCTGAGGGTTCACTGGCCATTGGTCTCTTCCCTTGGCCTCCAGTTTCTTTGGCCAAGAATTGAAATAACTGCAACTACTTTAAATTCTATACTTTCCTCTTATTTTCGGAGAACTATTATTCATATTTTATCACGTATTTGGAATCTAATATAGAATGGGCTGAGGTTTCTGAGCTAAAGATAGTCTATGTCGTCCAGCCTGCTCCACGGAGCATCTGCAGAGAAGAATCCAAGGCACAGGGCTGGGGAACAGCCAGCCGGAGGCTTTGGCAGAGCTGGGTGTGCTCCCCTGTCTCCTTGTCTTGGGGCAGCGTGGTGCAGCCTCAAAAGCACCAACCTCTTTCAGAATCTGACTAATTATTTTGGATCGGGTCCAATCTGACTGGTTTGAATACGAAGCCTGCTTTCTGGGAGCCCAATATCCTCCTCTGGAACCTTCTGTGATCTTCTTAACAGCGTGAATTGCTAGGTCTTGTTCCCGTCCCTAGTGCGCCTTGTGTATTGTTGTCCTGGTAGAGTCTGCCATGCCTCTGTTCTCCCTTCTTAGCCACGCAGGGGCCACGCTCTGCTGGGGTCAGGTCCCCCGTGCCTGGTACAGACCAGCGCTCCACTTGACCGTTTGCTGAATATATCGAATTAAGAGATTTCATGCTGATGGGGACCTTGGGGAGTACCGGGCAGCAGGGAGGAGGATCGGGGTGCAGAGTACAAGAGGTTGACTTCACCTGCTTTGGGAAGGACCTCCCAGTGGTATGCACACTCCTGAGAAAGCACTTCAGCCAGGAGAAATGAGAGGCAGGAGAGCATGTCAGTTAAGAACCCAGATCTAATTTGCCAGACTTTGAATTCTAATTCTGCCACAGACGAACTGTGTGACCCTGAGAAAGTCATTTAATCTGTCTGTGTTCTGCCCAGGAAGAGGATCCGCCACCAACAGTCAGGCAGCTGGGATGTGGGCAGATGCTGAGGTCAACATGCATATGTATATTCCAAGTGCAAGGATGCACGTCAACTTGCATATGGATAGAGCCGCGTGTTTACATGTCTGCCAGCACCTCGGGTTCTCACACGTCGTCACTTCCAAGTTGTTTGGTGAGTTTGGTAACATCAATCATTCATTCGATGAATAAACATGTACCAAGCACCTATAAGGTGGCAGACCCCGTTAGGAGCTGAGGAGAGAGCCATGAATTAAACATGTTCCCTTACTTTAAGGTATGCAGTCTGTCACCAGCGAGTAACTGTGATGCTGTGTGTTAAAGGCAAGGGCAGAGTCCTCTGGAAGCGGAGAGGAAGGTGCGAGCAGGTCTCACGGCAGAGGGGAGGGAGGGCGGGCACGGCAGGCGGGGAGAGTGATGCTTGAGTCGTGTCCTGAGGACAGAGCTGTGTGCAGGGAGAACTGGGAGGGGGGAGGTGCTTCAGGTAGGGAGGATGGCAGAACAGAGATGGGGTGACTGAGGGTGATGATAACGGAGGTGACTTGGGGATTTCCTTTAACTGATGTGAATTATTTTTTTTCCAACAGCTGCTGAATTGTTAGAACATAACTACTTATTAAGCAGTCTGGACCTAACTACTTAATCCGGGGAACAGGTTTTTCTTTCGGCCTAGAGTTGCGATGAAGATATTACTGAGACACCAAGTATGTCATAAACTGGGAAAATATAGGAAATTCTCTCCTAGACCCACGCACAAAGACATTTTCCCATTTTCCCTCCCATGCCAATGAGTTGTTCTCAGCTCTATTCGCATGTGCAGTATCAAGATTGTGCCAATTATCTTTGACCGAGAAGGACAATCACAGGTCATTATAGCTGCATGTACACGTTTATATACACACACTGCATACGCATCCACACCCACATCCACACGCATCCACGGAGACAGGCAGAATAGAATAATTTGGCCGCGATGGTCACTTCACAGGGTAATTAACTTTGAGAAATGAAAACGATTAAACATCAATTAAGATATGATTTCTAGAGAAATGGAGGGAATCAGGACCAGGAATTTCCAGGGCAGGAGTGATTTCCCCAGCAACGTGGCTTCCCCTTGAGGAAAACAAGATGATGCTTTTCTGACCAATGGGTGCATTTTACCTTCTGGGTAGATGACAAGCATGTACAGAAACCCCAAGGACCCGGCTGTTCTCCCAGCGTTTCTCCCTTCACAATCTCATCAGCTTCTCCAGTGTTTCCACAGTGTCCCTCCAGAATGACAGAACGTCTTCCTGGTTCTGTGCTGAGTTCTGTCCATTCTGATTCCTGCCGACACGCAGAACTTTCCACCATTCTATAAAACTGCCCGGCAGCATTTCAAGTCTCTTAAGCAACTGTCTCTCTTGCTACGTGTGTTTCCTGTGAAGTGTCTTCAAAATTGCTTCCAGGATTGGTGTCAGAAGCCAGATCCAAATCCCTCATTAAGTGGCCTCAAAAAATCCCACATGGGGTGGGGGAAGCATAGTTAATGGGTGACAGCAGCAAAATCACCAGTTGGAATACATTTTCCTTTGCTTGTGGACTAAGGCGCACCCTACCTTGCTCAGCTTGTCTACCCACTCTGTGTTCATAGACCGGGGAGCGCAGCTCTTCAATGAGAGTCTTGATAAAAAAACGAATTCCACCTCTTCTTATTCTGCAGCATTTCTTGGCCCCAACCTAGTTGAGTTGGCGTTCTAGCCACAGTTTATCCCTGGTCTTGCCTTCATGCTTTCGAACTAATTTACCTATCTCTTCTTGAAGGATCACTGTATTAGCGTTCTCCAGAGAAACAGAACCGATAGGTTTTGTATGTATAATTTATTGTGCGGAATTGGCTCACATGATTATGGAGGCTGAGAAGTCCTGTGATCTACTGTCAGCATGGTGGAGGCCCAGAGAAAGCCAGTGGTGTCATTCAGTCCAAGTTCAAAGGCCTGGGAACCAGGGGAGTTGATGGTGTCAATCTCAGTCCTAGGGCAAGAGAGGACTTCTGTCTCAGCTCAAGCTTTCCCCTTGGGGAGGGCCACCTGCTTTACTGAGTCCACTGAATGAAATGCTAATCTCATCCAGAAACGCTCTCAAAGATACACCCAGAAATGATGCTTCCAGATACCTGGGCATCCCATGACATAGTGAAGCTGACACATAAAATGAACCATCACAATCCCCTCTGGGTTTCTGGGCTGTCTAACTTTCCTGGTTATCCTGCCGTTTGTCTTAGTGCTTCTCTGAGTCTCGCAATTATCCTCCAGGCCGGGAGGCTCAGATGACTCATGTTCCTATGCAGTCTTTTCTTTTCTGTGGCTTAGGGATGCTTCTGGGACACCTTGCTGTCTGTGTTCTGGGTTCCAAAGCCGGACACACCTCTTTTGTAAAGGCATGTGTTTGTGAGATGATGGTACTGATGACTTCCAGCTATAAAATGTTTCCTTTAATCCAGTCAAATAATTTGAGGGAGCTGTGAATTCAATAAATAGCAATGAATCTAATGAATAGCATTGGTTCTAATTTATAGCCGTGTCTCATGTTTGCATCATGCTTCAGAGTTTCCAGAGCAATTTTTCTCATTGGAAGCTTCCAGAAGCCCTTGCTGTGAATTAGGCAGAGTGGTTGAGGACATTCTGCTGGTGATGACACGGAGGCACAGGTGGCTTATGTGATACATCTAAAGGTCATAGTGAGTAAATAGGACTCACAGATCTTGACCCACAGGCCAGTGCCCCTCTCTCTGCACTCGCCAACAAGCAGAGTGAAGAGGAACCTTGAACTTGTTCCAGTGAAAAATCAAGTTGCTCAGCATCTGTTAGTTCCTCCTGAATCTGTCCCTGCTTGACCTCGCAGGCTGGTGGCTGCTGCTTTGCTTTATCCTCCCCTGTTCATCTTTCTGCCTCCACTGGTGCACCAACTATCACTCTCCAGAACCAGGATGCTGACTGCATTGGTCAGGTACCAGAAATAGACCATGTTGGTTTGCTGTTTGTTTTCATTTTTCCTATATAACAAACCACCTTAAAACTTAATGACTTAAAACAATGATTTATTTTTTTCTTATAACTCTGTGGGTTGGCTGGAAATTCTCTCTGCTGGTTTTAGCTGAGCTCACACTGCCTTCAGCTGGGAGGTTTGTTGGACTGGAAGATACCTGATGGCCTCATTCTTGTCTGGCAATTGGTGTCATAGATGGGTGTCGTCTGGTATGACCTGGTGTAACTCCACATGGACTCTTACCTTTGGTAGGCTAGGCTGGTGGTCTACGTGGTGGTCTCAGTGCAGTACCCCAAGAGCACCAAGCTAAAAAATGCAAGATCTACTGAGGCTTGGGTGGGAGTCCTGCACAGTATCACTTCCACTGACATTCTATTGGTCAAAGCTGTCATCAGGCCAGCCTGACTCAAGCTCAAGGGCAGGGGAAATAAACCCCACATGGTGATGGCAGGACATTCACATTCATATTGCAAAGGAGAAGAGAATGAATTGTTGGGGCTATCTCTAAAAACAATGGTGCATGGGGTCACTGTGTATTAAATGAGTCTGATAAAGTGGGGTTGGCTTTCTCACTCTTCCGAGCAGCAGGAGTTCCCTTTAGGGCCCATCTGCTGCCATCACGTGTTCCCCCCTCACAGCCTTCCCTCTCTTTGCCTTGATCTGGCAGCCAGAAAGGCTCACTGCCTCTCTCCATCCTGGACTAACTCAGTGCTGGGCCGTGAAACCTGAAGCGCATGCTCTTGGGGATTCCCTAGTGCATTGGTCCCCTTTTCTTGTATCCCAGGGACATGGTTTGGTGTGAAACCAACTGGAAATGATCATCTTTAAAAAAGTATTCTCCACTGGGTCCAGCACAGGTGAATGTGATTCTCTGTTTTGCGGTTAGAGGCAAAGAAACACGTTTCCTACCTACTGCTATGATCCTGAGCGCGGCTGCTCTTTAAGGGGACCCAAAGGAAGGGCTGTTTGGATTGGTTAAGTATCTAGATGCTGTCTCCCTTGCCCTACCATCGAAGAGCTCCCCATTTCACCAGACTTTCTAACACCTTAATCTGGCTTTAACTAATTTCTTATCTGTAAGTGAACACAACTATCTTTTATTTTCTATAACTGATCTCACTTGTTTTCAAACCACCAGGACCTCTTTTGGTGAAACATCCTCGTTCTTGCCAATTAAAGATCTATCACCCATTTGAAACCTAATCTCTCTCTCTCCTGGTTGATGATTCAGTCATCATAACGACCTTTCTCTCTGCACCTGATGTTCTATCCCCTCTGTCTCACTTCCTTGCTACGGCAGCATATGATTGCAGTGCATCCCTGTGGCATGGGAGAACGGCATTTGGCCTTCTGATCTAGGTGCTTCAGCTCTTGCCCACTGAGGGGTCGTCCCTCCTCCAAGGCGTGGGGAGGAAGGGCTTCGTCTTTAACCTTTTGCTCTTTGTCTTCCTTCATCCTCCGTTGGTCCAGGGATGGCTTAACCCTTCACATGGGGGAGCTCTTTCCCGTCACCATTTTCATGCCTGCCCTTGCTCAAGATGTACCACATAGTTATTTCTTCCAAGCTTTACTTCCAGATATGTAAACATCTAGTTTGGGGAGGTCTGAGAAAAAAATCCTTTTCTCTCCTTTGAAAGCACAGCTCTCAAGACTATTTGCTGTGAACTTATAAGCCTGGATTGAAACTTGGAGCTGAGCAGTGAAAACTGCTTCCCTTTCTTGGTAACAGGAAGCCAGCCATATGGATAGTCTGAAGGGCTGCAAAGAAGCAGAATCTCCAAATCAGTTGATATTTCACTACCTTTCATAGCTTAGGGAACTTATCACATTCAAAGAGCGTCTCCTTTTTTTTCTGTAAGTTTTCACACATTTACTCTGCAGGAGCCAATTTTCCCCATTCCTTTCCAAATATTTAGTTAAGGACATTTATATTTAGTTGTAATTGTTATTTTCCATATGTCTATCTTCATGACACCTCAGGATGGGTAGGAGAAGCCTACACGGCAGTGTATGAAACACACGGAAGTCACTCGGTAAATGTTTAAAGAAGCCACGGTGGGGCTGCTCAAAACCACATAGAGGAGCTATAAGCCCTAGGGTTCTCCAGTACGGAATGGATGCCCAGCCCTCAAATGGTATTTGTTGATTGACAAACATATCCGCCAGTGTCTGAGCCCCACTTACAAGCGTTGCAATGCATCAGAGTTGTCTTGCTTTGTGGGAATGTGGACTTTTAAGGGAGTCAACCAAGTAGCCCGACTGTGGGATGATCAACTCTATCCCCATTCTATTCTGGTCTCTCAGGAGTCTGTCTACCTGCACACCTGCCTGATGGACTTAGCCTGACTCGTGGCCTCACTCCGGGGGCCTGGAGGATTGCTTCCAATGCATTGTGCTCTCTTTGGGAGATTCCAATTGCTTTTGAATTAGTTATAGGTTCAAAAGCGAGTGGCTCCCATTATGAGAATGCAGGTTTTAAAATTACTTCGTTTCAAGTTGCCAACTTGGCAGCATTAACCTGTCATCAGAGAATTCAGCATGGTTACAGAGAAAATAGACTGTTGAAAAAATAAAGCAGAAATGAGCCAATGTGGTCAAGGAGTAAAGGAAATGGCCTTTGAAGTATCTTTCATGTCTGTAGCCATGCCTTGTTTGATTTACCATCTATAAAATGAGGACAAAACTGCAGACCCTCCCCTTTTTTAGAATAAGATGAAGCATAGTCAGTAATATGCTATAAAAACAATTCACTGAGTATAATACTGCACTTGATTCTCCAGATTTGTCAACATATATTTAGTAAATCTTATATTCTCATGCACACACAACATAGCCTTATGCCAGATATCAAAGGAATGTGTCTGGTATAAGTGGCACTATTTTCCAGCTTTATGGATATAAAATTGACAAATAAAAATTGTATATATTTAAAGTGCACAACATGATGATTTGATATATGTGTATATTGTGAAATGGTGACCACAATCAAGCTAATCGACACATCCATCACCTCACATGGTGGTGGACCCTCCCTAAACTCAAACAGACTTTTACATCATCCCATAAACGCAGTCACAAACGTCCCATCACCTTTGCCTCATTCCATGGGTCAGGAGTAAGTTGCAGGTCCTGCTCACCCTCAGGGGGAGGAGATTACACGAGTGAATGAGTACCAGGAAGTGATGAGTAGGGGAACCACCTTAAACTTTGTTCTCCACCATTTTGTATCGTTTATATACATGTTTCAAAACACAAACACACACACAGTAACTTGGATAACTCTCCAGGAAATTATGCTGAGTGGAAAAAGCCAACCCCCAGAGATTGCATGATACATGACTCCATTTATAAAATACTCTTTTAAAGACAGAATTATGGAAATGCAGAACAGATTAACGGTGGCCAGGGTTAGGGGTAAAGTGAGGCAGAGAGAGGGCGACAGAGGAAGGTGTCAGTATAGAAGGAGCTACAAGAAGGGAACAGAACTGTTCTGTATTGTGACTGCATCAATGTCAGTATCCTGGCTGAGATATTACACATGGTTTTGCAAGATGTTAATGTTGGTGGCAACTGGACATAGCATGTGTTATCTCTTGGTATTACTTTTTAAACTGCACGTGAACCACAATTATCAAAAATAAATGGTTTAATTAATAAACAACAATAACAACTAAAGCAGAGAAAAATTCAAAAAACAAAAAACCCAGCACAAGCCCTGAACGGTGAGCATAAAAACATAGGACAAAAATAAATGGAGAAACACATTGCAAACAGCTGTTGACCTAGCAAGCTAATTTACAAAAAGATAAGTAAAGTCATCATTGGAGGGAGTGGAGGGAAGAATTGCTTTGCAGAAAATCAAACCACTAACTTGGAGGGCAAAGCTGAGAAACTCAAAATACAGAGGAAAAAAGCAAACATTAAATGACTTAATTAGTTTATACCAACCATTATGCTTCTGTTTATATTTCCTTTCACAGGAAACCTATGAATATTGCTTTTTATGAATTATATATATAAACATACATGATTTATATGTGTATTCTTCATCTAAGGTTACCTTTCAAGAAAGACATGTGACTATTACTCTGTAAGGTAATATGCCAAGTTATTAATAGTGATTTTCTTTGAATGGTTCTCTTATTAATGATTTTATTTTATGTCTTATGCTTTTAGATACACAATTTTCTACCATGAATATGTATTAATATTAGATGAAAAAATGATTAAAATCAGTATAATTTTGTGCAGATTGCACACCTGCAATTAGGTAAAGAGATATACAACAAAAAACTGGAAGGAAATATTGTATACTAAATGTTAACAGTGGCCCTGCCTGGAGGAATGGCATTTAGTTGTTTTTATTTTTTCCAAGTAGCGCTGTGCAGTCTCCAGATTTTATACAGTGATCAGATGTTCATTTTATACTCATATAGATAAATTTAAAATTAGTATATAAAATTTTATAGATACTATATGATAGAAAATATGTAAAAATATACACTGCAAATTGATGCAAAGGGAAACAATAAAAGATCAGAGTCTTAGAGATGATCTTTTTTTTATTATTTCAGTTTTCAAATATTTTCAAAATTTGTATCATAAGCATATATTGTTTTGATAATGGAAATACCCCAGAGAAAATAGAAGTGATTAATTACCTGATTTAGATATAGGGAAATTTTGTCTAAGCATAAAACAATAGGAAATCATAAAAGAAAAGGGAAATATTAAAATAGCCAATGAAAACATGGGAAAATATTTAGCCTCTCTTAAATGCAATTTTAAAAATGGATTTTTTTAGACATATAGTTTCATTTCATTTTTAAAAATATATTTAAGTCAACTTTTAGATGATTAAACAGTATTATCTCTTCATGTTGGAATAATACACATATGTTAAAGATCCTATTTGAAAAAATATGTAAAAAGATTTAAAAATACTATAATTTTCTGTGAAAAAGAAGAAAAAATAATTGCATTTAAAATTTGTCTTAAACTTACCTATGTGTATATTTTTGTGAATGAAGAAAATGAACCCCAAATATTCACAGTAGTTATACTTTCGGGTTAGGATTTCAGAAAACTTTTATTTTCTCTTTTAATGCCTGTATTTTCACAGGTTCTGAAAATCAAACCAGAAGAAAGTTGCATGCTGTAATAAATGCAATACAGCCATACCCAGCACCAAGTTTAAAAGGCTCCGTGCTTGGTAGTGAACTTCCAGTAACACAGAGCTCCCTGGAAAATCTAATACAATGTATTTATTCATTATTTATTGAATGCCTATCAGTCAAGGACTATCGTAGGTGTCTGGAACACTGCAGTGAACAAGGCAAGGGTTTTGCCTCTGTGCAGCTTACGCTCAAAGATGGAACTTGGGAAGCCATCTGCTCCAAGCCCCACGTGTACCATTTGGCGAGGGCTGCCATAAGAAAATACCACAGGCTGGGTGGGTTGCTTGGACAAAGGATATTTACATTCTCACAGGTCTGGAGGCTGGAAGTCCAAGATCAAGGTGCCTGCAGTGTTAGCTTCCTTGGAGGCCTCTCTCCTTGGCTCGCAGGTGGTGGCCCTCTGGCTGGCTCTTCACCCGGTCATTCCTCTGTACACACGTGCCTGGTGTCTCTCCCTCTTCTTGGACACCAGTCGTATTGGACTAGAGCCTGGCCCTAGTGGCACCATTTTAATTTAATCACCTCTTTAAAGACCTTTGCTCCAAATATAGTTACATTCTGAGGTATTGGGGTTTGGGACTTCAACATATGAATGTGGGGGAACACATTTCAGCCCGTAACAACACTCTGTCCTTTCATTGTCTTTAGGGAGCCTGCATAGATGGCCCAGTGTCAGTTTGAATACCTCCAGGAATGTGGGTTGCGGTACCTGTGTCATCAGTGGATAGAGCTTAAATCTGTCTCCAAAGAGAAGGTCACAGGACCGAGACTTCCTCAGGAGAGGACTGGAATACGTCTCGATTCTGCAACTCCCTTGGCTGGGGGAGACTCTACAGGCAGAGTGAAGCATCATCCACATCCTGCAGCCACAGCGTGACACAGAGTCACAGATAATGTCCACGTGACCGAGCTCTTCATCCTCCTCTCTTCCCTTAATTGGAGGCCTGTGACTTTTTTTGTTTTTAAAATGGATTCCTTATCTTCACCTCTTTTTTTTTTTTTTTTCAAACTGATCACCATGAAACTTTTCTGGACCTTTCACAGGAGGCGTTACAAAGGCAGTTTCCCTGAATCTGACCGGCTCCAAAGAGTCAGCTTACTTCTTTCTCTGGCAGCCAGCTTTTAATCCTGCGTCACATGTCACTTCTAATTGTGGGCATGATGTTCAAGTCCCTCTGGGGCCTGCATTTCACCCAAGTAAATCCTCTCCTTCAGCAGCTGCGGGAACGTGTCAGGGAGAGTGATCTTCAGAGACATCGCTTCTGCAGGCGGGAGCGGCTCAGCCCGGCCCGAACCCTGGGAGTCAGTCGTCTCTGATCGACTTTGTATTGATGTTGATGTTGACACAGCCTCCCCCAGCCTGACACTAAAGGATGGAGACCAACGGATGCAGGAGAAGGGACGTGAGCCCTGGGATGGGGTTCTTCCTCCTTCTAAGTAAATGGGCTGTGTTTTCAGGGGAGAAAGTGCTGGAATCGTTGGGGTGATGGAAAAATAACCTAAATAGAATTTTCACAGCTGTACCCAGCTTGGCCAAATGGTATTCGGGGTTCTCATGACAGGGACCAATATCCGAGAAAGCCTCAGATGTAGTTCGCTTGCCCTGAGAAAGGTTCTCAAACATCTTCAGAGGACATCAGAGTTCTTTCTAAGCGAAGCCTTCTGACAAGTGAGCCGGAAGTTGTTTGTTTTTTTTTAATCCCAATATTTTATTATGAAAAATTTCAAACATAGCACAATTGAAAGAATTTTACAGTGAACACCTGTATACTCACTACCCACATGCTACCACGAACATTTTATTGTACCTGTTTTATCTTATATCGAGGCATCCTTCTGTCCAGCCATCAATCTGTTTCATTTCGGGGCTGTATTTCAAAGCAAATTGCAGCTATCACTACACTTCTCCTAAATACTTCTGAAGGTAACCAGAATGCAATATTTGTTTGCAAATTTTTCTTCTTATGAGGTAAAAGTTTACTATAGTGAAACTCATAAATCTCAAGTGTGTGTTTATTGAGTTTTGACAAATATATACACCTAGGCAACCCAAATAACTCAAAATGTTTAGCAATATCATCACCCAGAAAGTCTTCTCATGTCCCTTCCCAGCAATCCCCACCCTCTTCCACCTCCCAGACAATTTTTTTCTTATGTTTCCACCCTGCATTAGTTCTGCCTGTTTAAATCTGCACAAAAGTGGAATCATACACTAGGTAGTCAGTCTTTTGTATGTCTTCCATTACTTAGCATAATATTTTTGAATTTTAACCCTGTTATGTATTCATAGCTCATTCCTTTTTATTGCTAAGTAGAATTCCACTGGGTAAATAAACCACCATTTGTTTATCCATTCTCCTATTTGGACACATTGGATTTTTCAGTTTTTGCCTAGTATGAGTAAAGTAAATATAAATATTCTTGTCAAGAAGAGCTAACTTTTTCCTTTCCATAAATACAATGTAATATTTTCAACTGTGTACTCCATCCATCTACTGATCCAATCATCCATCCAACCATCCATCCTTCCATCCATCCATCCATCCATCCATCCAGCTATCCTCTCTGCTGTCCATTCAAACACATATTGTGTACTTACTGCAGACCAGGGAATGTTCTAACACTGGGAATGCAAAGTTAAAAGGTACCTTCCCTGCCCTCTAAAGAATCTGGTGAGAGAACAACACAGACAATTAGAGAAACGTAGAATTAAGGCTAAAAGGGAGGCTTCTGGAAAAGGGAGCAGCCTAGAAGAGTTAGGCAAGACTTTCCGGCAGGTCAGACCTGAAGAAAGGAGGCAGAACACAGCATCCCCAGTGACATTCAGCAGCAGTGTTAGTGATGGCTGTCTTGGTGTTCTTTCCCGTGGCTTCCTGCAATGGAAGCCAAAGGCTTCACTGGAGAAGTCAGCTCAAACGAGGTGATTTTGCAAGGCGACTTACTGAGTTAATTTACTCCCTCTGACCTGCTCCCTTAGGGCTTATGTCTATCTGCATACCTGCAGGTGTATCTCAAGCTTTGATCTAGTCTTGACTTGAGACTTTTAGAGGGAGGTTAATATATTAGGTTATTTTGTCCTAAAGTTTACAGATTTCTTTTGAAAAAAACCTCTGTGGCACTGACTCATAGAATCAGAAAGGCTTTCTCAAGTACAATAATTCCAGAATGTACTAACTCTTGAGATGCAACACTGGGTTCCTTCTGAGTCATTGGTAGGATTGCCAGATAAAATACAGGACACTCAAACATTTAAATTTCAAACAACAGTTTTTTTTTGTTGTTTTTTGGTTTTTTTTTTAGTATAAGTGTGTCTCAAGCATTGCATGGGACAAAAGTATGTTCAAAATATTGGATGTGATACATTTATACCCAAAAGTGATTGGTTGTTTCGCTGAAATTCAAATTTAACTGTGTGTCCTATATTTTTATTTGCTGAACCTGGCAACCCTAGTCACTGGAGAAAGAGGCTTTCTGGCCAAGTGAATTTGACCCATGAAGGAAGCTAAACCTGTGAAATACAAAAACTTTCAAAACTAACTGTGAAGGAGATGTTAATTGTATTATACATCTCTCAGTCCTTTGAATTAGAATACATAGATGCACCACAAAACTTTCTCGATAACCTGAAGTCATTGGTATGAATATTAATTATTGCCATGCGTGATGTGGTCAAATCTGCTTGAAGATATTCAGGGCTTCTTTGCTTTGTGCTGAATGCCATCGGACGTCTGTGACTTTAGAATTTTAAACCTAGTTTTTAACATTTTTTTCTTTTCCCTTTATCATCAAGCTCTCAATTAAACCCCCTTGTGGCAATTGGTATTTATTTCCCCAGACTCTAGAAAACACTAAACCTGTCTTCTGCCTAGCCTGATGCTGGTATAAAATGAGATACTAAGTCTTGCTAGCAATATAGAGAAACAAAAATTACTGGCTATGAAAAAGGTACTGAGCTTGTGATGATTACTTAACATTTCAGAGGTTTTTTTTTAAAGAAGCTAATTTCTAGTCTTTTAATTGTACTTTTTTCAAGCATTCATTCACTCACTCATTATAATAATAAATATTATTTATTTAACAGACGTTTATGCTCACCTCTCCAGCTTCAACATTTCATGGAATAATATTTATAATTAATCTTAAAAAGCATGTATCTTTAAAGGGCTAGAGGGTGATTAAAAACTGAATGTTGCCATCTGAATGTTATGGATTCTCCAAATAGTGTATTTGTTCAATTTACATAATGGCATGAACCCTCTAGGTGGGTTCCTGCCTGGTCTCACATTACCATGTTAAGCCCTGTTGTTTAAATGGGGAAAGTACAGTTCCCCTCTCACCCAGACCTTCCTTCAGATGGCCCCAGGGCACACACTGGGTGTTAAACTCTCCTGCGCATTTAGTTAGGGTCTCAACTTTTCAACTAAACAGAGGAGGAAAAACACATTTTTAAAGCTACGTGTTTCAAGGAGAGCAGTTTCTAGCAGGAAGTTGACTCTAATCCTTAGTTCACTGTTTCTTCCTCTGAGGATCTTTGTGCTAAAGATTCTAAGCCCTCATGACATTTGCCAGGGCACAAAGAAGTCCTTGCTGGCGGATATTCATAGAAGTTGGGGTTACATTTCTGCATCAAAATTCTTGAGAATGTATCCACTAGATTACCGGAAGGATGCAGTCTGCTGCAAATATCTGCCAAAGTCCATTACTTGCAGAGGTGCACTCCCCCCATTTTCATGGTAATTCTGATCCTCACACGAAATCGGATTAGACCTATAATTATGCCATGGGACTGTCCAAAATAGTCAGTCTAGCTCCATAGCTGGGACCTTTGCCTACTCTTGACCTGGATTCCTGACTTGAGCTGGTTAAATATACCTGCCATGTCTTTTCTGGGCAATGCTCTACCAACAAAAAACTCTACTAGCAGAGTGGTTCTCACACTCCAAAAGGCATCGCCATCACTTTGAAAATACACACTGTCCCTTGACGCCAGATGCCCCAAGACCTTGAACTTCTGCCCCTACGTTCTTCGAGGATGGGAACTGTGCCAGTCTTGCTCACTGCATACTCCCTGCACTAGCCTAGAGCCTGGCTCATGGTACGCCCTTAAGAGCTATTTAGTCAATGAAAGACCGGAGCTTGATGAGTGGCAGAGTGGCTAATTTAAGAAGAATTCTTAGGTGAAGGAATTCCTGTTAACATGAGGGATGAGTTGAAGGCAGTTTCCTTGAGGTTGAATTTGCATTTTTTGGACTGGTCAATAAATATTATTGCTTTCTAAAAAAGTATAAAATACCACACCAGGAAAAAGTATAGTTCCACTGTCATATGTGGGTTTTTTTTTTTTTTTCCTTTCTTCTTCCCTCCCTCTCTCCTTTCCTTCCATCTGTCTTTATATAGAAAGAAAGATCTAGGAAAATGATTGTTCAACACATTTTTTTTTAAGAGTTGAGATTTGTGATAACTTAAAAAAATACTTTTCTGAATTACAGGAAAATTTTTTGTGATACTATTATATTATCAAAAGAAATTTAAGTCAATAATCACTTAAACTTAAAAAAAATACACGCTCTTTGACAGGTCATTTGAGACTTAGAGTCAGTTAATACATCCGATCTCAAAGCCTGTCAAAGATGGCTGGGAAGACAGAGAGTAGGCATCGTGTCTGGTTACCACGGTTTGCATCTGCTTCTAGAGACCTTCTTCTCCTGTGAGGGGCCCTGGGCAATATCTCAGACCACACCTCCACTCGTCTTCAGAGTTCCCTGCTCTGAACCCAGTATCTGAGATCTGCTTGGAAGCTGTCTGTACTGATGACCCAAGGACTCAAGTACCCATGATTTCAGGCTGTCTAGGTGTACATGAGGATGGGTAGCTTGCATGAGATTCAGGGCAGTGGTGACACTCCTGCACTGAGGGGTAAGCCCCAGACTCACCTGGAGGTCTTTAGGTAGCTGGCCCTGGGATCTGGACATGTGAAAAGAAAAGGAAAAAACAGTTCCTATTTTTAAATAGACCAAACCATCTTTTGTGGGAGTTTCTCTGGGCACTTGTCCCTTTGCGCAAGGAATGGAGGCCGCCGGAATGTGCTCCTTAGGAAAGAATTGGCTCCAGTCTACAGCTTCACTTGTATCTCTGCTGACCCGTAGACCAACTTTCCTCTTTATCCTTTGCAACTGTCTTTCACAAAATCTCAAGCCTAGTCTTTGGTTTTCCTGGCTAGTTTCCTAATATATTTTTCTTGAGAGAAACTGTTTTACTTAGTGCTTGCATTAAGTAACCGACCACCTACATTTTTAGAGCTTCCATGAAATGTCTTTCCCTTTCTCCTTGGTAAATCCTACTCTGGAACAACCAGTACTATGAATTCACCAGACCTGCTTTTCTACTCCTCTTGGCAGATGGGAAAAGTACACTTCCCAGCTTCCTTTGCAGCTACGTGGAGCTATGTGCACGATTTCTGACTAGTGTAATGTGGATGGTAGAGATGTGAGACAGTTTTTGGCTTACCCCTAAAGCCTCATGAGATGTCTATATTCTGTGTCTTCATTGTGAAGAGGAAGAGGATCCAGTGAAAATCCAGAAGAATTCTGAGGCCCTAGGGAACAGTAACCCGATTGGATGATGTAGCCTGGGATCTTAGGTCACCGCAGAGAAGAGCTGCCTGACTCGGGGCATCTGAATTGGATTTTGCACACGCAGGAAGTAAATTTTTATTGTGTTTATCCACTTACATTGAGAGGATTTTTGTTCTTGTAAAATAATATAGCCAGCTCTAACTAAAACACCTACTCATACTTCAGGCCCATTTAAAACACTTCCATCTCTTTCTAGCTCCCTGAGTGCCACAGGTGAAGTTAATCTGGGTTCATGGCTCTCTCTGAAATGTTCTCATCACAGTGTATTACAGAACATTTTCTGACATTCCTTCCTCTCCCACTAGACTGGCAGCATCTCAAGAGCAGAACTTTGTCTTATTCATCTTTGTAAACTTATTGCTAATCACTGTATTTGGAACCTTCTAGAATCTCCTGGGATCCTAGGTCTGTTTGACCAAAGTTTGGGTTCTAGTATATTGCTCCTCACACAGAGCTAGAGGGGGAGGAGTTCAAGGATCAAGGGAGCAGAAGTGCAGGTCCAAGTCTCAACAGTTCTTTCTGTGTAGTAAACAGGTCTGAGGTCCTCGGGGAAGTATTTATATTTTCTTCCACCTACAAGCTCCCATGGACATGGCTACAGACAGTTGGCCAAAGGTGGCTGAAAATGGGGGCAGGTCATCAGAAGGCATGGCTTATCTTTTCAGAGAAGATGATAAGAGACAGCTGGGACGGATGCTGACGTTCCTGGGCACCAAGATGAGGAAATGATGGTGATGGCCTTTTCTGCCCCAAAACCAGGTACCAAGCAGTCAGGGCACACATTTCCTACACAGACATTTTCTGTTCAGGAACAAAATGCCTTTATAAGCAGACTAGAGGAGAGGAAATTTCAATGCCCAGCTGAGGAGCTGGGAGAGGGCACACGGCTGTGGTCTGGGAGGCCCCCTTTCATCCTGCTCCCTGTATTCATTTTTCTGGGAAGTGCATTGCATGACTTTCTTGGGGGTGGGGGGCTTCAAAGTAAAAATGTGCACCTGCATCAGTTTCCAAGATGTGTTTTCTCTCTCTCTCTCTTTTTTCTTTTTTTTTACTGTAATTCAAGGAAAGTCAATGCTTTTAGAAACTAGAGTGGTTTTCTTCAGATATTACTTTTTTTTTTTTTTAACTTCCTCAGTTCAGATCTAACTCTCCTCATTCTAATTGGTCAAGAACTTGTGAAAAAAAAATGGAGAAGAATTATACTGAATCATTTACCTAGAACTTGGGCTGGGTGTGACAAGTCAAAGGCCAATGTCACTTCTAAGAAATCAGAAAGATGTAGGGGTATCAGAATGCTGTTCCCCACGGCTAACAGGTTCAGAAGCGCAAAGCCAGGCTTGGTGGTGCATGGAGGCTGTGAGCACCAATGATTATTTGCAATGAATTCCCTAAGGTCAGTCCCTGAATTATGCTTTGCGTACTCAAGCAATGTTTTATTTCTGTTTTAGGAAAAGGGTGAAGGGAGTCACGGCTCACAGAGCACCTACTGGGTGTTGGTTACTGTTCATCCACTTAACAACTGCTTAAGCGCTTCCCATAAACTGACCACAAAGCTGATGGAGATTTGGTTCCTGACTGTGATACTGGGTCCAAGTTCGTACTGCTCACCACATGACAGTCAGTAAATAGAGAAACAAATTGTTGAGGCAAGAAAGAGAGACTTGGAATAGCAATTTGGAAAGCCAGCAGATTGTGGAGATGGTGGACTAGCGGCCCAAAGAGCCATCTTACCCACATTAGAATTCAGGCTTCTTTTATACTAACAGGGAATCGGGTGAGGTTGGTTGTTGCAAACTTCTCAGCACCCAAATCCTTTGTTCTTGGAGCTGTCCTCTCAGGTCTGTCTGGTCACAATGTTCTCATAAATCCCCAACAAGACAAATGTTATTTTCTATTCTGCAACTTTTTATCTCTATATGAATGGAAAATGTTATACCTTTAAAAATCAGAGCCTTGAGAATGGGCTCTCCTGTATATTTCAGGCTATAGGCAACATTCTTATCGCAAAAGCAACAGAATACAAAGCTTAAAGAAAAAAGAAACAGATCCAATATGGAGTCAGATTTGTTCTTCCCTATTATGATTCAAATTCTCCAATTCAATTCAATTTGCTCTAAAATGTTATTCACTGAGGCTTCTTCATGTTTTAAATGGGCTTTTAAGACACAGAGGTCGCCAGTCTAAATCACTGGAATTTGACGACATACTTTTGCACTGGAGATGTCCAGAGACGATGAATTGAAGGTAGAAGAGGAGATGAAGGGTGTTCTTGCCAAGAAAGGGGATTAGCTAACAAGTTTAGGTGGTGCCTGAGAATCCCAATGCACTTGGAAATGGAGACAATTTGAGTCATCCTCTAGCCACTGTGTTTTCTAAGAGTATTCTATAGAATTCCGGCCAGCAAGATGCCCTAGGTAAAAGTATCCCAAAGTCCAACATGTTTTGAAAACTTGGTACGTCATGTCATGGACGTGTATAAGAACTCACATGTGACATTATGAGGACTCTAGGAAGTTTTACAGTAAAAAAAAAAAAATAATAATACATTCTCCACTTCCCAACCCAGGCCACCCCACAATATATTATTTTGTCACTTAATGTTTATCCACATTTCCATGAATCTGATATTTTTCTCATCCTATTTTATAAAACATAAAAGCAGTTCAACCTGGAACACTGCCATATCCAAAAGGAGTTTTCAGTGATCAAATTCACAATTATTTTTACTAATAGACACATTTACTTGGGGCTATAAATTGTTCATTGTGGATATATTGTGATTAACTCTTAAAAATGTGTTCTGTTCTGTTATAAAGCATATCCTATGTGTCATATCAAGTCACACGATCATATCTGTAATCTGGTGAGACTATTTATTATGTCCACAGCTCCCGCTGGTAATCTGCTTAGAAAAGGAAGGAGACCTGGAGAAAACTTTTTGGGGAGAAGATGAAGCCAAATCAGGCACCATGGCCATCAGAGGAGGGAAGTGACCACGGGTTTGGGAAGTGAGAACGAGGGAAGAAACATGTCACAACAAGAAATATGCCAAGTGATAAGGAAGGAGTCTGGCGTTCCGGTTTTAGAATTTCAGTAATTTTTAGGAGCTTGATCAATTCAGATTCAACCTCCAGCTGTTTGTGTAAGTCCTTGCATCTTCCCAAATTTATTATCAGGAATTTAAGAGTTGTGTGAGTCGATGAAGAATGAATGGGGTAAAATGCTAATGGGTTGAGGGTGCCCCAAACTGAAGTGTCCAGTGAGAGTGGGAGCCCGGGTTTCTCTAGGGAAGTTGTGGGGTTTTTACAGAGCTCTGGATGTGCCATGGGGGGGCTGACTGATTTTATCTAACTCTTATGGAGCAGGAAAATGTACATCCACATTGGTATGTATATATGATGGCTAGGGATAGAGAGAGAGAAAGAGACGGATAGAGATACAGGTATGGAGATGGGGGTCTTTACAGCACCCTCAAAATCTTAATTTTCAATTGTAAACGTTTCGTAGCTTGGAACATTTGTACAAAGTGGTCGGCCCTGATACCCATGCATAGGCTAGAGGCAGGAGACGACAGGGTTTGGGACTTCATCTACAGAAGCCCCAGCAGCTGGCTGTGAGTCTGTGGCCATAGTGAAAGGTAGGGAGAGCCAGGCTCATCTGTCTTCTCTAGCCTTGGAATTCCCTTGGGGCTCTGGGAACACTGTGAAGTCCTGTTCTGGAACTGGGAAGTGCACGGACAGGGCTGGGGAGAAGTGACTAAACTGCACTGAGATAGAAGGGGACATTAGGGGCTGGAGTACAGAGAGAAGGGGCTGCAAAGAGTCAAGCAATGATCTTAGGTTGCATAAAACAAGGTCTGCTGTCTAGAATGGAGGAGATGACAGTCCTTTTCGGCTCTAGGCTGGCCAAACCTATCTCCTTTCTGGATTTTTGCTTCTTTATGAGGCTTGGACACCTGCAGTTCTCAGAGAGATCTTAGTGAAGTGAAAATCTGATCAGTCCATCATTTAAAACCATTCAATGGTTCCCCATTGCCCTGAGAATAAATCATTCCTTCTTCCTCCCAGCTTACGGGGCACCTTGTGCCCTTTCCTTCTTCAGTTCTTTCTCATGTACCACTCAGTCTGCCTGCGATGTTCTCCACCTCCCACTTCCTCCCATGACCCCGCTGACTTCTGTTCACCCATCCTATCTCAGGTTGGAGGCCACTTTTTCAGTTAAGCTCTCCCTGACCTCCAAGATCAAGTTGTGCTATCCATTCTCATTTTGCCCTGCATGTTCCCTTCCTGTACTTCATTCCCAGCAGGAGACCCCACCCTGCACTGGTATATGTCCTGGAGAATCCAGGAGGGAGCCCTGCAGCCTCCAGAAGGCCAGACGGGTTTGCATAACATCCACCCAGGTGGCCTCTCTCCCCACGTTGGGAGGTCAGCATGTTGGAATGAAACCAAGTATCAGTCTTGGGGCTTGAGCAGAGTGTTATTTGATCCTCAAAGCCCGTGGTCTTTAAACTGAAGTATATACACCTCTGATGATTTATAAATATTTTTCCAAGAGAGACAAAGAAATTTGTTTTTGGCTCATCAACTTCCATATGAACTCTTTTCTAATATTGGTCTGACTCAATTGGTCCTTGAATTTCTCCTTTTTATCTCATGATCTCCCATTTCCCATGAAAAACATACAAAAAATAACATACCTTTTACCCATTGAGATCTTATCATGGTGTATTGTACTGACGGGAGAAACTTCCAGGGGACCTAACAAAGGGATAATTCAAAACATTTAAAATATTTTTTGATGCAAGATCACTGTGTGATTTTTGTTATCTAAGTCCGTTGTAATAATAATTTGAGTAACAATGATTAGAAAGAAGCTTCCATGTCTATGTACTTGTTTTGTGAACATATTTTCTAAGCATTTAACATCTATAAAACAAACACAAAAGGGACTAGAAGCGATATGAAATCCTCTTTCTTTCATGTAATTAGTCATAATCGTCCTTGGAAATATAAACAGCCCCATGGATGCATCTCATTAAAAGATGCATTTCCAATACAACTGTGTTACTTCCCCTTAATAACTATTTATCAACATTTGTAATGTGTTTTACATGGATTACTTTAATCCATGGTTTAGTAGTAATAAAAGTGATATCTCCAAGTAGGATAAATTCTTTTTTAATACTTAGAACCACATAACTCTTGGAACTACAAACAGAATTTAAAAGCCAACTGATGTGTATCTTTTTGTAGCAGACAAATATGATCAATTAAAGATTTTCAAGCATCAAAGTATACTACCTGAGCTTAAAATCCACGGGGGAAGTGAAACAACTATTAGTTTATGGAGAGAAAGAAAAATGTAAACGATCTGACTTTTACAAAAGAGCTTGTTTATTTTTTTTTCCATGGATGATGGTGATCATGAAATTACTATGATTTTTAAAGAACCTCCTGACTACATTTTAAAAGATGTTTTACAGTTTTGTTGAAAAATAGCCATATTGATGATACACCCGAAGTCACATCCTTTGCCAGGAGCCACCAAAATTTGCAGAGTTGTTTCGGTGAGGAAGCAAGCAAAAAGGCAGAGAAGCAGTGCTCTGAGGTGTTGCTCCTGGAAAACTGGAAAGTCAGCCTCGCTCTGGCAAAGGGCGTCACTAATGGGTGGGATGGGTGACACCCCACGAGGTCTCTCCCACTCAGAACGCTATTCTTTGTCAATTATTCCAGCTCTGGAGCACACTCACCTTGGAGAAGCTTCCTCAAGCCTGTGTTCTCAAATCCTTCCTTAGGGAACACCTCCCTGCCCAGCCTGACCAGACCCAGTGAGCTTCTCTTGAGAAACACTCTCAGAGATACCAAGTTGCTTGCTTTCTGAGATCTTTCATTATGGTTCAAAATTATGCATTAAAAAGGACTTGGCCAAAATGCAGATTCGCTGAATCACAAGCTCTGTGCGGGCAGGACCTGACCTGCTTTTACGCACCCTTTTCTCTCCAGCATGGAGCACGGGGCTTAGAGGCGCTTAGAAGCCTGGTAATTATTTGTTGAATGAATGGATGAACTAAACAAAAGGAAAGCCTTAAAAATGCAAGTAGGCAAAGAAGAGCAATGCTTTCAGGTGTGTATGTATTGTTTATTTGTTTGTTTCCTTATTTTCAAGATTAACTGTGCACTTACTCCATGCCTGTGTATTCAGCTGTGTTTCTTGCCCATGGTGGGCAGAAAAGAGTTAAAGACTTTACTGAGTGGGACTGGGAGCAGTAGTGGCTCCCTGGGGCAGGCAGACTTTGGCTGTGGCCCCTGCAGTGGTGGTGTCTGGTAGTAAGACAAGGGGAACCCCTCTGGAAAGAAAGGACAGAGGTGCAGGGGACCTGGGGCCAGGGATTCTCCTCGGTGCACTCTCCCAGGGAATTCGTCTCTCCTCTTGATCTAGAAGGTCTGGAGATGACTCTTCACGCAGTAACAGTCACTGGGGCTGGGAGAGGAGATCTGAAACTGTTCAAAATGGTGCAAATACAAAATATAAAAAATACCAAAATAGTGCAAATAATAAAATGGAATAAAGACACATTGCGAGATAGAGGCCTCCATCATGTTAGCAGCAAGCATTTCTACTTTTCAGCGTGGCGCTCTCTGCAGTGCAGCCCAGGCAAGCAGAATGAACAGGAGGGCTCTTCTGAGCACCGACAAGCAGCAGGTCAACGTGGGGCTCCCCAGATGGGGAAAACCGACCGAAGACAAGACTCCTGTAAAGACGATGAAGTGCCAGTGGCTAAGAAAGACATCTGAGCATGATTTAGTGAAACTGAGGCTTGAACTCTGACTCTGCAGTTTCCAGCTGGGTAACTCTGGCACATGACTTCACTTCTCTGAGTTTCAGCTTCCTCATTGGTAAAGTGGGATTTTGCAATACTCTGTAAGTGGGAGAATGGATATGAAAGTGTAAGCTTTGTAAGAGGTCGTCCAGTAAATGTGTGTCAAAACTGTTGAAAGACAGAGATTTCTAGACTAAGACTGGGACCCAGACAACATGAGCAGAGGTTAGAGAGCTGGCTAAACATGGGTCCAACCATGGCATGGCATGGACACATGTGTTCTTATAAACAAATAGAAGTCTCTGGGTCGAGGACTGGCTTTCCCCATCTTGGCACTACTGACATTTTGGGCTGGAAAAGCCTTTGCTGTGGATGGTGGGGTGGGGGTGCACTGTTGAATATTTAACAGTATCCCAGGCCTCTACACACTAGGTGCCATTAGCACCGCCACCCAAAGTTGTGACAGCTAAAGACGTCTCCAGACATGGCCAAATGTCTCCTGGGGTGGGGGTGGGGGTGGGGTGCAAAGCCACCCCCGATTGACAACCACGAGTCTGGAAGATGAACTCACATGTAGGAAAATCTGATGTGTGTGGGGGGTGGGGGGTGGAGCGGTGAGTGAAGGTGGTGGCTAGATATTAAAGGTGTCAACCTCAGAGTGAGGCAAAACCTGTGCTTTTTCTTTTTAAGGGCATTCCAAATGATTTCTTGTTCAAAAAATAAACTTTGGGAGGATGACATAAATTATATAAAACACTTAGCATATATATGACATAAATTATATAAAACACACTGCGCTATAACTGTCTGTTTCTTGGGCCGTCTCCCCATTGACTTCTTGGGGGAAATCACTTCTTTTTTTATATCCCTTAGGACATGACATAGCACCAGGCCCACAGTTGTTGAACAAAGGCAATATTTATTGAATGAATGGATTTATTAAGATGTCAGATAATTCTAATATGGCTTAGAAATCAATATAATGGCTCTTACAGATCTATTGAGTAAGGACAATGGTATATGATATATGAAAAAATGCTTTTTAAAATACTTGGCAAGTAGACGAACTCATCTGGATAATTATGGAAGTTCAGAGACCAGACCTCAGTTCTGACAACTGGGGCCACATTCCTTCTGACTGGCTGAACAGAAGGATGGATGGATGGATGCACGGATGAATAGAGAAGGATATGGGATAGATAAGGATGTGTATAAACAATTCTTAAATATAGGGGAAAGCATGGGTAGAGGGGAACTGGGAAGCACAGAAGCTAACACTTACTAAAGGTTTACCAAGTCCTAAACCCTGTACGGGTGTTTTACATCTGTTAGCCTGTTTAATCCTCATAATGATGATGGTTTTATGATTCCTGTGTTAAAACCCAGGCTTAGTGATATTAAGCAACCTACTCAAGACGGAAGGCTGGTCCTATGAGCCCAGCCCTAAGTGTCTCAAATACCCAAGATAATCCCCAGTTGCACAACTTGACAGAAGTCTTCCCCATCCACAATGTGGAGCAGAGACCTGTGAAGCCCTGTGTCTCTGGTCTTCCTGCCCCTCCTCTCTGCCCAGCGTGGTGGATGCAGCCTGGCCCGGCTCTGGCCCGACGCCTCCACGGCGGCTCCTTTTGCTGCCTGAACCTGTCTGCAGTGTTGATAGGTTACAGTGCGCATGTGGCTTTGGCTGGGTGCCCACCCCACACAGGGCCCCCACAGCGTCAGGAGCCCTCTGCAGGTGAGTGATACGGAAATTACCTCTCACCACGACTGCAAGCTGCCAGTGGCTGTGTTCACCAGCAGGTGAAGAAATGTCTTTTTCATTGGAAGCCAATCACTCACCAGTCAGGCCAGGAATAAAACACAGATGGTTAAAGGATCTTCACTCGCTCCTCTCCCATCCGCCGTGTGTGTGTGTGTGTGTATGTGTGTGTGTGTGTGTGTGTGTGTGTGTGTGTGTGTGTGTGTCCGCGCGCGTTCGGGGCACACCCTTGTACAGGATGCCCACGGCCGCTCTGGGGAGACCATTCTCAGAGATCCTTGAACTCCACGGTAGGCTTTCAATGCACCTGGCCTGTCCCAGTGAGGCGTACATTCATTCATTCAGCTGTAAATCCAACGTGTTTATTTGGCTTCTACCGTAGGTCACCGTGGGAGTGACAAGGGCACGAAACTTGCATTCTGGCGGGAAGAGAAGGCCAGCAAACAGATTAGATACATCCTCAGAAGTGATATGGGGGATGGGCAGGAAAGCAACGAGGTGGGTGGAGCTATGTAAATTCAGGTTGTCGGGGAAGACCGTGGGGGGGGGGGAGTGGGCCACGCCCTCTGGTTGAAGCCTTTGGGGAGGGGGCTGCGGCACAAAGCGGCTCAGGCCGTGGTCCACCCCCGGGTTCAGAACGAGAGCCGTGGCTGTGTCTCACTGCACGTGTATCAAATTATAGGATTAAAAAAATATAATGAGAGGGAAAGGTTGATAAGATAAGAAAGAGAATCAAAGTTGTCATATATTGAAAAAAAAATGTGAGGCAGATAAGGCCCCTGGTGAGTGCCTGGGCTCCTGCAGCAAGGCGAAGAAGGCCAAAGACACAGAAGGAAATTGAACTAACATTTGCTTAGTATCAGATATTGTGCCAAATGCGGGACACAGATCGCTGATTGAGTCCTTTTTCAAAACAAAGAGAGAAATAAATCCTTATAATATATCATGATGCCTATTTCACAGATGGAGAAACTGAGGCTCAGGGAGTTTAAATACATTTTTCTCTGTCATCTGCTATGTGTGTGTCGAGGGGTGGGACCTGAACCAAGGGCTTCATGTCTCTAAGTGGCATGTCCTATCCATGACATAATACTACTTTCCTATGAAACATTTGGTGGGGAAGAGAAAGTGGGGAAGGGAAACTTGAGTGGGTAGACACCAGAATTCAGATTTAACTAATGCATTGTATCCAACAGATACTGAGTTGTAACTATATCTACTTCCAGAAGGTGACAGTGGGTCACTGAGCACTTTCGCTTCCATTTTCATCACTATACCTGTCTTATCCCCCTGACGTGAAGACAAGGGTTATTGACTTTTTCAAAATAGGTAATATGCACACGTGGTAAAAAACTCAGACAGGATAATGAGTTAATAGAGTGAAAAGTTAGTCTCCCTTCTTCTGTCCCTGCAGCTCATGCCTTGAGTCAACCACACTTACCAGTGAAGGACCATTTCAAACTTTAAGTGTGAATTTGAGGACTTTCAAGCCTTGTCCCTACAGAGGCTCTGTTCTACCTTTCTAAGCCTCATTTATTCATGAATTAAACACACCATTACCAAATACTTATTAGGGCTAAAGTCTTAGTTACTTTTTCTGTATGTTTCCTATTGCGCTGTAACAAATTATCACAAATTTAATGTCTTAAAATAATTTATTACTTTATAGTTTCAGAATATCAGAAGCCCAAAATGACCTGGTAGGGCTGCATTTCTTCTGGAAGCTTTAGTGGATAATCAGTTTCCTTGCCTTTTCCAACTCCTAGAAACCGCCTTCATTCCTTGGCTCCTGGTCCCTTCCTCCATCTTTAAATCTCTCTTTTCTTGACTGTGATTCTCTGGCCTCCCTTTTCCCCTGATAAAGATGTCTGGATCTGGATAATTTAGCATCATTTCCCCACCTCAAGATCCTTAACCGTAACTTCAAACTTTCTTTTGCTATTTAAAGCCACGTATTCACAGGTTCCAGGAATTAGAATGCAGACATCCTTGAAGGGCCGTTATTCAGCCTACCACACCATCTCAAATGGAAATGCTTCTATATGTCCAGGTTTAAAAAAACATGTGTGTCTGAAATGCTGTAATTCATCCAGTTCTCTCCATTCCATTGACACCACATAGTGCTGTTATCTTTGTCTCTGGTCATTGTAAAGCCTTTTCGTTAGGTTCCTGGTACCTGAATCACTCTTCCCATCAGGTCTCCACTCCACTGCCAGGTGGCCTTTTTAAGCATACTTGTTGTTCATACCATCCCTCTTTTAAATCATCTCAGGGACTCCCCACTGGGATCCATATGATGTAAAACCTCCTTTGCAGAGTTCACAAGACTCCTCAAAACGCTACCCTGTGGTTGCCTAAACTTCCTCCAGCTCCTCAGGTCTGGGCTGCCTGCCCCTTGGCCTTTGCACATGCTCTCACTAATCTTTCAGACCTCAGCTTAGGTGTTGGCCCCTTAGGGAGGCTGCACTTGATTCCCCATGGCTAGACTGGATTAGATCCTGCCTCTGTGGTCCAACAGCAACTCTGCCTCACATATCAAACCCTCATTGTGCTGAATGGACATTAGTCTTGTTCACCTGTGGGTGTTTAATAAATGTTCATTGCCCTAGTGACCACATGAATGAATGAATGAATGAATGAGTGAAATATGCTCTCACCGGAGAAATAGACTCTCCATCTGGTCCCCAATCCACCCTGATATTTATCATCAACCTTGATTTTCTGAGTGCAAAGCCTAATTAGAAAGGTAGTAACTGTCATGGAAGGCTGCGGCTTCAGCTTCTCATTAGACAAATAACCATATGTATGTATCTGGCATGCATATTTTTGAGGGGGCAGGTGCATCCAAAAGCCTTTAACTGAGCTTTTGGAGTTGGGGCCTTGCCTTCCTCTCTAGCTCTAGACAGATCAATCATGCAGAGCTGGAAATCATCAACAGCTAGAAATAGTTCAATAAGAAGTATCTGCCGGTATAGACTTGTTATGGACATACTGCATACTCACAAGGGTTTAATGGACGAGCATCCAAAAACAGTTCTCTGCACCAACACGCATCCTATTTTCCTTAACCTTCTCCTTCCACAAACTATTCCTGGCCTTTGTGAAAGCAAGGGACCACATTCAGTGAGCTGCAATTCCCCAGAGAAGGGAAGAGAGTCATACAGGGGACTCCGGTGGTGGGGAGGGGACAGCGGGAGGTCCCTTTCTTCCTCCTCCTGGACATGCCAGGAAAGGCAGTGAACCACACACACAGCTTGTTCGGCTGGAAACAGCAGACCCAGCACAAAGCACGAAGTGGCGGCATCTCTCCTGGAGGGTTGCAGCTTACAGGATTCCACAATTCCAATGCCAATCTGGCAGCCGAGATGGTGAGGCCGGCTTTCCTTCCAGGAGGAGTCTCTGCTTCACACAGGAGGTGGATTACAGGAAGGATGTGGACGCTCCACGGTTCATATCAGGAATTCTTCAGCAGGACAGAGCACGGAAGGTTGTTTATGAGCAGATCTTGCCAAATAAATCAGGCACATTTGATACAGGTCGGTGTCTCACTCAAGCCCTCTTCTGACCTCTCCGGGCCAGCTTGTTTGCTCAGCTCTCTAACTGGCCATCACAGACGAGCAGGTAAATAACCTGTTATGTCCCCAGGCAGGGCACAGGTTGTGGCTTTTGCTTCTGAGAGAGACCATCTTCCCAAAGTAGTCATTCCAGAGTAGATGTTTCACTCTCTTTCTTGTCCTCAAATTACATGTTCCGGCCCCACGTGGACAGGGGACTCAAAAAGCTATTCAAAGGCCAGAAAATAGCAAAGCGGACTTAACTCGCCTCTTGTCTGGTGGTGGGTCTTCCTAACTAAATCCTGGCCCAGGAGCAGAACTCTCCAGATCCGAGGGTCTCTGAGTAATGAACAGAGCATCGCCTGGTAGGTTCCTGAAACTGCAGCTTGCTGGGTCTTTCCCTGACCCTGGGGATCAGACCCTCTGGAGGTAGGAGGCAGGCCTTAGGAATCTGTGTGATGCAGGGGTCAGGAGCGGGGATGGAGGTTAATTTGGAGCAAATTTGCCCTCGACTTAGGATGACGACAGAATGAGTGGATCGACTGGTTTGGGCTTCAGACAGCTCCGGGTGTGAATCCTAGCTCTGTTACTATGTGTGTGACCTCGGGAAAGCTACCACTTCTTTCTGTGTCTTAGCTTTCTCAGCTGTAAAATGGGTACAGTAACAGTATTTCCCATCAAGTCTGCCATGAGCGTGAAATGAAGTTGTGTAGGAAAAGTGCCTGACGTCTAGTAACTGCTCTGTAAATGGCAGCTGGCCCTAGTGGGGTGGTTTTGGGTAATTACGTCTGAGTAGGGAAAAGATCTCCCATCTTCTCTGGGCCAAATGCCCAGTTTTGCTCTAGGAATAGGTGGGCCCCTGAAGGCTAGTGAGGTATGCTTCCCCTAAGAGCTGAGATAAGGGACTAGAAAGTGACATCTAACTCATGGAAGAGCAGCAGGAAATGCTGACAGAGCTGCCTTTGAGTCTTCCTTCTAACCATGAGATGTTGGGCAACGTTTTCTATCTTTCTCAGCCAACTTTTTAAAATTAATTAATTTTTAATTGAAGTATAATTGGCTTACAATATTGTGTCAGTTTCGGTACAGTCACGTAATTCAGCTTTATATATATATAATATATATATATGTATTATATATATATACATATTTCAGATTTTTTTCCATTTAGGTTATTATAAGATATTGAATATAGGTCCCTGCGCTATACAGTGAAGTCTTGTTGCTTGTCTATTTTATGTAAAGTAGTTTGTATTTGTTAATCAGCCTCCTTTATTTGAATTATACAAATAACATTTGTCTTGAAAACTTTTTAGGGAGATCAGGTGAAGCAACTATACATTTTAATGTTTTCATTTGCTTGAGCTATTCTGGTTCCAAATGATGTAATTCTCCGTTCATGAATTACACATGACAAATATTACTTAGGAAAAGTGAAAAATTTGATGATATTAATCTTTTATGGATTGAAGAAATGTACATTGACCATGGAAACTCTGGGGAAACTTTACTGGTCTCTGGGGAGATGCAGTTCATTCATTCACCACAGGGTCATGGTGCATAAAAAGTACTCACAAAAGGATCATTCAAAAATTAATATTGCTATTGTAGTAACACATATTAATAATAAAAGTCAGTTTGGGCTAGTACATAAAGAATGTGAGTTGGGAGGGAGTCACCTTTGAGTTCACATTCCAACAGTTAGAAGCTGCGTGACCTTTACTTAGATACTAAACCTCTCTGAGTCTGAGTTATGTCACCTGTAGGAGTAGAAGGTTACACCCACCTTGCTCATTTGTAGTGAGGGCTAAATGATGTACATCATGCTGCAAAGGACCAGAACTGACTGACATTCAACACATGTGTATATTAAGCCACATTTTTTTTCTAGTTTTCTTAACTATCTTATCAATTTTTCAGTTGTCTCTTGGATTTTCCACATAGATAAGTTTGTCCGCAAATACTTTTGCCCATTCATTATCCTTAGTTAGACCTACTTTTTTTTCTTATTGTGGGGATTAGGACTTCGAGAATAATGCTAAACTATAGTGGTGACAACTGCTTCTTCTGCTGTTTTGCGTCAGTGGGAATGGTCCTGCTATTTTATAGTTAAATATGATTTAGTTGTAAAACTCTAGCAGCATTATAATATTCTCCATTTTTTTCCCTATTTTTACTGTAATAAGTTTTGTTTGTTTGTTTTTTCCTAATCAGAAATTGATGCTTCTTAACTGTTTTGTTTTGATTTTATTGGTTCTCAAAGTGATCCTACGGTGTCTTCTGCTTTAATCAGTTCATCTGTGTGATTGACGCTGATTCTATGCAACCATCCTTGCATTACTGGAGTCAACTCTTCCTGGTCCACTGAGTACAAATGATACACTTTCCTTTTTTCCTTCCAGCCGCTGGTCCTGTAGCAATCCGTCTATTTTCTCTCTTTGATGTCTGCATCCTCTGTTCCATTGCACAGTCCTTTTAGGGGGAGGAGGAAAATGGAGAGGGAGCCCATTTGCAAGGGCACATGGCGGGAGGGACCGTCACAAGACTGGCTGGACATTCGGAGAGAGAAACCCACGAGTTCCTGGTTCCCGTCAGTGGAAGGTTTGGAGGCCTTTGGAGTCTTTTGTCTTGTGCTGTCCCATCCCCTGCAAACTGCTGCTGCAGCAGCCTCCAACCAGCTGCCAGGCATCTGACCTCATGTCCCTCTGACCACAGGGGACCAAGGCCACATCTGCCCAAGGCCGTTTCCATAGAAATGCAAATACACAGCAAGTGCTTCCTCTTCAGGCCACCTTGTCCCCCTCTTCCCTTTTTTCTTCTAGATCTTTTAAGACAGCAGCTCAGATTTCACAAGAGAGAGATGTGTCACTCAGTCACGCAGTTCCCTATGAAGAAACAGATTTTCTTTTCTTCTCTCTATTCTTTTTGGAAAGCACAGAAAATAATGACACATAAACTTTTGGGTCTCTATGAAGATGCCATGTGCATTTCTTCTCCAGAGGACAGGAGAGAAATAGGGGCTAAACCCAGTGGTGGTCTTTGCAGACGGGTCTGATCTCAGGTTTTCCAGATAGCAGGGGAGCTCTCACAGGAGATGGATGTTGCACCAACCCCTGATGGCCCCTCTGACCCCTCTCCTGACCCAGAGGGTGGGGATGAGGATTTCTGCCTTCTTGGAAGAGGCACAACTCCTTCCACCGTCTAGTTTGACTGCCTGTGTCAAAGATTGTTAATTCAAACATCTGCAAGGTCCCCAGGGAGTGAGGGCGAATCTACTTTTAATCTTCAAGTTGAGTTGGTTTGGGGTTGAGTTGTTTGTATTCAGCTTTCTGTAAGACCAGTCTCTGAGAAGGGGCATAGGCCAGGCATAAGTGACAAAGAATTGAAACCAGGAAGTGTGTCTTAGGACAGATGCCCAGAAGAAGACCCTGGGATAAGGATTCATTTGCAGGTAACTATGAAGGGGAATGGAGAAGTGGGGTGGAGATCAGACAGGAAAAGGGAGGGAATCGAGCCAGAGTATAAGCTCAGGCAGGGTCCTACAGAGATCAACTCCAGCTAGAACAAGCAATGACGCCGGAGTCTTAGCCAAACCTCAGAGGGGTCCTGCTTCCAAGTATGGGAGTTGGGTTTTCATGCAACTTCACACAACAGTCATGAGTTAAAAGTTTTCAGAGGGACATACCTTCCCAGGGACTTACAGCTTTCTGTGCAATTGGACAAAGCAGGCTCACATAGCACAAGGGTGGTCCTCTGGGAGAAAAACCACAGGGTCAAGGGACACAAAAACAGCAAAGGGGAACTCTGCAAGGATCTGGCTGCACCTCCCAACCTGTTCTTCCATAAAGTGACTAGTCATGCAGTGGACCCGGGTTAAACCTGTATATGCCCTGCTCTCACCCAGGCCGATGGAATCAGTGTTTCCGGGAGTGGAGCCCAGAACCTGCACGTTTGTCCAGCTCTCTGTGCGATTCTAGTGCCTTTTAATGGCAGAGAACCGCAGCTTTGAGTGCTGTGAAGGGCTGAGGATTAGATCACTGTGAACAGCAAGCTGGGGACCCACGCAACAGGAAGCACAGCTCTTTAAATAGGAAGAAAGAGCAGCGTGTGAGACTGAAAATGATGCAGGCTTTGCAGCCAGACCCGCTTGAATCCCTCTCCTGACCCCTGGGATCCTGGGAATTGGAGAAATCCACTGTACCTCAGTTTCTTCATCCCTCTGAGTCATAATACTTAATTCGTAGAGCTCTGCAGAGTTCACGTATTCATTTGAGAAATATTTATTGAGTTCCTATGCATGTTACCAGCTGCTTTCCCAAGTGCCGGGGGCACAGGAATAGGAAAGACAGATAGGAGTCCCACCTTAGTGGAGCTCAGGGGCTGGGTTGTCACATCCCTGCCCTGTGAGATCAAAGCTTCTCTTTCTTCCCAGCCCTCCCTGAAGTCCTCCTCTCAGTCTCCACTGTGCCTTCTCCATCTGCCCGATTTTTTCCAGTTCTGCAAGGCTAAGGACACATGATGAATGATCAGAGGTGTTACAGGAAGTTTTCTGGCAAATGCTGCAATAGAAACCCCAATGATGCAAAAAGGAGAAAAATATAAGACAGAAAGAACTGTCTCTCCGAAGGAAGGAAGAGTTTAAAGGGCCTGGTTATATGCACAAAGTTCAAGTGTCATGTCTGGAAAAAAAGGTAAAAGTTATCCAGACTGCTCAAAAGATACTTTAGATTACAATGCAAAGGACCTTGAACGAACATTAACTTATTCATTTCTTCAGTTTTGGTTTCTGGAATGCAGACGTCAGCTAAACCCTTGAAACCGGGGTAAGATGGCCTCAAATCCCCATTTCTGCGGCCCTCCTCAAGATCCTCCTGAATCCTCATCATCCCTCTGACTCATGACCTCCTGGTCTTAACATGCAATCTTTGTTCTGAACCGTACTGATTTTGACGTCAGACAGAGGCTCTTCAAGTCATTTCACCAAACAAAATGAACTGATACACAAACCCAAACAACCACAACAAAAACTCAGTCACGCGCTTTGGCCACACTCTGAGTGGAGGGAGGGCTTCCATGCCAGGAACACAGACACATTTGGAGGGATTGGAGCATCCCTGTTCCCCAAATGACTGGCAGGTGTCGCAGGCTACTAGCTGGGGGGTCTGTGGTGCTGCCTCCTCGTCCTCCTCCTTCACACACTTTCTTCTTCAGTCACTCTTCACCCCCTCTTTTGTGAACCAGGTAAATATATCCCCACCCCTTGCCTTATGCAAAACAACCTCCTCACCTTAAGGGGTTATCTGGTCCTACAAGAAACTTATCAAGACTTTTCCTGTGAAGAGACAGTGGCCTCCCTCCGAGGGATTGTGGCATCCACTGGTTGGGTATGCAGTTGTTTCTACCTCATTATAAGCTTTTCAATTCAACAGACATGAGTGGACCCTCCTGGTATGGTTTCCATTGTCCTCTCTTATAACTAGTTTGGGGTTTACTTTATTTCTTGGGACAAGTTCTCTCATAGAGAACACTTGCTCACTTCTCAGGCTTCTTAAGAGCATGAAGTCACGTGTGCAAGAGTATTTTGAATACCTGCAAGCATCAACAATTGCTCTTCAGTTCTTCTGACCTGAGCTCATCTGTCACGAATCATTCCTGGGTGGCTGATGTCCAGACTCCTTGCCTGACCTCTTCTCTCCGAGTTGACTTGACTCCTCACTCACTTTGTGGCACAATTTCTCTCTCCTTTCTCGAAGCTTCTAGAACTTAGACACTTCTCCAGAGTAATATTTCCCCACTGGATTGTTATTATTCTACTTAGTTATTTAGATGGTTATTATTAATGTAGCTGGAAAGTTTCTTGAGATATTCAATTCAGTCTTGTCTTCTTTTTTATTATTCTAGGAGCTGAGAGACAATGGGTCATTTTCTCCTCTTCACGTCCTGGGAGAACAACCAAGCCCATGAACCTCAGACAGGCAAGAATCTCTGGATCCCAGGGAGAATCAGGACCTTTGTTTGGTTTAGGAAACTGAGCTTGATGGAGGCTGGCTTGCCTGAGAGTGACTCCCTTTGGGGTCAAGTTCCAGGAGTGGTGGATTCCTGAGTTGGCAGAGCATGGAAATGGCATGACCCCTGTGGGGGATAGTAGGTGGCTGCCTACTTCATGGACAGCCTCTATTCTGCCTTTTTCGGGTAACAGGACCACAGCATCCATTGGAGAACCACCTCTCCCCTATATTCAGGCTTCTTGGGGTTCCCCAAAGGTTGACTTCATTTTTATTTTCAAGGATGGGCATGTCTTTGTGTGGCCAATCAGAGTGTTTTTTTCATACTTCTGGCCCCAGTAGTGGGTCCAGGGATGGGTACAGGACTGAAGTCAGATATCAGGACTCAGCTTCTCACACTGGAAAAGTCCTACTCATCTCTCGAGACTAGAAACTTGAGTTGCTTCCACAGAGAGCCATGCTGTCCTCCCATGGAACCCATCACGCTGGATCATGCTTCTCCTTTCTTGTCTGCCTTCCTCATGGCCATGAAGTGAGGGAACAAAGATTATTTTTAACTTACTGCCAGCACGTAATAGGGAAACTGGCCCATGGTAGATCCCCAGTCAGTCTTTATTAGATGGCGGCAGGGAGCGGTTGATGAAGGAGAATTCGATCTTGGTAACAGGGAGGGTCGTGGTGAGTAAGGGCAGGGCCAAGGGCTCTGGGTTTTGGTGAGATCCCACTTCAGAGCTGATCTCCAAAGAGCCTTATTAGGAAAACAGCAAAACTGAGAATTGCAGTGATGTCTCCGGCAGACCTCCAGTTCCCATTAATGACTCCTATAATAGCTTTTCATTGCCTCCTCTTTCCTTAAGAAAGTCTCACATTGTCATCCAGGCCTGTTAAACGTTCTGCGGGCCCATTATCAAAATAGCATTTTCAGCTTCACTGAACACATGCAGGAAATGTTGTGTTAAAAAAAAAAAAGGCAACTATGAGAATAAGCACAGATTGTATTGGGGTAATTATCTCCTCTCCAACAGCTTTTTGGAAAAAGGGGATATTTCTAATTTTTGGAAAGCCGTACATCTAACAGGGCGAGATGTCGCTGATTAGATTAGTACCTCAACAATTGAAACCCAACATCAAATTAATTTCTCCTCCCCCTCTGCCCTCCACCTCCCTGGCCAACCCTCCCTTCCTCGTAATTAAAGAGGGAGATCACACAGAGTTTTGATGGATGCCTCGTGCGAGGGTCACTTTGGACTGCACTTCTGTGGGAGTATAAAGCAAGTCTGTAAATCTAAGTGGTGAATAGATCCTACGTTTCTGATGATGATGTTGGTGTTCAGACCAGGATCATCCTGGGTCAAAAGCCTGGCTCAGAGTCACAGATGTGCTGCGGGCAAAGAGGGGTCCTCAGACCCCTGTCTCCTCACTGACCCTCTTCCTACCCTCCCATCTGATCTGAAGTAGAAGACCCTGCCTGGCTGGCTCCAGATCCCCCGGCCCACTGAGGAAGGTGGTCCACATCCTACAATGATAAGCAAAGTGCTGTGAAATACACAAAGGAAGACATGGCCAACTCAGCTTTTTGCAGCCAAGGAGGCTTCCTAGAGGGGGCGGCAAGCGAGCTGCCCTTGGAGGAAGGACAGATGTTCCCTAGAGGATGCGGGAGAAGAGGGCTCCTGGGCTGGGGGCTTCAGTGGCATTTCACAGGCACGTGGGGAAGATGAGGATGGAGAAAGTCAGACTTAGCTACCGAGGGATTCATGCTATTTCCCATGACAAGGGCTTGTGGGTTAGTGGCTCACAGACCCAGTGGATTTGCAGACCATCTGGTGAGTTTGTTAAAAATGTAGCATCTGGGAATGGGGCCTAGAAATCTACATCTTCCACCAGCAAATGAGTGATGCCATGGAGGTGATCAGAGGAAGACATGGAGGAACAGGGCTACAAGTGATGGAGAGTGAATGCAGGACGAGGGCTTGGGAAGTACCACCTTCAACTCTCTCCCCAGGTGGAGGAGTGGAGTCTAGGGTGTCAGGATCCGGGGTGTGGGGTAGGCTAGACCGTGGATCCAGCAGGGGTGGGCGTTAGTGGGTGTGAGGGTATAACCTAGGAAACAGCAGGTGGGGGAGCCCTGAGGGGGAGCCCTGGGATACGAGCCCCAGGCAGATGATCACAGCTGTGTTAGGAACCGTCAGGGGCAGGTAGTGAGGGCAGATTCAGTGATGAGGTTTCAGTATTGAAATTTTGAATTCAGTTTTGAGGAGTGAGCTGGAGACGAGAGGGAGGTTGTAGGGTAGGGGTGGGGGCAAGAGGAATAATCAGCAGAAGCACTTTCTGCAGTGATGGGCATGTAGTAGCCACTGAGGCTTTCGAAAGGGAGGTAAAAAATAGTGTATATGAAGTAACTGTTATCTTTCTACCTATTAACCCATTTAATTCACACAACCACTCTAAGTAGAAAGAAATAGAATTATTCTCACTTAATGGACAAATGGAGTCTCAGAAAGTAATTTGCTCACTGAATAAGTGGCAGAGCTGAAACCCAAGTCCAGACCGTGTGGGTCCAGACGCCGAGTGAGGTCTAAACCACCACACTGCTCAGCACTGCCTTCGACCACGTGTGTGGTCCCAGCTCTGCATGGAAGGAGGCAGGGTCCCCTGGAAGTGGGGGTGAGGCTGGAGGCAGGGAGGTCAGGGAGGGCTGGGATCTGAGCCCAGGTGAAAGATACTGTAGTCTGGACAAGGGCACTGGGCAAAGGCAGTGAGAGAGAGAGTCAGACCGGAAATGTCTGCAGATGGAGAGGACAGCACTTGTGCCCTTGGGGAGCCTCTGAGGGACTGATGCTGGGAATCGCCTTTCTTTTCAGTGGGTCACCCCCAGGGTGGCCCGAGAGGTCTTTGGTGGGAAAGTGAGGATGCTACACTCAAAATCTGAGCTACAGAAGAAAGAGTTAAGAACCCAATTGGGCAGTACAGAGTTGCTGGGAAAAAAGATTGAGTCTGCTTGCTCATATTTAGGCTGGGAGGCAAAACCTTCCATCTCTGGATGCTGCAGCCCCCTCCCCTGCAGCTCTGTGGGAGGGCAGGCTCAGGTGTGCAGGCTGGTCATTTCAACAGAGCCTCTCCAGCCCAGATGTGACCTTCCCTTCAAAGACTGACGCACAGTCAAAGCACAATTCTGTTGCCTTTTGACCGTATGACCTTGAGAGAGTTGCTTCTCATCTCTGAGCCTCAGTTTCCCCATCTGTTAAATGGACATCATCACAATGGATTGGGTTCAGCTGTCTCCTGAGACTGGGGGAAGGTGAGATGAGATGGGGAAGTGAAAGCCTTTTCTGTGCAGGTAAGAGGCAGCATCATTGCATTTCCTGCAGAGTAAGTTGCATCTGGGTCCTGGGCATCCCTTTAATTCAGAGGGCTGGGCTGGGCTCTTCTGTTGGCCAGGAAGGCAGTGAGGCTGCCTCTGCTTATGAACTATACTAATTGGGAGGATCCACTGGGAATTTCTAAGTTACCGTCTAAGCAACATCGAAGAAGCTTAAAAACAGAAAGAGCAGTGTTCCGGGCGTGTGTCTGTGCTGATGCGCAGCGTGTGAAGTCACAGTGAATAATAATTGGCCGCTTCGTGTGTTCCACCCTGGATGACAGCCAAGGAGGTGGGGACAGCCAGTCAATATCAGAGACGGCCCACAGATTTCTGCCACCGTCTCAAAGCGAGCACCAGCCCTCCCAAGTCCCCTGTCAGCACCAAGGATGGTTGTCAGAGTGCAGACAGGAGGGGGAGGGAGGGCCCGACGGGCTGCAGAGGCCTGGGCCCTCAGAGGCCATACTGAGGATTTGGGACTTTGTTCCGAGAACACTGGAAATTCATTAACATGGTTTTTTTTTTTCCCCCCAGATCACTATTTCTCCTTTTTTCTCCCCCCTCCCCCAATTTTTAAAGTTATTGCAAAGTGCTGGCTCTACTGCCCGTGTTGTCCAGACATCCCTGTAGCCTGTCTCACACCCAATAGTTTGTACCTGTCCCCCCCCCCCCGTTGCCCCACCCCTTTCCCGCTCCCCACTGGTAACCATACATATATACGGATACACCCCAACTTTCTTGTCCATTCATCTGTGGATGGACAGTTATGTTGCTTCCATAGCTTGGCAATAGTAAATAATGCTGCTAGGAAGATTGGGGTGTGTGTATGCTTTTGAATTAGTGTTTTGTTTTGTTTTTCGGACATATACCCAGGAGTGGAATTGCTGGGTCATATGGTAGTTCTATTTTTAGTTTTTTTTGAGAAGTCTCTATGCTGTTTTCTACGGTGGCTGCACCAATCTACATTCCCACCACCGGTGTGCCAGGAGGATCGTAGTATCAGCTTTGTGTTTCAGGCTGCCACGTGGAGAATGGACAGAACGAGGTAATCCACGTCAAGGGTTTGCTCGGGCTCTGGGCTGTAGTAAGTGCTCAGGAAACATAATCCAGTTGTTCTTATTAGTCTGTTAGCGGCCAGGTCCCTGTTGGGAGTGGATGGCAGTTCAGCAAATGGGACTTAGGCACCTCCTCTCTCGAATAAAGGGACGGGGCGGTGTCCTGCTCATTGGCCAAGGCTGGCTCAGCCTGGCAGGTTTCCACATCGAGCTGAAGATAGTGGAAAGGGGGGCCCAGCCTGGCCTGAGAAAAGGTGAGTGAGAGCTTCCAATGCGGAAGGCAGGGCCAGCACGCTCCTGAGCATGCGCGGAAGCACCAGCCGTGAGGGCGGGACCCTGATGGGGTTGGCGGGGAGGAAGGAATCCTGGTCTCGCTGGCTCTGGCCCCGGATGCCCGGCTCGCAGCCCCCCTGCTGGTCTGGGCCAGTTGACTGCCTGCAGAGCTGGGTTCCCAGGGGACTTCCGGCTGCCCAGACCTGGAGGAGGAGAGGAAGTGACCACACACAGAGACAAACCATGGGCTCCTAGGGGAGGACCCTGGCTGGGATTAAGAGCCTCTGGAGTTGATTCGAGACTCCAGTAGGGAAACGGGTGGCCCTGCAGCCTGCTATCTCGGGGTGGGGGGCCTCTCTGATCCTCCCTGGGAATACGGGCAGCAGGCAGCCTGCAGCTGGGGGTCATCCTACCAGGCTTCCAGCCACCCCAGGCCACCTGCAGCAGGGTCCACAAGGTCAGTGCTGCAGGCCCCTTGCTATGCTCTGTTCCACCCTCAACTCCGACCAACACGAGGCGGCATCTAACTTATGCAGGAATTCTCTGTGCCACAAGGCCTAGCGAACACTGGAAAACTGGCTCATCCAACTCGAGATGTGCTGGGGTGTAAAGTACCCACTGAATTTCCAAAATCTAGTATGATATTAACAACGGCAATCATCTCCCTAAAACCTGTCCGCATCGGTTACGTCTTGAAGTGACAATATTTTGGATACATTGGATTAAAATAAAATACATTATTAAAATTGATTTCACCTATTTCTGTTGGCTTTTTTTTTTTTATTAATGTGACCACTAACAATTTAAAACTTCTATATCTGGCATTGCATTTCTATTGGATAGAGCTGATGTAGGGTTTAACTAGGTGAAAATGGTCCAATAAAACAAAGACAAACAAACAAAAAATCCCCTCAGTTCTAAGGTGTAAGGAGACGAGATGGGGAAAGCGGGCCCCCTGACTGGTGAGATGTGCAGGGTGTTCTCCAGGGCCTGGAGGTGGTGAGTGCAAAGCAGCACAGGCCCTGGAGGGAGAGCGTCGTGGATTCATAACCCAGCTCTGCCTGCTCTTTCTGTGTGACGTTGGGCAAGTCACTTAACTTCTCTGAAGAAGGTCAGGCTCCTTTGAGTAAAATGAAGCTCAGATGTACCCGTAGTAGGGCTGCTAAAAGGAGATTAAATGGAAGAAGGTGTGTCCGTTTCCTAGTGGAGCGCTCGGCACTAGGAGGCATCAACCTTATTTCCTGTCCCCCAACAAGGTGTGAGAAGGCCACACCCATCTGAAATTTCAGAATCAGGAGGATCCTCCTGCAACCAGGGCTGAGCGTCCTTCTGGTCCTTTAGATTCGTTCCTTCATCCAACAACTATTCTTCGAGCTGGCAAGATGGTAAAGGAAGTGGACAGGGACCCACCATCATGGATAAGGGTCCCCCTTCTGACCTGTGTGGTGTGGACGTCGGCGGTTGGGGGATGGGAGTGTGCTTTCTTGGCCAATGCCAGGAGCTCCTTCTGCTTTCCTGGCACAACACTCAGCCTCAATTCTGGCTCAGCCTTCCTCTCTCATCCCTGTAGGAGAGAGATGAAACCCTCCCCTACTCACTCAGTGGTAAGCAGTCCTCTCGTTAACACTGTGAGGCTCAGCGTCACAATTTCTGTAAAGCCAGATGAAGGCAGCCTGTTAGTGAGAGCTGGTGCCTCATCACACCTTATTCAGTTCCCAGCTCCTAAGCCCACTTCACGTCGGGCAGGTACTTTCCTGGGACTTCTCTCAGCTCATGCCGATCCCTCAGCGATGAGGGCCTCTTGTCTAGTGGTTCTTCTTCCTAATGAGCAGGTCTGAGCTTGAGGGGAAAACAAAGAGCAGAGAAAGCAGGTGATCAGGGTCTGCAAATGGGCAAATGTGGTCTGGGTCTGGGGATTGTCTGAGCACAGGCGGAAATGAGGCTGGGTGTGAATGTCAGAGTGAGGGGCTGTGAAGTCCCCCGTCATCCTTGCATTGAAACCCTGGAGGACGCTGAATGCGTTGCATGTATTATCTTTGAATTCTCCTAAAACCCTTGGGGGTAAGTCCTGTATCATCCAGATCTCACCTGACTCACTCAGGTTCTTTCAGATAATGGGTGACATAGTCTTATTCTAAATCCAAGTCTCTCTTACTCAAGAAGCCTCCACCAGACGCCCTACACCTTGCTGCATGGGCAGAGGGTGGCTGAGAATATTCCCCGCCATTATCTGACAATTTCATTCGTCAAAGACTTAGGCCCACAGGCCGAAATGAAAGTTCAGGGGATAATGTCTGAGTCCTTTGATGCCACCTAGCCCACGTCGCTGAGCGTGGCTTCCCTTCTACTCTGGTCTTTGTCCAGACTGGGTGGACCCACACGTCAGTCTCAGAGGCACAAAGGATATGTACACCCCAGAGCTATTCGTGTTGCTTCCTGACTTCCAACTACTTAGAAAGAAAAGATGCCTTACAGAGTTCATTCTCATTCAGTGCCATTTGTCAACGCAGTTGTTGGGAGAACAAAATGTAATGACGTTTGAACCTGGTTCAAACCAGGGCACAAATTATCATCACGATCACTTCAAAAGAGATGAAGCATATGAACATTTTTCACGGAATGCCTGGCCTACAGAAGATGATCAATCAATTCTCAGGAAGGATGAACTGTTATCAGCTCCTGTGACCTTAGCAAGGGTTGGGCCTGTAGGTCTCAGTCTTGGGTGTGTGGGGAAGTCATGGGGGGATCTTGTGAAAATGTAGACTCCTGTGGTCTCCTCCCTGCTATTCTGACTCAGAAAATCATGGGTGGAACTCTGGACACTGCATCTTAAATAAGCTCTCCAGGTGATCCTGGAGTGGGTGTTCCCTTTGGGTTACCTTTTGAAATTCGCTGGGCTGGGCTGATGGATTATACTGTAATTAAGCCACAAAGCCTGGGACGCAGGCTACGTAGCTCATGCGGAGGGTGAAAGGTGTAAGCCTGGCTCATGGGACGGAGGCATAGAGGGTAGTCTAGGAAACGGGGTGGCGATGAGGGGCAAGACGGTCCTGAAAGTGGGGAGAAGGCACTCCAGGGGGACTGGTGGTGGTGGAGAGCACCCACTTCCGGGATGCTGTGCTTTTATGCTTGGGAATCCCCGTGCCTTTCATAAACTATCTCTGCTCTGCTGAAATAAAGTTTAAGACCCAGCTCAGCTGTGGTCTCCTCTAGGAACTCTGCCTTCAGCCCCTTAGCATGTCCAGTACGGGATGATCTCTTTCATGTCTGTATCCCCGGTGACCAAAAAAGGGCTGGCATGTAGGAGGAGCTTAGTCAATCGATGGTGATTGAATGGCCTGTTTTCTACAATAGCCAGTGGAGGCTTTGAGGGGTTAAGCTTTATAAACATTATTTTTTTTGCAAGGTTTTGTAGGGCAAGCCACCACAATGTGATGAGATTCCCGGATCCTGTGGGTTCAGAACTGGGGGCCAACACATGTGCTCTGGGGGAAGGGCTGAAATATTCCTGTTCAAGTGGAAATTGTGTGGGATGGGCCATCAGAGAAAGTGAGGGGAGAAAGAATGGGAAGACTAGCCAGTATTCAGAAAGTATAAAGGGAAAAAGAAAGAGGGAGGAAGGAGAGAGAAGGAGGAGAGACGGAGGTGGAGGAAGAGAAGAAAGAATTGATGCCATTCATCCTTATGCTACGTCTAAAACTAAATCATGTGTTTTAATTTCATAGACTATTCAGAGAAGCCCCTGTTCATGAAAATGAGGAACTGGGACCTGGAATATTGGGAAATGTGCTCAAAGCCACACCATCCATTAAGGGGCAAAGTCAGGACTGAATCAACTCTTTTGACATCAGGCTGGTGTTCTGTCTTCTACACCACAAGGAAAGCAGAGGAGTGGCAGGTTTGTTCTGCTGCCAGTTTCCTATTACTGTGGTCATATTGGACATCACCAGTTAATCACTTTTTTTTTCCCCTCACTGAGACCAAGTAAGACCTCAGAATCTTCTAACACATTCCTGCACACCACCTCCCTGTAAGATTTAGCATTTGAGATCAGACTTCTTTGTTATTTTTTTTTCAAGATTAACCTGTTTCAGAACTCAAAGGAATTTATTTCCAGTGGTTATTCCATTTGAAAAATGTTGGGTATACATATATCAATCATTTTGTGGTATACTTTGAACATAGAAAATGTTATATATCAATTACATCTCAATAAAGTGAAAAAAACTAGTATTTGTCTTTTGCCAAATTAAAATAAATTTAAAAAAAACCCACAAAACACTCTGAGGCTCTGACCATGTTTACTGGGGGAAGGAATTAAAAAAGAAACTTGTAGGGTCAAACAATGTTTGATTCTCTAAACCCAGACTGTGAAAAGACAGGAGTTACAACAAGGAAAAGGTTTAAGCTACATTGGCAAGGAGAGCAGCCAATGATGATAAAAAAAAAATAAAAATAATATTGATCAGTATTATTTATTGAGTGCTTACTATGAGCCAGTAAAGTAAATGCAGCATGTGAGTTCTGTCTTGTGCCATTTACGATAACGTGATGACATTTACAGATGAGGAAACCGAGGAATAGAAAGGCTAAGTGCTTTGCCCCGGGTAATACACCTGGAAAGTTAGAACCAGGATTCCAAGGCAGGTTCTGGAGCTGAGACATTAACCAGTAAACTACACCATGTGCAGGTTTTGAAGGAACTGGCACCTTCAGATACCCCAGATACATTTAAGTCACCCCTTCCGTGGTCATTTCCCCAACATCCCCACTCATAAAAAGTCAGCGAATTATGGGATGGAGGTGGCAATCCTAATCCCGGCATCCCCATGATTTATTCAGAAGTTAGTCACGATTTCATCTCAGCCCTGTTCTGTTGTCATGGGCGAGGAGACTTGTAACTGGGCACCGTGGGGAGGAAGTTAGCACACGCAGGAAATGACTGGGCAGTGGATTTCTGGGACCAGGAACAGTGATTTCGGGCTCCTGCCCTCCCTTCCTTCTGCCTCCATGGTTGGGTGGAGGGAGGGGAAGAGGCTTTGTGTCTCCTTTGTATGGGATCCACGCAGGGCGATTCCCCTAAGGCTGATTCTCCCATCAGCTCTATGAAGGGGACCCGATGGATACCCAGTTTCAATGGGAGCAAGTTGAGGTTTGGAGAGAGTGGGGGTGCAGACTTGCTTACTGTCTGACTCTACACGGGGTCTCCCAAGGAAAAATCCACCTTGAGCATCAAAGAGGGAAAACCAACTTGGAACCAATCAACAGAGACCACAAGGGCCAGTGTTTCAGTGAAGTGATTTTGGTGCTTTGAACCAATTCTGGATTTTGCTTCCCTAGGCCTTAGTTTCTTTGCCTTTCCTGTTAGGTTATAGTGAGGGTTGAATGCATCTGCATGGACACAAACCTCAGTGTGAAACCTTTCTCCCACTTTGTGCTGTAATCAGGATCATCCTAAAATTACAAAGTCTTTATTTGTCCTAGAATCATGGAATTTTATGAAGAGTATGCAAAGGTAGAAACTTGCTTGGCATGAGTGCCAATTTAGCAAAAAGAAACACCATATTTATAAAAATTTACTTGTCATTCAAGATGAAGGTAGCTTTGTAGATCCCATGGGAGCTAACTAAGAGGGGATCAGCGTGACAAGCTGGCTGTCTCATGATGTGGACACACATGCTCCAGGGTGAGCAATGATGTAGACCTTTGATACTCAAGGTATGGTCAGGGGACGAGCATCATCCTCATCATGTAGGACCTCATGAGAGAAACAGACTCTCAGGCCCCAGCCCAGACTTACTGAATCAGAGTCCACGTCTTAACAAGATCCCCAGGTGATCTGTGTTCACATTACAGTTTAAGACATGCTGATGCAGATGGCTTTTTCTTTTCCTGAGTCCTTAGCTTTGAGTGGAAGTTTCCATTTCAAATTAAGCTTTTCAAGGAGCTCCCTGTCTATATCACATTTCAGGGTGTAGGTGCCAACCACATCATTTGCCAAAGGTTGGTAGAGGCATAGGAAAATTCCAACCTCCATTCCTATGACTCTCCATCTATTTTTTTTTTTTTCTTGCTGCATCAGAAATCGTCCATCAGATATGTCTTGGGCAGAAAGATGCCTTTGCTAAGATGGAGGAAAACAATCTTCACTCCAGAAAGGTAAATCAGTCTATGTTTATAATTATTTTTATTATGACTTAAGCCAAGAACGATGGAGCCCTTCCTACCTTTGATCGTGGGGAACCCGTTTAAGCTCATATTTCAAGCATCATTTGGCTCTTCTCTGGGTCACCAAAAGCTGCAGAAGGAAAAGAAGAGAATTAGCCTTTGATGTGGGTGAGAAGCAGATAGGCTGGGGAACACAGGAGAGTAGAGGGTCGGCAAAAAGGTAGAGATTGAAGTGTCTGTCTAGGGAGGTGCTGAGAGAAAGAGCTGAGAAAAGGACTTCTGGGAAGGGGGTGATCTGGGTGCCCAGCACCTGTATTGGGTTGGAGGTCCCGCCTTCCATGAGCTGAGCTGGTCTGGTCTGGTCTGCCTGCCACTCAAGATTACCCACACCCAGAGCCTTCACACCAGTGGGAATGTGACTAGCTTCTCCAAATGCCCTCTCTGTCCAATGAGAATAATGATAAACCCATGCCATGGGTGGTTTCTTCCTTCTGCAGGACCTTCGCCTACAGCTCTATCATGGGTGGAATTATGTCCCCCAAAGATACATTGAATTACTAACCACTGGCGCCTCTATGAACATGACCTTATTAGGAAATAGGGTCTTTGCAGATATAATCAAGTTCAGACGAGGTCATACTGGCTTAGGGAGGTCCACTGATTGGTATCTATGTAAAAAGAGGGCGATCTGGATGCAGAGATGTACAAGGAGCAGGCCACGTGACAGCGGAGGTGGAGCTGAGAATGATGCAGCCTCAGAGTAAGGAACACCAAGGATGGCCAGCCGCCAGCAGAGGTTAGGATGGGAGAAGGAACATCCTCCCTTAGAGTCTTGGGAGAAAGCCTGACCCTGCCTGCACGTTGATGGTAGGCTTTTAGGCTCCAGAACTGGGAGAAAATACACTGCTGCTGTTTTAAGCCACCCGGTTTGTGGTAGTTTGTTATGGCGGCACAAACTGACTAAGATGAGTTTTAAAGACGACACAGGATATCTAGCAGGTGGTGGTGAGGGCCTGTGTGTCAGGAGGCGGGCATTGAGTGGGGGGCCCTGTGACCCTCAGGGAGCCATGACCCTCACACGGACCCTGACCACAGCACAGATGCTTCATTTCCCCTGTTCTGAGTCCAGTCTACCTCCGCACGAGAACACCCATCAGGCTACGTGTCTAGTCTTGCACGTAGCTCACAAAGCTTGTTGCCACTGCTTGAGGGGAAAAAAAAGTCCCAGTCTCTTAACTTTCCTTAAGGCTTTGGTCATCTGTAACCGGCCAGGGGAATGGCCTTTGGGGGCCAAAAGTGAGTTATGATTTGCGAGCAATTTCCCCTATTCATGATTTTGCAATCGCAGGGTGCAGCTCGGCGTGTATTTGCATAAACCTCGCTCTATCCTTTTTCTCCTGGGCTCCGTGAGCCACCCAGCACCCTCCGCACATGAGTCACAGGCTGCGGCCCCTGGGGGGGGGTGCCCCCCCCGCAGCTCCTGCACCCCCCCACCCCCGACACGCCTCCCTCCCCCCTCCCAAGCTATGCCTCATTTGCTGCTGGGCAAAGCTCAGTCTTCCTGCACATTCGGCGCTTGCCTGCGTGTGTGTAATTGGGTTGGATTTACATTAAGAGGGTTCCCTGTGGTGAAAACCGCACTGCTATTTCCAATCTGAAGCTGCATAAAACATTCAATTTTCTAAGTATCCGTCAGCTGTTAGCGCGGTGAAAAACAGTCTCCCCTGACGGATGCGGGGCTCCCACTCAGTCCTGTAAACCCCCCTATTATTTGTGCTCCCGGAGGGGGTAATATCATACGCTTGTGGATAACGAAGTGTTATTCACCTAAGTATCCACTCATTCATTCAACAAGAGCGTCTGAGAAGCTAGTCTGCACTGAACACTGTTCTGAGTGTCTGATCAGGTCACATCCCTCCTCAGTTAAAAAGTCCTTCCAATTGGTTTTTTTGTTTCGCTTTGTTTTTCCGTTATGTTAACTAGGGGTCTGCACACTTTCACTGTAAAGCTCCAGGTAGTACGTTTCCAGCTTTGTGTCCTCTGAGGTGTCTGTTGCAAGGACCTGGCCCTGCCGTTGTAGCCTGTAAGGGGCCGCAGACCACACGTGGGTATGTACCGCTGCGGACAGGCGCGGCTGCCTTCTAACAAGCGCGATTTACGAAAACCGACGGCAGGCCAGTCTTGGCCTGTGGGCCCTCGTTGGCCGACCTCTAATTTAAATACCTTACTTTGTCCTCCTGAACCCTGTGACTGCCTTCTGCTTCCTTCCTCACGTTTGCCATACAAGGTCTCCCGACTATTCATTCAACTCTGGGTCCAATAATGTCCTTTTACGCCAAGAACCACGAGGCTCTTCCTTGCCTCAGGATCTTTGCACATCCCGTTCCCTCTGCCTGAAAAAATTCTCTCTCCTTGGCTTTTGGCAAAGACGGTGCTTCTTCTTGTCTATGTCATCCTGAAAGCCCCTCCGATATCATCCTTTGTGCCTTATGTGACGTCCTTTTTGAATAAGGCCCCCTTGGAAAGATTTTTCCTACCAAAGGGCACTTTCTTCAGATCCTCTCAGCTCAATCCTTTAATTTCCATTCTTGGAAGGACGTATTACAGACATTCATTATCTTACTGTTTACTTGTACTTTGGCTTTGGTTTCTGTCCACCCCCTTCTTAAAATTAAGTCCTTAGAGGGCAGGGTCCTTGTCTGTCTCACTCCCTGCTCACTCCTATTTTTTTGGCACAGTGCTTGACACACAGTGGTTTCTGGATTTAAAAAGCAAGTATTTAAGATCTCTCAATAAATCATTATATGATCAATTAGAGACAGTCCCCTAGGTCAGGGAGCTGGCTGTCAAGTGGTGGAGTCAGAAGGAGGACAATCACAACTTACAACGGGAGGAGGATTATGACTGATGTATGTCTGGATAACAGGGGGCTGGAGGGATTTCTGAGCAAGAAGCCTGCCAGAGCCAAGGGCCCAGAGTGGGTAAAGAAACAAGCCAAGTGAAGGGACAGACGCACACTGAGAAGCAAGGGTGTGGGGCAGGGCAGGTAGGCCAGCAGCTCACATTCCACAGACGGAAACAAGAAAAGAAGGGAGAAGGTAACATATTAATGGAGCATGACGCAGGTGTCAGCTACTCAGGCAGGGATATTGCACTTTTCTTGCAACAACCTTTCAACATAAGTAGTAGTATTCTCATTCTACAGATGTTGAAATGGAGGATCAGAGAGGGTCAGTGACCAGGCCAAGGTCACACAGCTGGCAAGTCAGGATTCATACCTAAGTCTTTGTGAGCCAAGATATAGGGTAGGGGCAATGTATGCATTCGTTAGCCTGCAGCTTCTTCAGGAAGGTGTTTCCTTCTCCCCCAGCCTTGCCCTGGATCTAATTCTCTTCCTCTTGGTGAAACCCTTGGTGGAGCTGTTCGTGTCCTCTAGACGCCCTTGATCAGGCCCAGGCAGTTGTGCTGGATAAAAGGGGAGGGAGTGAGGGGCCTTTAATGAGTGTCTCCTCAGCTGTGTACACATGAGTCCAAGATTCCGCCCGATCCTCACGACAGTCACACCAGGATGCAACCAGCTGTCCCATTTTAGAGAAGAGTTAACTGTGGCTGGAGAGGGTTAATGGCCCACAGTCTCCCAGCAACCAAGAGCTGGACCTCCAATCCGTGTCCTGTGCCCCCACCCACGTGGCCTCAGGGCTCTGAAGGCAGGTCCAGTTTCTAGCCAACGGAGTGGGATGCAGGGCTCAGACAGGGTGATGCAGCTGGCTTCAGCTGGCTTCTCTAGATGGAGACGGCCCCTCCTCAGCAGAGGGGGAAATAAGAGCACACCTGTCTAAGCGCGGACATCAAATTGCCCGAGGAGAAGCTATTAGATATATGAGGAAATTCTTAGATGATTCTATGGGGGGGGGGAGAAAAGTGCTTACCATTTTTTTTTTCCCACTGAATGTTCATATAAAGCTTCTGGGCGGTGGAGAGGGGAGGATGCTGTGTCTGAAAGCCCGCCGGTCTGCTTCTCCCCAGGGGAACTGGGAGTGATTTGATTCTGCCGGCTAACGTTGTTCGAGGCCGACTTCATCTCCCCCAGTACTCATCAGAGCTGCTAATAGGCCCTTCAGAGCTCATAAAGAGATGACCAAATCTGGGGCTGGGGGACTCCAGCTCATTTATCTTCCACAGCCCCGATCAGATCTGATTTTGTACGCTGACGGCTGGATGCTCAAGTGTGGTCCAGCGTGCATCTCAGACACTTGTGCAGTGTGGCTGGGCGTGAGGGCCCCAAGGAGGGGCTGGAGCCCTCTGACCCGCTAGGGTCTCACTGTTCTGACGTGGCCGACAGGCGCTTTCCTGCCAGCCGTATCGATCTGCGGACGAGAAAATAAAAGCGTTTAGGCTTGGAAGGGAACAATGAAGCCCACTAATGGGAGTGTCAGTTACCACTTTGGGTCCTCCATGCGCTGTTGTGGCTTCTGTGAGTGTATAGGTGTGGACATCTGCACGTTCCCTGGGCCTCATGTTATGTCTGCGTCAATCAATTTGTAAGCTTCTGCTTGGGGAGAACGGAAAACAAAAACTCGGAGTCACAGCTACACATAAATACCACCCCCCAGCTCAAATACATTTACCAGATCGGTATTAGAACCATTTAAAGAACTAATAACATGATGCAACCTTGCAGACAAGCTATTTTTAGCTGAAAGTTAGGCTCATCTTTTCCATGAATAGCTCTTATTCATCTAATTAGAAGAGGCAGTTTGCACAAAAAAATAATTGGGGGCTTCTCATCAAATATATTTAACCCATATGTTCTTCAATTAAATGAAACAGCGAAGGTGATGATAATAATAATCAAACCCATATGTTCATCAATTAAGTAAGACAGTGAGGTGATGATAACCATAATTGCCATCGTTTGAGCGCTTCCAGTGTGTCAGATACACGGCTGTCACCTACTTCTCATAAAAACTCTACAAGGCAGGCAGCATTAATGGCTCCATTTTACAGATGAGGAAGCTGAGGACTAGGGGATGTTCCTTCTGGTTAGCCCTCACTGGGTGACAAACTAACATGGAACAACAACCATTTTAGCGAGCTCATAGATTCTGTGGCTCAGGAATCCGGAAAGGGCACGGTGAGGCAGTGTTCCCCTGCTCTACGAGGTCTGAGGCCTCTGCTGGGGTTTCATGAATGGCTGGAGTCACCCAAACAACTGGGGTTTGGAACAGCGGAGCTGGAGAATCCACTTCCAAGATGGCGTCTTCACTCCCATGGCCGGTGCCTGGGCTGAGTTGGCCAAAGATTGGGCTCAGCTGGAAATGAAGACTGGGGCGTCTCCCATGGCCATGATCACAGGGTGATCTCAGGATAATCAGCCTCCTTATAGGGTGGCCCAGGACTCCAAGAGCGAGTGTTCCTGGAGAACCAGGCAGAAGCTGCATGGCCTTTTATGACCCGTCCTTGGGATAGTATCATAATATCCCACTGCTAAGCTCTCTAGGTCTAAGCAGTCCCAAGTCCACTCAGACAGGGACATAGTCTCCAACTTGCAATGGGAGAAGAGTCAGAGCACTGGGTACCACGTTTTAAAACTGCCCTGCAGAGTTTAACTAACCTAAGATTTCAGCCTGGGGAAGAGGCAGCACTGGGATTTGAAGCCAGGTTGTCTGACTACAAGAACCTTCTCTTTTAGTGACCATACAATACAATCCTTCAAGCACTGCTGGACACGCAACAGATGCTCAACTTACAGGAGTGAAATATGACTTAGTTTAACTTATGTCATCAATCTGTAGGGCAGACAAAGAAATGGACAGAGAGCATTCTTTAAGGTGTAGGTGAAAGAGAGGTGACGGTCTGGAATCAGGCTGTGAAAGGTAGGTTTCACAAGTGTTTGCTGGCAGAAGTGCTTTCACAATCAGAATTAAAGCCACGATGCCTTGGGACCATGGAGGAACTGAAGAGATTTTCTTTACCCAAGTCCTTGCATCCATGCTATAGAAAAGTCCTCGCCCTCATAGTTGAAAAGACCCATGGTAGCCAGGAACCTGTCAGTTGGCTCAAAGAGTTTGTGGCTCTGTTTCCATGAACACTAGCAGAACCCAGAAGACCTGAGGTGGAGTTTGCCAAGAATTTATGTGTTTCTTCAGACCCTGTGTCTGCCAGTGCTCAGCCGAGAACCAGCCTTAGGGCTTCTTAAGGGAATAAAGACTGTGCATCCAAGATGGCAGGGCTGGGCTCAGAGTTTGCTGAGTTTGCAGAGTTTGCCACCTGCCTGCAAAACTGAAGGCGTCTGTCGGTGATGACTCCTACAGTTCTCCCTATGGGAGATAAGGTTATAGGGAGTGACTTTAGAGGATCCCAGTTGGGGAAGGAGCAAAAAGAGATGTACAGACAGAGTCATGGGAGTCTCCTGGGTCCAGCTGAGGCTCTTAATCCGAGTTTTGGACGATGTGTTCTGGCTTCCCCTTTGATTGGCACCTGGACCAAAGGAGCAACAACCGGCCAGACGTGTTCTGGCCAGCCAGGGCAGGACTGGGAAGCTTCTTGCCTTACCCGAAGAGACAGGTTTATTCACAGGCCTGCGGCTGGCTTCCCTGGAGGCTGGAGGGTTGTGCCAGGGTGGAGAGTCTTGGTGGTCTCCCTCAGCAGGCGCCGAGTTCACAGCACAAGGAGGCAGCCTGGCTGGTGATACCTGCAGGCAGGACTGGGATTTGCTGGCAGGTCCAGGCTCATTGTTCACACCGATCAGCAGTGGGTCCCCTTTTTCAGTGTTTGTGTGGCACGGAGTGAGGTCTCTCCCACTGAGGTGATGGGCAGGCTTCCCCTGTAACAATAATAGCCTAGCTGTTTAATATTGAGAGTTTACAAACAACCTGGCACCATGCTGAGGATTTTGGCTTGGGATGGGCTCTCCCAGAAACAGACCCCAAGACCAAGATTCCAGAACAATTAGTTTATTTTGGAAGTCCAACACAGACTAGCAAATGAGGGAAAATGATACAAGGAAATGAAGGCAGCAACAAGGAGCGTGGTATCAAGTAAGTCATCATGGTGGGGGGTGGGAGCTTACTCCCATGGGGAAAGTCTGGAACACTGTGTAATATATACACTTTGGAATCATCCCACTGGAAGAGTTAGGGAGCTGGGGTATTTATACACCAGAGGCCAAGGTCACTGGTTGAAGCCTGCTTTGGGGGATGTAATTTTTCAGTACTTCCAGCTTTCTGTGTGCCTGCATGCACACACAGAGACACACATACAGACACTCAGTGAAACTTTCTGCAGTTTTGGCCACATTTTAAAAACAAACTGACCTTGAGCCATATAGATGCAGACTGTGGGGGCAAGAAATCCACATGAACTCCTTAAAAGCTCCAAGGGTCTGGTTGGAGCACTGGTGGCATTGTCTCACTTAATCCTTACAGCAATCCAATGAGGCAGGGACTCTTTGTATCCAGGATACAGAGATTCAGAGAGGAGAAGTCACTTTGGTTGAAGTCACATTTAAGTGGAGTTGCTGGGGTGTGAGTTATGAGCATGACCCACGGGTCAAGAGCCCATGATTTTAACCAGTGAGCTGTACTGCTTCCTTAAGTACAAAGTTAGCAAAGGAAACAGGAACTGGCCCCCAATTTTCCCTTTCAGAGCCGAGAAGACCTGACTAGATTTCAGGCCAAAAGACAAAGATGGCTTGATTCTAAGGGGCGGAGTCTGGGTTACAGAACCCTCTCCCCTTAAGAGACAAACAGAAGTGGGAGCAAGTCCAGCTGGGGCTGAGGAAGCCTGGGGCCTCGTGCAGACACGTCATTCAGGTTTTACAGGATGGGGGAGGAACAGGAGGCTGAGTTGGGGATTTGAACCTGGCACTGACAGGAATGGGGAGCAGGGGGGTAATAAATGAAAGGCAGAGGTCCTCGTGGGTCCCACTGGATGGTGCGCGGGGTTATCTGGCTGGTTGGAGGAAGAGGATAAGGTGACCCCCTGTCCCGCTCATCCCTGTACCATTTGTGGTGAGCCCTAGGTGAACACCAGGTCATCACCCGCCCGCCCCACCCTAACTCTTCTTTGTTCTTCTAAAACTACTCTCAGGTTTATCAAGGAAAGGCCCTGGAAAACCTCCCAATGTTTTCTTCTAAACCCTTAGTGTGTCATACACAGTCTGAAGACTCTCGCCCTTTCCTCACCTACTCTTTCCTCCTGTCCCCGGAGCCACGGAGGTTGCCTTGAATTAAACCCAGGCACACCAAGCCCTTGAAGATCAGGTGGTTTGGACTGTGGACACACCCTCTCATGGGCAGCCTCTAATTGTCCTCTGCACACCCTCCTCAACTCTCACTAACTTACATCCTCATTGGTCACCATTGCCATCCTAGCATACCTGAGAACCTAGCACACCGGGGTGGTGACTCTGGTTCTATGCATAAGGATGGGGCATGCAGATGCTTCTAATTCTCTCTCTTTTCTTCATTCATTCATTCATCTAGTGCTGTCTCCATCCAAACATTCAACCTACCATGGGGCAGATGTTGCTTCAGGGACTGGGCGTGTGTCCGTGAAGAGGAAAGTCAACGCCTGTGCCCCATGGTAGGTCAGCATCTGGAGATGAAAACAGACAAAGAAATAAACAAGCATAAAATATATTCTAAAAATAACTATTGTGACAAGTGAATGAGATTTCATAATTAAAAAAATAAATGTGGTGAGGATGAGAATCTACCAAAAGAGGGTGGTCAGTGGCACTCTATCTGTGGAGGAGATCTGTTTAAGCTGAGAACTACCTAAGTAATGGGAGGAGCTAAGAGAGGAAAAGAGCATTTCAGAAGCTAGAACACCATGGGTGTGGGCCTTGAGGTGAGAAATAGCTGGGCAAGTTCAGGAGCAGAAATAAGTGCATCCCAGCAGGATCCTCATGAGTGAAGGGGAGGGTGGCATCAGATGAGGTTGTACAAGTGGGAAGGAGATGGTTATAAGGGCTTCATGAGCCAAACTGAGGAACGTGAATTACACTGGAGGCTGATGAGAAACCCCTGGAGAATCTTCAGTATGGTGCTGGCACAATTTTCTTCATTAAAAAAGTCCCTCAAGACTCTCTGTGAAAATTAGATGGCAGCAGGGAAAGGGTGAAGCCAAGGAGACCTACTCGAAGTCTGTTGTATCTGTTCTGGTGAGTGATGGTGACGGTGGCCCGGCCAGGTGTTAGGTGATGGAGACACGTGACAAATCTGAGATGTGTTCTGGGAGCAGAAACAGCAGAACTTTCTGAAAGACTCTGCAGGAAAGAGCTCAACCCTTTGCCAAGAACCAGAAGTCAACCTTGTAAAGGATCCAAGCCTCAGAACAATGAGTGGGAATCATGTAGATTCAGTGGGGAAAGAACAGAAAACAGCTAACAAAACGTCAGACTTTCACACACCAACTCTGATAAGAAGAGGACCCTCTCCCTGGAAAAGGCATGTATGCTTACAAAAATGTTGGTGTACAATTCCAGGTGACCTTTGGATTCCCAAAGGCCCTCCATGGACCCCCATCAGCACCCACAGTGGACGAGAAGAGCCATATGTCTCTGGATCCAAGATTTAAAAATCTACAAGCTAGAGAACTTTGCTGACACTCCATATGCTAGAAATCTGTAACTTGAAGAACGGACTGTGATCAGCCCTCTTTTAGGCAGGTTTATACATAATCAATCTCTAGTCTAAGTTCTCCAGGGGAAGGAATCCCATGCATCTCCTTCAGGGGGCCCTGCGGTGATCTGCCACGATTAAAATGCAATCCAATCCTGTTCCCGTTTGTTCAGTCCCCTGAGAGAGGGAGGGGTGGGCCAGTCAAAGTGAAGCCTGAAGGAGCATGGAAATATGAACCCATGTGGTTATTAGGGTGGAGGTATTCTGGGTCATTCTTTTCTAATTTGAGTTTTCTGTTGGGCTGGTATCGCACTGCTCGAGCCATACAATTTTAAAAGAACCCAAATGAGATTGGAGATCAGAAATTCTATTTTCACCTTGAACAAACAAACAAAACAAATATCCCAACACAATCAGGATGTGTTTTTACCAGTAGGTTATTTTTTTTTTCTCTGCGTCTAAAATTTTTTTAATTGGGTCTCTTTTCTATGTGTCTTCTAGAGACAAAAGGCAAGACCATACATTCCAGTACAGATAAGATGTGCACACCGCATGCTTCAGTCACCAGCCCTTCTTGCCCTTTGCCAGATTTGTGAGGCTTTTTATGACTCCGTGCCTGGCATGTGCTGTTCCTTCTGCCTATAATGCCCTTCCCACAATATCTTCCTGGGAAATTGTGCTTGTTTTTTTTTTAGGTCCAGTGGAGAGGTCGTCTCAGTCTTGAATCCACAGACAGAAGCGCTCCTTCTGCTTTTTCTACTCCAGTCTCCTCTTTCCCATCCCCCTGTCGTCCTATGGGTCAGATTTTATTTTTAATTATTTGTTCCCATGTCTGTCTCTCCTTCTGCATCCTTGAGGGAAGGGATGGTGATTTATTTATATCATAATTGAAAAACCCAGCCAAAATCTGGCACACAGTCTAAGCCCAGTAAGTGCCTGCTGAAAGTGTGCGATAATTCCATGGTGCTGAGGCAGAAGGTGGGTGATGTCCTGGCCCCTGCATCTCAGACCCTTAACGGACAGTTCAGTGTCATGCTGATGTTATGAGGAAATGCTCTGACTTGTGGACTGCAGTCCATTCTCACCCTCACTCTGTGTCACCCCAGTGTCTACTCTCACGGGACACTTCTGTTCTGCCTACCTGTGTGATTTTGATGTCCAAGGCTAAGACTGCCATTTACAGACTTTTGGTCCCAAGCCCTAATCTCATCTCTATTCCTTTCCTCTCCCCAGTACAAAAATGAAAGGAAAGGCCTTCAGTCTCATTCTTTATGCTCATAATTAGGTATATTTGCTGAGAGCTTACACTCTATTAGACACTCTGCTAACTGCTTTCATCATTTAACTCATTTCATCCACATAAGTGCTCTGTTCACTTATTCTCCCATATTTATATATTTCAAACATATCACCTGAGCATCTACTATAGATTAACACTCTGCTGAGCACTGGGATACAACTATGAACAAGATGGACAAAGGCCCTGCCCTCTTAGCACCTGGAGTCTGACATGGAAGACAGAAAATAATCTGATAACCACAAATTAAGAAGAAAATTTCAGAACATGACATGTTACAAATGAAGCAAAGACAGTGTCATGGTCGAGCTATAAGTGGGCGGTGGGGTCAGCATCTGAGGCAGGGGAAGAAGGAGGCTGCAGGATGGTACAGCCCAGATTGCCAGACACAGATCACTTCCACCCTACATTTCACTGGCCTAGAAGTGGCCACATGATCACACCTAATGACGAGCAGGCTGGAAAGGACATGTCCTGGGTGACCCGGAAGAGGGCTAAGGAAAAGGATTTGGTAGCTCCTATATACGGCGTCATTTCTGACATTTCAGCTGAGACCATAATGATGAGATGGTAAGAGTTTTCAAGCTAGAAAGAATCCCACATGGAAAGATTATAAGCTGGGGGAAAATGATGTGGCCTCTTGATGACTGAAAGGATGTCATTGTAGCTGGCACATAACAAACAAGGAGGAGAACCCTGTGAGACGAATTAGGAGAGGCTGGCAGGAGCCGGGTCATCTAGGATTTGCTTCTGAGAGCTTTAAGAAGCCACCAAAATGTTTTACGCCAGGGAGTGCCGTGGCCATTTTTAGCAGCTCACCTTAACTGCAGCGTGAAGAAGGGTCTGCAGGGGAGGAACCCGAGCAGGGGACCACGCACGAGGCTGTGACGGAACGCCAGGGAGGAGGTGCCGGTGGCTGGGAACGGGTGGAACTGTCTTCCCACTTTATAAATCAGGGAAGTAGCAAAGTGGGTGCTGCAAGCTGAAATTTGCTCCTAACAGTTCCAACACTCGTTTCTCGCATGCTCAATCAATTGGTCGGTCATTGTGTCATTCTTTTTTGTATAATATACCAAGTGGCTCTGAGTGAAACAGCTGGGAAGGGAGCAGAGTAACGCAATCATCCAGGCAAGAGAAGGTGCCCGTGGCCTTCAAGAAACCTGGCTGGTAAGTACTCACCGTGTCTCCCAGCTGCGTTTCTTTTTGTTTGCTGACTGCCTGGGGTTGCGGAGGGCCTGGCCTTCGGTAGATTCACTCTCTAACACGGCACTTCTCAAAGCGTGGTCTGCCTGCGACTGGGGCTCGTCTGTGGCCTTCTGTTACCAGCCTTCTCCCAGAGAAGCACAGAAACTGTGTACAAGCACTCATAAACCTTAATAAGAATTTGGTATCCACGTTCATGATCGTTGTTTTCTAGGAACTGATTTTTATTTTATTTTATAAAAGTAGCGGTAGGTGATGGATGAGGATAAAATAACCAACCACATTCCACCAGCCCTTCACCAGAGCGAGCTCGGGAAGCACGGATGCCATCTTGCCCATGAAGTCCCTCTCCTTTTCTTTGCTGGGTGGGAGGGTTTTAGTGAAATCAGATTACAACCAAGTTGAGTTTCATACACTTCTAATTTTTCACTTGGATGGTATTTCTTGGACCCAACTTTCTTCTGGTTACATAGCTGCCAAGCTTTTGTCTGGATGACGAGTGACTGTTTAAATGTTTAATTCCACATGCCCACCTCCTTCTCTCCTTCTGTCTTTCTAATTACTAGATCCATTTCATTCATTCATTCATTCGTTTGTTTGTTTGTTTAGGGTAGTTTTCGGTTTACAGAAAAACTGAGCAGAAAGTACAGAGAATTATCACTTACCCTCTCCCCTGCCATACACAGTTTCCCCTATTATTAATACATTTTGCACTAGGGTGGCACATTTGTTATATTTATCACAATTGGTGAGTCAATATTAATACATTATTATTATTATGATTATTATTATTATTATCTAAAGCCGATAGTTGGCACTAGGATTCAATCTTTGTGTTGTGTATTCTATGAGTTCTGCTAATTGCCTAAGGACATGTGCCCAGCATTACAGTATCAAACAGGAGAGTTTCACTGCCCTAAAATCTCCTGAGCTCCCTCTACTTGTCTTTCCCTCTGTCCCCCCAAGCCCCTGGCAACCACTGATCTTTTTATGATCGCCATAGTTTTGCCTTCTCCAGAATGTCACATAGCTAGACCCAGACAGTATGGAGTATTTTCAATGTCTCCTTCTTGTTCCTCTTTCCCTTAAGTCTTCACGCCCCTTCCATCACCTCAACGCATGCGCACGCACAGTGTCCCTCTAACACAGAGCAGAAAAGTTGAGAAAATGAGAAAAGCCCACAGCTAACTTGGCTCACAAACTCATCTCGGGTGAAGAGGCGTTTGGGGGGTCATTTTCTATCTGCCCGCCTTCCTATCAGGAAGTAAGCACTGACTTTTCACCCCACTCGAGAGAACCAGACCTCTCCTCCCAGCTCGCTCTGCTCACTTCTTGTTTCCCTAAAAAGCAAGGGCCTCTTTGCCTGCGCTGTGTCTGAGCGGTAATTACCTTGTGTCTGTGCGGCTGCCTTCAAATTATTTTTCCCACCTTCAGAGCAATTGCCTCCCACTTCTTATCTCGACTGTGATCTTCTACAGGGCGCAGGGGACCTGTCTCTTGACTCTCATATTTTTATTTCTGATGTTAAAAAGTCCCCTTGAACTTGCATTTACAGACATGAGCAAAGCCCGAGTGTCTTCACATCAGCTGACACGTCCTGGGGGCAGGGTGTTTGCAATTACAGTTAGAGCTGGCTGCGGGATCAGAGAGCTGCCAGAGCAGCGAGGCCCGGCCGGGGAGCATCTTTGATGAGTGACGGGGTCATTATTATGAATGTTATGCGGGGATGCAGGTAAAGTCCCATGGCAGGAACGCTTTTCTCCCTTTATCTTGTCTTAGCTGTAAAGACAGACCTACATATACATACATATATGCATAGACCCCAACGCAGCCTGGCTGGGGAGTGGGGAAGTGAAGTGAGACCATGGGTTTCGCACACATTCTGGAACAATCCTTCCACAGGGCCCCTGTCTTCTCAGAGTTGCCTCTTTCATGCTGCCAGGTCATCCTCTCTCTTGGGGGGTGATGAATGTAGTTTCGTCCTCAATCAGAGGGCTGATCTCCTTTTTTTCCGGCTTTTTGGTTCTTACATCTAGTAATTTATATTTTGGGTTGAGATGTAGCATCTCTCTCTATGGAGATCTTTCCTGCCGCTTCTGTTTCTTGCAGAGAAGATACAAAATACCTGGTTGACCCGGCCCCTGCATCTGAAGCGCACTTCTTTGGGGAACCCACCTCTCACCCACCACTGCGTGTGTCTGTTCTATGCTGCAGAATGTTGATCATCCTCCCTTCAGGCCTGTTTGGTAAATCTATGTCCCTGTGGGTGGGCCTAGTGTCCCCTGAAGGAAGGGGGCACACCCAGTGTTAACCATCTGGGGACCAGGCCGTACTACGCTGGAAAATTCCATCCTAGGAGGCATGGAAGGGACCTCCCAGTCTCTCCACTTTAGTTTCAGCTTTTGAGGAGACTTGATGTCTTGAGGGTGGTCCAGAGTTTCAGGGGTTCAAGTTGGCCTCTTTCATGGGGAGGTGTGATGGGAATGAGGAAGAGGCTGGTCTGCTCTGTGCCGTGAAGCGACTGTGGGAAGCCTCCTCCATCTTGTTAGTGACAATTTCTGGCCCTTACTTGCTTGTTCATTCCCTTCAGTTGCCCTAAGTCTTTTAGAAAGGACTCCTTGGAATCTGAGAAACTTATCTCAGAAATACTGCTGAATTCAGGGGAGGACCTGGAGTCGTCATTTCAAGGGGGCTGGAAGGAGATCGTCCTGCCTCCCGACATCAGCTGGAGCAGCAAGGAATGCTCTGGAGGTCACGTTTTCAAAACACGACTTTTTTTTTTTTTTAAATAGTCACCATATGCCCATTGTTACCTCCTGAATCTTAAAACATCCTTCTAAAGTGACACTACTCCTGCTTCTGTTTTGCGGATGAGGAAACCAAACATTTGAGACTGTGTGCTCCCACGACCCATCTCCATTTGACGTCCTCTGTTTTCTGCTCTCCTCTGAGGATCTGTGCTGCGCATTTAAAGGGGAAGTTGAATATTTTTGTTACATTTTTGCAACATGCAAAGAACCTTTGCATAATCCATCTAGCTAGATAGTTGAATCCTGCATGTAGAGCAAGACAGAGCTGTCGCTGTTTTTTTCCCTTCTTTCCTTCCTTCCTTTCTCTTTTTCTTTCTTTCTTTCTCTTTTTCTTTCTTTCTTTCTTTCTTTCTTTCTTTTTTCTTTTCTTTCCTTCTTTTTTTCTTTTCTTTCTTTCTTTCTTTCTTTCTTTCTTTCTTTCTTTCTTTCTTTCTTTCTTTCTTTTTTCTTTTCTTTCCTTCTTTTTTTCTTTTCTTTTCTTTCTTTCTTTCTTTTTTCTTTTCTTTCCTTCTTTTTTTCTTTTCTTTTCTTTTCTTTCTTTCTTTCTTTCTTTCTTTCTTTTTTCTTTTCTTTCCTTCTTTTCTTTCTTTCTTTCTTTCTTTCTTTCTTTCTTTCTTTCTATCTTTCTTTCTATCTTTCTTTCTATCTTTCTTTCTTTTCTTTCCTTCCTTCCTTCCCTCCCTCCTTCATTGCTTCCTTTCTTCTTTATTTTTAAGAGCAGGACACTGCAGTCCATGGGGTTATGTGATTTGGAAACCACAGGCCAATAGATAGAGGAGATGGGACTCAAAATTATTTCAAGTCCAAGACTTGTTCCTCTGGTGCTTTATTTTAGCCTAATTCAGAAAATGGCCAGGTATGGAAATACAGACCTCATAAATCAGGACTTTTTGTATGTGAGATGGGTATCTCCATCCTGTTCTTAAAATTACCATGAGGACTCCTGTGGATATGCCAAATGTCTCAGTGTATCAACTAATAGGCTCTGACAAAGGGCCAATACAATGCGGAGAACTGAAACAATGATGTGGCTACCTTACCTGACTTCAACAGCTCGCAGAAAAGGAAGGAAAGCATCTGATGATTTTTTCTGCTTCAAGGATGCTAGTGATCATTCTCTTCCTCTGTTTCAGCCCCACCGCAGGCTACGGACTGGCCATGGTGGTCGGACAACCCCTGAACACCAGAGTTGAGAGGATATTTACATCTGGGGACCTTGGCTGCTTTGTGGGAGGGAGTTACCTGCTAAGCACGGTCTTGGAAAGCAGTTCTCTCAGAGGTCGTGTGAGGACAAGTTGAGGAAACATAAGCCATAGCTCTCTGGAATCGTAACAATATTCTGAGACAAATGTTTCTCAGGGGCTGGGGTTTTTTCCTACATCTGTCACACACTCAGGGTGTGACAGGAGGCAATGCACTTCCCCTCCCTGAGCCACAGTTCCTCATCCACAAAGCAGGGAGTTTGGAATTCAGGGATCCCTCGTATCATGCCTTGAGTGAGGTCAGGTTGGGAATTGAGCAGCTCAAGCTTGTGGAGAAAGGACGTATCCAGGACGGGGCGGGGCTCGTATTGGGCAATGAGAAAGGGGTGGGGGCACCAGGACATGAGCCAGTCTGGAAAGAAAAGTCTAAAAAGGTTTGATCTGGGGGCTCAAGAGGAACGCGGGAGTCTCCTAGGAGTAGCAGTCAAGCCAGGTCAGGCTCTGGGCAGGCTGCCTGGTCTGGGAGATGGCATCGTGCGTGGGGAGAGGCTGTTAAGGCGGGACAGGTGTCAGGGCCCAAGCCAAATGGACTGGAGGTCAGGACGGGGCTTTACTTCTAAACAAGGGGCCCGACTACAAAGCCAGCCTGAGTCAGAACCCATTCTCCCAGATGACACAGACTGGGTGGCCATGGACAGACCCACTCTGGGTGCAGAGGATCCCAAGTTTAAGACAGAAAGAGTAATTCTAGGCTCATCTGCCTTCTCAGGGCAAACATAAGGCTGTCCTGGCTAGAGGGCTGGAAAAGCTGGACAGACACCTTTGGAGCTGAAATACAGTATTTCCATTTTAATCCAAATAAAAATAATAAGAGACAACACATACAGAATGATGGAGTGCTTTCTCTGTGCAACTCTGTTCTTAGTGTCTCCCGTGTGTGAACCCATTGGCAGGCTGGTTTTAAACCTTTTCCTTTTTAACCACTATGGTAGCAAAAACCTACTTTTCCCCCCAAGATCAAACTAGGGCGATATCCTTCAGCTACGACCTATGCCACCGTTAAAGAATCCAGGCAAAAATACAGAGTGGACAGAGGTCAGTGGGAATCTATTCAGACTGAGGACTCTTGGGAAATAGGGGCCTTTCAATGACAGCGTCAGTGTGGATTTCATCGTCAGGATGTCCTTTTCCAGCAGGATCAAGGGATTAAACACACTTGCATGCTTTAAGAGGCACCCCAGCATCTTTCCAGCAAGGCGTCCAGGCCCCCAATCTCAGGTGACTCCAGGCACCATCCCCCAACCTCTGCTACAAATGTCTCTTAGGTTCCTCTAGGTTTGGATGTAGGGTGACTGTGGAGAAACTCATGGGGGACATCACAAATGCTACAAGAAATCTTGAAAAAATGTTTTAATCACATTTATCATGTGTCTGAACATCTAAACGGGGTGAAGCACAATTTCTTATAATGTCCATCCTTTCTGATCACACTCCTTGGGAATCAGCTGTAGGGACACACTACAGCTTTCTGACCGTAATGGTACTGACACCGTAATCTCCCTGACACTGCTCTTCCGCTTCTCCATTCCCACTAAAAACGCCCCAGCTCTGGCCTTCACTGTCTCTTTAACAGCTGTCCGACTCACCTCCCTGCCTCCCTGGGCTACTCTCTTTAATCTGTCCTTCACTCCATTAGATGCAGCATTTTCCTGCTCAAAATTGCTCCTGTCACCTACAGATCAACATCCAGAATCCACATCCCACAGCCAAATCCAGTAAGAACCCTCAAACAACGTCTCCTATCTTAGCTTCCACTCATGTGTTCCAGTGTCTCCAGGCCCCACAGGCACGATCGTGTTCTCAGCGTCCCCAACTTAGTCTCTTCCGTCTGTCAAAAATATCCTTTCCCATCTCCATCTGTGAGTATTAATACTGGAAAGTCCATCTCCCTTTTCAGGGTCCAATCAAGGGCCAACTCCTCCAGAAGCCTTCTTACACCTCTAACCTCCAACCTCAGACCTCATCATTAGAAAGGATCAGGCCCAACTCTAAGTTCCCAACTCGAACTTTCCTACCTCTATTTCACTTCCCCTAAAAATTGCAAGTTTCCCTGCCATCCGAGAGCAGAGCGTTCCTGTGAGATCTTTTGTAAGCTGAAATGGTGCAAAGCGAAGAAGCAATTACCTTAAGACAGTCTTGCTTACGGATGCACAAAATAACTCGAGGTAAAGTGCAGGTGCTCACAGACACAGTTCAAGGCTGTGGTGGCTGGTGCTGAGATGCTGAGTGTCCTTTTTGGGGAAGGAGACAGGCGGTGCCTCTCTCACGCGTGGGGCTCACGCTCACCGCAAACCCAACCCTGAATACTAGCTTTGCTTTTGGCCTTTTTTTTTTTTTTTTTTTTTGGTAAAAGTGAAAATCCTCTTGGGATCTCTTTTGGCTAGTGAAAACAAGTATGAATTTGGATCTTTCGTAAAAATGGAGTAACATAAAGCAAACTTTCGAAAAGGGAGAGAGACCTGTATTTGTGTTTATGTCCACATGAACCACTGGCTGGGATCACCATGAATGAATCACCATATTCTTCAAACCAAAGCTGTCCCGGCACACAATAAGCTGATGGTAGCGTGGTCGGTGGCAGCAATGGTGCCAGTTCTTTATTTCTATCTGTATCTGCACTCTTTGCCTTAGGGTTTTGAAATGCCCACCCATCCCACACTGACTCTGGGTCTGGCCGTGCTGGTTACTTTAGCCAATAGGATGAGGTGGAATGATAGCGTCCTAGTTCTGACTTCAGACCCAGGAGGCACTGCCTGTTTTCAGTTGCTTTCTTGCAGCTCTGCCATAATCTTATGAACATGCCAGGACCAGCCTGCTGGAGGGCACGAGACACACAGAGCAAAGCTGAGCCACCATCGTAGGGAAGCCAGACGTGTGAGCGTGTCTGCAAGTCAGCAGAGCCTCTAGACCACCTTCCAACCTACCTAGAGGGATAAGCAAGGAATCCTTACATTGGCTGCCACCAAGGTATTGTGAGTGTTGGTGACATGGCATTACTTTTGTCAGAGATAACTGACACAGGTGGTAATCTGAACCAAAATGCACCCAACCATCTGCAGGTGTCAGTAGATAGCAATTCTCCTCCGTAAAGGTCTTAGAATAGTGAAAAAAAAATATGCACACACATAAATACATACACACAGTTGTACCCAATTGTATGTGTAGTTAAAGTAAAAGAATGTATATGTATGTATACACACTGTAAACACAAAACACGCTTACATGATGTTTCTGTATGTATATGACATCTGTGTGTTGCTATCGATGTGTCTCTGAAGCACACATAAGAAACTACAGGAAACTCTTGGAGGATGGGATAGGCGAACGGGGTAAAGGAGAGAATTCAGTTTGGTTTTCATCCCTTTATGCATTTCTTGACCGTATGATGAATATATCATAATGTAGTAACTTCCAATCCAATTAAAATAAATAAAACAATTCATGCTAATTGTAGAAAAGTTATGCCTGTAAGGGAGAAAAAAGCAAACATTTTAAAAACCTCTCACACATTTTCTTTATGGATTCCTCACCTGAGATGACACAGATACTGTGTTTTTGTCAATTCTTTTAACATTTCCTCCTTACTCTTTGAAATGTTCATCAGTTTAAGTCAAATTAGGTCAATTATCTGAGGTAAGCGGTGGTGGGGGGTATCTGTCTTTCTCTAACCCCCAAATACTTAACCCATCACCCATGTCATATTTATTTAATAATCTTACCCCACACTTTGAATTATTTAATACTTGCCTTTAAAATTCTGCATTTGCGTTACTGTAACTTTACAGTGTGTTTTGACATCTGGCAGGGCAGATTTCGCCTTTTTCACTTTATTTTATATTTTTACATTCCGAGCCATTTTCGTGTATTTCTTTCGTCTAGCTGAATCAGAAACAGGCTGTCAAGTGTTCAACAAAGATCCGCATAGAATTTTGAAACTTTTGTCTCTCACTAAAATCTGGCAGTTTCATTCCTTTCCTCCTCTCTTCCCCACCCTTTTCTTCTTCATCCTTTACCTCTTTTTCAAAAAATCTCCATTTCTCCCCTCCCCCTCCTTCTTTCATCCTCCTTCCTCTTCCTCCTTCCTTCATCTTCTTCTCTTTACTGATCGCTATCTACATGATAAATATTCAAGCACAGAGAAAATAAAAAATAAACATATCAATCAAACCTTGACAGGCTGTATTTTGTGTATGTGTTAGCAATTTTAAGATGGAGATCTAAAATATTACAGAAACAGGCATATCCCTCCACTTGAAATTTCCCTCCACCCTCGACAGTGACCACAGTCACGAAATTGGAGCACAGCCTTTCTGTGCATGTTTTAATCTTTACTTTCACAGCGCACATCTACATAATCATATGTTGTATTGGTTTGTATATTTAAAATTTTGGTACAAAATGCTTCCTGCTGAGCATGGCCTTTTGCATCTTAACTTTTTTTGAGGGGCTGGTGGACAAGATGCAACTTTTCTTCATGTGGATTCTACATATTTTTGGTTTACTCTCAGTTATTTAGAATATTTTCCTGGCTTTAACGCTAAATTCACTTGACTCTACTTTTGTTGATGGCTAGTGCAACCAAGATGCTAACTGAGATCAGTCTTCTGTTGAATTCTGGTTTCATCATATCAACATGGTACCCAAACCACAAGGGAAGCCAGTCTGTCTGGGTAATTCTCACGCCCAGGCTTCTTCTTTCCTGTTAGGGAGCCCTGCCTGTGATCGTCATCTAGAAGACTAGTGCCAACCACTGCTCGGTTCTCATCCATCCCCTGTCCCTTGAGCCTAGGACTATGTTTGCTAGAGCAGAATTGTGGTCACAATCTTACCCTGAATTTGGTGCCAGTCTAGTACAACCCTTCAGCCCCTAAACTATGCGCCAACTAGATTTCCCCAGATGCGTCTTCATAGATATCCTCAACCTTGTCTTAAACCTAAATTGAACCCATTACATTCCAGACTGACTGTTGTCTCACCAGGTATTTTGGTAGCATAGTGATTTCTTTTTTTCATGTATTCCTTTGAGTTCCTACCACCTCGACCATCCAGATTCACTTTTTCTCTTGCTTCTAACATCCTGGTCCCACAGATACATAAACTATGCTATGGACGGCAAAAGCATTTTTCCCACATGATGTGTGAATTATTGATGGTGATTTGATGAAAAACTATGTTAAGAGTAATTCAGAAGCAATGTCTGGATTTGGTCAGAAAGGACGACCTGCCACCGGCAGGTGTGCATTCATGTTCTTGCTATCACTTGCTTTACGCCACCCTTGATGAGCATTAATGATTATAAAACTCTTGACTATCAACAAATATACATCCAATGAGCACAGTCAGAAAACTAAATAAAGTACAAAAAGAAAACCAAAATCTAAGTGGTACACGATTTAACTTTTTCCACATATTCATGTACCCATAATGGGGTATAGTGTTGCTTCCTATGTGTAAAATAATCACACTACAGTAGGTATAGAGGGGTGGCAAGGCGGAGGACAGTCCCTGAAGTTACTTCAGGTGGAACTTTATGTCTCCCAAAGATGGCTGCAACTATATCTGCTGTGTCTCAGACTGTTCTAGAACACTGAAATTTTATCCCCATCATGAGGTGGTGTGTATGTCGGCTCCTCTTCGATCTAGGTGGGTCTCTGTGATGCTTCAACCTCTAGGGTGGAGTAGAAGTGACACTACGTGGCTTCTGAGGCTAGATTACAAGAACGTCAAGTCATTCACTGTGCTCTCTGAGGGATTCTGGCCCTTGGAACCCAGACACCATACTTGCGGGAAGCTCAATCTGTGGAGAGGTTCTCACGGAGAGGAGGAAGGCCCACTGACCCACAGCCCGGGCTGAGGCCCCAGCCAACAGTCATCATCAACTTGCCAGACATAGAAGTGAGGTGTCTTGAAATTAGCTCCCTCAGCACCACGTCAAGCAGCTTCATCGTGTTGCCAAAGATCACCTCTTTCATATCTTCCTTTTAAAAAAATTTTTTTCTTTGGTGGGGATGAATTAATTAGGTTTGTTTGTTTACTTATTTATTTAATGACATACTGGGGATCGAACCCAGGACCTCGTGCATGCTAAGCACACACTCTGCCACTGAGCTATTCCCTCCCCGCATCACCTTTTTTTCTGAGACTGGCTTAGAGCTAGTTTGGAAGCTGTGGTTTGGTCCTGAAGATTCTGGATGGGAAAGCATCACTCAAGTTCTGGCTTCTGGTGGTGTTGAAGTCATCTCCTGAGGTGCTCCTTCCTCCAGGGAACCTTGCCTATTTGCTAAGGTATCTCATGAGCCTTCTTATATCAGCATCCTAAAAATACTTCTTATGAGGTTGTTTGTTGTCCTCTAGCCACCTGAAAGCTTGCATCTTGCTTTCAAGAGATGTTTTCATATTTTCTTCTTAGCATTTCTTCAAAGGTACAGGTGGAGTATCATTTAGCGTTCAATAAAACAATCAGAGATCGCTAAGCTGTACAACAGAATTCGTACTTAAAACAAGATCTTGTCAGCCAAGAAAAATAGATAAAAACGAACACTGAGAAAATTCATGAGTAGAAATAGAAATTTCTGCTTTTATGTTAGTGTGGTCTGCTTTGCCTACCTTGGCAACTCGACTTTTTAAATTGCTCATAAAATCCAGGCAAAATCAACTCTAAGTAGTGTCAAGACTGAGGAAGGTGAGAGTCCCTGCATTTGGCCTAGGACACAGCAACATCTGATTGAATGTGTTTCTTTCTCAACGCCCCACGTTGAGGGGGAATCTTAAGAAAGCCTGCTGACAACAGGATGAGTCTCCATTCAAAGCAGTGGGTTCCCATTTTACTAGAAGCTGAAACATTCTCTGCCAGAAACTTTGTATAGCTCAGAGGCGCACATGATTTTTTAGGTCCTTTCAAACACTGTGATACTTTATATTAGAATTTGATCCTGGCCCTGAGTGCCAGTTCTTCACATCGCCATGTTAAGTCATCTTCCTGGGGACCACGTCTTCCAAGAACATAGTGATCTTCATGCCTCAAGTGTGAGGCACAGGTTATCTTATTGGTAACGAGGGATGAGATATGACCTGTCATAGGCAGAAATACTCAGGTGTGCAAAAATGTAACTTTCCTAATTTCCTCATTGCTGAAACTAGCTTAGCTCTTTGGCCCCCATTTCCACTTGGCAGGAAGCTCAGGCTGGCTAGCCCGAAGTAATTTCCCACTTACATTTTAAAATTCCGTTTCTCTTGGGTAAACACTTAAGTTCACAATGTTATTTTTGACCTCTTTCTTTTCTTCACACAGAAGTTATTTTAACTTCCTGATGAGTTTAATCTTATTGCTGTTGTTGTATCCTTTAAAAATCAAAATTATTTTATTTGACTTCCAGAACAATACCGAATAGACGTAGTCGAGAGACAACATTATTGCCTTGTTACAGAACCGAGGGGTAAAGAATTCAGTCTTTCATCCTGGAGTGTGATCTTAGCTATAGATAGTTTATAGATAATCTTTATAATATTGAGGCAATTTTCTTCTAATTTTTTGAGAGTTTTTATGATAAAAAGGTGTAAATTTTTGCCATATATATGAATGAGTGTACACTCAAACATGATTATGTCTTCTGACTCTTTATTCTGGATATGTAGTAAAGCACAGTGAATACTTTTCTAATGATAAGCCAGCCATTAATCTCTGGAAAAATCCCCACTTTTATACAGAGATGGGTTATAATTTGCTAAAGATTACGAATTTTTGTGCCTTTGCTCATAAGGGATATTGGTCTGAAGATCTTTTTTTGTTAATATCTTTGTCTGGCTTGAGGATAAGGGTAAAACTGGCCTCATAAAATGATTTGGGTAATCTTCCTCCATAATCTTTTCTCAAAAGAGTTTGTGTAGAATTATTATTTGTTTCCCAATGTTTGGTGGAATTCACCAATGAAAGCTTCTTGGTTTGGCGCTTTCTTTGTGAGGATTTTTTAATGAAAGATTTACTTAAAAACTTGATATAAGCCTATTCAAGTTTTCTAGTTCTTCTTGAATCAGGTCGTGTCTTTCAAAGAATTTGTTTCTTTTACCTAACTTGTTAAACTTATTGGCACAAATTTGTTTGTTACAATCCTTGTTACAATGTTTTTAACGTCCATGTGGTACGTAATGATGTCCCACTTAGATTTCAATTATTGGAAATGTACACATGTATTTTGTGGCTTGATAAGTCCATCTAGCAGTTTATCAAATTTTTTTTTTTTATATTTTTAAAGACACAGCTTTGGTTTCATTGATTTTTATCGACTGCTTGTCTGATTCCTATTTTATTGACTTCTCTGATTTACTTACTCTGCTCATTTTGGGTTTAGATTGCTCTTCATATCTTTAGATTTTTAAGTCAGATTATTCATTTTGTACTATTTCTGTTTTCTAATATGTGCAGCTAATACGAATAGAGACATTTCCTCCTAACCCTGGCTTTTGCTGCTTTCCACAAATATTGATATTTTCTGCCGTCATTGTCATTCAGTTTAAAATATTACCTAAATTTTCTCGTGCTTTATTCTTTTACTGTTGGTTCATATATGTAAGTGTTGGTCAATTTCCCAATTTTGGAGATTTTTTTTTGTATATATATATATTTTTTTCTGTTCCTGGTTTCTAACTTTTGGTCCTAGAACATGCTCTAAATGATGTAGATCTTTTGAATTATGGAAACTTGTTTTATGATCCATCATATAATCTAAGTAACACCATATAATCTTCCACATGCAGATGAAAAGAATGTGTGTTCTGCTGTCTTTGGGTGGAGCATTCTACATCTGTCACTTGGGTCAAGTTGGTTCATAATGTTATTCAGGTCTTCCATACCTTTACTGTGTGTGCTGATAATTACTTGCCTAGTTGTTCTAATAATTACTGGGTGAAGAGTGTTGAAATCTGTGGCTATAATTATGGATTTGTCTCATTCTGCTTTTAGTTCTATCCATATTTGCTTCATGAATTGTTGAAACTGTGTTATTAGTTGCATATACTTTTAGAAAGGGCTATGTTTTCTGGATATATTCACCAGCTTTTTTTTTTTTATCATGAAGTGCTCCAGTTTATCCCTGATAATATTGCTTATCCTGAAATCTATGTTATATAACATTAATATAGACATAATTGTAGTGTTTACATGATAGATCATTTTTCATTCCCTTGCATGTCTATGACTTTAAAGTAGGTTTTGTTCTGTTATCATATAGTTGAGTATTGTTTTTTTTATCCCCTCTCACAATCTGTCTTCTAATTGGAGTGTCAAGATGAGTCAACTTTAATGTAATTGTTGATATGATAGGTTTAAATCTACAGTTTTCCTCTTTGTTTTCTGTCTCTCGTATATGTTGTTTATTTTGTTTGTTTGTTTGTTTTCTGCCTCCGTTTGTGCTATTAGTGTCCTACTATTTCCATTATTGGCTTCTTAGCCATTTCTTGCTTTTAGTTTTAGTAATTGCTCTAGGGAATACAATACACATCTTTATTGTATCTCATTCTACCTTTAAATAATATCATGAATAATGTAAGAATCTTACAACCCTACACTTCCATTTATTTATCCCTTCCTAGTTTTGTTTTCATTCACTTTTTATTTATGCATATGTTATAAATAGTATTATTTTCACTTTAATCATATGTCTTTTAAAGAAGTTAAAAGTGAGGAAAAAAGGGGTTTTATATTCACTCACATGTATACTGTTTCTAAATTCTTTTCATTCCTATTGTGTAGACCCAAGTTTTCATCTAGTATGATTTTCCTTCTATTTAAAGAACTTCCTTTAATATTTTTTGTACTAAACTTCTGCTGGTGTTAAATTGTTCCAGCAATTTATTTATCTGAAACGTTATTTCATCTTTATTTTTAAAATACAATTTTGTTGGCATGGAATTCTAGGATGGCAGTTTTGTTTTGCACTTTTACCTGGGGAAGGGAAGTTGAAGGGTTTAAGCTGGGAGGGGAGGTTATAAGGTCATAACTATATTTGTGTTTCAGGAATATTTTGTGGACAGTAGTATAAAGAACTGTTTGTCTTGGGGAAAGTCTAAAAGCAACAGGAACAGTTAGGAGGTTGTTAAAATAATCCAGGGGAGGTATGATGGGGTCTCAAATAAATCAAAGCAGGCGGGGATGATGACAAGGAGATTGGTTTGGAAGATGTATTGTGCTATCAGAACTTGGGGAGCAAGTTTAAAAGGTGGAGAAGGTGAATCCTTGCACCTTGTTGAAGGCATGTGGGTGAGGAGAGGCCCATTGACTGAGATGAGGACTTAGAGGAGGAGGGGCAGGTTGGTGAGGTCAGTGATGCCCACCCCTTGGTGGCTTAGGTTCTACATTCAGGTGACTGCCTCAGAGGCCATGCTGGGGCATTCAAGTCCTCCACTGGGATGGACCCCTCAGCTCCTTGGGTACCAGGTACATTTCTAGCTCTTGCCACACTCCTCTGCCAGTGAGACAGACCCTTATTTTTCTCCAACTTACTGAGCATGGACTCTTGCTTTGGACTCTGTACACAAGATACTGAGGGTCTCCCACGCCTCGGAATCTGGCTCCGATCCTCTCCTCCCTCCAACCTGGACTGGGCAGACATGGATAATGTCCTTAGGCTAAACTCAGTTCAGATCAGCACCTTTGTACCTGATGCCTGTCCTGTGGTTACTAGTCAGAGGCATCTCCAGGCCTGTCAGCCTCCCTGGCCTCTTGTTCTGTCTGCTTCGACTTTCCCACTGGTTCCAACCCCTACAGCCCAGTTGACCCCAACTTATGACATTATTTAGACTTTTCCTTTCAACTTAGCGTATGATACAAGGATAAATCATTCAACCTCCGTCGCCCACTTAACCCCTGTGTAAACCGTCTGAGGGATAGAATGGTAATTACCTTTCAGGGACAGAGCTGTTGATGAGGGGGGTAGTCAATTAAGTCTCGCACTGTGCTTTGAGATCTTTCAATGAAAGGCTCGGGGTTATTACTCTTAACAAGATACCAAAGGGATATTTGCCAGCAATGACTCCCTTCGAGCCAGCATGTCTGTCATTAGTAATTTGGGGGCTTGGCACAGAGTCATGGGAATGTTTTAATGGCTTCTGTTCAACCCCAGAAATAGATCTCAAAGTTGCAAAAAGAAGTGCTTGTTTTCTCTATTCTCCTCTATTTCTGTACACGTGGTGACCCTCGGGGGAGATCTCAGGTTCTCTGGCAAAGGCCAAAGAAGTGGGCAACAGGGTCTTAAGCTGCCCCCATCAACTCTGACAGCTGACAGTGCTGGGGTCTGTTCCAGAGACTAATTTAGAGATGGGTTATACCACCAGATAGTGACCGTGGCCTGTGCTGAATTTCTGGAGCCACCTGGAGACCCTGCTAAGTCAGTGAAGTTTGGGAATGATACATAGGAAACTCTTTAAGAAATATTTGGAAAATATTTGCTAATTTGAACAAGTTATTTTATTCCCAAGCCAACTCCCAAATGCTTTTTCAGAGCTGTCTTTGTGAGTCAAGAAAAAAAGTGTCTTCTGTCTGGGAGGCCTGGACTTGTTTCTGGAGAAGTGGGCAAAGGCTGTGTGTGTCCAACTAGGCTTGAGTTTGGCCCCTCATTGGGAAAGTCCATGCTATAGCTTCATTTTCAATTAATTAATTAAATGATTCTTTTAAAAACTCCCTGCTCTCCCTCTGCCCTAGTTTTTTCCTTCAGTTTTGCTCCAGTCTTTGCTTTATATTTAATTAATTCTTTTCTCCACTTGTCAAGGTAGGATATACCAGAAAAAGCAGCAGCTGTGCTGAGATGACAAAGGGCTTTGACTCTTACTGCTGGTGATCCTGGGCAAGTCACTTAACTTCTATGAATTTTATTTCATTCTCTAAAAGATGAGTGATAACACAGGGGCCCAGCACAATGTCTGGGATGATTGAGCCAATATAAACATAGTTATTTAAGGTGTTGCAGACGCAAAGAGTCTCATTAACTTGCGAAACAGCTGAATATAAGCAATAGGGTATGGTGGGGACTGTGGCAAACCAGAGCATATGTGCCCCATCCTTGGGGGCAGACATTGCTCCTCTATAGAAAATGTTTTCCAGACTTTTTCTTTCCTTCTTTCCTTCTTTCTTTCCTTCTTTCCTTCCTTCCTTCCTTCCTTCTTTCTTTCTTTCTTTCTTTCTTTCTTTCTTTCTTTCTTTCTTTCTTTCTTTCTTTCTTTCTTTCTTTCTTTCTTTCTTTCTCTCTCCCTTTCTTTCTTTTTCTTCCTTCCTTCCTCCCTCTTTCTTTCTCTTTCTCTCTCTCCCTCTCCCTGTCTCCATTCCCCCTTCCTTTCTTTCTTCTGTTGATTTTTCTCTCTCTCTGTCCCTTCTTTCCTTCCTTCTCTTTTTTTTTTTTTTTTTAACAAACAGGAAACTTGGAAATTTATACAAAGTCTCCTGATTTTTAAGTGTCAAAACTAATTCATTTCATTTTGAAAAAAATTCTCAAACAATAGAAAGATGGTTGTGGCTTGGGTTGGGCTAACAAACCAACAGTTAAACCTTTCTGGTTTATTTTACTCTTCATTTATAAATCTCTGCCTTCTCCTCTTCTTCATCTTTCTCTAATACTTTGCTTTTTCCTCCCATTTTCCCCCTGACATCAAGAATGCTTTCTTTACATTCTCCTAAAGTAACACCAGATTCTTTGCTTGGGGGATACTCCCATAAACCATGATTTCTTCATTCTTCCATCAGGCCCACTCAAAATCCCATGTCTTTTCTGATGGCCATCAACACAAAGACAACAGAGAGCCCACTGAGTTTTGAAGGAGTTAAGTCTCCTCTTCCATTCCCGAGAGGAGAGGGAAGAACTAACCTTCCTACTTTCACTCAAAAAACCAAAAAATCTTGGCTGTCGACATGCTCACCAGGAATGCTAACTCATCAGCCACTTGGGGCCATAACTGTGGCTGTGTTTACCAAGCCTTGGCCACATAAACATTGCCAATCCTGAGCCTGGTAAGGAGTTGGCCTGAAGGAGTCATGACAGTGTGGCTCCATTGCCTTTCTGGAAAAATATGCTAAAGACATCCCAACCACTGATTGTTGGATAATAAACTGTACCCTACAAGGCACGTTCTTCACTGAAAATAAGTGCGATTCTTCCTAGTTGCAACATCTTGTCTTCTTTTAACTCTTTCCTTGGAAGAAATGTGATTGTCCCATTTAGGACATGAAGACGCCTCTTTGGAAATGATGCAGTCATATTCTGCACACATGCCACAGTTTTCTGCTCCCTGACCAGGAGCAGACATCACTAACGGTTAAGGGCACTCCTCCACCCGAGTCTAGATGTAGTGCAAGATCTTCAACATACGTGATAGCCGTTACCAGTCATTTGGGGTTGGAGTGTGTGTTAAAATGCAGTGGGTCCAGAGTGAAAACAACACAAATACACATTAACTGGTGAAACAATAGTAGAATTTGGGCATTCATATAATGGAATACTATTTGCTAATAAAAATGGAGTGTGAACACATACAACAATGAGCATGAACCTCAAATCGTTGTGCTAAGTGAAGGAAACCAGACGCATGAGATGACATATTGTATGAGTCCATACACGTGAAGTGTCCAGGAAAGGCAGATCTACAGACAGAAAGTAGATAAGTGCTTGTCTGGGGCTGGGGGTGGAATGAGGAGTGACTTCAGAGGGGCTTAACATTTCTATTTTGGGATGATGGAAACATTCTAAAATGAGATAGCAATAATTGTACAATCTCGTAAATATACAAAAAGTCATTGACCTGTACATTTAAAACCAGCGAATTCAATGTTATGTAAATTATAGTTCAACAAAGCTGTGAAAATGCACGCGCAATAGGCTTATAGGCATCGCGTACCCAGAGTCAGGGAGCCATGGAGGGCCAGTTACTCCAGAATCTTCCACTGACTTGCTGTGTGATATTAAGACAGGGTGTCCTGTCTCTGCAGTTTCTTCGTCTGCAGTTTGAGGTGTCTGAATTCATGCTCTCTTAGGAGCCTTTGAGCTCTGAGAGCACCTAAGAAGAAGCAACAGCAAGAATGGTTGTTACTGCTGTGATTTCGCCAGTCTCCTACCAGGCTGTCAACTTTTCGGGAGGAGCGGAGATTAGGGACTTGCTTCCCCATCAATGCCTGGCTCAGTGCCCTACACAGAACATCAAACAGCGCCTGACTACGGGGATAAGGAGATTAGGAGTATGAACATCTAAGGGACTCCAGAAACAATGTCAAAGCTATTTTCTAAGACTGTCGTATGCAACGCGATGTATGACAGAGTGACATTGCTTCCCTGACAATTGCTTTTACGTTTTTAATTCTTCTCAGGGGGTATGAAACATTGGGGGTAAAACGTCATCCATTATCACCTGTTCTGGTTGGGGAAGTAGATACAATGAGGAAAAGAGGGGTGTGTGTGTGTGTGTGTGTGTGTGTGTGGTTTTGTGTGTATCTGTTCTGTGTGTCTGTGCATGTGAACACGTGTCGTGTTAGGTGAGGATGGGCTTTGGAGAAAGACAAACTGAAACTTCTTCCCTGGTCTTGCCGTTAAATCCTGTGGTACGTGCACCTAACCTTTCTGAGTCATCTGTAAAATGGGGGTAAGCTACCCTACCGCACGCGACATTTTGAAGTTTTAAGAGATCTTTCATGCTAAATATCTAGCGTAGCCCCAAAAGCGCACTGGGTGCCCCCTCAGTGCTTGTGTCCTATGCTCCTGTTCCTTGTGTTCCCTCTACCAAATTCCAGGGCTGCTCGGAGATGGTTTGGCCCAGAGAGCAGAGAGGAAGGAAGTTGTCCAATTCTCTGTTAATTAGATACACAAATGCGTCAACGGACGACATTTTCTTTGTAAGGGAACCCGGCTCTTCTGAGCGACTGTGAGCTCAGCCCTCTGAGCTGTGCCTCGGGCGGTCTCTCCCGCATTGTCACTTTACCCTTCTTCACTTGTCTCTTTGACCTTAAGCTTCTCAGACTGGAGTCATAACTTCTTGGTAAGGATTTTTGGAATAATGACGTGTCCTTTGCAGCAAGGCCAGGCCAAAACCTCAGAGAATCCTCTCTAAGACAGATGTCCCAGGAGCCCACCCAAACCTTTGACTCCACATTTGGCCAAAGCATCCACGTTTCTGTTTCTGCTTTGGGGCAAACCAGTGGCTCTGATTTCAGTCCATGTGTCCTTTTAAGACGGAGCCAGAAAACTCTGGAAGGCTGGGTGCTGTCAGATTTTGCAGGGCCACACACATTGAGGGACAAAACCCACTTCAGCAGGACTTTGCAAATCTTTGCATGTCTCATTCCGGTCCCAGAGATGCAGAGGCAATAAATATTCTTTAGGGCCGGGGAGGGAGGTGGTGAACAATTATGGGGCCTGCTTTCTGCATGGCACTTAAAATGTTTATTTATTCTCCTATTCACTTATTTATGAATAAATAATGTAAGAATAATTCTGATTGCACTTTTATATAACAAAAGTGTCCCAGGCTCTTGGTTAAAACAATTAAGCAATGCAAAAAATGCACAGGGTATCTCTCCACCAGCAACTACATCTTCTTTATTCACCATCCCTTGTTGAACTTTTACTCTCAAACGGACTTTCAAGCATGTGACCATAAACATGCATTGTTGTGCAATCCCCCAACTCCGTTTATAAACCCTGCTCAACTTTCTACGTGATTTCACACACAGCTGCCTCCCTCTTTTTAATGACTACTTAGCATTCCACTGCATGCCAGTCATCATGTCGGTTTAGCCGTGCCCCATCCGCGGTCATACGTGTTGTCTCCTGCCGGTACTTGTGCGTAACTTTGTAAAATGACTTGTGAGTAACTTTGTAAAATGCGATTCTGCAACAGAAATTTATTGAGCCAAGTATGTATCAGTGGAGGACTAGATGCTATGAATACTGCAGGGACGAGATGTAACGGCTTCCTGCCTTCATAGGGTTTGCCATCTAGCTGACTGTTGCATTTCGTATACGCACTCCACCCTGCCCACTAATGTAGCAAGGGTTACCTCTAGTTTCTAGATACGAAGCCTACAGCTCAAAGAAGTATCTGAACATTACCAAGGCCACCTGGCTGGGAAACATCCCCACGTCTGATTCCAAAACTCCCATGCTGCCCGTTACCGGGTCAATGAGTAATATTTGGTCTGTTCCAAGCACTCAAGGAGGATGTGTCAGATGTACATGTCTGGCATTGGATCTAAAGCTTTATAGATCCAGGTAAGGGTAACAGAAGCAAAGAGGCTGGTTCCTGTTGGTTGTAGAACCTTGACCCTACACCCTACAGTCCACAAGAAGGAGCAGGGAGACCCTTGGCCCCCACTATTCACCAAGGGTCTGCCCTGGAGTTAAGCATGTCGGGTTTGCGTGACGACTGCCATTTTCCTCTGAATATCCTTGGGCAAGCCGCTTCTCCCAAGACTCGGGGCCCCCATCTGTAAAGTAGAAAGTATCAAGATCAGCCTTCCTGAGTGGTTGTGAGGCTTCAGCGAGTCCACGTGTGTCAGATGTTTAGCATAAGATGTCAGCTATTACTGCCTTTAAGTTACTATGTTTTTTCTTGTGCTCCATCTGATCGCCCTCTGGAGTCCCTGGCTTGTTCCGCCAATTCTGAGCCAAGCACCTGCTTTCCCACCACCTTGTCTGTCCTCAGGAGCCCTTGGGCAAGTCTCGGTATGACCTTAGCTTCCATCTTAAGAGAATGTGAACATGATCTGTCCCCAGTATAGTCCAAGGGTGCAAGGAGGCTGCTAATTAGAAATGGAAGGAGAAGCACAGCTAATGGTTTTCCAAGTAGCCATTTACACTCACAGTTTGGGAACTGGGTGTGATTTCTTCTTGGAACAACTCCTTAGAGATACATGGCCTGTTCTGATGTCACCTAGTTTCCAGAGTCTCTTCTGTCCTTTGAAGGCCCAGCTTCGGAACTTGGCTCCTTGGCCTGGCTCTCACTGCCAGGCTAGACAAGTGTAGATACTACCAGTCAGGTTAGGGCCAGGCTGCCCGGCCGGGACACTCACCACGGGGCCAGGCCATCCCTTTCTCAAGCTGGGCTCTCAGCCATGGCTGGAGAGATGCCAGCAGGGAGGAGGCAGGGCCTGCGTGGAGCTGGGGTGGGTAATTGCTGCCGGAGCCCGAGGTGGCCTGCAGCTACATGGGCGGGGTTAGTGCCATCGGCCCCTCCCAGGCAGCAGGTTCAGACAGGAGGAGAGCGGGGCCGTCTGTGCTGGGTCAGAGCGGACACCGGCAGCCAGGAGAGTGGGTCCTCCCAGCCTGGGCTCCTCGGGGCCTGCCCGTTCTGGTGTGGCTGTTAGGGAAACCTGTTCAGTAAGCTCCCATGTGTTTCCCCATAAGGCTGGGTCTTGCGGTCCAGGCTGGAAAGTGGGGTGAGGGGAGGGAGCTCTTTATTGACTCTGACATTTACTTGAGCAGCTGCCAAAGGGTGGTTTATGTTTCTTAAACAGAGATGTGTTATGATAGGGAGGCTGCTTCTGTGGAGGTGATGGTGAGCCCTGCCCGAGGCTGGGCCTCCCTGACGGCTCCCTCTGCCAAGCCAGCATGGTAAAGGGAGCAGATGGCCGGATTCAGGGGCGGGGAGCAGGTTTAGCTACCCCTCTTCCAGAACGTGTGACCTTGGGGTATTCAGGCCACCTCCCTGAACCCCGTTCTCCTCATCAGCTAGATGGGAACGACGGCCTGCCTCGCTCAGGGCTCCTCAGCGAGCGTTCCTTAGCCGGACACTTCCTCCGCACCAGTCCCGGTAGTTCACAAACATGATCTCACTTAATCCTATAAAAATTGCATGATGTAGGTGCTATTATTAGCCTTGTTTTACAGATGAGGCCCAGAAAAACCAAATAATTTGGCCAAGGTCTCCTCCATTAAAAATAAAGGGGGTGTGGGGGTATAGCTCATCAGTAGAGTGTATCCTTACTCGGCAGGCACAAGGTCCTGGGTTCAATCCCCAGTACGTCCATTAAATTTTTTTTTTTTTTTTTTTTTTTTTTTTTTTTGCCAAGATCTCATCGTAAAACTAGTAGAGCTGAGATTTGACCCCAAGCCGATGAGCTCCAAGGTCTCAATCTTAGCCACAATGTGATGCTTCCCAGAACTTGCCTAGGAACCTGGTCCTCTTCCTTCAAACACGGGACTCACTTTGGAAGAACCCACTTACGGATATGATTATCTGACAAATACGTGTCTCCTTTGTTGGGTCTGAGCTGTCCGTCTTGGTTTTTGCTCACAACCGTCTCCCTGGCACCTAGCCCTGGACTTAATACAAAACTTTCCTGCAGTACTTGTGTGTGAGGCTGACGGGAGGGTCAATCCAGATAAAGAAACAACAGGTGGTTCCCTCTGAAGTCCCCCAGCACTGCTCTGAGCTCACAATAGGCACTTGGGAAATGTTTATACTTGGGACAGACTCACTGGGGGCTGTTTATCCCGTGACTACATTTTCTGGGAGCCCTCAGTGTAGCACAGTTGGTCACGAATGGAGTCGCCCCTATCTGGCAACCACTGGAAGGATGTATTTGCCTCATCTACAGATGAGGCAGAACAGGGACCACGCTTTGCAGGCAGACCAGCACTGTGGGCACGTACCTCACAGACCTTCCCTTTCAAGGGTGGCCTCAAACAGCATCTCCCCAAAGTACAGACTGCTGAACCCCGAAAGCTGGCTCAGACTATCTTTCTGCCTTGGGGCAGAGCGTGTCCATCACTCTGTTCAGCAAACTAAATCCTGTCTCCCAAGTGCCAAGTGGTTAAATGCCCTCAAGAAGGAGGGAGCCAAGAACCAGGCTTCCAGGTTGGGCACCCTCCCCTCACTTCTCTGCAGCCTCTGTGTCTGTGGAGCCTGCGGGCATGAGAGGAGTCGAGGGCCAGCCTTGAGCTGTGGTCCTTAGATGGACGCTCTGCAGCTCATTCACATCCTTTCCGCACTTTTGGCGTCAGCAGCAAAGGGACGATGCATGTGTGTTTCTGTGCAAGGAGATACCCAGCACCCCATTTCTAACTCAGGACTTGCACATTTGTGGGAAATCTGATACCTTTTCAGAAACTGCTAAACCTGACAAGGGTGTTTTCCTCTTCCATCAGGCTCCCCCTGAGCTCCCCAGCTCAATGTTCTGGATCACTTTGAATGCTGCCTCTGGGCATGGCTGAGTTCGCAGTGGGTTTAGCTGGGACAAAGCAAACATCCTACCAGACAGACAGACAGACTACAATGAAAGCCGAGGTCTAACTGATCTCTGAGCTGGAATGTAACAGTTTGGTTAGAGAACCTCAGGAAAAAAATCTGCCAGAATCTTATATTTAGATGTATTTAAGTCCTGTTAGTGAAGAGAATAGTGGAGGAACAGGTTTGAAACAACACGTCACAAGAATACAGCATCAGGTAAGGAATAAATGACGTTGGTTTCTTTGCCCAAAGGGAAACCCAGTCAATCAGAAAATCCACACAGATTTACTGAGAGACCAGTGGGCGCTAGACCCGGTTCTGGGACTAGGGAAGCCCTTCACTGGGACCACTTACCACTACCCAAAATTCTCATCTGGATTGATAATAAAGCCAGAGAAAAAGTACTCCAGTAGGAGAAATGGATTGGATGTTTTCTTTAGCAAATGCCTTAATTACCTGTTTGAAGAGCTCACCAGGGCCAGGCTGGCTGTTTAAGTCAGAAAGTTATCGTGCTTTGGGGCAAGAGCGTTCTTGGCATTTTGCAGGGCTGAGGTCTTTATCCTTCAAGGAGGTGTCCTCATATGCTAAAGACAACTTCTTGGTTCAGACAAACCAACTCAGCAGTCACCTGCATTCTTGGACAGGACTGTTGCTTCCTAATTCTGCCACACCTGGGGTGTGAGCTGGGGCCCTTGCTTTGCAGCATGAATGTTTTATCCATGTAGGGTGAGGTGGTGGCAGCTTCTGCTACACTCCCCACAGGTGGCTTGGCTCTTAATCAGACTCCTTTTGATTCATAGGGGAAGTCACCTTCAGGAAGGTGAATGCTGCTCAAAAGCGTATGTGTGTGTCCTGTTGACGTGGGTGGTGTGAGCCTCAGAAGATCTGGGGGCTAACCAGCAAAAACAAGGCTGTGATCATGTCAGTAAAAGTGGTATCTAAATTTGTGTGATTGGATTTATGACTTAGACTTTTTATGCAAATGCTATTCCAAAATAGAAAAACAGAATATTTTGTTAGACTGTGTTGATTTAAGAATAGGGTTATCAGTCTTATAAGCGAGGAAAACTGAAGTCGGTCATTTTAGAAACGTTAGAAGTCTTGCATTGTGGGTGAATCCAGTGCACCCAGGCTGTCTTGCCCCATCTGGTTTCTGATTGGCTACAGAGGACGGATGTTCGTGCATGAATGTGTACACTCACTCACATGCACTCACATGCACACACACACACTCACACACGTTTCCTCTTCTTGGTCTCTTTGCACATCTCCGTACTTTCTCCTGAGAAGTAGCTCTGGGTCCATGTCTAACCATTGGTCTCTTGATCCTTAGGGAGCTATTGGCACTCATCTGCCTGGCCCTCCTTGTTCAGCAGAAGCTCTTGTGTTTTAACCCTGGACACCAGGGGTGCCAGTTTCCAGGAGGTGGTCTCACCTAGGTCATTAGCTACTCATTCTTGCCTTGTCCCACTTCTGCTCTCCGCCTGAGCTGCCACTCTAACCCTTGACCTTCAGCTGGTAAGTTCTGCTCAGCAAGCCCTCAGATGTGCACAGCAGCCTCCAGAGGATGCTCTCCTCTCTTGGTCTGACCAATGTCAAGGCCAAGTGAGGGTGTGTAGTCCACTCCAGCGACTGTCCCAGATGCTCTTATCAAGCCAGACTGAAGGGAGGGGCATCCTCACTAGCAAAAGGCCCTGGGCTTAGCTGAGACCCATCCTCACATCTGTCAAGGTCATGGCAAGGAAAGCCTCATCTGGATTCTATGGAGAAAGAAGATAGCAAGCAGCCATGCGGAGAAGTAGAAAGAATGGGGCCAGATCCTGGAGCACTGGAGCATATCTTAAGAAATGTTTATATGCCAATAAGCGTGTAAGGCAGGATCCTTGGGTTTCAGGTTGATTCTGAAAACGATTCCTAGCCCCAGGTGATGGAGAAACTCCTTGGTCAGCATGTGTAGTGTATTCTGTAACACTGACAATGATAACTATTATGTTGATTAACACTAACCTTTTGCCCGGCAGTGTGCTATTCACTGTATTAGATTGTCTTCTTTAATCCTTTCATCAACCCAATGTGATCAATTAGTATTCCCATTTCACAGATGTGGAAACTAGGAAACTAAAGGAGAGATAAGTTAAATAACTTGCTCAGAGTTCCAAAGCTAGTAAGTAATGAATCCAGCATTTAAACCCAGGCAGCCTGACTCCAGCGCCTGAGCTCAAGCACATCCCTGGAGTGTCCCCGATGGTATAAACCATGGGCTTTTACATTGGTTGTATTAAGGACCAGATAGTAAATATTTTAGGCTTTGAGGGCCACATAGTCTTTGTGGCAACTAGTCTGCTTTGCTTTTGTAGCACAGAAGCGTTCAATAAACAGTATGTAAATTAATGTTCTAGCTATATTCCAATAAAGCTTTATTTATAAAAACAAACCATGGGCCAGATTTGACCCATAGGCTGTAGGTTGTTGAGTCCTGGTATAAACCAAAGAGGGGATTGAAGTTTCATATTCAACAAACATCCATTGGAACATTTATTATGTGTTAGGTACTTCAATTAATTGATTTTTATTGACTCCTTCAAGATCTGTGAAAGAGGAGAGGAATTCCGAGTCTACAAATGAGAAAACCAAGTCTCAGTGAAGTCAACTTTTCTAGAGACATAAAGAGAGTAAATGGCAAAAGAGGATCGAATATAACTTGTCATAACTCATGTTCTTTTGTCATTTTTCTCTGTGGGCTTTCCAAGTAGACTGAAGCCCCATAAATAATCAAGTCTCCAGAAGCTACAGGGCCATGTTTTTCTTTTTCAGAGCGGTGTGAATGTGTCGTAACTTGGCCAGGGCTGGCTGCAAGGCATGCTGGGACCTCAGGAGCAAGAGGTGCCTGGAAGAGGAATTGGTGCTGGGCTGAAACAGAGGGCACCTGCCCAGCTGGAAGGCCGGCCACTGGGGGACAGAGGGGTCCTAGCTGTCCGAGTGGATGTGGGACATTCTGACGGCTTCCAGGGTGGGCTCATTTCTACAGTGGGGCGCTGTGGGACTAGGGATGGGAGTGGAAGGATCAGGAATCCCCAGGGCATGATGCTGCTGGAGTGGCATCCTCCTTTGGAGCAGGACGCTGGTTAGAAGCTCTGGGGAGGGGGTCCTGGAAGGCACCGGGCACCATTAGAGTGGGCTGCTTCTTGAGAATGAGTTCTGGGCACAGGAAGCGATCAGAGTGAGACACAAGTCCTACATGGAACACAGTCATGTAGCCCAGGTAGAAACACTGCCCCAGCCTCCCACTTCAGCTTAGAGAGCATCTCCTCTCAGAGGCCTTGGATGGCCGTGCCAAGCAGACACCCCTGCTCTGCCGTGTCACGGTGCTGCATTTTGTTTACTCAGACAAGTTCCCATTTGCCATTTTCTCTTCCGGGAACGCTCTTCTCTCAGACATCCATAGGCCTTGCTCCCTCACTGCTTCAAGGCCTTTTTTCAAAGTCACTGACTCCCAGAGGCATTCCTGACCCGTCATTAAACAATTCAAACCCTCCCCTTCCCCCAATATTTTATTACCCCCCTTTTCTCCTTAGCATTGACCACTACACTACGACATGTGTTACCTTTTAATCTTGTTTCTTGACTGCTCTCTAACAAGGTCTGGGAAGTTAGGAAATGGATGTAGTTTTGTCACTATGTCCACAGTGTTTAGAACAGTGTCTGAGACGTTGCAGGCACTCAATAAATATCTCTTGAATTAATTTATCACAAGTCGTAATTGCATATTGAATCATTGACTAGCTCCGTCTCTCACTAGATTATACCTCCGTGCAAGTGAGAACTGTGTCTGTATTCTCATTGCCGTATCCCTAGTGCCTAGAATATTCAGTGCTCAGTAAACACTTGTTGCTGAGTGAAGGACTGAGGGTTAGGAGCAGACGTAGCTCCTAACTGGAGGAAGAAGCCCAAAAACTTGTATATCTCATTGTCTGAGCCCTTATCAAGTTGTGTTGTGTTTATTGTAATTATTCGCAAAGGAGTTTCTCTTTCCCACTAATGTAATATTTCTTTAAAGGGCGCATGTTGTGTCTTATTCATCTCTGAACTCAAGATCCTTAACACCAACTAGCACTTACTCGGTGATGGTTAATTAGCTACCAAATGGATCAAGGCACACCACAGCAGCAAAAGCCTGGCCTAAGAGAGCAAAACTCATTGGAGAGACCACTCCTTCGTAAGATGGAGCCTGCAGCTGGGGAGCATCAGAGATACCACCTGGCAAGGGCTAGGATGACCAGATGCAGGAAACTCTGGGAAACCTTATCCCAGAAGATAAAGTCCTTCCAGGCCAGGCTGGTCCTGGCTCGGGTGACAAGGTCAACAAAGAAGAGAAGGCAGGCAGATGAAGTGGAGTGAGATGGGATCATGAAAAGACCAGACAAGAACCCACGGCCACGTGGGCTTCTTATGCTCATTCAGTGAGCCATGAAAGGCGACATGGAAGACTTGGGGCCTCAAGGCTCCAGAGAAGAGGCCAGTGGTCAAGGTGCCCTTCATATTTCAAAAGCACTCAGAGATGTGACATTAACTCCATTCTCACCTTCTTCATGAAGCATGTGTCCTAATTTGCTTTTCTTAACACTCTAAAACCTATCAAACACCCTGCCCAGTATGGGTTGCTTATACAGAGCTGCTAAGTTGCAAGTCATCATGCAGATGATTCCTGGAGGAAGCATTAGTTATCAGGGATGCCTCTGGTGGTCGCTTATCTTAAACAGGTAAATGTCTTAAATGGATAAATGATTGCACCAATGAAGGAATGATCAAATGAGCAAATGGATTAATGTATGAATGAAACAAACTTTCTGCAATTTTTAAAGATGGGACACAAGCGAGGGGTGCATTTAGGAACCATCTAAATGAGAGACGAGGCAAATTGGGTTTCAGAGAAGTAATCTTGTCCACACTGCATGGAACTCTTTAAGAGAAGGCTTTCAGAAAGCCTTCTAAAAGAGGAAGAAGGTGAGTTGGGCTCTGAATAGTGCAAACAATTTTTTGTTGTTTAATTGATTTGAACGTTTTTGTGTTGGCTAATATATGGATGATATTTGACGTCCCAGGGATATTTTACAAAACCAGTATTGTCTGTTTTTAGCCTATGTATATTTCCTGCAAAGGTATATTGGGGTGAGAAAGGTGAGGTTAAGACCCTTGATCTTATGAGTGTGTTTCCATTGATGCCTCCTTGTTCTTCCTATAGTTGCTTCATTGTACTTTTTGGTAGTATGCTACTTGGTGTCCAGAGATCTGTAAGTGTTTGCTCTGAATTTTATTTTTCCTGTTGTCATTACAGAGGGGGTTGGTTTAACATATATAGTTAGTAGGGGAAAAAAGAACATGAAAAACAGGTGGTTGTTGAAGCAAAGAGAAGACACAAAATGTGGGCAACTGTGAGGATGCTATCCATCTGCAATAGACAAAATGTAACGTGAAGTGGAAAGAAAGAAAGATGCGTATTTGTTGAATGTTTTCTGTTGGTCACTGGGTGGTTTGGCCTTGTTTTCTTACTTAGTCCCCACAATAGTACCCAAAATGGCTATCAGCATCCTCATTTTACACACAGAAGAACTGATGATGGACAGGCTACGTGACTTTGTAGAAGTCACTCCTTAGAAATGAGAGTCAAACCCTTGTCTCTGTGGGTCAAATACTTTCTCCGGTGACGTTTCAGTGTTTTAAAGATGGAAGTTACTCCAGACTGCAAAGATAGACTAGATAAAATGGGAGACAAGGAGAGCAGGACAGATGGGGATCAAGGTCACGGAAAGTCTAGGGACCAGGGAGAACTCCTTGTGGCAATGGAGTTTCTGACAGCATCCCTTTGGTATGCTTGACCTTAAGGCAACCCAGGTCCCCTGCATTGGTAGAAGCTGGCTCAGAGCACTGTGCTGAGGGGAGCTGAACCCACAGCAGGAAAACTCAGACCTACAGCTAAGAGGGATCTTGAAGGGTTGGGTGCTGATCCTCGAGCAGGAATAGAATATATAATTTATGAAAATTAATCTGATAATAAAAAAGGCAAAGATGAGAATCTAAAAAATCATTCAGGAGATTATTGCCAAAGTTCAGAACTAATTAAGCACTATGACCTTGATTAAAAAGAAGTAACAGAAATAAGAGAGAATTGGGAGCATTTAGGGAGGCATTTGGAGGGAAGAATCTGTCTAATTTAATTGCTGATTGGATGTCTGAGACAAAACAGAAGTAATATGTTGGGAGTAAAAAAAAAATTCCAGTAAGCCTTTTCATCTATTTTCTCATTTTATCTTTATAACAGCCCTGTGAAATATATGCCATGAGCCCTATTCACAGATGAAAAAACTGAGGCTCAGGGAGGCTAAATGACTAGCACATATAGTTAGAGATGGAATTCAAGTTCAGTTACTTCTAATTCCAACATCGGGCTTCTTTACCCAGTGACTTGAGGACTGTAGGAGCTGCTTATAGAAGGGAAGGATGCATGGCAATTTAGTGGCCATGACGTTGCAGGGATTAACTAATTTAAACAACTATCTGGTTCCTTTAAAAAACAAAAGCCACATGCAATCCAAAAACAAAAACTAGAAAACAAGGCAGAGTGCTGAGTCACTCACCCCTGGAAGTCCGAGGGAGGTGATTATCAACAGCTCAAACAGGCATCGTGGGCTCCACTAGAAAAACCAGAGGCCAAGCAGGAAGGGACTGGCTTCGGAAAGGAGAAGGAAAACTGATGCAGGGAAGTTATTTCAGAGGACAGAGCAGGGCCAGACAGAACCGGAGAGGGCCAGACAGAGCGGGAGCCTGTTGTTCCGAAAGAAAAAAAAGGGACTCAAACTCTAAAAACTCCAGAGTTCCTTGAGCTATATATGCTGTCGCTCCGGAAACAGTAAAGTAATAGACACGTGGCCTGAAACCCTGATGCGCCATCACGTGGAAACAGGTTTGAGGGGAGATGGTGAAAATGGGGAGGAAGCCAGTGAAAAATCTCCAGATGGAAGTGTGAAGCTGAATGTGCAAGGGCCCCATCTGGCCTTAGAGGTTATTCTTTTTTTTTCTTAGTCTTCTCTCCTGGAGTGGCTTGTTTCATCTTGAAAGTCTGAGTCATTAATTTTCTTACTGATAAATGACCGCTTGGTGCTGAGTTAGTTCTCCCTTCCTGAAACTGCTGCACACCTGAACTGTCATGCTTGTTGAGCTACCCCCATCCAGGACGCTGGGATCATCTGGGCAGCTGCTGAGCCCCAGGCCCTGGCCAAGGGAGGACTTACGGGGCCCTGGTGATCGAGTATCATCCCATCCACCCCAAAATGAGAAGTCAGGAGGGGAAGTGGATGGGGAGGGTGACGTGAGGCCTGCTCATCCTTTGCACCCAGCTAACATCACTCCTACCTCCTCTGCTTTGGGGACTTAGCTAGGGATCTGGGGCATTTAGCTTCAAGGGAAAGGAGACAGCTGAAGTGTCCTCTGCAGTCCTTTAGCCTTGGGTGAGTGAGATGGGTGAACAATTGGACATGAAGACATTCATTTGAAAAAAAACTGGCCTGGCTGAGTTACCCGCCTTCCCCCATGACAGCTCCATTGCTGGCAGTGAACAGGGGAAGTCCAACTCCAGCCCGCTTCCGGCTCTGCCGCCCAACCCTGAGGGAAGAGGTCCATCAGAACGCAGCCTATCCTATGGTACACAGTCTCTTCTTGACCACACTAAGACTCTTAGGCAGAAATTAGCCTTTCCCTTTTTATAGAGCATTAAAAGTGATAGTATCAAAAAAGGGGGTCCATTTGCAGATGGAAGTAATGTAGAGGGAGAAAGACAGAGTACCGTGGAGCACAAAAGGAATCATCCCCTGTTTTTGATGTGAGTGTGAGAATGAGTAAGTGTGATGCCAAGGGTCCGAGAGAGGTTGGGTGTAGCATCAGATAGACTCGGGTCTGGACTGCAGCTCTTCACTTCAGATGACATTCAGAACCTCTCTGAAACTCATTCATACGAGGGGCAGAAGATATGCAGGATCACGGTGAGACTGAATCAGTGCCTGCAAAGCATCTGATACGGTACCGGGTGGTACGGAGTAAATCCTCAGCGAGGATTAGCCTCCTTTCCCTCCCTTCTGAGGCTCAGGATGAATAATGACGATTCCACGGAACCAAAGTCTATGCTCAGGGCTGGGTTGGAAAATCCTATATTTGTATTTAGATCAACAAGAATTATTAAGTGCCGGCCACATGGATGGTGAAACCAAAGCACAGCATGATAGAGCTGGCTCACGGTCATTAAACTGTAAGGCAGGACTCAAATTCAGTTTCCCCGAAGTTGCCTTGAAGGTTGGCTCTGGGTTCCTCATTCGCCAGCTCACCTTGTTAAGATCAGACAGTCTGTGTTTTTAATTAAAATCAAAATGCTTCCATTCCGTGAACATACCGCCTATCTCAGCAGCCATTAAGAGCACGGTGCCCCCTCCACCAGCCTCAATGAGATCGAGGAAGAGATACCCGCAGCTCCCGCTGTCCACCCCATCTCCCTTGGCTCCACAGCCTGGGAAGCCTGAGAACCAGGGTCCATTCTTAGGGACGCCAGCCAAGGAAGATGCACTCAGCTCGCCTGTGTGTGCAGAGAACCCGGACCTCTCGGACTACAGGCTGCCTTTGGTCCTCCAGATGCCATCTTCCTGCCCAGGACACACTGGGGGTAATGGGATGTGTGGATTCCATTCCTGGTAGTTCAACAGGTGCCTTCTGCATTTGCTCAATGAGGAAGGTAAGGACCTTCTGCAAAGACTGGAGCGAAAGGAGAAAGGCTCTCGTCTGCCATCTTTTTCATCACACACAGAACAAAGAGCCCTGTCTTACTTGAGTTCTTGTCTCTTTCCTACTCCTTACCAACTGACAGGTTCAACTGTCTACCTGCAAAAATGTCAAAATTTAGTGAGCTTAATTCTGTCTATGGGAAATTCTGATATTTGATGACTGTGGACTAGGACTCATGGGGACACAGAATCCACTCTGAATCAGACATGACATGTTATAGACTCCCTGAATTTCCTCTGAGAGAGCCCCGAACAAAAGACAGAGCTGGAAGAGGCCAAGGAACTGGGCAAACAGACAGCATTTCTGCTCCTGTGGTCTGTTAAGCAATAGGAAAACACCCTTTGGGGGTAACTGCTGACAAAAAGCCCCTCCTGTTCCACACTGAAGAGTGACTGGAGCAGAGGGAGGAAGCAAGCCAGCTTTTTGGTTTAGCTGGGGACCAGCTGGCTCATCTGACAGAGGCAGGGACCCAGGGCTGAGCTCTCCTTTGCCTACCGCTTGCATTCTGTGAGGGAAGCCATCAGAATGGGAGGTCACCCTATTGGCCAGACTTGTCTTGTGGGGCTTGGAGTGTGACAAAAGTGGCACGGAGTTCTTTTTTCAGGGTGGTCTCTGACGGCAACCAAGCAGCCAGGGAAAGTTGCGATGATAGAACATTAAAACAGAAACACATTTTTGGGGCTGAGGTTTCCATCTTGGGGTCCAAGCCCCCACCCAGTATGGAAGCCTTAGTACAAAGAAAACACTCTTTTGGATTCAGACTGCAAAGGCTCCCTCCCTGCTTTCTTTCCCAAACACAAAGGAAAGGTAAGCTCTGTGCTCCAGGATGGAGTTGGAAAGAGCGATTCCTTCCTTGAGAGAAGAGGAGATGGTTTCTGGAGGGTTTGTAGGAAAATGCCCTTTGCCTGAAGCCCTCGGCGACCAGGCTGGGCTATGCTGATTAAAGCTCCCTCTGGAATTGCAATAAACCCAGAACATAGGCGGGGGGCCACTGAGGGGTCTCAAGATTAGCCACTAAACTGATCGCTCTCTCTGGGATTGTGGCTGCTGTATTTTTGGAAACTGGGCACTTGAAAAAAATTTTTTTCTATTTTCTCATGGCTCTGCGTGAGGACCTCATTAATTTCCCGAAGTCTCGGCAGAAGAACAATTGCTCTAATTCCATCTGGTAAGGTTCTAAAGCTTGAAAATTTCTCATAGAATATGAAATAGATGGAAAGTGAATAGACACACTTACATATGACCTCTGTAATAGATGGGCCAGTATACATAATAGGCTACACCCCATAGGCAAACACGCACATATGTGTATGTAAATATTTTTTTTCCTTGCCTTCCTGCCCTTATCCTGGAATTCTTAGCAATTTGGCCTGTCCTTGCTTATTAATGATGTTTCCAGAGCAGAGCTCATTGGTGCATTTTCAGCAATGGGTTGATTAATAGGCGGGCACTGGGGAGCTCTTTGGGAGCCTGGGCATTGCTGGCTTGTTGACCTTGATGCTCCGGGGTAATCTAGCTTCAAACTGTGGAATCTCAGTTAGCATCATAAATTGTGGAGCCACTGGTTTTATTGCCCTTCTGCCTCCTGCTGGGAATGCTGTTTCTCTTTAATAACGGGGCTGAGCAGCAGCGACCAACACTCCCCCTCCTCCACGACTTGTTCCGCCGTCCACCCTTCTTCCCCACCGCCACTCTCCACGTCCCAGCCCTGGTCACCAAAGCAGACACACAGACACACACACACACACACACACACATGCATGCACATGTGCTCACAGGATCACACACGTTGATATACATCATACGATACATCATACGCATCCATGTACCTGTGTAGAAACTTATCACTCCCCGTTTTTCCAGCTTTAGGTCTTAGTAAGATGCACAACCCCCTCCACCCTTCCTCGGCACAGCTAAATCAGGCAGGGATTTTCAAAAGGCACTTTTCTAAACAGTAAAGTAAAATAGAAAGTAACGAATCCTAGAAAATACCAAGAGCAAAAAAATATATATATATATAGTATTGTTTTCAAAATAGAGATCTCTGGAATCTCAGTGAAAACAGAGAAGAGCCCAGCCGCCTTCTCAGTTCTGTTCTCCGAGCAAAGAGAACGCTCCTCAACTCCTCCTTTCCCCACTCCCTGGGCCTCCGCCTCCCGGAGCCATCCCGCTCCTTGGGCCTCGAGGACTAATCTCCACTCACAACCTGGCCCTGGAGCTGGACCCCAGGCAAGATCCCGTTTGCCTGGTGTCAGCCCCTCCCACTTCTAGATCCACCCTGCGCTGCCACCTAGAAAGCTCCAACTCCTGCTTCAGACCTCGGCTCAGCTGTCATTTTCTCAGGGAATCCCGCTGGGGAACTTCCTGTCTATCAAACCCCTCTCTTTACATCTGAGCGTCCGAGAGTACAGTTGTCCCTCGGTATCCACAGGGGAATTGGTTCTGGGACTCTGGGTGGATACCAAAATCCATGGATGCTCAAGTCTCATAAAAACGGCATAGTATTTGCATATAACCCATGCACATCCTCTCATATACTTTAAATCATCTCTAGATTCCTAATAATACCTAATACACTCTAAATGCTGTGTAAATAGTTGCTGGCACAGGACAAATTCAAGTTTTGCTTTTTGGAAATTTCTGAAATTGTTTTTCAAAATTTTTTTGATACTCAGTTAGTTGAACCTGCACATGTGAAACCCATGGATACGGAGGGTGGACTATATTACATTCCTTTTCCCTTTCACAGCAGCCTTCGTCACAGCTGTAAATGTATGTTTATTTGCAGAGGCATTTGGTTAATATCTGTCTCCAGAGCTGGAATGTAAACTCCTCCAGTGCAGGGATCCCACATCTGAGTGTATCGCCCTGAGATCCCCAGCATCTACCCCCTTACCAGGAATGTAGTTCGTAAAGAGCAAATGTTTGTTGATTGAATAAGCGACCCTTCTGTATTGCCTTACGTACATAGGAGAGGAGACTTCCCAAACCCAGCTCAAATGTCTAGGACAATGAACTGTTTCTATATCGTAGTACATGCTGTTGGTGCCCTGCTCAGGTCCTTTTTTACTGAGCAGGGGGCATCCATCTCTCAGCAGTACTAGATTTCAGTGACTTACAGCTGGACACGTCTCTAGAGAAGTAAGATCAGGAGACGTCTCACCTGGAAAAACCTGAGAAGCTACGTTCCCCCCAGAAGGTGGTCAGTGGCCAGTGGCCAACATAGGGTTAAGAACCTGGCCCCTTGACTCAAGGTGGGAACTCTGTGGTGTCATCCAGTCTGCAGAGCTGACTGTGGGATCAGGCTGAGACAAGCCTTCCGCTGAAACCGCATCTTAGCCTGGCGTCTCCCCATGCCCTGGGTAACTCCCCTCACTCCCTTGCGGATTTTACTTGAGAGCACTCCCCTAAGAACTTATTTGCACACGAATCTCTGTCTCAGGCACTGTTTCTAGTGGCCCTAAACTAAAACACATTCAAAATTCATAACCAGTGGGTTGATGGCAAACTGACTTTTTAGAAATAAAAACAAACAACAACAACTCTGATCTGTGAAATTTGCCAACTTCCATGGTGTAATTAAGTCCTATGCTGGCCGATCTCAAGCTACTGATGTGATGACACTGAACACAAAATTCGAAAGAGATGCACAAAATTGGCTTACGGGAGTCAGTACAAGCACGGCGTGCCATAGCTCATGATGCACAGGAAATAAAGGTTGCACACGACGTTGACATTATCAGCAGCACCATGTGCACTGTTAATTACGTGCTAGGCATCGTGCTGAATACTTTATATTTGTCTCAGTCCTTACAACTACTCCAGGAAGTTCATACTATTACTCCCATTTTACAGATGTGGAGACTGTGCCTCATAGAATCACATGATTTATCTAAGGTCACACTGCTCATAAATGCTACAGCTGGGATTCAGACTCAGACCTGACTCTAGAATCTTAAAGTATGACCCTATTTGGTGTCACCTACTGAAAGATAATGCTCTCTTCATGTGTATAGCACTTTATATTCTGCATAGTAACATTTTTATTATTCCTTAGCATATTTGATTATTTTAATAATGTAAAGTATTCAGGACAAACACAATTATTTTTGAGATGAGGACATTGAGGCTCATTGTGCTTTGTTCAAGGGTCCTGCGGAGCAGACCTAGAGCTGCTGATCATGGTTCTCTTGGTCCAGGTGTCTTTCCAGCAGACCCCATTCTTTCCTCTCCAGAATCTCAGCTGTCAGTGGCCACCTCACTACTTCGTGGATCTGAAATCTGTCCCACTTCATCCAGAGAAGGCCAGAACGCAAGGGGTTGGAGGGGATATCATTCATCAGTTCTCAGCAGATTAAGTGCCTACAGTTGTCGATTTAGAATGGAAACTCAAGTGAGGGAGAGATGACCAGGGTTCTGAAGGAGGTTTTGGTTAAACCAACCCCGTTTAGTTTAACACACAGTTACCAAGTACCTGCAGCACCGGCCAGGGAACTCCTAGGGAGCTTCTGAGCCTTTGCTCTGATGCAAAGCACTTAATGGAGAACACGGCACACGACAGGAAACTGACATGGCTAACTAGGTCCCTTCTCCTTCCTTGGTCCAAAATTGTTAGCAGATCCTGCTGGTGAATGACAAACACTTAGGCTAAGGTAGAATTGCGCACGTGGGACATCCAGACCCAGAGGTTTTTGGTTCACCCCTGAACGCCATCTTGTGGGCACTGGAAACTTTGCCAGGGTTTGGGAAGCCAGCCCAGCCATTGTGTGATTTGACTTAAAATTGGAATTGGATACCCTCTGTGGCTCTGGAAGGAAATCCAGAGATCATCCCAAAGTGTGGAAGCAGAGTTTCGGAATCAGGAGTAATGCAGTCTGCTCCCGGCACCACCACCGACACCCAGCGGTGGGTGAGACGCTGGCTGTGGTGCATTTACTTTTTAGTTCCCAGCACAGGCTCTGAAATCAGGCAGATCCGGGCTTGGTTTGGGCTCTGTGGTTGTGTTCTTGGCCAAGGCCCTGACCTCTCTCAGCCAAGTTTCCCCATTTGAAAAGTGGAGATAAGAGTAATGCTTATTTTTGGGGTGGGGGTGGTAATTAGGTTTGTTGTTTGTTTGTTTATTTATTTGTAATGGAGGTACTGAGGATCAAACCCAGGACCTTGTGCATGCTAAGCACTCACTCTACCCTGAGCTACACCCTTGCCCTAGTAGTACTTATTTTACTGCCTTCTTGAGAAAATACTATGAGATTGTGCATAATTAGTGATCTGTCCAATATTTGGCTCTCTACATGTATTCGTAAGTCATAGATATTATTATTATTGCTATTATCCCTTCCGTAGCCGGCTATTGTTTTCGGTCCTCTCTACCATCTGGATGGCTACATACCTGAAAATCTGAGTTACATTCTAGGAGATATTAACAGGTACCCTTTTATCGTCTTCTGTATGAGGGAGCCTCAGGACAGAAGTCACTTCTCTCAGAGGCTGGGCCTGTGGATAGGTCAGGTGGCGGTTTAGTGGGACAAGAAGCCAGTTACTGGGGACCCTGAACATTCAGCACCTGCAAGTCCATTGCCAGTGATCAGGAGGGTCTGATGAAGTCTCCAAACCTCATGTGTATTGAGTATTTGGTGTATTTAAGAGCATCAAGGCATGACTAAGGGGTGATCTCCTTCAAAGACCACCATTAACATTCCCACCGTTTGATAATCTGATGAAAGCTGTCTGTCCCCTATTCTGGGGACCAGAGGGAACTATATAGGGTTTTACATACACCATTTTACTTACAATTTCAGGCTAAACTCAGTGACAGACTTCATTATTAGGAACTTTACATTCAGTTGGCACTTACTGAGTACCTGCTGCGTGCCCAGCACTGTGCTGGTTCCAGTGGCGGACGCAGATAAAGTTGATGCTCTCAAAACACTTGCACCATATTCAGGCAGGAAATCGTGAACTTGATAGACTGCAGACCATGGCCAGAACTGAGCAGGGCCACACAGGAGGGGTCCTTTAAAGGGCTAAGGACCATCCAGAGGGGGAGAAAAGGTTCCTGCCTGGAGGTGGTGAGATCTGTAATCACCTGAGCCCTGCAAGGATATCCAGTTCTGGTACCATCTGGGTGAAGATATCATCCTGTGGCCAGCCTCCACTTCATAATTTCTATGAGTCTAAAAGATCCAAATCACCCTGGGCCCAACTTTCCTCCTCATCAAGCTTGCCCTGGATGTATCAGAGAGAGGGGGAGGGAGCTGGAATCTGTGGAAATCCTTCAGTGAGCCAAGCACCCTGGCAGACTTATACATACATACATATATACATAAATATACACATATGTATGCATACATATGTACATACATACATATAGTATGTATGTATGTATATTTTTTGCAGTGGGAATTATTATATCCACTCTACTGCTGATAAAACTAAGGCTCAGAGAGTTTGAAAAAGTCACTCAGAGTCAGAGGGAGCACAGTGGGGTTTGGTTCCAAATTCCCAGTTTTTTTCCATTACGCAGGGCTGGGAATGTAGGAAAAACATCTCAGTGTGGATGCAAGTTGAAGATCAATGTCCCTGCTCTCAAATAACTCACAGTCAAATAGAAAGATTCTCAACCCTTTAGAAGGAAGGGCCTGATGTGGAAATCACCATGTAACTGAGAATCTCTCCAGAAAAAAACTGGAGCCCATGCGTAAAGTTTCAGAGGAATAATTACACCCACCCCCCATTCCTGATCCTCTGCAAAGACTCTGCACTCAAAATACCCTGGAAGCAGATTCTTTAGTAATTCCAAGGTACCCCTGTCCTGTAAAGGAAATGGTACCCAGGACTCTTTTGGAACCCGTGTGAAAGGAAGTGTGTGCCAGTTGTAGAAACCACCCGTTCCATGCTGGCTGCTGTCTCAGAGCTGAGGAGGATGCTGTGCAGGACAATTAATCAAAAGGACTCAGGCCATTCAGCCAGGCTCCAGGCTGACTTCTGAGTCACCGCACAGCAGAGCAGCCACCGCGAAGGGCTACGGGTCCCTTCTGTGTAGTCAAAGCCAACCTCCAGGAGCTTTTCTGGGCAAGTTGAAGATGGTGTGCAATTCCCTTTGTATGAGAGATCTGTTTGGGAGGCATGCAGGACAGTGAAATCCTACAGTGTGCAGAGTATTTCCTTATCCATTTCCAAGCTAAATCAGAAAGGTATTTCTCGGAGTTGGCAGAGTTGCTAAGAGATTTTATATATATATACTTAGAGTTAAGTGTTACAGGGACTTTTGGGGTGCTGGCATGTTCTATTTCTGCATCTGGGAGCTGGTTACATGAATGTGTTCAGTTTGTGAAAATTCAGCGAGCCATACTCTCATGTATGCATATTATGCTTTTCTATGTGTTTATTATACTTTTATATATACGTATACTATATGTATACATATTTCTATATATATATTACAATGTTTTTAAAAAGAATGAAGCAAGTGATCTAAAACTTGAACTTTTACAGGGAAAACAATGTCATTATCTAACATAATTTAATCAAAGTCACAGCCAAACGCCTGTCATATGAATGTAAAGATTCTGTGAAACAAGACCAGGACACTGTGACACATGTTAATACACTGAGTTGGGAGATGCAGTGGGATGTGCTAACTCCCAATGCATGCGACAGGAGGACACTGGGCTCTCTCTGGTGTCTTGCATGACTGCAGCCCCTGTCCCTCTCTGGGACCCTACCTCCCAGCTCCTGATTCTGCCCTGCGGAGTCCTGGTTGCCGTGAGCTACAAGGTCAGATTCATTAATCCTGACCTGAGCAATCTTGCAGGCCCACCAGGTTGTGGAATGTGAAAGGAGTCTGCTGCCAGGTTCTTGGCATCGTTTGCACTTGGGTGTTGGTGTGCAGCCTGCAAATCCCACCATCGCCTACATTTCTGATGGGCTCCATCCATCCACAGGTGCTTCAATGTCCTGTTAGAGCCTGCCCCGCCCACCTCTTGACCATCTCTGTCTAGTAAGGGTCTGGATTCAGCTCCTTTACCTGCTTGCTCTGATTGCCCCGATTCCAAATTCCACATCCTTTCCATACGCACTGGACTTTATACATGAGGTATCAGCTGGACACACAACACAGTGGCTTTTGTCCTTGACACTCTCCGTTTCATTCCCCTCAAAGCTCTAACTTATGTACATGCCTTGATCGGCTGGACCACCAGCACCATTTCATCCCTTCCTTCCCTCCCTGGCAGCTCCTGCTGTTTGGCATCTGAGTTATGAGATCCTACATCCCTACGCTTTAGAGAAGCTGCTGGCTTTAGAAATAACTAGTTCTATACAAAATAGATAAAGAACAAAGACCTAATGTTTAGCACAGGGAATTATATTCAATAGCTTGTAAGAGCCTATAATGAAAAAGAATATGAAAAAGAATATATATATGTATATGTAAATATAAAATTGAATCACTATGCTGTATACCAGAAACTAACACAACATTGTAAATTAACTATACTTCAATTAAAACAAAAAAGAGAGAAGAAGTTCTGACTGAACTACAGGAGGAACAGAGCCTGAGTCAGAGCTGAGGTCCTAGGTCAGCAGCAGCATTACGTGAACACAGGAGAGACGGCAGGAGCCCTGCACCCCTGCACGGAGGAAATGCAATCCCCGGGAAGGGAGCACGTGCAGGCTGCTGGCCAGGCCACCTGAGACTCAACCAGGCTGCTCTGTCTGTTGAGGGCAGGGGAGAAGGTGGGACATAATGACACACAGTGATGTGTCTCTTTGCCTTTCACTCTCTGTCACTGTGAACCCCCCCCCCACACACACACACCTGGTTTAGTCTCCTACGCATTTCTTTCTTTATTCACTTTCCAAAGGATTTCAGGAAGTTAACTCTCCATGTGTCATGGGTCATGTGGATCCAAAATGCCCCTCAAAGACCCCACAGAGCATAATTTCTGAAAATAGATCTAGAAGACACAGTTCTCCAAGACCAGGGTCAGGTAGAGAAGGGCAAGTATGTTGCAGGATGTCAATAAATCTGCAAGACCTCTGACAGTATTTAGCCTCTCTGAACCCATTTCCTCCTCATCTGCAAATGGTGATAAAGATCACAGCCGTGCCTGATTCTCCGTGGTGAGGCCCAGAGATGAAGGGAGAGAGCTCTAAAGTAAGGACTTGTTATGAGCAGAATGTGATCAACTTTGAGGAAATGAGACGCGGCAGGATGGCAGGAGCCTCATGATACTGGGAGTGTCTCACAGTCTAGCTTTGTAAATTGCTCTCACAACACGCATGTCACCAAACCCGTGTAACTCTCAGCTGCTGGTGAATGTCTTTGCTTTTCGCTGTGAGGACACGATCCTGTTTATTCCACCCTTCTCTAATTTCTCTATATTCCTTGCAGAATCCTGCATCTCTTACTTTTCTGGCTTTTTTCTCAGTATCCATCATTTCAACCTTTTCTCTGAAAAAATTTAGCATTATCCAGAGTTCTATTCTTAACCTTCTATGGTTTCTCTCTCCTTTTGCTTATCTGGGTGGTCTTACTGCCCTTGGTCAAACTCCTGATAACACTCAGATTCATTACACACCCCATTCTCTCCCCCAGTTCCAGGCCCGAGTGTCTTCCTGTCAACCTCTTCTGTTACCCTTGTGCGCCCCTGACTGACCTGGTGAACTTCCCCTGCCACACTGTTCTTCGCCCTTGTCTTCTGTATCTGACTGTACACCATTGCCCACTCATCTGCCCACGCCAGACCGACTGGCTGAAAAATAAGCACCCTTGAGGACAGCAACCACATCGGTCCCTTTTCACTGTGGAACCTCAGTGCCTGGCACATGATAGGGGCTCAGCAAAATTCTTTTTTTAACATTTTCTTATGTAAAAGATTTATTATCTCCTTCTGCTTCATTCTCTATTTAATAATCAAATAATCAAATAATATGAATTAAATCAATAAATAGAGGTTGGCATAGCGCGTGTAACATGTAGCAAACATGAGTGCATTCTGGGTATTGGGCGTCAGGCCCTGATGAGCACTTTATATATTTATATTGCACACACATATATACAATGTAAATATACAGACATACACACAAGTATATCTAGATATGTGCGTATAAATGCAGTGCATATATGTTATAGATTCATATATATGTATACATGTATGATTTACATATATCATCCTTAGATATGTAATTTACCATTTTACAGATGAAGTAACTGATTTTATCTGTTGTTACAGGTAACAAATGGCAGAGCTGCATCTGTACTCTGTTTTTAACTGGTTTACAAATACTAGTTCATTTCATCCTTATAACAACTTTTTGTGTCAGAGGCTGCTACTCTCCTCCTTTGTAACTGGGGAGCTGAGGTGGAGTGACGTTCAGTGCCCGGCTCAGGGTACTGGCTGGTAAAGCGGAGCCCAGGCTTCCTGTCCATGCTGTCCTATTCCTGAGTCGGTGCTGTGCAGTCTTTGAAAATTACAAAGTCCGCGTCATAACTACTCTGTTACAACACCTCCACACCCACCCAAGCGCAAGCTCCCTGGATGTTACTCCTTGAGTGTCTTCCAGTTTGTCTTTTTCATCAGGCAGAGTGTATACAGCATAAATCAGTGCTGTATGTGGAATAAGGGAATGAATGGGTGAAAAAAAGTAAGTAGATAAAAGTTCACATTGGCTTAAACTCCTTCGCGGGCCTCCTCTTTCCACTTTTATTTTTTTCTAAAAGGCATTCTTTCTCCTGCTTGATGTTTTGTGTAGTTCAGTGCTGCTTCCCAAAGATGGTCATCCTTATGCCTTCAGGCCTTCTCATCCGTTATCGTTTTCCCTTTGAGCAGCTGATTGGAAAGGATCCGTTTGCTCGTACAGGTCATTTCTGTCTAGTGGCGAGGCCAAGTGTTTCATCCCGTGGGAATGCATCTTCATTTTTATAATGGAAGTCAGTGGGAGTTAATAAAGGGAATGGAAAAAGCACACCGCTGCCAACTGCTTAAGTGTGTATCCATTCCATCCCGAGAGCCCCACCTGTCCTCACCGCGTGCCTCTGGGGGAGTCCTCCGAGCAGCTGGGTAGACATTACAGGACAAAGTGGCTGTGTGGCTGCTTGGTCTGAGGGTGTCATGATCCTGGGAAAACGGTGCTTGCAGGATGTATCACAGCCCTCGATTCTGCAAAGCGACTACTGGTGGTCTTGGAAGCTGTACCCTCAGTCGTCCTCTTGATCTCACCCCAAGACCCTTGCAAGGCTGGAATTCACAATTTCTTTCTGTCCAAATGAATTCACAGCCACTGCCATGCTCTGGAGCCAACTCACTCAACACGTGTTTGTGAACTTCCATCGTGCGGGGTGAGAGGCAAGATGCCATTGAAAATATGGAGCCTGGGTTAGAGCCAATCTCCTTGGGGTCTCAATTCTAGCGCCGAGGAATTGAAGAGAGTTACTGAGTCCCTCCTTGCTCCCATACCTTCATCTGTGAAGACTAGTAATGATAGTAATGAAGTAGTAATGGTACCTTCCTCATGTGGCTTTTGGGAGAATTAAATGAGATAAGGCTCTTAATGCTTGACAGAAGGTACGTGCTCCCTAGGTATCACCTGTGAAGATGATGGTGCTCACAGTGGTGATGAGGATGCTGTCATGGAAAATATGAAGCTAACTCATAGTCCCTTTTCCCCGAGACATTCACAAGCCAGTTGGGGCTCTAGCTAATGCCTCAGAAAGTCCTGTGAGAGAAAGGTATAAATAACAGGTACAAGAGGCTGGCTGGCAGAAAGCATTCCTGCCTAACATTCTTCAAAGAAATACTAATATCTAAGCTGGGCCCTTGAAATGTGTAGGCTTTGGGGATGTGAGGACAGACTGGTAGAACCAATGTCGAAACAAAATCAAATCTGGCAATAACTCCTTCTGAAAAACTGAGACATTTTCAGGTTGTCTTGGCTGCACGTTCTGTCATGAAAAATTGTGATTAGGATTTTACATTAATGTAGCACATTTATTTTTAGAGGCTCCAGCGATATTATTAAAAACTAAAACCTTCAATTTTAATGTTGCTCTGTCTTACAAAATACGTGCACCTTTTCTCCCAAGGAGCTCTCTGACTCGCATGCAAGTTAGTGGGCTGTTTGGACTAACTGTGAAATCTCAAATTATTCAGATATTAAAAATTAAAAATAAGTTTTAAGAAATCTTTCAAAAGTAGAGCATGTTGGAAAAGCCTTGGTAAGAAAGAAACACCAATTATGTTTAGAACTACCAGGGAGTTGGAGAGAAAAACATTTCAGGAAAAAATGTTAAGATGAAGGGGATGTTGAATATGCTGTCAAGGAATCCTTGGACCATCGTCCACTTTGGAGGCAAACAGCTAATGACAAACCAAGCAGTGGAGAAGAATGTCCGTTGAAAACTGTGCCAAAGACACTTCCCAGTGCCCAGCGCTGACACTATGAACCCTGGATCCTCAGAGCTCTGTGCTAACAGGATGCTGTGTGCCATGTATGACGTGCAGATCACGCCCCATGATTACCTGTGACACCCTCTTTAGGGGAGTGTTGTCGATACCCTTTCCTACTGTCAGTAAGAAGCAGACTCTGCTCGTTTGGGACACACTAGCATCCTGTGAGTTTTACACCACTAATTGTGCAGAAGTACTTGATCCTAGCAGCCTGAGGCAGAGGAAACATGGTGATTACAGTCTAAAATAGCCCCTCCCCCAGCCCCTCGCTGCTGCCCACTTACGCTGCATCTCACCACCTTGCTTGGTGTATCAACTGCTTCTCCCTCCCTGAAAGTATTAGTTTGAGAGGCTGACTGTTTATTACCCCTCTCCTCCACGGACTGTAGCTTTTGGTGTCCTTAACCCTTTATAACAGAGGGTTGGATGCATCATAGACCCTTAACAAAAATTGAATGGATGGATGGGTGAATAAATGGGTAACTGCCACGGTATCTTCCCTGGTTAAGGTCCTATTAACTCCAGCTGCTCTACTGCAATAGCATTATTTGTAGTGACCTCTGACTTATTTTTCAAATCTGTGAAAACTTTTTCATTGAAATATATTCAGAAAAGTGTATGTACCATAAGTGCACTTTTTCCAGTGCAACGTTTTTTTTCCACAAACTGAACAAAACTATGAAACCAGTTCCCAGATCAAGGAAAAGAAAATGACCAGCATCCCCGAAGCCCCCTTGCTGCCCTCTTCCAAACCGACACTGCCCTCAACCAAGCCTAATCATTGTACCTAATAGTAAATCCTAGTTTTGCCTGTTTTTGTACTTTTTAGGCATCGACTTGTTCAACATGTTCTTTTTGAGTTTGCCTTCTTTCATTCAACATTATAAGATTTACCCATATTGTTGAGCACAGGCACAGGAGCATTCAGCTGTAGAGTCACCTACTGTGTGAACATATGGTGATTTATCTACAAGGTATTGCCCATCTGGGTAGCTTCCAGCTCGGGGCTGTGATGAACTGTGCTGCCATAAGCAGTCTCGTATGTGACTCTGGGTGCCCACATGGGCACGTAGGGGCTGGGCATCTATCTGGGACTGGGATCGCTGGGTCATGGGGCCCGCAGATGTTCAGTGTGATGGCTATTGCCAGGAAGTTTTACAAAGTGGTTGTACCAACTGATACTTGCAGTCATTGTAGTGCACGAGAGTTTTGGTTACTCTACGTCCTTGAAAACACTTACTTTTTTTTTTTTTTTAATCTTTTTTATTTTATTGCAGTAGCTCTTTAGCTGCTGCTTCTACATACAGTCTCATGCCCTATTACATATGATACCTTCTCCTCCTGGCCTCCAGAGGGATTTGATGAAGTCAATACCTGCTACAGACTCTTCAGTAAACTTACTAAGTAGGGTTGCAAACCCAAAGCCCTCAGCGGTACGTGGGAAGGGGCTCAGCAGAAGGTAACATGGCATGGTGGGTTCTGTGGCTAAACAGGCAGTGTGTGTGCCATATTTGACACAAATTTTAAACATACTGACCTCATTAGATCAGGTTTGTCAGGTGGCAATGTGTTTAAAAACTGTAATTTCTAGAAAAATGTCCAAACTTCACCCAGGTTTCAAAGTCTCTTCTGATCCCTGAGTTGTGTGTGTGTGTGTGTGTGTGTGTTTTCCCATTCAACTTTTTGCAGCCATTCTTCCTCACATACCCTTTACTTTTGCCGGCGTCCACACTCCAGCCTCTCCTGCATCGGTCTTGTGTGTTCACACCTCCGTGCCCTTGAACATCCTGTCCCCTTACTCCGGGGTGCTCTTTGCCTGCTGGGCACTTTCAGAGCCCTGCTCAGGTGACCCACTGGAGCCTTCCTAATCCTGGTAGGAAGAGCTAATCCATCTCACTCCATTTCCCCCAGAACTTTGTTCTCAACTCTATTACCTACTCACCCCTTGGTTCTGAAATCATTTGTTTACTTGCCTGCCTTCCAAGTTAGAACTTGAGCAGTAGGACTTAGGTGACCAGGATTGAGTGTAAGTCATAATTACATCTCAAGGGCCTAGCATAATCCTAGGATCTAGTAGATGCTCAATAAATACCTATTGAATGAGTACATGAATGAGTGAGAGGGGTGGGAATGGCATCCTGGACCTCAGATAGATGACGGTGATGCTAGGAAAATGCCATTTACTGTGTCTGATGGTATCATATGTACTAAAAATACAAAATACAAAAAGCTGCTTGGTAAAATTGGGAAAGAGGTCATGGAGGAGCACCATTGGATTAAGAAGAGACTATAGGAAAAAATGCTTGAATAGTAGGACTTTTTAAACTGAGGGTATTAATAACAATTGGACTAGTTCTAGGCTTTGTTATTGGGATTGCATGTATTATGGTCTTTAATTATCATAATAATTCTACAAGAAATCATTCCCATTATACAGATGGTGAAATTGAGCACAGAGAAGTTAAGTGAATTTCTCAAGGATGCACAGCGGTGGAAACAAGATTCAAATCCAAAATGTCCGATTTGTCTCAGTGTCTAAACCATCTAGCACATTGCCTCTAAATTATGTGTATTTCTCCCAATAATCCAGTAACATAGGCAGAGTGAGACCTCACCCACTTTTCCAGGTGAGAAACTGAGCACTCATGGGTTTGTGTAACTTAATCATGATCATATAGCAATTTAGTGACAGAGCTGGTATCCTCCAAATCCAGCATTCTTTCCACTATTCCAAAAGCTAGATGAGCTTTGAAGGGGCTGAGTGGCAGCTTCACAAAGGAATCTCATAACTTCTTCATTGTCCACAGAAGAGTCAGCAGAACTGGTCATGTCAGCACTGAGGCCAGAAGAGGAACAAATTAGGAATTGTGGGCCTGGAGCGGGGCCCCTCCTCAGGTCCCCTCCAGGGATCTCCAACATTTCCCAGGGCCTGACCACTGCAGGCACTGCGCCAAGCAAAGCCAAAGGTTTAGTCTATGAGATGCCTTTTGGGAATCCCTCTCTGGGGCAGACATTTCAAAACAAATCCAAATCATTGTGTTGGATGCAACCCCAGGAGAGATGAAGGTCGTGTTATGGTTCCCATCTGTCTGGGTGCCTATTTAGAACATAGCAATGTCATACTCACACAACATACGCACATTTGAAAAATTATGACTGCCAGCAATTTTTGCTTGAAGAAAAACAAGTTTTGGAGTTGGAGAATTTGTCATTGTCTGAAACTGATTTGAGTAGCAACTCAGATGGTTCTAACAAGAAAGTCTAGCATGACCACAAGTGGATGCCTAGCTTTGCTGTATTTTCCATCACAGGAACAGTTTTCTTTGATTATTCATGAGGTTTAACATTTCTTCATCTTTGTTTAGTGGTTACATATTTAGTAAACATTCCTTTTGTTCTTGTCATTTGCCTTTCTACCTATTAGGGTGTTGTGTTTTTCTCACTGATCTATAAGGCTACTTAAATAAGTATTCCATTGTGGAATATTATGCACTCAATAAAATGATGTTAAATGGGATTTTGTTTTTAAGGATGTAAAGCATGGCTTGTGATGTTAAGTAAAAAAAGAAATATGGTTAAGTTGTATCTAAAATATAATCTTATGTAAAAAACATGAAAAGACATCCTCTCTTCCAAATAAATAGAAGTTTCAGAAGAATATCTACTGAAATGTCAAGAGATTTATTTTGGTTGTTAGGATTATTGGTGATCTTGATTTATTTTCTTCTATTTCCTATATTTTGTTGTATGTGCTAGTTATCAATTTATGCCTCTTGGCTACACATGCACACTTCATTGCCCCACTAGTGACACAGGCATGCCGTTCCTCCATCAGCCAACACAATGGTAAAATGTGTCAGTAGAGGGCGCTGGAGAGACACTGGACTAGAAAGGGGCTGTTCTATCCTGGTTTTGGTACGGAGTCTCGCTTCCCTCGTGAGAGGCAGCCTAGGGGACACCCAATGACACTCACCACTGGGGGCATGATGTTTTACCATGGGCTGCTTCCCCTAGCACCCCAGAGGTGCCCACTTCGGGAAACTTCACATGGGCCAAAGCAGCACCATTGTGAACCAGATCAGGATTCCACTCTGGGAAGTCTTCCAGATTTGTCCCTTTCTTGCCTCAGCCCTAGAGCTAGTGGCTGCTTCCTACTCTGCTACTTCTATAGTCTTTGGAGTTCTCTTTACCCCTTAGTAGTATAATCCCATGTTATAGTCAATAATTCTTTGTATTAAACTTTTCCTGGTCGAATTATTACATGGTTTTTGTCTCCTGTTTAGACCCTGACTGACTGAGATGTTGCTTTTTGCACATTTTCTGGAATTCTCATCATATTCAGTAAACAATTAATGTTTTACCCTTGATTAAGATAACCAATCTGATAGATACGTGTAAATAATATATATAATATACACACAGACATAGATACATATATACTAGTGTATATATAAACAGAGACATATATGTATGTGTGTCCCCTAACATAAAACTTTTTTTAATTTGTTTGGAACAAAGTCCTCTTTTTATTGTAATAGACAACAGGATGGTAAAATACAGGGTACCTCGCTTTACTGTGCTTCACTTTATTGTGCTTTGCAGATACTGTGTTTTTTACAAACTGAAGGTTTGTGACAACTCTGTGTCCAGCAAGTCTATTGGTGTAATTTTTCCAACAATATTTGCTCACTTTGTGTCTCTGTCTCACATTTTGGTAAGTCCCATAACATTTTAAACTTTCTCATCATTATTATATTTGTTAAGATGATCAGTGATCTTTGATGTTACTATCGTTAATTGTTTTGGGGTGCCGTGAACTGTACCCATATAAGACGGCAAATTTAATTGGTAAATGTTATGTGTTCTGACTGTTCCGCCAATCGGCCATTTCCCCATGTCTCTCCTGCTCCCCGGGCGTCACTACTCCCCGAGACACAGCAATAATGGAGTTAAGACGACTACCGACCCTGTGACGCCTCTAAGCGAAAGGAAAAGTTGCACGTCTCTCACTTTAAATCAGAAGCTAGAAGTGATTAAACTTAGCGAGGAAGGCAGGTTGAAGGCCGAGACAGGCTGAAAGCTAGGCCTCTTGCTTGCAGTTAGCCAATCTGTGAATGCAAAAGAAAATTTCTTGAAGGAAATTAAAGGTGCTGCTACTGAAGTGAACACACCGATGATCAGAAAGTTGAAACAGCCTTACTGCTGATATGGAGAGAGTTTTAGTGGCCTGGGTCGAAAATCAAACCAACCACAACATTCCCTTAAGCCAAAGCCTCATCTAGAGCCAAGCCCAACTCTCTTCAATTCTGTGAAGGCCAAGGGGGGTGAGGAAGCTGCAGAAGGGAAGTTTGAAGCCAGCAGAAGTCGGTTTCTGAGGTTTAAAACAGAAGCCATCTCCGTAACACGGAAGTCCAAGGTGAAGCAAATGCTGACGCAGGAGCTGCGGCAGGTCACCCAGAAGATCTAGCTCAGACAATTCACGAAGGTGGCGACACTAAACAACAGATTTTCAGTGTCGATGAAACAGCCTCCCATTGGAAGATGCTATTTAGGACTTTCATAGCTAGAGAGGAGAAGTCAATGCCTGGCTTCGAAGCTTCAGAGGACAGGCTGACTCTCCTGTTAGGGGCTAATGCAGCTGGTGACTTCAAGTTGAAGCCAACGCTCATTTATCTATCATTTGGAAAATCCTAGGACCCTTAAAAAATTATGCTAAATCTATTCTGCCAATGCTCTATAAATGGAAAAACAAAGCCTGGATGTTTATAACATCGTTTCCTGAATATTTTAAGACCACTGTTCAGACCCACTGCTCAGGAGAAAAAAAAAGATTCTTTAAAAAAATATTAGTGCTCAATGACAATGCACCTGGTCACCCAAGTGCTCTGATGGAGATGTAAAATGAAATTAATGTTGTTTTCATGCCTGCTAACATAACATCCACTCTGCAGCCCATGGATCAAGGAGTCATTTGGATATTCAAGCCTTATTACTTAAGAAAGACATTTTGTAAGACTATAGCTGCCATACATGGTGATTCCTCAGATGGATCTGGGCAAAGTCGATTGAAAACCTGGAAAATATTCACCATTTCAGATGTCATTAAGAACATTCAAGATTCATGGGGAAGAAGTCAAAATACGAACATTAACAAAAGTTTGGAAGAAGTTGATTCCAACCCTTATGGGTGACTTGGAGGGGTTCAAGACTTCAGTGTGGGAAGCAACTGCAGCTGTGGTGGAAACAGCAAGAGAACTAGAATTAGAAGTGGAGCCTGAAGATGGGACTGAACTGCTACAATCTCATAATAAAACCTGAATGGATGAAGAGTTGCTTCTTATGGATGAGCAAAGAAAGTGGTTTCTTGAGATGGAAACTGCTGGTAAAGATGCTCTGAAGATTGTTGAAATGACAACAAAAGATTCTGAGTATTACATAAACTAACTTGAGAAAGCAGTAGCAGAGTTTGAGAGTATTGATTCCAATTTGGAAAGAAGTTCTACTGTGGGTAAAATTCTATCAAACAGCATTGCATGCTACAGAGAAACTGGTCGTGAAAGGAAGACTCACTCGATATGGTAAATTTCATCGTTGTCTTATTTCAGAACTCGCCACAGCCTCCCCAGCCTTCAGCAACCACTACCTTGGTAAGTCAGCAGCCTTCAACATCGAGGCAAGACCCTCCACCAGCAAAAGACTATATAATTCATTGAAGGTTAAGATGATGGTTAGCAATTTTTAGCAATAAAATATTCTTTAATTAAGGTACATAGATTTTTTAGAATAATGCAATTGCACACTAAACAGACTACAGTCTAGTATAATTGTAACTTTTATATGCACTGGGAAACCAAAAAAATTCATCTCATTAGCTTTATTGCAATATTTGCTTTATTGCAGTGGTCTGGAACCAAACCTGCAATATTTTCAAGGTATGCCTGTAAATAATAATAATTTCTTTCATAAACCATTCAGCACTTGTAACTAATTTTGGTATAGCACTCTTATGGCTATAATGATAAGTGGTGCTTTTCTTTGGGGGGACTAATTTGTCAGGTTTTGCCGTGAAGGTTCCACTTACTTTATTGAGTTTGTAGTTTTCTATCAGTTTCTATGTCCTGGGGAAATGAATAGGCTGTAGAGATCCCCTCTATGGAAGTTTTAAAGAGCTCACCACTAAAACCACCTGGGTTCTGAGATGTCTGGGGAAGTCATTTTTCTTCTCTGGTTGTCGGCATGACTCTTCATCAAGCCAAAGAGGGAACCACACGGTGACTCAGGGCCATGAAGAGTTGTCAGGAAGCTCAACTCAGACTCTGATTGATATCCAATGAAAAGTAATGGAAATCCAAGTTTTGTCTGTTGTTGAAGGACCCTCCTCTTCAACAGCAATGCTTTTTGGTACCACCGTGAAGGAGTCAGAAGAGATGCAGTCATAAAAAGGCCTGAACTTAACCTTGAGTAGTTAGCAGTCCAGCTGAAGACAAAGGAGATACTCTGCTTTCACAAGCCAAGCAGAGTGGTAGATGGTTTCTATCTAATTTCTCATTTAACTCTCAACCAGTCATGAGAAGGATGGGTTACTGTTTCGTCTTTGCAGAAGAGAAGGTGCAGTTTCACAGGTAAAGGAACTTGTCCAAAATCATTCAATTAGCAAATGATAGCCACGAGCTATAAACGTAGGTCTACTGACTCCAAATCTCTTATGGTTCCCCCTAAAATATCATGTTTCATAAACATAACATTACCAAGCAAATCACCTGTTTAAGTAACGGATGAAGGACTTAGAAAGCTGGAGGAACACGAAGTGAGCTGGGAAGGGTTCACGGAAGAGGCAAAGTGGTTGCTCGCCTCTGCCTTCCCGGAGTATCATTTTCTTGTTTTGTTAATTTGACAGCTCATCATGTGCTCTTTGGGACACCGCTTGGGCTGGTGTCCTGGGCAGTCATTTCTACCTGATAGTGCGAGTTAGCTGCTATTTCATCCCCCAACAATGAGGTCATCAGCACCACGGACTTGAACCCACGTCTTTAGGCTCCAAGTCTAGCACTCCCTCCACCCACGTAAATTCTGCCTGAGGGTCAGAATCGGAAAGGGCTGGATTTCTTGGAAATATTAGAGAGTCTTTTTCCAGCCAGAAGATACTGGGATAACATTACTTTACATTTGTACTGAAATTCCCTCTTATCTTGAGAAGATTGGCTTCAGCCTTCACTCTGCCACTAATTTACTATGTGATCTTAGGCAAGTCATTTCTCTTTTAGGGGCTTCAACTTCTAGATTTGGAAGTGATGGATTTGATGTTTATGGTCTATAAGTCTTTTTTCTAGTAGCAGCCTTGAATTTTTCTGGTAAATTCCTTGATCTAGGGACATGCAGAATTAGGAGAATTGAGAGGGCCTCCCACCCCACCACTCCATCACCCCACTCCCTCATCACCCCACTCCCTCATCATCCCACTCCCCCTTGCAGGTCATAAGGGTTGCATTGTCTATAGACAATTTAAAAGCAATCATAAAACTAACTAAAAGCCACCTTCTTTTTCAAGTCTAAACAATGTTAGTAATCAAAACTTATCTCCACTGGGACAGACAGCCTCCTCCCCTACCATTTGATAAAAGTCATTGCTGTATTCACACAGCACACAGCTACTGCAGCTAGACATTGTTAAGCCCTGTCTTAGAAGTGATGGGTTGACACACAAAAAAGGCAACTGTCAGAACTCATGTCCTGCAGACGGTGGCTTGGATTCCTAATTTTTAATCCAGGGCTCTTTCTCCCAAGACATATCCTTTGTGAACTGATGATGACAATGACCTTGCCAGGACAGGCAGAGGGAAATCTCCTGGCCTAGAGGATAGCATTTCCTGGCTCTTCCAATAGAAAAGTCTAGTGGTGGGGTCTGGTTTTATAATTTTCAAAAGGCACTTGAACGTAGCATCAGTGCAAACACTCTCAGTTCCATCAGAAAAAATCAAATAGTTACCTAGGCTTCAGACACAAGCAATCTGGGCTCACATTCCAAACCTGGCACATAAACATCAGGTAAACCAGGGTAACCTCTGGGAAGTGGGGACTAGGTTACTTTGAGCAAAATGTTATCAAAAGGCGTGGATAGACAATTTTCATTAACTCTCTAGTTCAGTGCCTGGCCCAGAGTAACACATGTTCGTTTTCTGTTTTTGATGCCGTGGTTAAAATAAACAGCCAGCTGGGTCCAAGTATTCGAGTGCCTGGAGGGTGAAGGACCCTCTTGCCCCAGGGTTCAGAGGGTGGGAGCCCTCGGCCTCTGCAGTTCTCTGCCTCCGTAATTCAACCCACGTGGGTAAGCTGGTGTGTGGATCCGCGCTGTGCTGAGGCTGCAGAGTGAGCAAGCTGAGAGAGGCCAGCTACAATTTTAGCTCCAGTGTGGAATTTCCTGGTTTTGGGGGGTCTGGAGTCCGAACCTTCTCTGGTGCTGGTGCTGCTTTTGCTGCCAGAACCGGGCGGTAGACACAGTTTATTTCCACCCGACCGCCCAGGGTGAGGCAGGAGCCCTCCACCCGGGCCCTCGAGCACTCGGTGCTGGCCAGGGCCTCCTGAACAAGTTCCAGCAGCTCCTTCCTGTGCAAACGCATGTGGGCTCAGACAATCACATTGCTCAGTCAGGCCTGGGTGGAGAACTGTTTGTCTCTGCCTGGAGAGGAGGAGGCAGGGCTCGCAGCTTCCCTAATAAAATGTTAGTTACCCTGCCCCTGGGTCCTGAAATCCAGTTAAAGAAATTGTGGCTTTCATGTACCTCGGTTCGTACCCGAATGGAAAAGGCCTCGTGGTTCCTGAATGACTTATGGTCCCAAGGTTGCAAGAAATAGAACCCACATCAGGCTAATGGCAGCAAATTTTAAAAATGTTTTTGGAAGTACATAGTTCAGAGAGGGAAAGGAAAGACTGAACTTCCCAAACTTGAGGACAGAAATCAGGAGAGCTTGAGGGATCTCAGCAACAAGAATGTATGCAAAATCTCAAAAAGTGCCTCTAGAAAGACTCAGTTCCAATGATTCATGACTTTTCATACTTGGCTTAAGATTCAAAATTCACTTAGAGAGAGTCCAATGGGCCAGGATAAAGAAGTGACAACTCCTCAATTTTGCATGTCCTAAAATGTAATTTGATTGGTGGTTGTGCTTCTGATGGTTAAACCCTTGGAACCAACTCACAGTAACCAAACTCATGTATGATGGATTTATAAACCAGAAAACACTGAACCAGATTACAGAGTCATTTCTATCTTTCAGGTGAACAGATTTCTTTGTTTATTATCAAGAATCTGTTCCTTTACTTCTTTCTTAGTGTCAACATTCAACAAAAACATTAGAAAGTTGCTCAGTGAACTTGGAGATGGTGATCTTGGTGATCTTAAGGGGTAACTTTATTTAGTCCAGAGAATAGCTCTGGCCATCTTGCTTCTTGTTCCATTTTATTTTTTTTCTAGGCTTCATTCGTATTATTCCTCATTGCCACTCCATCCACTCGGCAGGCATGATACCGGTGGGGAGCCTGAATTTCTAGTCTGGAGGGCTCACCGAGGCTACTCCAATGGGATTCACAGTTTATTACTTTCACCCAAAAGAGTGGTTCTACCTCTTCCTACGACTGGAAAATGTCTTCTTCAACCCAGTTATTTTTTCTGTGTGGTTGTTGGAAGCCTTCAAGGAGAATTGTAGAGACTATTTGTAGACAATATTTTACTGACAGAGATTGGAGACCAATATGGCAGAGCAAGAAAAGAAAGTGCATCACTGATGTGATATTTCACTGAGCTGTTTTAGTAAATCACGCCCCACCCCACCCCATCTGATGTTAAAACAAAAATAAAAACAAAATGAAAAGATCCCTTAGCAGAGCATGATTCTTAAACACATGTCAAATACAACAGAGAATAGGTTTTTTTCAAAGGGTGTGAAAAACACTTTTCTGGGCTAGTGTGTGTGTTTTGAAATTGCACTTGGTTGTGTGAGCCAGTCGTGTCCTCACATCCTACAGCCTGCAGGATTTTTCTTATTCAAATCATTCTGAGACTGCTTCCAGAATTGCAAGACTATTAAAGACACACTGATAATATGTAAAAGAGACATTTGTGTAGGTTGTTAAGTTAAACAGGAAACATAAGGCTTTAGGCTGTGTCTGGTTCTGTGTGATGCCAGGAGAGTAGATATTTCCAAATATAGACAGATTGTGTGACACTTCAAATCAGGTTGAATTAAATAACACTCTCTCTGTAAATCAGAGTTCAGGCTTCCAGCAATTCCACACATCTGGATGAGTACACAGGTAAATAATTTAGGAAACAGGTAGAGAGACAGAGAGATGGATGCAGATGGAAGCACATCACGTGATGGAAGGTCCACAAATCATCAGCAGGGAGATTAGTGCTAGTGGGGGAGCAGATCTGAATATTATGAAGAAGTAGGAGGAAGATGGAAAGGCAGTTATGAGAATCTTGAAGAAGATAAATGAGTCCTAGGAACAGAGTTCATCTCCCCAGGGAGTTCTCAAAAGGTTAACTTGAGGAAGACGGTGGTTGCTGCTTCAAGTTCGGAACACCCACTGCCCTTTGCTCTGCCCTTGGTCTTAATGCTGTCCTGTTCTGTCGTCTGAAGCCCAAGGAAATGAATCACAGGTATAAGGTCACCAGTTCAAGGAAGTCTTTGTTGGGATATAGGAGGATGGGGAAGAAGCTAAATCTTAACTCATGTCTCAGAGTAACACTGCGGGGACACAAACCAGCCCCTATCAGTCATCTGGCGATGGGTAGAGGCAAGCTGAATCCCCACTCCTGTGGGAAAATACACCATCCTAATGCTGTGCACACGAGGCCCGGGGCATAGCTCACTGTTCCAGAGGAATAATTCAAAGATGAAGAAGTCAAGCTTCCTCAAACACAAAGAAAAATAGTAAACGGCAAAACTCTGGGGGAAAGGACAATAAAATGGTTCTTTGATGAGAGCACCGTACTTTTTTTCTGGAGAGAACCTACTATTAATTTATTAGAGATGTTATTCTGGGCAAGTGAATGGGAACTAGGGATCAGGAAGGGAGACATCTGACAACTTGGAGGACACTGAACAACAGAGGTGTTTCTGCAAAGACCTTACAAGGGGCAGGGGAGTAGGCTCTCTGGCTTAAACAACACGCGTTTGTTAGGTTATGGCCACACGACCATGACCTCACCTTTATGAGGAAGATAAAGATGATTAGAAAGGCGTTTCAAGAGAAAGGCTTTTTGAGAAAGCAACTGTCAAGACAGGGAGGTCAAATGTTTTTTATCTCTGAGGGATAATGCAGCCATAGGAGGAATGGAAAGAGGTCGATTATGCTGGGATTGATCAGTGTTGCTGGTATAAATGTGCAAATATGAAGGAGCTGCACATGTCTTGCTACATGGCCACAGCATCCTTGGGTCATGTGGGTCTTTGGTCCCATTGAGTCCGAAAGCCACTCTGCAGAGCTTTAACTCTTAGGACTTCTCCTTTTTTTTTTTTTTTTTTAAAGAAAAGAAAAGAATGGAAAGACAAGACAAGACACTAACATGTACTGAAGACCCACCAAATTCTGATCATGGGAGAAGATATGTTGAATGATCCTTTTTATAAGACAAAGGTAGATCTCTTAATTAAAAAAAAAATCTGTTGGGTAGAATTGGATCTAGAGAGTTGGGTGCTGGGAGAGAAAAAGGAGATGGAATACTAATCCTATAGATAATAATGACTTGGCAATAAAGAAAAGGAATCCAACTTGTCTTGGCTATAAGCCAGCAATGGGATGAATCCTATCATTTAGGGATAGGGGAAGGATTCAGCAGGAGGGCTGGGAAACAGTGTATGAATGACAGCTGCAAAAAGATGGATGGTACATATCTCTTTGCGTAGCCACGTGTTTGGTTCTGGTGTGTTCAAGCGTTAGGTCCTTGTGGATGGGACAGGGGTCTGAATCTTACCACATTGGAAAGAAAGTGCCCTTATGCCAGTTAGGCATGGAATTTGAACTCCAGGAGAAATTCTTCCAGAAAATGTGCAAATAAAAATCTTTGGCAATTTGTGGGCATGTCAACATATTAAAGTCCTTGGAGTCCCACATTTTATACAGTGAAAATAGCCCTGGTGAACATTTTCCACCAAATTATTTCACTAAAGAACACTTTTTTTCCCCTCATAGGACCATGGAATGGGTGTTCTATAGAAAATTTCCCCAGGAATTCTGACATAAGCAAATACCGCCCTGATAAGCAGAATAAAACTGTTTCCTCGTACCTTGTGTCTAAGTCCATCTGAGCTGCTATACCACAATATCAGACTAGGAAGCGTCTGTGTTTATAACAACAGAAATTTATTTCTCACAGTTCTGGAGGCTGGCAGTTGGAGATCAGGGTCCCGCCATGGTCAAGTTTTGGGGACAGCCAGCATTGGGTTACAGACTGCTGACTTCTCGTGTGTTCCCAGCTGGTGGAAGGGCTTAGGGATCTCTGTGGGGTCTCTTTTATGAAATAATTTATATTATTCACGAGGGCTCTAGCCTCATATTCTAGGCATCTCCCAAAGGCCGCACCTAAAACTGTCACATTGGTGGTCAGGATTTTAAGGTATGAATTTTGAGGGCGACATGAACATTCAGACCATAGTATAAGCCTATAGATTCCATGCCTCTGGGACAGATTCTGGCGACCCAGAATGCTTGACGGCCTGTGCATGGTAACGAGCTGTGCCTTGCTGGGTGAACACTTCTGTCTGGGGAAGAGTTTTCCACTTTCCATCCCAAAGCTGGGTGTTTCACCCGTGCACTCAGATCGTCTTATGATGTTCATCTGCTCTTTTCCTTCCCGAGTTCCCAGTTCGCTCAGCATCAGCACCAGGAGGGGACAAAGTGAAGCACATGGGGTCAGGAGGTGGGCTCAACTCCCCAAGATCTGATGGATTCCTGCCGTGGAGGAGCGCCCACCCGGCCTCTCATTTCAGAGACGTTTCTATGGGTTAATGAAGACGTAAGCTCCCAGCCTCAGCCACACTATGTAAAAGAACTACTTATTGCCTGTTCCATCTCACTGACTTTTATGGTGATACTTAAACCAAAATGGTGAACTATTACACTTCATAGCCTGCAAATAAAAGCAGCATGTTAAAAAGTAGGGGCCGTAACCCCTGATTGGGCTGAAATGGCTTGTAATCTTGAGACGACTTAGTTTGGCTCCCCAGGGCCAGGGCCCAGGGCACTGAGTCAGAGCCAGACAATGAATCGCGGGGTCTCTCGGCCCAGGCACAGGCTGTGTGCTCGTGGGAAGCAAGCATCCCTTAGCAGTGGCACAGAGATGAGCATAAAGCTGTGCTCAATCAAAGATCGTTGTGAGGGGAGTGGGGATGGGAAACAGAGAAACAAGTCATGCCACAGTTTTGCAAGGAGGTGAGCTGGCATCCTGCCCTCCAAGCCTCGCTGGAGAGACTCTGCCCTGAGCCTGGCTTTTCTCAGACGCAGCTGTGGCCTCAGAAGGTGATCATGTCTGTGAATAGAAGCCGAGGGCTACTCAGAGCCTCACCCACAGGCCCAGGGTGAGCACCAGGGATAACGTGACCCGTGCTGGTGCCTGAAAATGGTGCACGCTTTGATGATGTCATGCATTTAAATGCAGAGGGTTTGTGTTTGTTTGCTTGTTTAAGCGAAAGTCACATGAGCACAGAGCAAAAGATTCAAACAGTATTTGTTGTAGTTTGTGTTCTCTCTAAGGCAGATGCTGCGAGAAGGACTCCGGGGCAGGCGGTTTATTTCCCAGGAAGCACGGTGAGAAAGTGGAGAGTGAGACAGGGAAGGAGGATGGCAGTAACGGAGGCGTGAACGGGGGAGGGGGCGCTGTTGGGGTGCAGTCCCAGGGTACCCGTGAGAGGCTGTGAAGAGCACACCTCAGAGGGGTCAAAGTGTTTATCCATGACTGCTGCCTCTCAGGAGTAGACGTCTGCTCCTGGGGGCTTCTGAACCGACCCGAGCTGGCAGAGCAAGGAACGTCCCAGGGGAGACAGAGACAGAGAGACAAAGACAGAGAGACACAGAAAGAGAAGGTGGGAGGCCCTTGAGGTGGGAAAAAATAAGTCATATATATGGGAACTGCAGGCAAAGCTGTAGGTAATCTTTAGGGTGGGCTGAGGCAGGCCAGGAGCGGCGTCTGCCATGGCACAAGTAATAAAGTAAGAAAAGGAAAAAGGGCTCTTCTTTCTTTTTGTCAAATAAACCCAATTCCCATTTCCAGGTATGAACAACATGTAACAGTTTCTAACGTACCTTTCTGTGGAATCTCTCCCTCTCTCTCTTTCCCTGTATATATATTATATATATATAGAATATATGTAGTATATATATTCTACAGCTATATATAAAAAACACATAAACACCTCATCCTTTGTGACAGTTATATAGTATTCCATAGATAGGATATACCATAATTTTTTGTGGTCTGTTCTAATAAACTCAAATGAAACTAATTCTTGAAACACATAATAAAATGTAATTTAACATGTTTATCTTTTAACCACATGGCAGGGCAGAGCTCGGTAGCTGCTATTAGCTAGACTGGTTTGCTCTCATCCATTTAGTGTTATATGCTATGTGACCTACGATAAGTCACACAGTTCTCTGTGCTTCTGTCTTTAGTATCTGGGGAATCCAAATACAGAGTACTTACCTAAAAGTATTGTGGAGAGGATCAAATTAAATCACTTGTGAAAAGAGCTCAGCATGTCAGAAAAGCACAATAGCCATTAGCTATTAGTATCACACTGCCTCAAACAAAACAAAACAAAGCAAAACAATCCCATGTTAGGCCATGTGTGTTGAAGGAAAACAGAAAAGGAATCAGTCATCGTAACCACGCAGGCTCTGCTCAAGCTTTAAAAAGTACTTGACTGTACGTTCCTTACATTATCTAAACGCCGATTCTATGTTAGCGACGGCATCAGGGGTTTCAGATGCGCTATGTCAGTTCATGCGGACACTGATGACTATTTTCAGTTCTCTCTCTCTATGCGTGTGATACCCCTTGCACTGACAGATGGAGTCTAATTTCCCATCCTCTTGTATCTGGACTGGCCCTGGCAATCTTCTTGGCCAGAAGAATGTGGTAGAAACAACTTTCTGGATCTTCCAAGACTGTGCTATAAGAAGAAACCGCAGAGCTTCCACTTGAGTTCTTGGGAATGCTCATGCTGGGGGAAGCCCGCCCATCATGGGCCCACCATGCTGTACGGGAGCCAAGCTAGCCATGTGGAGTAGCTTCTTGGAGAGAGAGATGCTGAACCAGCACCCAGTCATTTCAGCTACCCCCGTGGTCCTCGAGACCAGGCATCAGACGTTTGAATAAAGAAGCCTTCAGGTATCTCCAGCCCCACTTGCACTTGACTGCAACTGCTCCAGAGACCCTAAGTAAGAATTGTTCAGCTGAGGATTTCAAACCCCAGAACTGCGCAAGAAGATAATAAAGTTTAGGAGTGTCTTGTTACAAAGCAATAGATCATTGGAATTGACACACAGATCAGAATGCAAAGAAGGGCACCCCAGGCTCTGCGTTCCTCCTCATCATACGCACTCGTCAATCATATTTCATCCACCAATTATGCAGCAGTTTTTGATACAACCTAGAGATAATCTATCTTCCATGAGGCCAATTGGTAGTTTCACAAAATCATCAGAAGGTGTTGCCCCCATATGTTAATGTAAACACTTCAAATTCCACTACAACTTTAGGTTTAGAAGAATTTTATACAGGTGAAGCAACTCTGTTACGTATTCCCAAGTATGTAGGAGGAGTTTATAATTAATGCTTTTATATTGTTCTCAGCAACAAAAAGTTTTTAAAATCCATTTCAGAACACTTCTCTCTATAGCCTGATTCATTTACGTAACAGATAGACACTTCGTTCCTCATTTTTAAAATGTCACCTTAACCTTGAAGTGAGGGATTATATTTATTATTATTAATATCATTGTTATTAGTATTATTTAATTATCTGGTAAGTGACATTATACCAACAGGCATTGCAATGGCAGAAAAAATGTCCAGTAAACTTTAAACACTTGTCATTTAATAAAAGAAAAATAAATAACCTTAACTCTACCAACTCTCTGAAGCTCCTTGCTACATTATAAAAAAATATTTTTATTGTCACTATCTCATTAGAAAGGTAACTGCTCTTTTGTATTTTAAAGATCTTTTCTCTTCCAAAATTAAGCACACGATGACAGACCGTAAACACTCTTGCACACCTATGGCTTCAACTATTTTTATTTCTGCTCTAGACATAATGATCTAGTCTATGAATTTCATATCTAGAACTTTCTTTGTAACATTACTTGACATTAAAAAGAAAAAATAAATCCCAGTCACTTAGTCACTCTCCAGGGAGATTCACTTGTACTTATTTCGCAAAATACTGGTTTCATAACGAAGTGATGCATTGCTAAAATATTTTTTTTTCTCCGCTACATATATTCTTTCGTGTTAAAAAAAGTTAATTCTGTATTTCATGTTGCAAATTCCACAAGGAAAGAAATGGTAGAAACATCTGTACTTTCACCCAACTGTATAGCAAACCTCACACACCAAGTAAATTCTTTTAACGCTTGACTCTTCAGATCTTCGGCAAGCTTTCCTTTGTATCTTCTAACAGAACCTGCTGACAAAGGGATCCGTTTTTATTCGTCGCCATATCGTTTTCTGTACATCCTTTCAGCTGTTTTTCTCGTGTTGGGAAGATTGAGTATTTTCCCCAGTGACTCTTTTTTTTTTTTTGGCTTTGCTAATAAGCAGTAAAACTCAAAATAGGCTTCTACACATTTAATGATAAGTTCAGTGAAATTTTGTCGAGTACTGGCGTGACTTTAAACGTGCCTGGAAATACATAGTTCTGTTTCCGTGCTCTGGATGCTCAGTGTTCAAACGTCTTGCTCTTTGGCTGATCTTGTAGGTGACAGATTAAAAGGGACCAACCCAAGGTTTAGGGAGGCCAGGGGAGAGACTGTCCCAATAATCCAAGCAGAGCTGATAAAATTAAAGTGAAGCAGGAGTTTCAGGGGTAAAGAATACATCGGAGAGAGGCGCCCCGATAGTTCCAGCTGTGGTGTGCAAGTCACATTTGATAATAATAATAACCACCGTCATCCTAAGAAAGGCACTTTGAGATTGCAAGAAATAAATAAGTAAAAGTAATTCAAATCTTTACTCGCTTTGGGATTATAAGGGGGAAAACAAATAGGCAAAAAAGATGTTCATTTCTGTCCTGAGGTGTCTGCAGAGCCCGACACAGGGGCACGGGCAGCAAACGACACACGAAAACGTTTTGCAGTTGTTTCCCTTTATCTCGTGTTTTCGGTACTTCCCGTATCCATGGCAGTTTCTCTTTCACAAATTTCTCCTCGTTCTGAATTCAAGCAAATATTTAATGGTGAAGGCCTTTACTGGAAGTGTCCTCCTCACCCTTTCTCACTGGCCCATTGTCATCTCTTCTCTGGATTTTTCTTCTCATTTCAGTGTCTACCCTGCTGTCCTTCAGAGAATCTTCTCCTCTGATCCTCAAAATAGGACCCAGGCAGGAGAGGGTGGGGGGTTGAGGGCTTGAGGGCACAGCAGAGGGGAGGGACATCACCAGAACTCTCCTCCGTGATTAGGGGAAGGGGAAGCGGCTGGGAACCCTCTTGTGTTGTTTTATTTTCCTTTGCCTTATAATAAACAACAGGCACACTTGAAGGTCATAACCTTGACCCTTCTCAGAGAATGAGCCCATGATATAAGCAGCTGTGGGAGGGTGAGGAGAGGGGATAGAGAGGAGCCCTGGAGGGCAGCAGCCTTGGATGCAGGAGCTGAGCCAGTGATTTCATCTAAGAGTTCCAACAGACAGGTCTTTGGTGGTTGGAATTAATGCTTGACAAATGTATGTAACAAAAATTCTTCTCTCTGTCTCCCCTCCTCTCTCTTTTCTCCAGAGAGGAAAAGGATGACAATGGCTAGGGGGTGGGGGTGGGGAGAGAGCTCCCAGAGCAGGACGGGTGGATGCTGTGGGTTGTTCACGTGTCTGACTCCCACTTGGGGCCGTCAGCTCTCTGCAGACACAGATGTGCCGATCCCATCCTTAGATCCCTGCTGCCCAGCAGGGGTGGTGCTCAAAAACGCACATGTCTTCTTCACAAATAGCTTCACTTTCAAAATTGTCTTCATTTTAATAAATATAAACATTTATAAAATGTTCTATGTTTTCTATTGTTTGCTTGAAATGATACACACAAAGGAATGAGTGAGTAAGAGAAAGAAGAAACACCTGAGTGTTCTCTTCAAAAGCAGACGTGAGTCCCTGTGTCACGCACACAGGTTTGTGAAGCTCCCTACTTCCTCCTCACACCTCTCTGCTGCTCCGGCAAAACTCAGGCAGCACAGGCACCTGGCTGCTCCATCCCTGGCTTACAGAGAGAAGGAACAGTTTATTTCTTCACAATCCCGGCCCCCTTTCTGCACACCTCCACCCCCCCACCCCCCGCCCCAACGTACATTCATCCGGTCCCGTCTACCCATCCATCCTCACTTCTTTCCTACCTAATGAACACTTTCATCTATTAGGTAGATTTAGAGTTTTGCCAAGCTTGCTTCTTATTTCCAATCCACACCCCCACCCTCTTCCTTCCTCTCTCTCCATTTCTTTTCAGGTTAATTTATCTGATTATATGCAACGCACTGCAGCCATGTTAAGACACCAACTGAGTTTCCACTTGGAGGCTTGGAGGAAAGATTACCATTAAAACGTGACTTCCATCCACTCAGCTGAAATTACTATTGATTGCCAAAGAAAAATATTTGTGCTGTGGAGCTGGGAGCTATGATGTTGAACCATATTAACATAATGTTAGCATAGCTACGGGTGTTTAGTAGCACGCAATCAGATTTGAAATGAACGTTGATTATAGATGGAGATTAATGTTCACATATTCATAGGAACACAATGAGAAGAGCAATTTCCTTTCTACTACAGATCAATGGTTTCCCCATTCAATTATACAGCTGTAATAATTGCATTATGCTGAAATATTTCTTAATGGCTAATTTCTTTCCTTTTGTGTGTGTGTGCATGAGATCTTTTGTCAGAGATAGTTTCTGCAGCCCGAGGACAGCATAAGATGTTTTAATCACTGGTGTCGTTTTGCAAGCTTTGACCAAGCCAGTAATTTCCCCCTTCTCCCCTTCTCTGCCATCCTCTCTTATTATCATCCAGAATCACTTCCTGGATGATTGAAACATAGGGACTTGCCTCAAGTCTTTTCTTCTCTTGTTCTGAGAGTGAAGATAAAACCAGAAGCCTACAGGGCCACGGATCGCTCGGTCCCCTCTGCACATTTGCCGGGGGAGAGACGGATGAGGAGGCACAAACGGGCTGCATAGGCTCCCCCCCTCCCACAAAGACTCTTGTATATTTATATACACACAGAAATAAGTAATTTTGGAGCCATTAACTGATTAAAAAGCAAATGAAAACGCTTGTGACTTCTTCAGTACTCAAGGCAAATCTCTGAGCACTGATGAAACCTCGAAGTGTGAACTGTAAAGATATAATATCAGTAAGACTGAGCTTACCTTTGTGTCTAGAGACAGTGATGTCCTCCTGCCTCCCAGGACATACCTCCGAGGAGGTCTGCCTGGTGTTTCCTTCTTTAGATGAGCTCTGCCTTACCGCAGAGTCGTGATACCCCATCTCATGCCCTTCTCGTCGTCCTGAGGGTGAAGGCTGCGCTTTCTCCAGCCTGGTTTCTTGCATCCTTTGTGCACCAAGCCTTGTTCAAACTTAGTTGAACAGAGCGGTGTAGGAGAAAGGAAGTCAAATGTAAAGACCTGCCTGTAAATCGAGGCTCGAAGGGCACGGTCCATTTGTGTGCCCTTTGGTGAGTCCTTGACAATTCATGACCTCAGTCTTTCCCCACTGGGAAGTAGAAAACACCCAACTCACAAGGCCAGTCGTGGTGAAGAAGAAATGGAATTGAACTTGAGCTTGTGGGCACAGCTGCAGGTAGCCAGCACAATGCCCTCAGCCCACCTGTGATTTCAGGCGCAGCTGTGAAGTCCTGGTTACAAGACTCATGCTGACAGCGCCTCACCTACGTGCTTGATGACCTTCTTACTGCTTTTCTGACTCCAGGTCTTTTTCAAAGTTTCTGGAGCCTACTCAGTCCTTCCGGATACATCCTGAAGGGATAGGAGAATTAACACTCTCAGGAGCCATCCTCAAGCCCATGGGGAACTGAATGAGGCAGGTGGATAAATACCCCAAGCTCCCAGAGGTCCCACGGAGTTAAGACCTGAAACCACAGCACACACCCTGATGTTGGCAATGCCTCTCCTCCTGACTTGTTCCCAGCTCCTTCACTCCTGCCTCCAGAGATGACTCTCCAAACAACTTCCTGCACCCAAACTCTAATTTTTGCTACCATCAGGGGAAGCCAAATTAAAGTAGTAAGTTTACACACTTACATAAGGCCTTGGAGACCAACTGACCTGGCTTAAATCCTGTCTCTGATACTCATCCACCATACGATCTTAGACGAATAACTTCCTACCCCCGAGCTTCTGTTTTCTCATCTGTAAAATGGGTATAACAATAAAATCTCTCTCAAAGACTGAATGAGATCTTGCAGGCCAGCATTTAAATAATCTTATTTTCTATCAATAGTATTTTCATTAAAAGTATCCAGTACAATGAGGATACTTAGTGAAATGCAACTTTCTTTCTTTTATGCTTGAGACAAAGTAGATCTGGGAGTATTACCCACAATCAATTTGTTTTCATGGCCTGCAATACTGATTTCTGCTGGTCTGCTAGACACAAAGAACCAATGTGTGCATCCAGCTTCCAACATTAAGGGTGTTGCAAAGTCTTGGCCTCAATTTTATTCTCTAGAGCTTTTTTAAACACATCCCCAGGGAGAGAGGATTTTGTGCTCCCTGCGCCCTCTCAAAAGGTACAAGCCGTATAGAAGAAAATGCCTCTGCTATTGAGATGAAGAGGATGGAAGAATTCTATCTGGTCTCTCTATATTTTTAAATCACTTACTGGCTTTTATTGGAAAACATGTAAACCTAGGGAACTGGTTCAGCTGAGATTTGACGTCCTGTATTACATTTTCAAGCACCACTCCTGCTGGGCAGCAGGGATCTAAGGATGAAATCAGCACATCTGTGTCCACAGAGAGCTGATGGCCCAGAGTGGGAGTCAGACACATAAAAAACTCACAGCATCCACCCGTATTAGACTTAGTCTAGTCCCAATCCTGGCTGGGTTGAGACTCCAGTGAGTGATATTTATACTTCAGAGCATCTCTGTTCCAGGAGTTTCCAACCTTAAGACCACCTTCTAGGTTAATCAAACCAGTTAGGAGTCATATTGCTTCAGCTCAACCAAAGGTGAGCAGTGTGGCTTTGGGCAAGTTACTGAGACTTTCTTAGCCCCAGCTTTCTCATCTGGAAAATGGGGACAACAATAATACCTGACTCAAATTGTTGATGGGATATGTTAATCTGTGTAACAGATTAGCACAGAGGCAACACAGAGCAAGCGCTCAATAAATGAAGCTCTTCCAGGGAAACCCAGGCAGAAGGGTTCTCATTTTGCCCCTTTCTCATTGCTCTCCTCCTGGCTTTTGCTCCTTTGAATTGGGTTAAATGAATCTATAGAGGTTGTAACTCATGGTCCCCTTATTCCTCTCTATCAGAGTCAAAATGAGATTTACAAATGTGTAAATTAATAATTCATAATTTCCCTCTCAACATCACCTAACAACAAGTCTTTCTCCTAGGGATCCAGCTTTTGGTAAGTATGAACAACAGAGCAATGTGTTTCCATACCAACTTGTGGACTGAGCCACAAGTGGACTTTCTTTCTCTTTTCTTTTCTTTCTTTCTCTCTTTCTCTCTCTCTCTTTCTTTCTTTTCTTTTTCTTTCTCTCTTTCTTTCTTTTTCTTTCTTTCTTTCTTTCTTTCTTTCTTTCTTTCTTTCTTTCTTTCTTTCTTTCTTTCTTTCTCTTTCTTTCTTTCTCTCTTTCTTTCTTTCTTTCTTTCTTTCTTTCTTTCTTTCTTTCTTTCTTTCTTTTCCTTCCTTCCTTCCTTCCTTCCTTCCTTCCTTCCTTCCTTCCTTCCTTCCCCTCCTTCCTTTATTTCTTTCTCACTTTCTCTTTTTCTATTTCTATCTCTATCTATGTATATAGACATAGACATAGTGTGTGTGTGTCTGTGTTCTTAGATTTCCCTATTTATAAGAACTGGATAGACTTCTTTATGAAACATCCATCAAACAATAGCTGGTGTGTGCAAAGGGGCACTGCAGAAACTGCACAGGGAAAGGAGTGAGAAGATAAGAGGAGAAGTGGCAAATAACAGGGGGAATACCCTGGATTAGCAAAGTATGCACAATAATCAAGGACTCATTACAAATCTAAAAAGCAAAAAAGAACTCTCCACAGTTTCCTAGATTTGCTTACTCATTACATGTGGTTGATTTTTTTTCCAAGAGAAGGATATAAACTGAATACAAACCAGCCCTGGCCCTTGCCTCTACCATGTGCATTTATCTCTGAGGCCATGGATGGTGGCTTCTAGGAACAAGGCTCCACAGGATCTAGAGTTAAAAGAATCACCTTTGATGCAAATACTTTTTCCCCCACCCAAACCAGGAGATATAGCAGAGTCTTTGAAAGCTCCAGCTGGGAACTGGACAGATCTGAGTTAGTTTCTAGATCCTGCTGTTTCCTCACTCTTTGATCTTTGACAAGTTACTTAAAGTTTCTGAGCCTTTGTTTCCACATCTGTAAACCAGGGATGCGAATCGGTCCTACTTTGTTAGCCATTGTGTAAAGTAAGTGAGTTGGACGACCGACATTGCTCACTGCCTAACATACAGCAAATGCTAAATTCTAGCAAATAGGGCTCTGCAGGGTCACCCAACACGTGCTTGCTGCCATTATTTCTGCTTTACAGAAGGTGAAAGCGAGGTGCAGAGAAGTCAAATAAACCCGTCCAAGATTATATACCCTGAGAGGGGTGGAGATTGAATTTGGACCCAGGAAGTCTGGCTCCAAAGTTCATCTTCCTAACCACCTCTGTATTAAAGCATTAAAGTAAGGTAGGTGTGTGTGTGTGTGTGTGTGTGTGTGTGTGTGTGTGTGTGTGTATGTGTGTGTGTGTGTGTGTGTTTTCCTTTTTACCTAAAAGCTTAAAGATGAAATGCTTGTAATGTAGGTTAGCCAGAAATTCAGGAATGCTTTAGTCTGGCATTCCAGGCTTCTAATAATTCCATCTCAATCTGACTTTTTGCTCTTGTCCTCACTGAGATTCCTCATAAGAACTTTCCCTGGTTGTGTCTTTCAATACATATGGTTCTTGCTTTTCTGAAACCAGGAATGAAGCAGAGAGTTTAGCAGAATATATCAGGATCATTGCACAGTCTGCACCTCTAAGTCCAGCAACTGCCCTATTGGCCCAGCTGCCATCCACTCTGTACGGCCCCCTGACTGGTTAGCTGCTCTAACAGCCCCTGGCCTCTCAGCAGCTGCACACTTCTCACCCCATGCCAGCTGGAGCCAGAGCCACGGTGGAGACAGGCCTGGTCAGTCGAGACCATGTTCTAGGTCTTCCACAGGGACAATCCAATAGCTTAGATCATCAAGGTCAAACCAGAAGTCACTGGGGTCAGTCCAAATACCAAATGGCAAGGACACAGCTCCATACTGGAGTAATGGCTGGGGAAGACCAGAGGCGCAGGCCATCAAGACAGAGAAGAAAGGAAAGGCTGGCAGCCTAGCCCATGGGGAAGACTCTGTGGTGACAAAGTGTAGGCACAGAGTGGACCCACTGCTCATGTGGCACAAACTGGGTTTGTTCTTATCATGTGCTACATCACGCTAACCCTGGTTTATGGAAGACATAAACATGTTAGTGAATAGAACCATCTAACCCTTCCCAGAAGAGTATTAGAATTTATGTTAGAAGGTTTTAGAATTTATGGCATTAATGCCAGAAGAGATAGGAAGAGGCAGACATGAGATAGGCGAGGGCATTTAGAGGTGGATGAAGAGTTTAAGTCTAAAGTTTAGTGGTATGAGGAATATTACATTTTCCAGTAATGTAGAATGGTCATAACCTAGAAGGTGTCATTCCTCCTACAAAAGTCTTAGGGAAGTTAAGGGATCCAAAAGCATCATTAGTGATATTAGGATACTAGGGGACACAGCCCCAACATTTTACTGGACTCCTAGCTGCAAGACAGATCCCAAATTTGTACTGGATAAAATAGAGTGCAGGAAATAAATCTCAGTTTCAGCTGTCATTCAGTCAGAACTCCTCATTTAACTCAAAACAATGTGTTTCAATATCACAGTTCCTATGTTATTTTAAGGCAGGAGTTGGCAAACTTTTCTTGTAAAGGGCTAGATCAGAACTATTTCAGGCTTAGTGGACCATCTTATTTCTGTTGCAACTGTTTAAGGCTGCTGTTGTAAGGCAAAAGCAGCCACAGATGGTATGCAAATGAGTGAGTGTGTCTGTGTTCCACTGAAAGTTTATTTACAAAAACAAATGGTGGGCTGGCTTTGACCTGTGGACCATAGTTGGCCAAATCCTTTTCTAAAGCCTACTAATCTGTAAAAAAAAGAGATCACTTTATTACATAATAGATTTTTAATAATATAATGTATTATAACTTACATATTTCAACATATTGCAGATTATATATTACATAATAGATTTTAGCAACAGAATACAGTAGAGTAGAATAAGATGGAATACATGTCCTGAGCACATAAGATTCCAGGCAATTACTGAAAAACTCATTTTTGTTCTTCATCTGATAGGAAGTATCAGTCACTTAAGAGTTAAAACATTAATCCCAGGTTATTTAGAAAGGTAATTTTCTATAGATTTGCACAGAGGTACGGAATTTGACCTAGGGCTTAATTTTCTGAATGCGGAAGCACATGGCATGACCATCAACTCGAAGGAAGCTAGGAGCAAGTCAGCGTGACAACTGGGGGTCAGAGGTCATATCTGGAAAGGCACAGGTAAAATTCAAGACTTTATTACAAATGAAGGGTAAATTACCTTTCTAATGATGTGCCTTCCTCCTCCAGCCAGAGGAGACTTTTTGGAGATTTCTCACAAGTATAGAATTCCCTTTAAAAAGAAAGTCCTTTACGGTTAGTTTTGGGTTAAATATTGTGTTAGGAAATAGGTGTGTGTGTGTGTGTTTTAATTTTGTCATTTCCTTTTGTTTTCCTCCACATCCAGCTATCTCCACTTTGACCTACTTCCACATCTCATTCACAAAAGTGACAACAAGATGACAGTACTTGGCTATGAGTGTTTCATAGCCGGTTAACTTGCAGAAGAACATAGCCAAATGTATACATGGTACCATCCAAGAGGGCTGGGAATATGGAAGGACGCTCTTTATTTCTCCCTAATCATTTAACAATATGTTAACGAATCTTCCTCCTGCTTTGCAGACACAGCCTAGCAGCCACACTGAGAGAAACGGATTTCCCATCAAGTTTTCTGGACTGTGAGCAGGGGAAGGCTTGGGTTTAAGGGAAAGATCCTTTCCTGGACTTTGGAGTGGAAATGCTAGGCTCTGTGCCCCAACTCTATGACTAGCTGATTATGGGGCCCTTTGGATCTGAAAATAGAGCCCCTAATGTTATTTGTATTAAATGAGTTAATAAATATGAAGCACTTAATCTGGCTTCTAAAATCTTATGGACTCTGAATAAAAGATAGCTAAAGCTAATTGTAAAAATAATTTTCATTGCTTCATATTGTTTAAATGTTTTGCTCCTGTCCATTTCCTGATCTTCAGACCTCAGTTTAAGATAATTCCTTCAGATTCACCAGTCACAGTCCTGCTCTGAGATAAATTCTTGTGGAATCGTTTCCCTCTGCCTTCCTTTCTTGAATCTGTGAATCCCATCTGCCTCCTTTCTTTTTAGAGTCCTTCTCCCACAGAGCCTTAGATCTCACAGAAATATTTTCTTTTTCTCATAATCCAAGAGCCCTTTCCTTCTGGATGTGAAAATTCAGTCTTGGTTAATTTCCCCCCAGTTTTTCTGAAGAGCTGCAAGGATTCCCTAGAACATGAATGCTGAAGTTATGACTCTTTGCTGGGGGAAAACACTTCTTCTTAAGATCACGTTGGGTTTGAGAGACTCCAGTTTGCATTTTAGAGGTAATACCATTAGCAGATAGAAACTGTGATACCAGCTTGAAAGGATACACGGCATCCTCTTGTACTCTGGGTCACTTAATCCAGACAACACCTTGTGTGATGTATGTTATTAATTGTCCCTATATTACGTAGTGGAAGTGGGAAAAGCAATAGTTCATTCAGAGATCTCCCCAGTCCTTGCTTTCAGGGGCTTGTGCATCATAGAGTACGTGTCATGTGAAGCCCTTTCGATACGCGTGCATCCAAAGAGTTAAACTTCAAAATTTAAACATGAAAACCTACACAAGCCAAGCCCTTCTGTCTATACACCAATACGTATATTGTACGGACCAAGTATAATGTATGATTTGAGTGTTTTACCAAGGTGCCTTTGTCTATGTGATCTAAACCACAGGTTAAAATCAACTTCAATTGCAAGGCAAATCCACTGTATTGAACAACTGCTCGGCACCAGGCCGCCAAGCAACAAACTGCAGAGGATACAAATCTATCATTCCCCGAAGTGCCCTCAAGTACTAACAACATGGCAGAAGTGAAAAAGCATTGCATTTCATGGATTCTTTAGGGTTCGAGAGGCAGAGAGTGGCTGCTGCTGCTTCAAGTAATGTGGAGTTGACTCTAAGGCAGCGTTTCTCAGTCTCAGCCCTGTTGACACTGAGCCCGATGGCTCTTCGCTCTGGGGGCCGTCCCGTGCACTGTAGGGTGGTCAGTGACTCCAGACTCTATGCACTAGATGCCCGTACACTCTCTCCACCCTAGTTGTGCTAACCAGACCGTCTCCAGACACTGCCTACTGTCTCCTGGGAGCAAAATCACCCCTGGTGGAGAACCGCTGCTCTAAGGTTACAAACGGCCATGACGGAGCCAGGCACCTGAGGGTGGCTGGGCCTCGTGGGCCCCAGGGCACAGTGAATGGCCAGGCCTCAGGAAGGACAAGGGCCATGGCGGAACGAGGCCCCGGGGCTCCTGTCCTGCAAGGCCTTTGCGGAAGCGAGCATCAGTGTCCTCGGCGGAGGAGGCCGATGCTTTTGCTCCGGCACTTTCCCTGAACTCCGCTCACCCCCGGGTCTGCCCGGCTCTCTCCTGGGCGGCCCCTCCCTCGCTGCCCTAGCATTTCTCTAACTTTTGGCTTCCATTCTCACACTTTCACCTGTGCTTCAACTCCTGATTCCCTGTTGCTTATCCATCTCCAACCCAACTTTATAATAGGGAGGACCCTGTGGGCCCACCTCTTCCCATCTGGGATGGCTTGCACCCAGCCTCTCAGAGGTCCTGAGCCAGGCTTGGCTGCCCTGGGGGCAGGTGCCCACTGCTGCTCCCGTCAGGCACCATGACACACAGTCACGTGACTTAGCTCCTGGGGGATGCCCCTCGCTCTGGGTCACTGGCCTGGTTAGCACATGCTGAATGTCCAACGCAATCGCGGGCGTGAGTAAAGAACGAGTCACTGAAGGCGGGCACTACGGTGTGCATTATGCTCTCTCTGTGTGCTCTGCACGCTCCGATACCTTGTCCTTTAATCCTCCTGACCATCAGATAGCAACGCTCCACTGCGCAGGCGGGGGATAAGCTAGGGCGTTGAGTGAGGTGCCTAGACCCACGCGCCTGGAAGAGGTAAGTCTGGAGTTCACGCTGGGCTCCTCTGACCCGGGACTCTGTCCTGCAGGGCGGGAATTCATGTTTCCACCTGCTCCAGTAACCTAAACCCCTGGACAAAATCCAAATGTAAACACTAGCCTGACAGTCTCGAGAAGGGAGGGGGTCAGGTTAAGGAAAATTATGAAGGGATGATCAAAGGAGAACAAGTACCAAACTGTAAGCAAACTACTTCCCACCCAGACCTCAGCCCTCTCCCCGGTCAGAATTCCCTGAGGACTCATCTTCATACAGAGATTGCTACTTATGTGTCTCCAGTGCAGAACTGGTGGTGTGCTGTTGTGTTTAGGAGACATGCGCCCCACCTGGGTATCAGACAGTCAAAAATAAACCAGTGTGTGTTCTGTGACCTTACAGCCAATATATGCAAAATACCTGCACATCATAGGTGATCAATAAATGATATTTCTCTCTGTCTGACTAAGCTGTGCTGTTTGTAAGACGATGTTTATCCATTTCTTAGCCTCCAAAACTTGGCACAGAGTAAGGAATAACGAGTGCTAACATTAAATGCACACTTAACATGTGCTGTGCGCTGGTCTAACAGCCTGACACCTATTGACTCCTGAGTCCTTTTAACAACATCATACTGGATACTACGCTTGGCTTTAACTTACAGATGAGAAAAATGAGGGGCAGAGAGGTCCAATGTCACAGAGTCAGGAAGTGGAGGCGCCAGGATTTGACTCGATCCAAATGGCGCCCAAGCCGGTCTAATTGGCCTGTCTACCATGCTGTTTCACCAACAGTAGAAAGCCTTGTGGGTCTGCAAAAAGCAAATGCCCCTGCCGTCTTTCGAGACATGTGTTCCCAATAATCCTAGCTCTTCCTCGCTGCCTCCTTTTAGGGGCTGAGCCTCTTGCTGTTCTCCTGTGCCGCTGGGCCAGGGCCCCCCATCCATCGCGCCTTCCTTGTTTGGAAGGGCTGATGGGGTGTGGCCCAGAGTCATGCAAACAGCCCCCCTGCAGCGCTGGGAGCAGCAGCATCAGTCACAGCTCCTCCTCCTCCATCTGGGCACTTGACCTGAAGCCACCACAGCGCAGCCTGGTGGAGGGGATGACCACAGGTTCCGTGAAGTGGGGAGTGGCTCCTGTCTCTGGCCCGGGAGCCAGAGGGCCTGCAGGAAAGGGCTGGAAGGTAGGTGGAGGCTGTGCTGGGGGCAAGGTATCTTGATTGCTAAGCAACCATACAGCCCGAGGAGCACTTCGATGTTATACTATTGTGTGCTTGAATTCTGCCCTGTGGACTCAGGATTTCCTGTGGCTCTTTTTTTTTTTTACTGATCACTGTACTCAGCATCAACCTATCTCTTGGCTCAAAACACTCTTGAACTGTGGGGCTGCCTCCCTCTCTAACCTCTCCCTGACCACTCCTACGCTTTGCTCCTGCCCTGCTGGACTGCTGTCCCTGTCCCCTGTGAGATACCTTTTTTGTCCCCTGTGGACTTTGCCAATGACGTTTCCTTCATTTCAAACACCTTTTCCCCCTCTTCTCTCTATTCACGTGAATGAGTCTTGATAACCATCAAGTATCAACTTTTTTTTCCAGAAAGCCTTGTCTGGCTATGTCTTCAAAAGCCTTTGAAGCTCCCCAATGGAGGAAACCACTGTTCTGTAATGAATTACCCGCCTGTGGGGCTGTAAACCCCCAAAGACTCTAAGCTATGCAAAGGCAGGGACTGTATGCATTTTTATTCATTATTGCAGCCTCAGGATCTGGCCAAGTTCATGGCCATAGAGGAGGCATAATTACTCCTTTGGGGGTAAATGAATAATGGATGGTCTTTAACATGACGAATAGTAACTTTTACTTGACCACCTGGGACAGCAGCCACATGGCATCCTGGGTGATCTCTATGGAAGGTAAATAGAGCCGTGTCACACTCTTATTTAGGTCTTGTCATGGTTTGTATAAGCTCCTTAGCATGGCCTGTGACTGGTGCCCTGCTGCCCCCTCTGTCCTCATTCTCTACCACTGTCCCTTTATTCACTGCCCTTGAGCTATGCTGGTCCTCTTTCTGTTTCTCAAACACCAAAACTCTTTTCTGCCTCTGAGTCTCTCTGTTTACTCATCCCTCCTTCTGAATGCTCTTCCATCGATCTTGGCGCTGCTGCCTCCTTTAGCAGGAATCTTACCTCCACCACGAGGCCTCCTCTGATCATCCGTCCTCAGTTGACTCTGCCCTACTCTCTGCTACTCTAAGCACATCCAATCACATGGCTTTGCTTTATTTTCTTTCCAGAAATTATAATCTGGATAATCTCATTTATGCATTCTCTCTGTGTCTTGCTCTCTGTCTCTCTCTGTCTTTCTTTCTTTCCTGATTGCCATATTTTCTTTTACTTGGATGTCAGCTTCCTGCAGGCAGGGACTTCTTATGCCTTATTCTCGATGTAGATATGGGGCCTAGAACAGTGTCTGGCACATAGTATATGCTCAATAAATATTTGCTAAGTTAGTGGACCACCATGATCAATGGATTTGTTTATTATTCTAACGATGCAATTTGAATGGACTTGTTCTTACTGTCTTCCCAAATCTTCATGATTCAAGGAGCTTACTGGAAGTAGGTCCACAGGAGAAAGAACTTAGCAAAATGCTTGCTGCAACATTGGTGCTTAGTCTGTCTTTCAGGTCCTTTATGGGCATAAGGAGATGTAGCTTCTAACCTTAGAAAGAACCACCAATCAAGTAGGGATTGAGCCTTGATCCCAGGGTTCCAACTGCAAAGGGCTATTCCAAGCTCTAACCGCCTATCACAGGGCCTGGCACATGGAGGGGTCTCAACCAGTGTCAGCTATGGCTGTGATTGTTCTTAACACTGTCATTATCACACTGCTGCTGAGTGATCTCCAGCTTCTCCATACTCTTCCTCCAAGGTAGGGGTGATGACTTGCCCAGTAAATAACACAATGGCATGAGGAATACTCAAAAAAAAAAAAAAAAAAAAAAAAGAAAGAAAAGAAAAGAAAGAAAAGAAAAATAGAAAGATAGAAAGAAAGAAGAGAAAGCCAGAGGGTAGGAAGCAAAGGCAAAGTGTGAAACACTTGGTATACTGTGCAATTTGGGGACTCAATTGAAGCAAAGTTCAGTTGTCAGAGAGTCTCCTCAAAGAAGGCTGGGAAGTCCTACATAAGCTTTTCTCCCACTTTTAAACAGATTATTTTTAAAAAATTTTATTTCATATTTATATCCAATCCCTGGAGATCCACCTCTCAGTTACAGGATGTTTACTTTGCAACCACTACTTAAGAGGGTTCAATTATTCACAGCTTGCAGGTCTCATCCCAGCAGAATGTTCTGACCTGTCAGGCTTAAGGGCCACAAGTCACACAGGGGAAGTGTGGGCCCCACAGCTGCATCCCAGAGCCTCTCAGAGCAGGGCCAGTGCCAGCAGATCTTGGCTGGATCGCTGTGCAAATACATCGCTTCTGCATTCCAGGAAGCCCTTCCCTATACTAATGCTGCACTAGCAAAGTAAGTGAATCCCCACTGTTCACCAAGGACCATGCTAGGCCCTGTCTCTGATGGTAGTCCATTTACATCTTGGCACCCACGCTATGGTGTAACTGTCATTCATGCTATTACACTGTGGATAAATTAAATTTAAATACATGATGTATTGGTGTTTATACTATGAGCCAGGCATCGTGTGAAACATCCACCTGTGTTAGGACTAAAACACAATAATTCAGCAGGCATCTCTGAGGACCTGCCATCAGTCAGGCATTTTTCTAGGTATGAGAATAAATAGGTGCAGACAAATTGCTGGTCTTCAAGAGGTCTTGGCTCAGAGGGAATCACAGCCCGTGAAGGAAAGAACAGGCTGGGGATAATATGAAAATAAGATGGTGACTCCGTGTTTGCACTGACATCTTTTTAAAAGAATACTCATTCGTCCAAATTTGGGTTTATGTTAGTTTAAACAAGAATCCACCCAAATCACTGTTTTTTTAATGCTCACCTAGTTGTGGCTTCTGAAATTCCTTTGGAGGAGCTCATGTCTCTAAGACACCTTGCACAGTTCCTGGATCAGAATTCATATTTAATAAATGCCAGTCTCCCCCCTTGGTTGTGGATGAAGGTCGTGATGCTGCTCTACCCAGCCGTGCCCTGTGGAATTCAGGCCTCTGTGGGCCTCCGGAGCCACGTGACGGCTGTGGGGGCCCCGTGGGAAGCAGAGGGAAGAAAGGGGAAGGACAGTGCCAAACTCTACCCAACAGCCTCTGAAATCAAAGGATCACATGCTTTTACGTTGGTAGCTTTGCCCTCTGCTGAATTTGGTCTCTTCCAGGCTGATTCTTTCCAGAAACAGCAAACATGCCCCATTTTTAAGGAAGTGCTTATGGAGTCTCTTCCCTCACTAATGACTTTCTCAGGTGGGCCAAGCCATATTCCGTGGGCAGAAAGGTAAAGAAAACTAAACAATGAATGGGACCTATACCTTGTTCCTGTATTTTGAATGTTTTGGTTTCCACCTTGGCAGTTATTGGGGGAAATCCTATCCTTGGATTAGAAACCACGTTCCTGGGGAATTTAGAGGAAGAAAAATCTTTAAGCTGAAGTTAAGGTAAGTAAAATCTTAGCAATTAGTTTCTTTTCTTTTCTTTTCTTTTCTGGGGGCCCCAGGGAAGGGGTTTGTGGGAAGAAATTTCATCGTGAGTAATGGAAATGTATTTGTCCAGCCTCTGACTTTCATGCCCTCCTTGAAAGACTGAATCATAAGAACGAACTCAAGCAACTTTTGAAACAATGATAATCCAGCAGACCACTGCATTTCGTACTTGGAAAAAAAATTAAAATGCAAAAAAAAATTAATTAAGAACTACAGTGTTTACTAATAATTCTCCAATAAGTTATTAGATGAAATTTGGTTCAACTTAATGTCAGTGATTTACATTGTCACTAAATTGCCTCACACAATAAGAAGTTTTTTAGACTCCTTCCACAGCCCTGCAGGTTTGGTTAGACCAGGGTTTCTCAATCTCTGCACTAGTGACATTTGGGGTCAGATAATTCTTTGCTGTGAGGGGATGTCTTGTGTATATTTTAGGATGCTTCAAAGTATCCCTGATCTCCCCCATTAGATGCCAGTGGAAACTGCCCTTATCCTAGTTGTGACAAGCAAAAATGTCTCCAGACATTGCCAAATGTTTGTGTGCGTGTGCGTGCGTTGTGGGGTATGGAAATTTACCCCAGACTGAGAACGACTGAACACCTGATTTAGCATCATTTAAATTGTTCAAGCATTTTTTCCATTTTCTTGGGAGACATAGAGTAATAAAACTATTATTTCATTTATTATAAAACCTACTGCATGTGAACCAACTGCCCACTATTCCAATTCAACTTATTGTAGTCTTTACCAAGTGTCTCCTAAATAAATTTGTTATTTACTGTTGGGGGAGTCCGTTTTAAATAAGCGGCTGCCAATTGAAGGAAAAGCTAGGCACCTACAATGAACAATTGTTTTCGACTGATAGTAATGATTTTGTGTTGTGTACCCACTAATTATTAGAACCTGCTTTATTGAGGGTTTTGGGTTTTGTTTTTTTTTTTTTTTTTTTTTTTTTTTTTTGAGTTTGGAGCAGAGAAAGGTTTATTGCAGGGCCAAGCAAGGAGGAGTGGCTCTCGCTCAAAAAACTCGAACTCCAGTTTATTGAGATTTGGAAAGTAGAGCCTCCATCATGCCAAAGATGATGTGGTGGATATGGTCTTGCCTCAGACCTCTCCCTGTCCCTTGTGTTCATGGATCACCTAGTAACAGCTGCTCATATTAGGGGATCACTCATTCTGTGCCAGGCACTGTGCTGAGAGCTTTAATAGCATCATCTCATGGCATCCTCCACACATCCCTTTGAGGTGACTGTTATTAACTCCACTTTACAAAGATGGATCTACGTCTCATAAGGTGGCATGACTTGCCTAAGGCCATTTAGGCAAGATGAGCAGAGATTCAAATCCAGGTCTGGCTCTTACCTCCTCTTCATTGGCATATTTCACAGCCACCTTTGTAATACACAGCTGCTTTCCCAGGCCAGTAGATTCCATTCTACTGTATACGTTTAATGCGCACGCTGAAAATTCCATCAACGTGCCCTTAAAAAATGGCAACACGTTGAGTTCTGAGAAAAACGATCTTCTGAGTGTCAGGAGTACCTTCTCTCTTTGCTCTGTCCGGGAGCGAAAGTGTTAGCTTGTCCCACAATGAAGCCTTTGCTGTCAGACCAAACAATGACACCTATTAATCACAGGAAGAGCGGGACCGAAAAAAAAAGTTCTTTTTTCCTGTGAATTGAGTCTTAGGGGTTTCATGGTTTGTGTCACTGGGCTGCAGGGTTTCATGCCTCAGCTTAACAGGGCTGAGCCGCTGGGGCTTCCAGAGTTTACAGAAGCACTGGAAAATGACTGGGGATCTTGCATCTTTAATCACTGGAACCGAAGCCGAGAGGGAGGAGCCGAAGGAAGAAAGAAGCAGTGGGAGGAAGAGTGAAACTGACTTAGATGGATGGAATCCTGGGAGGCCGACTGTACTCTCAGATGGTCTGTGGTCGTGCAGGCTCAGGGTTTATCAATCGGCTGAGCCATGGGGCAGGGTCTGGCCTGGTCTTTATAAGAAGGAGCCCTGCAGATTAACCTCCCAGCTTCCTAATCAGGGTCATTGTTCGTACATCATTTATTGCCTCTGAGGATGGGCCAGGGTGGGGCTGTCAGAGAGCTACGAGAGAAGATGGGCTGCAGGAAGTGGAGAGCTACTACTTCCATCCTGGCCTGCAAGGCTTCACAATTCTCTCACCCCAGTAAACAGGAATAACAACAACAACAACAACAACAACAACAACAACAACAACAACAACAACAACAATAATAATAAACTTCTGGATCCTTCTAACATCTGCAGTTGCTGTCCCATTGCAACTGCGTGAGGAGAGAAATATTCTACCCACTGAAATGTGGTGGAGGTCACTGGAGGTTGACAGAGTTCAGGAGCTTTCCTTCTGGCCCAAAGGTCCAGACCAAAAGCTCCCAATGCTCCTCGCTTCTTATTAAATGGAGTCATGAGCATAATACATCTTTCTGAGCTCCTTCCTCCTTCTTTCTCTCTAACAACCTGAATTTGGCACACTTCCCATCCCCTTTAACCCTCGCAAGCTAAAAATAATATCCTCTTGGAACCAGCCAAAAAGTGTCAGTTGGAGGAGTTTAATTAGCAAGAGTGGGCAGGAGACAGTTCTAGCCTTCCCAGTTTGTTGCGTTCTCTCTGGGGAGCCAGAACCAGCGCCACTGGAAAAATTCAGGTTCATGTGTGCAGCAGACATGGGAGTTTCCACCTTGCAGGGAGAGTCTGCCTGGCAACCAAGCTGTGTCCCATCTCTGTAATACGAGGCAGGAGCACTGGGGAGGGAAGGACTGGAGCATCTATGGGTAAGAGCATAGGATTTAAAAGCATGGACTCCTGGACTAGATCTGGGGGGTTTGTGTCCTGCCTCCCCACTTACTGGGGTCTGTGACTTCCGGTAACACCCTGACCTCTCCGTGCCTTGGCTTCATCATCTGTGGAACAAGGATCATCACAGCATTCACCCCTAAACTGGCCATGAGAACGAATGAGTCCAGTGGAGCACTTAGAACCCTGCCTGACCCAAGGTGAGTGCGATGTAGAGCATTTGTTGCTAATATTATTATTCGCTTGCAACTTTTTGATTTTGGTGAAAAAAGTCTAGACCCACCCAGCTGACAAAATTGCTGCTTCATCTTTTAATTGATACCTCCTAGATTGACATAGCCAAGTAAGAAGAGAAAAGTTTAAATCAAATAATACTGAGATTAGCGCAGAAAACAGAATATTACCTAATTTGCATGGGTCTTGATTTTCTTTTCTTTTTTTTTTTCAGTGAAATTCAGTGTATCCACAGGACTTTGACTTCTTGGCCCTGGAAGGCTCCTGGAGATCCAGTCTCCCTCTTAAGATGCTCCTCGACACAGAGTATCTCTGGCAGGAGAGGCTGGATGATCATGACATAACCATGATGATAACACTGAGACTTTGTGGAGTTCTTTACAATTCAGAGCCTTTTTCTTCTAAATCAAGCAACGTCTGAGTCCTAACCTGTGAGTACCTCTTCATGAGATGTGTTGGGACTTCACTGGCTGTGGGAAAAGACTCAGTGGTCTAGAGTGGTTGGTAGAGGTGGGGTTACAGGACAGACTGGATGTAGGGCTGGACTCCCGAGGGTGTCAGGGGGGTAATTCCAATCACTATGGCCATTGCAGGGTAATGAACACCAAACAGGTCTAGTTTTGGTGTTCAAAATGCCAACCAAATCATGAGGGACAATGTCTGAGCAGAATCTAGGTTTATAGCAGTATGGTGCTGGTATCCAGTTCCAGAGAAGGCTACCTTGCAAGGAGAACGAATACACGCAGGAGAATAATTGCAGCCATTAAAAAAAATTAATCTATATTTCTTCCTTCTTCCCTGTTAATAATTTATAAAATATTCCAATAAAGTAAAAACACTGAGTTGGAAACAAACGAATCAATGCTAGAAAAGAAAGTGCATAGTCCATGCCTTCTTGCACTTTACATTATAGTGGGGAAGAGAAAAATTAATAAAATTATCTCACTAGTACACACAAATTTACAGATATGCATAGCGCTACCCAAGAGAGGTAGAGAGTGTCATGAGAGGTTAAATAAGGGAAGCTAGTCTTGGGAGGTAAGGAGCACAGGGGAGGATTTCTCTCAAGAAGTGACGATCAAGGTGAAATTCGAAAACTAGGCAAAGCTCAGTGTGGGGAGTTCTAGGTAAGGGAACAGCGTGAGTGAACACCTGGGATCAAGTTCTAGGCAGGCAGGTAGGCCAGTGTGGCTAAAGTATAGGAAGAAAGGGAGAGAGAACATAATCTTTGATGATGCTGGAGAGGTCAGCTGTGGACAGACCTTGTAGTCCATGATGAAAGATTTATTCGTTATGATAAAAACAATGGAAAACATGGAAGGATTTTGAGCAGGGTAGGTGGATGGAAAGCAGGTGGACAGGATCATCAAACAGTATGTCTATAAAGCTAGAGCAGAATGCGATGGAAGGAGAACACATCTGAGATGCAACAGTTGCTGGAGAAGAGAAAGATCTATTTGCCAGCTTATAAAATGTTTTTGAGACTTGGAAGATGGACAGGAGATTGCATATTACAGGAATGTGAATTAGCCACTAAGAATAGCTTTGGACATCTTTCCCAACCCCACGTCGTCATTTTGTACTAAGAATACATTACTGCATTTATTTTTCTAATATTTTATTTAAAAATCTGGAGTCTGTGGTTAAGAGCAGAGGATCTGAAACTAGACTGTCTGGGTTCACTTTGGGGACTATAGCATGACCTGTCTGTGCGACCTTGGGTAAGTCAGTCACCACATCTCTGCCAAAGTCTCCTCATCTGTAACATGAGGACAATCATATTTCTTATCCCATGGATTTGTTATGAGGAGAATTTATACATGTAAATCACTTTTAAAGGGCCCATAATAACTTGAAGCTACTATTGTTATCAATATCATTATTTTGATTATTGCTTATGTTTCTCTGGTCCATTTTTGGTTTTGAAGTTATCTGTCTTATGAAAGAATTTTAAAGAGTATTTCTTTCTTTCTTCTTCTTTTTTTTTTTTTTTTTTGAAAAAAGTGTTTTCCTGTGACTGGGAGAGTCATACAATATATGGATTAGCTGTTCTTTAAAGGATAGTCATCTCTAAATTCAACTGCAATTTGTATTTCTTTTAATTATATTTAAAAAGAAGTTGTCCAATTCACATAACTTTATAAAAGAGTATTGGAATAAAACTGTCCATAATGTTCTTTTAAAATTTCTGCCATTTGTGTATTTATGTGTCTCTGTCATTTTCAGTGTGTTCATTTGTGCCTTAACATTTTTTTGTGCTTCATTCATACTGACAGAGCTTTGTCTATTTTATTGATCATTCAGAAAATTAGCCTTCAGTTCTGTTGATCTTGTTTGGTTTCCCTATTTCATTAACTTCTCCTCTGATTGTTGTTATTTCCAACTTCCTGTTTTCTTTAGTTTTAATATGCTTTTTCTCCTAATTTATTGTATTGAACATTTAGCCAGTAACTTTTCATCTTCCTTTCCTTCTAATATTTATGTCCAAAGCTCTCCATTGCCCTCTAATACTACTCCAGCTATTTTGCACAGGTTTCATTTGTGCTACCTTCATTGCCATTCAAGTCAAAATATTTCACAATTTCCATTTTTATTTCTTCTTTGATTCTTTTCTTGGGCATTTAAAACACTTTTTACAGTTGTATGTGGATTGTTTAGTTGTTATTTTATCATTTATTTCTCATTTAATTATATAGTTATCAGAGAAAGTGAATTTAGATTACTGGGTATTTTAATTGTTGTAAAACAGTTTTTGTAAATGTCCTATGTGTTTTTGAAATGATTTCTATGATCTGTCTTCCATTTCATCACTTCTCTCTTCAGCTGCATCTGATCTCTTTTTTAATCCATTTCTTCATTTTTTTAAACTGCTAGTGAACTACTTATTTTTTATTTCCAGAAATTCTGGTTGGTTCTTTTTTTAAATTCACCTGTTCTTTTTCATATGGTCCTGTTATTTAAAATATATATCTAATGCTTTAGAAAAATCTATCTTAAAGTAGGGGCCACCATCATAATTAATAGTGAAATATTAAAATCACTTTCATACACAATCAGGAGAATTATATCTATTTCTGTTGTTGACACAATTAGTAGTAATATTAGAAGAAATATTAATTTCAATTTTACTGAACACAGGAGTACAGTTCTATGATTAAATAAATACAAACGTAACCCAGAACCCACCTAATAGTTGGAAATGCGGTCCATTTGTTCCTCATCCTCATCTGATTTTTCTCAGGCTAAACAAGTCAGAGAAGACAGATGGAGGTGTGCCGTTACCATTATAGCTAATAGGGGCTGGGAAATGCCAGGGCTTACACTTTGAGCTTTATTCCAGAAATTCAACTAAAAAAAAAATACTAACTTGTGCCTGACTTGGAACCCATTTTGATGTCTGGTTTTGTCCTGGTTCCACAGTTTCAGAAAATAGAGACATTTGTTAAGAGTAGTTGTTTATTTTTATTTCAGGAAATAAAAATAAATAAAAAGGCCATGAGGCTCTAAAGCACATTTGCAGAGCTATGTTTTAAGTACTAAAAAAAAAAACCCCAAATGCATCTTAAGGAAAGATTCATTAAGAGCTTAAAATATAAAACTTTTAATATTGCTACAGAGTGACCAGAAAGAATTGCCAGTTCCATATGAGAATCAATGAAGGAAAAACATTTCTTAATTAATACAGGCAAAAATATTTTGGCCAGTTTCTCTTGCTTCCCCTCACAGGCAGGAGGCTTGGAATGCTGCCTGCTGACATGCCACTCCAAGTGTGTTCTCTGATCTGGTGTCAGAATGTTGGCTTACAGGTCAGAGAGAGATTTGCCATTTGCTGAAGCGTACACGGAGTACTTATTTACACAATTTTTCCACCCCTGTTTCCTCCTGCCAAAATGCCATATCAAAAAGAGGTGAAAGAATGGAAAATGTTCAACCTGAGGGACAGAAGACACAAGCAAAGGATAAGAGGGCATGAGATCTGTATTCAATTAACTGAAAGGTTGTTATAGGGAAAGAACCTTGGTTGGCATTACTTCAGAAAGAACCACCACCACAAATGGACACAAGTTATAAAGGAGTGAATTTCAGCTCAAAGACTGAGGAAGTTAGCCACTCTACTTAACAAGCTTTGCATGTCCCACCTTCCTTCCCACACAGACTTATTTCCAGAATCCTGGAAAGAACCCTCCCACAAATTTATATTCTCCTTCCCCTGAAATTTCTTTTCTAGTGATGGAGGTCTTGCCTGCACTAAAGGGATAAATCCATGTTTCATTTTAAAAAATGGTAGGCTTTACATCAGGATAGTATCAAATGTATGAAGTCACTTTATTACGCGAAGATGTGATTATATTACACTTGGCTCTATTGTGAACTAATGAAAGAAAAAATGACCAAAGGGCAGAGCTTCTTCAAAACAAGTGGAAGTGCCCTTGCCCTAAAACTCAACCATACTAATTATATACAACCACAAATAACTTGCCTTTAACAGTACCCTCGGAGTCAGACTGGACACAACCACTGAGGAGGCTTAGGGGGATGGGAAGCCAGCGGCAGATACTGTTTCAATGGGTTCCATCCAGGCACTTGAAGACACGCAATCCTTAGTTAGTCATCTGATCAGTTTGGCTCTAACTTGTTCTCAGAATTAAAAAAAAAAAAAGTGCATACATTTTTAAAGACTTGGCTCGATCTCTTTCTTGGGTCAAATGTTCTGGCTCTCCACTGCCAGGGATGCTGAAGGGCAGATTCCTCCAACTGGCAGGGCTTCTGCTCAGCTGTCATGTCTCTATGCAGTCTGGGTTGTGGCCAAGGGAAGTGGAGAGCTGGAAGGTTCTGGTGGAATGGGGTCTCAGAAACTAGGTCAATTCAGCCCAAAGTGACATTATTGCTCATAGATAATGAGGAGTCATGAAGCAATTGCCAAAGCTCTTCTTGTGCATTGATGGTGTGGACACATCTCTAGGAAATTGGGGCACTCTAGGCTGGCTTCCGTACCAACAGAATGCCTCCTCCATAACTTAGACTCTTTCACTTTTTCGTTGGTTTTCTATGGATCTGCACCTCTGCCCTAGGGCGATAAACTTGGAAACACAGCCTAAGCCTAAGCCTTCCACGGTCCAGATGAATAGGAATGACACCATTTAGTTCACCTTGTATATCTAGTTCATAGCAATTTTCAACCCAGCATTTGTTGAGCCAATATTTGTTAAGGAAAGAAAGAGAGAAAAAGAAAGGAAGGGGGGAAGGGAGGGAGAAAGGGATAGATGCCTTCTTATAATCCTTTGAATTCCTCATGTTCATTCCAATTGTGGGAGAGAACAATCTGGAGGAGAGTATAGAGATCAGAGCCAGGATTAGTTAGCATGGATTGATCCCTATTGATGGGACAAGGCAGTTCTATACAGTCAAAGTGGAGTAGAGAGAGATTGAAAGGTCAAGTTCAATAGCCAAGGTTTTCCATTGGATCAAAGAGCCCTAAATGTCTTTCAACAGATGAATGGATAAAGAAGATGTATATATATACAATGGAATATTACTCAGCCATAAAAAGAATGAAATAATTCCATCTACAGTAACATGAATAAACCTAGAGATTATCCTATTAAGTGAAGTAAGTCAGACAGAGAAATATAAATATCATATGATATCACTTACATGTGGAATCGAAAAAAAAAATACAAATGAACTTATTTACAAACTAGAAATATACTCACAGACATAGACACAGAAAACAAACTATGGCTACCAAAGGGGAAAGGGGTCAGGGAGAGGGATAAATTAGGAGTTTGGAATTAACATATACACACTACTATATATAAAATAGATAAAGAGCAAGGACTTACTGTATAGCATGGGAAGCTATAGTCAATATCTTCTAATAACATATAATGGAAAAGAATCTGAAAAAGAATATATGTATGTATATATAACTGAATCACTTCACTGTACACCTGAAACTAACACAGCATTGTAAATCAACTATACTTCAATTAAAAAAAGAGCTCAGATTGGTTCCCAGGGTTCAAGAATTAGAACACTGTGAGAGGTCAAAAGTATAAAGCCAGGAAGGCATGTTGAGAAGAGAGCTAAATATAAGTTACAGTCAGAAAATCCTGAGTTCAAAGTTGACTCCAATATCTATGACATGTATACATTTTGAGCAAGTTACTTTAAACGCCAGTCCTCATTAGAAAATGGAGATAAATAAGGATACCTACACCATGAGGTCTTTGACTTTTTTTTTTTTTTTGAGGTCTCTGACTTTTTACCTTTCATCTTTTTGTTTGCTTTTCTTTCTTCTTTTCTTTCATTATCTTTTCTTGCCTTTTCCTGCCCAGAAACTACTATCTTCCAGTTTGATATTAGCCCATTTCTCAGACTTCTCTGAATCTAAAATTAATATAATCCTCAAGAATATTAAAAGTTGACTTTCACTCTACTGGACTATAACAGGCAGGTCAGCCTCTCTCTGAGAACAATTAGAACAGCTAATCAGAGTGGTTTTAAAATTCGAATTACAGCACAATTTCAGAGAAGGAGACTCAGAGAACCACAGCCCTCTGAACTACCTGAATAGGTAGCTGAGAGACTGATAAACTGAGCTGAGCTTTTTATAGCCTCATGGAACTGCAGGAACATAATCCGGAGTCCAGGGTATTAAGGATGGGGAGCTCTAATAACCTCCCATCATAGTCTGGTTTGGGATTTGGAAGGGCTACATCTAGAAGTAAGAGTAAGCCAGGAAAAAAAGAGTCAGTCCTTGTACAGATTAAAATCTAGCTTTAAATGGCCTCATTGCCTTGAACTAGAGTAATATACCTTCAGCAGAAACCCCCTTATATTTCTTTGGCCAGAACTGGGACACAAGCCAGACCAGTCTCAGGCCATGTGGAATAGGATCTCCATGTTTGATTTTGACAAAGCGTGGTTCTGTTAGCAAGAAAGAAAGGTGAATGGCTAATAGTGAGTAACCAATGGGCTGTCATCATCATCATCACATCGGATGGAATTTACAGATCTCTACTGTATGGCAGGCATTTCTATAAGCACTCAACATGCAGACCCGTTTAATTCTCATAACTACTCTATAAAGTGATCTCTATTTAATGGAAGAGGAAATTAAGGATTAGGAAGGCTAACATACCAAAGGTAGGAAGTAGCAGAAGCAAGATTTGAACCCAAGTCATTGCTCTGATTTATTAAGCACTCACTATGCACTATGAATTATTCTGGACACTGGAAATGCATAATCTCTTTCCTCTAGGAGCTCAGAGTTCTATTATCCAGAAAGAACCAAAAGCAGATGAGCCAATTTACCTTCTGATGAGTGATGGCCCTGCCTTGACAAAGTAACTGTGTGTGCTTCAGAGCATAAGTTAAACCCTTCTCCTGGTCTTATGGGAATATTTCCTGGTAATTCCCATTGTCCTGACTCCATCATGGTCAATTTCCATGACACGAGGCCCCAAGTCTAATATCCCCCTGGTGTGCCCAAGAAATATCCAAAACATGCCTGGTGTGCCCAAAATATGCCCAAAAGTTCTGGGGTGGGGAGAGCTTTTCCATGAAAAAAGTACTACTCCTTGTGCTTAAAGCTCCTGTCTACCTCTTTGGAATTACAGATAACAGTGCAAGGGCAGCTTTAGGAAATACAAATATATTTTTTCTTTCTTACAGTATTGCTCTGGGCCCACATCACTGTAGGCCCACATCTTTATTTATTTTTTTTTTAGTTACTATTTTTTCAGGACTTACTTTGTTCCTAATAACTCGTTGCACATTCTATAAAGGTAATTTTATTTGAATCAGTCCTGGGAAGTATGTATTATTTGATACATTGCACAGATGTGAAAAAAACACAACAACTTCAGAATACATTTTATAGAGTTTAATGCTGCCCCATTATGACTAGATTAATAAATGATGCAGGTCAGGGATATAAAGGAGAGGCAGGGTCTTAAAGCTTTAACATCTACACTACAGTGGTTTATGTAGACACTTCCCCAAGAAGCCCTGGGGTAGAGCTTGCCACCTCTAGCTTGGGGAACCCAGTGAAGAGCTCATCCCAGTCTCCCTCCACTGAAGACCCCATGGCGCTGCGTTTAGCCTTAGACACTGGGAGCAGGCGTGCCAACAAATAGCAGTTCTCTTGGCACGTGTGTTGTCTACCTCATAATTTATTTACCTGTGGCTACTCTTTTCATTAATAGCTGTTTACATTTCACACTGATACTTGTTGAGCTTGGCAAAAGCCAACCGCTCTACACATTTCTAGTTTCTGATCCCAAGGCAAATTGTCCTATTTGACAATATTTTTGCTATGCAATAGCAACTAGCGAAGAACAGTTAATTAAATAGACTCAGTTGTTACACTGAGAACAGAAAAACAAATATTGGCACACTGCTAGCTAACTTTTTGCTTCTGGAAGGACAGTAACTGGTTAACCCAGAAACAGTAAATATAGAAGAGAAGTGGGAAGAAACGGGAATACAGATGCTCTGATGGTGCTCCTCAACCCCAAACAAAGATTTTCGTTCGAGAAAGGAAGACACCTCTAGAGGCAATGCCCCACGTTCAGTGGCTTTTGCTCGTGACCACATTAGCAGTACCTCAAGCGCTTCCCTGCTCCTGGGGAGGCACACAGTCAAATCCAGACTTGGATTCACTTTATCCTCATCCTGTTTAGCTACTAGTCCTAGAGGAAGGGCTGGCCCCTGGGAGGGCAGCACAGTTAAGCCTCACACCCTCGATCACAGGGCCAGCATCACACATTTGCAAGCTTTCAAAGTACCACCTAATAGGACCTTTGGGCCAGCTGAAGAGAAAGCGCTGCTAAAGGGCTCGGTTGGCAGAGCTGAGTTTATACAGATGGGAGAGTTAGCTGAGACCACAGAACAAATACCAGCAACCAACCCATTTCACACTTCTGAAAAAAGAGAAAGGAATGGCAGAGGCGGGCCAAAGCAAACAGGCTTTGGAAAACTTGAAGCTGTGGGCTGGAATTTTCAGCTGCTCCTATTCTTTTCACACTCATTTTGGGGAGCTTGCTCCTCTCAGAAAAGCAGGAGCTTTCTGCATTTATACTTCTCGGCGTTGGCCTCCTACAGAAAAAGGGCAGTTCATTCCCAATCACAAAACAAGAGTCGTTTCCAACATCCCCAGCACAGTTCCCGGAGTCTGGGCTTTCTGTGGGGGATAAAAAGATACTTTTTTTTTTCTTTTTTTCTTTTTTTTTCCCAGAGAAGTCTATGCTGTTGGGATTCCCTCAGCATGTCTTTCTGTGGCATGTTCTTCATTTTAGTTTTTATTTTCTCTTTTCTCTTTTTTTTTTTTCCTTTTGTTTTCTTCCAGGAAAGAGAGTCATTTTCTTTTCTTTTCTTTTCCCTGGAGTCTGCCGAAATAAATCTTTGCCACAATCTGCTACCTCACACAAATGTCCCTCAGTTTCAGCTAAAAGACTTGGGTCCTTATCAAAATGTATTCTAAAGTAAACAAGGATGTTGCTGCTGCCTTGGGGATGTGTGATGGTTCTAGTTCCAATCCCAGAAGGATGGAAGACGATATTTAGAGACACGAATCAAAGAGAGGTTTAGCCTGAGTGGCTGTGAAGCAGTCAGCAGCCATCCCCAGTGTGGTCACGGAGAGTTTATGGAGAGCGGTTGGAGGAAACTTTCCTGTGGGCTGACATCAGAGAAGCCAGCAGAATGGCTTCAGCCAGGATGCTCCATTAGGGAAAGAAAGAAAACTATGCACCCGTGAGACAAACCATACCATGCCCACCTTGGCTCTGGGTGAGTTGGAAAATGGCCATCAGATCCTTTTGACAGGTTAACCGGGTCACCCAACTAGTTTACCAGAATGTGGATATGTGTCTGTGAGGAAAAGCTCTGCAATTCTGTTGCAAAACAGTTCCATCTGTTCATATGTATTTAAAATGCTTAGATGGAGGGGAAAAAAAGAAGCGCAAACACAAAAATCAGGCACTTTAGGAACTAGATCTTCTCAATTCAAGTTGGACACACAGGTCAGTAAACAAGAAGCCCACAGAAATCAGGAACTGCTCATTCCTAAGGGGTTACAAGGAAGAGGAAAACAGCAGAGAAGAAGTCAACGGATGTTTATCATAAGGACACTTCCCCGACTGGATGAGACCTCCAAGGGCTGGTACTGAAATGTGGGCCCGGTTGATTCTCTGTTTATGAGAAATGGGGTTGAGCCCAAGAAAAGCCCATTAGAGAAAGTACTGGCATCTGGACAGCTTTGAGTACAAAGAAGAGAAAGTCCTTCCTGCAGTTGGCAGAGTGAAAAGATAATAAAAGTCATCTTGGTGTCTGAACCAGGGTAAAGAAGGAGTTCAAAGCAGGACACTTAAATGGACACTTTGCTTTCAAAGATTTGAAAACCCTTTGAGAAGCAGGCAAATGAAATAATGATATCCATCCTATTTTAACAGACCAGGGTTGAGAACAGAGGGTAAGATCAAGGTAGTATACATGTGAACAACAACATTGCCCAAGAGTTAAGTAGTGTCTGGTGAGGTATGTGTAGGTTCCATCGCCAGATAAGGAATGGTAAGGCCAAAGCCAGCTAGAGTGGGTGATCCTTGGCCTAGGCCATGTCCTTCTGTCTACCAAGGGAAGCACAGCATGGAAAACTTCTGCCTGCAGTAAGACATTCTACAAAGTCTGTTATTTTATAATTGACCAAGAGCTGGAAAACCAAGCATGATTCATAATTATATCCCCAACTTTTCTTCAATATATCATCTTTTTTTTGTCTTTTTTTTTAGCGGGGGCGGATAATTAGGTTTATTTATTTATTCTTGGAGGAGGTACTGGGGATTGAACCCAGGACCTCATGCATGCTAAGCATGCACTCTACCAGCTATAACCCCACCCCTAATATGTCATCTTGATAAATCAGCTAACATGGCTAAATCTCCATTTCTCTATACGAAAGCTGGGAGTATTGGAGAGTTTTGTCAAAAATTTTTTAGAATCAGGAAAACTGGGCCAAACACAGCTTTCCATGGTACCCCCGTAGAGATGGCAGATGTCTCAGGTGAACGAGAAGGGGTGGTGAGACAGCTGGGGTTCTTGGCTCATCCTTATTGACCTCCAAGCCTCCAGCTGCTGATGTCCTAGGGCTATGCCGAACAGAGTGCTAACACCACTGGACTTGATTGTTCCAAGCTTCTTTTGAGTGCTACCATTCTTTGATCTCAGACTATTCAGATTTAAACCAAAAGGAAGTGAAACTTTTAAATAAACTAAGTCCCACAAAAAGCCTGAACCAAGTTGGATCTTAGACTCTCGGGGTGGCTCTCACCTCATCCCAGGCTTTCCTAGCTCACAGGTGGGGGGAATCAGGGAGGAGATCTATGAGCTACTGTCTCTCATTTTGCATCAGTTCTCCCAAGAATACCACCTGCAATCATTGTATTATATAATATATAATACAAATTAAATGCAGAATTTTGGATAGTACAATATAAACACAATATAAAAATAAACACAAATATGAGGTTTCTGTTTACATCTTCCTCCTTCACTAGAATGCCAGCTCATGAGAAGAGTGCCACTTTGTCCATTTTGTCCACTTCTATACCTCTACTGGAGTACAGTGTCTGTCCTTAGCAGGTGCTACATCAGTAACTGGAGTGAATGGGTGGATATCTGACTGGTCGCCAGAAAGCCGTTCACTTATATTTATCTGGCCATCTCACAATGTAAGCTTCTGCCTGGGGCCATATCTGAATCTTCCCCACAGGGTTTTTCATCCCCCTCTCTTTTCAAACTTCTATTTCTGGTGAGCATTGCTCAGGCCAATGGCTGTGGAGTGTCAGGCTTTCTATGCATCCCCAGGGATATTTCCACAGTGAGATGAAGCCTGGGCTCCCTTAAAAACCACATGACTGGTTAACAAGAAGTGCGTGTAGGTTCAGGACTCGTGCTTGTCTCAGAGAAGGGACTCGGATCTGCTGGCAGCTTCCTTGCTGCTCTCCTCCGCCCTGGGCTGTGCCAGGCCCTCCCTCCCCCTCTGCCTCCTGCCGTCCTCTTGGTGGGGGGTGTCTTTACTCACAGTGGATGCCATTCCAGGTGATGTTGCATCCCATGCAACATTCCACGTTGTGGGGACATCTACTCTGTACCACCCCTGTGTTAGGTCTTACATACACAATGAATGGCTCAAACAGTCTTTGAATTCAAGGAGCTTAGACTCTGAAGTAGTGGAGTTAAAGCTTTTATGACCCATAGTAAATATATATAGATAATCTAATATACATAAACACACACATGGATATGTACTATTTCAAAAGTTTTATGAAACAATACTTATTTGAGTGACATTTTCCATTCTATTCTAGAGTGGAGTAACCTATTTAATTTCATGAAAAAAAATCTAGTTATGACCCACTAAATTGATTCTACACTCCAGTTATGAGTCACAGTTAGTACAACTCATTACATGAAGGCAATTTGAAAAAGACTGTCTAGAACGAGAGAGGGCCTCCTAAAGCCACAGGATACAATGAGAAGAATGTACAAGGAAATAAATGGAAGTGCCAGGTGAGTTGTCACCATCGCCAGGATGATGCCCTCCAGGACTGTACTTCTCAATCTCTGACTTGTGCATGAAGCCCCCCAGAGATTTATTTAAAATACAGACTCCGATTCAGGTGGTTGGGATGAGCCCTGAGATTCTGTGTTTCGAACATGCTCCCAGGTGATGCTGGGTGTGCTGGTCCACAGACTACACTTTGAAAAGCAAGAGTCTAGGAGGTGATGTCTAAAGGATGACCAGGAATTACCCAGGGCAAAAAGGGCTTCCTGGTACAGAAGAGGGCATTTGCAATGTTACCCTACGTAAGGAACACCGTGGGTGACATAAGAAACTGCAAGCATCCACACTGTCTTAACATCACCTCTGCACACATAACTATAGTTAAGCACACGGCCCATCCCTAGCAATGAGGGGTCACTGGGGCAAAGATGAACCATATTTTATACACATTGGTAAGTTCAGGAAAAAGGAAGCAAAATGTACAGGTCACGTATTAAAAATAAATTTTATATATATATTATATATATTTATTGTAAAACACACTACTGGCAGCTGCAATTTAGAATTTAGTATGATTGTATTTCTCATTTCACTGGGTGGGTCAGAGGTGAGCAGAACCACAGCCTCCCCGTGTTTACGGCACTATCTGACGCTAACGCTGGGACCTGGAACACTTCCGTGTGGGCTGAAATCTGAGTGTGCTTGGAGGGAGTGGGGGTGGAGCAGCCTGAGGCTGAGGTGGCATATTAGATGTCAAAACCAAACACTAGCTTCCCATTAGGTGATTCCTGGGCAGTGGAGAACAGATTTTAGAAAGAAGGGAGGCTCTGATTGAGTCACAAAGAATGAAGTGGGGACAGGGAAGGAGAGGTACAATTTTCAGGGAAGGGCTGAATTTCCTTCTTCACCCCCACCTGTAAGAGAAGGCAGGACAGTGCCCCTCAAGCCTTTTTCCAATCAGTGTTTCTCTTTCACTACCCGTCCCCCAATCCTACTTCCCCCTGAGGAACCCCCCACCCCAATCCTCCTACAGCCTCAGTGAACACAGTCTTACATGCCTCAGCCCTCATGGCAGCCTCAATTTGTGACTCAGGCCCTTGATAAGGACAGAATCTGAAGTCCCCATTTGGCAGCCAGGATGGGAGAATTGCTCGGAGTTATGTGCCTCCAGGTGGGTTTCTCAGTGCACCCCTCTGAATATGTGGGACCCACTAACAGATGTTTCTATACTCTTCTTGATGCTCATTTCCTAACTACCTCCCTGGAAAGGCATTGCCTTAGATGCTGGGGGTACCACTATGCCTCAAACAAACCAGGTCCCTGCCACCAGTGGGCTTATACTTACAGTTTCATGTATATTTGGTGATGAATTATGAAATGATTAAAATATGGTGTACACTTCACTGTTCACTCCTAACCGAGCTGGAGAGTTCATTGCCCAAAGCTGCCCCATTCTCATGTTGATTATAAAGAAGCCCTGCAGACGTTGAGCTTATGTGGAGGGGATTTGTTCTCAGTAAGGCTATGAGGGCACGCTGGCCGTCCAGGGCCAGATCCTGAGGCCCAGCCAGCACTAGTGCTAACACTGATTCTCGGCGCTGAGTGTCTTCCCAGGAAGCCGTCAATGGACACGCTCATTCATTGTTTTAGCTGGCTGTGGTGCAGTAAAGAGCCCCAAACATGGGGTTTGAAGCATTTTTCCTTCCTCAAAATGTGGTCTGTAATGTACCTTAACAGAGTTATCTCAGTAGGGGTCTCATTCTGTTCAATAAATGAGCCAAAGTTGGCCTCTGTCTCTTGGCCCCTCTGGCGCTCTTAATCACAGGCTGAGACCTGCTAGCACAAAAGCCTGCCAGGGCCAAATCCAAAGTTTAACCCTACCAGTTATTTTAAAAATAACCCAAACAAGCAGGCTTACAGCCATGTAGAACCTGCCTGCTTTGCATACCCCTGAAAACCTTCCTGACCACTGTTCTCCACTGATCAGATAGGACCTTGTATTGACAAGGCTCTGAGCCCCTGCTGCCCTTTGGAGTGCTGGGACCCAGGGACTCCCTGCAGCACTGCTGAGGGACCTCACCTAGACACTGAAGTCCCCTCTCAGCCCCTCCTACCCTAGAAGATCTCTTGATCTCCTCCTCTTCTGCACGGTGATCCCCTGAAGCCTCTGGCTGGTCTCATGCTGCGAGAGATTTCTCCTTGCATCAACCCCATCCAAGTGCTGCCCGATAAAACGTGTGATATGTTATGGCCTCTCAGGGTCTTAGCTTTTTCTTTAATCAGCTCCAAAGCCTCAAACCCTCTAAACACTCCTACTCCAGATTCACTGAGTCAAAATGTATGGGGGTGGGGGGCGGTGGCTGGAAATCGTGCGCACGTGTGTGTGCCCATGTGAGCGTTAAAGTTTAAGAACCATGGGCTAGAAGATTCGGCTTGAATCCTGCTTCTCGCCCTTGTTACCTGACTTTGGGATATTCCCTTACATTCTCCGAGCATCAGTTCCTTTTCCTTTGTAAGTTTAAGATGCTGATGTTTAGATCGGAGAGATCTGTGATGCTAAAATGCAACAGAATGTGTGGAAGGGATCAGAGCAATGGTAGACACATGGTTGGTGGGATGTGAATTTTTCTTCTTGTTCCTTTCTGAGGCTCCTTGGACCTAGTCTTTGTCTTTCTAAAATATACTCTATTTTAACATGCCTTTCTGAATCACGTGGGCCCTGTCAATCTACTAATCCACTTGCAAATCTCATTCGACATACCACTGTGCCTACCTGACTTTGTCTTTTAATTTTTTCCTGTCCCTCTGCTATTAGATCTCTCTATAACTGCATTATCTAATGCTATAAAGTGTCTGAGAGCCAAAGTTAGATGACAAATGCTACATAAGGTACATTTGTATTGTATTGTTACTGTCCTTATTGCTAAATTCAGATGGGACCCAAATGTTATTTTTATATACAGTTTTGCTCAGTTCCACTCTGCTGTCTGTTGGGTATTTCTGGTTTTGCTAAATACATTTTTTCCTCCCTTTCTGCTTAGAATCATCTCCTGAAATGTAATTATTTTTAGCAACTTTGTTGAGTTGTTTGCAGTTTTGTATGTGTCTTTGCTCTCTTGGGACATAATCAATACACAGCGGCCCAGTGTCCCAGTGAATGCTTAAGAAAGAGGTGTGAAATCAGGGTGTGATTTCCCAGTGATGGTTGCTAAATGAGATCATTTACTAAAGGTGCCTTTGTGCACTGTGGAAATCTTTAACCCCTAATACATGGGTCTTGCTTTCCTGAATGTTCTTGTCCAGAGAAGATGTCTCAGGCAGATGGAGAGATGTCCTTTATTTCACCTCTACTCCTCGCACTGTTCCAAGGTTTGAAAGAAGCCACGGCATGAATCAAATATATATGGAGTATCAAGAATAATTAGTTTTTCTTTTAAGGTCAAGGCCAGGGACAGATGTGATGAAAACATAGAACCAAAACTGTATGTGAATTTGACTGTAATTCCATGTGGCTGGAATGAGGAAAACAAAAATACCACTCTGGTTTTTATATGTTAACATTGGTAGTGAGCAGCTGGGAGGTGACTCACAGGAAAGTCTGTTAGCAGAATGCCATTTACATGGGCCCAGGGGGATGGGTAAGTAAAAGGATGGGTTTGAACAATACAGGGCTGTTGAGGGAGGACAGACAGACATAATAAAAAATTTAGGGATCTCATTTAAAGAAACAAGTTGGGTGGACACTGTAAAAAGCAACCAATAAAGAAATATTTTAAGAGGGGTAGTTCTAGAAACTTGACCAGCAAAAAGAGAAAGACTCCATATCAAGATTCTAAATAGAGCCAAGATAGACCAGGTAGCTTTTGGAAGAGTTGTTCAATTTGTATTTCCAGTGCAAAGTCTCTGGAATCCAGAGGGGAAACAAGCCAACAACTTAATTTCAGGAAAGGCAGGAAAGAATTTCATTTGAACTGGGGTTAGAGCTGAATTTTATTGAGCCCATGTTAGCTTTAACATTTAGTATAACTCATACAAGGAACAGTTAAGCAACCAATAGACACAAGACAAAGACTTATCGCTAACAGTGAGCCAAGGAAGGAGAGGAAATGGAATATTTAAAAAATACTCAATTAATTCAAAGAAAGCAAAAAAAAAAAAAAAAAAGACAAAGGGAAGAAAAACTATATGAGACCTATGAACCTATGGTATAAGATGATACTTTAAAATGTGATTTTATCAATAATATAATCAAATGTCAATGGTTTAAATACCTTGGGTAACAGGCAGGCATTGTCAGATTGAGAAAATAAAAACAACACACTCTATCCTGCTTACAAAGAAACACACTTCAAATGAAGTTACAAATAAGTTAAAACCAGAAGGGTAGAAATATGTTAACATGCTAGTAGCCATCAAAGGAAATCTGGAAAGGCTATCCTAGTATCAAAGTAGATTTCAGAGTAAAGCATAGCAGGGATAAACGTTTTCATTTATAATGGTATAATGGCTGATTTATCAGCAGGATATAACAATTCTAAATGTTTCTGTGCTGAATACAGCTTCAAAACATTTGGGGTCAAAACTGATCAAGGACATCAGGGAGAAATACACAAGTCCTCAAGAATAGTTGAGGATGTCCATACTTCTCTCTCAGAAATTGTCAGAACAAAATAGAAAATCTGTAAGTATATAGAAGAGTTAAGTAACCCTATCAACACAATGACCTAATGAAGATTTATAGAACACTCTACTCAACAGCAGTAGAATGAACATTATACTTAAGTGTATTCAGAATATTTACCAAAATAGAACTTATCCTGGGCCAAAAACCAAGTCTTAGTGATTTAAAAATACTTAAGTCATACAAAGTAGCAAAATGGAGTTAAATTAAAATTTGATAATATATAGATCTTTTTAGAATCACCAAATATTTGTAAATTAAATAAGAAACTTCTAAAAAAAATCCTTGGCTAAAAGAAGAAATCAAAAAGGAAATCAGAATGTATTCCAAACAGAATGAAAATAAAAGTACAACATAGAAGTTTTGTAGTGCCACTATGGCAATACTGAACGGGAAATGTATAGGATTAAATGCATATATTAGAAAATAAGATCTCAAATCAATAACTCAATGTCCAACTTAAGAAAATGGCAACAACAACAACAACAAAAGAGCAAACTGAACTTAAGGTAAGTAGAAAAAAAGATGTAAAGATAATAGCAGAATAAACAAAATCAAATATAGAAAATTAATAAAGAGAAATCAATGAAACCAGACTTTAGTCCTTAGATAAGATCAATAATACTGATAAACCTCTAGCTAGAGCAATCAGAAAAACAGATCAACGACTCCTATTTAGCAATATAAAAAAAATAAAAAATATATTAAAAAATGAGAGAAGTGGTATCACTGAAAAGCCTACTGATAGTAAAAGGCTGATAAGGAAATATAAACAGCTCTATGCCAGTAAATCTGACAACTTAGATGAAATGTACAAGTTCTCTGGAAGACACATATTACCAAAGCTCATTCCTGAAGAACTGGGTAACAAGAATATCTCTACGTAAGGTAAATTTATTGAATTTGTAGTTAAAATCCTTCTCATCAGGAAACCTCAGGCCAAGATAGTTTTACTGGTGAATTTTTTTCCAAATATTTAAGAAAGATATAATACAAATTTTATGCAAATTCTTCCATAAGACTTAAATGGAAGGAAAGTCTCCCAACTTATTTTATGAGCCAGCATTACCCTGATATTAGAAAATTACCTTACAATAAATTAAAACTAGAGACCAATATCCTTCATGAACATAGCTACCAAAATTCCAAACAGAAAAACATTTGAAAGAAAGAAGCAAAATTTACAACCAAAGTGACCGTCTATGTAAAAAATCCAATGAATCTACAAAAAGCTGCTAAAACTTATAACTGAGTTTGGCAAGGCTGTAGGAAACAAGAGCAATATGCCACAAACAATTTTATTTCATATACTAGAAACAAACAATCAGAAATGGAAATTAAAACAATGTAATTCATAATAACATCAAGTATATAAAGTGTTTAGGATTAAATCTGATTTTAAAATGTGAAACATCTATAAGCTTAGAGCTAAAAAACATTTCTGAGTGGCATACTGTGTTCATAGGTCAGAAGACTCAATACTATTCAGGTGTTAATTCTCCCCAAATTGAGCTACAGATTTTATAGACTCCCAAAAAACCCAGCAGGATATTCTGTAGAAATTGACAAACTGATTCTAAAATTCATACAGAAATGCCGAGAACCTAGAATATCCAAAACAACTCAGAAAAATAGGGACAATGTTGGAGGATAACACTATGTGATTTCAAGACTTAATTATAAAGCTATAATAATTGAGACAGCGTGGCAGTGTGTAGAGATAGATGGATGAAACAGTAATACAGGCTAGAGAGTCCAGAAATAGACCCCCACACATATGGACAACTACTTTTCACAAAGGTTCAAAGTCAATTCACTGGAGACAGGTTTGTATCTAGTCAGTCTTGAGTGGGATCTCATAATATTTAACAATACCAGCAGGTGACTCTGGTTCCCATCCAGCTTTAGGGACCTCTGTTTAAATGGCATTTTATTCCCTTCATTCCCTCCATATTTGCCTTTTAGGGTTTAAACCCCTCAACTTAAATACATGCAGTTTGGGATGAATCCCTCTATTTAAAGAAAAGGCATAGAAAATAACAATAATTCTGAGTCTTAAATAGAAACACCTACCCCCTAGGTGCAGGGATGTTGGTCCAATCTAGAGCATTCCAAGTCATCAGGGTAGACTGATCAGAAAATCTCTCCCTGCTGAGAGTTCCCTTGTAGCTCGGCTCTATATCATATTTATTTATTTTTAAACTACTTACACCACCATTCTTAACTCCTCCTAGGTGCTCAGCTACCTTCACCTTAAAACTAAAATATAATTACAATCCAATGGAATTTGGTTTGGAAAATTGAACTAGAAATAAATTCTGCTATTTCTGGTGAATCAAAATCAACCAGACTATCTGGTACTTCTTACCTTGTCTGATTGCTGCTTGGCTGGTCTTTAAATTCTTTGAATTTGATAGTTATTCCCTCAAACCTCAGTTTTTCATGGCACACAGATTCCAGGGAGAAAACACAGCTTTCCCCCAACCCTCAACTCAGTGTCTAGATTTTTTGAATTAGCAAAATGCTGTAAGTGCTTTTAGAGCATTTAGTCTTGAATTTGGATAAAGGTGTTTCTTGCACAAAAATACAGCTGGGCTAGATTGCGAACATATTATTTAGGGAGGAGTTGAGAAACTATATGATGCTTTTAGGACGACTTCCTGTTTTTCCTCCAAGCCATGCTAGTCAAGACAGAATCACTTCTCAGGCTGATACAGGTCACCAGCCTAAAACACACTCATCTACCTCTATGCAGTGCCTCTACATGCTGTAAATTATTTCCTGGGGCACCTGAGGTCCTGTGTTAAGCTGGGGGGAAAAAAAATAAAGCCCTGCCTCTCATCTCCTGCTGATTGCTAGTCTATATTCAGAATGATGAACCAACAGGTAGGGTCACGTCTGTCAAAACTAAAGAAGTGAGTAAACATGGTCTGGAGAACAAAATTCACTCTGATAGGCTTGATGGTGTGAAAGAACAAGACACAACGACTGCAGCACTGATGCTGGGCCGCTACGATTCCAGCCTTTCCTTAGTGTGGTCACTTCATCCGTTAATCGCAGCTTCCCAGTCAACTCACAGCTTTGTCTTTTCAGACAAAGTAATTCTCAATACTTGCCCTGTGGGAAGTAAGGACTATAGTTATACCTATTTTCCGGAAGCAGAAACAGAGGCTCAGAGAAGTCAAGTAATGCACTAATAAGGGTGAGTGTAGATTCAAATTTGTCTCAAAGTCCCAAATCTAATTCCCTATGAATGATTATAACAACTGATCCCATAATTGGGGGAAGGAAGAAAGACTTAATTTTCCTTTGAAAGAGTGTTCTGTTTGTGACAAAACCCAGTACCGTCGGGTAACGAAGGTCTGAACGTTGGGGAATGTCAAATGGGCATAGCCTTATGACAGGCTCGCAGATAATCCCACGCGTTAATAATCTCCCATTTGTGGCAACTCTGGAACATTTGGGGAGAAAGTCACTCTGTGAACATAAAACTAATCACTGGCTATCTAAAGCTCTCTGGAAAAAGTTAAGCATTTCAACAAACCCCCTTCACTTTAAGTGCATTCAGCATTTTCCCTCCTCAGAAATGACTTGTAAGTTTGTGCTTTTAATTATTATCATTCTCCCCTAAAATTACAGGCAGAGCACTTAGTGATATTTGAAACATCAATTACTGGCCTGCAGCCCTCTGCTACTGTTTCTCTGCCTGCTGCCAGGGCTGCAAATCCATTTTCTGCATTTCTTTCAGATTTTTTGAACAAAATTATGGAAAATCGCTGTTGGCACATGGCATTTTTCCACCATGGTCAGAGTTATTGAATTGTGCCGTTTTGTGCTACTTGAAGACGACATTCCAACTTAAAATGCCAGCCTGAAAACTATCAGAACATTTTCTCCAATTTGGCTTCATAAATTTTCCATAGAAAAAGGCTACAAAAACCCACCCTGGCTCTGCCTCAAGTTGCTACTGAGTGTCAGTACGTGCTTGTAACGCTCAGGTTGCCGAGTTTAGTTCCTCTCACCTTCAGGATCTCTGATAACAGATTTTCTTCCTGTCTTCTCATCACCATTGTTCACACTGTGTGACCGCTGAGGCAGGGGTGGCCCTCCCTGCCATCAGGACCCTCTGGGGCCTCCAGGGAAGAGCGTGACCTGTTGGCAGCCACTTTGAATGTGGCTTCTCTGTCACTCATATCAGGCCCCCAATTGGTGCAGTGATGCTCCAAAGGCACTTCCAACTCAAAATTCCCAACTCCACCCTTCCGTCTTCCCCATGGAGACTTCAGACGCACACAGGAATGTTGAAAGTTGTCCAGCTGCTTTCTCTGCCGGAGCCCACACGGTCATTCTGTCCCCAGGTCTTCAGTTCTACTGCAGACGTCTCTCTCACATCAGCCTCTTTACCTTCACTCAACTTTCTTCTATATTTTTCTTACAAGCTCCTGCCTTATATTTTGCCACTAGCCTTTTCTTCTCCAATGTATCTTCCACATCGCGGTCCAGGGGGTTATTTTAAGAATGTATATTGTTTATCCGACCATTATTGAACACCGACCTTGTACCAGACGCTCTAGTAGGCACTAGGGAAATAGAGGCAGCGAGGGTTCGACTCCATACTCTAAATGTTATGGACCATTGTTGCTCCACTGCCTAGAAAGACTCAATGAATATTCCTTATGAAAGAATCACAGCCCTTTAACAGGGCTGGTCTTCAGGGACAATGATGACCTGTTTCCAGTGTATCCCTCTTGCCATCTCTCCCCATTTCTTTCAATGTACCCTGTCTTCCAGCTGTGTTAATCTCTCTGTTCCCTAGAAGGCAGAAACTTTCCTGTCCCCAGCCTTTACCATAGTCTTCCATTGGTCTACTCAGGACCCATCTCTCACAACTCAGCAAATGTTGGCTCTTTGTTTAAAAGCCTGGCTCAAATCTCATCCTCCTGTGAAGTCTTTCCATTCCTCCCCTTCTAGCTCCCAGAGCCCCTGTGCTCTCATCACACTGCACACAAACCTCTGACAATTTAATAGGAGGTGGGGAAGGTGGGTGATACAGGATAGCAATAAGAGGTTTTGGGGTCAGATGGATCTAAGTTGACTAGTTGTAAATTCTTGTCAAGTAGCTTATCCTAGTTAAGCCTCAGTTTCTCCATCTGTAAACTGGGAAGACAAATATGTATCTTTCAGGGTGGTTAATAATATTTAATGAGATGATTTATATAACATATCTATCTTAGAATATGTGCTGAGTGAGTTATAGCAATTCTTATTACTGTTACTGTCATCATTGTTATTGTAGAGTAGCTAACCACGTGTCATGATGATTACTTTTTTTGCCTCTCCTACTAAACTGCATACTCTTATAGTACAGGGACCATATCTTTTTCACTGTTGTTTCCCCAGTGCTTAGGGTAGGGCCTGGCTTATATTAGGTGCTTAATTAATGTCTGCTAAAAAAGCAAATGAATCTTTATCTGGAAATCCACAAGTATTGCAAACTCAACTTATAAGGAAGCCAAAACCCTCCCCAAATTCCCCTTCCCCAAAGTCCATAAAATGTCTGAAATAGTGCCTGGCATGTAACAGTTGCTAAAATAACAAGCAAATTACATTATAGTTTAAATTAATTAATCAAGCCAAACACATTGACGAGTCACTCTCTTGACCAAGCATAAGGATTACAAATATGAATTATTGTGGGAGTTGAGAGATTTGATTAAACTATTTAAGTCAGAGATACCTGTAAATAGCCATTACAAAGTCATATAAACCACATGTTCTTCAGGCTTTATCTCCAGGAACCTAGACTATAGGCCCCTCAGATTACTTAAACTTAGCTCCAGGCACCCACTGGCTGGCAGACAGGAGGAGCATCGAGAGGTTGTGGGTCCTCCCTTGTTCAAGAAAGCCCTAGGGCTGATTTCTGTGTGTGTTCTGAGACCCAGGGTAAAATATAATTCCCACATTCCGTAAAATATGACTGCAATCATGAGCTTCATGTTCTCTTGATCTTACCTCATCAAAGGTTAGCCCCAAACTCTGCCTCCCTAATCACAGGCTGGTGATACACCCAAGTACCTCTCCTCTTCTCTGACTGGTCTGCACTCCGCATGCTGTTATTTTCAGTGTCCTGCATGCACTAATTAGCCTTCCCTGTGCTACAGTGCTGCAGACACGCACCGTCCTCCACAGACTGCAAGGGCTCAGGACTAGGCCCCTTCCTGACACAGTCCCCCAAGGTTTTAGAAAGAAGCTCTTCCTTGTTGTATTAAGCAGCTGAAATAAAGGGTTTTGTAGGAATTAAGGAAAGAAGAGATACAGGTCCATTTGATCCCTGGGATATATAAGGAAGACAAACCTACTGGTTTCTCCCAAAGTATGTAAAGTTTTAGAACAGTGTCTAACAGGTAGAAGTTACTACAGTGAGCTCGCCTTCAGATTGAAAAAGAGCATAGATGGAATCACAATACTGTGCACCTCGAGACCTCCATATATGCTGCCTTCTGTAGCTGTGTGTCATGTCATGAGAGAGCTGACTTGGTCTCCTGCCCCAGCTACCCCAGAATATATATAATTTTGGTTGAGATTTGCAACCTCTCCAAAGTTGAATTTCTGAATAGAGATAGCAGCACTTAAGCTTCCCATGCTTACGTGGGAGACTGAATGAGATTTTTGTATAGAAATAGCTTGGGCAGGCTACAATTTTATTCATTCATCCATTACTCCAAAAATAGTTCTTGGCTCTTCTAGAGGTCAGGTCTTCTGTTAGGTACCAGTGACAAAAATGGTGGGTGAAGGCAGACACAGACATGGTTCTCTTCTTATATTCTAGTACAGCGGTTGGCAAACTTCTGCAAAAGACTAGATAGCAAATATGTTAGGCTTTGCAGGTCATGTAGTGTTTGTCACAACTACTCAACTCTGCTGTTGTAGTGCCAAGGCAGCTGGCCATGGACAATATGTAAATAAGTGAGCATGGCTGTGTGCCAATAAAACTTTATTTACAAAACAAGTGAAAGGCTAGAATTAGTCTATGGGTCATAGTTTGCCAACCCCTGGTCTAGCAGGACAGAAGGCAATCAAATAATCATATTAATAAATGAAAGGAACCTGGTTCCAGGTGAGTGTATAACTAAGGATGCTCATGCAGAAAGATCTGGAAGACTTGTGGGGATAGAAAGAAAAGAGAAAAAGGAAATATGACAGAACATGGAGGTAGAAACAGAACATGCAGGACCTTGTGGGTCTAGTTTTTATCCTCAGTGACACAGAAATCTCTGATAACCATTCATGCCTTTCCTTTCCCCTCTACCTCCATGGACCTGACCCTCTGCAGGAGGACTGCTGACTGTAGGTGTAGACTCCTCCCAGAAGCTCACAGAAGGGAAATGTTCATAATCACTCTACCATAGCCGCATGCTAGTGCCGAGAGCAGTTGAGTGGGGCTATATCCTTCTTCCCTGTCATCATGAATAGTGAGAGGAAAATCAAATCTCAGGGAAAATCAAATTTGGTTTTGGTGTTTCCCTCTGGAGTCTTGGGCCTCAGGATCCCCACTGCCCCTTTCTGGGGTCCCTCCTTGCTCTCTCCTGGCTATAGCCTTATGGCATCCTTATCCTGGACCAGAGGACCTAGGGGTACAGCAGGTTTGAACTAGGCTATATCCCTCCTCATTGTGTTCCCAGAGGAGATCTTACTTCTCTTTGAGCTTTGATTTATGTAGCCACGGAATGATCATGGTTCTGTTCACCTCAAAGTGCTACGATGAAAGGCAAATAGGAATTTCCCTTTTGTAATCTATAAGACACAAAAGCATGGAATGCAAGAATGGATGACATTGGTGGTGGTGATGATGATGGTGAGGATGACAACGTGATGACAGATGGAATGGGTTACCATCTCTGATGTATTTACGGAACATGCATTTGTTGAGCACCTGCGAGCCAGGTTCTAGAAGTTAGGAATACAATAGTGAGGAAAAGACAGACATAGCCCTTGCCCTCAAATAGCTTATAGTGGAAGGAGAATGGCATTAAAAGAATATTCACAGAGTTAATTGCATGTATATATAATTATATAATGAAACAATATTTCCTTCATAAGCACAATTAAACAAAGGGTGCTATCAGAGATGTGTGTGTATGCATGAATGCACATGCGCATACGTGTGTGTGTGTGTGTGTGTGTGTGTGTGTGTGTGTGGTTTCAGGAGAGACTTATCTAGGGACATGGTATTTAAACAGAGACTTGAAGTGTATGGAGATTTGAGTGAGCAGATGAAGTGTGTAGATAAGAATGTTCCAGGTAGAGAGGACAGCATACGAGAAGGCTTGGAGGGGGACATGATTGTGGTGGTCAAGGACTGAAAAAAGCCAGGAAGGCATGAGAAGAGTGAGCAAAGGGGAGCAGAGTTCAGGGTGAAGGAGGAGGTGCTGGCAGGAGCCAGATCCTTCTGGCTTATTAGACATGTTATAAGTAGAAGGTCTTTGTCCCAAAACATTTGGGGAGCCAGTGTAGGGTTTCGAGTAGCAACGTGGAATCAATCTTACTGGTGTTAAATAAGAACCCCTACATATGCTACATGGGAAATGGATTGGAGAAGGGTGAGTGTTGGAAGGAAGACAAGACAGGGGGTGTCCCAGTGAGAGATGATGTTGGCTGGATCAGGATAGGGCAGTGGAGGGGGAGAGACGTGGGCAGAGATCTACTTTGGAAGGCTAATGGTATCTATTAAAGGATTAGATGTGTGGGTAATCAAGAGAGGGAAAAAAATTGAGGGGGGCTCCTAAGTCATCCGTAGTGAGAAACTAGGTGGGTAGGGAAAGATTGGAAGTGAAACTATGCATGTATACTTATGGTGCAGTGTGTGTGTGTGTGTGTGTGTGTGTGTGTGTGTGTGTGTGTGTCTGTTGGAGGTGAGAGACAGAGAGACAGAGAAACAGAGTGACAGTCGTTAGGGTAGAAATGGGAAGGGGCATCAGAGTCTAAAATAGTTTTCAGTCTAAACAGCATAGTTTGACAAGGATAACAACATGGAACTGAAAAGGAGTACATAGGGAAAAGCTAGTAAAATTAATTCTCTCTGCTCGGATAGTACCTTTTCATTTAGACGTACCTTGTACAAACTGTATGGGTGGGTGTTGATGCTGGGTAAATTGTCACATGTTTCTAAACAGTTGCTATTGTCTCCTGATTAAAGAGCATGAATTCTGAAGCCAGAGTCCCACTGTGTTAGAAAGAATAATGGCCCTGCCAAGATGCACACATTTGAATTCCTGGAACCTATCAATATCTTAGGATTCATGGCAAAGGGGGATTAAGGTTGCAGATGGAATTAAATTTGCAAAACCGCTGTTTTTGAGATATGGAGATGGTCCTGAAGTATCTGGGTGGGTCCAATGTAATCACAAGGATTCTTAAAAGTAGAAGAAGGAAGCAGAGGAGGTCAGAGTCAGAGAAAGAAATGAGGTGATGGAAGCAGGTCAGAGAGATGCTACGTTGCTGGTTTTGAGGATGGAGAAGGGAAGCCATGAGTCAAGAAATGTGGCCTCTAGATGCTGAAAAAAGCAAGCAAACCTATTCTCCCTCTGAGCCTCCAGAAAGGAACACAGCCATGCTGACACCTTGACTTCAGTGCAGTGAGACTGCATCATACTGTAAAACAATGCATTTCTGTTGTTTTAAGCCAGTAAGTTTGTGGTAATTTGTTACAGCAGCAAGAGGAAACTAATAACACCAATCAGTAGTGTTCATGGGAAAGCCATTTAAGTTCTCTGTACCTCAGTTTCCTCACGTGCTAATTTGGGATAATTAAAACACTACTTGACAGGGATGAGATTTAAGTGGGGCGATAAACATAAAATACTTAGCACAGAGTCTGGATGTAGCAAATACTCAATAATACCCCTTTCTCAATATGCTCCTGCCTCAACGTGAGAAATGATGGTTGTCTCAAAGGGCAGCCACGGATGTGCAGCAATGACTTGCCCAAGCTGGTGCGCTATGATTTGCCCAAGTCACCTGGAAAACTGGGTCAGGTTCACCCTGTGGTCCTAGTGGCCCCATAGTACCCAGCAGAAAATAGATTTATCTCTCATTATTGACCTAGGCTAAACTAGACTCACTCCTGTTGAAGGGAAAAGGTATGAGCCTACTTTATCATCCTTTAACAGGTAGCTCCTTCACTGAGAAGTAAAACTCCAAGATGAATACATCTGCAGCTCTTAGAGAAGCGTATCAGTATGCTTTCTGGCATTCTGCAGTTCATAATATTCAAATTTTTAGCAAATACAGATTATTATAAATTATTAACTGTTTGTGAGTGGAACACCTTGCATATTTTAAATGGTTCTCTTCATATTCAATCTCTAACACACCCTCTCTCCTTGGGAATCATGAAGGATTACTGGGGTGCCTGGCTTTCGCCTGGCTTTCTCCGGGCTTTCGGATGCTCCTCTGGAGGGAGAGAGCGGTTATTGCCTGAGCTTGTGCTGGGAGCCTGGCTTCTTGCCCTGGAGTCCTCTCTTCCATGCACATGGGTCTACATGCTCGGACCTGTGACCTCAGACCTGCCCAGGCGCACGTCCTGCTCTGGCCCTGAGCTGGGAGTTTGGAAGGTGTTGGCTCATTCACAATCACAAGAACTGTGGCTCATGCTGGTCGGCTATGGATCACCTCTTTCCTGATACCAGTTGGTTCTGCCGTAATGATAGTCTCACTCTGTTACCTCCAACTTCAGTTCTGCACGGTGCTCTCAAGTTCCTCTGTGTCCATCTTCTTGAACTTCATTCTCTGTTCCTAATTTATGTGCCTTGAAGACAACGTCTCATACCCTCATACTTCTAGCCCAGTGCCTGTGAAACAGGTTTCTTAAAAATCCCAACCCCTGACTCTGCATCTAGCTTCATAATCCCTGAAACTTCATCTCCCAAAGCCTGTCTCTTCCTGCCTGAACTTTCCAATAAGGTCAAATGAGAGAAGAGTGGAGCTGGTTCGCCGAGATATTTCCCACAAAGTGACCTGTATATACAGTCATTTGGGTGGTGAGGGACAAATCAACAGGCCAGGCAATGGCTTGATTGGATGACAACCTCTCTTTAAAAGAATGGATGTTTGGGTTGATATTTGACCGACAACATAGAGAACAAGGTCACAGCTCATATTTTTACCCCCAAAAAGGAATTGCTCTCCCAAAACCTCAGAGGAAAGTGGAGTCTGGCTTTTTGATTATACGTTTCATTGCAATGAAGTGATGTAATGTCATACATGATAAAACTAGGGAGCTGGGCTTGAATTGAAGTCAATTGAAGCTTACAGGCTTAATCCAGGTTTGGGTATTTCAAATTTGTCCAGCCATGATTTCTGGGGCAAGTATTTGAGGTTAGAATAGCTTGTGAGTGACATGGACCGTTGGTTGGTTTCCTTTGCAATTCAATGGGCCACTGAAAAGGAAACTTTGCTGGTATGGTTTGGAAAATGTCATTTTGATGGGAAAACTGAGCTAATCTCTGTATCCCAAGAATCTTGGAAAGGAGGCTCTTTCACTGCCATTTTATCAGAGCTGAAATGAATGTGAACAGGTAGAGACTGTCTCAAGGATTATAAAGGGCCTGGCAGGTTTGGTTTTGTGTGAGTTTATGGGTAATCCCTGGTTTATTTAACTGGGTGATTCTGGGTCAGCAAGCAGTTGACACAAGTTCATAGAGACAAGCTTACAAAAGAAGACCCTGTGCTTCGGCAGTGTTTTCACTACTGTCTATCACGCTTTGGCTCCTTCCTGAAGACGTGGCTCTCCAAGGCACTGGCCCCTTTGCAATCACAGTCTGGGACTGCTCATGTGGGTAATGTATGGCTCTCACTGTATTTTCCTAGGATGGGATTTATTCAAAACTAGAATCGTATCTGAGGATAAGCAAACCTCTTTGGCTAAAGTACAGACTGAATTTTATTCTCTAACACAAATCAAAATCTTTGTTGGGTCTTGCACACATATATGAAAGTGAGTATTTTTTAAAAAATGAGATGGTCTGTCTTTTTCTGTGAATGGAAGCTACCAAATGGATTGGCAGCTTCCATTCACACATTCCATAAACGAAAGTGCTGCTCTAAGCAGGTGGAGACAATGGTAAATAAAGCCCGAGGGCTCAGGTTCTGCCCTTCTCACACTTGTGGTCTGGAACCAGCTCTTAACCAAGTCATCACAGACATCAAAGCAAAGTTTGTCTCTATTCATTGCCATGAAAATAGTGAAAACTCTAGCCAGTGCAATGGAAGACACTAACATGAGGGCCTGACCAGGCTCGGATTCAGGTCTACCTTCCCTAGCAAAGTGGTGTCTGAACTGCGTGCCCAGAGGGAAGGGACAGAGGGCGAAACAGTCCCTGCCGAGGGAACAGTACTACCGGGTCCCGGGCTGGTGGGAGCAGGGTGTGGTCAGGGCCTTTCAGGAAGCATGGCTGCAGCACAGAGCCAATAGGAAGCTGGGACCAGAGATGTGAGCAGGGTTCAGATGGTAGACAGACAGTCTGAAGCTTTGCTAAGGATTTTCCAAGACTTCCTCTGTGCAGTCCTCCCCCCACTACCCAACCCCAACCTTCCCATCTTAGATGAGTTAATATTATTTAAGGTGAACTGCCTTAGGAATTAAACTCTGCCCACTTCCTGGCTCTGTGATTCTTCTCACTACATGTGGGGGCTTCTTATTGTAGGACTATCCCTAACTCCAGAAATAATCTGTCCTTCCTAAGTCTCCTCCAACACTAGAAACGCTGGGTCTGCCACTTCTTCGAACGTTACCCATGTAATACTTCTCGTGCCTCCAGCCTTAGACTATATCTTAATATCTGAATCTATTTCCTTTTCCCCTGCTAAGTCTCAGGCATTTCATACCAGGGGGTGACTGTGGAGACTGACCAGGACTGACCCCTGAGAGCCCAGTTGTCTCTCTGGGGGAAGACCTGGAACATTCTTCTCCCCAGCTAGCTGTCCTGCCCTAATCCCCATCAGTCTCCCTCTGGCTTTTTCTTCCCCTAATTATAACCTGAGTTGAGTCATCTGGTATAGCTAGTGGTGGTTAGGGTTTAATGTCTGCTCTAATAGTTACTTAGTCTTCAGGATAAGTAAGGAAAGTGGTGGGTTTGAAGCAGCCTAATTCTCCTCAGGACTGAGGTCATTCATAGAGGTTCATTAAGAAGACACAGAATATCTTTAAAAGCCACTAAAGAAACAGAGTGCTCATAGTTTCCATTTAGCCATCCCCCAAATATCTGTCTAATTTTAATTCAGATAAGTAATCAAAGCACAATGCAACCACTGACTCTGCTGCTTGCACTACTAGAGGGGGATTCAGCTTTCATTCCTCCGTGTAATCTCCACAAATCCTTCCAGGAAAAAAAAAAAAAAAAATCGAAATCAGAGGCTCTCAAATCTGCATGCGTCCAAGATTTATTTGGGTTCCTTATAAAAATGCAGATGCCTGGACCATGCCCCCAGATGATTCTGATTCATCTGGTTTGATGATTGAGCTCTAAAAATGTGTTTTTAAAAATCACCCTAAAATGATCCTGACCACACTTTGAGAACCGGGGCAGCAGCCCTCTTGCTCTTACTGTGGACCGGCAGCTGAAGAGATGCAGGTGAGCACCATCCTTTCGGGGGCAGGGAGAAGGTAAGGACGCTGGAGAATTTTCTTAAGCATGGAGGCTCTGATGAACCTCGCCCGTGATTTAGTCACTGCCGTATTGTATTGCTAATAAAGTCCCGCAGAGTCTCACTTTAAAGGTTCAGATTATCTTCCATGATACCAGCCTTAAGAGATGGGATATGGTCACAGGTTCTTACATAGCTCTGAGCCTAGCTGAGAAGCCAGGCCTGTTTATAATCTACTGCACTAAACCAAAGGTGGTATGTGTGAAGGAGATGTAAAGATCTGTAGTACTTCTAAAGGCAGATAACAAAACGGCGGACATTGTGGATTAAAAGTACCAGGAACAATTAATAAGTAAAGTCCATTATCTAAATAAAATCTGGCATAAACAAACAAACAAATAAACCCCTACTGTTGGAGGGTTAAAAAAAAAACTATTTCTGTAAGATTTCTTACAGAAAACAACAAAAAAGTGGCCTATGAAACATTTTACAGAATTCAAAGTTTTCCAAAGTATTATCCATGAGAAACACAAGAGAAAGGGCTACAGTTTTGAGGAGAAAGAATTGTGATTGAGGAGCCGGAGCAGATGTTCCTTTGACTCTCATTCATTTTCAGCAATGGCTGAAAGACACATGTCAGTATGTAACTTCCCCCAAATAAGCCATTCATATACCAGGTCTTTAACGAGTATACTGGCAATCGGAGAGATTAGTTAAATAAAAGACTTTTCATAAACACAATCATAGATGAACAAAAAGATAAATAAACAATATAAAGAAAAATGTAGCATAATTATTGGGTCCAAGATTCTATGGGGAATACTCCTGGAAATTAGTAGGGTGAAAGGCCAGGGACAATGAGGGTAGATTAATTTCTCCATCTTACAGGGAAGACTGACTTCTCTGTTTATCACATGTAGAAATCAGAAAACTAAAGATCAATCAAGTGTATAAATACTTGAATATATCTTCCGAATTACTAGGGGATAAAAGGGTTTAGTGTTCAGACAAAAAAAAAAAAAAAAAAAAGGAAATAAAATACAAAACAGGCAAAAATGAAAATCAACAAAGCTAGAAATCAGTAACAACAATAAGCGTGAACAATTCTAGTTACAACAATATATTTATCCAAAGCAAATTACTCCTTTTTTATTTTCATTTCGGGGGGGAGCAATTAGGTTTATTTATTTATTTTTAATGGCGGTGCCGGGGATTGAACCCAGGACCTTGTGCATGCTAAGCATGCACTCTACTACTGAGCTATACCCTCCCCCCTCAAACTACTTCTTTTTAAAAAAGCTTTTCAACTTGGGTGAATATAAAACTGCTACTATTTGCTGCCCAAAAGAAACATAGCTAAAATAAAGTTATTTCAATGGAGTAACTTAGCCATGTGTTTCACATTCATTAATCAAGTAATTTTCTATTTTAAACATTTCTTTCAAGAGAACAATCATGTATGTACGCATAGATATCTAAGAATATCAGTTGAAGCTTTATTTAAAATATCAAAAATTAAAAACAGTGCCCAGGATATGTGTGAGGTTAAAATGCAAACATATGTAATGTAAAATGCTGTGAAGTCACTAAAAACTATGTGATAAGAAGTTGACTTAATATCCTATTAAATTAATATTAAAATAAATTTCAGAAATGTATTTGATATACTAACTTGTGCTGTATATACTGTTAAATTGAAAGGAGGGAATCAGATTATTAAAGAATATGTAGTGTTTATCCAAGTAGTAACTATCAATGGGTTGGGTTCATGATGTTTTAAAATCTCTTGCTTTTATTTTTTTTATATTTCTAAAAATCTTAACATTTAGCATGCATAAAATCTGAAAATAAAGACAAATAATTATTTTTAAAATAGTAAAGAATAATGTTTTACTTTAACATGCTAGGCAGATGCAAATTAAAATTTACAAAGCAAATGTTTCCACAACATAAACAACCAAAGTTATTTTTATGGAAAAAAGAGGACTGTTTTATGTTTTTTGTAGTTTAAGAATTTTACAAAACTCTCTTACACTGATAAAATTTGCAACAAATGATAGCAGGTACAATCAGAACATTACTTACAGGCTCTATGCCTGTATTCATTTGTAAGTTAATATATATGATACATGTATATACATTATGTATGTATACTCCTGTGTGGTGAAAACAAAGGAATATCTTATTTTTCATTGCTCAAAAAACGTTTAAAATTGATTATCTATCATGGCACCTTCCATAAGCAGAAATTCATAATATAAGAATTTATCAAAATGTTTGGATATCAGCCATAAGAATTCTCTGAGGAAAATTCATATAATTAAGCATTTAAATATTAAATAATGAAAAGCACACATTCATGTACTGAACATTCAGATATAAGTATTGAAAGAATTAAAACACTATACTTTTATCTAGGCTGATAATTCTGAAAACCATATTTCAAAGTGGATGATTTTTCTAGATAATATAAATGAAGAAAAATAACAGAGGTAATATAGTTTTTATGGACCAAAACCTATAAAAATAAAAAAGGTGTAACAAATTGACTTCCAAGAATGGTGACAGAGTCATATATGTTTTCACTAGTGAATGTCAGATTGCCAAGGAACTGATAATTTCAATGTTACGTGAACTGGCCCAAAACAAAAAATAAGAAGAAAAGTTTCTCAATGAATTTTACCAAGGTAGGATATCACTCACATTAAAAGCTGGGCAAGATTGCACAGGATAAAAACTAGAGATCAAATTCATTTTTAATATTGATGCAAAAATCTTAAGTAAAATCCTTGCAAACAGAATTTAATAGTACGTTAAAAAAGGAACATCCCATAAAAATATGTCTTACGCTAAGGCTGCTGGAAAGATGTAACATTAGCAAATCAATAACTATAAGCACATGAGTAGCGCAACAAGGAAATACCATGTTGGTGTTACTCAAAAGCGTGATCTTCAGTATGCGTGAGAGAGCTTGATAAAATAGTGATTTCTGGGCCGCAACCCCAACGATTCTAATTATACACTAGAGAGAGAGACAGTGCTGAGAACTTGCATGTCTAGCAAGTTCCTGGATCATATTGGGTGCTGCCAGTCAGGAAAGCACACTTTGAGAAGCACTGCATGGAACAGTGGTACTCAACCGTGGCTGCACATTGACACCTGAGGAGCTTTCAAAACCACTGATGTAATCAGAGATTATAATTTAATCGCCCGGGGTCTGATTTGGGTACTGAGGGAGAGGGTGGTTAAAAATCTCCCCAGGTCATTTGACTGTGCAGCCAAGGTTCAGATCCACTGTTCTGTAAGGCTGGTCTTGCATTATCTTCCCTCTAAATGTAATTAAGCATGACGTTTCCCTCCCCCACACAAAATCCATCTTAAAAGATTTCATGGATATAATTGTGATTACTCTTTATGAAGCAAGTGCACTGTGCAAGGCATTTTACAGGAACTATCTCAAATGCGTGAGGAGACTCTTCAAGGTCAGCATGGTTTTCCTTACCACCGGTTAAAAAACGGACGCTGTATAGTGAGTGTGACCAGTCATCCTGGTTTTATCTGGCTGAGGGATATCCTGGGATGGGAGACTTTCAGTGCTAAAATCGGTAAAGTCCTCGGAAAACAGGCATGAATTGGTCATTCTAAGGCTGACGACGTGCTCGTGGTCACCTGCTACTACGTGGCACAGCCGGGAGGTGAAAGCAGGTTTGTCTTGCGCTACTTTCGTTCTGTCATACTGCCTTCAAGAGCCGCAGAGGAGGGATTATAAGAAATTACTCAACTGGAGTCGTGGGGCATCTCCATACAATGCATCTTGACTAACTGGAATGACTGGGAGATAGTTCTTTGGTGTGGATTTCAGATATTTCTCAGGTTAGAAATATAAAATACCCTGAACCAAATAAGTGATAATACCCGTGGCAGCGATTTTTCAAAGAGGGCTCCAGGGCCAGCAAGAACAGCACGATCGGGGAACTTGTTAGACGTGCAAACTCACAGACCCCAGTTCAGACCAACTGAGTCAGCGACTCTGGGCGTGGGGCCCCAATCTGTGCTTTAAGAAGCCCTCTGCGTGATTCTGATGTCCGCTGAATTTTCAGAATCAGTGATTTAGAGGGAGGTGGTGAAGACTGGGGTGTCTGCAAAGTGTCGCGAATTCCAACATGCACCCAGGGATGAGAACCGCACGGCAGACCTCAAAGCAGCACTTCTTAACCTCAGCTGCACAGGAGAAACACCTGGAGGTGTTTTAAAAGTCCAGATGCCCAGGCTGCTAGACCAATTACACAGGCATCTCCTCTCCAGGGTGGCATCAATATTTTTCAAACCTCCCTAGATGACATCAATACTGGTGTCAAGCCAATATTGAGAACCACTGCCTTCAGCCCTTTAAGGCTGTAGAATTCCACAGTGAATGTAGCAGGTGTGTTTCTTCGTTGTCAAATTGCAGAAATGTTTCTGTGAATGTGGGCTCCTAGATTTGCAAATGGAAAAATGCTAACTTCATTACATTTTCTGCCTGTCAGTTACCTGATTTGCCCGGGGTGGGTCTATTAAGAGTGAGTCTACGGAACTTTCTGGAAAGTCAGGCTGGACTATATCCTTCGGGACCATCAGACTCCTTTGGAAGATTTGGACCTCTTCATGGGCAAAGAAAAAGTCAATAGAGATGAAAGTGATTTTTCAATGAAAAGACAAGGATTGTTACAAGGGTGTGCCCACATCTGCCCTTTGCTGGCTGAGAATATTCCAGGGCTTTGACTGTTGACTTGAACAGACATGGGCTTCACCTGGAGTCAGTCCTGCTGGACAGTGGACATTAACTTCATGGGCCAAAACTTCCCATTCAGATTTCCAAAAATAATGTTTAATGTTTCCCTAAGACTAGTAAGTAGTGACAATAGGGGAAAATAACCTTTACATATTTCTCTGTTAGGTCATAAAAACTCTTGAAAAAAAGAATTGAGTGAAATGAAGTCTTTATTCTACAATGTTGTGGTGGAGCATGGAAAGTACTGGAACTCAAACTCTTTCATTGCTTTTACTATCCAAGCTGTGAATTTCAAAAATAACAAGTCATTATAAAAGTGAAACATAAGATTCTTCACACCCACTGTTTTAACCATTTTAAAACCTTCCATAACTTGAATTATAACTAAAACATTTTTTAGTAGTTAATGCTCACTGCATTTTTAGTGCTTTCTGAACATAAAATAGGACAGCATTAATATTACGTTCTAGGTAGTGTGCAAGGCATTTTGCATTTATTCATTTCAACACAGACTGTGTGTTAGAGACAAGAATGGTTGCTGAAGGTCCAGAGATTAATGACACATTATTCCTGCTTTCAAAGAGCTCACAGTCTAATGAGACAATTAAAGAGTGATGCAGGGTATGCACTGAGGAGGGAAGTACACCAGCAGAGTGCCTTGCCCAGTTTGGCAGGGCTGGGGAGTGGGCAGGAACCACGAGAAGCTACTGGAAGAGGTGACAGGTGAACCTGAACCATAAAAAAGTATTAGGAATAAAGCAAGCACAGCTTGTTTGAAATACATCGGGTTATTTAATCTCCACAACGGTTCTGTGAAATAGGTATTATCAGTCCCATCTCATGGGACATTTTGAGTGAAACAACCAGGCGGCAGATTTAGTGTCACAGAGTAAGTTTTATGGTAGGGCATTACACTAGCTAGTCTATATAAAGGGTAGTATATTAAACATATATACATGTCATATGTATAGGCTTTATATATAGAGGCTAACTTTATATAGGCATATATATGATATGTATATATGTGTAATAAACTACCCTTTATATAGGCTAACTGGTTTATGTAACTAAGTAATAATACATACACGTATATATAGCCTGTACGACTATATAAATATACATATATATGTATGTATGTATGAATGTATGTATTAGTCATTATATATATATGTAGGCCAACACGTCCCTGATGTCCAGGTCTGGGCTCTGTATTCCCGTCTACAGATGGACCCTCCCTGTTTTGATCAGCATGCAGCAAGATGGACCCCAGCTCTGGACTGAAATAGCCTCTTAGCTGATGTTCTCATATCAGCTAAGTTGAACATCACATGTGCTCAATGAACTCAAACATTTTAGTTCAAATGCCAGAGACGGAGAGTCCAAGAATACTGGAGAAGCCCTGGGATGTGTGTGCAATAGCCGCATGAGATTTGAGAGTTAGAACAAATCAACCATCAGCTGAATACCGTGTCTCTGTAAATGTGACCTGTGCCTCATCAAATATTAGGACGATTTGTCTTCATGCCCAGGCTGGAAATGCTTCTGATCCAAACGGAATAATTCAGTGTAGCAAGTAAAGAAGCTTAGTAAAACCTCCATGTGCTTTTATGAATTTTAACCTTACCTCGCTTTTATTAGACTACAGTAAATAGATTCACACTGGAGGCAGTAAAAACATCTGTTGTGTCTCAAAGACCTGGTTGACTATTTTCTAATAACATGTTCTTGAAAAAGTCACTTAAGCTTTCTGAATCTCAGTTTCTGTATATGTTAAAAGGGTTACTATACCTGTTTCAAACAGTGATTATGAGGATCACATAAATGATAAGGGCAATGAGAAGATACTTTAAAAATTATTAATTTCTCCCCCATCTTTCCCATTGTAGGTTGAGATCATAACCACCCGCCGCCAGGCTTAGTCTTTCTGACGCCCTCTTACATTTATTCTGGACTACAATAGCTCACCTAAAGTAATGCGTCCTCCTTTATTTCTGAGATTTGTGTTTGGCCCTTGGATAAGCTGAACATTCTGGTTAATATAGCAAATGGGCAGCATGGTAATTAAGCTTTCAGCCTTATTATTGAAATCAGTGAATTATTGACTTATTTGTAACATCAGCAATAACTTCCAGAAGTGAGGTGCTTTTCTCACAAGCTCAAACCTACATTTGGCATTGAAACAAAATGTAAAGCTTCTAAAGCAAAATGTGTCTTTATAAAATGTTGTCCATCATGCCTCTTCCCAGAACCACGTAGGAGACCGTATCGTATGATAGAAAAATGGGGGGGGGGGGGGGAAGACTGAAACTCTTGTTGGCTTTCCTCGGAATTCTAAATGTGTAATTTGAGTTACTCTAATAATTCAGAATTTCAAAGGTCCATATTATTTCAAAGAAAACCTCGTAGCCTGATGTGGGGTGAACAGAAAGGGCTGTGCGCTCTGGCCAGGAGCCCCAAAGCATGATTTATTTCTGCAGCATTTCTATGAGATGTTTTTTCCTCTCTTCCAAATTTCGTGGAAATGCCAAGTCTCTTTCTTCAAAAATTCAATACAATTTGGCTCAGAAATAGAAGGCTGGGGGAACAGGATACCAGTTATTTAATTCTACCCTGCTTCTCTCACCCCTGATTAACCTTTTATTTAAAAATAATTTTCCATATAGAAATGTTTTACCTTTTGATATTTTTGGATATTCCTTAAAACACCGTCTAAAGCACTGAAATGTAATACAGTATTCACAGGTGAAAACTACTTACTCTTTGAAAACAGCATTTCTTTTGGCTCAGCCAAAAATACAGGAATGTTTTCACTTAACTTCCCACTACAGAGAAAAACGATTTCGCGAAGTAAGTCTCACCTTTGAGGAATAACATCAAAAATGTCAACCTTTAGCTTTGAGAAGTCACCAACTGTAAGTTAATACTAGTGCACAGCCCTGACTCTGAATCATAAAACCTTGCTAAACACACCTGCCATTTAATGCTCATAGTAAACCAGCGGCTTGGTGCTGTGGAAAGAGCTTGGATTTTCTCTCTTTAGGGTGACTGTGTGTTTTGGAAAGACCATGCAAGCTCTCTGAGTCTCAGTCCCATATCTTGAAAATGGGACACCTCCCCATCTTGTCCCTTGGCTTGTATGATGACAACATAATCGGCCTGGCAAAAAAGCAAGCTGTCCATCAACGTTGAGAGCCCTCTCCTTCACTGCTCTGCTCATTTCCTAGATCTAAACCCAGATCATAATTTTGTCTTAACATCTGTGGTAGGAAGAATAATGGCCCTGCAATGATATCTGAATCTCCAAAGTCTGTGAGTATAATACCTGACACGGCAAGAGAGACTTTGCAAATGTGATTTAAGTGAAGGATCTTTAGATGGAAGATGACCCTGGATTATCTGGGTGGGTCCGATGCAATCATGTGAGGGTTTTTAATAAGCGGAAGAAAAAGGTCACACAGAAAGATTTGGAGATGATATACTGTTGGCCTAGAAGATGAAGAAAGGAGCCACCAGTCAAGGAATGTAGGTAGCCTCCAGAAGCTGGAAAAGGCAAGGGAATGGGTCTTCCCTGAGAGCCTCCAGAAGGAACACAGCCCTGCCGACACCTTGATTTTAGCCCTGCAAAACCCATTTCAGACTTGTGACCTCCAGAACTGTGAGATAATACACTTGAGTTGCTTTAAGCCACTAAGTTTGCACTAACTTGTTATAACATGAATAGAAAATGAATACAGCATCTTTGTAGAGCCCTGCCCTGGCTGCTGGGCTGTATGTGTTTTGAGTATGTGGGGAAAGTGGTTCTAACTACTGGCTATCTATTGCGTTAAAGAGCTCAGAGAGGCTGACGGAACAGCGACTGTAATGGATCATTTCTCTCTGGTGGGCGAGAAGGTTAGGGCTCCCAGAACAGAATGAACAGGTTGACAGAAACCAAACATTTAAGCACCTTTTTTCTCCCCAGTAATTTCATAAAAAGGCCTTTTGTGTTTTAGCAAAATCAAATAAATATAACATCTTTCTGGGACTATGACTTTACAGATAGCAGCAGAGCTCATCTTTCAGAAGTCCTGAGACACTTTCTACCCCGAGTTTCTGAAAACGTTCAAGCTCAACTTTTGTGTCACCTTTTACAATAAATCCTGACTGAGCTTGAAGCAAAGTTACAAAAAAATGACCTCCGGAATTTTATGCCTCTCAGGGGAGGTGTTCAATCCAAAGCAAACTGAAGCAGGGCCCTCTGGATTTGACACTTACACCCTGAACGGCAGCTATTTCAAATGGTGGTTTCATGATTCTGAGATCCAGCAAAACCTTCCTGTGTTCCCATCCAAAGAGAGACAGACACACAGACAGACAGACAGACTTGGGAGAAAATAACCAATCTGGGACTGGAGGAAAGAAAAGTCCTTTGCTGTTTTGTTGGTGTTTCCTCAGAACCATCTGGAGGGAACACCTGTGATATGCTTGTGTGAACACTCTATCACTTGGTCTGGAAACACTTCTATGAAATGCCACAGAGAGTGTTGGAATATCCAGTTAGGGATGATATGGTGCAGCTGGGGAAGTGTCATTGGCTTGAGTGGTCCCCAAACTGTTCTGGCCTTTTAGCCAATCATATTTATTTTATAATAGCTCTTGTGATAAGAGCTATTATATAGCTGTTATATAAATATTATATAGTTCTTTTCTGAGATCAAGAGACCTCTCTTCTTTCCTCTTCATGAACAAATCATGAGAAATTCCTCTGTTTCTAACATCTCTGGAGTCTGTGTGTGGTGTTTGCAAAGTAGTACAGTTGACTCTTGAATGACACCGGGCTTAGGGGGAATGACCCCTGCACAGTCAAAAATCTGAATATACCTTTACAGTAGGGTCTCCATATAGCCATTCCTCTGTACTTCCAGTTCCACATCTGTGGATTCAACCAACTGCTGATCCTGTAGTACTGCAGTGTTTACTGCTGGAAAAAAATATCATGTACCTGAGCAGTTCAAACCCATGTGGTTCAAGGATCAACCATGTTTCCTACTGAGGGTGGATTTGAAAAACTGATTACTGCCTGCAGATTTCAGAAACCACCTCATACAGGAAAGCAATCAGGCTTTTAACATCTGGCTCTTAGGATCACAAACAAGAAGCAGAGAGACAGAAAGAGAAAAGAGAGAGGTTGGAGATACTCAGTGGAAAGCAGACTTCTCTAAAGTTCGGAGTTTTGAAGAGCTTTCTAATTTGTTGATAATCTAGCTGGAGCTAAGGATTCTGGGGCCCGTCTTGGTGCCTTGATTGATGTTTGCAGACTGTCATGGGTGTAAGAAAGTGGCTTCACAAATCACATATCTGCTAAACCTATTAGAGATGCAATTAAGGTGGCTTCAAATTCCTGGAGGCTAGGGGTGTCCAAACATAGGTCTCACAACCACTTTCCAAGGATGTTCTAGAGAGCATTCAAAATACAGATTGGGTGATTGGACTTCATCATTTATTCACCCTATCAGCAAATATTCAGTAAGTCCACTACATTCAATGCTCTATGCTAGATACCGTGCTGGTTTTAAAGATCTATCTTAAATGTTCATAATTTATTATTCTATTAATTGTGGTATGAATGGCAAAGAAAAATGATCAAATAGAGGGAAGAGTCACACCCTTCATAATGCTGAAAATATTAAAAAAGGCTCATAAAGAAACAGATAATTTTTAAAAACCCAATAACAACAACACTAACAACTGCTATCTGGGCACGCGTAGATAGCATATAATTTACCCTGTTAACAAAGCTTTGTAGAAAATAGGATTACCCTTATTACTCATATATGGAAACTGAATCATCAGAAAGGTTGGTGAAATTGTCCAAGATTACAGAGCTAGTAACATCTGGAGCAAGTATGCTATCCAGTTCTAACATATATATAATAGGTAAGTAACAGGTTTGCACATTGTATTTTGGTTATAGAATTATAGAGTAATGGAAATGGAAATATAGCAATTGCTCACAAAATATTTATTTGAAGACAAATGGAGTTGCTTTCCAAAATAAGTTAGCTGGATGAATAAATTTATTCATTTTATAAATGGATATTTTGCATACTTTCACCTGGGGGTGAGCTCAGCGACAAGTCAGTTGGCACTGGGTGCTTGCAAGACAGTCCTTATGGCAAACTTGGTTCAAACACAAACAAATTTGTTCTTAATGCTGACATTTTGTTGATGATTTAGGAAGCTCTGAAATAGCTAGAGTTAGGGTTATCTCTGACATTCTGCCAGTGCCTCAAGAATACTTGGAAGATACAGCCGTGGGGGAACACGTGTGAGCACATCTACCTAGCACGCGCTCGGGCACCATCACGCACATCAGCTTCTGTAATTTCCTCAGTGGCCTCAGAGGGTCAATGTTACTAACCCCACGTTTGCAGAAAAGAACACGGAAATTCAATATTTCGTTCCAGATCACCCTGATTATTAGACATCAAAGCTGGCGATGTGGTCACAGGCTTGCAGTTCATGCATAACTATGCATTTATATAATAAGGTAACGCAAAATGCTTTTCTGAGTTATACTGTAGTTCTAACCATCCTTCTGTAATAGTGCTTTTATGGAGCGAGATGCTTTGAATTCCAAAAAAGAGACATTGAAGGATGAAGACTTCTTGTGTACTGGCTAGAATCAACTTTTTTTTTTTTTTTTAAACCAATTCGATTCAGATACTGACCCTATGGTGAAGGAGGTCAGGCATCATTCACTCTACATTGAACCATGTGTCAATGAGATGCTGTCTCAGGCTTGGTTAGGGAAGGAATCTGTAGGCAATGAAGGAACGAGAGGCCCAGATGAGCTTGGGTCCCATGCCATGTTCTTCCCCAGGGGCCGCACTGAGGAGCAAGTGCTGGGCCACGTGCCAGGAGAGGAACTGCTGTGAAGATGTGACTCCTTTTGGCGGTGACTGCCTTCACAAAGCACCCCGGTCAGTACACTAGGTGCTTTTCACATTTCTGTTTTCTTCTGAAAAGAGAGCTCTGCTGGAGGAATAGGCTTTGGGTCATCAGTGGAGGGCCTCCTCCCCCAGACAGCCCGAGAAGCCAGAGGTCTTTAATGAGGCTACACACGGACAAGAGATCAGGCTTGGCACCACTCGAGGACAAGGCCACATCAGGACTCTGGCCTTGACCATAATGAAGCTGCACTTGTCCCTGAGCCTCGGCTTCCACCGTCAGTCCTCTCTCTCCAGCACCCCTACCAGAGCCATCATTGAAAACAGCAGAACTGATAAACTTGGAAACCTCATGGAGAGCAGAAGAAGCAAAAAAGAGGCTCAAAAAGGAGCAAGGGACATTTGAGAAAAGCAAATTTTGAAGTTCAAAGCCAGTGAAAGCCCATTTAGTCAGTTTATTAGGAAGTCAACTTGAAACCACAAGCGGGGACTAGCCCTGTCCTATTTAAAATGGACTTTCTATTTCCTTTGTCCTGGACTAAATGTGACTTGATTAAAATGGAATTGTTTGTGAAATTTCTCCTGTCCTAATTTTTTAAAAAACTAGACTATCTTATACAGTTTTAAGTACTGAACTTTAAATATTTACAGTTATTTTGTTTCTTTGGCTTTCCATCCAATTATTATTATTGCATTATTACTAAATGTTCTATCTTCAATGTATGTATTGCTATGGCATTTATTATTATCATTATTAGTAACAGCACTATTGGTTGTAATAAGAATAGTAGTAGCTGCGGTGGTGGGTTTGTGCAACTGGGGATTCAAAGCCCTAGCTGGTGTCTTATTGTAGTGAGCTGGACTAGAATATATGTTGAAGATATGAAAGCTCCTTAGTATAGATGCACAGAATAGCATAGAATCCGTTGATTCTAAATCACGCATCCCAGCCTCTGGATCCTTAGGTCCTACCCTAAACCCATGTTAAGAAGATAAATCAAAAATTAATATGCATACAGGGCAAATAAGTTAAACAATATAAAAGAATATAAGTAAAAAGTAACAGTTTCTGTCTTTCTCAACTTCTATTCCCCATAGGTGACTATGACTATCAATTTCTCACATATTCAGTGCTTATTCACTCCAGCACATACAGACAAATGCTTCTCGCAATCAGCTGGGTAATTTGCATACACACATACATGCACCAACAGACATTACTGTGTCTTGCTTTTTTGCTCCTACTGAATATTGTATTTTGCAGAATTTTATCAACACATAGGCTTGTTTTATTTTTTTTAAATAACTGCCTAGTATTTAATTATAAAGCCATATCCCTTTTTCAAAAAATTATAGGACCACAATGTACTTCTTGCTTGTGCAAATATTTCTATAGGATAATTTCTGCTTTTTTTTTTTTTAAAGGAGGTATGGATGGTATTTGCTTCCCAGATGAAAGACACTCCAGATACCTCTTAACGCAGTGGCCAAAAGAGACAAGCAAGAGAAACAGGTACATGCCCAGAAGAGGAAAAAGTCAAGGGAGTAAATGATTCCGAAAGAGGGACCAGGAGCTGTGAACAGAAACAACCAAGAGGAAAAAGGCCCAGGGAGGGTTTGCTCCAGTTCAGTTCTATTCATAACCCCTCTCAGTCATCCACCAGCCGCCCAGCCCCTGACACTTCATTGTGCAGCTGGCTCTCCTCGGAGACCTTCTCTATCTTCCCTTTGTGGGTAGAGGAGGCCCCAGTAGGGGAAGACCTGAGCGCCCCCTAGAGGTAGGAGAGCATAGGCTGGACTAGAGAATACACACCTCAAATTGAAGGATATTTTAAACAGAAAAAGATACCAGTTAAAACAGCTGATCACATGCATGCCTCTTCCCCAATGTCTTGATTCATGTGCTCACATTTTTACATAATTGCAGTGATGGCCTAGATTCAATTTTGTATTCCGCTTCCCTCCCCCCCACTTAATATTATATAGTAAATGTTTTTCCATGCGGCTACATAATCTTTCTAATTACCATTTTAATGACTTCATAATACTCCTTCCAGTTCACGTATTGTAATTTATTTAACCACTCCCTATTGGTGGACATTTAGATTGTTTCCAGACTTTTACTAATATAGAAAATGGTGCATACAGAATTGGTTGTTTTTTCCATTTTGAATGAGTTTCTTAGATTAAGTGGTGAGTCAAGGGATAGGGTTGATTTCATAGCTCTTGACAAACTTGGTTCATTGATCCCGTAAGCAGCAAAGCATCTGGCGTGGTACCAAGAGACTAATTTGGGTATATATATATATATATATATATATATATATATATATATATATATATATATATATGTTTTTTTAACTTCGGCAAATGTAATAACGTTACCTGCCACTGCTTTTCACCTTCTACTGATTCTTCTCTCCTTCTCACATGCTTAACTCATACATTTAGCCTGCAGTTGATCATTTAGTCATTCAATACCTTTTGAGAGCCTAGTATCTACCAGGAATTTGTTCTAGAATCATGTTTCCTTGGTAGCATTGCAATTCTTACAGAAAACAGTAGAAAACAGGAACAAAGGATGAGAATGCATCATGTTAGGGAACTCATTTTTTAAAACTTAAAAAAATTCATACTTTGCAAAGCCCCAGTTATTAAATTTGAGTAAAAGGTGGGTTGAAGAAAATTTGCTAGTGCAGCTCAGCTCCGTGAAGTGCATAAATGCGGAATAAAAAGAACTCAGATGAACGAAGGATTCAGAGCTGGCTAAAGCCAAGTCTTGCCTTGCTGGGCAAATAGGGGGTTCACCCGCAGAAAAGAGATGACAGTGGGGTCTTACAATCAGATCATTTGCGTGAAATCCTGGCTCTGCTCTATGCGAGCTGTGAGGTTTTAAATAATTTCTTTTTCAACTTTTCTCTTAGATATCTATTCAACTTTTAAAACTCAAATTGTCACCTATGTCATTTCCCTCAACCTCTTCAGGAAACAAAAAGTCCTTCTTTATCTGGTGTTCTCAGCCCATTGGTGACATACCTGTCTTACAGCACCCATCACCTGAAGTTGTCTGCAACAGAATGTGACATCTTTGGGGACAGAGACCATATCCTCCTCCTCTCGGTGTTTCCAGCATTTAGCACAGTACCTGATATGTGTTAGTTACTTGGCAAATGTTTGTTGAATTTAATGACTTGAATTGAATGTTTAAGTAATTATGGCACATCAATAGGAGGAAATATTATGCAGCAATTAAAAAGCTAATTAGGAAGACTGCATAGCTTGGCTGAAATGTGCTTGATATGTTTAATGTGAGCATGCAAAGTGGTATCTGCATTATGATTCTGTCTAAAAACTCTCACGCTAGGTGCTAAGGAGACGAAGAAGAATAGAAAAGATGTTTATCTCTAAGAAGCCCCTGGCTCAGGTTACACTGAGGGAGAGAGGTATGTGCAAGAGTTACTGTGGTGTAAGGGCAGTGATGGTGTATGTGTGAAATGCTGAGCAGAATCTGTCTGAGGAAGTTGCATGAGATAGTCATAACATTTAATGTGGGCTTGGAGATTAACTAGGAGTCAAAAGACAAGATAGTGACGAAGGAATTTTTTTAAGTGGGAAAAACATGGGAGAATGAAAAGGCATCACGTTTTAGAGAAATCGTTAGAAATTTCTGTGATGGGAGGGAGACGAGACAAGATGGGAGTATAATGTTGAAATGTTGAGTTATATTAGAGATGCCTTGCTAAGGCATTTGATCTTTAACGTGTAGACAGTGGGCTATGGCATGGTTACATTTGCTTTTATGACAATAATCCTGGCAGAGTAAAAAGGATGCATTAGAGGGCAAATACCCAAGGTGGCAAATACCCAGGTGGCAAATACTGCAGCCACCTGCTTCAGGTGAGAAATAATGGGCTTGATGGTGGAACCGGAGCAGGGGCAAATCTAAGCACCTTCAAAAGGGGAGTGGGTAAGACTTATGGGTGTTGGGAGGTGAGTGAAGGGAGGATTCTAGGGTGACTCGTGGTGGCAGACAGTTTGTTAACAATCTAAAAGGAACAGGTCTATGGTTAGAGGGTGGGTGGGGATGGGGGAGTGGGGAGGGGCTGGGTTTAGTTCTGCACATGTTGAGCTCTTGGTGCTAGGACTTGCATCAGCAGAGGGCCAGTATGCAGTCACATAAATGCTTTCAGATTCTTAGGAGATAATTTCTGGCAAAAAGATATCCATAAGCGGGGTCTACAAATAGTCCCACACCTTCTGTCTCCATGAAAAACAGGAAACACACTACAAACGAAAGTGCTCGGGCAGGCTGACTTCAACCTGGGTCTCCTGCGTCAGCTGGGAGCAAATTACTCAACCTTGTTAAGCCTCAAACTCCTCCTCTGCAAATTAGAATAATAACTCTTGCCTCATAGGGTTGTGTGAGAAAGAGATGAGATAAAGCAAGAAAAACATCTGCAGGAGGGACTCGTATGTGTCTATTCCACCCCCACCCACACTCCACCCCTCTCTTCTACAGATTATCTCAGAACAAAGGGCTAAAACAGAAACAGTTTCCTTTAAAATGAGCATCAGAGAGATCTCTGTCCACTGATGGCTGATTTCTCTTTTTCTGGTCCAGTTCTCGGAGTCAACTGTCGGTGAGATTCAGGGACCAGGTCTTCTCTTGAGTTGTAGTCAGGCCATTTTCCAAATAAAGATTTCTCCAGGGCTGAATTATGGATTTCCTCAATATGAGTGTCATTGAGGTCCAATCTGTATCAACCTTCCAATATGGTGGCTTCATTTCTTGCTCTTCTCTGGTAAGAGAGCAAGATTTTTGACTTCTCTTGCTGGTTTGAATTGAGTTTTATATATATAATATGAATAAGAGATCTTGGTGTTTGCAGTTGAAGGGTCACAAATGAGCCACAGCAAATAAAGGCCTGCTCTTAAACCTTTAAGCAACCTCTTCTTTCCTTTGTACCTGGAGTTTTATATATATATATATACACACACACACACATATACATATATATATATATATATATATATATATATATATATATATATATATATATATATAATATTATAATATATTATAAATATATTTCTCCATCCAGTATAGTAATAACACCGATGAAATGATAATAATAATTTCCACTTTGAGGGCTTGCTTTATGTTAGTACTTTAAGTGCATCCCTTCTTTCAATCAAATCAGCAAACCGATGTGATTTTATATTTTGCCCACATTACAAATGATCAAGCTGGTACAGAGATGTGAAGTGACTTGCCCAAAACTGTGCAGAAAGTAAGTGGAAGACCTGAGATTTGAAAGCAAACCTTTTGAATCCAGAGGCCTTACTTTTAACCACTTCTGCTCAGTCAACATGGCATTCTCTCTGCCGCTCATCACTCAAGGGTGGGAGAAGGAGAAATGGAGAGAGAACTTAAGAGAGAGAGAGATACAAGAAGCAAGGGAGTGCTGAGTGTATATGTGTTTTAATTGCTGTTACACATGAATTGTAAGTCACTCTTGTTTCTCCAGCAAGGGAGGCACAAGGACAAGCAAACAGAAAGGCATTTATCTAAGATTAAAAAATTATGACCATTTATATGCAAATGAGGGCTGGTCCTCCGCTTCTGGAAGACTAAAGAGGACTAGACAGAGTCATAAATTTGGGGTGTTATTTTTTCTGTGAACTCCCAGACCAGGCATAGGGTTTCAGCAGCATCTGCCAGGGTGACTGGGAGCAAAGTTGCCCATCCTGGGTTGTCTCCTACGACACAGGCACAACCGCATGTTTTCCCTCACGCTCCCTCCTCCGCCTGGTATGCTTTTTAGCTGGAAAACTCTCAGTCTTCCTGATCAAATGTTGTTTGCTCTGAGAAACCATCCGCACTAATGATTTAGTTTCAGCAGAGTTAGTCTCTGTAATGGCATAGATCATGTTAACTCTTTTATTAGTTCACTTATTCATTCAACATGTGCTCACTGAGCACCTTCTTGGTGTCAGGCATTGTCCTAAGCACAGAAGATAAAGTTTGCACCTGATTCCAGAGCAAATGAGTGAAATAAGGTCACTCTTCTGTGGCATCTACATTGACTAGAGGAGACAGACAACTAAGTATGTAGGCAAAAAAAAAAAAAAATACGGTATAATTTCAGTTAATGATAAAATAAAGCCGATAAACTAAGTTAGAGCTGAAGGACTGTGAACAAGCAAAAGCTGGGTCCTCCCCTGGACATCCCCTCTCTTTACTGCATTACCTTCCCTTTTGGCTACAGGCACTTAAACGCAAGTGTTTAGGGTTTACAAACTCAGTCATTTCTCATGTGTGTGTACATGTGATAAATGCTACAAATATCAACTCTCCTAATAAAGAGAAATCCGCTTTCACTCTATTAACGGCATCACTAACCATTTATTGATTTTTTAAAGGGAAATTAGAAAACAAAAAAGATGCTGCAAATTATTGCTATTAAGTCCCATTGGAGAGTTGACATACTCACTCCTGTATTGGTGAGAGTGAGTAGAAATGTGAGTCAGACACAGAGAATAAGAGATCTTGGTGTTTGCAACTGAAGGGTCCCAAATGACAGCCACAGCAAATGAAGGTCTGCTCCTAAACCTTGAAGCAACCTCTTCTTTCCCTTGTACCTGGAGGAAGTGAGACATGTAGACAGTAGAAAAACCAAAGATTTAAATCCCTAGTCTTTCACTAACTAAAATGTGACTTTGGGCAAGGTGCTTAGCCCCCACCCTGAAGAACATACCCTGCTTCCCTCTGCCCACCTAATCCCAATACTTTTCTCAGCTCAGCCCAAGCTCTGGATCCCTTGCTCCAGCTCCCCAAGAATCCTTTGCTACCCCTTCAATCCAAAATTGATTTCCTCTTACCAGCATCTGCAAAGATCTCTGAATCTATTTCCCCCATTTTCAGCCGGATTCAGTGATGCTCTCGGGGAGACCCCCACCCCTCACACACACACACACATATGAATGTTGATTTGAGGGCTCCATCCTGCTGATGTTGTAATTTAGTCTTAATCCTCTGACAACAGGAAATTATGGGAGTTCTGATATGGTGTTTATCATGTGATTCTATTTGTTCCAGAACCGGGGCTGGCAAACTTCCTGTCAAGGACCAGATATTAAATATTTTTCGGTTTGTGCACCATATACGATCTCTGCTTCAACTCCCTCACTCTGCCCTGGTAGTGTGGACAGAGTCATAGACAATAGGTAAACAAATGAGTATGGCTGTGTTCTAATAAAATTTGATTTACCAAAATCGGCTGCTGTGACTATAGTTTGCCAACCTCTGTTTTGGAAGATGACTCTGTTCAAAGGAAGAGCTGTCCCTTCACTTCTATCAGAAACCCTTTCTGCAACCTGACTTGCTTTTGAGTTTTCTTATTTCATCCAAAAAAAAAAAAAAAAAGATTTTTAAGAAAACATCTTGATCACACTCATCAGCGCTGCTGTATCAAAACAAACAAACAGAAACGAACAAGTGTTAGTGAGGATGTAGAGAAACTGGAACTCCTGTGTACTGTTGGTAGAAATGGAAAATGGCGCAGCCACTATAGAAAACAGTATGACAGTAAAAATAAAAAAGTAGAATTCCCATTTGACTCAGAAGTTCTATTTCTGGGCATATATCCCAAATAATTAAAAGCTAAGTCTCAAAGAGCTGTTTGTAGACCCATGTTCATTAGCAGTGTTATTCACAATAGCCAAAAAGTGACAGTAATCCAAGTGTCCATCGAAGGGTGAATGGATAAACAATAGATGGTATACACATGCAATGGAATATAGCCATCCTCCACATGGAAGGACACCCTGATATATGCTACAAGATGGATCAACCCTGAAGACATGATGCTAAGCGAAATAAGCCACTCCCAAAAGGACGAATACTGTACAATTGCACTTTCATGAGACATCTAGAGCAGTAAAATTCACAGAAACGGAAATTAGAATGGTGGCTGCCGGGCTTGGGGGAGGCGCAGATAGGGTGGGCAGGTTAGTTGCTATTTAATGGGTAGAGTTTCTGTTTTGCAGGGCGAAAGAGTTCTGGCGATTGGGCGCACAACAATGTGAACTGTACTTAGCACTACTCAACTGTACCCTTCAAAATGGTTAAGATGGTAAATTTTCTGTAATATGTATTTTACCACAGTTTAAAAAAAAAAAAGTCAAGTTGATTGCATTAGATATTTTACAGGAAAAAAAAAAAAAAAAACAGCTTGACTATTTCCTCTCACCTCTCCCTACTCTGCCCTGGCTCCCTCTGCTATGTGGATGCTGGCAGTGTGGAGAGGCAGAGAGGGCCCAGGCACTTAGGATGATCTCCTGCATTGGAGAAACCAGACAGGAATGTCTTTCCCCAACAGCCTTTCTATAGGAACACAGACTGTCCTTCCAGCCTGATGCAATATGGTAATTGCCTCCACTCAGCTGGGGGCCTCCGCTGAGGAGCTTGGCTGAGGCATCATTTTGGGGCTCTGTCATGTCCTACAGCCCTGCGCTGGGGCCGCACAAGTGTCCTCTTCTGCTTAAGTTATTTATATAGGTGGTTGAAAACACTTTGCTTGTACAAACTAGAAACTATTAGATTAGGCCAGCAGAGACAGCCAGAGGCAATCTTTTAACAAAGTGAGTGGGATTCAAAGTAGGCATGGAAAGCAAATATTATTTCACTGGGAGTCGATTAGAGGGAGCTCTGCGGATGAGCTGTAACTGCTTTGTTAACTTAGCTGGGGCGGGGGGGCAGCCGGGCCAGGTAGGCGCCAGCTGGGCTTGAAGGGGAAGAGCCTGGGATGCAGCGGTAATTCAGGGGGAGGTGGATGCATCAGGCACCCCTCCACACACACTCTCTCCCCTTTCTTTATTTAAAGTACATGATGGAGCTTAGCAGCTGAGAAGCCTCAGTTTGCTCTAAAATTTCTCATTTTAATTCAGGCAAACACTCTATAAATCCAATGTATCGGAAAGCAAATATTGAGGCTGAGTAAGAAGGTCCATTAGATGGAGTGCTTAAATTCTAGGGCCTGAGCATGTGGGAGGGGTGGGCAGAGAAGCAGAGAAAGGGAGGCTGAGCGGGAGAGGGAGCCTGGAATGTGGGTGCTGGGGGAAGGGAAACTGAAGAAGGTGGACCCTGAGAAGGAGTTAGGGGGAGAATTGGAGTGAAGGAGAGGATTGGGGGCTCACAGGGGTAGGTCAGTTTGGGAAAGGCTGGATTTGAAAAAGAGTCTTAGAACTTCTGGTGGAAAAAGAATTAGAAAGGAAGCTTCAGATGAAGACATAAGGGAGAGCAGGGAAGAGGTGGGTCCCTGAAAGAATAGAAGGGGGCGACAGGGGGACTTAGTAATTTGTAAGCATCTAGGTACCAGTCCCTGTCTTCTCATAAGCAAATTCCAAGAGGAATGAAGGACAAGGGTAAATTGAAGAGTTTAATGATGTTTTATGTTGTCATTTGTGTTGTTTTGCAATGGGGCTGCTGGGGATTTGGTGACAAGTCCCAAACTCATCGAAGAGTGACTGAATCTCATCAAAGACCCTGAGCATCAGGGCAGCCAGGGACTGGTACTCGGGAACTCCTGGGTGTGGGTTTTTCCAGGGATGCCGAGAGGAAGAAGAAGGGTTTTCACACATGGAGGTGGTGTGCACAGTGGTGAAGGGGCTGAATTCCGGAGTCTGGATGGCATGGATTTAAATCCTATCTTGATCCTGTGCTAGCTGGGTGACCCTGGAGGAATCATTACCCTCTTACCTTCTTTGAGTCTGTTTACTCATCTGTAGAATAGGTATAATCACATTTCCTTGGAGATAATTTTAAATACTTCATGCGGAGATGAAATGCAGTAATGCAGTTACGCTTATTGCAATGACTGGCACAAAAAGGGTAATCAATTAAACTGAAGCTTTTTTAAAAAAAATTGTTGTTATGAGAATAATTCTCAGTAACAACTTCTCCAGAACATCTCCAAGGAGTCTCTATATTTGTGAGCCAAAGTCAAAGGAGCATGAGGATTGTCCAGAGTGACTGGGCTGGAAGTGACCTCCATGCTTTTTTTCTCCTTTTCTACAGCAGCTCTGGGAATTCTTGCCCCTTGATGCTCCATAGTCATTTGTGGTTCAATGTTCTCCACAAAGATTTCATAGAAAGAGAAGTATCCAGGTACAATGGTCCACCACTTGAGTCTCTCTTGGGTCATAGTAATGTCAGCACTTCGGCTTTTCAATAAAAGTTAAAGATTAGTTAAGGCAATCCTCTAAGGCCTCCCTTCCAACTTTAAGGTTTTGGGAAGAAATATTGGAACTGTCTTAGATCATTAGCATGAAAGAAGGAGAAACACAGCTGATAATGATAACAAACCACCATTTACTCAGCCCTTTTCATGAGCCAGGCTCAGAACTAACTCTTCTACAGGACTTTCCTCATTTGGTGATTATCACCACCCTTAAGATAGGGACTCTTTTCATATCATAGGAAAGGAAACTGAGCCCAATAGAAGGTCTTTCTTTGCTCAGGATTGTACATCTGCTAAGTGGCAGGGCTGAGGCTTGAACACGTTCGACCAAATCTGAAGCCAGATCTGAAACTGAAGACTGCCATCTCTAAACCAGGCTCCACAACGGGAACCCAAACAGGGACACGTCACAGAAGTCCCTCTTCCCAGGTGAGAACCCTGGTTACTAGAAAAAGATGATAATCAATCTCCTGGGATAAAAGAAGAGCAGATTGAATTTTTGCCCAAAATGAAGGTGTCCTAATTGTTACTGATATACAGCACTTTAGACTCTTAATCAATGATGTTAGCAGTTTTCCGTGTGAATTTAATTAGTACAAGAGACCCTGCTGGTAGAAATATTGGATAATTAGTGTTTTATGTAATGGCTTATGAAGTACCCTGTTAAAAAAAACTCCAATAATCACAGATTCTCAGCAGAACTTTTATCAAAGCACAATATTTAAGTGGATAAATCCTTGCTGGGAGGCTGGGCTGATTAAACATCGGTTGGGACATCAAAATTTCCATCCCTATTGCATTGCTCTGGTTTCCAGAAGGTTAAGGATGGCACACAGAGATTTTCTCAGAGGCAGTGTTTCAATCATAGTGAAGACCCACAGGAGATGCACTCGGATTTCTGCTACTGAGGGAAGAGAGAGAGTCCCATTTTTTTTTTTTTTTTTTTTAAGTCTGGGATAACTCAATGGGAAGAAATTCTGGAGGGAGGAAGGATTTCAGGTAAAGTTTGATAAGCTTACAGACAATATTACAAAAAGGGGTTCTGGGTAACTTCTAATATGTGCATGAATGGGGGGATACATTCATTGATTAACTGAATATATTCTATGTATCAGAGAAAATGGCTTAAGTTGTTCTGGATAAGGGACCATAGGCATTGCAAGGAATATCAAAGAAGGCATTTGGAACAATTTCTTGTCTTATGTTTTATAGACCATATACAATTCTCAAGCGTATAGGTAAAGCTCCATCATGAAGTGTGACCGTTAGTGGCTGTAGGTGAAATTTCTGCCTGTACAACCACCTTAGAAAGCATGCATGACTTTAGCCCTCAGTGACTTTAAACTGGGCCATCTAAGCCAGATGAGCTTTAACTCTCAGAGACAAGAGACTATGAGAGAAAAAATACTACAACTGTGTTGGCTGACAAAATACCTCCCTCTTTGTTCTGCTGGTTTGAAGAGTTCAGGGAGCCTAAGCCTTGGCTTTTGCCACCCTGGAGCCTATCAAGGGGAATATTCTACCAAGAATTTATGGCTCCAGTATTCTCTTACAATCATATGCTGTTGGTGTGCCATGGGATTGGTTAATATTTTGGCTTCCGGTGTTAGAAAACTAAATCTTGGAGACTAGAGTTTCAGATTCAAGGTTTTCAACTTTAATGTCCCCTGGCATCTGAAACTCAAGGTATTCCAAACTGAACTCTACTCCTTTGTTTTAAGGCTGCATTTCTTTCTAAATTATCTTAGTTGGTGAGTTAGTGATTACACTGTCTACCCAACACCAGAGCTAGAAGTCAATGGGTATTGTTCATTCTTCTCCCCTTTATGCACCACTCATGAGGTTTTAGCACCACTGTCTGTAGGGTTTTGTTTCTTCATTATTTTTTATCCATCAGTATTATCACTGATTCCCTTAAAGTCTTCGGCAGCTCTTGCCTGGGTTGTCAAATGGTTTCAGAGCTGGATGGGACACCAGTCTTGCCTCCCCAGCCCCCTTCTGGACTCTTTGCACTCGCTGGAGTCAGTCATCTGAAACACAAATATGACCTGTCACTACCTTTCACTTCAGTAATGAGCCTTCATGACCCACAAGATAAAGTCTAAGTACTTCAGCACAGCAGTGATAGCCCTTCATGACCTGGTCCATGCTTAAACATCCACCCTTGTGTCCAGTGGCTTCCTTCCTCAAGCTTACGCCCCCCTTTCATGTTATTAGTTAACCATCCATGTCATTCTAATTTTTGTCACTATGCCTTTTCCCTCTTCTTTTTCCCTTTTTCCTCTCTTTTCTTCCTCTTCCAGGAATACCTTTCATACCCCTACTCACATGGCCTCCAAGAAGCCAACCCTCACCAACTCTCTCCACTGCAAATCCAATGTCCCCCACGGATATTTTCATGACACTATAAATAGATATTCCTATTTCTCCACATACAAAAAAAAAATCTTTTATCTATCTGATTAATGTGATTGACTCTCCTTATAGACTGAGCTCATTGTAGCCAGAAACCATGCTTTCTGTTTTTAATCATGAACACCTAGGACAGAGCCAAGCAATTAGCAGACGTACACCATATGTTTATTTCACACATAAATTAATGAATATTACTGAATAATTTATCCAAGGCCAAAAGAAGAACTTAAATCTAACCCCTGTCTTCTTATTTAAAATTGCATTATTTTTTATTGTACCTTATTCTCTTGTTTAAATATCAAGCTCTGCCTTGATTTTTGCCTTTAGAATTGGACCATGTGTTTGCATTTCCCTCAGACTACTGATGAATATGAAATAAGGCACTTTCAAGAACACACACACAACACACACACATTCACGGACAACTGAGGAAGTTTACCACTGACAGACCAAGACCAAGGGAAATGATAAAGAATGTACTTTAAGAAAAAAAATATTCCTGAGAACTATCTTTGAAGTAAGATGTAATAGTGAACAAATAAAGTGATAAATATGCATGTAAATATAAACAATGATTATCTTCATACACTACTAATGAACTGATGTTTAATTTGTGCGTTTAAAAGCACAAGGTTTAAACAGTGGGTAAGGGCAGTGTTTAAGCTGAGAGGGCAATGGCTGAACTGAACTCTAAGATTCTTCTACTAGTTACAAGGAAGGTTCATATTTCCTTTTGAGAGAAATTCTGGCTCTGAGGTTGGTTTCAAGGGGAAAGTCGATGCTTGATTAGTGATGTCTGTATGAGTGTGGAGATGAGTGACAATTCACGCAGTGGATTTATTATTCCTGGTCTAAGTGATTTACTCTCATGGAATGGAGCTTTGCCTTTACTGAGGGGATGAAAAGGGCTTGAGCCAGTTTAAAGACACAGAGCTGTATTTTTACCTTCCTTCATAATCAGGGACCTGCCTGAACATCTGCAGTGGTTTAGCTGACTGGTGAATAGGATTTACAAACAAATGACTCACAGGTAAATATCATCCTTGAGAAATGGAAAATCATGACCTCATCTTCACTTGGGCCTTTCATTGTGAAAGCCAGGGGTGTATGGACTTCTGTATCCCAACCTCAAATCCCTTGGTTTGCAAATCCCCCCTAATTCCGTATTGGGAGATGAGAAGGAAAGGAATCTTTGGAAGAGAAAAGAGTAAAAGGAAGTGAGAAAAGGGCAAAGGAATCAGATACTGAAAGAGGGGAAAAAAGGGGGTGGGCCTGAAATAAAAACTGACTTGGGAGAAGGGTAAAGGGAGGGAGAGAGTGCCCAGGAATTATTGATTAGATCCCTGGGGGTGACATACATCAGCCCTTGATTAGGTGTGAAAAGTTGACAGGCCTGAATTGCTTACAACTAATTAATGGCTGTGAGATGCTTTGAAATCCTGGGATGAAAGCTAAAGGCCCTGCCTACAAAAGCCAAGTGGCATCCATGATTTAAACCCTTCACTGTCCCTGTGGGTTCTCAGCGCCGAGCAGAGCCTGCTCTGACTGTGTCCTGTGACTCTGCTTGCAGGTCGCTGCAGAGGGTGGCCATGGCTTTCCTCTTCTGTTCTCACGTCTCCCCGTCTCTCAGATTCCTTGGGGAGAGCTCAGCTTTGCCTGCTTTGTTCAATATTACTCCTGAAAGAGCCAGGAGTCCTCAGGAGGGCAGGGGAAATGATGCTCCAACATCAGATCCCAGTCTGTTGAGGGTTTGTCCATTTATTCTGGCTTTAATTTCTTACAGTTAGTTATTTCTTTCCTAATCCTAGATTCTCCCGTTCCAGTTAGAAGACTGTCTATTTCAGTCACTGGCAGGCCACGCGGTTTTAAGGAAGCTCTGGTGCTCTTGGCCAGTGGGGCGGGGAGAGGGCATTGATCTATTGTCAGATGAATGGCCAGAAAGCTTTCCTGATCACGCTAGTTGAGTGGCAAGATGGGTCGTTCTGCTCTCTCCACAAGCCAGGGAGCAGAGGTGTCCCAGATCCAGCCAGGACTTCACTTTCTCACTTGCTGTGGGTTGAGACCAGCCCAAACAGCTCCAGTGCAGGCAGGGCAAAGACTTCATTTCAGAGCAGGGCAAAGACTTCTCTTCATTTCAGAGCTTCTCTTTCTGTTTTTCGCACACAACAATCTAAAAACAGCATCCTCAGGGAAATTCAGCACTGAATTTATTTGCAATGAAGACAGGGCAAGGCAGTGGATTTGTTTTAACTTTCTGGAGGAAATGGGTGTGAATTACAGCTGCTTTCAGGAGAGGACACGCACCAGGCAGGGAAATGCAGGTTAGGCAATACAGCAAGGATAAAAGGGAAACCTTGTGCATGAGTTCCTGAGTTCAAGTGCAGGAGACCTCTGATGAGAAAGTGCAGGCCAGCTGCAGACCTGCTCAGGTGGTGGGGAAGCTTCCCCACATCTGGGGAAAGCCACAGGCACCTGCAGGACTTTGCATACAACCAGGGAAACGTACACAGCTCTGTGTAACATCCCACGTCCCTGCAGAAACTGTAACGCAGCTGGGGAAACTTTCATAAATCTGGAGAACCATGAACAAAGTTGGGGAGTCTTTATAGCCTAAAGCAAAATACAAGGCTACTTAGCAAAAGTAACCTTAGTTACCTGCTTGACAAAGGTAAAGCATACTTTCTCACAGATGCTTATTTCAACGCCAGTGAACACTGGGAAAATTCCTAATCCCTCTGCTTTGCATAAGACAGCAGAGAGGCTCTCAAACTTTCTTATGCATCAATACCACTCAGGAAGCATGTTAGAAATACGAGTGCCAGGTACCACCTCAAACTACTGACTCAGATCTTTAGCACTGGTGCCCAAGGAAGTGTATTTATAACACAACTCCTTAAGAGAAGCAATTGTACAACAAAATTTGAGAAATCATTATTCAAGGAATGGTGTCTTTTTTGAGGAAGACAACTGCCTCTCTTATCTTTGATTTATTTTAAATTTTTAAGAAGGATTATGATGCTAAAATCAGAGAGAAATCAGCATAGAGATGGTACCCCTCATGTCTTCACAGTTTTTGTAGAGGAACCAGATTCCCTGGTCTCCTCTGCTGATCCCCCTTGTCCCCTCTCCCTAGGAAATCATCTCCTAGGGAACATAACACATGAAGCCTCAAATCAAATCGTGAAAGTGAGAAGCAGTGCTTGGAAACACCACACAAATTAACAAAAGCGGTATGGAATCTATTGTCTACATGACATTCCTGGGGTTCAACCATTTGAAATCTGGCTTCAGCCTCCACCAAATCTACTGGCACAGTTTTGTGCTAAAGCAGTTTTTTTTTAATTGATCTTTCAAAACTGTTTGTTAATGTTGGCCCTCCTTAGAGCAGTCTGATTTCAGGGCTTTTGTAATACACACTGATTTATTTGGGGGTTCCCTAGCATCTGAACTCCATCTGTGTTTCTCAGCCCAATTTTCAAGATTTCCTGGTGATTCCCTGAGTTATCCAGTGGTTTTTCAATAAGTTCGTTTGTTTTCTCACATCAACCACGGTTGGATTCTGTTGCTTGCAAATTTAATTCTTGACTAATACATCTTCCAAGCCCTCACACTTCTGATTTTATTCCCATTCTTCTGTCCATTCCTTCTCAGCCTCATTTGGACGGTCTCTTAATCATATAGTGCCTTAAATGTTGGTGTATTTCAAATGTAGCCAACTCTCACTTTGTAATTGTTTGGCTACATTAATTTCCTGTTCAGCTCTACATCCTGGGATCCAACCTCATATAAGAGACATTTTCTGTTGGTCACTTTTCAATATCACAACAAAAGGAATCACCTTTCACTCAGTTGCCTAACTGAGAAATCCAGGTATCACCACTGACAACTTCTTCCCCACATAGGTAACATCTCATCAAATCTACTTACTTTATTATTGGCTTTATTATTACACGAATCTACCTATTTCTTACCAATGCCATTATCATTATCTTAATTTAACCACCACCACTTCTCACCTGGCTTATTACCGTGGCCTCCTAACTGCTCTCCCTGCCTCTAGTCCTGACCCTCCAGGGCAGCCAAAGTGACTTTCTGAAGGGAAAATCTAATCATGTCTTTCTTGTATGTACAATTGTGCAGAGCCTCCAGTTTGAATGAATCCTAAAAGTCTAAGTCTAATTACAAGGTTATTCATGATCTACCGACCTTTCAGTACTTTTCCCAACCCACCTACCCACCTTGCATTCTAATGTTTCCCTCCGTGCATTCCCTCCACCTTACATGAAGATCTCAGATTTTCTGTAAGCACTTTGTCTTCCTATGTCTGGGCCCTTGACATCCACATATGACCCCTCTGCCTGGGATCCATACCTTCACAAAATCTCTTATCCAGTGCTCAGACACATCCTTCAGAGCTGTTAGGTAAGATGTTATTTCCTCCAGAGATCCTTCTCTGATCCCTCATATGTGATCAAGATGTCTTGCTTACATGTTCCCTCTGTGCTTGGTGTTTTTCTGATCATAAGAGCCAAGCATTTATGTTACCAGATTGTAAGTGTTGGTTTACTCGTCATTTCTCCCACTCGACGTTGAGCTTGTTAACAGTACTGGTTGGAGGAACTGTGCTGTCACCTTTCACCCCCATCTCTATAATGCTTAGCAAATAATTTACTGTTTCGAATAATCTGACTAGAGAAGTCCAAACAAAGAGGAAAGTAAAGCCTATGGAACACCCCTGGGCAGGCACCATGCTACCCTTTTTCCCAGGAATTATTTCATTTCACTCTCAAAACATCTTTTGAAAATCTATGATTATCATTTCCACTTTACATTAAGGAAAGCTGAACTCTAAAGTGGTTAAGAGATAGGTCTGGGGTTTGATCTCAGTTCAGCCTGGTGTCAAAATCCACAAGAGCCCACCACTAACTCTGCAACAGTGACTGATGCATCAAAGAAAAAAAAAGAAAGAAAACTAAAACTCAACATTACCTCCTTTTTGTCTAGGAAGACAAAAACAGAAGCAAGTTCAGTTGAACTTTTCCCTTAAGCTTTCCTAGCATCCTATAGGTGAATTTCTGATATGGTGGGAGGAGAAACTGATCAACAAAAATGAAAATGTTTATTTTCTTCCCAACGGGTCATATCATACTTACTAACAAGGTGCTTCTATTCTAGGAATAAAAGATTAGCAAAGATGAATACATACACACACACACACACACACACACATACATATATATATATACATATACATATATACATACACATATATATATACATATACATATAATTAGAACATCAAATTTACAGTAACAGCTGGCATTTGTTACCTTCCCAAAGAGCTTTTGCATACAGATGCTCATTTAGAGGATCCACTAAAAGGATTCAGATAATCAGTTTGCAAATGCAAAGGCCAGGAGGTTATTTTTCAAGTGTTCAAATACATTCAAATTTCTGACAAAAGGAAGAGTGACAGGCTTACTTCTTAAGTTGGAATTTCATCATCGGACGCCTCCTGTGTGCAAGACCCGGCATTCCCATGAGTTATCCCACTTGATTTTGCAACAACTTGGTGACACAGGCACCGTGATCTAACCCTCAGGTCACCACCACTGTGAGGTGTCAAACTTCAATTAGATTCTTTCCAGAGCTTCTAGGGAAATAGGCTTTACTAAAAAGGCAGTGACCCCCACCACCGCATTGCTCGCCATTAGCATCTGCACAAGCCTTACAAGCACAATTAAGATAAGAGTTGTAAAGCAAGATATAAATAAGATAAAGCCAATTTTAAACTCGGGATCTTGTAAAATGTCCCTTTTTATAACGGCAGTGGGTATCTTCACAGAACTCACAATCAACGGAATGGAAAGGAATACCCTGACGATCTCCCACTCTGGGAGAGAAAACAATGCTCAGAAAGGTTAGTGAGGTTGCCAAAGGTCACACGGGTAGAAGATGGAAAATCTGAGACTGAAATCTTGATCTCACTGACTTCAGGGTATAGTCCCTTAAACAATAGCTGCCTCACTGTAATGGATTTCTAATATAGTAGGGTGCTTAATCTAGTTAGATTGGAATTCCAGCAAACCCATGTCAGAAGAGGACTCCTATAAATCATAAGGAGGGGGCAGTGTAGGGGGGAAGCCCTGTTCCCACCATATGTGGCTCAAAGAGAAAAGAGATCATTATTAGGAGGCAAGAAAGCAAAGTAAGAGACAGCACAGGCCAATAAACAAGGGACAAGGCCCCAAAAGAATAAAGAGAAAACAGGTCTTAACATCGTATTTGTTATCTAACACTGCCATGAGAAAGTACCATGAGCGTAGCTACTTTAAAAAACATACATTGTTATTTTATAGCTCTGGAGGTCAGAGGTCTAAAATCAAGGTGTTAGCAGGACTGTGTTCCTTCTGGAGGCTTCAGAAGACAATCCATTTTCTTGCTTTTCCAGCCTCTAGTGGCTTGCCTGCATTCCTTGGCTTGTGGCCACCTCCTACATCCTCAAAGTCAACAATGGTGCATCTCTCTTTGATCTCAGCCAGGAAAGATTTTATGCTTTTAGAGACTCATGTGATTTGACGGGTCTACTTAAGTAATCCAGGATAAGCTTCCGTCTCAAGGTCCATAACCTTAAGCACATCTACAAAGCCTCTCTGCTAAATTAGTTCACATAGTCATAGGGTACAGGGATTAAGCTGTGGGTGTCTCTGAGAGGCCATTATTCTGTCTACCACATACATAAAAGGGCCTAGGAAAAGTGGAAAATGGGAAAATGGGAAGAGTCAGTACTGTTTGACCCTGCAGCAGTGGAAGGAAGGGAAATAGGGGAAGGGGAAGAGATTATGAAGGAGGGCAGGATAGATGGACATATTTGTTGAGCTAAAATGGGCCAAAGCAGGGGTTGATCCATGTTTGGTGGAACCTGAGCTTAAGCACATTTTTGAAGCTCCCCTAAGAAAGAGAATAAATAGGTATTAATGAACTTGCTCAGGCCCCTCCCAGGGCCTTGGAAGAGGCTGCTGCACTTGAACTTCCAGGAGGCTGTAAGTTTCATGAGCATTATAATAGCAAAGTCACCTCTAAGCCAGGCAAGGTGGAAGGCACCCTGCAAATATTATCTTGACTCACCCTGTGCACAAGTCTCGGAAAGCTGAGGCTTGACTTGGACAATCGGGAAGTGATAGAGCAGGAATCCAGGGCCAGGCCGCGGCCGGACACCCACCATGCCGTGCTATCCCGGCCGAGAACGGAACAGAGACCTGAACCCAGCACTGAGCTCCACTGCTCGTGTGATGTTCACTCCAAGTAAGAATTTTCTTTCGGTTTTTTCTGAATTTTGCAACTATCTTGGAACAAATACCCAAGCACGTTCCCTATTGCAGAGGTGGGGATAAGGCGGAGGCCCAGAACTCAGCTGCGAAGTGGGAAGATGAAATTCCAACAAGGAACTCAAGGCCAAAGCCCACGGGAGCCAACAGGAAGCCTGGATGTCAGTACAGCCTCAGCAGTCCAGACCATTCCTATTGGCCTTTTCTTAGTACCGTGGGGCACTTCTGGAAGATTCCTCCTTCTGTCTCCACTTCCTATTTATCACACTACCCCTGAGTACGTGGAATTTGTGCATTCCTACTTTGAAGCAGGGGAATTTTGATAGAACCTGATACATTTTTGAGGGGGATTAGGTTGGTTTGTTTATTTAAAGGAGGCACTGGGGATTGAACTAGGACCTTGTGCATGCTAAGCATGCACTCTACCACCTGAGCTATATCTTTCCCCACCTCCGGATACATTATTGAGTTAAAAAAAAAAACAAAAAACAAAAACAAAAACTGTCTCCAATGCTGAACTTCACCTGTTGCCAAGTTTTACCCCAATTCTGGCTTTTATTTCTTAGCACTACGAGCCATACCAAGGCTTCTGAAAGTGATTAGGCTCTAGGATCAGACAGAAGGAAAGCATGGGATGAGGTTTACAGATGCAATTTTTCTTTGTTTTAATCATGTATTTATTTAACCCAGTATGTCTAAAATGGTATCATTTCAATATGTAATCAATATGATGATTGAGATATTTTACTTTTTTTTTTTTCTGGTGCTAAATCTTACAGGTCTGGCGTGTATTTTACACTTATAACAGATCTTGATTAGGGTTATTTCAAGTGCCCAGGCACCATGTGTGGCTAGTGACTGCTGTATGAAACAGCACCGATTTAGAGACTCAATCAGATTCAGGCTTGGGGTGTGTGTGTGTGTGTGTGTGTGTGTACAGAAGGAATGCCTGGCTACCTCTTTTTGGCGACATTGACAGCCACTCATGATCATTGTTTAGATGTATTAATTCACTAGGGCTTGTGAAATGGTGAGATTTTATCATTCTACCTTCATTTATTATCTGTAATACTTCTCTAAAGGGCTACATGTTTATCATATTTAATTATGATAAAATAATAATATTACTTTAATTATTTAATATTACTATAATTATTTAATTTATATGATATTTAATAATTTAAATAATGTTATAATTATTAAATTATTAAAAATTATATATTATTATTATTATTATTTTATGAACTTGGGGAGATGGAAGTGTCACTAAACATAACAGGCTAACTTTTCTTTTCAACACATTGAAACTAGGTTTAATTTAATTTGGAAAACAATGTAATTATCCTTTGTGCCTGGCTACTGTGGATTAAATTTGTGACACTACAGCACACTATCTGTCTATATAACACTATTTATACATTTTGCTTCCATATCAGAACTGCTGAGTTAAAACTCCTCCTTCAAAACACTCTGATCTGTGCACCAAAATATCTTAGGGGCCATCATCGGAGTTCCAGGGCAGGGCACATCCTGATGTTCCAAAAACGTCCGTAGAAAAGAATACGGTGGGGGTGCGGGTGAGGGTGGAGTGAGAGTAGGAGGATGTTATGAATAAAAAGAGAGAAGGACTAAGTCTGAATTGTATAGGAGGCTGGAAAAAAAGACTGGAATTCCAAGAATGGTTTCAAGCCCAGGCTGACTGCAGTGTGAGCGGGTGGGAGGGGAGCGAGCTCCAGGGTTTCCATCATGGGGCTGAGAAGTGAAAGTGTGAGCTGCAGAAACACGACTTAGGAAGTGGTTCTTATAGAGCATGGCCTCACAGCTGACTTTTACAAGGTCTTCGGAGAATTCCATCTTTGACACTAGTTTTTAATAATATCTGGATGAAAAGGTAAAGGACCAAGACAGTGCCACGAGGGGGTATTAACAGTGATATTTAAAAAGGACAGAAGGAAGGTCTGAACAAATGGAGGCAGTAGGCCCTGGCTCACAGAGATGATTTCCCCCCTGGGGATTCTGCAGGAAGACAGGAGAGCGAGGTGGCAGTGGGACGTGCACAGTGTCCACCCCGTGTCCCCTGCCCTTCCATCTGTAGCCTCACCCGCCTCAGCTGGAGCTAGGGCTGCTTAGGGCTGTGTGTCTAATCCGCAGTCTCAGCTTGCTTGTGTCTGGTACTCAGAATCCACATGACAACAGATGCAGTTTTTGGATGAGTCTTAGACATTACTCGTACACAAGCGCCCTGATGGTTAAGTCCGTAGGGCTGGGAATCTGCCCAGTGTCCCTGTCTAGTACTTTTATCATAGGTAGAATTTTTTAGGGTTCCTAAACTTCCTCCCAGCCCTTGTCCATATTCTCTCTCAACAATTGCCCCAATATTCTTGGGACAATGTTGGTTGCCAATAGTCTTGGCTACTTACTTGAATTCGGCTGAGAATATAATATTCATCTGGAGCCAGATGACACTGCCTAGTGATCTCATGCATTTGTTTATAGGAACCTGCCAGCCCTCAAAGAGATACTTTTCCAACCACTGACTTGGCTGAAACAGCTGTAGGAGGCTCTCTCCAGCTGAATGGTTCTGCCCCAGGACTCTTGGCTTTGCCTCTTCTGTACCTGCTTCACTCTCCCCTTCCGATGGGACTCTTATTTGTTATCATTGCCCTGGACTTGAAAAACCTGGCTTTCATTTACTTGCTTATTTCCCTGAAACATAGAAGGCAAAAGAAGTCATTTTTTCCTCTGTGCTCCTCAGTCAAAGGAGTCTAAGACCATTGTTACCTCCTAGGAAAGGATGCAGCATCCAACGAGTGTTTGCTGAGTGAATGAATAAATGAATATTGAATGAATAGGTTAGGGAGTCAATGGGAAATCAATTTGACTAATAGGCCAAAGAACAAGGTGAAGAAATACATACTGAAAACATTTAAAAATAAAATCTAAACAAACAAAATCCCATGATTTTAATTCTTCCCAGGCTTTGAACTGAGTACATGTTGCAGCCTCCCTCTGTTACATCAAATCCTTAAAAAAATGAAAACATACATAACAATGATTTTTAAACCTCTGGAGTACCTCCTGGGGAACACAGAGCACACACAGCCAACAGAACAACTTCCAAAGAACTGCATCCAGTGACTCAAGTCCTTCTACTCTTTCCCAAATTTATGGTCTGAAATTCATTGTCCCCTTTCTGAGAACCTGCCCTTTCTCTTATATCCTAAACCTCTGTGGGTAGATAAGAGCTTTTGAAAAATGCAGTGAATAATGAGATGATACTCAGAAAATCTTGGCCTAGCCTAGGGAAAATATTGAGCTATAAGATGAAAGGGGTAGTAAGCCACAGGGAGAAAGTGTCCTGAGTATTTTAGGTAGATGAAGAAAGGAGGAGCAAGGGTCCTGGGGCAGGAAGGAACATGACAATGGGTCTGAGTACAGAGAGTGAGGGAAGGGTTAGAAGAATACCCAGAGACTAGTTCTTGCAGGACCTGTTAACCTCTGTCCAGGGATGAATTTAAAGCAAGGAGGAGAGATAGCAGATGTTTCCATGGTTATGCTGAGTGTGTAAAAGCTCACTCATTGCTGTTTAGAAATGGATTGGTCAGGGTGCTGTGCAGTTAGGGAGATGGGCGTGGTCATCTAGGCCAGGAATAAGTGAGTTTGGTAAGTGTGGAGATACAGAAAAATGAATACATCAGGAGAGTATTCAGACTGTAGAATGGATAGGATGGTGGGAGACGGAAAGAATGTTCAGAGATGGTGGAGACAGGGCTTGTCAGAGAAGACGGGTTGGCAGAGAAGACTGAGAGACTAAGCCAGAGGGGAGGGCAGGGTGAGAGCTCAGAGTGCCCTGTGTGCCATGCTAAGAAGTCTGAACTTTATCCTGTGAGCAACAGGGAGCCATTTAAAGGTTTTAAGCCTGAAAGTGATTTGCATATTGGAAAGGTCACTCTGACAGGGTTTGGAGGCTAGAGAGGGAAAAAGCAGAGCCAGTAGCAGAGTACTGTAGTTGTCTGGGTGTGGAATGACAAGTGTCTGAATGAAGGCAGTAGTGCAGGGGACGGACAGAAGGGACTGAGAGCAGCAGTGTTAAGCACCTGGAGTTGCACTGACTGGGGAGAAGATTACATACAAATGGTGGCACCATGAAATCTGATGGCCAGCCCGGAGAAGGGGGCTGAGGAGAAAGAAGGTTCATTCATTCAAAAAATTATGGGCAAGACACTGTGCTAAGTCCCAGTAATATGTGTTGAATAAGAAAGATGCTTCTGGCCCTGTGGAACTCACGGTCTAGTGGAGGAGAAAGAGACTGAATAAGCAAACACATTCATTAATCATGAATGGGAAGAAATTCTACGAAATAGAGCAACAGGTAGCGTAGTAATGGATAACAGGGAGTAAGTGGCCTGTTTTAGAAAAGGTGGTTGGCGAAAGCTCTCTGAGAAGGTGGCATTTAAGCTGGTATCTGAAGAATGTGAAATATTCAGGGAAAGGACGGTCCCAGTGGGGAGAACAGCAAACACGAAGGCACTGAAGCTGGAAAGTGCTTGGCTAGTTTGAGAAACAAGAAGAAGGTCCCCGTGCCTGTAGAGGACTGAATGAAGGGGGCTGGGATTGACAGGAGAGGTAGACAAGACTTAGATCACTCAGGACTGTGTAGACCATGGCACAGATTTGGGATTTTGCTTTAAGTGCTACTAGATGGCATTACACTGAATTAAACTGCAAAGCTTTATAAATTGATTTAGGTTTTAAGCTGATCACTCTGTCTGCTTACTCAGTAGAGAATGGATTTGAGGAGGACAAGAGGAGAAACAAGGCTTTCAGAATAGATTTTATTATAATAGTGAGATATATTGTGACTTGACCTAGGGTGGTAAGTTCAGGGCTGGAGAAAAGAACACGATTTAAAAGAGATCTAATGGTATGATTGGAAGATCTTGGGATGGATAAATGGATGCATGGATAATAAAGAAGAGGGAGCAATGAACGATGAGAACATAAGTGTCTGGCTTGAGCAACTAAGTGAATGTGATCCTTCTAACGAAATGGAAAAGACATGGTTGAAAGTTGAAAGTTAAAAGTTAAAAAGGTAAAAATCTATTATGTCTGATGTGAAATTTTCATAGGAAGGGGTGGCATGGGAATCAGATAGCAGGTAGCTCAGTTAAGAGAACTCAACTAGAGAACACAAGTTGGTTATGAATTACTGTTTGTTCATGATGCCATGAATTAATGACTCACTGAACAACAGTTATTGGAAGAATTGAAAACAAGAGACTGTTGTTCAGGGAATGGTTATCAACCTTTTTCTATCTGTGGGAAAAAAAGTGAGCTATAGACAGAAGCCCAAAACTCAACATGGAATGTGTTTATTGCTGAAGGGTTAGCATATTGCTGAGGAGAAATGGGGACCTGAGTTTGGGTTACCATCAAATATGCAGCAACTATGAATATTATATACAGAGTTATAATCTGAATCAATTTTCACTGATTTTCATCTCTTGTGCTGTTCCTTCTTGATCACTAGGAACCTTTCCTTTACAGATTTGATGTCTTCCTGTCACAGGATAGGAGAGCAAGACCTGAGTGAGGTATTCCATGAGTAGGTACATAAGGCATATTCAAAGAACATCTGCAATCAGAAGCTCAGTCCATCTAGGAGGTGAAGAAAAGATGTGAATATCCACTCAGTTAATAATTCAGGTTGTTTACTAGTAGCCATTTGGCAAACATCAGAGCAAGAGGCAACCCAATGGTGGTGCATAGGATGTGTTTGTTCTCACTCACACAGTGCTTTATTGGGCAACACAAATAGGAAAGCGTTATGCATAACTGCAAAAAAATCATTGTCATGTACATGACCAGCTTCAATTAATAATTTTATGGGACAATCCTCAGCAGGCGTTTGAGTTTAAGACCTCTGATAAAAGATAATGAGCACCATAAACACCATCTTAGATTAGATACTGGAGAATCAGTTTGGGGGAAATCTGAGTTTAGAAGCTGGGAATTCAGTAGAGTAGAGTCACTGAAAATCTGGCATTCACTTTCTGGGTTAGAAGGCTGTGCCCAGGGATCTGGGACCCTGGAGTTTGAGTAGTACAATCTGCAGCTGGATATGATAATGTTTCACCTATGTACTATCTGTATGTTCTTTGTCAAGGCCAAGATAAGTCACAGAGTCTAGGCTGGATCTGGGTAAAGAGAGAGAGGTTAAATAGTTGTGTAAGGGTTAGCAATGGGGTCACGCAGAAGCAGACATCAAGATAGAGGTTGGGATGCAAGATGTTTATTCGAGAGTAATAAGAAAGAAAAGAAGGTTACAGGATGGAGCAGAGGGAAAAGTCAAACTACCAATGTAGACTTGACCAAGCCTTGGCCAACCCAGCAGAGAGCTCTGGAGTGAGTACTGTCCATCAGCGTGCAATGTATTGGACCAAAATGGCCAAGTCTATACTCCAGCCTTGCCCAGTCACAGGTTCAGGCCACCCTGGGGCTGGGGCCAGGCAGCACGCTGCAGTGGAAGACGACCTTGAAGGAACCCAAAGCTGAAAGCTCTCTGCGGACTGCATTCCCTGCAGCTGGACAGCAAGTCTTTCTTTAACAAGGGGTCTGGGTAGAACATCTCCAAACTTCTAGTAAGCATCAAAGAAGTAGATGATTAAATAATTTATTTACACCTTAGTACACTCTCTGAGATACTTTCTTCATTCATAAAATGGGGCATTGTTAAAATTGTTTTTATAAACATATGTAAAAAAAATGTCACCTAGTACCTGGTCCTGTTAGAGAAGCAACAGGTTCAGATTATTGAATCACCTTGCAGCCAGTGACATAAAATGTAAAACTGAGCCCCAGTGCAAAGTCTAATACTAACCTTCCCAAATTCATACTCACATACCACAAAACACTTCTTCCCTTGCAGGGAAAGAGTACAGCTGAACAAGGGTAAGGATTTTGAGCTTCTTGGTGCTCTTCAAGTTCTTGGGTGCAGGGAGGAGATGAAGAAGAGAGGAAGGATGGGAGGTTTTCTTTTGTAGGTGGGCAAAGGGTTACCAATAGAATGACTTCGTAGTCAGAGAAGACAGTCTTCACAGCCCTGAGTGCTACAGTAGGTGACAGGGTCCCGAAGCTAACACAAGTTTTGAGCTTATTCTTCTAGATGGCTAGACATCAGTTTTCTCAACCTGGGGCAAAAACTCATGATTGGAGTCCCATAAAAGCCATCTATCTCTTAGCTATTTTCTTTATACTCTTTGTTAATTTCTTCTTGTGGACCTTATAGTTTGTATGAGCAAAGTCTGTGTGGGGAGAATTCACTGGGCACAAAACTTTCAAATTTCATGTGGTTATGGCAAGTTAGCCCCACATTACCCACTGGCCTTGGTGTAGTTCAAATCTGGGACTGGATTGGTCTTGCCACTGCTTCACCCCCATTGATTCATCCTGGTCCTTCTGCCAGGAGGGATGTCTGGCATGAGGAGGGAGTTGGTAAAATGAGCTATGAGTGGGCTTTTGTGAGTACGCTTATGGGGATGATGGGAGGGGATGATTACTAGGGATGTGGGTGCTGTGTAATTGGAAACATTGTTGGAGGAGTAGTCATTGGGATTTTTGTAGAAGTGGATGGGCAGAAAATGGTCTTTGAAAATGCTAGACACTTCCAGACTCTTGTTAAAGTAATCTTTTTTTTTTTCCTCCTTCAAGTACAGGGCACACAATTGCAATTATTTATACTCTATGGCTGTTACAGAGAAATGATTGATATGAGTGACATCTGAACAATGATTTTCATTTAAATTTTTTCCTGGTAAACATATTCAGAGCACTTGTGAGTAAACTTTTAAGCTGGGAAAAAAAACTAATTTTTTTGAGTTTAAAAATACTGGTGGGTTAGAGAGAACACGAACTTAAGAGCAAGGAGACAACAGCAACAGACGTAAGCCAAACGATTTCTTTGGATATTGTTGTTACATTTTTTATAAATTCAATATTTATTCAATTATTTTATAAAATCATGATTAAAAAATAGAAAATGGTATTTTTCTACAAACGAGTGCAGTGTTAAAGAAGACAGCAAAAAGAAATGACTTAGACAATGGCTGGGTGTCATGTTTCTAAAGTCAACAGTCTAAGCTGTGCACACCACAGCAGGAGGAGGACAGCCCTGAGTTACAAGTCTCCCTCAGTTGTGGCCTTGACTCTTCCCTTGACGCCCAGTAAGAAGACTCTCAAGTGGAAGTAAAGAGAGAAGACTGGGTTTCTTGCCCCCCTCAGGCCCTTGCTCAGTGTGCAACTTATACTGCTTCCTTGGGAGGGCTGGGTTGCAGGGATCACACATTTCTTTCAGAGCTGCCATTTGTGATTCCATGAGGCACGGTGAGTCTTTGGAGATGTTTTGTAGAGAGACCAACATAAAGGGAGGAGAAAGAATTTTGGAGCAGTGAAAATAGAGCTCAGTTAGAACCTTACCTCTGTTTTTCACTAACAGACAAACTAGTCTTTGGCTCTCAGATCCTCAAATCCTTCATCTTTAAAATGGAGAAAACCACAACTACTTGAGAGAGTTGTCCATGAAACGCAACATACAAAGCCGTTGGCACAGTGCCGGGCACATAATAGCTATGCCGAAAGGACAGAGGCTGCACTAGTTTTCCAATGTTCCTGCAACTCTTCCATATAACCCACATAACACAGCCATTTCTCTCTCTCTCCCCGCCTTCTCTCTCTTTTTTTCTCTCTCTCCATACCCCTTCATTCCAGATTCTCATACTTTCAAACTCTCTCCTCTTCTATTTAAAAAAATGTACCTATCTACTTTTTCTCATTTGATACACTATTTCTGTGGAAGCTGAAAATCATATATGTTGGCTAAAGGAGTCATCCTTCTATGACATTACTGCAAGTTAAGATGGATCTGACAACACAAAAGGTAGGCAGAAAAACAGATAAATAAAAGATATAAGAAGATCTTTGGAAAGTAACAATAACCCCAAAAGATAATGAAATTCCAGATACTAACACACCAGTGGTAGGGATCTGAAAGCAAAGGGAGTCTCCCTTCCTTGCTCAAAGCACACGGCATAGGCAATCCCCCATTGTGCTCTTGCCTGGTATGTTCCTCCTCTAACCCACTGGAGATCAGCCAAGGACAAAAAGAGCAAAGGGCTGAAATTCTAGAAGGTGCATAAAGTTAAAGGACTATGTCTGGGACAGTTTAATTCAGAACAGTCCAACAACATGGTTCTCATTTGGAGCAACTGAGACTCCCTACTACAACCTCAGATCAACAGGGTGCTTATCTTTGCAAGGGCACCTAGAGGTTTAGAGTGAGTCCTTCTGCCACCAGCCTGGAAGACAACATACGGGTTTATCTGAGCCCTTTTCTACAACACTTCATTTCCCACCCCCAAGCCCTGCAGTTGGACTGCTGAATGTGTTCCCTGCTCAGCATTCTATTTCCCTTCTGAGTTTCTTGAGGCAAAGCCCACTTAATTCTCCTCCGAGCCTCTCTACCTGTTCTTTACAACCTCCTTCCTAGAGAATCTGCACAGGTTTGTATATACCTGAAGCCACAGAATGAAATCCTGGCGCCATGGATCTATCTCTGGGTCCACTGAGCTGTTTCCCAGCTAACTTCAATTCGGTGCATTTACCTAGATCTGTGTTGTTTTTCCTCTTTCATAGATTTGACCTTCTCTCTTGGTTCACACCAGTCTGAACCAAGCCTGAGTTTGTTACACTGGTTTTAGTTAATGCATAGTACACCGTTGGCTATGTCCAGGTACAAAAGAAGGTTCTTCAGTGTTTCAGAGAGGCAGCATGTTGTGATGGAGATGGCATCAGACTAGGAAGTCTACGTTTCAGTCTTAACATCAATATTTCTAAAGAATATGATTTATATTCTTTCACTTAAAATAGGTCCACATAAGCTTCACCATATCCTTATCTGCACTGTGTATTAATAACCTTACTTTTGCAGTTTAATGCTTCCTCATTGAAGGTATCAAGACTGAGTATTTTTAATATTCCTTTTTAAATAGCATCATTTATTCAAACGTCTGCTCTTACCTACTGGGTCTAAAATTGTGGTTGAGGTCAGCTTCTCGTGAAGCAGTAATTGTACCTGGTCTTTAAAATGGGAGCCATTCTAAACAAAACCTATTTCAAGTTCAGAAACCTTATGATCAGAATTCATTCTCATTGAAGTTTAATGAACACTCTGAAAGTATTTCTCTCCCTGTGAATCTTGAGCTTATGCTAAGGAGGGGAGTACAACATATATAGAAGTGGTTTTTCTCTTAAATAGAAAAATTTGTCACCAACCTGAAAAGCATGACCTCCCACCCTCACTCACACAGGTTAAACAATTTCAGGACTTTCCATAACAAGTTTGGCTCATGTATCACACAATGTCAAGATCCCGAGGTCCGCTGATCACTTTCTTTTACATCATCATCAATCATTTTATGTTTTAATGCATTCTCTGATGAAATAAGTGATTACTTGGCTCAATATTTCTTTTGACTTATATAAACATTTCATTACTTGCTCTTAGTTTGTGGGTTTAGCAATTTAGTTTGTGTGTTTGTGTGTGGGATGATTCTTGGCGTAGATTGATTAAGGGATAATTCAATACTTTGTATTAAGAATATATAATAAAGAACCTAGTGTTTGGAGTTCAAACCCCATATTTGTACTTTACCAGTTGTGTAACTTGGAGCAAGTAGAAAACTCTTCTGGTCAATTTTTTCCATCTGTAATTTACAGATATGGATATCTGCCTCACAGATTTCTTGTTGGGACTGAATGAGCTAATGCATACACGATTTCTAGCACAACATCTACCACATTTTCAATAAATGTGATATTTTTCTTATAATCAGTGCGTTTTGAATGCATTTTTGTTAGTAGCCTATTCAAATTGTGTTGCTCCAAAATTCATTCCACAGGAAGCTGCTACTCTCAACCGAGGTGGAAGACTCATCAGACCATGGAATCACAGTCAACCCTGCCAAGGTGTAGGGGCACTTACAGGAAGACCACTGCATTGACCAATCTAATGTCCTCTGGATAATTAACCAAATGTAATACACACATCGTTGTTTCATGCCTGAGAACAGACTATATCCCACAGGTGGAAAATAGAATAGGCTTTGTTCTAAAAACAGTTTTTCTTATTTTTAAACTAGGTATTTTTATTTTTAAAACATAGTTATGATTTCTTGTAAGTACACTTTTAGACTTATTTAGATATAGGTATTTTCCAGATACTATGCCTGTGCACATATTGAAAAAACAGAAATTGCATTATAAATTGGTTAAGGTGTCCTTAGAATATTTTATACTTGAGTCTGTGTCTTGTGAATCACTCTGTCTCAGCCTCAAATCTCTGTTGTCTGGGTTTTTCTCACACAGTATCGTCTTCTGGGTTTTCAGGTATATTGATGAAGAAATATGTCTTACAAGAGGCTCAGCTCTTGTCCTTGGGATTTTCCTTCAAGCCACTGACACTCTGAATATGTTGATGGCCACACACAAGCAATAATAAGTATGTCCATCGGCTGCCTGGTTTCCCTGAACACCTGACTTCAAAAATGTTTAAATGTGAGACAAACACAACAACAATTGTGTCTTAGAGTCAATAAATTGCAGTAATGATCAATAAAGATGTGTTGCATTAATGAAAGGTGGATGACACTTCCGTTTTGAAGTTCACACTGCAGAGTCCCCCCTAGGGTACCAGTATCAGGGAGCTGATTGAATGCATTTACAGCGCCCTAAGTGACCTTAATGATGAGAAGGCTTGGGAGCAGCTGGGATTTTGCTTCTTTGTAGATATTGAATGGACTCTGGCCTCTTCTGAGGCAGTCTCCAGCAGCAGGAAACTTCTTCCTAATAAGAGACTGCGTGCTCTGACTCCTGGTTGCTAGCCATCTTTAGTGAAATGCCTGCCCTCTGGAGTGGGCAGGAAAGAATAAAACATTCATTTTAATTGAATAGATGGTCTTCACAGTAAAAGGTCCTGGGGTGTATGGAAAATATTTACTGATGAATTTGGACCTTCCACTGAGGACTTTTTTTGACATAGAAAAAAGCCCTATAAAAGATGTCAAATGGGAGCTGTAAATGTTCACTTGCTTTGGAGGTTGGAACACTCGGACGGACCTCTCCAGAATAGCAGACATCACAGATGTCAGCCAACAGAAAACTCCTCCAGATGTTTTGAACAAATGGAGTGGTGGCAAAGGTGGGCATCTTGTGGCAGGCATGTTCTCTCAGCACATTTCTCTTTTTCTAATGCATTCACAGTGTCATTCAACAAGACAGCTTACATTAACTACATCTTGCCGCACATATAGCAGCAGGAGGGATCGGGTCGTCAAAATTCACTCAGGGAGGCTCAGGCAAACCAGAGTGGGATGTTAGCAATGAGAGGAGGAAGCACCCAGCGCTGAAGTTGACTACCACTGAGGAAACCAAATCAAGTATAGAAGCTTAGGGGATGTGGTCAGCTTGGGCTCCACCTGAGATGAGTACTAATAATAATGTTAATGAAAATGACAAGATGGCCCACTATGTGCCAGGCACTATGCTAGTTGCTGTCCTTTGTTAACTTACTTATTTTTCATAACAATTTTTGGGGGATGAGGATCACACCCAGCTCTTTCAAATCAATCTACTGATGATAACTCGATTCTATAAAATGGATGGATTTCCAATCCACTTAAAAATGTAAAATCAATACATCAGTAACACAATGTCACTGGACAAAACATCTTCTCTTAGTGTCTTAAAAGTCTTAAACCTAAATTATTTTCCTGTTTGCAAATTCTATCCTAGTCCTGTCCACCTGCATCTATATTTGAAATCAGGAGGTTCGCATTCTGATTTCTTCCCCCACTTGACATCATATTGTAAGCATGCTTATTATAAGAACGCTTTCTTGTGTCTTGGTTTCAGTGAATTTTAGGTGAAAAGTCTTCAAATGCTTTCTAATGGTAAACATGGGTCTCCAATTCTTGTTGTGGGGGATAATGTCAGTTACATTTGTTGCCAGATTCTGGAATCCCATGCGGGATATTTTTCAGAAGTCAATTCTGACAGGAAGTCCTGAGAAGTCAGACCTGCCTCCCTGTGTCCCACCCTGGCCAGGGAGCCTCTTGCCCTAAATAGTACCAACCCCAGTGACACAGGGGGCCCTGAAGGGGGAATTTAAAAGTTATGTTTAATGTTAAAATTCAAAGTGGTGACTTGCCAGAAGACCTGTACTGGTCTTGCTGTTAAGAAGAGGGGTACCTGATATACATTCAAATATTTCTTGCCTAAACTTTTGATTGTTTTCTCTATTATTATTGAGCTTGTTCACCAAGAACGTTGAATCGTGAAATTTCAAGTCACACAGCCGACTGCATCTCTAATTATAAATAAATGGTTTCTACTTCTGCCCCTCGTGGGGCACTGGTTTTATAGATTAGTCAGCATGCCCACCCATCCCCGACTCCTCTGTGTCCTTTTCCTGAAGAAACCATTGGGCTTAACTCTTCTGGGAAAGGCACAAGCCTCCGTGGGGACAAGCCCACTCATTCTATGTCCTTTGAAACCCCATCCTATAACCTAGCAAACAGCCTGAGCAGAAAGGGAGCTTTCCCACAGCTTAGTTGAAGTCTCCCCTGGGACTCTCTCCATCAAGTAACAAATGCTAAGCCATCTCAATCATTAGCAGCTCCTGGCAAAATTCCATTTGCTGTTGGTGAAATTTTTAGTATGTTTCAGGTCTGTTAGTACAGTTTCTTACCCCATACTGATTCATGAGAAATAGTGTGAGATCAGAGAGAACTTCTATTTTGATTTGATGACTCCTCCCTCCCTCCCTTCCTTCTTTCCCTCCTTCCGTCCCTCCCTCCTTTCTTTCTTCCTTCCTTTCTTCCTTTCTTTTTCTTTTTTCTTTCCTTCCTTCCTTCTTTCTTTTTCTTTCCTTTCTCTCTTTCTTTCTTTTCTTCCTTCCTTCCTTTTCTTTTCTTTCTTAATAAAAATTTGGAGTTGAATTACACAGTTAGTAGTTAAAATTAGAGAGAAGTTACCATTTTGGGGCATTGATCTAAGGACAAATGACTGAAGAAACAAACAAAAACCCACTTTTCTTAGAAATGCACATGGGGAGTATTTTCCATGACAGGTTACCAAGGTCATGTGCTCTGTTTCTAAATGGTTGGAATTGTGAAGGGAGAGGATCTTATTGGTAGAAAGGATGCCATCTGTCTGTTGCTAAATATCTTTTTGCTCTCTCTATCCCAGTGCATCTAGTTCTTTTGGCTGAATTAATCCTCTTAGAACTGAGGTCACTGACTTGCTTCTCTACCAAACAATTAATGGGACTCCTTATTGTCTTTGATTCTAGTTCGAGTTCTTCATTCCAGCATTCATGAACTTTCACAGATGACTCTGGGCTTACCTTCTAAGTCTTACCACTCATTGTTTCCTCAGAGTAGCAAACTCAGCCCTGCCATTTACTGGTTATAAAATTTACTTTATTTCTCTAAGCCTTGGTTTTTCTTTGGCGAACTGAAGATGATTTCTACCTCATAGAGATGTGCGTTTTAGAAATCTTAAGAACCCTCTCTAGGTATTCACACACACACACACACACACACACACACACACACACACACCCTCCTTGGGGACAGCAACCATATGGTGAACTGAAAATACCTGAGCAGTGATTGCTATAGAGAAATTCCTGGTCTTATACAGATGTAGAAATGCTCAATAAATAAGAGACAGTATGACATATGTTATTAATTTTTAGTCTAAGATTCATTTAGATGCTATTTTGCTTTCCTTTCAACTATTAGAACTGTTTCTATTTGTATCATTCATTTTGGTGCTTAATATTCCCTTTAATTGTTTTTCTGTGTGTGTGTGTGTGTGTGTGTGTGACCAAAACTCGAGGTAGGGGAAGTTCTTTCCAATTAGATTTACAGGTTCCTACATAGTATGTAATTAACATACTATGTTTATTGAATAAAAATAAGGGAAGAAGGAAGAAAGGAAGGAAGGGAGGAAACAAAGGGAGATAGGAAGGGAGGGGGAAGGATGGAGGGAGAGAGATGATGGAAGGGAAAGAGAGAGGATAATAGCCAATATATCATCCTTTGTTTATTCCCTCTCTTCCTTTTAAGGCTGGAACATGTTGATCCTCTTCCAACTGCCCTAGAGAAGTCAATTCTTGATAATGACAGGCCCTCAGCAAGGCTAGGATCATGCTAGTAAAATCCAAGCTCAGAAGTGGAAAGTCAAATTAACACATGGGGTCTGGGACATCTAGAAAGGCAGACAGGCTACTGGCAGAGGTATAATCAGAAGTACAGTAGTGGGTCTCTGGAATCCCAAGCTGTCCATTAAAGGCCAGGCAGTAGATGACCTGCCTGAGAAAGGGATTCAAGATGAACTTGAACTTGAATGCAATTCAAATGGTAACACAGGATCTCAATAGCTTTGGAATTTGATTGATTCTAGACTTGGAGGCAAAAATGAACCATATGACTAGAACTGGGTATTTCACTGCCAGGATTAGAAGATGTTGACTTACAAGCCTGGGGGCTAGACCTCCAGATTTACCTCCAGAGGCCAATATGTCTCAGTCAGTCACTGTCCAGATATGTCCCATTTACGAGCCAGAGTCAGTGTGTATGTGCGTGTGTACAGTGGGACTACTGTATCACTTTCTACTACTTATTAATACATGTGGGTACTTAGAAGTTGAACAGTCACCAAGTAGGGACAACTGGATTTTTTTATGACAGGAATTGGCATTCCCCAAAGCAAGAAGCAGATCTGAGACAAGACCAGAAGCTGACAGCCAAAATGGCCATTGAAAGTTGGTCATATTAAGAGATGAAGTGTGGAAAATTAGTGAGCCACCAGCTAGCAACTGTGGCTTTGGGTTCTGAGACCCAGAGACCAAAGCTATGTCAAGAGATGAGCTTGTGGAAAAGAGATGAATTTAAAACTGGACATGAATAAAGAGTTGTTTAAGGGCCAAATGAGAGAAGAGAAAGGGCGAAGAGAAAGGGCAGAGAGGAAGATGCTCAGGGCCAGCTCCAGCTATCCCTACTGTTGCACCCTGATGGACCATGGTTCCCGCCCCCAAACAACTGATGGAAGCCAAGAGCTATCAGGCTTTTACCCCAAGAACAAAGACCGCCTTAGCCTTAACAAATGTTGGGCCTGCGCTGTATAACCACTAGCAGGGTTAAGTTACAGGTGTGCCGCCTGGCCTTGGTTCCTGTGTACATCTTGTCATTTAGTGCCAGCGTGAACGTACACAGCAACACAGGGATGGGGGAAACTCAAGGGATTAACATCGTTACCAGCTGCCTTGTTCAATCAGGACAACATGTATTCGGGAAATTGTAGTTGGTAATGATCTCAGTCCCCTGGCTAACAGTGACATTGTCCAGTTCATATTAAATTTAACCTCATTCCTATGGTATTTTTTTGAACTTAACATTGAGCTTTAATATCAAACATCCCCAGGTCTTAACCATGGCTCTACTTACACAAACCCAAACAGCTGTTCACCTGTGATTTGGATGGAACCACACAGGAACTGAACGCAGAGAGACGATGGAGAGAGAAGAAGTGATGGCAAGGTTAACACATGTGTGAACTAGAGCTTGCTCGTACTAGAGGACCTATTTCCAAAGCTCGAGCACTGATTTTCAAAACAGTGAAAGATTTTCCAGAGATTTACTGCAAGACGTTGGTCCCAAGGCAGAGAAGGTTCTGAAATGCTTTCTATCATGCCTTATGTAACTCAGGGAAAAAAATATTATTCCCCTGAATTGGGGGTGAGATGAGATGGATTTGTACAGTGACTAACTGCCTAAATACTTCAAGCATTGCTGTCTTCCCTTCTTTTTGAAGAACAGGAAATGATAAATCAGAAGATTAGGGATTTACTTCCACTTCAAGGTGCCAATAGCCAAGCAAGATAGCTGGCTCCATGCCTAAGCTTTTTCGTGTGGGAGGTGGAGCCAGAGGGAGAGAGGTCCCAGTGCTTCATGCAGTACTGAGGGCTGTGAAGTCTGCTGATACAAAATAAAAGGGAATACTTCTCATTGAAGTCACTTATTTTGTGAAGGCTAGTGCAATGGTGAGAAAAGCAGGAAATTGGAGCTTCATGTGTCCAGGCCTATTAGGTGACTCCCCCTTGAAATCAGGGTAACATGTTTTCTAGATTACCTGGGTATCTGGGGAGACAGCTCTTGCATTAACCTGGATATTTCCACAACAGGCAGTAATGTGAGGACACTTGGGAAGGGTTCCTTGGGGTGTTCTCTGGTGTGGAATTCCAACAGCTTTTGCATTCCATTAGTTTGTAAGTGAAATTCCATATTTCCCTGATTGGAAATCCATCTCCTACCCTCATTCCCCACCTGCAACCCCTTGCTGTGGCTATCGTTGGAGTCTGAGCAATAACATTTGCCCCTCTGAAGACAAGCCCAATTGGTTGAGCACCAATGAATGATTAAGGCTGTTAAAAACAAATGGACAAGTAGGTAAGGAGCCCCAGTTAGTGAAATGCTCTTACCAAGCTTTCAGAGGTTCAGCAGAAAGGAATCTCTCTGTGTCTATACGCCAGGATCCACCCTGGCTCCAGGGAGCTATTGACCTACCCTGTCCTATTCCAGGGGTCAAATATTTGTTAGGGCAGGGGTGTGGGCAAAATGACATAAGTGAATAAGGCAATCACCCTTTCTCTGGAGACAGGAAAGCATGGTGTGGTCATTAAGTTGCGAGCCCTGGCTTTATAGATTGCCAATCTTGAGCCCAAGCCCTGTGGTCCAAGATGCTCATCTACTCCATTCTTGGGCCCTTTCATGGAGCTGCTGGCACATCATTGTTCTTGAAATTCATAAAAGCCCTTTCCTAACTCAGCGATGTATCCAGTCCTGACTCCCATTTGCCTGCACAGCTGCTGTTCTGCTCCCTACAAAAGCCTTTCAATCTCAGTGTTTCACAATCAGTTTCCCCAAGTCCAGCTGGATTTTCCTCTCCAGTGCATGGGACTTGGCCCACTGCCGTTTTTCTTCTGACTTTGCACACCTGCTCTGTCTTAATCCACTTGCAGATCTGGGCAAGGGAGGCTTCCCCTGACAGCTCCTGCCTAGGACCCGCATGAGCAAAGGCTAGACATTTGACCTTCCCACTTACAGAGCAGTAGTTGAAAATTCAAGCTGGAAAACCAAATCTCTGAGGCCAAATGCACCACATGCCTTATGAGCTTTGGACAGTCTTCTAACCAATGCTGTGAACCAGCCCTGCCCCACACCAGACTGGAGCCTGAGGCAATGGGAAAGTCATCAGTACTGATCCTCTCTCTAAAATTTTGATATTTTGTTCATTGTGAATTCTTTAAAATTACTTATGATTCTTTAAAAGTTTGATTATTGACTTTTAGGGGAAGGTTCTCCTTTAATTTTACACTGAGGGCAAGTGCCTCGCTCGCTTCACCTAGTTCTAACCCTGCTCTGAATCTTAGTTTCTTCATCTGTAAAGTGGGGATCTTAATAGTGTCTACCTATTTTCTAAATAATTCTTTAATATAATTGCAGCTTTTTAAAAAGCAATTAATGGAAATTGTGTGTGTAAAGTGTTAGCAAAGTATTTGACCCATGTTAAGTACTCAAAAAACAAAAAACCCGTTATGATTATTATATATTACCTTGTTTTATTACTATTTATTAATATATTATAGTTCCTTCTAATGTTACTCCAGACTTGTAAATTCTTTAAGGAAAGAGTCTTGTTATCTTTGTATTTTTCTGCAGTGATGTAGTGTTTTGCACATAAAAGTTTCTCCATTGAAGCAGTTGCCTATTAATTAGGGAACTGGATCAGATTACACCTAAGATCCATTCCTTCCACTGGTCCCTGAAAATCTGTCTCTGATTTCTTCAGCATCACCCAGCTAACAACAATTTATGTGCAATCTGTGTAATACCACTGCTACCTGTTTCATAACTTTTCTTTACTTAAGACCTACTTTCGACAGTCGCCATTTCTTCTCCCTGCCTCTCTGGTTCACCATCACCACACGTACGTGAGATGACCTCCGCGTCTGCGAAAGAGTTCCAGCTCTGAGATTCTTCAACCCACCGTGCTGGCAGCATTCCAAAGCTCATCTTGGGAAACAATAATTGATAACTCTGGAGGGAGAACTCCATCTCAACACCAGCTGGCAGCCAGACCCTGCCCAAGAGCCCCTGAATTAGTCTCCAGCAACATCCTCAGCAGAGGCAGCATAAGAGTGAATGGGGCTGACATTATCATAAGGTCCAAAACATCACTAGACACATGTTCTTTCTTAAATACAATTGAGTTTGCATTAATAAAGCTCCAGAGTAGTGAATTTTCCAGTGGCTACCCCGGGGTACTCCAGCAGTATTTTTTTTCCCTCGCAGATTTGGATAGGCAGCATGTCTTTCCAGCCATCAGTACTTGAGCAAATAAGCCAGGTAACAAAGAAATGACCCAGGAATGCAGCAGCCTTAGACTGGTAGCAGAAAGAAAAGAAGAGACCAGCTTTGAGAAACGGTGGGATGGAAGTGAACATCAGTATTCTGAGACACGTGGACACCCTTATTCTCAGAGCTGAGGTGCCAGTTACCTGATGGGCCCATTAAGGCTGCCATCTCAACTTCTAGGATTTGAAAAGGAAAACAAAAATATTGATTACTTGTCCAAACTCTTCAAATGAAAGTGAGTAAGAATTTTTAAACATGAATGTGATTTCCATTCCAAGAAGCGCTTTACAGATGCCAAAAACATACGTTGGTGTTTTGGCTGAATAAAATTCTTGAGAGTTTTTCCACCATTTATCTATGCAGTGTGCTCACCCATATGAACCCATGCCTGCAGACTGCAGTGTACATCAGATCAGGAGATGCTAAGAGCTCATCTTGCAAAAAATGAAGGATAAGACAAAACACAGAATAATGTTATCTAAAAAAACTCGAAGTAATAAGCTTTATCCATAATATCTAATATTTTAGTATTTACTATATATTTGTGATTGTATCCATTTTTAATAAAATTACACGGTCAATAAGGATGATATTTCCAGCTTTGTTGACCTTATCTTCAAAGCAGTAGCACAAAAGAACTCACCTTCAGGCGCCTTATAAATAGATGTGCGTTCTCTCTCCTTGGTCATGATTACTGTCAAGGTTGCGTGTGGTTTCTATTTTGGGCCCAAATGGCAGAAAAGCCACTTCTGCAGCCAAGAAGCAGCATTGTAGGATGCCAATAAATTCTGGGGAAAATTACATTTTAAAAAGGAAAACTTTGACATACATCTGGCAATCGAACGATCCTGAACATATGGCAGCCTGGTAGGTAGGAAGCTGTTGGAACATGGTAAGTCGAGCTGAGCGCTGCCCCCATCCTGTTCTGGGGTGCATTTGGGAAACGTCCTGTGGTGAGGACCACGTCTCATCCAACCTGGTGTGGCACACTCACTGGGGAGGGGAGCTGGATGTACCTCGTGTTCGTATGTATGACCTTCTCCTGGCAACCTCCGCTTGACTCCTTAGAGCTATTCTTAGTGATGCAACTGGGTGAAAGCTGGACTCCGCTGTGGGAGCTGGACATGTCATCATGACTCTGCCAATAATAAGATACTGGGAGACTAGAGAAATCCAGGGGCTCAGAATCCTGGGATGCTGGCACTGGGGGATGACAGATGCCAAGGTCAAAGTGCTGCTGGCAGATGGGGCACGTGTCTCCATGGTCCAGTTTCTGCTAAACGGGATCACGGCATCTCTTAAGGAAGTCCATGAATTGATGGATCACTCTTGTTGTAAGGGACAGGGAAAAGCCAGGCCTTCATGAGAGGAAGGAGGAAAGATGTACCCACTTCAGGGTGACCTCATGAGTTTGTGTCCAAGTCCCTCAGAGCCGTATTTATCAGAGGGCAATCCTCCCACCTTCTGGATCTCACTCAAGTCTTGCTACCCTGCACTCCTTCAGGTCTTCATTCATCTGGTCGTCAGGGCTGCATCACACATTGCAATGTCCTGAAGGACTGTCACTTTACTCCCATTCTTCAGACGGAGACAATAAGGCTCCACAAGCACGCTTCTTGAACAAGATCACACAGGTGGTAAGCATCACAGTCTGAACACAAGTCCAGATCCCTGTGCCTCCAAATACTGCTGCTGCTCCAACACACATGTCACCTATTCTGGAAGCTGCCCCTACAGCAAGAGGGAAATAGGGGTGGGAAGCAGTACGGTGTTTGATGAGAGTCCAGGAGAGCACTGGACTGATTTACAGAGTGGGTGGAGAGCTCTGCCTATGCATTTGTTGCATTTTAAGAGATCTCTATCTATAGACATTCATTCTTATTTGGATGATGATAATGTCCATTAGCCTAATTTCAAAGTAACACAGATAACATTACAGAATGTAAAGAAGAAGGAACGGGTACACTGGAAAGCCTAAAAGTGATAGCAGTGGATCTTGGGAGTTAAAAAATGGACATTTGGCCAAGGATATAACTTAAGACAAAAGAGCTAGTTGCCTAGAGTAAATATTGTATGATTCTATTAGTGCAAACAAAATGTATCTCTAGCAAACATATCCAGCAAGTTTCTATGCATATGCTTAAGACATTTCTAGAAGGACACAGAAGAAAATAATAATGGTGATTATTTTTGGTGAGAGGGACTGAGTATAGAAGAACGCTTTTAAATTTTACCTTATACAGACTGATAATTTTTTAAGTTTTTACCTTAAAAAAAAAACTAGTCATCTACCCCAACACATTTACTTTTGTTGCATAAATTAAAAAATGAATGACAATAGTTGCACTCAGGAAAAATAAACTCTAAGGGATACTGGGGTACTTGCTTTTCATTGTGAAGGTTGGGGAAGTCCAGAGGTGCTCATGTGTCTCTCAGACCTACTGTTCTGGAAGGAGACCTGGGCCACTCCAGGTCTCCAGGAAAGGTTAGCCTTTCCATGCTGATTTCCAAATCCACAAGGTTCAACTGAGTTCATTTTCTGCAGGGAATTAGCTCCCCTGGGTCCAACCACACATTCTGGACAGGAACACGCTTGGTTTTCGCAATCATCTGTTACTTCTTTCCCTTCTGGTCTTGGAGGAAATTGGAAATTGTGTATTCAACCACTGGGTTTTGGGCCTCAAGCAAGACTGCTGATGGATTGGAGCTGAGGTTAATTCAGTGGTTGGTATTCCTCCTTTCTATCTATCCTCCAATCTGGGATCTTGGTCAGCAGGATATGGGGAACTCTGAGGTCAGTAGACCTTACACTTCACATTCAGAGCAACCACAACTGAAGTACATTAAACGTGTATCTTCAAGACTCACCTCCAGAGGTCAAGATTCATCAAGTCTGGAGAAGGGCCCATGAATCTGCATTTGTAACAAGCTCCTCAGGTGGTTTGGACACAAGAGAATAATGGAAGTACATACAGAGAAACGCCGTCATAGGACTATGGAGAAATAGAATGCTACAAAGTAAGGAATGGCTGATGCTGGATGTGTTCAAAATTGGGGAAATGGGAAACACTGGAGGATGATTGTCACCATACAGAGAAACACTGAGCACTTACTGCATGTAAAACACGACCCTAAGTGCTTAACATGTATTTATTCATTTAACCCCCAGAAGCCCTGTGACATCTTTGTCCCCTTTACACAGACAGGGAAACTAAGGCACAGAGAATTTCAATAACTTGCACAGGGTCACCTGGTTCAAATGAACAAATGCAGACTACAAACTTGGGTGATCTGTCCTAGGAATCCACGCTCTCAACCACCATGCTCTGGAACAGGGGTTGCAGACTATACCCACAGACCGAATCCCAGCTGCTGCCTGTTTTTGTCAGGCTGGGTGGGTGGGAACAGTTGTCCAAAAAGATGAAGACACTCACAGTCCACAAAGCCTAAAGTAGGTACTATTTGGCCCTTTACAGAACAAGTTTGCCAGCCCAAGTGAGTAGAGAATAAACAGAAGGCTTCTGAGAAGTGTCACAGGCTGAATCCTAAACCGCTTCACTTGGGGGCTGTGCTGGACCCCCCCCCCCGACCCAAAAGCCTCTTCTTCTGCATCACCACCGCCTGGCACTCCTACCTCCTAACTGAAGCTGTCACGTGTGATGCCAGAGCTTCAGATGACTCACTGATTGTCGCTTAAGATCATCATAACTAACGATGTACTTCGGCCATTTAAATGAAATTCGCTGAAACATGGTAACTGGGGCACACTGAAGAATTTCTCACATAGGGAAAATACGCAAAAATATGACCATCATACCATTCTGATTTATTGCTGATGTTACTGTAACAATGTCATTGGTTCCCTAGTGGTGGTAAGAGTAGAGGTACTGCTCAAGTAACTGAGGCTGAGAAAGAGCCAGTCACTTCCCCAAAGTCACACAGCTAGTGCAGCGTGGTCCTGTGTGAGCGTCAGGCGGCCGAATTCCAGAACCTGTGAGCTTAAATGGCAACACAGGATAGCCTCCACAGCAGGTCCCTGAGAACTAGTTAGCATTCCTTTTGCCATTTTACAAATAAAGAAACTGAAGGTCAGAACGCGTAAAACAATTGAACGAGGTCATGCACCCCTTCAGCCTATCTGAGTGCAGATTTGACAGAGTCAAAATTCCAGGCACTTTCCAGCGTTTCACTGGATGGTCAAATGACCCTCCAGGGGCAGCCCTGGTCTAGTGGCCAAGCCCTAGCTCCAAAGTCTGAGATGCGATACATGCCCTTGAGGGAAATCAGAGAACATCGAAAAAGGTCTTCCAGCTCCATTCTTTTCTCTTTTTTTTTTCCAGAGTAACATTTTTTTCAATTGAAGTATAGCTGATTTCTTATGTTATATTAGTTTCTGGTGTACACATAGTGACTCAGTTATATATATACACACATACACACACACATTCTTTTTCATTATAGATTATTACAAGCTATTGAATATAGTTCCCTGTGCTATACAGTAGGACCTTATTGTTTATCTATTCTATATAAGGGGGGGTGGAAAAAATTATGAGTTTGGGATTAGCATATGCGGCTCAATCCTTAATACAGGCACTTTAGACAGCCTCGCAGCTCTGCCTCTCCCTGCAATGTGGAGCAGGCATTAAAGGATTCTGCAATTCCGCTGCTCACCAGCCATGTGACCTATAGAAGGAACTTAATATCTCTGCCTTTCAATTTCCTCATCTGTGAAATGGCAATGATAATAACACCTATCTTCCAAAGTTATTGAAAACATTGAATGAGACAATTCATGTAAAGTATTTGGCGGTTCATAGCATATAGTACATGCTCAAAAAAGCAACTATTACTGCAATTAGATAGAAGGACCTGAGGCTATTATTAGATTAGACGGTATGAGGAAATAATGAAATACAACTTAATGAGTGAATATGATGTGCCAGACACTGCATAAAGCTTTTAGATCATTTCTTTAAATGCTTACAGTGATCTCTTACATCCCCATTCTACAGATAAGGAAACAAAGGCATGCTCAGAGAGGTAAAGTTATTTGCTCTAGATTACGTAGAGATGTTTGGATCTGAACCTGGGTGTGTTTAATTCCAGAGTTTACTTTCCTACCCACAATGCTATGCCAACTCTCCCAAATGTCCACCTCTTTCTAGGGTGCAAAAATGTAGAATAGAGGCTCCTAAAACAAGTTCTACTATAAGGAGAAGTTATGACATCTATGCTAAACTTTATTAGACTTTTATTTTAAGAAGAAGCTGTGTTCAATGAAAGCCTATTTATTAAAAATGAGCTTGAATAATAATATAATACACGAAATAAAAAAATCATGTCTCCTACTGTCAAGCCAAAGATGGATTATGATGTGTTGGAAGGGTACAAATGATTCTGTAGTCCTGATCCAGGAAAAGATTTGGAGGCAATTTTGCCTTTTAAGAAAGTATCGTACGACACTCACTCACAGAGGATTTATGAGAAATGAAATGGAAACTCTTTCAAGATTTTATTAAGAGATATAGTCTTCCTGCATAACTTCTTTCCCTCCTGGACATTTATGAATGTTTGGCTGGAAGGGTGGTCTGGGAGCTTGGTTTTGATATATGTAGTTCCTATGAGGAGGTGCCAAGGGAGACATTTTTCCGTCAAAAGCCATATGCATGCAGAATCCTAGAAAGTCTTCCAGCAACAGTGGACACTGGCAATAAAAATGATCTAGGTAAAAAACATGCCAGCAATACCAGTCTCTGCAGATGCTGGAAGGACCAGGGGCCAAATACGTAAATACCTTCAGAACTTTGTATGGAAAACAAAGAGGGTTTAATTCATCTTTCTACCAGATTCAGAGTTTTTCAGGACACAGCCTCAGCTAGAGAATGGCCAGCAAAGTGATTTGTTAATTCAACCTCCAAGTGCACTGTTGAAACCCACAAGAGACAGGAAATGAAAAAGGTGTATGACCTCATGGCCATGGACCCCACCACACTGGGGCCACTCCTTTGCTCCACAAATAGATGAAGCTTCCCACAGTGCCATGGACAGGATGGACTCAGGGTGTAACCAGGGCAGCCTCATGTCTCTCAGCATTCTCTTCATGGTATATGTGGCTAGACATTAATCTTGACAAAATTCCTCAAGGCAGGAAGAGAAAATTTGTAATGGAATATATTTACCAAACAAGCATACACACTGCCACCACCACCACCACCACCACCACCACCAATAACACCACCACCAACAAAATAGCATGACTTTCGTATTTCTGTCGCTTATCTTTCTCTCTAAATTAATCTTGAACTATACTCTCCTTCACTTTTTGAACACAGTATTCACTGACATTTTTGATCCCTTGATGTTCAGATTTGCCACAGGACTTTTGCACAAGCTGTTCGGAAAAACTTTGATTTGCTTTCCTCCTGCCTATTCAACTTCTATTTATCTTTCAGACATCAGTTCAGATGGCACCTTCTCAGGAAATCTGTGATACCTGACTCCCTCCCAGATTAGACCGTATTTGCTGTCATACACACTCGCAGCTTTGTATCCCTGCCATTCATAGCACTTATTATAGACATACTTTCTATAGATCTGTGCAATGATTATGAATATTGATGAATATTTGTCTCATCTACAGGATGACCAGTTTCCCAGGAAAATAACTGTCTGTTTTCCTTCACCACTTTACTTTTAGACCTTTTGCCAAAATCTGGCATAGAGGAAGCACCCAATAATTATTTGTTAATTAAGTGGAAAAATGTGATATTGTAATTTTTAATAAACATATATTTGATCTTCCTCCCCATTTCAGGCACAGAGCTAAAACTCTTGGAATTTCCTAAGTGATGAAAGTGAAAAAAACGTCTTTGTTATGTGAATGAGGTGACTTTTGGAAAGCCCTAAAGATGGGGGCTGGTTGGCAGGGGAGGCAACCGGTGATTAGAGGGTTGGAACTTTCAGTACCACCCCTTCAGCCTCCAGGGAGTAGAGAAGGCCTGGTGATTGAGATCAGTCACCAATGGTCAATCATTAAATCAGTTGTGCTTATGTAATGAAGCCCACATAAAAACTGAAAAGGAAACGGGTTCAGAGAGCTTCTGGTTGGTAAACAGTGGAAACTGGGGAGAGCAGCTCATCTGAAGACAGCACAGACCCTCCATGCCCTTTCCCCGTACCTTGCCCCTAGCATCTCTTCCATATGGCTGTTTCTGAGTTACATCCTTTTATAATGAACTAGTGATCCAGTAAATAAAATGTTTCTCTGAGTTCTGTGAGCTGCTCTACCAATTAATCACACTCAAGAAGGAGGTTGCTGGAAACTCACTTATAGCCAGTAGGTCAGAAGCAGAGGTGATAACCTGGGCTTCCAGCTGTGTATGGCAGGGAAGCTGGTGTTAGAGCACTGCTTGTTGGAGGTATGGGGGAACCCCACCTCCTCACACTGAAAATGGGTGCTCATACAAAAGACTAAATAACGATAGAAATTATAAAGGTCGAAGCTACTATTGATGAAGGACCTAACAGCTGCCAGGCCTTCCACTAAGCACTGTCTCTAATTCTTCCACAAATCAACATGGAGGTTTTATAACCCTCCATTTACAGATGAAAGAGCTGAATTTGAAGTGACTTCTGTAAATTGGCCACATTCACAGTTACTCAGTGAGTTCCAGACCTGGAATTCAAACCCAGGTCAACTTTGTCACTACAGGTTAGCCTTCTACCATGACAGGCTGCCTCTTCTTAACATGTGACTTCTTGCCTAGCAAGTGATGCCCTGACTATCGGGTGAGTGGTGAAGAGGATATGGTGGGTCACACCACAGTGACACCAAAACCCAATTTCACTTTCATCTAACCCTCTGTCTTTTCTGGCAGAAGGCAAGAGTGTTTTGTAAACTCTCTCTGGTCTCACTGGTCCCCACTGCAGGCACCACCTAATCCCTCCACATCTTACATCCCCAGGACACACTCCCTCTAGGGTTCTCCACCGCCACCATTGCTCATCTTCTAACCTCTACTTCCGCATCATCATCCTTGCTGTTTTTGCTTACTTTGCTTTGCTCTGAGAGGGGAGAATTTTTTTTTTTTTTTTGAACTGACTTGGATTGAAGTAGACTTGTTTAAATCGCACCCCTTCATCTTGGCAGGACAGCAGGAAACTCACCATCAGCCCCTTCCCCTTTCCCTAGCTCCAGAGTATGGCCAGGCAGTGAAGTTTCACCCACCTCTCTTTCCATGTTAGCAGTTTGTGACAATGGCAGAAAACTCTTTAGTGGAGAAAGCTGTCAAAGCATCCCTCTCAGTCAGAGGTTCTCAAGCTTGAGTGTGTGTCAGTATTGCTGATAAAACTTGTTAAAACACACCTGCTGGTCCCCACTCAGTTCTTGATTTGGTAGATCTGGGGTGGAACCCTTGAATTCGCATTCTTAATAAGTTGGCAGGTGATGCCAAAGCTGCTTACCTGGAAACCAGATTTTTAGAACCAATGAACCAATGGTTTTCCATCTTAGCTGTACATAACAGAATCCCCTGGAGAGCTTTAAAAAAAATCTTGATGCTCGCAACACACCCCAAACAAATGATATCCAAATCAATGGGGAAAGGGCTAAGACATGAGTATTTGCAAAGCTTCCTGGTGACTCTAGTGAGCAGTCAAGATTGAAAACCATGTGCTAGCTGGAGTTAATTTTCTCTCCTCCTTAGAACAAGTGAGGAAAGATAGACCAGACAAAGGCTCCTTAAGATATGGCTGCTCAGAAGACATCAAGAATCTGCCTCTTCCCATCTCTCTCTCTTTTTCAAAAAAAAAAAAGTATATATTTAAGATGTATAACATGATACACATGCACACTAAGTTTCCATTACATGCTTCAGGATAGGGGTTCTCAGACATGACTGTTCATCAGAATCAGACAGGAGAGCTTTTAAAACACGTATTGCCGGGCTGCACCTCCAGAGGTTCTGATTTGGTAGGTCTAAGGTGAGGCCTGAAAATCTGCACTTTTTCAAGTTCTCAGGGGATGCTGATGCTACAAATTCAAGGACCATATTTGGAGCACCACTCCAGTAGGAGGAAAAGAATAAGAATGGGAGAAATACTTCTGGCCTCTCTTTCCCATTTATTCTCTTATTGCCAGTGGCTTTGTGATGAACGATGCTGAAGGCAGGACTCATTAATGGCTTATCCCTCCTGGGATTTCTCTTTCAAGTTGGCCCACACTGACTGTTGGTATTCCCGACCCAGAAGCACACCTGGGTTAGGGAACCAAGTCAACTTCAAAGTATATATGGAGGCTGTTTTTATACCCAAAAGAGATAAAGCTACGATTCTAACAAGACTGTCTGCTCACCAAACCCCTCAGGTGATTAATCCTGAACTCTAGATTTCAGATCCATCTACAGTTTAAGGGACCCAACTGGCCATAGATAGGTCCAGTTCAGTATTATCAGCAAAGAAGACAATCTTTAAACATATAATTCAGCTTCTTGTGTCTATTTCTTAATTGGTTACTAACTTGGGGAGAGGTGAAAGGTGTAATTAATTTTCACTACTCAAATCCCAACAGCAACTTAAAATTAACTTAAAACTTTTGAGTCCTGTCACATCTAAAAATCTCTTCATTAGATCCCTACACATGACTGATAGTTTGACTAGAGATGCAAGCCTACGGAAAGGGGGTACTTTCCTTATAATTGTTAGGTTGTTAGACCTAGAGTTACAGAATTTGAAGACTTTTAGAATTTTTGTAGTTTCTAAGTATTCTACCTCTCATCATATGAAATATAACACAAAGAATCATATAACAACATATCACATTTCATATGCTTTTATTTAATAATCTTATTTTTATATTTTGATGTTTTTGATTCTCTATGTATATATACACACAAACACTACATATGGATATAACATTTCTACATGTTATATCATATGCATTGTATATTATATATATATCACATACATTATATAATGCATTGCTTATGTATTATATACAGACATACACAGAATGTATATCTATATAATAAAGTTCCCTTCTATAAAACATTTTCCTAGAACTTAAAAAACTCATAAGGCCTCTGTCTTATTGTCTAAAGGCTAAAATAGCCCTAAACATCTAGTACTGGTGATGAAAAGTTTGAGGTTAGCTTAATTCTTACTCCTTTATAGGCAACTATTCTACTCTTTTTTATTCTTAATGCTTGAAATTTTACAACAATGTACCTAGGTTAGGACATTCCTTTCCTATTGCACTGGGCTCTTAATATATTCCTTCAATATGAATGCCTATGACCTTTATTTCTCTGGGAAATTCTCATATATTAAAACTTTAATATTTTTACTCCTGGCATCTTTTTTTTTCCTGGAACTTTATTTATAGGGAAGAATTATATTAATAGCTGCATGACAGTTCATTAAATAGATAGGCCATGGTCCCCATGTTATAAACTTAGGCTGCTGTAAGTAGCATCTTTGCATATTCTGCTTTTGAATTATTTCCTCAGGAATAATATTTATTAGGCCGAAGACTGGGAAGCTTTTATATAGACTTGCTTGAGATCTCTGATATCAGAAGATCCCTTTGAAGAGTGTCTTCCAAATTGAAGAAGCAAATCTGGGGGCAGTGACGGTTCCTTGCTGGAATTCAGGCCGTAAAGACACAGCCCCAGAGGCTGTTCTGGGGTGGCAGACTTGCTTTGGTTGGGGCAGTTAATGTGTACTGCAGACAGACACCTATGAGGGTAAACTTCTTCTCTTCTCTACTCTGCCTGTCTGGCAGGTGATATGTGAGCTCTGGGTCCCGGGGACCTTATTTGAGAGCCTTTGCCACGTGCTGCACTGTTACAAAGAACGGTGGCTTGAATAGGAATAAGGTATTTGCAATACAATTGATCGTGTGTGCCCAGTCTTCCTCCAAATTCCTTGTTCCAGGAGGAATCTGGACAGCTGTGCCTTTGGACCTGGGAAAAATTCACCAGCCCCATCCCGGCTCATTCCGCTGCCTGGATTTGCAGAGCCAGAATGTTGGCTTGTAGCCAGCATATCCCTGGCTGTGGGATAGAATAGGGCTGCAATTTCTGTTTGTTTTAATAAGAAAAGAGACAAATCACAGGGCTTATTTGGTAAGCTACAAAGGATTATTCAGTGAAAAAACACATGGAATTTTCCCAGTGAAGAGTCAGGACGAGATAGGGGTCTACATGACTTATGTCAAATGCTGCGCTGTTCTTGGGATGTGATGCAAACTTGGGATGTGATGTGAGTAAAGATATGAACAAACACTGGCCACAGTGACGCTCACCTGAGATTTACATCACCTGCAATACCCCTATTAGAAAACTTTGGACAGATTTTGCATGCTCAAGAACTCCAGGTCATTAATCATCTGTTCAGCAGCCATTTATTGTGTCCATATTATGGGGCAGCACAGTGTGTGGACAGAGGGTGAAATCTGAAATCTGTTTGACTTCATTGTATCAGTTCTCAGCTGTGTGATCTTGAACTATTCATGGAGGCTCCTTTAGCCTCAATTTATGCATCTATGAAATTCTTATGATACTTACAGTATTCATTCAAATGACAATCAAGAGAATCAGACTTAAATATCAATCAGATGTTGGAGCAACTGGAATGTAAAACAAATATTATTAATAAGCAAAGGTTCTAGTGAAAAAAGGACAATATACCTGAATAGATGAGGAGTATCAGCAGTACAATGGAAAATTTCACTCTAGAAACCAAAAACATGGGATCACAGATGAAGGTCTTTAATGAGTTTGTTAATACACATGACACAGTCATGGAAAGATTCAGTGAACTGGAAGATGGTCAGTATACATTATAAAAATGAGAATGGATATAAATAAAAATGGAAATTTAATAAATGTCTGCTGAAACATTTATCCAAATGAAAACACAAAGAGAAACAAGAACAATAATAACAAAAAATAGATTATCCAAAACACATGGGACACTATCTTACTGTCTAACATATATATGCAATTGATATAATTAGAATCACAGAAGGAGAAGAAACTAATAGGGAAATCCAAGATGCTTAGAGAACACCAAGCATGATACATAAGGACATGCACAAACAGGATACACACACCCTCAAGCTATCATATTTAAAATTTTGAAATTCAAAAATAAAGAAAAATTATTGAAAGACACTAGAAAAATGGGATCTGTTATACACAGGGGAACAGATACAAGAATGAAAGCCAACTTATAGTTAGAAACTGTGCAAGCAAAAAGGAAATCAAGTGACATACGTGAAGTACTGAAAGAAAAACAAAACAAAGCAAAAACAATAAAAACATGGTCAATCCAGACTTCTACACCTAGCCCATCACCTCCCTCCCCCAAATTCAGTAATGAAGGAGAAATAAAGACTTTTTCAGACAAACAAAAATCAAGAGGATTCATTATCAGCCAAACTGCACTAAAGGAAATGCTAAAATCTTCTTCAGGGAGAAAAAATATTATACTGATCAGAAACTTGGATTTACACAAAATAGGATAACTGTCTAAAGCAAAAAAGGGTAGCAATGTATTATTGCTTCTTCATATCATTTGTAGAAGTCAAACGTATGACAATTGTGTAAAACATGGAAATGAAAAATTTACAGTATAATTTTGTAAGATAATGAAGAAAACTAAAAGAAGTTCTTTGCAACCTTGTGGCAGGCAATGATTTCTTAGAACACAAAATGACAAAATAAAAAAATTATAAAGTAGACTTTATCAAAATTATTAACTTTTGCTTATTTTGGTTAAAAATGTCAGATAAGCCACAGTCTGGGAGAAAGTATCGGAGAACACATATTTAATAAATAATATTCATACTAGGTAAAGGACTCTCAAAACTCAGTAATAAGAAAACATCTAATTTAAAAGTGGGGAAAATATTTTAACAAACATTCCACCAAGGAAGATAAAACAGTGACAAAAAAAGGACATGAAAAGATCATCAATATTAACAAAATGGAAATTAAAATCACAATCAGACACAACTACATACTTACTAGAAAGGCTTAAAAACTAATAATAGTATGTGCAGGCAAGGATGTGGAACAAAAGGAATTCTCATTGTTTGTGGGAATGAAAAATAACAGAGGAATATTGGAAAATTTGTTTATTATTAAGTTAAACATATACTATCATAAGACCAAGTAATCCTATATGTGACTGTTTAGACCTACTTTATTCGTAATTATCAAATACTGGGAATAAATGCTGAAAATGTCCTTCAATTAGTGAATGAATAAACAAACTGTGGCACATCCATACAGGGGAATACCATTCAGCAATAATAAGGAACGTACTATTGACACACTCAACAAAATGGATGAACTTCAAACGCATCATGCCAGACTTAAGCCAGGTTCCAAGAGCAAAGTTATGGGGATAGAAATCAGGTGAGTGGTTATCAGGGGCTTGGGGTGTGGGAGAGGCTGTCTGCAAAACGATATGGGAGGAACTCTGAGAATGATAAAAACGATTCCACATCTTAATTATGGTGGTGTTATCGCTTGTATATGTCTACTTGTCAAAACTCAACAACTGTTTGACAGGTTAAAGGATATATTGTATTGTATGTAAATCATACCTAAATTAAAAAAAATTTTTTTTAATTTTTCCAAGCATTTTGGGATTTTTATTTGCTATCCTCTTTGTTTAACTGGTTTCTAGCTTAATTTCTCTAGTTGGAGAACATCCTTGACATGACTTCAATACTTTGAAATTTATTGAGACTTTCTTTATGGCCCAGCATCTGGTCCATTTTGTTAAACGTTCCATTTGCACTTAAAATAAATGTGTATTCTGCATTTATTGGATGCAAAGTAATAGCAGCAAAATAAGCCAAAATCTTTGTAGCTAGTAACACAGTAAACACAGTAACTAACTAGTAAACACAGACCTAAACCCTTGGAATCCCCCACCTTCACCTTTGAGACTATATACTCTTCAACTGTCTGATTTCTTAACAATGGGTACTGGCTTTGGCAGGTTCAAATCAGACAAAATTAGAAATTCAATGATGATTTTATGTTTCTTCACTGCTCTTTATCTCTTTTCCCACCCTTGTCTCCCTTTCCACCTGAGAATAAGAACCTATGATGTTCAAGTTCTTCTGAACCCAATTTGTCACAGAGAATGAAAATATGATCAATTAATGACCCCTGGTTTCTCTTATAGTAAAGACATTCACATTTTAATAAAAGTACATGGAAATGACAGTGCTTAACCTAAGGAGATAACTCATTTAAAGAAAGAAGTATCATTTGGTTTGACCTAAACTCATAACTCAGGTGCATAATTTACACTGTGTCACATGAAACAGTTTACTCACTCTGTGATTCAATTTTTTCCCCCTGTAAAATGGAGATGATAATCCAGCTGAACTACAGGATCATTGTGAGGATCTTAACGCACTTAGTACATCTATCCATGCAGCCAGAATACTCATGAAGGGCTATGCTTAAAGTCAGGATGGCTGGCATGAAATTTCAGGTGAATTTTGGGGCTGGGATATGACTGAATTTGTGGGCTAGGAGGGACTAGGAGCCATCTCATGTGGCTTGATGGAAACCAGAGAAAAGAGACTCTCCCACCCCCACACCACCACCACCACCACCACCACCACCAACGACAACAAAGCTTATGCCATTTCCTCTTTGCCGGTGGCTGATTATTCATGGTGTGGGGCCAATTTGCAAAACTTTAATGGTGATGTTTACAGATGGGGCCAGTAGTACCAACACCTTCCTACCCCCTGTAGGAGGTATTCCCCAATCCCCTAGTCTGAGAACATCTAGAAAAAAGGGGGACTTTTTTTTTTTTTTTTCTGAAAAAAGACTAAGAGGAGATAATCCCAGAGCCAAAATACCCTTGGAGTTGGTCATGTAAATTCTATTTTATCTAAACAAATGCAACGTGAGTCCCTATTGTTTGCAAGCATGTGACAGGTCTTATCACATGTTTCTGTCTCTTAGAACCTGGGACATACATCTAAAGGACTCGGTAACATTCTGATGATTTTGTATATCCTTTGGTTCACTGAAGCTTTGCTAAACTCTGTGCTAGACTTCCATGAGGACGACTGACAGCCATATATGCTAGCACAGGTGATGGGAAGGGGAGATGGCCATGGAAAGAATTGCTTCATCTTGAGTTCAAATTAGTAATAGATATTAAGGGTCCAAGAGTACATGTTTTCTGTCTTGGTTTTCTTCGTACTGAATGAAAAAAAAAATCAATGAGTGAAGGAGCATTTTATTAAATTGCTTCTGAATGCCAGTGTGCTAGGTAGAAAAGACAGGAGAAGCAGAATACAGACTCCAAAATCAGACCTTCTAGGTTTAAACCCCTCTTGGCACTAAACAGCTACTTGATTTAACTTTCCTGTGCCTTAGTTTCCTGGTTTATAAACTGGTGAAGGTGGTCGTAGCTGCCTCATAGATACATTGTGAAGGTCACATGAGTTATTACATGTAAAACACACAGAATAGAGCCTGGTGTATAGAAAGCACTAGGAGTGTTTGTTATCATCATTAATTTCATCCAAACTTGACTGTAACTTTATGTGGGAGAAGTTTTTAATCTATTTGATAAATGAAGAAACTGAGGGTCAGAGAATTGAAATGACTTGCCCAAAGCCATGCCGTTAATACACTGAAGAGTTGAATCTGAATTCAGTGCCATTTCATTCTATTTCCTTACCACTTTAGGACATCCCTGGGCACAGCAGGCTGGATTCACTGCAAAGTGTAGAAGGATACTGCTAATGAGAAGGGGCTGTCACAGAACAGGGCTGCAATTGTCTGGTTCTGATACTAACTACTCAGGGGATCTTGGGTTGTCACTTGTCTTCTTTGACTCAGTTTGCTAATCTATTTAATGGGAATGAATGATTGGTACCTCTTAGGTATTCAAACCTCCTTTCCTTTAGGACAAAGCTTGATTTTCTTCCTTCTTTTCTAGCTGTGGCTAGATGGAAAGTCATTCCAGATCTCTGTCCTTCCTCATAGCCATCAGGGCAGAAGGCACATGGAGGACAAGGAATTTGATAGTACTCTGCAAACCAAACAACTTTGGAGTTACGATGTTGTGATTTATAATAAGAAAAGTATATTTGGTCTTTGATCAAGTTCCTGGCAAAAAGCTCCTAAAACTCTTGGAATTTCCTGTGGTAAGAGTGATGAAAGTCTTTTTGTTATGTTAATAAGGTGACTTTTGGAAACCCCTTTAGGTAACTTAAACATGGGGGCTGTTTGCCTGGGGGAACCACTCATGAGATTAGAGGGTTGGAACTATCAGTAACCAGCCCCACCCCCAACCTCCAGGGAAGGCAGAGGGACTGGAGGTTGATTCAACAGCAGATATCCATTGATATAATCAATCATGCCCATGTACTGAAGCCTCCATAAAAACCCAAAAGGAAGGACAAGGTTTGGAGAGTTTCTGGGTTGGGAACACATGGAGAGCCAGGAAGTGGAGAGGGCATGGAAGCTCCGCACACTCTCCCCAAACCTTGTCCTATGCATATGTTCTATTTGGCTGTTCCTATATACCCTTGTATAATAAACTGGTGATCTAATAAGTAAAATGTTTCTCTGAGTTCTTTGAGCTGCTTAGCGAATTAATCAAACCTAAGGGGGGGGGGCGGTCTTGGGAACCTCTGATTTATAGCCTGTTGGTCAGAAGCACAGGTGACAACTTGGACTTGTGACTAGCATCTGAAGGGGGCAGGGCCAGGATGTCTAGGATTGAATTCTTAACCTGTGGAATCTGATGTTATCTCTGGATAAATAGTGTCAGAATTGATTTGAATTGCAGGACACCCAGCTGGCGTCTTAAGAATTGCTTGTTGGTAGGAGAACTCCCCCTCCCCCAGCCATGTTGGAATTGGTCTCAGAACACAAGAGGGTAGCAGCTGGTCCTTTGGCCTGCTGCAGGGAGACAGTGGCATCTCTGAAGAGAATTCTATGTAGCAACTTCGTAGAACTCCAGTCTGTCAATCCTGGTTCCTTAATACTTTGTTCTAACTTTGCCTCTACACGTCCTTCTCCAGGTCCAACAGACTACCCTCTTGAATCAAACTGGATCTAGCTAATTATTTTGAATTTATTGGCTAATTTTATTAAGAGACATTAATGGATTATTCATCTCTGGCAACTCCTATGTCCACAGCTGCTGAGGTAAAACAGGTGAGGGTGTGTGTGTGTGTCTGTGCACACATGCACACATGCAGGATTCTAATTATATTTCCACACAGTTATAGCCTAAAACCAAGGTCTGTTTTCCCCCTCACCCTCAAACAGGCATCAGGTTACCTTCCTTTGCCAACCAGCAATCACATTTCTGGGTGAAATGTAAAAATCAGGTTCAATTACAGTAGGGAAATCATTAACATGTGCTAAAATCTGGATGTTTCCATTTCAGCAGAACTAATAGTTCTCAGGTGCTAATAACATAACCTTGAGAAAGCCCTTCACCTTCCCTGCTAGAGACAGGAAGGAATAAGGATGTGTCCCAGGCATCTGTAGAGAGAGGGCTGGGCCTGGAAAGCCTGTGAGATGTGCTTTGAGGGACAAGGGTAGTGCTTTCCATGAGAGTGCTCTTACCTATGGCTCAGGGCAAAAAGAACGGCGCACTGACACTGGGTGATCTGAACTTTTAACATGAAGTGGATTAGCTATGCCACATTGGGAAACTCTAGGGTGACTATACAGTTTATCTTCCAAACCAGGGCACTTTTGAGAATAAACAGTGGTTCTATTAATAATTACATCAGGAAAAATGGGCTCAAAACCATGACTGTCCTTGACAACCTAGAATGTTCGTTTTTCCTACTTATAACCTCCTACCACCCTTCCCATACCCACTTATACCCCAAGCATCCAGCTTAAACTGCAAATCCAGGAAAGCTAAACCTGTGAAGATTTAGTAAAACTGTCTGAATACTGGGCAATCCGGGCAGGGGCAGCAGACCAGTTTTAACACCAAGACATTTATAGTCCACATTTGCCTATGACCTTTCAAAGCAAAGTTAGGCACCCAGAGTGGTCACATTTCCTCTGAAGCATTTGGAAGGTTGGAAACCAGACCCAAACAATTTGCATGTCATTTACACGGTTTTGGTGGGAGAAAGAGGGTGTTGGTATCTAGCAGAGGAATGTAGGAGACCATCAGAAATTTCCCAGTCTTGGCTGAAAATGAAGGGCCCCACTTGGGTTTCTGCAGCCCCAAACCACATTTTAGGCATGCTGTGCATGGCGGTTCCCCAGGGGTCAGGAATCTTGTGTTACCAGAGTTCAGCCAGGAAAATCAATACCCTACTGCTAAAGGTTAAGAGTTTATCCAACTGAAAATAAATAAAAGAAACAAAATAAAGTTTTGGGGTTTTTTTTGCAGACCTCCAATGTGACTGGAAACAGTCCTCATCCTTTGGGCTTCAGCTTTTAGGGCCTTGGTAGTGAAGTGTATATGAGCCTGAATCACAAAACCACCATAAACAAAGAGTTCTGAGAGAATCATAGTCACAGACTTAAGATGGCTGGGCCTTTATATCACCTAATTTAACCCCTCGGATTGACGATGAAAAAGCTGAGACCCTGAGCAGAGAGTCCAGGACCCTCAGTCTGTTACTGTCCAATATTGGAATGTTCTAGATATCAAAGTATTCTGGATCTTAGGGACATTCTCCCATAACATATTTAAGGCAACCATCCCTCTACCCCAAGCTTATCTGTCTCCCACCTAGCTCCTTTGTGTCCTTTGCAGAATGGTCATAAATCTCTTTCCTGGGTATTAATGAGACTCATTTCTGGAACTTTCGTTGGAACTGACAATGAAAGAGAACTTCCTTTCCCCTGGGGTAGCTGAGAGAATAAATCTGCGTAGAGAGATGATGACAACCAGCTTGCCATCAATATTATGCCAACAGGGAGAAAAGCTGAGGCGAGAGAGACTGGAATCTGGAAATGGTACTTGAGTTCATCCATACAGCCACGTATGATTCACTAATCTTAGAAGGTTTGGCCTTATTTGCCAACACATTCCCTTTCCAGTTTAAACCATTTTGAGTTGTGTTCCCTGTAACATAACCAAAAGGAACCCGCTGACACAGACAGATGGTGATTTGCCCAAGGTCACATCATAAATAAAATTCCCAGTACTTAGAAGCTTTTCTCTCAAGTACAGTTACTTTCCCTATGTATTTCTGTCTATCCTCAGGAACACATATATAAATGGGTAGTTAACGAGCTTCCCCAGAAAGACACTGCCTTTATTCTAAGTCCAGGCAAATGTTGGGCTGTGACTGCTGCCAGATGCGCCAGCTGATCAATGCTGGCACAAAATCTGAAGAATCAGACTACTCGTGTTGGGGCATTGGTGACCCCAGCTCTAAAGAGTTAGCAGCAGCAGATCTTGGGATAATTAGGTAGACTTCATATAAAAATATATATATAATGAATTTGCTGATTATAGTAAAATCTACTTGGTCTTTGTGTGGCGTTAACACAGTCTTGTTTGAATTTTGGTTCTGTACCAGAATGTTTCTCCACTCCATAACAAAGGAGAAGCTTGGGGAAGTGGTTTCTCTGAAAAGAATCAGTGCTCTTAACAAGCTCAGCTCACCATCATGACGAAGTGTGATGGAGAAGCACCACTGCCAGTTTGGTTATCCTGAGACTTCCCCGATTTGGATCAATCCATCAGACTGATTTCTCTGACCCTGGTCTGCTAAGCCAGGACTGCCAAAGAACTGAATGTAGCCAAAGCCAGGAAGTTGAGTGCCATTGGGCCATCACCACAATAAAGATTCCCTTCCTCATGAGCCCTCAATGTGGTCCAGGCTAACGTTTCCTCCCTCTCTTCTGTCCCCAGGGATTTTGTTCCTCCTCATAAACTCATTCTCTCAGTCAACTCAAGCACTTCTCTTCTAAGTGCTTGCCTTAGCAGCAGGCTTTTCACCAGGGATGGAATGTTGGTTTCACTTAACTGTGATCTATTGGCACTAGCTGTATAAAATAATAAAGTAAGAAAAATCCCCGTGGCTATGTCTGGCCTTGGTGTATAAAGTGTACACTAATTGATTAATTAGAAAAGTCTGCTTAGATCCCTGCTTAGAAACAGGAAGCAGTGTCACAAGTGCTAGATATTTACCATCAAATGACTCCTCTCCCCACCATAGGGAGCTCTAGTAGACACAAGCTGGGCTGCAGCATCGGATATTCTGAAATCTAAACAACACGAGCAGCCGAGGGTTCTGGGCCCCAGGTCTGCAGGGGTTACTCCAACATGGGCAGGGGGACAGCCCCATACAGAGCAGAGAGTGAGAGTAAGGGGCTGGCGTGTACAGGTTTCAACACCTGGAGAAGCCTGTGAAAGCAAGGGCTCTGTTGTGCTGAGAACTGTTTCCAGGAGTGCCCCTACACAGAAAAGCTCTAAGTCAACCAGATATGGATGTTGATATCTGAGCAAGTTTCCTATTCAGGCAGAGGCTGGGGCTTTGGGGAGAACCTAGGTCATAGAGAAAAGAGCTGGAAGGCAAAGACAAGAAAGCTAATGTTCAGGGCAGGGTTTCGGACCTATAAGGAAACAGAAGAATTTGGAGTCTGAGGTCCGTTCTGCAAGCTGGACTAGCATGGTGGGGGGTCAAGGTTCTGCGATTCAGAGCTGTGTCAACAGGTTTGAAGAAGATGTGTATCTAACATGTGTATCCTGTAACAGTCTGGTTACCTCACCTGGCCCAAGACAAAGTTCAGGCAGACTCTACAGGTGAATGTATTAGTACATTAGCTTAGAAGAGTGAGACTTGCAATCCTGGTTCCTTCCAGAAGATTTAATAAAAAACCACACCCTAGCCTTACTTTTTTTCTGTAGAACTCTGAGGACCACATGGAAATCTCCTCAAAATATATAGTCAAGATATACAGATATAAAATTACCTTATTCAACTGGTCATTTTAGACCCTACCAGTTCAGTTATACATTAAAATGGAATCTTTGGATAAACTGCTGACATCTTTACTCTCTAGTTTGTTTTTTATCCTCCAGAAAAATTAAGAAGCAGGCATTGGAGAGAAGCAGAATGAATGATTTTCCTCTGCACACTTTTCCAATGGCCCCAAAACTCTAGTTTTAGTTTCACCTTGTACAATGGCCATAAAGTCAAAGAGTCCCCTAGCTCCCTGAAAAAGATCGTTCTTTTCCTATCAAACTGAGATCCTATTGACACTCAGATCCTCAGATTCATCCCTGAATTACTATCTTTGAACTGAGCACTTCTTAGACAACCTGGGGGTTTCCTGGGGTTTTTCATCCCTTTTTTAAAATATCGATTTTGGAATTTTTAACTAGGTTTGCGCCTCTGATCTTTTCTCAGCATCTGTAAAATCCTTTATTTCCCACAAGTTTGACAGAAGCTGACTGCTGGAGATATAAAAGGATCAGGACAGACGGCCTTAAGAAAAGTTACCCACAAGTTTATCTCGGGAGAAGGTTGGGGCAAAGACTGAAAGTGTTACAGTGCAGGGAAACCAGATGGAGCTGGGCTGGCTGTGTCCCGCGCAGGTACTGGAAGAGGTAACTGCTGGATGGGTGAGTAAAAGGCTCGTTCCTGATGCTCTCCTTTGAACCCACAGCTGGCAAGACTGCTGACAGTAGCCAGCTCCCCAGAAGTCACACTATTAAAAAGAGGCAGGAGGAATATACCACAGCGACAGGTCTGAGATACATGTTTACATTTGACTTCGAAATAGGTTCTTGCACCAACGTCTAAAAGAGCTAAAACAGGACGCCATCATCCTAACTTTGAACCACTGGTCACTTCCTGCCTGTTCTCCGACGCAAACTGAGTATCAGTTACCAAATTATGCAAAGGATGACACGAGAAGGAGGACTGCCTTAAAGATATCTTCGTCTCCTGTTCTTTCTCTGGCCCTCTGTGGCAGGCATCCTTGGTATCTCATTCGTATCCCCTGGGCACTCTTTCTTTCTGCCAAAGGCTTTCTCCTGGTAATGCCTGCAAGGCCACAAAGAGCTTGTAAGCGGGCTCACCCCCAACCCAGGGCAGGCTGTAAGCATTAGGGAGTCAACACCCCTCGTAACACCCTCAGTCAGTGGGAATGATTTCAGGTATGCAGGAGGACATGTGTAAGGGAGTACCGGTCACCTCTGGGTCTGTGTATCAAAAAGTATCTGTGATTACAATAGGTGGGCTGTAAATTTGGTTCTAAGTTTTCTAGAGGAAAAAAGCAAAGAGGAAAATGGGTTTTCTTAAAAGCTTAGAAAATTAAAGGTATGACTGTACATGCTTTTATAAGTATATGATTTATATTTCTGATACTATATGATTTATAATGTTTCAGTTACTTAGTTTCCTGGCTCTGTTTTGATCTTCTTCAAAATATCTTCACTGTTTCATTTGTGACTTCCTTATTTAGGGTGAGTTCCTCCTCTCTTCCCTGCTGGGAAAACAAAGATTTCCCCAATTTTAGGACCTACTTTGTTTCCATAGTTACAGAGAGTGTACACACATTTACACACACATAAATACACACTAATTTGAGTCAATATATAATAACTTTTATGATTTTTAAAGACATAATTACTTGATTTTTTTTTTTTACTCCTTCCTATAACAATGCCAGACTTCTGGCTCAAATAGTCATTATTAAGGCAGGTTTTAAGGAGATGTTTCAATGGCCAAAATTAATAAATTATGGAGTGAGTCTGTTCTAAAAACTGATAATTGGCATCCTTTAAATTAGTAAATTATTTTTAGTTCAGATAATTCTATATCCAAAGGACAAAACAAACATGAATTTCAATAACCTGCTAAGGATCATAAATCTTTCGCAATTTCTTATGGAAATGAATATTTTTGTCAGATTTAATGTGTTTATCTCTTTTCATTAAAATCCAAAATTTAAGATATGCATTCTTAAAATAAAATAGAAGTTTTCAAGCTTTTGTTGAGTATACAATAGGTTATCTTAGTTTGAGGATAAGACCCCCTCTAGCTCAGACATTCCCTATGGAAGTCTACCTCACAGAAGAAAGGCCTGATTGATGTTTAACGCAGGGTGAACCAAACCAGGGATGGTCAATTGAAGTTACATTGTACAACAGGGCTGGAACAGTCAAGCTTCCCATTCTCAGAACTACTCTCTAAGTCCATCAGACTCCATCCTCCATCCCACCCCCAGTGACTACTCACTGCAGAAGGTTAAAAATCTAAGCTCAAATCTTTCTAGCCAAATAAGCCTTGGACTGACAATGGATCAAATTAAACAATTTCAGTCTATGAAGTTTGAGAACTCTGGATTACTATAGCTACAGATGTAAAAACCATCCATTTGCGCACTAATGATATGCATCTTTGGTAATTTCTTTTTTGTACTTTTTGGCACGTCTCTTGCTTACCCTTGGGAATACACTCACTGATACGAGATCAAAGCCAGCCTGCAATTTGGAAAAAAAGGAAGGAAATAAAAACTCTGGGTGCAGAAATAATGCTAACCAACATAGTTAAAACGAGACCAAATTTATGCATTTCTTCAAATGGCTCAGATAAAATGCTACTTGCACAACAATTCCTGGGAAAGAAGCATGCTTTTTAGAAGAAAGGATGGCTTCTGTGTGGTAGCTGTTTCAGTTAGATGAACTTTAATCTTCCTTCCAAGTTTATAATTCTCTGATTGTTCAGGCAATGTGTTTCTTTGCGCAAGGCTGAGGAAGTGGTGTGGACTGCAGTTTATTTAACAAATAAATTTCTACAAGAGGGATAATTTGGGGAACCCAGCTTCCTAGACTCAACAACGATACAAAATGTGTTTACCTTAGGTACATGACAGAATTTCCTCAAATTGCTACATCTGTAAAGGAAAATGCTATTTTTCTTTTAGAAAAAGAATAGAAATCTCAAATGAGAGTCCTAATCACAACTAGAGCAAATTATTTAGATAGGATTCTAATACCTCTAATTGAACTTACTTGATTCCCCAAAGATACCACTATATGTCTTTTTCAAAAAGTGATTTGAAGGGAGACAGGATTTACCATTTGAAAGAAATCAAATCCCTTATAGACAATTCCTTCCAAATGAAGCTCCTCTGACTTTGTTAACACTGATTTCATTCTCCAAAAATTAATTAATTTTCTCAATAAAATGCACCCTCTCTGTGATAGTTTGAGTTATGGAAATGCCTGTTGTCAGGAGAAACTAAAGTTACTTCAGGATATAGCAGTTTATGGGAAAGGATACACAGCAAAAAGTGACTGCACTGATGAAGGAAGACCCTTAATAGCACAGATTAGTGATGGTTGCAGGAAGACCTACCCATGTGGTGACTCTTGCAGGGGCTCTGACCTGCAGACTGTATACATGCTACCTCTACATTGGTTAGTAATTCTTTTGCAGAATTTGGACAGTCAGCAACCCACTGCTACTGATGTTTCAATTGATAAAAGTAGTTATAGCTGAAGTAGTATGACAAGAAGCTATTAGCCCACTGCATTTTATTTTCTGTAGAACAGAGCCCGTTTATTAAGGTTTGATGGCCAAATAGCAAAGACAGCATAGCCTTGCTCTTGCCTCAACCCTGGGCCCCATGCTGGCATGCCCATGCATACTCAAGGTCTAAAGTTTGGTGTTCCCTCCAGTCCTGAAAATAACAGAAATATGAAAAAGTATTTTTCTTGTATTGAATCTCATTGCTCGACCACAGTTATGGGATTCCTGGTGCCCAAGGGAGGCACTGAAGAGCCAGTTTAGGTTTCTGAGGTCTCTAGAACCTTCATAAGATATCCACCACAATGATTTTACCTACCTATCTGCTATAAAGTCTTTTAGGTTTCAATAGACCACTTCTTTGTGTGCAGATATGGAGGAGAGCCTCAGATGGGCCAGCTCTTTATCACAACCATCTGTAAAGACAGTTTTTATAATAAGCATGCTTATTTTAAAACAAAATGAAAACTGTTTTTTTATCAATGCCTGCATATTCCATGTGCCCAACTTGCAAACTCCACTGCAGTTGAATTCCTCAGAAACCACATGAGAAATGGTAAAGAAAACCTAACAGTAAGAGCAGACAATAATGGTAGAAAGAGGTACTAAGCTACAGATTAAACAATAACTATGGTCTAACTGTTACAGCCCTGAGTGCACTGTAGAATCATTTAGAAATCTTTGACAAAATACTGATGCTCAGACCCTCACAACTGATTTGACTTTTTGTCTCTTTTAATCTGGGTTTGTTTCCAGATAACCGTGTTTTGGAAAGCATTCTAGATCATTCTAATGACAACAGAGCAAAAGGTAGACCCCAACTGAAATCAAACAGCCTTATATCTACATCTAAATAAAAGGAAAGGCTTAAAGATCCATTGTCCCTCTCTTTTAAACTTCTCAACACGGTGTTGCATCGTTAATTTATAATATAGACTCGAATTCTGTCAACAGGTAGCCAAAATGACAAAATGAAGGGTTAAGAAAAACTAATTACAGAAAAACTGTCATCTGTGTAGTGGCTTATACAGATGGTCCCCTGCATCAGTGGGTTCTGCAACTACAGATTCAAACAACTGCAGATCAAACATATTCAAAAAAAGGTTCCAGAAATTTCCAAAAAGCAGAACTTGAATTTGCTGTGTGCTGGTGACTATTTACATAACATTTACATTGTATTGACAACTATATAGCATTTACATTGAATTAGATATTATAAGTAATCTGGGGATGACTTAAACAGGAGGATGTGCATAAGTTATATACAAATAATAAGCTATTTTATATAAGGAACTGGGAGTTAAGCATCGGAGGATTTTGGTACCCACGGTGGTCCTAGAACCACCACGATACCCCGTGGGATATCAAGGGACAACTGTATCTGGAATCCCCCATTAAATAGATGAGCTCACATCTCAGAATGCTAGGTGCCAACAACATTTAAAGTATAACCAACCTAAGTACAGAAAACATTCCTCATTATCTCCTCAGAAATTCAAGAAATATGTATTAAATGAATGAGGGAATTAGTGAATGAATCAGTGGTGAATGGGTCTGAAGAACTGACACATATGTATCTGTCCCTGTGGTGTATGCCCACAATTATGCCAGGGCCTGAGGCAGGGGATTAAAAAAATATAATTTCTGCCATTGGGGAACTCATAAGTTTAAGTGAATAGACATGAATCAATTTATAGAGAGCTTTGAAAGAATTGGAAGATTAAAACATCATTCACTTGGCAGTGCCTGGTAATCATCATAAATAAAAAGAAAATAAAGGAAATTTTATAGTTAGGAAAATACTTAAGAATTAATGAAAGTGAAATTATTATATATAAACAATTGTGAGATGCAGCTCAACTGACATTTAAAGAAAATAAAGATATTTAATGGAATTATTTTATAATCAAAAACTTTCAAAAGTGATGAATTAAAACAATCTAAAAATACTAGAAAAAGATTTAAAAGTAAATAGAAAACAAAGCTGAAGGAAGGAAATAATAAATAGAAAAGCAGAAATAAAAGATTTAAATATACATATATATTAGATATGATCAATGAAAGTACAATCAGTTTCATAGAAAAGACAGATGAAAAATAACACAGATCAAGAAAAAAATTGGAGGAAATTGTAAATTAACCACTTAAAGTAATGGAGAGGAATAAATAGCAGTAGGTCAAAAGAGATTTAAAAAAATAACAGAATAGCTTTGTGGCAATAAATAATAAAACTGAGATGAAGTTGGAAATGCAGAAAAATAAATTTCTAAAATTGAATCAGCAAGAAAAAGAAAATCATAATTGAAAGATTAACATCAAAGGCATTAATAATACAATTTAAAACTTATAAAAATTTGAAGCTGCTAGAGCCAGGAATTTGCTACAATTGAAGGAAAATATAGTCCCTCTCTTTTACAAACTGTTTCAGAAAATGGAAAAATAGGAAAAGCTTCTCAACTCTTTTTGAGAAAATAGTAAAGTATCAACCAGACCCAGGCAAAGGCAGTTCAAAGGCAAAATTACAGGTCAATCAGACTTATGAACATTTATCCAAAACTCCCAATGTAAGTCTTGCAAGTTAAAATTCACAATTTTATTTAAAATTTTAAATATCGCTTCAAATCATAAAGGAGTAGAACTTATCTCAGATTTGCATATCTCAGATATCTCGGGTATAATATGACAGATCAACATTAAAGAATATCCCAGTATTTTAGTAGACTAATAGAGAAAACAGAAATGTGTTTATTTGAATAGATGTTATAAAGCAAGAGAAAAAGTCTTCTATTTATACTTTTTTATAGTTTAATAGAATAGAAATATAAATTTTCTTAGCCTGATAAAATATATTGACCTAATCACGTCAGATTTCAGTATAGACATTGCGAGCATTTCCATTAAATCATAAAAAAGACATAAATGACCACTGTCATCAGTTCTGCTCAACATCTTAATGTGATTCCTAGCCCATGTAATAAGACAAGTAAAAAGAAAGAGGATCAAAGGGAAATTTTTTTAAATTATCATTATTTTCAGAACATGATTGTCTACACAGAAAGCCTAGGAGTATGTATATTTTCTTAAAACTATTAAGTAGTCCAGAAAGGTACCTGAACATAAATTAGATACTTCAAAATTCAATAGAATTCCTACATATCAGCAATAACCAATTAAAAATGAATTTTTAAAAATCTCATCCTCACAAAAATATCACAATAAATTAATTACACATGTAGGAAGAAATGCATCTTTGAAAATGATCTTTGTAAGACTGCCATGGAATAATTTAGAAAAGGAATTATACCAAATATAAAATATCCTCTAAATTATCACTGAGCTCAGTGTAGCATCTATCCAAATTATAACAAGATTTTTCTTCATGAAATACAACAGGCTAATTCTAAAATTTATATGAAATAATATTCACAAAATCAGGACAATTCTGAATTTAAAAAAAAGTAAAAGAAGAAAAAATGAAGGGGAAATTGACCTGATCAGCTGTCAAGACGTTATAAAATTATAGTAAAATGATCACAGAAAATAAAGTGATCATATCCAAATTTTTAAATGAGTAAGGGAACATTACAAAATTGGGAAAATAATGAAATATTCAGTACATTAAATTGTGTTAATTGTTCTCCATATATATAAAATAATTCATTGAGTTAATAAGAAATATATTATTCCACAGCAATCAAAGCTCATATGTGAAAAACAAAAAAATTAAATCTTTCAGATGGAAAGAACTTTATGATATCAAGGTAGGGAAGGACACCTTAAATATGACAGAGAAAGCATAAGTCACAAAGGAAAAGATGGAGACATCTGATGATATCAAAATGAAAAACTTATGAAATGAAAAATAAAACTATAAACAAAAAAGTAAAGGAAAAAATCCCCACTTATATAGCAGATAATATTTGCCTAATGCATACAAGAAAAATAATTATTATCCAGGCTAAAACAAGAACTTCTAAAACGGATTTAAATAATAAAATGGAAAGAAGTAATATCCCGCAATTCATGGGGGCGATGCATGTTTGAGTTGGGAGCCTTAGGACTAAAAATATTTTAGAAAATGTAAAAATTTACTTGAAATGAATAAAATGAAAATTAGTTCAACATTGAAGTACATTTTACTCCCTTCTGAATGGAAAAAATTCAGAATGCGTGACATATCCAAATTTAACCAGACTGTGAGGAAAGGGACTTATACTCTGCTGTGTGAGTTGGTACAACCATTTTGAAAAACAATTTGGCAGTATGTGGAAAACTGAAAATAGATATCTCTTGGATCCTAGCAGTTTTGTTGCTAAGTATATATCTTAGAAAATCCTAGAACACATGCACAAGTATATATGGTGCAAGGATGACTTTGAATTAAAAAAAAAAGAATACAAGTAAAATGCTATAATTTTAGCATGGTTTAGGCACAAAATATTTAAAGGTATATAATCTATATTTAAATCTATAGCTTTAGTTAGAAATATATTCCAGTGTGACTGGATCTTAGAAATATGATTTAAAAAAAATTGCATTAATAGTTGACACTATTATGATATAGCACATTGCCATTTACTGTAATAAAAAAAACCGCAAAGAAACACTACGTATTATTAGAATTACATTTAAGTTTGAATACATAAAATGGATTAAAAAGATATACACTAACTTTTAAAAAGTGATTGCTTGTGAGAATGGAGAGGAAGTAGAAAATGGAGCTGGTAGAGAGATAGTGTGTGTTGTATGTGTCTGTGTGTCTGTGTGATGTGTTATGTGGTACTCCATTCATGTAAAAATGAGACCTATGTGAGAAACAGTTACATTTATCATTTCTAGGTGGTTTTATACTGTTCATTTCACTCATAGTTTTCTGTAGCTTTAAAATTTCTCAGATAGTAATCAAAATAATATTACAATAATATTTTCGTACCTCTAAATGTTATTTAGAACTTGATTTTTAAAGACTGCATAGTATCCTATATTATTATTATAATGATTTTAGGATTCTTCTATTGTACATTTTAAATTTATCACTGTCATAAAAAGTGATGTTAGGAATATTCTTATGTGTGAAATTATTTTCATCTACTTGATATTTCTTATATATAGAATATTGTCTTTAAGGTTATTAGTATAATTTTATTTCCCATCATCTCATTTTATTGCTTATTGGTTTTGCTTTATATAGTTTGATATTATATTATTTGGCACATAAAGTTTCATAACTATTATATCACCACTGTGAATTATTTTTATTTTTATAAAATAGACAGTTTCTCTCTTTAATGTTTTTATTGCCTTAATTCAATTGTACCTGATTTTAGTATAATCACTGCTGCTTTTGTTTTAAGAGAGAATTTTAAACTTGAAAGGAACAGATAATTTCTAAATTATCTATATTATTTCAACCATATAGGATGGGTTTTTTAATTAATTTAATGAAGCAGATATAACTCTGTTTTAAACACTGATAGAAAACAGAAAACAATGACACACTGGTTTCTAAAAAAGGAAAACTAAAGATCCTATTAGGAGATGTCAAAAGACATACAATGAAAAGAGAAAATATATTATTTATAACAAACAATAACAGAAAGTACTACTAGTAAAGTTGGAATTGAAAGATAATTAACAATCTAAAATAAGTTTTTTCATCCACCAATGGCCAGTATCATAGTTAAGGTTGAAACACTATAGGCTTTCCTATCAAAATAATGAAAAAGAAAATGACACCAAGCATCTTAATTATTTTTTTCTTATGTCAGAATACCATTTAATTCATTAACAAAAAATATATTTTCATCAATGATTTTAGTAGTATTATTAAATCATTAGGATCATAAACACTGAAAATCAAATATAAAGATCCAAAAAATAATATTTTAAGCTGATGACATCTAATTAAAAGGCATTTTTTAAAGTGGTTAACCAAAACCTTAATACGTTGTCAACAGATTTTAAATGTCCCTTTGCCACGTAATAAGTTATACTTGTCTCCCAGATTCAAATGGAACCTCATTGCATAGAATTTATGCCTAATTTTGAAGATAATATACATCTTTTAATATTGGGCCTTCCAATGAAAGACCAATTAAATCTCTACACATATTCAGGTGTTTCTTTTACATTCATTCATTCATCAGATACAAACATTGAGAATATAATCATGAGAAATTAAAGTAAATCATCTTCTTTAATCTTGAGCATTTGTGCTTTCTATTATTTTCTAGTATTTGATAGTTTATTTGCTCTCTCTGCATGTCACACCTGTGTGTTGTTGGTTCCTTGTAATTTAGATTTTTTTTCTATTTGAAATTTCTCATTTAAATTTGAAACTCTTCACAAGGAAGAGTTTCAAATTTAAATGGTTAATGCTTAGATGTCAGAAAAAAACTTACTTCTGTGTAATCACGTAGTATCAAATGGTTTCTGGAATTTTTAGTTTTAAGAGCTCTGAGGTTGATTTCCTTGGATTCATCTAAGAAAATTTACTTATTTCCCAAAAGAATTACAGTTATGCCTTCACTATATTTATAGTTTTAAATTTTTTCATATTTCATTGCATTGTTTAGGATCTCAAAATAACTACAGTATAAGAATTTATATACTTTAATAGCAATGGGTGACAAATTGCAAATTACAAGATCAGTGCTATTGACTTTCAAATGATGCCTTTGATCAAGTTAAGGATTTTTATATATTTCTATATTATTAAAATACATGTTGCTTGATTATTTTTTGGTTTTTATTTTTTCAGAAGTTATAAGTGACTTTTTACCAGATGTCCAAAGTCCATATGGCTTCTTATCATCTCTTAATGCACTAAATAACAATCTATACCCTGATACTGAATACTTGTAATTATGTATACCATTCTTCTTTAAATTAGTATCATAAACATATTGAAAATTACAGAAAACAATAAACATCAATGTACCTAACACTAAAACTTGAATATAACAAATAAATTATCTGTGAGTAATATTATACTGTTTCCTCCTTTAAAGCCCCAAATCTCATTTAATTTTTCTAATCCACCACTGAAAGGATTTCCAGTATTACAGTAAATAGTGATGGTGGTGGCCATTCTTTTCTTGACTCAAATTAAGGAAAAAGTTCCAATATTTCAAAACTAAGTATAGTATTTCCTGTGAGGTTTCTCATTAACAAGCTATATTGGGGTATAATTTACATAAAATAAAATACACTCATCTTAAGTACATAGTGAAATGAATTTTGTCAAATATACACACCTCAATAACTACAACCACATTTAACATATAGAATGTTTTCTATAAACCCCCAAATTTTCCTCATATTCTTTTCTACTCTAACTCCTTACCCTACCCCAGATCCAGGTAAAAATTAATGCTCCTTTCTTCACTTTAAAATGATTTTGCCTATTCTAGACTTACACACCAAGGACACGGGATCCTATCTTTCTGGGTTGTTATCATAGTTGAGCCTCCTGTTACCTTGTTGTCCAAGAAGATGGCTAGATCTCTGGCAATCGCATTTGCTAAAGACCACCAAATGGTAGAGAAGGGCACAATGAAACACTCCCAGTGGTATCAGCGGACTTCATACAGTCTTCCCAGACATTACACACAAAAAAAACTACTACTTATTTCTCATTGGCCAGAAAGTAGTCACAATGCAAGGAAGGATGGGAAATGTAGTCCTTTTCATCAAGGTGCTTATCTTTCCATCTCAAAATCAAGGGTGATGGTTTTTGAAGAGCAATGAGATGTCAGGGTAAGTGACTACAAATCACAACGCTTATTTTTCATTGTGATGACAAGCACCAGATCAGTGGAGCTTGAGGAGTGGATTAGAAGTCACAGAATGATGATTACAGATATATCAGTGAAGAAATTTGCCCAGAAAGAGCCCCAGTAAACCCAGGATATACGAGGAATTAGCAGTTGGTAAAACTGCCTTCAAAACGTTTGCTAAGTGAATGAATGAATGTTGGCATAGCTCCTATGTGTAAGCTCTGTGATGAGAGTCGTGCCAAATACCAGTTTTCTTTCTCTTTTCAACGTATTTCAAAGAGCATTCTCTTTTCAACACGTTCAAAAGTGGGGTACAGTGGTCTGTGGTTTGGTGCTTGGCTATCGAGTTCCCTTACCAGGGATTTCAATAACAAGCATTTCACTCAGCAAGGTCTCGCGGGAAGGATTTAAGAAGTCCTTTCCCTGCTGATGCATGGCAGTGGCTGCTGTGTGTTACCAGCAGGGAGGATGGAGCCTCGAAGCATGTGATCCATCTTCAAGACAAGTTTCTCCACCAGGACACAATCCCAAAATAGCAATAGCTTTGGATAAAAGGGTCAATGAGAAAGTTCACTAAAATTATCTGGACCAACACATCAATACAAAGCCAATCTTTTAGACAGAAATCTGGCTTCTTACCAATATGTCATTTATCTCTTTGTCAAAGCAGCTTTCTGACTGAGGCAACATTATTCAGAAATGTTTTCTTCTTCAGTAAAATGAGTAACCTATTCCTCATTTTCTCCGTAGAAAGACCAATGGTATTTGGTCCATTGCATGTTGCAATCAAGAGTTCTGGTTGCTGAGATAAATACTTCTGTAAAAGAAGAACCTACTAGAATCACTTCCTGTCTTTGGGAAAAAGGGGATTTTCAGATTCTTTGTCTTTTGGAATATAGAGACAGTTTATCAAAGATTTAGGCAAACTCTGAACTGTTCCTTGTGAAGAGTTTCAAATTTAAACACATTCAGCTTGGAAATAAACATAAACATAATTGGGCTGTATTTATGCCCAGGACCAAGAGAATGTTTTAATATATTTACTATAAGAATATATAGTGAACTCTTTAAGAGTTCAGGATCTAGCCTTAAACTGATCTAGGTTTGATTCCAACCACAACACTCCGAATTTTGACTAATCTTCAGTCCTCTCATCTGTAAAATGTACATCATATTATCACCAAGCCCATGGGGTTGTGGGGAAAATGAAATAAATTTTTCTAGAGATGACATAGTTACTACAGGGCTTTCGTAAAGTAAATGTAAAAAAACATAAGCAGTAAAATAGGACTATTATAAAAAATAGTAAAAATATCTAAAAACTCATTGTCTTTTAGTCATATTCTGCTATAACAAACCTGATTTCATGTTTGATGTTTCATGATTTCAAACGTGATTCAATTAGGGCAGAGTAATCATACAATTAGATAAACTATATATAGTCACATATATACATGTGTATGATATGTATTAATATATATAATACATATAACATCACTATTATATTAAACTGTATTATATTATATTATATTTTTTTCTGAGTTTCCTGGCCAAGAGATCTGAAGGAGCTCTGTCATCATAAGGTTTGTACCACACCAAATCAGATAAATGAGATATTAAATTTACCCCCAAAACAATGGCTAAGTTCAAACTGATCTAAATTTCTCCCTCATCTTTGAGCTGGCCTGGCCAGGAGTTCCCAGGGAGTGAAGATCCAATGAGCTAAGAATCAGAGCAGGGGGTTCCCACTTGAGACAATAAGATGCAGGGGCCAAAATGGAAAGTGATATAAAGCGTGGATTTAGTTCTCTGGATTCACCTCATTGAGGCTGCGCCTGAAGGAGAGGAAACTGGTAAGTAACTCTCCATGCAGCTGTCTTGAAGCTGCGGATCTGAGCTGGTGGAGGATTGAGATGAAGGTAGATTGCACTCCCTTGGGATAGGGGAGACCAAGGTGACCTGGAGCTTGAATTCCGCTACTTGAACACCATGTTGGTACCTGGTATCACGAGTAAGCAAGGGGAGCAGGCACAGAAAGCCAGAGCTGAAAGAGGGGCTCTGACCATGACTGAGTCACCCTTCTCTAAGCTCTGATTAGCTGCGGGTGCCGGGTTCATCTTCCCGTATCAGTGGTGAACCTGGACCAGTTTACCAGGATCGCTTTACTAGTACATTCTGAGTCTTAGAAATAGTCATTTTGTCTTTTGGTGTTTAAGGATAAAGGTACTAGACATTCTTAAGACACTCAGCGTGCCAGCCACACTGCTTCCCACATGTCTCCGCAGGGTGCTCCCTCATCTCCTGATCCACTGGATGCCGCAGGCTGCACCATCAGGGCAGGTTCTCCGGGGTAGCATCAGGGACTGGAAACTTTGATATATAAGAAGATGGTCTGCCTGGTTTCAGCAATCTCACTGGGTCTTTGATTTTGCCGGTTCCATGGCCTATGAAATGGCATCGGCCTCTGTCCTTTTTATTTGCAGCAGAAGTCCTAGGATGACACAGAACTGCCATCACTTTCATCATCTCTGCTCTTCCTTCCTCTGCATCCTCCTTGTCTCCTACAGCTGATCTTCCCTTAAGTACCAACTCCCAGGCAATTCATCAGGAAATCCTATTAGCTCTACATTTAAAATATATCTATACTACAACCACTTCCCTTCTCCTCATGGCCACCATCTTGTTCCACCATCCTCTCTCACCTGGTTAACTGTAGAAGCTTTCTAACTGATCTATCTCAAACCTCGTTCCTACTCACCCAAGAAGGCCAGAGTGATTCTGACAAAATGTCACTCCGTTGCTCAAAATGTTTTCAATGGCTTTGTATCTCATCCAAAGTAAATGTCAAAGCCCTTAATGGCCTACAGGCCCCATAATTTGCTCCCCTGCCATTATCTTTCTTATTGTACCTTCTACTTTTCTTCCACAGAGCTTTCTCTGCTCCACACACACTAGTTTTCTTAGAAATTCTCCAGGCACACACCAGGGGTTTTTCTACTCACTATAGTCCACTGTGGATCTCTCTGCTCTATAATGGTAATAAAATAATGCAATCAAGATGAAAACAAAAGACCTTGTTTCTGATTTCTTTCTTTCTAAATGGTCTCCAAAACTAGAGATTAAGGGACTAAGTTGAAACTACTGACCAAGAAGTTCCTGAATTGCTGGGGACCCAGGAAAGACGGGGCTGTCACAACACCGGGTATAACATTAAAGCCCTCACTTACCTGCCTATCTCCCTGAGTTCTCTTTCTGAGCTTCAAGTATGGCCTAGATATTTTCCATGATTCAGGTCAACAAGCACATCCCACACCTAGAGGGCATGGTATCTCGACTAGATGCCATGGTAAATGCTAGAACATATACTCAACTCTGAGGGCAGCCATAATCTGGTGGGAGAAACTGCATGGAACAAACATGGAAAAATTCAACATAATACAACAAGTACCACAATAGAAGTACGTTCTGGTTATAACCAGGCACAACCTACAGAGATTTATCATTATTTGAGAAGGGAAAGCAGGTAAGGCTGTCTGGAGGAGATGAAAAATAAAAGAAGTTAGGAATGAAAAGTAAGAAGTGGGTATAGAAAGGTAGGAAGGACAACTATGGCAGTGAAACAGAACAATTCTTGCAGGGTGCTTGAGAGAGTGAGAGGTTAGGAGTTACAGGAGATAAGACAACAGAGAAAGGTAGATGCCACATCTTGCTAAGGGATTTGGGACTCACAGGATGGACAGAGAGAACCAGCGAAGACTTCTAAGCAAGTGAGCTTCATGATCAAATTCACGTGTAGAAAGCTCACTTTGATCATATTATGGAAGAACTATTTAAGGGGGTGACAGAAAGACCAATGTCGCAACAGTGAGGTATGATGAACAGTGAAGTATTCAGGGAAGAATGAATATATTTTTCTTTCTCAATGACTGGAAAAATTATTCTTCCTTCCTCGAATATGTCAACAATCTGTCAGCTATGACTCTATTTTCACCTGGAAGCACTGATTTTTCTTCAATGCAGGGAAAGATTTCCTTCCTTCCTTTATTCCTTCTCTTCCTTCTTTCCTTCCATTTTTCTTTTTCCTTGACATATCTACCATGTAAATGCTGCTCAATCTTCCATTTTTCTGACACTATTTTGCCTTTTTATTTTTTAGATTTTTGTCTTTAGTTTTTTAGTCTTTGTTGCTTTTTAAAATAATTTTCTGTGTGAATATATTAGGAAGAAACAAACACGTATTGAGGTCTTCTAGTCAGATAATATTTGAAGTTAGATATCTGGGCATAAGTATTTCAGAGAGGATGAATCAGGCATGAATTTTAACTTAAGAGGATGAGACACAGTTGGGAGTAATTGGCTTCAAAGGCATACATGAAGTTTAGTGAAAATTTATCTGGGGGTTGAAAATGATATGGGGCTTACCTATACAATAGAGCACCCCCCAATACGATCACCTTTTACTTAGTACTCTGTACACATTTGTTTTTTCACAGCAGTTTCTTAAAAACAAACTGTCCAGATAACAGCTGGTCCAGATGACAGCTAAGGGGGTGAAGGCTTTCAGAAGTACTTACTTGTCAGTGCCTAAAATGGCCACCACGGCTAGTTAACCAACCCAACTGTGCTGTTTGGTCTCCCCAAGCCCCACTCCCTCCATAGGGTCTCAAGCCCATCACATCCACTACTAAAGCTGGGCGAAATGAATTTTTAGCAGTTCAGGCCATCAATTCCTTTAAACCTGATTTACAGTGGTTGCCAATCTTTCTATTACTGTAATTGCTGGCTAAATGAACTATAATTGTATTAAGAAGTAACTCTGAAATATGTATGTGCTCTCTGCTAATTCTCAGAATATGCAAGGAGAAGGAATTGATTCATTGTGCTTGGAAGAACCATTCAGTAATGCTTCCTCTGGGATCTGTTATTTGGAGGCCTCTTTTGCATTCTGGGGAAAGTCAAGGCCAGATATCCAAGAGTCTGGGAGACAGAGCTGCAGGAGTCTCAGGGGGTTCCTCACAGTATGGTTAGTGGCAGCAGTGATTTCCCCCTCTGTCAAAGAACCAAAGATCAAGTCAGAATTCTCTGTAGTCTTGGACACAACAGATTCAGATGAAAGCTCATATTCTGATGGTCTCTTATACCAAGACTTGTGCAGGAGCTTTTCAAATATTCCTTTCCTTCAGATAACCTCTGCAGTACGATGGGGCACTAAAGCTCGGGATGGTAAATGGCTTGCTTGTGGTGTAGATTTGTGTGCAGAAGAGTATATGGTGGAAAATGAACAAAATTCTATTCTAAAAGTGCAGTATATTTGCCTACTATTTTGAAGAACTAAATATTTCAAATAACCCATAATTTACATCTCTAGGGCCCACCTGCATTTTTGATGGAGCCCAAAATTGAGGTTTGGGAATTCCTGACTTTTCATTATGACTGGCTATTGGGCATCCTCACTCTTCTCTTTAATTGGAGTAATGATACTGGTTTCCTTACTTGAAAAGCCAAAAGGAATAAAGTAGGCTAGATTGTGCTGGGGGAAAAATAAACCTCTATGTGTGAGTCATAGTGAGTAATAACACAGTAAACCTAACCCAGTTCCCATCTTTAAGGAACTAGAAATCTAGTGGGTGGGACACAGGACTGATAAATAAAAGGGAAATTAAAGCCCTAACTTAAATAGACTTTTACATGGCATGGCAGGGACTGCTGGCTGCCACCCAACATCTACTTACCCTTCCTACCTTAATAACAAAATCATATTTTTATCTGGAATATAATGTGCCCAGCTAAAATATTACATTTCCCAGCCTTCCTTGTACCAAGATTTGGCCATATGACTAGTTCTGGCGATCGCAATGTTAACATGATACTTACAGGAAGGCTGATTAAATGCAATGAGCTCTTTTAAATGGGCTCCTTTTTGAGTCCTTTATTCCCCCACACAATAGATGTGACAGCTGAATTCCAGCAGCCGTCTTAGACTAAGAGGTGACCTTAACATTGGAAGTCACTTACAAGTATGCAGCCCTTGTAGGTACTCAGAGAAGTTGCTGTTTGTACTCTTACTACAAGTCCCTTTGTCTACTTCTAAGTTTGTCTGAGGCTTCAGTGGGTGTTTCCTTGTATAATTCAAGTGCTTACATTTCTCTGCTTCTCTACCTGAGAAAGGCCAATGGAGTGTGCTCTACCCAGGCAGGGCAGTCCGCAGTAGAGAGAATTTAAGGCCCTTAGAGACAATGCCTAACCAACTAGGGGCTGACAGCACTTGACAAATACCTCAGCTTTGCTCCTCCCTCCTTGGGGGTAATTCTAGACCCATTCTACAGATCCCTTCAGAGGGACCGCCTGCTCACTGACGTACCTTTCACTGACGCTTCTCCCATCCCTGCTTCACTGTCCCCACTTCCTGGGATCACCTCCCAAACCAACCATGACTACTCACACCCTGCTGTTGAGGCTGGCTTTTGGAGGACCCCAAACTATGACAATATAGAGTAAGAGCTGGCTTTTGGTTGACCAAATGACTTCCTATTTGTCAAATCCAATTATGTTGCTTTGAACTTCACCATCCTCAGTCTTCTTTTAGTGGCGGCAGCAATGATCTTTTCTTCTCTGTTCAAATTGTAGTTTCCCTGGACTTCCACCATCTTCTGTGTGTTAACACCTTCGTTCAATTTAGAGTGACACTGCCATGTCACTCTGCCTGGTGGTCCACCTTTAAGGATTCTTCATTCTAATGCAACATGCACATACTCACAAATTCTGACACTCCCTGAACCACTGAATCCCTTACTTCTCTTTCCCCAGCTCCAGTACCTCTCATCTCTCCATACTCCTCTACAGTATCCTAAGTGCCAGAGAAAATTTTTTCTCTTCCTTGAGCATAACCTAGTCTTTCCTTCCTATGAACATATGGTCCTGCTATTTCTTGTCACTGACATCTTCCCTTTAACATCTATTTATACCTATCTAAATCCTACCTATTTTGAATGGTCTGCTTCATCTATTGCTTCCTCCATGACACTTTCATATCCTCCATCAGGAAGTGATACGTGCTCCTTGGCATCATGCTTGTGCTCTTTGTATCTGTTCATCCTTTTTAAAAATGTTTAAAAAATATATTTCTGGCTCTGAATGAGCTCTTGATAAATATTTATTAAAAATTAGACATATTTATTTGTAATATGATTAGCTTTTTATTTCACCAGTTTCTAGAGGAGGCAGCCTTGCCCTCAGAGTTTGCATTATCTGAATTTCCAATATCACATCTGGGAAATCATATTTCATTATATTAAGAAGTAGTTTTGAAACATCAGCACATTAAACCCTTTTCTTTCTTTTTTGAGGAAGAAACTTTCATTTAGACGTCCATGGCAAATACCTTCCATGCGCCTCTTTTTATTTTTTCTTCTGTTTCCACTTACAACGGACTAACTGCTAATGATCACTCTGCTTCTTTCATAAAATAAAATGCAGAGTGAAGTTGACAGATGATAGGAAACAAATTTCATGTCCAAACATCAGCAAAACATTTGAGTTAAAAAAGTTTAGTTAAATGTTCCATATCTTTGGATACCCAGGATGGTTAGAGGCAGAAAGCCTCTTGGTCAGTTGTTAAATGACTGCACTTTTGTCACTTCCCTTTGTATCTTGCATTTTTGGGTGCTTTGAGAATTTTGAGCATCATGTCAGGGTCTGGGAAAATGTATGGTCTATCATAGAAATCAATTTTCTTTTAATCTGACCTTCCTTCTCAAATATAGCAAGTAAAATGTATTTAATTTCCTTGTTCTGGGGTTGACTCTTCACTGTGAAATATTCTGGATTATTTTCTGATGCATGGTCATGGTTAAATAAAATACCATCTCCATTGGTCATTGGTTCTCCAGAGAATGCAGAGTGTTTTCTCTCCTGGCACTGTACTTCTGTCCCTCCTTCTTGTGTAGGAGTAGCAGTGCCAGCTAGTTATGTTAAAGCAAGGAAGCTTCTATTCTTTGGCTTTGGATGAACACAAACCATGTTTGAAAGGACTATGAGGGAAAAGAAAAAAGTTAAGGTGTTCAGACAGGAGATAGCCAAAGATCTCTGCCACTTTGGAGGGACACATGTAAGCCAAAAGTTGGGGTTGGGCTCAGCAGTTTAAGATACGAATTCTACAAACATTGGTGTAGAGCTTTTGCCTTGATAGATTCAGAACTTTGTGTAAGTGATTTATTGAGGGACTGCTTTCAAGGGAAACCTTTAAGGCAGTGAGGGAACAGGACAGAAGAGAGAGTTCAGGAGACATCTCACCTTATTCTGATCCCACAGAGAGTTCTAAAGATAAATGGCACTCGCTGCTCCTCCCATTCCCAACACATCCCAGGCAAAGGAGGCTGGATGCTGTGCAACAGCATTGGCAATGGGGTACCTCCAGGAAAGGAGTATGACTGCTCAGGCATCTGGACAAGGCAGCCCCCTTCAGCAGAGGAAGATTCTCCAGAAGAAGATATAAATGTTAAAATCATTAGCCACCAACATCCCCAGTAGATAAAAGATAAGGACATCCTTTTGATAAGAGGGAGTTAGGCAGAGAACTGACACCACCTGTCACAATAATGTACTGCTGAAATAACCTGGGTAGAGTGAGCTCATGCAATGGAACACACTGGGCCTGTTAGTGAAGCTCTCAGGTAGCTAGAGCTACAAGGATCTAAGCAGACATGAATAATAACTAGCAAAATCATCTGCCCGGCAAGACAGCAACCTACCAGCCAGGGAGTTCACGTGGGGGACATCTCTGTACACACTGGGAGGATCCGAGGGAAGTGATTTATACCACTGCTCTGCCAGCAATGATGTGTAACTTCCCACATACACAGAAGTTGTCAATCTCCCTAAGAATGTGTGCTTGAACCACTGACACTTGAATTCCCAAAGCTGATCGAGGGCCAGGTTCTAGCTCAGGTCATGGTCAACACAGTGTCAGGCCATCTGACTTCTGTTATTGCTCCTTGTCTCCTGTGAGAGCTGCAAGTTGTGACTGATCCTGCAGATGTTTGCCAGCCTGTCACAAAGACACCCCAAACTTCATCAAGGAGAGTACTCTCTAGAATCTGGGAAGACGCCATTTTGTCACAAAATGGCTTTGGGAAGTGATTCTAACTTACTTGCCAGCTATATGGATGCTGTGCAACAGCACTGGCAATGGGGTACCCACATGAATTACAAGCTGAACTTTTAGAAACACACAGAGGAAAAGGGCTGCCTTTTCTAAACTGAGAAAGACATTCATGGTATGAAGGGCTATTTAAGCCAGTTATACTCCATAGCAGCGTATCACAGGCCAATCAGTCCTTAATAAAATCAGAAATGCAAAATTCACAGCTCACAGAATGCCAGAGGTAACAGAAAGGAGATTATCCACTGTGATCTCGTTTTGCAGCTGAGGGCACTGGCATTGAGTCTGTTACTAGCTATATGGCTTTTTGTAAGTTACTTAACTGTCTATGCCTCAGTTTCCTCTTGTCTAAACAGAGTACTTGATTCACTGAATTGAAATCTGAATTAAATGGGTAATATTTGTAAAGTCCTAAGGACAGAGCCTGGCACATAGTTAAGGCCATATGTGTTAATTAAATATAAATAAATATAAATAAATAACTTGCCAAGGGTCAGTAAGTTAATTGGTTCATGTTATTAAGGGTTTATTAAAGGTTTTATTGAAATAATATAAAATATGAATAAACATCAATATTTTATAATAATTTAAGTATAAATAATTAATAGAAATTAGCCAACATATAAAGATGTCAGGATCTTTTTACAACCAGATCCATCAAGAATAGCAATAGTTAAAAGCTCTGACTTAGGTTCACACAAAAAAGGATTTTTATTTCTCATTCCTGCTACTCACTGGGTGATCTTTGGCAAGGGATTTGATTGCTCTGAGACTCAATTTCCTCAAGTGTAAAATACAGATAATAATAACAACAACAACAACAACAACAACAAAACAACAACAGTAGTAGTAGTAACAGCTACCTCATAGGGTTGCTTGAGAATTAACTATGAGTATCCACTGAGCATACAGAACAAGTTCAATAAATGGAAGTGGCGTTATTTATAGTATCTTTCAAAGAATTTTTTCATTACGTATCATTGAGCAAGAAGAATTTTACGTTCTTAGATGTTCATTGTTTGGGATAGTAAAATAAGATAAAGACACTGTGCTCAGAACCTTTGACTACATAAACCACTGCTCTTCTGGCTTATTGGTTCTGAACTTCCATTTCAAATTGTAAGCAAGGGGTTTAGTAACCAAAGACATCATTTTCCTTAAAGTTCAGAGACAGGCAATAGCTATAGCTCTAACCTAAAACAAAAGAGAAAGACACTTGTATGCGTTCTTATTCGGAAAAGCAATGTTAGGATACAAGGTTGGCTGTGGGCTGGCCCTTTAAGAGCAATTTATTTAGCTGGGGGTTTTTTTTTTGGGGGGGGGGGTAATTAGGTTTATTTATTTCTTTATTTCCAGAGGGGAAGCTGGGAATTGAACCCAAGACCTCATGCATGGTAAGCATGTGCTCTACCACTTGAGCTATACCCTTTCCCTGGGCTGGCCCTTTAATGTTGTAAGTATTATAGCTGAACAAATTTGAGTTCATCCTATAACCATTTAAATCTCCTTCAATGACAGAGAGAATGCAAGGGCTGCCCACATGTAATACATATGCACATGAGAGAGATACCACTCTGGGCCCTCATAAACTTAGCTCTGGCTGTTGGGAGAGAGTGAAAAATACAGCCTTGTGGTTGCCAGGGGAGTGGAGGGTGGGAAGGGATAGACTGGGATTTCAAAATTGTAGAACAGATAAACAAGATTATACTGTATAGCACAGGGAAATATACACAAAATGTTATGATAACTCACAGAGAAAAAAATGTGACAATGAGTGTGTATATGTCCATGAATGACTGAAAAATTGTGCTGAACACTGGAATTTGACACAACATTGTAAAATGATTATAAATCAATAAGAAATGTTAAAAAAAAAAAAGACCTTCGTCCCCAGGAAAGATATTTTATACACACTGCATTCAATTTGCAAAGTGTTTATCAAAGTATGATAGTCATGCCACTGGTGGCATATGAAGTAATTTTAAGTAGAACAGTGGTAAATACCTCAGTTAGGACTGCACTGGATTCTAGTAAGAGCAAACCCAATTTAAAAGTTGCTTAAATAAGTTGGGACTTCACTCTTTCTTGCACAATAACCAGAGACCCTACGCTGTCTAGATTTCTGCTTCTCCATCATTTAAATGTAGCTTTCAACCTCATGGTTGGTACCTCATCAACCCAAGATGGCCACTTCACCTCTAACATTGCGCCCATGTTCAGGGAAAAAGGAAAAACAAAGACATATACTAGCTACCTCACCCACTTTAAAAACTTTTCCCAGAATCCTTAATCTTGTTAGCTAGAACCAAATTTATAACCAACTTACTTGCAGAAAAGCTTGGGAAATGCAGTTTTCTGTCTAGGTACATTGCTAGTCTGAAAAAAAAGCTTTGTTAATATAGAAGCACTCAATATAGAATTCAGAAGGCCAAAAGGTATATTGGGTTGGCAAATAGCAATTAATAGTTGTATGTTTAACTTTTTTTAATCTTACTTTTTTCATTAATGGTAGTAAGATTACATTTTCTTCATGAACAAATAAAGAAATTTAAATTTGAGTTGGTTTCAAGAAAAAAAGTAATTAATTAAAGGTGCTGATAGAATGTAAAAATGTTCAATTTATGGAGATGGTCTGTGGATGACTGGAGTTGAGTAAACAGATCCCAACAGTAAATAACAACTGCTGTGGGATGCTAAGTAATAGAACCAAAAAGACCTTCACATATGTGCTCTGGTCTTGTTTGTGCCTGAGACAAGCAGCAGGAGAGACAGCCATGAAAATAACCACTTCTGCACTAGACTGTGGGGAACAGCAAAATGTTTGAGGGCACAGGCTTTTTGCAAGAAACAGGCGAAAACAAAAACCTCAATCAGCTGAATATCTGAGTCTACAAATCAGTTCTGAGTGCATGCATTATGACTGAAGGCCAGCATCTGGCTAATGTCAATGCTCGCCCAGTAATTTCCACCTTCATTGGGAAGCCGTGGATGCTGCTAAATCTCGATAAGAGGTAATGGAGGGGTTCTCCTCATTAGCTCGTCCTGGAGAGGCATCATCCAGCCACCTGAAGTGTCAATAAACACTGGCCTTTAATGGTGTTGGCTTAGTGATAACAATACTGCACATTTCTGTTTGCCATTATGAGATTTAACACTGGCTGATTCCCTCTGGGTAGGTGCTCATTATCAGGTAGGGGAATAGAGCAATTGGTGTCTCTTAGAATCTGTCATCGGCCTCTTCTAGTCTATCTCTGTAGTCATGAATTCATAAAAGGGAGCCAAGAATGTACTTCTTATGCTCACAGACATAAACTGTAAGACATTTAAAATGTGGTGGTCTTAATAAAATATAAGAGGTAAGCATAAACTGAGCATGGCCAATTGAACACATGGTCTCAAGAAAATAGTGAGCACATAATTAAAGGGGTACAACAAAGATACTAACTCAAAAGTACCACTAGAGTCTGCAGGAGAGAACGTACCAAGATGATCAGCTGACCACATGTTAACCAGAAGTCAGATACATATTGCTTAATGGCAATGGACAGCATTATTCTGAACTGTTACTGGAGGTAAACAACTCCATCTCTAGCTGCTTTAACCAGATCTCAACAGGGGTTCTAGATCCCAGTTAGTCACTGCTTTAAAAAACAAAAATGAAAACCTTATTGAGGTATAATTTACATACCATAAAATCACCCATTTTACATACATAGTTCCATGATTTTTAATAAATTTATACAGTTGCACAAACATCACCCAATCCAATTTTCAGAACATTTCTATCATCCAAAAAAAATCCTTTTGTGTGTGTCCATTTGCTATCAATCCTCACTCCAAACCTCAGCCCCAGGCAATCACTGATCCATTCCCTTTCTTATAGATTTGTGTTTTCTAGAAATTTCTTTTAACTGAAATCATACAATATGCAGTTTTTATGTCTGACTTCTTTCACTTAGCATAATCATCCATGTTGTAGTAAGTATTAACAGTTAGTTTGCTCTTTTTTTTTTTTTATCGTTGAGTATATCACATTTTGTTACCCATTCACCAAACACTGGGATTGCTTTCGCTTTTTGGCTATTATGAATAACGCTGTCACAAATATTCACTTACAAGTCCTTGTGTGAGCATGTTTTTATTTTTCTCAGCTATATACCTCGAAGCAGAATGATTGGATTATAAGGGAAGTATGATTCTAGTTTTTTAAGAAACTTCCAAACTGTTATCCAAAATGGCTTTATTATTTTACATTTTCACTAGAAATACATGAGAGAGCCATTTTCTCCATACCTTTACCATGTGTTACTGTCAGTCTTTGGGATTATAGTCATTTTAATGAGTGTGAAGTGGTATTTCCTTAAAGCCTAATAATGTTCAGACTTTTTCATGCACTTATTAACCATATGTATCTTCTCTGGTGAAATTTCTATTCAAATGTTTTCCTCATTTTAAAATTTAGTTTTTCTGTCTTCTTACTAAGTTATAAAATTCTTTATTTATTCTAGATACCAGTCCTTTAGCAGGTATATAATATTTTGTTCCAGTCTTTGACTTGTATTTTCATTTTCTTAATGGTGTCTTTTGAGGAACAAAATATTTTCCTTTTGATATCTTCTTAATGATGATTACAGATTCTCGGAGAAAGAATCTCATTGACACACCTTGGGTCAGGTGTCTTTCCATGGACCAATACACTGTGGTCATACATTCACAATAAAATGCTTGTGGTAATTCTGTCAATGGGAGGTTGCTGATGGGCATAGACAGGAGAAGAAATAAAAGGCGATTTCAAAAAGGACTGGAACAGTTCTCAGAGTTCATAGACAGATGTGGAATGAAGAAGAAATCCATTGAAAAGTTAGATCAATAGAATAAGAGTGTGATATCTTGAAAGCTGATATTAGGGAATATGAGACTGGAAGTTCTGTGCAGTACCAACAGAGGAGAAGGAGGCAGCAGCAGTGCAGCCCTTGCCCAGGGACTGACAAGTAATCCCAATACAAAATGATAAGGGCTCAGGTATGGTTAATGACAGTGGGAATGGAGAGGAAGAGAAACTAACCAGGAAGTCTAATGGGCCTTGGTGACTGACTTAGGATGCGAGTAAGAGTGAGAGTCTAAACTGAGTGACGTGGAGGAAGACGCTATTTGTATTTAATGAGTAGATAAAAGAAGTAGATAATTAATCAATTTAGAATATAAAAGTCATTGTAAATGACGTGTCTTTTAAATGTGTGAAAATTCCAAAAAAGAAAAATGGCCCCATTGTAAACATGGATAATAATTACAATTTCTTCTTATATTGGAACCATATAGTTGCCTGAAAAGAACTGTACATTTATTGTCTCACTGAATCTCAAAAATGAGAAGAATGAGACTCAGAGAGGTGAAGTTACTTGCCTAAATTTAGAAAACCAATAAAGGGAAGGTAAAAGACTTAAAATAGGTTAATTTGACTTTAAGGAGGTACAGTCCTCCTTCAAAATACACCAACTTCACAGAAAACAAAATTGTGGCCTTCTCAGCATATTAATCCTAGAAGTAAGTCCCCTGGGAGGAAACTGCATGGGGTTAGGGGAGGATGCTCTCTCTGCGTCAGTGTTACCAAGGTCAGAGTAGGAGGCTTCAGGCAGCTTGCCGCCCGGAGGGGTTCAGGATGGACAACCACAAGGCCATGATAAATGTGATTTTTTTTTTTAATTACCAATTTACCAAAAGGCAACAGCCATCTAAGGACATGAGGATATGGCTGAGGATATGGTCATGTGGAAAGGAAGGGGTAGAGAGATGGCCACAAGAATGCCAGCTCTTTTGCCAAAGGCTCATAAATCTGTCTGTGTGGTGACTCTGCTGGCCTGGAGATCAGAGGTCTCTGGCCCAGGACACTGTCTCCAGGGTTCCGTCCAGACATCCCCGAGTTCTCTTTAAGGCCAGCCCAGAGGAGCTAACCAGCAGAGCTTGGCCTGGCCCCAGGGAATGTCACAGGACCCAAGTCGGGAAACACAGCAGCAGCAGCAGTGCAGCCCTTGCCCAGGGACTGACAAGGGTCTAATAGCAGTTTGTGCTTCTTGTCATTTGGCTTGAGTGGATATTCAGTCCTGAAAGCCCTCCAGGCCTCAAAAAGAAGCAAAGCAGACAGGCCAGAACTAGGAGTTCAGAGTGAGGTAGCCTCTTTGTGAGAACACTAGGAAACATAGCTTTCAGTGGAAAGCCTGTTGTGTCCCCCTGCTTGGTGATAGTTCTGTGGCAGCAAAGGACGGAAAGAGCTCTGTCCACTAAGCTGGACCGAAGGACCGAACAGAAGTGCCTCTAATTTCCTAATGCTGGGGCATCTGTGCCTCAGTGGACAGTTCGTGCACCCACCTCCCCAGTATCCCTAACGCGGGCTTCCCCAGTCCTCCCCAGACAGAACCCCAAAGGCACTACTTTTCAATCAATTTATTTTTAATGGATGCATGACACACATATAGCAGAGGGCACAAATCTTAAGTGTGCAGACTGATACATTTTTTGTGTGTGTGCATATAACCTAGTAACCCAGATCAAGACATAGAATATTCTCATCAACCTACAGGGATTCCTCACATACCTTCCTAGTCAATACCCTCTCCCTAACCACAGGAGACTGCTGTTTCTATCATCATAAATAACTTTTGTTTGTTCTTAAACTTCATAAAAATAATATGTTATGCATTTTTTAAAATTTGGCTTATTTCACTTAGTATAGTATCTATATTGTGGTATATATAAGTAGTTTGTTCATTCTTATTGTTAAATACCAGTCCATTGTACAGGTATATCATAATTTATTTATTCATTCTCCTTTTGATGGACATTTGGGTCATTTCCAGTTTTTAGCTATTATGACGATGACTGCTATGAACATTTTTGTATATATCTTTCCAAAGACATGTGCTCTCATTTCTCTTGGCTATATATCAAGGTCTGAAATTTCTGGGGCATAAAGTAGAAGCAGATTTAACTGTAATTGACATTACCAATGTATACTCCACTAGCAAAGTATAAGAGTTAGAATTGCCTCACATCCTCACCAACATCTGAAATGCATTTTTAAAAATATTTTAGATATTCTACAAGACATTCTTCAAAGCCAGAGGAGATACCAAGCTACTTCCCTCTTCCTTCCTTCTTGACAAATACCTTTTATTTACCTGTGGCTTTCTTTTCTCATTCTGGGTGGCAATTGAATATTTTCATCCTGGTATAATTTATTCATTTTTGTAATCACAGTATAACATAAAATAGAAAAGGTTATTATTTTGCTAATGCAACGTGTGATAAAGAAATGAATCACAAATTGAATGGACCTTGACATAACAGAAAACAAAATAAAACAAAGCAAAAGGTTGCCTGCCAATATGCTACTGAATTACAGCAAAGGAGCACCAGAATTTTCTCCCAGAACAAGGCCTTGTTTTTTTGTGTGACAAAAATTCTATCAGATCAATCCCTGAAGAGTAATATTATTGTCCGTTACATCAGAAACATGGATAAGAGTTACAGTTCAAATACTGCTACATGTTTCATCAACTATGGTAAATGCTTTGCATGAGTTATCATATTTAATTCTCTCAGTAACACTGTGAGTTTGGAATTATTTCCCTCAATTTATACAGGAGGTTTAAAGAGTATAAAGGAACTACCTAAAGTCACTCAGGTATCATGAAACAGAGCTGAAATTTCAACCTAGGTTTCACTAACTGCAGGACAAGCAACTTCAATTTTTTCACAGTGTAAATGTGATCATTCAAATGAAAAGGAAAAAAAAAGCAGAACGAGGAAAAGAAAAAGAATCTTTACTATCATGTTGGGGTCATGGAGCTGCAATCATTGTGCATCAAGCAGACGTGGGATCGGACACTTTCGATAGCTATATATTAAACCAACTTCACGAGGCTTTAGATCATGTTAGGGCAGTTGTAGCAATTACCATTAAATTGCTCCCCATTGTACATGGGGAAGTTACCGCTGCACTTCTGTTAAAAAGGCTATCACAACATTGTGGATTGATTATATATCATTAAAGTGTACAGAGTTATTTCAGTTATTTATTCAGTGTAACAAAATCACCCAAAAACCTTGTGGCTTAAAATAACAACAACCAATTATTTGCCCATGATTCTATAATTTGGACTGGGCTCAGCTGGGCGTCTTGTCTCTGCTCTGTGAGTCTGTTGGCGGGACTCATTCACGTGTTTGCAGTCAGCTGGAGGCTCCCAGTAGACCTGGATGATCTAAGAGGGCCTCACGCACAGGCCTGGCACCTCAGCTACAGTGGCTGGAATGACTGGGCCCTGCCTGGGTTACTTTCTTCCCTATTGGCCTTTTATTCTTCAGGGCCTCCCTATTCATGTGGCCTACTATGCTTAAGCTGTCTATCCCAGATTCCCTCATGAGGCATCTCAAGACAAAAAGAGCATAAAAGTGGAAACTACAGGACCAACTAAGGCATATGCCTGGAAACTGCCAGCATCACTTCCAGACATTCTCAATGTAATGTTCACATTTTCATGTACAACACACTTAAAATAGCTGTGGGACCCCAAATACTTATTTAGGGCAAAGGGCAATAAGCACATCATTTGCAACCTAAGAGGTGAATAGGTCTTTCAGCAAAGAGCAGATCCTATCTTCATATGCTGTGTCATGCCATGACAATGGATTTATACAGAGTGTAGTGACTGCATCTCCACCTGTCCTGTAGCAATCCCATCTCCATACGCAGCATATGCAAGGGAATGATTGCATCTCTTCCTGCAATGTAATTATAGCAGGTTTATCAGCAATGCAATGATACCAATTTCCACCTGAAATGCAACTGATATCATCATTATGGGCAATATAAGCAGCATATCTCTACTATAAATGTAATTAACACATTGTCTTTTGCACACTAAAGGTTGCATTTCTCAGAGAAATGCAATAACAGTTCTATCTGTAGTGCAATGATCCCATCTATTTGTGCAAGTTAATTATGGCTTTTCCACTTGCCACGCTGTAAAGATAGGTATTCCTGTAGGGCAGTGACTGCATCTCTGCCCTCAGGCTAATGATCACATATGCAATAAGAGATAACAAAACTAACTTCAAAGCAATGATCATATTCCTCTGCACGTGGTAATGATAACATATCCACTTTAACCTAAAGATAACAGGCCTCTTGTCAATGTTCTGACCCAACTTTCCCTGAAGAGAGAATGGGCAACAGATACTGATGCAAGACGGGTTCAAATCTACCTCGCATATAATGGTGGATCTTCTAGGAAGCAGAAATCCTACTGAGAGGTAGCAAAAAGACGGAACAATAGTGTCAGAGACAAAGAGATGTAAGTTTAAATGGATGCCACACCAGAGTCTGTGTGGCTTTGGGAAGCTGATTTGGTTTCTCTGAAATTAAACTGAAAAACTGAGGATGATAACAGCTTTTTTGGAAAAAAAAAAAAAAAGCCACAGCTTTTTTGGGGAAAAAAAAAATTGGCATGAACATTCTATTTCTCAACATAGAGCCTGGCACTTTAAAAACGTTCATTTATTTTCTTCTCCCTCCACTTGATCTCTGAACCACATCCTTGACCTGATTCCCCCAGGCTCTGAATCGCATTATGACATCTCCCCACTCAAACCTCAACTCACATTTGCACATTCTTATTCTTAAGCTCCTCCTCTTACCCTCTCTTCCAGTTTTTTTCTTTTTTCCTTTCCTTTTCTGCCTGTAAATATACCTGTGCCTCCTGCACCTTGGAATGTTGATTCCTAACTCAAATTCAATATTTCCAGCTGGCAATACATTTTTAGTTTCCAAAATTGTTCGGCCTTTTTTCTTGTTTGGTGAATGTCACCACTATCTACCTATATTATTCAAGGTGAAACTGGGACATCAGCTCACTTCTTACTGTGATTAACTCTGTATTTCTAATGAGGCACCATGTGCTGTTGAGTCTGCTCCCTTAACAACATTCACCACCATGCTAGCCTTCTGTCTTTCCCTATTGCTACCTAGTCCCGGCCTTTACTATCGTTCCCACAAACGGAACTTGTCTTGGGTTGTGGAAAGGTTTTCTAAGGAAAAAGGGAGAGATGAATAAATTTGAGTGCATGAAAGCACTAAAGTGTCATTAAATTATAAATAACAAAAAGAAATGGAAACCTTTTTAAATGGGCAAGAGTATTTGCTGGGTATTTTTCAGATAAATTATTAACATTCTTGGTAACAAAGAATTTTGCAAGCTAATTAGAAAATTATGAATACTTCAGTAGAAAAAAGAAAAATACACCAACAGGCAATTGATTAAAGAAGAAATTCTAATAACTAATAAATGGAAAAAATTTCAATATGCCAATAATTAAAATCAGTTTATATTTAAACAACATTATCAGTTTTCACCCATAACATTTTCAAAGATGAAAAAACAAAAAATTCTGGAAAAATTTTACAAGTAAATTAAGTTTCCTCCCTCTAGAAAGATAAGCAGATACACAAATAGACAGATAATATAGTTACAGAATTAGACACAAAGAGGGCTCTATAGGCAGGAAGGAAAAGTTTCAGAAATCTTCAATAAAAGTGAACGATGAAAAATGATCCACTGCAATATATAGAAAAAAATCTCAACTATCATTCTCAAATATGCAGAAGATTATGACTCTTAAATGTTGGGAAAAGAAGTAATTAAGGAGAGATTAGGCTTACAGAAATTGATATATGAGGACATTTTTAAAGTTAAACTAATAAATTAAGCAATGATTAAAGAAAAAAATTAAATCTTAGTAAAATCTACATTGGGCCCAGAAAAGAGTGTAATTGATGCTGTAGGAATGTTGAACCAGTAGTGTGAAGGGTATTTTGAGGAAATATCTGAAAATGAAAAAAATTAAGGAACAGAGGGATAAAAATGGCAAGAGAGAAAATTACAGAATAAACAAAAAAGTGGAGGACCAAAATATAAATAATAGGTCCTCTTTAGGAAAATGTAAAGAAAAGATCAGGAAAATGAAAAAAAGAGACCATAATCATATCTGTAATAAAAGAAAATTCTGTAGCATTGGTGAGAAATTGCATTTGAAAACTGAAGAGGTTTACTGAGAACCAGGTGAAAAACTAGAATGAAAAGCACAGGTACATTTCCAGCTGCCCCCCACCCCCGCCTTTTTTAACCATAATGGTTTTTAAATGCTAAAATCATTTGGACAAAAATAATTAAAACTTAGAAGCAAATTTTGAACAATATAAATATAAATACGTTAATACCTAGGCAGGAACAAAAATGTACCAAATCTGAGACTTTACATCTAATACATGAAATCCTAGAAGAAAAAGTAACCATGTCTACAGTTTCAATGGGATAGGCTCTGTATATACGTATATGTGTGTGTGTGTGTGTGTGTGTGTGTGTGTGTGTGTTTTGTTTTATAAGTAAGCAGCCAAGTTGTTACACTCAAGGAAAAACATATACTTTTGCGAAATACAAAAATCTAGAAACTTCTGTTACTTATGGTTGCCCCTTAGGCAGGAAGCAGAAGTACAGGATTAGGGGAGAATACATTTTGAAAATGTGCTTCTGTCTGTTGACATGAGACAAAATTTCACATCAGGTGAATGAAAAAGGATGAATCAAAAAAAAAAAAAAAAAACTAATAAAGCACCAAAAACAGTTTTTTAAAAAATCCAGACCTACCTGCTTTTTCTATATGGTTCAAGTAACAAATACAAATTTCAATCTTTTGGAAAGAAGATATATAATGTAAAATTAATTTTGTCATAACACAAGTCTGGTTCTAAACCTTAAGTTTTCAAAACCTAGAAGTGTGTGTGAGTGTATGTAGAAGGAAAAATAAAACTGAGCTACATATCTTACCTCAGCAGTGTGCCAATAGATACCATTTCTTCTAAAATGACAAGGTGAGAGGGGTTAAGCAGTTATACTGAAATATCTAAGATGCTTTTAAAGTAGTAGTAAAAGCAGGACACATGTTAAAAAAAGCAGGACACGTGCTAGAAAAGTATAGTTTTTAAAGAAAAAAGTAGAAAAATGAAGCAAGGGGGGAATATGTGTATGAGGGTCTGTATGTGTTATAACAATTAAAGCATTCAACAAAGCAAAACTCAGGCAAAACATACCACTATCACTATGATAATTTACCAGAATATTAAAATAACAACAATCATAGGTTAGAAAAAGAGGAGAACATCTGAGATCAACAGCACTGCCTACATGGAAGGCCCCACCACACTGTGATGTTTGTCACCCTTGTGTCTTCACTTCTTTTACTCTTTCTGATGAAAAAGCTCATCCCTAGTGAACCAATAGTCTTTTAAACATGCGTCTTGCCTTGAAAAGCTCTGTTTCATTATGCCCCCCTCCAAGTACACACCCTCCTTCTGGAGGTCTCTGCAAGCTGCTGGAGGACCACTTGTGTCACTCAGAGACTTTCATGCCTGCTTTCCTTGGACTACAAACTCCCTGAAGGACAGAAGTTACTGTACATATCTTTGTAATCTCAGCCCCTGGATGATACCTGCTGCCTTTTAAGTCTTTTGTAATCTGAGGGAGAATAAATGAGTAAATGAATGAATTCATGAATGACTCTAGTGTTTCCGATACCCATCAGGCTCCTAATCAGCTTGAAATTTTAACTGGGCAAATTCCTTAAGCACACACTCCACGCAGAGTAAGCCCCTGTTCCAAACTCTTAACATTCTTTTAATAATTTGGTGTTTTTCCTGCCCACTGAAATGGCCCTGTCAAAGTCATCAAGAATATCAGATACATGCTTTGAATCCTCGGAAAGTTTTTTTGGTGGCAAGGGTGGAGGCAGGAGGATAAAAGTATGTTCCCATGTGTGCATGTGTGTTGTCTGAATGAGTGTGCACGCACAGCAAGCTCTGTTTCTTTTGGAGGGAGACGGCAGAAAGGAGAAGTAGAGGCAGAAAGGACATTACAGGCAGAAGGGAGGGCATTTGCAAATCTGGGGAGACACAGAAGCTCAAGTATGTACATAAAAGATGCTATGCAGAGAGGACCAGCCCTCAGCTTGTAAAAAGACTAGGGTCCTATAGTAAGTAAAAGGTTCCACGGAAGAAATAAGTGCCCTCAGTCACCCCCTCTGAAGATTGGAGTGAGAATTTAATGAGGCCCCGGATATGTAAGCAGGTAGCAGAATATTCGGCCCTACGTATGTATGTACTCAAGAACTGCAAAATCACCCGAATCTTGGTTCCTAAATATAATTCTCCAACAAAAGGAACCAGAGCTCCTTGGAGAAATGACTGATTCTACAGGTGGGGAAGGAAACTACAAGATGAGCCTGGGGCATCTTGCAGTGCCAGAAAGTAAGAAAGCGCTCAAAGAACAAAAGGGTGGAATTAGATCAAAGACATGCAGGGCCAACCTGGAAGAGCTCCTGATAGCCATGCCGGAACAATTCCAGCAACAAAGACAAAAATAATGAGAGTACTGGATTATAACCCCCAAATGAAGTCTAAAACAATGAATTCATACTGATATAAATAAATGATTGAATAAAGAATAAAACAGAGGACAGGGAACAAATCTTCCTTACTGAAGAACTGTAATTAATAAATGTAGGAGGGAAATAAAAATCACCATCGGAACAGCATGGAATAACTGCCGCAGAAACGATCCACTGACAAATGCTAAATAATCAGCGTGCGTACTCTAAGGAAGAACAGGATATAGTCATCGTTCCTCCAATATGCTAATTACTGTGGTGGTTTTAAGATACGATCACAAATTCTTTGATACCCTTCCTTCTAAGAAGTGGAGCTAATTCCTCTTCCCTCAAGTGTGGCTGGACTTAATGACTTGCCTGAGCAGACAAGAGGACAGCAGGCAACACGGTGCCCCAGACTGGCTTCAGGAAAGAAAAAGGAAAGGAGGGAAAATCCAAAGAAAACCTGTCGTTTAGTTAACAATATGTATGAATGTTAATTTCTTAGCATGGGTAAATGTACCTCGGTCACATAAGATATTAAGTATTAGAACGAGCTAGGTGACATTTATAAGGGAACACTGTAATTATCTTTAAAACTCTTGTAAATCTAGTATTATGGCCAAAAAAAAAAATTTGAAATGTGGGGTGTGTGTGTGTGTGTGTGTGTGTGTGTGAGTGTACTCACACATGCTTGAGCCTCCCAGATCTTCTCCAAACATCTCACACAGAGCCAAGGAGAAGACCACCCTTGAATAAACAGACCAAAGCACCCTTCCCAAAGAGTCAAGAAGGACCGGGAAAAGAGTACATTCTGTGACCTGTTCTTTATAACTTTTCTCACTGCACCCTTTATTATACGTTTATGTATATGTACATATTTTCCTTGCCTTTTATTTTATTTAGGCACTTTCTAGAGTTCAACTGTCGCTCAGGGCATCAAACTAATTTTCTCCTGGGCAATGATTGCAGAGCTGCATGCATAACGAACCCCGTTATTGCTCTTGCTATTAAGTAGGCTGTTGGGGATGTGGACGGATGGCAGGGAGGCCACCATCCAAACGCAAGGGTCCTGCCTAATGCTGCCGGCCCTCCCTCACTCACTGCGACCGCAGGGACAAGGAGAAAAAGCACGTGTAGAAAGAGATGCAAATGATTCTGCTCCTTGATGTGGGGAAATGTCAGAGGTTTGGATTGGCTTTGAGGCTCTGACTTTTGTGATTTATTTAATGCAAAATAAAGTCATTCTTTATTGATCACTTGAATGAACCGCATATACTGAGAACCAACACCATGTCAGGTACTGTCCTGGGTATTTTATGAATGTCATCTCATTCAATCTCGTGACAATCCTAGGAAAAGGATGTGGTCATCCTCTGTTTATAAGATAGGAAACTGAGGCTAGGAGATGCTAAATGACCTGCCTATCACTTTCCACACGGTTAGCAAGTGGTGGAACCCAGATTCAAATCCAGGTATAGACTATGCTGGATTCTGTGCTCTCCTGGTGACACTACCTGGCTCCTCCGCACAGTCCAGACATCCCAGGATACACTTTCACACCTTCGTGGGGACCAGAAGCAGGAAGCTGGTTTCCTATGTTGTCAAAAGCAGCAGGTTTCCCAAATTTTAATATTCATGTGAATAACCTGAGACCCAAATAAAATGAAGATTCTGATGCAGCAGATCCAGAGTGGGTCCAGAGAGTCCTCATTTTTCACAGCTACCAGGTGATGGATCACACTCTGAGTAGCAAGCATAAGGACAAGACTGGAATCTCACTATTATGAAGTCACATCTCAGAATTAAAATAGAAATGCGGACATCGTTTGCACTTCTAAATCTGCCTTTGTCAGATATATGTATCAGACATTTCCTTTCAGTCTGTAGCTTTATCTTTTCACTGTCATTTAACAGCCCTTTTTTGAAAAGAAGTCTTTTATTTGGATAAAGTCCAATTTCTCATTTTATTTTCTCTCATGCTTAGTGTATATCATTTCCTGTCTAAGAAATCTTTGCCAAATTTAAGTGCTTGAAGATTTTCTTTATGTTTTCTTCTAGAACTTTTGTTGTTTTAGGATTATACATATCAACAATCCATTTTGAATAAATGTGTAGGTAGACAGTCAGGTAAGATCTGAATTTTTTTCCACATGGATTTTATTTCAGTGCTTTCTTGAATAACTGTCATTTTCCCATTGAATCACTTTGGTATCTGTGCCAAAATTCAATTGATCACATATAATCGGGTCTATTTCTGGGCTCTCTATTGTTCTATTGATCCATGTATCTATACTTAAACAATAACCACACTAACTTCCTAGTAAATATTTTTACCTCACAGTAAATATTGAAATCAAGCAGTATATGAAATAGCCTTCTTTTTTGTTCTTTTACAAAATTGTTTTGGCTAGTCTTTGAATGTCTACATACATTTTAAAATAAACTTGTAAATTTTTATTTATAAAGGCATGTCTGTTGCTTCTTTCTCATATATGCAAAACATAGATGGGACCTGGAGAGTCTCCGCTTGTTGAAAACCAGCCTACAAGCTGAGACTGTCTTATCACTCTTGTCTCAGTACTTGGACAATAAACATGTGTTAACTAAATTAGTGACTGTATTACTGGTCAGTGAAAAAATGAGTGAAGATTTCTTTAGTAACAGCAAATAAAATATTATCCAAAAATAAGAATCGATAAGTTAATAAACCAATAAATAAGGACCTATACTCAAAGTACTTAAAAAATTAAGAAATGAAAATGTATATATTTGAAGTGAAAAAAATGTGATTATGGTTTAGATCACAAGGAGACTAAGCTATTCAGCCTTTGAGATTCTATTTACTCTAAAATATAACCCAAAGAGAAAACAATTTTCACTTATTTGTAATTGAAATTATCAGTGGCTGCCGATGTTGGCAAGAGTCTCCTGTTACAAATACTTCACATCCAAGATTATAGTAGGTAATAAGTACATGTCCTTTCTTCTCTTCCAAATAATCTTGAGCTTATTGCTACCTGGTGGTACACACCTATTTTCTACCATTGCTAGGAACATGGTAGGCTTTAGTGAATATACATTTACAACATTCCTAACACTCCCTTAACTTCACAGAGACACTGCATATGACTTTCATTTCCCAAGTTTGTACCCTATTTCTCCCTGCTCTTTACTTTACACTCTTAGATGAAAGGGACTATCATTGCCCAGACTTTCTCGTTTTTCATCAACCATGTTTATTTTCAAATCAGATTACGGGATGAAAAATGTTTAGTAGTTACTCAAATGATCTGAAAATTATGGATCCCACCCACTGCCACTTTTATCATCTCCACACATGAAAGAATCAAAGAAATTTCTCTCTTTAGGTTCTGACCTTGAAAACACAACCCACAGTTTTTGACATCTCCCAAAGCCTTTCCTGCTGTGAACAGCCCATCAGAGTCCCCCAGACAGCTGTTAGAGCTCAGAATCAATTCACTTTGGGGTGAGGACTTGAGGGACACAGATGGGTGAATTACAGGTGTTCAGCTTAGTGGCAGACCCTACTTGGCACAGTTTAATACGGGCTCCAACCTGTTTCAGCTGCAGGGCAGCAAAGCTGTCACTCTTTGCCCCGGAGAGGCTGGTGGGTTTTGGCTGGGTGCCATATGCAACCCCAGTTACAAGGTCAATTGCATGTTTTTGGTTTTTGGAAGCTGTTACAACTTGAGCTAGTCACTGACTAGACTCAGCCTGGGTCAGGTTTCTCTCTTTAGATTTTAACCGAGACTCTAAAGTAACTATTAGTCCCATTCAGCTGCTCTATCCAAGAGCCTACTGATGCAGTTTCTACCCCATGATTATGTCACCAGTGCTCACTTGCCTCATTGCTTTTTCTTTTTCTACTTATTTACCATTTCTTGTCTTTACATTTGCATACTGCCCTTCAGTTCCTCCCTACTATCATTTCCTAACTTTTCAGGCATTCTCTTGGTGCATAATCACAAATTGATAAAAGCTCAGAAGATGAGGAACCCAGTTCTATGGAAACTTAGGACAACAGAAGTTAATCTAGAGCTGGAGGGAGAGAGGTCAGGTTCCAATGGATTGAGCTCTTTTCCAAATCAAAATCTACAAAGAAGTGGACAATGGCAATGGTAAAACAAAACGCCCCAACACCTTAGCCATTCTAGAATCTCCTTAGCATGTAGAGACTGGGTTCCAGGCAACATATTCTGAAAACCAGAACTGCCTTGCAAATGAAGAAACCATTCCTAAGGCAATGGAGAGCTGGGTCCTGGGATATAATTCATGACACCAGATTTGCGTGCATTTATGGTTTGAAATCGTGCCAGGTGTACCCTGTCCAGACCATAGCATGACCTCTGCAAATTCATATCTATCATCGAAAAGGCCATGTTTTCCGTAACTCTTTCTGATATGCTGCCAAAAACTCAAACAGCTATTCCGATTACACTTTAATTGGTACTTTATATTCAACACATAAGAAAACTCACCATAAACAAAAGCTGTTCTTTCCTGAACTCTGTGAAGTTAAAGTATCTGGATCGTGTGTTAACTATATAATATTTATGGAGTTCAGCATGTGGGTGAAGTCAGCCAAGGCCCATTTCTCCTCCTTAAGGTCTTATATACTAAGGAATGCTTTATACATATGATGATTTTTTGAAATAGCTTTGAAATCCTGATCCCTACAAAGTTCTTGCAATGGTAAAGACTAGAAGGAATAATAAATAGTCAATTCAGCTGATTTTTTTTTTATTCTTTGAGAAATCAATACTAATGTAGTTGGCATTTATGTAATCAACCTTCTTCCAAGAATCTCAAAACATATATAAACTCTGCTGGTTGGTTACTTAAAAGTAATCACTTGCCCTAAAACCATTAATCAGGTCACATATGGAACTGGTTGTAAGAGTCAAATACTAAGACTTAAAGTTTCTGCCAGTGGTTTGTGCCAATCCATCATCCCCTCCCATTCACCTACACCCATGCATGGAGGTGAGGACCATTAGCAAACTGGGAAGAAGAAAGGAATCTAAAATGTGTGTATTCAACCAAATTATTGAATATCTCCTCTGTGCTAGATTCTGTGGTGTGCATAAAGGCATGGTGACAAAAAATAAGTGAGCTTTGCTGTCTAGACACTCACAGACTCTTGTGAATAAATATAACAACAGACACATGGTGATTATGTAGAGAACACACCCTGTTCTCTAAGCCCTTTATATGCATTAACTCCTGCAGTCTTCACAGTTACTCTATGAAATGGACTAGGAAACATTTCATAGACACCTTCCACCCAGATATAAAAATGCTTATACTGAGCCTTAGTTGCTTCAAATAAATTTTAAAAATATAAATATTTTTCAGACAGACTCCAAGTCCCATTGCACCCTTTCTTGATCTTGTTTCTGACTCTCCCTCCCAGAAGGCAACTGCTCTTCTACAGTTGATGTATATTTTTCCTACTTTTTAAAATAAATATGCTGTGTATATCTACATACATATCAATAGCATACTGTACTTTTTTGTGTGTTTTAAAAAAATGTGTGCCAATGGCACAATTCTCTTGCACCTTGGTTTATCCATTAGATGTTGCATTTTTTAAATTTATGGATGTTGAGTCACACAGAAGTTGCATATTAATTATGACAGTTATGAAGTATTTTGTTGTATGAATACACACAACTTATCAATCCATTCTACTATTATTGGGCATTTACACTGTTTTCAATTATTCTCTATTACATTAATGTTTCAGTGAACACATCCTTACGTGGATTTTCCATGACACGTACGTACAAGTAAATCTGCTGACTCATAGGACAGGTGCATCTTCAGTTTTACTAGATACTGCCAAACAGCTCCCCAAAGTGGCTGAACCAATTATACTCCTGCTGCCACTATAAGAATGTACGTACGCATAAGTCCCCTACAACTTCAGTGGCACTTGTTGGTGTTAGAAATCTAATTTATGTGAGTTTGATGAATATGAAAAATATCTTATTATTAATTTAGGGTATTTCCAATTATACAAGATGTTGACTGATGAAAATATATATATATATACACATATATATAAAATTTGTTAGACAAAATTACTTTTTAATTCTTTGGAATACTTTTAGAGAACAAGGATTTTTGTTCCTTGGAAGTTTAGTTGCCACTTACAAAACAATTTGAGTAGGGTGAAATAATTCATTAATTATTAATACTTCATAGTTCATATTTTTTCTTAAGTAAATGTTAGTGTTTAAGTATTATATAATTTTCTTATACAATATCAATTTATTGCATGTCTGTGGTTATGTCATGTTTCAAATTAATTTCTAGTATCTCTTATTTGTGCAAATTCCTTATGTTTCTTTCTTGTGTCTTTTCTTCTTTTGCTTGAACAATCTTCCAGGCAGTTGTCTGTTTCATTAGTCATGCCAGACAATGAGCTTTTCTTTTTGGTACTTTCCTTCATTGTTTTTCTTATTTCCCATTTCCTTATTTTCTGATGTTTTGTTATCGGTAGCTTGGGGGAGAATTTAGTTTGCTTTTCTTTTCAACTCTTTGAGTTCAATGCTCAGATCATTAATTGGTCATATTTCTTATATTCAGAAATATGCATTAGGTTATGAATTTCCCTCTGAGTACCAATTTACCTTCCTCACACATACTTTGATGTGCCATTCTTTTATTATTATACTAGTAAGAGGAAGACTCCCAAATCATATCTGACAAGAACTTTTCCCTGGGTATTTATTAAAGTCTTTGCACAGTGCCCTACCCCATTTTCATTCCAGATACATGACAGCATTTCCAAACTATACTGGGTATATAACTTTTGGAATTTGGGGACATTTTCCATGTTACTGAATAAAATAAAAATCCCTAAGAAATCAAATGCCCTGCAATAAAGAAGGGCACCTTGTCTAATTACAAAACCTTCCTAGGTAACCAATAGACTATAACAAAATAGAGAAAGTGCACTAAAATATGTTAGCCAATAGGACATGCCTCCTAAGAAAATAGAAGTGAAATGCTTCTGTGATGTTTAAAAGTGGAAAGGATCTTATAGGTCACATAGGACTAGACTTCATTACATACAGGCAGATGTAGTCTTAGAGAGGTTGAAGGACTTTCTCAATTTCAAAAAATAATTGGCTGGAGACTCAGGACTAAACACCCCCTGTGCAGTCATTGCTTTGTTATGATAATTAATGTTTTTACCACATTTCCTCCTGCCTCCTTTCCTAAGAAATGAGGACCAACAGGTTTGTGCATTGACAGAAAATTCTTTAAAATTACTACATGGCTCCTCTATGGACAGGGATAGCGAGCCACAAAGCCCATTTATAGAGCTACAGAAAGCAGTCATGGACGTGTAAACCACTTGCTGCAGAAACATAACATACAGCAGTCTTACTGAGACAGCTCGCACTGACCCCTACAATGGCCTCTTTTACCATTTCCAGAACTTGAGTTCCTTTTACATGATTCTCATCCATTCTCCTCATTGCTGTTCTTTCTTGTTCATCAGGTTTGACCTTAAACATCACCTCAGGAGGAATTTTCTGACAGTATTATCTAAGGTGGGTCCCACATCCACTCTCCGCTATCCTCTCTCAATCTTACAAACTTTTCACTTCTTCCTCACAACACCATCATGTTGTATAATTTTATTTATTAACCCATTTTCACTTTTGTCTGACTTTCCAACTAGAATATAAATTTCATGTCTAGTTCATCACTATACTTCCAGTTATACATCACAGTTCTGGTCCTAGTAGGTACTCAGTGAATGCTAGAGGCTTGAAAGAATGCATAAATAAGAAAATGTAAAAATGTCCAATAGACCTTTAATGAGTAGACATAATCTCAATGGAGTATCTGGCAAAACACACAATGTTGTATTTATATAACATCCCTAAACTAAACTGGGGACACATAGGTGAGAGTTCTGTCATTTATCACTATGCCCCAGAGATAAAAACTTTTAAAATAATGATGGGTAATTTAATTTCCAGTAACGATGGACTAATTCATTTGGACATTTTTTTTTCCCTGAGGAAAAGTAAAATAGCTGAGTGAATCCTAAATATTATGTTTTAAAAGCATCAAGAGCAAACAAGATAGTGAGTTATCTCGAAGAGATCTGCTACAGCTGGAAAATCCAGAGATGGAGTCTAGCAGTAGAGGCTGCTTTTCCCCCACATTATATGCAGATCCAGAGCGTCAACTGACATTTTGAGCTGTTGAAGAGATAAAAAGTCCGAATGCAGATTCTATCAAGAGTCCAGATTTGGTAAAACTACCACTTTGGGCTGAAAACCTAAGGGCTGTGGCCTGGTAGTAAAGGAGACTGCTTTGCATTATTTTACTCTCCAGGAAACCTCAAGCAATAAACTGGATTAATTGGCCAAAAATAGTATGCCCTGGAGTCTGGCAAATGAAAATAAAAATCTTCAGTGAAGGAAGACAACATTAATCAAGTCTCATATTATTACTAAAAGTCAGTTTTCAAAAACAATGCCCAGCAAACAATCAGAGATAACCAGACATGTGAAGAGATGAAATATCACAAGAGAAAGAAAAATAGCAAAAACACAGCATTATAGGAAGAGACTCAGTAGAATCCAAATAATAGAATTACCAGACATTATACAACAACTCTGCTCACTATGTTCAATGAGGTAAAAAGTCAAGTTTTAAAATTTTAGCAGAGAATTAGAAACCATAAAAGTGACACCATAAATTCAAAAAAGAACCAACTATGCATTCTAAAACTGAAAAAGAAAATAACTGAATAAATAAGTTTAACAGCATGTTAGGCAGAGTTGGATTAAAAAAATCATTAAACAAGAAGACAGGTCAGAAGTCTTTGCAAAATGAGACACGAAGAGAAAAGAAAAGGTAGAAAATATAGAAGAACAGATAATACAGCAGTGATGCCCAACAGAAACAACTGCTCTGTGTCTGGGATGTCCAATACAGTAACCACTAGACACATACGGCTCCTCAGTACTTGAAATATGTCTATTGAGACTAAAGAACTGATACCTTACTTATAGCTAATTTTAGTTAAATTTAAATTTATATAGCCACTTGTGCCAGAGGCTAATGTATAGAACAGTGCTGATACACAGTGCACATATGGAAAGTGTAGCATATATGTAATAGGAGCACCAGCAGCGAAGGCGAGAGAAAAGGAAGCTGAGGCAATGTCTGATGAAATGATGGTTCAAGTTTTCAGAACTGAGGAAGAACACTAATCCAAAAATTCAAGAAATCCATAAAAATCTCAAGTAGGAATTTAAAAATTCTTCTTCTAGGCATGTCATAGTGATTCTGAAGAAAACCAAATACAAAGAGAAACATTTTTAAGAGGAGGCGGAGAAAAAAAGGAGCGATTACCTTCAAATAAATAGCATTTTGACTGAGAGTTGACCTCTCAACAGCTACGGTGGAAGCCGAAAAGAGTGAAGTGATATATTCAATGTGTTGAAAGAAAAAAACTTCCATCCTAGAACTCCATAGCCAGAAAAAATATCTTTCAAGAATGAAGGTAAAACAAAGGTATTTTAAAACTTAGAAAAACAGACATAATTTAGCACTAGCAGACACAGCCAACAGGAATTGTAAAATTATCCCAAATAGAAGGTAAGAGACAGAAGAAGAAATACAACAAAGAAGCAAATACGTGTGTAAGTTTTAAGGAAAAATACTATATAAAACACAAACAATAATTTATGGGGATTCTTTCCGTCCATCTTTCTCTCTCTTTCTACATGGTTCTCTCAACAATTAAACGCTGTACTTCACATTTTATGTTGAAACTGTTTACTGTTACCACCAGACTTTTTACTTTGTTTATCAGAGGACTTTACAGAGTGTCCAGTAAGGCTGTACAACATTAATGTTTGTTGTAAAGACAAATGGATGAACGAATAGAGCAAAGGAAGTTATTCTGTTGTTCCCTGGTAATGCGGCAAGCACATTAAAAAGCAATGAGTGTCAGAGAGAGGTGACAACTCTGAGCAGTTGAGTCTCAGAATTGTCACTTTAACCTTTCCTATCAATGACACAGACTTAATATTCTTGATTTATGATTCATACAGTAAAGTTTTCTAGAGTAAGTTCCTGATAGCCCATTCTAGCTTTTGACTTAAATTCAAGTTACCTAACTCTCTAATCTTCATTTTCTTTATCTTTGACCCATTTTGCATCATGGTTAGTGTGCATTAAATTACCTTTGGCTCCTTTTCACTGTTTCCCTGAAATGTTATCAGCCCCTTGGTGACATACTCTAAGATATTTTCTCAGATTTTATTTATTTGTATTGTTGTTTCCTTTCCAACTGTTTGGGTATTTCCTCAGGAATACATTTCAGTCTCCAGTTTGTATCCTGTTTATCTCTCTCTCCTTTTGCCCTTTCCATCTGCATTCTTAGAGGACTTCACATCCACATCTTAAGTTCAAACCATGTTGATTATGCTCTTCGCTGACTCAGATGCAGGCTTTGCCATCATATTCTTTGAAACCTTCCTTTATCTCTTCCTTCTACTTTTCCTTGTCTCATTTTGTTATACCTTTCTTTATGGATTATTTTGTACACACATTCTTATACCCAATTAAATACTTAACACATGTGTCTTAGTTTACTCATCCCTGAATGAGAGGACATTGATCAAGATCTGGTGATTGTCAACAAATGAGGTACCTAATCCCCATTTGCAGGAAAACTCTTTTGGCTACTGTGGCAGATCAATTTATTGTTCGTATCCCTACTGTCTTCCATGGGAGGAGTATACCTCCCTCCCTCACAGGGCAAGTTTATTGCACAATGTCTAGACCAATTTCTGATATCTAACCAGCATTCATATAATTGAGCACTGCTGCACTGAGCTTCTTCAACTCCAACTGGTACTCCAGGGATAAATACATGATACATTACCATTCCTACTATGTACGGCCATCATGAGTTTTCTTATCCACTTTCCTGCCAAAGCAGTGCACTTGCGCACTGTGCCACAAAATAAGCTCTCCTTTCTGAATTCTTCAGTTGTTTTCTGGAAGTTGACATCTCCAAAAGTTGTGATATGAAAATAAAAACACTCTGTTGGCCTCAAAAAGGTAGCATTCATAGAGAGCGATTCCCAAATTTTCTCCTTGATTCAGTTTTTTTCTGAGTAATTTTCTCTGTTTCCAATAGGAAACTCACGATCTACCACTTTTGGAGTTTCTCATTCCATGCCCTTCTGAATTATAGGTCTTTGAATTGCTCTTGAATTTTGGTTGTGGTGTGACATTTGCTGTTCTTCACTTGTGTTTTATGTGATGGACTGGAGAGTTAAGAACTTGCACTCAGATGTCATTTTAAATTGAAGGTGTCTAGATGTCTAAATAATAAAATATGCCTCTTAGATTATGTATTTCAGACTTTTCACTGGGTCAGTGATCCTTTTTCTCCTGTTATTGTAAACTATTGAAGGATAATTCTATTAAAAAAGTATGGATTTAAAAAAAATTTCAATTAAAGAGTGCATTTTGGAAGTTGCAGCTCTCTTGTGCCTCCAAGGCTTCAGTCCAGGTTCCCAAGGAAGCTTTTTTTTTTTAAGCATTGTATTAAAAAATTTCAAACATGCAGCAAAGTTGAAAGAATTTCACAGTGAACAGCCTTATGCCTACCACCTATATTTTACCACTAACATTTTGTTATACAGTAGCCCCCCCTTATCTACGGAGGATATGTTCCAAGGTCCGAGACTCCCAGTGGATGCCTAAACCTGTGGCTAGTACTGGACGCAGTATATACCATGTTTTCCCTATACATACGTACCTATGGTAAGTTTTTATTTATAATTTAGACACAGTAAGAGATTAACAACTACCAATAAAATAGAACAAATTTAACAATATACTGTAATAAAGTCAATGTGAATATGGTTACTCTCTCTCAAAATATCTAACTGCACAAATTTAATGCCTTTTCCGTCTTAACTAAGCACTTATAACGCATGTTCGCTGTAACTTTTACAGTTTAAGGTGCAACAGCAAAACTAGCACAAATTTCTTTTTCCTTCTTCACAATTTCACAGATGGAGAATTCATTCTTACCACAGATCTTAGCAACCTCGGTATTCTATTTTTTTCTTTCCTTATTAAATTGAGAACTTTCACCTTTTCACATAAAAGAAAGCACTTTATGTCTGGCTTCTCTTTGGCACATTCGAACTGCAAGCATGCACTCTGAAACCATTATTAAGTTAAATAAGGGTGACTTGCTACTAAGGGACTAGTGGGAGAATACCCCGGATAAAGGGAGGATTCCTGTCCTGGGTAGGATTAGCGGGATGGCATGAGATTTTAGCACCTTACTCAGAAAGGTGTGCAAATAAAAACTTATGAATTGTTTATTTATGGAATTTTCCATTTACTGTTTCCAGACTGCAGCTGCCCACAGATAACTGAGACCACGGAGAAGAGAGGACTACTGTATTTCCTTATCTATCCCTCCATCCATCAATTCATTCATCGCAGTTTAAGAAGCATTTCACAGTAAATTGTGGACACTAGCACACTTCCTCCTAAATACTTCTGCATGAATACTATTGGGCAGAGTTTGTTATTTGTTTACAATTTTTTATGTAAAATTTACATGTAATGGAACACAGAAATTTCATTAAATGCACATTTGCTAAGTTTTCCAAATGCATACAAAGAAGTACCCTCTTGCCCCTTTACAAAGGAACATTATGAGGATATACTATTCAGACTAAAGTGGAGCAGGGGCGATTTCCACAGAATGACCCCAGGGCTAACTCAGTTTCCCCACTACCTTTGACCCTTCTGTGATGGTAGGAAAGGGAATCTTTCTTCCCTGGAGTTTCTTAGATTTTGCACTTTTGGCATAGAATTTAGTGTTTGGGAGCACGGAGGGAAAAGAGCCAAATGGAGACAGAAAAAGCCATGTCATCATTAAAAATAAACAGAGACACAAATATGTCAGAGGGCAGAGGCAGGCATTTCATTGTGCAAGTGATTTACAGGGGAAGCTAATTTTAAACAAGCTTAGGCTGCCTGCCGCAATGCCTTGAAGCCAAACAAACAGTCAAAGCGCCCTTCCGACAGACAGCCGAGAGCTGCTGGTCTCCTCAAGGAGGAATCTCATTTTCGTGGTGATGTGAAAGGCAGTAAGTGGCTGTTTACTGTCTAAGGAAACCCTGGCTGAGTCATTGAAAGCAGATCCTGTTAAATGCCATGGAGTTATGAGGATCACGGTGAGGAGACAATGGCCTCAGAGTCAAACCCACAAAACAAAACGTGGACATGTTAAAAACAAACAAAGCAGGAGCCTTCCCTCTCTTTATTCCTGGTGGGAGACTTCTTTTCCTTAAAAGGGCACTTGTACAGAAGAGAGACTGGTCACCCAGGAAATTAGCACAGGGTGCTCTGGCCTTGTTATTCATGTCCAGTTTGTTCCAGGGATCAGGCAGTGACTGAGAGTCATGCCAGTGGGGAGCCAGTCATGCCACAGGGAAAGTGGAAACAGGAGAGGCAGGAGGGTAGCCTCACATATGGAGGAGGTACTGCAGGCTACACAAGTGGGCCAGTCCAGGATTAGGAGACTCTATTTATAGATTGGAGGCCTTGGGCAATTAGTTTTCTCTGCCTTCAGGTCTGAGGCTTTTCCAAATGTCAGCATTGAAAAATGTGTAGTTCAAGAGTCTAATCCTATGGAAAGTCCTAAGTAAGCAGAGGTAGAGGTGTGTGTGTGGAAGGGGGAGGCGGAGGGAGATCGGTGTCAGCAGTAATTTCAGTGAATGAAAATTTAATATGGACCCTCAATATATATGGTTCAAAAGCCAACTGAAAGGTAAAAGAAGGTTGAGGTGGTAGATTAAAGAGAGAATTTCTTTGGGAAAATGTAGGGGAGTGTTTTCCCTCCTGCATTCCAAGAAGGGGGAGGGGATGTGGCCCTCTTGCCTCAAGTCTAGTGAGAGGTTGGAAAGACCCAATTAGGGAACTAGATTGTTTTCCTTGGATACAGTGAACAGGGTCGATATTCCAAAGGGTTTCAACAACCAATGAGGCATGCACACTGACAAATGAGAACTGATATCAGCCATGCAATTGGGGTCCGCTCCTACAGGGTTCTGTTTTACCAAGCATTGACCCTTAGGTTCCTGAATGGGGGCTGGGAAGGCCAGGGCATTGGCAAGAGGGTGTTGGGGGTGCTCAGAGCAAAAGCTATTTACCAGTTGTTATGGGAGTGCTTCAATACATGCACAGCCAGTACGCCCAACTAGTGCACACCCGCTGACTAGCAGACCCGACCCGCAGATGAGGAGGGGCTGTGGTGAGGCAGCAGGTGCAGTGCTGTGGGCACTGGAAAAAGTGCATGGCTCCCACAGAGGAGATGCCGCTGTGTGTGTAGGAGAAAGAGGACTGGCCTTTATCACCATAAAGGGACTTTGCCCAAGCGAGGCAGGACAACAGCAAAGAGAATATATTGGGGAGGGGGAACTCAAAAAAACAATGATATTTTTGTGCTATCAATGCTTTTGGCAGTCTGTGTCTATGGGGGATGACCCCTTCTTAGATTACTGTATTAAAGTGCATAAATTAAATTCACAGAATTGTGCAGAAAACCAATTATATCTAAGCAACATCATCAAAATATTTTAAAATTCTTAACACAGTAAACAACCAGATCTAGATTCAGTTGTAACAACTACCATGATTTTTTTTAGTAATTTTGAAAGTGATAAGCATAAACAACATTTTGAAATATCTTCACAATCGCAATGTGACATGAAGTGCTCTATGATTTCACTGGCGACAAAGTCACACATACTGCTAATAAAACCATGCTTGAAATAGAAGGAAATGCTAAATTTCCATTAGAATTTGCACACTTATAATTGATAGACATGACAAATTTTGGTTAGAGATCAGTGAAAATACGTACATATGTATTTACACAGATAAATACTTTTTATTCCATCCAAGCTGAGGGAGCCCAGAGCAAAGAAATAAGAAGTCCCTCTTCCCCTGCAGTGGATTTCCAAAACTGCTGCAGGATCAAGGTGAGAGGCTTAACTTTGAGTGCAGTTCAGAGATTCGATGATAACACTGAGCTGGGCTTATTCATTTCTGAACAGAGGCTGTGTTATGTGGCTCAAGTGTCTGGAGTTCCGTTTCTTTTCTCAGAGGGAACGGGGAAGCTGTGTGGTGTGCCTGGAGTTCATACAGTCTTGGGGGAAGTTCTGACCCCACAGGACAGGTTTGAAAGGGCAATTGTGGGGGAAAATGAAGCTGCTTTGTGATGACACCCTTTGAGTCTGGATAGTTCAATACACACCCACACATATGCACCTTAGATGGTTTTTAAAGTTTCTCTGCCTGAAAAATAATATGCTATGGTCGATGGAACTAAACTTCCTGTGTAACAACTCCAGCAGACCACTTACTGTATCACCTTGAGTGAGTTCCTTAACCAGTTTGTGCCCCAGTTTCCTCATCTTTAGAACGGGGCTAATGTTATATGTGTCTGGCATATATAGCATGTAAGGATGAAAAAAGGATATACACAAAATGTTTAGAATAGTGTGGCACTACACAAATATTAGCTTTTGATGTTGTTATTATTAAGTGACTTACTCATCCCCTCGCGCCGCTCTCAGCTGCCTCTAAGGAACATCCATTGAACCCTAAAAAATAAAAGTTGGAAACCATAGTTTCAGAATATTTGTATCTGCCTCCTAGATTGGGTATTTGGGCTAATTCTACACTTCATGCTCCAGGGAAAGAAATGGCTCAAGCCATCTGGGTAATTAGTGTTCTCGGTACTTCCCAAGGGTCAGTACATGACCAACCTCTCGCAGGCAGCCACCCCGGATCAGATCACAGCCTGGGCAATCCTCTGGTTGCCTCATCTCAGATAAAAATTTTCATGAACCCTCTGTAGTGTAAGATGAAACCTCTGAAAGCTGTTTCTTTGGAAAGTAGTCGTTAAACACCACAGGTAGCTAAGGGCCTTTCCAGTTGCTAAGGGAGGTGTTATATTTAAATTTCAGTAACAACAAACAAAACAGCTGGTGAATACACCACACCTGATGTGTGTAAATGTTTCTGGCAGTTGTGGTGGAACTGAAAGATTATTGGGCTGAGGTCAAGCCATCCTGAACTTAAAATACCACTTATCACTCAGCAGTTGCCTGAGATTCAATCCATTTCTTAAGGTCTCTGAAAGTCAGTTTCTTTTTAAATATAGCGAGGATAACCGATATCGTCTGGGTCTGGTTGTTCTGAGAATCACATGAGATAAGGCTTAGGTGTTCAATTCGTGTTGATACATTCTCTTCACAGGAGAGGAATGCTATTCAGACGTCAGCTGCAGATCTCGGTTCCACAGGAGATGAAGTTAAACATGGCTCTATCTCCTTCCTACCTTACAAATTCACTAGACCTGTAAGTCCTAACACTCGTTAGCATTTGTGTGCGTGTGTGAATTCCACCTGAGGGGACAGAAATGGAGCGTTTCATTCCCACGGCTGACTCAGCATCCTAGCCTCTGACCTCCAAGCATGCTATCTTTATATCACATCACTTTACCCAACAGGAATGCTCAACCGCGCGCTACTTTTCACAAACAACCACAAAAGAACCTCAACCTACCTATGCGTTGCGTTGTGTTACATGACATCACTTTAAAAATGTCTGAATTAAGATAGACAAAGCTCACTTCCTGGCAGCAAACTAACTCACCATTCTTTTACTTATTTTTTCCGGGGCGGGGGGGGGGGGGGAAATTAGGTTTATTTATCTATTTATTTTTAACAAAGGTACTGGGGATTGAACCCAGGAACTCTTGCATGTTAAGTAAAGCACTCTACCACTGAGCGATACCCTCCTGCAAATTCACGTTTCTTAATTATCGTTTAGCCACCCAGTCACCACGGAATGTCCAGGCCCTCCCACTTACAATCACATATGCTCTCCATTTCGCTGCACTTCTTCCTCTTCTCGTCCCTTCTCCGTTTTCTTCGCTCCATTTGTTCTTGAAACTCACTCTCAGTAGTAGAAATAACATCACATCACCCCATCGAGACTGGTGTCAGAAGCCCGGCCGATAACAAACTCCGACTATGCTCGTCTTGGGCGTCCTTCCGCTTCCCGCGGGTTCCGCCTCCCGCGGGTTCCGCCTCCCGCGGGTTCCGCCAAGAAGTACGCAATCAGTGGTTGGTTGAATCGGCCCATTCGGAACCTCGGGTATGAAGAGCCAACTGTGTTTTCCCCTTGCTTTTGCAGAGCAGCTTCCCACAGCCTTTTATGTCCTGATGACCTGGCTGATACTCTTGCTTGCGGATGTATGATTAGCTATGGGCAAGTAATAAACTCCAAAATTCAGTGACTTAGAAGTAAACACTGTTTGTCACTAGTCTATTTATCAGCTAGGTGGTTCTATTGATCTAGGCTACTCTCTGCTGATCTTGTCTGGCTTTGCTAGTGCATTTGCAGTCAGCTGGTTGGTTAACTAGGGGTTGCTTGATCTAGAATGGTCTCAATTGCATGGATGACTAGCAACTATGGAAATGAAATTGCTTGAGCCATTGATCTGACATCACCTGGAATGCTAGCCTGAGTTGATTCACGTGGTAGAGCAGGATTTCTAGAGAGTGAGAGCAAATGAGCAAAGCTTCTTGAGGCCTAACCTCAGGACTGGTAGTAGAGTGTCACTTCCACCACATCCTATTGGCCAAATCAAATCACATGATCAGTCCAGATTTAATAGTGGACGAATAGACACTGCCTCTTAATGGGAGAAGATGCAAGGCCCCTTTACAAGGGAAGTGGATACAGGGAGGGGAAACATTTATATTATATTTGAAGTCTATCTACCATACTTTGTCTCATCCACTCCAAGCTGACTCTTGAAGATAGTTTCACAAGGACAACTACTCTCCTGGGAGAAGTTATGGTGCTACCTGTTAATATAATATATATTTTTTTCACCACATGAGAGTAAAATGACTCCGCTTCTGTTGAGAAAGCAATTTTTCAGATCACTTTGCTTGTTATCTTGGGTCCTGTTTCCAGACAAAGGAAAGTTGAGACTTGAGACCTCCTTCTTCCCAGACCTTGAGAAGTTTGACCCTGAGGTAGGGCAGAACTGAGAAAAGTACATCAAGACTTTAAGAATAATGATTCTGTGGAACAAGGAATACTATAGGATGACCCATGAGGCACAAAACAATTGTTTATGGATTTGATGGATGACATAACAATACTTGTAAAATTGTGAAGAACCACTGAAATACTGTCTTCTTCCTCTTCTTTGCCTCCTTGCTTGAAGCTTAACATGAAAGTAGGTGTTAGACACTCACAGCCAATAAGGTTCCAGTTGGGACATCAGGGTCTATTGCTTTACATTTTTGCTGCTAATATTACATATGATCTGTTTAATAATTGAATTCAAATATTTTATAAAGGAAAGTTATTTGATGTATGGTTATAAATTAGTAACACGAGTTTCATAAGCCATAATAAATAGTCTTAATGAATTTTATTAAAAGTATTGAAAAACTTTTGCTAAGACAAAGATACACACCCTTGGCCTAAGAAATAATTTAAAGTGGATGTAAGCAAATTGGCCCTCTTGTAGATAAAAAATAGCAAACTTATGGAGAAATAATTTGGCTATAAACTATTCAGCTAAAAACTGGCACAGTAATTCAAGTTCTGATTTTATATATAGGAAGTATATCTAAATATGTAAATAAGCTATATGCACACAGATACTATACCCTGAGAAATAAATTCATTAGTATGAAAAAGTGTATCATGACATACAACCTAAATTACACTTTGTGATCATTTTAATGTATAACTTTTATTAGAATAAATTACCCAGAATTAAGGATGTACCATGAATTTCGAGACATCTATTCATGCCTGCAACCTACCTAACATTTTTCCATGGTAAAAAATGGTTTCCCCAAATAAATAAAGAAATAAATCTAGTCATACATCATTTGTCTGTCTTATTTCTTTCTATCATTCATTAATTTATCTGTTCACTCACTCATTGAATTCTCATTGACCCTTACTAGGTGCTGAGCATTGTATTTTGTACGCACACACACACACACATACATATATATGAATACATATTTATATGTAAATGCCTTAATTATTTAAATAACTGAAATGTAGGTATTATTTCTCCATATTAGAGATTTAAAAAAGTAAAGGCTTAGAAAGTTTAAATAACTTTCCTTACCTAGTAACTAACCTAACCAGGATGCTAATTTAGATTATTGCTGACTTCACAACCTGAGTTTTAACCATAAGTTCATGGAAAATGAGCTCAGGTTTACATTATGTACCTATGTACTGTGTCACATGAAATGCATTATATGTAGAATCAAGAGAATGCCTCAATAACCATGAACTTTTTCTAGTATTCAGGTGTGATCATACAGTATAGCTGAAAAAGCATACACTGCTTGGTGCAAGCAGTCAAGTGTGTAGCAAAAGTTCTTTTAAATGTATGGTTCAGTGTGAATATCTTGGCCTGAGCTTCATTGTCCATTAAAAAATAACCTTCAGTGATCTATTTCCCAGCTCAGTTTATGTGCCAGTTTAAGAATCACTAACCAGTTCATGACTCTTAGTAGATACTCAATACATACTTGCTCAATACAAGAAAATCAATGAAAGGTTTCATTCGCTTACATTTTGTTAGGTACCAATATCTACCTAATTTTTGTGTGATTCTGGTTCCCGTACCTAATATCTACCCATTCAAAATCATTAGTGTTATCACTTCTGACTTGCATTTTATTGCTATTATAGTAGCATACCTTGAAGTTTAAAGTCAGTTCAGTAAATTTCCCAGAAGACTTCACATATTTCCATATTAATTTATTATTTGATTATTCTTTCTAACTCAGTTTTCATTGTTATTCCTTTTAGTTCTGTTTAGTAATGCTGCATTTGATGTTAAAATAACCTCCCTGGTATTCATCCCTTGGACAGACATTATTTGGTCAGGTAATGAGGAAATTTTGTATTTAGGCTCCCAAACATCTGCACATTAGCAGATCAAGTTCTGGGGCATAAATTATATGCCTAATCAAAAATGTATATTTCTCAAGAAGAGACCCAAACTCCTTGATACTTCAGAAGATGAAGTGGCTGGAGCCCATGGGAAGCCAGACAACCCTGAAGCTCATGCCATCCTTTTAGAGATGGTTTTGATGTCTATAACTGAAGTGAATTCCCATCTCTCTTCTCTTATTTTTTTCTTCAAACATAGACACTAAGGATAGTTCTCCCCTGTCTGCTTTCGGTGCAATTCATCAATATCTCTGATGCAGTGCTTGTTATTCTGATTATTTATTTGCATGTTGAGGGTAGAGAGCATGTTTTCTCTCCATCAATATCTCTTAATCCTAGCACATGACCAGGCACCCAGTTTATAAGAAAAAAAATTTAATTAAAAAAGAAACAAAAATGGAAGTCACACAAAATATCCCGTTTGATTCCACTGGCCATGATTTGATTTCACGTTCATCTCTGAACCAATTACAGTGATAACGGCAACACCAAAAATTAATGCAATTGATTTAAGCCAGTCTAGACCCATATCTACAGTTGAGGATGGGGTCCATCCCTACCTAATTACAAAAGTGAGAATGGAAAAGAGGTTAATTTCCCAAAGTAAAATCAAGATGCTACAGGTAGTTGGAGAGAAAGAAATGCTGTAGAGGCAAATAGCAGATATTTACTAGAAAAGGTTACAAGGGAAGCATGACGCTAATGGACCTACTCAGATAGGCAAACACCTAAGGGTATCTGAGTTTGTTACCATTTGAAATCAGCATGCCCCAAACTGCTATAATCTGAAATTCTCTCATGTTTTGTAAAACTTAGTTTTATGTCGGTAGGTATTCCCCACAAATTACAGTTCCTACACAAGTTTTACATCAGTTATTATTTTGCAAAAAATCATGATTACCTACCTTGTCTCTGGTCTGCACTTAGCCTGGTGCTCCGACATCTGACTGCAGCTCTTTGCTGGTGAGTGTGCGTCCCCGTTCTGCATGATAGTCAGGCTGGTTGTTACTTTTCTCTACTGGACCGGTTCTGGCCCTTTGTCCTCTTGCCTGACCATCCCCCAAGCACCAATATCCTACTGTTAAGGATTCATCAAGACCCTGGAGTGCTGTCCCAAATCCATCTCTAACCGCCTGTGACTCAGTTCCTTCATTCATAGTGTGAAATAATAATGTATTCTCCACCAACCTCATTAGAATATCATCAGGTACAGAAATAGTATTTGAGATTTGTCAATAGCACCAAGTTAAACCGATCCGTGTGAAATTTAAATATTAAGGGCTCTTTAAATGCAAATATAGATATTTATAATATAATAACGTACTATATCCCTGGAGACTGAGGTAGGTATTAAAATAAAAGAGCATTGAAAATAGCAGTGTTACTATTAGCAATAGCACAATAAAAAAGTGGTCTAAGAAGTGAACAACCTGACAGCGTGATGGGAAATTTCCTCGGAAGAAGAAAAACTGGGGGAGGTTTAAAATGCAATCTTTCAGCTCAAGGTGAAGGATGAATATTTTGAGGCTGTATATAAACACAAGGTGGGGATAGCATTGGGTGGTTAGACTAGAGATTTTGTCAGTGAGGACTCCTAATGCACTTTGAAGAAGGATGTGTGGAGGCCATGCTTTCAGTCTTTGGATTTGATTCTTTGGGCACGAAGCCTCGGTAAACATACACTTCATGGGAACCTAGGAGGATCATTTGCCCTTTGGAATGAAGCTTTGATGGACAAAGTCTAGTTTCTCAGGGTAAGATGTGGTTTTGAACATCCTGGGAAAATACACCTACACCTGATTCATCGGAGGAGCTCTGGCCAGGATAGGGTTTCAGCTTGGCTCAACTTGGCAGTCCAGATGTTCCCTCAGAACACGGCATGTCCCCCTGGCTCTAGAGGAGTCACTCTGCTGCACAATCCAAACAAAACCTTCTTTGTGAAATGGGAAGGGAGAGTCAAATTGCGCTCCCAGCCCAGCTGCCAATCCCTCCCATTTTGGGACCCTTTCCTACTCTCCCCAGGGCTCCATCAAAAGTTTAGCAGAAACATTTGCCTCCAGGCATTGACTGTGTCCGAAGCCTGACAGCTTGTTTTCATACATATATTTTGTTACATTTAAGTACGGGTACTGTTTTAGGGGAGAAATAAAGAAATAAGATGAAAAGTCTGTTCTTTGGCCTTACTGTGTATTTCTTTCTGCAATTTTTTTTTCAGTCATAGCCAAGGCACAACCGTCAGGTCACCTTATTCCAAAGAATGGCTTATTTGAGGAGTTGTCCAAAGAGAAGTTAGACTACAGGTGTGGTGAGTGAGTTTCGTGCCCAGAAGAAAGAAGTTCTTCCTCCAAGTAGGGCTTTTCCTTAGACCCTGACTCAAGTGTCAGAAGGAATATTTGACCCCATCTCCAGTGTTTTCACCTTTTCCTGATGGTTGATTAAACTAGAGAGAAACTAACAGGAACTGGGCCATAGTAATAAGCTACAAAGTCAGAGTAAGAAAGGTGGCGATATCTGTACTTCTCTCTTTGGTTTCTAATCCTTGGATCTCTCAGACCTCTGTAGTTTATCAGTTAGATATTGCAGTATAACGCTCAGAAACTCGGTGGCTTAAAACAATAGCATTTATGATCATTCACCAGTCTATGGGTCAACCAGGTGGCCCTTTTAATTTCATCTCAGCTCACTGATACATCAGTGATCAGCTGCAGGTTAAGTAGGCAAACCTCTGCTTATCTTGGCTGGACCATTATCCATGTTTGGGAGTTCGACTGGCTGAGGTTGATCTAGAAGGACCTTGGATGGGACAACTGGGCTCTTCTCCTTAAGCCTTATCATCCTCCAGACACATAGCTCAGATTTCTTCATAAAGCAGTAGCATTTTTGAGAGAACATGAAAGAAGAGTGTAAGGCTTTTTGAGGCTGAGGCTCAGAGCTGGCATACTGTCACTTCCAACGTATTCTGCAGGTCAAAGATTAACAAATGACCAAGCCCAGAGTCTTGTGGGAGAACACATCTTAAGGGCATGGATACAGGGGGCGTGAACAACTGTGACCACAATTCTGCCTGACCTGGGGAAGTTGAATGTGACTCTACTTTAGAAGAGTCCTGTTTCCTGCTTTCCACCTGTCATAGACTGATGTTTGCATATCCCCCAAATTCATCTATAGAAACCCTATCCCTCAGCATGATGGATTAAGAGGTGGGGCCTTTCAGAGGTAGTTAGAATTTGCTGGGATCATGAAGGCAGAGCCCTCATGAATGGGATTAATGTCCTTATTAGGGTCATGAGATGCTTTCCCTCTCTGCTCTCCATCATGTGAGAATACGAGATGTTGGCAGCATACAACCCAGAAAAAGAGCCTCACCAGAACTCAACCACACTGACATCCTGATCTCAGATTTCCAATGTCCAGAACTGTGAGAAGTAAATGTCTGTTGTTAAGGAAACACTCAGTCTGTGGTGTTTTGTGACCGCAGCCCAAACGGGCTAAGACACTGTCCTAGGACTGAGGAGATAAGTGCGAACTGGAGAGAAAGAGGGGAAGCCCAGCTTTCCTAGCCCATAATACATTTTGGTCCACATTTGGCCTTTTGTCCATTGATTAATTGATTGGAATCCATTAACAGAAGTGAGTGATTAGGCTCTCTCTAACCTCCAAAACTTAGAAAGAAGAATGAGCAAAAATCCTCCAAGGGGATCAATGGGTTCTCCATGCTCACTGGTACCACTCTTTCCCCTGGATGGTTGCCAAAGACCCCTGGCCAGCCCCCTGCCTCCAGTTCTTGTCTTCTTTGTTCTTATGATTGCCACCCCCAGCCCCCTGGGATTTTATTATCCTATTATAATCCTCATTCCCTATCAATATGATCTGTTTACTAATAAAACTCCCCTATGAGACCACACTTCTATGTAAGCAGAGACTAAATCCTTTAGTTTACCAACTAGAATACTTCTGCTCCTTATAATACATACTCAATAAAAATTGGGCAAATCTCAAATGAATGAACACAAGGATGAATGAGTGATTAATTACAGATGCTGTTGAGTTTGCTCATTTAACCTCCCTCCAGTGGGATTGGAAACCAGATACATGCAAGGTAAGCAGGATTTCCAATGTTAAGGAATCAAGATTACAGCAACCGTCCTCCCTGGCATGCCTCTAAATCAAAAACCAAACAAATCAAGGTGCTTAGAGATCCTGTATGGTTACTGTGGTGATGTTTTCTTAATAAACAATCCACGCCTATGACCTCATAGGCCTGAATACTATAAAGAGGGCCATATTCTAGAATATTTGAGATCAAGGATGGCTCATAAACATTTTATTTAAAGTCAAATGCTACTTCCCTATGGGGAAACATAACTCCATAGATTAGAAGAGATTTGTCACTCCTACCAGAGTCAGCCAGGTTTTTCAAATTCCATCTAACCGCTCCTCTGCCCTCTCTGTGGCCTTCTCCCAGCAGGGTGTCTCCCAGGACTTCAGTGCCTAAATTCTCAGCATCCCTTCATTTCATCCTGAAAGAAGAAGACCATCATGGTCTTTCTAGATCATTCACAAAAGTCTGTATTCAGCAATGGGTTCAGACACGTGATGTCTTTTGTTATAGAGAATTCACCTCATTGCTTTCCTGGCTTAAGTGAATTCTATAGACAGTGTGGAAGCTAGGAAGAAATCTGGCTAGAGTTTAGGAGGAGAACCGATGCCAGGTCAGCTCCCATTGCTGTCAGCACTGCAGTCTGCAGCCGGTCCATCCGAGCCAGGTGATGTGGGGCAGAGGTGCAAAAGCAGCCATGCTCAACCTCAGTAAATCAAGGGAAATTTTAAATCTGCAATTCCTGAGCCCTGGTTCCAGAAATCCGTGGGGTAGGCCTAGAACCGAGCCAATAATTAGCACTTAACCAGCTACCCAGGCATTTCTGATGCTCTGACCCTATGCTGAAAAATACTTGATTAATTAATAAACACTTAATTAACCAGACTATTACCTAATCACTTGTTTTTTTAAAAAATCTTTTAATGCACAATGTTATTTCCATGTAAATTTGATGGAAATAAACAATCAGGGGGAAAAGGTATCTTCCACAGGCTTTGTATTTTAGCCCTGATGTCGTCCATCTCTAAATTTTCATTCATTTAGAAAATGGACAACCTAAAAAATGTGGGACATTTGACATCCTTGATACGTTTTCCTTATCTTTTTATTCAAAATAAGATGTGATGGCTTTATTCAAGACCTTTCTAAGTCTGTGATAAACATATTTAACATTTCCTGAAAATACAGCATAATTTCTCATACGCTTATGGCCAGAGAATCAAAGAAGAGTTGTATAAGTGTTTGCTCTATTGCTACAACTGTGCTTGTGTGGGCTGCATTGGCGGAAGTGTGGAGTCTGGGCTGGACCCATAGGCTACGTTCATGAACAAGTGAGACACGTTCATGAACAAGAATTCATGAACACACATTCATTCATGAACAAGACTATGTTAGCATGGCCTTCACAACAGCAGAAATGCAATTCTGCAAAGATGGCTCTATGTGCTCCTGATTTTCTATCTTTCTTCCCTCCCCTATCCCCCCACTCCCGTTATAGACCAGCTCCAGGCCAGGCCTCGGGCAGCTCCACGGGGGCTGTGCAAATCATCAACTCAGCCAAGCCCCACTGGTGACAAATCTCAGTGAAATGATGTGGGAACCACAACTGAACACAATTGTGTGGGTCAGGATGGGATGAGGGGGTGGGTAGGGGTCTTTTCTTTTTCAAGTCAAAAGTATTCCCATCTCTCCACTCCGTTTTTCCTAGAGTAACGCTGGACACTCAGCTTATGCAACTGGGAAGGTGGAGTGGATTCTGCTCTGACATCTGTAAGGCCTCAGGGAGCCTGCCTGCTGGGAACAGGAAGGGGAGCCTTCCCATACGTGGATTTGTCTGCTTTATTTATTCACGTCTGTGTCTATGTTGTTTTTCTGTTTGGTTTAAGAGCTCCTTGTGTGGATCCTTGACTATCCAGGCTTCACCCCAAGTGGCTTCTGCTACATTAGGTCCTAGCGGGTAGGAATCCAGAAGTCTCCATCCTGTCTTTTTGGAATAAGATCAATTCTGGAAAGAGGCATTCCCTTCTCTGCCTAGTGGAAATCTCACTATGTTTTTGCTCACACTTTGTGGTATCCAAGACTGCTAATGCCTCTGTGCAAAGACAGAGGAGAGCCATCACAAAGGGCTTTCTAGTCCTTACAGGTTCCTCTAAATGTTAGAATCCACTTAATTTGCTATCAGGTAGGTTTTCTCTCTATTGTAACTCACTGTTTAGACTGCAATGAAGTGGCTATGGCTGGCTGGTTAAAAGGTATAGAAACTTGCAGGACTGGTAGAGAAAGATGAGAAAAGAATGCTCAGCACAGTGGCTTCATGACAGGGGAAGACAGAACAATAAAAAATATATATATATCATGGAGTGAAAAGGGTGCGAGTGGGTTGGAGTCACTCACCGTGTGTTCCTGGGCAACGTAGCCTTGGGGAAACCCAGATCCTGCTCAGAGCCCGGGCCCCTGGTGCTGATAGGGTTAATGCTGTTCTGCTCTGATGGGAGGGGAGGGAGGCAGCTGGCGGGTGCTGGGCTTGGCACAGGGCATCAGGCCTGACTGCGCCCTCCTCTGGGTCTGCTGGATCCTCGCGTTGCTGAGCAGCTGTTGTGCTCCGGCTGCCAGAACAACCTTTGGAAACCCAGTCCCAGAACTAGCAGGGGCTTCTGTTCAGGCCTATGAAAAGTGAGTTAAAGAAGACTTTGCCATTGCACCTTCCAGAGAGATGCGAGAGCCGTAGTTCTCAAAGAGCCTCAGTCCCAGGCCCCCAGACTCCTTTGTGATGGTGCAGCACTGGGGCTGCTGATGCCAAAAGGAAAAGTGAGGGGGTTGGGGGTGCTTTCCAGGCTCCTATTCATATTGCCTGTCTTGCGGTCAACTCAGAATAGAATGGGTTTGCAGAAGCAGGAAACATTCAGCAAGAAAGCTCCTAGGCAGGTCCTGACCCAGAGGAGTGGTTTGAGAGTGACCAATAGGACTCTCTGGACTTCCCTTCCAGGCAGCGATTTAGGTCGGATCCACCACCGTTTTGTGCCTGAGCCAACAGAGTAGGTATGAGGATGAACTCCAAGCCAGGCCACTTAATCTGAACGTTGGCTCTGCCATTTCCAACTGTGTGACCCTTGGAAAGTTAGTCAAGAAATTGCACACCAGATCTGCTTCTCTACACACGACACGGGGGTAAAAATCACATCTATCTCAAAGGAGGTTTATTGGTTGGATGAATTAAGGTCTGTAACAGGCGTAGACTGGGGCAGTCTATAAATGCTTATTAAAATAAAGTAAAAATCGTCTTGTCTTCAGGGGCAGTAAAGATCAGTCCCTCTGTGGAGAACAGAAGAGACGGAGTTTGCACCTCTGGGGCTGATGGAACTTTCCGAACGGACCGGAAGAAGGCTTGGCATGGTGAGAAGATAGCCACAGCGGTGCACAGCTGGAGCCCATTGGTAAGAGCCAGTTGCGCACCCTACCTTCCTAATTCCATGTTGAGTGACATCACCTTGGTGACTTGAAATCAGTCATGGTGGGAGTACTTATGCCACAGAAGTTGACAAATGCTACACTTATGGGTTTGTTTTTGTTTTGTTTTAAAAGATTAGTTGCTAAGCATTTACCAACACACCACTGTCTTTGTAGCACATATTTCTAAAGACCTAGGCAGTTGTGGATTATCTGTCTCCCAGTGGATTTTAGTTCTGTCTGGCTCAGGTCCACTGCAAGCATCCCAAGGATGAGAAAAAGAACTCTAAGCACATACTGGAATGAAAGGTAATAGTTCTTGAGCACCTATCATAGAGCAGGCAGTGTGCAAACACTTTGTATGCATTAGATCATTTAATGATGACGACGACCTTAGTAGCAGTGCCATTTTATAAGTGAAGAGACTTAGACCCCAACTGGGGACATAACTGAAGGGAGTGGCAGCATGTACTACATGGAAGAGTGGCCCCTTTATATGAATAAATGGGTCAGCAAATGTAAATTCATTACCCACTCAAAATTTCATTATCCTACGGCATCCAAGGAATCCATATTGAACACATTCCTTTGTGGCTTATAATGGAATTAAAATTAACTTCTAAGGAAATACTTGGTGTTTCTAAGGTCTATTTTAACTCAGTGAAGAGTTGTTGTTAATGTAAGTTATTCATCCAAAACAAATATATTAGACGCCTTCCACGCAAAGGAAACTGTCTTGGGAAAAGATTAATAAAGTGAAGCATATGACTTGATTCCTGGTCTTAAGGAAGCTTAAGGAGCTGGAAGACTTCTCAGTGTGAAGCTGCTTTAAAGATGATTCCTATCCCAAGGCAGATCTCTGGGAAATCTTTTAGTAGGGGAGTTCCCTGGGAGCCAGGGTGAGTAAAGAAACTCTCCAAGATTCAGGCCCTCAGCTCCATGGCAGTTATCACCATTGTACCATTGCCTCCCAGCTTTGTTGTGAGGATCAAATGAGACGGTACATTGATGAACTTTGTTCAGTTCCAGGCAAATAGTAAGAACCTCATACATCATCAATATTAACTGATATTCTAATGAAGGTTCAATAGGATAAGAAGTCTGCAGAGGCTTCCTGTATCAGAGCAAAGACAGAAAGACACTAGACCACAGCGAGGCGGAAATAATTTGTATCAGCCCTTCACAGCTTTGGAACCTTTATAACCAAGGAGGAAAAAGAGCATAATGCTTCAGAGTAAAATAAGCTTAAATTCTGGCTCTGCTGCTTACCTGTGTGCCCTTACAGATGGGGACCTTGACTCTTCTCATAACAGCAGCCAGAGTAGTTTTTTCAAGTAGTTTAGAAATCGCATGTGTCGTCAGAACTCTCTGATAAGTCAACATTTCACTCAAAATAAGTAAGTCCTTATGGCAGCCTTCAAGGCCCTGAGATCTGGCCCTACTGCTCCACTGGCCTCCTTCCCGGTCTTTCCATCAGCCTTTCTGTTCCATCCACCAGGGCCTGTGTGCTGTTATCCTTCCCCAAAGCCTTCACATTCGCTGTTCCCTCTGCCTGGTTGTCAACTTTTATGCCAACTTTACAGCACATCCCCCATCATTTGTTCACTCCGCGGGTCAATTCTGAATTCCAGGAGAGAGCACGTGGCTGATCTTGGTGGACCAGTTGTTTATCACTGTCTCATTGGGTAGGGCCATTGGTATATAGGTTTCCATTGGGCTGTTGGAGAATAAGTCACTGAATCTGGAAGTGTGGAAGGCAGTGACTGTCCCGGCTACCACGATGGCAGTATAGCACAGCCCTCAAGAGCCCAGATGAGGGTCACATTTGGGCTCTGCCACAGACCTCAGACAGGACACTTACCTATTGGTGCTTTGATTCCCTCATTTGTAAAACTGGGTAATGATCATTGTAGAAACCAGAACCTCACAGGGTAGTAGTGAAATTAAATGAGCTGATGTTTCATTGAGTGACTTAGAATATAGACGGATGGATGGATGTGATCTCCAGAAGCTCCATCTAGGAAGCAAATGAATATACCCAAAGCAGCTGGGCACAGAGAGCAGGCAGTCAGCAGATATAAGCATATATTCAATGTATACCTTCTGTCCCTCTGCACTCTCTTCATTGTCACCTCTAAAGAGTTTACACCCGAGTTTGTGTCTGGAGAATCCAGGGAGTAAGTTGCCTGCTCCCTGCTGCTCTGAGCAATTAGTATGTCCCCCAATACCCTCCACTTTTATGGGAAAAATCAGGCTTCTGAGTTGAACTGTGTGCGTTTCTTGGGAACTGCCTGCCGGAATACCTCCACTGTCAATATCCCTCACAGATTAAGTAAGTTTTTTCCTTCTCCTCAGTCAGCTCAGACCCATTATCTTTGAATCACTGCTCTATATCCTAGACCTGTGCCTCTTTTCCTGGCCTAAATGTAATCTCTGCCCCTGAAAACCATCAATTGCTCCAACAATGCCAGCTCTGCCAGCTGTTCCTGGAATGGTGGTTTCCCCAGGCCCCTGAACTTCACTGTCCAAGAGTTCTAACCCTGGAAGGAATCAGGGCAGGTCAGAAACCATGGGTCCCTCTATCCATCCATCCATCTTACCTTTTAGCAGATGGCAGTCAGCCCTGAGGGTCTTCCTGCTGGCAGAGTCATGTCTGTGACATAGCCACCAACTCTTGAGATAAGTTTCACGGCAGCCTCTGTATTCAACAGGTGGGTGTGGCATCCTCCACTGCTTAGCTGACAGAGGTCAAGCCTGGCTACTCTAGTGGCTAGGAAGGGATTTAGACCCCTGCTGCTGAGCCCAAGGCTGCAATTAATCAGGGCCCAGGGCCAACTCCAGGTCTGAACGTTAAACTAGGCAGTTAAGCAAAGGGAGCAATTAGGAACCAGGATCAGGGTCCTTGGCCAGGACTGGAGATATGGAGGTCAGGACCTGGGGGAAGCACAGGCTAGAAATGGAATTCAAGGTCAAGAGTATAAGAGAATGGAATCTGGATGTCAGTCAAAGTGAAAAGCAGAGGGAAGCAGAATGAACAAGGGTGACGGTGACAGTTGTCTGGTTCATGAGCTGGAAAAGAGCAGCATCAGAAAGGCAGAGCCCAGTGCAAAGAGGGTCTGATGCCCTGGTGCCTGGCAGCGTGGCCTCCTTTCCTGAGAGTTCTCGTCTTAGTTTGTGTTTCTCTTCTTTATCTCCTCCATCAGGTCCTGCCCCTTTGGCTCTGTCTTAACCCCTCCACCATGGGGACTGCATGGTGGAAGGTTGGGCAGTGGTGATGAACACAGACTTGAAATCTAGACAACCTGAGTGTGAATCCTGCCTCTGCCCGGTACTAGCCGATTAATTCTGGGCAAGTCACTAAACCTTTTCATGTCTCAGTTTCTTCATCCATTGAATGGAGATAATAATAGTGCTGAATTGCAGGGCTGTTAAGGGGAGTTGGATTTTAGTCACTATATGGAAAGTAATTAGAACAGAGCACATAATACGCATCATATACATGTTTGCTTATTATTATCGTGAAATGAATACCTTGGTCCCTGGAGAAAGGGTCATGCATAGGCCATCAGAGCTTGGAAGTTTTCCAAATCTTTTGGAAGCCAAACTGTGCCAAGACTGGGGGAAAAAGTTTCAAATTTAGGAGATTGTTATTGTACATACGGGGGGGGGGGGTTCCTTTTTCCAAGATTTTGCCTGATTGCCCTAGAAAGAAAACATTTTCATTGTGTGGTCGTGATTGGGAACACATGTGAACCACACCCGACTTAGCTCTGCCCCTTTGCGTCCTTCGTCTGTCCCTCTCTCCCTTGCTCCTGCTCTCTGTTCCTAATTAGAAAGAAACCAAATAGAATTTGGTGTTTCCTTCCCAGCCCTGGTAGGGGAGCCTGTAGTGGATTAATTACCTCAAGCCACTCTGGCTTCCCTGAGGAACAATCAGTGATGGGTCTTGGGGTCCAGTGGCTTAGGGAGGCACGACAAATTTAAATCTCCACCAGAAGGGAGCAGAAATTAATTTAAATAGGAGGCAGTGTGGTCTGAAGTTTAGTGGAGGAGGATAAGCAATCAAAATTATGTTTTCTGTCTTAGCTCAACCACTAACTTCTTGTGAGACTTGGCTCTGTTGTAGAATTTAGCTTGTAGGGGAAATAAATCTACCTTTCAGCTGGGGAGATGGTCAACAGTGATACCAGCTATCATTTAATGAGTTCTTACTGGTAAAAACCAGGCATGGTTCTTACCATTTTATATATATTATATGTATGTGCACATATATTATACATATAAAATATGTATATAATACGTGTATATATTGTATATATTATGTATACATTATCTATCTAGGTATATGCTTGTAATATATGTGTTAAATGTAATGTGTATATTATTTACAAATGTTATATGTATTATATATAAAATTATATATGTAATATATACATTACACACACATATTTATTTTATATACATTTTCTTACCAGTAAGAATTCATTAAGCAATAGCTGTTGTCATAAATATATATATATATATATACACACACACACATGCATGTATATACATTATATGTACATATACACACATATATACATATATATTTTATATATGTACACATGCTATATATGTTTTAAATGTATATATTTAATCCTCACTGGTAAAGCTGTGGTTATCCCCATCATACAAATGAGGAGACAGGATCAGTAAATGATGTATGTGATTTTCCCAAGGACCCAAAGCTGGAATGTCACAGCATATACACTCAGTCCTGAGTTAACCTAGTGTCCAAGATCTTAACTGATCCATCTTATTGTGTATTACCGCAAGGAGGTACAATTATGCATTTTGGAATTACTTTAAAAATAAAAACGAGGATCACCTTTGAAGGGTTAATAAGATCGTTCAGTTGGCTGAGAAATCCATTCCTCAAAGACCCTGATTACTCTGTTGTTTCTCTACTAATTTACTTTGGATACGGTTGCATTTTTGGCTTTGAACTTTTAATAAATAAAACTCATCTTGAGAAAGCCTCCAGAAGTCAGCTAGTGGTGCCCCTCTGTGCGAACAGATTATTTCTCCTGGAGGGCTGTGGGTCCCAAGGCTGGAGCGGATCCAAGCAAGATATTCTGCCTGAAATCAGGAGGGTGGTGGTGTGGGAGTGCCTTTGTGGGCACCACAGTGTTTCAAGGGCCTTTCCCAACTGAGGAAGGACCTGTTGTCCCCTGGCAAATCAGAGGTGGGAGCCGAAGAAAGGGGTTGGGTTGGTCATCAAGAGAAGGAAACCATACAAGGGCTGGTTTGGCTGTTTTTTACATATGATTAATCCCTTTGCTTCCAGGATCACTTCAGATTGACTTGGTTTCACGTGCAAGTCCATCCCAGGCCCCTGCAGGAGCTTCTTTGAGTGGAACATTGCAGCTCTGTGTCTTTGTGATATCTCTCTAGCTCCAGATCTGGAGTCAGTGGCCAGTGGCCAGCTTCACAGTCTCCCTAACCCCTTTGGGAAGGATGACTCCCATTCTCCTCTTATTCCAGAATCTTTCTATAAGAATCTTGTCCAGGCCCTGCATTCTCCTCGCACTGTCCACTCATGCACTCAGGAAAACTCAAACAGAACATTATTAAGGGATAAGGAATTCCCTGGGGACCCAAGGGAAACGAGGTAATTTCTTTACCGTGGATATTGCCTGCTCCCATTAAACAGCAGCCAAAACCCCAGAGAAGGAAGCATACTTAACAGCCTAAAACACAGTGCAAAACACAGGAGAAGGCAGGATTGTTTCAATCATCTGCCCCTTGTTCTGTAATAAAAATGTATTTTTTTTTCCTGAGAACAATTTAGTGTGGCCAATAAAAGCCCAGCTAATTTCTAAATCAGCATGGAGCCAAGTCAGCCACCCAGGAGCTCTCTCCTAGGGCAATATTTCTGAGACGCACACAATCTATACTAAAGCGATCAGCTTGCCTCCGTCCTGCCAAGGGGATGCGTTAGCGGAGCCCAAAATATGACAAGAGGAAATTTATGTGCAACTTTTACACATAATATCTCATTATGACTCTTCCCAATCTTTCAATTTTAAAAATAAACGGCCTTTGTAATGATTTTACCAGGAGAACATCTAAACTAAGATTAAAAAGAAAAGAGAAAAGTAGTTGGTTTCAATGGCTGTGGTTTCTTTCTTTACTCCTGGTCTGACTTGAAGGAAATTCACTTTCCTTTCTTCTCTCCTTCCCTTCCTTCCTCCCTTCCTTCCTTCTTTCCCTCCTTCCTCTTTCTCACTTTCCTTCCCCGCATTTAAGAACTAGACTCCCAGACATAGCAAACAAACTTATGGTTACCAGGGGGACAAGGGGTGGGAAAGGATAAATTGGGAGTTTGAGATGTGCAAATACTAACAGCCATATATAAAAATAGAAGAAAACCAATTTTTTTCTGTATAGCACAGGGAACTATATTCAATACCTTGTAATAACCTATAATGAAAAAGAATATGAAAACAAATATATGTATATATATATATGAATGAAACATTATGCTGTGCACCACCAGAAATGGACACATTGTAAGTGACTATACTTCAATAGAAAAACAGAAAAGAAAAAGAAGTAGAAGTGTTAGGATCTGACATTTTATCTAAGGGAAATAGATTTCTGTTAAAAACAAAAATGACTTCGACTCTTTGGTACATGACACAAGTTTCCACTTAAGACTGAGTGTCATTTGCCCAAGAGTCTGGTGTCAATTCATACCATAACCCTCCTGTCTCAGTTCCTCCTCTTTTCCACTCTTGTGTAATACAACACAATTGCTGACAGAGACACAACCACAGACACAGGAAGGGATCCCTTGGGCCTCCTCAAGTCACATATCCCCATGTTGCCTGCTCTGCTCATGCTGGACTCAGGCACTCCCATGCTTTGTGGGGCAGCCAGTAAAGCAGGAGACAATGGATGGTGTCACTGTCCACCAACCGCGGACAGGGGGGCCCAGCTCTTCAGAGAGACCCCACATTTCTTCCCCTAGTGTTGGCCTGAAGCTTTATGACTTTGTCCATTTTTTATTTGGTGGAGACATCCGGCTCTAGGATCTCATCTCCTTGTATATGTATTTTTTCTCTCCTGCCAGAGAACCCATCTCCTAGGGCCTGAGTCCAGGAACACAGCTACCCCTGGGGGTATCTTCCAAAATTAAAGCTCTGGGGCTGGTTGTTTACATACTTTAATTTACTTGTTCAGGCATTATCTGTGAAGAATTGACCCTACCCAGGCTTGGAATTCACAGGTGGACTAAATAGTATAGCTGTCCTTGAAGAACTCAGTCTAGCTGGGCACATGCCCATGAACAATCAAAGCCATTCCATCATGGGAGCGTCAGGATGGAGGGTGGACTGTGGAGGCAAGTATGACTGGCTATGCTTGGGAGTGTCAGGCCAGCCTTGACTCAGAAACGATGTGCTTTGAGTTCAAACCAGGGGAGAGGACTTTCTAAGAGGCACTGAAGAAAGACGTGCCAGTGGAAGTTTTCTAAGCATCTTGCCTCCTTATTCTCAATCTGAGCTGGACTTCCGTGAGATGGCATTCTATGTCAAGGTGGCAGTGTGTTTTCCTGTGTGTATGAGAAGAAAAGGGCCATTTTCACGGCACCTCAGGCATCAGACAGATCCAGTCAAATCAGAGACAAGGTTGAGGCAGACACTGAGGCAGAGAGCCTGGTGGTGTGATCCTTGATTTGGAATCCAAAGGATTTGGTTGAGGTCACCAGAGAAATCAGAATTACCATGGTGAGCTGGACAATGGCTGGTAGCCAGGGCCTTTGATGGATACTGGAGAGTCCTACAAAGTATGGTCCATCTTCCCACCCCCAACCCATTCTTCATGCTCCTTGTTGTCAGTAAACATATTGGCCACGCTTTATTGAGCATATGTCACGTGAGCAGTATCATTAAGATGGTAATTGTGTGCATGAGCTCATTTAACCTCCTTAGTTCTTTGGAAGGAGACATTCTCATCTACGTGATACTGATGAAGACATCGAGGTTCACAGATGTTCAACAACTTGGCCATGGCCCATAACCATAAATGTTGGGGTGAGGACCCAGCTTCAGGGCTCCTAAAAGGCAGACAGTACTGCTCAAGGCTGCCTGCCACTGGCTTCTGCATCCAAGCTGTTTAATTCTAGCCCCATCGTTCGACTACCCATGTCTTCTCCCTTCCTTCTGTCCTCAGTCTGGGTTCTGTCTCCTCCCAGATCTCTGAAATTGTCCTTGTGTGCAGTGACCTTCCCCTTATGAAGTCCCTTCAGGGATATTTATTGAGTAATTACCACATGGGGGGTCTCTGGTTTAGGTGTTTTCACAAGGGCTTTGGTTTTCGGCTTCGTACTGAACTTGAGAGGTAAATCAGAAAGCACGCTTCCACCACCCATCAAATGAAAATGGAAACCGCAATTCATAGAGCTCAACTCACACGCAGAACTCAACCAACATGCAAAACATCACATCCGTGTCAGTGACCAAGACTTGAGTCCGCTTCCCCCAGGCAAATTCACTGCCTTCTCCTCAGTGATCCTCTAACAGCTTCACTCTAACAATCACCGTGGCACTTGGCATTTTCATAGATAATCAACAAATACTTTTAACAATGAATAAATAAATGAACGGGTTAGTTTATATTAGGGAGGAGTTATAGGTCAGTAGACAAGCACATGGATTCTGAGACTGGACTGCTGGGGAATAAACATAGGTTCTGCCTCTTATTAATCATAAAATCGTTGGCACGTGGGCTTCCCCTTCTGTCTCGTTAGATTGGATGGAGCCTCAAGCCTACCTATGACCAACCACTAGCAGGTTTAAGAAACTGGTCTCAAACTGCCCCTCTGTTTTGTATACCTGCCATATTTTCTATCACAGAGACACACAGCATGGCTATGTATTTATTTATTTATTTACATTCAAAAGGAATATGCTGGCCTATATTTTTCCCAGAATGGGAAAAATGGGAAAGGTATGGAGGTGGAAGAAAAGGAATAAAAAAGATAGTGTAAAATTAACATTTGCTAAGCACTTTCTGAGATTTCGACCCCTCTTTGCACACTGAGGCTGGTCTTCTAATTTAGACCTCCCAACCTCATTTCACGTGAAGTGATGTAAACAGAATCATAGAGAATGCACCTTATCCGTCCAAGGTCACACAGCTATTGAGGATCTGGCCGAGATGAAGATGTCTTTTAATTCTAAATTCAGTGCTTTCCTAGTAATAGAATTAAAACCTTTTGCTCCCTGAAACAACTCAGTGCCAGGGCTTGGGTTCAGAATTCGAGGTCTGAGTGAGACTTGGGGGACAGTGAACTTTGACTTCAGTAGACCCTCTTTGTCAGAAGGCAAACAAACTTCTGGACACACCATCCAGAAGTGATCTGTTGAACTTTCACTTCCCTGTATCTCGATCTCACCAAACTGAATGGTAAAGTCAAGATAGTCTTTCTCTTTAAAAAATACTAGCTATGAAAAACCCTGGAGACAAGGAGTTAACTGTCTTTTTTCTTTTATTTATTTTTTTCTTAAAGTATAAACAGTTTTCCCCCCTCTTTAAGTGATAAATTTGAGTCTAAAACACAAAGTGGAACTCATTTTGTAGAAAGTGCTTATTTCCTTCCAATGTTTGATAGGAATTAGGATTGGTAAAACCTAAACTCTGTTTCCCCTTTCACACAGCCTGTCATTTTTGTCAAACAAGAAGCTGATTAAGTTTCAATCAAAAGAACAAAAGGCTCCAGAAAGATTCTTCCTGGAAAAGCAGTGGCTTCAGCAGTTACTCCGTGGGAAATACATTTAGTGTTGAGTTTGTGACTTAACTCAAAAGCTGATGTACCCTTCCTACTTAAATGGTGTTAGGAACATGCTCACCAATCCCATTGAATTCACCCTCTGACATGTAAGAGAACCTTTCTAATCACTGACACCAAAATCTCTGAATTTTCATCATACTTGTTGGGGAAATTTTTTTTCTAGTGAATGTATTTCAGGTCAGTCATTGTAAATGGAAAAAGGAGGTGAATCTGTCAGGAGCAAACAGGATGGATAGAAGGCAGAAAACACATGTAGCTGACTGTAAAAATGGCTACACATGACTCTCTCTCCACTGCCTTTGGTAGTGCCTTCCTACACTGTCTCTGGACTGCCGCCATGACTTGCTCTGGCCAGTGTGACCCAAGCTGATACTTGGACAGGGAATGAACATTGGGCCCTCTCTGACCACCCTTGAGAATTGCATGACCAAGGACAGGGGAATGCACCTGAGCTAGAGATTGGGTTCTGAGAGACATGTGATCCAGTCATCCCTGCTGACTGTGTGCCAACCACTAGATGTGTGAGTGAGGCCAACAGGGACCACCCAGCTCAGCCAATCCAACCCCAACCAGAAGAACCCCCCAGCCAGACAGTCATCATTCTCCTGAATCACAGTGAAGCATGAAAAATAATAAACGTCTATAGTGACAGAGATTTTAGGGGTGGTCTGTAATGCAGCACAAGCTAAGCAATCCAATGATCTTCTCTTTCCAGATTCCAGTCTCAGTCTGTTGACTATGACAGGGCAAGGTTCTAGTCATAATTCAGAATGCCCTGTTTTTGAGATCTACCATCAGAGACTTTCCAGTGTACAGCCTGTATTTAACAAATTCAGAAAGTTGGCCCCCTTGTTTACGTGGCTTGTCTTCCTGCAACCCACACATGGCTTTGACCTAAGATTTAAATTCTTGTTCGCTAGCTACTGAAGTCTTCCCTTTTCAGATCTGGAAGCATTTTGTTTTTGTCCTCTTGTTTGACTATAACCCATCCAGTTTTCCATTTACATAGTCCAGTCTTGGCCCTGCCAGATAGAAGAGATTTTGACTGCTAAGTGGAGAAGACTGGTGGAACATCAGGGTACCCAAATTGCTTCTGTCCTGAATTTTCTCATAATCCTTGTCCTCATCACTACCACCCCCGCCCCTTCCCAATTATTTTCTTTTCCTCACCTTCAGGAGAAACTCCCTTATGTCATAGCAAACTGTATTGAAGGGGAGAAAGATTCAGGTACTGGTAGACTCCCAAACTTTTTGAACTTCTTTTTGTGACTAATTTAGACAAGCTTCATGGATACAGTAGTCCCTTGTCTGGTCCCCAGGGAAGCTGAGTTCTGGCTTGTTTTGATGAGCTAACTTTTCCTGGTACAGACTTGCATTTATAACCAGTCAAATCTGGGAAATCTCCCCATTCTGTCTTCATTTCATGAGGCCTCACAGTCTTCATAATCAAACGTCTTCTCTTGAGCTTAAATCAACTTTCATTTCAGAGCCATTCCGTGGCCTTGGAAAACCCCCAGAGATTGTGAACTCAAGCAGGTTAGGAAAATCATCAGCCCCAAACAGCTTCAAGAGTTTGCTGTGTACCAGAAACCTCCTGCATTTTCTGCAAAATGAGGAGGAGAGGCTCCAAGCGCCCATGCCTGACCATTTTCATACTCAGCCCATTTTCATATAGATTCTGGGAGAGAAGCCGTCACTTGTGCTGGCAGCCAGCCCTGCCCATCTCTGGCCTCACCACAAACTGCCTCCCTGAACTCAGCCAGGAAAACACGCCTGCTCACAACCTTGCTTCATTTCTGGCTTTTTTCACTTTTTTTTTTTAAAGAAAGTCAAATAAACTTAACCTGGGGTGACTCAGGGGATGTTTCATGTTCTTGTTGTTGTAAAGCACAGAGTGTGCCAGTAACAACATGGGAAGGACACAAGAATTATAACAGAATGAATGGTACCTTCTTATTAGTCTAACAGAGAGGAAAAATAATGGTGTTCTAGAGGCATCGAAGACCTCGAGTCTTCACTTCTAGGGCATAAAGTAAAAACCCCAGCTATGTGTCCCAAGAATTCCAGTTTCGTTATGGCAATGACATCATGTTGTTGGCTGTCCATACCGCTGCCATTTCGAAGATGCCTGGAGAAAAGGCATTTGGTGTCTGACCCCAGGCAACATCTAAGACAGTAGCTTCTATATGACCAATTTGGGAGCACCCATTTCTGCCATAGTTTTCTTAAGTCTTTGACTAGAGTATTTCCCAAAAGCCTATTATAGCTCGAGTCCTGAAAAGAGGACAGCTTTAAGTGATGAAGTCGCTGGGGTCAGGGCTGGGAGTCAACATTGCTGTCTTTTCAGGAGGAAACTCTCAGCATCTTTCTTGCTTTAGTTTTCGCTTTAGATGTAATTTTGTGATATCAGTAACTGAAATGGGAGGGGACAGTGGCCAAGGAACAGCGTTTGTATGTTATTGAAATTAGGTTGGTATAGATTCAAATTAGAGTATTATGATTTAGGATGTTAAATACAATCCTCATCGTAACCACAAAGAAAATCATTATAAATACACACACTAAAAAATGAGAATGAATTAAAACATTTCACTATTAAAAAATCAGCTAAACACAAAAGAAGACAGTAATGCAGGAAATGAGGGACAGAATGCTACAGGGCACACTGGAAACAAATAGCAAAATTACAGAAACAAATTTCTCCTTACTAGTAATTAAAGTGTAAATGGATTAAACTCTCCAATCAAAAGACAAAGATTAATGGAATTAAAAAAAAAACAAACAAAAATAACCCAAACATGACCCAACTATTGCTGTCTACAAGAGACTCACTTCGATCCCGAGACGCAAATAGGTTGGCTGCCCATATCACTGCTATTTTGAAGTGAAAATATGAAAGGATGAATGGATAAACAAAATATGGCGCATACGAAAAGTAGAATATTAGCCTAAAAAAGGAAGAACATTTTGACATATGCTACAACATCAATGAACTCTTGAGTGCATTATGCTAAGTGAAATAAACCAGTCACAAAAAGACAAATACTGTAACACAAGTAGTCAAATTCATAGACACAGAAGGTAAAATGGTGGTTACCAGAAACAGAGGGGAAGAGACAATGGGAAGTAACTTTTTAATTGGTATAGAGTTTCCATTTTGCCAGATGAGAAGAGTTCTGGAGGTGGATGACGGTGATGGTTGCACAGTATGAAAGTACTTAATGCCAAGGAACTGTACACTTAAACGTGATTAAGACAGTAAATATGTGATGTGTATTTTACCCCAACTTTAATAAATGACAACAAAGTCAGAACACAGCATCCTGGTCCAGAAAAAGAGAAAAGAGTGTGTGAAGGAGTCAAGGACTGAGCTAAGGGGTCTGAAGTTGAGGACCCTTGAAGGCATAGCACCTGACTTAGGGGAAAGCCTGATGCATTTGCTCTACATTCACTGAAAACATTGGGGAAGATGGAAGGTCGGTGGGTACATGTGGACCAATGACTCACCTTGGACTGACTTTGGGGTCAGAGGCAGCCAGACTTCGAGTTGAGGAGCTTCAGTAAAGAGGTCTGGGAAGTAGTAGTTAGCAGAAAACTCATCCAATTGGGGCCAGACCTGTGACCCTCAATGTGTAGTGCCTACTCATGTTTTCCAGAGCTGTGACAGAGCTCTGTTTTGTTTCAGGCAGGAAGGAAAAATCCAGAGATGCGTTAGCCTTGAGGGAGCTGGATATTCCAAGACTCTGTGAGTGTTTTAAATAAGCAAAACTGACTCTCTCCTGTCAGTGTCCTCCTTGCCGAGGTGTGTGGAAGGGCTTGGGTGGAGCTAGCTGAACCAGCTCTGAAGGGAATTGTTTTATGAAAATTCAGACTCCTACTGAGATTGCTTGTAGTTCAAAATTAATTCAAACAGCTGCAGAGACATCATTTATGGGTGTGAATCGAAATGATATAATTTGCCATCCTTTCCCTCGAGGGAGACATTGGTTGTTCCGAGGACTCTTTAGAATTAGATTTCTTGAAACACCATGAAAAGTTGCTTCTTCGGACTCAATCATTTTTTGTTTGCAGCAAATACATCTTCCCTCACAGCAGTGGTTTTCTCTGTCAGTTGACCCACTGTGTAGGATGAGGGTGTTCTGGAGAATGGGGGTGGCTGTGAGTCCCCAGATGCAGAACGGAGGGAAGTTAAGAGTGGGTGGAATCTGTTTACTTCCTGCAGGGCTCTGCTGCTGGCTGCTCACCAGCTACGGATTTGGAGGAACTGCTAGAATTTCACTCCAGTTGCCAGTGGACAAGGCAAAGAGTGTTCCTTCCCACCTGCACCCTGCCACCTCCAGGCTCTGCGAAATAAACAAACAAAACCAACCAAACAAACAAACAAAAAACACCAGGAATGATGTGGTGCCATGCATGGAGGAAATTGCTTATTATAATTTTTAATAATGGATTCTTCAAAGCAGGGAGTAGGGTTGGGGTCATTTCAGGGAAGAAACAGTAAAAGATTCCTGAACTAATGGACTCAATGAATAATAATTACTTTTAGTAGATACACCAGGTACTAAGCACACTATACGTGCCAGTCACTACATGTGCAAAGCTCTTTGTGTGCATTTGCTCCTAGAATCCTCATCAAACCAGCTTGAGAGAGAGGCTGTGACACTGTATATATATGGAAACTGAGACACAGAGGTACTAGGTGGCTTGCCCAAGTTTAGCTGGTAAGGATTTTTTGGGGTTTTTTTGTTTGTTTTATATATATATATTTTTTATTGAGTTATAGTCAGTTTACAATGTTGTATCAATTTACAGTGTAGAGCACAGTTTTTCAGTTATACATGAGCATACATATATTCACTGTCGCATTCTTTTTCGTTGTGAGCTACCACAAGATCTTGTATATTATTTCCCTGTGCTATACAGTATAATCTTGTTTATCTATTCTACATATGCCTGTCAGTATCTACAAATTTCGAACTCCTAGTCTGTCCCTCGCCACCCCCTTCCCCCCTGGCAACCACAGGTTTGTATTCTATGTCTATGAGTCTGTTTCTGTTTTGTATTTATGTTCATTTGTCTTTTTCATTCTTTCTTAACTGATAAGGTTTGAACTCAGACAATCTGAAATACAGAAACTGCATGCTGAACAAGTCTGGCATCTGGTAACCTGCTCAGTCTGACTTTGGCTTTGGAGAAATTCTGATTTTAAAGTTGCCAGGCATATTTGTAGCTCATGTAGTTCATGTGGGATGCAGAGGATTTCTGGTTTGGGGGATTTTTTTTGTTTATTTTATTTTATTTCATTTCATTTTATTTTAGCTGAGTTGTTAAGAGAGCAGAATTCTTTAAAAAAATGTTGGTTTTTAACTTTGATTTTTACATTGCAGTGAAACATCGAAACTGATTACCTTTGGACAGGGCAGGGGCAAAGAGTCAAAGAGACCATATTAAATTCTGGAGGCCTCAGAAAGGCTAATCACAGTTTGGAGATAAGATGGCACTGATTTGTCTATTGCTCCAGGCCAAGCCTAACCACAGCTTTGGGCTGGCTGAGCAGGGGTGATGAGGTGGAAGCCTACATGGCCTTCACTAAGGTGATGAAAATATTGTGCTTGGACCAGCAGGGAGAAAGAATGAGAATTAGTCCAACAAGAATAAGAGAGAAACAGATGCTTCCAGCTACTATCTAAGAGGGAACTAGGATCTGTATGGTCAGGGATGGCTGTATGATTTATAAAGAATGTAACATCTCATACCTGTTCCTACTATTTAAAAAAATTTTCCTCTCCACCTTCTGATAAACTGTGTCTGATATCCTGCTCCTCCATCCCGTTAACTTTATCAAATAACACACATCAGGTAAAGACAGGCATCAGTCGGGCTGTCAGTGAGACATTTTAATGTAATACAGGATAGGGAAAACTATGGATGAGATTTTCTGTCTATTAGAACATAATGGAGGCTACCATGCTTCAGTGAAAGGCACCATTCATTCATGAATCCACCTGTCCATCCATTCATCCATCCCCCAACAAGTGCTCATGAAACATTTACTATGTGCTGATGATGGAGAGAGACCAGGGTTAAAGGATAGCCCTCAGTCTTTCAGAGCAAACATTCCTGAAGGGGAGCCAGAATTATTATTATCAAATATGTAACGGACAACACAGACATTCTATTGGGATGAGTACTATACCAATAAGTTAAACTAGGGGATGCGCTAGAGAATGCAACTACCTTGCATGGGCAAAAAGGGCTTCTCCGCGGACGAGATGCTGAAGCAAAAAATCTGCGTGATGAGAAGGACCCGATGATGTGAAGGGCAGAGTAAAGAGCATCCTAGGTCAGAGAGCTGTTTTCACAAAGGCTCTCAGGCAGACCCTCCCAATCATGTTGGAGACATTGAAAGAAAACCAGGGGTCTGCAGCCCACAGAGCAAAAGCAGAATGGTTAGGTACAAGTTCAGGCAGATAGAAAGGACCAGACATTGGTGGGTGTTAAAAGTCCAACTAAGGAATCTGGCTTTGGTTCTAAGCCTGATTGGAAACCAGTAGTGGATTTTAGCCTGATCTGATTAATGTTTCAGAAAGATCACTCTAGTTTACAGATGTAGGACTGTAGGAGGGACAGGAGTTCAGACAGGCAGTAGGAGGGCTATTTCTGCAGTCATGAGAGAGGCAAGACAGCCTGGGGTAGGTATGTAGAATTTTGAGATGTGTGGAAGTGGATAAATTATGAAAAAGTGGAAGATAGAAGAAAGAGGATGCTGGTAGAAAGCACGAGTTCTCTTTCATCCTTTTATTCTGTCAACAGAAATGTATTGAGAATTTGCTTTGCTGTGTATCTGGTATGCAAAATTCAGTACGTCAAAATTCCTGACCCCAGGGAACCCAAAGTCCTAGTGGAGAAGACTGAGATAAAAACAAATAATTAAAACACACTTTAATAAATCCTGTAATCAAGGGGCATACATGGGAGCTATGAGAGTAAAGGAAACTGATTAACTGTTTCAAAATTAAATGTGTCAGTCTTTTGAAAGACGTTACTTTTATTGAATTCTGTCCAGTGGTCCATGGAGTTAAGTAAAAAAGCCCAACATAATTTATGTCAGTCAAATATCTGAGTTCTAGACATAAACTCGGTTGATGACTCTGGACAACTCACTTCTACCTCCTTCACATCTTCAAAGCAGTGTAAGTCATTGTCACTTCCAACTGGGGACCTGGGGACAGATTGTGATAGTCACACCCTGGTTTCACCTGCTCAGTGACCTCCACGTAAAGGTAGGGAGCTGTGGAAGTCAGCTGGGTGCAAGGGGGTGCCCCTTGCCTCCCTTTGAACCACTGATGATTTCTACAATGTCCTCTTTCTTTCAGTTATATTTTAATTAAATGATAATATTACATACAGTAAAAATCACTATTTGTTACACAGTTCTACAAGTTTTGGAAAATAAGTAAACATTTAATGACCACCAAAATCAAGATAGAGACTATTGACAGCAACCCCCAAAACCCTCCACCCATCTTCAACTCCACAGTCTCTGATCTGTTTTTTGTTTCTCTAGTTTTTGCCTTTTCCAGAATATATCATTTGTCTTAGTCCATTAGGCTATTATAACAAAAACACCATAGATTGGGGGGCTTATTGATTTCTCCCAGTTCTGGAGGCTGGGGGAAATTTATTTCTCCCAGTTCTGGAAGCTGGGGGATCCAAGATGAAGGTGCTGGCAGTTTCAGTGTTTGATGAGGTTTGCAGACGGCCATCTTCCTGGTTTGCAGACAAACATCTGCTTGCTGTGCCCTCACACAGTGGAAAGGGTGAGAGAACTCTCTGGGGTCTCTTTTTAAAGGTACTAATCTCCTTCATGAGGGCTCCATCTTTACCTAATCTCTTCCCAAAGGACCCACCCCCAAGTACCGTCACATTGTTGATGTTAGGTTTGTGTTCTGGATGTAAACTTGTCTGATATTTCTGGACAACTGTGCTTATCAGTTGGGTGTATTCCCTATTTACCACTGATGATGAGATTGAGATTGTACTATTTCTAAAATGTCCTCTTTCTTTGCATTATTTTTAAAATAAAGATAAAATGTTACATAGAATAAAAATCACTTTTTTATTATACAGGGGGATTAAGCTTCAGGATATTCATCTGAAGGAATACATTCAGTGCATAGCATCACCTAACAAAATCATATAGTATGAAGCTGTTTGTGACTTCTTTCACAGAGCATCATGCATTAAGATCAGCTGTTGCATGTATGAGCTGTTAGCTTTTTAAATTACTGAATAGAATGTCATTGTATGGATATACCACAGTTTATCAATTTTGCAGTTGAAAGACTTGTGTGTTGTTTTCAGTTTTTGATGACTCTGCATGAAAACACTGTAATATTTGCAGTTGTTTTTAAACATATATAAGAATACATTTTTATCTCTCTTGGGTAAATACCTAGGAGAGAAATTGCTGGGTCACATGATAAGTATATGTTTAACTTCATAAAAAACTGTCACACTGTTTTCCAAAATAGCTGTATTATTTTGCATCTCTATTAGCAATTCACAAGAGTTCCAGTTGCTCTGTAAAGTTACCAGTACTGGATAGCGTCAGTATTTTTTCCATTTAAGCTATCCTAGTGAGTATCTCATTTTGGTTTTAATTTGCATTTTCCTAATAAACTAATAATATTGCGCATTTCTTTATGTACTATTCCCATATATAATGCATTGTATACATATATGCCTTGTTATTCCAGTGTTTGGTCCTCTTTTTGCACTGCTAGAGGTGCAAAAATAAGTCTCAGGGCCTGCCCTCAGGAATTTCCTGCCATGCAATGCAGAAAAATATATCATACCTGCAAACATAATATAAATGGTTCTATGGGAGTGCTGAGTAAATTAAGATTATAACCTTTTAGGACAATTGGGAAAATCCTCAGAAGCACACAGGCTTTGAGTGGGCTTCAGAATTTAATTTTGAAAGACAGTCTGGGACAGGGGCCATAAGAGAGCGGGGTCCTCAGAGAGAGATAGGAATTTGACTTAAATGATGGGGATCATGAAAAAACTGACCATACGGGGAGAAAAGGGCTTTGTGAAGGACAAAGATGAAGAACTGAAAATTGTGCAATGCATAGGCACCGAAGTCTGACTTGATCAGCATGACTTCCTCCCAGATGTAAGGTAAAAAAGAGAGGATAATGGATATACAGATGGTTTCAGAGGTCAAAAGGAAGAATGTTGAGAGGACTTCATTTCATAAGCAGTTACACAACATTACGTGTCGACTGTGAAAAGGGATGAGCCAGGCTTCGGACTTGCAGGAAGGAAAAGACAAGTATGTGGAGGCTCAGAGCCTGTTCTGGCTACATTTCCCCTCTCAGACTACTTCTCCTGCCCTGGCCTCACAGCCCAGGACACCCTGATGGGCCACACCCCTCAGCGGAGGGACGGAACAGTTTCATCTACAGTTAAGGACCTTCCTTCCTCCTCTGCCTCTGCTCCCATCCCCAGCCTCCAGTCTGGGTGGGCGCCAGTTGGGATATTTGCGTCCTCCTCCATACACCGTAGTCGTCCTCATATTCGTCTTCATCTGGCTGCTAGCTCAGAGGCCCCCTAAATATGGAAAATTAATGAGGCGCCTCCCAACACCTTCTCCGCTGGAGCAATCAGCATTATATCAGGGCCAGGGCAGGACCAGGGTGGGAATCTGTCCAAGAATGCAGTCTGTTTTTACAAAGTGGCCCTGCAGTTCACAGAATCTCAGTTGCCGTTTTGCAAGGATGAAAGGGCAATGCAGCAGGAGGAAGTCCAGGGAGTGGTGACATGATGCCTGCAGTAGGGGAACTTCTTTCACCCAGAAAGAAGACTCAAGCAGAAACTTGAGGAATAAATAGTGCAGCCGTAAAAGGCCTAAGCTGTGTGTTTGACTGTGTCAACACAACCACACGTCTGTCCCAATCATTGTAGAAGCTTCACAGTTGTTTACAGAACCAGGTTCCATGATGGCAGTGGGAAACGAGACAGGAACGTACAGACTTGTCAAACAGGTGTGATTTGGTTTGGCTGCCAATTTCAGAAATGTGAAGCTTTTGCATTTTCTTACATATGGATACCCTGTAAGAGATACTGGTATTTCTAGACTATGTTTATCATGCCTTTGCTATTCATCAACCACTCCATTAAGCATTTTATTTTTATTAAATTATTTGACCATCATAAAAGCAGTATTGAGACAAGATTTTTCCTTTTTTATTTTTTAAATTAAGTTTGTTTGTTTGTTTGTTTGTTTGTTTATTTTTGAGGCTTTGGCATAATGTTTTTAAAACTGTAAGGATATTTTTTCCCCCAGAGAACACCAAGTTAAACTATGTTCTATATAAGACAATATCTTTATGAAATTATTTCACAGTTTTTATTTTATTTTATTTTTTAAATTTTTTTATTGAGTGATAGTTATTTTACAATGTGTCAAATTCTAGTGTAGAGCACAATTTTTCAGTTATACATGAACATATATATATTCATTGTCACATTTATTTCACTGTTTTTTGATGCCAGGAAAATGGTGGGGAGTGGGTGGCCGGGAGAAGGTAAGAAAGATTTTGGCCAGTTTTCCTAGATGGGGTGGAGGAAGCGACAGAAACTTGGCATGTCCTCCCACCTACCCAAAGCATGGCCAGCCCTTCAGGGCCCTAGAGTGAGACTCAAGTCTATAGGGTGGGCGTGGCCTGGGAAGGGGCGGGACTGGGAGAGGCCCCTAGGTCTACTTTACAGACTTGGACCGCGGGGGCTTCTGGGAGCTCCTTCCACGGCTGGTGCGCCTGCGCGGGGAGTGCGTCAGCTTGCGTCGGCGTGCGTCTAGGCATTTAAGAGACTGGAGGGCGGTCCAGGCGTGTAAGCGCGGCCTGTGGCCCTGACTTTTCAGTTCTGGCGTGATTCCCGTTCCAAGCTCCCCTCCTCTGCCGGGTGGGCGACTTCGTGGCTCCTCTGAACTGGCTCCTGGGCATGGCTGAAAGGAGGCCTGGCGGGGAGCCGTGCTGGTAGGTATCACGCGGGTCCGGGCCCGCGGGCGCCGAGGATGCGAGGGAGTGGAATTGGGAATACGACTGTGGGGCGTCCGGGCCTGACGCGCAGTTCCCGGCGTTTTAGCAGTGTTCTGGACGCCAGCTCTGCGCTAGGCAGTCTCTGAGGGAGAAGCTGGAGGAGGGCGTGAGCTGACAGAGGGCTGGAAGCCTGGGCTGTGGAAGGAAGTGAGAGCGTCAGAGAGGACAGATAGAGAGGGTTAGGCCGTGGGGAGTTGGACCGCTGGGTTCTAGATCCAGTTCTGCCTTTCTGTAACGGCAGCAGGCTCCAGGTGCTCAACCTGGGAAGTGTGTCTTGCTCAGGTGGTTTTGGAATGACTAGTGTGGATTCCATACCAAGTGTGACTGGGTCAACTAGAGAAGTCCTTTGACATTTGTTGTAAAGCTGGTTTGGTGGTGCTGAATTCTTTCAGCTTTTGTTTATCTGTGAAACTTTTGATTTCTCCCTCAAATCTGAAGGAGAGCCTTGCTGGATAGAGTATTCTTGGTTCTAAGTTTTTTCTCTTTTATCAGTTTAAATATGTCATGCCACTCCATTCTGGCCTGTAGAGTTTCTGCTGAAAAATCAGTTGATAACCTTATGGGAGTTCCTTGTATGTAATTTGTGGGGTTTCTCTTGCTGATTTTAGTATTTTCTCCTTTAATTTTTGGCAATTTGATGACTATGTGCCTCGGTGTGTCTCTCCTTGGGATAGTCCTGTGTGGGACTCTCTGTGCTTCCTAGACTTGGGCTGTTTTCCTTTCCCAATTTAGGGAAGTTTTGCAGCTATTGTCTCTTCAAATATTTTCCGAGGTCCTTTCTCTCTCTCTTCTCTTTCTGGGACCCCTGTATTGCAAATATTAGTGTGCTTCATGTTGTCCCAGAGGTCTCTTAAACTGTTCTCATTTCTTTTCTTTCTTTTTCCTTTTTTCTGTTCTGCAGTAGTGTTTTCCACTAATTGATCTTCAAGCTCACTGATCCTTTCTTCTGCCCCATTTAGTCTATTCTGCCCCATTTAGTCTATTCTGGGTTCCTTCCAGTGTGTTATTCATTTCAGTAATTGTATTCTTCAACTGTTTGGGTATTCTCTCTGTAATATCTAAGTCTACTGAAAACTGCTCTGTGCATCTATTCTCCTCTCTCTGAACATCTTCACAATCATAACTCTAAACACTTTCTTGGATAGATTGCCTGTCTCCTCATTTATTTCTTCTGGGGTTTTATCTTGTTCCTTTGCCTGGAGTATATTTGTCTGCCGCCTCGTGTTGTCTAAATTTCTATTTGTATTTTTAGGGAGGTTAGGTATATTTCTTGACCTTGGAGAAGTGGCCCTCTGTGGGAGACGTCCTATGCGTCCTAGCAGTACACTCCTCTCTTAATTAACACCCAGGGACCAGGGTCCAGCCGGTCCCAGGGTCTAGTCTGGCCTGCATTTGCAGATTCCTTCCACAGGCTTTGGGATTATTATTATTTTCTTACTTCTGGTATCTGTCCCCTGGTGGGTGATGCTGGACTAGAGGCTTGTGCAAGTTTCTTGGCAGGAGTGGGTGCCTGCCCACTACGGAGTGGAGCTTGGTTCTCTGGTGGATAGGGCCGTGACTTGGGGCATGTCTAGAGGTGGCCCTGCACTCAGGAAGTCTGCTAATGGGTGGGGCTGTGTTCCCACTCAGTATGTTGTTTGGCCCAAGGCTTCCCAGCACTTAAGCCTACTGCCTGTTGGGTGGCGCTAGGCCTTGGTGCTAAAGACCCAAGCAAGATGTCAGCCTCCAGGAAAGCTCATGTAGATGAGCACTCCCCAGATGTCTGCACCAGCTTTTATGTCCCCAGGGTGAGCCACAGCCATCCCCTGCCTCCTCAGGAGACCTTCCTAAACCAGCAGGCAAGTCTGGCCCAGGTTCCTATGAAATCACTGTCCCTTGGACCCGGCATGTGAAAGAGTCTGTGTACACTTCCCAAGAAAGTGAAGGCTCTGTTTCCCCAAGTCCTGTGGGGCTCCTGGAGTTAAGTCTTCAAAACTAGATGTTCTAGGGGCTGCTTCTCCCAACACTGGAACCTCAGACTGGAGAACCTGACGTGGGGCTCAGGACTCTCACTCCTATGGGATATGGGAGGGTTTCTGTGACTTAATTATTCATCTTGTGAGTTGCCCACCCTGGGGGGGAATGGGGCCCAAGTATATCACGAGCACACACCTCCTACTGTCCCACTGTGGTTCCCTGCTTATGTTTCCAGTTTAAGAAAATCTTTTTTGCTAGGTTCCAGGCTTTTTTTTTTCGATGATTGTTTAGCAGATGGTTGTTCAGTTGTGATTTTGTTGTAGTTGTGAGGCGAGGAGATCTCGTGGTCCTACACCTATTTTTTTTTTTTTTAATGGAGGTACTGAAGATTGAACCCAGGATCTTGTGCATGCTAAGCATGCAGTCTAACACTGACCTATACCCTCCCCCATTTCTCCATTTTAAAGATGTAAAAACTGAGCTTTAAAGAGGTCAAATAACTTGTTCATGGTTATCTCTAGAAAGTGATACAATTGGAAAGTAAATCCAGAAGATCAGATTAAAGAAACTGCATCCCTGACCTACGTGAAGTCACTTCCTTGTAATGGAGGAAAACAGTCACCTCTAAGGAACTATACAGGCTGTTTTCTCAATTTGAGAGAAAATTACAGTGAAATTTAAAAATTAAATAGCCCATCATGTCAGGCTTGAGGATGTTTTGAGTAGTGGTTGCTACTTTCTTTATGACCTGGGTAACTGTGACATAGTAAGAGGTATGTATTTGGTCTCTGCCCCTGGTCCTAACGCAGAGCTCTTAAACCCCTTGTTAATTTCTGTAATAATAGGGGTGCTAGGAGCACCTTTTGTTTTAATATTTGGTCTTTGACCCCAGTTCCTGACAGAGCTTCTAAAATCCTTTAGAACTTCCTGGATGATGAGAATATCTTTGACTCTAACAAGGCGACTCTTGGTTCCTGGGTAGCTCCTGGATGGGGACAGGCTGTTTACCGGAAACACCAAGCTGTGATTCAAAATTTGAAACTTTCAACCCTGCCCTCCATCCTTCAGGGGAAGGGAGAGGAGAGGGGAAATTGATTTAATAATCAATAATGCCTATGTGATATGCCTCCATAAAAATCTCTAAAGTAGGGGATTTGGAGAACTTCCAGGTGAACACATCCATGTGCCAGGAAGGTGGCTCAACCTAGTTCCACAGGGACAGAAGCTCTTGTGTTCAGGACTCCTCTGGACTTCACCCCATATACCTCTTCATCTATATCTTTTGCAAAATCCTTTATAACAAAATCCTTTATTTTGACCAATCCTTTATAGCCAGTAAACTAGAGACTAGATACTAAATCTTTGTAGGTTATTTGATTGGCCAAGCTCAATGTCCAGCCAGTGGCTTCTCATTTCTTTGTTTTTATCCTTTGCATCCTATACAGTGTACTTCCATTTTAATATGTTTTAATATATCAACTGTTTTTCATTGTTATCAAAAAAAATCTGCCATAGATGTTGTTCACATGTTTTTTAAGATATATTCTGAGACACCTTATGTTCTTTATTGCCATTGAAAATGATAACTTTGAAAATTAGTTATTGTAACTATCCTTTGCTGGCTATATGGATACCAACTTTTTAATATATTAACTGACTATTCAGCTATCTTGCTATACTCTTATTGCATCCTTGGGCTCAGCGAAAAATACATAAACTACTCCAGATTTTCAAGCAAAAGTGATTTTATAGAAGGGATCGGATGGCTTACAAAATCAGTGAAGCTGACAAGCTGAAGGAGGTAAAATTAGGATGGAGGGGCAACTTTCAGTTTCAGGTTCAGAAAAATATTGAAGAAGGACTTCCCTTTCCAGATATTGAAATACATAATAATGCCCCTGTAATAAAAAGTTTGTTATTGGCATAAAAAAATTCCCAAAGAGATCAGAGAAAACAGAATAGAGTGCCCAGAAACAGATTCCAGTATATAGGACCATTTAATAAGTGAAAGAAATGGTATTTCAGTTCAGTGGAAATGTAATAAGTGATGCCAGCACAAGTGGTTTTCCATTGAAAAGAAAAAAAAGTTAGACATCAACTTCATGCTATATTAAAAAAATTCTATCTGGTATGAAAACATAAATATTTTCTAAAATAATAAATGAAAAGTTAGGAGACAACATGTTAAAACCTAAGGGTTTGGGAAACCTTTATAACTAAAACAATAACCCTCAAAAGCATTAAGGAAAAGGCAGACATTTGACTGTTTAAAATTTAAACCTGTGTTTAAATATTCTTTATAATCAAGACTAAAAGCAAAGCAAAGAAAATAAATTCTACACGTGTGCTAGATTAAAGGTTAGGATGTGTTAAAAATAAATTGATTAACAAATTGACAAGAAAAATGCATACAGACAGCAGAAAAAAATGGACAAAATATATGGACAGGCAGTTGCAAGCATAACAGGCCAATGGAAACAAAAGAATGAGTACTCAATCTCTTTACTAGTAAGAAAACTTTTTTTTAAATTAACAAAGTGTTCTTTTATTTTCCAGCAATGAGGAAAAAATTCTTGGACAGCATGGAGCTCATAAGTTGTTGATGTCCATTTGAGTCAGTAGAATCACTTTTTTTGAACAGCAATTTCAAAGAATCTTTACAGATTAAAAATATACATATTTGTTGACCCAGTAATCTCCCACTGCTGGGAATCTGATTTATGAACATAAAGATGCCAGTATGTAAGGATCCATACATGGAAATAAATATTTATTGCAGAACTTTTAACAGTAAGAAAAACTGGGGTGAGAAAGTGAATACTATTCTGAGATGTACAGGTTGAGTAGCTTATAGTACATCCACAGTAAGGAGTGTTATGTTACCAATACATAAGTCTTCTTGGCCAACTCCATATGAACCCAAAATAAGGAATCACAGGTACCCGTAAAATAATTATTTGTAAGTACCTAGTCATCCATGTCAGTGGATCATAACAGATCTGTACATGATTCACTTTCTACATGCCTTAATTCTCTGCTCAATGTTAGCTCTTCAGAGAGGGTTTTCCTGTCCACTTTGTGACTTTTATCCATCACAGATCATCACCTTACCCCTTTATGTTGACTTGATGTAAAATTTATTGCACACAGTTGAAATCAAAGATTGTTTATTTTCAGTCTTCCTCTTTTAGTAATAATTTTAAAAAATGCAATTCCGGCTCTTTTCCTCTGGAAAAAATACAGCTTTAGCTGTAACCCACAATTTTTATTATGAGGTTTGTTTTTTTCCCCCCATTCATTCTTTTAAAAATAATCTATAATTTACATTTTTTCCTCTTTATCAGATGTTTCAAAATGTTTAAATAGAAATGTGCTAATTATGTTTTTCAGGGACAGATACCATTTGTTATTGGTTTCCTTTATTTTTTTTTTTATTTTGAAGGGGAGGAGGATATAATCCCAAAATAGAACCTATAAAATGTGTCCTTTGGAAATATACTGAGCAGTTTTGTGGCTATGTATATAGTTATTTTTCTTGCCATCTTCCAAGGACATAAATAGAACATAGATTTCTATTTTATTAAGAGAAGATATTCTATGTAAATTATTAAATTATGCTTATTGATTATATTCTTCTGATGTTCTATTACCCACATGGGTTTTTGCATTCTAAAATAGTTGCCCTGAAATTTTTCAAATAATTTATTTTAACAAATTAATTGAAAAATTGTGTTCTACACTGGAATTTGACACAACGTTGTAAAATTATTATAAGTCAATAAAAAATGTTAAAAAATTACCACATTTTGAGAATTCTAACCCAATGTTTACATTTTGCTGCAATGTTCTTTGCTGTATAAGAATGTACATCCTTTGTAAGTCTCTTTTTTGGACTGTTGCATTTTATTATGATATCGTTCTTTATCCTGTTTAGTGCATATGGCCTTGACTTTTCTTAGTCTTGATATCAGTATTTTCTCTAACACTTCATTATATTTGTATTTGTTACATAATACACAATAATGATTTTTGTCTTCATTCTCTTCTCTCCTGGTAATTTAGAAGCTCTATTATATGTTAAAGTCCGATAGTGATTCCCACTTCTAATTGTCACAATTAAACCTGTCTTTCTCCCACTGACATTTCATGTATCCACTCCCTCACTTCCATTAGGATGAATGCTTTAGCACCGGGTCAATTTTTACCTCAATATGTGACCTCCAGAATTGCAGGAAACCCTGCCAAACATGAATTTGAAGATCATGAAATTAGTGAGTGGTTCCTAACCTTGTCCAGCTCCAGTTCTCAAACAGGGGTTGGTTAAAATTCTTATCTTTTCTAAGGGTGTGTTGTGGTTGGAAAGTAACTATCTGTGACCATTTGGGACATTCTCAATGCAGGCAACTTTCCGTTGGATACAGTGTACTTTTCACCATCTTTACTTTGTGAGTTTTGAGGTTACAGATCTACAGAGAACATTGCATGTGTGTTTCATTAATAACACCATTGGCCTACATTTTTGCAACAGTTGAATTATTTAGACCCCACGTAACCCATCATGGTGAAATTTTATCATATTTTAATTTTCTGCTCTTTGCTATTCCCTCCTTCCTTCCTCCCTCCCTCCTCCCACTCCTGAACTTTGCTGAAGGAGTTGATTTTTTTTTTTTTTCCCCTGGAGGCAGTCTGTTAAAAGGTCTTCTTTTGCTACATGTTTCGAGTTTCCCAAGACTACTTGCTTAGTACCCATGCTACAAATTCACAGTAGCATTACCATTATCCAATTATATGTAACTACATATATGGCATATATTTATATAAACATATATTGTGTTCGTCTCTATCTTCTCATCTGTCTCTACCCACTGTATGTATAACCTATCACTATTTCTTTCCTTTATGTATCTGATAATATGTTGAAATTTCTGTTCTTACTGTATTGAAATTTAAACTGTACAGGTGCTTCCTCAGACAATGGACTTGGATTATACTCTCTGAGACCTTTCATGATTTTTATTTTTTTTCAGCCAGTAGATATATTTTCCTATGTGTAGGATATTAACATTGCATCAGTCTCCTTAAGAGTCTGTAGGTGTTGCAGAGTAGTTTCCCATATTGAGAGCAACCTGCCATGTTTACTCAGTTATATAAAAATAATAAGCTGTTTATTTTTTTAATATTTACTTATTTTTCGTGGGGGAGGCATTTTGGTTTGTTTGTTTGTTTATTAATGGGTACTGGGGATGGAACCCAGGACCTTGTGCATGCTAAATACACACTCGACCACTGAGCTGTATCCTCCTTCCTTAATAGCTACTTATAAATGGAAACTTTAAGGATTTGCATGTGGCTTAGAATTTAGAAATTCCAAAGATTTAGTGGGGGTTTTTTTAGTAGTTTTTCTTGAGACCCAGTGAGAAATTCAAAACTGCAAATTTGTCTTCCTTTACCTCCAATAAACTGTCTTATATCGCTTTCAAAATTATTACTTTCCTTCTATATTTCCTTTCCTTCTCCTGTTAATCCAACTAGAGTTCCTGGCTCTGTCCTCAAAACTCCCTTTTTTCCCTCTTGAATCTATGGCTATGTGTTTCTGCTTTATTTTATTACACTTTTGTTAAATCAACTTCATCTTTCAAATCATTAATTATTAAGTGTTTTTAAATTAATTATTTTTTTTGTGAAATGAAATAATGATACATAAAATAGCCACTTATAGAGGAGTTACTAATGGTAGACACTAGACACTTAATAAGCATTTTATTTTTTTAACTTTTTTTATTGATTTATAATCATTTTACAATGTGTCAAATTCCAGTGTAGAGCACAATTTTTCAGTTATACATGAACATATTTATATTCATTATCACATTTTTTTCTCTGTGAGCTACCATAAGATCTTGTATATATTTCCCTGTGCTATACAGTATAATCTTGTTTATCTGTTCTACATTTTGAAATCCCAGTCTATCTCTTCCCACCCCCTGCCCCCTTGGCAACCACAAGTTTATATTCTATGTCTGTGAGTCTATTTCTGTTTTGTATTTATGCTTTGTTTGTTTGTTTGTTTTTAGATTCCACGTATGAGCGATCTCATATGGTATTTTTCTTTCTCTTTCTGGCTTACTTCACTTAGAATGACATTCTCCAGGAGCATCTATGTTGCTGCAAATGGCGTTATGTTGTTGGTTTTTATGGCTAGTAAAGTAGTATTCCATTGTATAAATATACCACCTCTTCTTTATCCAGTCATCTGTTGATGGACATTTAGGCTGTTTCCATGTCTTGGCTATTGTAAATAATGCTTCTATGAACACTGGGGTGCAGGTGTCATCCTGAAGTAGGGTTCCTTCTGGATATATGCCTAGGAGCGGAATTCCTGGGTCATACAGTAAGTCTATTCCTAGTCTTTTGAGGAATCTCCATACTGTTTTCCACGGTGGCTGCAAACTGCATTCCCACCAGCAGTGAAGGAGGGTTCCCTTTTCTCCACAGCCTCTCCAGCATTTGTCATTTGTGGATTTTTGAATGATGGCCATTCTGACTGGTGTGAGGTGATACCTCATTGTAGTTTTGATTTGCATTTCTCTGATAATTAGTGATATTGAGCATTTTTTCATGTGTCTATTGATCACTTGTATGTCTTCCTTAGAGAATTGCTTGTTTAGGTCTTCTGCCCATTTTTGGATTGGGTTGTTTATTTTCTTCTTATTGAGTCGTATGAGCTGCTTATATACTCTGGAGATCAAGCCTTTGTCGGTTTCATTTGCAAAATTTTTTTCCCATTCCGTAGGTTGTCTTTTTGTTTTACTTATGGTTTCCTTTGCTGTGCAGAAGTTTGTAAGTTTCATTAGGTCCCATTTGTTTATTCTTGCTTTTGTTTCTTCTAGGAGAAAATTTTTGAGATGTATGTCAGATAATATTTTGCCTATATTTTCCTCTAGGAGGTTTATTGTATCTTGTCTTATGTTTAAGTCTTTGATCCATTTTGAGTTGATTTTTGTGTATGATGTAAGGGAGTGTTCTAGCTTCATTGTTTTACACGCTGCTGTCCAGTTTTCCCAACACCATTTGCTGAAGAGACTGTCTTTATTCCATTGTGTATTCTTGCCTCCTTTGTCAAAGATGAGTTGACCAAAAGTTTGTGGGTTCATTTCTGGGCTCTCTGTTCTGTTCTATTGGTCTATATGTCTGTTTTGGTACCAATACCATGCTGTCTTGATGACTGTAGCTCTATAGTATTGTCTGAAGTCTGGGAGAGTTATTCCTCCAGCCTCTTTCTTTCTCTTCAGTAATGCTTTGGCAATTCTAGGTCTTTGATGGTTCCATATACATTTTATTATGATTTGTTCTAGTTCTGTGAAATATGTCCTGGGTAATTGGATAGGGATTGCATTAAATCTGTAGATTGCCTTGGGCAGTGTGACCATTTTAACAATATTGATTCTTCCAATCCAAGAGCATTAAGTATTTTTAAAAATCCTGTAATCTAAAAACTACACTTTACCTCATTAGCTCTACGCTAGATGTACTTTAATTGCTTCTCTTTTAGATCTAGTTCCTTAGAAAGGCAGGTATACCAGCAATATGGTTCTGACACTCACAAATATTTATTGTGCACCTACTGTGTGCCAGGGGTATGATGGTTCAACTGTGGTGTATAGATATTACACATATGAAGTGGCAAAGCCATTGTCACTGGAGGAACAGTTTCTTGGAGCTTGTTTATCTTTCTGCTGATTTCCTGTCCTCTATGCCTATAGCCATCTTAAAGTTTAATCAAGATATTAAGATCTTTGTTTCCTTAAATCTTAATTTTTAGTGGCCTTTTGAATACATAAAGTGGTTCTCATTTAGGTAATGTGCTGAGTTTGCTACCGATATTGCGAGTAAATGGGAACAGTCTGTACTGGTGTCTCTGTGCGAAGACTGAGTTGTTCAAAGGACATGGGACACAACTGGACGCACACCTTCATCCCTGCCTTCTGTCAGGTCCAAACCGGATGGTGGACAGAACAATGGGAGACAGATAGCATCAATCTCTTCGCCAACAAAAAGTGCAAGAAATAGTATTTCCCCTTCCCCTGAAACCTGCTGGGAATTCAAGAGTCAGGAATGATCCTGGGGTGAGAGGAGAGGGTGTTTGGGAAAGGAAAGAGGAGAAAAGGCGTAGGCTGAGCCAAGGGTCTTGCTCTCTCTCACCTTCCTCTGCAGAGATGCGTGTGGGGAAGGAAATAGGCCATTAGCAAGTGTGTGTTCATTCCTGACAAATTTGAGATAATTCCCGTCAGCCGTGGTCTCATCATTGTTGGATGGGCCATTGGAAGGAGGGGAGCTTGTACTCTCTGCTTTCAGAGTCAGAGGAGTGGGTTTGGGCTGCAGCCAGATCCCCTCTTGCCATCAGTGTATCCCACCTTGGATTGCAGCAGAGAGAAAGCAGGGTTTCTCAAGGTCACCCAGCTTCCCAGAGCTAGGTAGGCATTCATACGTTCTCTTTGCAATTGGATCTTTAAAAATTATAGAAAGTTTAAGTCAATTAAAAAATCTCTCGCCAAATAACACCTTGTTTTCCAGAAAAGAGGAACCATGGTAATGCCTAACTTCTCCCTAAACACTTTACTGAAAACTTTTTTGGTTGGATGTCAGAGACTGAAATTCCTAAGCTTTGCTCAAAGTAGATCCTCGGAGGTGGGTGGGGGAAAGGTGCCGATGCCTGTAAAAATGCATTTGAAAATGTAATACACGTTTTTTATTGTGAGATTAATGTTTACCATGTATTTGGTGGACCATGAGAAGAGGCATGACACAGGTGGGTGGTTAAACTTAGAGGGGAAGGATCATGTGGATAAATGTTCCAAATATTCAAACAAAAGGACGAAGAGCATCTTGGAGTCATTACCTGCATAAAGAGCAGAAGGCAAATAAACTGTACGTCATACAGTTGTTAAAACTGTGTTCTGACTTGCTGTTTCTATCTAGTACACATATGTTTATACGACATGCAGATGATCATCACTGGACAAGACTTAGACACATGAACAGGTGCTTTATCATCTCAGTCTTGCCTCGTGCACCAGCAGACGCAATGTCCTAGACTAAGAGGTGCACCTCAAGAGAAGTGACCTTTATTTTTTAATGAGGCAAGAGTTTTTGCCCATAGTGACAGGTAGGCAAACTCAGCAGCTTGAATGCCTTTCTATTTAAGTATTTTATTATAGAAAACCTTTCTTCCCTGGAAGATTATTTCTGGGGTTCATACCCTGGAACACTGGGCTTTTTCTAGTTAGTAAATTCCTTTGAAGTGAGTCCAAGATTATATTTCTGACTAGACAATAAACAAACAAACAAACAGAAAAAAACCCTCAGAGGAATGATTTGGGTCTTGCCTTCATTATGCTAACAACATTTTATTGGTTATATAGAAACTCAGGAATTGTACAAGTATTAAGAAAGAGCCTGGGGGGAAAATATACCAGAGATAAGAATAGGGGAAAGAAGTAAAGTTGCTTTTCCAGTCTTTTGTGAGAGCAAATCCAGGCTTGAAAAAAGGCTATTCAGTTGGGCTCTCAAGCAGACACATTCTGCTCTCCCTGGAAATTAGAGAAAACTCTACAGAATAAAAATTTTAGAACATTTCTGGTTGCTGTTCTATAAGACACATGAAATCTATGAAATCAAAGTAAACACACATTAAGTGAAACAAAGACAGACAGGAAAGAGAAAAGTGGGGAGGGGGATTAAAAGATGCATTATTTCCTTACATTTTGCATTAAGGACTCACGGTAAAAGTGGTAAATAACAGACTTTATGCTAAAGATAATGTATATCACAAGAGAGAAAAGGAGAAAAGACCTTTGAAACTTAGAAGCAAAAAAATAAGAAGCCTAAAGGAATATAGGGTAAATGCACATAAGAGAATATATGTGAATACACACACACACACACACACACATATAAGAGAGATAAAGAAAGAAAAGAGATCAGAAATTATAATTAAAGGAATAAAGAAGAAACTTTGAATAAAAGGAAAGAATCTCCACTGACTGAAATAATTCATCCTCAAAAAATAAAATAATGCATCAGTTCCCCAGCAAAATTAATAAAAAAACAGAACAAAACCCAAGATTTATCCAGGTAACATGCAAGTTACATATAAAGCACACATCCTAAAAGGAAGTGTGAACAAAAGGTAGGTTGATTTAAATAGATTCCAAATCATGGTAGCTTCATATTTTGATACCTGCCACATGAGTGTCTGAATAAACAGACTACTGAGTTCTGGGGGGAAATATGATGGCCCTGATAGCCCCTAGCCAGTTACTGTGCGGGGGCAGATGAAAACCATTCCCAGGCAGGCACAGACTCAGAACTGAGGCAATCCGTGTTGTCTGGCTGAGAAAATTACTCTCAGTCACTCTACCTGAGCAAAAGATAAATCAATATAAACAACTCAAGAATGAGGAAGTTGTGGTAATAAGCGATTGATGGTGTCCCTCTGGGCATTGTACTTCTTAGCCTGTATTGAGTTCTTCCCACTGCCTGACTAATGGTGGGGTATATGGCATGTGGCAAGCTCTTCCTTTTAAGAGGGAAAGGCACTGCGCTTGTAAAACAGGACAAATGGACGTGTCCCCTCCCACCAGCCCCAGAGGGAGAGCCAACACAGAACTCCATCAGAATACGCTCATCCTTTTCATCTGCGATCAGCAAGGGTGAAATCAAAGTCAGCCCTGGGAGTAAGCCCTGGGTACCTCCTGCTGGCTTTTTGCAACACTCCTCTTGGATCAGGCTGCATCCCACGAAGATGAGAAACGAAAGAGCAAGGGATCGATTCTATGGCTGCAGTTCTCTTTCTGTAGCTTTTGTTTTTTTAATTAAGAGAAAATAAATTCTCTGGGTTAAACTAGTGCAATCAGAACCTGATTTTCTCCTCCATCATTGTCTTTTCTTTCACATGTCATGAATAACTGAATAAGTTGGATGGTTAAATTTCGTATAAGAATTGTGTTCATTTATATCATGTAAGCCTCATTCTTCATGCTCTGCCTCAAATTTTCTTGTGCAGAACCTTTTTTACTAACTAGGAAGCGTTCTTGGTGATAGGAAAATGTTTATTTTTTTATCCAGAAACCTTGTATATTATACCAAAGTTATCTTCAGTGTGAAACTTCCCTAGAATTTTCAGTGTGACGGTGATAAACTGTGTTAGGAATGCTACTAATGCATGCGCAAGCATCCCTTCCTAAAGACACATGTCACAATCAGGGGCTGTATGATCATCAGGAGATAAATGGGCCATACTGCTGGAATATGAAAAAAACCATATGTAGTCAGGCCCCTGTAAAGAACACACAGCATCAAGCTTGCCTTTAACCAGTTGAGAAGGCATCCATACAGACGTCTTTCTACTTTATGATTCTTCCCTGTGCACTTATTCTGTAATCATCTCATAATCATGAAAGTTTGGCATTTTAATTTCATCCCTCGGGGAAATATGTGGATACTGGCACCATGACAAGTGTAACAGTATAAAAGGGCAATTACCTTCAGCTTACACTCCATTTTATTTTATTTTTTTCAGATTTCCAAGAAAGAACTACATTTTCAAGGTCCATAGTAGAAAATTTTGCTGTGACTTCCTATGCATGGTCTCTCTCTACATTTAAAATCTCCTAAAAGCTGTTATGTTTCAAACTCATTTTCTTGTCTTGGTGATCTAACCATAATTAATTTATTTTCAGTCATTCCCCAGATGTATTTTCAGCACCTACTACATGCCAGGCACCATGGTGACCGTGGGTCAGGGTTTGAACCCCAGCTGCCTTTGTCATCTTGTATGGCCATGCATGTGTTAAGGAACTTCTGAGTCTTATTTTCACATTTAGGAGAAGAGGAAAATACTTAAGCCAATTTATCAGGTTATTGTGAGGATTATAGGCGGGTGATGATGATGATGATTTGTGCTAGTCTGCTCAGGCTGTCATAACAGAATACTGTAGACCGGATTGTTGAAACAACAAATTTATTTTCTCCCAATCCTGGAGGCTGGAAAGTGCAAGACCGAAGTCCAACAGGTTAAGTTTTCTGGTGACAGTTCTCTTCCTGGCTTATAGATGACAGCTGCCTTCTGCTAAGTCCTTACATGGCAGAGAGAGTGAGCAAACTCTCTGGTGTCTGATCCCATTGGATCAAGACTCCACCCTCATGACCTGATCTAACTCTTACTATCTCCCAAAGGCCTTAACTTCCGAATACCACTGGGGGTTAGGACCTCAAAAGATAATTTTGCAGAGACAAATTCAGTCCATAGCGTTACTGTTATTGTTATTTCTCTTTTCCAGCGGCTACATTTTATCCTTTATATTAAAAGACTCGATGTGAGAATACCTTTTTTTTTAAAATGCCAGTACCCATATGGAAATTGCATAATTCAAAAAACCCACCTTTGAACCTTCTGGAAATGACTCGGTTTCTCCCTTTATGGACTCTGTAAATCCAAACATCCTCTATATTCTCAAGATCCATTCTCTGCCCAACCACACTCTCCAGTCTCCAATAGCAGATGTCAGCTCCAGTAAACACTGTAACCCAAGGATTGTAAACATTTCTAAGGCAATATTTAGTATGGTTACAAGCCATCCCTCTAATTTGGATAAGATACTGTTTTACCGCGTCAGGATTAAACCGTTGGCTTATATCACGTGCGCACAAGACTCCACCAGTAGGGTTCACAGCTGACCCAATAATGAACTTTCTTAACCTATCCTTGAAAACAAAAACGGTCATCTCATTTCTCTTCAGATGGGCTCCTCAGGGTTTTTGCAACGATCATCTAACTTGCTCTCTATGTAGGGACACTGAAGGATCCTGTTAGGTGGGAAGGACACCTTGAACTCAAATGGTGCATTTTCATCAGCAGAGCAATGTCCTGATCGTACACATCTTTGTGGTGCCGAGGATGTGAACACAGTATGCTGAAACTGGCTCTGGCCAATTGTTAAATACTCTGGACTTTTGCAACCTGGTTGTTGAATCTTAGCTAGAAACTGGTCAAGGTGGGAATATTTACACCATGAAAATCAGCAAATACTTCAAGCCAGGGCTTTTTCCCCTCTAGCAGAGTCAGTTCATCATTATACCAGTGGACTTAAGTTTCTCCCATTTCAAAAAGTTCTGAACTGAGATAGGCCTTAGCAATATCTGGGGATATTTTATTTGTGCTCTAGAATACTGATTATTGGTCTCACATGCAAAATCTAATGCGTTATACTCTCTTCTGCTGACCTGAAAAAAAGTTTTAGAAGAAAAAAGTTACCATGAAACTGGAACACGCATTTTGAAAGAATTTATATAAACAAGCATATACATGAAGGGCATTGTGGGGAGGGGAATGAGAGTGAGGAGTAGGAATAAAACCAAATAAAAAATAAATAAATCAAGTGAGGGGTCTTGCACAGATGATAAAATCATGCCAAGATCTATGACATTTAAATAATTCTGTCTCCTGTTCCTGAGCTATAAGGGGTGAGGGGGAAGTACATTGCAGAAACTTCAGACCTACGTGTAATATGTACATATATCCTTTTTAAAAATTTTGAGGGTTTTTTTTGTTGGTGGTGGTGGTGGGGGGGAGGTAATTAGGCTTATTCATTTAGCTATTTTGAATGGCAGTACTGGGGATTAAACCCAGGACCTCTTGCATACTAAGCATACACTACCACTGAGCTATACACTCCCCCCCCCACCACCATTTTTGTAATACTGCAAACTTCTGAAGGGAGGAATCATGTCTCAATAGTTTCTGTACCCTTGATATGTATTTGGCATAGAGAAAGCATTCAGAACATGTTTTTAAAATATCTGAGTGATGGAATAAGTGGATGATGATAACAACAACAACAACAACAACAAAACCTCAGTCTTTCAGCACAGCTATCATTCACCATGGATACCAGTAGAATTGTTTCCATGACACATTAGGTGCCATCACTGACTTGTATGATTTCCCATCTCACCTGAACTCACTAGCCCTGGCCCCAAGCCCTTTATGATCAGCTGGCTGCCTAATTCTCGTCTTGTACTCCTCTGCCTCTCGTTCACTTGGCTCTGCCTGCACTAAACCTCTCCTCTTCTTGAATATTTTATTCCTGGCTCTTTAGACTTTGCTCCCTTTTCCTTTAGACTTTGACTTGGCTCACAGCTTGGCTCATGAAGGTCTTTTCCCAAACGTCATCTCCTTATGGAAAGTTTCCCTGGGCAATCTGCCTGAAGTAGAACCACCATCACCCCGGCAATGTTCGATCTCCTTAATGCGTTTTATTTTTCTGGGTAGCACTTACACTTTCTGACATTTGTTTATTTGATGATTTGTTCATTGTCTTCATCTCTTTGAAGATGTACTCTCTATGAGGCTAGGGACTTTGTCCATCTTGTCTTGTCCAGTACCCTTGATTCCTGGAACAGTGCCCATCGCAATAGGAGCTCATTAAACTCTTAATGATTGATGAATAAATGAGTGAATGCCTTTATTAACAAAAATTCAAGAGTGACTGACCAATGTACCATGAACTAAAGGCGTGTAATGTTTTACAGAGGTGCTGAGCCTGCCAGTTGCTCCCATAGGCAAGCTCATTATCCCACAGAGCTAAGCATGGTAGCTCTCCAGTCTGAACCTCTAATTCTAGACCAGGTTCTGAGTAACAGAAACAAAACACAGTCACATGCATAATGCAGGCAATTACAATTCAACATGTCCAAAAGCTAGCTAAATCTATCTCCCACGCCCAACTTCATTCCTTATCTCAGTTCATGACATTGGCAAAGCCAAAAATTGGGATATCATCCTAGTTTTTCTGATTTATTCTCCACACTGCCACCCTCAGATATACTGCTCTAAAATGAAGAGCGATCACACCATGTCTTTGGTAAAAGCTCTTCAGTACTTACGGGTTAGAGCCGAGGCCCCTTCGAAAGGCATCAAGTCTACTATTCCTCTCACTCAGACCTACTTTGCCATTTTCAACTCTGGAGTCATATCCTTCCTTCCAGCCCCTGGCTAGATTTTTTGCTACACACATGCTGAGCTTGAATCCACCAAGCTCGTTCACGCTGTCATCTTTGTACCTTCTGCAACCCTCTGACTAGATTATCCTACCTCTCCCAGCCTTGCATATGAATCATTCTTTCCTCAGCCCCACAGTTCCGACAGGAAGCCTTTCCTGACAACCACCAAGCTGATTTAGTTGCCTCCTTCTGGTACGTTCTTTGGAAATGCTAAGTGGGCTCCTGGTTCTAACAGTTTCCCTCTTGAAAAAGTTCCAACAAGAGTGCTAATCTCTGGGGTACATGTATTTAACCCCATCACTTAACCAGCTAAGTATACAAGGAAATTCTTTACAAACGTTGAGAAGAGAGGGCCAAAGGCCTAATTAATTCTTCAACACTGAAGTCTGAGTTTTACAATTTGTCTCTTTTTTATGGTAATACATTTCTCTAAAACAAGCAGGGCCTGGTGATTGGGCAAGGGGCCAGCAATTCTCTTTTGGCAAGGAGTTCCCTTGACTCAGGCTGTGTATATTTGGAGAACAATGCCACAGGTCAGATGTCAACGTTAGCCCAGTTCCCTTCTAACAGAGAATGTAGGTGTCCCATGTGTGCCAAGTACCAAGAGATAACCGTGGATGTTTCTCTGGCTCTAATTCCATTCTCTAAGAGCACTTTGGGCCAATATTTTCAAATTCAAATCACAAACATAGAATTCATGATCTGAGGTGATCTTAGAAATGATTAAGTTAATCTAAGTTAATTCTGTGGGTGAGACATACCCATGCCTCTAGCATTAGCTTTCAGCCTGTTCTCACGTTTTACCCAATCCTAGCTGTTCAGAAAGATAATCTTGCCATCCCTTCTATTTCTATTCTAGAGGCAGGAAGAACTCAGGTATCACTACTATAAGAAATCAGACATTTAACTGCAAGTTGCCATTGAGGGTAGAAACAATCACGACCCTGTTTCTACATAGGTGTATGCATCCCCTTAAAGCTTTAGGCAGTGGTTTGGATTAAAAACTTCACAGTGGGTTCTTGGTAAATGATGAAGATGCTTCCTTAAGTCCTATATACTGAGGCCTTTGGAAAGCTGAATTTTCTTTTTGCCTCAGTATTCGTTTTCTACGTCTGTGTAGCAGCTGAAATTGACACAAATTTATGAGTGTACACTTTCTATAAGTCAGAAGTCTGGGTGTACATGACTGGGTTCTCTGCTAGGCATCTCATGAAACTGAAGTCAAGGGGACAGCAGGGCTGCTGTTCTCATCTGATGTTCAGGGTCCTCTTCCAGGCTCACCAGTTGCTGGTAGAATTCATTTCCTTGTGGTTGTTGGACTGAAATCCCCAATTCCTTGCTGGCTGTCAGCCAGAGGCCAGTCTCAGCTCCTAGAGGCTACCCACGTCTTCCTCCATCTTTAAGCCAGCAGTGATACATTGAATCCTTCTTGTAGCTCAGATCTCGGACTTCCTCTTCTGTGAGGCTGGAGGAAACATTGCTTTTAAAAGGCTCATGTGACTAGATCAGGCTCACTGGATAACTTCCTGATGGGTTGATTCGGGACCCTGATTACATCTACAAAATCCCCTCACAACAGCACCTAAATAAATGCTTGATTTAATAACTTAAAATAGGTGTGTGTAAACTAGGGGCCTGAGATCTTGGGGGGGGGCATCATAGAATCCTGCCAACCCTACCTCCTCAGAGTCCTCAAGAACATGGATTTCAGAGAGAACATGAAACTCCTATGTTCACCCGAAATTTTCTCTTGTATACAGCTTTTGTTTTTACTGCACGTATTTTCCTTAGTGTCCTGTAGGATCTTGACCTCAACATATCCTCGTTTCAGATGGCATGGCGGCATAGAAAGGGATAAATTTGGAGAGACAGTCAGATGTAGCAGAGGCATGCTGGTCTTATCAAAGAATGTCGGCTGTACTTATATCGTAGTGAGATGCTGTTAAAGAGATGTAGGTGGGTGTGCAGTATGACCAGGTGTGTTGGAAAAGTGAATGAACGCATGTGAAGAGACAGCTGCAGAATAGTTGCCGTGCTCGGGTAAGAAGTAATGGTGGCCGGAACTAGAGTGGGGGGGTGGAGGCTCGGAAGAAAGGACTCCTTTCCAACTAACACAGCCTAACTAGATCTGCACTCGGCATTCTCTACTCTTCTCTTCCAGTCACTCATTGCCTTATTTTGGAACTATTGCTTGGCTTGTGTCTCTCCCCCTCTTGCCTGTCTTACAGCACTGTCTCCCTGGCACAGTGCTGGCACACAGTAGGCCATTAGTAAATGCTCATGACGGGTCTGTTGTGTTCTCTATGCCATAGCGGGTCACAGCACCAGACTCAGCGTCTCCTTTTTGGAAACCTCTGCTGGATTGTTCCTGCTTTCCCAGCCTCATTCATAAGTCTCAATTCATGACCCAGTAGCAGCTGCGTTGTCTCCCCTCTGTATCCCAAGGTCAGACGACTAGCCCATTTCGCCCAAACTGAAGTCCCCTAGTCCCATCTCATCTTGGCTCTTGGTTAATGGCCAGGATTGGACAAACCCCTTCATGTCCCTGGTTGAATTAAGTGTTTTATTGTCTCCCTCTGCCCCAAAGGCTATGACAGAGACCACTTTTGCTCCACAGTCCTAATACTCCATCTCCATTTCTCTCCATTCTGCTGTGCAGCCCCTGCCACTCTGCCTCTCTTAGCCTCTGCACCAGTTCACCAATGAGTAAAGACAGGAATTTCCATACCCCCAGACATGCTAGGACAGAGCATTTCTATTTGAGAGCCTTTTGCTGTTGTCTCCAGTCTTAGGATCCCAGAACACCCTTGAGAAGCCTGATGAGTCCAGCCAGAAATGCTTCCGCTTTCTTGTGATGACTCTTTAATGTGACTGCTCCTCTCTGCTGGGTAAGTCCTGTGAAAATCACTTTACTCATAGATTTAATTGACTTCACTTGAATTTTGCTTTCAGTCCTTCTAGAAAATGAGCCATTTGCTCCACACCCCACACTCCCCCTTTGAATGAGCATCAAGGGAACTGTTTGTGTTTTGTTACTAAGACTATAGTTGAACTTAAGGCTCCAGTAAGAGCAAGACCCTCTTGAGTCTTGGCAACCGAATCCCACACAGCCTCACTCTGTTGGTTTTGTCCTCTCAGTCCTAGTCCCTTGTGGACAATTTGTAAAATTAGGAAATTAAGAGAACAGAGACTGAAAAAGACTTGGGAAACGCTTAGTAAGGAAAATCCCTTCATAGAGACAAAACCTCAACAACACATTTGCCAAGGGAATTTGACCTGTAGACTCGCAGACAGGGTGCTGTATATAATGAATTCTCTCTCTCTTTCCTGTAAAACCCAGTAGATGCTAAGTGAAGATTAATTTATTTTCCCTAGATGGTCAGAAGGGAAAAATTACCTTTGGATTCAAAATGGCAATTTGTGAATAAACATCTTCCACAAAAGACTAAGACTTGGATGGAGAGCTGATCCCAGCTCTTCCTTGCTGTAATTTTTCTTGGAACCCCTCATTGCACTCAGTCCCCTGTTCTCTGGACCCATGAATTTATCCTTCTGATCCCAGGAGTACGAGGGATGTTTCTTGAATGAGGTGTCAGACCCTCATCTTCTTGCAGTTAATATGATCCTTTCCGTCACTTGTGAAATATCACACTTGTAAACATTTTACCAGGAGGTTTATTTGCAAAGGAGAAACCATTTTCAGGAGAAGAGAAGAGTTCCTGGTTCTGATTTTCCCCATGAAAAGGATACCTATACCCAATGGGCATCAAGAATGGGAAAGAAAAGAATTCCATATAAACCTTTGTAAGGCAAAAAGCAAAGATGGGTTGTATCTTCAGTGTGACCACAACTTTCACTTTAAATAAGTTTTACTTAAATCACATTGTTTGAAATTTACATCCAGGGTCTGCCAGGCATTAAAGCTCTCTACTTTTATAGGAAGATACTTCCCTCTTCACTGGCTCACAGGGTACAAAGGGAGGCATCTGGGCACCATGTGAGGCACAGATACCCTTTAATGTCACCTCTCTCAGGCTGAGAAGCCAGCTCTGCACTCTGGCGTGGGTCTCAACTCCACCTCCTTTGCTGCAAGCTAAAGAATTAGTGATCACAAACTGCTCTCAGTCTGTGATCTCTTTGAGGCAGAAGGTTTTATCTCATTTGATCTTATTCACTGGTCTTGTCCCCATTGTCTGGAACAAGGGGCAAAAAGGTGTATGTGTGTGTGTGACAGGAGAGAGAGAAGAAAGAGGAGGGGGAGGAGGAAGATGTGGAGGAAGAGAGAGGGAGGGATGGAGAGAGAAACGCTATGAAACAGGCTGCTATAGAGGATATGAAAGTAAGAAAGGCACACAAACAACTTAGCTGTAAAATTCCCTAAACCTCCAGCAGTGTGCTGTTTCCCTTCTTTAAACAAATCCACTGAAGAGGGACTGTCACCATTAAAGCCATGAGACCTGCCCGGCTATCCTTGTGGCTAGACACATCCCGAGGTCAGAGAAGACCCACCAGGTCATCATTACCTCCTCCACGCCAGGAGTAGGGGCACTGAGAGCTGTGAACCTACTACTAACAAGGCGGGAAGCAGCAGGGAGAAGTGATAATGATGTATGGTGTACAGTTGTTCGTTTAGTGGGCAAATTAGACACTTCACGTATGTTGCTAATTTTTGTAACTTATTCTGAGAGTTGAGACTGAGAGGTTTTGTTGACATTTTACATATCACAATCATATACAATGTCCACCGTACAGAGAAACGTTATTCTGAGTTGCTAAAGGTCCTCAGATTTCTGAAAAGACTTCAGGGACCTACGCTCAACTACTGTCTTCACAAGGAGAGTGAGTGAATTTGAGTTATTTGAACTAAATGGAATTTTCAAAGTGAATTTTATGGACTGAGCTCTGGGCTAGGGACTTTTCTTTCCTTTTCTCTTTTCTTTTCTGTTCTTTTTTCTTTTTCCCCTAAATCATTTGACTTGCTCAGGAACCCTATTCTCCTACCCAAGTACCCACATTCAATTTAGAGATGAGAAAAATGGAGTCTTAGAGAACTTAAATAATTTGTCCAAGATCATAGAGTTATGTCTGACAAAGCTGATACTTGAAATTAGGTCTATCTGCTTTCAAAGCTCTGTCTCTTTCCATCACACCATGCAGCTAAAATAAAAAACCCATCAGAACTTAATTGGGATGTGCTTCTACACATCCCAGTAGAGACAAAGATAAATGTTCTGGAGACAGGGACTAAGAAAGCCTGAGAGGCCCCCAGATGGTGATCACTTCCAGACTATTGAAACTGCTGCTACCAAGCTTGTTTTGACTTCGATGTTGACAAATCCATTGTATACTCAGGAAACCGGTATTCTTACATGCAAATGACGGAACCTCAACATGGAAACCTAGGGGTAGGACTGATCTTACACACGGTTCTAAGTGGACCCTGAAGTAAAGATAACAGTCTCATCTGAATCACCCTTTTTTTCTTTTCCTTCCTTCTCCCTTTTTCTTCCCTGTCCTCCTCCCCTTTCTCTTCTTCCTCCTTCTCCTTCCTGTCTGTACATCCCTTGCTTCTTCCAGTATTAATATTACATTTCCTCTTACTGCTAACTTCCTCCATTTATTTAGAGAAGAGAGAAGCAAAAATGCTATCGAATATTCCAGACTCATGTCATACCAGCCTTGCAGTGGCAGAAGACAGATGTTTTCATTCTTCTAGTATCAATACATGAAATCTTCTGGAATGATCTTTTTTGGGGGGGGTAAATAGGTTTGTTTATTTATTTGTTTGCCTGTTTATTTAATGGAGGCCCTGGGGATTGAACCCAGGACCTCATGCATGCGAGGCACACACCCTACCATTGAGCTATATCCTCTCCCCTGGAATGATCTTTTTTTTAATTTGTCATTTACAAAGTCATTATTATGAGCAAGCCTCTGTACATTGAAATGTAGTTAATGGTATAACTTCTTTTTTAATTGAAGTACAGTAAATTACAATGTGTCAATTTCTGGTGTACGGCACAATGTCCCAGTCATGCATATACATATGTATATTCATTTTCATATTTTTCTCATTAAAGGGTACTGTAAGATACTGAACATAGTTCCCTATGCTATATGGAAGAAACTTTTTAAAAATCTATTTTTATATATAGTGGCTAACATTTGTAAAACTCCCAAATTTATCCCTTCTCACCCCCTTTCCCTGGTAATAACCATAAGATTGTTTACTATGTCTGCAAATCTATTTCTGTTTTGTGGATGAATTCAGTTTTTTTTTTTAAGATTTCACATATGTGATATTGTATGGTATTTTTCTTTCTTTTTCTGGCTTACTTTGCTTAGAATGATGATCTCCAGGTCCATCCATGTTGCTGCAAATGGCATTATTTTATTCTTTTTTAATGGCTGAGTAGTATTCCACTATATAAATATTCCACAACTTCTTTATCCAGTCATGTTTTGCTGGACATTTAGGTTGTTTCCATGTCTTGGCTATTGTATATAGTGCTGCTATGAACACTGGGGTGCATGTATCTTTTTGAATTAGAGTTCCCATTGGATATATACCCAGAAGTGGGATTGCTGGATCATATGGTAGTCCTAGTTTTAGTTTTTTGAGGAATCTTCATTCTGTTTTCCATAATGGCTGCACCAAACTACATTCCCACCAGAAAGATTCCTTTTTCTCCATACCCTCTACAGCATTTATTGTTCATGGACTTTTGAATGATGGCCATTCTGACTGGTGTGAGGTGGTACCTCATTGTAGTTTTGATTTGCATTTATCTTATAGTGATATTGAGCATTTTTTCATGTGCTTATTGGCCATTTGTATGTCTTCCTTGGAGAATTGCTTGTTTAGGTCCTCTGCCCATTTTTGGATTGGGTTGTTCATTTTTTTGTTGTTAAGTTGTATGAGCTGTTTATATATTATGGAAATTAAGCCTTTGTCAATTGCATCATTTGCAAATATTTTCTCCCATTTTGTAGGTTGTCATTTTGTTTTGTTTATGGTTTCTTTTGCTGTGCAAAAGCTTATAAGTTTAATTAGGTCCCATTTGTTTATTTTTGTTCTTATTTCTATTGCCTGGATATACTGCCCTAGGAGAACGTTGCTAAGATTTATGTCAGAGAATGTTTTACCTATGCTTTCTTCTAGGAGATTTATAATGTCTTATCTTATATTTAAGTCTTTAAGCCTTGTCTCCCTGGAGCGATCTTGATTGACCCTTTCGATTGCCCCATACACTTATCTGTATGGACAAGGCCCATACCTGGCAGCCCACTCTTGTGGTCTAGGGCAACGGGGCAATATGACTTGTCATCCCCATCAGATATATGGAATAGGGGAAGGACTGTTTCTAAGGGAGGGGTATAGTCTATTCCCACAGAAAGGGAGGGAAGGGTTCTAAGCAGAAAGTAATTTACATATGCCCATGATGATACATTTTGGACTCAACCTCACTTCAATTCCCAGAAGCATGTGTCCTTCTCTCCTTGGATTTCTAAAAAATTTAGTTCTCTTCCAAGTTTGGGATTTCTCCCTATAATCTATTTCAGTACCATACACTGATGCAAACTGTCTTGCAGGGCATGGAGGCTCCTTATGGTTTGGTTATTGGTAGTGATGACATAGTGACAGTAGTGATGGTGGTAATAACAACAGGTACCCTTTACTGAGCACCTATGATGTGGTAATGAATTTGGATTCTGAAGTCATGGGTAGGTAAGGCTGATTTCATACCAAGACTCAGCCACTTGCAAGTTGTGGGATCTTGTCACTGAACTTCACTTTCCACATTTGCAATAGGGTGGAAGGGGTAATAATAGCAATTGCCTCAGAGCACTTTAGGGAATTTTAATTAGAAATATGCCCGTAAAGTGCTGGGCATACTGCTTGACACCTGTGAAATACATCAATAAAATATAGCTACTATGTATATGTCCCAGTCACAGCTCTAGACATTTTATTTGATCCTCCACAATTGAGTAAAGCGGAAAGTATTACCCCAATTTCTTTCACAGGTGAGGAAACAGAGGCTTAGGAAGAGTTGGATAATTGGCTCGAACACTCCTAGCTCACCAGTGGCAGCGTGGGATGGGAGGAAGTCCCTTAGACTTCAAAGCTCCAACCATTTGATCCCCAAAGGTTCTCTGCCACTCTTGAACCAACATTTAGGTCATAATCTGGTAACATTTGAAACCAGTTCTACACCTGAATATTCAAGGTGTGCAGTGGCCAAAATGGACCCTGGGGTCCCTGAGATGCTGTTCATGGATCTACTGCATCTGCCTCAACAGTCCTTTTTCCCCAATGTTCCCTTTATCATCTCACAATCTCCAGGGTAATTTTAGAGCTGCTGCCAGGGCGTTGCTGCTCAAAGACTCCTGGGAAGCAATGAAATCACAAATCTGTCTGGTGTTACTATTTCTTTAACATGCTGGGAGCTTTTTGCAGGATGCATGGATGGAGATGAGGGTCCGTGCCAGGGACATGTGCCTTCTTGTCAGAGAGTGTCTTCTCAGGGTGAGCCAGTGGAGGGTAATGATGCTGTTGAAAAGGATTTTGGTTCAGTGAAGTCCCGAGAATGGGCCAGGCTGCGTCTATCTTCCTTCAACTGCCGCTCCCATTTATGTCCAATCCCAGGATAAGTGTTCCCATCTGTGTTATTCTAGTCACTGAAAAGGAAGGAATTAGCACATGAACTTGTCACATCTTGTGACCTGTTGCACACTGAGATGGGAGGTGGTGGCAGAACAAACAACATTCTTTCTCTTTGCGCCCTTCAGACTTCCCGAGGCAAAGAGGAAGAGCAGCTCTGACTACATGAGACACACCAGCCCCCTCCCTAAAATCTGACGGGGCCTCTCCAAGCTGCACCTTATGGAGCGCTGAGGGGAAAGGGTGGCAGAACCTCAAAGGAAATTTCCTCTCTCTGCCAAGCCCCAGATGGAAGACCTTCCCACAGAAATGCTTTGCTGGAGACGCTGGGCTGACACAGAGTGCTGCCAGGGAAAAGGGCCTCTGGTGGGGCCATTCCTGCCCTTTCTCACGGGAGAAGGTGGAAAGGGCCCTCAAAGGCTAGGTCTTGATGGGAGGGCCCAATGGGAGGTCCCTTATGAAGAGTCTCAGGGAGGTTCTGATCATGAGCTGGTGGCTGTGACTGGCTTCTTGCACATAGATTTTCAGTGCAGCACCGCAACACACTGAAGGTGCGTTTGATCTGTGTTTCCATTTTCCAAGGCTTTTACAGGAATCCACACTTGACTAAGTGTTGGATATGGATTTGGAGCAAGAATACCCTTGGGTATGAAGTGTTCGAGAGAACTGGGCTCCATCTCGAGCTTTCCGATGGCGCTGCTTTGCACCCGTTTGCCTTGGCAAAAACTCAGTTAGGAAAATGAGAGCAAGAGAAAAAAATAGAAAAGAAAAAAGAAAAATTTTCCTTTTGAATCCAACTAAATTATGCCCCCCACACCCTGTAGCTGGCGGAGACCCAGGGTCAGAACAATCATCGGATCCTTCTCCAGGGAGAATGGGAGACAGAACCCATCTCATGGGTGAGTTGGTCAAGGCTGAGAGAGGGTTCTGTGTTCCCCAAAGAGGTTTTGCCTGTAAGAAGGGGCTCCCTGCCAACTTGGACTGTCACCGAGAGGCATGTCAGCTTCCTACTTCCCACGTCCTCTCAAAAAAGAAACCGTCTGCTACACGAAGACAAACGTTGATTCCAGGATCTCGCAGACCCAGCTGATGTCATGACCTCTAGAAATAATTTCTCCATCAGCAAAAATATAAATATGCTTTTTTTTCCTCCTTGATTTCCTCTGCTTCTCAAAATTTATGACACCTACAGGGAGCCACAGTTGAGGTGGTTCCAAGCAGACTGCGCCCCCCTTCACCAATACGTTGTGAATCGGTTGAGGTTGCAGTCTCATTTCTGACAAGCATCTGACCCACAGGACGAGGATACAGATGGTACACGGGCCCTGCTGTAAAAACATTTTGCATTTGGGGAATCCATCTAGCCCGGAATTCGCAGATAACACACGATTTAGCTAAATCCTCTAAACCTTAACTGGAATCCTTCTGTTGAAGGGCTGTATGTATTAGATGCCAACATTATCGATGATATGAAACAAGACAGAAGAGCATTCTGTCTACACTTCTTTGTCCTTTTTGTGTGTAACGTCCTCAACAATGAAGAGCTTTCCTAGACTAGATACACAGGGACTCCAGGAAGATGAATTCAAAGAACATTTTATCAAGCACACATTTTACAAAATACTGCAGTTGTCATTGGTAATATACAGATGATCACAGTGAATGATGGTCTAGAGGAGGTACAGCCTTGTAATAAACAAATATTTTCAACTTAATATTATAAAGATATTAGACAGTGTGTATTATACCCTTAATATGGCTCAGGAGCTGTAAATATATTAAAGCATTTAGTCAACTGTACGAAGTAGGTGCTACTGTTTATCCATATTTGACTGATGAGGAAACTGGAGCTTCGAAAGTTGGAAAAATTGGCTCACAAGTGACCTACTGGTGATGCTGCTTTGATGCTCAACCAGGCAGTCCAACTCCAGAGTGCCTGTTCTTTAAATGCTGTTATAATTCTCTGGGGGAACTGGTGAAGAAACAATAAATCTGACTGAGACAGAGGGTAAATAAGATTATCTCACACACTGCATTTTTCTCTCTGCATAATTCGGTCTCTACACAGCCATGACCCCATCTCCAAATCTCTTGCCACATTACCACATCTAGTGTCCACAGCTCATCTGCACCCACAAGGTCAAAGGCACCAAGAAGTCAACATATTCCAATATAGACTGATTTTTACCTTAAATCTCTCTTCTTAGACTTCCTAGTCAAGTAGAAGACTTAGATTTCTCCTTGGTGGGGTTGGGTGAGGGGAAAGAGGCTCCTATCTATGGTCTGTCTCCAACTGAAAAATGAATAGATCTTGGGCTGGAACATCAAGAAAAGACATGTCCCTCTTCCAAAAAAGATAAATTCAAATTTATCAATTGAAATAAAATAATCACACATTATTTATCACTATAACCACAGCACCTGGTATAGTACCTTTAATAGTTAATAAATATTAATAAAAGAATTCCTGCTTCCACTCTCATTGTTCCTATGTTGAATTCCATACATCACATTTATTGGTTCTTCATAATGTTGATGTAATACCTACTGTGTGCCAGGTATCTTCCAGGTCTTGTGAATCCTATAGGGCCGGACAAGACAACAACTTATCCTTAAGAAGATAATAGTTTAGGAAAGCCAAAGCAGTCTTTTAAAACTCAGATCAAGTTTCTGCTCTGGTTGAAACTCTCCAGTGGCCTCCCATTATAAGTAAGAGTAACATCTGAGCTCCTCCATGGCCTGCAAGGGCTCCCTGAGCTGGTCTGTGCTTCCCACCTCATGCCACCTTCCTTCTTGTTGAACATCTGCAAGCTACATTGGCCTCTTGATCTCCCCCTGTTTTGAACCTGCTAAGCTCATTTCCCACTTTGTGGCTTTGTACTAGCTATTTCTTCCCTGAATTCCCATTTCCTGGTTGCCCTAGCCTGTGTCCTTTGGTCGTTCATCTCTCAGCCTTAATGACCACTCCTTGGAGAAGATGTCCTAGGTGATCCAACTGAAGTGGTCTCCTACTCTGTCACACCACCCTCTCTTACTTACTTGTATAGTGCTGCTGGCTACCTAGTATGTTTTTGTCGGTTTATTAGTTTATCATCTGTCTCCCCTACTATTTTGTAATAAAGGTGACAATGACTTCTCTATCATTTTATCTCATTAGTCGAACAGGACCAGACACATTGTTGATGCTCAATAAATAAGAGATGAAAAACTGAATTACTGAATAGATAAACCTCCATCCAAGGTACTAGACATGGCCTTCCCTTCTCTCCTTGTTCTACAGCAGGTTTAAGGAGTGAGTTTTGTTTGCTTTAATTTTCAAGAGTCTATTTGTTACATTTTCTCATCTAGCGATGACTTTGGGGTTTTGTTGCATTGTGTTCTAGCTGTTTGGTGAAGCATCAGAAATTAGAGAAACTTTTATCAGTAAAGACTGGGTAAATAAACTGCATTACCTCCACAAAACGGAGCACTCTGCCATCGTTAAAATGGTAATGTATGCCTTTATTTATTGATATGGAAAGGCTGTCATAACATATTATTGATTAAAACATTTATGAAATATTATTAATCAGTTCACTGAAATTGTATGTGTGCATTCTGAGAGATGTTCAGTGAAATGTTAGTGGTGGTTTCCGCAAGGTTGTGGGATTTTAGGTAATTTAAAGATATTATTTATAAATTTTCTATAGAGTAATATCTTTACAATATTTCACTTCCTAGAAGGACATTTTGAAATGTTTCTTCCATTAAAAAAGTAAAGTAAAAAAAAAACAAACCAAATGAACAACAACAAAATAGAGATAATGACATGATTCGCTATGCTTGAAACCTTTTCATGGATCCTCGTTGTGCACAGAATGCAGTCTGAATTCTTAAAGGCCCTCCTCCACGACACCATCTTTTACTCCAGTATTGCCCTCCAACAAGCCCCTGTTAGGATTCTAAATCCAGACATACCCTTTATTTTGCAGTTTCCCAAGACCGCTGTGCTTGGCCACACCCTCAACATTTTCAGGGCAGTTCCCTTTGCAACAATACTCTTTCCACCCTGCCTGTCAGAAGCACACCTGTGCATCTTTGAGGATTCACTTCAGACTCCTCATCTGAGACCTCTCTTTAAACCTCGCCAATGGCTGTGTCGGCACCCTACTTCTCTCTTCCACCAAATCTGAGTATCTCCCTGTTCATGTGCGTGTCCTGTCCAATGGCTGGCACTATGTCCTGATCATTAAAACATGCCTAATTGTGTAGAACATTCTTGTTCTGAATTCTTCACCACAACCCTACAAATACTGTCATTACCTCCGTTTGACAGCACCGAACGTTTAGGTGAGTTTCCCAATTTCGCAGTCAGTGGTAGTTTCGAATTCAGATCCAGCCAATCCAGCTCCAGATTCTAGGCTCTTAACTACTATGATGTGCTGCCTCACAAGGCACATTGTGAACCTTTATTTGTTTATGGAATGGTGAGTGCCACTAAGGCATAAATTCTTTCACTAGGATGAAACTCCATCCTGAATATCAGCAACCTTGTTAAGATAAAAATATGAGGGGATTTTAGTCTAAGAAAAGGTCGTATCAGTAAAGCCTTATCTATCTTCAGTTATTTTTGCCTATTTGGTGTGTCTAGTTGAGAGTTTTACACACACACACACACACACACACACACACACACACACACACACACACAGTTGGCCCTCCCTAGCGATGTGTTTTTCATCCACAGATTTATTCAACCTTGTATCAAAAATATTTTGAGGAAAAAAAATTTCCAGAAAATTCCAAAAAGCAAAACTTGAATTTCCTCCACACTGGCAACTATTTGTACAGCATGTACATTGTATTTACAGCTATTTATGTAGCCTTTATACTATGTTAGGTATTATAAGTAATTTAGAGATGATTTAAAGTATCTAGGAGGATGCGTCTAGGTTCTATGCAAATACTATGCCATTTATATAAGGGAGTTTTTAACCACAGGGGGTCCTGGAACCAGTCCCCCATGGATACTGAGGGACAGCTGTATATTCCAAACAAGAATGTTCCTTTGACTTTCTAAAAGATTAATTTATGTGTTTATTTAATACTCTTTTTATTTAGAATAGTAAAGCATATAACAGTCATTTATTCATAACGGAATATAACTCCAAGTAAACCAACACTTGTCTTGTTTGTATATTTTTTTCAACCCAAGATTCTCCTCTCTCTGATTTTAATGTTGACATATCTATGTTGTTCTTATTTGCATTTTCCCAATACACATTTTCCAGATACTTTATGGTTAAACTTTCTGAGAGACTTTTTGAAATTGTGTCTTCCAAGAGGTGTATCTTTTGTTTCTCACTTGAACTGATGGCTCCTAAATATTTTGGTATTGCAGTCATTTACATTTATTGTCATAAGAGATAAATTTGCACTTTCCTCTGTGATCTTATTTTATGTTCTCTGTATTTCATGCTTTCCTATCATTTCCCTTATTTCCTGCCTTTTGCTAGTTGAACTCTGCTTTGATTTCTTTAATCTCCTCCAGTAATTTGGGAGGAATCATCCTGTTTTTGTTTCTGCTAAATTTCATGAAATAACATACTTGATCTGATTTTTCTCTAATTATCAAGGTCAAGAAGAAACAATAGCTTTTGACTTTATCTTACTTCAGTCGAGAAATTTAGCACGTTTTATTTTTTTCATCCCTTTGCCCACTTCCCAGTATTTCCTAGTATAATTTGTGGTTTTAGACAACTGTTATTATTTCTAATCTACTTTATATTATGAGTTCTATTTAAAATGTAGAAAATCCCCCCCTCTTGTTTCTTTTGAAAATAGTCTTGGCCTTGTGCTCATTAATTTCCTCTTTACGTGTCATTGTTCAGTTTTTGCTTTCACTGTCTTTGCAGGGTCCTCTCATGTGGCAGTTCCTCAAACGCTGATGTCTCCATTTCTGATCTATGTCCTTTATCCCTTCCAATCTCTATAGTCTTACAGGTTTCCTCATATACACTTAGGCATCTGGTCATGACTTTTGTGCTTATGACTCTATCAGAATAAATTTCTCTCCTGACATGGAGATTTATATAACCAACTGCTTACCGGGTATCTTTTCCCAGTCTTAAAGGAGTGGCCTTATGTAGGAGATGAAACTTACCGCTCAATCTTGCCCTAACTCTTGGTGTCTCTTGAACCTTTGGGATTGTCCAAGTAGCCTATTTCATTTTTAATAGCTCCCAGTTGTTGAAGGTGTGCCAAGACCTGTCAGTGTCCCAAAGGGGAAGATCTCAGTCAGTACCCAGATTCAGGCTGATTGGAAGCCAAACCCTTAGGCAGCAACTTGAAAAGTATACTTTTCAAATATACGCCGTCCTGTGGGACTCCATGCATACACCATGCTGGCCACTAGAACAGGGGCTTGTTCTGGAGGTGTCCCCTGGGGGGACAGTAGCAAAAATCAGGGCTTCAGCTGTAGGAGGCAGGAGACCACAAAGATGACACCTATGGAGAAAAAAAGAGAAAAATGAAAAAAAAAAAAAAAAGGAAAAAGAGAAGGCAAAAAACAAAAGGGCAATTTTCACCATCAGCTTTAGCAATGTAGAGGGAGAACGTGAAAATGGCGCCCACCAGTGCCTCTGTCCCTGGAGGTTGTCCCCTCGGGCCAGTGGCCTACAATTAGCAAATTCATCACTTTCACTTAAAGTCTTGTGCTTTTCAAATGGCTGTTTCTGTGTCAGACCCTGGGTTGAGTGAGTCCACATTCAAACACTTTAAGAGACATTCCTCACTTTGTCACTTCTCTTGGGAGCCCCACTGGTTTTCAAAGCCATATATTTGGGGGTAGGGGGTCATCTCTTGGGTGCAAGTCTTAAAAGTTGGGGTACCTGATGTGGGGTTCTCTCAGGGAGAAGCTCCAGGTTTGCAGATTCCTTTCCGGCTGTGGGTTGCCCAGCCAGAGGTGGGGCTTATGGCAAGATCTATTTCAGCCTCTACTACCTGCCTGCATGTGGCCCTTTCCATTTTTCCTGATTTGATGGAGCAGCTCAGCTAGTTTTCTGGTTGTTTTCAGAGGAAACTGTCCCGTATGTAGCTGTAGATTCAATGTGCCCGTGGGAGGGTCTCCCTATGTCTCTCTCTTGGACCTCGTCTCCTGGATATCTTCTTTAATGTCTTAGAGGCACACACAGATCCTCAACAGGAACAATTACAGATATAAAGACTTCTAACATTCTTTTACTGTTCTCCAAGTCAAAGGGATGCAGCACCAAGAGCTAATCAATAATGAGGATGCTCCCTGAGGTGCTTTCATACCCGACCTTCACGTGATGCTCTAAGGACTTAGGTGCCCAAGTCTAGAAGTGGGAAAACTGAGGCTCAGGAAGGTTCAGAAACGTACCCAAGACACAGTTTAGGTTTCCAGCCCTACAATTTTCAATGTCACCCACATAGATACTTTGCTTTCTTGTTTCTTCCCTTTACCTTTGCGGATTGATGTCCTTTCTTTAAAGAGATAGGTCTTAGTCTTCCCTTTGGATTTACTTTGGGCTGTCCGTTCTTTCCTGAGTCTATCTCCAGGTTTTATTCAGCCTAAAAAAACTAGGAAGAAAGACTGATTTATGTCCTTTAGTTGGGCCAGGAGGACAACCCCACTAGGTAGTGGGGGAAGGGGCTGTTCTAGACCCCAGCTCCTATGACTGGTGGAACAGTCTGTTGCCAGGAACCAGACCCTGATATGAATGGGACCAGCCTTGGGGATGTTATCCCATGGGAGTCTGTCTAAGAGATTGCTTGGCATTCAGAACTGTTTTTTCTCTAGTTCTTCCTATTTACTTAAGAAAATGAGTAGAACTAGAATGGTACAGAGTTATATGAAAATGGACTGCTTTGTCTGAAGTGTCATGTGGAAGTTCCCAGGTTAGTGGTAATTCTTCCATTGATCCTGCTTTTCTCCAGCCTAGTTTCTTGTCTCTGACACTTCAGGCCAACCTAAAAGATGGCAGAGCCTTACAGTCACCAAGCTGAAGGAGCTCTTAACTCTCCACGGAAGTGGAATGTGAGAGTGGAGCATTCCTTTACCTATGCCTTGGGTGGCGCAGAATGCCTACATTCCTGGCGCTCTGCTTCTGCAGACCGAGGCAAACATACTGCCCTTTGAATGTCTCAAAAGCTCTTTTTTTTTGTAATGCCAAATGCAATATTTGTTTGAAAAGACTACACCAGAAGTTTCCCAGCTGAGAAAACAGGCTGGTGAAAAATGGTCTCAGAAAATGAAATAAACCATGCAAAAGTTGTTGAGGGTGTGTTTGAAATGAACATCTGGATATGAACTGCTAAATTAGCTCCTTCCTCCTCCCCCTTTTTCTCACAGCTGTTTGAAAGAGTCCTGAGGGCAGGGAAACAGGTCAGTGGACCAAACTGCACCTTTCCCCCCCTTCTTCTAATCCCTTTTGCACCTATGCAAGGAATCTAGCTCACATGTGTGTTTAATAAGTCGGTACAAATATAAGAAAAAATTATCTCAATTCCTGTTGACTCTCTGCAGCAATACCAAAGGAAAATAAACTCTGGATTTTAAAATTTCTCAAACAAAACTTACGGTTCTAATAAAATATTGCTTTAAACTTGACGTTTTTTATATCAAGGACTGAACAAAACACTCATTTCTCTTCACTTCTCAAGGAAGAAGGAATGAAGGATTATTACATCACACTTGTCCCGAAGTTAAGAAAATCCAGTTCCCACGGTTCTGACTTTTAACTTATAATTGAGAAATGTGAATGATTCTGTATGTTCTTACTGAATCTCCCATTGTGTTTGTTTACTTCACACCCAACTCCATGACCACCACCATGTCAACACATATATGATACTGTGATTTATAATAAGAATTATACATACAGTCTTCAACCCAGTTGCTGGCACAGAACTCCCAAAACCCTTGCAATTTCCTAAATGATGAGAGCAACCAAGATGCCTCTTGTTCTGTGAAGTGACTTTTGGGCCCCACCCAAGGATGGGGACTGGTTGCCAGAGGAACCACCATGTAATTAGAGGGCTGGGACTTTCAGTCCTACCCCACTGACCTTGGGGAGAAAAGAGGGGCTGGTGATTGAATCAGCCACAAGTGACCAATGATTTAATCAGTCAGGCCTATGTAATGAAGTCTCCATTAAAAACTCAAAAGGAGGAGGTTCAGAGAGCTTCTGGATTGGTGGACTCACGGAGGTGCTGGGAGAGTGCTGCACCTGGAGAGGGCAGGGAGGCTCCTCGCCCCTTCCCCGCACCTTGCCCTGTGCATCTCTTCCATCTGGCTGTTCCTGAGTTATACCCTTTAGTGATAAATCAGCGATGTAGTAAGTAAAATGTTGCCTGAGTCCTGTGATCCACTTGAGCAAATAAACCCAAGGAAGGAGGAGGTGGTGGGAACCTCTGATTAATAGCCAGTTGGTCAGAAGCACACTAATAACAGCCTGGACTTGGGACTGGCATCTGAATGGCGGTGATGGAGGTGGGATGAAGTCTTACAGGCTGAGCCCTTAACCTGTGGGATTTGATGTCATCTCCGGCCAGATTGTGTCAGAACTGAGTTGTAGGGCACCCACGTGGTGTCTGGAGAATTGCTGGCTGGAGGAGTGGAGGAAGTCCCGCATGTGTTGAAGTTGGGTCCAAGAACACCAAAAAGAGCATGCAGCTGAAGAAGGCATCTACCAGCTAAGCACACTGTCAGCATTATACAACCGCCTCCCATCAGAAGGATGTGTAGGCAAATCTTCAGGGAGACATAATAGCTGTTTTCGTGTAAGAAGGCTGACTCTTCAACCCTACTGTCAGAAGCCAATGCAAAGAGGAGACTCAGTACTTAAGTAGGTTTTATCCTTTATTTCAAGCATCTGTCTCCTCTACTAATCTCTCATCTTTTCTAGGAATAGGAAAGGAGTCTTGCTTATTCCTGGCTCTTGGTGCTGTGCCAACAAGTGTACTCAGTATGTTACACATGCTAATTTGATGGATGACTGACTGAATGACCGATTGCAGTTATAACAGGAGCCATTACTTCTGAAGAAATGGCTAAATGTTTGCAAAGAAAATTTGAGAAGCACGGGGAAGAGATGTATTGGATTAGATAGACCCCAGGTTTCTCCCATCTTTTGGAGTCTGAAATTCTAAGTTTTCTTTCTAAATTGTTTGGAGGATTCCTGTCCACGTGCCAGGATGCTGTCTCAGCAGTTCTTCTTCCTCATACTCCCCTTGCTGTCCTCCCAGACACTTCCCTGGTTGTTTAGAAGCACTGTAGAAACAGTTTTTGAACTTGATCCCTGCCTCAGAGTTGCTTGTCTCTAATCTACGCATCTCTTTCCAGCCAATGTCAGTTTTGTTTATTTTTATTTTTGAGCTTCTACTCTGTACCACGCACTGGGCACAACAGTGGCTACATACTAGGAAACTACTGAAATGCGCGACAGAAATTACCCAACCCAGGATATTAGGGAAGGCTTTCTTGAAGAAGCTAAGTTTGAGGTTAAGGACAGTGAGCTAGATGAAGAAAACATCCATGAAAAGGATATTCTAGTGTGAAGGAAAATCATGAGTGGTATCATTGAGTTGAAACAGCATCGGAGAAAGAGCTACAATGTATAAAAAGCTGTAGCCAGAGGGTGGGACACAGGGAAAGAATTATGGGATAGAATGTAGGGAGCAGAGGCCATAGTGGGGAATATATGTCATTCATAACAAGGCCTTTGAACTTTTCAACAATCCAGCCCAAATGGATTAACTGAGAATCCAGACTCACCCTTTATTCCTTACCAACGCCATTTGCCAGGCTGTTCCCTCTGCCAGGCATAATCCTCTTCTCATTTCTCTCTCCTTAACATTTTCTCACCCCTCAAAACCAACCCCAATTTCCCTTCTCCAGAAGCCTTTGATGATTTCCTAGCATGGGCACACACCTCTCTACAGGTGTGTGTATCTCTCAGACCACTTCCGTATTCTCCCTCACACTTGTGCTGGTTGGACATGTGACATTCCATCTCAGACGCTGTGAGCTTCAGGACATCAGGGACTGTCTTCTACCCTTTTCCCTGCCCCACCCAACTCAGTAAATGTTTGTTAACGAACTGTGCACAACGATCTTCTCCAAATAGATAAATCAGGAGGAGCATGGCTCAGACTTTCTGGGTTAGAATCTTGACACTGTCACCTGCTTGATGTGGAATCTTGGGCAAGTTGCTTCATCACTTCCAGTGTCATTTTCTTCAGCCATAAAATGGCAATTGTGATAACACCTATCCTATAGGACTTGCATGAGCCTTAAAAATAACACTTGTGGTTAAATTAGCCCAATGCTCCGAAATGTTTATTGTTATGTGATAACAACTACTATTTAGTTGCTGTGGATTAGAGAGACTGAATTGTCAAGCCTGATTCACACTCATTTTCTCCCAGCTTAGGCAAAATCTTCAGAGGATTTTGTATATCTTAGGCCTCATCCTAGTGTCTTTGTCCTCAACCACCCTACAGTAATGCACCTTGGAACAGAAAAAAGCAATAAAGGGAAAAAGATGGCCATAGATTTTTGCTTCTTCATACGCCCATACACACATGCAAAAGGTGAGCTGAAGGAACATGTTGTGTGAAATTACTGAGTCACACCAGGATAAAGAATACTGGAGGAATGGTGAGACATTACTCCTTCTTGAGCCTCCAATTTTGCCTCCTGAAACTAAGTCTTCCTCAGTGCCTGTTTTGCCCACATTAAATTGTGTCCCATCCAGTCTCTCTCCTAGAGGAATAACTTGGATGATCCTACTGACTACGTAATTTATTGTCCAAACCCAGACACTTTTGGAAGGGAAAGGGTGCTCCATTAAACATTACACTGGGACCGCAGATATAATTGGACAGTCTCTGGTAACTCAAGCTGTGTGGTCATGCAAGTCAGAACCAGCAGTCTTGCTGACTTGAGTCTCACAGGTTTCAGTAGCTTTCGAGTTCCTTCAGCTCCCAGCCAAAGCAGAGTACTGGCTCCTCCTGATCCAATTTATTTTTAATTGTATCAGAATATTTTCAACTCAGTGTTGCACATGGTTTTCCTGGAAGGCCATGTCAATACATTGTGAACTATCTGGATCTTTGGGTATTAGAATGTTGGAATATAATGAGCCTTTTTCATCCCAAATCTTTAGAGTCATGTAGATAAACCGATTGGTTTCGATTCAAGGAACTTAACTGCCAGCTTCAATTAGCCAGGCTTCTTTAATATACTCTTTTTCTAACATAGTAGGCAACTTCGATAAATTATTATTTATAGAGTCCTTATTAAAATGCTACAGGGAAATCGTTCCTGGAAACATCTCACTGTGTAACTGTAAATGATCAAGCCCTCGCTTGCTGATTGAGTATGTGAGGACTAAAGTCAGACCACAGGATCACAGCGACTCATGCCTAAAGGGGACCTCAGTTGGCACCCATGCCAGCTCTCCATTTGATCCCTGAGCCCTTTCAGCAACATCACCACCATGTGGGTACCCAGGAAATATTTGATGTATTGGTGATGGAGAGATTCATTTCTGCCCAAAGTAGCCCTTTCCTTACCTGGATGTCTTTGCCAGATAAAAACTCTCCTCCCTGGTTTTAAGGGAAAATCTATTTCCCAAACTTTCATGAATTGATCCCTGTTCTCTGATATGGGCACCAGTGATTGCTGCAGCCTGAATTCAGGTAGAAACAAAAAGAAGTCTGGCCTCAGGTTGTGTGTGCTAAAGGCTTTCACTGAACAACAGCAAAATCTCCAAAGCAGAGTCAGAGAATAGTTTACCCCAATAATCATTGGGCTTTACACTGTCATCAAAACATCATGAAATCCCTGATTTCACCACTGGGTTTCAAAGAGCTGAAGACAAGACAGGGAAGTCAGTGAATAAAGGCCTGGGGTTGGTGAGTCCTGGGGTATAATAGGCAGCCGTTATATTTGTGCGCACACACAAACGTGCACACACACACACACACACACACACACATCGAGCATCATCTATCATTATACTGGAGAATATAGACCCAAAAACTGAGTCCAGGCACCACCTCTCATCCTTGGCCCTTGTGGGGCTTACTCCTTGAAGGGAAACAAGTATTAATTGAATAACCACAGAATATATCAAGTAAACGCTCATAAAGGAGAGGGGCAAGTGCTCTGAGAACTTGAAAAAGGAGCTAGATCTGTTCAGGAAGTTTTCACTAAAGTAGCAACAAAACCGAGGTGTGGGTAGTGTTAACCAGGCCAAGGCGGGGGGGACGGAAGGGGAGGGGAGGCCCAGCTGGTGTGAAGTCCTGTGACTCGGGCTTGGGGTATCGACGTCCTTTGAGGAACTGAAACATGCTGGAGTGAGTGGAGCCCAGAGAAGGGAGGAGGGGGCAGGAGGACGGAGAAACTGAGTCTGGAGTGGTGTGGCAGTGTCTGGTCTTCATCCTAAGAGCCCTGAGAAGCGATGGAGGGTCTCAAGCAGGGGACAACAAGGCCGTAGGCATGTTCCTAAAAGAATGGTCTTTCCACCCATTGGAGAGAACAGACTGGAGGGAAGCCAGGGAGGGTGTGAGAAGCAGACCAGTTAGGGCTGCACTGCAGCTCCGGAAGGTGCACTGTGAGGGTGGTGGGGGCAAGGACTAGCCATGGGATCTTCCAAGAGATGGGTTGGTAGGAAAACTGAAAGAACTCAGATTAGCTAGGTGGGCCGGAGCAACAGACAGGGAGGCGTTAAGGGTAATAAACAGCTTGCAAAACTTCTTGGATGCTGCTCCCTTGACTGATGCGAGAGGGCGGGATAAATACCAGACTGGGAGGGCGGGGTGGTGATGAGTTACATTTTGTACATTTTGAGTTGGAAGCCTTCCCTGACCTCCCAGACAAAGATCTGCAGGTCTGGAGTTTGGAGGAAAGTTCTAGGCTGGACGGGGTTGGGGGGAATTTTATAATAATAATTAAAAAATGGATCAATAGCCAACTACCATTCATGGACTATTTACCCTGTGCCAAGGCTAACCATCTCTTCTCTAATTTAATTTGTGCAGGACTCCATGAAAAGACTGTTGGGCTCATGTGACAGATGAGGAAGAGGAGGCCCAGGGAGAGCTGACTGTCCAGGCTCTGAACCACTGTGTCACACTGCCCCCTGCTGAGCACCTACTAAGTGCCAGACTCTTCGAGAACACTGGTGTTGAAGACACTGCAAGGAGCCTGTGTTCCGGTAAGGTAAGTTCATGACTTTGTGTGTCTCCCAGAGCAAGCCGAAGGAGGAGAAGCCCTAGGTAGCAGTTTCTGCCATTTGCCAAGTGTATGCCACCCCCGCCCCCATCTCTAAGTCGCATGCCTCTTGTGTTCACACATGCGAGGACCCGGCACACCTGTACCCACTGATGCACAGCTTTCTCTCTTCTTTCTTAACTTTTCACCCAGAATTATCTTTCCTTTTGATCCCTGACTTTAGGTGGCTCAGGGGCAGGTAGGTTAAGTAAGAAGGGTTTCGCCAGGCTTCCACTAAGCATCACGCTCCATCAGCCTTCAATTCCAGGGTCTCAGATGCACAGAATGGGAGGGGAACCTGACACAGCTGTCCTTTTGTTAGACAGACTAAGGCTCCTCTTTGCTGTAATCAGCTTCCCCTGTTCACCTGTCTGTGCATTGTTCTGGTTACAAGAATGACTCTCCCCAAATGAGCTATAAGAAGTGGAAATAGATGGACAATAGCAGCTCAAGAAAAAGGTACATTTATACAAAATGATTCCTCTGAGTGTGTTCTGCTTTTGCCCAGACATCGAACATGTTTATGGGAGAGTTTCACCGCTCCCATTACCCAGAGGAGTTTGTGATTTGAAATTGGGAACTTTTCCATGATTTACATGGAATGGAAGATACAGATCAGTACTGAAACCATAAATCACTCTTAAATTTGTTTCTTATGCTTTTGGCATCAATAATGTTAGTGAAGCTTAACCAACCGTGTCTCTGTGTGTGTACACGTTTGTGTAGGTACAGAAAAAAATAAATACATTTGCAATGATCCACTTTGGATGGGACTACAATTCAATTTTATCCATGATCAAGTGTGTTTTTGCTGCTTATAATAATATAAATAATAATATCATAATGATATCAATTTCATAATTAGAAACCTGTTTAGGATCAGCATAAGGGGTGATGACAGCCAATTTTATCATGAGGCCAGAGGTCTCAAGCAATGAGCCTGTTGCTATGTGTTATTCCTATAAATACTATAAAAGTTCTCTTCTTTATTCTCAGTCACGCTTTTTATATGTTGTAGTCTTTCTTAAACTTATATCCCAAAACATAAAATAAATATTTGGAATATCTTTAGAGAATTCAGAACAATGACATCTTTGAGCAGATAATCAATGCTATTCTCAAGGACTCTCTCAGGTTACTGACTTTAAGCAAACGACCAAGAATTCAGAAGCCCAAGTCGAGGAGGGCGCCTTGTTTTCAACGTATTTTTTTTTCCCAGAAAAATTAGTATAATTTACTTTTACTTAAAGAGTAAAATGCATTCATTAAAAACCATTGGACTCTTAGTGGGTAGTAGAAAATGCTCTTATTAGAAGGCAGGAGGGGAGGAAATTATGAAGTATTCTTCCCTGCTTTTGCCCCCATGGTTCCTCAAAGCAGAGTTCAGTATCACTCATGCAAAAAAAAAAAAATCATATAATTGTCCACATGTTGGTGTGCATACGATGTTGGTAATTCTATCAAACCCAGATTGAAAGCAGTTCTAAGAGGTTCTATATTTCTACCTGAGGCAGTTCCTTCACCTGTGCCCTGGATATCATTTATTTCTGCTTTTTCAATAACTTTGCGCTCTCTGGGATGTAGACCCTTCCAGAATATCATTTGCTCAACTCTCTCCATTCTTAAGAAAAAAAAAAATCTTTGATTTTACTCCCTGTTTAACCCTTTTGTTGTGTGCCCTCTTTGACTGAGTTCTCGCCAGTGAAATGCAGGTCACTTGGGTCTGGTCCCATGCAATCTTTCAAGCTTATTCCCTCTTCTCTTGGCTTCTGACATGATATGGGGGATCTAGTGTAGGAGTCTGAGGCCCTAGAACTGGATGGAAGACTACCTTCTAAGTATCCACTTGGCTTTTGGGTGAGCAAGAAATAAACTCCATTAGTTTAAGCCTCCAAGATATAGAGGGTGTTTGTATTACAGATGCTGTTACCAATTCTAATACCTCAAACAATGAGTTTAGAAATAAGCACCCACCATATGTCCTCATCCCCAAGTCATTTCGCTTCCTATTCGGGAAACTTTGTTTTTAGATTTCCCATGTTCCTACCTAAATATGGATTGACAACATGGCCCAGTTGGAAGGCCACTGGACTGTGGTTCCTGCAGCAAACTCAAGATTCAGAGAATTGTTAATTTTGATGGACAATAGGCATAGTTGATAAAAGCTGGAACTTTGGAATCTTTCTAAAGTGCATTGATTGCATTATGACCTAACTGTATCCACATTCTTTGTTTTTCACTTGATAATCCCTTCCCATACCAACTCTGGTTTCAACCATGTGACTTCCTTGGCCACTGAGTTGTTTGCAAACATGATGCAGGCAGTGTCTTGAAAAGCACATGCATGTTTCTCCTGGGCCTCTTGCCTCCCTGGGCTTGTTCATTCTCACGTCTCTTCTTTGCCATGAAAATGTGCTGTTCTAACCCCCTGGAAAGATGTGAGAGACACACAGATGAAAGTCAAGGTCGTCCTAGAATACTAAATGGGCAGCTAGCTGACCTCCCCCGCCTGTAAATGCGAGAGAGATCAGCCAAGGTGAGCAGAGCCACCTTTGCTGCTCACAGTTGGCAGCAGTAACATCAGTGAGCCACTGAGATAAGAAGAGCATAGTCTTCCTTGAAACTCATTAACAATAAATGGTTATTATTTTGACCCATTGAGTTTGGAGGTGACTTGTTGCAGAACATTATAAAGGTGGTAGGTAACCGATCATTGTGAAAATCTCAGTGCTGACATTCATTAGCTCTGTCACCTTTGACAAGTTACTTAATCTCTCTCTGCCTCAGTATTTACATCCAATAAATGGGACTTAACATTGCTCCTTTCACAAGATTTGTTGTGAAGAGTGATCAAGATAATACATGAAAACAACAAAGCAAAGTGATGGAGGTATAGAGTAAATCAACAAATCCTAGATACGATGAAGAGGAAGGGTGAAGGAAGAGGAGAAAGAAAAATGGAAGGAAAATGAGATCTTTTTGTAAACCAAGAGTTTGGGTTCATATTGTATGCTCAGCATTTCTTTTGAAAAGGCATCTAGGAGAGGGAGAGAAAAAAAAACGTTAAAGACATATAAACCGACAGGCAGCCTGTTCATCCGTCACTCTGAATAATCTAAACTCTATTCTTTATTTTATAAGATGCTGTCACTGGGAAATTGTACACTTAGTCCATGTGAGCTCAGTCCCTTAGAAGACATTCTTCACCCAAATCTTGCTTCTAGATTTTACTCTTGGTATTTATCAAAGCTGTTTTTACCAAATGACCATTTAAAAGGCACTTCTTCCTTGGCTTTAATGTTGCTGTGAGGGCACTTTCTACTGTACCCATCAGTGCCTCCATTAGAATTTTTCATGTAACATATTTCTTTTAAACTGTGTAAAAATGCATAGTATGAAGTGGAATCTCTTATTTCTCTCTAGGAATCAATCTATTTCCTCCTTTTTGGCAGGCTTTTTCTTTTAACCCTGGCCATCAGGAAACAAATATATTATTCAGTCATAACAACCACATTACTCTTAAGTTTAGCATATTTATTCAATTCTCCAAAGGTTCTGAATCCTTATGCATGTATCTCTAATACTCTTTCGTATATGCCATATGTTTTAGCCACCTGAAGTTCATTTTCAAATACATTGTGCATAAGCAATTAGGCCTTTTCTAATGCTCAGCCACAGTCTAGAACCAAATTTTCACAAACATTTGTCAAATCTAGACCAGAAACTGTTTCCTAAGGTCCTTGATTCAATCTCTGAAACCTATTTTATGATCTTTCAGTCTTGGCTTTGGAAAAGTCATCAGGTTGGTAACTGCTTTAGGGGGTCATAAAACAAAGTTTGCTCCTAAACAGAGCAAACGCTCTTAAGAAGGAGAAACGTGTGCACAGAACACAGGGTGAGAAAAGGCCCCCTCAGAAGCTTTGCTGGCATGAGTCCCAAGCTCATGTTACCAGGAATATTTACATTAAAAATATATCATCTCCAACTTGACCACTGGCTCTGAGGTCAAGCTCCAAATCCTGCTTGGGAGTTCTTCAGTTTTATTACCACTTGTCAGCTCAAGCTTTGGCTATGATTTCTCTGCCTTCTGAGGCGTGAAGGCAAATAGTGCAGCATGAGGGCTGGAAATATTAGCCCTGAAAGTGTGAGGTAGGAATGAGGGGCTTCTGAGATTTTTCAGCAGGAAGTGTCTTGGTCGAAGTACTGGTAACCAAGAACTTCCCTCTCACTTATGAGTCTTTCTCTACGCAAGGCAACACCCATCAGGAGGTGAGTAGGATTGTATCGTGCCTTCTTTTCTGGGACCTGCTCCTGGGGATAAATTTGTTTGGTCCCCTTTCTCCGCCCACCTGGGGCCCCTTGAGAGGGCATGCCAGCCATAGGAGTGAGAGACAGAGGGATTTATGAGGTTTCCGTTGTAATTATAGCCATAAATAGATTACAGTTTTTCCTGGGTTGCTACTCAACCTTAAATATTTTATCCTAACCCTGACATTGCTGAACTCCTGTTAGGAAAGCGTGTAAAATGTAATTTTATGATCAGTATAGTTTTGTTTTAAATCAATTTACAGATCTATGTTTCCGGGAAAAATAAGTGAATACAAACAATTCCAATTTCCATCTCTCTCAACACCACCACCAGTCAGAGTAATTCTGTGACAGACCATGTAATAAAGAAAAAAGAGCATGAGTCACCTGGAATTGGGGACAGGGAATGCCATCCCTATGCAACAGCACGTAAACAAAGCTCCAGCTCTCACTCACAGTCACAGTCCTAGTGCTGAATTTCTAGTCCCAAGCCACACCTCATATCCTACTCAGTGCATCTTTCAGGCTTCTTAGCAGATTGCTGTTTCAGCAGCATTGGTCGCCTTTGGCAACGTGGACTTGACATTAGGTGCCAGTCATCTTTGCAGCTTTCACTGCTGCTTTCAGATCTGTTTTCCACTTCATGGATTCTCTCTTCAGCTCCATCTGTGGTGGAATTTTGTTTGTTTGTCAAGACACTTTTGTTGTTTCTATATATTTTCTGTATTCTTTTCTAGAAGTATTATTTAGTCCTTTTACAAGTATGTCATTTTCTATACCATATTTTCATTATTTTCTATGATGTCACTTAATCTTTAATCTCATTTCACAAAATTTTAGTTTACAGGCATATTCTGATTGTCATAATATCTTTAATTCTTTAAGTTATTTGTGTGTGCATGTTCGTGTGTGTGTGTATTGCCTTATTGACTCAGGCAGCCATGTAGGAATAACACACCTCTTCTGGGCAGTAGTGAGAGGGAGAGCAATATATATCCAGGCAGCAGACCACCTGGATACTTCCAGTTCCGGGCTTATCTACTCATGGAAAGCAAGGACTTTTTTTTTTTTTTTTTCCATTTTATTACACCACAATTCTTTCTGGTCAATTACATGCATGAGAAAAAAACAGGGATAGAATGTGAATGTGCAATTTTATAATAAATTGCTTACATCCTCTTGAGATAGTCGAAGCAACAACAAATAAACAGTATCTAGAAGCTCTTTCGCACATATAATAACCTCACGTCAATTCTTACAAACAGAAGTTATGGTCTCATCCCTTTGTCTGGACCACAGACTCTTCCCTAGTGCATCCCTTAGGTGGCATCCATCAGACTTCAAGTGTTTCTTTCTCCTGGGGCAGGGAGGCCCATTCATCAGGAGGTGAGGCATGTATATTGCAGTTTCCACTGGTCACTCTGCTGTATTTGATTAGACTTCAAGTGTGACCATGGCTCATCCCACTCTTGTAGGTGCAGGAATAAAACACACTAGGCAGTTTTCTGCTTTTCATTTTGTATCCTAAGATTGGGTAACCTACAGAAACTAGCCCATTTCAAAATCTAAGGAAACTAGGCTCAAAAGAATAAAATAATTTTTCCAGGTCATATAGGCAAGGAGAGAGGAGCTAGAGTTTGAGTCTTGTTCTTTCTGATTCCAGAATTTGTGTTTATTTTCCCAATAGTGCATGTCAGAGGGGAGTGGATGCATAAGCTGCATAAGCCAGATCAGAGGTCTTCCCCAAAATGCATACTAAAGGCAAGCCTCTTATCCGATCTTAAAAATTGATATAAATGTTGCATCTTAATTCATAATATTTTTTGTTGGTCTTAAAATGAAATGAGATGGTTTCATATTTTGAGTTATATTACCTAATTTTTATTTTATTCCCTTTGCCTTTGTTGTTATTTTTCTCCTTTAGTGGAGACCTTAGCTAGCCATCCACTAAGAATTCATGCCCTCTCTCCGTAATGGAGTTGCTATTGAAATGTGGCTGCCCCATTCAAGAGCTGAATTTCCTGGCCTGCATTGGGTAATACGACTGTGTTACACCCTCTGGGATAGGGGCGGAAATGATACAGCTCATTTACAATATTGTCATGTAAAAGCGCCCATCTGCAGTCTTCCTCTCTGTCCATCTGACACCTGGATGTGGATACCCAGGGCAACCTCAGAAATGATGCATTAAAAATGGCTCAGTTTCACCAGTTGAGTCCTCCCCATGGGACAGAGGCCCCACCCTTGCCATTACTGCCAATAGGATTTTATAAGAGCAAGATATAAATGTCTGCTGGACTATGACATTAAGATTTTACAGTTTATCACTTACTTATAGCTGACTTGACTACACCTTGTTCCCTGTCCTAGCCTCTCGTGGTCTTGTGAGCCTTACCCAGACCAAGCCCTAACTTATTCTCCCAGACATTAGTTCCTGTCAGCATTGCTCCCTGTTTTCATTCCCTAGGGCCGCCATAACAAATGACCACAAACTGGGTGGCTTAAAACAGCAGAAATATATTCCCTTACAGTTCTGGAGGTCAGAAGTTCAACATCAGTTTCATTGGGCCCAAATCCAGGTGTTAACAGGGCCATGTGAGCCATCCCCTACAGTGGATGCCATCCTGCAGGCTCTAGGGGAGACCCAGGTCCTTGCTCTTCTGGCTTTCAGTGGTTTCTAGGCTTCCTTGGCTTATCCTGCATCACTCACATGTCTGCCTCCATCTTCACATTTCCTTCTCCTCTGTGTTTACCAAATCTCCTCTATGTCTCTTTTATAAAGACACCTGGTAAATTGAGGACCCACCTGGGTAACACAAGATATTCCCTCCAAGTCAAGATCTATAACTTAATTACACCTGCAAAGAACTTTTTCCTTATCAGGTAACCTTTAAGGAAAGGCTTAGGACCCAATATCTTTGGAAGCTGTTATTCAACCTACTACACCATTGGAAATAGCTTGAATGAGGATGGGAAAGGGCAGGGGGGTGGAGGGATACATTGGACTACTATATACAAAATAGATAAACAGCAATGTCCTAATGTGTAGCACAGGGAACTGTAGTCAATATCTTGTAATAGCCTGTAATGAAAAAGAATATGAAAAGGGATATATATATGTATAACTGAATCACTACACTGTACACTGGAAATTAACACAATATTGTAAACCAACTGTACTTCAATTAAAAAAAAGGTTGAAATATATTCAAGATCTTGTGGTAGCTCACGATGAAAAAGAATATGAAAATGAATATATGTATATTCATGTATGACTGAAAAATTGTGCTGTACACCAGAAACTGACACAACATTGTAAACTGACTATAACTCAATAATAAAATAAAACAAAAATAAAGGAGATTTATCATTCAAATACTATAAAAAAAAAAATAGGTTGAGTGAAGCCCCAGAGCCACAGGCTACGTGTAAGGAAAAAGGTCTTGAAATTGGAAGAATGGGGATTTGGGGGAAATAGTAAGGTCTTTCATTCACTTCTTTAGGGAGGATATGAAAATATGTTTCACACACGCACAGTGAGGAGAGAGGCTCAGAAACCCTGAGTGGAGGCTTGAGTTGCACAGGGACCCTCACAATCACCTGGCCCGCAAATGGCGATCCTGCAGGGCACTGCCGTGGGGCCAGCTGTGGCCGCGTCTCTCTTCTCCCTTTTTTCACTCAGTCGACAAATTTGACTGAGAGCCTACTAGGAATCAGACATGGATCTATATGCTGGGATGCATTAATAGCGAAGATGAAAGAAAAGTTCTTGTCCTGGTGGGGCTTTCATTCCAGCCGGGAGACAGTTAACCATACACTTGATGAATAATGAAATTATGTGTAAATAAAAACAGTCCACCAGCCCACTTTCTAGTCTTCTGGCTTCACTCCTGTTTCCCTGACTCCCCAGAGATTAAAACTAGAAACCATTAAATCACTGCTGGGAGCCCTCTCATCACCTGGGTTGCATTTGGCTTTTCTCTTGCAAGTATTTCCAACTCCTTTTCCTTTGAGGTAGTTTTTTTTCTTTCTTTTTCTTTTCTTCTTCTCTTTTTTATTTTAGCACCTAGTATGTTGTTGCATAACTTGCTATTGATTTGTAGGTTCGAAATCCTTTTCTTAGCCCTTTGCACCAGACAGCTCTCACTGCTCAGCTTTGGCTTTTAGTGTTTACATTTTTGTTCATCTTCCCTTTCATCAGTACCTTCATTCTGCCCTCTGCCACCCCATTTCTCCCAGTCAAGCTCACACTGGGCTCTACAGGCAGCCAAGAGACAGGCAAGCTACTCTAGACCCACCTACATCCCAGCCACTCCTGTCTGGCCCCGCTCTCAGCACAACCCAATGAAGAGATGTCTCTGCAGACAAGAGGTTAACCTCCTCACCTCTCCCCTTTGCCCTCTGCCTTGTCAGGACAGCAGTGGAGGCATGGGGGAGTGAGAGAAGAGATTAAATCAGGTGGTTGAAAGCTCATACTGTCTCTAAGCAACCCTCCAAGTGAGTCCAGGAATTTAAACTGTAATATCATCCCCAGGAACAGAAGCAAGAAAGTGAGAAAGTCAGGGCCTTGCTGGGTTCGGGGTGGGGGTGCCCAGGAAAGGCCGGTGACAGGGAAGGGACAGCAGCTCGCTCTCAGCAGAGGTGCACCTGGGAGCAGAAGGATAAGTGGGGCTCGTGCACGCATCCATGTGGGAACCATCAGGAACGCGCCTGCCAGGCTCCAGGGCTCTGGGGGACATTCAGAAACTCCAAACAAGTGCACGGAAAAGATAGAGTTTGTTTTCCTTCTACCCCTGCTGAGAAATGCTGCCCATTGTGTTTCCATGGGCAGCTTTTGCGGCTAATTTTGAAAAATGAAGTGAGCAGGTAAACTGGAGCTAATGGCCTCAAGCCTGGGGCAGACATCTGGGGCGATGTTGACTTTGTTGCTGGAGAGCCAGCTGGCCTTTGCCCGGCTCCCCCCTCCAGCCCCACTCCCCGCCGGCCTCCAGGGGGGCTCCAGCTTCTAATGAACCAACTGCGGGTCCCTGATGCTGGGTTGCTGCCGCTGCCTCCCCGGCTTCTCAGCAAAGCTCCACAAATGTTTGTTTTATGAATGAGCTCGCCCTGGGCACACTTGAAGACTCTTTCTCCCTTATCCTGAGAGGCACCAGCTTCCCAGCAGCCCTTTCCTTGCCAGAGGGAAAGAGTCTCAGATCCAGGGAGAGGTAGATTTGGCAGAGCTTGTGACAGAAGCATCCCTCAGGATGGTGGAGAGAGAAGCAGAGACTGCTGGTGGCCAGGTGCTCAGAGTCCCTCATCCTTACAACTGTGACACTCAAGACTTTTTTCCTCTGATTTTATAGATGAGAAGACAAATGCATATTCTAAGGCATGAAACAGACCTAAAACCACAGAGTACCTAGTGCTGAAGTTAAACGTAAACACAGGTCCAATTATTTAATGCAAGGCTTACGAGCGTGTTCAGAGAGCTGCCTGCTCGGAGGCTGTCCCAGCTCTTCCACTGGCTCCCCTGGGACCTCAGGCAAGTTAATTTACCCCTCTCTCTTCTCACCCTATGTGTTAGATGAGGAAGATGGTGTGGCCTCTGCCTCTTGGATTGTTGCAATGACCAAATGAGATTATGAATGTAAAGGATTACTTTTTTTAAAGGGCCCCAGGCAAATAAATGCTCCAAAGTGATTTTTTTATGTGATATTATGACATCAGTGATCTTTCCACGGGACTGCCAGTGGTCTCTAGAGAGTAAATGTGGATATGGCAGCTGGGTTGTGCTTGATCTGATTTAGATGGTCCCCAGTGGGTAGGAGGAAGTGGCCTTTCCCATTCCAAAGCAGGGTCTGCTTTCCACCAGTGTGTGTGTGTGTGTGTGTGTGTGTGTGTGTGTGTGTGTGTGTGTCTGTGTGTGTGTGTGTGTGTCTGTGTGTGTGTAAGTTCGGAGGGGGTCCCAGAAGGACTTGCCACAGCTGGGCTGAGGAGTGAGGTCTGGCTTCCCTCCTCCACCCTGTGTGGGGGGCTTATCTGTCTGTGGCCACAGAAGGACACCTTCCCAGGATTGGTGACAGTCAGTCAACAACTGGAAGTCTCCAAGTCATCTTAGGATGGAGTCCCCCGATGCATCTTCCCCATCTTTGGCCTCAGTCTGAAAAGAGAAGATGAGAGTTAGTACTTCCCTTCTCCTTGCTAAGGGACCCCACTCTTTGATCATTCATTCATTCATTCATTCAATAATTCTCTCACCAGGTACCACATACCTGGCATGGTGCTAAGTGCTGCACAAGAACCGAAAAGAAAAAAGACAAGTACAATTACACATGGATATAAATTTACTGCAGGAAAAGTGCCCAGCCCTTTCTCACCCTTCACCGTGGGTCAGAAGTTTGGATATACACACAGAAACAGGAATGTGCGCACAAACCACAACACACCAAAGCACAGAGCAGGGAGCATCCTGTTGACGTGGATCTGAGTAACCACTTCACGTTAGCCACACACAGAGCTCTTGTAACTGTTTTAGTCTTTCACTCTCACCCTTGAGCCCCCGAATCCCTCTACCTCAACACTCCACTGCCCCGCTTCCCCTGTGTAATTGTATTTCCCTGACATCACGTCTGAGCAGACAGAGAGCAAATGTCAGGCAGGGGTTCAGAGGGAGCCTCCATGCCTTCATAAAGAGCAATTCTATGTTTCCTTCATCCAGAACATCAAACAAATTGTCTCCCTCTGGGCCCCTGATATCCATGTTGCCACCTCGTTAATGACTAGCTGGGGGAAGGTTTTATGAGGTATCGGGGCAGATGTGCACAGACATGGGAGGACAGATGTCTTCTGGCCTGAGTCATCATGCAGTAAAAGCCACGCTGACCTCTTTGTGTATCTTCCCAAGTCATTGACATGAATGTACTGGCTTTTTTGCCTGTGCCCACCATTTGCTCTGGGAGTCTGGGAGGACACAAGAAAGCATGGTTACTTTGCTGGAGGAGCTGGATGGCTTAACCTCAAAGCACACTAGGAATTCCCATGAGGGCAGGTTCCTGAGCCTTTCTGCTGTCTCAGTGGCCCCAGTGGGATGTCACAGCATCACAGTGCCTGGAAAGACAAGCAGACGGATACCTTAGTTTCCAGGTAGTGTGGTCTGGTGGCTGTGGAGAGAGCAGCTAGCACAAAGTGGATGCTTGATGAATATTAACTGAATAGATGATTCAGTAAGTAAATGCAGGAGTGAGTGATGGGAAGGATGTGGCAGCCCGTGTCCCCAGACAGTGATGATGTGAGTAGTGCTGTCTGGAGAGAAGGGGGAGGAAGGGCTAGATTCAGGAGTTCGACAATGTACTTTTTTAAAATCACTTTTTCTTCTTTTTATTTATTTATTTAAAAAAATTTTAGCTGTTTATTTATTTAAGTTGAAGGATAGTCAGTTTACAATGTTGTATTAATTTCTGGTGTACAGCACAGTGAGTCAATTATACATGTGTGTGTATATATATATTCTTTTTCCTACTCTTTTTCATCATAGGTTATCACAAGGTATTGAATATAGTTCCCTGTTCTGCACAGTACGGCCTTGTTGTTTATCTGTTTTATATATAGCAGTTTGTATCTGCTAATCCCAAAAGTACTTTTTTTAAAATTTTTTATTTTTTTTACTTTAGATTCTGCTTCAGGGCAGGTTTTTAATCATTGTTGGGAAACAGAGGCACAAGCCTAGTCATCGGCACTGGGTACAAATGTCTGGCTTGATAAAAGAAGCAATAATAAATGGCCAAAGTATATTGTGCTCTTACCAGATGTCAAGGACTCTTTAAATGCTTTCCATTTACTCTTCATAACAAACACTATCACATAGATGCTATGTTTATTCCAAATTTGCAGAAAAAATGGAAAAGAAGACAGAGTATAAAAATTTTTTTTCTCTTTTAGTGCTGAGGTTCAAATCCAAGCAGTCTGATTCCAGTGGCTGAATCCTTAAGACAGCCACTGAGGGAGGAAACAAACTCAGCTAAGGGACTGGGGCTCCTCCTACAAAGACGAAGGTCATGTCCAGACTCCCCCTGTTGGGGGAGCTAAGTCAGTCCTACAGGGTTGACTGAGGAGCTGTGACTGCTGGTAGCATCTTCCTTTGTGAGCGGGCAGGGAACAAACTGGGTCAGGCTGCAGCCTTGGACAGTGGTGGATAGGGATGCTCCTGGCATAGACATCTCAGACCTTCTCTTTCCTTTCTGTCTAGTCTCTAAATCCACACTGCTGGGCACTCACAGGGCTTCAGATCTCAGCTCCGTGCATGTAGATCCCAAGTCTCTACCTCCTCTCCTGATTTATCTTCCAGGTCTCCAGTGCACATTCCCAAATGCTTTTTTGGTTGTGCGCCCTCAGATGCCCTGCCAGCAGCTCAAACTTGCCTCAAGGCCAACATGAGCTTTCTCCCTAACCCAATCTGGTCCATCTCCTCCATTTCCTCTCATCTGCCCATGACACCATCATTCTTTGTTTCCCAGGGGGCCAGCCAGAACCTCCAGATCTATTTCTTTCCTTTTGCACCACATGAAATCACTTGTAAATCCTTATGACTTTTCCTTTTTTAACTTTTAAAAAAGTAATTATCATGATAGAAATTTTCACGAATTTTCTCCATCGGCAGTCATTTTTTCATCCACACTGCCATTCCTCCTGCCCATCCCTGGGTTCAGTTGTTTCCTGTTTGAAATAGCTGCATGAATTCTTGGGTGATTCTTGCCTCCAGTTTCTCTCTCCTTGGTTCCATCCCCCACTCTCTGCCAAACCAGTCTTTCTAAAGTGCACTTCTGAACATGTCACTCCTCTGAGCAACCAGCTTCGACGGCTCCCCATTGTCTGCCAAATAACGTCCAGATTCCTTCTCATGGCTTTTCACATCCACTTAGATCTGGTCTCAACCCACTGCACATTTATTGAGTCCTACTTCGTCCCAGGCCCTGCGCTAGGCGTTGTCAATGTAAAAATGAACCCAGGATGTTTCCAGCCCTTGGGGGAAAAAAGAAAGAAGATAAGCTGGTCCCAAAAATCTCTTGGGCCAGTGCTTCTTCCCGCTCCAGCCTGCTGCTGCAGGTGTAAAATGGGATTTTTTGCTGCTCTCCAGAACTTCCTTGGCACTTTCTTGACTCTGCGTTCGGGACCGTCCTCACTTTAATCTCCAGCCAGCCCTCCTCTGCTTTCCTCTCCCTTCCTCCCTGAAGCCACCCTCCTGTCTTTTTGGAAGGTGGTCTGCGGATCGCACTTCCCCACCTCGTGCCGTGATGCACCACACCCTGTCGGACATCACAGCTTTGCACCTGCCTGTTCTCTCTCCCACACCTCCGTCCCCCAAACAGCGGCCGCGCTGTTCCACAGGGTGCTGATTAATGGGTGTTCTCTGAAGAAAATTCAGCAGTCTTTGGTACTGTTGGCATTCAACAAAACCTGACAGGTTTGCCTCCTGCGTGCCTTCTCAGAGCCTTCACCGAGCGCGTGTTGCACACTGAGGGTCTCCGAGAACGAGGCGGCACGCGTAGCGCTTTCAGACCTGAAACCACGGGCTCTCTTCCTCACATTCATTCATTTTTCACAAGGCAGTTCACATCGCCTGGAGACAGTGTTCCGCCAAGCACCGATGAGAGAAGCGCTGCCCTAGAAATGAAGACTGGTGAATAATAATGATAGTAATACTAAGAAAAAGCTGCTGTTTTTAGAGCATCTGCTCTGTGGTAGCCACCGCACCAAGTGCTTTTACATCCAGTCCTTTATCCTGTTTTCACACACATCCAACGTATTGGGTGCAAATTTTAACCTGTTTTACAGATTAGGAAATAGAGGCTCAGAGTCCTTAAGGTACATTCCCAGGGTCATTATCATCAAGGAAGTAGTTAAATTGCAACAGGAAAGCAGCTAACCCCGGGTCCTGTGCTCTGTGAGGGAGGGAGCCTGTTTTCGAAATCTTTGTGATCCTTTTTCCCCCCAAATTCATAACGGTCCATGACTCTTGAACACACTCATGATTTGGGTTTTACAGCCTGATTTTTGCATTTGTGCTTTGATGCTTCACAACAGAGAGAGTAGAAAGAACACGGCTTCTAGGCTCAGGAGACCTTGAGTTTATGACCCCAAATCTGCCTTTAATTAGCCATGTGTCATTAGGCAAAGAATTTCTTCCCTCTGGGGCTCAGTTTCCTCAGCTGTAAAATAACAGTGAGGTTGGACTCGTTGATATCTGAGGTCCTTTAACCTCTTTTGACCATGCTCCTGTCTTTGCCAAGTTTCTGTGATTAATAGAATTAGATGAGCCCTTTGTTGCCTGTTGTATTTGCCACTGAGAGAGTTGGAATCATCCCTCAAAGGAATCCAGGACATGGCCAATTCACTGTGTTGACTCTGGGACCCGCAGTCACTGGCAGCATGAGGGGCAGAAACACTGCCTTTTACCAAGAATGTTCTTCCTTTATAGTATTTTTTTAAATGTGGAACATCAAATGAATTTGAAAATTTTATTTGGATGATATAAGTATAATGAGTAAGGAAAAAAAAAAAACCAGATGGGATGCATTTCCCTTGCAATATATATGTGATTAAAAATTGAGGAGAAAAATGTTTGTAGCAAATATGTTTTGGATTTCCTGAACCAAAAGCACTTGCAGAATAGTTGGAGACTTCCAAAGCACCAGCATGTAGCTGCTTTGGCCATCCTTCAATGAACCATCAAACCCCCGTTGTTCTGGAAACCCACCTGCATCCTGGGATATGATCTCCATTGAGCAGCTACAATGGCTTAAACTCTTCCAGGGTAACATGGTTTGACTGTAGCTCACCCCTTGGGGAACCTTCATACACACAAGATGTCTATCTCCTGACCCCAGAGCCAGAAGTGGCAGAGCTTAAAGAAATAAAAATGACAATAGAGGCTGATGTTAGTTTGGGGGTGCTTGTGAAGCAAAGCACAGCCTTTAAGAGATGGAGAATGTGGTCTATATAAGTGGTTCCCACTTAATTATTCCTGCCTTGAGAATAAGGAATTAAGGATCAGTCCAAGTAGCCTTAAGGATTGGAAGGGGCAAGGAGAACAACCAAAAAGAAACCTGAAGATCCAATTGTTACTTAAAATACTCTGAGACTTGGACTCCCAGGAGACTTGAATTTTAATGTGAGTCCTGCACTGTTGATGATAATGCTAATGTTATTATTTTAATTATGGCAGTTAGCATTTACTGAGCATTTACCATGGAATTTCATTTATCTTGTTAACATCTGTAGCAGATTCTGTTGGTGCCTGATGCTGACACTTCAGCTGACCTCAGAGGGCACCAGCCAACAACCTACAATAATGCCAAAGGGAATACTGTTTCTCTGCCATTCAGTGTCCTCTGGCCACCGGAGAACTTTGTCCCACTGCAGTGGACAGCCAGGAAAGCCAAGGTATTAACATCACCAAGCGTATCAGGGATAGAATTGGATGAATAAATATCCCATCCTCCTTGCCCACCAGCAGGACAGTTCTGAGATGTGTTCCACACAGGTTCTCAGAGAGTCCCCCGTGCGATCGCTGGGGGAGATTAAATGGCATCTTCCACTCAGCTGGCCAGTGGGAAGAACCACCCATGAGACATCCTGTGGGGAGAAGCCCAGAGGGTTTGAGGCGTACTTCCGTGGGTACCACCCAAACTGGAGGGTCAAAGAGCTAAGAGCAGCCAGTGCCCTGGTTTTGTTGATTCTTCATATAGGTCTAGGTGCCACAAGAGTACGTGGGAGAACAGCCTTAGGACCCGGCAAAACGCTCGGTAGGGGTTTAGTACCCGTCACAGTCAAGAACCATACTTCTGGTTTTCCCAAAAGAAATAAAACAATATTTTCATTGTTTTAAAAATCACATTCATTTTATTTTCTTTTTATAAAAGTAAAAAATTCACATCTTATAAAATATGAAAATTCGTGAAAATGGCAAGAACTATATACCCATAATCTCTCTACCCAAGGATAAGTATTAGTGGCTAATGCTTTTTGAATGGACTTTTTATCTGTAAAGTTGGGGATAATAAAAGAACACACCTCATTGACTTATTATGAGAAATAAATGATTTAGGCTTACATTTTGCTTAGAACAGTGCCTGACACAGAGCAAGCGTTCCGTAAAGATTAGCCATGGTTACGATTTTCAAAATATTCCAAACATTTTCCTGTGCCATTTACATGACATTTCATTATGTCTTCACACACTGAAAAATACTAGTAATCCATGGGAGGTGTTCACCAATTTACCTGCGCTACCGCTGAGCCGAATAAATAATCTCTGAATAAATCGTTTTTATATTTTACCGCTAGGATATAGCAAAACCAAGATTTAGATTTGTGTTTGCCTTACTGTGATTTTTTTCCCCTGTAACACATGTGTGTAGCAACATGAAAAGAAGCTTGAACCTTTGTTACTTCCATATGTTTGTTATCCTTGTTCCTTTCTCATAATTTCTCTCCAGTTAATAATTAGTAGTAAAACCACTAAAACAAAAATGACCAATATTCTTCTCATTCTCGACAACCAAACACAGGAGAACAGAGGGTCCTGACCTGGGTCGCTTCTGCTGTAATGCAGGGAACTTGTTTTAATGATCATCCACTCTCCCGTGTGCTTTCTCAGTTGGTTCTCCAGGGCATCACCCCTCAGCCTCTACATGGAGTCAAGGCAGTATACCTATATATCTATGAATGACTCTTCTCAATTCTCTGAAGGATGGTACATAGCTAATATCATTCTCCACGCATAGGAAGAAAGTAAATCCATTATGTACAGTGGATGCCTTCAGACGTTAGGGCTTAATTCTTTTGGAAGCCTGGTTTAGAAGGGCTCCTCCAGACAGAAGATCCGAAGTTGGTATCAGCATCCTCAGCCTCTTTACTGAACTTCAATGCTGTTGATCCAGTTCCCAGCTTCCCATAGTAAATCTATGGTACCAGAGAGTCCACGTGTCCTAAACTTTCCCCTTTCTTTCCCTGCTCACACTCACTCCTAATTTTGATCTTTCTCTTTGGTCCAATGGCACCACCATCCACCCAGCCACCAGAATCCTTAATATCCCTTTAATGACCAGCATGCCCAGGGGACAATGAAGTCCTCTAAAATGTCCTTCCATTTCCTCTTCTGTTTTGAAATCCATGCTTGGTATCTATTAAATTGTTATTTTCTCCTAGCAACCCCCCCCCCCACACACACACAGTTCTTTCTGTTCCAGAATCTCCAAATTCCAACCTCCCCTTGTTAAAATCACCAGTACCAACTTAATAAAGGGAAACCCTAATCATATCATTTCCCTGTTTAAAAATTTCCTTGATTCCTTCACACAACAGTCTTTTCGTTAAAAGCCAGAGGCAAGTTAGAGGCCTCCACCTTGTCACTCTGACAGTATTCTATAAAGCCCCCAAATGAGAGAGACTGTTTAACACCATCTGAACCATCAGAGATGTCCTCAGGTACTCACCCCTCCCATTCACATAAGCAATGTCTCTAAACTGGAGACTATGTTTCGTGATTATCTTTGCACCTGGAGACTTAGTCGGTGTCCAACAAGTGTCCTATAAATATTTGTTAATGAAAAACAAGTGAATATATGAGTAAACAAGTGAATATCATTAGATGCATACAATTCCTCACCTGTACAATCTAAGTTCTCCACTACAATATTTTCGCTTCCTTTTTCTGCCTAGCCCCCGTGGTACCACGATTTATAATCTACAATCCAGCCAAACACCATGGCTGGTCATGTCATTTGTCAGTACCATTCCCTTCCTCTCAAAGTCCTGGTTTTACACTTTTGCTTGTCAGAATCCCACCCGTCCTGTCATGTCATATGTTCATGTTCTTTCTTTCTGATTGATCACCAGATCTTAATTCTCCATTCCTAGAAACACGATAGCCCACAAATGTGTGCCCTTACCACGTTCTGTCTGGTAATGTGATTGTCACTTCACGGGTAACGAGGCCCCATCTACATACCTACCGTGAGAACTACAGGGTGAGCTCTCAGCTGAGGTTGTCTGAGTCTCCGTTTGCGCAGAAACCCCACGAGCCTGTGGAAAAGAGGGCGATGTTGTTACGCGTGCAGCCACCGCCACTGCTGATGATAGAGAGAATTCAGTTCTTTATTTTCAATTAATCGTGATGCCAGCTATATCGGTGCCTTACCCGTGGTTGGTTCTTTAGTTTTTCTTTTATTACATGCTACAATCCTATGTTTAAAAACTGCATTCCACCTTTCACCTGACTAGTGTGGACTGGGTTTCTGTCATGTGAACAAAAAAAAAAAGTTGTGCCTACTGCATGGACAGGGATAATGTAGCTCCTTCCTTGCAAAACAGTTAAAATAATTTTACCACTGTGACAACCGTCATTATTGTTATTTCTACTACTACCACCAGTGTTGGTAATATGTTGATGCTCACTTGACCTTATATTAAAATTATTTTAACTTTTTTGCAGGGAAGGTCTTTCTCATGCTTCACACTTTTTGAGCAAAATAACAGGCACACTCATATCCTTAGACTGATGTCGCTTTAGAGAGGAAAGCACGGCTGCAGCAGACCTGGGGAGAGTCTAATTCAGCAGCAGCAACGTGGAACAGAGACTGAGCCCCGCTGACTTCGGGCACAATGCTTCCTGGAAAGGGAGGAGATTGGGAGACTAAGAACTCCCAAAGGACAGGTGACACGGCGGTGAAGTGCTCAGGCTTTGACACGCCTGGGTTCAAGAATTGGCTTTGCCACTTCCTGACCATGTGACCTTGAGCAAGTAATTCCCTTTCCTCTCAGATCCATTTTCTCATCTGTAATCATAGGCCCCAGTTCAGCTGTCGTGCGGTCATGAAATGTGACAATGCCTGTGAACAACTGAGCACAGCTTGCCTGTGCTAAGCGTCCCATTTAGAAGAGCTAGTCTAGAGTCCCATTCTTTCTGTGTTTCTTGTTATTGTTGCGTTACTCCAGTGCTGCTGTCCCTTGTCCCTTTACTCCTAACCTCCATCTGAAGATCATCCTCTCTAGGCTAGTGTGGTCTGGCAAACCATGAAACCCAAACCTCCTGTCTTTGATGAAGCCTGTTCCCTGCAAGGCAAGGCCAGCGGGGCAGGGGGCCTCATTGTCATCTCCCACCATACCTGGCACCTGGTCAGCATCCTCAGGGTGAATTGGATTTTAGAATCCAAATTTTTTAATCCAGGGAGAGGGCACAGTCACTCCAGTATTTCCTTTTCTAAGCCTGTCTCAAGTCCCTCTCTCTCTGTCTTCTGGTCACCTGTCAGCCCTTTTTGGTTAAGCAGCTGACATCTTGATGATAACTTTCTACCACTGCCATTCACCCTCTGATTTGGGGATGGGGGTGCCTCACACAGGCTCCCCACGAAGACCACGTGTCTACACTGGACCTCTGGGAAAGATGCCCTGGCCCTGAGCCATAACTAGAATGTTCATATACTTCCAGATTCAAACTGGGTAGAGAGAAGGAATGCTGGGTAGGACATTGGACAGGCCTGGGACTGTCTCTAGCAAATAGAGACTTATAGTCCCCCCAGCCATTATACATTGCCCCTTCCATGGTCACTTTGGGGAATACCTATTACAGTGTTTTATAGTAGATCTCTAACTGGGCTCCTCTCTTTAAAGATGACTTAGGGACTGATGCTTGTATCATTAAAAGAAGCAGTCATTGGCAGGTACCTAATGGAAAAGGAGGAAATATCAAAAGTGATCTCAGGACCATTGCCTCTGAGCCTTCTGTCTGAAGTAGTCTTGCTCCCTGAGATCAACAAAGGAGGCGGTTGGTTTAGAGCGAGGCAGTGCAGCACCTCTTGGCTGAAATTCCATGCACACAAGAGTGTTCCTTCCCTCCCACATTGCTTAGGGAACCCACACAGGGAACATCTGGCCAGATGCAACCTACAAAACATGCTGTGAAACATATTAGCTCCCTCAGGCCAATGGGAGCCCACCTAGTAAATGAGCAGGAAGGGGCCCCACCCTGAATTCTGGAAGCTGCGATCTGTCTCACTCGGGACCTGTCTTTCTGTAAAGAGTAGAGTCCAAGCCAACACTTCGCGCTGAGGCCTGACAGCATCTGGAAAGCTGTCTTAGGAGTTGGGGCCATTAACACACACAGGGTCAGTCAGGACACGGAGCCACTGTCTGTCACAGCAGAGAGGAGCAAGGAGAAGGGAGTGGGAGAACCCTGCATTGTCAACAGCAAAGCATCCCCCAAGGAGCTTGCCGCGTGACTCAGTAATCGCTATGTCTCCAAGATCTGTGCTAAGTTTTGCCTTAGATGCAAAATTTCATTTGATTTTTCATGATGACCATGAAGTCTGTGCATCATTCCCATTTGCAAATCAGGCATATGAGGCCAGAGAAGAGAGGAAACTTTCTCCAGGGCACACAGCTGTTGAGTGGGGAGCCAGGAAGAAAACCCTGGTCGGTCCGCTTGTCCAGCCTTTGCTTGTAGCCACCCTAGGAGGGAAGCATTGATTTTTCTGCCTCCAGACACCATCTCCAGCTTTCTGCCACCACGCAGAATCATCTAGACTACGGGAGGAATTGAGATTCTGCCATACGCCCTCTCATCTCCGAAGCACCATCTGCAGGGGCACTGGGATTGTGTATTTATGCTTTCTTGGGTGCCTGCAATGATGAATAGGCACTACTGACTTCTTGGGCTAAGGGTGAAGGTCTGTGTGCATAAAGGGCCCTTTCCTCATTGGTCATTACTCAGGTGTGAAGGCGAAAAAGGTGAGGACAAGGGAGGAACCACAGATAATTAATTGAGCAACTTGATGGGTTCCAAACTTCTGATTCCAAGGAATCTCTGAACTTAGCTCTGGCCCGATCTGTTGACTCTCAGCATGAGGGACCCAAGCCCCCAAACTGGCGTGAGATGTGTTTCTAGCAGCTTCCCTGGGACCCTAATAAAGAAAAGACCAGTGGATTCATAACCAGGATTGTTGTGCAGGAAAATAGGCCAGTGATTACAGGGAGCGAGCTCAGAATCAGGGAAGCTGACCCAGGGCCAGCACCTCGATTGCTTTTGAGCACAGAACATCGGAGGACAAACAGATGACTCAGATCTGCAAGCCGAGATCTGAATCAGCAACACCCACAAATAACCACCTGTCCTTTGGACTCCTCTCTGCCAGTTAACTGCTGCATTGTCAACATCCTACTTTCCGGATCTCTTATTACTTCTCACCTACCGAGCCTGGGGGGAAGTGATGGCTCCTCGGAGTGACTCCACTGGACTTTTCTTCTGAGCATCTACAGAATTACAAAGTGAGTCAGCCCACAGAAATTGGCATTAGGATGGTTCAAATCCTTCCTGCACCTCTTCCCATCTGTGTAATCTTGTAAATGCCTCTAAAAATCTCTAAAAGCCTCTGTTTCTCTATCCACATAAGGGTAATAGTTGTACCTACCTCATGAAGTGTATTTGGGAGGACAAAATGAAATAGTGCACATAAAAGTCCTAGCACACAGCTGGTGCATAAATATTGTTCAGTGCAGAGTTTGGTTGTTATTATTACTACTGCCACCATTATTATTATTATTATTACTGAGTGTAAGTTACAAGTGAATTCATTTGCTAGAGCTGTCATGACAAAGTACTATAGAATTAGCGGCTTAAACAAAAGGAGTTGTTGGCTCACAGCTCTGAAGGCTTGACGTTTGAAATCACACAGCAGAGTCGGTTCCATGTGAAGTCTGTGAGGATGAATCATCTCCATGCCTCTCTCTTGGCTTCTGGCAGTTTGCTGGCCGCCTTTGGTATCTCATGACTTGGAGATGCTTTCATGACCTCTGCTTTCATCTCCACGTGGCATTCTCCCTGTGTGTGTTCCTGTTTCCAAATTTCCCTTTTTTGTAAGGACATCAGTTATACTAGGTTAGAGGCCCATCCTACTCCAGTATGATCTCATCTCAACTAATTATTCCTGCAATGACCCTATTTCCAAAGAAAGGCACATTTTGAAGCACTGGGGGTTAGGACTTCAACATATAAATTTTGGGTGAACAATTTAATCCACAACAACAAATGTAATATTTACTATACTTAAAGTAATATTAGACCTCTGTATTTATAACCATGTGTTTTTCTGAAGGCTCATCACATTCCTTCAGGCTGCCTGGTCAGATTTCCTTCCAGAGGGCCCAGGTTGTCCTGTTGGAACCCAAGGATCAAGGGCTGGTGAAGATGGGAAAAAGCAAGAATCAGAGATTGGGACAAGACACACAGCTAGAACTGATGGGTGAGTGCAGAGGCCAGTCGTTAAATAGAAAGTGCTCAAAATGATATTGCAAAGCCAAGTTTGATTCAGATTACTCTAAATATTCAAGGCATTCCAGTTTAGTGAGCAGACCTGAGCCCCAGCTAGTGAATGGAAATGGGTTGAGAGAAGATGCTTTGGCTCCAGGTAAAAAGAATGGAGCTCTGAAGGCCTCCTCATCTAGCAGGCAGAACCGGAATACAAGAAGTGGAAGGACACTCATTGTACTACTTACAGTTTGTACAATATATAAAATATTGCAACTTCACAATGCACAAGAACACACATGCGAGGATGTGCTCAAGTCTGAGGACTATTTCGTCTCAGAATTGTTTCCTGATTTTTACTTTTCCCCATCTTGCACATTCACACATAGACATAGATGTGTATAGCTCTCAAAGAATTTTCCAGAATTTTTTACTTAGTTTAATCTTTACAATGACCTTTTTATATAGTCCTATTATTATTACCATTTTCTAGGTTTGGAAACTGAGATACAGTGATGTTAAGAAACTGACTTTATATTACTAAGCTATTAAAAAGAAGGAGAAAGAAAGGGAGGAAGAAGGAAGAAAGGAAGGAAGGAAGGAAAAGAAGTAAAAGTAGAGGAGAAAAATGAGGAGAAGGAGAAATGGGGAAAGAAGTGAACCAGGAAAAATCATTTTTTACCACAGGTATAACTCCAAATTCTTAGTTTACTAAGAATGTCTAAACCAAGGGTCAGCACACTATGGGCCATGGGTCAAACCTGGCCCACTGTCTGTTGATGTAAATAAAGTTTTATTGGAACACAACCGTGCACTCTCATTCACATGTTGTCTATGAGATATGGTCTTTTGAGATATGATCTCAGAATTGAGTAGTTATGACAGAGACCACATGGCCTCCAGAGCCAAAAGTATTTATTATCTTGCCCTTTACCAAAAATGTTTACTATACCTGACCTAAATTAGCTCATGGTGTCAAATTTTCAGATCCATTTTATGTAGGTGCACTATGAGCTTCGTTTGCATGACAGAACTGTATTTGCCCTGAACAATTCATATTTTTACCATCATGGTCCTTGAAATTAACATACTTCATTGGTAAAAGGATGTACCAGGGTGCAGCTCGCAGCTAGCGTGGTAGAGAAATGCCAACCAGTCCATGGACATCACTCTCCCAGCCTGTCCCCTTTAGTCCAGTAAACTAACCCTTCAGGGTCCAGCCACACTGTAACAAAAATCACTGTCCTAATAACCGACAGCTTTGGCACATTTTCCACAATCAATGACTTCCATCTAAATTTCCTTCTCTAAAGATTGCATAAATTATCACATATATGCAAATATGATTATGACTTAATTACTAGAGCTGATTGGTGATTAATTTTTTGATTATGATCAATCACTCCTCACAAATCACAGTAAAACATTCAGGGCAATCTGCAGGTTGCTAATAATGCAGTTTTCCTTCAAAAAGATCCCCAAGCCAGTCGGAATAAACTCTTTGCCGAAATCTTCATTTTGGAAAGGAATGATCTGAAAAAGGCAGTTCATAGGGGAAAAAGTCAATAAAACTATGAAAAGTGCTTAATATTACTCATAAATAAAGAAATGTAGTATAAAGGGGGTAATGATATTAACCCATCAAAGTGACATTTAAACATTAATTGTAATGTCCACAATAGAAGTAGATTTCAAGGATTAGAACTACTAATAAAAATCAATGCAATATTTTCGAAGAGAACCTGTCTAATTTGTCCAAATTCAAAATGCATTTATTTTTGACCCAACTATACTATTTCTAGCAATTTCTCTTAGACAATTCTTATAAAGTTTACTATCTTTCTACCTACTTACATATCTATCATATATAAACAGAACACAAGGCTTTTTATGTTAACTTTGCTTATGATACTAAAGAAACTTGGAAACAGGCATCGATGTGGAGTTGTTTAATGAAGTGTGATATATACATATGACAAAGTCCTGGGTGGCAGTTTAAAGAATTCATTAGGTATATGTATTTAATGACACGTAAAGGTGTCCAAAGTCTACTGTGTGGAAGAAACAGGCTGCAGAATGGTACATAGAGTCAAAATCTATTATACATCAAAATCATCTGAAAGTTTTATTAAAACACAGGTTGCTGGACCCGCCTTGAAACTTCCGATTCTGAGAGAAAATAATATTGTTGGTTTGGGGGCATAGGACTGGGGAATGGAGAAGAGTTTAAATTTTACTTTATGTTTACATTATTTAAATTTGTACTACTAATATTTTTTACCATAACCATGTTAATAATACTTTTTGTTTTCAAAAATAAATCCCTGTCAGTCACTTGATTATCACTTCCTCTTTTATGCTAAGTAATTTTTTCTTGAAAAACTTATAAATTCTAAGTATTTTCTCCTTGTCTGCAAGTAGAGAAGACATTGCTGACAAGGACTATATCAGTTATCTACTGCCATGTAACAAATGGGCCCAAACTTAGCAATTTAAATTCAACAGCAAAGATTTATTATCTCACATAGTTTCTGAGGTTTAGAAATCCTGAAGTGTAGCTGGGTAATTCTGGCTCTAATAAGGTCTAGGTCAAGCTGTCAGCTGGGACTACCATCTTTCAGGCTTTGACCTGGGGCTAGAGAATCGATTCCCAATTTACTTATGTACCTGTTGGCAGGGGGTGTCAGTTCCTCACCAAGTAAGATGAGTCATTTTTAATTGTGATCTGGGTTCTCAAACTTGAAATTGATAATATGATGGCTGTCACTAGGATAAAAGTGTTTCATGTTCATACAACAGGTCTATTTTTCACTGTAAATTAATAAATTATCATGTTAGTAGCCAGGAATAAAAAGGACTAGGGGATGGCAGAAAGGAAGGAAAAGAAGGGAGAAAGGGAAGCAAAGAAATGAGGGAGGCAGGAAAAAAGAATGAAGGTCGGGAGAAAGGAACAGAGAGGGAGGCAGGACCCTCATTTTTGAGATGAGGACTTAATCACATTTCAGATAGCAGAATAATCAGGTGATATGTTAATAGTTAACTCAGGACTGGAGTGAATTCATTCATTTTTCAACATTCATTGAGCAGCTGTTAAGTGCTAGGTCTTGCCATGGGAGCTCACGATACAAAGCTGTAAAAGACAAGGGCTCTGCCCTCAACCCACATGGAAGACCAACCAACAGACAAGAAAAAGCAAACAAAAAGTAGCCAGTATTTATTTAGTACTAGTACACTGCACTGCATGTTCTTCTTACATGGTTTCATTTAATTCTTACAGTAAATCTGGAAAGAAGTGTTTTTATTATGCCCATTTTGTAGAGGAGAAAATTGAGACAGCTAGGTTAAGACTTGAGTTAAACCCAGAAGTGTGTGCCCTCAGAGCCTGAGCTCGTAATCACATTAGCCTGAACCTCAGGTGCTTGCAACAGAGCTTCGAGATAAGTCCTTAAATAAAAGTCCTTTGAGATGAGTCCCCACTTTGAGATGAGTAGGGAAACAAGGTATGGGGACTTAGAGAAGACTGATTCCACCAAGGGCATCAAAGAGGAACCTCTGACACTGAGACTGAGTTTTTGAGGATGACTTGAGGCTTACCAAGGAGAAAAGGTGATGGATGTCTTGGCCAGCAGGAAACATATTGCAGAGAGAACCACAAAAGGGCATCTGTAGAGCCATGGAATTCTAACTGGCACATACTATACAGAGGAAAGCAACAGGGATGGTCTGGAGGGGAGATTTGGGACAAGGTGTGAAGCGCTTGGTATACCAAGCGAAGGATTTAAACTTATGGTCGTGGGAAGTAGACAACAGTCAACTCCTCAAGCAGAATGAGTTGCTAAGACTCAACTCTTAGAAGGATCCCTGTGGACCAAGCTGGGGAATAATCACAGGAAGCAAAATTGTTGGTAGAGAGACAGGCTTGGGGTGATATCAGTTGTGAAGGCAGAGGTAATAAAGGCAAAGTTGGACATTTGATGGATAAGAAGAATGGGCTAGATCGGAGAGACATTTGAACAGTAGCTGTGAGTCAGAGAGAGAGGGGAGGAGAAGAAGACCCTCGTCATGCCTTGGCCAGGTGAGGTGTAATGGTGCCTTTCACTGAAGGTGGGGACCAGAAGGAGAGCCACAGAGGAGAAAGGGTTTATCAGTGGAGAATATTTCTGGAGCACTTACCATGCAGCAGACACTGTGCCAAATTTAGTACTTTTACAAATACTATCTTATATCTTGTCCTAAGAACGAGATAGGTACTAGTTTTACCAGAATTCTTCAGAATGAGGAAACTGAGGCACAGAGGCTCCTTTCCTTGCTTGTCCACACACCAGTCACAAATACTAAAGCCAAGATTCCCTCCCAGGTCTTTAAATTTTATCTTGGTTTAAACAAAGATCTCCTTGGAGGAAAGGGGTAGGGGTGGAACTCTTTGTTGGGATGGCAGACAGTCTGAAACCTCATTCAAAGTGCCAAGGAGGTATCTGGTTCCATCAGATGTTTTCGAAATAAAAGCTGATGATGCTGTTCAGAAGTGATGGATTCAGTATGGCACATTCTTAGTAGAGAGCTGTCTTTCCCTCTGCCCTCCCACGCCAATAGTGAGGATGCATATGCTCTGAACCATTAACCCTCTCTGGCTGGGTTGCCCTGGTGACCAATGGCATTTGCAAGGCAGCTGGCTAAGGTCATGGGTCAGGTTCTAGCTATAGAAAACACACCCTGGGCCTTTGTCTCCTCAATAACCGAGCTGGTCTCGCCAGCAGAGAGGGCTAATTGGCTCCATCCCTTTGAAATGAGGACCCGACATAGCTGGGAGTTAATAAAATGTATCTAGGAGGGCAGGGGCTTGGATCAAAATCAGCAGGGAGAAGCTGGGGACATACAGATTCCTGAGTCCCCACCCAGGCCTTCTGAACTAGAATTTCTTTAAGGGGATCCCAGGAATCTGCATATTTGTCTGAAATTTCCCAAGTTATCTTTGTGCCCATCTAGGTTTGGAGACCATTGAAGCCGCCTCCCCTCATGTGTGCCTTTGAGGATAATCAAGTGGAATGAGAGCTCTAGGTGCTGAGCTGGAAGCCCAGCTCTCACTCCTAAGGCATATTCCTTCCCTTGGAATGAGGGCAGACTGTTTGGTGGCTGTGACCAACAGGATGTCACAGGAGTGATGCAAAGCCAGGGTCCAGGCTCTGGCTGTAAGAAGCCGGCAGCTTCCACTTCCTGTCTCTGGAAACACTCACTCTTGGATCCCTGGGCAATCATGAAAGGGGTCCCACTACCTGCTGGAGACCCCACCAGAGAGTCCTTGGGCAGAGGAGCCCAGGGGGGCCTGAGAAGCCTGCTAAGAGAACCTGTCCTCCTCTAGACGTGGATCCACCTTGGATGTTCAGACCACACGAGCCCCCGGATGAATGCCACCTAGACATCCCAGTCGATGCCGTGAGCAGCAGCAGAATAGCCCCACCAAGCCCCACTTGAACTCCTGACCCACAAAATCATGAGGTGCATACAATAAGATGATTTTCGTTCAAAGCCACTACGTTTTGGAATACTCAGATAGGAACAGACAACTGGAACAGAACCTCAAAGAGTCTGAGTGATGCCGTCCTAAAGTGACGGGTAATTAACATTCCAAAGAACATCTATGTCAAGAGCTATAGTGTCGGTCACACTTGACCAGAAGGAGGGACCATCTGGGAACACAGAGACCATCTGGGAGCAGGGAGACCATCAGTTCCCATGTTAGGACAGGGATGACCCATACACACACAAGACGGATGGATCAACGCAGTCGGTGAAATGCCCCTTCCACTCTCACTCATTGGCTCCTTCCTTCCCCAGCAGTGGAGCGGGGAGCCTTTAAGGAAACATTGTCCAACACTTCACTTAAAAGAGTTATTTCTGTTTCGAAGGTTTTTGTTGATTTGGAGTCAAAGTGAAGGAAAGTCCCCGGGAGCCCAAGACACAGGTGGCTTGGGACAGGGTACTGCAGCGACTTCTAGCCTGATGACTCAGCTGATTTGATCCTGCCCTCAGGACTAGACTGGGTCTGGGGGCAAAAATCAAACAAAAAGAAACCCCACAACAAACCCCTGAAACCCACAGGTGCAGGTGGAGGTTTTCAATCAAAATCATTACTAACCCCAACTTTCAGCACCTAGCAATGGCTCCCAGGAAAACAGTGCTAGTGATTTTCTAGCCGAAGTGCTGTCTCTCTCTCCCTCTCTCTCTCTCTCTCAATTCCTCTTCTTGTTGAATGAAACCAGGAGCACCCAGATCCCCTAAAACTTCAGTCCCAGAAAGACAAAAACAACCCCCTGTCGTCATGTCCGGGGAAAACCAGACCTGTGCAGGCAAAGAGGAAGTGCCAAGGCAAGGGCCCCGCTAAGATTACGGGCTGTTAATAAGGAAAGACAGAAGCCAGGAGGTTTGATGTACAACTCGGCAAGCAGAGGTTAAGGGGAGAGCTGGGCAGGCTCATTTGCAAACTTGGTCCTGTTTCATTAAATGAGAGCCGAGACAGCCTGTCTCAGTCCAGCAGAGAAGGACCTCATTATCCACGTAGGGAGCAAGAGATAAGAATCTTTTAATAATTGCTGGGAATTTTTTTTATTATGATGTGGAATGCCAATTTAGGCCTCTCCTCACAGGCTGGGGACAAACAGCCTCCTTGGGAGTTAAAGCCGCTCCCCTCTGGCTGTGGTCATTAAGCACAAAGAGGAGAGACGGATGTTTGCTTAGGAGAAAGACCACTGCTCTGGGGGGGTGGGGGGACCGGTGGCAGCCAGGAGCCGGCTCTCCACCAGGCAGCCCCTAGGACTGGCTGTCCTGTCTCCAGCATCTTCCTGGAGCCCTCAGAGGTCTGCTGCCCAGGCCTGTTGCCACCCTGGACAACCTTTTCCCAACCTTCCATCAGCCCTGAGTCTCCTTAAGACATTCAGAATATCTGCAGAGGGCTGAGCTCTTTATTTCCTTTCACTTTAAAAAAATGAATATAAGGATTTAAACAGAAACTTTACATCATGACTGGAGAGAGACAAGTCATACTTCTGTTCGGAGCAGCTATTAACTGTCAAAGTACCATGCAAACCAGGCAGTGCTATTACGTCTGACCTGGAGACACTTGCCTGCCAGAGACCCAGCTCTTTCTTTGTTGAAAAGGGGGCTTAAAAAAGGGTTAGGAGTTCTAGACACTCTAGAACTAACCGGATGCAGTGTCTTTAAGGTGATCTAGGGGTGGAAAGAGAATTGAAGAGGGGATGACTTTTTTTTCCTTGATGCAACTTGACCTCACGATTGGTGAAACAGTCCAACCGGGGGCCCCTCGTTGGAAGGTTGTACTGGCTCCAGTTGGAGACCAGCCTCCCCAGGCAGCATCTCTGCAGGCAGTGGCTGCAGTTTTACCCTCAAAGGCTGAGAAGAAGGAAGATCAAGGCCCAATAAGGCCTATGAGGGGCTGCTCCTCTGGCCCTGAGTAGTGCTGGGGGGTCCCCTTTGATCCCACCCAGCTGGGCTTTTAGCCCAACACGCCCAAGGATTCCCACAAGTGGATCCTTGATTCTTTCCACTGGCCTCTTTCCCCTTCCCGCCCTCGTCCCCCCAGGGCTCTCCCCTTTCCTCTCCCCTTCTCTCCCGACATCAGGCCCTGCAGGGTGGATGCTCACTGACAGTGATGGTGGGTTTTAAGTCAGAGGTGTCAGGAGCAATGAGGCGTCTTCGAGTCAGAGGGGCCTTGCTGTTTGCATCTCCCCAAGCGAGGGCACCGTGCCCGGGGCTGGAGGCTCCAGGAGCTGTTTGAGCGTTTGCACAGCGCCTGCTCCTTGGCTGGCTTTCAGGGGGACCCAAGGAAGCCACGGTGTTGCTCACTCCCTTGTGGAATCTGTGATGACAGCTCTGAGGCTCCGGAGGGTCCCTGGTGCACAGGGAAAGGGCAGCTTCCAGGCAGACTGGCTGCCCAGGCGCCTGGCTTGCCTACTCACTGCCACACTTCTGACACTGCCCAGGAGCAGTAATTCATTACCACGAGTGACAATAATTATCTGAGAATCACAGCTACTAGGTCCTAGGAGGTGGTGGGGGCAAGGGGTGTGTTGTTAGGAGCAGAAGCCCCTGGGTTTGAGTAACGTCTCGGCCACTTTCTTGCGGTGTGACATTGGAGGACTTACTTAACATAATGAGCCTCAGTTTGCTGACCAGTAGAAATGAGGTAATCGTGGTACCTAACTGTGCTGAGATTCCATGGGACCAAGAGGTGTGGCTGCACACAGTAAGATGAGGCAGGGCACAGGGAAGGAAAGGATGGAGCTGTGGTATAGCTTTGACACACACGTGCAGGACATGAGTCAAATTCTACTTCACCACTACTCAGTTAACCCCTGAGTCTCAGTCTCCTTATCCAGTAAATGGGAATAATTGTATGTCCCAAGGTGGTTGAAAGAACTGATTTAGCTGTGCAATGGCCCCATGGGGAAGATGGGGAACAAATCTCATTGACACCAAAGAAAGAAGAGGGACGACGGAATAGAAGTGTAGGATGACCCTGCTCAGACTTGGGTTTCAAGGCTCCCTACTGGTGGCCTGCAAACTTCATGTCCGTAACCTTGACTTCTTTCCAGCCCAGACCTTCTCCACCTTGGCTTGTCTCCATATGTGTGTGGGCCAGTTGATACGTGCTTCTAAACTTAAGGAGCCTGTTTCTTCTGTTCTGAATAGGCATCTTTTTCCTTTTCATCAGCTGGCATCACATACATCCTGAAGTCATCTCCTCCAAGAGACTTTTCTGTTTTTTAACCATATTGCTCCATACAAAGAGGCGAGATCAGCATTTTCATATGAAATAGCTTGCTTCTCTCAGTCACATGTTAAAAAGAGGCGGCCCCAGTGCTAAGAAAGCTACACCGGTCCCTTGTTCATTGCAAACCTGAACCAGAAGCCCTGGTGACTGCAGATGGCTTCGGAGTTACCCTCCGTATTGTTCTGTTACTCTGGTGATTTTCAGCCAAGGAGATTCTCCCAGTGGTGTCTTCTCAGTGTGCATGAGCACCAGGGATACAACAGAATGCGGTGATGGGAGGAGACCTAGTTCACATAGTTAGAAATGGAAGAGAGAAAGGCTGCAGTTTTGCTCGTTCACTTGGTGCACAGGCAACACACTGTTCAGAGACGACACTGATGTCATCCTGACCTTGTGTAACCTCACACATACACATGCTCTTCAGCTCTGTGGCTGCCAATCCTGGTACCTGAGTCCTCCTTCCCACCACCCTCAAATGCCTGTCTTCTTTTCTTTCTTCAGGCTTCTACTTAAATGACACCTCCTCCAGGAAGTCTCCCCTGACCACACTATCTAAACTCAGGCAACCTCCATGATTTTCCCTCCCTGCCTCCTATTAAGTTCTCTGATAATACGCATTGCAATAAGACGTCTTAATTTTATAATTATTTACTTGAGTAATTTTTGTCTCTTCCTGTATAATATGAGCTTCATGGTTTGAAGAGCTTTCTGTTTGCCACCATATCCAAGTGCTTAGATAAGATCTGATATATTCATTGTCAATGAATGTTTGTTGAATGAATACAGGAAGGTCCGAAGGGGCTCTGCGTGGACTAGGGAATAGACTTTTGAGACAAAGAGCTTCGTAAGGAAAAGTAGCCCAAGAGCTGCTCAGGGATGCTCATTGACATCACCCTTTGCTTCCTTTGTCCCTTGCCCAGGGCTTTCAACCACAAATAATTGCCCCCAAATGATGGCCAGGGCAAAACTAAGGCTTTATAGTGATAACCAGTTAGCTACAATCCCTTCTGTGTCTGAAAATCCTATGCAGAGAAAGAAAGAGCCCTACTTGGATGGTGAGGTTGACAAGTACGATTTGGAATTCTAAACTAAGTAATGGGCTAAGTCATGTGAGTCCCCTTCACTTGTTTTGGCAGGAAGTGCTCTGAACTGGTGACATCCCTGGGAAGCCAGTCTGTAAACCCTGCTGGAGGCGGACACTTTTCAGATTCTGCTGCAGTTGCCTCTCTTACACAACTCCTCAATTCATGGCAAGTCCAACCTCGGAGCTAGTCAGATACAGACCGACAGATCAACACTACCACTTTGGGAGCGGATGTGCCTACAGTGGAGAGGAGCTCGTGTGTCAAAGCTGGGTGGAGTGGACTGTAAATTCTGGCTTCCACACCGCAAGTTGCTTGTCAGACCTTGGACAATTCAGTTAACCTCTCTAAGCAAGCCTCAGTTTGGCATCTGCAAAACAGGGTTAAGAATACCTCCCCCGTGGGATTTATGTGAAGAGTAAATGAGTCAATGGTTGAGAAAAACTTGCTAATGTTACTATCCTGTATTCGGGGATTCTCCCTGCTGGAGTTGTGACTCATTGTGTTGTTTGTTATCCCCTTTGCTCATCCCCTTTTGCCTAAGTCGACTTAGCAGGGCACTCTGCAAGCTAATAATATAAATGCCCTGTGCCTGGTGACATAAAAAGCCACTGCCCTCCAAGAGTTGATGCACTTGTGTAAGAGAATGCTGTGTGCACAGAAAATTGGGAAACAATTTGGGAAATTTGAAATAAAGGTAGGAAAAATCTGGGGTGCCCAGAGGAATGAGCAGTCTCATTGCCTGGGCTCGTCATGGAAAGCTTCACGGAAAATGTGGCTTTGGGGCTGGATGCTGGGTCAGGAAGATGATAGGAGAGAAGGTGTGTGTAAAGCCGCAGAAGTGCATGAGGGGACAGCGTCCTCCCAGGGGCTGGGGATTCAGGCTGTGCAGTAGAATGCCTAGGGACAGAGTGGTGGCTGGTGTAAGATGAGTCACATGGACTTGGCTGTACAGTTGGATGTGGAACCCGCGGATACGGTAGGCTGACTGCAAGGGGCTTGAGTGTATGCAGAATTTGGTGCCCAGGGGAGAGGGAGTCTTGTAGGTACCAAGGGACAACTATACTTTCTCGTGAGGCTCTTAGAGAACCAAAGAAGTCACGGGGTTGGGGAGGAGTACTTGGCTTGGGAGGAGTACTTGGCTGGGACAAGAGGACAGCAGGTGGAACATTCAAGAAGCTAGTGTATTCACCCATTTTAGAGATAATAAAGACTCATCTGCTCCAGGGTACTGGGGTAGAGGCAAAAAGGCTGGAGGACTCTGGAAGGCTGATGGAAAGTCTTGGTAAACTGGCGGCACAGCAGATACCTGTGTGATGGAGGTTTCTTGGCGCAGCAACCAAACTTAGTGAAACTCATCAGAAGGGACCTGTGCTCATATCCCTGTCACTGTTTTTCGGTCCAGGGGGAGCTGAAGGAGCTGAAATAAGCCCTTCCCCATCGCATCAAGCCTGGGAAGGTGGGGCCAGCTTATGACTATGAGTTCCAAGGAGTTGGGCAGCTCAGACTAATGGCACTGCCCTCAGCCTGCTGGACCATCTCCCCCGAGAATATTGTCTTTGGGATACATCCGTTGCCACTCTTGCCCTTTGGCTGTTACTTTGGCCATGACGTCTCCTTTGGGGTGCGGGGAGTGAGGTCTCAGAATCCAGCAGTTACACTAACTGATGTCCACTGGAAATGACTTCTCCCTGGAACTCTGGGCCACCTGTAGTTTAGCCTGACCATCCTGTGGGTCAGGGGAGCAGCAAGGAGAATGGGCAGAAAGGTGCTCATAGTTAAGGAGACCAGATGGCTTTGCACTAGGGCCCAAGCCTGCCAGGACCTGCTATGCTTTTGAATGTGTGTCCCCAGTCATTAGCACTGTTACACGGTGTCCAAGGATGCTCCCTAAGACTGGATTGATCCTCTGATGATCAAGCAGCACTTGCTCCACAGGAGGGGGGGGGGCAGCAGAGTGCTCTCAGGTGTAAGGACTAGGAAGACTGAAGCAGGAGTCCTGTATGTGCCACGGGGGCAAAACGAGAGAGAGACACATGCACATCAGGGGACGTTAATAATGGAATCAGGATAGAAAACACTTACTGTGGTCTTAACTTGTACCAGACACTGTACTGGACTACCCTACGAGGCAGGAACATTTCCATCCTTACCAACTTTTCCCTGAATAACTGCAAGGGGGTCCTAGGAGGTCCTTCTTTCACCTCCCATACAGTGGCCACAGCTACCCTCTCAGACTGTACATCACATCGTGGAGCTGCCCTGCTCAGAATCCTCGCATGACTTCCCATCTTCTTTAGGTTAGGAACCAAAGTTCTTATCGGAGATGCCAAGGCCACCTGTGCTGGTATGTCTCCACCTCTCTCTTCCTTGTTCATTCTGCTCCAGTCCCTCTGGTCATCCTGCTGCTCCTTATTCCGAAAGCCTCAGGACCTTTGCACGTCTGTTTCCTCTGCAGAACCGTCTCCCAGCATGATTCTGCGTAGCTTGCCTTTTCAGTTCACTCATGTCTTTGCTCAAATGTCTCTTTGGGAAGGACTTCTCTGTTTTAGCTAAAAGAGCACTGCTCTCTGCTGCCTTGCACTGTTTGATCTTTTCATCATGACCCTCACCACCTGACATACGACATGTTCTTTTGTCTACTGCTAATTCTCTGCTTCACCAGCTGGACTGTAAGTTCTTGAAGGCAGGGGTTTGTTATTGTGTGTCTTCCTTATATCCTTAAGGGGAAAAAAAAAGTGGCTGGCTCCTAGAGGTTGCCCAGTGAAAACTGCTGAATGTGAGATCAAATGGGGAAGTCATTATGGGCCAAGCTAAATGCCTCTAAGTTATTTAATCCTTCCATCAACTTGATGAGGGAGCTTCCACTGTTACTCCTATTCTGCAAATGAGGAGGTGGAAGTTTTCAGAGATTGGATAATTTGCTTCCTGTGACAATGTTAGTGGGCAGGAGAGCAGGGATTCCAGCCCAGGTGGCCAGACTCTCCGGTCCACTAGGTGAGGTGATCGATGCAAAACATCTGGAAGAAAATGAAGATTGGTGAAGGTCTCCTACCCCTGAATGATCCCAGTAAGGAATAGTTTCACACCCAGGTACTTGCAATCTGGGCTCTGTACAGAGTGAACTCCTTTGGCGAAAACTCAGGAAAGTGCTTCTACCCGACTACCCAGGGAAGACAGGGGCTGAGAGCGGTCACAGATCCTCTGCATGACCACAGCCCTTCATCCCTGACTCACCTGTGAGCTCAGCCTCAAAGCCAAGACCAGCATACAGCAGGCGATTCCTCCCTGACTTGGCTGTGGACATTGGGTCTGCGTTGTTCTTGATGCCACTTAAATCCTGCAGTTATGTCCGGAGTTCCATGGTGAGATCCGGACTTTGTGCTCGTGCTCAGAATCCGTGGTTTTCCGGAGCAAGCCTTGTCTAGCCCTGCTTAAGCATTGCCAAGACCCAGGCCCCTTCTACCCGCTTCCAGGTTTCTCAGTCCCAACCTGTTACCTGCCTTTTTCTTCTATGCTCCCTATTTGTACCTTACGAGATGCCATGTGGTCCCACCTTTACCTCATTCCCTGTGAGCTCCTTCTTCAGGTCTTCCTCATTTCGGTCTCTGGATTCCAAACAACGCTCAGACCCTGATGCCACCTCGGTCTCTATTTTGATATCATGCTAGATATTCAAAATCCAGTGTTTAGATACTAGAAATTTGGTGCCATTAACAGAAATTGCAGAGCCTGGGAAGTAGGGGGAGGGAGACTCAGGAGGCACTGATTTAAAATTTAAATTATTTGCACACTTTGAGCCAGCACATATATCTTGGTATTGATCAAAGCTCTTTGGAAGCTATTTACGTTTTCAGCACACCTATAAGGCAGAGATTTATACTGCATTTGGTGTTTAACTAGCCTCTTAATGCATCCTGTTGAGCCAATATGCCCATAGATTGGTGGGCATATTGTAAATTTTAGCCTTGGTGCTGAATTGATTTGCTTAGTGAAGTTGAATTCAGGCTATTAAAATAAATAAATAAAACTAATAAAAGGGACTCCCAGGCCCTCGTATGATATTAAAATCAACCAAAGGCAGAGAGACACAGCCTCCGGAGTTATGGTTTGGGATGTATTGTGTGCCAGACTTAGGGTGGGAAGGATTCCTCTGGGCGTGGCCTCACCTAGGGAGAGACCACACCACAGGAGGTATACAAGCTGATTTGATGTTAAGAAAACCTGAACTCACACCCTGGCTTTATCCAGACACCCATATATGTGTATTCTCGTTGCTGGTTTCTAAGTGTGTGGCCCAGCCCAGGGATGGGATAGAGGTCCAGCCTCCTTCCAGAGAACTCACCTGCTGTGGCTAACATCCCCGTGTTCAGCTGGATTCTGAGACATGTCCAGCCCTGCGGCTGGAACAAGAGGCGAACAGCTCTCAGCATCCAGGGCTGGTGTTCGGAGGCATCTCTTGCTTTGTGACCCCTCAGGGATGCAGCTAGGTCTGTTATTTTCGTATTTTAGTGAATCTCACGGCTTTAGTGTATCTCAGGCAGCCAAGGAGCCAAGCTAGTTTCAACACAGGACAGATACTTTCTAAAAGATTGACTCCAGATGAAAGGCTAATTTTGTCTTCTGGAGCTAGGGGGAGAAGCTCTGAAATCAGCAGACAATTTACAGCTTGTTGCCACCCTGTTTCCCTGAAATGGTGCTATTGTCCTTTGCAGTCCATACAGAGATGCTGGTTATGGGGGCTGGATTTATACTGGGACTTAATGCATACTGGGAACCAGCAGAGTAGGTTAAGAGTAGGCTGCCATCAAAGGTTTTTCTCTGAAGGAGGAGCAGGTTCATGGAGGCTGGTTGTGACCAGGGTGCTGGTGGCTCCAAGAGCAGATCATGGGGCTGAGAATACCAGCCTCCCTCTGTCTCTCCTCAGTGAGGTCAGGCTGGGTTCCCCTCACTCTCACTCAGACTTGGTCTCTCTCTCTCTCCTTCTTTTTATTGAAGTATAGTCAGTTTACAATGATGTGTTAATTTTTGGTGTATAGTATAGTGGTTCAGTTATACATATATTTATTCCTTTTCATATACTTTTTCATTGTAGACTATTACAAGATACTGAATACAGTTCCCTGTGCTATACAGTAGAAACTTGTTGCTTATCTATTTTATATATAGTAGTTAGTATCTGCAAACCCTGAATGCCCAATTTATCCCTCCACCCCACCCTTTCCCCCCTGGAAACCATATATTTCACTAATTATCAGAGAAATGCAAATCAAAACTACAATGAGGTATCATTTCACACCAGTCAGAATGGCCATCATTAAAAAGTTCGCTAACAATAAATGCTGGAGAGGCTGTGGAGAAATGGAAACCCTCCTACGTTGTTGGTGGGAATGTAGTTTGGTGCAATCATTATGGAAAATAATCTGGATAATCCTTAAAAAACTAAAACTAGACTTACACTGTGAGACAGCAATCCCACTCCTGGGCATGTATCTGGAAGAAAATCTAATTCAGAAAGATACATGGTTCATAGCACTATTTGCAATAGCAATCTAAATCCAATTGACAGATGGTTGGATAAAGAAGTTGTGGTGTGTGTGTGTGTGTATATATACGTGTGTGTGTGTGTGTGTGTGTGTGTGTGTGTGTGTGTTTATATATTGGAATATTACTCAGCCATAAAAAATAAAATAATGCCATTTGCAGCAACATGGACTGGCCTGGAGATTTTCATACTAAGTGAAATAAGCTGGAAAGAGAAAGAAGAATACCATATGATATGATGTATATGTGGAATCTAAAAAAACTGACATCAATGAACTTATTTACAAAACAGAGACTCACAGCCTGGGTCTCTTAATTAGCCATTTCATAATTGCCCAAAGACAGCACAGTCCTCTCTTTATAAGACATGAGCCAATGTCTCTAAGAACATTTGGCCCTGAAATGAGAAGTAAACTTCGCTAAGCCACACTTTCAATGCCCCTCACTCTAACCTTGACTTATGTGCTCGTGGATCCCATCAGAGAAGTCACATATTCCTGAAAATGTTGGAACCATGGGAAAGCAAAGGATAAAAAGGAGACCTACAACATACAACATAAACCGATGTTTGTATTCGTGTACCTCCTCCATAGTCCCTATATTTTTTCAGTAGAAAATATTTACCAGACAACCTCTTAATAAGGTGACTCAGTCTTTGTCAGATAAATATATTTAATAGTAAATATAAATGATACAGCAGGCCCTGGAGATTCCCTCTGGCTGAAACGTAGAATGCTGGGTCCAGGAGGTGAGGTATAGAGAAGCTGTTTGGGAGGACATATAAATACCAGGTTAAGGAGTTTGGACATTATTCTGTGGAATATTGACTTATACTGAAGGGGTTTTGAGCAAGAGAATGTGTTGTACAATTTGTATATTAGGAAGATTTTGCTGGTGAAGTACAATGGACATGGGTTAGCTTTGAGGCACAAGGTTGATTAAGGGACAGTTCCTCTGGGTGACAGGTGATGAGGCCCCCAAGTATCACCTTGCTATAACTTCTCATTTGCCTTTTCCCTAGCAGGTAGACCCCTGGAGACCAGGAAGTATGGTATAGTCACGTCTTTCATATCTTCATATCTGTACCCTCAAGGGCCTAGCGCCGTGCTTGGAATATAGTCAATACTCAATAGATGCTTGCTGAAGAAAAGAAAAAGTCATCTCATTAATCCTCCTAACAATCAGGTGAAAGATTTTACCATTAACGCTTAATAGATGAGGAAACTGAGGTTAACAAAAGTTCAGGCCTGCACAGCTGATAAATAAGCAGGGTTGTCTAGATTCTGACCTGTGTCTGTCGGGCTAGACAAAAAGGCTTTCATAATGGTCTTAACTTGTGGAGTCAGGGCAGACCCTCCTGCAGACCCGGGGTCCGGTGCCTGCAAGGTGGAATTTGCTTTGTATCAAGAGGCAACCCCAGCTCTGAGCTGACTCTGCCCACCCACGTGCCACCCTTTCTGGCTACCTTTCATCGTGTCCTTAGGAGTCTCGAATGCTGCGTCTGTGACTTTGGCCTTGCTCTGCAGCCCACCAGAGGGCGTTGTGTGAGTAGAGCAGAGCTTGGCTGGAATGCAGCTTGGGTTGGGTCCACCTCCATATCCTGTTGATGGAAGGAAGAAAGGAACGAACGCCATGGAATCCAGGTGAGGAGTGGAACAGTAGGGTGTAAAGAATAGAGCAAGGGTCTTGCGGAAGGAAGATGGAGAGATTCTCTGTCTACGTGCCTAATTCCAGCCGGCAGGACTTTTCCCTGGGGCTCAGGTTGGGAGTGTGGAGGGAACCATGATACCACTCCGGGGCTGGGCAGGTGACAGGGAACAGGAGCTTCAGGGAGCAGGGGCAGAGGGGCAGCGCCTGCTGTGTCTGCAGTGGGCAGGTGTGGGCACCAGCAGCCGCGGTCTAGTAGGAGGCCCCTGGCCCCTGGCTCTGGTGGGTTTACCCTGGGCCTGAATGTTTGCCTTGGCAGTCCTGAAGCGTTAGCCTTGGCCTCGACGTGATTCCCCAGTGGCCTGACAGCCCGGCCAGCACACCTGTAAGTCATTAGCTTGGGGTCCCATTTTGTTCTCACATTTCCAAGCAGTGACCTGCAGTCGTGTGTGACGGGGGCAGGCACTTTATCAACTGGCCTTCCCCGGCGCACCCCACCCACTGACCTTCCTTTCTCCATCAGTCCCGCCTGAGAACTGCTAATCCCCAAAACCCAGAGCTAACAAGGACCTTTTCTTTCCTCTTTCAAAAATATTTATAAGATTTGACTATTATTTTCACAACCCATTTAAGTCAGTCATCATCATTTTTTCATTAATGAGGACTCTGGGACTCAGAGCAGTTATGTGACTTGTCCAGAATCACACAGCTAATAAGGTGCAGAGTCTAGGCGGGAGCTGAGGTCTTTCTGATACCAACAGGGTGCTGAAGCGTGAGCATCACACAGCCATCCACCCCAAGCACCCCAGCCAGTCTGCCGTGCTGCTTCCCACCCATGATGTCAGAGCCCAACTTTTCTCCTCATGTTAACCCCATGCTCAACTTGTCGAGCCAGAAGTAACCTAAAACCAATCCTCTTTTTGGTGTATTTGCAGCCAAATGGGCATCTTACTAATTTCACTTTCTTTTAAAAATATTTTCTCTAGAAATATATTTTTTTCTAGCTTATGTTTGTATTTCTCTAAAGCAGTGCTTCTCAATCAGGGACATTTTTGTCCCCCAGGGGACATTTGGCCACGTCTGCAGACATTTTTGGTTCTCACAATAGGCGCAAGAGCTCAGTAGGTAGAGGTTAGGGATTCTATTAAATACTCTGCAATGCACGAGACAGCCTTCCATAGTAAAAAATTATCCAGCCCAAAATGTCAAAGTGCCAAGGTTGAGCAACTGCTCTAAAGCCATCAGCAAGTGTACATAAAGATACTCTCTTCAGACTGTTGTATTTCTAGAAATACATACTTACTGTTGATAACATGGCACCACGAATCACGTATGGCGTGCATTACCACCAGCTCGCACTAGCTTGTTAGAGCTTCCTGTGTGCGTCAGTCTCCAACTCCACATTGACAATATGGGTAGCTTGAAACTGACCATGATGGGAATATTTACACCAAGGGAATTGGCAAATTACATGAGGGATTTTTTTTTTTCTAGAGAGTCAGCTTATCTACACATTATTAAGAACTTTCTATGTGACAGAGATCATACATTGTCTTGTTAAATCCTCAGTATACTCCGAGGGAACTAAAATCATTATTCTAATTTAATAATAAGAGACTGAGGCAGAGAAAGTGAAAGCAGGTTATACACAGTACCCTTATTTAAGCAGTAGGGGCAGGATTTGAAACCAGGCTGTCACACTGCAGAGCCTGCCCTTTAAACGCTACCTGCCTGGCCAGACGTTAATTAGAAACCACTGTGATGCACCGTGTATTCCTGGGTCAGTCCATCTGAGATTGAAAAGTGAATGCTTACATTCAATGCATCAGTTTCCAATATCATTTTACAAATTCGATACTTTGATAAATGATTAAATTTGTATGAAGTACTTCTTTTCAGGTAAATGTATACATTTTAAAGTGAATGAAAATTAAGCAAACTCACTAAAGAGTTCTTAAAATGCTCAAAGTAGCTCTCCTTTAAGTTGTTGCTTAGATGTCACCTTTTCAGTAATATCTTCCCTAATCAATATTTTAAAATTGTACCCCCATTACCTCTTCAGAGGCACACTCCACCCTCTTCCTTTCTCCACAGCACAAATTCCTTAGGACTGTATTTTTTTTTTTTTCCACTTCAACCTCCTCAACACCTAGAACGGCATGTGGCACATAATACACTCTCAAAAAAGGATTTGTTGAATGAATAAATAAATGGCAAATACAGAGGCTTCCCCAATAATAGAGACTATAACCCCAACACTCATGAAAAGATACTGTGTTTGATCCATATGTGTGAGAAAGGCAAAGGAAGGTGGGATATGCCCTTAGACAAACTTGTTAAGCAGTTTTTCAGTAACCAAAAGTGGAAAAGACAAATTGGACACTTAAAACAATTGAGCCGAATTGACACTGCTCTTCTGAAACAGATGGTGTTTCTCCCTTAAGTCATCCCAGAACACTAAGTATTTTCCTCCAAGATCTTTGGGGTGGACCTGGGGGGTCCTTAGAACAGCCAGCCATATATGCTAAATAAATGTGTACAAAACGGAATCTGCCAATGCTAAGCCTTGCAGAAGGCCATGTTTATTAAAAAGGGATCTCTTCATTATCATTGGCTCCATGAGTGACTCACAAAAACAGAAGTTCAAAATGTCCTCTTAGAAAGGAGCATGGTCTTGGTTAGTGCCTGGTGTTAGACTACTGTAGAGAATAGGGTTGCCAGGAATAGTAATCAAAAATACAGGTCAACCATTTAAATTTGAATTTCAGACTAAATACAATATACACACACACTACAGTTATATATATGCATATATTCATATATACATTTATATATAAAGTATTTGTTGTTCGTTGTTTATCAAAAAATTCAAACTTAACTGGATAGCGCACACTTTATCTGACAGCCCTAGCAGGGAGGTCAGGCAAGACTCTAGAGTTGCTTGGTAACTGGCAGGGACTCTGCCACACAGAGTGCTGAGGAGGCAAGGATGGATATCAGGAACAGGAAGCAATCTCAGGACATGATCGGTCAACAATTCTAGGCACAGCCAGTCCCTCCCTTCTGCTCCAGAGAAACACAATATTTGAGAATCAGAAAGCCCCATTCCTGGCATTCACCTAAGACTCTTGGTTTGTTCTGTTTTGTTTCCATATCCACCTGCATCTGGTGATTTCTCTCCCATTGATTCTACTGTGGTGGCAGTGAGAGTTGTTCCAAAGCCTTGATGACTCATAGAATATGAGGGACACTATTATAAATACAGATTCCCCAGGTCTTACCTGAAAAATAGGTCTGGGATTAGACTTGGGGAGTCTTTTTTTAAAGTTCTTTGGAAGATTCTGTTAATTACTCACTTGGGAAAACAACCTGTTTTATACCTGTGTCTGAATACCTCAGTTCCCCTAGACATTCTACCTTGTTTGAGAAACTTGGGACTTAATTTCACAGGAACAAGGATCAAGGCTGGGATAAAATTTGGCCCACCCATGAAATGGAAACAATTTTGGGAAATAAGGCTCAGGATGCCATGAAAGGAAGGATAAGAGGGTTATTTCATAAAGGGTTCACTTAGTGCTTGGGAAGCAGGGATAGTGAGTTGGAGGTCTAAGGTGAAATAGGGTGGCTTCTGCCATGAGGAATCTGGGTCAAAATTCTAAACTTCATAGAAAAAAAAGCAGTTGGCAAGAGGGAGGTAATGCCCTGGGCTGGTTGGCAACGCAGAATCAAATGATCTGAAAAATTAATTCATCTCTCTAATTTTGAGTGTCTTTATATGTAAAAGGAAGATTCATTTTTAAAACTTATTTATTAGACATCTGCGCCTATGAGCCAATCATTCACTGAAGTATTAGAAATACAGCAATGAGTAAAATATGTGAGATGCCTACCTTCACAAAGCTTGCAGGCTATCAGAGAAGGCAGACAAATAAACAAGGAAAAGGGAGCTAATGGTCATCGCTATAACTAGTTACAACTAGCAAGTGCTAGTTAATACTGTAAAGGGAACACACAGTTACAGGAGAGGGTGTTTCCAGTAAATTAAACACACACACACACACACACACACACACACAGCCAGAGAGGTGTGAGCATAGAGGACAAGAAGTGGAGAAGCATATCAGTCAAGGTGCAGCCAGGAAGGAAAATCACAGGCCAGGTATTTCAATAGAAAGAATTGAATGCAGGGAATTAGTTTCAAGATATAAGAAGCACTGAAACAGCAAAGGAAAGTGAGGCAATCCAGAGATTAGCAACTGTAGAAAGCCACTGCCTCATCTAGGGCTGGAGGGGCAGAGGAGGGAAGTCCAGGAGCCCTTTGGAAGCTGGAACTGTGGCAGGCCTTCTGGGACCATTAAGGGACAGGCTGTCCATTGGGAGCTGGAGCCACAACAGAAACACAGTTACTGCCAAAGATGCGGCCCCAGGTAGAGGGAAGGAAAATATTACCTTGCCTACCTTTTTCCTCTCCTTCTATCTCCTGCCAGTTCCTTCCATTGGCAGTGCCTCGCCAGAAGCCAGCAGTTGAGGGAACCTGGAAATGTAGTTCCCTGTGATACAGAGCAGGTGGAGGGAAGGGTAGGAAATGCATCTGAATGTAAACAGACAAATGACCTGCATGAGTGGTAGGTGATGGATTGGAGGGGTGGAATAATGATGGCATCAGTACCACTGACTTGTTACCATGACAGAGGAGACTGTGTACCTGAAGTCCTTCACACAGTGCCTGGTGCATTGTACACACTCAATTTGTATCAGTCTGATGACCTATTATTGAGTCCAGGAAGTTCTGACAATGGCATTCGTGCATGGGGATGAGACATCAGGCCAGGAAAGATGTCAGGCTGGAGAAGGGTGTGCATCAGAGCAAGGCTAGGCCCCAGAGAGAGTTGTGGTGCCAGAAGAGCAAGATAGGAACCATAAAAAATGGCCTTAGCAGGTGCCTAGTTTCTTTACAGTCCCCGTAGGACAGACTGTGTCTGACACTGGAGCCGAGGCCTGGCTCTCAGAGCAAAGTATAAGTCATGTTCAGCTAGTGAGCCAAGGTGACTTGGTGATCCACCCATCTGAGTGGATGAAGTTGTGTGTGGGAGGAAGGGACAGTCTATGTTGGGAAAGGTAGTTGTCTCTGTCCCCTTTTTCCTACTCATGGCTGGTAACTGGGCTGAGATAATGATATTCAGAAACTTTTGGATATGATGAGGTGAGCATAATGAGAATGTCACATCCAAAAGTGCCCCCGCTATACAGGGAATCAGGCTACTAGGTTTCCTACAGACCAGTGCAGCTCGGTGTGTCACTGGATAAATGCGCTTGGTTTCTCATAGAGGGTGTGGGTAACATACAAGGTGCACTCCAAAGGAATTAGTTGGAAATAATTTAATAAAAGGAATATTTACAGAGATGTAGACTGAGGGTTGGTGAGGCATCAAAGGAACAGCTACAGCTGCAGAGGAAGCCAAGAGGAGGGAGCTGGGACTGGTCCAGGGAGAGTCACAGGTGATGACTGCCTAAGAGGAGTCATATAAGGCTCCTGTCAGAGCTGCTGTGAGGCGGAAAGAGCGGGGTTGTGTATACACTCTATACTCCTCATTTTCTCTCTTCTTCTGCTTTCATTTCTCTTGCCAGCGCCTTCTGTTGGCTGATCTCAACCGGAAGGAAGAGAAAAGTGTTCCTTTTCCATGCTAAGACCTTCAAGCAGTTAGAGCAGGTGTGAGTCTGACATAGTCTGAAACAGGAGGATAAACTGGATGAGTGACGGAGAGAGTGCGAGGTGATGGGAGCTAGGAATCAGGCAGTATCTGGGGATCTGTTAGACAACGTGCTGAAAGACGCCAGCAAAAGTGGGAGGATCTTTACGTATCAGTACTTGCCCTTTATGGGAAGATATCCTGGAAGAGGGTGAGCTTAGAAGCTAGACAAAGCTGGATTTGAATTTCTAAAGATGTGTAGGGGTCTAACTAAGCTGAATCCTGAAGCATCAGGAAAAATGCGGGTGCTCGGTAAGCATTCGTGTCTTCTCTCTCTATTTCGTCTTTTCCTCTTGTAGAGGACCACGTCGGTGCCTGCCCATATTTCTTGGGCCATATCCCTTCAGTTTGCTCAGAATATGCCCCGGTGTCTGCAACTCTTCGCTTACAGCTTTTCTCCAAAGCAGCTGAGGGCGGCGGTGCCCTCCTGCAGGCAGACAGGAAGTGCTAGCTGTAACACCCCTGGGAGCCGTCCTCCCCCTACACATGGAAGAATTCTGAGGCATTCATGGTCTGCCAGCATTTCCTCCGGAGAGTTAAGCTCCAGGTGCCCACCGTGTGGTTTGCTAGCACACCTTTTTTGGCTGCCGTCCCTTTTTCTCACTTCCCTGTTCCCCTACAGGTGTTTTCTGCACCTCCTAAATAAATTCCTCGCACCTAGTTCCTTGACTCAGATCTGCTCTTACAGGAATTCAAACCAAGAGAACTCTTCACTCAAACTCATCTATGTCCCTAAGCTCCCATGTCGCCCCAAGGTGGGCACAAAATGTGTCTGGAAAAAGCTTGAACAGACTTCTAGGAATAAATTGATCACATTATATATAATCTAAACCAGGACATTTTGGAGAGTGAAGGGGGCACCATTAAAAGTATGCCAGGAGGATACTGTCCTGGGCAAACAGAGGCATGGTCAGCCTGTCTCAGAGATGCTTTGGCCCTTCCAGCAAGATGTCCAGGCCAGAGTTCTAGTGACTGGCTGATCTGTGGCCTCTGAGCACTCCTCAGGGAGGAGGCCGCACAGGTCCTTAGCTCATCTGTCGTTGGAACCTCGGCCTCTCATTCCCAGAGCCCGCAGAACAGCAGCACGGTGGAGGTGGGGGGAAACACATTTCTACCTAGCGTGCTCCCACAAACTCACAGTTTTTGGGAGAAAAACAATGCAGATTTGTCGATGTCTGTCACCTCCTTTGGGCAGCTGCAGCTTTTTAAGAGCCAAAGGGTCCCCAGTGAACATGGATCACAACAGTGCCCGAGAAATGATTGACTGGGAGGACTTTGCTGAAATGACGGCTCACGTTGGAATCCTGCTCAGCTTAGTACATTTCCTGTGCTTTGGGGCTGCTCCGGGGGTGTTGGAGGGGAGCAGGGAGGAGGGATTCCCAATGAAGGAAGTTTCTATGCAAACCCTGCAGCACTTACAGATCAGGTTTCAGCTTCCTTTTGCCAATTCCCCTTGCGTTTTTCTTTCCCCTCAAACATTTAAACTCAGATAGCTATATAAGTTCAAATGTTCTTTTATAGAGTGAAATAAACAGCTTTTATAGCCTGAAAACAGCAAGCTTAGAGATCAGCCGTTCACCACTGAAGCAGGCATGTTTAAGCTGAAGAAATAGATGGCATTTTCTTCCTTATAGCGAGCTATATTTTACCCCCAAAAAACTAATAGGAGGTAGTGTGTAAATGAGCTGCCTTCTAAGTTGCCAGGGAAAGAGGTTCATGCATTTAACTCCGGGCATTTTGCTACAAGGCTGCCCCCCTCTGGCTCCCACCACAAGCTGATCTGTGGAGAAATCAAGTTGTTTAAGAAAGAACAATTCAGAGCTGGGGCAAGTCAAGGTCAGGGTCGCAGTTGCTGGTCACTCTTTTTCCCGCCTTTTGGTTACTGTTTCTGGCTTTCCAGTACATCCTATCCTTTTCTCTAAGTGCCAAGATATACAGTTGAGGTTAGGGAGAACTTTGACAACCCATAGTTCCAAACTACACACGAGGAACAGGTGAGGTTGAAAGGCAGAGGAGCGTGGGGAAAACAGAAACCCACACCCTCCTGTGCTAACGCTGGCCGTTTCATTCCGGGAATAATCGCAGTGTTCTGCCTCAGGGGTCTTCTTTCATTTGGGGATTAGGAAGCAAAAGGAACAGTCATGCCGGAGGCTGCCTGGCTGGAGACAAATGCTCGATCTACCCCCGGGGTCCCGGTCTTGCTTATTTGCACTAAAGTATCCAATACTTGTCTGTTCATTTAACAAACAGCTTTTGGATGTCTGTTAATACCGGGTGTGCTGTGGACACATCACCGGGCAGCCTTCATGCTGTTTCGATGCCTTGAACCCTCTCTCTTCATCAGCTTTTGTATAACGTGTTGCAAACTCAGAAGGCATCTCTTACGAGCCCCCTTGGTCTTTCTCTATAACCACACTTCTTATCACTGTCCACTATTCACTCCAGCAACATGAGGCAGGCATCTTGTCACGTTCCAAAAGTTCATTTTCTTCAAACAACTGCATCCCTATTCTGGCCCCTCAGCCTGGAGGACCTTCCCTCTTTTAATCTTAAGAGTCTATCAAATGCTTATATTCATTTGGTAGGGCTGTCAGAACAAATTACCACAAACAAGGGGCTGAAACAACAGAAATTTATTCTCTCACTGTTTTGGAGGCCAGAAGTCCAAAATCAAGGTTTCTCAGCCAACAGGGCTGGTTCCCTCTAAAGGTTAAGGATCTGCTCTGTGCCTCTCCCCTCACTTCCGGCTGGTCATCTTTGGCGTCCCTTGCCTTTTAGAAGCATCACCCTGATCTCTGTCTTCATTTTCACATGTGGTGTTCTCCCTGCATGTATGTCACTGTTTCCAAATTTCTCCGTTTATGTAAGGATTTCAGTCACATTGGATTAGGGCCCATCCGAGTGACCTCCTTTTAACTTAAATAATTATATCGTGAGACCCGTTTTCCAAATAGGTCACATTGTGAGGTACTGGGGTTTAGGACTACAACATATGATTTTAGGGGGACACAATTCAATGGCCTTACCAGTGCCCAATCCGTGAGTTAATACAATAGAGTTGAAAGCTCTCCCCACCGCCTTTAATTTTTTCATTAAAAATACTCATAGTAGAGCAATGGTCTCATTGAACTTCAGTTGTCTGCTCAACTCTCACCTGCACGGGTCTGTAAGTTGTACAAGATCTTGACCCTTGAGCCCATGGGGTTGCTCAGTTAATTTGTCTTAAAGAAATAATAACACATTCGAAATTGCCTCCTTTTTGCTGAGGGCTGGAGGGGAAACACATGAAGAGCAAAGTCATAGAGACACCGCCAGCCACCTCCTTTTGTAGAGCAATCATAGGGAGAAAGGGTGTTCCCTGGGCTCCCAAGATGCACTTCTTCTTCCAGCCTTCCCCCACCCCCTGACCCTGTGCCTTAAAGTCATTATTTGTCTACCCCATTCCCCTGCTCTTTCTGCTTTTCTTTTTCTTTATTTCCATCCCTCCTTACTCCTCGCACTTACCACATATGCCCCTGGTATATGCTGAATTCTCAACAGCTATTGTCATGAGGTTGATGGACGTACGGGAAACTAGGAGTTTATCAAAGTATTCTTCATACAATTTATAGGCTGTCCGCAGTTGTTTATGCCTTCATATTAATCCCAGGATTTATATTTATTTTATTCTGATGACATAATATGATGTACAATTGCTTTGGAGAGTTTGGAATTGCTTTTGTAGAACTATGGGGCTTGAGTCATGAATCCTAATGCCTTGCTGCCAACAGGCTTTTGTCGTGCTGAGGAGGAAGTCTCCTGTCTCTTCTTATTCTGAAGAGAGTGTTTCACGCCCCAGGGAGTTAATAAAAATGGAGAGAGTGTGTGATCTTGATCCTGCAGCAGCCCCTCCGGAAAGCGCTTGGTCGGGGACACATGTGCTAGACATATTTGTAGTACTTGCCAGATCTATAGCCTCTCATTTGGAAATGCTTCTCCCAGTCCATCCTAAAGGAGAGGCCAGGTTGGCCATTTTCATGTGGGGGGGCTCCGCTTCTGGGTCCCACCTGCCGAGCTCCTGGGCTGGTACCTGACTCAGGTGGAGCCGATCAGCTTTACTCTTGAGAAATGAGCTGAGCCTCCCCAGATAAACTGTAAGACTGAGACTGACTGTCAATCAATACAGTCATGCAAAGTTAGAGCTGGTGTGGCCGTACAAACCATATGCCAACTAGAGTTATAAGGAAGAGGAAACTTACATCCTTCCAAAGGAAGTGGCCAGCACAGAGGAGGGTGTGGCCTGTGTGCAGGGAGAAGCAAAGATATGGAGCCACACTGACAAACATCTAGAGTCCAGGTTTCCTAATGACACAGTTCCCTGGAATATGCCATTTTGGGTGGTCTTTTATGTGTTGCAGCAATGCTGTTCATGATGAAGATTCCTTTGTGTGGGTGCTCCAGCCCAAAAGACATTGCGTAAGACTATTCTGATTTAGAGTTCAAAGTAGAGATAACTTTGGTGGTCTATGTATTCGTTACCTATGCTGCATAACAAATTATCCCAAACCATAGCATCTTCAAGTGCTAAACACTTACTATCTCCCACAGTTTCTGTGAATCCAGAAGCCAGGAGGAGGTTAGCTGGTGGTTCTGGCTCCTGAAATAGCAGTTAGGCTCTTATCCATGATTGCCTTCATCTGAAGACTTGACTTATCCAAGTGGCTGGATAATCCACTTCTCTTACCTGCTTGGCAAGTTATTAGTGCTGGTTATTGGCAGGAGGCCTTGGTTCCTCACCACATGGGCCTCTCCATGGGGTTGTCTGAGTGTCCTCATGATGTGGCAGTTGGCTTTCTCCATAGCTAGGGACCAAGAGAAAGCAAAATACAAGCAGTAATTTATGACTTAGCCATGGAAGGGCTACCTTAATTTTGACAGCATCCTATCAGTTACCTCGGTCAGCCCTATTCAGTGGGAGCAGGGACTCCACAGGACAAGAAAACCAGGAGGAAGGGAACATTGAGAGTCATATGGATATCATACTTCCTGTGACCAACAAAGACAGCAATTTAATTTGTAAGACAGAGCAAAGTGGGACAGCTTCCTTCTCCAAGCTTGTTCTCCAGTGGGACCCATGCGTACACACTGGTCTACCTGCCAGACACGCCTTGTCTCCATATGCATGTTCATGTTGTTCCTGTGTTTTCAGTGCCCTGCCTTCCCTCTCTTTCTTGAACTTCCTGCTCATACTCATCTTCCAAGGCCCTATTTCCATGTCACCTCTTTTCTGTTTAGCTTGTTGACCAGAAAAAAATACACAACCAAAAGTTGAGAATTGTGTTTTATCCAACTGATTTTCTGAGGACTTCAAGCCCGGGAGACAGTCTAGGGGACTGTTCCGAAGGGAGGAGCCAGGATAGATAGGAGTTTTTTGCAACAAAGACCAGTAGTCAGAACGTCAAAAGGCTACTGTTAGTTAAAGAAAATCAGACATCTCAAGTTAAGGAATTTAGTGATTTTCTATGTATGGAAAGATGTGAAGGTCTGGGCTCATTGAAATCACTCCTTTGATCTGCATCTTAGCTCTCTGGGGCCAGTGTCCTGTGTTTCCCATCCTGAGTCTCCTCAGGGGGCACTGTTGGGGGTGGCTGCAGTGGCTGGTGGCTTGATAGCAGGGTATTCTGTTTCCATCCTGAGTTCCCGCAGAGCTCACTGTCGGGGTGGCTGCAATGTGATGGTTTACTGACTACAATATCCTTTGTTTACCGATATGGCAGGCGGTATTTTTCATTCACAAGCCCCTCTTGATCTGCTGGTACCCAGGGAAATAGCTTGTGCCCTTCCCAGGGTTCCATGTCCTTCCTGCCTAGCTCTCTTGTCACATTTATTCCGTTCTATCATTGTTCCAAGCAACAGGAACTCTGCTCAGGACTGAAGACAGGAATTAGGAAGGGAGTGGTTCTGTAGGTGCTGAAAGAGCTCAGAAGCCAAAAGCACAGTCTGAAACCCCCGCTAAGGTGTGAATCCCTGGAGGTGAGTCTCCGCCTCTGGGTTAATCTCAGGGCCTCCCTAGAGCTGCCAGCCCCAGCTCAGGACAGCACGATCCACTGAATGCTGAAATGAGCAATGCTCAGTAATTCCAAACCAGGGCTGGGAACATTTTAGAGTATATGTTCTTTCCCCAACCCTTCAAATTACTAAGTTGTTCTCATCTGTCACTTGGTGGTAGGTAAATCCAGAGAGATTCCCTGGAAAGACACTAGAGCTTATGTGTTGTTGGGCTGATAACAACGGATCTCCCCGTGCCTTCTCCTTGTGGCCTCCTAGTAGGGAAACGGAATCAGAATGTTCTCCTCTGGGGGACAGGGGAAGAAATGCTCTGGGGAGGGGTGTGTGTGTCTTGTAAAGAAATAACTACCAGGCCCTGGGTTCAGATGACACAGTTCTGTTGAGGGTGAGATTAACAAAGTCTTGACACAGCCTTTTATCGGTCTCTTTCCACCCCGGAGAGTCCGTGCTATAAACTAACACTTATTGCTGCTAATTACATACCAGACACCATGCTAACTCCTTTGTACACATTATTTCGTTTCCAACTCACAACACCTGGTGATCATTATTCCCATTTTACACATGGGCAAACTGAGGCTCAGAGAGGCAAAACAACTCAGAGTAAACAGTGGTGCCGGGATTTGAATCAAGGAGCATCTAAGTCTAGGCCCACAGGTTATTCTTGACTGGTTCTGCCATTTGCTCACCTCCTAAAGGACAAGGTGAAAGCGAGCAAGGTTTAACACTCATCACACATTGTCAGTCAGGGATGCCCTCCCTAAGGGCAGCGGTACAGGCAAGGCCACCGTGCACCCCCATTTCCCCAGTTAATGCCTATTGTCTTGGAACGCCAGTGGATTTTGAGTTTGTCCCACTCCCTGTTATTCTCAGAAGTCCCGGTGTGGATGACATATTCTGTGATCACTCAGTAGAGAGGCACTGCTTGCTGCAGTGAACAGAGGAGCTGCCTGCAAAGTAGTAGTTTAATTGAAAAATACTTTGTTCTCTGGGGGGCAGTATCACACCCGGGCTGAGATGGTACCCCCTAAACACAGTCTTCACCTCTTACAGGAGGCGAGGGAGGCCCTCACAACCAGAAATGACTCCAATCCAGTGTCCTCTGGCCCACTATCCCGACACTTCCTCTTCCAGGAACAGCATGGGGCTGTAGGTACAAGTGGCCGTGGTTTGCCCCTATGCCTCTGAATCAGAGGGCCCCACACCCTTGGCCCTGGGGGATCCCTAGCACCACGATGTGGTCTGCCCTCCTCTTCTCCCACTTTCCTTATTTCCTCTCACTTTCTGCACATGTGGCCTCTCCCCTCCCCCAAGTCTGGTCACTCATAATATTCACTCCTAATGAAAAGCCCCGGCACTGTGGGAACCACACAGTAAAGGAATGTCAGCATCTTCTAGACCCGGGTCGTGCTGGTGTCAGTGGCCTCAGCCCTCTCTGTGGTCACTGCTGGCCCAGGTTTAAAGGCATTAGTCAGTCCCAGCTACACCCCTGTCCTCGGGGGCCCCCACCTTTGATCCTGCACAAGCCTCTCTCCATGACCACATCCCGGTTCTTGCACATTGTAAATTGCCTCGTCTGTCCTCTCCGGAGGCCGATGGCATTTTGTGCTTCTTTTTCTTCCCGGTTGCGGTTGAAGCCTTGATAACATTTTGGTCCAGATGCCTGGACTCCTCTTCCTCAAGTCCTCTGTCTGGCTGTTCCTTTCTCATACCGTGTATCTCAATGGACAAGCCATCCATTGTCAGAGACCTCCCATGATTGCTCTCTACTGAAGCATCCCTAAGCCCACAATTGATTTTACAAGTTAAATTACAGATTTTCTTTTTCATTATCTTGTGTACTTGTGTTTTTTTTTCTTTCATTCACTCATTCACTTACTCTTTTTTCTATGCTAAACATATAGGACAAATGAAAATCTATAATTTTGATTTAAATCTATAAGTCATTAAATTTAAATGCAATGAATGTGGGGTGATGGTCAGGTGAGGGGTGTTTGGATGAAGAGGAGGTAGAAAGCAGAGATGGAGAAATAGGAGTGGAATGAAAGCTCCTAGTGGTGTGGGCTCTGGCTGTGGGAGCAGTGCTCAGTGGTAATTAGAAGACCTGAGCTCTGATTGGCTCTGCAGGAGCATGGAGCGGGGCTCGTGGGGGTGATGTTTAATATAGTCTGCAGAAACTTTGAGTTGGCAGATGGGCAATTAGATGGATGGATGAGAGAAAGCCTGTTAACATTTTTTTTCCCTGCAAAATGGGAGTAGTAGCCCTTTCCCTTTTTCAGGAGCTTCTGTAAGGGTCCAAATGATCTCCAAATGTGAGGTGCTTGCAAACTTTAACATGATCGAATTTGAGGCTTACAGGTATCCATTGGCCCTAAGTATTGAAGACTGTGTTAGGAGTAATTAAGGGGTGGTGGTTCTAGCATAGAGGTCCTCTGTAGAGGAAGGACCCTGGCAAAATAGAGGCTAACTTCTTCAACACTACCCCCCCAGGCTCTTACATAATAATTCCTTACATGTCTGTGGGGCACGGCCCAGCATGGTTCTAAGCACTTCTAAATGTATTAGCCCATTTTTCACACCAGGGTAGTTAGGAACAGTGCAGGGTTGTGATGAAGACCCCATGGCTATTAAGTTGCAGAACAGAGTGATGGCTCGATAAAGCTGCTGAAACACCACCACCAACAAAAAATGTGTGCATTCAAAAAATTGAATGTGGGCATTTTGGCCCCTGAATTTGTGCCTATTGTTCCATATTGTGTGTCTAGTCCCAAACAAGATGGATGGAGGAAGAAAGACATGAAGACTAGCTAGGAGGGGAGAAGGTGAGCCTGAAGCTTTGTACTGTGTGGCTGACAGGCGATACCGAGCAGACATTTACAAGGCAGAGCAATCACTTCCAGAGAACTCACCATGCATTTGTCCGATCCCTTGTAAAGCAAGGAACAGGACCACAGGGGGTTAAGTGAAGCAAGAAACTCTTACCTCTGTTTCCAAGGAGCTGATAGAGAGAAGCAGTTTCTAGCAGTCAAGTTTGCTCCAATAATCAGGGAAGATTCTGTTTAAAGGATATTTTCTTTGTCATAAATTCACAAATGACTCACAAATGTGGGACTTGACCTTGCCAGGAGGGAGAGGTGCACCCTCACGGCCCGAGGCGTCCCTGAAGGCAGGGGGCCTGGCCTGCCAGAAGAAATCTCTCTCCATAGAAACTACACCTGTGAAGCCTGGGTTCTGAAAGTCTCCAGCTCAGGCATCTGTCCTTGGACCCCCCTCCCTCTGCTGATGCAGTGCTCCCCTGGGTACTTGAGGAGTCTTTGCTCAGTGAATTTATCCACAGAACAGGCCATCCTGCTACGGGGCTGCAGGAAGGTTGCCCTCCAATCTGGGACAAGAATGGCAGAACTTGCTTTAGGAGATGCTAAGAAAAAAAAAAAATCAGTCAGCTGTATATGCTAAACCAAACCAAAGTTTTGCCATGGCCCAAGAATCCACTCATAGGAATATACCCAAGAAAGATGAGAGCTGATGTTCTCCAAAGACATGAACAAGAATGCTCCAAACAGTTAAATTCAAATAGCCAAAAACTGGAAACAACCCAAAGGGCCAACAACAGAATAGCTGAAATTATTGTGGTATATCCACACCATGGACTAGCTGACATGCACACTGACATAGGCAAGCCTCCCAGATGTGCTGAGGGGAAGGAGTCAGACACAAAGACAGCACACTGAATGGGTTCATTTAGATAAAGTTTAAGAGCAGAAAATGCTCATTATAGGGCGAGGGGTCGGGGAGTTCCCTACATGGTGGAAACTGTTTGGGAAGCAGCAGTGGGGAGCCTTCCGGGCTCTAGAAACGTCCTCTGTTGCGATCTGAATGGTGGTTACACAGGTGTCTGAATATGTTAAATTTCATCAATCTGTACAATTGATTTGTAGACCTTATTGTATGTCAATTACATCTAAAAGTGACTAAGATACTCGAATGAAACGGCCTCTCCCATATTGCTAAGTGGGTTCCTGAACATGTGTATGAAATTCAAATGTTTAGAAGTTGAATAATCAGTCTTCATATCATAAGAGTGATTCAACTCTCCCAAAGCCAAAACATATTGTAAAACTCCAAATAATTTAATATTTCCGATATTTCTTGCACATTCATATTTGAACATAGCGTTAAGTCAAATCAGGAACATCTGATTGAAGGTAATGATAATAGCTAATGTTTATATAACACTTACTGTGCACCGGGCATTGTCTAAGCCCTTCAGGTATTTGATTTAATTACACAACAAAGCCATGAGCCATCACTACCACTGTGATCATTTCTATGTTGTGCATTTGAGAACTGGAATGCGGAAAAGCACAAGTGATTGCCTAAGGTCCCATCACAAGTAATTAGCAGCACTGTAGTCCAAACCCAGGCATTCTGGCTCCAGAAATCATGTGCTCAACTCTACCTCATATTTCTTCTGTTCAAATAGTCACTTCTTTTCAAGCCCAACAATTGCCATCTTTATCTCAATTATATAATATTTAGGAAAGTCTTATTTCCAGCACTAGCATTAGCTGCTGAATTCATCTGTGTTCTGTTTATTTTGAAATAATATTATGTGCAAACTGCAATACAAGACTGTTTTCCAAATGCATTGTAGTACCAGAATCCAATCTTTCAAATAAAATTCTACCCAGATTCCCAAGATGGATAGAAAGTTGAGTTCTTACAACTGAAGTGGGAGGAGTGGGTTGGGGGTCCTGGAAGAAGGTGGGGTTGCAGGAAGGGTAGGAGGCGAGGATCTGGGCAACTGCTCCCTTCCCCTTGACTTCACCTAAGTTTTCTCCAAGGAAACTTTGATCCATAAAATTCCAGTAATATTCCCCAAAAACAGTAAACAAAAACAAAGATAACATTTTTCGTAAAAGATGGAAAGCTTCTGAAATAGAACTACTGACCAGCGGGCAGTACCATTAAATGCCAGTTTGAAGTTGGCTCTCACCAGCTGATGCAAAGTGGCCTGAATCTGATTTGGACATATTACTCTATAGCATTTCTCTGTAATATGTGAAAAGGTCCATTGATAAAACATTGAATGTGGTCAACCGAAGGACCATGCCCACTTTAGGATAAAAAGAACAATTTTGCAGCAAAATTCCCCAGGCCTTGAGTCTTCAAATCCAACTCATCTACTTTCTCAAAGGACTGTTCCCTGGACTGGGTTGCAATTTTGTGTTTTTCAAAATGTGAACATCCCTTGACCTTCCTATGAGTCAGTTTTGAAAAGTCGGTGCTTTCATACTTTACATGTTGACAATCCTGAACCAACTTTTCTATGTCAAAATTGTTTTCAGTGTTTGATTTCTTTTAATTTAAAAAATTAATGTAAGACTGAAACATTATGCTCTACACCAGAAATTGACATATTGTAACTGACACATTGTGACTGACTATACTTCAATAAAAAAATTAATACATGTACATCAAACAGAAAGAAATTAAATAAAATAAGAAGTTCAAAGGACCAGAAAACTATCCTGAAAGTAAAATTTTTCTCCCCAAATCAGAATGGCAGATGTAACTAGTACAGTCATTTCTCTTTTATCTTTACGTATTTTTTTCTGTTAGACTGACATGTCTTGTGTGTGTGCCCTTTGTGTTTTATTTACACACTTTTCTTGAATCATACCACTGTTGTCTTCATTTGTTTGTTCTTTGGTTTGTTTTTCCTTGAAACAATATCTTACAAAGATTGTTAACATTTTCTCTCTGTAAGGACTGGGCACTTTCCCAAGTATAGATGAAACCAATTATTCAACTAGTTTCCATGGGTGGGTATCTAGGTTGTCACTGATACTTTATCATTGTAGCAAAGTTACAAGAAGCCTGCTCAGATGTTTCATAACACCCAGGTTTAAGATAAATTTCTAAAAACCTAGTTGTTCTAGCAAAGTTTGTGTGCATTTTTAAAAATGATAGATGTCAGCAAACTGCCTCCAGTTCACACTCCAAATAGTTAAAGAGGGGCCCAGTCCCCTCCACCCTCCCCTGTACTGCGTATCATCAATTTCAAATGACAACAGTTATGCTAAAGAAGGAGGATTTGGAGGTATGGGATGGGGGTGCTCTCTGCCACTCGTGAGTTCAGTTTCTACTGAGGCAATGTTTGGTCAGTAGAATGTGATTAGTTGATAAATCATCCAATTTGTAGACCAACTTGAGGAGTTCTCCAGGTTGTATAAGGATGGGGAGGCCCAACCAGGGTCAATCACCGGCCCATGCTGCCTGGCAGATATCTGGGGCCTCTGTCTGTAGTCAGTGCCGTTAAGGTATGGTGTGAGCTCTTCTGAACATTAGAGACAGGATCTGAATCAGCCAGGCTGCCGATCAGCCTAGGAAGCAAGATTCCAAGGTGGGAAAGGCCAGTGAGAAGGGATCAGTGTCCTCAGACCCAGACCCTGCACAGTGTAAGAGAATCAAGGGGCCAAGCTAGAAGGACCTTAAGCACCTGTGGGCGGGTAGGTGTGAGACCTACAAGACCAAGGCGGATCCTCCGCCAAGCCTTAGACTTATGTGGCCTTCATTTATAAAGTGCCTGCCTTTGAGATCACTCTGAAGAAAGGCCTTACTACAAAACCTTTGGTTCAACGGGCCAGACTGTGTGTCTATATTGTCAAGGAGAGACCTTCTGTCTGGTACCTACCCTAAATCCTACGTTCACGGAGACTCGATGGGATGTTACCATGCAGAACTCTGGATTCACAGGACAGAGAAACCACTAAGGGTTTAGGCGGGGGGATAAAATTCACCCCAGGGTTAATTTAAGAAGCTTTCTCTGGACTTCCATTAAAAATAAGACTTGATTTGCCGGGGCAGCTGTGGTCCAGGGAACAAACCAAGTCTCAGTTTCCTGGCAGAGCTGCCATTTACAGGCTGTGAGCCCCGGGAATCGTAATATCGACCTCACAGGTGTTAATGTGAGCACAGAAACGGATGATGTATGTGAGGACTTTGGGAAACAGGAGTGCTGTAACAAACGTGCAAACTCGGCTTTCCAGGCCAAGGCGGCCCCAGGAGGAAAAGCTGGTCACACACATGGATCTCTGGTTCTGCGTCAGCCTGGAGTGTGGAAGGGCCAGCCCTGCTTCCACTTTTTCTTGGGTATTTTAGGGTAGCCCCACGGGGTGTCTTTGGGTTCTTGCAAACGTGGGCTTCTCTGTCACTCCGTAGTGGTCTTTGTGTTCTTCGTTTCTGCTTCTGTTCTTGCTGTTCAGGCTCCTGGTGCCCTCATGTCATGGGGGATGTGGGTGCATCTCCTGCCCGTGCTAAAGCTACCAGGTCCACCTCCTCATCCCCTGGAAAGTGGTTTCTTCTTGGTCCAGTCTGGGAGCTTGCTTGTCTATACAGCTGCATTCTCGCCGCTCCACCAACATTATCCATCAAAAAGAAAACACCTTCACCCTGATTCCCTATGGCTGTGTAAAACGTCACCCCACCAACCCAGTTACTTAAGCAATGACAATTATTTTTGCTCCTGAATCTGCAGTTTGAGCAGGGCTCGGGGAACAGGTCATCTCAGTTCCACTCAGCATCAAAGATGGGTCTGGCGTCATCTGGACGCTAGTTCACATCCATCCTGGACAATTAATATTGGGGGTTAGACATGACCTTAGCTGGAGTTGGGGCTGGAATGCCTTTAGGTATAGCTGGTTGGCTTCCTCACGGCATGGAATCTGGGCTCCAAGGGCAGAGTGTGTGCACAGTGGGGAAGGAAAAAGAGAGAGAAATAGGTGGAGCGCTATCTGCTTCAATGGCCTGGCCTCAGAAGCCACCCAGCGTCACTGCAATATACAGTATTTATTAGAAGCAAGTCACTACTAACTGCTGAGACTGGCTCATAATCAAGGGAGCCAGGAATTAGACTCCACCTGTTGGTGGTAAGAGTGGTAAGAATTTACAGACCTTTTTTGGAACCGCCACACCCTTACACCCAGCCCCATAAGTATTACATGGGCTAAAACCTTGCTTTGCCTTGCATTAGCAGGTTCTGAGTCCTTGTTATGATTTATTAATGAAACACCTCTTGCCATTTTATTGGCAAGTATTTGTCTGCAGTCCCCTTGCCCTGGGACTCAGATGTAAGTCCCTTGGTGCTAGACAGGGAAAATGACCCTCTTTTGTGTTCAGAATCACTCTTGCATTTTGTAACCCAGGATTTTCTTTGTGGACGATGTTGTTGACTCCTGTTGGGTCATGAACTGTCCCATGATGTAGAAGTCTCAGAGTGGCTGGAATTCAGCTGATCTGGTTGGGCTTCGCTAGAAAGGCTTGGCCGAGGCAGCTCGGCTCTGTCTCTCAGCCTCCTCCCCGGGCAGAATGCTAGCCAGGGCATGTGTCATCCACTGTGGTGGCAGAGACACAATAGGGCGAGTAGAAACAGCTGAGGTCTTTAAGTCCTAGTGTCTGAATCAGCGCGCTCTCACTTCCACCCACATGCCATTGTCAAACCAAATCATGTGGTCACGTCCAAAATCAAGGGTGAGACATTGACTCCACCGAGGCTGAGCCCAGAGCACATGCGTGGATACAGGGAGGGGTGAAGAACAAGAACTATAATGCAATCTAACCCGCTCAGCAATCTTTTTTTTTTTTTTTAAATATATTGACTCTCTCTTGTCCTGAAGGCAGAGATCACAGATGTCACCATCCCCACCTCCTACCTCCATGACAGCTCTGCTGGACAGATTCCAGCACACTTTACATATGATCTAGAACCTGCTTCAGAACTTTTCTCAATACAGTGCTCCATAGTAAATTGATCAAATCCAGAAAATGAGATAAACCACATTGTGAGTAAATTCTACCCCCAGAGGCTTCTGTGTCCCCAATCCAAAATCCCGATTCCAGCCACACCAAACTCTTCAGGCTGGTCTAGACGTGGCAAGGTGCTCTGATGAGAACAGCAGAGGCTGCTGATCCTAACATGTGGGGGAATTACCACTGGAATTATGCACATCATTTTTGTTTATCTGTGTCTTCTAGAATAAGGGAGGTCAAACCAGTATGGTCATGTACACAAACCACGAACCAAGCAAACATTGTCCTGAGCACCGTCGTAAGTCTATTGTCAAAAAGAAGGTCTTTTAACATCACCTGTCCTTATGTATGGCGGAGCTCAGACTCTGTTTAGGATGACATAGCTGATGTGCCAGAAGTGAGGCCACGGTCCTGCCGCATACCTGCGCACACACAGAAACACACGTAGTCACACTCAGGGAAACATCTCGGTTCAGGCACTCAGAGGTGCTTCCTAGAAATCACCCATTCCTATTAAAGATGCTAGTGGTGGACAAAGTCCCTCATACATTTTCTCCAATTTTTATTGCCACTCAGTGCGTGTTACATACTAAAAGATCAAATACTTGTTATCTTTAAAAAGTGAGAAATGTGTTTCCTGACTATTGGCTGTTCCCATTCAGAAGTAAACAATTTCCTCAGGTGCATGAATAGCATCTTAAAATATAAAAGGAAAAATTAAGCAGAAGATGCCCCTCTGGGGAAGCCTCTCCTCCTCAATCACAAGGCCAACAGAAGCCAGCAGGGCAGGACTGGTGTAGGGGCCGGCACCAGAGAAGGCAAGAGGCAGAGCTTACCAGGAAGGAGGGCAGCAAAGTTAGATGTCTATGATCTACGGAAGGGGTGGCCAAGGGTGCCTCAAGATAAAAAAATTAATTGATTTCTGGAATCTATCAGAGGTGGCAGTGACCAATACGGATTAACGTGCTGGCCACGGGGCTCTTTACTTCCCAGTCTTCCAGGTGAGCTTGCTTTGTTCTGCCTATTCTCTGTGGAAGGGCTGGCCCAGTCCCCCTGCCCCAGAGCATGATGGTCATCTCTTAAGAGACAGTTGTCACCTTGTTTTTAGACAATTTAAGGATTGAAACTTCCCTTGGAAAGTGAACAGCATCTCTAGGGCTAAAACACCCCCCTTTCCAAGTCCGATGGGACGACCAACCTCGGCAACGGGAGGAGGCAGCGTTGGGCTGGTTCTTACTGCAAAACACTCAATAAAGAAGCCTCTAAGACAGAGCAGCCAGCCCAGCCCAAGTGCTAATTGGTTTGCAGTTCCCCTAATTAGTGTGTCATCTACCTGGACAGCTTAGCGGCTGGCTGGAAGCCCAGACCCTGCCCAGCCAAATTCACAGCTCTGGGATTTGGAAGTGTAGCTGCACTGACAATTCCGCGCCCCGTCTACACGTAGGCATGCCCACCCACATGTACACACCTTCTTGCTAAAATCTAACGGTGATAACGGGCTCGCACAGTGCTGTTAACAATCTCATTAGGCTGTTTGGTGTGAGGAGGAAGCCAGAGCCCTTCTAACTTTGCTCCAGCTCTTTGTGAACAAACTGTTCAGATCCCTTTCATCACTAAGCAAAAGCTACAGCTATGGTTGATGGGGGTCCGGGGGCTCTGGGCCCCCAAATCTCTCTTCCATCGTGGCTAGGAGACAGTGTGTCACAAGCTGTTAGCTCATTTGGTTTAAGAACCAGCTTCTCTCTCCTTCCCAAGTATTCGCTGTGTAGCTGAGACATTGCTTTCAGCCACAGAATTTTAAACTTGGGTAACATGATGGCCCTTTCTGAAGGAAAAAAAAAACGCATGTATGTCTGGCTTTGATGTTATTTCTATCATAATATAACTTCGATGTATACAAACATAAAGCTTTGTATTAGCTGTAATAATAAAAAAACCCATTCACAGCTTGAACGGAAACAAAACAATACCCATTACATTTGAATTAAAGTATGAATTCAATGCAGCATCTTGTATTGTGTTCCTGAATCTAAATTGCCATTTAAAATCGAAACCTGACACTGATTGCTGTGTTTCGACTGTATCTTTTCTGTCCAGCAAGCTGATACTACAATGCACTGTGTGATGATTCAGTCTAAATCCCTACTCTCTCACGTCATTTGCCTGTTTGAGCTGTTACTAAAGCTTTGTTCCTACAAATAGATCGGGAACATTAATTGACCTTCACTTGGAATAGACATCTCACTTTTGTGGTAAAAATCTCCTCTCATTTTTTTTTTTTTTTTTTTTTTTGGTGGTGGGGGTAAAAAAATGAAGGAAATAAAGTTATCTGGTAGTATCCAGTTATGGTCTTCTCTATGACCCGGAATATATCTGCATTGATTTTTTTCCCTATTATTATTAAAACGGTGAAGACACTGTTGGTCATTGTGGAAAATTGCACACCTGCCTTCTCTCTTTCCCAGGAGACCCATTTACTCTACATGTAAACTGGCCCTCAGCTGTCTTCTGGGAACCTTTCAATGTTAGCGTATATCCCAGATTAAAGTTATAATTCCAGCTACACTAGTGCAACTATGGTCTTTGCAAGCTTTTTTCTTTTTTTCCAAACCAAAGCTTTGCAAAGCCCTGTGTTTTTCTAATCTAGCTTAGGATAGACTAAATTTACGAAGAAGGTTGTACACTTTGAGGCTTTTGAGATGTCCAAATCTGCCAATACATCCCTGGAGAATAAGGGAGCCAATATCAGGATTTTCTTCAATGTCAGGAAAGTCTAGAGATGTTTCTCTAGAAGTTGGGTGTTTGCCTGGAGCAACAATCAGGACTAGGGTGAGGCAGGTGAGGCGGGTGAGGTACTCACCTCAGGGGTTAAATTTAAGGGGATGCCAAGAAACTCAGGAATCAAGGTAAATAATAATTTAATGCAGTATCTTTTTAAATTTTACTTTTTATTGAAGTGTAGTTGATTTACAATGTTAGCTTCAGGTGTACAGCAAAATGATTCAGAGATATATATATATGTATACATACATACATACATATATTTTCAGATTCTTTTCCATTGTAGCTTATTACAAGATACTGAATAGATTTCCCTGTGCTCTGCAGTAAGTCCTTGTTGTTTATTTTATATATAGTAGTGTGTTTCTGTTAATCCCAAACTCCTAATTTATCCTCCCCCAACTTTCCCCTGTGGTAATCATAGTTTGTTTTTTATGTCTGTGATTCCATTTCTGGTTTGTAAATAAAATTTGTATATTTGTTTAGATTCCGCATATAAGTGATACCATATGATATTTGTCTTTCTATGTCTGAGTTACTTCACTTAATATGCTAAGCTCTAGGTCCATTCATGTTAATGCAATGTCTTGTTAAAAAATCAGAATTAATCCAAACAAATCTATGATGAACAAAATATTAAAATTTTGAAGGCCACTGCTCTGTTGAGACATATTGAGCCTGAGACAAAAGGGAAAAATGTGTGTCTCTGTACACATGATAGGTTTCTCTGCTCACAAGGTTGAAGTCAATGTGTCAGCTGGGCTGGGCTCTTGTCCTGAGACTCTGGAAAGGAAACTACTTCCAAGTTTTTTCAAGCTGGTTCCATGCAAGGCCCCTTTTTTTTCCCCCCACTTTATCTTCATAACAACATTATATGATAAGCCATGCTCCTACTTTACTGATGAAAAAACTCTTCAGCCATTTCCCCAAGGTCTCTGTGTTAGTAAGTCTAATTGATGACTCCAAGTTTTTGTTTGAAAACAAGAGAAAATACACATTAATGCAGAAATCAGACAGTAATTAAAGGCTTGATTTCTTTCTTGGAAAATGATGTGGCCGTTGGCAAGCTTACCAGAGACAAGTATCCACCACATTAACCCTGCTTTCATATTTCCACTTGCCTTTTCAAAACCCTTTGGCAATCTCAGGTCTTGGGATTTTATGCACAATAAGCTATAAAGTGCCCTGAGTCCTTCCAGCCACCTAGAAAGGAACAAACTGGGCAGAAACCAGGCTGTTTATCTGCCTAGTGTGGACCTGGGTTGTTACAACAAGTGTAAGTTTCTAATGCCAACTGAAAGTTGCCTATATGCACATAACTTTATTATCTAGTCCTCCAGTTTGGAAGCCATAGTTCTAGTGCCTAAATACTGGAGATTCAGGGATTTATCAAAATTTTGAGATGGTGTTCTAAGAAAATTCAAGTACATGTTCACTGGGTCACTCACTCTATTCCAGACTTTGTATGAGCCCCAGGTGATCTGTCTTTGACCACCATAGGCATGTCCTTGGCCCTCATTGTGTTTGGCATCCTGTGAGATTGTGGGGCTGTACATCAGTCACTTTCTTACAAGTTGGGACCAGGAAACACTCAATAATTCAAAAGAACATCCCCACCAAAGTTTTTCCCTAAAAGATAAAATTGAAGAATGGTGTAGTCATCAGTTCTGTGGATCCCTGTATTTGAACTTGAGTCACTTAATAGAACTTGTGCTTGAAGTGAAATTTGATATGAAACTTGGGGTCTTTTAAAACTATATACTTGTTTAATCTTTTGGTCTCTGTTTTATTCTTATTTCTCAGTGGAAATTCTTCTTGAGAAATTCTAATCTCTTTTGAAGAACCAGAAGGGAAATGGATTTTTCCCCCCTTTTAAGTCAGGATAGACAGGGAAGCAATGTGACCCTAGATCATTAACTAGCTGTCCTTGGGAGAGGGCCAGTGGCCCAGAAGAGAAGCCAGATGGGTTCAGAGACCTCAAACTGACAGATGTGGCAGTGGAGGATTCCAGGAAGAAAGATCAGAGGCTGGCCAGGGACGAGAGCCGTTTGCCCAGATGCAAAACCCCAGAGGGGTGAAGGTAAAGTCTTGGGCAGTGTTTGGGCTGAGTCATGGGAGAAACCAGTCAGCAGCTAGGGTCAACTTTAGGACAACAGACCACTGTCCAAGGAACTTGAGAAAAGAGAGAAAGGGCAGGGAAGAAGATGTTTGTGGGATCCTGAGGAGTTAATTGCATCACCTGTATAAATGGCTTTATTTAATCTCTCTCATGGCTGCATCCTGTGTGTCTCAAAGTGACAATATGTCTGTCAAAGGTTAATGGAACAGCGTAGATATCAACTCCATTGTATCAGGGAGAAACAAAAATGCAAGAAGTTAAAGAGCAAAGAGAGTTAGAAGGAACTGTCTATGAAGATTGCCCACCCGTCCTCAACTGTATGATCACAATGTTGAGTTTCTCCTGGGTAATTTACTGACCTACAAGCAAATGATGGTGCCTGGTGTGACTCAGTCTTCTACCTCTCAGAGAGCCAGCACCTTCCCACTGAGAGAGGAGACAATGGAAGACTTCACCCTGAAGCCTTTACTCGGCTCGGAAAGGGATCCTGGACCAGTTTATTTTGATGACTTCTGCAAAATGCCTTTATCCATTCTAATTTTTAAAAGACCCACTCAAGTTGCAATCCATTTAAAGTTTATTAACCAGCACAGCCTATTTTGTTGGCAGAATTTCTTCTTTAAAATAATGTTCTTGCTTCAAATATTTTAATGATAACACCAAGTAAGTAAGTAACTAACACAACTCACAAAACAATGCCTTCTTTGGACCAGACTGAACTAGGCAAAGAGGACATGGATGAAAAAGGCATGCCAGAATTCCAACTAATAAATACAGAAGAAAAGATGGAATTAGAAAATCACCCCTTGGCTGCCATTACAATAATAATCGTTTCAGGCAAGGATCATTAATGGATGCTAAAATTAGTGGGTGTAAGTACTATGGAAAACATGATATTTATGTAGTCTCAAAGTATTTCCCCACAAGATACTAATTAATTACAAAAATAATAATAGTAACTTTTCAGTGGAGAAGCCTGGCAGACACCAGTTAAATAAAACAATGAAAACAAACATCACCAAAAAAATGGAGAGAGGGGACAAATCAACATCATGTGTCCCATGATATGATGCTCTGAGAAGGACGTAACATCAGTTCTGTGGTTTCCCTAGCAAAATTGCATGGCCTGAATCCAATTATGAAGAAACCTCAGACAAACCCAAATTAAGGGGCATTCTACTGAATAACTAATCTGTACTGTTCCAGTATGTCAAGATTATGAAAGACAGAGAAAAGCTAAGGAACTGTTCCAAATTAAAGGAGAACAAAGGGACAAGACAGATTAAAGGGACAGGACCAACTAAATGCCTCCATGCGTCCCCGGATTTGATCCTGAAACCAGTCCTTGGATTTAGTGGGATGACCACTAAATTTTGAATAACGCCTCTGGATTAGATGATAGTATTGAGTGAATGATCATTTCCTGATTTTGATCATTGAACTATGTAATAAAATACCTTTGCTCTTAGGAAATTCACACTGAAGAATTTAGAGGCAGAGAGTCATCCTTCATTCAGACATTTCAGAATGAAGTGCGTGCGTGTGTGTAGACAGACAGATAGATAGATAGAATGATAAAACAATAAAGCAAATTGGTCAATGTTTTAACATTTGAGAGGATCTAGGTGAAGGTCATGTGGAAATTCTTTATACACTTTTTGAAACTTTTCAATAAGTCTGAAATTATTTAAAAATGAAAAGTGAAATTTAAAAAAAGAAGACACAATCTCTGCTACCAAGTATCTCATGTCCTCATGGAGACAGATGGGCAAGTCACCATAAAGAGATAAACATAGTTCAGTAAACTACAGGATGTTAAAAGGAAAAGGGGGGGTGGGATATAATTTCTAGAAGTAAAAAGAATAGACATTTTCTCAAAAAGGCATTAAGTTTGAGTTAGGCAAACACATTGCCTTCCTACCCGTAAGGAAAATATTTTGGCTTATTGTTTTGAAAAACCAAGTCAGTTGCTCTGTGTTGATATAGGAAATGCTTTAGCTTGTAGATCACTCTGTTCAACAGTCTACCCATTTATTTATCCAGTAACATAGCCATTCATCCATCTTTGGCTCCCCCAGAACTGTGAACACCAATTAAGCCATTGTATACCCAAGTTACATCAACACTGAGCATCTCTTTCTTTGCTAGCAAAGATGCAAGTATTTTCAAGATTTTCACTCTGTTAGCAGTTTTGATGTATACCATAGGGATGAGTTTCAATCCCATGTAACTTTGTTCTAACAAGTCCAGTTAATGTGCCCCCTGTTCTCTGGAAGAGACAAGTAGGTACCTGTACGTATTGAAGCAGGTGCTTATATAAGAAAGTGCTTCCAGGAGCTTCCACTGAGTGCATGTATGTAAAGGAATATTAATACTGCTGACTGTCAGGGGGAGCAGAGGATATTCAGAAACCAAAGGAGAAAAGACATTTTGGGAGCAGATAAAGAGGGTTTCCCAAGATGATGGTACCTGAGCAAAAATAGAGAGCTCCTGGCAAGCTTGAGCCACTGAGTGCAGGAGAATTTAAGCTGTGTCTTCCCTTATCTTCAATACAGTAACACTGTTTTCCCTTTTCCAGAATCATTGACCTTAACTAAGTTAGTCAATTAGTTAACTTACAGATTCACAACCTAGGGGACCTGGCAAACAAGATTTGGAATCAAAACATAATCAGATGCTTCCTAACTCACATTGACCTGGCTGTCATCAATTCCAGGATGAGACCCTCATTTTCATCACTGAGAACTTCCACAAAAATCATATATGACCAATGACTGCTGACCGTGAGTGTTGACATGTGATGTGGCATGAATGTTTCACTTAAAACCAAATTCCTCAGAAAATATTCTTGTTTACTCATTCAGTATCCATTCATTCAGTCAATAAGAATTCATTTAATACCTGTTGTGAACCAGGATCCATGTTCTTTCACACAGTGGTCAATCGCAGACTTGTTGACATGTCACCCGAATTGAGGAAAAGCTGTTCTGAGAATCAGGAGATCTGGTTTGAACTTGAGTTATGTTGCTCTGTGCTGACAGGTTCTTGGAGGATGCTGTCTCCTCTCTCAACCTTGGTCATCTCATCTGTATGGTGAGAATGCTTTAACAATATCTCTTTGGTACCTTACAATATTGTGTTGTTAATGACCACCATTGATGGTCCACTGGAAGACCCTCAAAATATGACCTTAGACTGAAGAACTCATTCAAGGGGAAATACATGAAAGAGGGGAAAAGATGGGCACTGTCACAAGATTACCCAGCACATGTAGGAGTAAGGTTATCCCAAAGATGGGGGAAGATTCTCACAGAGGAAATTACAAGAAAGATAATCTTTGAGGGAAGAGATACCCTAATCATGTCAGGGAGAAAAGAAGATCTTCTCAGGTAAGAGAGTGGCTGCCTCTCCAGATACCTGGGAAGGACAGATACAGAGAGGAGTGAAGTCTGGAAATGAAACAGAGTAGTGTCTGCTTGCAATGGATGTAATTAGCCTTTAAAATTTTTACAAGGGAAACTTTACTCTTTGTTTATAAGCTAAAGAAAAATTTTGTTGACTTGGGAAAAAGACTGAGGGATGACTTGTAAAGGATTTTCCAGGTCCAAAATGCTATGATACAACTCACCAAGCAACCATGTTGTTAACATTGGATTCATGGTTCCAGAGAGAAAGAGTGTTTTCCTTAAAGACACTTAGGATGTTTAGACACTTGATCTGTCTCCTTTTCCAGATGTGCCAAGATTTTGAGTTATTGCTTCATGAAGGAACTGGAAAACACCCTGAGATGCTGTTTATTTCTTAACTGTTTTGCTGTAAGCTGCTGTTTTAAATTCTAAACAGCTTAATAAAACTTTCCAACAATTTCAGCATTTTCTAAATTTGAGAGGCCATCTTTATGGCTTTTGGAAGAAAGGCCAGGAGGATTGTCACTAAGCAATTTCAGGCAAAAACCTAATTTTAACAGATGAAATAATAACAATTGAACTGAAGTAGTTTAAAATCCCCTAACTACTCAGTGTGCATGTGACTAACACCCCATTACCTCACCCGGCTGATTCAGAAAGATGAGTGTGTTACATGGGAAGGTTCATCTAAATGTCTATCTCAGCTACTTTGCATTTAGTCAACAGGGAAACTTACTAAATCAGCTAATGCATTGGATCCAAGACTGCAGACATCCAGGGTCCCCTAGTTTTAGTCCAGGACAGTGGAGGGGATGATAAAGGGCCTAGAGGTAAGCTCTCATGTGTATCCTCTCATCCCTTAAAACTAGGTGTTTGCTAAACAGACCTGGAGAAAAGAAAAGGGTTTCCCCAATCTATGGAAAAATCGCTCCATCCTCCTGGCAAGGTGGACATTGTGATTTCCATTTTACAAAAGAAACTGAGGTTCAGAAGGGTAGAGAGACTTATTTTGGGCTTACAATTTTCAGAGCTGGGATTTGAACCCAGACTGGACTCCAAGATCCTTCTAGAGCCCCGTGCTGCTGCCCCTTGGGGAGTGGCTGCCCTTTGCCTGGGCTTCCAACTAAGACTTTGACTCCATCCAATAGGACTCTGCCCCTCACTGCTTCTCTAGCCATTCTTGCTCCTTTCTTTGGCTGTTGGCAATCATCCCATCTCCTTTTTCATGATATGGTTTCTGCACCTATCCACTCTTTCTTGAATTAGTCATGTGCAAAAAGCAGAAATGCAAGTAAGCTTTACATGGCTGATCTTGGCAACAGACCCATCACAGAATCAGCCCAGGAGCTGTTCCCCTGCAAATTAACAGCTGAAGCAGACAGCCCAGCAAGCATCGCCCGGTGTGCTCACTGAGGGCAATCTTGCTTTTCAGGAGGTTTCTCCATCCTGTTTCAAATGTCATTATTGGCCCAGAAGGAAATGGGGGCATCAAGGTTTGTGTTGTGATTAGGACTTGGCAAGGCTTGAATTCTTTGAGTTAAATGTTTAAATGTCCAAGACTTCCCCTCCTGTTTCAGAGCTGATGGGTGATTTCCTCTAGATGAAAGGCCAAATCAAGCACCTGGCAAGTTCATAGACCATTATAGGGAAATAGGTCTTCCTCCCTTTCCTGTTCATAGGGGACAGTGCAGGTGCATCACGAACCCTCCACTGAATCATCAACCATAGTTTCTTCTATCCCCAGCGTATGAGATATAAACCCCCAAGTCCAGGAGTAAGTCCTCTACACTCCCATCTCCCTCATCTGCACCCATCACAGCCTCTCTACTATCGATAAAGCCCCGTGGATTTTACCTTCCAAGCCTTTCTCAAATTCACCAGCTCTGCTCCGTTTCCACCGCCACCTCCTGCTCCCAATCATCAGCATCTCTATTCTGGTTGATACGGTTATCTCCCAGGTGGTCTCTTTGCCTTCACTTTGCTTCTCCAATGATCCATTCACCATCCAGTGGCCAGAGCTGGCTTCTCAAAATGCACACTCCTCACTTGGCCCTCCTGATGTGGACCTCTTAGTTATTCCATACGGATCGCAAGATAGAAATGTGAACTCAGTAACACAGCCTGCCTGGACCCCAAGTGCGCAGCTCCTTCCTGCCCTTGCGACTTCAGTGCATGCTGCCTCCCTCGCTCAGCTCGTCTGCCCTCTTATAGCTCCTGGCGCTGTCCATCAGTCTCTCCCTGACCCCAGGCCTCTCCACAGGCCCTTGCCTCTCCCTGGAGTAACTACTGCCCACTTTGGTGAGTTCTCGGCTCACATGCCACTTCCTCGGAGAAACCTTCCCTGACCCTTCCGATGGGGCCGGGCCCCCGATTCTATTCACTTGCTGTGCTTGGGGTCCCTCTGCCACTGCAGCTGTGACAGGTGGAGTTTTAGTTCCTTGATGATTGTCTCCGCTTGTCAAACATTTAGGTTAGAAACCGCATCTGATTTCTTCTAACCGTGAAACTCCTAGTGCTGGGGAAGACTGTGAGATGCCTTGTAACATTAATCTCCTTAGGGTACTTTCTGAATATTTCCTTGTGTACGTGGATGCAAGGAGGAAAGACTTGAAAAATGTGGCTAGCTTAATACCACCGTTCTTCACAAACTTCATGAAGTCTTAGTCAGTGGGTTAGTAAATACAAGATAGGTGAACATGCTTCAGCTCTTACGAAAAACAGTATTTAAATCAGAAGTGAATAAATGCAGTTCTCTGGAACAAACACTCCAGCCAACATATAAATACTATTCCCAATGGCCAGCACATAAATCTGAAGGTTACAAGTCAATATTCTTTGCAGATACATTTAAAACAAATCCTTCAGTGTTACAGGAAAGTTCTTGTACTTTTTAGCAAATTTTCTCAGACAAAAAAACCTAGCAGTGCAGTGACAAGATTCAGAATAAGTATGGATTTAACTGCAAATACAGATTTGGTAACCAATATGTACACAGTCTTTATTTTTCTTCCCTATGTTTTGAAAAACATTTAGAAGCTGACCCAATGTGTTGCATCCTCAAAAATATTGGTGTCAACCATCTCGTCACAGAAAGTTCCTCCATTACACACCGCCTAAATGTGTGGCTGATGGCTTTCAACTTGAGTTTTGACAAATATTGAATCAAATCATTTGGTGTTTTAATGATGTATGTCTACAGAGCTTAACACGGTGTTGGCCACTTAGTTGATGTTTAGTGAATAGATGTTGAATGAATAAATAGCCAACTAAACTAAATAAACAGCCTGGGTAGGACAGGACCAGGCAAGTGATTCCATAGATAGCCATGCCTTTCCTCTACAGCAGTTTCTCAGCCACCCTGCTATTGACATTTAGGGCTGGCTAATCCTGTTTCTTGGGGGTGGCGGCTGTCCTATGCCTTGCAGGATGTGTAGCAACTTCCTGACCTCTGCTCCCTCAATGCCAGAAGCACCCCATGTCCCAGGGGTGGCCATCAAAAATGTCTCCAGACACTGCCAAATATCCCCTGGGGGAGGGGGGCAAAATTGTCTCAAGTTGAGAGCCACCAATCTAGAGTTACAAAGTGAAAATCAACTTTCTATTCACCACGGCTCAGTCAAACATGATCAATAGTAATCACCTGGACCTCGTTCACAAAATTCTCAACATTGTGAAGAATAAGAGAACTGGATGTGTTCATGATTTGGCCTTTTGGCACGGTGGAACATGCGGAGGCTTTGGAATCAGACAGGCTTGTGTTTGCATCCTGGTTCTACCTACGTACTGGCTCTGAGAGTGGGCAACGTACTCCACAATCCAGAGCCACAGTGCCCTTGTGTCCCAGATGCAGAAAACAATAGCAGAGTGGTTGTGAAGACATCCGTGTGAAGCACTTACAGCATCTGATGCAAAGTACGGACTTAATAGACTAGTGGGTGCTGGCAGCGTTAGTGCTGGTACCTCCACCTTCCCTTCCTCGCTCGAGCTCTGTCCTGCCCCTCTCGAGACTCAGCTTGCCACTTCACCGGAATGCGTGCTCCTCCACTCTTCCCCAGTCTCTGCCTCCAACTCCTAGGGCCATGATACCTCTGTATTCTGGAATGTTCCACACTACTTTCCTGAGCATTTAAAGACAAGGCTATGCCATGACACCCCCATCTTGGGGGCCCTGGAACATTCCCCTCTGCCACCACTATTGACTTGTCTCTGGCTGGCGTGCCTTCTCTTGTTAAGAGTCTTCCTGTAACAGGCATGCTCAGTCTTGGCCCACGGAGCTGCAGTTTAGCTGTTGGCAATAGGTAGTGGATGTCATTAAGCCAAGCGTCTTCCTCCCCAGACACTACACAGCCAGGCTTCTTGGTCAGTGCTGCTTGCATCTTCACAGAATAAGCTCAGGAGCCACGAGATGGGGGAAGGGAGTGTCCCTAGATGGGGTTCTCAACCGACTGGGGAGATGTGGAGCACAGAGGCAGGCAACTTCATCAGGCCTGACCCAAGGAGCCCAGTTACCTCTACGCAGGTTCAATGCTTCAGCAGTTGTGCGTGGAGACAGCGCCACTGGCCCCTCCCCCCAAAACATCTCATGGGGGTGAAGGAGGCTTCTATGATGGAAAAACCATAACACCCGTGTGCAATTACAGGAGCCAGAATGGTAGCAACAGCCCCATTCCTATCAACAACTGGGACCTCTCTGAATGATATGTTCTATGTATTTAGACTGATGAGTCAGATTTTCCACTTTGTCTGTTTAGAGGGAGGGGCTGTCATGTCAATCTTTGCTTTTCTAAATCCGGTTCAGTCTCACACGTGCATTTCCCTTCAGCTCATGTGTCTAGGCGATGGGCCTAGTTCCATCTAGAATCCTCTAATTCACAGTTTGTGAGTGTGCGGCAAGGGGCAGGGCCACGTGAGAAAAGCTTGGGGAGGAATTAATATTTTAAGAGGTATATTTAAATAAATCATGTATAAACTGTTCTCATGCTACCAAAGATGCCATTTACACACAACCAGTGGGAGGGAATGGCCCCTATCTAGTTAATTTTAATAGTATAGGTTAACCTACTAGATACAAAATATAATCATAGCAATATGGAATCAATATAAAAATTATTGATACATTTGACATCCCTTTTCTCATGCTGAGTCTGGAATCTGGTGTGCATTTTATACTTACAGCACATTTCAATCCGGGCTGATGACACTTAAGTGCCTCCTGACCACAGGTGACTAGCGGCTATCATATTAGACAGCACACCATGCTCTAGAAGGATCCATCCCATTTCCTGTCTTTTTCCTTCTATTCTTCCTCCTCCTCGTTGTCTGACGAGTCATCAGTGTTATAGATCCTTCGGTTGCTAGTGTCCATCTGTTTGCGAAGATAGCATCCATTTACTGTGGTACATGCAGTCTCTCCCCAGAATCCTCAGTGGGGATTAGCCATAACGGATACCAAGCCCAGATTTTTCAGCTCCCAAATGTGAGGCCAGGGTCTGTCAAGTTTAAGTTAAATAAAGGGAAAATAAGACTGAAGTTCTGAATTTAAGCAAACTTTGAAGAGTCAGGATAATGTAAATTATTGTGGTGTCTTTGGCATTTACCGAATAAGACGTTTAAGCTCTGCCACATTGAGTTCTCCCAAAGCCTTGGATATGGACAGCTTGAAGCTTTAGCTTTGATGGGCTTTCACATGAGGAGCCACATCCACAGACATCATTCCCAAGCCCAGGATTCTTGCCCACGTTGGTCCAGCAAACCAAAGCCCTAATCTATTGAGAAGGAGTGGATGCTTGGACATTAGGAAACTGAGTGACACAAGGCAGCTTAATTTTCTCCCCTTAGTGAAGCTGGTGAACTCACTTAATTCAAGAAATAGATCTTTTGGGGTGGAGTCTGATTTCATTTGCAGCTTTCTTGTGACAACTGGACAAATGTAATTAAGCCACAGAGAATAAGATTTGCCAAGTGAAAGCTCAGATTAAGATAAGACAAGTGTTCAGTCATTAGCAATCATAGGAAGATCTGTGTGTACTAATCGGCTAAGATGTGCATGATGTTACCAGGTAAGCAAATTGTAGGTCACTGTGTGCTGCCTGATCCTTGGCAAAATGTCTTTGACAACGTAGATGACATAGAGATAGACACAGGTAAAAATGGAGCCGGATATGTCTGTACAGTCAGGGCAATGAGACACAAATTGTCTAGCGTGGTCCTCGAAGGTGAAATGAAATGAGCAGGTGGGCACATTTACGTCTTTGTATAAATTTTAATAGTGCCACTGGTTGGCTATTTCTTTTTTGTGTGGTTTTTAGAATTATTAATATTATCAATCACCATTAATAGCAAAGGTAGTAGAGTGCTAGTACTATGAGATTAAGTCAGTTGTGTTAAAAAAAAAAAAAAACTCAAGTGACAAGATCTCTAGTATTGAAAGCATTTACCCACTTGCCCTGACCTTGTTTTGACCTTGACTCATCCTACACTGACCTGACCTCAATCTCCAGCTACTCCAGCTCCTATAAACTGGCAATAATGAACACCTACTGACCATTCAGTAAGAGCTTCACTTGCCTTCCTCAAACTTTCATAACAGCTTCATGGAGTAGGCATTACAATTCCATTTTACAAGTGAACAAACCAAGATAGATAAAGATCAAGTCATGTAACCGAGGTGGCAGAACTAGCCAGCATTAGAAGCACAATGTGGTTTGGCACTTGTGTGATGGCGATGCCCTTGATTCCTATACTCTCCCCCTATCCAAGGGCCTGGGAGCAGCAGGCTGCCCGGACGCTGAACCTTCCGCACATAAGCCACTTGAATTAGGTAAGACGTGCGTCTCATTTGGAGGAAGAAAAAGCTCTGCTGGAGCTCTCCTGAGGATGGGTGGTCCCCGGAATCAACAGCCTCCTAAAATTGCCCATAAAACCAGGTGTCAGCTTGCTGACACGCAAGCCAGAAAGAACAGGGCACCGAGGGAGAGGGGATGTGGGTGTTTTCAGCACATTGTCACTGTTCTAATGACTGTGGGTTTTGTTTTAAAGAGGGTTTGAGCTGCAAAAGGTGTCACCACCAACAGGCTGCCGTTTTAATGATTTAGCTTTAATTGCAGAAGCGAACCTCACGCTCATGAGAAGTGTGGATTCCACGGACAGACTGAGTGTATTATCTTGAGTGCTGCATGTCTAACAGTTGGTGGTGTTTTGTTTATGAACTGCTTGTTTAGCATTGACTTTGGCTGAATTTTTAAAAATTATAATTATTATTACCCCCAAAGGGCTTCAAGTCACAACAGCCACGAACACCGCCAAAGGCAACGACTGTCGATGACAAATTATTGTCTTCTTTCTGTTCTTTGCTGATTTCATAATGTTGTTTTCACAAGCATCACCAGCCATCCTGTATCTACTGTGAATGAGCCTTTGTGTAATGCATTTTTCCCGGACTCTGACACAGATACGTTTTGAAAAACGTAAAATAAAAACCTACACAGCGATAAAGGGAGAAGGATGACTAGGCGGAGCACAAAAGATTTTTAGAGCAGTGAAAATATTCTGTTGGGTATATGTCATTATACATTTGTGCAAACCCATAGAATGGACAACACTGAGTGTGAACCCAAATGGAAACTGCGGAGTTTGGGTGCTTATGATATGCCAATGTGGGTTTATCCATGGTAAAAAAATGTACCATTCTGGTGAGTCATGTTGATAATGGGGGACACTGTGTGTGTGGGTGCTGGGAGTATATGAGAAATCTCTGTACCTTCCTCTCGATTTTGTTGTGTCTCTAAAATTAAGCCTTAAAAAAAGACAACTATGCAGCTAACAATTTTAAAAGATTAACTCCAAACATTTTCTCCTTAATTGTAAGATTCAGGTAGTTGGAAGAGTAAAGTCAAGCTGGCCATTTAGATACCTTTTCCTTCCCCTGCCTCATTACAGCACCCTTGTCTGCTCCAGATTAATTATAGGCCAAATCTAACCCTCAGGCTTGGAGAACTCTGTTGATGCAGTTTTTTAGGGCTAATGGATGGTTTGTAAGTACGTTTCTTGTACAAATCACTTAATTTTTAAGCACCATGGTCTGCCTACAAGTACTCCACCACCCCCTAATTGCTTCTTGATTAGTCTAAGATATTTCGATTTTGACTGCAAATATGTTGTTGCCTTGATTCTGAACAGAACATCTGGGTGCATCTGAAATGTACTGGTTCTGTGATTTTTGTTAAGCATGTCACTTTCCTCTCCATGTCTTTCTTTTTCCCTCTGTAAAATGGGGATAATAATCCATATTCTGTATAATCACTGATACAATTATGGGGTTTGATGGATATTGTGTGTTTAGCACAGATCATAAATGCTTTCTTTCTTCTACCAGGATATGCTTTAGAAAAATGGAAATTGATTCAAGAAGGGAGTATAAGAAGTAATGTTAAGAAAGAAATTGGTAGACTTAATGGTAAATCTTTTAAAATTTGCTTTAAAATGTAATGATTATAGTAATAATGCCATATTTAGGGGACAGCTGAGAATGGGGGAGAAATAAAATATTTGAACCAATAGCATAGAAGATGAAGGTAGAAAAACCGAAGTTAAAGAATTTCACAGGTCTTTTTGATACCAAGAAAGGGAATAAGCTGCCTATCGTGAGACTTTGTTAAGATAATTATGCATGTTAAAAACTTCAAGGGTAACTACTAAAATAATAGGCAACATATAACTTCCAAGTGAGTAGAGGAAAAAAAGGGGGGGGTACATAAAACTAGCTAGAACATACTAAAAGAAGATTGGAAATCAGATGGGGACAGAAACACACAAGGAAAATGTATTATAAACAGAGAACACAGTAGAAACAGGTTGAAATATATCAGATGCAAGTTTAAAACTCACCCACTACCCATAAATAAACAATGTTTGTAGTAAATGTTAGAAATACTACTAAATGGTCAGGAAGGATAAACAGCTGTGGAATACCAGTTGCCTTTGGTTTTGAGAAGCATCAGTCAAAGACAACAAAAGCTTAAAGGAATAAAACACCTAGAAAGAATTCTGTCAGCCAGATATGGCAGCATGTAGAGTTGGAGGATACCTGCTGTCTCTTTATTGATACTTTCAAGTTGATGAATATGGGACCCAGCATTCCTGCGGGACAGAATGTTAGCCCTGCCTATGAGTTAAGTTCAGACCCATGCAGACATGTCTGATGTGTTGCTTGGAACCACCTCTTGGCTGACTATAAACTCTCTACTTGAGGGTAATAATTGCAAACAAAGAAAATCCTTAAAGAGAATTGCCACTTTTCCTGAGGACCTGCAAGGAATTAAAACCCTTCAGAAGTCCCAGGGATCAAACCCCAAGACCCAAGGGTCTGAAGTGTCATACTCTGCTATTCCTAGAACTCACAGCCCTCTTCCACCAAGTATCCTTTGTTGACTGGGCCCAGAGGATTAGAGTCTTTTCTCTTCTATGCTGGAAACATGTGGTTTTGTTTGGGGTTTTGTTTTTGTTCTTTGGGGTTTCTTTGCCTCCACTACTGCCCCCTGAAATCTGTTTCCCAGTGTTTCACCTGCCATTCCTATCTCATGACTTTTGACTTTCTCTTGAGGACCATGCTACATCTCTGACAGCTGCCAATTATAGGTGTGTTCGTTTTAGTCTATATCCCCTCTTCCCTCTGTGATGTCCCACAAAATGCTTTTCTCCAGTTGGAGGAGTCAGTCACAAATTCACATGCCTTCAGGAACCAGGCAGACAGATAACTAGGTGAAGCAGCCTAAGTGAGAATGAGATGGAGGTGGACATCTGGTAGTTCATCTTAGGCAGACTTTTATCATTAGGGAATGTAGCACAAAATAAACAGGAGTGGGGCAGCGGGTTACAGGGGACACTGATTATCAAGATGGTTGAGTCTTCCCAAGAGACTACACCTAACCAACCACTTCCAGTTCTCTTGAGTGTATTCCTAGAGGCAGAACTGCTGAGTCATGCGGGAAATCCATGTCTATCATTTTGTGGAACAGCAAGACTGTTTTTCAAAACAGCTGCATCTTTATACATTTCCCACCAGCAGTGTATAAGGGTTCCAATTTCTCTACATTCTCACCAACACTTGTTATTGAATGTCTTTTTGCTTATAGCCAACCTAGTGGGTGTGAGGTGGTATCTCTTTGTGGTTTTGATTTGCATTTTCCTGATGACTAATGACATTGGGCATTTTTTTCATGTGCTCAATGGCTCATGTAAGTTTTAATACTGGATATGGATAGTTTCCACCAAAAGGGACAGTTCTCTCTTCAGGGGGCCCCACATGTCTGCTCAGGGGTATGATACTCATCCAGGCTTTGAAACTCACTAGTTACTCATTTCCACACTTCTGGGCTGGAGAGGACAGATTGCCAAGAAAGAGGCAGAAGGCCAGAGATTTATGCTTCTGTCTCTTTTCTCTCTCTTTCCTGTCAAGGGCAGCTGGGTCTCTCCTGGAACAAACTCTGTCAGACAAATTCTCCACCAGACCATCAACTCAAGGGGACAAATGAGGAGTTTGTTGTTAAGAGTTTGGGCCAAACCACCCAGAACTTCCTGTGCCAGGTAAGCAGGAATGGGGGCTTAAGTCACCCATTACTAACCCCTCACCCGTGACTGCCTGAGAGGTATTTCTCAGGCTTTAACCATGAAACCTGTTTCCTCTCTCCCCTCCGAAGCCCAGTCCAGAGAGGCATGATAATATCATTCAGCAAATGGAACGTATTTATTTTGTGCTTATTCTAAGAAATGTGATCCATCAAAAATGAGCTGACAAGTCCTTTCATTTCCAAGGACAGTGTCCACACATTCCAGGCTGCCTCTGGACCTGGAATCTAACATATAACACAAGCCAGAGGCCAGTGACAGCCACGTAGATATCTTCATGGGTGAGACTGTAGCATGAAGGCAAGACACTACCTACAGAGTCAACGCCTGGGTTTCAGCCTAGCTCCCTCGTCCACTAGCTGTGGAAACTGGACAAGTCGCTTAACCATCCGTCAATACCATTTCCTCTACTATAAAACAGCAACAATAACTCTCTCCTTCCTAAGGCTTTTTGAGAATTAAATAAGGCAACAACCGCTTGGCTCTTAGCAAAGGGCCCGGAACATACCAAGCAATGAAGAAAACAGTAGATGTTTATACAAATCTGGTTGTCAACTCTGAAAGGGAAGGCCATTGCATTTCTCAAATTGGATAAGTTTTGTCAAGCTCTTGAGTTCTCATAAAAGCCAACAGATTGACTATTAAATGTAGTTTGTTTTGACCAAATTACACAACTCAGGAGGTAAATTCATACTTGGTAATCTGAAGGAATTGGTAAAAATCTACATTTAATTCCCCTCCAAAAAGCAGCTGAAAACTATGAGATTGGGGAGATGGATGTAAATAGTCCCAAAATCAACTATGAAAAGGATTTAGAGTCTGTGTAAGCCCTAGTTCAATAAGCTGCCCACAGTCCGTGCAGTTTGCGTCTTCACAGTGACTGTCTCTGGGTTGAGCTAATTTTGTGTACATTTCCTTTCTTAGGTCACAGCCAGAAAAAAATGAAGCCGGAGTTGTAGGGATTCCCTTTACTGCAAACTGGATAGTGAAACCAAGTTTTTAAAGTGTCAGGAAACTAGGCTAAAAATGAAGCCAGGTGTAGCAAAATGCAATTAGTTTGGAAACAGAAAATTCAAAGAAATAATGTAAGTAATCTCACTCTATTAGTTTCCTATTTCTGCTGTGACCAATTACCACAAATGTAGTGGCTTAAAGCAACACAAATCTGTGTCTTAGAATTCTGAAAGTTAGAAGTCTGAAAAGGGTCTTGTAGGCTAAAATCTTAGTGTTGGCAGAGAGGAATTCCTTCTGGAGCTTCTAGGGGAAAACTTGTCCCTTGTCTTTTCCAGGTTCTAGAGGCTGCCTGTGCTCCTTGGCCTCAAGTCCCTTTCCAGCAATCACATCACTCCAACCTCTGCTTCTGTCACCCCATCTCCTTCTGTGACTCTGACCCCCCTGCCTCCCTCTCTTAAGGACCCCTGCCATTACACTGGGCCTCTCAGACAATCCAGGATGCTGTTTCATCTCAAGATCTTTAGCATGATCACATCCGGATAGTCCTTCTTGTCGTGTAAGGTAGCACATCCACAGGTTCTGGGGATCAGGATGGGGACATCTTTGTGGCACCATTGTTCTGCCCGCCGTACTTCCCGATCTGAAGGACTGTGATGTGAAAGGGGGTAAAGGGCAGAGCTAATACAAATGGCTGGAAGTGGCGAGGAGGGAGGATTTGGCTCCAGCAGAATAATTTCAGTGAAGATAAGAAGTGAGTTAAGACGGTAGGAGCTTTTGAGGGAGATGTGAGCTCTTCCTCACTGGAATTGGGTCCCTTCTTCTACACATGTACCCACTCAACCCTTGTTGCGGGGGTTGGACCACCTGGCGTCTTTCCATTCTACAGCAGTCCCCTAATACTTAATCTGAAGGTGGGCAATCTCTTCCTGTAAAGATCCAGATAGTAAATATTTTTGGCTTTCTGAGCCCTATGGTCTTAGCTGGAAGTATTCGACTCCGCTGCTGTGTTGTGAAAGCAGCCATAGGCAGTATTTACAGTCCGTAAATGGTGTGGCCAAGTTTGGCCCACAAGCCACAGTTTGACAAGCCCTGCTTCAAACAAAGCTGTGACCAACATCTTCTCTATGTCCACTTGTGGACTTGGGCCACATTTTCTCTCAAATACACTGTAAAAATAAGAGTGAGATTGCAGCATCCTGGGCTAAGAATTCCTGGGGTTTTATTCTGAATGACTGCATCAGTCTATTCTGCTGACAATAGTTTAGAGGGACAAAAGGTGTTTACCCACATCCCTCCCAACGTGACCCAACTATTGTAATTTTTGTCAATATCATGGGGTAAAGTAGTATCTCGTCGCTTTTTAAAATTCATATATTTCTGTTTACTTATGAATTTCAATACCGCTTTATGTATTGATTTGTCATTAGCACTGGCTCTTCTATGTGCTGCCTTTTGCCTTTGTTCTCTATTTCTTGATGACTGTGGGAGTTTCCTACATACTCTACTTTAGTCCTTATTCAGTTTTAAAATTCGCAAGTAATCTCTCCCAATCTGTGAACTGTTAACCATGTCAGTGGTGTTTTAAACTCAAGAATTCTTTAATTTGGACAGCATATAATTTAGGCTTTTTGAGACTTGGTTAAGAAATCTGTCTACACTCTTAGGCCACAATAATACTAGTTTCTTTGATTAACCTTAGAGTTTGACCTTTACATTGTGGCCTTTAATCCATCTGGAGACCCTTTTATTTATAGTGAAGGCATTTCCACCCTAATTCATATAGTGAGTCAGGTTTTCCAGAACCATCAGTCAGAATTGATGGATAAAACATTATCCACTGATTCCTCATGTCATAATTTTATATATCAACTACTCAGTTATGTATATATCTGCCTGAGAGCTTTCTCTTCTGTCCCACTGATATATGTGTCCACTTTGGGGGCCTCTACCATATTGTTTTTGTTTCTATGGCTTTGTAATATATTTTAATATTTGGTATAGCATATTTCTCCTCTTTTCTCTTCTTTTCCAAAACTCATTTAGCTATATATGGAGTTTATATTTCCATATACAATTGTATGCATTTGTCTTATCTCTAGATACTTAAAAATATCTAGCTGGAATTGTTATTGTGACTGCATTGATTTCATAGATCAATTTAAAGATTTTTTTTTCTTTTTTTAACATTTTTTTATTGATTTATAATCATTTTACAATGTCGTGTCAAATTCCAGCGTAGAGCACAATTTTTCAGTTATACATGAACATATATATATTCATTGTCACATTTTTTTCTCTGTGAGCTACCATAAGATCTTGTATATATTTCCCTGTGCTATACAGTATAATCTTGTTATCTATTCTACATTTTGAAATCCCAGTCTATCCCTTCCCACCCAATTTGAAGATATTAATTGATAGCTTTTCAATATTAAGACATCTCGTTTATAAATACAGAATATCCCTCAAATCATCTTCTGTATCCCTTAATAGAATTTTAACATTTTCTCCATAGGATTTGTCTATCCTTTGTTAAGCAAATTCCTAGACACTTCAGAATTCGTTTGGCTATTTGGCATAGACTCTCTTTTCTTTTCTTTTTTTTTTTTTCTCTTTTCATCTAGTTGATTTTTGCCGACATGGAGAAAGGCTATTGTTTTTGTGGGTTGATTCTGCTTTCTTTTATTGTAAATCCTCACAAGCACCCTTATGAGAGCAATACCCTTATCCCATCTTGCAGGTGAAGAAGTTAGGTGACTGGGCCAAGATCATTCAGGTAATAAAGGATGAAGCTAGTGGACAACGCTAAGCAGTATTTCCCATCACAGGGAGTTCTGGTTGTGCAGAAGGACAAATAGCAAAAGTATGTTTAAAACTCCCTGGCATATGAAGAAGTGCTCAGTTTATAAAATGGGAACTCCCCGTGCAAATACTATTCTTTGGCTATTCCTCTACTGACGCCTGCTGACTCCCGTGAACATGGCTAACGCCAAGCATGTGGTCCATGGCCTGGTTAATAACAGTGCAAAAAGAAAAAACCTGCTTCCTTTCCCAGTGGGCCATTCGAACACATTCCTCCACCGAGTTAAAATCGGCCCTGTCAAGGCAGCGAGATGCTCTGAATAGGGCTTCTCCAGACCCCACGGTCGGGCTGGCACCTTCTGTCATATCCCCTGTCATTTTTGCTGAAACCTAGCCCCAGCCCCCACACTAGCTCCCGCTTGGAAGTCTCCTGTCTGGAGCCAGCGAGGTTTGTCTGCTTTCTTGGGTTTGGCTAATAAATTGGGATCGTGGGGTCAGGCAGCAGGGGACCTGGCACCCAGGGAGCCCCTGACACCGATTTTATTAGATTTCTCTTTGCTGGGCCCGGGATGCCATCCCAACAGGGAGCCCACAATCGCTCAGTAACCAAGATTTTGTCGTCTCTGGCTTGACAAGGTCATTTTTTACTAGAGAAGGAAAAATCCCACATTAATTATACAAGCAAACTGGGGCCAAGGCCGTTAGAGCTGGCCTCCCTCCTCTGTGAGGGGGGAGAAGAGAGGAGGTTGGTTTCCTCTGCGAGTGAGAAGCGAAGCTGGGAGAGAGGAGGGTGTCTGTGTGGGGGTTGGACTTCCCAGACTCCTCTTCTCTGAAATGCACATGTGCTGTCTATTCTGGGGCAATCTTCAGGATGTTTGTTTATCTAAAAGAGACTGCAAGAAGACTGCATCAAGGAATATGCACGTTCAAGCCCACACTCATTCATTCATTCACTCATTCACTCAACGTACTTTCATAAAGCACCTGTTAGGCACCAAACACACAGCCAGGCGTGGAGAAGGAAAAAAATAAAAGAAGCGCATGTGCTGCCTTGTTAGCACTTCTCGCAGTGCCACATGGGGCTGCTCTCAGTGCCCTGGGATCACATGCCTACGCACCCAGGCCTGGAAAGTCAAGGTGAGGACACCATCACTCTTCAGCTGAAAGTTAGGAAACCCTTGCACCTTTCCCTGTAGACCCCCCATGACGGAGGTGCAAATTCTGAATCATTGTGCATCACACTTTTTGAGCTTGTTTGCCTTGAACTAGCAGTGGTAACAGTGAACTCAAAGCCTAAATTCTTCCTGAAAACTTGGTATCAAATTTGGTTGGTACCACTTGGTGTTACCACTTGGCTCATAGAGATGGAAGCATAAACAGGGGCTCTTACTCCAGGGCTGGCAATGCCTTGTCCAGACATCACAAAGATTCAGTCTACACATATCTGTATTATGTTTGTTGGAGTGAATTGAGCAGGTTTCCCACATCCCTTGCGTCCGTATCCGTGTTCACCATCTTACTCCATGTAATTAGACAGTCCGCCATTCCCCCATCATTACCAGTATCTCTACTGAGTTCTCTTTTGAAGTTACTGGGAAGCCCATGGTTTCTTGTGTGCAGGTGGTCCAGTAGCTATGACATTGGCACGTGGGTATCTTCCACCTCTTGACAGATTTCCCTTGACTACACTAACTCACTTCATGGTCCTTTCAACAAAAGAGCCTTTTTTTCTTCTCCTGCATCTATTTTTCCATTCCTACGCTCTTCCTCTGAGACTAGACCCACCATGCCCCCTGCAGCTGTCTCCAAAGCACTCTTGATAGAAAGCAGAAAAACAGCTCTGGCAGAGAACACGGCTTCCCTGTGGCATCTGCTGAAAAAGCTTCCAGAATGTCAGTGTGACACCGTGACTCTCGGACCTGGGTCTGTTTCCCAGTTCTGCCACATCTGACCTGAGTGACAATCAGCCAGTAACTTCATCTCTCTGAACATTTTCATCCTTTTTTGTAAATACAGATAGAAATAAAACCTCTCATAAAGAGGCAGTGAATCCAAGTGAGGAGACCCACCACCAACTACACCAACTAAAGTCTCTCTCTGCTCAGTTTCCTCTTCTGAAAGTGGGAATAGCGATAGAGCCTACCAGATAAACTTATGGGAGGACTGAATGAAGTAGTCTTTTTAAAGTGCTTAGGATAGGGCCCCAACACAAAGGAAGTTTTCTGTAGGTGTTAGGCCTTTTATTATTATCATCTGTAATCTACCCCACCTGGCTTTGCCTGCTCTGGTTCACATCCTGTTGTTTCTTGGCTCTTCTATGGCCTTTCCTGGCTCATAAACACAGTATCTCTTCCCTGCTGACCCTGGGATCCCCTCAAGGCTGCTTTGATGGGTCTGCCTTTCTGCCCAATTTCTCTGCCTCTGATGTGGTTCCGCAGGAGCAACCAGAGCATCCCCAGCCTGGTTGTCACCTCCAAGCTGAGCTCAGTGCTGGGCTTTGAGGGTGAGTGGCAGACTCCCGGGTCGGCACTTCTATTGTGGTTTCCTGATTGGTTCAGGATGGCTGGGCCTTTGCTACCCACCCCCATCCCGAAGTGAATTCCCAGTCCTGCCAGAGGCTGAAAGGAGAGTGACTTAGTCATTAGCTCCTCTGGCAACAGCCCCTGGCAGCAGTTCAAGGCAGCTTAGAAAACAGGGCAACAAGTGGCTGCAATATGTATTTCAAAAGCCTAGCAGACAAGAAAAGGAAATGAAAATCAGAAAAGGCAGGGATAGTATTGTCTGAACCTGGAGGTGATTCCAGGCACCTCTGGGCACTCCAGACAATGCTCCCAGGCCCTCGAGGTAAGGGACATAGGAGGGCAGTGTCAGTAAAGGAGCTGGGGCTGAATGACAAGGTCGATGCTTAGGGCCTCTCTCGCCTTCTCTCATATGTGAGTCAAAAATGAAGGAGGACTTCCCCTGTGTCCTGGAGGACCAGGTACATCTGACTCAGCATCCATGCTCAGAGCACAGGCAAGACGCCGTGTCCCGTGCCAAGCTCTTGCAGAGCTCTGACCCAGGTATGTTGAGATGCTGGACCTCTAGGATCCAGCCTTTCTTAAGGAGAATATACACAGGGAATGATGGTAAACTGTGACAAATGAGTTGAGATCTCTTCTACCGATTCTATCTCAGGACATCTGACTCTTATAACGCAAGGTGGAAATTGTCACTGCTCCATTTCATGGATGAGGGCAGAAAATAAGGCACAGAGATGTTGCATAACTGTGGAATTAATGTATTTGTTATATGTCTTCTGCCTCTCTAACCAGAATAGAAGTCCCTTGAGAGCTGGGATTATCTGTCCTGTACATCACCTCATTGTGGGTGTCTAAAACCGTCCCTGGGTTATAGCAGAGATGTTAAAGCAAGTTGGCTTTTTTAAAACGAGCAAAATTACCAAAGATGAAAGAGCTTTTAAACAGTATGCCCCCGACTCTTACTGGCTACACTGTGTCTCCTCTGATTTGCCTGGGTCTGTTGGGGGTCATGTTGTTGGCAGGGTCTAGGACAAGGGCATGGGGATTTGGTCTACAATCACATTTCCCCAGATGACTCTCAAGTCTCGGAGCTCTTAAGTAGGACTCCTATAAAAAGTGAGATGATGATGTGTTTGGTTTGAATGTGGAAACGTTCCATTCTTGCTGGAGGACCCCACATCCACCTAGGGTTGACCTTAGATCTAGAGGGAGTTAGCCCGCTACCCCTCTGCATATGCATGTCTATTCCAGGGGAGGGTGAAGCCCCATGTGGTGGTGGCCACGTCTTCCTCTGTGTAACTGCAACATGTCTGAAATCTTACTTGAAATAATCCATGCTTCTCTCCCTCTTTTCCCACAATAGTGAATCATTTACAATATAGGAAGCTTTTGTATCCTTATAGCCCTCGGTATCTAGCAGGAAGCCTAGAAGATACCCAATAGTAGAATCATAGATTCTTAGTAAATACTTTCCAAACTAATCAATACAGAGATGAATGAATGAATGCCCCTTGTTGCATGCCAGTGTCCCATTGTCCCAACCCGCCTCTATCTCCCAGGTGGCTTACGGTTTCATCTTTAGGGCTTCCTGTGAATACATGGTGTCTCTCTTGAGCTTTGTTTCAATAAGGATCATCAGGTTATGCCTGAGTCCAGTAGAAAGAATGCCACGATGGATTAGCAGAGTCTGGCATAGTTGCTGGAGTGGTGGTAAGTAACAGGCATGATGAATCTCTGCAGGTGCTATGTTCTGTTATATATGCCCTCGGACGAGTGTTGTCTGTTGACCCCCTTACTGGTCATATTCCAGTGCTGAACCCGGCAAAGCTTAGTCTAGCCAGAGATTCTGGTCAAGAGATGGCCAAAAATCACCAAGAAACAAAAATCGTATCGGGTCAATTTTTTGTAAACTCCTGATCAAGAAGGGTTCTAGAAACAAGCAATTCTCCAGTGAAGACATACAAATGGCCAATAAGCACATGAAAAAATGCTCACTATTACTAATTATCAGAGAAAAGCAAATCAAAACTACAATGAGGTATCACCTAACACCAGTCAGAACGACCATCACTAAAAAGTCCACAAACGATCAGTGCTAGAGAGGGCATGGAGAAGAGGGAACCCTCCTACACTGTTGGTGGGAATGTAGTTTTGTGCAGCCATTATGGAAAACTGGAAATTCCTCAAAAAACTAAAAATGGACTTACCATATGATCCAGGAAACTGTAATTCAGAAAGATTCATGCACCCCAATGTTCATAGCAGCACTATTTACAATAGCCAAGATATGGAAGCAACCTAAATGTCCATCAATAGATGACTGAATAAAGAAGCTGTGGTATATATATATACCACAGCTTCTTTATTATATATATATATATATATATGTAATATATAGGAATATGACTCAGCCATAAAAAAGAATAAAATAATGCCATTTGCTGCAACATGGATGGGCCTGGAGATCATCATACTAAGTGAAGTAAGCCAGAAAGAGAAAGAAAAATACCATATGATATCACTCATATGTGGAATCTTAAAAAAAAAAAGACACAATTGAACTAATTTACAAAATAGAAACAGACTCACAGACACAGAAAACAATCTTATGGTTACCAAGAGGGAAAGGAGGTGGGAAGGAATAAGTTGGGAGTTCAAGATTTGCGGACACTAACTACTATACATAAAATAGATAAACAAGGTCCTACTGTATAGCACAGAGAACTATTTTCAATATCTTATAATAACCTATAATGAAAAAAAATATGAAAAGAAATATAGGTATGTATATGTATGACTGAAACATTACGCTATACACCAGAAATTGACACAACACTGTAAGCTGAATATACTTCAATAAAAAAAAAATAGAAAAAGAAGGGTGTTGAGGTCAGTGATCTTGGCACCACTGATCAATCAGTTCAATCCCCAACCTCAGAACCCAGCTGAATTACATGCTGGCTCCTGCCAGGTTTATCATGATGCACAGACAAAGGCAAGTACAGCTGGACCCTCACATTCCTCCCTTCTTCTACATCCCTAGCCAGTTCTTACTTTTTACACAAATTACAGGGCATAAACCTCTTCCTTTGAACACCAACCCCTGCTCAAATTTCTCTTCCTGAGAGGAAACCTTTGTTGACTTCCGGCTGAACAGTTCTCCTTGATACCAATCCCATCTCCTGGAGCCAAGCAGAGAATTTCAAATACATTTAAACCTTCCCAGTGCAGGCCCTGTCAGAGCACCCCTCAAAGCCAAGAGCAGACTCACTGTAGACGTTCCCTGCCCTCACCGCATAGCATCTCCATCTTCACCGTGATCATTTCTTCTTCTCACCAACCTTCAAGTCATACTTGACTTCCTTCCTAACCATTCTTCCCAGGAAGCAGTTTGAGGTGCCCATCTTTGTGCACCATCTACAGGCCAATGGAATTGTTGGCCTGTCTTCTGGTTCTTGGGGGAACATGGGTCCTCTATTCTGTGTGCTCCTCACCACTCCAGCTTTCTCAGGTGACTCTATTGCCTTCTAGACTGCCACAGTGGGTATTTCCCAAGAGAGTATCTGTCTTTCCTGTCTATAACCCCATAGTTCAGTCCTATTTTTGTACCAGCACTGCCCATTTTCATGGTGGTGGTCCATGCCCAGCAGGACACAGCTGTTCTGTATCCTCCTGACAATGTTCACTATGAATCTCCCCAGCAGACACCAGGGTTATCCCTCCAGATACCTCACCTCATCCTGACACTTCAATGTGCATTTCTCATTTTCAACTTAACTTATTGTCATACACAGGAAGGAAGAGAGAGGATGCAATAATGGACACCTCAGGTGGTCTGGAACTCACACTTTTGTTCCACCCTCAAGAGTCCTGGACCCTGAAGGACAGCAATGCCATGTTTTCTTTCTACTATTGGGATTGGGACTTCCCTGCAAAATACTCTCCACTAATTTCTTTGATATTGAAACTAGCTTCTTTCCTTTGACAGAAATGAAAAAACAGGTCCAAATTCAAACAGATACTATGAAAACTAAATGAGATCATCTGTACAAGCCCTTCACATGTTGCCAGGCACATAACTAATGCATTCCTCAGGCAAGGGATTCACTAACTAACCACCTAGTTAAGGAGTAAACAGTCCAAACAGTTTCTCATAGGAGTATCAAGTAGTATCAGCGTCCTGACCATGTATGTCCTTGGGGTTGAGATGAAGACGCTAGGAATAGACTGTTCTAGGAGGGAGGGTGTTAAAGTCAGAGCTCAAATTCCAGACCATTTTAGTAGACACATAACTTTCTAGATCAAAAGGTAAATACTGACACATTAAAAATCAAATCGACTAAATGCAATGTGGTATCCTGGATTGGATCCTGGAACAAAACATGACAACCGTGGAAAAACTGGTGAAATCTGAATAGACCGTGGAGTTTAGTTAGTGGTGATTTACCAGTGTTGGTTTCTTAGTTCTGACACCTGCTCCCGTGGTTATGTAAGATGTTAATATCAGGGTAAGTGAGGTGAAAGATACAGAGGAACTCTCTACATTAGCTCTGAGACATTTCTGTAAATCTACAGTTATTCCAAAATATAAAAGTTTATTTAAAAGTTAAATAGATCCCTTTGGCCTTTTGAGAACTTTCCATAAAGGACTCCCTTAGACTTAAAGTCATGTCTTTCATTTTTAGCTTTCTGGGTGATATCTGGAGGGGACGGAGGGTCTGTGTTCCTGGATGAAGTCAGCATGATAGTTACTTGTGCTGCCTCATCCTGGCTGGTGTTCTCGTTCCTCTAGATCTGGCTTAGCTGGGGAGGGGGAGGTCTGTTCCAGGCCAGAGCCTGGTCACCAGTTTAGCCTAATCTGAGAGAAAGATGAGGTGTCAGAAGGGAAAAGTAGCCAACATTTGGTTTTCCTGAGCTCATTTTTCTCAGAAAAGTCAATGAATGTCTTATGACTTCTCCCTGCTCCCCCTCACATATTGTCCCCATTGGACAGCATTCCTGGCTGTAGTTGAGAGAATTCATAACAACTTCTTGAAAACCCTGATGCCTGGATCTCCAACCCTGATGGATAAGGCAAGAGGTAATGAGGGTAAGACAGTATTTAATTAAGCAATGACACTGATTCAAGAATGGTTTTGAAAGTTCTACATACTCAGCTGAAGTCTCAGCCCACGAAATGAGGAAACTGAGGCTCAGTGAGACTAGGGGACTTGCCCAAGGCCACAGGGATATGAGGAATCATACAGAGGTGGAGCCACATAGAAATTCCAGTTTCTCCCTGCTGCCCTCAGATACGTACACACATGCACACATACACACACACCTTCCCCAGAGGTCAGAACATCCCTGACTTCACAAAATGTGGACCTGGCGAATGTGCTAAGTGCTTGATATGCACTTAATCCTAACAGCATATATCTGTTGTTAACCTCATTTTACCAAAGAGGTAAATAAAGCCCAAAGGACTTTAGTAACTTTTGCAAGGTTTACCTAGTTTATAAACTGGCAGGGTTAAAATACATGCTCAGCCAATCTGATTCCAGAGTCTAAATTTTTAATCACTTCCCCACTCATTGAATACCTATTGAGTAAATGAATGAAAGAATGGACAAGCAGCTTTGGGGGATGAGTGCATAGTAATCTCAATAATACCGTAGCCTGGATACTATGCCTGGGACATGTGAGATAATTCCAAACCCTCTTAGAGAGTGAGGTGGAAGCCATGGATCTTTCTAGTCTTGGCCAGGATTTGAGGCGATAGTGAGGAAAGTGAAAGGACAGAGAGAGAGAAAAAAATAAAGGACTTGTCACCGCCATTGAAATTTTCTTTAAAAAAATGAACTCAGCAGTGACGACAGCTATGAACTGAGTACACCTAACTTTTGAATGCAGAAATAGTGGAAAGAGTAAGAAAAGATCAGAAACCTCCGCCTCCCTGTCCTGCACTCCTGTCATGTGCTTCTCACCAGGTGAGGTCTGGAAAGGACAGAAAAATTCTTCAAGAAAAGAGAACCCTCATACACTGTTGGTGGGAAGGTGAACTGGTGCAGCCACTGTGGAAAACAGCATGGAGGATTTTCAAAAACCTAAAAATAGAACTACCATACGACCCAGCACTTCCACTCCTGGGAATACATCCAAAAAAAGAACAAAAACAAAAACATTAATTTGAAGAGATACATGCACCTCAGTGTTCATAGCAGCATTATTTACAATAGCCAAGATATGGAAGCAATCTAAGTGACCATCAACAGATGACGGGATAAAGAAGATGGAATACAATACTATTCAGCCATAAAAATTATGAAATTTGACCATTTGCAGCAACACGGATGGACCTGGAGGGCATTATTCTTAGTGAGATAAGTCAGACAAAGAAAGACAAATACTGTCTGGTATCACTTATATGTGGAATCTAGAAGATACAACAAACAAGTGAATATAACAAAAAAAGAAGCAGACTCACAGATACGGAGAACAAACTAGTGGTTACCAGTGTGGTGGGCAATGTAGCGGTGGTGGAGGGGGATATATAAACTGTTGGATGTAAGATAGGCTACAAGGATGTCTGTACAACACGGAGAATACAGCCAATATTTTGTAGTAACTGTAACTGGAGTGTAACCTTTAAGCATTGTATACAATAATTTTTTTAAAAAAAGAAAAATGCTCCAAGAGGAAGGCTCCAGAGTATCTTTAGAGACATAATAAATACAGATAAAGCATACAGACTTGAGGTCCAACCTCTGCCCTGCAAATCAGGTGGCAGGAAGATATCTTAGCAGATGGCTGAGCTCAGTGTCATCTCCTGCAGATCTTTTATCTCCACTGGAGTGGATAGTCCAGCAAGACTGGTCAGCATTCTGCTCCCCTGGTTCCCTGTGTCTTTTCCTCTTCTCTCCCTTCTCTTGGGGACTTGACAGGTCCTTCATGTGTGATGAGGAACTTAATACCACCTGAAAATATTTAAATTGTTAGAGACAAACAAAAAATATTATAAAAACCCTTTAGTTCTGTTTATCACTAGCTGTTGGGTGTGTGACTTTAAGTAAGATGTTCAGCCTCCCTGGGCCTCTTTCCTTATCTAAGAAATGAGATAACAGTCCCTAACTACCATGGTTATTAGAATTAGACATCGTCCCTCCGGAGTCTCTAGGGCCGGCAGAGTAGATGCCTCTATACAATTTGTTTTTATATTTTTATCTTTATGGTCATCACTATCTATTTTATAAAACCTGTTTACTTCAGCAGAGTCTTACAGCCACATGCCACCCAAACACAAGGACCGAGGCCGCATGTCCCCCAAATCCTGATACCACCCAGGCAGATGAAAGCTTGAACCTTGACAGGGCTTATCATCAGAGTGGAGAGATGAGAGGGTTCAGCTGGCCTGGAAAAAGAAACAATCTATCCAGTTTGGCTGAAGGGGGCCCTTTTGGAGCCTCTAAGTCCATTGCCTGATCCAGTCAGCTAGAGGGGGGAACGCTATCTCTGACTGGGTTGCTGTGACGAGATGGTCTTTGTAATTGATGGTCAGATTGTCAATGAAAGTCAACCTGAGCTCTAGACATGGACTGGCTGAGTCGCAAGAATACCCACCATCAAAAACAAAACTAAATTAAACCTTTTGGGGATATGACCTTTGATTTTTGTTCTGCTCCTTGGTCCAACTCTAATGTGTTAGGTTTAAAAACAGGACATAACAGTGTATTAAAACCCAAAAGCCTATCCCAGGACTCCGGAAGGAGTGGGAAAGGCTGGAGAGAGTCTAGTTTGTCCCATTTGGAGGCATCTCCTGGCAAGAACTAGGACTGTAATCAGTGGGATAATGACCTGTGCCTTGATCATCTCTGCTTATACAGGATACAGGTAGTGGATACAGGGCAGGGTTTCTGATGGGGGGATGGTCCCCAAGTGAGGTCCTTGGGAGAGGAGTGGGTGTCCTCGGAGTTCAGGACAGAAGTTTTCTGAAGAAATGAACGAAGAAAACTGCATAACAACATCACCAGCAACAATTATGGTGACAAAAAAACAATGGTTCCAACAATAACAACACCAATAGTAGCAAATATCTATACGGAGCTTTAACACCAACCTAAGGAAGAAGGAAGGAAGGAAAAGGGAAGAAAAGGAATAGATGGAAAGAGGGAAACTAATTTTTTAATCCTAATTTTATACTAGGTAATAATGCAATACTTTTTACATTATTTTTTTTAATCCTCAGAAGTATCTTATGACTTATGTGCCATTTCTCATACAAAGAAACTGAGACAAACATGGAGCAACTTCTCCAGTCACATAGCTAGTAAGTGTCAGAAGTGGGACTGTTGACCAGGCCTCCTGGTGCATCCTCCCAGGCTGGTCCTGGGAGTGAGTGTGATACCGGGCATCAAGCTGGACTTGGCAACTGTCTTTACAAAGTCAGGGTCCCACCCCAAGGAATGATGGCCTGATTTTCCTGCCAGTTCACACTGGTAAGGAGAGGTTCACAGTATTCTCTGTTACTCTGCTCTGTACTGCTATGATTTTTTTTTTTCAGTACCCAAAAGCACATTCAGATACATATACTTTCAGTGGCCCCATTCCTGGGCAAAAGGAAGACAGATGTTAGGATATACCCTGGACTTTCATTCTCTCGATCCATTTTCTGCACAGTTGTGCCCTTCCTTCCTTCTTCCTTGTTTTCCTTGCTGTGATTTTCATCTGGCTGGTTTTTGTGTTCTCTCATCTTCTTTCTTCTTATGCCGAGAGTGTTTGGTTTTTCTTTTTCTCCTCCTTCTCTTTTAAGGCAGTTGTTTCCAATAAACCCTCACTTGTTTTCTTTAAGTTGTTCAGTTATTTTAAGTTTCCTCTTCCATAACCCTCTGTCTGCATTTCTGCTTCCCATCTGGGCCACTTGGTCCTCTCCATTTCTGGAATGAAGACAAAGGAAGGTATTAGACAGAAATTTTCAGAATCTGGCCTGCTCCTGGGAATGTAAAGGCATGGCGAAGGAGTAAATCACATCTGCCGATCTTTCCAGCATTTTTATGATATCTCAGGTCAACTAGTAATGCAGCTGGAGACACCTTGACTGTCCACGAGGACAGTCCATTTTCCTGGTTTTTGTAAAGGCTATCTAGTTATACACTGAGTGGGACCTTCAGTCTGAGTGCTTCTGGGTGTGCCTGTCAGTTGGGATCATGGAAGAAAGCAGATGTCATCCTCAAATTGGGCAACTTAAACCAAGTTTAATGAAAGGATGACTTACAAAGGTGTAGGCAGGCTGTGGAGAAACCACAAGGGGTGGGGCAGTGTCCTGTGGATAGCAACAGCAGAGCTCTACCACCACCTGTGGTCCTGAAGGGATGAAGGCAGTAGCAGTGCCCTGGAGAAGAAGGGCCACGTGACAGGAGCTGCAATCCTGGCCAATTGAGGTAGCAAGCCTGAGTCTCAAGAAAGGAGATAAGAGAATACAATCATTCACCCCACTTTCATTTTTCTCTGAACTTTTTTTGTAGGAGCTCTTCATTGGCTGTCCCCAACCGGAAGCCAAAAATCAAGAGAACACGCTGAGGTTGTCAGTATTGGTCAGACTTTGGGGTCACAGCAGAAATGAGTGGAAAGTGGATCAGGGGAGGGAAATAGAAGTTACTCAGCAGAGTGAACATGCGTGCACACACACCTCTGTGCTCACATAAACATGCATGTATGCACATGAGTGCGTGGTAGGCTGATGAAAAGACATTAGATTTTTCTTTGAGGAGTCATTCAGGGGCCACCCCTTGTTCTATTTGGCCTGTATTGGTTACTGTGGATCTTGTTTTCTTCTAATTCTAATTACTGAAGTTTGAAGAGCAGGGCAGAGTACTGAGGAGTGGGACTCTCCTCTGGGACCATATGTATAGAAAACTATACATTCAGATATCAAGAGGGCAAAAGTTTCCAATCTAAGGATGAGATATGTCAATGGAAAAGACCTATTCCTGCTTCTAAAGAACTCAGTCCAGGAGAAGTAAAAGTCAAATCAAGGGTGAATGCTTCTGTTAGAAGAGGTACATCCCAATCACCTCACCTGAGCAGATGATAGAACTTTATCCAACTAATGGGGCATTAGAGAAAGAGTTTTTCTGGGATCTTCAGGTGAGAATGAAATCAAGGACTGGGTTGACTCAAGAGCTTGACAGAGACCTAAAATGCAATACAGAAACTCTGAAAGAGATGCTAAGTTGGTAAGTCATAGAGAGTAGGTATTTGATAGCTGGCACATTACACAATCTCTTTAACACAGCACATTATCCACATCCTCATTATAGCTCTTGTTACTTTGGGGTGTGTTGTTGGCATGTCTCTGTCATTAGGTCATAAAGGTCTTGTTGACCACCGTATTTCTAACGTCTATGTCTTGGCATAGAGGCAGTTCACTGCTTCAGTCTCCTGGATGAATGATATTTGTCCTTTTCAGGGACTTTACATGGGACTAGGGTTTATCTCTGTGTTCCACTAAGTTGGGCCAAGAAAGATCCATACATACGATACAAGCTTCACTTTAACCAACTGCTCTGCAAGGTCTGGGTTATGAGTTTACTTTCATACCCAAGTGGATACCACTTCTCTCATGAGTTTTCAGGTGGACAAGACTCACCAAATTTGACCAGGATTCACCCCCATCTCCAGTATTCTTGGTCCAGCCTTTTCCAAGGCCCAGATGAGTAAGTCCTGATACTTCTCTAATTTTGCTCCGCCTACATCCTCTTTTGAATCCAGGCTTCAGATTGATGACTCCATGTATATTGCCACTCTAAAAGTCACAATCAGTTTCCTTATTTTCTTACTCAAAGAATTTATTGAATTCCATTTTCTAAGGAGCCACAGATACTTGAGACAGGAAAAGGAGAGAGATTCATTTGATTGGTACTTAATTCTCATCCTTTCATCTCTATAATCACTCTAGTATTATAATCCTCGACTTATAAAGGAGTAATTCTCACAAAAATGGTATGATTTATCCAAGGTCTCATGGTGAGTCAGCAGCAGTCCTGCAGTTTGACAGTCTGTGACAAACTCTGCATTCTTTCTGTTCTACCAGTAATAATGGAGCCCCACCTCATCCCAAGTTCTTCTGTAACTGTGTCAGTTTAGAAGAACTGAGAGTGCAGGAAGGGCACAACTGTCTTTCCTTGGCAAACTCCTTTTCCATTAGAATTTAATTTAGATTTAATAAAATGCTTAATGAATCTTAATTAAACCCAAATTGAAATTAAAAATGCTTTAACAAGGTTTAATAGCGATGTGAGAGATCTCACAATTCTACTTCAATAAATATTTTCCTAATAACAAATAGCCATTTCATTAGTGAGGAAAAATGTTGCCATTAAATCTAAATTAAATTAAATTATCCATAATTTACCAGCATAGTTAATAGTATATGTTAATGAAAAATACGTAAAATTTTTCTTTTCCCCCTGCTGGTTATGAATGATTCTGGTTTAGAGAATTTAAAAAGACACTTTGGTAGAGTGTGATGGGCAAATAGTCTAATGCCAATGGAACCATCTTTGAGTTTCTGTCTTCCTACTAACAGAGACAGTAAGGTAAGGGAAGAGAAGACATGGGCTTTCCACAAATGCCATGAGGATTTCCACCAATGTCACAACCATAAAGTATGGTATTGATCAGAGTGGGTGGAGAGACTATGAAGCTAGGGGATCTCTGGCTCAAGAAAAAGGTGGGGAGAAAATTCAAACTCCTTTATAAAATGGTAGATATCAGATGTGATAAGGGAAGATTGAGGATGCAGGGTGTGAGAGAGGGAAAAAAGGGCCAGCCATACATTCCTGTTGCACGTGTGTCTGTGTGTGTGTGTGTTTGTACTTCCTATGTTTTATTTCTTCATGGCTGAGCATGAAGCATGTGAGGGAAAAGATGGGTGGGAGCCTGCACCAACGCAATAGATAGCAGACAGACGGACAGATGGGTAGACAGAGGGAGAGAGAGATCAATCGATGGATGAGAGAGAGAGAGACAGAGAGATTTCCAGAACAGGGGATCAAGTTCCAGAGTGGGACATAGGTTTCCAACAAAGAAGATAAGACTTCAGGGAAAGTGCAGTGGGTTTCAAAATAGGGCCCTAAATTTGTGCTTTGCTCCACAATGCTGTTGTGAGGGGATAGAGAAAGGGACGAGAACTGAATGGCATAACTTTGCAGCAATTTGACAAATGTCAGAGATAAATATTCCCAACCAACATTTCCTAAATCCAAGAGGTAGCCCCTACTTCCTAAGACTCCCGATCTCCAAACTTTCCAGGGTAGGAAATAGAAAGTCTCTGCCATTCACAAGATATTATCAAGAGCTGCACTGACTAATACTGTAACCATGAGCCGCATGGGGATATTAAGCCCCTGAAATATGGCTAGCCCTAATTGAGATGTTCTGCAACTGGATTTCAAAGATTTAGGAAGAATATGTAAGTATCTCTCTAGTAATCATTGTCTATCAATTATATTAATAATTATTTTATATTGATTCTTTGAAATAATGATAGTTTGGATACATTGATTAATTAAAATATATTTTGAAAATGAATGTCCCCCATTCTTTTATTTTATTCAATGTGGCTACTAGAAAATTTTAAATTAGGTATGTGGCTCCCATTATATTTCTTTTAAACAGAGCTATTGAGATGGATTTACCTTAAACAAAGCAACAGACAGATTTCATGCTCTTTTGTGTTAGCACTAACAGATTCCTTCTTGCATCTGTTCTTTTATTCAACAAATACATTTGAACGTCCATTAGCACAGATTCTGTGCTAGGTACTGGGGTGCTTTTAGAACAATTGGGTGTGATCTCATTCAGATGATTCTTTAGCTCATCTCTCAAGTTGTTAGACAAGAAAGTAGGGGAGAGGAAGGAGGTATATTGGACAGGTCTGGTCAGATGTCAGGAACCACACAGGTTCTTCTAATAAAAATTTAATAGAACTAATTATGTGCTGAAGAATTGAAAAATAAAAAGAATACATGTGGCATCCCAAAGTAGCAACTACAGGAAATTACTACTACTTCGAGGGCAGCAGGAACAAAGGGAAGAGATTTGAGTTATGAAAACTTGGAAACTTAAGGAAGGGAAACCCTGGAGCTGAAACTCAAAAGACTGAGGAGGGGCTCCCGCTGGCCAAGGCTGACTGGAGGAAGGAGTTTATTTCAGTCACCTAGGGCCACCATAACAAAACACCACAGACTGGTGACTCAAACAACAGAAATTTATTTTCACACAGTTCTGGAGGCTGAAAAGTCCAAGATCAAGGTTCCAGCAAGGTTTGGTTCCTGGAAAGAGCTCTCATCTTGGCTTGCAGACAGCTGCCTTCTCACTGTGACCTCAGGTAGGGTAGAGAGCGAGAGCGAGAACATTTTGATGTCTCTATCTCTTCTTATAAGGACACCAACACTATCGGGTTAGGGGCCCACCCTGGTGACCTCATTTAAACTTCATCACCTCCTCACAGGTCCTACCTCTAAATATAGTTACTTTAGTAGTTAGGGTTTCTGCTATGTATTGGGCATGGGGCTGGGGCTGGGGCCAAATTTCTATTCCACATGACACTAAGGATCATGACACTAATTCTACAAGTGTCAACCAAAAAAAAAAAAAAATGCTGCCAGCTGGATTTAGCTCCTGAGATAGGAGAGAGCTATGACTATCAGGGTAAAGAAGCTTCTCTTAGGGTGTAGCCAAGAGGAACAGGAAGCAGAAGGAAACAGGAAGGAACCTGTCCCTTTATCTGTCTTTCAGTCTCTGTTTAGTTCCCCCTACTGGCAGAGCCTAGCCTGGAGCCAGGTGTTAAGCAGAAATGTGGTGTATAGAGCTCCAGCTCCAGGAACACAAAGCACAAAGAAGACAAGTGTGGTTTGAATATTTGAGAGGCAGTAGTTCAAGAACCAGCACAGAAGCCACGTATCAAAATGAAGGATGATGAAGAAATGAAATGAACACTGGCTCCCAAAACTTATTGAGCACAATTTTATTTCTGGGGGAAAAAATTACACTAGAAACAGAATCATTGGTCAAGTATGTTTAGGAAATCTTCACAGTATCCTACTGGTGGGAATGCAAAAGATGCTTTAGAAGAGCAAGTCCTTTGATAAGTCCTATAGTCAAGAGACATGTTACGTTTCTTTTAACTCAGAATTCCCCAAATGTTTTTGACCACAGATAGGTTTTTTATTTGTTTGTTTCTTTTCAGAATATCTATTAATTTCCAAAGCAGTTTTCCAAACATTTTCTGCTAAACATTGAAAAGCATTGTGCTAGTGATGCTGTAGACAGTAAGACCACAAGACATAGGGTAACTGTGCACCGTTAATAACCCAGCTCGTATTTGAAAAGCTTGCACTCTTCCTCAAACGCTTCAGTCCAGGGACTGCTCACGCTAAGCATGTGGGCAGAAATGACCACGTTAATGCCCCATTAGTGGGAAATTTTTATAAAACAGAAGTCATGTGAGGGCAGAAGATTTTTTTTTTCCTCTCTTTTTCACTCTTGTATTCCCAGCATCCATCACAATGCACACAACCTGCTACATATTCAGTAATATGTGCTGTATGTTGCCAGGGGAAGGAGAGGAGCAAATTATCAGCCAGGAGTTGACAATGACACTTCACATGTTAATAAACATGAAGACAGGCAAGGAAGAAGTGCAGTGTGGTGGAAGGTAATGAAAGCCACTAGGTAATTAAAAAATTTCTGGTAGCTCCATTCAAAAAAGTAAAAAGAAACAGGTGGAATTAATTTTAATAATAAATTTTACATAATGCAGTATATCCAACATATTATCATCCCAACATGTAATCAATGTAAAGATATTCACACAATATTTTGCATTCTATTTTATATTAAATTCTTGAAATCTGGTGTGTATCTTACATTTGCAGCACCTTGGTTTGGACTGGCCACATTTCAAGTGCTCGGTAGCTTCATGTGGCTGCCATATTGGACTCTGTGGATCTAGCAACTTCCAAAGTACAACACAAACATTTGGCGACATGGGGCAAACACTCAAATTTGTAAATGGATATTGAGCCAGAAATTATTATCTAGTTACAGTTATTGAATATTGTGAGAACACCTGATTTAACTGAAATTATTCAAGTTCATGGTGGACATGAGCAGTGCAGTTAACCAAAAAAAAATTAATAGGAAGCCATTTCATGGCAGTGGATTCTACTAGAAAGACTAGTGATATGTTAACATTTGAAAAATGGTAAGATAGAAATGTCTCTCTCTTCTCCCAATGCCAAGAATTGCCACTGGCATTAGAACTCTAAAGTAGGACTACTCGGTTTCTTAGGGTTTATAAGCAGAATGAGGGTGGGTGCCAAACCTGTCTTACCCATTAGAGTATCCCCATTGCTTAGTGAAGTGCCTGTACCTCAGTGGATGCTCAAAAAAAAATTGTTTCTGGAATGAATAAAATGAAAGATAGGAGAGTAGACAGAAAAAACACATGCAGTTTTCCTGAGAGTTGATTGCGGAGACGCAAAGCCAGAAAGGAAAGTCCCATGTGAGGCAAAGGGTTCATGGCACCTCTCTCCTGCTGTGCCTTGTCTTCACTCTCGTTCCGAGAGATTGAGACAGTTAAAACATTTACAGCTTTCCTGCCCTGAGATGTTTCATCATCTTCCCTGGGACAGCAGAAAAGGGTTATACAAAAATCTGGATTATTTCTCCAAACTTCTGATGTTCAGTTTTATTCTCTCCTGTCTATTCCCCAAACTGACACACAGGATAATTCTTGACAGCATATGACTTCCTCTAGAGTAAGTTTTGTTCATTGCCTTGTAACCAACTCAGTGCCTAGCAGTGTCTTTTACTTAGCAAGCCCTCCTACAGCAGTGGTTTTGTATATTTGAAGGAATGAAGAAAGAGAGAGAGAGAGGAAGGAAGGAAAGAAAGAAAGGAAGAAAGAAAGAGAGAAAGAAAGAAAAGAAAGGAGGAAAGAAAGAAAAAGAAAGGAGGAAAGAAAGAAAAAGAAAGGAGGAAAGAAAAAGAAAGGAGGAAGGAAAAAGAAAGGAGGAAAGAAAGAAAAAGAAAGGAGAGAGGGAGGGAGGAAGGGAAAAAGAAAATTAACAAAAGTGTTTTCAGCATTTCAGCATTTTCAAAGTATCTTTGCACTTTAATGGAACAGTATTTTGGTAGAACATAAATTTGGTATTTTTGATATTATTTTACCTACATATTCAAGTCTAAAGTATTTACCTGCTAAAGCAAGGGAAATGCATTTGCTCTGGTTCACATGTGCAAATCCAACATTTCTGTAAAGGTTTTTTCATTCACCACGGCAAAGGTCTTAGGTCCACACATCACTAAGACATTTTTGCATATGACGATGGCTCTGTTTATTTGGCCTCTCGCAGGAGTTAGAGACAACGTGATACCTGCAGTACTAGAGACCCTCTTCTTAAGGCTGAACAAGCTTCAGTGGTTCTCTGTCCTTGGATGCAGACGATGTTTGTATGGCCATCAGCTCTGTGTTCGAGGAGCTGGGCTACAGACCTTTTAAAACCCTCTTGCCCTAGATAAACAATACTGTGTGTCTGAGCCATTCTGAAAGGGAAAACAAAGTAATCTAAAAAGGTATTTTTGTAAAAGACCAATTTATAGAAGTACGAGGTGTTTTCTCTATTGAAAAAAAAAAAAAGTATGTCGTTTATTAGGAGGAAAATAACTGAAGGCTTTGTCTGGGCTTTGTTATCTATTATTAGTTTTTCTGTTGGAGAGAAGTGAGGATACAGAGTTTTAACATTAAAAAATACTAATAAGTATTTCAGCTGTCTGGGTATTGTGAGCTGAAGACATCTGCAGTTTTAATTGGTCCTTTCATAAATGTGATTATGGGATGTCATGTGATCACTCTTGACAACAACACCTGGAACTTTGAAAGGACAGCCATTCAGAGTCCCGGGGCTTGGACGGTGCACACAGGGAAGTCCTGGCAATCGCATTAACAGTGTTATCAAGAGGACTGCAGATCCAAATGATTTTCCTGTCTGTAAATTAAATAATAACATGAAAACAAAATCCACTGGGTCCAACAGGAAAGCACAAATATAACAGTGAGAATTTCCTGTCATGAGGGCATTTCAAATCCCTGTTATCAAAAAGCCTACTGAATGGAGCCTGATGAAGTCCTCAGCCTCTGAGGAGTCGCAGGGCCCTCAGAGCTTCTCATGGCTTTACCAGGATGAGGAGCTGAAGGTTTCCTGGGAGCCAAAACTAGGCCTGTGGAGAGAGGGTGGCGGGGTATCAACTTCGATTCTATGGAAAGCCCATTTTGGACATGCTGGCTTCTAAGTTTTCATGGAAAAAGCATCCTTTTCAGCAGTTGATGTAATTAAATAGCTCTTGGGACTCGTGAGAAATCATACATTTTAGTTTGGGGTATGTAAAGGGCAGTGATTCTAAAAAGACAGGTCTCCCCATCGGCTGGGTTCTACATGCCTCTCAGCCCTCTTCTCTTTGGTCACAGCTGCTCAAAGACCACCGTCACAAGGACACAGACTGACAGTTGCTCATTCTGGTTCATGCAAATCATGCCAACCTGATGGGGGAGAGAGGAGCATCACCTAGACACAGCCTCTGCTGATCTCAAATCCCTCGGGTTCACCATGACTCAGCGGCAAAGACTTAGAATGCCAGCCACCTTCAGTCTATTCTTTTTCTTACATGAGGGGTTTTCATCTTTACTTCCCAATCCTTGTCCCTGTCGTTTCTTATTAATGGTGATTAATAGAGAAAAGTCTATGCAAACCCACACAAGGCGAAGGTTCCCCTTCTGGTCAACTTCCCATGTCCCAGTGGCATCGGTGTCAATGCCATTAAACCTCCAACAACACTGAGAAATGTGGCGGCAGGTGATCAAGTCTAACCACGGATTATAAATACCTTATTCACTTTCCCATGTGAATTGTGGGATGTGTTTAAAAGTCAAATACTAAAAGCACAATAGGAGATATATTTTTGAGAACAGATATGTTTATTCCCAACAAAATTATTTTAAGTTAAAAAAAAAGATATCTTGGATATATGTTGGCTTAAGTGCATTTATAAAACCCTGCACAAAGACAAACCCCCGAAGTTACACTACAAACTCCAGTTATAATCTGCCAAATACAGCACGTTTTGGCAAAATTGAAAGAGAGCTTTGGTGGCTTTCAAACAACCCCTTACTCAAAAACATGGCAGTACATTTCAGGAAGTAAGTGCAAGAAATTCTGAGGGTCCCATTAATATTACCAAGCTTAGAGGGATGTTGCTGGAGACAGGGGAAGCAGATTAGAAAGTCAGAGGGCGTTCCTTAGAGGTTTGTGCCCCAGTCTGTGAGTTTCTTGGCTTCATGGCTCCATTTCCCCCATGGAAGATGAGTTCTTCTCACCTGAGTTAGGACAGCAGACTAGTACACTGAGGAGTAACACCTACAGGCTGGAGCCAGACCCCAGCAGTAAAAGCAAGAGTTTCTGCTTTTTAATATCCAGGCAAACATGCAATCAGCACCCTTCTTCTGCAGACACACAAAATGCAAAGTTCCCTGGTAAGAGTACAGCTTGTACTGAAGGTCAAAATAAGGCTGCCTTCATTTTAGCCAAATCTAAAAGTTACCTTTGCCAATCAGCCCTGAAGAGGTAATCACTATGTCATCATACGTAGAAGAACTGAAGGAAGCAAAGAGCTAGAAGCAAATGAGAGCTGGAAGATCAGCGCACCTGCCACAGCTTTGCTTGTGACATGGGAGCCAAAATGCGAAGAAAATAAGGTTCTGAGGGTCCTGACCTATAACTGCCAGTCACCTTCCCCGTTCGTAAAATGTGGTCCTATGAATCAAATTCTTGGTTCCTCGGAACTTACAAGGAGGGCTTGGGCAGAGATGTAGTAAGAAGAAAAGAAATGCTCTCTCTCTCTCTCATCATTATGGGTCACCAGTAAGTGACAGGGTTGGAACTGTGACACAAGAATGCATGAGCACAACTCTTTATGCTACAGCATGTTGTCGCTCATTCACAATCCAAGGGGTTCATTTATTAATTCATTCATCCATCCTTCCGTTTGTAATGAGTATGTCTCCTTTAGAGGCCCCACCCCCTGTAAGCCAATGGGTCTTGCATATGACATGTTCAGCCTACTTTTACCTGACTTGAAATAACCTTAACTGTCCCTAAGAGCAGACTTGGGTCTTGTGGGGAGTGGTGCAGATATTTTACAAAATGAAAACTTCATGCTTTCAGTTAAAATCTTTACCCAAAGCTCAGCCTTTGACGAGAATAACAGCGTTTCTCTTTTTAGGTGACTGGAGAGATGTAATGCGAAATAAACATATTCTTAAAATCAAGAGCTAACTAATACAACTTTCAGCCGGATATACCTATGATCACATTGGGAATAACAGGCCACTGTCATTTAAAATGCATCTTCTTTCAAAACAGCTTCATAAAGGAATTAGTTGTTCATGTATCCTTAATTGACTAATTTCTCACAGTAATGAAAAGAAGTAAACACGTGGTGAAACAGACATTCACTGGAGAAACTCAGCCATTCCGTATACACTTTGAGAATAACACAGCAGAGCTGATGTTTGGCGTCACCTACAGAGTGCGACTTTTTCTCACCTTGCATTTATGTGGCTATATGTGTATAAAGTCTTTTCATACAAAGCAGTAAATAATGGATATTATTCATACAATGCCTACAGAAAATCAGCCCTCGAAAGTGACAGGAACAGGGCTAGTGCCACAATTACGAATTTTTATTAACAATCAACTTTTAAAAATTACAGGAGATAGAGACAGTGAAAGCTGTTCAAAGCAAGGAGAAATGGAGACCAAAATTGAATAGAATAGATCCAGAAGAAGTATAGCTTTGGTCCAAATCTGTTACAGAGTAAGCAATACAGTCTTTTAACAAGAATATTTTCGCATTGCATGAATAGTCTTCTTTCTTATTGAATTTTTCTCGTGCCGTCCCTCTTTGAAGCAAATTTAGAGAGTTATGTAAAAGATAAGTTTAATATATGAAAGGCTTCTGGTGTAAAACTATAGGAAGCTGGCCATTATTTCAGCATCTTGGGTTTTCTATACTGGAAGAAACCTGAGTGAGCACATAATTCAAGCATTTTAGGTTTTAACTCTGATCGGTACATCATCCTCATTCATTGTGGGTGTGCTGAGACTGTAGTTTGATCAGAAAGAAAATTGATTAATCAGCTGATTAATTGATTAATCAGCTATTGATTAGCAATGTCTGCTCTAGGCATAGAAATCCTGAGTGATAGTGTGCATGTTGTATGTTTGACACCTCTGATCGAGTCCCAACCCATCCTTCTACAGATGTGAAAACTGAGGCTCAAAGATCACTAAGTAGCGTGTTTCAACTCTCATAGCAAAAGTGACAAGAGCCCAGTCTTCTAGGAATCTTAGTCCTATACCTTTTCCATTCTTTCCCGCTCATCTTCCTTTTGCAAACATTTTCTACTAAATCTGCTGGGTTTTTTTTTTTAATAAAAACACATTGCCAATTTTATCATGCGAATCAACCAAAAAGATACAGCCAAAATTTGCTGTAAAGCAAAAAACATCTGTAAGAGCTAATCTTAACATGAAAAATACTGAACATTATGTCCCACTCTAAACATTTCCCATTGTGAAAATGGGGAGCGGGGGCAGATAAAGGACAAAAGTCATCTCCATAGTCTGCAATAGAAGGTATTGATCTGGCAGGGCCAAGAGCACGTCAGTGTTATATATGGCAGCAGACCAGATTGGTGCACAGCAGATAGTATTGTTCAATAGTAATAAATAATAATTATGTACAGGGATGTCTCACTGATGCTCCATTCTCCTGTCTTCACTAATAATCAGAATCTGGTTCTTCCAGAAACCTCCCTTCACTCTTATTCTAACAAGGCAGTAATTCACCCTAGGTCCACGGAAGATACATACATCTCTCCTAAATGTGCCTTCTGCACAGGCACATAAGATGATCATAAGTTTAATTAAAGGTCATGACAGCATCCTGGCCTCTGGTCCTCTTAATTCCATATTGTCCCTTGTGACCTGCCCTGACACTGGATGCCTGGCACGTCCAGGGATAAGAGCCAACCAGCTCCCATGTCTGTGTTCTGATTTCTTATCTCCCCAGGAAAAGAGATTCTCAACAGATTTTATTCATGAACTTTGGGTAAAGGCTTACATCACCATCCAGATTTCATGTTTTCATTGAAGAACAGCGGTTCCAAATTCTTTCAAAATATTTAGCACAATTGTAAGACCCGCAGTCGAACTAAATGAGGGCAGCTCTATTAAAAGTCCTCTTGGTGGGCCAGCGAGGTCTGGTCATTAACACCCATGTCACTCCCCATTGAAAAATAAAAACTGCTAGAGTTTCATAAGCAATATCAAATCTAACACGTGTGCAAGAGAGCACAGCTTAATCACGTGCAGGCTTAAAGATCTCAAGTATCATCGTGCATGCAGCCTTTCCTGTGGCGAAAAATAAGTCTCTGTGGCACATGGCCTAGCTTTGCATCCTGTCTATGATTTGGCTAGATTTATGAATTACAAGTCATTTCTTTTTCCTCACCTGCAAATGGGAATAATAATGATTATCTCACAAGACTGGTAGGAATAAAATAAGAACACATATGTTTAAGAAACTTATCTCTACCTTCCACAAAACCACGGCATAATTTTTAACTCTTTTGATTACATGTAAACTGTATGAATATCAATATGATTAGTAATTGTATAAAATGAGATATTATTAGCATGATGCTGCAAAATACGCTGTATTTTGCCAAAATGCCAGCTTTGAAATCAAACTTTCCTATGGTCCGGGTTTCCTAGAACATACAAAAAACTTGAAGTCATAAGAAGCTAAAATCTAAGAGAAGGTATAGTTGATTAATGGAGACATAGGCTTTGCCAGCCTGAAAATTCTTTCCCTAAGAGACTATCCACCTTCACAAGAGACAAGTACGGTTGTCTAATTTAACTTCAAAATCATTGTTCACCTCTGAAGGAAAAGCCTGGCACGTGTGAGGCTGGCTACAGAGTATTTGGGAGCTCAGCCATGGGGGGCCTGATGGCGGTGAGGGCGGGCAGGAGGAGAGCAGGCGGGAGACACAGACAGCAGATCGATAGAACCACTTTAGGATAATGGCTGCAGCTGCAGAGGAGGAGTGGGGCTGGGCTGCAGGCTAGCTCCATCACTGCCAGGAAAGGCCCATTTGCAGGAACAAAGGGCCTCATCTGTCCTGTCAGACCCAAGACCTCCTCGCTCAACGGCTCAACTGCAGGACACCTCCCCGTGTGCCAGAGAACCTGCTGACTACCTGCTGACCCTACTCTGTGGCAGCCCCACAGCTCTGCCCTAGAAGAACATGGACCCGGGACAGGGAGTGTGGTGGGTCAGGGAAGCACTGACCCAGGGGACAGACCAGAAAGGGTGGGGTGGACATCTCAGGCCTGCAACACCCTAGAGCTTCATGGAGGGTGAGATTAATTTTCCTAGAGACAGGAAAGAGAGCCCCGACTTTAGCCAATGGATGCAAACTCCTCCCCTAGTCCACCTTTGGACAGCTACTTTTATAAACATTGACTGGTTTGTTCTTCAGTCTTTGTTCCTTTCTCAAGTCCCTCTGTAGAGTGTGTGCCAGGAAGGGAAACTGGCCCCTATCTGGCTTGGGAAAAGGAGAGAGGGCAAAGCCGGAGGCCTGGCAGCTCCACATGCTGGGGGAAATGTCAACTAGGCAGCCAAGTGCCAACCTTTTAGGATAAACTCGACTGAATGAATAGCTAACAATTCTGGATCACATAGCATGAACCAGACATGGGGGTTAGACACGGGCACCATCAGCACAATTTTCTAAATGAAGAAATGAAGCATAGGCGGGTGATATGATGTGTTTGAGGTCACATTAATTTGTAAGTGATAGACTAGGGCTCAGAATCAATCAAGTCTGTCCAGCATCGTAGCTCGTGCTCCAAACCATCACCCTACATCAGTCATAGCAACTCTTGGTACTTGGCAAATATCAGTGTAAAACTCAATGTGTTTATTCCCTCTTAACATGTGGCCAATGACTATGTCTCCTTATATCAATCAGTGTTCTCCAGAAAAACAGAATCAATAGGATATAGTTGGAGATAGATAGACAGAGATAGAGAAAGAGACAGAGAGAGAGACAGAGAGAGAGAGAGAGAGAGAGAGAGACAGAGAGAGAGAGAGAGAGGGAGAGAGAGAGAGGAGAGAGATTGTGAGTATTTAGCTCATACAATTTTGGAGGCTGAGTTCAGTGATCTTCTGTCTGCAAGCCAAAAGCTCTGGAGAGCTGATGTTGTAAGTTCTAGTTCAAACCCAAAGGCCTGAGGACCAGGGAAGCCAATGGTGTGAAATCCCAGATGGGAATCTGAAGGCCCCAGAACCAGTAGTGTCAATGCCCAAGGGCAGCAGAAGATGGATTTCCCAGGTCAGGCAGAGTGCAAATTTGCTTTCCTCTCAAGCCCTCAAGGAATTGGATGATGCCTGCCTGCATTGGAAAGGGAATTCTTTTGTTAACTTAGCCTACCAATTCAAAAGCTAATTTCTTTCAGAAACACCCTCAGTGACACACCCAAAAATAATGCTTACCAGCTATCTGGGCATCCCTTTGCCAAGTCAAATTGACCCAGAAAATTAAACCATCACTCTTCCCAAGAACTCTACTTAAATGGACTTCATGGCTGTAACTTTTAAAGACTGTAACACAGATTTCTGGAAAATACTTTTATCAGTTGACTCTATTCATGGGAGTAAGGGATGCTTTTGTGAAGAAAGTGACAAAACTTATGAATTTTGACATATGAACTGTAGTTTCCTAAGAAACTGATCAGGAGAAAGGCATTCTTGGCAGAACAAATTATGTGTAGGGTTTTGAAATGCAAAGAGATTTCTCAATTCTGTGTGGGATGTCAAAAACTGGAAAGAAGATTGCTCCCATTTTACAACCTGGAAAATGAGGTACACTCCACAAAATCCTAATTTTTATTGAATCCATCAAATAATCTGAAATTTCAGTAGAGAGGGGTAACTCCAAGGAAAGATGAAACACATGCACTGGTTTGCACTGGAAGGGAAATAGGGTTGCTGTACAAGGGAGTGAAAGCTAAACTTTTGACAAATGAATTGCTCAAGGCTGACTGAGAACTAGCAGAAGAGTGTAGAAACTCCATATGCACAAGTAGTGTACGTGAAGGCGTTTGCAGTCACCCATAGGATGTTTTCCATAGCCCTCACAGGATGTTGATGGGGAAGAATGGGGGCAAATAGGAAGCTAGAGAAAATATCCATTATATTCCAGGCCTGGGGAAGGAAGGAGCTGCTCTTGGAAAGAAAAGAAACCCCATCCAGGTCTCCCACCTTGTATTACATTTCTAGGGCCACCATAACAAAATACCACAGATGGGATGGCGCAGCAACAGAAATTTTCCTTTCTCAGTTCTGGAGGCTGGAAGTCCAAGATCAAGGTGTTGGCAGGGTTGGTTCCTTCTCAAGGTGGTGAGGGGAAGATCTGTTCAGGCCTCTCTCCTTGGCCTACAGGTGGTCATCTTCTCCCTCTGTCTTCAAATCATCTTCCCTCCGTGTATGTCTGTGTCCAGATTTCCTCTTCTTACGAGGACACTGGTTGTATTGGAATAAGGCCAACCTAAATAACCTCATTTTAACTTGATTACCTCTGTAAAAACCCTATCTCAAAATAAGGTGACATTTTGTGGTATAGGAGGTTAGGACTTCGGCATGTGAATTTTGGAGAGGACACATTTCACCTCAAACACACTCCCCATGAATCAAAAGACTTAAGCCACTGTGGGAAGGACTTTGTTAAGATGTTAAAAAAAAGTACCATGAACTAGAAGAAAGTATTTAGGAAAACACTAATAAAGTATTTGTATCTAATAAAAAATATTTGTATGTGGACTATGTAAAGGACTCTCAAAATTCAAAGATAAGAAACAACACGCAAAAGATGTGAACAGATATTTTACAAACGATGATAGATAAGTAGCAAATAAGGGCATACAGTGATGCTCAATATCATTAGTTATTAGAGAAATGCAGGTTAAAACCACAATTTGATACCACTACATACCTATTAAATGGGGGGAAAAAAGACAATACCAAATTCTAGTAACACTGTTACTAGAACGTAAATTTGGGGGATAGGAATTCAAAATGGTACAACCACCTCAGAAAATACTGGGCCATGTTCTTGTACAATTAAATGATAGGCTTACCTTACAACTCAGAAATTTCGATTCTAATTCCACAAGTGAAGTGAAAGCATGAGTTTGCACAAAAACCTCTGTGTAAAAAAGTTTATAGTGGCTTTATTCATAATTATCCCCCAAATGCAAACAGTCCAAATGTCCTTTAATGGATGAATGGACAGACAAGCTGTAGTACCCATATAAAATAGAATTCTGCTCAGCAGTAGAATGAGTCAACTACTGACCCAGGCAACGAGACAAACCCCCAAAGCATCATACTAAATAATAGAAACCAGATTCAAAAGCTACAGAAAAGTCTGGAAATTTCAAAACTAAAGGGACATAAAACAGATTTGCAGTTGCCATGGGCATAAGGCATGGGAAAGGGGCATGAGGCCCTTTTTCAGCATGATGGAATTGTTTCATATCCTGATCGTGGTGCAAGTCATAGGACTGCACAATAAAAGGCGGATTTTACTGCATGCAAATTATATCCTACTTAAAAATACTTTAAAAAATGCAAGGGTAAATGTGTGTGAATTATAGTGTTGCAGAAGTATTAGACACATGGAGTAGTGGAGAGTGCAGTGTATGAGTTGTGGAGGCAATAAAGGTGGGAGGTGTGTTGACCAAGAATGGCCTTCCATAAACTTATCCTTTAAACTCAACAAGGGCAGTTCTCAGATACAAAGCTTTGAAAGGAATAGGAGTAACTAATATCCATGTTGAGGGGAGTGATTTCATAATGGATTTGATTATAAGGAAAATCAAATGTCTGAAATTTTACAAGTTCTTAATATATCACAACTATGAAGTCTGTAGTAGATGGTAGGCAAAACAGAAATGGGCATGTATTTTTACATGTATAGTTGTGTGTTATCCAAAAAACTCTTTATAACTCTATTGATAGTTCATAATTAGTGTTCTTATTTCCCAATAAATTTGATTTTTCGTCCTTACAGTTCTTTCCTGTTTCAAAATCCCTCAAATAGGCCTCTAGTAATTTAGCTGTTAGTGAGTTGATGCTGTATGTCTTTATTATGAATGTGGTTATTATATTTGAATGTTTAATAATTTCTTTCTATTGCCATAGTGTTGATTGTCCACTTCGTATCGTCTGTAAGGGTTCTATTATATGCACACTGACACTCTATACTCAGTGTCAAATTTTCTAACACTCCTTTTATTTCTCTGTTTATTGTTAATCTCTGTGCTCTTAATTTATTTCCTGGATTTAAATTCTGCTTAGCTAATTCAGTTTTCCACACTGTCAATTCTACTTGTTAATACTTCTAGCGATTGTATTAATTTTACCATACAATTTTAGTTCTCTTCCATTCTAGTTTCCCTCCATCCCTTCTTGCTTAACAGAAGTGATATCTCAATTTCTATCTTAGGGAACGAGTCACAGTCAGCTTGTATAATCCAGAGTGTCATGTGTCAGAATTAAATTTTATATCAAGCTGTAGTTTCTTATGAGCTACTTATAATTCAGAACCCAAGGGACCTATGTTCCAGTGTTAGTTCTGCTTCTTACTAGCTGTGAAGTCCTGGAGAAGTTAAACTCCCTTGCATTTTAATTCTGTTGCAGTGGAAACTGTTGGTGCCCAGCCCCCATGATTCCTTAGCCCACCAGCGTTCCCAGCTTCACACAGAAAGTACCTACATCTTTCATCTTCTCTGTTTGAGGTCTCTCTGCAGGCCACGGGAGCTTGCTTTGCCACACTGAGGCTCAGTGCAGAAGTGTGTGCTGGGGTGGGACGATTAACACCCCAAGAGCGACCCTCAACTCATGGGAGATGGGAGGCAATCACCTGATGGGATAATTTTGAGATATATTCCACACAGTTTTGCAGAAGATCTCCAACAGGAGACTATTTATTGACTCTTCCACCTTCCCTGTCTTGCTTTCTTCATGTCTATACCTGTGCCTTCTAGACACACCTTCCAAATAAGCTATCTGCATCCAAGTCTCCATTGACTCTCTACTGCCCTGATGCATCTTCTGTGTTCCCAAAGCATATTTTAAATAATAATATTATAACACCTAAGAGCATGATTATTAATCATTGCCTATATGTCTTTCCCATGTTTGTGAATCCCACCAGTTTGTTGAACAACCATATTTTGTATATCTTTTACCTCTGGTGACTGGAACACCTTAAATGTTCTATCAACGTTTGAGAAGATCTTATTGTAGTTCATCATAGGTTAAGTATTTACTATATTTCAGGCACTAGGCTAAGAACTTAACATATATTATTCTGGTACAATCCTTTTTACAATAGTATCAGTTCTCACATTTAAGCATGCTTCAGAATCACCTTAAGCATGCATCAAGGCTTGTAAAACACGAATTTCTGAGTCCCACTCCCAGGATTTCTGATTCAGTAAATGTAGGGGGAGGATCAAAGAATTTACATTTCTAACAACTTCCCAGGTGATGCTGCTGCTGCTGGTCCAGGAACTATACTGAGAATCACTGCTGAAATTACCATTTACATTTTAGGAATAAGGAAAAGTAAATCTCAAAGAGTTGAGTAACCACTTGTATTGGTTTTCGTCAATAGCCATAACAAATTACCATCAACTGAGTGGCTTAAACAGCAAGAATCTATTGTCTCACAGTTTGAGAGACTGTAAGTTCAAGATAAAGGTGTGAGCAGAATCTGTCCAGACCTAGACCCTAGGTGGTTTGTGGACAATCCTTGACGTTCCTTGGCTTGTAAAAGCATCACCCCACCTCTCCCTCTGTGCACGTCTGTATCCAAATTTCTCCTTTATATAAGGACGCCAGTCATACTGGATTGGAGCCCACTGTAAAGATCTCATTTTCATTTGACAACCTCTGTAAAGACCCTATCTCCAAATAAGGTCAAACTCTTAGGTATTGAGGGTTAGGACTCCAATATATGAATTTGGGAGGAACATAGTTCAACCATAACATTAGCCTAATCCCAAGGTCACACAGCCAGTAAGCGTAAGAGGTAGGATTGAAACCCAAGACTGATTACAGAGCCCACACTTGTAATTATTTCACTAATTGGGCTCCCTTGGTGAATGAAATAAGTGAATAAATATGCAAGTATATTAAAGAAGTTGCTGAAGAAAAGGTAATTCAAGCCCTGCTTTTGATGTCAAGTGACAACAGAAAGCCCCTTTCCATGGACTTGTAAAACATAGGAGAGATACTCTTGAGCTCCGGCATTCTAACTGGCATGATGGATAATAAGGGAATTCAGATGCAGACATGAGTGTTCCTGGTTTTACAGCCACCATTCAAAATGTCCCAGTCAAGAAGTAGAACTTTTCTGTCTTGCTTGTAAAGACACCTGCACCCCAATGTTCACAGCAGCACTATTTACAATAGCCAAAAGATGGAAACAGCCTAAATGTCCATCAACAGGTGACTGGATAAAGAAGAGGTGGTATATTTATACAATGGAATGCTACTCAGCCATAAAAACCGACAACATGATGCCATTTGCAGCAACATGGATGCTCCTGGAGAATGTCATTCTAAGTGAAGTAAGCCAGAAAGAGAAAGAAAAATACCATATGAGATCGCTCATATGTGGAATCTAAAAAACAAAAACAAAAACAAACAAACAAACAAAAACAAAGCGTAAATAAAGGACAGAAATAGACTCACAGACAGAGAATACAGACTTGTGGTTACCAGGGGGGTGGAGGGTGGGAAGGGATAGACTGGGATTTCAAAATTGTAGAATAGACTACACTGTATAGCACAGGGAAATATACACAAAATGTTATGATAACTCACAGAGAAAAAAATGTGACAATGAGTGTGTATATGTCCATGAATGACTGAAAAATTGTGCTGAACACTGGAATTTGACACAACATTGTAAAATGATTATAAATCAATAAAGAATGTTAAAAAAAAAAAAAGAACACAGAATGTTCAGGACCTCAAATTAGAAAGTTTCCACTTTGTCAACGGCTTTCTTGGACCCTCCCTCATCTAATCAGAAGGGATGCCTGGCCATTTCGGCTGGGCCTGATGCAGTGCTAAAGGTAGTATCTAGTATCACGTCCTTTTTTCTGGGACAGCTAGGCAGGCTTCTCAGGGCTCGCAGTGGAATGGCAGTAAGAGAGGGAGGAGGCAAGGTGGGGAAGGAGCTAGCTAGGTCAAACAGCGTGGTTGCATTTTCTCCCTGACTCTTAAAGGCTGAGATTTGTGGATAACATAAAAGGTTACAGCCCCTCTTTGGAAACCACAAATAACCCTGCTTGGGCTATGACAGCTCAGCCGCCCTTGGCGTGCCATTACCCATTTCTGCCTGGATTCCAGCCGTGCATTCGAGCAGCTGGCCCCAAAGTGTGGTCTCCACAGAGCGTGTCGTAGGAGCTCTGGGTCACTGGGGAGCTGTTCCCTCCTATGACTCAATGCCCAGAGACAGAGCTCCATCTAATGAAATTACATACTTTCTGGAGTGATTAATAAACATGGTCTATTTCTCCATATGGGATAAATATTCTTAAGTAAAAGGAATGTGAGGACATAGGGGTGTACTCACGTGTGGACCTCTGCCTAGCAATGGCTAAAACTCCGTGGCCTGGGCACAAAGATCCTGAGGAAAGTCCCTGAAAATAGAGGTAACCCCCAACACACACACACACACACACACACACACAAAAGAGTGGAGGTAAAACCTAGTCAAATATGAATGAGTTTTGAATTCAAGTTAATAGTATTATATCATGTTAATTTCCTGGTTTGGACCCTGTACTATAGTTACATGCAGTGTTATTACTGGGGGAAGCTGGGTGAAGGGTACACAGGAAATTAGCACTATTTTTGCAGCTTCTTATGAGTCAAACCACTTTAAAAATGATTTTCACAGTGAGAAGAAGTATAATGATACTACTACAGTTACTACAGCAACAACAACAAAAATAGGTAAAAATTTAAATATTCTGTTAATTGGCATCATATTCATTCATAGAAGTCATGATGCAAAACGTTCATTAAAGTGTCACAATTATTTCCAAATCGTAGAAATTACTGTTGTTATTTTTTGTTGAATGTGGGTCTCTTGCTAGTGATGTCCCTAACTGAGCCATGATTTGACATAAGAAATTGCATAAAACATGCCTATTAATGCCCTGAGGTAGGTAAGAATCATTAGGTTATTGATGTTCAGTTCACTGCATCCAGCAGGCAGCTGAGTGCTGAGCTCATGGCACACCTAGGGCCACCCCAGGATGTCAGCAATTTCCCCATGACCCAGATCTGGAGTGCCTGCCCTTTGACCCATCCTTGCAAATGTCACTGCCAGTCTGGGTCAATCTGGAGCAGTGGATAGAGATCACACACTGTATCCTGCTGTCACACTGGTCCACTAAGCAGCCAAAAGGGGTTGCCAGAATCCATGCCCACGCTGCTCTCAGAACATTATTGACCTAAAAACAAACAAACAAACAAACAAACAAAAAGCAAAAACAGACTGACAGTTGTTTCTCGAGCAAAGATAGTTTTATTCAGGATCAGTAGAGAATTGCCATTTGGGGTATGCAACCATGGCAAGCCACGTGCAAGTCCCCCAACAGCAAGGGAAGAAGACTTTTATGCAGAGGAAAAGGAAGTTGGGAGTGCTGTATAAACAGAGAGTCCATGCCTTTTCATTGGCTGAGTCCTCGCCAGGAAAGAAGAGGAGTCTCTTCCTGCTGGGCTCTGCTGTTCTCACAGAGCATGAGAGCGCCCCCTTCTGGTCGCCTGACTCTGTTTAATTGCGGTTTCTCTTAATTTTTTTACAACCTGATTTCATGGCCATCACTATCATGGCATCATTAGATACTTTTAGAGTCACCAAATAAAACATTTCTCTTTATTATCAGAATGATATTATTCACAGTAAAGAAGCCTTTCCAGGTTCTGCTGAACTAATAATTACATTCAAATTTTTCTAATCCTTATAATATTGTCTGAGATATTCCTTTGTTCAATATCTATATAATCAATTAAATCATCCTGTGTCAGAAAAACCTGTCTAACTACGATCATTAGAACACTCTGATATAATTATCTTGAACTAAATGTGTATATTAGAATAATATCATAACCTAATCATATAGTGTCTCACAGTTACTATTATACAACTTATTAACTGAAATGGAAATGGTTCATAATTTTACCAACTGGTCCATTTTTTTATGTGCATGTATCAGCTGAATATCAGCTCTGCTTGAACCCAGTTATGCAGTTCTTCTAGGGCCAGTGGATTTGCAGTCACAAGAAATGTTCATGAAGAATATGATGTACAGACACTTTTAAAGTGTGACTATGGAGAGAATTTGAAAAAATAGATCTGTTTGCATAAATGTCTATTAAATCTATGAATCAATAAACCTATGAATAAATGAATGCTTAATACCAATAGCTTTCATTTCTTCTGACCATGTGATACAAAAGATTCTAGCTCCTCTACTCAAAGTGCTAGGAACTTAGCTATGAACCTGGCAGACAAGACTCCTGTCTATATGGGGTTTTCATTGTAGTAAGCTAATGGGAGAGGAAATGAGAGAGAATAATATAATTTCAGAAGCAAAAGCGATGTAGGAAAATAGAACTGAGTAAGAGAATGGAAGAGTGTTTTAAATAAAAAAAAAATTGTTAGGGTCTTTGTTTCTTTGTTTGTTTTAAACAAACAGGTCAGATCACATATTTCCAAACTGATGCAGTCCTCTTCCCACCCATGGGATGGCCAAACTCTGCTTTCACTTCTGTTTCCACTGTGAAACTATTCCGTGGAATTTTCTTTCACCATGTTTGTAATACTCTTTGTACCCTCCTAAATGCCAAGGAAATTTTGTCCCTTGAATGTTAATGAGTCTTGAGAAAAAGACAATTGAGTAGTCGATGGTGTTGCGTGACCCAGCACCTCCGGACATGGAGAAAATGAACTCCTGGGCTCAGTGATAGAGAACTGCATCTGGGCTTGGAAGTGGAGGAAGGGGTCATAGCCAGCATGGTACTGGCTTTCTTGGTCCTAAGCTCTCATTGTGGAAGGCTCAATGGAAGCCACATCAAAACCCAGCCATCCCCCTTGCTGGCCAGTTGTTAAGTCCAAACTCATGCTGCTCACTGCACGACAGGCCAATAAATTGGGAGATGAAGTGTCGCGGCAAGGAATAACAACTTTATTTGGAAAGCCAACAGACTGAGAAGATGGCGGACGAATCATCTTCCCCAAGTCAGAATTCAGGCTCCTTTTCTACTAAAAAGGGAGGGGATGTGGTTGGTTGTTGCAAACATTTTGGTGTCAGAATCCTTTGTTCTTGCCACAATCCACATAGGTCAGGGCATGGTGTTCCTGTAAACCTCTAACAAGACAAATGTTCTCTGTTGTGCAACTTTTTTTATCTCTAGACGAATGGAAAACTATTACACCCTTAAAGGTCAGAGCCTTGAGAAGGCACTATCCTGTATATTTCAGGCTCTGGGCAACATTCTTTTACAAAAGGGGCAGAACCAGCATGACTAAGCACAGGAAGCAGAGCACAGGATTGGAGCTAAAGGAACAGATCTAATATGGAGTCAGATTTGTTCTTCCCTATTACACGATGACAGTGCCAGCTATGGTCATTGGCAGCTGGAGTTTCTCATCCAGCCAGTGGCATAGAGCCCAGTAGGCAGGTGGGGCCAAGTGAATCCAAGAAAGCACACAGATCAGGTCCCACATGCCTACTGATCACAATTTGTGATCATAGAAATGGCTCTGGAGCCAGTTCTTAGGCAGGAGCCTCGGGAATTAGTTGAACATTGGAGGTCTTATGTAATTAATCCCTAAAGGGTTCTTGTTTTGAGGATAGTGTTCTCAAATAGAGACAATTTCTCTCTGTTTATTACAACTTCATTATTTTACATTCTCTTCGTCAGTCTCTAAAGCTCCTCCATACAAACCAACTTTTTATTGAGATATGTTTAAAATTATAGAAAATAGGGCCAGCTGGATCTGTGTATGTGCCATTGACCTTAAACTGTTGAAAAGGGTGTGGTGAAGTGTTTAGTCTAATTTCTTCAGTGTTCAGAAGCCAGTCTAGTGTCATTGATGTATATTTTCACTGAGTTCAGTTGGAACAGATGCCTTCAAAGAATTCTACCCAAACATTAAAAAAACAAAACAAAACTGAGACTCAGAACACAAGGACAAAAACCCAGATACCATTATTGGTAATTGGATGCTTCTGAATACTGAAGTTTTTTAGCACCTGACACAGCATAGTGAGATAAACAGGGAATGAAAACTATTTTAAAATCTTTATCAGCTGAAGAGCTCTGTGCCGGTTCATTTTCTGTGTCTATTTGACTAGGCTAAGGGATGCCAAGAGAGCCAGTAAAACATTCATGGGTGTGCCTGTGAGGGTGTTTCAGGAAGAGATTAGCATTTGAATTGGCGAACTAAGTAGAGCAGAGGGCCCTCCTCTCTAGTGAGACTGAGACTCATCCAATCCCTTGAGGGCCCCCCAAAACACAAAAAGGCAGAAGGGTGAATTTGCACTCTCTCTGCTCAGACATCTGGTTCTCAAGCTTTCAGATTCAGATCGGAACTTACACCATCAGGCCCCTGACTCTCTGGCCTCAGACTTGGACTGAATTACTCACTGTCAGCTTTCCTGGGTCTCCAGCTTGCAGATGGCAGATCATGGGACTTCATGGCCTCCATAACCATATGAGCCAATTCCTATAATAAGTCTCCTCTTACATATATCACTGTGTGTCCTATTGGTTCTGTTTCTCTGGAGAACCTGGACTAAAACAAGCTTATGCCCGCTTTCACATGAATAGCACACAATGATACTAGTCTCTGCCTTGAATTCCCAGCCAGACTGAATGCCTGTCCAGGGTGGTAAGGAATCCCCCTGACAACCCCACCATCCTGGGGAAGAATGTGGGCAAAGTTTCTTTCACTGAGCATCATTTTTGAGATTCATCATTGTTGGTGGATGTGCCGATACTTCCATCCTTTTTATTGCTGAATAGTATTCCGTTGTGTAACTGTACCACAGATTGTTTATCAGGTCTCCTCCTGATAGACATCTTAGCTATTATGCTTTGCTTTGGGCTATTATGAGTAAGTTATTATGAAAATTCTTGTTGTTGTTTTTGGTTTGTTTTTGGACCTAGAGATCCTCACCTTTTAAAGATGGCTTGATGCTTTCCTTCCAGGTTGGGCTGTCTGCTTCAGCATGCTCAGGAGCCCTATCAGCAGCACAGCCCTTCCCAGGTTCTCAGCCTTGGAACCTCTGCCTTGTGTCTTTAGCAATGGATGAAAATGTGTCACTGATCAAGTGTTTAAGTAAGTTAATGGGACAGCTAGAAATAACCCATTTTTAGCCTCCACTACTTCTGACAAGAGCTGGCTGAACAAGTTGCTCGTACTTGCTGTCACTCTCAAATCCTGTTTCTTTAAACACACACCCCATTTAAACCTTGGCTGTCGTCAAGCCTGCCTGTTAAGGGTCTTCTCTCCTACAGTTTCAGCTACCTGAACACAAGTCCACTTTTTGGAAATAGACATCATTCTTAACTGTGTTCCTTCCTGACACCAGATCCCAGAGCCCATTCCCTGGCCGTCCTCTTACAGAGCTCCTGTCGTCTTTACCTGACTTCTAGAGTTGCAATACCATATTACTCTTCCGGGATATCAGGCCCTCCTGGTCCAGCTCTCTCCTATAATCAGCCTAAACACAGTGGTGGACATCTGAATGACTCTCGTTCATTGCCCTTCTGTCCAGTTTCCTATGCCTGTGCCTCCAATCAGGCCACCTCTGTTATCCATTGACCAAGACTGGCTAAAGTCTTAAAAACGAACTGATTCAGACCCTTATGAAACCTCTCTATGTGACCTCAGTGGCACTGCAGGTGACTTGACAAGGAAGGAGCAACATGGAGTGTTCCCTGTCTTCCCTGAACTTCTCAAGATTTCGTTCTTCAGTTCTTACTTAAAACAAATGTTTCACAGAAAAGATAACTGTCCTCCTGAGAGCTCCCTTTCAGATGTCCTCTCTCTCCTATTTTAAAATGCTTTCATCTCTTTAATCACTCTCCTTTAAGTTTTCTTTGGTTTCCAATAAGGAAATGTCCCATAAGGAAAGATGGTGGGTAGATGAAAGAGAAAGTTGGCTCGTTGGGCACCTTCTAGTGCCGGTTTCCATGTTCCATTTAAAAGCAAGTAGAATGTATCAGTTAGGAGTTTTGTTCACGGTTAGTGACAAAGATTGGAAGTAAAAGCAACACCGCAACACAGAGGAGACTGAAGATCATTTCTGTTTCAGGTAAAGGAATTCGTAGGTAGACAATCCAAGACCAGTATAACTAACTTACAGATTCATCAGAGACCCTAGACTTAACCTTCAGCCTCCACCATCCTCAGCATGCAGCCTCTAGTCTCAAGATGCCTGCTGGGACTTCAACTATCACCATCTTCATTCCAAACAGCAGGAGAGAAGCGGCAGGGAGGCACTTGCCAACAATGTCAGCTCTCTTTAAGAAGCCTCCCATCATCTTTCAGTTTATATCTCTTTTGGGAGTAATTAATGACACAACTGTAGCAAGCAAGATGTTAGGGAGCTTAAGAAATGTCAGCTTCTAGTTGGACAATATCATCCCAGGTAAAATGGAGTTTTTGTTTTTTTTTCCCCCTATGAAAGAAGAAGACAATGTACACTGAATGGGACATAAAAGTTTCTGCAAAGGAGCAGATTCCAGATTCCAGAATTCGGCCTGTTTTCTGCCATCCCCATGCTATTTCTGTGTCACTAGAGAGCCCTCTGGCATGCTGTAGACTTATATCTTTGGAGAACTGCTAAATTATTTCAGGATGTTAATCACTGTTTCCTTTTTACCACATCTTTGCTTTGCATCTCCTTCTAGCATTGCAGACATCTGGGCACATTTCTTTCCTCTCTATTTAAAGTACACCAAGGGTGAGGGCCTGTTTAGCTCAAATTTTTTATCTTTACAACAAAGAACAGAACCTAGTCCCTGGTTTTGATAGGTGTTTGATAATTGATCAATGAATGTAGATCTAAAATGCATTTGTCCTTCTTGGTCCAGCATTACTCTGATCCCTCAGTGCCAACTTATAGAAAAGAAAGGGTTTCCTTTTTCGCTACCCGCGAATCCATCCATCCTACCATCACTGGGGTTACACTTTTATTTTAATAAAATAATTCCAACAGAATACACACATGATGGCATGGTGGCTATCAATTGGAATGGGAAATTTGCCAATCTTCGTACACCCATTTTGCTCTCAGAGTATCAGTGCTGCCTCAATATAATGCTCTTTACCTCTCACAGCTCATTCTTAAGAGACATTATCTCATCCAGCTCTGAAAGGTATAACACTTTAGTGTTGTTCCACTTAAGAGGGAAGGGAGAGAAAACAGAAAAGCCTGCGGCTATCCAACTAATGCCATTACAGTAGATTACAAGGTGAGAGTGTTTATGTAGCTTTTTATAACACAAAACTCACTCATAACACTATCTGAAGATTGCAAAAGGAAAACATTAATGGCAGGAAATGCTACAGTAAAAATATTCTCTATGCTTTGGACTACATTATGGAAAGATATGTTTTATAAGGATAATATTACACTGGGTGTTTGCTGTCGTCTGCAAAGTGGTGTGAGTTTGTCAAGATGTTAACTCTTACCATGCCCCCAAAAGGAAGATGATGGAAATGAATTTGTCTACACTGTAAAAAACATAAGATGAGGCATGAAGTCAGTGACAAAATGTAGCAGAAGGGTAGAGACTCAGATTGCAACCTTGGCTTCCTTGTAGACCCCTGCCTGCCGAGATGCTAAAGATACATACAGCTCTGCCAGCTAAAGACCTTGAAAGGGAGTGCCCAGGATATGGAGGTGTGGCTAGGAAAATGTCGTATGATGAAGGAATCAGGAACTAGAGATGTTGATTTTGGAGATGAGGAGGCCCAAGGGGATATGGTCTCATAGGAAAGGAGCAAGATTTTGTTTTAACAAACCAAAATAATGAAGGAAGGAAACCTACAAAAGACAGCCTCCAGCCCATTAAGAGGAATAACTGAATTCCAAGCATCCTCAAAATAGTCCAGGTAATCTCAGTAGGGAGAGATTTCTCTGTGGCTAGAGGAATTCAACCAAAAGCAGATGTCTACTTGGAGAGAATCATCCAACAAGAGGCATTGGTAAAAAGCATTCCTGTTCTGGCCCAGTCCTTCATTACTCTTACCAGGCAATTGCAGTAGTCTCCTAACAAGCCTCCCTGCTTTGGCCTTTGCCTTCCAGGAAGAAAATCTGTAGGAGGCTGAATGATTCTTCTAAGAGTAAATTAGATCAGGTCACTACTCTGCTCCAAACCATCCTATGAATTTTCTTCTCACCTCATGTAAAAGGCAAAGTCCATATAATGCTCTAAAGAATCTATAAAATATGTCCCCCTGCTACCTCTGTGAATTCATCTCTGTTATCCTCTCCACTCCTCATTCTACTCAAGCCACGCTGACCCCCCTGTCATAACTCAAATACATCAGGCAGGCTCCCACCTCAGGGCCTTTGCACTTGCTCTTCCTTCTGCCTGGAATGGTCTCCCTCCAGATATCTCCTTCTTGGCTAGATCTGTCACCAATTACTGATCTCTTCCCAACTGTCATTTTCTCAGTGAACTCTTCACAGACTGCCCCAGCTTTTTACAATCCTTCCTCTCAATCCCTGCTTTATTGTTCTTCATAGAATTCAATGCCCTCTGACATATTGAATTTTTCACTTGCTAATTTATTGTCTCCCTCCACCATAAGAATGCAAGTTCCATGAGGGTAAGGGGTTTTCTCTATTTTGTTTGTAAGATATAGGCAGAGTACCTGGAAGAGTGGTGATGCCTGGCATTAGACAGGTACTCAGGAAATACGTTGAAAGAATGAATGATGCTTCTCAAAGACGGTGTTCTAGACTTTGAGAAACAAGGCTACAGGCTATGGAGAGCCACCGAAAAGGTTTATATGAGGTTATGATATCATTACATTTGTGTCTGAAATAATCTCTCCAACAGTATCAGGATGGGAGGACTTGAGTTCTAAGCCATGCACATAAAGGGAGACCATGGGAAAAAGTAAGTCATAGTCCAGGCAAGAGGCACAGGGGACAAGATGGGTGTGCATTGAAGAGATGGTTCAGGACTTAAGACTGAGCAGGGATGCCTAGTTAAACTGCACAAGGCTATTCAGTTGTCTGAGAGCCCTTTCTCTACAGGGCCCTTCATCACTACAAAGCCACATGGTCACAGCTTTCCTTTCCAGTGAGAGGGGGCGTAGGAATGTTTTTCTTGGCTGTCATAGTTCCAAACTGGGATCAATAGGATCAAATCCAACCAGAGTCCAGATCTAGCCCTGCTCCAGAACAGACCGGACATTTGGTGTGTGAACAGACAGCCCAGATACCAACCCCCAGTTTCCATTACAAAAATAATAAAAGTTCGAGGGAAATGAGATTGGAAAACCAAAGTAAGTAGAAGACTCAAGACATCCTCCTATTTGTTTTTCTTCTGTTTCTAGGCCCTAAGCCAGGAGAACCTTCTTCCCAGCGGTTGCCTGGTTACAGCCTGCGAGGTTCGCCAGGGTAACATCTGGAATAAAGGTGGGTGGGCAGGGAGCCAGGGCCTGCTCAATTTGAGCAGGATCTGAGAAAGAAAGGAAAAGAGGATTTTTTTTTTCCAATTACTGCCCAACCTTGAGGACAAAGGAAGGAAATATTTGAGATAAACTGAAAATATGTTAAAAGGTTTTCTTTTAAAGGGTTATTACAACTCATTAACATAGCAGAGGAATAGAAGGCATGGGAGGAACTCTCAGAGTTGTGGCCATTTTCATAAGCCTTGTTTTGGATAGGGCATTTGTTACCCAAGACCCTGAACGACTCTGGATTTTGTGAGGTTAAGTATTATTCTTGAGTACAGCCTGGTTCAGAACAGAAAGAACTACCCTGAGATATCCAATAATAAAAATGATAACATTAGTAATAAACCTTTATTCGTTGCTTACTCTGTTCCACTGAGGGCTGTAGAGGTACTGTCTTATTTAATTCTTGCAACCCTTTATGATAATACTGAGCCTTAGAGATGGTAGGAAATTTCCTACTGAACATCTGTACTCACCAGGCAGTCTGATTCCAGGACCCGCTTTCTTCTGCACTCCACTCCCCCACCTCCCACCGGCTACCATGCCCCCGTCACGTGATGTATCCCTCCCGTGGACAAGGGAGGTGGTTCAGCCCTGTGGTTAAGAGCCTGGATATAGACTTCCCAAGTTCAAATCACAGCCTTGTACTACCTTGAGCTAATAGCTTATTTCAAGTCTCATGTTCCTCATGTATAAAAGGGATTAATAATGCCATTTTTTCCATGAAGTCGTTGGAAAAATTCAATGAGGAAACACATTAAGCACTCAGCACACTGTGGTTAGATGTGTTTAATAAACACTTACCTGTTGATACATTTATGATAATTTATATCCTGATACTTCCACTGAGAGCACATTCACTGAGACCTGATTGTACCAAGAACGAGTGGTGATGAGTGAAACACAATGGTGGACTTTGTGGTAAGTCCATTCTCATCCCCCATGACTTCAGCTTCACTTTTCCAGAGAGCAAGGGTGTACGGTTGTCCACTGAATCACCCATTCCTTCTCCTCTCCCAGCTGTACTTGAGAAAAGCCATGTGAACAAACAAATTCATTTCCATGAACACTTACTGTGGGCTTTTAGATACTGTGGACTGTGGAAGAATACTAAAGAAATTGAAGACATGGTTCTTGTCCTCTAAAACCTCTCCAGGAGGAATGGAGATTGGAATTAGAGCCAGAATGATTCTGACGTGATAGAAAACCTCTTCTTTTATATTTTAATTGAGAATAGATCTGAACACCAGTATGGCTGGTGTGGTTTGGTTATCCTAAACAATGTATCCTTTTCTGGATTCCCAGTTAAAGAGAAAAGGTTGGGAAATTCCATTGAATTATATTGACCTTCGTTTTTAAATGAGTACCTTTATCTCTTTGTTCTTCAGTGTCTTTACTTGTAAAATATGCATCATAGTAATGATAAATGTACCTATTTCCAGACCCATTAAGATTATAGAGAAAATGCAGGTAAGTGCCCAGCACAGTGATAGATAAATAGTAAATGTCTTAGTCAAATAGTGTTCTATAACAAAATGCCACAAACTGAGCAATTTAAACAATGTACTTTAGTTTCTCATAGTTCTGGAGTTTGGGGAATCAAAGATCAAAGTGTAATCAGATTTGGTTCCTGGTGATTGAAGACCTTCTTCCTGTCTTGCAGATGGCCATCTCTCTGTTCTGTCCTTACGGGGTGAAGAAAGAATGCTCTGGTATTACTGCCTTTTCTTATAAATGCATTAATCTCATCATGGGGCTCCATCCCCATGACCTCATCTAAATCTAGTTACCTTCCAAGAATCACACCCCCTAAGACCATCACATTGGAGATTAGCGTTTCAATATATGAATTTTAGGGGAATGCATTTAATCAATAACACTAAATGTACAATCAATGTGATCTGTGGTAACTCTTAACAATAATCATAATTATTCCAATTCCAGTTAAGACCACCGTGATTTTAACTGTAATAGGACACTTGAAAGTACATGCTCTACTCCTCAAAAAAAAAATTCAGGCTAAATATTTTTGTTCAGACAGAAATGATCACATGATTAAGACTTAGAAGCACACGGTGACACTAAAGACAAGAGAGCCACAACTGCAATGCAAGCTCATAAGGGCAGGCACATACCTGTTCTCTTTATCACTGAACCTAAAGCATACGGCACACACACTGGCACCTAGTAGGAGCTTAATAAATATCGGTGAATGTGCCAAAGAACTACTGATTTCTAATAAGAAATAATCAACAAATAAATCCAAGATGTTGCCTACTTATTGGTGTGGACCCAAGAAGAACTCTTGTTCAGAATTTTTCTAGGTAATATTCTACTCAGGTAAGCACCATATTCCAACCTAAGACCCTATCAGGTCTGTGGCTTAGGTGCCTTATCTTTTACCAGTTAGATAGGTGTGAAGGATATCATGGAGGATAATATTGAGATTCATGCAATTCAAAGCATAAGCTTATTTGGCATTCATGAGTGCCAAGTCTCCTGCTCTAGGCACTATGGATTCAACAATAGATAAACCATAGTCTCTGCCTTCAAGAAACACAGGGCTTAGCTGGAGTGATGGGCATAGAAAAAAAAATAATAAACCTACTGAATTACTACACCAAAAACACTGCACACATATGGAAAAAGGAAGTAGCTTGGTAGTCAGGGAGACATCAGGGAGTTGCCATAGTTGAGTTGAGTCTTGCAGATGTGACTGTCAGGCATCCAATTAGGGAAAGAGTATTCCCGGTGTAGGGACCAGCTTGCACAAAGACGGAGGAGTGAACATGTGTGCAGTGCAGGTGGAGTATGGATTGGCGTGATAATGGGAGATGAGAAGCCATCACTCATTTGAGGGTCTCTATATCCTGTTCACAAGGGTGAAATCTGTTCTCTAAATAATGGGAAATCAAAGGGAGAAGGAAATTTTCAAAAACAGAGGTAATATTATCAAGAGTTAGTGACAGGTTGATAAGAAAGGAGTATGAGGCATTTTTTTCATTCACAGAGAGAGCACAAGTTTGAGAAGATGATTAGCTCCGGTTTGGGGTGTGCTTCTTGCTGTGTGTCTCCAAAGAAGCCAAACAAGCAATAGAGACAATGGTTGGGAGCTCAGGACAGCGATGTTAGCTGGGGAGAGCGGCTGGGGGATTCATGCTGATAGAGATGGAGACGATATGCTTGCTTGGGGTTGGGGAGGGGTCATCATGTGTAGAGCAATGATTCTTTCCATTTTCCAGGTCATAGATCTTTTGAGAATCTCTTGTAATGCTAGGGATTCTCTGTCAGGAAAATGTCAAAAAGCTACATGCATACATGTGAAGTTTGCATTCAGTTGCAGAATATTCCAAGACTCTGTAGAAAACCACAGAGCCTCGGTTAAGAAGTCCTAGAATACAAGGACGATGAAGAGGGGCCAAATTGTAATCCTAGCTGTCTGGGCAATGAAAGGCTGGGAGAAAATATAATAGAAGAGTTGACAACAGTGTCCCAATCCCCACCCTCCAGGGCACATGCCTTCCAGAAAGCTAAAAGACATCTGCTTCTGAGTTTAAATATTCAGGTTTAGCAGAGTAGACTTTTGGGCTCCTGTCAACTCTTTCAAATATTTGACAAACCTCCCTTTTCACCTTCCCACTCATATTTCTTTCTTCGTGTGTTGCACCATCCTGACGTGGCTTTAAAGGAACTATGTGAATTCACAGTGAAAATGCTGACTGGAAATTCACTCTTTGGATGTCTTCACCACTGGGAATTACTAACATCTGTCCTGACGGTAAGAGACACTTGGGGTTATCTGTAGAGCTTCACAGAATGGCAAGAGTTACTTGAAAAGCAAAACAAAACATGATCATGAGAGAAAACAGCTTCTGGGCTTACGAGCGTTCCTGACCTTCTACAGCCAGCCCCTGAAATCCGAGCCATGAGGTTTGTGATTGTTGGGGATCATTTGTCAATAAATAAAGCAGGACAGTAAAGCCTGAATCTTTCTTGAATTTTTCTGAAACGTCCTGGTTCCTTCTACCTCCATGGTGGGTCGCTGCCTGAATGGTCGATTACTCACGACCAATTCGTCTTGTTTTAACAATTAAACTGCCTTATTCACTGGTCTCCCCCTACGCAGTACCACCACCTGCCTTCAACATTGACCTCTCTCCATCCTCTCGTCCCCACTCCTATCTATCCATCATCCGTACTGCTTTTCAAATGATCTTTCTAACATGCAAATATTGATTCAAACCTTCTCTTGCTTAGACTGGTGTTCAAGGCCCTTCCGATCTGGCCTCACACACCTCATCAGCCTCTCATCTCCTTGCCTCCTATTTCCTCACGTCCTGAGCTTCGGCTATACTACACTACCTCTGTCCCCAAGGCATGCCTTCCTCTTTACCACCTTAGCGCACACCGCCATCTTGTTCTAGAAGATCCGGCCAACTCCAATCTGGCCTTCAAAGCCCACTTCAAGCATTGCACCCTCTAGGGTATTCCCTCTGACCCCTTCTCTACTGTCATCAGAGACAAATTTTATTTCCCTGCGTTCTCCCTACACTGGACCCGGAGCTCCCTGAGAGCACTTGTACATTTATTCACAACACGCTTACTGCATGAATGGATCCCGTGGTCTCCCCAGCTTGAGTTTTTTGATAAGTACCCTGAACCAGGAAGAAACTCACTATTTTTCCCCTTTTATGAAGAATTTGCTAACATATTGAGCCAAGGAAGCATGGGGCATATTTAACCTATTTAAAAACTTTCCCTAAGACTGGAAATGAATATGTAAATAATTCCTCCTAAGGTGCATGATATTTATTTTTTATTGAAGTGGAAAAAACTTGCAGCAGTTGCTTCGTGTTACCATACAATTGGGTATGGTACACCTGGGTACAACTGTATGTCATATTTGTCACAAATTCAGGCTGTCCACACCTTACATTCATATAATTTTAACTTGACTTCTTTCCATTCACTCCTCTTCCCTCTGGAGTCCCTCCTCTTCCCTCCTTCCTTCTTCCCTTCCCATGTTAGCTGACTGCTTCCTTCCTCACCATCCCATCTTGGGGAACGCAGACCAGTGGTTCCCAACATTAATGTGCGCATAAATCAGCCGGTAATCTTGTTAAACTGCAGAATCTGATTCAACAGGTCTCGGGCTGAGCCGGAGATCCTGCATTTCCAAACAAGCTTCCAGGTGATGTGGACCACACTTTAACAGGAGTATAAAGCAGGAAGGGTGAGTCAAGCAGACTGTGCTCTCAACAACAAGATGACAGTCTAGAGCCAGTCCCCACTGACCGCCTCCCGGACAGGTAGTTCCCCTTAGTGACCACCAGGGCTGCTTCATCACAAAGAAAGCACTAAACATTTTTTCTTTTCGACTGAAATATAAGCGACAGATTGGTGGTTGCCAGAAGTGGGGAATGGGGTGTGGACAAAATAGATGAAGGTAGTCAAAAGATACGAACTTCTAGTTATAACTCCTGAGATGTAATGGACAGCATGACTATAATTAACAACTTTGTATTATATATTTGAAAGTAGTTAAGAGAGGAGATCTTAAAAGTTCTCATCAAAGTACCTATTCTTAACTGAAGTGGAGAAATATATGAGAGGATAGATGCAGGACTGGGCAAAGGGAAGACGAGGACATTTTTTTTGTTTGCCCCCAGAAATGAAGGCTTGGGTGGTGAGCCCAGGTCAGCCCAGCATGCTCCCAAGTCTGATGTTACTTTTAAGCACAAGCTTAACAAACTATTTCCGTTTTCAATTTTAAGACATTCAAAAAATAGTTAAGGGAATCTCATTTGCATGGCTTGAAAATAAATTGAAAGAAGGATAAAGAAACTGAATGAATTCCCAGAAATATCCTCAGAGGCGATGGGGCTGAGGCTCCTTTTTAGTCATCAAACTGGGTACCACGAAAAGCCAACAGTGGAGAAACTGTTATCTAGGAAACTGATAAAATCTTAATAGCTAACCATAGGCTCCCTCAGGGAGCACTAGAGGAGACATATTTGGTGGGGACTCTGCAAGTTTCCCCTAAATCCACTGCAGTGTTAAAACAGCATAAAGCCAGGGAACAAGAAAGCTCAGGAAGTAAACAAAGTTGACTTAGAGCCACCTAGCCTCGCCTCTGTGCTTTAGAAACTGAGGTTTGCATGGAAGAACAAAGGTCTTTGCATCCTCACCTGCTGAATGGCAGGTCAACGATCTTTCTGGCTCACTGCTTGAGAAGTTGTTTGCTTGTGTTTTCCCCTAATTGTGTCACCTAGATTATTAGCTATTTGCCCCTCCCAGATGCGTGCAATAATTCATGCATCTGTCCAGACATGCATTCTTGCATTTCATCACTCAGCAAACACTTATTGTATACCTACTATATACCAGACACTGTATATATATTTTCATAAAAGGCAGTGAAAATAAAATGTAGAATGAGACAGAATTTAGAACAGAGCGTCTCCCATTTTCAGCTGACATTGATTCATGTATAGCATCCTTTGGCTACTGTTAGCTGAAAAAAGGCCCAACTTCAACGTTATCCAGAACATACATCTTCATCTTGTCCACAAGAATATCATGACATTACAGTTCAAGTCCCTGATTAATTTCCTGTTCCCTATTTCTATTCTTTCTCCTTGAACTACCAGTCTAAAGACTTATTTTTAAGAGAATGAATGGTGGTTTAACCTAATTCCTGATTTATTTTACCAAGCGCATGCTGGCTCCTGGTGAACAGAACACTCCTGTCAAAATGCTCACCTCTTTAGTAATCCATTCTCAAACAAGAGAAAATAAAATCACTGCTGCAAAATCTGATAAACCCTTAAAAGAATGTGATGATCTCTGTCTGCCTACAATCCTTCCTTGTTATTCACCACTCTTCAAAAATCACTCATATAAATTTAACCCATTTTCCCTGCCATGTGTAGACATCCGAAACATTGAGCTTGTCAGGGTTCCCAGTGCAGATGTGCTGGAGATTCACAGCAGTTTCTTCTTTCTATTTAGTGCAGTAGTATGCAATTATCTAGTTCGTAACCCTCAAAAAAGGATATGACAGAAGTGTCCATTTAACAATTCCCACCCAGAAAATGTTCATGGTGGTTGTCCCTGTGGAGTAGGCTTCACAGTGTACGAGAGATGGAGAGATGCTCTTCCTGTTTTATTTTATACTCCTTGTGTCACTTGATTTTTTTTTTTGTCTTGGACAAAGGCAAATTTCTTTAAAAATACATACTCTGCCAAGTGTGATAGATGTAACCTAATAACTATAAAACCTGATGATAGGTACTGCTTTCTGTCTGTCTAAGACCCAGGCCACACTCACTTGCTGTCTTCATGCCTTTCTACCTGGGGTACCACCATTTGCCTGGGTCTCAGTTTCCCTGGCTCACTGTTTTGTTCTAATCCGGGCTTATCTCCTTCCTTCTAATACAACACATTAAAACAGACTCAAGGTGTCAGACCACTAGCTTGAACTTGGCCTCCTTGGATGAGATACTTCAAGAGGAAACCAAGCATCCTTGCAATCAATTGTCCTGAAAGACTTAGAAGTTCTCATAGAGGGGCTCAGGCCTTATTAAACCTCCTCTTCCCTTCCCAAGTCATTATTTACTCTTAATAAGTTTTTGTCATCCATCCTTTCCCCACCCCCAGTTTCTGTCATTTCCACCTCCGTCACAAACATATTTATGACTATACTTCAGTTTGGGGAAGGAGTTTCCTTATATCATTTATTATACTCCTAGGGAAAGATGGTGTTAGTAAGCCAAGTCAGAAGTTCATTAGACACTCTACTTTCAGTGGAAAGCGATACTCAGAGGATGACCTAGTGTCCAATGCCATGGCCTGAAAGCCATCAAGTGAGAATACTTATAGGCAAAAGAAGCCACCTCGTGTTCTCGGTTCACCTGCCCAGGTCTACTGTCAGCCACCTGGGCTCTGGGTCCCAACTGCTACCTGTACAGCAATCTCATTACATCATGGCTCCACCACCCGCCCTGCATTTTTAATCTCTTCTTCTCTATTGGTCACTTACCCTTGGACTGCCAACAGCTCGACTGGTTTTCATCTTAAAAGTAAAACAAGCAAACCAAATCCCCTCAAAAGGCCAGTTAAACCAGGATCTCTGGGATGCAGCCCAGGCATCAGTATTTTTTAAATGTTCTTTAGGGGATTCTAAAGTGCACCCCAAGTTGAGAACTGGTGCTAGGAAGCAAATCCCTTGAAAAGGTAATTTTTTTTTTCACTCCCTTGTACTTCTCGATTTATTACATTCTGGTTTCGACCATCCCCACCCTACTTAGTTGAGAACATCAGTTCTTAGCCGAGTGTCCACTTTCCTGAACCGTCTTCCTTCTTAGAGAGGTTGAGTTTGACACAGTTTGCCTTCCCTTGCTTCATGAAACCCTCTTCTCTGGGATAATTTCCTGCTTTTCTTCTAAACTTGGACTGTTTCTCCTCATTTTTCCACCATGGGCTCCTGTTTTTCCAGTTTTGGGGTGAAGTGAGGACAGGAAGCAGCCTTCACAGCAGGATTCTCCCCAGAGCTTTATATGGCTAAAATTCTTATATGGATAATAGTGTTCAGAAAACATTCAGGGAAAAAAAAAAAGTTAAGAAAACGGAGCTAATTCCAAAAAATGCAGGCAAACACCAGGAAACAGCATAGAGGAGCTGTCAACCAGATGCCACTCAATGCCAGATGCAGGAGTTTGGGATCAGACCCCCAAACTTGGTTCAGATGGAACACAAAAGCCAGATTCATCCAGAACAAAGCTTCTGGGACACTTGGGCCAAGCTTTTATTCAGTCAGAAGAACTTCAGGGTTAGTGGGCAGAACACGGTGACGCAAGTTTGAGGCTCATCTACTATAAATTCAATAATTTGTTCTTCCTGAGTCTTCGAGTCATAGTCAGGGAGGGCAGACCCGTGTCATACCACCTTGACTCCTGGGAAAAGTGTAAAGGATCAAGACCAGAAGGCATGGATCTGAGAGCTGGGCAGCTGTGGCAACAACAGCCCCTCCCGATCTCCAGGATCTGAGCCGTTATGGTTCTGTTTTAAAATAAACTAAGATTCAGATGAACAGAAAGTTTGTGTTTCACATTAACATTGTGGCTTTTTCTCAGCTGGGTGTTTTTATTTTCTCTGTCACTGTGCATTACCGGAATAACAGCTTTCCGAGGGAACAGCTCCATCAGATAAGTAAACAGCATAGAGTGTGGAGTGTAGATTACGGAGTTGGAGGCTCCTTGACTCCAAAAAGCCTTGGCCAAAAAGGTCTGTGGCTGTTGGCCCAGACCATTAACTTCAGGCTCAGTTCTAAACTGGGCTGGCAGAGAGCCCATACCTCCTCTTCTAGACCAGGCTTCCTTGCATTTTCTCTTGGGCCAGAAAAGGAGCAACTGGAAAAATACCTCAGCATACTCAACCCCAGCCCTTCCCAGCACAGCTGTGGGCACTGGCGACTGCCACCAGCATCCTCAGCCCTGTCCAATCCTTGGGTAACGGAGGCACAGCTTAGGAAGACATCAGCACGTCCCTGTCTACCAGGAAAGTGAGTTTCCAAAATAGTTATCATTCCATAAATAGTGGTCTACAAATGTGGGGGTGAGAGAGAACAGACATCCAGGTATCCACATGGGCACCTTCATCCCGAACTCCTGGGTGACCTAAGGCCTGATGGACTGACTGTTCTCTACTTGTTCCTGATTCTCACCTTTGATGCTTTGGGTAGTGTACCCTGGGAAGGAATCATGGCAGGCTAGAGCCTCCCTCCACAAGGACTTGTACCTGTGTGAGCAACCCTATGACATCCTGAATAGGGCTCACTGAGTGAGCCTGACATTGCAGAATGGAAAAAAAAAAAAAAAAAATCTCTGCTACGGCACAAACCACTGTCTGCACCCCTACAATAAGACTTCTTAACACATCCACCTTGACTCAGATGGAACTTGACTGGACTTCACTCTTAGGGCTGGTGATTTAAGTGACTTCTCTCTTCCCGAAGCAAGTTCAGTGAGTCCCTCCCAGGCCCCAACTCATGCTGTTTCTATCTCACTTTCTCCTTCCTGTTGGGAAATCTCACTCAGCAGGTCTTCACCTTGAACCAATCAGCACTGGAGCAGCATGAGTTACTATGGAAACTTTTCATTTTATCACACCAATGTCACTTTGGCAAACATAGGATCTCTCTTGAAGTCTTTTACCTTGATCACATGGTATAAAACTGCAAAATTGATCCTAAGCCAAAAATTCATATACTTTACTAAATCAAGAGGTAAATCCAAATCAATTTTCATAATACAGGCTCCCATGACAACAAGTTACAGACAGGAGCACAAGGAGAAATGCCTGTGACCCCCTCGCACCCAGCAGTTTAGTTCTGCATGGGTAGTCCTAGCAAACTGCTTTTGAGTGGTGGAATAAGAATCTGGCTATTGGGACAAGAAATCTGGCTCCGAGACATATTTTTTGCTTTGCTATCTTAATTTACTAGGAACAAAACATTCAAAACATTCAAAACATCTATCAACCCTTCTGCTCACAGAATAAGCCTGACTAATCACTTCTTTTAATGTTTTATAATTAGAACATTTGAGTTTAGACAGAATAATAGAGTGACCCCCCAAATGCTCATCACCCACCCAGCTTCAACAATTACAGACGCTTGGCCAATCCAGTTTTATCTGAACTGCTGCTGCCCATTGGCCTCTCTTTCATATTATTTTAGAGCATATCCATGATCTATCATTGTTTCAACACAGATTTTAATACTTATCTCTATAAAACTAGGGCTTCCTTTTTTTTTTTTTAGCTTTTTATTATAGAAAATTTCAAACATAGATAAAAGTAGAGAGTGCAGTGAGATTCCATGGATCTGTCAGCCACCTTCAAGAATTACCAGCTTATGGTCAATAGCATTTTATTTACGCCTCCCACTTGTTCCCTGTGCTCAGATTATTTTGAAGCAGATTTCCGACATCATATCATTTCATTTGTAAATATTTCAGTGTGTACCTCTAACATCTGACTTCTTCTTAAGTATAACCAAGGCAGTGTTATCACAGCTAAAGAAAATGTTTCCTTACTGTTGTCAAATACTTAGTCAGTATCCTCATTTTCCCAATAGGGCTTCCTTTTTAAATAGAGTTACAGGATCAAGCTAGAAATTAACAACAATTTATCAATTGTATCGGACCCTCAATCAGCACTCAGATTTTCCTGGATCTCTTTTTAATGTGTTTGTGTACGTTTTTAATAAAAATTGAGATTGAAATAAAATCCATATATCACAACTGTTGATAGATTATTTCACTCTTCTTTTAATCCACAGCCTTTCTCTCCCTGCCTTCCCTTCCTTCCTCTCTCTCCTCTTCCTCTTTCTTTCTTCCTCTCTCTACCTTGCAATATATTAGTTGATGAAATAGGGTCATTTGTCTGGATTTTGTTGTTTGCACTCCTGTGGTACTGTTTAACAGGCTCCTCTTTCCCCTGTATGTCCTTCATGGTTAATCATTAGATCCTTGAATATGATTCCCAAATCTATTTTCATGACTAAGGATCCATTAGAACTTCTTGTGTCCATTCTAAGCCCCAGGCTCCTGTCTCCTAAATGATGGAAACCTGAGGCTGTGTGATGTACTGGAAAGAGGACGGAGGCTGGGGAGGAGAGAAGGTATAGCTCAGGGTAGAGTGCGTGCTTCGCAGTAGAGTGTGTGCTTATCATGTATGAGGTCCTGGGTTCAATCCCCAGTACCTCCATTAAAATAAAGAAACAAACCTAATTACCTCCCTGCCCCCCAAAATAAAAATTTTAAAAAGAGGACAGGGTTTTAATCTGTCATCAACCTACTATATGATCTTAGGCAAATAAGCCTCATTTTCCTTGGTTATAAATGTGGATACTAATATTGCCTTGAAAAGTTTATTTGGGAATTAAAAGTAATTATTATAAACATGGAGTGTGTTGCATGAGACACAGTGTAGCTAGTCATGTACCTGGGAGGGGGTGCTGCATAGGGAAGTAGCCTAGATTTTTGGAGCCAGACACCCTTGAATAAAACCATCCCTAGAGTGGGGATAAAATATTTTTTTAAACTTTTTTATATTGAGTTACAGTCATTTTACAATGTTGTGTCAAATTCCAGTGTAGAGCACAATTTTTCAGTTATACATGAACATACATATATTCATTGTCACTTTTTTTTTGCTGTTAACTACCAAAATTATGTGCAAAATATTAGGTGCAAAATTATGGCCCCAATTACGTATATACACATCTTTGGCAAGCAAGATCTTGTATATATTTCCCTGTACTATACAGTATAATCTTTATTTTTGTCTTAATGATTAAAGAGAAAATGTACGTAACATGCATGGTTAGAGCATAATGCTTAGAGCATAATATATATGGTAGTTGGATAGTGACAATGGTGTATGTTTATCAAAGGCTAGAAGATAGGAAAGGTTGAGTTCAATATAGGTTTTTTTTTTTTCCAAAGTAACCTTTGACTACTTTCTTTCCGGTAATTTCCATTATACCTTAAAAGCAAAAAGCCAGGAAGTGCCCATCACAGAGCCTACCACATGGCAGGGCTCAATAAATGCTTGTTCCCTCCTCCTTCAACCAAAGGTTAAGTCCAGTGACTGAAATGGTTCCAACAGTTCGTGTTTCTCTGGGTAACTTCAAGACTGCCTTGTTCATCCACTAAAATACTAAATCTCCAAAGGGTTTTAAAGGAAACCTTGGGTCAGCGATTGGAAAGCTGTGTAGGGTCCCCTCTCCTGCATTGTGTCTCAAGCTGGTCTCCTCATTCTAGCCCTGGTTTCTGAAAAGCCTTGCCTCAATTTCCTTCCTGCCTCAATCAAGGAGCACCCCCTTTCTGGGGGAAGCCGGAAATGGGACCCATTGTTCTTCTGCATTGTGCAAACTTTCCTCGATTAAAAAGAAAAAAATAAAGCCCTTTAGAATGGATAGGTTGGAGGCTTTGTTTCCTCTCTCTTATAAGAGGCCCTCAGGACAGCTGGTAGGGCAGCTGCAGCCCATGAGGAAGGGAGATGGGCGGAGAGGCATCCCAGGGTCCTCTCCCACTAGAGGGAGAAGCTGCTTTTGCTCTTGGGTAGTCTAGAGGTCGGCTGGAGCCCTTGAGACACAAGTACAATTTTCCTGAATCCCCAAGTATCTAGCATGGAGCCTCCCTGAATTTCTCCCAATTCCAGGGTGCTTCTAATTCTTAAGAGTCTCGTGGTCTCCTCTACTTCTGGGGCTCCTGATTGCCTCAATGTGGGATTAATGTCAAGCTTTTCATCAATTAAAATGTGTGTGTATGTATATATATAAACAAACAAAATATAGAACATGGATCACTCACACACAGCATTTTTTAACGCAGCAGACTGCATACCAAGCTGAAGTTTCACCAAGAGATCACAAAATAGGAACTGAAAAAAAAAAGAATAGTCTTTCTTGCTTGCCAAAGGAAAGCCACCCACACCTGGAGCTCCTACCTGGCCTTCCCTGCCCAGTGCCTGCTGCCTTCTCCCTTCTTCTCCTTACCCTCCTGCTCTGACTTGCCCTTCCTTCCCTTCGCCTCCTTGAATTCCCAGAAGACTTCAGATTGCTCATCCTATGCCTTGATGAGCGGTTGTTCAAGCTCTAACTCCCACTTCTGGATCCAGATTGCTCAATGAGTCAAGACCATCTGGTCATAAAGTAGCTTCTCATTTAACAAAAGCTTCTTTCTTAGAAGACAATTTTTTTTCTGATGCAAATGGAAAATGTGATAGAGAACTCTCTATTAGGAGAGCTAAGAATTTTTTAGTATATGCTGAGGGACGATTAAGAACAGGTGCAAAATTATGGCCCCAATTACATATATATACATTATTGAAAGGATATAATATATTATATTACAATATGTCACATTGAAATATAATTATAATTTTTAATTCTTATTTTTTACTGAAGTGTAATCGATTTACAATGTTAGTTTCAGGTGTACAGCAAAGTGATTCAGTTATACCTATACATACAAATTTTTTTTTAGATTCTTATTAATATAATTTAAAGACAAGATTATAATTTATATGATTAACTACTAAAATAGTAATATTATTAAAAAGAACAAAGTAATCCTTATCTGGAAAAATTACCTTTTTGGAAATCATTCCAGAGCTAAGTTCTCTAATTCCACAGTGCCATAGTAAAATTATCCAACCCTTATAAACGTTCCAGGAAAAATAGTATCTTGAAAGCCAAGGAACTGAAACAAGTAAGAAAACTTGCAGTGGAATTGTTAGAACCCCACAAACAGAGAAGAAAGAATTAGGAGGGAATACGAACTGGCTTCAATATTCCAGGAGGAGATTGTTGGTAGAAGAATGAGCAGAAGGAATCGGCTTGGTCATGGTTGGGGTGAGAACACCCATGAGTCACGATGTACCAAGGGAAAGTGTCGACTCAGCTTGAAACACAGAATGTGCTCCAACACTATACCTTGGTCTCTCATTTCACATATGGACGTTCAGAGAGGGACATTGGCTTACTAAGCCACTTGGTAGGACTGGTACAAGGTCTTCAGGAAATTCTGTGTATAGGCTTGTAAAATTCAGGTCTTCTGATTATTAATACAGAATTTCTCTACAATGGAAGGTCCTGCAGTTCTAATCAATTTTCTTCATCCTAAAATTAGCCTATTAAATAAAAAAATCTCATGGCACTATGCTAATGAGCTCTGATGAGTGGAGGAGTGCCCTGTCTTTTTATCTTTAAGTGTACCATGGGCATTTTTAAAATCAGTTTTGTTCTGTTAAAGAAATACAGGCTCAATGTGGAAACTTAGAAAAATACAAAAAATTAAAATAAAGATAAGAAATTTTCATATCTCTCTCAGTCTCACAGTCACTACGGACAATTTAATGTATTTCCTTTGTCCATACAATTTTTTTCTCATGCATTTTATATTGTTGAGGTTATAGTACTTCTATGATTTTGTGTATTTTCTTACTTAAATTAGAACATGAACTTCTGCCCGTACTACCCTCATTATTTTAAAATTCTGCATGACATCATTTTCATGGCTGCATAAACTTCACCACATTAGTGGGGTATAATTAACTTATTTCACAGTTACGTACTTACATTATTTCTAACATTTTGCAATGACAGATAAAGTGGCGAATGCCTTTATGCTAAAAAAACAAAGTTGTTTTATGTTCGAATTTTAGAGTATGTTCTGGCTTGAATTGAGTCTCCCCAAAAGATGCTGAAATCCTAACCCCTGGTATTTGTGGAAGTGACTTTATTTGGAAATAGGGTCTTTGCAGATGATCAAAATTGAGGTCTTAGGGTGGGCCCCAATCCAAAATGACTGGCCTCCCTCTTCAAGGGGGAAGTTCGGACACAGGGGTGGACATGCATATATGTAGAATGCCATGTGAATGTGAAGGCAGAATCCAGTGTGATGCAGTCACAAGCCAAGGAATGCCAGAGGTGGCCAGCAAACCACCAGAAGCTGGGGGAGGGGCCTGAAACAGAGGCTGCCTCCGAGTCCTCAGAAGGAACCAACCCTACCCTTAACCTTGACCTCAGACTTCTAGTCTCCAGAACTGAGACAATTCATTTCTATTGTTTGAGCTCCCCCAGTTTGTGGTTTCTCCTTACAGCAGCTCTAGGAAACTAATACACTGTCCTCAGAAAAATTTCCAGAAGAGCAAATATTTAGTTAAAAGGTATGAATATTTTAACATCCGCGATGTATTTTGCCGGGTTGCATTTTTCCCCCAATTTTATGCTGATTTCCAACTCTGTTAAATGTGAGTGAGAGTATTTATTTGTTGTATCATAATCTCCCCAGAATACTGTTGTTTTTATAAACTTTGCTAATTTATTTGACAAACTATATCACACTGATTTTGTATTCAAATGTGTTTGATTACCACTGAGATGAAATACTGTCCACATTTATTAGCCTTTTTTTTTCTACATTGTGAGCTCTATGTCCTGTCCATGTCTTTTGAAATTACATCCATATTTAACTTTTGGAATATTTAACGTAATGGACTTCTTTCCTTTTTTATTTGCATGAATTCCTTTTATAGCATAGATAGCAATTATCCCTCTGCCAAACTTAATGCAAATATGTCTCCAATGTGCTGTGTTATTTTTGTGTTGTTTCTTATCCTTTGAATATCTATTCTGACAGCACAACATTTTTGAGGGCTTTTAAACTTAAATATGTTAAAGTGCTTGCGTTATTTATGCTAGGGTAGAATTTTGTTATAAAATATGATTTTTTTCATTAATCTAGAATGTAGTATTTGGGGTTAGAGTGTTAAGTGAGGAGTTAGTTTTATTAACAAATCACTAACCCAGTAACCCCATAAACTAGTGATTTATCTTTCTGTTCTCTACGTGATGAAACACTGCATATATATATGAACCATACATATATAAAATATTACATAGTTTTACATATGAGACTTACTGTAGGTAAAAATATCTTATTGGAGAGTTTTTCTCCAGTTATTAGTGGCCAGAAATTAGATTTCACCAAGAGCCCTGAAGATACCACTGGACAAAAAAGTCAAGAGGGGAGCATCGGTCTTAATCTCTGTACCCTTTCTCTGTTCAATACTGAATGAAGCTTCAGACCATCCCTTAATCCCCTCAATATCCTTTAACAGCCCCATTCTCCCTCTACTCTTTCTCCCTTGCTTTCAGTAATGTCCCTATTCTGCACTTTTCTGTAAGTTCCACGAAAGCGGAAGGTCTTCCTGCCTTCTTTCCAGCTGCAGACTTGATGCCTAACATGATGGGTGGATCATAACAGACTTCCCAACGTGAAATGAGTATATTAGGGACTGTTCACGCCACTAGACTGTAAACTACTGTCTTTGTCTCGAATGTTCTTTCCCATTACCTGGTTAATACAGAGCTGTGGTTAAAACCATGGCCTCTAGATCCAAACTGCTTGGTCTCAAATCTCAGGCCACTCTATTCATCCTTCTTGGGCCTCGATCTCTTTTTCTGTGAACCGAGAATAAAAATGGTGCCCACCTCATTGGGTTATTTGAAGATGAAATGAGTTATGGGCACAAAGTCCTCGCAAAATTACCAGACACTAGTTACTACCCCTAGGATTCCATTTTAAAGGACAGCTCTTCAGAAAGGCCTTCACCACCCTCCCCACACTAAATTAGGTCATCCTTTAACTCTTCTAATTTTCTGTCCTTTGTGTCATGCATTTATCCCAATAGTTATTTGTAAATTGTTCTCATATGTCTCCCACTAAACTGTAAGTTCCATGATGGAGGGATGGTGTCTTTCTTGTTTATTGTTGCCTCTCCCATTCTCAACAGAGTTCCCAGCTTGCAGAGATCCTTCACTCAGTAGAAAAATAAAATAAAGTGGATTATTGATTGAATGAATGAATGAACATATTCTGATGGAGAAGGAAATCCACCTTAAGGGAAGAAACTGTGACCCTACCTGTGCCTATACTGGAGACTGACCAAACATAGGCTTTGGTTGTAAAAAGCTTTATTGGAGCACAGCTACACCCATTCACTTACATACTGTCTGTGGCCACTTGTGCACTCCAGTGCAGAATTTGAGTAGTTGTAACAGAGACTTACTGCATGGGCTGCGAAGCCTAAAATAGTTACTATCTGGCCCTTCCCAGAAAATGTTGTTGACGCATTGATTCTCAAATATGAGAACGCGTCACAATCACCTGGAGATCTTATTAAAATACAGGTAGTCATGTTCCACCCCCGGGGTTTCTGGAAGTTTGGGACAAGGCCCCAACGCTTGCATTTCTAACAAATTCCCAGTTTATGCTGCCCCTGCTGGTCCAGGGACCCAGTCTGTGAAGCACTGGTCTTTAATATTCAAACACACCTGTGTGAGTCCATGTCTACCTCTGGGCACCTGCACAGCTGGAACTCCAGGCCTAACACTGACTCTTCCTGACAGTGAGGTGATTCATGATTCCCTTCAGTTTCAATCAAGCAGAAACATTGCCAAGACAGCAAAGAGGCTAATCATGTGGCCTTGACCATCCCCAGGATTTCGAGAGGAGGAGCTGATCCTAGAGATTCTGTTGAAGTACTCGTGTGATCCTAACAGGACCACTGCCCACAAAGCCCAGGCTGAGACTTCTGCTGTCATCATGCTACATCAGGACTGGGAAAAGTGACTAAGTGGATCCTCTCCCATCTCCGACATGTTCCTGATAATACAAATGATGGCGATAGCTGTTAACTTTGATTGACTGCTACATGCTCTAGGAAAGAGCTTTATAACAACATATGAGGTATGTACAATAATTATTCCCATTTTACAGGGGTGAAAATTGAGGTTCAGAGAGGTTAAGCCATTGTTCCAAGGTTAGGCAGCTGGGAAGTGGCTTAGTCCAGCTTAGAAGTCAGTTAGTCCAGCTCCAGAGCCCACACCAACCACAGTGACACTGTTCTGTATAGACACGGCATGCTTGCAGGAAGGGGGAAGATTCCACAGCGGTCTGGTTGGCTGAGGGAGACTGACGTGTGCTTGTTCTCCTCAAATCTCTGGCACAGCAAAGAGTCACTGAATCAATTAGCAATGGATCTTGTTAAGAGAAATCAGATAAACCCCAGTCAAACTTCCACCCAACCATGCACAGACCTGGCACTCCCAGTTCCCTGGCAAGACCACAGGGGACACTGTGATGCACCACAGAAATCACATTTCATTGAAGATTTCACTGTCTTAGCTATTAAACGTGCTGCTGGCCACAGCCTTCTAGCTTTAAAGTTAATCCATCTCACCCAAGCTCATCCTGAAACCAATGACTGATTAAGGCCATCGTGGGAATGGTTCTGAAGGGCCATTCTAGCTCCAGGTTTCCCTACGTGGTCAACCAAGGTTGTCCCTGCCCTGCATGACAGCTGGATTTTTCCCTCTTCCCACCTCTGCTTCCCTCACCTCCTGTCCACAGGTATGGATTCCAGGGGCATTGCTAGTAAACATCCTGCTTGCTGAACTCTGTCTCAGTCTGTATCCCACGGAATCCAAGTGGTAACAGAGACAGCCTCTATCTGAAGCCACTTACAGCACAGCCTTACCTTGTGCCCAGTGACAGAAGCGCCAAGTTCAGTAGCTCCATGAATCCACCAGAACTTTCCAGCTGAAACGGCCTCCTTTTCTCCTTTTCAAAATATTCACCCAATCATCATCCTTTATGGTCTTCTATCGTAGCAGGAAGCCCTGAGGAGGGTTAGTTCAAATGGTGCCCTGCCACAGAATCTCAGTCATAGATCAAGGCAAAAACTGTCTGGAGTTTGCAGCCAAATATAGTAAAAAAATGTTAAATATATCACCTTCCTGCACCAAAATGGTACTGCTTTAGCAAGTCTATTTCTTCCTCTACTCCTTGATTTAGTGGTTTCCTCTGGTTTAAGAAATATTTTTTACCCAGGGCCCACTGAAAACATCTTTATAAAATAGAGTTCATCTTTGAGCAGGTCACTTTCCTATTGAATTTTAACATTTCAAGAAGGAAAAGGGGAATAATTCTGACCCAGATATTCTTTGAACAAGTATTTAAGTGGGTTTCTGGATGCCAGGATTTAAGCTCCGTTGACAGCCAATATAATCATCAGCTTGTAAAACAAAATCTTAAGTTCATGCCTGTAGAGAGCACAGCGAGTGAGTCCTGCTCAAGTCACTCCAGCGAAGTGGCACAATTTCGCTTCTGCCTCTGACCATAGTGCCCGTCTTGACTTCATGTAATTAATAAGTGACAAAGCCAAGACTTAGAACAGACCAGCCTGAATTCCTAGTCCATGATACTTCAACCATACTGTGCAATTCAACACGTACTAATTGGGTATCATTTATGTCTGTGTAAGTACAACACTTCTGAAATACCTGTGTGTGTGCTAGTTTCTCTCTCCCTCCCTCTCTCTCTGTTTTGTCTACCACTATAGCTCCAAAAAAAAAAAGGAGCAGAGGACTCCTTCCAGAATAAAGAGGAAGGGGAAGCCAGCTCATTCCTCCCCTGGACAGTAGAGATAAAGATGGAGGCTAACTTTTCCTTGGACCTTGGAGGATCATGGAAGAAAGAAGGGTGGTGGGCAGCGAGAGGTGGGGTTCTTCCTTTCTTCTCTGCACCAAGTGGGAAGCTGAAAAGAAACTCTGACCTGGCTGCCCATAGGGGACACTTGCAGGAGGGGACCTCACAGGCTGCCCCTACAAGAGCGTGAAGGTGGCTGGTTCAGAATTATGTCGCAGAAAAGGATGAGTGAGCAAAGAGAGAGCGCTGTTGGCACTCCTGGCCACCTCAGGTCTCCTGCTGTGCAGCAGAAACCCAGAAGTTTCTGCATAGTCCAGGAGGTAAAAAGGAGCTTAGAGTCCACCAGGAAGGTCTAGTCAGAGGGGTTAAAGAGCGGTCCTTCTTCCTGGCACAGCCCCTCCTTGCCCCCTGGTGTTGCAAGTAGACTGCGGTTGTCATTCATTTCCGAGCCCCCAGAGCCCACCTGGAGCCCACACGCCACCCCAATAGGGACCCCTCTGTCTGTCAGCCCAGTAAAGCTACCAGCGAAGAATTGCTGTGCCGGATCGGTTCACAGTTTCTCTCAGAAACACTGGTGATGTAGAAACAATTTAATCCTCAACAACCCCTTGACTTAGGCACTGTTATCAACATCCTCACTTCACAGATGGGGAATTAAGGCAGGAGGAGAAGTGACTTGCCCAAGGTCACACATTGGCAAGAGGCAGACCTGGGATTCAAGCACAAGAGTCCCCATGAACTTGGCTATTACGTCACCCCTTCATAGGAGCCGTTCAGGAGCCAAATACCAAAGTCATCCATACCTTTGATTTTATATTTTTACTCTGCATTAAGAATTGCTCAGGCATCTTATTTAAATTCATGTTTCTGGGACCCTCCCAGACAGACTGAATCAGAACTGGGGCCGGTGATTCTGATGCAAAGGATCCGAGTAACACAGTTTGAGTTACTCTCCCTCAAATCTCCCCCCTTCTTTCTCTTGCTCCTCCCTAAACAGTCACTAGATGGTGAAGGCCATGCACCCAGGACATAAGCTCGCCCCCTAAGCAGCTCTATAACCAAGCAGAGCCCTGAAGACGGGGACAAACACTTTCAGCCTAGACAAGAATCTGTCCACAAGGAAGATCCACATGTTCCCGAAAGTGTCCTACAGCTGGCACAGGGGAGGCTCAGATTTGGGGGGCAGGGTCACTGGAGAATTGACTATGTGGGGATGCCCCCCCGCCCTGCCCCGGTGAAGCACATCATCCTTGGGTGTCACATTCACACATCACCGGGCTCCAGGTCTATGTTTCTGCTCGGCCCCCTGGACCCTCGGGCTGTGCAAGCAAAGATCTCTGTCTGTGTTCGCTGTGGGAGCTCCCTGAGTGTCTTCTGGTAATGTTTATGACCAGTCACTGCCTCACTGACAATTTGTTCAGTGAACCTTTCCAGCTCAGCTTAAAAATCTTGGAAAGGCAGCTTCTGAGACCTGGGCAGTTTGGGGAGGAAGGGGAAACTGGGAATGCAGATAGTGGTGTGGGTGCCCTGAGCCGCTCTGCCTCAGCCTTAGCTAAGTGCAGGCGGCCGAGGAAGCAAATTGGGGTGGCCTTGCCAGATGAAGGATGCCCTCACTCACCCCATAACCTCCTGAAGCAGGTGGCCCTTCCCGCGGTTTCCCTCCCAACCTCGCTCACCTTCTAGACGAGACATCCCCAAAGGTAACCCGGAAGATGACAGAGACCCTGGGAAAATGCACATGTACTTTGAGAGCTTCTCACCCTCTTGAATAGAGAAGCAAACCAAGGCCCAGGGGGAGAGAGGACCTTGCTAGAATCTTGCAGCCAAAGCCAGGAAAGATCCCAGAGCTCTTTCCACATGTGCTTCTGTCTGGAGTTTATTTTCAAGGGTCCATATGGTTCCTTGGCTAGAGTGGAGATGTGTGGAGGCAGCAGGGAGGAGAAGGCTATATCCATTTGACAGAATATTTCCACAGGAGTGTCACAGACCTGAGGAGACGTGCCAGGCCGCCCCTAGCACGTAACAGGACCAGACTTCAGTGGTTTTCTACAGCTAGTGGCCAAAGACCAGGGTGGCCAAAGGCCGGTACCTCTGGTGTGTGAGGCTGAGAAAGGCAACCTGAGAGATGCCTCCTTGGAGAGAACTGAAGCAAACACCAGAAGCTGCTGATCCAAAGCTGTAAGGTCAAGAGGAGGAAGCCGGGTACCAGCGAGAGACACATGGAGGTGTCCAGAGGAGGGGGCAGGGTTGGAGTAGATGGTGAACCTGACCAGGCTTGGCTCCCTGAGCCAATGAGGGTAGCAGCAGATTTCCAGCTTTCTAGAGGGTCTGTGGCCTTGGGTTTTGGTCAGCAAGAAGTATCCAAAGTGCCCAGACATTATGGAAAACAGTTTGGAGATTCCTCAAAAAATGAAAAATAGACTTACCATATGATCCAGCAATCCCACTCCTGGGCATATATCCGGAGGAAACACTAATTCAAAAAAATACATGCACCTCAATGTTCAGAGCAGCACTATTTACAATAGCCAAGACATGGAAACAACCTAAATGTCCATCGATAGATGATTGAATAAAGAATTTATGGTGTATTTATACAATGGAATACTACTCCACTATAAAAAAAGAATAAAATAATGCCATTTGCAGCAACATGGATGGACATGCAGATCATCTTTCTAAGTGAAGTAAGCCAGAAAGAGAAAGAAAAATACCGTATGATATCACTCATATGTGGAATCTTTAAAAAAAAAAAAAAAAGTCACAAATGAACTTATTTACAAAACAGAAACAGACTCAGAGACATAGAAAACAAACTTATGGCTACCAGCAGGGAAAGGGGGCGGGAAGGAGTAAGTTAGGAGTTTGAGATTTGCAGGTACTAACTAATATATATATATAAAGTAGATATACAGCAAGTTTCTTCTGTACAGCACAGGGAGCTATATTCAATATCTTGCAGTAACCTATAGTGAAAAAGAATATGGAAAGGAATATATGTATGTGTATGGATGACTGAAGCATTATGCTGTACACTGGAAACGACACAACATCGTAAACTGACTATACTTCAATTAAAACAAACAATGTACTGAATCTGTTCAGTTCCTGTATTTGGACAGCAAGAGTTTGGATAGTGAGAGTTCAAATAGCGAGGCAGACCCATAAGTGCTTATCTCCAGTTTGTAGCTGAAGAATGCAGTGGTCACAGTGCTAATGGAATTTGTCCAAATCAGCCCATTAGGGATAGAATCAGAATTTGCGCCCAGATCTGTCTGACTCCAGAGTCTAGTTTGTTGTGCTTCCTCCTAGCCTAACAGGGATGGGACATTGGGGCTGTTTGGGAGCTCAGCAGGGGACTGGGGTGGCATCTGAACGTGGTCTCACCCAGTGAGTAACTAGGAAAAGTGCATCTGAGAGTGTGGGCTGGGGACCAAGGGCTGAGGTCAGACCATTTTTAGCCTGGTATCTTTTTGGCTTTTCTTTGCAGCACCAAGTGCATATCGAAGCATCTTTGATTCCACACATCCCAGACATGCCATTGTACATTGTCCCAGCTCTTAAAACCATTGTCTGTTTCCAACCAGCGCCAGTGAATGAGAGGGGAAAGTACTTTTCTGACTGGCAGAATTCATCACAATGAATTGGCAACACCTATCAGCCTGAAACAGCAGTTTGCAGCTTGCCCGGCAACAAATCTTTCCAGGGGACATTATCTCACAGGAAACAACACAGGATAAATTCTTAGCTCAATGTGATTCCTCCCGCCCCTCACCTCCTCCCCACTTCAAAAAGATTTAACATCTAATTCGGGTTTTGACGAGCAGCTTCATCTCTATAGAAACACTGTTGATCTCTGTCGGACCCCAACGGCCTTGGGCAGAACAAACTGAAGGGACGTGGGCGCGCGGACGTGATAAATAAGTACATTATGCGCCGCCCCTGACGGAGCTCGGTGACCTCCAACCCAACTGCCGAGCTGCAGCTGTTTAACGAAAGTCACCCTTTTTTCCCGCAACCTCGGGGTCTTCAAGTGCCAAAGCGAGAGAAAGATGCCCAGTGAGGCGGCCCTGTTCTATCAGGATCCAGAAACAGCCGGGCTTGCTGGCTCTTGTCAGAGCCTCTCCTTGGATTTCCGAAACAGGACAAACACCTCCTAGGAGAGAAAGCACAGACTGAAGGATACGCCTGGAAACCCTTTTTCCCAATGAGGATGCTGAGACTCACTGAAGAAGCAGGGAACGTGTACAAGGCCACAGAGCTGCAAAGTGACGAATCAAATATAAATTTTGTCTGAAAATGATTTCATGGGAGGAATGGGTTTCACGGAGTTCAGTACAACTGCGGTTGTGGCTTTAAAGAAGATACCACTTTTTTTTTTTCTAGTGAACCCGATCCAAGATACCGTTTACTGAGTTTAAATCTTTACACACACAAAATCTTATAACACTGACTGTAGGGGGAAAACAATGGCTGAATATTAATTATTTAAATTAGTTAAAGCATAGGACTTTCAGATTAGGACCACATAACAGCCCTAATCTAGGGTAATTGGTAACAAGTTCTTATTGAAAGAAGCTAAAATATCCATCTTTTAGTAAAATATAAATTCATGGGTTGATAAAACAAAAACACTTGTTTGACTTCCTCAGAAAAGCTAACATTTCTATGCAGCTACCTGGGAGCTGAAGGAGGCGCCGGCTGTCATTTCAGCCTCATTTCAGAGGGAGAACAGGGAACCAGGGAGATGGACTGAGTCGCCCAAGGCTGCAGAGCTAGCGGATGGCGGAGCTGAGGGGGTAAAAAAAGGTATGGTGTCTTCACTTTCTGCCGAAAAACTTTCATTTGACCCTTCATGTTACCTTTTTCATAGAAGAAAATAAAATACGATGAACTGAAACCATGGAATGGCTTTTGTTAATGAGAGATGCACCGACCAGTTTGTGATAAGCACTGTTTTAACAAAGAGCCAACAGGTCTCAGAAAATGACCGGGAGGAAGACCTTTGTCTATGCACTTGACAAAGAACTCACTTAACCTAACAGACAGCACCATGCCTGGCACGCAGCAAATGATCCACAGATACGTGTGGGGCAGATAAATGACCCTTCACCTCGGACACAGGAACGGTCTGTGGAATCTCTCAGCAGTGCCCATTCCAGACAGTTCTCCGACACCGAGTCCTGTTCATCCCCTCCAAGTGTCTGCCATCGTTTATTTCACTGCTTCTCTTTCCCTCGGTCTCGTCACTGGAATGTTGCTCTAGAAGGTCAAGAGCCATCTCGTTGGTTCACCAGCCTACCGGAAGCACCAGCGGTCTCTGGATGCTCAGTAACTGTGAGCTGAGTGAGTGTGCCGGCTGCTTCCCTTGGCCTCCTTCAGGCCTTCATAGCCTGAGGCTGAAGGCCAGGGTAAGTCTTCAGGGGAGAACGTGACAACCGAAAGCCTTCCTTGGCCCAACTCAGGGAGGTTAAGTTCGACCCTGCTTGGCTTACCTTTCCTTTGCTTCCTAGGGCTTGTCACAGAAGGACCCTAATGCTTCTCGGCGGCTCCCGGGCCTCCCGGGATCTTCCTGTGCTGCCTCACGGCATGACCCCACCCCGGAGAGGGAGCTCACACCCCACGGTCACCCCTGACTTCAGACAGTTTTCCCAGTTGTCAGTGCACACTCACACATGCACAGATGTGCACACACACACACGCGTACAGACATACACACACACACACGCAGCCACGCACACACACGTGCCCACACACATAAGGGCACACTCCAGGGCCCAGGCCGTCCAGCCTGGCGCAGCTCGGCTCTAACAAAGTAACTTGGGAAGATCCCACATGCAGATCTCCTGGTTCACCGTGCCTCCCAGGGGAATGTGTGTACCCCACCGTCACACCTGGTCTACTGTTCCCTTCAAGGCCAACACGACCAGTGGTTATCCATGAGCACTAACACTAGGTTCAGTGCTGAATTCTCAGCATAAATTGTCTCACTTCATCTGCACAAAGAAACCTAGGGGGCTGAGATCATGATGCCACTTGTACAGATGAGGGTAAGTAACTCGCTGAGGATCACAGAGGCAGAGGGGAACAGAGGCGCATTTGGCTTCTTCACCTCAACACCATGAGGCTGGAGACTCAGGAAGTCCCCGAGCTATGACAGACCCCTGGTCCAGTTAGAAGGATAGAAGAGTCCAGTTTCAATGGTTTCTTTCTAGAAGAATGTCTTTCTCTAAAGATCTGTGGGTGAAATCTATTTTCCCCCAAATCCAGCACTCTAAGAAATTTACTAGACTGGAAGCCTACCCTCTGTGTCGTGGGGATGCAGGTAAAGAAGGCTGAACCACCTTGGGCTCTGGGGATGGATTCCCAGCTGAGTTACCCCTGGCCAGAATCTTGGAAAATAAACATTTGATGGGAAAATTTTAAAAGGAGTGGAATACTCCAGACAGAGGGAATGTCATAAATAAAGGCTTAGCGGGAAGACACAGATCAATGTATTAGGGAACTAGTGTAAGTTGAATATCGCTGAAAGTGAGACAAAGCAAATAGTAAGTGTTTAGGGTGCAGGCCCTCGAGGGCATGATAAGAAATATGAATTTCCTTCTGTAGGCAGCGCTGAGGCCCTGTGGCAAGAGTCCACATGAGAGCAATCTGTTCAGATTGTCACTTCCAATAGCTCAGTCTGGCAGAGATTCTGATTAACACAGGGACGCCGGTGATCCAGTCTATTGCAACGATCGTGATGGAAGGAAATGAAGCCTGAGGACGGGCAGCAGATCAGTAACAGAGACAGGAGCCTGGGGTTTCAAGGTCCAGGACCTGGCAGAAAAGCCTGCATCAATTTGGGAAATAAACGCAGGTTGACTGTATATAGTAAATTCAAACCTTTCTGAAACGAGGATGTTTCAGTCCGGGGGCGGGCATAGCAGTGGACATTTAGTGAGTACTTATTACAAAACCACAGGGATTAAATTCCACACGGTCGCTCAGTGATGACCACTGTTATCACCATGTTACAGATGGGAAAACTGAGGCTTAGAAATGTGCAGCGATATTCCCCAGAGTCCTATAACTCCTGAGGTACACAGCAGAGTTTCAAGCCAAGGAATTCTTTTTAAAAAATTTTTTTTAAGTAAGTATGATCAGTTTACAGTGTTGTGTTAATTTCTGGTGATTCAGATATATATGTATGTATCTGAATATATATATATTCCTTTTCATATTTTTTATTATAGGCTATCACAAGATATTGACTATAGTTCCCTGTGCTGTACAGTAAGGCCTTGTTTATGTACTTTATATATAGTAGTTCTGACTCCAGAACCCACATACCATTTCTCCACATTTTGTCAGGGCCAGAAATTGGACGCAAAGGAAAGTTGGGGACATTCAGAGTCCCTCTGCCTTCAGGAGAGAGGCCTGAGGGGATGTCACCTCCGTAAGTCTAATCCAGGGTTTCTCAGTCTCAGCACTTTTGACACTGGCAGGGATGGAGGGAGGTAATTCTCTGCAAGGAGACTGGCCTGTGCACTCCTGGCCTCCACCCACTAGGTGTCAGTAGCTGAGACAACCAAAACTATCTCCAGACTTCCCGCATGTCCTCTCAGGTGGTAGAGGGGAACAGAATTACCTCATTTGAGAATCACTGATCAAATCTTGGGATGTCCCAGCAAAAGAGAGCTGCATTTGAAAATCCATTAAAATCAGAGGCTGCCGGGGAGTTGCCAGAGGCAAATGATAATTTTGCTCTCTGCTTGGCGTATTATTATTGGAGCCTTCCTGGTGGCAAGAGGCATTCTACTGAGGCTCGGTACCTCTGCCCTGGCCATCAGAGAGGACCAGACTTTGAAGGCGGGGGGTGGGGAGTCATCTCTGGGACCCAGAACATGCTTCTATGAATTAAAGGGTCAGAGTTTAAGTGGGCAATTCTCAGCTAGGCACCTGAGAGTCCAAATTAGCTTTGCTTCTCTGCGTATTAACTCCCTTCTCGTGTCCTGTTTAATGATTTAATGATGTTTAACTCTGAAATTCTTCAAAGCTGAGGAATTTGCACACCCCCTAAGGCAGTTTCTACCTCCCTGGAGCTGAAAGTCCACCGAAGCACCATTCTGAGACCCCCCTTCCTGCAGGCCTTGCCTGTCGGGCGACCACAGGCAGAGTCTGGGCAAGCCCAGGGCTGTGGGCCAAGTCCCAGGGAGTTGGTCTGTAATTTAGAAGGAACGTTCCGCAGAAGAGATGGAGGAGAGAGGGAGAGATACTTAATGAGATTCTACTGTTCCATTTGTCAGTTCTAAGAAGGACTTTCATTTCTTATTTGATAATTTCTGTAATGAGGATTCATTTTATATTTAACATTTACATTTAAAGTGGCAGTATTTCCCAGGCCTCCAAAGACCTGCTGTTTAATTGATGGTGGGGACTACAAACAACAGCACCTTAGAGTTGAAGAAAGATGGCATAAACCAAATAAAGGTAAACATGTAAAAAGAAATACATGTAAACATGCCTTTTATATTTATAAAGATAAATGATTTTTACATGTAAATGCATTTAAACATATAATATACCTGGGAGGAAGGTCAGTTTATCTCCATTTACAGAAGAGGAAATTGAAGCTCAAGGTACTTAAGTTATCCTCCCAAGGTCACACAGTAGGTGGTGAGAAAGGGGGATTATAGTCCCAGACGGTCTCTGGTCACTACATCCCATTATTTGGGATCCATCTTTACTCACCAACCCTCCAAACCTCAGCAGTTTCCAGTCCCTCGGAACCTAATATCCCTCTGCCTGCCCAAAGTGGACTGTGTTCATACATGCCAAGTTCATTCCTACCAGTACACAAGCATCCTTCATTTTCAGCATCTCCTTGTCTGCTTTTGTCTTGAAAATGTAAGTTAAGTAGCCCTGACTGGGTTGCATACAAGGCAAAAAGATATCCCATGAAAGTCCCTGGCATGGTACATGGCATCTAGTAAAAATAGCAACGAATTTATATAGCCCTTAATGTGGGCCAGCGCCTGTTTTAAATGCCTTGCGCATACTGATTTTATCCTCAAAACAAACTTGTGGTGTAGGTCGGTATGTAATATGTCCATTTGACGGGTGAAGAAACTGAAGCGCAGAGAGGTGAAATGACTTGCCCGGGGTCACATGACCTACAGGTGGCAGAGCTGGGATTTGAGCCCAGACCTTCTGGTCCTAGCATCCACACCCTTACAGGTCTGCAGCTCTACTCAGTCAGTCCCCCTCCTTTCAACATCAACAGGAATCAGGCCTGTTGATAGTATGAACCCTTGGTATCGTGTGATGAGAATGGTACACCATCTCTGAGGTCTTCTTCCCAAAATCCATAAGCCCAGGAGAATCATAAGAAACACGTCAGGGAGGAGGGTAGAGCTCAGTGGTAGAGCACATGCCCTGCATGCACGAGGTCCTGGGTTCAATCCCCAGTACCTCCATTAAAAATTAGTTAATTAATTAAACCTAACTAACTCTGCCCCCCAAAATTAAAAAAAATTTTAAAAGTATTTGCTATTTATCCAGAATGCTAATTTAACTATGTTTCATACTGAAAATATACTTACAAAAAATCAGACAAATCCCAATTCAGTCTCAAAATTCAAATCTCAAATTTCTCTAGGCCGTCAAACCCAAGGAAAATCTGAGAAACTCTCATGCAGGAGGGCCCTCAGGAGATGTGACTCCTAAGTATAATGTGATATTTTGGGATGGGGTCCTGGACTGGAAATAGGATATTAGGGGAAAATTGAGGACATCTGAACAAAGTATTTCAGTTGATAATAATGCACTACTTACTGGTCTATGAATTGTACCAAAGATGCCGTATTAATAACGTAAGATGCTAAAAAACAGAGCAGACTAGATATCTATGAACTTTCTGTAACATCATCACAGTTTTTCTGTGAATATAAAACTATTTTAAAATAAAAAGTTTATTTAAATAAAGATTGTAAGTAACTCACAGTGCTCCTGTCATGCAACACCCAGTGCCCTAACCCAGCCACTCTCATGGTTAATGTTATTAAGATCCCCAGGGAAATGCTTGTCACTACTCTTGCCCAGTGGATGACCTTGAAATCAAAGGAGGCTGTGTTTGAATGTCATGAGGTCTGCGGGTTGCACTGCTGCCATCTTCAGAGATGGACGCTGCTCTGAATTTGGAAAGGATATGAGAGGGGAGAAAAGATAAATTAACTGGCTTGTCAAATCTCTCCTATCCACATGAACGCTATAGATTCTTCTGCATCCAAGGATCATTTCCTGGTGGTGACAAGCATCCATGTTCTTGCTTCTTTTTGTATTCCAATTTAGCGTTCTCAAGTTATTCTCAAATCAGCACAGTATTCACAACAGTCGCACATAGCAGCTATGGAATATTTTGCAATGTTAAGCAATTCGTGTTTCTCTGAAATTTGAATACACGAAAGTCTAGACATAACATACAGAAAGCGTGATACCGCTGTGGCACGGCACACAAACAACTGGAGGAATACTGAATCCCAGCCTGGTCGGGTTTTTTTTCCAAAATTTCCACAAAATTTTAATTTTTTCATAAATAAAAATGCAACTTTAACTGCTATTGGATAATCGATACTTACTCATTTTAAGGTGTTTGCCTTTTGCTTTTTAAAATAACCTTTCTCTGTTTCCTTTTGCTTTTAATAAGTACTTTTCAATATTTTAGAATACTGTTTTCAAAACATTTAATTTTTTTTACATTTTACTTTTTAAAATTTTTCTACGTTTGTATGTACATTTCCAACATTGACTTTAGTTTGCATTTTTGATGAATATAAAATATGAATATGTGAAAATATATACACTCTGAATAAATTACATTTATGTTATAATCGTTTAGGTCATTCTTGCCAATAGAACAAGAAATTATGTGAAAATCTGATTATAATAACATCATCAGCAATTTTGCCAAGCAATCGAAAGATTAAATAAATTTTACAGAATGAGTGTAAAATAATGTATGAATTACATATGCCTCTAGTTTGTTACTCACCTGATACCCCTGTTCCACTAACAGCACACTCAGACCAATGCAGCAATAATTAAACTCAGCCATCTTTTCTATTTTGATGTCTTTTAATCATATAAATATGATATAGCTTTACACATTTTCATTTTGAAGGTGTATGTGTCAAAGTTGAAGGATAGAAAATATTTGCTTTAAGAGTTTCTTAAAATATTTAGTCATTGGTTAGGAGTGTCTCTATTTGTATGCATGCCCTGGTCCTGCAGATACCAGATTGTAAGGCCATTTTGTAGACCAGAACACTGAGACACAGAGCAGTTACAATTCTTGTCTGATCCCCACCTCCCGCTGCCCGTTTCCCTTCCACCTAGCTGGGAACCTCGGCAGAGCTGAATCCAAACAAGGCTCTTAACCACCAAGACAGATCGCCTCTCGTGGGCTGTTGGAAGTACTTGGTATGTGCCCTCTGATTCCAGTTAAAATATTTGCCTCCTTGAGAGGATTCTCAAGGCTTCCTGTATAGTAGGAGTTTGGGGTCTAGGGAAAAACACACGGAGACGATATCCGAGGGCTGGAGCCGAGGATGGGGAACCTTCCCAGCACCCCTAAATCATAGCCTCTCTCTCTTATCTTTACAAAGGTTAGAGTCATCTCTCAAATAACTCTAGAGAAAATATAAAACAGCAAATAAAAGCCCTGAAGATCAACCTTGAAGTGAGAAAAAAAAAATCTATCATCCAAAGGTAAAAACATATATATTGTCTCCTTTCACTCCTCGCATGAAGACCTTTTGCCGCCTCCGTTCTCCTAGACCCGTCTCTCCTGGCCATCTTTGTGAGAGGGGAAGCAGGGAGGGACCCTTTCTCCATCCCCACCCTCTTCTGCTTCCAGTTTCTTTACCCTGCAGCACCCGCAGTTCCAGCTGCCGTCAGGCTGTAATTTAGAGCAAACCAGTGCAACCTTGAACCAACTTAATGTGGGTGATTGATGGGTTGAACTGGATTTTTTTTTTTCCCACTTGCATGAGATTCTTGCAAGTAGGTATTATGATCCTAACACAGCTAATCTTATTCCTCAGTCTAGTCAACAGCAATGTTTGGCATCTAACTTTGTAATAAAAGGTATCAATTAGGACCTGTCGATGTTTTCAGAGGCAGTATCTAATTACAGTCACTTGCTATAGGCTATCTTGTTAAAAAATTTGAGCAGAATGAGTACTCCTGACAAGTTCAATGCATTATTAAAGGTGTAATTACTCAGTTATTGCTCATGTAATCCTGAGTTAATTATGTGACTTCAAAATTCATCACTTTTATGTTTATTGAACTTTGATAAGTTCACCCATATCAGATTTATCCCAGTGATCCATTCCCTTTCTTATTGCAAACTGAATCTTTTAGACCAATTGGTTGGGAAGTGAACAGACCCTGGAACACTCTAGACCCAGAACTGGCAGCAGGGGTTGTCTTGGGGGAAGAGTTGGTCTCCAAAGTGGCCATTTGTAGGGGAGCCTGGTATGGAAGAAGGGAAGAGCAGCTCCTGGGGTGTCAGGGCCCCAGAATGATCCCCATCAGTGCTGATGGCACTCCTGATGCTGGGGTCCCAGCAAATGCTGGGGTCCTTGGCTCAGCACTTCCTGGGAGTCTCAATGCCGTAAGCAGTAGCAAATGCTAAGGATAAAAAGCAGCCCTAGGAAGAAGTTTACTTTAAATTCTCTGCAGAAAGAGGGATATTAGTAGGTCATTCTCACTTTTATTAATTCTACTCCTGAGCAGAATTTCTCAACATCCTTTGGTGGAGCAACTTTTGCCCACATCCTGAGTGGATTCATCACCCAGGTTATTGCCTTCCTGGATACCCTCAGACCCCCAGAAGTCAGTGTGAGTGATACTGCTGTTCCTGGATGCTGGAGACATCTTATCTACCCAGGAAACCCCAGGCAGGCAAAAATGTGGTTATTACCCAGGCTGGGAGACAACTGAGGTGATAAATCCCACTTTGTTCCTGTGTGGAGGAAGAATCTTCAATTAAGTGAAAATTGATTTTCTAATGATTTTTTTTTTCTCCTGCTGACCATTGGTGGAGTGCTTGAACCAGCTCCAGCCCTGCCTTGTAGGAGAATAATGAAGTTGCTGCCACACCGTTGACAAAAGAACTGGCCTCAGGTATGGGATTACAACTTAATCCTTTCATTTTGGGCGAAACAGAGGACAGCGCCCATCATGGAAGGAGAAATGGCTCCACCGACAAAAACCAAAAGCGTCGGGCCCTGGATTGGAAACGTGGAGCTCTGTGAGTGCTAAGGGTCCTCTTGTGACCTGGTGGTGGCCGTCTGAGCCACCCAAATGCTGCTGGGCATAACTAAGAGAATCTTGATGGGGAGCCAGGGGGCATGGCAAAGCTAGAGAACTGGATGAAAAATATTTTTTAATCTGTAAAAGGCTTTGATTCTGAGAATCTAAAATTTGGACAAAGAATCTTGAAATTTTTAGAAAAAGCCCGTACAGGATTTTGTTGTTTCTTCCTAATACGTTAACCACCTAATAATAAAGAAAAAGAGGAACTTTTAGAAGAATATTGCTCCAATTTGTCTGCAGTTATGTGATTTAAAATACCCCTGTTCTGTAAGCTGCAAACTTTGGTAAAACTTAGAAAAATTAATGAATCATCCCCCAAAAATACAAAACCTCAAAGAACACAACCAAATTCTAAGTTATAGCTTTCTTTGTACATCTACAGTTAACTACAAAGAAATTTTCTTGAGAAAAAACGTTTATAAAAATATCAAAGTATAAGCTGTTATAACCATTTGTTGCCCCCGCTTGCTAAAGGAAAATGCCTCCGTGTCAAAGGCAACCACCAGACCTGGAGTCTGACGCGTGTGCTCACTCATGGGCCCAGAGGAGACGTGAGAGAAGACGAGAGATGCCAGCTGGGCCTCCACCCGGAGGGCCAGACCCAGTCACCGATCGCAAGACCAGTGCTAGGTGTAGGGAGCTCTTGCAGCCTGCAGTGCGCGCGGGCAGAGTGGGGCCTGTCCGAGCAGCTCTCGGGCAAAGGGGTGCAGCTGCCGACAGGTGGAAGCCTTGGGACTGAGGACACCAAACAGGGAAGGCCCAGGGAGTGTGGGCGCGGTACTGATGGCATCTGCTGCTGCGGGCTGAGCTGAAAATAGGAGATCAGGCAAGGAAATCAGGAGCATTCCGGCACAAGATAAGACTCGAGAGAAGTGACTTGTCAACCAAACAAATGTGGTGAGAATTCAGTCTTAATGAGTATTAGGTATACACTCTAATGGTATGGATGTGTGTATAAATACATATATAATATGCACATATACACAAAAATATACATAGTTAAGCCATGTAACAGACAATGCTAATATATAATTTAAATATATTATATATAAATGAATACTATAATTTTACAAATTATATTTATATTTATAAATTAAATTTATAGTTACAATATTTATATTTATAATCTTATATAATTGTATATTATAATCAATATATACTTATGTTATCTATTAATATGTTATAAATATAATTATATAATTATAAATGATTATATATTAAATATAAAATATATTTAATATATAATATATACTATTATAAATATAAAAGGTATTTTAATATAAAGATATATGTGTGTATATATGCATATATATGTATACACACACACACACACAAAGTTAATATACAGCCAGACCAAACACGTGAGGAAACTTCTTTCAGGCTCTTGTGCAGATGGAACCTGCAGCAGCAGATAGAAAGTCCCTGCTTCCAGCAGGTTACACCCCTGAGGTCACACACCCACCACTGCCACTTGCTGGGATCTGGGCTTTATCCTCCTTCCGTTAAATCCAGAGCCTCTGAGTTTCACTTCAGTAGGAGCTACTTCCTTTTGCCTCCATTGCTCCCCTTTGAGACGCACTGCATCTCCTGGATGTTTTTACCTTGGTTGTCAATTGAGTTAATGTCCCAGACTTGCAGTTGAGGGACCTTATTAGCACTCAGTAGCCCAGATGAGTGTATCCTCCTGAGAAACAAACTCCATCTTATTGCCAAGGTCAAAATGTTCAGCCACAAGCCCTGACAGCCCCGACATTCCACAATGGGCACACCCAGTGTGGGAAAGGCTGCCTGTGTGTGGATTCAGGTGAGCAAACAGCCTTCAGGGAAGAGAGACTCTCAGGCTCACTGCCTTTCCCACGGGATCTTGAAAATGTCTGCCTAGGTAGCACCTGGGGGTTAAAAGACACAGGCAGGAAATGGAATGTGGGGTCCAGTGGTCAGCACCTCCTCTACCATGTGCAGCTCCTGTCTAGGTCATGGTTGTTGTCTTCTCACAGCCCACAGTCTCATTCAGGAGTCCAGACTTGAGCCTGGAAGGTGGGATGACTCTCCAAATGAATGCAAAATGCCTCTAAGATGTTTAACACAATAAACACGTCCTTGCTTGATCTTCCCATGGAATTCTCTTAGAATCCACTTCTAACACTTTCTAGTTCACCTGCTCTAACCACAACGTTCAACCACATCCATTCCTCTTACCCTCCTTTTTGTGATAGGTGGCTGATTGTAAGTGGCCCCAACAAATCACAGTTTTCTGTACCTGGGATATATAGCTCCTCCCATTGAGAGGTGGAGCCTATTCCTCTGCCTCGTTGAATCTAGGCCGGCCTCATGATTTGATTTGACCAATAGCAGTTGGCAGAAGTGACAGTGTGTGCCTTCCAGGGCTTAAGAGGTCTTGAAGCTTCTACCCTTACCCCCTTGAAACTCTCAGGCCGCCATGTTTGAAGAAGCCTCAGATGAAAGTCCACACCAAGAGACAGAGATCAGCCTTCATCGCTGTCCCAGCTGCCCCCTCAGCTGGTTGCAGCCGGAGAAGAGGTAAATTGCTGTAAACCACTATTTGGTTGAGCAGCTTGATATCCAGCAATAGATAAGTGATATTTTCCCAACTGGAGAACTCAAGGTGACCTTGGCAAAAGTCCTCCATCTTATCTTTCCTCTATCCCACACGTGACTCCTGTCGACTGGGGAAAAAATACCGCACAACCTAAAGTGGAGAATTACATTTAATTCAGCAGATTTTCGGAGGACTTCAAGCCCAGGAGACAGCCTCTCGGATCACTCTGAGGGACTGCTCCAAAGAGGTAAGGGAGGAGCCAGGATAGATAGGAGTTTTTGCAAAAAGACCAGGTAGCCAGAACATGAAAAGATGACTATTAAATAAAGAAAACCAGGTATCTCAAGTGAAGGAATTTAGTGCTTTTCTGTGTCTGAGAACATGCAAGAGTCTGGCTCATTGAAATCACTTCTGGGATGTGCACCTCAGCTCTCTAGGGCCAGGATTCTGTTCTTTCCCATCCTGAGTCCTCTCAGAGCACTGTTGGGGGTGACAATAGTGACTTCATGGCTGCAGCATCCTTTTGTTTACTGACAGGGCAGGCAACATTTTTTCATTCACACTCCCTTCATTAGTAAGTATTCCAAGCCTTTGTCCATTCTCCTCCCCCTCCCGAGGAAGAGATGTCTTTGCCAAAGGTAACTGGTGCTCATGATTTTATCATCTGCTCCTTCCTCTGGGATCTGTACCCTCAATCATCTTCTCCTTTTCTAAACCCAGTTTGCTGGCACATTAAATGGAGATCACCATAGCACCAAGGTCATAGTTTTCTGTTTGTTTTCTTCTCCATGGGGATATTCATTGAAGGGAAAGAGCCGATGTACCTGACGTCTGCGGGCACACCTGTTCCCAGGTACCATCACAGTCCTCCTCTTGCCACCTGACGGCAGCAGTGAGCCTGCTTCTCTGAGGAGCTCAGATTGAAAACAAAGTAGGGCTGGACCGCAGTGTGACTTGCGTACCTGTGAAGGCCTTTGCCCTTGATGCCATAGGTGACACATGGCCTCAGAGAGATTCCCTATTGGCCCCACTGCCCTGAACCTTTCCCGGTGTGAGACCTGCCTCTAGTCAGTGTTTCACCAGCTTGGCCTCGGAATAGAAGCCTCACCCCTCTCTCTCTTCCATCTTCACTCTAGAGCTCAGCATAAGCCCTCATCTCTGTGAGGAAGAGAAAAGAATAGTTTGTAGATGTCAATAAACCCTTGTTGATGGAGTGAGTAACGGGACTGGCATCTGCTGGGTCCCCTGTGACCCATGTAAGTGTTTACAACATATAAATAAGTCAGGTGGATAGCTCTGCTTCCCAGATGTGCTTTTTTTTTTTTACCTGAATTATTCAGTCTTTTAGGGACATGGTTCCTAATCTTGACCATCTGTTGTCTGGGGGCTTTGGGACACAGGATTCCCCTTAGAAGGAGAGTAGGAACGAGGAAAGGTAGGGAAATCCCACTGCCTGTCCCTGTTTTCTCCACATTTTGTTGGAGGATGGGGCTCAAGAAGGTCGGACTACCCAGGGAAGGTGGGGCGACTGGAACGTTCTCTGCACAGCTGAGAAGCGTGTGTAATTCAGGCGGGTGAACCAGCTCAGGCCTCCCACAGTCCAGAGCAGAACAAGATGAGGAACCTCCAGCACCTGGGCTGGTTGAGGAACAGCCAGTCCCCGGGGCTTGGTCCTCAGCCCCATTAAGCCAACGTGGGGCCCCAGCCCCTTTAATTAGGTGATGGGAAGAGGGAAAATGGAAGCGTAATAGAAAAGTAACTCTGCACCGATTTGATTTCAGCTACAAAAATGCTATTCCACTCCACCCTTCTTACTCTGAACCCTGGTATGTGGAAGAACTCAAGCAATGATGACGACCTTAGGTATTGCTTTTAATTATTCCAGTGCTACCTGGCCGCCCAGCCCTACTGCCAGCACTCAGCTACTCTAAGCAAAGCCATTCTAACGATTTCGATTAAATCCTGGCCTCTTCCCAACTGCACACAAATTAAAAGCATTACTGGATGATTCTAGCTCCAGCTTTTGGAAGTGTTGTTATATAAAGAAGGAGGAAGGTTGCCAAAGGCTTGTTGGCATTTCCTTAGCCACAGGAGAGGATTAACCCCTTGGGTTTCTCAGGATGGGGAGATTTTCTTTTCCTCCCAATTTCAACAGCCTATTTTGTTTTGTTTTGTTTTGAACTGTTCTTTCAAGCACAGTTTAAATACATTTGTGATGTGGGAGGCACCAAAGAGTTTTTAAATAGCACACATTCTCCCCAGAGCGTTGGGGGATGGCCCCCAAGACTTCACGTTTCTAAGAAGATGTCTCTGCTAGTCACAAGTTGACCAGTTTCACTTTGGAAGGGGAAGTCTGGCTTGGAAGACCCCCCCAGGTAACTGTCTCATCAGTCTAGGGACTTGAACAAGGGTCTTTGGGTCTGCTTGCCTTTATGGTCAGTCTCCCTGAAAGATGAGAGGAATCTAGAACTATTGAGGCTCTGCTCTCCACCGCTGCCTGATGCCACAAGCTCACAGCACCCACCTCTCTGCCCTTTTGTGCAACAAGACTAATGTGAGGGAAGAGGTGAGAGGGAGGGTACCGAGCACCCCTACAGGAAGGAGGGACCAAGTCCCACTCATCAGACCCTGAAAGGAAACTGAAGCTCACAGATGTACGAAGCCTGCTCAAGAACACGCAGCCCACATGTGGCAAAGCTGAAATCAGGTCCAGGGTTTTGACTCCTCCCTCAGTTTTTTTCCCTCTTTGCTATGCTACCTCAGTGGAGAAGTGCCCCCTTGCAGGTCGCCGGGAGATGTGACAAGCCAAGAAGGTGAGGAGGCAAGCCAAGGTGAGCGGAGGCAAGGATCCAGGATGCTGGGAATTCTTACCGGCAGATTTGCCTCTCCGGATCCTAAGACTTTTTAAACCTTCTATTGATGTGCTCTTATCACAAGTATAGAGCTGGAGAAAATTTCCCCAAACTAGAACCAATCAAAAACCAAAACATGACCCCTCCCGGAAGCCATCCTCACATCCTCTCCCCAGTCACCACCTTGCCCAGGAGGACAGCATCCTAATGTTTAACACCATGGAGCAGCCTGCTGTTGTGCCTTAAATCAATGGAACCGTACTACACGGCCTCTTTTGTGTCTGTCTTCTTTCATTTAACATCGTCTCCATTGTCTGATTTATCCTCACTTGTGCGTGTGGTTGTGGATTATTCAGTCTTGTTGCATATCGTGTTCCATTGTTTAAATAGAACACAATTGTATAAACAGTAGGATGTTTCTGCTTACTGTGGATGGCCGCTTGCCATCCCAAATATTTTTGATTGGCTTGATGCTTACCTTGTGCCTTCAAAGTTTTGTCCTGTGCCACCACTGGGCGTTTCTTAAAACTTACACCCCCTCTGCATATTGTCAAGTGAATGTCGTTCTGGCAAAGACTTTCCCTTCAAATTCTAGGCTGTGGTGGCTGTTTTCGTTTCTCACTAACTCTCTTATCTCCAAGGGAGAGATTTCACTGAGATGTGTTTTTTTCTTCTTTCGTTTTTTCTTTTTCCCCCAGCCATCATCAGAGAAAAGCTTAAGGCTAAAAAGGATCATTAATTCCAGGGATGGAGAATAGGTTTCAACTCTCTTGCACCAACCCTCATCTCCTGACAGTGGCATCCTGGGCACTGTGAGGGGAGGGCGCCCTCTTAGGTCAGCAGCTGTGAGTGATTAGTAATGCCTGCCCGGGAAGAGTATAGGGACCACCGACCCCTCGGATGTCTGGTCCAACCTTCCTTATGCAGACCAGTAGGTGAGATCTGGTCAAGTCAAGGACTGAACTGGGTGTGGACCCCATTCTCTCTGTACATCACTGTAAAATCATGGAAGTTGTTGGTTAAGTCTGTGACAGTAAGATCTGTTAGAACCTGTTAGGAAAAGACTTGCGGAGGCATAAATTATCCTTCTTTCTCCTAAGTGAAGTACAGTCAGGAAATAGGGAAAAAAAAAAAAAAGGAAAAAGAGGACGTGCCTGCAGGCTGGTCCCTCAGCGGCCCCATGGCCACCCTCCCTCCCCATACATCAGGGCCCAGGTCCAGAGCCGAAATCACTGCCTGCCTCACTTAAGAAAACACTCTCCTGTCCGTATCAATCAGTGGACTCCCACTCAGAGCCCCTTGGCCGCCCCCTCCCCGCCCAGCCCAGATGTTTTATTTATGGGCTGGTCTCTAGGAGGGGCCAAGTCAGACGGTATCTCGCTTCCTACTATTCAGGAGCCTTAGGTAGAGGGAGGCCATGGAGGCAGCTGACAAAAGCCTTCAATCAAATCTTGATGAAATAAACTAATTAAGGAGATTACACCTCCATAGTGATGTTAATTGTGCAGACAGGAAATCGCAGCCTTCCCGGCTGACTGGCTCTGCCCCCACAGGGCATCCTTCAGTGTCTTGGAAATCGGTGGCAGCCTGTGCCTGCGCGCACAGGGGCTTCCTCCCCGAAGACCAGAAGCCTTGGCTCTGAGATTCTCTTGCTGGTCTGGTCACAGGGAGCACGACTTTGCCAGGGCCCCTAGGAAAGACTGATTTATTACTGTTGTTGTTAATCAGTTAGAAACAGAGTGTCAGATGACTTAGTGAGAATCAGGCTCACAGGAAGCACCCAAAAGTGGACAGGCGGTTTCAACCCTCCCTCCCCTGCTCCTTGCCTATCAGCTTCCCACCCCAGGCCCACTGCAGCCAGAAAGGGTCTTACAAATTCCCTAAGCGGGAATCAGAATAAAACCCATCCGTTCATTGAAGCATTCATTCATCCATTCATCCATCCATTTGCTGTTTTATTCAACAAATATTTATTAAGAGGCTGCTCCGTGCTAGGCACCACTCATGAGAGTGAACAAAACAGACAGACGTCTTGCCTTTGCTGATCTCACATGTCCTCAAGGGGAGAGACCATAAGCTCACAGGCATACGCGTCTGTGATGGAGAGCGGTAAGCTCTACAGAGGAAAACAAAGCCGGGAGGGGCAGCTCGTGAGCACTGGTGTGAAGGGGTACCTGGTGATACTTTATTAGAGGTTCTCAGAGGTTTTCTTGAAAAGTTGACATCTGAGCCAGCCATGGGGTGAGGGGCTCGGGGCAGCAAGGAGAGCAGGCATGGGTACCCCGACACAGAAGAGGTGTCCTGACCCACCAGGGGTTAGGACAGAGAGTGACACATGGTTGTGTGTGATAACTTAGTAAACATCTTCCCTTCCTGCTGGGCTGTCAGGTCTGTGCAGGCAAGGTCTGCTTTGTCTTTTCATTTTTTTCCCCTCACTCCTATAGGCCCTGCCCCAGCATATCGCCTGGCATATGGTAGGTGTCCGATAAGTACTTAATGTTTTTTGTTTTTCTTTTCAGTTGTCATGATTTTTATTTTTTTGATGTCTAGTCAATTTACAGTGTTGTGTTAATTTCTGGTGTACAGCAGAGTGACTCAGTTATACATATATGTGTATATATTCTTTTCCATATTCTTTTTTATTATAAGTTATTAGAAGATATTGAATATAGTTCCCTGTGCTATACAGTAGGTCCTTGTTGTTTATCTAGATAGTAGTTAGTATCTGCAGATCCCAAACTTCCAATTTATCCCTCCCTAAAAAAAATACTCAATGATTGAATGAATTATTAATTAACTAATGAAGGAAATGAGCAATGTATTGGGCTGTTTGGACCAATGTGAGGGTCAACGCAGATGCTGAAAGGCAGAGAGGCTAAGACACGGGGCTGCGTGGAGAGAGTTAGGAGGTAAATGTCCCACTGTTTAACCCAGGCCCTGGACCAGGGAGCAGAGAAGCCCCTTTGTCCAGCTCCTTTGGTTTCATGAGCATCTGATCAACCTGAGTCCTCAGGATGGCAACCTTGAACACAAAACAGCTGGCTAAGGAGAGGACACTGGTGGTATTGTCCTTACCTGGGACAATTACCTGACATCTACCCTACAAAGGACAGAATTCTACAGGGATGTGTATGGAGCACCTGAGGAGTAGGTATGTCTCAAGTTCACTTTAAAATGCAAATAAAGCAACTATGAAGTGCCACAGTTAACTATTAACTTAGTAAGAATACAAAGTAAAATGTTTATACCCAATGCTGGCAAGGAGGCTAGGAAACTGTCACTAATCACTGGTAGGCAGAGTATATTTTGGCAACACTTTTTCAGGAAAAAAAGAAAAAAACCTGGCAAGGCATCTCCAGAAGAAGGACAAGAGTTTGTGCATTTAACTTGGTGATAATTCTGAGAATGTACTCAAAGTAAAATTCCTAAATATAGAAAAGCCATATGTTTGGAGAGATACATTCCAGCATTATTTGTAACCGTGAAAAACATTTGTAAGCTACCTAAACATCCAAAAATTAGGAATGTGGTTCATTTAATTTAAGTTTACATCTCGAGTCACTGGAATTGTATGCAGTGACCACGAGTATCTTCTGGCTGAAATGGAAGCACAAACACAAGCTTATAAAACAAGAAACTAAGTTAATGGATATGCCTTGTATTTCAAGTATAGACTTACAAATGGTCCAAGGCACAATGGGAATAAGCAGAGATGAGATCTCTGTTATTTGGCTAATGGAAATACCTTTATTAAGAAATGCAAATGAACTCTAAGCTAGGCATTGGAGTTACCAAAAGTTTCTACCTTGACCTGCTATAAAATCGATTGCCAGAGCCAGGTGTGGCATCAGGGAAAGGGAAGGAGCCAAGACAAAGAGGGCAAGATGCTTGCCCAGAGCTCACTGAGAGATTTAGAAACAGGCTCGAGCATGCAAATGGATCAAAATCAACAGAAGATTTCTTTTTAACACAGATGTCCAGACCATGACCCGCTGGATAGTTTTGATTCAGTGAGGCCAGGAAGTATATACTTTTAAACAGCTCCCCAGGCGATTCTGATACCAGCCAGGGCTGCTAACCAGGAAGAGGAGCAGCAGAACCCCCCCGTGGGCGTTCAGGTGCCCCTGCGGGCCTTGTACCACGGAGACTGTTTATCAGCGGTGACCACGCACCCGGCACTGTGCCAGCTGCCCTGTGTGCACTGTTCTTGTTTATTCTTCCGATTGCCTGCTGGAGCAGGAACCACTAGGACCTCATGTTACAGATGAGGAGACTGAGGTATAAGAAGCACAGAGACATGCCGACTGCAGATGCCTATGGCCACTTTACCTGGTATAACTGGACCTTCCTTCAGTGAGGACTTGGCCGCACTAGGACTGTGCTGGGACACCCCCCGCCCCCGCCCCAGCAAACCCAGCCGTGATGGCGGAAGTGCAGTCAGCCATTTCCACACGTCAGGGACCCTCACCCCTGTCCGCATCATTCTTCTCAGCCTGGCCCTCCCCTGCTCTGTCTCACATCCTTCCTTACCTAGTCCTCACATAGGTCCGTTGGATTTTGAGCCATCAGAGGGAGAATAACTCACACAATGGACCCTTTGGGGAAGGGCGTGCGGGGACCGTGGACTCTGGGATGTGGAGGAGTCCCCAGCTGCATGCAGCGTCTCTAACAGCCAGGGTGACAGGCCTTCCTGGACTAGACAGCTCTCTGCAGCTGAAGATTGATTACATGCAAATGGTTTTCATAGCAATCGGCACATGTTTTAACAAAATCCAAGGCAGCCCAAGTCAGGCTAATTGTTTCGGAGCACAAGCCACACTCTCCTGGTGACCTCATGGCCCCACGAAGCCCCCAAGGTGGCTTTGAGCTGTGCGTGGCTTTCTGTCACTCACATCCTGGGAGTTGCTGAGCAAGAGCGGGAGAGAGGAATTCGACGTTCCCAGCCCCGGCCACAGAGTCCTTTCAGACCAGGAGCGACCCTTTCATTCAGTCATTCATTCACCAGGGGCATTCAGGAGAAACAGAAAGATCACTCTCTCTGGGCCTGGCAAAGTGACGCACATCAGGGCCAAAAGGACACAACGAGGCAGGGTCCCTGCCATCCTGCGCCTCACAATGAGTTAGAGGAGAGGCAGGAGGGCCCGAGTGGGGCTTCCTGCCTGGGGTCCTCAGAGCCGCTTAACAGCCCTGAGCTCCCTGCACCAAAGCCGACCCCAAGGGCCCTGAGGGCTTGTAAAGCATAAGCAAACACACAAACTCCAACATTAACAAGGCTGCAGAAAGCCCGGGAAAGGGCAACTTGTGTTCCTTCTGCCCCCAAACGGAGGAAACAGCAACCCTGACCTCAAAGGCCTCGGGTCTGCCTTGCAAACAGAACCCCTGCGGCTGCTCAGAATGAAAGCTGGTCCTGGTATTTGAAACGAGCTTCAGAGTTCACATGTCCCCACCCGGCAGCTGTCACAGTCATTGAGAACGATGGCAACTGGGCTGGCTCCCTGGACAGAGTAAAGCCCAAGGGAAAAGGCTAGGTGAGTGAGAAATCTATCGTGTTCACACCTGCAGGAGAGCAGCCACCTGGGTCCTCCCCGCCAGCTCCTCCCGGCTCCACTCCAAACCCAGATCCCAGCAAGATCACAGCAAGATGTCAGTCCAGGACTTCAAAGGTCACCACAGCTTGGAGCTGGCACCTTGACCATCCGGGATTTCTAGATAAGTGTATGTGTTTAAAAATGCAGATTCCTGGGTGGGACCTGCCAGAGAGCCAACTCTAAATGGCGCCCAGGAATTTTCAATTTTAACCAGTTTGTGGGTCACTGCTCTGAGAAATACTCTTAAAGATTCTGGAAACCTCTGTATTAACCTTATACAGACTTCTCTGAGAACCTGCTGAAAGCTACGGAAGTCTTCTGGGAAAATATACGTATGTATTTTTTACCAAATTTTTGACCATTTCAGGGGTGGAAGCCCAAACCTTGTGTCTCCATGAAAAAGTGATTGAAGGTGGAAGGTACAAGGAATGGGGAGAGAGATCCTGATGCCAAAGTCTTGGTACCTACAAAGGACCTGTTACTTAATAGAACAGGAATAAGGACTTAATAGAGGTTAGAAGGGAGGAAGGGAGGGAATAAGACAGAGAGAAAGTGAATGAATGAAGGAATGAATGAATGACAAGCATTAAGGAAACTGGTCTAGGATCTTCATTTGCGGCATCCTGGTGTAAATCCTCTGGCCTCACCATTCCAGATCAGAATTAGATTCTCCAAGCAGAGCCAAGCTTACTTTTTTCAGGTCTTTCATTTGCCAAAGAAATGTCCCTGGGCTGGCGGGTTCAGAAAGCCTCCTTTGACTATATTTCAGGGTAAGTCACCTTAGCCACCGTGGAGCCTGCTTGTCTCCTTTCCTGCCATCGACAATTAAGGGAGCATTGTTAATTAAATTATCATCACACTTAATTGAGAGCCAGATAACAGTGATTTTAATGAACTTGAATTGCTTTTGGGTAAGACCACGCCGTCATTGGAGAAGCACCCTTCCTGCTACATCACTAATCGAATTCAATTGTCTCTCTCTTTGGAGTGGATGGCAACAAGCCCAATAGCCTGGATCTTTGTTTTAAGGAGGTGGAGTGGGTTTAGCATGAGGGCAGGAGTTGGTTATCCAGAACCTGTTGGGTTGAGATGGCGTCAGGGGCTGTCCAGAGGCCTGGCTGTCAGGACTTAAGACACAAATTCTGAATTCTCCAACAATCTACAGTAGCCCTCCAACCAAACCCAAACTCGATCAGGTCATAAATGCTGATATAAAAAATGTCAAGATTTGGGTTCATGAATGAATGAATAAATGAATCCGTTCATGTCAGTTGCCTATTCCAAAAACTCAGATTTTCCTATCAGGAATGACAGAGGAAAAGAATAATTGAAATTACCTTAAGGCAGAGTGGAAGAATGTTTTAAGCAGGGGCCAGCACATGTTCTGTATTGAGCCAGAGATTAAATATTTCAGTCTATATGATCTGCTCAACGCTGCTGTCACAATGCAGCCTTAAGAAAATGCATGTGGCTGTGTTCCTATAAACCTTTATTAACAAAAACAGGCAGTGGGCTGGACTGGGTGGCCAGAGGTCCTAGTCTAAAGGAAGGTGACTTCATTATAGAACATGTAGTAGAAATAGGCAAGATGATTTTACACATACACGTGGAATAGCAGCTGATGTTTAACTAAAGAATAGATAAAAAATGATTTGCCATTTTCCACCAATTTATAACCCATAAGCAAATGATTCTCCAGGACTAATCTTTCGTATTTTAAATTTTAAAAATAGGAACTCGTTACAGAAAACTCCAAAAGCAGAGATGGAAAGAAGAGCTTTTATAAGGACAAACACAAATACAAATGACCATTTTGGCGTATTTCCTTCCAGCAAGGTTTCAGTGGACATTTAACATAATTGTCATCATGGTACACGATTTCTTAAACTCGGTTCTTTTACTTAACATCATATTACAAACATTTCGATGTTGCTACATGATGTTTAAGGTCATTCTTTTAAGTAGCTGCATAATATTCTTTTCCATGAATATACTGTAATGCTTTAGTAAATCATTCCCCTGTTGGATATTTTGATCGCTTTCTGTTCTTGGACTGTTATGACATCACTGTGGTAACAACTTTGTCTGCATTTTGGGGTTGTTTTCAGGACCAATTCCCTGAAGTGAAATTATTGAGTCAAAGGATCCAAGTATTTTTATAGATCCAGATAAAAATGCAAAAATTTCCCCGAAGTATATGCTAATATGATTGGCAAATAGCAGTCTAGAGGTGCTACCCGAAAACTGAGTGTTGATAGTTATGAAAATCGTTCTCTTTAGTAGGTTTGAACATACCTTCTATGAGGTTGTGGCCTCATCCAAATCAGAGAAGTCAGTAAGCTATTTCTGGAGGAATGGTCAACTCAGACTTGACTTAGAACCCATTGTAAATCAAACCCAGTTAACGGATGTCTGCTGAGTGCCTGGCCTTTGCAGTGCGTCTCCCCACTGTGTGATCAGTGGGCTGTCCCCATCAAGTGGAGGTGGAAGTGATGTCTCTAATCCAAAACTGAATCCAGAAAGGGTTTGGCAGGGAGAGGGAAGGGCAAGAAAGGCCGAGAGAAGTGATCCTCCCAGCCTCATTCTAGATCCTAGAGAACACTGAAATACAGACACCACATGTTCAGAATCAAAATTCAAGCTTGGGGGCTGTCGTCATTTCCTAACTCCTGTAACAAAGTGCCACAAACTGAGCGACTTGTAACAACAGAAGTTTATTCCCTCACAATTCAGGAGGCAAGAAGCCTTAAGTCACAATGTCCGGAGAGAAGAATCTGAAGGCTCAGAGAAAAAGCCTTCCTTACCTCTCTCAGCTTCAGGTGATTGTCAGCAATCCTTGGCCTCCCTTGGCTCGCAGCCCCATCACTCCAATGTCAGTCTCCATCTTCCCATGGTCTTCTCCACTCTGTGCCTGCGTCTCTGTATCTTTATGGTATCCTATGACCTTCTTTTAAGGATACCAGTTGTTGGGTTGAGGGCTTATCTTAATCCACGATGACCTCATCTTAACTTGATCACATCTGCAAAGATCCCACTTCTGAATAAGATCACATTCACAGGTACTGGACGTTAGGACTTGGCTATATCTTTGGGGGACATACAATTCAACCTGCTACAGAGGCAACAAGGAAGATGGGTGCAATCGAGACTTTATTGGGAAATCAGGAGTTCTGGTCATTGTACCTTTACAGTGCCAGCCAGCCTTCATCAAATCTCAAGCTCATGCTTCAAGGAGAGCCAGTCAGTATGTCTGGGGGAGGCGTGGGGGTGTGGGTGAAGCAGCTCACCTTCTAGGGTGCTTTCCTAGACTTCTCCTCCACTTTGTGTGTGTCTCCTAAAACGGAAAGCTTAGCCCGGAACTGTCATGGTGACTTGTACACTTCTGTCTCCAGTAGACTTGGAGTTCCCTGAGGACAGAGGGTGGCATGTTCTTCACTTTGCCAAACCCTGGTAGCAAGCAGATGGCAGGCACACAGGAAACTTGCATTGGGTGGAGAGATTGGTGGCCAAGACCGTCCATCCATTTTGAAACATCAACTTGAATATATTCTTCTTTATTTGCCTTCATGTCCTACCAGCACTAGACCAACCGCAAACCACAGAATTAGGTTCATTAATATTCATTATTCCAGCACCCCCATCACCATCCCTTTGTTTTCCGCAAGAGCTTCTTAGCCCGCAGTCAAATGAGCTCAGGGAAAATGATGTGACTTGGCTTTGGAAATATATTCCTCCGGCTGCCAGAATGGATTTAGCAGACTCTGAGCTCAGTCCGTCACTCCTTCCACGGCTGCCTCCGTGCACAGAGCGCTACGACGTCCCTGAGTTATGAGGGGCCATTCCAAGGCTCTGATGGATTTGATTGTTTTATGCGCTGACTTAAGATCTCATTTCCTGCCACAGTCACAAGTGCTTTCTTGGCCGCTGCAGGGAGACCCCTCATGTGGGTTTTGTGTTATTCCCATCTCCGTCCGGCTCCAGTGGGGACGAGATTGCAGGGGTCTGAGTTTCCTATCTGAGCAAAAGCTTCAAAAAGATCACATGATTGAAGAGTTGCCAAAGGTGGTTGCTGTACCTCCCAGCCAGCTTTGCTCTGTGTGTGTGTGTGTGTGTGTGTGCGAGTGCGTGCGTGTGTGTGTATTAAAACTCTTTTTAGTTGAGTCTCACTAAAAATACTCTGCAGAAGATGTGAAGTTGGGGAGCAGGCAACTCTACTAGGCAAACAACAAGCTGTCATCTACAAAGCACGGCCGATCCGTTTGCAAAGGGAAAGAAACATCCTTTGCTGACATGCCCAATATGAAAAAGGCAAATTCTCTTCAGTCGTCCCATTATTTGGGGGAATCACTTGACTGTTAGTCTGATGGCTTCATCACCTTCATCTTCAGCTCTCTGTCTCGCCATCATGTAGACAAACTCTGTCACGTTTTCCCCATCATCAGTTTGGTAAGCACAGCACTTGCACCCATATCAGAGTGAATCACATCTGTTCGCAGGTGGAGTGGAGGTTCCGTGAGGGGAGGGTCCCACTTGGCTTTGTTTACTGCTGAATCAAGGAGCTCGAGCTGCTGGGTCTGGCTCATAGTGAATCTTCTACCCAGACTTGAAGGAAAAATTATTAGTGTCCGCAGCTGGAAAGGTTAGCCACGGAAAGGAGAGGGGACCCCTGTTCCTCTGACACAAGGTAAGGAAGCAGGGCTGAGTGTAGAGGGGCAGTCATTCTCAAAGCGGGGTCACTACACCCGCAGCCTCGGCTTCCCCGGGGAAGTCAGTGCAAATGCACATGCTCTGTCCATCCCTAAACCTAATAACTCGGAAACCCTGGGGAGGCGGCCCAGCCATCTGAGTGTTCAGAAACCTCCTAAGTAATTCTGACACACACTTAAATTTGAGAACTATGGAGAGATAAGGATATATACGAGGATGCAAGTCCATATGCCGAGAAGGAGGGAGGTAGCTTTTATATTTACTCCAATAATTTTGAGGCAAGAGAATGCAAAATGTGTTCCGGAGATAAATGAAGTTTCAGAACACTCACGACAGAGACATAAAAGTAGCTTTGAGCAAAATAAGGGAATGTCACATCCTATCGGAGCAAAACAACTCTTAAGTGTCATAAACATGAGGGCTCCATCGAAGGTACAGAAAATATGCTATAATACAGGAGTTATGGGTCAGTTGGTTTGGGGGGATGGTAAAAAATACTTTTTATTCATCCATACAAAACATTAAAACTATCACCCACAACCCCCAAGTGAACAGTGCCGCCTTTCCTATCGCTCACATCACAAACCACCCCCCTCCAAAAAACCCGCAAATGCCTGCAGTGGTTCATGGGAAAGAAGTGAAATAATTTCAAAGCCCAGGAATTGGGTGAGATTGGAATTGCACATCCTTGAAGACAACCATTTGTCCACATTTGTATATTTTTTCTTCCCGGAGGGCTCGGAGAGCCAGGAGTAGGGGTGCAGAGAGAAAATGACGTCTGGTTCTGAACTGGAGAGGAACTGGGTTTGCGGGTGCCGTGGGTGGAACAGAGGCCGGTTGGAAAGGATGCAGGTGAGGGGCTGACATGACCGATGACAGACCTAGGCTGGGAGGCATTTGAGCCAGAGGAGGAGATGGATGTTCTGAGACACCGGAGAAGACCCTGGCATCGGGGTTCCCCACTACGTGGAGTGTGTTCTCTGAGCCTGGGGAAGTGGTGGCAGAGGGCGGAGGTGAGAGCCAGGCACACTGAGGGTGTTCTCTGAGACATCCTTCCATGTGTGTTCAAGAACCTTTTCCTGGGGGGCTCCTTGGTGACAGGCCCTGGGTCAGGTAGTGGATGTGTGAGGGACGCGGACACTGCTCCACCACAGACAAAGAGCACGGCTAGTCCAGCTCTCTTACTGAGACGGAGCTAACTTGGAGTGAATGTCCTCCTCCACCCCGATGGGACTTCACGATGCCTTCTGACACTCGTAGTGTCCAGGAAAGATGCTAGGAATGAGAAACACCCCTAGCCTGGCCTGGGTGGCTGAGCTGCATGTTCTCTGGGCAATAGAGCAGAGTGGCGATGAGTCCGCTCTGGGGGCTGAGAGCGGGGTTTGAATCCTGGCCCCTCTTCTTAGCCCCATGGCTCTCAGCCTTACCCTCCTCACAGGCAAAATAGGGGCTCCCGATGAGGATTCAGAGGATTCAGCTAACCCAAGGGAAGTACAGAGCATGGAACTTAGCAGGCATTTTGTAAGTGCTACCATTATTATCCTTACTGAGTAGAAGACCATCCAACCCGTGATCTCTCAGCTACAGCTGTCCGCACGCTGTTACCACCCTCTTCCCAATGCCCCCAACCCTCCTACCCTCCCTCCCTTCCCCCCTCCCCTCTTCCTTGTATGGACACAAGGCCAAAATTGTACCTGTGCGGAGAAAGCACTTAATAGCACTAAGTTAACTGGTTTTGCTCCACTGGGAACTGCTGGTGCACATTTGGGCTCCCTGCTTCCTGACGGACTTGGCCATCCCATAAGGAATTGTCTCTAGGAATTGCCCTGGGCCTGAATTCTCTATAGCCTGTCTATTCGAAGGGCAAGCTTCCAGACCAAGAGTCCCCAGGCAATACCACTGGGTCCCCTGGGCTTCCATCTCTGTCCACGAATGAAGATGGTCTTCACGGGAATGAAGAGAGAAGGCTTCACAGGACAGGGGATTTTAGAGCTGTGCGAAATTTAGTGCGAAACTGAGGGAGGCAATTTCAGGCAGAAGGAGCAGAGTGCAAGGCACCAGCACATTGAAATGTTCTAAAGAGCTGGAAAGAAGGAGACTTGAATGTGAGAACAATGGGATGAAACCAAAATACAGGACTGTGGAGCTGGCCAGGCTGCAGAGGATAGATGTGGGACAGCGAGGAGCCAATAAAGGGTCAATATATGCGGGGCGGAACTGGATGTGAATTAGCACCATCCCTGCCCTTGAGTATCCTCAGCCAATCAAAAAGCTACATTGACTCCCAAACAAATTTCTTCTGTATAGCATAGGGTACTATTTCAATATCTTGTAATAACATTTAATGAAGAAGAATATGAGAATGAGTGTATGTATGTATATGTATGGCTGGGGCATCGTGCTGTACGCCAGAAACTGACACACTGTAACTGACTATACTTCAATAAAAATTTTAAAAATTAAAAAATTTTTAAAATAAAAATCAGAAGCTATAATGAGGGTGGGGAGGGTATAGCTTAGTGGTAGAGCACATACTTAGCAGGCATGAGGTCCTGGGTTCAATCCCCAGTACCTTCATTAAAAGAAAAAAATAAATAAACCTAATTACCTCCCCCTTCCAAAATAATAATAATAGTAATTTTTTTAAAACTAGCCCTTCATTTTTTTTTTAAAAAGCTATATTGTACTTATTTGAGTATGCATTTTTGCATTGTTTTTCTCTGACACCTTCTTACCCGTCAGACCTGCTGAGAAGTCCACAGCCCAGCTGGCCCTAACCAGAATTGCCTTTTGAGAAGGCAAGGGCTGGGGTAACCCCCCACCACGCCCCACCAGGAATGGGGCCGAGGGGCAGCCTCATCTCCAGGCTCCATTCTGACCCCCTCGTGTGTGCATGTTCACAGGAACATGTAGTCTGCCAACTTCATTGTCATTTATCCCTGGACAATTTGTTAACTTCAAGAATCCTTGAATGCTAACCTGGATGTCTTTGTAATTGCTGTCTCTGTCAGAGCCTGTGTGAAAAATGTCACCGAGAGAATGAAGTCAGAAAGCGACGCTGCAGCTTCTTCTCCGGGAAGGTGACAACGACCGAAAGCATCACTTGCTTTCAGGACAGTTTTGAGAACATCTCCAGCTCCTGAAAGAAAAGACATTTGTAAAATTGGAAAAGCTAGCCAGCTGACGTTGACAGCAGGCCCCTAATGCACATGTTAATCTCCTGGAGAGGAGCAGGCTCACATAATCCAGTGGAAGCCTCGAGAACCACTTAGAAAAGGCTTTTATCAAAGGCAAGAAAGTTTAAAGACTTTTAGAAAGCAGAAACACGAGTGTTTTTTCTCCCCATCTCTTGAATATGCAGATAAAAGGAAAAGATCTCTTTCTGCATAACAAATGCCACTGCCTAGTTCTATGTTTAGGGGGACCCCCTTTCTTTGGGGGGCTTCAGTGTTCTTGTCTATAGGAGAGTTGAACTAAGGCATCAGTTGAATTTTAGAAAGAGACGTAAAGCCACTGTGAGTGGAGGCTGAATCTATTGAAGGGCACAGAGCAGAGGCAGTTAATTCGGTAGCGAGATGATAGAGGCCGGACGGCAGCGATGGAGCTGGAGAAGGGAGAGCAGAACCGGAGAGACAACCTGGTGCAGAGCCCTGAGGGCTTGGTGATGAATCGCAAGGGGGTGGTGGCTACAGATGACTCCTGAACGACTGGACTCCGCTCAGAGTCGAGTCACTTGCCCACTAAGTGCCTGCAAGCGCTCTGCTCCCCTGCCCGTTCTGTAGCAAGTAGCTCATCCCCAACTCTGGCTGACAATCCAGGATCACCTCAAGTGCTGCTAAATTAATACAGCATCTGAATCCCCACCTAAGACCCACTGCATCAGAGCTGCGTGTAAAGCTCCTAGGTGAGTTAGATGACCTGCCAGGCTTGGAAATGCCTCGCTCGCAGGTCTAGTTTGGCTACCGTGCCCTTCGCTGTCTTCTTCTAGGCTTAGCTTGTTGTCTCCTCACTTCATATCAGCCCTCTCTATTCTCCATGTTGACTGGCTTACAAGCTTTACTGATACCTCTCTTTCAGGGTGTTTATCTTCTCTGCACGCATCTCCCCACCTCTGGCATTTACTAACGGAGTCCTAGTGAGCATGTTTTCCTTAAACTATCTAAACTCAGTATCCTCGCTTGTACAGTGGAGAGAACACCACCTCCTCTTTGAGGCCATTAAAAAATATTGAATATGAAAGCGTACAGCACCTGCAAGAAACAGACTGGATGCTGAATAAGCATTTGGTCTCCCTCCTCTCAGCTAACTGCAAACACTGTTTAAAGCAGATGTATGTCTTGGGTAAACATTCTTTTGTATTCCAAAGGAGTCTAGTCCAATACTTTGTGCTTACCAGGTGCTCAGAGGATATTAAACTAATGAGGAATCAATCAATCCATTAATTAATAGATGAATCAATGGATGAAGAATAAGTGAATGAGTGAAAATCTTGGTCTCTAGTAACAAACAGTTGACTGTCTATAAATGATCATCTCTGATTGATTGTCTCTAAGCTCATGGCTTCCAAATCCAGCTGCAGCTTATAATTTTCAAGGGATCTAAATCTGTATAGATCCCAGTTCCAATTCATGGTAGGAGGGGTCCCCCACAGTTCTCTGGACACCAATTGGGAGTCCTACAATTCAGTTCAGTTCCGACACGCTCTACCTGGAGATAGCATCAGACTCCACAGTCTTCCTAGAAGACTGCCCTGCACCCTCACCCACTTCCGACACCAGCTGAAACCCCAGGTTTTCACCTGTGCTTCTGACCAACTGGCTCTAAATTAGAGGTTCCTACGACCCTCTCCTTGGACTTCAGATGCCAGTCACAAGTCCATGTTGTTACCTGTACTTCTGACCAACTGGCTATCAATCAGAAGTTCCCATGACCCACTCCTTCCTTGGGTTCAATTAATTAGCTGGAGCAGCTCACAGAACTCAGGAAAGATTCTGCTTGCTAGATCAGTGGTTTATTATAAAAGGAGATAGATAGATAGATAGATAGATAGATAGATAGATAGATAGATAGATAGAACTCAGGAACAGCCAGAGATGGAGGAGAGGCGTAGGACAAGGTCTGGGGAAAGGGTATTGACCTCCCATGCCCTCTCTGGGTGCATCACTCCCCCAGCATCTCCAAATGTCCCCAACCCAGATGCTCTCTGAACCCCATCCTTCTGGGGTTTTATGGAGGCCTCATTACAGAGGCATGGCTGATTAAATCATTGACCTCTGGTGATTGATTCAACCTCCAGTCTCTCTCCCTTCCTGGAGGTGGAGTTAGGACTGAAAGTTCTAACCCTCTAATCACAAGATTGGTTTCCTGGCAACAAGCCCCCATCCATAGGTGTGGTCCAAAAGGCACTTCATCCAGGTAACAAGAGACGTCCCTATGGTCTTTGTCACTAAGGAAATTCCAAGAGTTTTAGGAGCTCAATGCCAGAAACAGGGACTTTATATTTCTTATTATAAAGCATAATATCACAGGACCCTTTAAAAAATTCAGATACCTAAGTTCTATTTCAGATCCAGGAATCAAAATATCTGGTGATTGGAGGTCCCAGACTCTGAATTGTAAAATGTCCCTTCTTTGATTCTGACACACAGCCCATCTGGGGAAACCACTGCCCTAGAGAACCAGTGAGAGGCCATATTGCTTTGTTTAATGTAAGAAGATACATTTTCTTGTTCTACAGTAAGTAGTTATTGAAAGTTTAATTTCGATTGATTGTTCAAGACATATCCATTAAGGTCCAACATCTGTTTAATAGGTATATCCTATTACCCTCTTGTGCTTAGGGCCACAGTCAAGACCTGACATAATCGGAGATACAGTTTAAACAAACTAATTACATAAGGGAACCAGAGGCTGAGCCGAGCAGGGGCCTTTGAACATGACATATGCCTTTAATCAAAACCAGGCATCAGGGGAAAACAAGATATCCCACGCTGGAGTTATGCCACACGTCAACTCTGCAGCAGATATTCTCAGGGCCAGCCTGCGGACTCCGTGAACAATACGGCTGCCACCGCCACTCCCACTGCCTCAACATCTGACACTTCTAAAACCAGGCTGGACAAACTTTGATTGATAGATGGCAGAAGAAGGGAGCAATAATGGCCAATAAAGACCTTCTGCATGCCTTTCGGTTGGGGTGTTCTGAAAACACGCTATTTCTGAACAGGAATCTCTGGTGTGGCTGAACGACCAGTCCTGGTTCTTCATGTAACTGTGGTCATGTAGGTATTTCCTGCCGTCCTTCCTAGACTCACTCCCACTCCCTTGGGACTACACCTTCCAGTAAAACTTAGCACTTTGTCTCAGATTCTGTTCTCGGGTATCCAGGCTAAGACACTAATTGCTAGGTACTTTTCTGCACACCTTAGATACAAAAATGTATTTAATCCTTAACTGTCTATATAAAATAGGTACCAATATGCCCTCTTATAGAAAAGAAATACGATAACACAGTTAACTTATCCAAGGCAACTCACCCAATAAGCAGCAAGGACAAGACTAAAACATTCATTCTTAAAAAGTTTTTTTTTCTTTCTTTTTGACTTCAATGTTTATGTTCCTAACCACTATACATAATTCCATACTCCAAATGGTGACAGAACCTTCTGGAATCAGCTAAATATGGTGGAACTTATTGGAAAGCTTTGCCCAGCATGCTTACATAATCTAAAGCACACAGACTTGATCAGCCTCATTAGATTGGAGTATAAGGGGATATTTTCTGCCTCATACACTCTCAATGCTTTAACCAGGACTACACTTGCCAGGTGGATCCAGTTCCAAAAGGGCACCTATTCACTTACATATCTGCCTGCCCTACTAAGCTAAGAGTTCCTGGTGGGAAAAACATTATAATCATCTTTGTCTCCCTGGGACCCATCATTATATAGTAGACATTAAATAAATGCTTAAATGATGAATTGAATGATGAATTAATATAACATTTTAGAAAATGTACTTTAACTTTTGTGTTAATCCCTACAACATAATAATTAAGTTGACAATGAGTTAAACCACAGAATAGAATTTTTCTTTAAAGTGCGGACTCACTTAAGTACACCATACAATCTTGACCTTGACCTGCAGTCCTTGCTCACTTAGCAAAAGCTTCACTCCCTAGCCAGGTGTGGCACAGGTGACATGGCCATCCGGCTTTGCTGGTCCCCTCCTGGAACTGCTGATGTCACTGATCAAGAGCCTTACTAAGCACCCCACCAGGCTCAGAGTGAGTCTCAAATGTCTGTGATGTTTTTCAGAATAAATGACTTTGAAATAGAGCAGGACCTCAAAAAGTTCAGCCGCTATTCAAACACCCTTTAATGTGAAAGCATTTAATGTGAAAGACTGACATTAAAAGTGATCTTTGGCTACAGCGGGTCTAGATTTTTCTTCCACCGTGTGCTGCCTACACTCCCTCTTTGGTCCTCAGGTTCTTCCAGGATGAACTCCCCCTCGACTGGCCTTTCTGTTGCACCGTGCCTGCCTCCTCCTGCTTTCTGGTGATGATCTAACTCCTGTAAGACCTTTCTCATTACAGTTTCCCTCTCACTTCTGCCCTGGACAGACGCTGTCACTCTGATATGGAACTACCCCCTTCTTCTTCCACCCTTTCCAAGCCTCTGCTTGAGCCTGTCTCCTTGTTCATCACCTCTGATGTTTCCCTATTGACTTATTCCACATTTATGGTGACCAGGTATTCAGAAGTTACACCGTTTCCCAGGGGAAATCGGAAAATAGTTGAATGCAGAAGTCTACATATCTCTTCACATTCTAGGACTTGGTGTCTGATTCCAAAGGACACTTCAGTATTTTGGTTTGGTTTGGTTTGGGTTTTGTTTTGTTGTTGTTGTTGTTGTTGTTGTTTGGTTTGAGTTTTCCTCTTCATCCAGTTCATTCACTAACTCAGCAAGTATACTTGTTCATTGTTACTGTGCGCTCGGGTTGGTGCTAAGTGCTACAAGCCTTGCAATGGAGGAAAATTAGGGAAAATGGGGGAAAAATGCAATGATTCTGGACCTTTCCCTTCTATCCAGCCACGCAGTAGAAGCCCTGCGATCCCAACTCCCAACATTGCTTCTCTCTCCTAAGTGACTCGGAGTTTCTCTCATTTAGTGGTAAAATCCTCTTCCCATTTTCGTCTATGATATGGTGACAGGCTGATTAATTTTTTAAGTAAACACCAGACAATATAACGCAGTCAGAGGTCTGGGAAATGATGGGGAAGGTCTAGCACAAAGGTTCACGTTGAGAATTCCAAAGAACAGTCAAGGTTGTTGGAAGCCCTGTTGGAAGGAGGAAACACAAAGATGTGCAATACTGGGAAAAGCCCCGACTTCCCAGCAACTTCGTCTTACCACCTGTGAAATGGAAACAGGAACAGCAGTGGCGCTTTCCTTCCGTCGCTCCGCAAGTCTGTTGTAAGGAAAAAACAGTATGTGCCAAATGTTTGATAAACTGCAAAAGTTCTAAGCAGACGTAAGTTATGTTATTACATCACACCCAGAGTTCAGAAAGACAATTAGGCACTCGCATTACACCCTGGATTCTGCTGTGATTAATGCATTCACTTTGGAAACTCTAGGAATTAATAACCATTTGCCATACATTCATTATGATCACATTAATCATTATAATTGATTGGTTAATTAGCTAATTATGGTTATAATGTAGATGTCATATGCATTTCCATAGGAATTCTTTGGTAATTCAACATTAATTAATGCCTGACCTTACCTTGATGCTAAACAGATCATGGGAACGACCTTCCAGCATTTGATTTGATCAAAAGGGGACTTTGCAGAAGAGTATAGTGGAGCAGGCATGAAGATTTTCTGAACATTGGGATTTAGTTGGAGAATTTAAGGATTTTTCAAAAGTCAAAAGCTTGGAAACTCTTTTTTTTTTAACAAATATTTTAAAATTCTTTTCATTTTCTCTTTGTACAAGCCCCGTGCAGGAAATATAGGTCCATCTGTACTGTCCAAGATGCTCAGAGCTAAATTTTTCTCAAAATGGCGAAGTAGGAACTAAAATAGTTACTAAAAACTACCTACCTGCCCGTTGTTTTGCTGGTGACCACAGAAACGCAAGAGGAATGGTCTAGCCTCTGTCTCCAAGAATCTCACCATTTTCTGGAAGCCTCAAGAGTTGCCCAAGAAAAATAGGAATTCAGTAGCTCTTGCTTTCAGGGATATTTTGGGGGAAAAAATCTTATTTTTATTCTTTGTTTATCACTTTGGGTGAGAGGTTACAGATTTGGGCATGCTTAGAAAGGAATTTAAGGGAAATCAGGAATAATTACTAAAATGGGGGGGGGAGTCAGCTGTTTGCTATGGTGAATTGGGAAAAATACTGTATTTTGGAAACCCTCAAAATTTGGAGGTTAGTTAAATCAAAATTAATTGAAAGCTGGCAAGTGCAGCAAGTAAAACAATTACACAATGTGTTTTGTTAACCCTTTGACTGCTGCTTTATACTTCTGGGTGTGTATTGTCCTAAAAGTGAAATATCTTTAACAAATAGAAAATGGAAACTTTGACATTCTGAGTTTCCTGGATGGTAAAATCACCTTAGTCATCAGTGAAATTTAAGATACAAAACATTTGGAACACATTACAAAATCCATGAAACATGATGTCATGGAAGATTAATGTCTTAAGAGTCTAACTGCTACTATCACATAAAGTAAGTTTTTAAAAATAATTCGAATGTATCCATTAGCACAAAATATTAATTTCCTCCTAAGACAGAAAGTTCAAATATAATTCTGTATAATGCATTAACTGAAGAGGTATGTGGTTTTTACTGTGATCAAGGGGGTTGAGCCAAAATTTTTTTTTTCCCTAAAGAAAAGGTGAAATAAAACTCTAGTAATACATTTGGAATAGTCACAGTTAAATTAAGAGCTTGTAAGTAGAGTCATTTAGGGTGATAAAAGGGCGCAGATAGAATCAATCAGCCAATGGAGGCTGACCACATGCAGTTACAGGGAAGGAGAAACTCTTCCTTGAGAAAGGATGTGCATTAGCTCAGTTTCTCAGAAAAGCAGATGCTGAGACAGGGTCAGAAATCTAAGAGCTTTTTTGGCGGTAAAGGGAGAGGGAGCTAGAGAAGGTGGAAAGAGCTTTCAGATCATGAGGCAGGTCTGATATCTGTGAAGGGTTAGAAGAAGGAAGAAGAGTTAGGTAGTAAAAATCTCAGACTGCTGAGCAGCTCCAAGAAAATTCCACCCAAGCCAGTAGGTTGCTAGGATAAGAGCCCCCTCTAATACACTCTAATCCCTCCTTCGCTGTGAAGCAGGTCTCTTGATTGGATGTCACGTTGCATGGAATTCCACGCCTTTGGATCAGACATCCCATAAGCCCCAGTGGAGTGGTGCTGGCTGGAGCTCTGTGGGCAGGAAAGGCAAACCCAGACTCAGAGTAGGTGTCCATCCCTGCAAGGACTACCTGTTGACCCTTCTGGGAAGGAAGGAGCCACCTGAAACCAATTTGCTAACAAACGATGGTTTGGTCTCCTCAAGAAGTCATACCGTATCAGGGCCTCAGTGTTGGTCCCTGTTGTTGGCAAGTTGGACATACAGGGGCAGGTGCAGCTAGACTGGCCTGGGTAAGTGGAAGTCCATGCTATTGGGCCCATAGTAGACTCCTTCTCTGTCACCATGGCCACTCTGTCCATGTACTCATTATTATAATTTTATTTTTCAATTAAATAATAAATAAATACACCTGAAAAAAATAAAGCTGAAAAAGTCACATATTAAAGGGGTTTGAATCTTGTAGGAATGAACCTGCCTTAGCATCCTCTGCTGTGCTGACTCATTGGCATCTCATGGGAACCATGGCCAGGGTACCACTGTTAAGGGCAGACCCAGAATGTCAGCAACTGGTAGTCATCAGTCAATGACATCCCCTTGGCAGGGAATCTGAGCACAGCATGTTCATGGCCACCACGGGGCAACAGAAAGGTAACAACAAGGTGCCACGTTAGTGTCCTACTCCTGGGAGGACACAAAACAGCACCGTTATCAAAGTGACCTTTATCACTAATCTTGGTAAGGACAAGGTCTTGAATCTTGTGAGAGAGCAAAGGAACAAGGAGAAATATGAGGATGACTTCTGCAAAATACCTGTTCCTTTGTTCTTCCATCAGCTGTGAGCAGCTGTTTGGCAGGAAGAAGAGAGAGAGAGAATGAATGAGAATGAATCATTGACCTCACTCCTAGCTCAGGGAAACATTTTATTGGATTTGTTTCTCTTTGATGCCAATTAAGCCCATGGGGTAGAACAGGCCAGTGAGTGAACGCGTGGGCTGGGATCCCCCTACGGGTGGGGCGCCATGTTTGTGATTTATTATTAACTCTCTCTTCTGTGCCATGGTCTGATGGACCGTTCCAGGGGGTCAGCTCCGGGGGCCAGGACTGTGGTTCATCCAGGCAGATCAGATGGAACATTTTATTTACTTGCTTCTTTCCTTAAATCTAGTATGACTCAACCTGGCCCAAGGCAGAAAAAGTTTACTTGACCTTGATTGAAACAATGAACTTTGGGAAAACTCTGAGTTAAGCTGCTGGCTGTACTGATCACCTGACAAGGTAGAAAGATCTTGTGTGGAAGAAACACATACTTTCGATGTCACAGCCTGGTTCTAAGAACCGAAATAAATATATTTTTGAAGTTCTGATCATCTACCGTGTTCCATGCGTAGTGTTATGCTCCCTAAGTTCATTCTTTGATTCAACAAATATTTACTGAGGGTTGCTACCCATCCAGTGCTCTGCATACCAAGCGTGACATAGGCCATCTTGAACAGAACAGACAAGACTCCTCCTCTGGGTGACGGCAAAGTAAGGAGCATGGAATGTCCGCACTCTCAAAATACGATCGTATCAGATGGTGTTAAATGTTATGAACAAAATGAAGAAAGAGAAGTCAGTGACCTATGTTATCAAATCTAATCTTCTCAAATCATCACTCAAGGTCATCAGTGGGGGAAGGGATGTTCAGAGAGGTTACTTAATCTACCGAAGTTTCACTATCTCCTACAGAACAAGAACAGAGAGTTGACTATAGGCCAATGTTTGAGCTAATATGCCAACATAACTTACGGCAAATAGTTTAAAATCTCAGTTCAGTCCCCGACTACAGCAGGAGTCCCTTTTCCCTGGTCTTTCTTTTGCACTATACGTCCCAGCTAAATGACTTCCTTGAAGTTTCTGAAAGAGTCCAGCATCTCCTGCATCTTCTGTCCTGCGTACATGGTGGCCAAGAGTTTCCCCAGGCACAAGGCGCTCCCCCACATGGTGCTGGCAGACGGATCTACATAGCACGTGGACGCAACTTTGAGCAATGCTGACTCACAGAGAGAGAAAGTAATTTTTTTGCCTCTTTTTCTCTACTTCTGACTATATTGAAAAGTTTAGTACTAGGCAAACATTTTTGAACACTGGCTGAGTTCCTCCTCTAAAAAAAAGATTTATCGAGGCATAATTGGCATACAGTTATAACTTTTTTTTTTAATATTTCTGTTCATTTTAACATCTGTGTCAGTTCTGGTTCGGTTTCAATTTCTTTTTCTCCGCATCGTGGATTGTAATTTGTTACTTTTTTGCATGCCTGGTAATCTCTGATTGGATGCAAGACATTGTCCATTCTGCCTTGTTGAGAGTGAAGATTTTTATACTCCTAAAAATATCCACTGGCTTGTTCCTGGACGCAGTGAAGTTATTTGGAAACAGTTTAATTCTCTGGGATCTTGTTTCTAAGATGTGTTAGGTAGGAACAGAGGAGTCCTCGCTGCAGGGCTAATTAATCCCCACTCCGGATGCAGGATCTGTTTGTGTACTTTACCCCATGCTCCACGAATCACGAGGTTTCCAGTCTGGCTGGTGAGCGCAAGTCCGGTTCCCAGGGCTTAACTCTTAGCTCTAACCTCTCAGCTCTCTCTCTCCTTCACATAAAGGAACCGATCACTGCTCTATTGAATGCTTGAGGGGAGCCCTCTGCAGATCCCTGGGGCTCCCCCTGTGCAGCCCTCACCCCTCCAGTACTCTGCCCTGTGAATTCTAGACGCCGTCATCTCCCTGGCCCCTCAGCTCTGTCTCCTCAGCTGTCAGGCTCCCCCTGGGCTTCCCCCGACCCCTACACTGCAGGCTAGAGACATTTCTATTCCTATAAATATTCTTCAGCTTTGTTCTAGAATGAAGTTAAATTACTTGGAAACAGTTTGGTCCTTTGAGGTCTTGTTTCTAAGATTTGTTAAGCGTGATTGGAGCCGTACTCACTGGAGGGCAGATAATTCCCTGGACAGGAAACAGGAGCGATCTCAGGGCTCACCTCATTTTTTACCACCTCTCAGGGATAGCTGTCCTTTGTTGCCTCTTGTCCAAGTCTTGAAAAACATTACTGCATATGTTTTGTTGGGGTTTTTGGTTGTTTTAATAGAGAGGAAAAATACAATCTTTCATACTCCATCTTGTTCTGAAGCATCAGTTCCCTCTCCTCATTTCCTTTTTTTTTTTTTAAAACAAAGATAAGGCAGATCCCAAAGCTTTGCACAGGCAAGAATAAATGGCTAGAATCCAGGGGGGAAAAAAACTTTTGATTTGCTTTGTATTTCTTTTCTTTCTTTTAATTTATTTATAACAACCTATCCCACTTTTCCATTAAGGGTAACATCAAGTTGCATAGTTGAATGAATCAAAGTTTAAAAAGTAAATCAATTTAAAGAAAATGGTAAAGAAACAGCAAGACAAGCACAAACAAGGCAGGAAATCTGATCATTCGTCACTAGGGGAATAAGGGAATGGCTGAAGTTCAGGGAGGGCTGATCCGATTGGCCCCCGATCTCTAACCTGACTCCATCCCAGCCTCCTGCACTTCCCTCTCTTCCCCTGATGCCCCTTCCTGGCTTTCGGTTTCCTACGCACCACCTAGACCCACCCTGTGCTCATCTTTCTGAGAGTGAATGTCACGATATAGTGATATTTTCACTCACCCCACTTCAGCAGCCCCCTTTGTTTTCCTCTAAACCTGTGCCACCCAGTCTGATAGCCACCAGCCACACGTAGGTGTTGAGCCCTGGACATGTGGCCAGTCCTGAGACGTGTTGTAAGCATAGACTACACACTGGGTTTAGAAGACAGTACAAAGAAGAATTCAGAACATCTCATCAGGGATGTTTCTATTCAGTCCATGAGATAGGAGCATCTGGGCTACATTAGGTGAAGGAAAATACTTTATTAAAATTAAGTTCACCTTTTTCTTACCGTCATAATATGACTCCTGTGTTCTTTTGTTTGTTTGTTTGTTTTCCCTTTTTAAACTTTTTTTAATTGAAGAATAACCAGTTTACAACGTTGTGTTAATCTCTGGTGTGCAACATAGTGATTCAGTTATATTTATATATATATATATATATTCCATTTCACATTCTTTTTCATTATAGGCTCTCACAAGCTATTGAATATAGCTCCCTGTGCTACACAGTAGGACCTCACTGTTTATCTATTTCATATGTAGTAGTGTGTATCTGGAAGTTTTGACATTGTCTGCGTGGCTTGCATTTTATTTCTTTTCAACAGCACTGCCATTGACACATCCCAACTGCCAGCACATCTGAGAGAGGATAGGGGCTTATCAAATAGGTATTAAATGTTAGCGATTGAATGAAAACTTGAATGAGTGTCTTTAACTGGATGGAGAGTTCAAAAAGGGAACATCGAAGCCCTGAGACAGCCATAGTTTTCCTCATCCTTATACTGAGGACAATAATAATAACACGCACCCCATGGAGACACTGAAGATAAACTGAGATAATTTACAAAAAACTCTTAACACTGATGCTGAACCAATGGATGTGTTCAAGAGAAGTTAGGTATTATAGAGAAAATGTCCCCACTTAGAATCACACTCTGTGAAAGAGCTTAGCAGCTTTGTGTCCCAAGAAGAAAGAGACAAGTTTCTTTTTGGTAGGTTTTCTCTTGCTTGTTATGCAAATCTGCTTCATACACCTCACTTGGCTTGTGTGTAAAAGCCCGGCTCTGTGGCTTATAACACCTTCACCTCGTGCCCATCCCCCGATAGTTATTGGTGCTCTGATATCTTGCTACTTATAAGCCATGGTGTGTGTGTGTGTGTGTGTGTGTGTGTGTGTGTGTGTGTGTGTGTGTGTATCAGTAAAACACTTTCTTCCAGGTCTTCTCTTATTGCTAAAAATAATGTACTTGTAAATTGCTTTATAAATTATTTATCACGAGGGGCTTCATCACTGAACAAGTGCTACAACGTCCTGTGAAATGGGGGGCAGGAGGGGCTGGCGGGGAAGGAGGGAGAGAAGGAGGCATTGGAATCACTTATAAATAATATATTCATTGGTCAAAGAAAGTTATCGCCTTTTATGAAGTGTTTGGAATCCGTCTTGCATACTAAGTGGGCGTCCTCCTGCCGACTCCTGGGTGATCCGCCCCAGCCTCCTTGCCGCTCCATCCCCGAATCTGGTGATTAGGATGCCACGCGTTTATTTCAGCCAAAGCCACAATTGCCACGTCTCATCACCTGGAAACAAACAGCAAACGGGGATGGCTGGCAGCGCTGAGGAAACACAGAGGCGTGTTGGCAACTCCTGGGAGCGGAGAGCGCGTGGCTGACTTGGGCTCTGCATTTGGTATTCATCGCGGAAGCGCTGCGCCTAATGAAGGTATTTGGTATTCATGTGGATGTCACATGTATTTCCAGAGACGCTGGGCTCTAATTTAGCACGGGTTAATGGACACCTCTATTAAAATGTTATCGAAAGTTTGACATTCAAATAACCCAGTTTGAAAATCAGACAAACCTTGACATTAAATCTGAAGGGGAGAAAATGTACGAGAAGTCAAGTATATAAATGCCAACTTAAGACAGAAACATTAATCTGCCTTGGAGAGGGACGACGGGTTGGTCCAAGTGCTTTTTGCTCTTTGGCTGTGCCTGACTCCTCTTGTGCCTAAGCCTTGGCATATTCCCCGACTGCCCTGGCCAGTATTTCTGTGATGAGTGAGGATGAGAGGACAGAAGAAAGGGCACAATTATGTTAAAGAAAAGGTGCCACTCACCTCTTAAAATCCCCACCATATCTTTGGCCCTTCAGCTCTATTTAATCCTTTTGGTAACTAAGGCATCTTTTATTATTCCCATATAGAATGAAATTGAAAACCCATAGTATTTAACTGATTCATGAAGGGTCACACTTCACTTGTAAATAGGAGGAAAGGGCTAGAACGTTCACTATACTAATATTTGTTTTTGCTATTCATTAATTTAACAAATATTTATTAGCTACTTGTTTTGTGCCAAATTCACTAGCTGATTGATGTTAGTAGACAAAACAGACTCTTCCTGCAACTACTTTGGAAATAGGTCCAGCAGTGTTATATAAAAGTAAACTTACACGTACTCTGTGACCCAGAAATTTTATTCCTAGGTATTTACCTAAGATAAATGAATGTAATAAAATGTAATTGAATACTTGTGGCCCCTTTATTCACAATAACCAAAGAACAAAATAAATGAATGTAATAGAATGTGCTGGAATATTTATAACCTCCTCATTCATAATAGTCAAAAAATAGAAGATAGCCCAGATTGGGGTGTATCCATAAATCCACACATTGGAATATTACTCAGCAATAATAAGGAATGAACTATTGAGATATCTCACAACTTGGGGGGAATCTCAAAAACAGTATATTGAATACACGCTCTATGATCCCATTTATATGAAATTCTAGAAAAATAAGAACTAATGAATATTGAAAAAAATCAGAAGAGTAGTTGCCTCAAGGGTGAATGGAGTTGAGGTTTAACTAAGAAGGGGCATAAGGAAATCTGGGGGGATGACATGAATGTTTTACGTCTTGATGGGGGTTTGGGTTATTTAGGTGTGTGCACTTTCAATACTTGCGCATTTCACTCTATGTGCATCTCACCTCAAGAAAAAAGGAAGAATCATCAATGAATATTGAGCTCTGGTTAGTAATGACGTACATGCTGAAGTGCTTAGGGGTGAAGTGTGCTGGTACCTTCATCTCAATTTGAAATGCATCAAGTTATAAGATGGGTGGATGGATGGATAGAAGAATGCAGGGATGGATGGAGGGAGGGAGGGATAGATATGTGATAAAGATAATATAATAAAATGCTACTTGTATGGTATAAGGGATACATATATGGAAGTCCATTCTACAATTCTTTCAACGTTTCTGTATGTTCAAATGTTTTCATTATGACATATTGAGAAAAAGTGTTTAAATGAACAAAAATTAAAAAGACCCTTTTCCTGTATTCATGCTGCTGACATTTTAGCAGTGAAAAAAAATTAAACAAGGCAAACACACAGGTAAATGTGTAGTTGCATCTTTTGGTGGCTGTTGTGAGGAACAGAGACAGGGCACAGCGTGAGAAGTATATTGCGAAAACTTGTTTCTATGGAAGATCAAGGAAAACCTCTTCTGGGAAGTGGGGTTTGGAAAAGTGAGACATGAAGTTGAGAAGGAAACAAGGATGAAAACTGTGTGCCTCCAGGTGAGAAGGAGGAGTCTGCCCCAAAGAGAGTGAAGCAGGAGTGAAGACCCCAGGGCAGGAGAGAGTTTAGCACAAAGTCGTGGAGGAAGACCAGGGTGGGTGGAGTGTGGCCATCCAAGGAGGGAACCAGTAGAGGCGAGGGTAGAAAGATGAGCAGGTCCTAGAGGATTTAGCGGTAAGACCTGATCAGTCCTGGGTTGGAGCCCACGCAGGGTATTGCGCTCAAGGCCCAGTGATTACACAACAATTACGATCGCTAATAGGTATTAAGTGCCTCTTATATGCCTGCTGCTGGGTCCAGGACAGCTTATGGTTTAGCTCATTTTTAACTTCACATCTTTCCATGTTATATATCACTTTAAATCAATATATAGCTATGCATTCCCCATTTTATACATGAGGAACCTGAGGTTTAAGAGAGGTTAGGTGACTTACCCAAAGTAACACAGCTAGTCCATGGTGGGGCTGGGATGTGAGTCAGTGGTATTAAAGGGCCAGTAGTCATGTTATCTGAGGAGCCCTTAGGGGGCTGGGGATGCCCCACCTGCCAGCAGAGAAAGCTCCCTGGGGCTAAAACTGTCCTCTTCCGACCTGTAAAGCTGTCAGGAGCAGGAGAGCTTCTATTTGCACCTTATAGTCACAAGGATCTGAATTAGCATCAGTGAGAGGATATTCTGAAAAAGCAAATCTGAGGCCAATGCTAGGAAACAACCAAACAAAAATTGTAATGAACAGATTTCCCGAGATGGGAAAAAAAAACACAGCAGAAGTTAAAACTGATAAAAGACTTCCTTCCCTTGGAGCCACTGGAGCCAAGGTTCGATTGTCCCAGGACAGAGGGACTCAAACATCAGATGTGGGTGGGACCTGATGACTTTTGCGTGCCTCCCAGCCCTGAGATGGGGCGACAACCAACTGCCAGGTCAGGCTCTGTATGTGGCTGCTCCTTCTCCTGCAGGCGGGCAGCAGCTGTCTTCCTAGAGCTGTATTAATAACATCTTCGTTGACACCATGTGCACAAACAGCATTTTCCATTTAAGCCGCATTCATTGCTGGCCTCATGGGAACGGCTGGGGAGACCAGAGTGCTGGCTAAATAGGAAAAGGCTGAGCTGGCAGCGCAAGCGTGGTTACTACTCACGGGGGGGAATCCGTGAGGCTCCCGAGTGGGAAAGCTGCCTGGCGCTTGCTGGTTTATGATGCTCTTCTATGCGGGCTGAAGACAGCTAACCCAGAAGTGCCCAAGGCCTATGCACAGATCTCAGTGGACTCAGAGATTTCTCAGGGCTTCGAAATAGAGGGTGTCTAGTAGCCTAAGTGGCACAGGTGGGAAAAAAAAAAATCCAAATTAAGCATAGACCTGAACTTCGCCAAGGAGGCCAGCAAGGTTGGTTAATTGCCATTCCCATGCCGTAGGTGTCTATTGGTACATTTATCATTTGCCATCATTCTAACTCCTGAGTGGGTGAGAAATGGTCTGAGGGTGTGCTGTGTGCCAGGCACTTGTTAGGCATGCGGCCGTGGCATCTCACTGAATCTTCTCGCTCACAATCCCTCTGTGAGTTAGCTTCTCTTATGACCCCAGTTTACCAATGAAGACAGAGTGATTGAGGAACTGTTCTCAATTTCACACAAGTCCAATTTGGCAAAACAGTATTCAAACCTAACCAGGTCAGGCTCCACAGTCTTCGTATTTAACTAGTCTGAATGAGTGAATGAATGAATGAATGAATGGCAGCTTAAAGTAAAATCATGAATCCAGTAAACCTGAACCATTAGCTTGAGAATAAAAATAAATAAATAACAAGGAAGGGAAAATAATTTCCCGAAAAACATCAGGCTGAGGAAAGCAAAAAAGCCTCCCACGTAACTGCTCTGTGATTCCTAGGAGCCAAGCTAGAGAGAAAAGGAATGGGGATGGGGTACCTGGCTCTCCTGCCCACTGAAGGGAGGAATATGAACTCATCTGGAGAGAGTAGTTAGCTTCTGGGCCCCAAACCCCATGTGCTGGGACATCTCTGAGCAAGGTCCCAGCTCCAGGAATGAGTAATGTTCAGAGTTAGAATCCTATGCCTGCCCATTTCATTCATTTAACAGCCCTTCAAAATTATTCCATCTTGGCTATGAAGTGTATTGTTTCTTATCTGGCAGTGGTCCTGGCCATCTTAGGTAGGGTTTGAACTCAATGACACAAAATTTTTACCATTACCTGGAAAAGAGAGTTGGCCAGCACATACACGCATCTGTGGAGCAAACTCTAGGGTTACACTATGTACAGGACTGCTCTGTTTATGCTGTTCTGCTTCCCCTAGGGTAGACGACCAAGAGTCCATAGTCCTGTGGTAGAAAGGATCTAACTAGAAGCGCCCTGATAAAACCTAGTCCCCAATTGCCAATTTATCCAGTTGCTTCCAAAGTCAGCCTTAATTGCTCTGTCTTGGCTCTTGTTAGCAATACACACCATCACTTACATTTCTGTTCCAATAAGATGGTTTCTGACTCATAAAACATCTTAGTTCCTTTGTCTTGCAAGAGAAATGCTATTTGAAGAGCTCGAACAATAACAAGTTGTTCTAGTTTCTGTAGAAAGAAAACTGGAGCTCAGAGGAGGGAAGGTCACTTTCTCAAGGTCACATATATTATAAGTGGTGAAACTGAGTATCAAACCCAGATGTGTCAGACTCCAAATCTCTTTCCCCGGCACCATCCTCTTTTGCTAATGAGGACAATTAATAGCCTACTCTTAATAGGGTGACAACCCAGGCTTCTCTGTTGAGGCCCACATTTTCCATGTTACTTCAAAGTATGTGAAATGAATGGATCAAATTTCATCAGAGATTATAGTCTGTGTTGCGTTCACCTTAGGCAAGACCTCTACTAAAACATCAGGCAACAATCTTATTTGCTCTATTTTTTTTTCTCCTGATAACTGTTACGGTATTTCCAACAAAAGACTGTCCCTTTAAGAGTCAAGACGCCCTGGTTTGTTATAGATTCCCCCAGGCAACGCTGAGATCCTGCCCAAGGACCTCTTAGCAACTGATTAAATATAAATAGGGAGGTCTGGAGCTCACTCACTTGTGATCATTTCCCTGTAAACCCCCATTACTAAAACATGGCTGAAGAGGGCTGGAAACAAGGCCAGCCCATTATCTATCCATTCTTCATCAACTGGCAGATTATAACGATACTTGGATGATGAGAAAGGATGGGTAGACAAGATCCTGTCTGTACCTAAGATCCGATCTGAATGAAAGCCAAGAAGCTAAAATGATACACTAGACATGCTAGGAGACGTGTGGGAGTCCATTTGTACTAAGTCCAGACATATCTGAGTGGGGGACCCCCTGGCTGTGTCTGATGGGCTCCCTGTACTCACAGTCTGATGCCAAGCAACCTCCTTAAACAGGTGCTATCACCAAACTCTTAGGTAGGCATGTGCCTTTAAGTTTTATGTCCACCTCTACCTGTCTTTGCAGCTCGTATTATTTCACACTTGGTCTGAGAATCAAGCCTCCAACCACTTTGTCGTCTACCACAGGAGGATCCTAAGGTTATAGTTAAAAAAAAAAAAAAAAAGGTTTGTAGTTGAAACAACCCAGGGGTTAGTTTGGAAGAGCAGTTTCATCTTAAGTGCCATCTTTAATGGACTGGTACTGGCTGCTTGGAAGACTGTCAGAATCTCTGAAGCTTTGTCCAAGCTCAGCAGGAAACAGGCAGTAACGGCTTAGTGATATTTTCCACAGACACAGGGAGCAGCAGTGAGAGTAGCAAGTGTGTCTAACCCTGGCCACATCTGAGGGACGTTCTCTGCCTCGCTAACGCAGACAGAATTTCCCGTCCGTGCAATTAGATTAACTGCCTGCAGCAAAGTTGTGAGGCAGGCAAAGTCTCTGGCCTATGAAAGAAGCAAATTATGGGCAGGATTTGGAAGCAGTAAGCTTGAGATGCAACCTCATGGAGATGCACGTGGCTCCTGGCCACACTTCGTTGCCATGATCAGTCTCACCAATATTCTCTCTCCCCTGGTCAGTCCTGAGATATAACACTTAAGTCCATTTTGAACTCCTGGCTCCTAGCATTGGCTCCTGTCTTAATATCTGTGTGTGCACATGTTCAGTATAATTCCCTAAGAAGCTTCCATGCCCTGATCAGAACCTGACTTCTCTAAGGATCTCGCAAATGATCTCCAGGGCCTCTTAGTTCTCCAGTCTTGGTACTGTAGGTAATATCCCTTCATGTGTCTTTATTTCAATCCCTTCACTCTGCAAAGGAGAAGTTTGAGATGAAGAAAGGGCAAGAGATTTGGGGGAGACCACCCAGAGATACGGTAATAGGAGAGCAGTGATGCTGACCTCCTGACTCCTAGTCCAAGTCACCCCAGTGTGATGTGTGTGACTCATCTCCTTCCAAGACCAGCAGCGGAGAGCAACGCCATTCCTGTAAGGTAACCCCCGATACTTATGATATTCTCACGGTCGTAACCGTGATGGGAGCCCCTAGGCAAAGACTTCAGCTAAGTACTTCTGAGAGACTCTAGTGCATCTGGGGCATCACTGGGGAACACCATCGTGCTTTAAATTTCATGCAGTATGAGAACTCTCAACTGGGGCCAAGCCAGAGCTTTGAGGCTGAGCTCTAGGATACATATGTTATCAGGAGTAAAGACTGCCTCTGAATCCCACCCCAGCTCCTCGTTGTAAGGTGGAGGAATAACCCTGAGGGAGAGCTCGCATGCTATGGTTATTCATTCGATGTTGTTCTCCCCAGTGGGCTTGCAAAGGCGTTTCAGTTCTTTTCAAAATCGCTTGTTTAACTGTCTAGTTGTTCCTTGTGTGGACAGGAATCGGGTCTATCTTTATGACCACAGTGTCCCCACCCTCTTCCTCAGTGTCTAGGGCAGAGCCAGCATGTGGCTGGCGTGGATGAGAGAATACGTGGACCTTTTCTCTGGAAGGTGTATGGTTTAGATAGCCTATAGTGGGAGACACCTGGGGCTGGATATAGTCTAGGATTAGCTCAGAAAGGGTTCCTGGGAAGCCGGTGGCATTGTACTGACCCTGCGATATGATGACACGCAACATTCAAAAGCCAGAGTGTGGTGGGAAAGAGGAGAATTCAGAACCCAGCCTGCCTGAGTTCCAACCCCACCTTTAACACAGGCTCTGACACTTCACTTAGCTTCCTTTTCTAGAAGATGGAGATAATAATAGAACCTACCTCCTAGAGTTGACAGGATTAACCAAGTTAATGTAGAAGGTCTTTGAAACTGTTCCTGAATTCTCTAGGCTGGCTGTGGGAGGATATTTAACAAGATTCAATACTTAGAGAAAAAAAGTGAAAAGGAGCTGATAGTATAGTAATAGAAATTTATCTATCAACTGCTCAGCGTTATTGGGGTGACGATTCTAATTTTAGTTTAGAGACCTGCCCCTTTACCACCGTCAGTCTTCAAGATTTAGAAGGAGAAGCGGGTGGAGCACATAACCCAATGCATCTTCTTTCCAGGCTGTAGTTAAGGATGGGCACATGTCCTAAGTTTATCTGATCATGGAAGTTCTCCAGATAATACAATACAGCTTTGACCACCTAGGACTTCTTTCAACTGGACGTAAAGCTGGAAGGAGCTGCTAGCAACCACTTTGCAGGAGAAGGAGAATCTACTGGGGAATGGAAACAAAACAGAAAACACATTTATTCAAGCTGAGGGGTAAAAACTATATGCACATATTAATGACATCATTTAACCCCCTTTATTGAGCTACATCTGAAGGTTGTTACTCATGGAGTTTTCAGTTATACGAGCCAATAAATACCCTTTTTGCTTAAGCCATTTTGGATTGGGTTTTCTGTGACTTACAACTGAAAAAGTCTCGGGTTACAGATACCTGTGAGTTTGAGAGCAATGTCTGAGAGTTTGGCTTTGGGTACCACTTGTACGAGTTACTGCCAAGCCTAACGCCTTGGAGTGATTAATAGCTCATCAAGGCTTTGGATACTTTATTCACCCTCTGGGACACTCTATTTTTTGCTATGTGAAAAATGGGAATGATAAAGCCAAACTTCGGGGTTGCTTTAAGAATTAAATGATATACTATATAGAAAACACCTAACACAGTGACTTCCACATTTGGGGGTCTCAGTCAATATCCAGCAGGATGCCCTAGAAATGCGGGAGCTCATATGTAAATAAATTTGTAATTCAGATCATAAAAATTTCTACAAGAATTTTAACTGTCAAGATAAAAAAAGAGTGTGGAAGTCAGGATGGGTACTTGATGACGGGTGGAAGTTTAAAAAAAAAAAAAGAGACAGAATGCAAATTGTTTTCCTTCCAAGACTGTAGCAAAATAATAGCAAAGCATCCTGGATTTACCATCAAGAAGCTTTATGTTCTAAAGCAGAGTTTGTCCAATTTTCGTAGGGATAAAATATAGGTGGTATACTGGTTCATAACCCAGGCTCCTGGGACCCACCATAGACTTATCAATTGGAATATCTTGGGAATAAGCCTGAGAATCTGTATTTCATCATCATTATTCAATGTAAGTTTGGGAAAATGTAACATTCAAGATGCTTCATGAATATGATACAACTCTTCTTCCCACTACATCCCTGATTGGCTAAAGGTGGTGTCACCATTTTAGAAATTAAATAAACCAAAAAAGATCTGTACAGTTTGGTGAGTGCCAGAAAATGTCACAGAGACAAAATTTTCTGTAATTCCAAGGCTGGAAACTCCTAAGTTCCAAATTTAGATTGTGTCCCTAGATTCTCCAGAAAGGAGAGTGGGAAATTCACTATGCCCAAAGGTGCTCATTGTGATGAGATCTAAGTTAGGAAAACTGGAAAACACCCTTGAGCTCAACGTTGTGACACCCTACCCAGATGTGCTGCAGGGACCTGTAAGACAGCCCTCATCTATTTGCCCCTTTTGGGAACTTCCTCACCTGAAAGTTACACCCCACATCCAACAATTGATCAACAGTGTGAAGGTTCTGTCTCCATGCCTCAACTTAAGACAATTCTGCAAGACCATCCCAGTCTCAAACACCTTCTTGGGGTCAACTTCTCCCTCTGTCCAATCCTGCTTTCTATCCCTACCTTCCCCAGGTGTTGCCCACTCTGCAATTAACCTTCTGCTGCTAATCCCCCTCTCAGTGCCCTCTTCCCATGACACCCAACCTGGAACAATCCTCCATGTTTAGAAGTGGAGAACTAGTTAAATACACCATTGGATGGAATACTTTGCTGCCATTTTAGAAAAATGTTATTTCTGATGACTGTGAAAAAAATTAAAATGAAATATGAATAATAAAATATAATTGTTGAAAGCACAATACAAAATTCCATGGAGCTTATAATTACTATTAATGTAAGATTTATCCCCAGGGGTGGAACAGGAAGGAATGCACAAGAACTAAAGGGTTGTTTGGGGTGGAGCGGGAAGATGGGTTATTTTTTATTTATTTTGAAGTATTTGCAATCCTTGTTATGACATCATTTCCATAGCAGATTGAGAGACAGAAAGGTACGCTGAGTAATGAGTCACAAATTAACCTGATAAAGAGAAGTCTAAAAAAATGTTAATAGCATGTATCCTGTCTTGTCAAAAAACATCTTAGGGAGAAGAGTTAGATCACATTCTTGATATAGGAAAAACTGGGGTGCAAAAGGATGGCTGTGTCTCAGTTCTCAGGTGAGTCTCTGGGATGAATCTACCAAGTGGACCATCTCTAAAGGCTATGGAGCAGGAGGCCATGAGGCACAATGTTGCTAGTTATTATTGGCTGGGTAACTTCATATGCTAACAAGTAGGAGAATTATTCCAACTACTTTGGGGAAGGGGCTGCGATTCCCAGGAACTTGGCCATCACCCACTTTTTGACCTTTAGTGAGTAGACTTGGAACTGTCATGGCGCCTGTGGGAGTGCCATTTACCATGCTAATATGAAGGTATAACGAAGCTCAAGGTCTACTGAAAGTCAAACCTCCTGCCATTTTGGGCCTCAAGGCCTATTGGGAGTTGACTCTTCCGCCATCTTGGTGCTAACTGCTGTGTCATTCTTTTAATGGTTGCGCCCTGCCCCTTCCCTCCTGTCTCATTCTTACTGTCACGGTCCTCTGTTCTGTTGCTGTTATGCTCTCCCCTGGTTGGAAGATCAGGGACAGGAGCTGTCTCAGCCAGCCAAGCAGGAGAGTTCAGCCCCATGACTGTGTGCCAGGTGGGTCTGCAGGAGAATTGCACCATTTACCTTGCTCACCTCTGTGGTCCAGCATCATTTATACTTTCTCAGTTGGCTCACAAAGTTGCTCCAGTTTATCCTTCGGAGCATCAATACCTGCCCTCATTCTGAAAAGCAAAATTAAACTTAGAACAACTCTTGCCCTAAGTCCCTTGGACCAGGGACAGTTCTGAGTCTTGTTCTACAGTCTCCCAGACTTTAGAGGGGCTCAGCTCCAGGTGTGTGCAGAGCTGACCTGTTCATTAACTCATCCTGAATCAGCTTCCTTCCCTTTCTTATCTCACCTCTCCACTCCCCTACTCGCTCCCCAATTGCCAGATAAACCTCTCCACTCAAATTCTTGTCTTGGCATCTCCTTCCCAACTTCAGCCAATCTGCCGCCTTTCTTCACTCATACCCTAAGAGGGTTACTAAAATGACACCCTTTAGGGTAGCAGACATTCACCAACAGTTGATAGTGACACCAAGGAGATGACATAGCACAGAGCACCAAGTTGAATGTTAGCTGTCATTGACTAAACATTCCTTGGCTGCCCCTGACACAGAATTTCTCAGTGGTCTGCTTTCTCTCCCAAGATTCTGACCAACTGGCATTTCCTTGAGCTTTCTAACCTTTCTCAATCTTCCTCACCTCTCCTCTTTTCTCCAAGGTGGCCTATGAAAATACAAAACTTATCCGCACCCATCGAGGCCAGGCGACGCCCAGGAAACCCAAATGAAATATGCACACCCCTTTCAACAACTATCACCCTTGGGTTTCCTAAAGAAAAGCAATTATCTACCCCTGAGTTGAATGCAATCCCTTTGTCTTAGACATATTTTTTCCTACCTGTTTAACATCTTTGGCATTAGCATTTACTAGGCTCACAGAAAAGCCCCCTTTTTATGAATTCAGTTGCCACTCAATCTCTGACCGCAAGAGACAGCTGCTCTCTTTCTCTGGAGGCATCTTCTCCACAATACGGATGATGACAGACTCCCTGAGCACCTTTCCCTAGAAGACCCTAAGTAGAGGTACTCCCCTGGCAATGCCGTCTTGGGTGTGACCCCACTATTTCTCCAGGGAGCTGAGCTCATTAGAAGAGAGCTCAGGAATGCTTAAGAGAGGTACACTCGGGTACGGCAGTTTCTCAAAAAGTTAAACGTAGAATTAGCATGCAAACCCACAATTCCACTTCTGGGTCTATACCCCAAAGAACAAAAATCAGAGACACAAATGGATGTTGGTACACTCCTGTTCATAGCAGCATTATTCACAGTAACTAAGAGGTGGAAGCAACCCAAGTGCCCATTAACAGACACGGGGATGAACAAAGGATGGTCTGTACATACAACAGAACATCATTCAGCCATGAAAGGGAGGAGACCCTGACACATGTTACAACACAAACCTTGAAGGCATTATTCTAAGTGAAACAAGTAGGTCACAAAAGAAAAAATATAGTGTGATTCCATGTATGTGAAGCACTTAAAGTAGTCAAATTCGTAGAGACAGAAAGTGGAATGGTGATGAAGGAAGGATGGGGCGTTTAATGGGTAGAGTATCAGTTTATAAAGATGAAAAAGTCCTGAAGAAGGATGCTGCTGACGGCTGCACAACATTATGAATGGACGCAATGCCATTGAACTGTACACTTAGAAAATGGTTAAAATGGCCAATTTTATGCTATGTATATATCACTACAGCTTTAAAAATAAAAATAAATGAAAAAAGAAAAGAGGAGCGCTCTCCTTCCCCGCTTCTGCTTCTTGGGAAGCTGGTGACCAAAAATAGCCCCCCAGCATTAGCATTGCGCCTGTCTTCTCGTTAATTGTCTTGTTTTAGATGCAGATGTTTTTCACTTAGAGACAGTGTTTGGGGGGAAGAGGGATACAAAATGTGCTGGTGTAGCATTTCTGAACCCAGTAAAACTTTGATTGGTTTGAATGGCGGTGCTCCGCTCGAGATAAACATCAAACCCAGGAAAGCTACAGCCCTTTTCTTTTTTCACAAGCTCTAACTTAACGAGACCTCTTTTAAGCAGGAATGCCTGTGGAATCAAGCATTTTCTTTGTTCCCTGAGATACTATTTTTTAATGCTTATGAGGGATGTGTGTGTGTTTTCTTTTTCCTTTTTTTTTTTTTTTAAATGGCTTTTTGCCTGCATAAGGTAAAAAAGCAGAAATGATCAGTGAGCTGGTTATTGCTCGGGTCTCTGAAGGGATGCGGAGGGAGGCAGCCTGGTAGAGAATCTGACCTGAAATACCAAAGAGGAAACACAGCCCAGGGCTTGAGACCTTCCTGCTCATCTGCACCCTCACCCTTTGCTCTTACTCTGGTCACACATCAGCTACTCTTCAAAGAATTAGTGGCTCAATCAGGACCCAAAGGAATATTAAATTGGAGGGGTTCCCCTTAGGAGAGGGCTGGGTCTCTGAAAGTTGAAAGTCCTGGGTTTGACTCTAAGCCCTGTGACTTACTAGTTTTCGGACTTTTGGAATGAAAAATATTGCCAGCCATATCAGTAAACAAAGGATGCTGTGGCCATCAAGTCATCAGGCATAGCAAAGAAATGATTTCAATGAGCCCAGAGCTTTGCACCTTTCCGTATATAGAAAAGCACTAACTTCCTTAACTTGTTTGTCTGGTTTTCTATAATGAACAGTCATCTCCTGATGTTCTGACTGCCTGGTCTTTATTGCAAAAACACCTACATATCCTGGCTTCTCTTTTGCCTGGGTGACCCAGTCTCTCCCAGGCTCGAGTCCTCAGACAATCCGCCAAATAAAACATCACTCTCAACTTTTAAGTTGTGCATTTTATTTCCGTCGACACTTTATTGAGCAGCTAAGCGCCAGTTTCAGCACCTGTAAAATGGGAGTAATGATACAATATACTCCATAAGGCAGTGGCGAGGATTACATGAGAAAATAACAAGAAAGCACCCAGAACACACCGTGGCACGTGCAGTTCAGTAAAGTTCAGCTCTTGCGACACAAAGGGCGTTTGATATTAGTGACTCGTGATTCCGGAGAAAGAGGGGAAAACTCACAGTTGACCTCAGAAGAAAGATTCTGAGCTCCGTATGATGTGAAAAATCCAAGCGTGCTCTTTAAAAACACAACTCAAACCGAAGGCAACTAAAGAGATGTACAATGGAATGTAAGGAGGTTTATCTTATTTTCAAGAGGGTTATCTCATCCCCGATGTTTGGCAATAGTGATTTTCCCCACACAGGCAAGAATTTTATAGACTCCCTTTAATAGCGAGATGCCAGGATCAGTAACAGTGACAATATATCGTTTCATGACTCCAAATTCAACTCTTCTTAAAAGTACTGGAGCAAAATGCCAGCTAAGTGTGGGATTTACTGATTTAGCTGTGGAGGAAAGAAATTCTGCAGATCAGATCAATACAGCCAGTAAAAACAAACTGCACAATCCCCATTTTCTGCCGGAGGTCTATAAGTGAGGGCATTAGACGAGGCACCTGAATTATTCCTGAGCACTTCATCTTGAGTGGCTGGAAATGGTACTTTAAAACCATTACAGGGAAAGACTCTGATTTTAGGTCACCATGATTAAATTAAATGCCCTGTAAAAAAAAAAAAAAAAAAGTTATAGTTAACATTTTGGGGGGGTCCAAAAATGAAATCCATAAGAGAATAGTTTTAATCAGTTAGAGTACCGGGAGAAACCCAAACGGCCCCAATTAATTAGTTCAGTGACTTTTAGGAACCACATCTCCTGCAGTAAGAAGCTGTAAATTTAGAATGTAATTTTGGGGGGGGCAACTGACAACCTTATTCAGAAATATGATTACCCATGACTACTTTTAAAACTATTTCATCATTGTCATCACCATTATCATTATGTTTTTACTGATAATGATACTTCAGTACAAGGACACTTTCCCCTTTATTCACCTTAGGAACTTGTTATTACAAAGATCTGATACTATTGACTGCATTACGTACAATATCATGGCATACTATTGATAAGCGTGTAAATTAGTGGTTATCTTGAAGAACAGTTTAGCCTTGTCCATTATAATACAAAACCCACATTTGCTTCAACCCAAGAGTACTACTGTTAAGTAACTCTCCGAGAAAAATATTCACAGGTGTGTCCAAAAGTGAAAACATCCTGTAAGGTCCAGTGGAGTGTTGTGTGTGCAGGTGAAATCGTGAATATAATGTGCACACCGGAAACAGCAGAATAAGCTGTAATCGTCTGTGATGTTAAAGATTTTGTAGCAATTAAGATAAATAAAATAAACATACAGGGGAAAGAGACAGAGAAGTATGGGAGCCAATGGGTGATGGGCAGACTTGTCCAGGTGGGGCTGGTGGTTGTTGAGGTGTACGAGAGTAGAATGGATAGGAAGCTGGAGGAGAAGGGCTGAAGGGACCTCAGGTAGGAACAAAGGCAAAGTCAGGCGCGCCTCCGTGGATCAGCCTGGTAGGGGAGGAGAAGAGAAGAGAGGGTGGGGAGCAGCAGCAGATCAGGTCCACGTTGGGGGGCGAGTGCAGCAGGTACCATGGAGCTCCGCTGTGGGAGGCGGGGAGGCAGGGAGGCAGGGGAGGGGGAGCTCCTGGGCCTGCCGGTGTGCTCTCTCATTGGATGGTGAGGAGGGCTTATCTGATGATGAGCTGAGGTCATCTGCTGACAGTAAGGGGTGAGGAGTTGGCAATGTGAAGAAGGTTCAAAATAGTCCTTGGGAAGACTTGGCAGTAATGTGGGCTGAACCATCTAGGACTGCAGGAGAGCGTTAAGGTCTGGCCTGAGTTAGGCGATGTGAATATATATTGAAACCGATTTTCCCAGTTAGGTAACCTTCTTCCATTTTGAGACCCTGGAGCAGACATGAAGAAAGGAAATAGGTGTGTTCCTGAGGCAGAGGGATCCAGATTCACACGTCTGTCCCTCACTCATAGTGTGACCAGGAGCATCATTTATTGTGTTCAGGCCTCGATTTCAACATCTGCAAAAGGGGGAGAAAGGGGGAGAACAGCACGGCCCCCGTGGCTGTGACTTCTCAGGCTGTGAGGGGACCAAAGGAGCGACAGAGCGGCAGCACGGGGCAGGGCAGACATGTGCTGGGCGTGTCTTAAAATATCAGCGCCCGGCCGCGCGGCTCCCGCCTCTGAAGTCCTAATAAATCTCCATGGAAGATGCAGGGTCCGTTGATAATGCAAGGCAGCTAAGCGAACGTGCCCCAGTCTGCAGTCAAGGGCAGGAGAACTCCCGATAAGTGGTGTTCCGAGAAGTGCCTAACGAAAGGCACCAGAGGAGGTGACTCTTCAAAAGGACAGGGGCGGGGCCCTGACCCTCGGCTCCCGGAAGGGCCCGCAGACGTCAGCGTGATCTCCCGTGCTGATCAGACAGTGATCTCCCATCCATCCGCTCCACCCAGTCTGTCTGTCTGTCTAACCTGTGCGATCTGTCTGATCTATCTATCACCTAGCTAGCTACCTACCCACCCTTATCGAAGTCCTACAGCAGGTTTGAGAAAGAAGTTGGAGAAAAGGGACTCTCAGAATTCCTGCTTCCATTCCCAGGGAGCTAACGCGGGGTTCCAGTTTCTGCCCAAGTTCCCTCTGTACTGGGGGGATCATAGTCATGGTATAAAAATACCCTAGTGCACGTGACACAAAGCACAATTATTATAATGATGAACACACCCCACAAAATACCTAGAATCTTCCTTCATAATAAATCCTGGGTGAATGTTGAGGTCGCCCAAATAGGAAAGGGTGGTTGATCATTACCTACCCCCGGCCCCCACAACGCATACTCACTTCCTTTCTGTTCTTTGAACAACTGTGATCTTTTTATACCTCAGGGCCTTTAAATCTGCTATAACATCTGCCTAGAATGCTCTTCCTTTATGTTTTCCCAGGACTAGCTTATCCCCGTCTTTCAGGTCCCAGCTGAAATGCATGACCTTTGTGGGGGTATAAATGCAGCCTGGGATCATGACAGGCATCAAATGCAGTCCTAAGGAGTTAGGACATCATCCTGAAGGCAACGGGGAAGGCTTGATAGAATTTGAGCAGAAGAGAGACTTGTCTGAATCGGAGCTTTAGGTAAATCATTTTCGTGGTGTTTCGTAGGATGAACTGAAAAGGGACAAGCCTGAAAGCAAAGAGACCAATTACAAGGCCATGGTGAAAGTCGAAATGAGCATGAAGAAGATCAAAAATAATGATGGGGAGGACTGACTGAAGCAAGGCTTAGGAATAAGTAAATGAATAAACACACATAAACACACACACATAATTTTCACACACATGCCTCAAACACAGAACAGTCTTAGATCGAAGCACAGGGAGAAAAGATGTCCAACAAGGTGAAATGTGAAAATATGTGATGAGATCTGCACCTTGCAGGTTTCATTTGAGTTTTTGGATTTTAGGTCCAACTCAGCTTGGGGCGGGAACAGCGCAGAAAGAAAGATCATCACTTCCTTCCTTGAATCTACACGTGGAGAAGTCAGGTTTGCGTCTGAAAATCAGCTCGTTATTGATCTTAACCTTGTTAATATTCATGAAGCTCTATCAAGAGGTAGGAGATTTTAACACGATGGCCCCCGCACTCTAAATCAATTCTCATTGATTTCAATAGACTTCTTCATCCAAGCATTGACATTGGCCCCCCTCCCATGAAAACCTGTTCCCAAGGTCCTTTGGAACACATCTGCCTTGCCTGCTATTGTCTGGAATCTGGGGGCACTCAGAGTGGAGAGAGATGGTATTTGAGCACCATCTGCTCCTCCCTGGGGCTCTGTGGGTCTGACTGCCCCCTAAATCCATTTCACCCACAAAGCCATGCTCCCCTCAAGTCCCAGCTGCCCGGAGGGAAGATAGAGACCTTGACACCATTAAGCACATGTCAATTTCAGGACAAGGCTGATTTTTTTCCCAAAAGCTTAGATGCTAACTTTCCTTAAAGGCTTCTAATAAGTTCAGATGACAACCCACTCTGTCCTCAAACACAATCAAGCCGAATTCAGAGCAGACTCTCACAACCAGACCCATAACTCTGGCTCAGGGCTCTTTTCTCTCCAAGGAAAGGGCTGAGCCTTTCCTCATCACAAAGGTTTCCTTTGAAGGTGTGGAAATCCAATTCAGGTGACTTTCCTTTATTTTTGTTATTTTTTTTCCTCTTCTTTTCTTTTTACCTCTATATTTTGTTTTTATATTTTTGTTTTATTTTATTAACCAAAGTCTTTGCCTCATGTGTCAGGGAAATGTTCACACGATGAGTTGCAGGGAAACATTAGCTCCTGATTATACCCCAAGGAAGGAGAGTTATAACTGAACTTGGTAAAGTATCTGAGCACCAGTCACGTGCCAAGAAGCTGAAGGCAGCCTCTGGCCAAGAGCCTGCAAGAAACTGAATTCTGCCAATTACTACATAAGCCGATTCTTCCCCAGATGAGCCTCAGATGACACCTCAGCCCTGACTGACACCTTGATGATTGTATCGTCCCTTGTAGGAACCCAGCCAAACCCTGCCTAGACTCTGGATCCACAGAAACTGTAACAGAATCAGCGTGCGTTGTTTTCAGCCATTATGCTGTGGTAACGATACACAGCAAACTATAACCAACACAATGCCTGTGTAGTTTGCGTGATTGAAGGGGTATCATGATTTAGTAGTTGGAATATCAAATATCAGGTCCACCTAGAATCAACTAACACTCAAACTTCGTTTAAGAGAGTTTGGTAGGTATGTGGCACTGATTTTACATTTTCTAATCTCCCCCAAACCCCATGAGGTCTATATAATCATTATCCCCATTTCACAGAGGAGAAGACTGAGCTACAAAGAAGTGAGTTAGCTTTCCCAGTGCTACCCAGGTTTACAGTAGTGGAGCATTGCTTCAAACTGGGTCTGTCCAACACCAAAGGATGCTCTTCAACACTAAACTGTCTCAGGTGCTAAAACCACCCCACAGGGTGTGTGGCCCCAAAAAACAGATCGGATAGGTCTTGGCTATGTAGATGGCTGTGCCAGCCTTGATCATGTAGGGGCTACAGAAAAGGAGACGGAGGCTCATGGATTTCAAGCATTTCCTCATAGGTCATCTACACTGCTTGGGCCCAGGGTTGGAACTTGGGTGATTTAACATCAAAGCTCATGCCATTCTTATCTCTTTTGCTTCTCCTTGCTCTGGATAAAAGTTTAGCCTGATCCTCCCCTTTATTTTTAGGTGTTATCCTGAGTTAGGACACTCCTCCAAATTGTTCTTTCATGTGTTCATCCAACATGTACTGAGTATTTGCTTTGTGCCAGGGACGTTGCAGGCCTTGCAAATGCAAAGATAAGACAGTATCTTTGTCCGTGTCACACTGGAGAATATTCTAGCAGCCAATGTTCATCTATGTCATCGTCTTCTTCTCCTCCTCCTTCTTCTTCTTTGGTAACATGGAGCTTGGAACTCAGTAAATGCTATTGTTTTTTAATTAGTGGCACTACGTATTACTGGGGGAAGCCACCTCTGCCCCTACTTTTGGCAGCTGCTTCTTTAACTTCACGAGACAATCCCAAAACATGCCACTGATTTTCACACCTCCAGACCTCTTCCTGTGAGCCCTTTGCCCCCTCTCTACCTGGTTGCCTGCCCCGTCCTTCTCTGTCTGTACAACTCCTGCTACCCATCAAAGCTTTGGAAGGTCACCACCTTTCTGCAGCTGCTCCCTCCTCTACCAGCACAGTTATCTGCCCTTGTCACTTCTCCCCCAGCAATTTCACACACTTTGATTCTAGCACCTAGCATAGTCCATTATGGTTACTTTTTTTTTTTTTTTTTTAATTTCTTTCCTCCATCTGGCTGAGAGTAACTTTGAAATCCAGCTCCCAACTCAGCACAGAGGAACACTTCAACGGACACAGGATGAACTGAATTCAGTTTATTCATTCCACAGATATTTACTGAGGACATCCTCTGTGCCAGGAATTAGATTTGGGGATTCAGCGGTGAACAGAGTACGCAAAAACCCACGCCCTCTTGGAGCTGATACTGTGTTGACGCCACTTGGGATGCCTGGCTCAGTTGGATCCCACTGGCCAGGTTTTAATTAGCTCCCTTCGTACTGCTTTCCATCTGATGCCAGGCCCTGGCTATGAGACTTGAGATTTATCTTGGGAAGCCAGTTTGTGCAAACATCTCTCCAAGCCCTGGGAAATCCTCGAGAAATCTGTAAATCGAGGAGACCGTGTTGTTAACAGACACACCAGCGCAAAGCTGTCCAAATGAAGTTGTCTTCTCAGAAGCAGCCTCCACAGGAAGTCACGCTCTCAGGGAGACTGCCAACATTTGGGCTATTTTTGGACTCTTATTTTGGAGCTGTATGTGGAATTTGCAGCCCATTTGTGAACAGACTCAGTGAGGGGAGATGTCCCTTTTCAAGGCTTCATTTGCCACTAAGGAATGCCTAGCAGTGTTTCGTAGATGAGGCAGGTGAATGAGCTCACCTGTCCAGCTGTGCAGATGCAAGAAGGAGACAAGGAAGAACCAGAAAGGCATGCAGATGTGTTTCCTAGGCAGTGATCCCATCTCTTAGCAGAAGTTGCCCACACAGTGACCTATATCTTGATCCATAACCTCGCTTCCCTGGTTACAGTTTATTTATCCATCCCCCACTGGTTGTCATGGTTGCATTGATATGTATTGATGTATGGATAGGATGTCACTGATATGTGTCACTGTTGCAGCTGGTGAATCCAAAGTCCCTTATTCACAGGCAGCACTTCTGTGAGCATTTGTGCCCATGTGTGAAAGATTATTGAGGGTAAATACCTAGCCATTGAAGTGCCAGGTCATCATAAAGTGTGCACAGCTTCAATTTTACCCGTTATTGCTAAATTGATCTCCAAATGAGTCGTACCAATTTACAGTCACTCTAGCAGCGTGTGAGAGCGTCCTTTTCCCCACGTACTCAGCGAAAATCAGCATCATGTAATGGGTGGGAGATGGGACCTCATTTTAACTTGCATCTCTATGATGTTAATGCGGTTGAGCATTTTTTTCCCAGATACATACAGGGTGTTTGATTTTCATATTCTGTGCCTCCTCTGTTTGTATCCTTTGTCCGTTTTTTCCTAGTGGACTATTTGTCTTTATCTTATTGATTCATAGAAGTACTTCCTGTATTGCAGATAGGAACCTTTTGGCAGTTATTTATACAAATGTCTGTTGTCATATGAAAGACTTTGTTTCATTTAGTTAAATTTATCATTCTTATCCTCTACGTTTTGTGTTTTTGTTTATTGGCTTAAAAAAAGAACAACCACTTCTTGACTCCAAGATCACAAAGATATTCTCATAAATTTTCTTCTAAAAGTTCTATTATTTTGGTATTTATTACTTGAAGATTTGATGTTTGTATATGGTCTGAAGTAGGGACAAAATGTTCTTTTTTTTTTTTTCCTAGAAAGGCAGCCATCTCCCCTACAGAATTCATTGAATAAAATATTCCCCCTCACTACAGCGCCTTGTTTTCTGCCTCTGTATTTTACCAAGTTTCTGTGTGTGTTTAAGGGCATTTCCCACACTGTCCGTTCTGTTCCTTGGATTGACTTGTTCATCTCTGTACCAAATTTACACTGTTTTAATTGCCTTACTTTTAAAATAAATATTTTGTATGGAAGACCCCCCTCCTCCTTCTTCACAAGTGTCTTAGTTATCCTTGGACTTGTATTTTTCCAGGAATATCTTAGTATTAATTAGGTCAAGTTCCACCCAAAACAAAAACAAACAAAGAAAAAACATCTGTTTGGATTTGAGTAAATTTTCTTTGCTTTAAATTGACTTTATGTTTTCATCAGTGGATAAAATATGTCTTCAGGAAAAAGAGATTGGAGAGGCACCTGTGGAATTTAGGACACTGGAGCCAGGAGTTTCCTTTGGTTTCTGTGCTACCATCAGAGACCTTCTCAGTGCCACCATTGCATCCCCAACCTGGGTCCCAGGCTGATGGGGGTCACCCAGCATGTGGGCATGGCTGCAGCTTACCACTGGGCTCCAGCTGCAGTGGTCCAACCCCCCCCCCCCAAGGGCCCAGCCCCAGACCTGACTCTAAGTGCAACACCTCCCTGCCAAAGTCCTGAATCCCATTCAGTGTCCCAGGTCCCTGACCCTGGTTCCTGTCCTCGCCTGCTTTCCTGCCTTCACTATCACATCAGTCATTGTCCCCGAAGCATCAAGCCAGCCCACCCCCTCATCACACTGTCACTAGATCTTCCGAAAACATGATCATGACATCTCTCCAGAGATGCTGGCTGTGACTTCTCAGACCTGTGCTGATACAGTAGCCACTCCCTCTAAGGACCATTTAAACATATGTCTTCATTAATTACAATTGAAAAAAGTTAAAATTCATATTAGACACATTTCTAGAACCCACACATGGCTGCCATCACATACATTTTTACCATCGCAGAAGGCTCTATGGGGCCAGGCCACAGAGACTCGCAGCATCTCTGGTTCCCCAGAGGAAGAGCCAGTTGCTGTACGTGACACCCATTGCTCCCGGCATCACAGCCCCCACCTGTCTGTTTCTCTCCCTGCCCACCTGCTCAGATCAGTTACAATCAGGGATATTTTTGCAGCCCTCCAAGCACCTTGGACCTTCCTGATCTGAGCTTGGGCTCATTCTGATTCTGTAGCCTAGAAAGCCTTCCCTTCTCCAACTTTTCTCTCTCCCAAGTCATTTTCTTCCTTCAAGGCTCTGCTTAAACATCACCTCACCTCACCTCTAACATCTCATTCTCCCCCGTCTTCTCACGGCTTCCACAACCCCCTATCTGCATCTTTATCACACTCAGACAGTATGTTATGGAACTAAATTCACACAGGGCAGCTGCTGCCCCACATGGCTCTCTGTCCCCCAACCCCAGCTCAGAGCCTGGCACGTAGAAACCATCAGTGCATAATTTCAGAGCCTAGTTAAACACAAAAGCCCTCCACCCCCACCCCAAGTCCATCTGCTGGCTCGAGGCACTGCTCTGTGCTATCACTTAGCCCCAGCCTACCCCCACGGCCCCTTTTCTATTCACTCTCCCACGTTTAATTACACTTAATTGCAAAATGGTCTGCTTGGCTCCCTTTGCAGCCAAAAGTGTTTGTGTAAACAGCAGAGAGATCCTGTTCATTATAAAGACTTCCTCACATTCATTGCAGCCAGTTCCGGTCTCCTCTGATTGTAGAGGAGATAGGACCAGCCACTTGGAGACAGGAAGGAGTTTACTGAAATGGCCCACAGCAGCCCAGGAGAGAGAGATAGCAAGATATAACCACGGTGCAATGGAATACATGCTTCTATCCCTTCGGAGAGACAGAGGAGGACCAAAAGAGATAGAGAAAGAGAAAGAGAGAGGGCAGGAAGAAGAGCAGAGACACACAGCAGAGACAAATACAGAGAGCAAGCAGACACAGGGCAAAGTCAGAATACAGAGTGACACAAACACCCCCATAGATGGAGGTAGACAGACGAAAGTGGTCCCGGAAGCGCAGCATCAGAGACGATGGATGGCAGGTAGGGATGCCCACGCCGCTACATCCCTCACCGCCCCCCAGCACGCCTGCTCCGGGCAGCACAAGTTACAAAGAGCACGACGGATGGAGAGTGCCACACACCGAGAGCTGGAAAAGCCATCAAGAGATCAAAGAGAAACCAAACTCATCTGCAGCCACGAGAATCTTAAAGACCAGCATGATCAACCCTGCATGTCCTTCACGTTTATGTGATCCTGCCCCTCTGAAAAGATACAGAAAGAAAAGTTTGCATGTGCAGAATGTGCTCTGCCCTAGGGGCTGTGGGTCCTTTGGAGTCCCCTAGCCAGAGTTCTCAGCAAGAATCGGTGTCTTTGTGTGAACAGTGCCAAATGGAGGCTTTAGTGGAGCAAGCAAAGTATGATGCAAACTTTTTTTCCCTAAATCTGTGATTTCTGGAGTTTTCAGGGTTTCGACTGTGCCAGATAAAATGATGCCTGGTCACTGGAGAGGGGTAACTTTTTAATGACACTGAGAGGCTGCTTTGGAGCCACATTAAAAAAAAAAAAAATCCTGTCTCTTTCCAGATACCTCAAAAGTCTACGCTCAAGTCCTGTCAGCTCAGTCATCAATCTAGGCAACCCGTTTCCTCATTCGCTCATTGGTTCACACACATTCATCAAGGACCTCGTGTGGTTCAGCGTCACACCAGGTGCTACAGAACTGGGGCGCTCAGTGTACAGGGCGGACAGGCAGCCGCCAGGGAATGAATCATCCAAACAAGAATTGCACGAGAAATATGGAAACGGGCAACACATTAAAAGAGCACGGCGCCCCAAAGGAACTGAAAGCAGAGACTCTGTCTTAGTCAGCCAGGGCTACTGTAACAAAATTGCCTAGACTGGTTGGCTTAAGCAACAGAAATGTTTTTCTCACAGTTCCGGAAGCTGGAATTCTGAGATCAGGGTGCCAGCACGGTCAAGTTCTGGTGAGATCTCCTCCTGGCTTGCATTCTCGCTGGGTCCACATGTGGCAGAGGGGAAGCTCGTTATCTCTTCTTATGATGATGGAGGCGCTAATCCCATCAGGGGGGCCCCACCCTCATGACCTCATCTAAGCCTAATTAATTACCATCTCCTAATGTCATCACATTGTGAGGACACTTCATTCAGTCCATAACAGACTCAACCAGACGCTCATACATGCATGTTCACAGCAGCACTACTTACAATAGCCAAAAAGTGGAAACAACCCAAGTATTCGTCAAAGGATGAATAATAAACAAATTATGGCATATACATACAATAAAATATTCGGCCATAAAAAGGAATTAAGTACTGATGCATGTACAGCCTAAATGGACCTCGAAAACACCATGCGAAGTGAAAAAAGAGCCAGTCACCAAAGGTCTCAAATTATACGATTCCATTTATAGAAAATATCCGGAATAGGTAAATTCGAAGAGACAGAACACAGCAGGCAGTTGTGAGGGTCTAAGGAGAAGGGCAATGGGTAGCAGCTGCCTAATGGGTACAGTGTTTCCTTTTGGGGTGATGTGAATGTTTTGCAACTGGATAGAGGCAGTGGTTCCACAACATGGTGAATGGACTAAATGACACTGAATTATTCATTTCAAAATGATTAATTTTATGTTATCTGCACTTTACCTTAATAGAAAAAAAGATGTGGCCCTACGAAATGGAATATTATGGGGTGACCTAATTTAAACTGGGAGCCAAGGAAAGGCAGCTTGGAGGAAGTGATGAGTGTATGGAACCTGATGGCTGAGTAGAAGTCAGTAAGGGCACTAGAGGAGGGCAGCGGGTTCCGGTCAGAGTGAATAAAACCCAGGAGAGCAGTCAGGTGAGAAAAAGCATGGTGCCCGTGAGGATGAGGACGTCGGGGTGGCTAGAGCTGAAACCGGGCAGGAAGTCAGTGGCAGAACTTTATGGGCATTTTGATTTTTGTTTTATTTTGGTTTTGTTTTAGCACTGATGGGTATGAGGAAGAAAAATGACCTGATCTGATATACATTTTAAGATCTATCTGGCTGCTTCGAGAAGAGTGGATCAGAGGTAAAGAGAAATGGTATCAAAATCTTAGAATCAGTCTCTCTCTCCCTCTCTCTCCCTTTTCCCCCCTTTGTTTTTACATACGAACAGAATCTGGGCTGAATTTAGAATCTTTACATCACAGCTTTTCTACCATCAGAGTTCTATAGACATTACCCGACTTTGTCCCCTAACATTTCCGGTGGCAGAGAAGAAGTCGGGAGCTGGACGGATTTCTCATTCTTTCTATTTAGCAACCTGGTCCCTTCCCTAAGTTCCTCTCATTCTGTCTTCCTTTTCCCTTAAGATTAAAACAAAATTACCAAGCTATATCTAGGTCTTTCGCCCGTGCTCTGTAACACTGGTTTTTCCAAGGAATCTTTTTTTTTTTTTTTTTTGGCTCAGTAAAGTTTCTTCTATTATATCTCTGATTTCTGCTTTCTTCTTTTCCTTCTGGGATCTTTTTCAGAAGCAAATTCGATCTGTCCCATCTCCATTCTTGTCTCCTAGCCTCTTCTTTCTCATCACCATCATGGTTCTGGCTCTTTCCTCCAGATTCAAAGGCGCTCTGGATTAATTCCTGCTCCAGATCGCGTATTTAACCCTTTCAGGGCTGCCTCGTTGTTTTAGGATTCCTAAAACAGACACAATTCGGTCCTTACATCTCTCTCTCTTAGTTAATTTAATTTTCTTTTTTGAACTACCTACATTTTCCTCATCTCTGTTTTCAGTTAAATTTTGTTATTCCCCTTCTTCTCCCTGTTTTCACAAAGCCTCTGATTTCTTGCTTGGTATTGAAGACACAAGATGTTCTTGGTGGGTGGGTGTAGCTCAGTGGTAAAGTGCATGCTTAGTGTGCACAAGATCCTGGGTTCAATCCCCAGTACCCCCACTAAAAATAAATCCATAAACAAAAAAATGTTTTGAAGTATTTTTTTAAAAAAGATGTTGATGTTGTCTTTCTTTCTTATGGCCTTTGCATATTGCAATGCAATTTCTCCATCTTTTGTATTTAAATTTTTTTCAGAACTGATGTTGCTGCTTTAGACATTCATCTTCCAGTGGCGGGATGTGTAAGAAGCAGTGGGGCTGGTGTTTTTCCACAAACATTTTGAGTAAATTGTCTTTGCTTCCCCTTCTGGTTCCCTTTGGTTGTTCTTGGCTTCACAGATCTCAAACTGGAGGGCTTCTTTGGTGTGAATTTATAACATTCTCATTGTTACTGAGCAGCCAGAGGGGAGTTGGGAGGAAGCGAAGCTGTGAGCAGTGTTCACAGGAATATTTATCTCTGTAGCAATCCTTTCCATGCGTGGGGAAGCTGTTGTTCCCGGCTCAGTGTTTTGCATTCACTTTTAATTTGGCACAGCCTCTATCCCAGTGTAAACTTTGCCTGTGCCCAGGCCCCTTCCTGGTGCTACTGCTTGACATTTGGAGGAAATTCCGCTCTAACCCTGAAAGGGTTTTCTTTGATGTGACAGCTACTTGAGGCTGGGTCTTCTCAGTGCCCCGGATTCAGAAGCTTCTGATCTTTGTCAAGGAGGGTCACAGAGTCCAAGCACCACAGGGGGAGCTTCCCTCACCTTCAGTATATCCTACTTCTAATCGGGAGAACTTAGGATTCCCCAGGGTACCCACCAGATTCCTTCTGGGATTCACAAGTCCCCATTGCTGTGACCTCGTCCTTCTTCAAGCAGTTACCACACTAATCCTGGACTCTCAGAGTGCTACTGTTTTAAACGATGCTGATCCTTGAAGTTCAAGTGAAGCCCAGATTAAGAGGTCATCTTCTTCCACGTGGCCGAGCCGTGCACCAGGCCTGACTCCTCCAGATGAGTGCGTAAGACCCCACCAGAGCCTGGATGTTATTCTTAATATGAACACCCTTTCCCAGGAAAGCGTTGTAAGTTGAACCCTTGGTGTCTTCCTCGGTTCAACGCCTTCTGCACTTCATCTACCCAAGCTTTCTCAGTCTCCCATAGTTGTACTGGGTCATTCTTGAAGTTTTCAGCTCTCCCCTGCCCACTCCTTCCCTTTGTTATTTCTCCATTGGGGATTTGGCTAGGCGTGGAGGAGAGAGTTTTAAAGAGTTTAAGAGGAGATACATGTGTGCGTTCACACTGACGTCTAATCCGAACATCGGGGACTTGGACTTGAGGGCGCCGGCTACACTTGTGTTCACACCATATTGTCTTCAGGTAACAGGATGTGCAGGTGAGAACCTGTGGAGGGGCTAGGACCTAAGGCAACAATATTCAGTGTGTTCAGATGAGCACATATTAGATTACTCCCCAATACCTAGACTTACTGAACGAGCACAAAAACTGCCAAACTTAGGGGGAAAAAAATCCCACTTGGTAGGTAATTAAATGTCCTTTTATTTCCCTTTGCATCATAAGTTTAGATAGCATATGAATCAAATATTGAAGAATTTAAAAGTAAACAGAAAAACTAATGATGGCTTTAAAAAGGTTTAAAGACTATTCAACGGCTGTTAAAATGTACGCCAAAATGAAAACCAAAGTAAACCATTACTGGAGATTTTTATGCTCCTCCTGTGTTGCTTCTTTTTTGGCAGCTGCAGATGTCAGAAGCAGAGAGCTAAACTAATCTTCATCGTTTTTAGGGTCCAAGTTTTTCCTACAATAAGCAAGCATATATGACTTTAAGAAATATAAAACAGGGAGAAAAAAAATGAAGATGAGGGAACTGGTTGCTCAGCTAACAGGATAAGCACACTGCTGATCAAATCAAGAGGAGACATATTTTCATCTATTTCAAGGCTGAATATTCAGCATGATATTATCCCACCCTCTTTCCTGTTGTGTTTTGACAATATGGAATAAGAAACCTGGGAACCAGGAAACAGTCCATTTTGAGCCTTTGGTCAATGTGACCAGGAACCTGGAGGAATAGCCCAACTGACTTAATGACAGAGAAGTAATGTATTCATGGAAAAAAACTGTACAAAGAATCGTAGTAATTTTCACAAGAGTCACAACCACTCTGGCCCCTCCCATGTGTTACTGATCTTCAGAACTGATTTGCATTTTTTGGGGGGCTCTCAGCTCTTGTAAGATATTGAATATAGGGGTGTAGGTGTATATTTTAGGGAAAAAAAGAAGTCTACTACAGAATGGAGACAGTGAGAAACAGCTAATGGGGCTGTTTTTTCATGTGATTGATAAAATATGATTTTCTGTGTGGGATTAGGGTTAGTGGTGAAAAGTCTTCCATTTTATTTTTTTCTGAAGTAAGGCTGTGAAAGCAACCTGAGACAATCAACAACTGAACGGATAAAGAAGATATGATATATATATATGTGTGTGTATGTGTGTGTATTTATATGTAATGGAATACTATTCTGCCATTAAAAAGAATGAAATTTTGCCATTTGCAGCAACATGGACTTGGAGGGCATCATGCTAAGTAAAGTAAGTCAGACAGAGGAAGACTAATGTATGATATCACTTATATGTGGAATCTAAAAAATACAACAAACTAATGACTATAACAAAAAAGCAGACTCACACATATAGAAAACAAACTAGTGGTTACCACTGAGGACGGGGAAGCAGGGAGGGGCAATATCGGGGCAGGGGATTAAGAGATATAAACTATCAGGTACGAAATGAGCTGCAAGGACATGTTGTACGACACGGGGAATATAGCCAATAGTTTATAATAACTATAAATGGAGTATAACCTTGAAAAATTGTGAATTACTATATTGTACACCTGTAATTTCTATAATATTATAATACCTCAACTAGACTTCAATAGAAAAAAAAGAAAATAGGGCTGTGAAATATTTCCCACGAGTATCTTAGGGTGTCATGACTTTCTAACCCGATGTGCTGGTTTTAACAACAAACAAAAATCAATGCCACCCTCCCCCAGATCAAAATGGGCGATTGTCAGAACGGTGGTATAATTTCTGCTGAAAGTTCGAGTCCCTAGTCGTTGCTTTGTTTAAAATCCTCCTTCCTTTAGAAGGCGTCTGCTACTGTGCTGTGTGGGAAACGGAGACCAGCCCTTTTCCTCCTCCTTGGACGGGGCTGTGGCAAGTTGTGCTCAGAAAAAGTGGGGTCCTGTCCACCTCCTGTCATGCAAACAGCCCATGTGACGATTATTTATTTACAACAGCTAATACAATTGGTAGTAACGACTTCGTAGGCAACCTCTAAGTGCAGGCAAGATGAAAAATTTACTAAATTGGAGAATAAAAATGCATAAGAAAATGTACAGAATCAATATTTCATGGCCTTTGCTTTACCTTGCTGTTCACAAATCTATTCCCGAGCTCGCATTAAAATTTAAAGCCACAGTCATGCGACAAGTTCAAACTCCGGGTTATTTCGCGTTAGTTTAGCTTTAGAGGAGTTTTGTTGTTGTTTGTTTCATAATGTCACGAGGAGCTGAGGAGGGGGGACACTTAGGAAACCATTTAGCCAGGTGACCCTGGCTTTGCTTTTTTTTTTTTTTCCAACCAGGAAGACAAAATGGTGTCTAACATTCATAAAAATGTTGTTTTGCAATGTTGTGTCAATTTCTGGTGTACAGCATAAAGCTTCAGTCATACGTGAACATACATATATTCGTTTTCATATTCTTTCACTCCATAAGTTACTACAAGATATTGACTATCCTTCAATAAAAATATATATACAAGAAAAAAAAAACACCAAGAAAATCAGTAATACAATGGGGAAAAAAAAGTTGTTTTAGTCACTCTTTTTCTGAACTAAGCCTTAGCAATCTTCCTGTTCAATCTTCTACCAGATTAAAAAGACTGTTTTGCAAACCTTTGGAAGCCAATTATTTTGTCAGAAATCAAGCATTTATTGACTAGCTCCTCTGAGCTAAGCCCTAAGTCACATACATAAAACTTTTGTCCTGGGGAAGAGACTTAACTCTTAAGTTTTCCATGTTTCCATGAGTTTATGAAATGACACCATGGTGAATAAACAGTTCGAGAAACAGACACACAATGGATGCAACCTGGATGCTGGAGGCAGGACTTCCCGTGTGTGCGGTATCAAGTTTTGCGTAAACACAGGCAGAAAGACAGCGATTAATACCTCCCTTCTCAATGCTTTGCCAAAGACTTAAAGAGACAGTGGTATAAAGGACTAGGCATTCAGAAAACCTACAAACTGGTAAAGTTATACCCGAGGCTTTTTTCTCACTTTTGTTTATTTGTTTGTTTATTTGGGCCAGTACACAAGGAATTTGGAACTTAGTAATACAGCATTCATTTCATTACTTATCATGAATCCAAAGTCCCTGAACTATTTTAATCTATTACTTTATCAAGAGACGGGTTTAGATTGCACACAGGTGCAACTGGAATGAGAGGGAAAAACAAGAGCTGTTGCTAGAGGCTTCGGGACCTCCCAGGAACTGCTTCTCAGGGAAGCTTTATTCCTCAGAGAGTCAAGCATGGGAAGATTTGTGAAGGTTTTTTGCCAATGCCTGGGGATTGGTTCCCATGTGGATACCCCGCCTCCTCTAAAGGAGCCCCAAGCTAACCAGTATACAGACGAGTATCACTAAGCAAGTGCACAAGATGGCCTACAGTCTTTCTGTTTGGGTCTGGAATTATTTCTGATCCCTTGTGGGTCAAAAAGTATTAACTATATTGTTTTAACGTCTGCCACCCCACATTTGGCTAATTTAATCCTTAAAATATCTGTGTAGTCTGAATGTTTGTGTCCCCCCCCCCAAATTCATATGTTGAAATCCTAACCCCCAAGATGATAGTATTTGAGGGCAGGGCCCTTGAGAAGTGCTTAGATCTCAAGGATGGAGCCCAACACGAATGGGATTAATACTCTTTTCCAAGAGACTGCCCAGAGCCCCCAGCCCCTTCCTCTATGCAAGTGTACAGCAAGAAGTTCTAAGAACTAGGAAGCGGGTCCTCACCAGACATCAACTCTGCTGGCCTCTTGATCTTGGACTTCCCAGTCTCCAGAATTGTGAGAAATCAAAGTCTATTGTTTATAAGCCACTCAGTTTATGGTATTTTATTAGAGCAGCCTGAACAGACTGAGGCAAACCTCACGAGGCTACGTGTTAGTCATCATTCCCATTTCACAGGTGTGGAATGGAGACACAGAGAGATTAAGAAACTCACTCAAGATTCTATAGCTCAGTGATTCCAGAGGCAGGATTCAAACCCAGGCTGTGTGGCTGAAGTGGTTGTTTTGTTTTGTTTTGTTTTTTAATGCACTGGGTTAGTCTCAGGTTTCTCCAGAGAAACAGAACCAATGAGGTATATATTTATGAAAGGGGATTTGTCGTGAGACATTGGCTCACAACATTTTGGAGACTGAGAAGTCCTAGGGTTTGTTTTCTACAAGCTGGCGGCCCAGGAAAGCCAGTGGTGTAATTTAGTCTGAGTCCGAATCTCCCAGAACCAGGGAAATCATCAGTGTAAATGCCAGCCTGGAGAAGAGGAGATGAGATGTCTCTCAACCCAAGCAGGTGGACAGGAACCAAAACGGGACTTTTTGTTCTGTTCGCGCTCTTCCACGGATTGGATGACCCCTGCCCAAGCTGGGGAAGGCCATCTGCTTTTTACTGAGTGTCCTGATTCAAATGCTAATCTCATCCGGAGACACCCTCAGGGACACATCCAGAAGTATAAGCTCTGGACACCTTTTGGTCTGGTCAAGTTGATTCAAAATTAACCATCACAACTAGACGTGGAGATAACCGAAAAAAGATGGCAGTGGGGATGGATGGAGGATGTTAGCCAGAGGGTAAATGATGGCCTGGACAAAGAAACTAACATGAATTGGAATATTTTAGAGGCAAAAAGAGAGATGAAAGGGAGGCACTCGGATTTGGGGGAAAGCTGTTGAACGGGGGGCTCTCCCACCTGATGAGCAGTGGAGCTTTCCCTGGAACCCCAGCAAAAGCATCATGGAGCCCCCACTGCCTGCCGGTGCATCTGGAGTTAGCATCTCTGTCTCGTTCTGCCTCCTCTTGGCTATTGCGTTGAGAGGGGCCTCGAGGTGAGAGAAGCGACACCTAGTTTAACTCAGGAATCAACTCTAATTATTGTCTCTGCTGCTTTTGATTTTCTCCCTGGGTTTTTTTTTTCTTTCTTTCTTTCTTTCTTTTTTAATGCCACAACATGAGCATTCTCCTGTAATAATAATTTTTCAAGAACGTGACTTGAAAGGCCGCCTCACATTTGTCATCCAAATGCCTCCTAACTCCTAAGTGACAGTAATTGTGCAAGGCCAGGATGAATGGCCTCATTGAGGAGCAGGCTGTCCTTACAAACGGAGGTGGGGCTGCGCCCCTGTGCCCAGTTAAGAGAGTCCTCCAGCCTTGCCTTGTGTTTGGAGCAAGGAATTTCCTGAACAGGGCGTTGGGGGAGCGGTCACGGTTGCCAGGCAGCAATGACTGCCTGTTCCCTGCATTCTCTGGAAGAACCAAATGGGCTTTTTCTCTGTCAGAGTCATGATGTGAGGGATGTCCTCAGTGTCCACATTCTCAGAAAAGGTGCACAGGCTCTTGGCATGGGACGTATTCAAACATCCAGACAAACCAAACTCACTTCTTTTGGGAAGGAAAAGTTGTCAAATGAGGAGCCCCCAAACAGACGTTCTTAGACACGGAAATAAAGCCACCTGGTGGCCATCCATAGTTTTATTACGTCTAGTGTGGACTCCAATAACAATGACACTTACTGACTCTGTGCCATTTGGCAAATATCCTCTTGCAGGCTTTCAATAAATCCTCTTTTTTCATCTTCATAAGAAATCCACAAAGGAGATACTTTCCCTATTTTGCAAACAAGGAAATTGAGACTCAGAGAAGTTTGCCTAGGCAAGTTGGGCCTCACGCTCAGGTCTATTTGATCCCAAATTCCATACCCTTGACCTTGGGTCCAGTTCCACCTGCTTCAGGGTCTGATCTGAATGACATGCATGCTGTGCATTTATGATGTGCCCAAGGTGACTGCTGCCCAGGTCAGGGCTCCCCGCCTCTTCCCACCCTCCCCCTACACCTCCACTTCCAGAGGCGGCACCTTTGCTCTCTGTGCCCCTCAGCAAGGACCAGCATCCTCTCTGAGTGGAAGGGCAATCCATGAACCCTGCCACCTGGTGTCTGCTGCTAGTCCTCCCCAACCCCAGGGAGCACTGTCAGAGATCAAAGCCCTGCATGGCTGAGCATACCTGGGGTTTGCCCCGTCCCTGCAAAGGGACCGAGAAAACCCTCAAGGGCTAGAGCCCAGGTCAGGGCGCTTCCACTTTCCCCATCTGTACCAGGGTCCAGGGTCCAGGGTCCTGCCCAGCCTGGCTTTAGGTTTTTGTGACCCATCAGCTCAGGTGTTGTGTCTCTTAATACACATTCTGCCTTGGTATTTAGAAATGGTTTACAGGGAGGGAGATGGGATGTAGTAAGGTACTGGGTAGATAAAATATTAGGCATTTTTTGTAGGTAACATTTTAATAACACTCACTTAACTTTCACGTAAAAATCCTTGTCACTCACATGTTCTCTAGCTGTATGCACTTCAATTCTTTTTTTTTTTTTCATTTTCAGACTTGACGATAAATTGTGTTCTTTATTGCTGGATACAGTAGTCTGTGCTCATTAAGAAGGTTTAAGTCTATCTTATCTACATCATAAATAGGACAAGAAAAAATCCAGTATCACTGCACTAGAAGTCGAGAGTGCCAAGATCTTAGGGAAAAGTGGTAATCACTTATTACTTATTATAATTCATTAAGCTTGTAGGAAATATTTAGATACTTAATTGGCATTTAACAAGATAGCTATAGAGAGTAAATGAGACATTAAATTCTCTTCTTAAATGCCCATTAGGTTTGCTTTGGAAATTAATTGATATCTAATTCATCTGCTATCAACTATTTTTACCCTTTGCCAGCTGAGAAGTTCAACATATTAATGATAAATAGAGGCAGGATAGAGGGAAACTTACACTCACTGAGCTCTGTGTCAGCCTAACCTAAAAGGCAACGGTCTCATGGTGACTTAGTCCCATCGCAGGGGTGTCGTCACTGGGTTTGGAGGGAGAGGGGATCTGACCACATGACCAGATGGACCTGTCCAAACCCTCAGCAACAAAGACCCATAAAAGGATGGTGAACAAGCAACACACTGAAGGAGCTGGAAAGCCCTTCAATGAGGAACAGGTAAGACACCATCCACGAGGGCAGGGACCTCGTCAAGCTTTTTCACCATTGTTTCCCCCGTATCTAAAACTGTTCTTGGTGCACAGGAGCTGTGCAGTGATGTTTGTTGGAGGAATGTGTGAAGTTGAGTAAAGGGCACAACTTAGGACCATGGGAGACCTTTCACAGGTCCTGCACTACGATCAGTCTTGGGGAAGAAAGTGATGTGCGATAGTTTGTAGGGTAGACAACCTTGAGAATTCTGTGTTTCTGCCATCTCAGATACCTCGCCTGGTTTCCATCTGTGGTGGTCAACTGTTTTTAAACTTTATTTTCACTGAAACAAGAAACCAGGTATAACCTCGGACTATAAACTATGACGCACACTGGCCCAATACTGTGAAATCTGTACCAGAACAAGGAAAGAAGTTGACATCTCACATTTCTCCTTGAGCAAAGAGCACATTTTTCTAGAAATATGAAGTTCTTAAGAGCCTAAATCAATGGTTCTTTGATTAGTGCCACATGGTCTAGGGCAGTAGTTAGGCTTCTAAAACAGGGAATACATTCCTCTAGAAACTTCCAGGGAGAGCTGAAGAAGACACTGTGGAGACACACCAGTTCTGTTCTCTCTTACCAGCTTCCTAGATGAGGCAGCTGCCAGAGGCCAGAGGAGGTAAAAGGAGACAAGAAACAGCACAGATTTTCTATGCCCAAGCCTTGCAATTCAAAATGTGGTCTCAGGCCCCTCAGCATGTGATGGCTAATTTTCTGTGTCCACATGGCCAACTGTAGTTCTCAGATATCGAGTCAAACGGTATTCCAGATGTTTTTGGGAAGGTATTTTTGAATGGAACGAACATTTTCATCAGTAGATTTTTGAGTAAAGCAGATTGCCCTCCATGATGTGTGTGGGCCTCATTCAATCAGGTGAAGGCCTTTAGAAAAAGGCTGAAAAGAAGAGGGAATTCTACCAGCAGACTGCCTTTGGACTAGAATTGCAACTCTCCCCTGGGTCTCCAGCCTGTGAGCCTACCCTGCAGATTTTGAACTTGCCAGCCTCCAAAATTATGTGAACCAATTCCTTTAAATAAGTCTCTCTGTTCTGTTTTTCTGAAGAAATTTGATTCATACAACATTCAAAAAATATCTCGTAAATCCCTTTACCTCTGTGTCCTTTTTCCTACAACCTCTTGTCCTCTAGGAAAACAGAAATGTCACCATTTTCTGGGTGCCTAAACTCATAGTCTGTTATACTCATCTGGCATTTGTCATTTACTAATATGTTTTATAAGTTACAGTCTCTTTCTTTACGTAGCTGAAATGAAAGTTTTGGGGGGATGGAGTAAAATTGCCTAATGTGCATTAGCACCGTTCACAGCTCTTGGTGAGGCATCTGGCTCATTTAAGGTGATGTGGAAGTCTGGTGAGAGCTGGAATGAGTTACTAGACCCAGTGTACGAGAGCTGTCCCAGAGCTCATTTCACTTTCTTGTATCAACTCTTGATGATCCCTTATGGAACACACTCCAACATCTTCAGTAATGGGACAGCGAAGTCATGTGAAATCAATTACTCCCAACAAGTCTCCCAATATAAGTCTCGTCCACATGCCAACAAAGCAGCAGGAGTTTCCGTCAATTCGGCCAACTGCAGCAAGACAATCGATGAATTGATAGGTTGTCCCAGTGGTCCACCTTCTGTCTTTCCATGCCACTTTACATGGCCTTAGACTACACGCAGCATGCTGCATATGTTATCTTTAAATACTTCATTGTGAACAAAAAAAGGGAGTGCCTTACTCATCTATGGCTCTCAAACATTTGTGAATGGAGGGCTCACCTGGACATCTTGTTTAACCTGCAGAAAGCCGCTGCTTGACATCCCCTCCCACACCTCATCCCTGGATTCTGATTCACTGGGTAGGGGCCGGTTCCCTGGAATCTGCTGTTCTCCCAGATTATTTCAGTGTAGCCAGTCCACAGACCACACTGAAAAACACTAAGGTAGAGAATCTGGGCTTCTCAGCTAGATTCACTGACAAATTAAATGGACCTGGGTTAAAATAGTTACGAGAATAACTCACTGAATTTGAAAGGTTATCTCCAATCACTTGTGGTGAGTTGGATTTGGCCCTTAGGCCACAGTTTGTTGATCCCTGCTCCAGATAAATAACGTTAGAATTTTTAATAATTATTTCGCTGGAGGAAACAGAAAAGAGAGAAATTGAGTGGATTTTAATGAACAAGGAAAGAATATTGATTTTTATTGGCAATTGTAATGGGCCAGAAAGGATTTAGTCTAGGGTAAGGCAAGAGAGGATGCAAAATTGAAGGAAGCTCTCACTCTCAGAACCCTGAACTTGTGCAAACCTGGTGCCAGGCACTCTGACGTACGTTTAAATTCACTGCCTGATTGAATCCCCGCAACAACCATGAAATACTCATGAAAAAATGAAATGAACAAATAGTGAAATGAATAAAGTAGTCATCATTCATGCTATCACCAACCCCTTCTGAAGTTGAGGAATTTGAGGTTCAGAGAGGTTAAGTGGCTTGCCCAAGGTCACCCAACTCATAAGTGGCAGAGTTAGAATTTCAATCCAGATCTATAAGACTTCAACACCCACCCAACATTCTTTGAAATGACCATTTGTAGACAGTATGAGGGATACGAGCATTTGCATAAAGAACACAATGTGAACAAAAACACAACATCAGGAATGTTCTTAGCTTCATAAGTGTTTATTAAGAAATGAATGAACCTACGGAATGGGAGAAAATTTTTGCAAGTGAAACTGACAAAGGCTTGATCTCCAGAATATATAAGCAGCTCATACGACTCAATAAGAAAAAAATAAACAACCCAATCCAAAAATGGGAGAAGACCTAAACAAGCAATTCTCCAAGGAAGACACACAAATGATCAAAAAGCACATGAAAAAATGCTCAATATCACTAATTATCAGAGAAATGCAAATCAAAACTACAATGAGGTATCACCTCACACCAGTCAGAATGGCCGTCATTCAAAAATCCACAAATGACAAATGCTGAAGAGGCTGTGGAGAAAGGGGAACCCTCCTACGCTGCTGGTGGGAATGCAGTTTGGTGCAGCCACTATGGAAAACAGTGTGGAGATTCCTCAAAAGACTAGGAATAGACTTACCATATGACCCAGGAATCCCACTCCTGGGCTTGTATCCAGAAGGAAATCTACTTCAGGATGACACCTGCACCCCAATGTTCATAGCAGCACTATTTACAATAGCCAAAACATGGAAACAGCCTAAATGTCCATCAACAGGTGACTGGATAAAGAAGATGTGGTATATTTATACAATGGAATACTACTCAGCCATAAAAACCGACAACATAATGCCATTTGCAGCAACATGGATGCTCCTGGAGAATGTCATTCTAAGTGAAGTAAGCCAGAAAGAGAAAGAAAAATGCCATATGAGATCGCTCATATGTGGAATCTAAAAAACAAAAACAAAAACAAAAACAAACAAACAAACAAAAACAAAGCATAAATACAGGACAGAAATAGACTCACAGACAGAGAATACAGACTTGTGGTTACCAGGGGGGTGGAGGGTGGGAAGGGATAGACTGGGATTTCAAAATTGTAGAATAGATAAACAAGATTACACTGTATAGCACAGGGAAATATACACAAAATGTTATGATAACTCACAGAGAAAAAAATGTGACAATGAGTGTGTATATGTCCATGAATGACTGAAAAATTGTGCTGAACACTGGAATTTGACACAACATTGTAAAATGATTATAAATCAATAAAAAACGTTAAAAAAAAGAAATGAATGAGCCATTGTCTGAATGTTTTGGGAAAGTTAATCTGCATAGAGATTATGAGGTTGGTGAAGAAGAGCTCTAAAGATGAGAGCGTTTGTAAGTAAAAGAAAGGAGTGAGTCTCACATTTAGACCACCATCCAAGTGAGTGCCAGAGGGATGACCTCCAAGCATAGAGCTGGAAACAAGAATCTAGTGAACTTTCCTTTGGGACATTTAACACAGCAGTCATTTCACATTTCCTTGTATGGCCATTGCTTTAGTGGCTCTCTGACCCATTGTTCAGGTTGGAGTCTCTGGAAGCAGGTGCTTGGATACAGTTCGGGGTATATGATGCTTGTTAGGGAAGAGAGATCAACACCTGCGTAAGGGAGGAGGAAGAAGCAGGACTGGGTGAAGGAAGAAGTCAAAATAGGGTGCCAGCTCCATAAGCCTCAGCCAAGCCTGCAGAGAGCTCCAGAACAAATAGTGCTGGAGGCAGGCTGCCCCTAGAAGGGCATGACCTTGGCAAAGCAGCCCTCTGCAGCCAAAGCAGATGCTGGGCTGGGCTGGAGGTTCTCTACCAACCACCCTCCTCTCTGTCCTTGGAGGAACCCACATGGTGTATCTTGGTGTGGTCTACCTCACCCGCTATGGAGGATAAGCCACAAGAGGACAAAAATGTATCTGATTTTGCCCCCATCCCACTGCATGCCCATTCCCTTGTAGAGCACAGAACATGTCGTAGGCACTCCAAAATCTCTATGGTTACTCAGTTACTCAAAGCAGGAGCCATGAGCAAATAATACCACCATGATGAATTCTCAGAAATGGCGACTTCTACTGATCTTTTCTAGGTGTGAAAAGGCAGGGAACCCTCCAAAACCGATTACATAAATTTAAGATAGAAATACACACATGCTCTGGAAGCACAATAGAGGGGCACTTACACCAGAATGTTAGCTTGAGGTCGGTGTCCCGTGGAAATCTCTCAGAGTAGATGAATTTTGAATTGAGTCTGGAGAATTAACTGGAAATGTATTAAATAAAGGGGAAGGTGATGGATGTGACTGAAGAGGTGATGAAAGGAGATGAAAATAACTCTGGCTCAAGCAGGGATGTAGCTGATGGCACCATTTACCAATCATCACAGAAAATGGGCAGGAAAGGATGGGAAGTTCAGTTCTGTGCACGTCCAGTGGGAATGGGGCATGCAGTAGCCAGGTGTGTGTGTCTGAAGCCCCAAGGTGAGATCCAGAGCAGAATTCCCCAGGAAGGGACACCCCTCTCCATTTCTCCATTCGACCGGAAAAACAAAAACAAAAACAAAAACAAAAACAAAAACAAAAACAAAAACAAAAACAAAAACAGGCCAAAGAGGGAAGCATGATATGTCCAGATATTTAGGGATGGGGGTGAAGAGGGGCATATTATTCAAGAATTTTCAGTTACAAGGGACTGGAGAAACCCAATCTGGACTAACGCAGCAACAGCAATAAGGAAGTACCTCTTCATCTCCCTCATTTCTGCACATCAGCCTCTAGTTTCCTCCCCTGCACAGACAGATTCCAGCAAATGCCAGTGAGCATCTGAGTGTTCCTACACCAACAGTTCCGTCACTAGAGAGGAAAAGTTTTCTCCTGTCATTTCAAGTTAGAAACATCCAGGGAATGACTCTGATGACGAATCTCATGCTCTCTTTGAACTGATGGCCATGGCCGTGGGGGTTGCGGGGGGGGGGCCAGGACTGACCCAGCCTGAGTCATCTGTTTCTGTTGTCAGATTGGTGGCTTCTGTCACCAGAGCAAGGGAGACCAGGGTGCTAGATGGACCAAGACTGCAGACACCACAAGAATGAAGAAAAGGCCACAACAAAGACACAGCCAGGGAAGGATGTAAGCCCGGGAGAATAATGCCCAGCCCCTGAGTGACTCTGAAGGCTGTTAAACACATACCGACACAAATATCACACACACACACACACACACACACACACACACAGAGACTGAAAAACAAACAAAAACGTAAGGCTGTGTTATGACTAGAAGAGCATCCTACGGCCTCCATAGCAAATTTACACAAGCCTATTGGCTTAAATAAAAGCAATTTATTCCCTAACAGTTCTGGTAGCCAGGAATCCAAAATGCAATCTTGACAGAGCTGTATTCCCTCAGAAGACTCCGGGGGAGAATCCTTTCCTGCCTTTTCTAGTTTTTGGTGGCCCCAGGCCTTTCTTGGCTTGGGGCAGCATCACGCCAACCTCTGTTTCCATCTTCACGTGGTCTTCTCCGTGTGTCTGTTTGTCTCAAACCTTCCTCTGTCTTTCTTTTATAAGGACACCTGTCATTGGCTGTTAAGCCTACCCTAAATCTAGGACAAGCTCATTTGAGACACTTAATTGCATCTGCAAAGAACCTCTTTCCAAATAAGGTGACACACACACAGTTTCCAGCGGTTGGGACTTGGACTTAACTTTTGGGGCTCCACTGTTCAGCCCACTATATGTAAGACAGATCTATGAAACAGATTGAGCATAAGGCAATAAGGAGAAGTGGGGACTGTGGCATATTGGAGAGTATGTGTCCCACCCAACGCCAGTCATGTTAATTCTATAAATAAAACATATCCAGGGTCTAGATATAGTCCATGGGTACCCAGTTGGGAACCCAGGGCAATCCTGGATGCTCCTTTTTAGGGTGATACCTTAATAGCTACGTCTTTGCGAATCCCTGAAATGCCAACTACAGTTGCACTGGCAGCGAAAAATGCCAGATTCTTCTTAAAGTCTGATGTTCAACTCAAAACTGACTTCACCATGCCCCTCCTCCCTTGGCAGAAACTGAAAGAAAGCTTCTATCAAGTAGATAGATTGACAAAAGAGTAAGGGGCTGCAGGCCACTTCTGCACAGACCATAGATCTGACTCCAACAAACAAAGCTCAATGAAGTGACCGGAGTCAGCGTAGCCTTTGTTACAGACGGCACCATCAGAACTCAGCCTTAGCTGAGTTTTCCTGGCTGAGTTCTGGGTGCCATAAGCTGGACCTTTAATACCTGCCTGCCTCGATGTAAAAAAGTAGTGATATGAGACCTTTTGCTTGACAGTCAAAAAACAGTGAGTTCTGGGCCCTAGACCATCTCTGTGTGTCTCTCTGTCCCAACTCTCCCTCTTCCTAAGCTGCTGTTCAGTAGCAAGCAGTTGGCATCACTAATTTGGCTTCTAGAGAAAAACTAAAAAGCTAGCACAATCCGTGCAGTGTGGAGAAGAGGGAGCAGGTTAGCAAGAACTGGAGGAAGCTGCCCCCAACACACTGCATGACTTGTCAGAGCGCTGCCTGAGTGTGCGTCCACCGCGCAGGAAGTGCAGGGACACGCACGTGTGCCCTGCCTGGAGTAGTCTTCCCGCGGGGTGGAACCACAGACCTGCTGTTACACTTGTCAATCGGAAGCGTGCCGTCCCATTGGCTGTGTGTAACTAACTCCCTAGGGACTGACTTGCCCCTGGTTTTGTAATGGCTCCAATTAAAAACAACAGCAAAGCAACAAACAGACAAACAAACAAAAAGAACTGGAGGAAGCTTTTAGTGGTTCTGCGAGAATTGGAGGAGGAGGTCCCTCCTTGGAGTGGAAACACTCCCAGGAGCCTGACTCAGGCTTCAGAAGTCCCGGAGGGAAAGTGGGTCATTAGCATTAAATTGAAGTCTGGCCATGGACCAGCGCATCCAGGAACACTGGCTTACTCATCTGGGTGGCAGGTGGGTGTCGGGGCTGGCTGTGGACCACACCGTCTGTGGCCCGTCAGCAGCGGTTTTCCTCGATGGCAAATTCACAGCAAGCATGCAGGGTGATAAAACGTCAGTGACAAATCCAGTGCCACCGGGCGGGAAGTCCCCCCCAAGTAATAGCACCTCCTCATCGCCCCTCCCCACCTCCTCCCCGGCCACACGGCTGGCGCGGAGCCCTCAGTGCAATTGTACCTTCAGCACTGAGCTCTGCGCAGGTAAGCTTTGGAAAGTCTTCTCTCCCAGGGCACTGAGAGGGTTAATCTTGTCATGTCAAGACTCTCCTCAGATGCCAGCCCGACTCAGCATCAATCTGACACAGATTTCTTTGGGGGAATCTGGGTTAATCTTCCTGGGCGTGCTGTCCATTTGACGGGCGGAAACCAGTTCTGGAAGACTCCAGACATGCCTGGACACCACCCGCATGTCTCCCCACTAGCCCTGTCTCTGGATTAAAAATTTAAAAGGGCAATTAAATTTAAAAAAAAGCAATCTGATGTTTACTGGCCCTCATAGGTAATTTATAAATGCTGCCTTCCAGGTCCTGTTTTGCTTAAAGAATTTAATTTGGAGAGAGGCTTCAGTGGGAACGCAGGATCTGTCCCAGATGCCCACGGGATATGAACTGAAAGATACAAAGTGCTTGGCTGACATTGGTGGCTGGGGAAGTGATGGCTGCCCAGTTTCCCAAGGATTTCTCTGATCCTCTGTGCATCCAGGGACGTGGACTTCCTACTCAAGTGACACTTTGCTCTCCGTGTCTGATTTTATATCTGTGTGCTAAATAAATTCATGGAGGCATGAACACTTAAGGATCCCAAAGACGCTAGACTAAATGCAATGCGGTCTCCTTAATTGGATCTTGGAACAGAAGGATGGACGATAGTGAAAAAGGTAGTGAAATCCAAATAAAGTGGGGAGTTTCGTTATTAGTAATGTACCAATGCTAACTTCACAGTGTGAACAAAAGTACCCTGGCTGTGTAAGCCGTTAACATTAGGGGAGGCCATACAAGAACTCTCTGTCCTTTGTCTTTGTTACTCTGCTGTAAATCTAAAATTATTCCAAAGTGGAAGTTTCATTTTTTAAAAAAATGCTACAGGTCGTCGATCTAATATTTCCCCAAGTATTCTCTGGTCTGAAGATCTGAAAAGTGAATATTTGCACCTGAACAAACTCTCACATCCACCACCTAGCGTAAAGAGAGCAGGCGGCAACCCTGACCCCTTTTATCCTCTCTCTTGGCCTTCTACATGCCTCACAGTTTGCAATTCTTTGATTTACTAATTTTGCATTTGTTTCTCCCAGTAGAGTGGAAGCTTCCCGAGAACCAGACGCGTGACTCCTTCATCTCATCCCAGTATCTCTGCTTCCTAGCAGGGTACCTGGTACACAGTATGCAGTAACATAATCTTAATGAGCCTAAGAATGGAGGGTCTCCAGGGATTGATTCATTCATTCATTCAACAAGCATTTACTGAGAGGCTATTCTATGTCAAACCTAGCAGCAGGCACACAGGATGGACCACTCAATTGTCAAGTCTCAAAAAAATTCATATCTCAGGAAACAAAATAATTTCAACAATGTGTAATGAATTTGAAAGGCCTCACCTGTAATATATGCTGGACCAGAAGCCTTATTTGATTGAAAATATTTTTTTTAACTTTGCCACTGGATATGTGTCCATTCTGTTTCATTATCCCTCAGTCAATAATGACCATTCATATTACCTAACTTAATTGTCATTTTAAATGAGATTTTAAATTTTATTCAGGAAAAAATGTACCTCGTATTCTGTCTTTTAAAAATCTGTGTGTAGCTATCCTATTACATAAATCCCTATCATGATTTTATATTTTTGTTTGACTCTTCTTGATCAGGCTTGCACACAATCCAAAAATTTTATTGCTTCTTGGATTTGTTTTTTCAGAGCTCTTTTTAAAATTTTCTTTTCTTGTGCTATTTTTATGCTGATTTTGCTAACCCTTAAATAACTTCTCCAGCTGAATATTTTCCTTTAATTCTTGATTATTGAATACGAATGCTGGGGTGTTGTTGCCTGGTATAGTTCTGACCATTGCCTGTGAGATTTGATATGTACTAAGTCCATTATCTTCTAAAGAATTAATACTAGTTTTTAAGTCATTTGATTAATTGAGGAAGGGTTTTCCTTTTCCCCACAGTTCCCAAGTGGTTTTAATTTAAATCTATTCTTTTAATTTCTATAAGTTATTGTACTCTGGTTAGAGAATATGAGCAGTTTAATTTCTACTCATTAGAATTTATGGAGAATTTCTTTATGGCTAAGAATATGTTAAATTTTAGTAAATCTCTATGGATATTAGAAAGAATTTTTTCCTTGTTACATAAACTAATGCTAAATATTCATATATTCAATCTAATAAATTTTAAGATAAAATTCTGCATATAGATTTTTGTCTTCATGATCAAGAATGAAAGTATTTTGTTTCATCTCCCATATAATTGTACTTAAAATTTCTTGGTTTACTTTTAAACATTTTTTCTTTATATCATTTGATAATATATATGAAATATAATGAATCAAAACTATTATAGCATTATTTGGAATAACACATTTTAGCAGCATAATCTACCCTTGATCCTAGCTACTGTATTGTACTTTAAATTATACTTTGGGTGATATTAATTCTCCACCTCTGCTTTCTATGTGTTTGCATATGCCTGGAATATCTTTTCTAATGCTTTGACTTTTGATATTTGTCATTGGACATTTAGATATAACTCTTGTAAGCTGCACAAAGCTGGGTAATTCTTTAACTCAATTTATCTTCTAATAAAAGGATTTAAACCACTGGCATTTACTGTAATAACTGATACAACTACTCTCATATTCTTTGAGTGCTTTATTTCTGTTTCTTCTGGGGAAGCTAGAGAATGAGAGAGTACATGTACTTTCAGAGTTGTACCAAATGCTTAGCTTACATGGTGACAAATCTGCTACAGTTAAAATTTCTCATCCTTTAGTCTTTGGATTAGACGAAGTTTTGGTCTCCTCTGTATTTACATGGCCCTTGGGCTTACTTTATCAGTTGAATGGGACCACCCATTAATAAGTGAAGCTCATTTAATATCTTATGGTGCTTTTAACTTTCCCCTGAAGATAGATGAAAACATAAATAATTTTAGAATTAAACTGATCTATTAGCGTTGAGCAACAGAAGTGATTGAAACCACATAATTGCTATTGAAGTATCTCATAAAATCAGAATGCTTCCATTTACGAGGGTATAACAACCCTCTCTAGAAGCCAGAAACTCATGAAGAAAAGATAAAGACCTTCTAGAATAAACATCCCCAAGTTCATGGAGAAAGCTGCCACCTCTGATGGTACTTCTTGATAAAGTTTTCTCTAACACCATCATCTGACTGATGTGAGAGGTTGGTACGTAGAGGAAGCCTGCATCAGGAACATATCGTAAATTATTGCACTGGATAAATGTGACCTAAATAAGTCCACATATAAATATGTACACATTTGAGACAATCTGGACAAATTTACTTTCTTTTCTTCTCATTCAGATTCAAGTTTGATTGATGCAATCAATCTGTAATTGATTATTGGCATAAAATAATTTTTACCTTATTTATTTCCCTATTTTCTCATGTACATTATAGCATAACCATAGTTAAAAAAAACAAGTATATATACTTAACTCTGTATTTCACAGTTTTAGTTGTTTTCTTCTAATTCTGTGATACCGTGATTTCCCATTCATGCGTTTTGGAGGTTTTTTTCTATGTTGAATCTTCTCTATCAGGTTACTTCAATGAGAATATTTCCTTTTAAATGAATGTTGACTTTCTGAGCATCTGTCTTTCTGAAAATGGTTTTCGTTTGCTCTTGAACAATCACACCCATTTTATATAAGTAAAAAAATTTTTTTTTAATCTCAGTACTTTTTCCTCAAAACTCTGTAACCATAGTCTAAAGTATTTAGAGTCTCCCCACCAGAAGATCTGAGATCATTCTGGTGCTAGTACGTTTCTAAAAAAACTATTTTTTTCATACAAAAATGCTTGTAGCAAAATTTATTTTAACTTTCTAATTCAAAATAATTTCTTGGGCTCTATCTCAGCAGTGCTGTCTTTTCATTATTTTTTGATAATACTAGCATGGTGAGTTGGTCCAACTAACAAAGCCATTTTTTCAGACCTAAAAAGGTTTTTTCTTTAATTCCTTTCCTTTGAATCTCCTCTGTCTCCCCTTTCCATCTTCCCAGGATTCCCCTTGGATCTGTCCTCTTTTATCTCCTCACTATTCTTTAAAATGTACTGTTCCTTTGAATTCTAAATGAATTTCTTGAGCTTTTCTTCTCTTTCAGTATTCAGTTTTCTAGAGTCATGTTAGCCAATACAGCAGTCACTAGCCACAAGTGGCTATTTAAATTTAAACTTAAATTAAATAAACTAAATTAAAAATTTAGTTGCTCTGCCACACTTTCAAGTGCCCAACAGCTACATGGGGCTGGTAGCTGTCAACTGATAGTGCAGATGGAGAACAGCATTAGCAAACTACAGTCTATGTGTCATATCCAGCCCATGGCTCTTTTTAAAATTAGGTTTTCTCTTTATTCGCTTATTTTAATTGTCGCAAAATACCCAGAACATAACATTTGCCATTAAATCCTTTTAAGGTGCACACTTGAGTGACATTTGGTACCTTGTCAATTTTGTATAACCATCACCACTATCTAGCTCCTGAATGAAAGAATCTGTATTTATTAATCAATCATTCTCCATTCTCCACCTCCTCCAGTCCCTGGAAATCACTAACCTACTTTGTATCTCTATGATTTAGCTAGTCACATAAATGAAAACCAGCCTTCTGTAGAATCTGACTTCTTTCACTCAGCGTAATGGCTTCACGGTTCATCCGTGTTGTAGCACAGATCCTTTCATTCCTTTCTATGACTGAATAATATGCCGTTACATGGACATAACACTTTTTGTTTATTCATTCATTTGTTGATGGACATCCATTTGGTTGTTTTTACCTTTTAGTTATTGTTAATAGTGCTGCTACGAACATCCATGTGCAAGTTTTTGTTTGAATTCCTGTTTTCAGTTTTGGGGGTATGTAACTAGGAGTGGAATTGCCAGGTAATATTATAATTCTATGTTTAAATTCTTGAGGAATGGCCAAACTCTTCCACAGAAGTCAGACCATTTTACATTCCTACCAGCAGTGTATGAGAATTCCAATTTCTCCACATTCCCACCAACACTTGTTATTTTATTTTATTTTTTTATTATAGCCTTTCTAGTGGATGTCAAGAGATATCCATGGACTGCTTTTGTACATCCCATTGGCTGCAATGTTTTTCATTCTTTCAGGTTTGTTTTTAAAAAATGAAGACTATGCAACAAGCTATATGTGACCCTCGAAGACCAAAATATTTACCATCTGAACCTTTACATAAACAAGTTTGCTGTTGGGGGAGGGTGTAGCTCAAGTGGTAGAGCGCATGCTTAGCATGCACGAGGTCCTGGGTTCAATCCCCTGTACCTCCTCTGAAAGTAAATAAATCTAATTACCTCCCCACCCCGCCAAAAAAGTTTGCTGACCCTTGATATAGAACATTATCTCCATTACAGAAATATCTATTGGATAATGCTGAGTATCCATGGGCTAGTTAGTGACTTGTTGTCGTTTTAAATTCAGCAATCTTATGTTTCATCTGTATCCATTCTTTACTAGTCTTAAACTTTTTCCTGCTTCCTCACACTTTTCAGATTTAATATCCTCTGGAATATTGTTGAAGATGCAAAGTCTAGTTTTTCTCCTCTTAGAATAGCTATTTAACCTGGAGATGTTTGTGCTGAGTCTTCAAATAGGCTCCCTTCTTTTGACGTTCTCTATCCTCTCATACGCTTGAAGAATTTTCTCTCCACTCACCCTGAGAACCAGGAGCTGAGATAGATTTGGCAGATGGTGTAGATTCCTATCTGGCTCCTCAAATAAAGAACAGCTTAGACTTATTTTTCTTTCACATTGCCAGTTCAGAAATCCAGTAGCGTGGTGCAAGTGGAAATGGGGCCCAAGTCAGACAAGTTTCATCATTTCCCCATTAGGCTGAACAGTTCCCCTCCTTTATTTGGAAATGGCCAAAAGTTAATTGCACAATACCCACCCTCTTTGACAGGCACAGTTATGCAATTGGGAGTGAGCACTGGCAATGCCAATGTTCCTGGTCCAGCCTCCTTGCCAAGAATAAGTTTACAGTGCTTGGCATGACCACCCAGAGTGATTGGTGGGGCTCAGAGGAGCCTCCCAAAATATCCACGGTCTTCCCTTCCAATCATCCCTTGCTGATTGGTAAAGTCGTTCTACCAGCTTCTTTTCCAGGTCCTGCTTAGGCAGACTCTCGCTTTATATGTGGGAAACTTGGCGTGTTCATCCTTCAATCCTTTCTCCTCTGAACTGGATCTGGCAGGAGCTCTTTGATAATTCTGACATATAAACGGCACCTTCCCCTGGTTTCATTGCAGACCTACAATTTGTCACTACAGCCCGGTGGTAAGTAATAGAATTATGGATACTGGGGTAAGCTTGTCATGCTCACAATGTCATCTGTCCACAAATCCCAATTTTAGGTTTCATCTTTATAGTTTGGAGGAGTGTAATTGAGAAAAATGATGCGTTCCCCTTGGTTATCTAGACCCTTAGAAATCCTAGAGGCTAGAGACGCCAGGACCGAAACCAGACAGCACCAACCTTCTGGCACAAGCTTAGCCTGATTCCAAGAAAAAGCGCCCACGAGAAAAACCGAAACCTTTAAACTAATAACAGATGTCGCAGCTGTTGCAAGAAGCATTGTGTGTTCCCAGTATCCAAATTTCTAGATGAATTATGAAAAGGAATCCGTCTTTCATCTGCATGCTTGACAGCGTGTAGATGAAACATCCGTCTAAGACAGTAGGCACTAAGCAAATATACGGGGGGGAGACATCTGACTGGCTGCCTTGCTGAAAGACTGGATTTTTCACTCGTCATCCAGATGTTTTGGCTTTATGGAGGCACCGGCAGAGTCTGCCAAGCTGACGTGTGATCTCTGAGTGAAGGGTGATCCGTGCGCGCAGAGCATCACACCGAGAAGCGCGCACACAGCGCTGGGCTTTGTGAAACCGGGTCTCACCAGCTGCAGCCGTGGCGCGTGACAGGCCCGCCCGTCCGCTTCCAAGTGCTTCCGACAGACGAGCCCCTCCGTTTGCATCCATCTCATCGTGACACGTGCTGAAATTGTTAAGTTATTACTAGTCCTGATAATGGAGTCTTCACCAGGAAGGTGTTCATATTCGTAATGTCGTCACTGCAGGTTGTTATGCTGTTAAGGAGAAAACCTATCAGGCATAAATATTTATGCCTGGATGGATGTCAGATTCTTTAATCAAGAATGGAATTGGTCTTAATTGAATCTTGGGCACAAATTTAGGCTCAGCCTCGATTGTGTTTTTCACTCCATGCGAGCAGGGCTCCCTCAGAATCACCTCCAGGATCCTAGAAATGGGGTCCTCTGTTAGGTGACCGGGTAAGCTCCCTCTTAAGGGGTGCTGGAAACTTAGCAGCACCGGGGTGCAACTGTTTGCAGGAGACTGGGTGGGGCTTCGTAGGACCAGATAAAGGGAATGTCACCTGCCTAGAGCTGCCATCCAAAAGTCATTTTACAAATAGAGCAATTCCAAGCAGGCACAGGGCTGTAATCGTCATAAAGACAGGGACCCTGTCCCGATGGCTGTTGTTCTTTTATTGTCCGTCTGCTGGTCCAAGGCAGACAAGATGCCTGAACAAGATGGCCCAACGACATGTGCGGGAAGACTAAATACACCGATGGGAAGAAGCTACGGTAGGGAAAATTCATAAAGCAGCAGCTTTGTGATATTAGCTTACATGGGCATCTTACATGTGAGCTCCCACTTACAGGGACAGCATCCCTGTGATATTAGCTACATTTTACGGATGTGGAAAGTGTGTTCCAGGTCCTGTGCTCCACAGTGATAAACAGATCAAAAAGACAGAGAGATAAACAAGACACAACCTGTGCCTTCAATTCACTCACAGTCCAGCGGAGTCTGGACAGAGGGGACAGAGGCTGGCGCAGGCCACGTGGGGTTCAGGAAACTGGATTCTGAGAAAAAGAACTGAGACAGTACCTGTGACAGGTGACTGAGCCAGTGTCCTGGGCAGAAGGAGCCACGGGGACGGGGGTCAAGCTGTCACAGGGTTCCCAGAAGCCGGCGTATTTCACAGCAGAAATGATAAAGCCCAAGAGGCAGGTAGCTCAGCAGAACAGAAGAATATGTGCACCTGCTGTAGCCACTTGAGGGTCCAAATGCCAACCTGGCCAGTCTCTCATGTAGCATCTTGGTTACCTGATCCGTAAAATGGACAGAATAACACTCGCCTCAAAGGGCTGTTCTGAAGATGAAAAGGAATCAAATAGGCAAAGTGCTAGGCACATAGTAAGCACTCAATAAATGCAGGTTTACACTTTCCTGCTGATGGCTCTGGGCTCGCCATGTGGTGTATGGAACAGAGACCCCAGGGATGGGCACCACTATTTAATTCAGGGATGAGGATGGAGGAGGCGAAGGCTGCTGCTCTCCTCTGGGTGCTCACAAGACATGAAACACACAGCTCTTTATCAAGTGCCTTCTTGAATTTTTTTTTAAATCTCCTTCGAGATTAGGTGAACTCTTTGAGGTCTCTTACGCCTGTTTCCCCAGCATGCTTAGTAAAAGCTTCCTTGCTCGAATGGCTGGGTGGACGGCGTCACGAGCGGGCCAATAGGTGGGGAGGTGGATGAGAAAGAAAGGAGCCCAGAGAAAGAACAGGTCTCTAATTCTAGTCAGTCCAGTCTCCCTAAGAATGATCTTCTAAATTGTCACACCTCAGTCCCTTCTAAGTAAAGCAGAGGGCATCCTCAGACACCGAGCCCTCCAGGTTTGACATATGTACTGAAGGGCTGGAAACCGGGCTAGTCAGATCTATTCGAGGTACAGACATTAGATTAGGGATTCTGGCTAAAAGCAACCAAGGGAAACCAAGGTCTCCTTCCATATCAAGGAAAGCACCTCCCACTGCCCAGATAAAACTTGTCACATGACTAAAACTGTCAGCGCCTACACCAGCCCCCAAACTGAGCCCTGCGTTTTCCCTTTCATTTACCCTTTCTTTTTTTTTTTTTTTTTTTTTGGTGGGGGGGGGGATCTCTTAAAAACATCTTCCGAGAGAAACTCACAACGTGCACTTTCAGACAAAAATAAAACAGCACCCAAGACAAGATCCCCGAAGTCATGTTTACAAGCAAACTGGCCTTTGGGTGGTTGGCAGTTCCTGGACCAGCCCAGCCCAGGTGGGCTGCACCCTCTGATGTCACAGCCCCACAGCTGGCTTACTCCGAGCAGGGCAGAAAGGGTTTCTCACTGTTTTTTTCTCATTCCCCAGCCCTCTGGTGCTCCCAGATGTTTTAATTACAGAGGAAAGGGAGCGGGTGATTCTGGCCATATGTCTCCACTCCACACAAATAAATCTCCTCGCTGTCCCGTGCAGCGCTGTGGCGCTGTGACTGTCCCACCGAAACGGATGCCGTCGGGCCTAATCACCATCTTCAATCCTTCAGTGAGCATGTTAATTCAGGGAACACAGGCTGGGACTGCTGTCCCAGGGAAATACTCAGTCTAGAAACAATTAGACTCCATCGTGCCAAGATGCTGTCCCTCCTCTGGGGAACCAGTCGCTGGCTTGGTCTGAACTGGAAGAAGCCTGCAGGGAGTGGAGGGGGAGGAGCTAGGCAGGGTGGGGTCAGGACACAGGGCAATAATTTACAGATGGGACATTGGCTTCCCACACAGCACGTAGAAACTCAGGCACCAGGCCATTACCTAAGGCTGTGAAAATGCCCTGCCCTCCTAGGAACTATGGGAGGAACTCAAAGGAGGTGTCCCAAACATGTAGCTAGAGTGTGCACACATGCACACGCACATACACACACACACACAGATTACAGTGAGCTTTCCCAAGGAAACAGCAAAATCTGGCAGATGTATTTTGCATTCTGATTCAGTTTCACTAGATGCTAAATTTGCTTCTTAATCAAAGCATTTCCACGTCTAGATTAAGAAGAACAAACCAAGGAAAAATCTACATGATTTGGGGTTACCAATAGAGTTCTCTGTTTTGTTTTGTTTTGTTTTTTTGTCCAGGTCATGCTGTAATTTGAACACAGTTATTGATCTGATGGCAAGGAGGAGAGACGGGGGTAGACCACTAAGGTGGTCTATGTTATCTCGCGAGGTAATAGACCTTTGAATCGTCTTCAGGCATAAGGAAGTGGTCGCTTGTAGCAGGGAGGGGTGGGCTGCTTCTGTGGACCCAAGGAGTGGGAGCAGGTCAGGGAGTTCCAGGTGCTTAAGTGTGATCACCCAGCTGTTGTTACCCCGCGTCTCAGGATCCTAGCTCTTTCTAACCAGGGCTCTGACTTGGCATGGAAGTTATACTAGGGTTGATGAGTTAACCTTCTTTGAAGATCTAAAACCCTTATAAATGTGTTCTGGGGCCCAACATTAAGCCTTTTCTGCCCTCCAGCTGCAGAAGACGAAACTTTCTGCATATGTATATGTATAGTATATTGGTGACTAACCATCCCCGGGGTTCCAATGTTATTTTTCTAACACATCGATTATGCCAGCCACCCTAGTCCATTGTCCTTATAATTATATCCCTTGAACATCTTAAAAATCTAGAGGTATTATATTCACCAATGTGTTATCCTCTACCAGTACCCGACCCTAGTTCACCACTGGTGCCTGTTAACAATTGTACCGTTACCTCCCACCAGGGGTAGTTAGTATCCACCTGCCATCGCTGATGGGGTGCTCTTTGCCAGCTGGCTAGTGGGTAATCCAGCTCCAAAAATCCCACTTCGAAGTTCACTGCCTTGACCACGTCTGACCTCAACTGTCTTAGGTTGGGTTCGTTGGGAAACAGAATTTGCGATGAGGATTTCCATGCAGAGGATTAAGGAGTGCTGTTAGGAACAACCCTTATGGGAGAAGTTAGGAAGCAGAAATGTGCCAAAGGAGAAAGTGGACTGTGATGCAGTCACAACAAAGGTTTCAACTGACCTCAGCAAGGAGCTCTGGATCTGGGATGTCCCTTCAGGTTGTTTCTTATTTAGGAAAGGTCTTTGTACCTCCTCATTGACCAGTGATTGGGTGAATTGCCCTCCCTGGGGAAAGGGTATGACCTAGGGTGAGGCAGCTGCCTTTGGTCAAGGGAAATTCCAAAGAAGGACTCAGCTATAAGCCATCAGCAACTCATCCGTCAGCAGCTAGGGGTGTGGGTACCTCATATGTGATGGGGCAGTGAAGATAGCCTACGACAGTATCCACTACAACCTACACATGGTAAATGGTGATACATCATCTTTCAACAAAAATGCGTCTTTGGAGGTGGTGGGAATCACTATCATGGATCAAGAGTAAAGAATTTCAGACTGAGCTTGGGTGGAAAAGGAGAAATTTGATAAGCTTAGTTGAGGACCTCTAGGAATATTTGCTCTGTGGCATGTTTTTGTGTTCACTCAACCGTTGTTGGATTGTTGGGTTGTTGGGTGGGAGCTTACCACATGCCCAACACTGTAATTAAAACAGTATGTGAGACAAGGAAGTTCCTAACCTTCAAGAAGAGACAGGAAATGAATGAGCCATACATCAGTAAATAGGATCATTTCAGGTAGCAACAAATGCTGTGATTAAAGCAGGGCAGTATGCTAGAGTGATGAGGGAGAAAGAGAAGCTGCCTTCAGCAGAGTGCCCAGAGGTAGCCTCCTGGGGAGTAATATTTAGGCTGATATCTAAACAAATGAGAAGGTACCAGTCATGTGAAGATCTAAGGCAAGTCTAAGCATTCCATGCAGAGGGAATTGAAACGGCGAAGTCCCTGAGGCAGAAATGTGCTCTTACAGGTTGGAGGAACAAAAAAAATGTGACCTTCTTAAAGTGCTGACTACAGGTATCAAGAAAATGGGAACTGTGATCATCTTGAGGCCAGACTTGGTCCATCAGACCATCATTCATTCATACAACTTCCTGCAGGACAGCTCCCCAAGGAGCTCACAGACTACAGGTTAAAAGTCCTGACTATCGGGGGCGTAATGTGGTGATGGGAGGCTCAAAGAAAAAGTGGTATGTGGGGGCAGCATTGGAGGAGCTAGGACTTACAGAATGAGAAGTGGGTGCTTGGCCTTGGGAACAAATGCACTCAGCGAGGAAGGATCCTGAACAAAGGCACAGCGTGGGCAGAAACTGTGGGACATGGCAACAAACAATTCCTTTAAGCCAGAATGTGGGATGAGTAAACAGACTCAGTATGAAATTAGGCTCATAGGGGATTTGGGGATCATGGGCAGATTAACAAGGGCACCCTTGATGCTATGGGCATTGCAAAACCACTGACCATTTTAGAGCACAGGACAATGCTCTAGTTCAAGTTTTCAAGATGAATCCACCAGCACAAACCCTGCACTGTGGTAGGGGAAAGACTATAAATGGTGGGGTGGGTGGGGGGGGCTGTGGTAATGAGCCCTGTAAGATGAGGAAATAAGACAAATTCCATGAATTTATTATCTACTGCTGTATTACAAGTTACCACAAATGGAGTGGCTGAGAAAAACATAAATATGTTATCTGCTTGTCTCCATGGATCCGGAGTCTAGTGCATTTTAGCCATGTTGTCTGCTCAGGGGCTCACGAGATGGGAAATCAAAGTGCTAGCCAGCTGCGTCTTCATCTGGAGGTTCAACCGGGGAAAAGTTCAACTTAAGCTCCCTGAGGTTGTTCAGTTTCTTGCAGTTGTAGGACTGAGGACCCCGTCTTCTTGCTCGCTGCCAGCCAGAGGTCGCTTTAGTTCCCAGAGGCCACTCGCTGGTCCTTGCCACATGGCCCCTTCCGTGATTTGGTAGTTTGCTCCTTCAGGGTCAATATGTGCTGTTTCAAATCTCTGACTTTGTTTCTGGCCTCAAGCTCCTTTGTTAAAAGTGCTTACCTGATTAGGTCAGACCCACCACATTCTTAGGGAAATCATTATACAGGGTGACCCACTGAAGGGGTAGGAATCTTGGGGATCATCTTAGAATTCCATCTTTCACATTCCTAAACCCAGTGATAACCACTGAGCTGTGAGACCACAGATGGCTCCAGAAATTTCCCTTGGAAGAGCCCCACATGTGGCTTCTCCTTTCAGAAACATCCACATCTATCTGTTCCGGGCTCCTCTCCACAACCTCAGGAGCCTCCTCCATAGACAACAGAATAGAAATATTCAAAAGTATAATTCTCATTCTAGTCAAGACCTGATTCTACATGGTATCACAATCTTTCTCCTGTTGCCAGATTTTTTTCAGTGTTTTTTTTTTTTTTAATCTTTGTTACAAATTTACTTTCCACATGTAGGATGCAGGAAGAGTGTTCAGCTAAGTGGGTTCCTCCCAGGGATGTGGCAGACAACAACCATGTATAGCAGAGTCCCAGGGAGCCGTGTGCTGTGAAACCCCAGCCCCCTGTTCGGGGCCAGCCTGTGAGGTGGGTGCAGAGGAGCGGGGGTGGGGTTGTGAGCCTCTGCCCTCTGGGTTAGCCTTTCAGTCCCTAACTGACTGCCTCCACACTCTTCCGCATACATTAAAGAAAATGTATGGGTGCAAGAGTCTGGAATTCAACAGCTCATAACTACAATTAACCACCATTAATTAATGGCTGTGAGATAAATGAGCCATGCGATCCGTTTATCCCTGGGTTGTAAGTATTTAAATTCACAGTAGGATGCAGGTCCATTTTTCACCACTGTGAATGAGTTTGAATCAGGGCTGCAAGTTGCAAGAAACAAGCAACAATTTCCTCTCTGAATAGTTCACCTTTTAGGTCCTTTGAACTGGCAAGGCAGACAGAGGCAAAGAATCCCCATGCACAGCAGGAACAGACAGTGGAGTCCAGGATCTGAGCAAGACCTTCCTAAAATAATAAGGAGAACAATGATATGATGAGACTGACCCTGTGCTGGCTGCTGTGCTAGGAAATGTCTAGGCAGGGGTTGGTGTTAATTTCACCATATCCTTATGAAGCACATTATTATCCTCATTTTATGCTTAAAAGAACTGATGCTCAGAGATGTTAAGAACTGCTCTAGAAACCAAGCTGTTCTTCCCCATTCCTAAATTTCTTCCGGGATGCTCCCAACATGTAACTTCAGATGACCTTGCCCCTAATTTTCACATAGCATCACGGCCTGTGTCCTGACTTATCAAAACTTCCCAAATAATAACTGAATATTCTGCTTGCCATTAGGGTATCAATCCAACAACCAGACAGAGATAAGATTCAGAAGACAAGGAAAAGAGGAAAAGAAAAGATTGTGATCTCCCTAAACAGAAAACAAAATGAGATGGGGTCCTCATCTTCCCCACTAAGAGGTTTACTAATTACAAAGAGAAAAATAGTAACCTTTCCATGAAGAAACTTGCCAGTCACCATCTAAACCAAGTGGTCAAAGCCCATGGGATTTTGAAACAAAATTTGGGGTAATGTCCAGTCAGAGAATTTTTTTCTTTCTGAAAAATCACTATCTTTATGCACGGGCATGAAGAAACTACTCTATTTTAAAATGTCTCATTTAGCTGACTTTTCTAAATTTAAAAGATGGGAAGGAAATGTGTCCTATTGATTCACAAAACAGTTTGAAAACAAAGGTAAATTCTGCTTGAGAACAGCTTGTGGAAGCAGCATGGAGTTGGTAAATAATACATTCTCATCCCTTGTAACGTGGCACCCACATGGCGATATTCTGCTTGGTAGAAAGCTGCTATCAGATTAGAGAGGGAGAAAAAAGGAAAAGCCTGTGAAACCCTTATTATGACTTGGAAGAGACTGCAGAAAAAGATAGTCTGAGATCTTTGCTAAAAGAAATCAACAGAATTTGTCCACTTTATCCGCTTTATCCAATATCCAATTAACCATCTCTTTGTCAAACGGCATTTTAATTGTTCATTTTGCACAGCATCTCCTGGAACACAAATTGAAAAAAATATATATAAAGTCTACATTTTGAGGGTAAAGTCAAGAAGCAGAGAAGAAGAAGAAAGACTTTTAAAAAATCTTTCAGAGATAAACTTGAGCGTGTTAGCAGTGAGAAAGGAGAAAATGCAGACAGAGAGAGTAGAGGTAAGATACACACCAGATGAGCTACAATTAAGAGATGAATTTCAGCCCGAAGCTCCTTGCACTCAGCATCTCCCAGGACCAGAATCACTGCGATCACAGGCCAACAGAAACTTAGCAGCTCCTTCCTAACCTGACCAGGCTTGGAAGGAATCATTTTTTTTTTTTTTGCTCAGCACTGGAGGACAGAGTGTGCAGAGGCCAGCACAGCTGGAGAGTCAAATAATGGTTGCTGTTTTCACCTGTTCCTGCCCGGCCCCTAGGATGGGTGCCCCCCGCGGCTAGCCTGTAACTGCCTTGATGGGCCAGCCAGCCCCTTTTCCAGACTGGGATGCCTTCCCAGTGTGCTTTGCCTCCAATAACTCTTTCGTGTGGCATCAATCAGATACGATGTGAATGTTACTTTGTAGAGTTGGGCAGCGTGGGGGTGCTGTGCTTCTGATGCTCCAGGTAGCTTTGCTCTGAACATCCAAATCTAAGTATTCGTGCTGCTTCTCAGTGGGTGAACCCTCCTGGCTTCCCTTGATTTCCCAGAAGCAACACTCAGATTTGTCATATCCATTAAAAAGAAATGTCATGTTGCACCTCTATCTTGCAATTTTCTGAGTTTGGTGTACGTGTGTATAAGTCTAGCTCAGCACGTGCTAGGTTCTTCTTTGATCTTCTTCCTAACAATCACATTTAGTAATAATACCTCTAAACAGGGGAAATAATCCAACAGGGACAAATATCTGATGAAGCAGGTAAACACCAGTCACCCTGTAAACTTGTACCCGGGAACATTTTTAGATCCTTTTGCAAAGTTTGAGACTCTTATTCAAAGAGCCTAATCCTTTAAAAACAAACACACACACAAATAGTAAAAGCACTCTGTGTGAAGATATTTACTTCTGGGTTAGTTGAATATATAACTAAAAATAATTGTGAATAACATAAATATCCAACAATGGAAAAGTGGTTAAGTAAATAAAATTGTATCAACCTGACTTGAATAGTATGCAGCCAATAAAAATGTTAATTAGTAACAGGACGAAGAAACTCGACATTTGTTTGTGATATAATGCTGAATGAACAAAGCAGAATACAAAATTATATGTACACTGTGAGCAAAACTATAAAAATTGTATCTGCCTGGGGACAGGGTGTGGAGTAAACATGAAAAATGAAAACAGCTTTATCTGGGGTTTTTGCTATTGTCATTATAATGCTGTTGCACAGTAAATTTAAAAAAAAAACTTTAAAAATAAAAAGATGAAAGAGTCCAACTGAAAATGGAACAATTTTCAGGAGGAAGACACTTTTTGGGGGTGCCTTAAAAATCTGATATTCTGTCCCTTAACTACCTGTCCAATTTTTTTGTTTTGTTTTTTTAGATTTTTTTCTATTTTTGTTTTGTAATTATGTTTATTTGCTTATTAGTGTTATTATTAATTTTTTAATGGAGGTACTGGGGATTGAACTCAGGACCTCGTGCACGCTAAGCATGCGCTCTACCACTGAGCTGAACCCTTCCCCCACCTGCCTGGTTTTGATGTTTCTGTCACATTGTATTTCTCCATGGTTTTGCGTCACAGGCTGGTCCCTGTCCCTGGAATGATTTCACCCCATTTCTTTGTATATGAAGCTCCTGTTCCTTCTCTGAAAGGTGAGTATTACTATCTGCATCTCATAGATGACAAAACTGAAGGTAAGTAATTTTCTTGAGGTGACACAGGACTGCAGAGCTGAGATTCAAACACAGATCTGTTTAACTTAAAACCCCACCTTGGTTCCACCACGCCATGCCCCGCGCATACAACAAGCATATAATGTAGGGTCACAGGGTTTATCCAACCATTTTTATTGTCATTAATTGTTTACATGCTCATTGTCCCCACTGAGCTGTTATAAGCCTGATGTCTGTTGAATGAATATGAAAGCTTAACTGTGTAACATATACATGTAGGCACGTCCATAAGGGCCTAATTCAAAACCACCCCTGTTCTCTTCACCAGAGGCTGAGGCCCAGACTCTGGCCAGGGGGATGTTTTTCATGGATCGTGGGTCTCTGAATTCCCAAGGAAGCCAAGAATCTGGCTGACTTTCTTTCCCTCTCAGCAAAATGATGAGACCATAGCTTCAAAATATTCAAATATCCTGGAAGGGAAAAAAAATGCCACTTGCAAATATGGTTTCATTTATCTCATGAAATATGTATTTCCAAATGGAGAAAGATGACCGGACATATCCTTTTCTAATGCAAGAACTGGCCTGCTGGCAGAAGGAAAAGCCTTCGAGACGGTGACATGGGTCTTGATGAAGAGAGCACCAGGAGCGCTTTGCCGCAGTCCCAGCCCTGACTCTTTCCAGGACTCCCCGTTGTCCATCCGGCCAGCGCATCAGTACTGCAGACAGTAGGTGGGCAGACAAAGGGCTGAGCACTGCCAGTGCTGTGCTGGTAAATGGGGAATGGCTGGCTCTCTTGGGCAGGAACAGAGAAGGTATGCCCTGGTGGGTAGCGTTTGCCAATTTTCATGGTGTAAATACTCCCAACCTGGCCAGCTTCATGCTACCAATGGGACTTTGACTAGGGCTGTTGGGAAGTTTACAGGTTCATGAGAATGTGATTCTGGAAATTCTCTCTAAGGTCTGTAAGCCAGGTCAGCTTTGCAGAACCTTTGCTTAACACATAAATATCACCGACCCAACAAAACACATGCCCCATAGCATTAAATACAATGTGAAAAACACAAATACATAGTTACCTACATTTCTCTATCTCCCTCCATATTAAAAGGAAACTTTTTTTTTTACTAACTCTTTTGGATCAGTGTGTAACTCCCTTCTTCTTCCCCTGAATATGTTGACAGACCAAACTGTTTTGTAGGGAGTAGAAATGGGAAAGCACCAAGGGGGGAAAACAAGGAGGTGATGGAGCATTGACAAGTCTGCGACACAGGAAAGAAGAGTAACAGTGTGGGCGTCACCACTGGCCACCAGCCCTGGGGTCTTGGGCTGGGCAGACAAGAGGTGGCCTGAAGCAGGAGCCCAAGAAGTTTCATTTGCAGGCACACGAGGAGCCTCGTCTCCCCCTACCCTGTCTTATTTTTACAAAGTCATTCAAATAAAGAGAACTGATAGTGGAGCTGTAGTTCTAAATCCGCCATGTTTTCTTTTCCCTTTCCTCTGATCAATGCACCCTCTCCTTTTTGGCCCCGGGCAGCTACCTGGCTTCAAGTTCTCCTGAGTGGCTCTTCCCGTATCCCTTTAGGGATCGAGTCTCAGGTCAGGTCTCCAAGGCCAACCCTGAGATGAGGATGTGTATACAAGTGACTCCTGAAGGGAGTGCTCCCTGGGGGAACCAGGAGGGAAGGGGCAGCAGGACAGAGAAAGGCTATTGTACTTAATCCCTCAGTGCTTCCATTTCCTCGTCTGTAAAGTGGGAATAATAATAATCATTTCTATCCACCATATAGGCTTGTTATATAGGAGGAAATGAGTTAATTCCTATAAAGTACTTAGATCCATACTGAGCCCATAAATCTCTATATAAAATGTTTGTTTAATAAAATCTAATCTTTCCAGGCTACAAGATCTTATCCCTGAGGTCAGAGCTGCTGGAACAGAAAGTTTACAACTCTCAAATGAGAAAAGAAAGTGGTAAAATATTCCAAAGCTACTGATACCTTTAAAGAAGAAAAATATGCAAAGGAAAAAAATATATAATGCTCGAACAGTACAGACAAACTTAAAGGAGTGGAGTAACGACACCATTTCTGAGCTTTACTGAAAAACAAACACCGTCTGGAAGGATTAGCAGCAGTTTTTAAATTTGAGGGTGTACCCGCATCCCATGAATGCAGCTGTGTTTCCAACACAATGGTGGGCACTGAGTGTCTGCTCCAGGAGGCATATGGAGACCAGTCAAACACATCTCCCTATTCAAATAGCTGTTCCCCGAGTTGGCTTCCACTGCTGGGAAATATCAGGGGATGAGGGAGGCACTAGCAGATGCTACGTGGTACCATGTGTGTCATTAACTATTAATAAGCTGGCTAAGCTGTTACTCACTAATATTAACAGTTAGTGGGTGTCACTAAGCTGCTTAAGACTCTCCCGTGACACCTCAGCATGCATCACAAGCCTGCCCTGATCTGCCAAAAGCCACCCTCTCCATCCCTTAGTCGGCACTACCCCTCCTAGACTTGTACCTCAAACATGCCGGCTCATTCCCACCCCAGGGCCTTTGCACACATAGCAGAAGATTCTTTCCCGTATATGAACCCCCCTCTTATCCTAAAAGCTTCAGCCTTCCCTGATCACCCTCACCATCATAGGTACCCTATTGGGTTCAAGCCCTTTGTTTACTTCCTTCCTTTAAGTTAATGCAATTTATAACTATACATTTTCTGAAGTACTATTTCATTTTGCTGTTATCTGTCTTGATCTACTAAAATGTGTCATCCATAAGACACAGTATCATGTCTGTTCCACTCTCAGTTGTGGTCTAAGAATTTTCCATAAGGACTAACGTATAGTAAGGGTTCGATAAACACTCAATGAATGAATGAATGAATGGTGAATAAACAGTTCAAAGGGAGTTATAGCAAACATAGATCTAGGTTCAGCTCCTAACTCTAACACTCAATCTATACTATCTTGGGCAATCTGTCTCCATGTCTTTAGTTAATAACATATAAAAGTGATTAGAACAGAGTCCGATACCTGGTAGACACACGATAGGTATAGTTACTATGGTTACTAGTATTAGCGTCGGTGGTTCTAGCACTATGTCTCAATTTCCTCTTCTAGTAAAGAGGAAGAAACAGTCTAGTCTCACCTGTCTCTTGTGGACTGTCCCAAAATACGCTAATGACAGTAGCTCACATTGACAAGGGCATACGTGTTCGTCTCTTCTTGCCTCCAAGAGCCAAGACTGCACCCCAAACTTCTCACACTGCTGGAGGAGGTGTGTTCAAATGCCAGGAGGGCCTGCGGTGAATCCAGCTCCCTACACATCACAGCAGACAGGCAGCCTTGATGCTGGCAAAGGAGGGTGCCCAGCCCGCACAGCATATGGACCTGTGGCGGAGCATATGGGTCTAGTCCTAGAGAAGGGGCCCCCATATGCTCCCCGAGCCGGGCCTGCCTTGCCCACTCCCAGCCTCCCCACACTTTTGGCTGGCTCATAAATCAGCCGTTTCCCACTACCCCAGTGCTCCTGCTGGTCCACGTGTGATTAATGCACACGTTGGCCTGCAGCCTGGCGAGAACCCCAGGTACAGGTGGCGAGGAAGGAAAAAGACTTAATTGGAGGTGGGGGGAGGAGGAGGAGGGAAGTCGAGGTCGTTCCTCATTGCCATTGAGCCAGCGCTATCTTTAGAAGTCCTGGCTTTGGAAGAATGAGTTTTCTTGGAAATCTGTCTTGCAGACTCCCCAGGAAGCCCACAGGAGCCTGGGATGTTGCCTGGACTTGACCTCCGAAGACTCAGCAAGATGATTGCTCCATTTGCTCCTGTCCCACCCTCCAGGACCCTCCTGGGCCTCTTCATCTGAGCTCAAACATACATTCAGATCCTGTAAGCCAGGCTGCAGTCCCTGGAGACAATAAGACGAGATGGGTCAGGAAGCAAATCCACTCAACTGGGGTTTAGACCAATATTTTCCAACTGTGCTCATCAGAGGGCAAAGGGTTTTATGCAGTGGCCTCGGGGAGGGAGCGCTCCAGGGCCCCGTGGCTGGTTCAGTTGGAGAAATTCTGCTTCGACTTGGTTTTACAGGTTAGGCTGTTCAAACACGATGTAGCTGTGTGTTAAGGATCGTGTGGCTGAAAAAAAAATGAGAGCCACTCAAATCAAAAAATGCTGCAGATACAATGAGGCATGTCTGCTTTAGGAAGCATGATAATAAAATAAATGATGGTTGGTGTTCGCTGGTGAGAGAGAGGGCAGCACCATGATTAACAGAAGAGATGCTAGGTTACTTTTCCATTTGGTGATTGAGAGACCTTGGGCAAGAAATTTTCCTCTCTATGCCTCAATTCCTTCATCTGGGAAATGGAAATTATAAATAGCACCTGACTTAGAGGGACATGGGGGAGACTTAGTGATATTAATCCATGCGCTGCCTTTGCATGGTGCCAGAGCATAAATAATAACCAGGAACTATTTGCCATAATTCTCCTTCTGTATGTCACTCACTGTGATGAACCTGTTATTTGCATGAAATTTAGTCCTCACACTTCTATTACATGAAGGTTTATTCCAATTTTATAGGTTAGAAACCTGAGAGCAAGACCTTGACCCTTGAACAATAGTCCCAAAATATCTGCTCCCATTGTAGAGGACATTGGTGTTCTGGGGAACCCAGTTTGAGAATCATCCATCTGGGCGACTCCAGTTTTATGCATTTCAACACCATGCAATTTGAAGTGACTAGGCTCTCTGCTCCCTTGTCTTGCATGTATTCTCCTATATTCATTCAACTATCCGTCCTCTGAACAACCAAGCCAGTTCAACATTTATTGAATGCCTACTCAGTGTCGAGAACCTTAGAAGAGTCACTTCACTTCTCTGATGATCAAAGAGCCCTTCGGTACATTGTGGGTGTTAAGACGAACCACAGCGTGGGATTTTTATATAAAGTGAAATGAATTATCTAAAAAGGTTTTGCAACCTGCAAAGTGCTCTCTCTGTATTAGGGATACTTAGGGACAGAGTGACCACACGTCTCGGTTTGCTTAGACATTCCTGGAACAGTTATTAGTAGCAACGCTTGTATTCTCAAAAGGGTCCCATTTATAAGTTAAGTCCTACAGTCACCTGGTATGAAGATGGCAGTGCTGGCCGTGTGTGTTGGCACTGGTCTGTCTAGAAGGAGGGGCCACTTTTCCCTCTGCAGAAGTCCGGACTCCGGGTTAGGGATAAAGTGTCTCAGAGTGTGTTTTGAAGTATGGGCTTCATGCCCTTTAAAGAGGTGGAAAACTGACTCTAGCTCTCAGCGGGCGGACAGCACCCCCACCCGGAAAGGGCTGGCAGCGGGGAGGGGAAGGATTCGTGACCGTGGTTACACTACCACTGGGGACAAGTGAGCTACCTGGGAGAACTTTATATGAACCACTGTAACCTGATATAAGAAAACCATGTCTCCCGGCTAGAAGACCCCCTCCAATCATTGCGGGGAACCCACAGAAATTGTTTCCCGTGTGTTAATTAAAAGACACCATCAGCTACTTCTAGCTGCAAATTTATTTCTCTTCTCCAAAGCCATTTCTCCATTTCTTAGATTTGTCTCCGAACTTGTCTTTCTGTGATCTTGTGTTGGGGATTTATGACAAATCTAAGACACTAACACCGGGATGGACCCTCAGATAGTTCCCTGACTCATCCCTCCTGAGCGTTTTATGGCGCAAAGCTGGATAAACCTGACACCCTGCTTCTACGGAATGAGTTCAGTCCCAGGAGGTTCCCCGGAGTTTCATTCAAATCGATTTGAGCCAGTTTCTCTGTTCTGTAAAACACAGCATTTAAGAACATGGGCTCTGGGGGCAGATGCATGTGAACCCAGTTCCAGGCTGGGCTTCTTACTAATTGTGATCTTGAGCAAACTGTGAGCCCCTCTAAGCCTCAGTTTCATCATCTGTGAAATGGAGATCATAAAAGCCCCGATCTCTTAGGATTGTGATGATGGATATATTACACCACCGTAATGAAACACTGCCTATTCATCTTTTCATCTTTATTTTTTTATTTTTTTTTTTTAGGAGAAGAGGTAACTAGGTTTATTTATCTATTTATTTTTTAAGTGGAGGTACCGGGGACTGAACCCTGGACCTTGTGCCTGCTAGGCAGGCACTCTTACCACTGAGCTATCTCTTCTCCCCTTTTCATCTTTATTTTTAACATCTTTCTTATGATTATCTTACTAGTGAGCACTGCCTAGCCTTCCGCTGGGAGAGGAGAAGGGCTCTCCTGTGAAAGGCAGAGTAAATGTGTGTTACTTCTGTCTCCACCTTCAGCCTTCATGCCCTACCCTGCAGCCCAAAGGCAAGCTCTTATCAATAGCTCAGATTTCAGGGGATCAAGGCAGAATATCTGCTTCCTTCTGTCTTTCAACTGAAAGTCCATTTTGGGGTGGGAATTAAGGTGACTCCCATCCATCTAAATAGTTCAGTTTCTGTCTGAATGTTTGCCAGTCTGTTAGGAGAGTGTTGATAACAAGGAAGATAAAAAATGTATTTAGGAAGAATGTGAGTGAGTGTTTTAGAAGTCTGTATAAGTGAACTCCTGATTCAGGATATGTCGGCGCTGGGGGCAAAGGCTGTCTTATGCAAGTCTCGTGAGGAGAGTGACTGGTTGAAAGCCAGACCCGGATTATCACAAATGGATGCAGAGGGAGGCTGAAAATCAGGCCTCCTGCACACTCAGCATTTCTCGGCACTGGCCCCATCTCACTGTCTAATGCCGCTCTCGCATTAGATGCTGCAAACACAATTGACTACTGTTACTTATAAAACCAACCACTTTACTTCATTTAAACGTTTAGGATGGACTTCAGAGATTTCTGAGAGGCTGGACAGCAGAACCAGTTACAACCAGTCCACCGCTCCATCCCCCACTCGGACTCCATAACCAGAGAAGAATATTCCTTCATTCTACATTCAGCATCCGGTCCCCATCAGCAGATGGCTTTAAAGGTTGTCATTTCTGCATCTGAAAGGTCTGATCCAAATATGCACAGCCCCAACATTCTGTTCTTGTCATATATTCACTGGATCCATATTCAATGTATCATCTCTATGCTAGACCCAGGAATATAAAGGTGGGTCATATATCGAAGAAACCTTCGGGATGCTTACAGTCTACCCCAGGAAACAGAGAGAGGCAAAGAGGCAAAGAAGTGGGCGGGGCATAGCAGTACTAATGCTGTGAGTATGAAAGAAAGAAAGAAAGAAAGAAAGAAAGATAGAAAGAAAGAAAGAAAGAAAGAAAGAAAGAAAGAAAGAAAGAAAGAAAGAAAGAAAGAAAGAAAGAAAGAAAGAAAGAGAGAGAAAGAAAGAGAGAGAGAAAGGAAGGAAGGAAGGAAGGAAGGAAGGAAGGAAGGAAGGAAGGAAGGAAGGAAGGAAGGAAGGGAGAAGGAGGGAGGGAGGAAGGGAAAATAAAAAATAAGAAAAGAGGTTTTCACTAGAGTGAGCTGGCGCCTTCAACACCACCAGAGATAGGAAGACACAAATCAGGGAACCCCAAGGGACGAGGCAGCCTTCTAATTACTCTACCTACTGCTGTCTGTTGACGTGAATAAGAATGCTGTTCACTTAGGAGCCCACGTGAGTTAGTCAAGATTAGGTATGGGTGGATTCTGTTTCTGGCAGAAACTTGGGCGCTGCAGGGAGGACCCTGGGAGATGCTCTGCATCCTTCATGCCATCAGTCTCCCAGGTGAGGGTCCACGTTAGTTGTATTTGAATTTCCCGGGCTCATGTGGGCAGGAGCTGCACTCATCAGTGTCCATGAACTTCCCTTGAATCTCAGCATCTTTATATCTGAAATCTCCCTCTGTGGACAGCTGATTCCTTAACACTTTCATTTTCTAGGACAGGAGTGAGCCAACCATGGTCTACAGGCCAAATCAGATTAACAGCTTATTATTATAAATAAAGTTTTATTAGAACACAGCAACATCCATTTCTTTGTCTGTGGCTGCTTTCATGCTGGAATAGCAGAATTCAGCCTTTTGTGGTAAAGACTGCAGAGCCTGAGAAGCCAAAAATATTCACTCTCTGGGACTTTACAAAGCACATCTGCAGACCCCTGGTCTCAGGCTTAAATTCAGTGGTGGCATTCGTGGTGACTGCAAGCTGAGCGCTGAGCACCTGGCGCTCACAGTCTCACCCAGTCCTCACCGCGTTGCTCAGTGGGGGCCCCTGCGAGGAGGCCCATTTCACTGATGGACTCATTCACCGAGCACCTCGGGTTTGCCGGGCTCTGTGCTGAGCACAGGCACCATCCCAGTCAGCAAGGCGCTCCCAGTGCCTGCCTTCAGTCAGCTCCCATCTTGGTTCACTGATTCAAAGCATCTGAGCTGTGACCCAGAGTTATCCTTACTTATCACCTTTCAGTAGCTCCTCCACAGAACCCACCCCACCCCATACTCTTTTTTCTGAAAGCCTGTATCCCCCATCCCCCAAGGGCCCAAATCAGAACCAATGTACCCAAGGAAAATCCATGTGGGTGGTAGATAGAGCTGAGTGGTAGAGCGCGGGCTCAGCATGCATGAGGTCCTAGGTTCAATCCCCAGTACCTCTGCTAACAAAAAGAAAAAAAAGAGTTAAAATTAAAAAAAAAGAATGCTAAAAAAAAAACAAAAAAGAAAATCTATGACTTTCCAAACTCCCCCCATGAGTGGTTTAGGCTGTCAGAGGAGCCTCCTCACAGATGGACCACAGTCAGAACCCCTCCCATCTATCAGTGGGTGTTTACCGCATCCAGTGACCAACCAGGGTCACCTCCTGCTGATGACCCTCTGGGGCAAGGAACTGACACAGGTCCCAGGCCAGGCCTCCCACAGCAGCGGCTGGACCTCTGGGTCCCATTCTGGGCAGGGTCTTCAGCTGGCTCCTGACGGATGAGGTGTTAAAGGAGGGCTGCATCCTTCCGAGAGAAGGGCGGCTGAGACCTCCTCCGTCAGCGGTGCCCCTGGCTTTGGCCTCTCTTCCCTTTGCCCAGCACCTCCCGAGGAGCCCACTTTTCTTTCCCTTTTGTTTTAAATGGGCCAGGATGAAAAATGCTCACAATGAGACATTGCTGCACAGGAGGAAGATCACAGAGGGAGAGAAGGGCAATAGAAGAGGCCTGACCGCCCAGCCCGGGCCGCTCCGAGCACCTCCTAATTAGGAAGCTGGCAGAGCATCCCTCCGCAGGAAGCCGGGATCATTAGCGTGGGCACCGCCCACACTCCGACTGCAGTCAGCGTCCACACGGATCCTACTCTTGGCTGCCGCATCAGAACAGATGCCCAGAGAGGGGTTTTGTTTTTTGTTTTTCGTTTTTGTGTTGTGGAGAATTTTTCTCTTTTTTTGAAGCATTACCTATCCTGGTGCCAGAGGTTTTTTTGTGCCAAGATGAAGGTTTTTGATGGGTCAGGGAAGCAAGACAAGAGGGATTTAAACAGTGCTTGTGTGGGTTCTCGGGCTGAAAAACAGAGACGTCAAAAGAATCTGGATAGCTCTCTTGGAATTAGAGAAAGCGACCAAGAGGCGCCTTCCAACATGGCCCCAGTAGCAATGGGACTACCCCTGCAGAATCTGCCACTCTGTACACACTGCTGGAACCCCAATTCGAGGCACTGCTGTTGTTCATCTACATCAGGGATTGGCAAACAAGAAGTCATGATGGTTCATTATAATCTTTAGTGTGTATGTGAACACACATACGCATTGAGTTTCAAACATATGTGGTCACACACCTATAAAACATGGTACATGTATACAGAATGCCTTCTTCTGGCAGCAGCAGATGACAAAGTGACTCCTCTGTTTGATTGATGGGAAACCCGAGGAAAAGTGTGATGAAATTCATCCCTGGATATTTTAGAGTAAATGGAACCAGATCCAAAAATGTCAATGTAGGCATCCCATTCTCTTTGGGATTCTGTGTAAATATGGACCATACTGCCTAACAAAAAAATTGGGGTATCTGAACTGGTCAGCAAAAGAATGGATTTTTTTTTTAAAAATCAGAGCTAGTGTGGAAAATCCAAGCTATACCATCACTGAATGTATGACGTTAGAATTTAGTAAATTTTCTGAAAGCTAATTGATATAGCAAACTCAGCCCACGCAACTTGGCCCAGAAAGCCAAGGTACGTAATTTCTATTTGTGCATATTCCAATCAGATCCTCCCAATGCAGAAATGAAGACCACATGACATCAAAACTTTCAATTAAAGTGTCATTTGTTTAGATGTTTGACCATAAAACTCCAACAACTGGTTTGACGAATGTTTTAAATTTAATTGGCCAGATGTTTTAGTGGTAGGTGTCTCAATGAGTAGGAGAAGTGTTTGTTGAATCAAATGTCCCTGGGAACGGACAACCCCATTGGGAACAGGGACTTAAATGCCGTTACTGCCATTAACCAGAGCTGGTCAGAAGCTCCGAAACTCTCTCATCACCTTGATATTTAACCCTTTAGGAAAGCCTGCTCTTCCATTTGCTAAGCTCAGAGAGAATGGACAGTGCCTTTGTTTGGGTTCCCCCAGAAGAAGCCACGAAACCCAAAAGTCAAGGGCAAATTTAGAAGCAGTTGGTAAACCAAGAACAGGTTAAACACAGACGAAACAGTTTTTCAAAGGGTGGCGAATGAGTGGATTTGAGGGTGGAGGTCTCAGATTTAGGGTCAGGCGTGCCATTTACTTTGAGTGTGACAATAAACACAGCATCTTACATGGAGGGCTTGTGCTCAGCCCTTTAAGTGTGGATTCATTTCATTGAACTCACACTGCATTCTTTATCTGTAGCCATAAGTAGGGTCAGGGAATAGGGAGGAGGCAGGGAAGGCAGTCAGGTAGCTGGGTGGTCCGGAAAGGCCACTTGGACAGACAGGACCTGAGCAGACAACACAACACCAAGGAGGAGGCGGCCACGCACACATCTGGTGGAAAGCATTCTAGGCAGAGGAAATAGGAGGCACACAGGCTCCAAGGAGGCGTGAGCTTGACATGTGGTTGGAAGAGAAGGAAAGTGAGTAGCTAGATAGGACAGGCACTGGCAGAGACAAGCAGAGACCAGGGTGTGCACAGTCCCAAGGACCTTATCAGGAATCTGTCTTTGAGTCTTGGTGTGATCAGAGGCCCGGAGGGCTTTGAGAAGCAGGGTCTCATGACCATTATGTGTTCTGAAAGTTGACTCTGGCTTGGCTATTAGAAAAGTGAGACGGGCAGGGATACAGGGCAGGGGGTTATGATAGACTCTCAGGGGGGTGGGGGGCGTCTGAACAAAGGCACCCCGATGCAGTTGGATTTGGGGAGAAACTTGGCACCAGACATTGAGGGGTGGGGGTGAGATCCAGATTCTATGCCTAGAAGGGTGGGCTGACAAGATCACAGCAGACCTGGACCAGGAATAGGTAAGACAGACATCCAGCATCACCCAGGAGAGGGGACTGCTGTCTGTTCAGGATTTGTGTTAAAGAAGAGAAAAGGAGGGAGGTGCGCTCAGGGAGAAGCAGGATGAGAAAGGAAGCGACGAGGGTGGTGACGAGGAGGGTGGTGACCACGTGGGAGGAAGCAGCACGGGCGGAGCAGGAGGAGCTGCCTGACAGCTTCCAGATTCCCCCAAGTCTGACTCCGCTTCCTGGTTTTGGATGCCCTGGACCCTGTTTGTGTCTCCCGGCAGCTCTGCCCAGGGGGCGTGGTAAGAGGAAGCCGAGCCCAAAAGAGGTCCAGTTCCCAAGGTCAAACTGTGTCCAGCCGGGTCTCGGTGGGGGCCTGTGCCTCCCAGGCCATGTGCCTTTGCCCTGAAGAAAGGAAGAGTTCTAACCTGGTCATCCTCATCAGCTCCAGCTGTCACTGGACGTGGCTGGGAAGAGGCTGAGGATGGAGGTGACGTCAGAGGGAGGGGCAAGTCTTGGCAGCCTGACCCCTGAGGTGCTTCCGGTTCTAAGAGTCACAAGCGTACCATGCACACAAAACGCCATCCTAAAAGCCATAATGCCATCAAGTCTCCATTTGAGAGATTATACAATCACATAAATAATAGAAATGAAACCAAAAGAGAAAAAAGTGTAATAGAAGAAAGACCAATTTTTTTTTTTATTTTGCTATATTTCTGGATTATCTTAGTGGTCTTATGAACAACAAAACTGCTGTAATAAAACTGCCTACACATAGAATAAAATGAAAGCAGTAATCTGTGAGTCATATTTAAGTAACCCATAGTTAGAGGCCATTATTTTATAATCCTAATTCAAATGGAATGGTTTCCATTCGAGCCATTGAACACAATAGTCCCCCTTATCCATGGTTTGGCTTTTTGCGGTCCAGAAATATTAAATGGAAAATTCCAGAAATAATTCATACGTTTTAAATTGCACGTGATTCCGAGTACTTGGTAAAATCTTGTGCTGGCCCTCTCCGTCCCGCAGGGGCCATGAATCCCCCCTTGTCCAGTGTAACTGTCTAGATTATCAGATCGACTGTGGAGGTGTCGCAGTGCTTGTGTTCAAATCACCCTAATTCTACTTAGTAACGATTCCAAGTAGCAGGAGTAGTGATGCTGGCAAGTCAGATGTGCCGAAGAGAAGCCAGAAAGTGCACTTTTTAAGTGAAAAGGTGAAAGCTCTCAACTTAATAAGGAAAGGGAAAAACAGCGGACGCTGAGGTTGCTAAGAAGTAAGAACGAGTTTTCTATCCATGAAATTGTGAAGCAGGAAAAAGAAATTTGTGCTGTTTACTGTTATACCTCAAACTGCAAAAGTTATGGCCAAGGTGTGTGATGAGGACTTGGTTACGATGGAAAAGGCATTAATGATAGGGGCTCAGTTAAGATGGGAAAGACATTAAAGTTGTACAAGAAGATATTTTGAGAGAGAGGAAGATCACATGACGTAACTTTTCATGACAGTATATCGTCATAATGGTTCTTTTTTACTTGTAGTTATTGTTGTCAGTCTCCTACTGTGCCTAATTAATATAGTATAATTTATCATGGGTACATACGTACAGGAAAAGTCATTTTACACACAGAGGTCCGTATGTCCGAAGTTAGAGGCATCCACTGGGGACCTTGGCTGTATCTCCCGTCGATGGGGGCCGGGAGGGCGATTGTAACTACTGAATAGCTGTAAAACTCAAAGGAAAAAATCCAAATTGTTTTAGTTGATAAAGAAAAGCATCTTGCTGTGGTTCGAGAGCTTCTGTCCAGCTCATTGGAGAGCAGGGTTAACTCAGAGATGACTCACTTCTGCTTTCGGGCTGTCTGCACAGAGTTTGCTGCAAGGCCTTTCTTGTGGCCAGTGGAGGAGGTGCGGGGCAGGGGTGTCTGCCAGTGGGAAGGTCCCCTAGGCAGTTTCTTCCTGGTCCAGCACTGGGGGTGGCGGGAGGAGGACAAAGAGCTCTCCAGGAGCTGCCCCCTCGGGTCCCTCTGGAACATTTAATGTCTGACAAGAGGACATGGTGGAAGACCAGAGCCTGGGCCAGGGACACTCTGTTCTGGTGGGAGAGATGAATGAAAACACCAGGACACCCTGTCATGCTCTCAAAGAAGAGCTTCTGTATCAGGAGAGAGTTGACCTGATAGAAGGTCTCCTGATCTGAGAAGGTAGCACTTGTCCCACATGAGGCACGTGATTCTGAATCCCCACCCCATTCCCAGACTGATGCTCCTCTTTCTTTGAGGATCTAGGCACCCAGAGGTTCCCTCGTGGTCCTAGTGGACCTCTGCCACATGCCCCATTTGTAACATCAAGGACATAAGAATGATTTTCAAAACCTTTAAATATTCCTTCGTATTTTTTTTTCCAGGATGCATTCTTTTTTCTTAAGTTATGAAGGTGTCTTTCAGTCAACGGAGCTTTCATTATCATGAGCTTTTCTCTCATGGGAAATAAACTGACTTCCATAATAGCCAGAGATTCTCTCACATTTTCCTGAAAGAATTTTGGCTTGTACTTTACAGGTGTCCAGCTCATCACATGCATGGTTGGGCCTGTCATCTGCTGTAGAAGGAATCTTTTCTACCTTACAGGGTAAATTTCTCTCTAAATCAGATATTTGGTGAGATTTTTTTTTTCCCTTTTGATGCAGTCCTAACAGAACTAGAAGTTTCCTCGGAAGCTGTTACTTCTGCCTTTCTGGCTGTGTTCCGTGTTTGGTTTTTGTTTTTTTTCTGACTACAGTAAAGCTTTACCAGTTCAGAGACTTTTCATACAATTTTTAAGTGCATCATGTACTTCATCTTCTTCAGTTAAATTAGCGTTTATTTCATTTCCTTATTTTTCAAGCGTTTTTAATATTTAACTCAGCCACATTGATCATTAGTTGCAAAACTTTTTTTTTTTTTTTGACTCATTTTCTACATGGTCTCTGTTTTCTGATGAATCCCAAGCTCTCAGCATCCTTGCTGTCTCCTCCAGGATCTCTCCTGTTCCTCGCTGTCACCCAGAGACTTGGCCTGACTTTTCTTTAGCATTTTCTAATATTCTTCTCTTTTGTATGATAAGATTACTCACTGTCCCTTTCATTCCTTCAGCTTCTCATGAAAGAAGGTTTAAATTTCTCTGACGATTGGAATTTTTTATTTCAAAGCATCTTTTAGAGATGCCTGAAGCTCTTCTTCCTTCTTCTAGTAGATTTTGAAAGGTGTCATGGTGGCAGCTACTTGATTTTGGATGTATTCCAATGTATCTGGTAAAGACTAGATCTTTCTGGAAATGTCAACTTGCTTTCTGTTAATACATTTGTTCATCCATTTGCTCCCCATGTAGTAAAATAACATAACATTTAAATTTTAACTGTTTTAAGTGTACAGTTCAGGGGCATTAAGTACATACATATTGTTATGCAACCATCACCACCATCCAGCCACAGAATGTTTTGTCTTCCCAAGCTAAAACTTTTTTCTCTTCTTGCTAAAACTCTGTACCCATTAAAATGTAACTCCCCAGTTCCTCCCCATTCCATCCCCTAGCAACCACCATTCTACTTTCTGTTTTTATGAATTTAACTACTCGAGGTATCTCATGTAAGTGAAATCATATACTATTTGTCCTTTTGTGTCAGACTTATTTCATTTAGTATAATCTCTTTAAAGTTCCAGCATGTTGTAGCATGTGTCCGAATCTCCTTTTTTTGAAGGCTGAATAATACTCTGTTGTAGACATATACCATATTGTGTTTATTTATCTGTTGATGGACATTTGGGCTGCTTCCATCTTTTGGCTATTGTAAATAATGTTGCTATGAACCTGGGTGCACAAGTATCTGTTAGAGTCCCTGCTTTTAGCTCTTTTGCATATATACTCTGAAGTGGAATTGCAGGGTCATGTGATAACTCTAGGTTAATTTTTTTGAGAAAGTTCCATAGTGTTTTCCCACAGTGACTACACCATTTTACATTCCCACCCATAGTCCACAAGACTTCCAATTGTTTCACATCCTTTCCAGTACTTGTTATATTTTGCTTTTCTATTTTTGTTTCATTTTGCTTTGTTTTTTTGTGGAGTGAAATGGTATCTCCTTGTGGCTTTGATTTTCATTTCCCTAATGATTAGCGACGGTGGCCATCTATTCATGTGCTTATTGGCCATTTGTATGTCTTCTTTGGAGAAATGTATATCCCAGTCCGTTGCTCGTTTTTTTAATTGGATGGTTTATCACTGAGTTGTAGTTCTTTATATATTCTAGATATTAACCCTTTATCAGATATATGATTTTCAAATACTTTCCTCCATTCCGCAGGTCACATTTTCACTCTGTTAATAATGTCCTTTGATGCACAAAAGGTTTTAATTTTAGTGTACTCCAATTTACCTATTTTTGTCAATTTGTTTTAAATATTGAGAGTCATCCTCTCTTAATCTTTCTTGGAAAGTATATTCTATTCTCAAGTAAAGGATTGTCTCTTCCTCTTTCTTGATGGCTTCCAGTTTCATATATCTGATACTGTGGTCTCCGAACTGTCTTCTGTTGAAATCAACTGCAACTTTGCACTCGATTAGCTTGAGCTCATCAAAAATGTATTTTCTTCCTTCCAGGAGATCAAGGACTCCAGGTGCCAGTTAGTCTCTACCTGAATCAAGTTGGTTCTTAATAATGACAAATCCTACCATGGCCATCAACACTGCCATCTCACCTAGCAATCCATGGGGAGCCAGACCTAGTCTAAGGCCCCCGGCAATGCTGCCACCACCTGGCACCATGTCTCCGGGATCAGTGTGGCACAGAGCATCACGGCCATCAGCAGACCCTCCATGGCCCAGAGGCCACAGGGGAGTGCCTCAGGGTTCCCGGACCCTGTTGGACACAACAGACTTCAGAGAACACCAAGAACTTTCAACTTGGAACCAAATATATATCAAGCATCTACTTTGTGCCAAACAACTTCCTCTTTTTGAAAATTAATTTGTTGTAGTTTTTGAAACACAGACATATAAAATGACCCACAACTAACACCTGTGATGGTATTACAGCCAACCCTCTGCACTGGGGAAAATCTGCGTATAACTTTCCAGTTAGCTCTCCGTAGCTGTGGTCCCACATCTGAGGATTCAACCAAAGCAGACTGTGTAGAACTTAACCGTAGTCCGCATTTACCGCAAAAAATCCGCATATAAGTGGACCCACGTGATTCAAACTCATGTTGTTCAAAGATCACTTGGTATTGGCATGTCCTTACGGGGCATCTGCACTCCCAAGAACTCCCAAGGCAGCCTGGTCAGCCACCTTCACTAGAGAACCACAGGTTCCTTTCCCATCCTCCGATTTCATGGCCATTTTGTAAAAGCAAAGCCGAGGTGGGAGCTCCCATCTCCTTCATGGTAACCTGGACTTGGCCCTGGGGGCAGGGGCCGAGGTGTTGGAGGCATCTGCGTGTGCTGTGACTGACTTCTAATAAACATTCACGCGGAGGAGGAGATTGGTTAGAGCAAAATTTGCTTCAAATTAGAGCTGGCAAAGCAGGATCCAGTTATCCACGGCAAAGAGCAGCTTGTGAGCCGGCCAAGATTATCACGCCATCATCCATCAGGGGGAAAGAAAAACACGCCTTCCCTCGCCTCCTCCCTCCCCCTCCTCCTCCCCCCCTCGCTAATGCTTTCCAGCCTCCACCACGGAATGTTTTGTTTAAGGAAAAAGTTGTTGGACATAATTAGTAATTCTATTATCGTAATATATCTTTATCTAAATAAACACAACGTGCTTTCCCACCATGAGAAATTATGTGGTGAGGATGGGGGAGGAGAGGATGAGGCTGAGGTCTGGGGGCACGGAGTGAACCTGCCCCCCCGGGGTTCATGAGAGTCCAGCCCCCAGGACTGCTGTCCCAGCGCAGTCTGCAGGATAAGTAAATGGGCTGATGGGAGATGTGTTATCAGAGGCTGAGTCAGCTCAGCTGCTCTGCTGTGACCCCTGGCAACATCCCAGCACGACATCTCTGCTCCTGCCCTCTCTCTTACAGATGCTTCCGCCTCCAAAGATTGCCCAAGAGCGGAGACCAGCGCCAGTTTGCAACCCACCTTCTTCAGGGAGAGCAGAAAAAGAGGACACGGGAAGAAATCCAGCAACCCCAGGTCCCGGCATGGGATTTGTAGTTCAAATCATTTTCACACTGAGGATTTTATCGACCTGCATAGCAGCCTTTGTCCTTTGCCCCGGAAATCCCTCTGCTGGTGAGAGGAGAACAAGGCTTTACGATGTAAGTTAGAGATTGGCAGAACATTCTCAGAAAGTTAAACCAACACATCAGTCTCTGAGAGCAAAAAAACGTCAGGTATCGCTCTGCTTTCTCTCTACCTAACCTGCCTCTTCCAGGGGGTTCTCACATTTGCCTCTGGGCCCTGGAAGATGATTACACTTTCTCTCAATTAATGGACGTTCATTTTAGACATACAGTGATTTTTCAATATTACAAATAAATATAATACAGCCTCATCTTAGAAAATTTAGAAAAAAACCATAAATTATAAGGGTGATTAGAAAGCAATTCTTGGGAAGAGGGTATAGCTCAGTGGTAGAGGGCATGCTTAGCATGTGTGAGGTCCTGGGTTCAATCCCCAGTACCTCCAGTAAAAAAATTTTTTTAAATAAATAAATAAACCTAATTACCTCCCCTCCCCCAACTCTAAGTCACAATGAGTTCCAGATAATAGCTTGACTCCATTTCCTTCCAGTCTCTTTTACATGCAAGCTCTTTTGGTTCATTTGCTTTATCCAGTAATGATCAAACTATATAGACTAGGTGTGTTGAATGCCTGCTGCGTCAGGCCTTTGCTTGGCCAAGCTGAATCAGGGTCCTGGAGCCCCCGGAAGGCAGATGATACCTCGAGGCCTATAGTCCCCATTATCTCCCTACCCAAGTCCGGCCAGGACAAGGAATGACACTCTGGCTACAGCAGTTTTTATGAATTTGTGGTTACCTGTGTGCTTCTGTTTGCAAAGACAACTTTGAAAGATGAGAAGGCAGAGAATACATGAATGGGACGAAGGTTTACAAACACAGCAAATAACATTATTATCATCATAAAAACAATCGAACATAGTGACCGGCACAGAGTCTTCTCAATAGATACCAACTCCCTGCAGCGTCGGTTGTGAGGGAATGGAACACCACGGATATCCCAGGAGGAACCCACCCACGTGTCATCCCAGGAGGAACCCAAGACCAACAGGAAGGAGTCTGTGTTCATATCAGTGAAAAGGAAAGACAAGAGAGATTTCCATGTGCAATACGTCCCATGTCTCTAGCTCATCTTTCTTTTTGCCTCCTAAAGCAATTATAATAGCCAACATTGTTGAGCACTTTCTACCTGTCAGGCTAAATAGGTTCTGGTACCAATTCCATTGGGGGTAGGTAGTCTAAAGCAATTCTTGGGACACCAACTGGGTGTCCTACAGGTCAACTCAGTTCTGACACTATCTACCTGGGCATAGCATCAGACTCCACGGGTTAAGGGTTCAGTCCTACAGGACTGCCCACCCCCTTCACACACTAATCTAAATTATTGGTTGCTCTCTATACATCTGAATTCATGTATTAGAGTAACAAATACAAATTTCACTCTAGGATCCTGAGCATGCAGGAAATATAGTTACATTGCTTTTCTAAATTCAGATCGATTCTCATTCTTAACCCCCATGCCAGTGAGACTGTGGGAAATGTGGTCGTAAACACTGTGAAGGCTCCTTCTCCTCTAAAAGATTTCTAGAGATGGAGGAAGAGGTTTTGTGACACAGGCTGTCCTGCGGGAGCCCTCTAGGCTTTGGGTCAATTCTGCTCTTCCCCCGATCTCACAATGAGCTCTCTGAGGCTGGGAGACCTGGCCCAGCCCTTGAGTGCTCATGAAACCTATCTTGCTGCCTTTCCTGGGTACCAGAGGGGTAGAGGGCTGAGGCACAGAACCCAGCTACTCCTGGAACCCAAGATCACTGTGCCGCTCTATGTCTTGGGAACTCTGTGCCCTCTTCATCCCTCTGCACACCCCATACTCACCTCCTAAGCTGGATGTTCTCCATCACCCTCTAGAGCTATTCCCACCCCCAACTCAGTGCCCAGAAACCAAAGGGATTATCTTTGAAGGAAAATAGACAGTCTTGCCCACCCCTTAAATCTTTGAAAAGCTTCCCATAAGATCACTTTGTGTTATGGGTTGAATTTTGCCTGCTCTAAAAAAAGATATGTTGAAGCCTTAACTCCCAGGACTTGTGAAAGTTACATCACTTTGAAAATAGGTTTTTTGCAGATTTAATCAATTTGAAATGAGATCATGAAGAAAAGAGAAATTTGGTATCCATTGAAAGATGACTGGGTAAAGAAGTTGTGGGAGGTGTGTGTGTGTGTGTGTGTGTGTGTATAAAATGGAACAGTATTCAGCCACAAAAAAGAATAAAATAATGCCATTTGCAACATGGATGGACCGGGAGATCGTCATTGTAAGTGAAGTATGCCAGAAAGAAAAAGAAAAATACCATATGATATCACTTATATGTGGAATGAACTTATTTACAAAACAGAAACAGACTCATAGACATAGAAAACAAACTTATGGTTACCAGAAGGAGAAAGGGATGGGAAGGGATAAATTGGGAGATTGAGATGTGCAGATACTAATTACTATATATAAAATAAACAAACAACAAGTTTCTTCCATATAGCACAGGGAAATACATTCAATAGCTTATAGTGACTTACAATGAAAAAGAATATGAAAGGGAATATACATATGTACATGGATGACTGAAACATTATGCCGTATACCAGAAATTGACAGAACATTGTACACTGGCTATACTTCAATTTAAAAAAAAAAAAGAAGAAAAGAAAAGGGAAATTTGGAAACAGACACACAGACACAGAGGGAAGACAGCGATGTGAAGACAGAGGGAGAGACGGCAGTTATGCTACAATAAACCATGAAATGCCTGGGCTACCAGGAGCTGGAAAAGGCAATGAAAGAAGCCGCCCCTAGAGGCCTGGGAGGGAGTACGGTGCTGCCAACACCTTGACTTCAGACTTCTGGCTCCAGAGATATGAGACAACAAATTTCTATTGTTTCAAGCCACCCAGTTGTAGTACTTTGTTTAGGCAACCCCAGGAAACTAACACGCTTGGGATGCAATTCAAACCTTTTACGTGGTCTGCATAGTCACACATGCCCTCGAACTTGACCTTCCACCTTCACCTCCTGACATTAAAAAGAAACACTCTCCCTATATTCTAAATGCATAGAATGTGAATTGATTTTCCATAGAATAGGTTTTCCAAGAGTGTCCTGCTGTCTCTCCCACTTTGGCTTTTTCATATCACCCCTCTTTCGTATTGTCCCCTCTGCCCTAGTTCTCATACATCTTACATCTGCCCTTTCCTCATCCTCCCCAGCTCGGTTTCCATAGCTCTCCCTCTGAAAGACCATCCCTGACTTCAGAGCTGGATCCCCCACCCCGAGCCTGCCTTCTTTTCCCCATACTGGTTTATTCCATAACACATGCCACATTCTGGATTTCTTCATTTCTTTATCTGTGGACTTTTTAAATAGCCTACCTCCCCATCAGAATGTCAGTTCCAGGGCACACAGGGTTGGGGGGCACGTTGCATTGTCCAAACACGTGTTTGTCAAGTGAGTGAACGCAGGCTGGAATCGTGAGAACTAGCATGAGCACAGCCGTGGAGGCCGGAGGGGTGCTCAATGCTCCCCGGGTGCTGAGTGCTCCCCGAGTGCTGAGCATGGAAGTACAGAAAGACAGGGGCGCGGGCTTGGAGGGACTTTCCTTGCTGAAAAGGGGTCTGCTTATGGATGTCTTAGAATGCCCACGGGGGCATTTGGACTTGATTCTGTATTGAAATGAGAGTCATCAAAGATTTTTTGAGCAGCAGTGACCCAAGATGACCTTGCTTTAAGGAGATGTCTCCGGTAAGAGCAGGGAGAATGGATTAGGCAAATGGGCAACCGGAGCCAAAGGGCCCAATGAGGCGGCTATTAAAACGTTCCAGGTGAGAGGTGAAGGGAGTCTGACCCAGGGCGGGAGCTGTGGGGATGGAGGAAAACAGAAGGAGCAGAGGTTGAACTGACCGAGTTCAGCAGATGTTAGCAGGTGGGAGCAGAGGGACTGGGGGGGTGGGACACAGCCCCAGGTTTCCAGGATGGAGTAACTGCACATGAAGAAGGGACCCACAGGACTCGCAGGAGGCAGCTTTCAAGGAAATACGTCAAAAAGTGGATAAGTAAGTGTTCTCATTGGTTCCTAGTAAATGAAATGGCTCAAGCCAAACAAGCACAGCCAGTCGCAGTTTTAAGGTTTTCCTGCTCAAAATGCAAGAAATAAAAATTGATTCTTCTGCGTGCCCTGCCTCTTTCAGGGAGGGCTTGGCCATCTGGACCACAGGGAAAGCCATCGCACTTTGGCCAGTTAAGCAGAGCCAGCCAAGCCCAGCCCGACTCTTGAGCCAAAACCTCTCCACTCAGGACTTCTCAGAGACCTCTCCCCCCACCCCATACTGAGCCAGGATGAATTTTTAACTCACTATTGATCAGGCAATTTTAAAATCAATTTTAATTAAATGAAAGATTTCTATCAGGATTGCTTCTTTCTGGACAGTAAATTGGACCTTGTAATAACACTTACAGTGGAACATCTCTCATACAAGTAACAGAGTTCATCATAAATAAGTAAAGACCCTTCTCCTTATTATGCATTTGGGGGAAACCGAGGTTAGAGGTTTTGCCTGAGGCCCTGCAGTAATGGGGACGGAAACTGGGAACTTGAATCATGAGGATGCTGGCATCAAATCCCCTAGTACCACTCTCAGCCCCCAAAATCCCTCCCCTTAAACATGGAATTAAGAGAAAACAGATCCTTGTCAGTTACTGGGGAAGGGGAAATTGGGAGTATTTAACTGACAAAGATGAAGCGAGTGCATTGAATGGTGTGCATAGAATATTGTTCATTATCCGAAGGCATTTTCCTGGGTAGAAATGGTCACACTTGGTTGGCTTGTAGAAATATTGCCCCAATAGAGAGAGTGCCTGGCTGCTTAAATCACTCCTTTGCATGAGTCACTGATGCAACTCTGTTTCTTGTCTTAACAGGATTGCTTGTGTCTCAATCTGAGGAAACTGGGACACAGGGGCCCTCAGTCAGGACATCTGCTGTCAGGTTTTGCCTTCCCTAAACTGTTTCAGCTGTATTTTGTCACATCGCCCATCTGCCGATTCAGCCCTTTCCAATTCCTGACCCAGCCTTGTCTAGACTTGACTAGGCTTTGACCAACCCCAGGTGGAGTGCAGACTTTATCCTGGTACCCGGGACTTCATGATGGAAGCACCAGGCCTGACTGGCGAAAGTATCATGGAACCTTCCTGGTCGGCTCTCTCAAGTGGTCCATTGTCCTTCTTGACTGGATAGCTCCTTGAGATTACAGCCCAGGAGATGGTCCTTCACCTTGCATTTCAGGATACCTGATACCTAAGGCTTCACTTTAGTCAAGCCTATTAAGTTACATTTTGCTTATAAAGTAAAATTTGCCTGTTTCGTGTGCAATTCTATGAAATTTGACAAAGGCACAGTTGTGTAACCACCACCACCATTAAGATACAGAACAGCTCTGTTACCCACCAAAATTCCCTCCTGTCCGTTTATAGATTACCCTACCCCTAACCCCTAGCAACCACTGATCTGTATTCTGTCCCTATAGTTTTGCCTTTTCCAGGCTGTCATATGGTTGCAATCATGGAGAGTTTCACCTTGTGAGTCTGGCTTCTTTTGCTTATCAGGCTTGAGACACATCTATGTTGTTACGTGCATCAGCTGTTCATTTCTTTTCATTACTGAGCAGTATTTTATTGTATGGACGTACCACAGCTTGTTTATCCATGCACCAGCTGAAGGACATTTGGGCTGTTTCTCATTTGGCATAATAAACCTGCTACAAACATTCACACACAGGTTTTTGTGTTAACGTACATTTTCATTACTCTTGGGTAAACACCTAGTGGGGGGATTCCTGCACATCATGCTGAGTGTGTAACTTTCTAGGAAATTGCCACATTGTTTCCCAGAGTGGCTGGACCAGTTTTGCATTTCCACCAGCAATGTGCGAGTGCTCTGACTGCTCCGCATCCTCACAGCCCTGGGCATCTAGTTTTTTGTTTTCCAGTCTAATAGGCACAATGCCTGAGATTTTACTTTGAACAAATGGATGCCACACAGTTACCCATCTTTAGCAACACTGTCAGTTATCTACCCACCAGCCTTCCTCTTTCTTCCTGGCTAACAGAACCCAGATTTTGTTCACCATCAATCCTAGTGGCCATATCCTTCAGGGTTAGCCAGGCATGCTCCCAAACCCATTAGGTAAATCCTGTTTTCTCTTCTTGGACATTTATGATGTGCCCACTCCCTTGCTATCCCAGTAAAATGTTTCCTCAAGTAGAAATGAAGATTTCAGCCTCAAAGGGCAGAATGTCTGGGCTTAAATTGTGGCTCTGATGCTTACCATCTAGTGACACTGCATAGCTACCTAAACTCTCAGAGCCTCTGGTCCTCCTCTGCAGAAAGTGGGGATAATTGTCAAACCTACCCCGAGGGTTGCTTTAAGAGCTGAATGAATCAATGCATGAAAGGTCTTACTTAGCCTTGTGCCCAGTGGATAAATATTATCATCATTCTATCATCAAATGATTTCTCATTGCCCACATTTCCTTACTATCTCTACTATTGAAGAGGTTTATATCCCCAAACCAGAGGCATTTAAAGACAATTAACCAGATTAAAGTCTCCCACAGATATTTCAAAACCATTTACTTGTCTTTTAAACAAATAAACTAACACATTTAAGAGGGCTTTATTCTCCAAAAAAAAAGTCACCCTTTTGAGACAGCCATTCTAATAGGCTCGTTGAAGAGATGCGTGACTAGTTCCTTTGAAGCTAGTGTTTGCCTGATGTGGGGCTGCACAGTTATGCACACGGGGCAGCCACGCCAGATGCTGGCATCGGTGGACGAGGCTTGGCCTGCGGTGGTTTCTCCTCTGGCCACAAACCCAACCTGTGCCTAGTCATGGCCACTGGAACTCTTGTTGCCTTTCAGAGTGAGGAATTTCCTCTTGATCAAAGAACTAAAGAGGTATAATTTCATTTTTGGACCATTAATCCTTTACCCTGGGTGGGTGATGAGACATCTGTCTTAAAAAGATTGTGTAGCCCAACCCATTTACTTTAATTTCTAGTAATATAAGATGGCCCCAGACACCATCCAAATAAAGGGGAAACATTCACACCAGGGCAAACAGGACATCAAGAGATTCTGGGAGGAGGGTATAGCTCAGGGGTAGAGTGTGTGCTGAGCATGCACGAGGTCCTGGGTTCAACCCCCAGTACCTCCATTAAAAAGAAAGAAAGAGAGAGATTCTGACCTCTCCTTGTTCAGGCTCTTGCCCTATACTTCAGGAATAGTTTCTAGAAGAGTTGCAGGTACTTTCCAAGAGTAACTAATTGAAGGTATTATAGAAGCATTTCTCAAAAAGAGGCCCACCATCTCTGCTAGAGCCATCTGGAGGAGGGCTCAGGAATCTGAAATTCCGCAAGGTCACTGAATCATTATTGGACGCACTCAAGTTTGAAAACCACTTCTCTAGAGCCATTGGCACATTGTGGTCCATGGGTCAAATCCTGCCAGCTGCCTGTTCTTGTAAATAAAGTTTTATTGGCACACAGCCATGCCCATTTGTTTGCATATTGTCTGTGGCTGCTTTAAAGCTCAAACAGCAGAGCTGAGCAGTTGTAACAAAGACTGTAAGGCCCACAAAAAACAGAATATTTCCTACTTGGCCATTTACAGGAAAAGATGGTCGACCCCTGCTCTCAAGAAAAGGCTCCGTGATATTTGCAATTAAAGTCATAGAAAATAGGTCTATTACTGGTGTATTGTTAGCTTTTCCTTCATTCTTTTGTACAAATTATTTTAAAGAATAATGCCAGATGGTCAGCACATATATAATTGAGCAGCTACTACAGGCCAGGCACTATGTGTTAAAAACACCATGATCCCCAGAAAGCCCCTGTGAGGTTTGTAGATATGACATATTTTATCAAATTTAAGTCCCCACTGATTAAAGACATCATTATTTTATGCACTATTAAGAAAGAAAAAAAATGCCACCAATTAAATCATGGCACAGTATTCCCTGATGCCTTAGAAATTTTATTTTCTAATAATTAAAAAGCTCTTCTAGATTTATTTTTATGGCTCTTGGCATACATAAAAAATGATATGCAATACTACTGGTTAAGAGCTCATGACCCAGAGACTCATTCTTGCCGGCTACTGACCAGCCCAGCTCTTTGAGTTACTTGCAGACGCTCTCCTGATCTTAGCAGAGCATCTCAACGAGGAGTTTTCTGACCTAGTTCATGTATGTGGAGGCAATGACAACTGTGTCCCAACTGTCACCTGGCCAACAGTGTTTATAAGAGGCAATCCATCATAACCCATTTTCGGGTATGTTAAATGGCTTTTAAAATAAGTGCATCATAGAATTGATAAGATATGGCTTATTACTTGAATAAGAAGTCAAGGGAAAGAAGCTTGGTCCTAGCCAGCATGCCTCCGAAAGACGAGTTGAGGCAGGCTGCCCAGAGGTGCGGGAGGGTATAGAACTCCTTCTCTGTACCAGGGAGAACCAGGGATGGCGGCAGTGAGCTATCCCTCATCCTCACTACATCATGCCTCATGAACTTCAATAAGTGGTCTGTTTGCACTTGACATCTTTCAGGGTACACGTGTGACCTCGTGGGTCTCTGAGCTCTACGAGACATAACAGAGTGTCTGGAAAATAGCACAGAGTAGTAGCCCTTGTTCCTTACATGAGCAAGTGAAGAAACTTACAAAGGTGGACAGGGAGGAGGTGCCTTTCTAGCAGAAGCTCTAGAAAGCAATCCTTAGAGCCACCACATCCGACCAAGGACGCCTGAGGGTTACAGGTGGGAAGATGCACCCCTCCAAGAGCTTGACTCAGACTGGAGTCTACTCAAGGGAAGACTGTGAAGGAATTTCTAAGGAACAGTTTCGGTGGCATAGCAGGGCTGTGTCTGCACCTTGACATTGGGCTCCAGCCACTGAGGAGCAGTAAAGGGCTTACAGTGGAAGTCTCCTGATTGTATCTGGTCTGTGTCTCTATGTCAGAGAAGCAGCACTTCATGTGGTTCCATTGGGAATGCCAATCACAGATCTGTCTTTCCCTGAATGACCTCAGGAATGGGCCTGGCCAACTTTTCCCCTGGCCACAATAGGTCTTGAGCCTACTGCTCGCAATACTTTTTGGAGCCTAGGGAACTGTTATGATTTCCATGAAAATCAGAAGAAAAAATGAATATAAACCAGCCTCTATTATATTTGTCTTTATACCAACACAGTAGTAAAATATCATTTTCAATTTTTTTCTTATGGAGAATGGGACCCACGAGGGGATAATTGCCCCAGGTCCATGAGAGTTATAACAGGGCCCTGAGAGTAGGCATATGATGCAGGTCACACCCATCACACATTCTCCCAAGAGCCCAACTCTAGGGAGGTGAGTTAGGCTGACAACGGGGCCAAGATAGAGGCCGGTCTGCCATATTGGTTTCGGAGATGCACGTAAATCAGGAACCCTGGAAGGATGCACAGACTCACACTCCTGTTTACCTCTGAACAGAAGACAGGAATGGGACTATGGCTTGAGAAGTCAAGCTGGTTTTGTTTCATTTATCCAGCCAAACAAAATGGAGCAAAGTAATCATAATACTGATAATAATAATAATAATAATAAAACAAAAAACTCCAGCAATACCAAACAGCAAATATAGCAAAACAAATAAATGTTGTTAAAACTGGGTGGGGGAAATTAATGCTTAATGTATTATTTCTGCATATATATAATATATATTTTTTTAATTTATAAAAAAAAAATGACAACCCATTCATCCCTGAATCAACAATCACAGGAAACACTCTGGTCTCTTTTCTTTCTAAGACTTGGTAGCTTAATTTTCCTTTGAGCCTGCAAACTACCTTTATAATTAGGCTCTTTCCCCACTTCCTTCCACTTAATCAAGATGCCATCTCTGTTGCTTGTAGTCAAGGAATCTTAATTCAATCAGGTGTCTGCCAGATGCTGATGGAAGAGATGAACAATCTGCTAGGGTGCCAGGGGCCCTTTAGCTCGGCTCTCACCCAGCCTGGAGGCCCTTGAAATGCCAGTTACATGTGGCATAGGTGGGCCTGGGTGAACAGCTGTCCAGGCTTATGGGTCTACCCTGGCATCATCTCTAGGCTGCATCCTGAGCAAAGGGTTCCACAGGAAAAAGGAGCCCGCCTGACCAAGGGAATTGGGGTGGGGCAATAGGAAAATGCAAGCAAAAGGGACGGTCAAATTTACTAAGCCTCAGGGAGTTTGATGGTACTTCTCCAGCATCCCCTGGAAATCTTGAGCATCTTGAGATTCAGGTCTGAAAGTAACGTATAGCGACTACATAATTTATCATCCAAACTGGGATACACGTAAGAATGAAAGAGGGTACACTTATCACTACATTGGGACACCAGATGTAAGTGAAAAAGTCCCAGGCAAATAGAGACATGTGGTCACCCTAGTTATGAAACTCAGTCAGGTGCCTTGCCTAAGGAGGTCACACAGCTAATGGCGGCTGAGGCGGGATCTGGGTTCAGCTGGTTTCATCTCTAAGGAGAGAACATTTCTTGGGAAATTCCAAGACCCCCATGTGTTACTGTGAATTATGTTCCCCCCAGATTCATATGACGAAGCCCTAGTCCCCATTACCTAAGAATGTAATCATATTTGGAGAGAAAGGTTAAAGGGGTGATTAAGTGAAAATGAAGTCTTTAGGGTGGGCCTTAATCCAATCTGATGTGTACCCTCAAAAAGACACCAGGGATGGGCTCACCCAGAGAAGAAGACTGTGTGAGCATACAGCCAGAAGTCGCCATCCGCAAACCAGGGAGAGAGGCCTCAGGAGAAGCCAGACCTGCAGATACCTTGGTCTTGACCCTCTCGCCTTTCAGAACAGCGAGAAATAAATTTCTGTTGTTTAATAAATTGTGTTGTGCTGTACCACTTGGCCTGTGGTACTTTGCTGTGCTGGCCTTAGCAAACTGATACACCACGTCTGAGAGTCAGAAACAAAGGGCAATGCTAGAGAGACCGCTGGGATTCTAAAATCTTAGCTTCGCACCCCAGCCTGCAGCTCTGTGGATCAGCAGTAAAACCCGTTTTACCATCAAGAGTCCTGTGTACTTATATTCTTGGGCAGAAGGTGTGTGTCCCCTACCCTGTAACTGGTTCAGGGGCCAGGAACATCCGAAGGGGCAGGAGGAGTGGTGTCAGTCTTAAAGACGAAAGGGAAGAGGGGTGGGTATAGCTCAGTGATAGAGCGCATGCTTAGTATGCACAGGGTCCTGGGTTCAATCCCCGGTACCTCCACTAAGAGAAAAAAAAAAGCTCAAATAAAATAAAGGGAAGGAGGCTGGGACCACGGGTGGAAAGAAGGACTCAGGAAGCCGGCTTAGCCTGGAGCAGTGCCGCCCCCTCCCCATCCCTTTCCTCCACCCTCCCACCCCCCGCCCCTGCAGACATAAAAGTCAGAAGGTCTGCACTCTATCCCCCGCCCCCAACAGACACCAGGGAGATTCAATTACATTTAGAGACACAATGTCTGCCTCCCCTGGATTAATTTCCGGATCCTGCCAAAGCTTGTCCTTATCTCTTTTTTCTTGCTGAGTGTCAGAACCCTATAAAATCATCTCTATCAGGGACCAAGAAATGAGCCAGGGCAAGGCATACACAGGGATCAGGGGCTCACGTCTCTCCATCTCTGGATTCAAAACTTACTTGTCTCCTCACGTAGGTTTGGGAAGGGCCCACGGGTGGCCATGCACCCCAGAGCTCACCTACCTCCTGTCTATCTGGAGGGATGAGCTCTGTCAGGGCAGTGGGTAGGAGCCTGTGGCCATGAGTTACAGAATAACATTAGCCCAAATTCCCCCAGAGTGCCCGGCTTGGTGCCATTCTGCTGCCACAGAGCTCTGTGACAATATAACAATAGTGCCAACAGCAGGAGGTGGCCCCCACAGAGCGCTTACGAAGGAACCCCTTCACTTACATCGCCATACCTTACCCTCCCAGCAGCCCCGTGAGATAGGGCTACCTGTCTCCCTGTGAGGTAGGTAACATTTTTATCCCCATTTTGCAGATTGGTAAACTGTGGTTTAGAGACATGAAGCAACTTGGCCATAGTTATGCAGCTGGCAAAGAGAAGGACAACAATCTCTTTGATGCTAACGTCAAGGTATTGATGATCACATAAAAATTAGAGTAAGAGCACTCCATGGGGTATCAAGTAAATCCAAATTTTGACCTGACAGTTTAAAAATAAATAAGTACATAAAACATTCATGGTGTAGGTCTTTCGCGGTCACAATTTTCAGGCCTTATTTCTTTCAATCTGCACAGAAACCCTGTCACACGGGTACTTTTTATGATCATCGCCATTTTACAGATAAAAAAAATTGAAGTTTGCCAAGGTTACCCGGCAAAGAAGTGGAAAAGCTTAAAATTGATCCAAGGTACCCTGAGTTTAGAACTCATGTTCTGAGCGCTACACTGTATGACCCTGCCCGTTACTGAGATGTTTTGAGCTGGTGGAGCAGTGAGCTCTGAGTGTGAGGTCAGAGATATATGATGTGGTGTGAGCAGAGCTCCACAGTGTGATGCGTACCCTGGGGCATGGCTTCAGGGTCTGAAATACCCCCCCCTCCGATTTAAGAAGTGTGTCTCCCCCAGCCCAGCTCCAATTCCCCCAGCAGGCTGGACGGTGTTGGGTTTCTTGGATGTTGTACTGTTTAATGTTCTTTCAAAGTGTGTTAGACCCTATCGCCCGCAATTACTCCCAGGTGCCAAATTGTATGCACAGTTACAGAAGCAATTTACTGACTGTGAGCTCAATCAGCCAATTGTGAGCGCAATTAGCCGCTCCCTGCTCGTTTGGAGGGGGCCAGGGCGGTGATTGCCTCTGTAATTAGCCAGTTGTGGGCAGCTCCGTTTGCTTGTGCAATTTTGCTCCCTCAAACGTTGGAACAGGCAGAAGTGGTAGATACTCTATGAGCTCCAAGCATCCAACCTGATGTCCACCCACCAGTCTCTATACTTGGCCATAAGGGCCTGCCTCCTGAATCAGTTTGGAGGCTGCAGCTTCGGGGAAAGAGACGATCCAATGACTGAGAGCAGCCTCATGGAATGGTCCACTAGCTGAAAAAACAGATCTCTCCATATTTTGACACAGGTAGGCAGGAGAAAGATGAGACACTAACTAGTGTTGGCATCAGGAAAGGTGTGATCAGGGTTGGGAAGACCTGAACATTATAATTTGGATCCAAGAGAGATCCAACCAAAAATACATCAGCTCACAATGGGGAACTTTTTGCATTATCAGAATAACTTGCATCAAAGAGTCTGAAAAAACTAGAAACTGGATTGAAATGGGGGAATCGAAATGTCATTTAAGTCACTGGTGCAATCAGCAATTTTTCTCTTCCCTCTTCCCATATCCTGCTTAAAAAACAAAACAAGTCCTCCCACTAAAGTTGGGCAGATTCCTGACCACCTGTTCCTCACTGAGGGAAACCCGGAAATCCAGAGGTTTTTATTGCAGCTGTCCACAAAATGAGCTGCAGTCTGATTGGGTTTGTTCTAGTTTTCCTTTAGCTAAGGATTGATTAAAAAGAAAAGTTCAGTCTACATTAAGCGAGATTTTGCTGCACCAGAAGGCTTTTCTACCTAGAAGCAACATATCTGTAGGTTTGTAAAGGAAATCAAGAGGAAATGAGACTCACTGTTTGGTTAACCCAAGTGTCCTGTGAGCCTTCTGTAACCTGAAAGCTTCTCTCTTTCTAACTATTCTTAAACCTATTAGGACAGTGAAGCATTATTCGTAACAGCCAAAATGTGGAAACAACATAAAGGTCCATCAAATGATGGTGGATAAACAAAATATGGTATATCCATACAATAGAATATTATTCGGCCTTAAAAAAGATTGAAGAACAAGAATGGTGCAACATGGCTGAAACTTGAAAACAGTATGTTAAGTGAAAGAAGCCAGATGTGAAAGGCTACTTATAGTACAATTCCATCTACATAAAAAGTTCAGAAAAAGCAAATCCATGGAGACAGAAAGTAGATTAGTGGTCACCACCTGGTGGGAGGTAGGACTCAGTAGTGACTGCTAATGGATTTGGGGTCCTTCTTGCAGTGATGAAAATGTTCTGGAATTAGATAGTGGAAACAGATAGTTGAGTGACCTTTTGAATTTACTGTCATCATGGAACTATATATTTTAAAGGGTTAAATTTTATAGTATGTGAATTGTATCTCAATTTAATAAAAAACTAGTAGAGTAGAGAAAATTTGCCCTTTGGGAGACTGGGAGTAAATTGAACCAATCTGAGGACATTCTAGCACTGGTCTGTCCATGGGCCACTCAGAGAGCCCCTAAGAAACAGCCATAGCAGGGAAGAAAGAACTCAAAGGTCATTTCTGATGCAGGTCACAGGCCAATAATTACTGAACACCTACTATATACCGGATTAATTAGCAAGCATTGAGAAGAAAGTTTCAATGCCTTTTGATCCAATGGTGGGGTCAGGTGGTGAGGGCAGATTTAAAATAGATAACTAGTCCACTCCCTGGGTCAATATTTCCAAATTTCCATTCAAAATTTTGAGTCATATAAGACAACATTTTCTTGGGTCAGAATGGACAACAAAGGTTTACAAGGGAATTTTCCTGAGCCACTAACTTCTAGCCAGAACAAGTCAACACAATCAAGAGTATGGTTTGGTTCTTCTTCTGTTGAATATACTGAACTTTCTACTCTTCAACTAGATATTGACATGATATGGATTTTAAGACAAGCAGGCATGCAGTCAGTTGGATAAGCCAGGAGACATGTTAAGTACAAAAGGAGGCATTGGTGCCCTAATATTAACATCCACCTTCTCCTGTCTGAATGGCAGTCCAAGGAGTTACACACACAAAGAGCAATAGCCAAGTGGGAAGCAAATATTGTGTTATTAACAGCTGGACAAGTCAATGCCCTGGTTCTCCCTCCATCCTGTCATTCTTGAAAGTGATATCTTGGTACATTGTCTCCATTTCTTCACTTCACTGTCATTCACACGTGCATCTGGTGTCTACCCCCACCACTCCACCTTTCACTGTTTGGTTGCTTATGTCAGAAACACATGAATCCTGATCAACTTATCTCATCCCCACTGTGCAATTCATGGTTAGGCTCTATAATCCCATAACTTCAATCTCCTAAATTTCTCTCAAGAACATCTACACGTGTGTCACCTTAATCCAGGCCACCACCATCTTGTCCCAGATGACTTCAGAGAGCTTCTAACTGGCCTGGTCCCATTCACATCTGTCCCATATCATAGCTGATCCAAATTAAAATAATTAAACCTGGTATCATTGATCCCTTGGTTAAAACTCTTCATTTATTGCCCAATATTCTTAGAATAAAGATTGGAATCCTCCACCGGGGGTCCTGTTTCATATGTGAGTGGAACTAGAATGAAAAGTATATCTGAAATGTCAGTGTTACCCATTTTTCCTCCTCATCCCACCACTACTGCCTCAGCCCAGGCTTTTACCTTAATAGACTGGGACTAGACTGGGATCATGTGTATGTGGGGAGGATGGGGAAGGTTCATTCTGAAGTTAACATGAAGACTCAGTGTGTCAGACACAATGATATATGTTTGCCCACTCTTCTTTCAAGCCCCTCTTCCTGGGCACACAGGAAGACTACATTTCCCAGCCTCCCTTAGTGTAAAGTTAGGGCCATGTGACTTGGTCTGGCCAATACAGTGCGAGCAGACTTGATATAAGCCACTAAGTCTGACATTCAGCTACACATAGGAGTCATCTGGGGAAGTTTAAAACACATTGCTATGTGGGTCTCAGCCCCCTGAAATTCTGATTGAATTGGTATTGTTCACAGTCTGGATATTAAAGAATTTTGAAGTTTCCCTGATGATTCTGAGGTGCAGCAAACTTTGAGAGCTGATGTAAGCCACTCCCAGGGCTGGTTCTCAAAAGCATCCTGTTTTCTCAGACTTTCCTGTGGTGACCCCAGAGGCCAGCCAATCCAGATACTGGAAGCTGTCAGCCTGGAAATCTGAGCAAAGTGTAAATCTCTATTGGATTCGTGACCTGAACAGGAAGTACATTTTTATTCATTCAAAAATTAATTTGTTATTACAGGATAGCCTTCCCTATTCTGCCTAATGCAGTGAAAATCATATAACGTCAAAATTACCTTTCTAGGTGCCTTTAGGAATTTGTCCTCAATGGAGTGACCAACACAGCCTGTTTTCCTTCCAGCATTGAAACAGATCACTATTTATTCAGAAAAGTAACAGATGGAATTGTGAGCTTACACTTAAAGGGTAGAATGTATGAAAATATAAATTATAAACACTATACACACACATTACAAAATTACAGTGAGATACTCGTAACATAATGAAGCAGGTAGAAATTGCCACCTACCGAAAGGACAGTAAATTCATAGTGCCTATCTCATACTCATTCTAAGGCAGTGCTTCTCAGCCTGAGTTATATTACTGAGAAGTACCTGTGGAGCTTTAAAAAATCTCCCCATAGTCACATTATAGAGAGTGTGATGGCACATGAATACTACATAATAGGACCTCCACAAATTCTGATTCATGGAGATAAAAATGAGAAGCATCTACCCCATTAGTCAAGTGTTTCTAAATCTTCATGTGGATGTTTACCAAATTTGGTACCATGCTTTGTCTCCAAGTCTCCCAGTGAGCTTAGATTTTATTCTTGATTTACCTTTCACATTCTTCTTTATCATGTTGTTAAGTGTTGATCAAACACAGAATGTGAGAAGAATAGATGAATCTCAAAAATAGTATTTTTTAATAAAAGAAGACTGATGTAAAAATACCTACCATGCAGTTCCATTTGCCTAAAGTTCAAAAACAGGCCAATTGATCGATCACAATAGTAATCGGAACAGTGATTGCCTTATTTGGGAGGGAAGGTGTAGAGATTGACAGGAAAGTGGCAAGAAAGCCTTTTTCTGGGGTGATGGAAATGTTCTGTATCTTAATCAAAATGGGTATGTTAATATATCAATTGATATTTACTGGAGTGTACGCTTAAGGCCTGTATATTTCACCATATGTAAATGTTATCTTAATACATTTTTCGAAAGGAAAAGAAAATTGAAAGTAAATAAGATAGTGAGGGTTATGTGTTCCTCAAGACCAATGACCTTCATTGGCTGCTCATTTTTTCTTTTTCTGTTAAATCCTTAGGGCTGATGCCTCCCTGTGGTCCACGATCAATACATGTCACCTTGAGTGGCCTTCACAAGCCTGATAATTTACATACCACAGTCCTTGGTCATAAGGAATTAGAAACAAATTGAGAATAAGTTCCTCTGTGATACTATAACCTCCTGTACCTCTAAAGAAAAATTTGAACAAGTCTGGAAAAAAGCAAAACAGAGGAAGATCTAGAGAAGATCGGCTAAAATGACTCTTAATAAAGGTCCCCCACAAAGCTGAAGGCTATGATGGAATGGAGTTACCATCTACAAAAGATAGCAGGGTAGGACAGAGCAAGCAAGGCCAGTTTTGCTGATTGGAGAGCACAGAGTAAGAACCAGTGATGTTTTCTTACCAAAAAGGCTCCCCAGTGCTGGTTGAGATCATCAGTTGAAGGTTCATTTGCGGAAAAGTTATTTTCCTCAGGGTTAGGAACAGGAGAAGGACATTTATGTTATTCAGCTGGGCTATCAGCCATTCACACCTCAATGTAAAATATGCTGATCAACTGATTGCCTTTTTTTTTCTTTTTTTAAATATTTTATTGAAGTATAGTTGATTCACAATGTTGTATTAGTTCCAAGTGTAAAGCATGGTGATTCAGTTATACTATATATATTTTTCTTTTTCATAATCTTTTTCATTATAGATTATTACAAGCTATTGAATATAGTTCCCTGTGCTATTTGAAGTAAGTCAGATGGAAAGACAAATATCATATGATATCACTTAGATGTGGAATATTTTAAAAAATGACACAAATGAACTTATTTACAAAACAGAAAGAGACTCACAGACAGAAAACAAACTATGGTTACCAAAGGGGAAAGAGGGGGAAGGAATAAGTTGGGAGTTTGGGATTAGCAGATACAAACTACTGTATACAGACCAGATAAACAACAGAGCTACTGTACAGCACAGGGAACTAATGGCCTTTTAACAACTGTCTTGAATCTGCTCACTCAATCCACTCATCACCAAAATAAGGACTGACTCTCCACTTAGTTCTTAACACTGACCCCTCCTCTAAAATATCCCATTTGTTTACTTACCTACAGTTAATTGTCCAGTTTACAGAGGTGTCTTCAGTAAATACGTTCCCGGTGTATAATATGAGCTTAGCAAATATTTGTGGAACAAACAGGTGGCTTTCTGAAACACGTAACAGTTTCAGAGATGTGATGGAAAACTTGATAAGAGGAGATAATAAATGCCACCCCTAACTGTAATAGAATTCCTAAACAGAGGCCATAAAATTAAAACTGGGGAAGGGGGCAGTCGGAGGTGGTATGGAAAATTTCTGCAGGAAAGCCGATTCAGAAATGCAGGCAAGGTCAGACTCTGTGATTCTTCCTTTAAAGATCTTTCTGCCTCCTGGGGTGAGTCCCAGTCAAGAACAGTGAGCTTGGGGAAAGGAGTCTCTTATTTTAATCTGAAGAAGCAGAACTGGGAAGGTCAAATAATTTCATCCCCCAAGAAAGCTGATCAGAAAGGGGCAATCAGATTAAAACGTGTGTTTCATGTTTTAAGATGTATTTTGGTCACCAGCAAGAGTCAACTGACTCTGCTCTTTGGTTGGCCAGAGTAGAGAGTGGTAGGAATTGCAGAAACCAAGTAAGGACCCCCTCCAGTGGGGAGCTGTGAGCTGTGAGCAGCCACACAACGTCTGCCAGCTTCGTCTTCTCTGGCTTAATTTCGGGCCCTCAGAGCTGAATTTAGGTTGATATCTGAGCCCGAGGATGACAAGCCCAGAGATGGGTTGCTGCTGGAGGTGGCCTGGCTGTTAGAAACCCCATCTCTGCCCACTTTTAAAGGATGCTTGAAGCAGCTCCTTTTTCAGATGTAATTTCCCTATTAATCGCTTTCAGATTCTTCAGGGGAACTTTCAAAAGAGACATCTTTCATTTGACTTTGAAGTATGTTGTTTGTTTTTGGCTAACTGCAAATTAGCAGACGTTTTAATTGTTGACGTTTGTTATTACGGTTGTGCTTGGCGGTCCGCGCGGTTGCTTGGCCGACTGAGAGCAAATGTTCTGTGAATAAAACGCTCATCCTCAAACGTATTTGAGGAGGGGGCACCCCTGCAGCCGTGTGGATGCTATTCATGACTCGAGCTCAGTTTCAACCATACTTTGTCCTGGAAAACCCGAAACACATTTGGCCCTGAGCACTTTTTTCCTTGATTTTTAATCTTGCGAGCAATTTAAAGGAAATTTAATCCATATGTTTCTGATTCATTTAAATCACAAAAACATTGGGTTTTTCGAGAGTTATTTGATGTCCAAATGCCTTTTGAGACTTTTTAATAAACTTTCCAAGTCTTATTGCTTTAAAAAACACATACTCACGTTTTTGCCAAGGGTGAGTGGATTCAGGCTCCAAAGGATTTGGATTGAGTTTGAAATTCTGAACTCATAAATTTTGGCCATGTTAAGATAAAGCGGGTGTCTACACGATATGCAAGCAGCCCAACAGAAAGCCAGACTACGAGGTTGTCACCCAGATGTCGTGTAACTTCTAATGCACAGCAAAACATCAGTAAATAAGAGGTTGTCACCCGGATGTGCGTGGCAAAGCGTCAGCGAAACATCCGGATGGTTTACTGACTTTTCCCCTCTGTCAATCTTGGGACACTGTGAGGAGATGATTTGAAAAGAGCCGTCTTTGTGTTCATGCGTGGATCGCACTGTTCACGGGATGGGGTAGACGTATGGAAAAGAACCTGCTTTTTTTTTTAAAAGCAGGTTGTGTTGAATAAGTTACTAAGATTGGTAGGATGGGGAAAAGAGACTATCCAGGTAAGTCTGAGCATCTCTGAAGGAGAGTAGGGAAAATAGGTGAGTAGTTTAATGACGTCTTGGCTATGTTTTTCTCAGTGGAAGGAGTACGTGCTAAAGCAAAACTGATAAGAGTTTAGGTCTTTATGATCCTTTCTCCTAATCGGGAGAAGATCCAGGAACGCCGTGTGTGAAATAAAGATAATTTCAGGTCTTTCATGAGATGAGGAGTACCAATACATTACCAACAACTGACTTCTCTATAGACATTTCATGAGATAAGGAGACTAATAATTAAAGTAATGATAATATTAACAATAGCTGACTCACGTAGACCTCTCAAGGTATTATTATATATGACTCAACTACAATAATAAGTGAAATAATAATAATAATACCTAACTCACAGGATAATTTTGGTAAGACACATATTGTGCTAAGGATTTTCAGACATTTGCATTTAATCCACCCAACAATTTATGAAGTGGTTATATATTGCTCTTCCTTTAAGGAAGACCATTCACTGAGTGGTCATTGAGCATAGTCAATAAGCTAAACTCTCAACCAATGCAGATAGACCCATGGTTCTCCTCCAGGGGTGATTCTGCATCCAAGAGGATATCTGGTAATGTCTGGGGACATTTAGATGGTCACAGCTGGGGGCAGGAAGGAGTGTTACTGGCATCTAGGAAGTAAAAGTAAGGGAGGCTTCTTAACATCCTACAGTGCCCAAAACCAACCATCCCACAAAGAATTAACCAGCCCCAAATGGAATTTGTGCTGAGATTAGGGAACCCTGAGATAAACAGAAGAACAGGGACACTTTTGGCATTCAGGTTCTAGGCTCTTGGTTGCTGACCTGCTGATTAGAATTGCAAACCTTTTCAACACTGGAGCACTGCATGTTGCAGAAAACAAAGTGCACTTGAGCAGTGGTTTCAAATTTGAGATCTCATCAGGATCACCTCGAGCAGTTGTTCAAACACAGATGGTGGGGCCCCCTCCCCAGAGCTTCTGATTTAGGTCATCTAGGCTGGGGCCTGAGGATTCACAGGTCTAATAAATGCCCAGGTGATGCTGATGCCGCTGGTCTATGGACCACACCTTCAGCATCACTGCCTCTGAGCATGAGGGCTGGTACATGAAGGCATGAGGGCTTCTTAATACTGAATCCTAAGATTAGAAAGAGAACATGGGGGTTCTGCCCTTGTACAACTTAAAACATGAAGAAGCAGAGTGCAATATAGGTTTTCACAGGCACACCATTCTCCCCTAAAGAGATCAGGAAATTAGCTGAGCTATGTGCACCCAAGTCTAACTCCCAAATTTACCTGCAAACAAAGCTGTCCACATTTTATGGGGAGGAGAGGAGTTTGTGAAGAGGTAGGAGAGGGGACAGGCCAGTAGATCCACCATGTGGAATGAAACTTCAGTGCTAAGGTAAGAACTGTCCCCTGAAACAAGTTGGACCTCTCTTTATCAAAAATGCCCTTCCGGACCCCAAGACCCAAAGGAAGTCCTCTCACACTCCCTAAGCCAGACTCCAGGATGCAGCCAGTGCTGTTTTCTTCATAGTATTTACTGAAACGATGTGTTTGATGGTGTTTTATTCCCTGTCCATTCCCAACAGAATGTAAGATTGACAAGGGTTATGACTTCGTATTTCTTCATCATTGTGGTAGCTCCAGCACCCAAAAGAATGCCTGGAACACAGTAGGCACTCTATAGGTATTTTTTAAGTGAATGAACAAATCTTGCAAAACTTGGGGCAAAACCAGTGGTATCTCCTTTTCCCATGGTAAGCTCCTCCCCTTCCATGCCTCACCTCCCTGCTGCCTGCCTGTCTCCTCTCCTCACTTTCCCACTTGTTATTCTCTTCCCTTTTCTCCCCACAGGCTGCTCAGGGGCAAAGACTGATGTGCCTCCCTAAGAGGTCAGAAAGCTATAAATATTATGTACCCAGGATAGACTTAACAGACCCAGGGTACCACTTTGGACATTTCTTTGAAACTCACCTTACCCATCTCTGGAAGACACCATAAAATCATCCTGGAAAGACGGAAAGCCTATACACTAACCTGGGGGCACCCAGAAGTGATAAATCAATCATAGTAACAACAACCACCACCACCACAGTGACATCAAAAACAGTGACAACTGTAGCAGCTAACACTTACTGAGTCCTTACGACTCATCTGGTCCCCACAACAATCATTGGGTTAAATACATTTTCCTCGTTAAGTAAAGGAGGAAACTGAGTCTCAGAGAGGTTTTGGAATTCTCCCAAGGATAAGTCACTAGTACACGGAAAAACTAGGTTTTGAATTCAAGCATCCGATTCCAAGGTCTGTGCTCTTAGCCAAAATAGGAGATCAATAAATTGTTGCCGATTGATTGATTGAAGCAGAATTCCAGACTGAGGATTGTCACCATCTGTCCTCATCTGTCCTTAGGTTGCCATGTGAAATGAAGATTATTTATCTTTTTTTGGAGCCAGTTCTCATCAAGGATCTTTCAGTAAAACTCCCGTCTAACCTGTCATATTGATGTTATTTCCACTAAAAGTTTACTAAGTAACAAAGAAGTACTTGACGCCAATTACAGCACCACAAAAGAGAGCAACACAATGGAATGCTGTGCATTCCACAGCTGCCAGATGCCTGGATGGAATTTCCAAAGGAAGGAAAAAGACAACTAAAGTCAGACAGATAGATATCTTTGTCTGTGTAGCTTCCCAAGGAACAGTGAAGCAACACGACAATTTGAGTTACCAAGTTAACTTTGCTCCTGGTCATTCGGTCTAGATTTTCCAGGACCTCTATAACCCTGTGACCTTGGGTTACTGGATCATGGCACAGGGATAGGAAAGGTTGACCATCAGAGCGGTAGGAAAGTCCACTATAAGGTGACTTGAGAGATCCTGAATTTATCTTTATGGGATACTTGGATGGACATGATTTGGATGGAGAACACATTCTTCTTTAAAACAGAAACACTCCTGGAAGGACCAGCAACCTAGCCCCAATTCACTTCCTGGGCATCTCTTCTGCATAGGCCTTTCCCGGACCTTTGGTCTTCTTCCCCTCACTGGTTCTCACTTGGGTTGCTTATTACCTTGTTTCCTTTCTTTCTTTCATAACCATCTTTCTCACACCATTTTCTGTGTAGTCCTATCAACTAAGAAGATCTTGTTAGCCGCAGTTTCTGTAATTTGTTTTATAAAGATTAACCATATTGCTTGAATATCCTTAAACATTACACCTTCCCTATTCTATTCTGTTTTCCCACCGCTGTTCTACCAGCTGCTCCCTGGATGATCTCATCCATTTTTATTGTTTTGACATTCAGGGAGTTGCTGAGAATCCCAGATCCCTATCTCCAGCACAGATCTCTGTGGTGAGCTGCAGACACCCAACACATGCCAACTGGGGTTTCCAATGCACCACAAATGCACCGTTGCGTCACACTCTGCCCAGCCTCCCCTCTTGTGCAACTCCTCCTCCCCAGTTCTCCAGATCAGCTGGTGAAACAAATATGTACTCGTCGCTTGAGCCGAAATCTGAGGATCACACTGATTTTTCCTTTTCACTCAACTCGACTTCTGAGCAGGCACCACCCTCTGCTGATTTTTCATCAACATCTTTCAAGCTTCCTCCTCTTCTCCATCCCTATTGCCACTACCTGAGAGGAGACCATCATCATCTTCTCTTCCCTGGACCACCAAAGAAAGCCCACCACCACCATTGCTTCCTAACTGATCTTCTGACCCCAGTCCTGTCCTTCTGCCTCAGACTCACCCTCAAAATGATCATCAGAGCATTTTATCTAAAATAAGTCTTACCTTGATGTTTGTTGGAAAGCATTCACATGCTTGTTTTTTACAGAAGAGATTCTAAACTTCCTAACGTGGGGTGCAACACATTATGATCACACGTATACAAACAGTACCCCTTCTTGCTTAGGGTTACCCCAGTTTTCATGCTCCAGTAATACTAAACCTCCCAGAGTTCAATAATATTCACACCTCAGCAACATCGTTTACTGCTCATTCCTTTACCAGGAACGCCCTTCTCTGTTTTTTCCCTCCTTGGTCACCTCCACATCTTTTGGGTGCAAGTTCAGAATCCTCTCTTCCTAGAAACCTTCTTTATGGACCTGCCTGCCAGTTAGGTTAAATGACTCTCCTCTGGTCTCCTATTATGTTTTATGCTTTCCTGGACCCCAGCATTCACCACATGGTATAATAATTTTCTATCTATCTATTATTGCATAAGACCATAAGCATCTTCCAAGCAGGGAATGTCCATTTATTCTTGTATCTCCAGGCCTAGCGAAAGTGTATTTGCCTCCTAGTCAAGTGCGTGAATTTTGGAAACAGGAAACCAGGATTTGAATCTTGATTCCGCTAGTAACCAACCATGTTGACAACTGAGCTCTGCATTTCTAACTTCAGAGCCCTCCTGCGTGGGGTGGAGCTCTGACTAGTTCTCAGCTCATTGTGTTATTGTCAGGGTTCAATGAGAAATATATGCAGGACAATGTACATGGTCCCTGGCACGTGGTACATATTAGATATTCAATATTCAATAAAATATTATTATTGTAATAAACATTTTGAAATGAACTCAGGATTGATCTGTTTAAAGGAGCAATGTCTTTCATGAATGACCAGGATCTTGCTATTTCGCCCACCCAGTGGAACTTCTGATGTGTCCCGATGGGCCACCATGAGTCTATGTGCATGTTGAGGCTCTGACCCTCCTGAAAGAAATGGCACAAAGAATTAGGCCCATTCAGGCTCTGATCCCATGTGCCCTCCCCAAGGAGGCCTCCCAAGTCCCACATCAAAACTGCAACCCCTGGCATTCACCTCCCAGCTTTGTTCCCTTCGTTGTCCTTATCACTATCTGAAATTATTTTCAATGTTAAATTGTTAACATTTTACCTTCCGCCTCCCCATCTAGAAAGTCTAGAATATTAATGATTATATATAAAAAAGATAAAAAACAAATTTCTTCTGTATAGCACAGGGATCTATAATCAATATCTTGTAATAACCTTTAATGGAAAAGAATATGAAAATGAATATATGTATATATATGCATGACAGGGACATTATGCTGCACACCAGAAATTGACACATTGTAACTGACTATACTTCAATAAATCAATAAGTCAATAAATAAGAAAGCAGTGGCTTTATCTCATTCTCTGCTGTTCCCCATAATCTGTAATCTTCAGGCTTGGCCCACAACAGGTACTCATATTTCTTGAGTAAATGAGTATATCAAAATCCATTCAACTTTTTGGTTCAAGATTATTTACAGCCTTAAAAAGCAATGAAGATGTCTGTACTTATGTGGGTTATATTTATGTATACCATATTAAAATTTTTAATTGAGAAAAAAATTAAAATTAAAACTGAGTCTCAAAGACACTCAATTTGAGAGCGAGGTCTTCCATGCCAAAAACTTGGAAGAGGTGGCTTGTATTGAGGCAGAAGAATTGGAATAATCAGGGACAAAAAAACAAGGAACATTTTAGTAGGAAAGGATCATTCTCAAAGAGACATCATTGAAGCAAGAGAAAGGCTTTGTAGGAGAAAATAGTTTCAAAATTTTAAAATTTAATGGAAGTTTTGAAAAAGCAGAGAGTCACTCCTGAGATCTGAGTTTGTGTTTGGAAAGACCACTTAGAAGAAGTGGAAGAAACATCCTACACATCAGTGCAAACACAAACACATAAATGTGTAAGAAAATTTTTAAAAGAGATTCAAGGATGAAACGATGAGACTTAGAGAATGGATCTGCGGGTCTTTATAAGTAATTAGCAGGGAAGCCAAAAGGACAACAGAAAATGGATGGGAGAAAAGCAATAACCAAATAATAGAAGAAAACTGTGAATTGAAGCACGTGCTGGTCTAGTCTTCAAATGCAAAGAGTTCACTGAGCACAGGCAGAACTAATGAAAAAAGACATACACTCGACGTGTCTTGTGAAATTCCCAAACTTCAAAGAGAAAGAGAGATCCTTGCAAGTTTTCAGAAAGAAAACAAGATTTTTTAAATGATTTTTACCCATAGCCCTCAGGCTGGAGCAGCTTGGGGGAGTAAATGTTAAACATTCAACTAGCTGTCTTCTGAGTCGGCAGAGAACAGGGTTAAAGGATCAGGCAGATAAGACTTGAGAAAGCAGCAGAAGCAGAGGGCGGTGCAAGAACAGAAAAGTTGGCAGAAAGGAAAGTCTTTCTGCTCTAATAGAAGTTCAGTGGAATTATTTGGGGGGCTTTTCTAAGATTGGTGTGTACCCTTGAGGTCATGGGTCCACGTTTGAAAATTTTGGCTTGGTGAGCTTCAGTTACGGATAGAAACATTTTCATCCATGCATATTTTTTTAATTGAAGTACAGTTCAGTTGATTTACAATGTTGTGTTAGTTTCTGATGTGCAGCAAAGTGATAGAGTTACACACATGTATGTATATATATATTCTTTTTCATGTTATTTTCCATTATGGTTTATTACAGGATATTGAGTACAGTTCCCTGTGCTAAACAGTAAGACCTTGTTGTTTATCTATTTTATATATAATACTTGTATCTGCTAATCCCAAACTCTTAATTTATCCTTCCCTCACCCCCTTTCTCCTTGGGTAACCATAAGTTTGTTTTCTATGTCTGTGAGTCGTTTCCATTTTGTAAATAAGTTCATTTGTGTCACTTTTTTTTTTTTTAGATTCCACATCTAAGTGATATCATATGATATTTGTATTCCTCTACTTATTTCATTTAGTATGATCATCTCTAGGTCCATCCAGGTGGCTGCAAATGGCATTATTTCATTCTTTTTTATGGCAAAGTAGTAGTCCATTGTATAGATATTTCCTCTGTGCAGATCTTTATTCATTCAACTTGTGCTCATCGAGTAGCTATTATGCCCCAGGCACTGGGACTAGATGCTGGCATAGGGCTGTGAACAAGCCAGACAGGACTCCTGCCTTTAAGGAGCTGCTTTGCTGGTGGAGAAAGACAGATCAGCAAGCAATGCATCAGCAAGACAAGATCACTGAAGACTGAAATCATTATCAGCTAGGACATAAACAGTGTGATGTGAAGGGGAGAATGCAGGGCTAGTGATATGGGCCGGGATGGTCAGGGAAGGAGGTGACATTAACTAGAGTCCTGAAGGACAGGGATGAGTCAACTAAGGAAACAGCAAAGGTCAAAGGTCTCCAGGCAGAAGGAACAACAAGGGGAAAGGCCAGGAACAAGGAAGGTTTGGGCATGTTTAAGAACAAGGAAGACTGCTGAGGTCAGAGTGGTTAGACCACAAGGGGGCAGGAGACGGAGATGGAGACCTGGAGGACAGGGACAAGATGGCCTTGTGGGCAGAGCCAAGTCAGCATCCATGCTGCAGAGGCTCAGCTACCTGTGAGCCTGAGCCCTTCATGCCTGGCGGAAGGGTGTCTGTCCTGAGCTGACTCCATCCCAAATCAGGCCCAGCACTGGGGCCCGGGGTGGGAAACCCAGCCTTGGAGGTGGAGGCCACCAGTGGTGGCTGTCACACCTGGTGAAGCTGTCATCACGGAGCATTAGCATAAGAAAGAGAGGCCCCTTGTGTTTGGGCTTGTCACCCTGCAGTGACAGGGTGCACAAATGTGGGCAGGCACCGGGAACTCTGCGCTGACAATGTTGGGTACCACAGCCGTCACTCTGCCGGGGCTGGCCCGCCCCACTACCCACGCTGCCATTGGAACAGCCGCTAATGCCACTGTTCCTATTTCCATACAGTGTGTCACTTGTCACTTGGCAGGTCTTTACTGAGCAACATGGGCGGGGCAAACCTGCTCGCTGGGGCAGAAGAGTATGTAGGGTCCCACCTCCTCTCCACCCCAGAGTTGGAGGCCCCTCTGCCTGCCCGGCCCTCTGTGCTGTGGGCTTAGACAGATGCAAGGAGGAAGCCCCTGGACTTTACCTCCCCCTGCCTGGTTTTCCTGCTGAGACTAAAACACACAGACAAATACCAAGTTAAATGGAACCAAAGATGACTGAAGAAATGGGTTTGTTTATAAAAGAAACTTTCAGGTGACTCGAGAAATCAGGCTATGTTTTTGTTTGGTTTGGTTTATGTCAAGATCTCCCTGGGGCACCTGGCCAAACTTCCATTTTAAACAAGAAACTGGACAAGGATGCCCAACACTCTAGGAAGCTGGGAAAGTACAAAACAGAATAAAGATAGGTGGAGAGAACCAGTATTTATTGATCAAACAGCAATAACAGTCGTAGCAAAGCGACAACAGTGATTCTATTGCTGGTCATCGCCTAATACGTATTGGGTGATTAACCCGAACAAGGGGCATTGGATTATCTCTTTGATCCTCACACAACCCTAGAAGGTGGAAGACAGGCACAGGCTAGGTAAAGAACTTACTCAAGGTCACGGTCGGTGAGTAGCAGAGCAGAGCTGTGACCCAGGTTGTCTGCCTCCACGGCTTCGCTGCTCATTACACCCTCAGGATGACCCGGTGAGCTAGGAGTTAACGATGAAGATGCTGAGATCAAATGAGGTTAAACGGCGCGTGCCGGGATTCAAACCCGACCTTTTTCTTTCACTTTTCCTGGCAGCCTCTTGATTCTTCCCGTTTAGACCAGCTGCTGAAGGCTCGGGCTTCACTGTGGCCAGCTTCTCGCTGGGATCTTTGATTTTGTTTGCTTCTTCCACATGTTTGAAGAAGCAGACTTCAGGTTCAGATTGAAACGAGGTGCAAGTGCAGGCGGGAACTGGGATTCCAGCTTAAGCAGTCCTGCATCCATCCATTCTGCAGACCACTTCGCTTTTTAGAGGCCTGTGCTCCTCCTGTTTGCAGGATGAAGGCATCGAGGCGGGGAGAGGGAACACACAATTTTGAGCTTGCAAAATCCACAGAGGGGCAGAGCTGGCCGGCCCTTCGGGACCACCCGATGCAACGCCCTCATTTTACAGCTGAGGAAACAGGACCCCAAGGTTAAGTAACTGCCCTAAGGTCACATAAACCATTAGCGGCAGAGCCCAGATGGGAATCCCCAGACCCCAGCTTGGGCCTGAAGAAGCAAGCAGAGTGGAAAAATAGATGCAGATGCCTGTGTGGGCCTCTGGGATCTGGGGCCTGGGTGATGTCCATGGAAACCACCGCTCACGGCATCGCCTCGAGCTTGCTTCCTGCCTGTGGTGTCCGGCTGCAGCGCCCGCCCAGTGCCAACACTTCAGGGTGTTCGCTGAAGAGCTGCTGCTGGGCGGGTGTCCGCAGAAGCTCACGGAAGCGGGGGCTGACTGCGATGGGCAGTCACTGAAGGCCGCACTGGAACCCCCATTCTGAAAGCATCAGGGTTCACAGCCAGTCCTCAAAAGCCAGCAGCAACCAATGTCTGATTGCGTGTGCCTTTCTACCCAGCGTGTTATGATTTTCCCTAAAAGGAGGGGGAGTATATGAGCAAATAAATTTGTAAATGTGAGTTTAATCTAAGTGGTTTTTTCCTTCTTCTTCATATTACAAGGCTTCTCAGAGGCCTTTAATATACAGGTTAGCTTCCTCAGGGGAGGAGGTATAGTCTGGTGTATAGTAGTTCCAGAAAGGTTTTGACCATGGAATCCCCATTTTTTTCTTCCAAATTCCATTTAAGGCTATTCTGAGGACCACTTTTAGGGGATCCTGGACTGGGCCAAGAGGGCAGGCTGTGGGCAGGTTGAGATTCAGGGAGCTCATAAGGGGCACAGTCACAATCCAGATACCCTAGGACTTAGGTTCATGGTAACGCAAACAACAACAGTGAATGTCAGACCTGACCTGCTGTGTGCTGGAACGCCTCAGCCCCTCTTACTCAGGTTGGGATGAACCTGTAGCCAGTTGGGACTTTTTCTGCTGGAGTATCTGGCTGGTGACCACAGCTGAAGAGCCAGAGAATTTGGGGGCACACGGAAGTAGTTAAGGGTACGGTGTCATTGGATTCTGAGATCAGAGAATCTACACATCATATCCATTGTACTTGAAGCTACTAATAATTAGCCTCTAAGAAAGATTCAGGCAGAGCAGAGCTCACTGCAAAAGCTCCCCTTCCCAAAAAACTCCCTCTTCCCCTTCATACTTCCTTTCTTTCTGAATGGGTGGATTCTGTTGCCGTGAAGATATAGCTGAAGGCAGAATTGCATCCTCTGACTAAGGTCCCTGCGTGAGTCTGGAGCTATAGGCATTAAATGCCATAAGTCATGTGCTTCAAGCTAATGTGCAGAGAATTACACTGATCACACTTTATAAATCTGCACTGGTCTCTGGTTGTGCTAATGGTACTTCTCCCGGCGTGAAGCTACTCAGTTTGACACTAGGAAGTACCCATATTCTGAATGCCACCCTACTCAGCAAAAACATGATGTAGTTAAGGAAGAGGCCTCCTGCTGAACAACAACATGCTGCTATTTAAACTCCCTCCTGCTTCTACTTTCCTGAAACATAAAATCATAGTCCCTCTAATGGAAGGTTTGCCAAGAGAATCGAGACATCAAACACAAAAAGACGGACAGCAAGTATACCGTCCGTAGAGAGAAGCAACTTGGAAGAAGAGAAGAGTGGGGGAGAACGTAAATTCAGCCTCGCACTGTAGCTTCTTTTGAACTTGTTTTCTTTCTCTTCTGAGCTGGAAGGTCTCGAAGATGAGGACTGTCTCATTCATTGCTGTATTCTCATTGTGCCCAGGCAGCGTCTTTGCACACTGAGCAGGCCCTCAAATATTCATTTCATGATGGAGCTGAACTCCAAATGAAGATAATTCACTCAGAAAGCTCTCTCACCCAGTGGTCCATGCAGGCTTAGGAAGGAGAATGGAATGAGGATAAAGCACACATCCGATTCAGTGACTCCTATTCATTGGAGTCACCTGGCTACGCTGGTATACGATAAAATGACATTTCAAAAGATCACATTTGGTTGCTCAGAGTACACAGCTATACTAACAAGGCAAATCTTCAGCCCCTCACTTTTGTTTAGGACTCATTTTCAGATCAGACCCTGCCTTCCCCAAGCCAGTTCAGCACTAGACACTGAGACTCTTTTCCAGAAGGCTCTGTTCTGGTCTAGTCCCTATCAGGTGGAGATACAGAAGGCACCTTTTCCTCAGCATTGGTTCTCAGCAGTGAATGGAGTCTGAAAATGGACTTTCCACCACAAAATCCCGGTGGAGAGCGTCTGTTGTGAGCTGGTCATTCTCCTTTTGCCTCCAAACCCATTCTTTGCCTTTCTCCATCCTTCCCTGGGCTTTGGGATGCTGACCTCCTTGGACTTCAGCCCTGGGATCTCTTACCCTCTGGATTTCAGTGGGAGCTGGTCAATGGAAATCACCGGCAGGTGACAGGAGAGTGAGAGGAAAGATCCCTCTCTAATGTGTTCATCTGATGAATCAGATTAAGAGTCTCAAATTAAACATCTTTTTTATACTGTGATATCATCTCACTTGGTCATTTTGTCACACTAATTTATGCTCATCACAGTCACAGATGATACAAATCTTGAAGTGGCAGTGCAAATGGTGAATAACTGGAATTAATCTCCGAGTCCCTGCACCGTTGTATTTTCAGTACTTGGCAAAAGAATTGAGTGCTTGGTATATCTTCGTTGACTGAATGAACAAGTTAAAAGAATACTTAAATGAGTTGGAAGAATGGTTCAGATCTAACACATTGAAAGCGGATGATAGAAACATAAATTACCACACCTAGGTCTGTCAGTTGTAAAAGACGGACAGGAAAATACAGCTAAGGAAAATGTGGGTGAAACAGCCAAGGAATTTAAGCCGATGGTAGCACGCTCTCCATGAGACGCTCACGTGAGGAGGAAGCTGGGCATCAGCGTCAGCCTTGGACTCCGTCTACAGAGTCTGCAGCCATGTGGCTGTTTCCTCCTCCGCTGCTAGTGCCCTGGGGGGGCCGTAGGACTCCGGAGCATTCTATGTACATTTCCAAATAGCTGTTGCTAACCCCCAGCATCACTTTGGGATAGATGAAGCATCTGGAAACCATGAAGGAACTACTGCCATTTTGCAGGGAGTTCGTAAGACTTAAGATCTTTTGGTAACTTTATTGAAATAATTAGCGCCATCAAGCAGAAGAGGAATTAGATACTGTTGGAGAATTCCAAAGGGTCAGTAAGAATACTTACCAGGGAAATTGGATTTGTTTAATACAGTAAAAAACTTCTCAGGTAAGTGAAGTGCTTTGTAATGAACTGAACCACCTTGCAAGGTGCTGAGTTCCCCTATATTGGACACACATCTGTATTGGATGCACATTCTTCATAGCTGGACTGCCACTTATCCAAGATACTACGGAGAAAAGGCCCACCCAGGGAGGAGCTCTGAGCATGGCTGTTCAGGCCTCTTCAAATTGTAAAATCCTGTGAACTCACAATAGGCAGCCACTGTCACGTATCTCCACATCACACAGGACACAACAAACAAAAAACCCTAATCAGCATGGACTCGGTGTAACAGCCCACCCATGGCTTGTACGATGTTCAATAGTTTAGTAGCAAAAAATACTGCGTCTGGTTCAAGGATGTAATGTGTCTGCTAGGTAGTCACACTGACAAATTCATTCCAAACTATTTTCTAGGGCAAAGGTTTAAAGCTTTCAGCCTGAGGGACACATTCAGCCCACAGAAATTTTGTTTGGTCTTCATAGTGTGCAAGTGTGTGTGTGTGTGTGTGTGTGTGTGTGTGTGTCACACATACTTAAAAATCCCCTTTGGGGAAAAAATATATATATTATGTGTGTGTGCAGGACATTTAAGGCATGTGCAATACAACAGAAATAAAACTATTAACCACAGTCTTATAGTCTCAGTCTCATCAGAAATACAAACTCTGCCTGTCTTCAGCAACAAATCAATGTGCTGACATAAATCCACTTTTGACAGCTAAGTACGGCTCTATTAAAAAGCCTACTATTAGATATTCATTTCGCATTTCTAATAAGCCTGAGCCCTGCAGCCAGAAACGCTTTGGCTCTGCCTGAAGTGGCTGGAAGGAGAGGAAAAAAAAGACTTCATTAAGCTCTTCAATCAGAGCACGGCTTCACCCCACGGACAACGGCGCAGGCAGGGGGCTTCCTAACCACCTGTGGGGTTCTCACTGGAGACACGACCATCCCCAGAGAGGACTGGAATTCCTGAACTCTTTAAGAGGGGACATCATTTTTAGATGGCAACTTTTATTGTGCAACTTTTTTTTTTTTTAATACAAGGAATTTGGGGAAGAAAAGCCTCTTAGAGTTCCCCAAATCTAACAAATCAGTTTGATTTTTCTCTTCCTTTCAAATTCTTTTCTTAAGTAATTATAGGTTAAGATGTTTTTAAACTATAAAATATAGGTATAATTGATATTATTTTTCCATTAAAATTCTAAGTATGTTTCAATTGGCTGTGGTCTACAAGTTAGTTTTTATAATTGTGAAGTAGTTACTATGTACTAAATCAGATGTTGGCAAACTTTTTTTTAAAGAGCCACTTGGTAAATGTGTTCGACCCCATGGGCCACGTGATGTCTGCACCAAACACTCAGCTCCGCAGTCTCGACGTAAAAGCAGTCATGTGTAATGTGTAAATGACAAGCATAGCCCCATCGACAAAAACAAATGGAAGGTCCAAGGCTATAGTTTCAACACCAAAAGCATGATCTAGGAAAAGAAAAACATCATAAATGGGACCTCAGCAAAATCTAAAATTTTGCTCTGTGAAATATCCTGTTAAGAGGATGAAAAGGCAAGTTACAGACGGAGAGAAAACATTTGAAAGCCACATATATGACAAAGGATTAACATCTAGACCATATAAAGTACTCTCAAAGGAATAAAAATAAAATAAAATAGAAAACAGGCAAAAGACATGTCAAAACCGGTATGTCAAAGGACAGACAGATGATGAATAAGCATATTAGAAGACGGTCAACTTCATTAAACTCACGGCAAACAAATGGTGGAGACCGGACACACATCCTGGTCTTTCTGATTACCAAACCTGGACACATTTTACTTCCCCGTAAATAGCAGACTCACTGAGATTACCAAATTCATCTGCATGGGCTGCTGTACCAAAATACCACAGAGTGAGTGGCTTAAATAACACTAAGTTATTTCTCATCATTCTGGAGGCTGGGATGTCCAAGATCAAGGTGCCAGTAAGATGGGTTTCATTCTGAGGCTTCAAGAATCTCTTGGCTTGCGGGGGACCACCATCTTGCCGTGTGTAGTTCTGAAAAGATCACTACTCTCATGGGACCAGGTTTCCACCCTAATGACCTCATTTAACCTCAGTGAATTTTGTAAAGTCCACATCTCCACATACAGCCACAGTAGGGTTAAGGGTGAAGTATATGAATTGGGTGGTGGGTGAAGGGAGGTGGTAGAGTGGGGGGGACAAGCATTCAGTTCACAGCAATTACCAAAAAAAAAAAAAGGAGTAACCAGAATGTTGTTCCAATTTTAGATGCTCAAAGGCATACCTGCTAGGAAATTTTTCAATTCAAATTCAGATCTTAAGCTGCCTTTAATACGTGGGGAGGAAACCTAGCATTTTCCTTGTGGGGCTCGTCACTTCACTCTTCCTTGGTTTTTCAAAACTTAGAGGCTCAAAGAGTCCAAAGCAGACCACAATTTGAATGGAAAGCCCCTTGCCAGGAGGTCAGTCTTTAGGGCCCATTTCTTTTCATTGTTCCTAAGTGGTGCTGTGGAAAGCTGGAGGGACATCCACATTCCCGGGGCCCTGTTGGCCCACGTCATGGTGGCGCATCACAGATCCAGAGGGAGGCCTGGGCACCGTGGGCACCACCACGCTCCATCACCAGTCCAACGGGAGGGGAAGAGTCAGCTTTCTGCTGACTTTCTGCTAAAGTCACCCAAACCCAGACCATGTCTAAACTTTGTATTGCTCCCAGAAAGGAGAAAGGAAGTGGTTGAAGAAAGGATGGACTTAAAAGCAAATCAGCAGAAAAAAAAAAAAAATCTGAAACAGCTGTGTTTTAGAAAACAAACCTCAGAGGCACGGTTTTTATCTTCAATAGACCTGCTCCAAAATCCAAAAATGAGAATGACCCGGTCATAGATTTGTTAAGAAAAGTATACAAAAGAGTACCTTGTTCTACAAAGCAGAAGCAGCATAATTTTATGGGTCAGATCTAAGTCACGAGTCAAAAGACGCTTGGTCCTCTTCCCATTCAGTAACTGAGGTATGGCTCAATTAATCAAACACGCTCGGGCATGCGCGCGCGCACACACACGAGAAAGCCGTTTCTGAATTCTGGGTGGCAGAAAGAGGAAACAGAATGACAAGCTCTTTAATAAGAGACGGACCCCTCTCTGTCCAAAAAGGCCCAACGCTCTTTAACACCCTATTCTAAAATTGCACATTGACAAAACACACTTGAGAATCGACTCAGATCAACAGGCAGGCTTAGGTAAAACTTCTGAGTAACGGTATATCCTTAACTGTGCTAGGTTCTGGGACCTACAAAGAAGGCCTTGTTTTTGTCTGTTGTAAGCTCTCAGGTGAGTGGGAGTGACAGCCACGGACACACAGATCCCAAAAGCCACACCATCAATGAATCTAATGAACAAAGTGATCTGGGGGACCAGAGGCAGGAGTTTCTACCTGCCCAGTAGCAGTTGAGAAAGGCTCAAAGGACAGATGGTTAAGATAAGTCTTAAAGGATGCACAGGAGTTCCTTGCCCACAAGATTCTTGTCTTGGCATTGCTTGAGGAATTTGCTGGAAGAAGCACACACACACACACACTTACACATACACACTCACACACACACACACCAAGTAAACATATATGAAAGTTTATGTAGCTCATAAAAGTAAAGGCTCCATTGTTTGCTAATTATCCAACCCTTCATGGCACTGGGACCAGATGAAAATTTCTCCCAGGAGTCTCCATAAAGAAGGCAGTGTATGATGTAATAAACACCATTTTATAGCACCATTAAAATGGACATAACTATAAGCTTCACAGATCTGTTTCTTATCAGAACCTCAGTCTTGGCTATCCAAAGACCATTCAGTGGCAACAAATCTACAGGGAACCAGCAGAAGGTCCAGGTGCCCAGCTTTCTCTTGGCCTAATTTATTCCCAGGAAACATTCCAGAATATTTGGAAGAAGAGGTGGATTGCAGTCCTTCCAAGCAAGCAATCCTTTTTAAATATTACTTCTCTCCAGAGACTGAGAGAGAAACCGAAGGCTGTGATCACTAGATCATATTCATTGGGAAATTCTTGCCATGATGCTATCCTATGTCGCACTTTGAGGACGGCCCCAAGAGCCAAGAGTCGGGAGAGTGTTAGTATCATTTTGTAAAAATCATGGCGGTGAGGCGGGAAGTGAGCTCCAGTGGGTGTGGAGAGTAGTCAGGGGTCTGGTCTTATAGACTAGATGTAAGAGGATGAGTGTGATGAGATGGGGGGAGCAGTGAGGGAAAAAAATATTAGAGACTATCAAGGTTACTACTCTTGGTGCAAAAATAAAATATCCTCTACCGCTTTTACTCAACCAATGGCAAGGATCCCATCACCTCTCAAACATCCAAAAGCCCATTCATTTAATAAGCATGTCCTAAGCATGTTATGCATCACAAAACATGCCAGTTACTAAGTTATTGGAGGAACATAAGGCCTAATTTCTGCCCTTGATAAAGACAAGTAACTTATAGTAAACACCTCTAAGACTTGCCTCTTTTCGTAGTTTCATTGTTAAGCACGGGCCGGTGCAGACAGATGTGAACACAAGGATGGAAGCCCTAAGGTCTTCCACGGGGATCAAAGAGACGTCCCCGGATTCCTGGGTATTTCCAAGCGTGAGCAGCAGATCCTTGTGTATTTACAGTAATACAACCTCACCACAGGGAAGGCAGATGAAGGATTCTGAGGTCAAGGGAAAACATCTCCACCTGCTTCTCCAGTCCCAACCCTTACACTGATAAAGCCTCTCTCTAATTAATCATCTCTGCTGGTTAAGTGTCCACTGATCCTATTAAACAACAGGACTGGGTGGAAGTGATGGGCCAGCATCGCCGCCAAGACCTCCCAACCCTCATTAATAAATTTAATAGCAGTACCGAGATATCTCAGGAGTGCAGTAGGTTATAGGCTGAGTCTTTCCTTGGGGTATAATTTTATGTTCTTGCTCTGCGCGGAAGTAATGTATTTATTCCAAGTTAATTTTTTTCTTTCCCAAAGTCGGTTAGTTGTGCTCCTTGGGTGCTATCCTAAATTGACAAATTCCAGGCTGCCGGGGCTTGTCATCTGAAGGAAGAAAAATTAGAGAAGCCAGTAATCAATCTGTATTGTGTGAAGATTAACATGCCTGCCCCTCAGGTTAACCAGACCTAAATGCAAATTGAACTGAAATGTTCAGAAAGGCCTCCTAATCACACATGCTGCGATTATGAGCCCGATGTTTATTTATCACTCTGTGAGTCACCAAACACCAGGCAACTGGAAGAAACAGAGGTCAGCAAACCCCGAAAGAAATATTCTCCCAGGAGAGGTGGCGGGCGACTGATGGACCGAAGCAAGTCCAGGTGGCTGCACACCCTGGAAAAAGGGCGAATATTTCCTCCACCAGAGAACGTGAGCTCATTCCTGGGGATGGGCAGCTGTCCATGGACAAATCCAAGGGGAGGATGTCACAGGCATGGATGAGTTATGTAAGCAGGGCCCATGGTGGCCCTTTCTCAACTATCAGGCCACACATTGATTCCAAGGGCTTTGGGGAAAAGAGCTCCGAGAAGCGGATGTGCGGAGACGGACGGAACACCGCACAGCTGGGAGGCGCGGCTCAGGTTCGTGGCCTCGCTGGACCGCTTGGTTGAGTTTACATTGTTCCGGCCGCTGTGTGCGTCTGCGTGTCTGTGTGTGCGTGCATCTTTCCGTAGGTGGCGGGGCGTGACAGTCCCGCGAGTATGAGGATGATTGACTCCGTGTGTGGCGTGAACATGTGCCCCGCATATATCTGAGTGGATATACGGTCTGTGTTCATTATTTGTGAACTAGCAAGGCCTAACTTCGACTTGGCTGCATTTTAAAATTTCACCCAAGTCAATAGCTAATGTCTTTAAAACACATTTTCCCAAAGAAATAATGCTCTACCAAGCCTCGAATTTTCTCATAAGTTCATAACTTACCTGAGAGGCGTAGTGTTGAATCACGTTGGTGGTGGGTCCAATTAGCATCCAATTAGAATAGGATTCACCTAATACAGCATCCAATTTTTAATGCCATGCTAAGTGGCTTGCACTTCATTATGTGGGTCAGTGGCTCGCAGACTTTTATTTCACGTACCAGATTTTTTTTTTCAAGAATCGGGGGACTAGCATTTAGAGACTAACTTTTTATTTTGCCTAGTAAGGAATTTAACGACGCAAAGAACAACAGCAGCAGAAACAACAAAACAAGCTACTCTCATTATTTCATTTAAAAAAAAGGACATTTTTAGCACCAAAAAGTAGGAAGGATATAAATTTAAGGGGAAAAAAATGACAGCAAGATTTAGTTCTAAAAATTTAATAGATTTACCCTTAAGAAAGCCTTACCAGTTAAACTCTATTTTTTTCAATTTTTTTTTTTTTTTTTTTGCTGTGAACCTGTGAAACCCCTTTGTGGCCAAGTGTACTATTGTTGAGACATGAATTTGGGGAACTAATGGTTTCAGGGAATCCTGAGCAGTTCTGTAAGTCTGGGCAGTATTTTGTGGTAGGGGGCAGATCTAAAACGATCATTTATCCATCTCTCAGATTCCGTGGGTCAGAATACCCTGAGGGCACAAGGACATCTGGGCTCTGCTCCGTAATCCTGTAGTCTTAGACCGAAAGCGGATGGCTGGGACCATCCGAAGTCTCCCTCACCCACATGTCTCCTGATTGATGCTGGACGTCACATGGGGGACCTCAGCTCCTCTCCTGGTACCTGCATGTGGGCTGGTTTCAGCTTCCTCACAGCACCAAGGCTGGGTTCCCAGGGGACAAGAGCTGTGTTCTTTTTATGACCTGGCCTGGGAAGTTACATGACATCATTTGTACCATTATCTATAAGTCAGAGCTGTCACAAACCCCTGCCCAGATTCACAAGGGAGGAACATAGACCACACCTCTCAGTGGAAGAGGGTCTGTGTGTGTGTGTGTGTGTGTGTGCACACAGCCATCTTTGGAAAATGCAGTATGCCACAAAGCCCATGCCAAAAATCATCCCCTCTCAAACTCTCTCTCTCTCTTACATATATGTGCACGTACACATATATGATAGGGGAAAAGATTTATTAAAAAAAAATGAGGAAGACGGAAAAACTCACTATATATGTATATGTGTGGATATTTATTATGCACACATACATATGATGGGAAAAAAGATTTATTTTAAAAAAACAAACAAGAAGAAGACAGAAAGGCTCCCTATGTATTTGTGTGTGTATATACATATTTAATTTTATGTGCTGACTTGACTGGGCCCCGAGTGCCCAGATATTTGGGTGTGTCTGTGAGAGTGTTTCTGGATGAGATAAACATTTGAACTGGAAGACTGAGTAAAGCAGATGGCCCTCCCCAACGTGGGTGGCCCCCAGCTAACCCTTTCAAGGCCTCAGTAGAATGAAAAGCAGGGTCAGGGAACATTCAGGTTGGGACATCTGTCTTCTGCGTTCAGAATGGAAATTCACCACCAGCTGTCCTGGGTCTCCAGCTTGCAGGTGACAGATCTTGGGACTTAGTGTCCATAATCATGTGAACCAATTCCTTATAATAAAGACAGACAGACAGATAGATAGATCAATCGATCGATCGATCGGTCTTCTGTTGGTTCTGTGTCTCTGGAGAACCCTGACTAATACAGATTTATACATACATATGTGTACGTCTATGTGCATGTATGTATGTGTGTATACACATACATATGTGCATATACATACATATCAAAGAAACACATACACACATCACAACACCATTTCGCATTTAATTCCAGCAGGTCCTTCAATCCCCTGAATGTCGATGTGAACCCCAAGGCAGGACCCTGGCCTGTGGTGTTTCTTCGTAGACTGATACTGCTGGTTTCCACAGGTGGTTGTTCTAATTGCACTCTACTGAAACAAACACTGGACTTGGAGTCAAAACCACCAGATTCACATCCAGGACCTCTTTTGCCCAGTCAGTGGGATCATGTCACGTGACCTCCCTAGGTTTTCGTTTGCTCGTCGGTGAAATAGACCTCATTGTATTTGTTTCAGGGAGTATCAGTCCCTGGTTACTTACTTCTTTGCTCTGTGGCCTTTCTTCTGCATCAACCTTTCCCTACTCAGCAAGTGTTTTGCAGGTGGTCCCAGCCTCATCCTCCTCTACCAACTCCTCTCCCCACCGCAGACCTCACTGGCTGCAGACCCTGCCCAGAAAGTCATCTCTGGCTTCACTTCAGGGCAAGATGAGGCAGAAGTTAAAGTCATGCCATTGCCTCGAGCCCCACAGGCTAGTTATGGACTAAAGGAGATGAAACTGAGCAAGAATAAATTGCAATTCCATGATGCAGGTAGGGGGTGGTTGTTAAAGAATTTACTATGCTTTTCTTTGGTAGTTCAGAGAATTTGTTAGGCTAAGTGGAAACACAGATACTGAATTCACTGAAAATATAATATGGTGCAACCAAATGCAGACCAGATTTAGTCACACCCCTGACAAGATATGTGACCTTGGACAAGTTCCTTAACCTTGCTGTGTCTGTTTTCTCAAAGTGAAGATAATAATGCCACTTTTCACTGAGGGTTTACTATGAAGAATAAAGGAGATAATGCATTTAAAAAAAACTCTTGGCACCATCTAGCACAATGGTTCTTAAGCGCTGGCATACATCAGAGTCGCCTGCAGGGCTTGTTAAAACACAGATCTCTGGGTCTGACTCCCAGAGTTTCTGATTTATTAAGTCTAGGACGAGCTCTGAGATTTTGCATCTCTAACAAGCTCCGAGGGGATGCTGATATTGCTGGTCTGGGACCTCACCTTGCGAACCACTGGTCCAGCACAATGTTGTCCATTGCAATGATGATGGTGGTGGTGATGATGGTGATGATGATGGTGATGATGATGGTGATGATTGCTGTAAGGGACTCCAACTTTACATAAATAATGAAGTAATACACAAATGTTCTCCTTAGCACCAAGCTTCTGCCTTCACTCATCTTCCCTGCAAAGGAAAAAGGCTCAATTTCCACACGATTTCATAGCTCTCTGGCAACTCGTACCAAGTCTCAGTAGACTCATTAGTCAAGTATGAAGCTTGAAGTAACCCGCTCAGATAGGTCTGGAAAAGGCATAACCCCAGCCAGGTACACAGGATCAGAGGCATACAGGCTTCCGTTTTAACACAAATATCCTTTCCTGTATTGAATAACACCTCCTTGGCAATATCCCTTTAGTATAGGTCAGTTGATGACTTAAAAAATTAATGAAACAACTACAGTTCCCCACATACCCATTAATAATCATTTTAGGTCTGAAACCAGTGGCAAAAATAGAATAATTCTCAGATCCAGCAGGCATTTTTTAAAGCCCGTAGTCTCCTAATGGGTAGGAAGATTTTAGTTCCCTCTTTAGTAAGTAAAGATCCTCTTTCTGCTGCTTTGATCAACGTTTGCCTATGGCATGGTTAAAGGGCAGTGAGTCACCTCGTCCCACAGCAAAGCCCTGAAGGGCCACCTGCTTGATAGCAGTTCCCTGCACCAAGTCAGGGCTACTGATGTCCTAGGGTAGTTTTCACTGACAGTGTCCATCTAAAGAGAACACAAGATGTGGTCAGAACAGAAGATGAGCACACCAAGCATCAAAGGCCATTTCCTCCCATCCACCATTTCTCCTGTTGATTCAGACGAGATGGGAGCTTCACAGGCTACCCCTCTGGTTGCTTTCTGAAGCCTGAATGCCTAAATCCAAATTTGCCTCCTGTCCCCACACCCCAGGACAGCCTTCCCCTGTGTCTGCCTGGGGTGGAATCCCTGAGGGGCTGCATGCTTGGAAGCACTCTCAATCGCTATCCAGCATCCCAGTTAAACATTGTATGTTAATCTGCCTTCCTCAAAACTTGGATGCTCTAGGCAATGATTGTAACTGGTGTCTAGACAGGGGATAAGATATTTTTTAATGTCTTCCCCTTCCCAGGGCATAGATAAAAATGAAATGAACTATTCCAAAGTCAAGCTACCTATTATTCAGCTAACAATACCGAATTCCAAAGATACTCCAAATCCAGTTTAAATAAATTCGCTCTCCAGTTAGCTGTCAAATCAAACAGCTTTTCTCCATAAAAGAGTATCTGAAGAATTTATTTCTCTGCTGAGCTGAATCCATGGGTTTCGGTCCTGGCTGTATATGACAATCACTTGAGAAGCTTAAAAGAAAAAAGTCCTGATTTCCGGCCCCATCCACAGAGATCTTGTCCTAAAATGGAGTTGCCCACATTGTCAAAATTCCCACCTGATTCTAATGTGCAACTTGGACTGAGGACCACTATCTAACTGAACCTAACTTTGTTGTATGGTCGTCTACCGCAATTACTACCCTGCAAAGAGCACACCTCTCTCATATCTATAAATGGGCTGTTATTTATTTACTTCCCAGGAACATTAAAAAACTAGTGCCTTTAGAAAACCTTAGGGACTCTAATGAATTGGGCGATTTGTACCTCAGGCAACACTGGGTACCCTGCTGGATTGGTGCAACTCTTCACATCCTTCATCCATCACGTAGCTGCATCCTGGTCCAGGTCTTCAATTCTGACCCTCCCACGGTCAGATCTAGACCCAGAAGTGCTGAGCATTTGTATAATAAATAGGAGGGGAACTTTTCTGTCTTTGTCATTCAGTAAATTGAAAATGCCTTTTCCACCCATTTTCTTCCTGGGCAGGACGAGATACCCAGAGATAAATAAGACAAGTAGGTGGGAACCAAATGAAGAAAGACCTTCCTATGGATGTTCAGTTTCAGTCTAACGGCAAGGAAATGGCATTGATAGGCTTTCACTGGGGTGGGGCTGTGGCAGAATTAAAATATTTTATTTTGCAAAGATCCCCTGGCTACAGTGTGGAGACTGGAGAAGATGGCGGGGGGCAATGTTTGATGTTAGGGGACAGATAGATGGTTATTGAAGCCATTTTAGCTGGAGATTCAAGTATCACGAGCTGCTGCCTAGAACAAGGTTTGGGGAAATACGTAAGAAGTCAAAGTGGCAGGATTTGATGATGAATGTCTCTTCGGGGCTGAGGAAGAGGCAGAAGAAGTCTCCAGCTTTTTGGCTGGAGCAACTGCACGAATGGCAATGAAGTTCATCAGTGTGGAGAAGATGGGGAAGCGGGGCAGCTTTCTGAGTGATGCCCTGAGTTCTAGTTTGGACCTTCCGAAAGTGAAGTGCTAAGGGACGGTGTAGTAGGGCCTTGAGCCTATTTCAGATTCTCAGCACACAGTCTACACTCTCACTCAAAACCTGCACTTTCTCTCGGGTGGCCAATTTACTTATTTTTAGAACCAAGGGAATAGAACTGGTTTGAAGTCTAAAGAAATATCAGAAAATGTTTCAGAAAGGAAAAAATAAAATGTGCCATCTCACATCCATTCGGATGGCTAGTATCAAAAATAATAATAACAATTGTTGGCAAGGATGTGAAGAAATTAAAACCCTTGTTTGCTGTTGGTGGGAATGTAAATTGGTGCTGCTGGGAAAAAGTGCGCCGAGCCTCAACTAGGCGCCAGTTTCTGTTGGATGGATTCAAGCACAGTCTACCTTATTTTCAAGAAAAGCTTTGTTCTGTTTACCTAAAAAGCACAGGCCAGTGTACCCACAGAGCTTCACGCTGCCCTCCATTTTATCAGTAAATTATATCTGGCACAAAGGCCTTCAAGAAGAGCTGTTTCACTATTGATCATTGTTCCACTCTGTCATCTTACAGAGAAATCCATCAAGAATAATGGAAAACTGTTTGCAGCTTTTATTGACCATTCATTGGCCTTTGACTATGAACAGGAACCAGCTATGGGTTAAGCCTCATAAACTCCATACAGACTTTCAGTAATTGAAGTTCATGCAAAACTTGCATTTTAATACCAATACGGTAAGATTGACGGGTCTCTGGTAGACCAGAAGGCAGTTATGAGCTGTGTGAAACAGGGTGTGTGTCCTGCTTTCTGTCTTAAGGGGCTGGAAGTTGCTTTGGGATAACATGTTCCCTTGCCAAGATGAAGAGAAATGTAATGGCATCCTGTATGCTGACTAAATGGTTGTCACCATCATTGAATATGTGTTGCCCATCAGTGCGTGCACTCATGAATTATTGCAAGCCTACTGTGCACTAGCCCTGTAGTGGGCACTGGGGACACAACAGTTAACAGAATAGGCACCATGCCTTCTCAGTGCACTTCGTGGGTTGGGATGAAGATAAATAACCAGCCAATAAAAGTAGCATGAGAAGTATTTTGGCCAATATCCACACAGGTGCATCAGAAGAGCATCTTAATGAATGCCACCACCACCCACCCGGCTGTTCCAACCAAACATCAGGAAGGCTTCTTGTAGTCTTTCTCCTCCCTTTCTCCCAGCATCTTACCCATCACCAAATCCTGTCAAGCCCAGCTCCTAACTATTTCTCAGAAACTGAATGTGTTTTCTAGATGTTACTGCTTCAGTTCAGAAATATCACTTCTGTCATTTTTGGACTCCTGATGTGAGCTGAAGACTTTGCACTTTTGTTTGATAACTTATTTATTCCCTCATTCAACACAACGTTCTTGAGGACATAGTGTGTCCTAGGCACAGGAGATGCAGTAGCAGAAAGGCATACAGGCACGCCTTGGAGACACTGCAGGGTCAATTCCAGACCACTACAGCATGAATATCCTAATAAAGTGATCCACACAATTTTTTTTTTTTTGGTTTTCCAGTGCATATAAAAGTTATATTGATACTATACTGTGGTCTATTACGTGTGCAATAGCATTGCCTAAAAAAACAATGTGCATACATAATTAAAAAATACTTGATTGTTAAAAAACAAAATGCTAACCATCATCGGAGCCTTCAGCAAGTTGGGATCTTTTAACATCAAAGAACATTGATCACAGATCACCATAACAAACCTAGTAATAATGAAAAAGTTTGAAATATTGTGAGAGTTACCAAAATGTGATAGAGACACAAAGTGAGCAAATGCTGTCGGAAAAATGGCACTGAGAGACTTGTTTGATGCAAAGTTGCTACAGACCTTCAATTTGTAAAACAAACAAACAAACAAAAAACCCATAGTATCTATCTGCAAAGCACACAAAGCAAAATGCAATAAAATGAGATACGTTTGTACATGATCCCTGGCCACATACATCCATATGAAATCTCCAATAGACCACGATGCCACCAAATCAATCAACTGAAATTTTGCCTGGAAAACTAGTTTAAGTAAATTTGCTTCATGGGCTACTCTGAGCACACAGCCCTGGGCCTCCCCGCCTGTGCTGCGGACTCCTTACATTTTTCAGGATGGCTTTAGTTGTTCTCTCCTCCCATTCTTTATGTTCCTGCCCCACTTGGATTTATACTCTTTAACATCATTGATTCTGCTAACTGACTTCAGCCTTTGCGGATCCGAAGAATTAATGTCAAAAATCTGAAGGGCAAAACTCTAGTCGCCTGGTTCATGAGGTGGCCACTGTGGCTTTCCTGGTGACAAATGTGACATGCAATAGAAATAAGGGGCTGCCGAAATCCAGGACTCACAGCAATCACTGAGAAGAAATAAGATATGTCACTAGATAAAGGATGGCAAACACCTGGCTTGTTTACAGCCACTCCTGTGCCCATGTCAGACATAACTAATTGATCACAGATCTCTTATCCTGCTGACCTCAGGCTTGACTTTAGTTTCTTTCTTAACACAGTGCTCCAGCAGCCACTGCCAATCAATCAGGTTTGAGACTGGAGATAAAATTTGTCATCTCTGCATTAGAACCAGTGATTAGAGAATGGGAAATTTCATGAAACAGAAGCAAAGGACTAAGTCACACCTGTATGAAAAAGAGGGAAGCCAGGATGGAAACTACAGCTTCATGGTCTTGATCCTTTGCAATTTCCTCCCCTCAAATCAACATGATCACCCAAAGAATGATGCTTCTTGCCCTGCTTGAGAAACAGCCTTATCCTGGACCAATCTCTCTGTCCAGGGATGGGGCTGGTGGGGAGGTTGTCTACTGGTCAACTTGGGGCAAAGAATCATGGTCCTTGAATAAAATCCCCACCAGAGCCTACATGGAATAGGAGGGGGCATTGCCCAAAGGAAGGAAACAAGGAGTAGACCAGATAGCTAGTGCCCACTCCAGGGGCACTAGGAGTTGAAAGAAGGAAGAGCCCTCCCTTGATGGCGGTGCTGGGAAAAGACTTCATGGAGGCTGGGACGTCTGAGATCAGAGTGGATAGGAAGGTGCTGCTTCTCAGCCCAGAGAAGGGAGGAAGTGTAAGAGGTTAATATAGACTAAGCAATACACCTGGAGACACTGAGCCATCACTGACTCCCCACATTCACAGACCCTGTCCTGGCCATCTGTAACCAGGTCCTTTGCCTGGCAGGTCTGAGCCAGCTGGGTTGGCTGCAGAAATCACACGTGAGCAATTTTACTAAAGATCATACTCGGTTAATTTGTATGATTAGGGAGTTAGCAATCGCTTTTTCTGATCTCAAAGATGATTCAAAACACAAAATATTCTCAGAATGAGACTGGAGTAAGAGTGGCATACTTTCAGGCATAAATTAAAGTTCAGCTGAATATTGCCTATAATAATGCAGTGTAGAGATTTATAGTAATAGGTCATTCCCTCTAGACTTCAGTACCTTCTTTGCTTAAGGTCCTCTCTCTCTCTCTCTCTCTCTCTGACACATACAGACACACACACACACACACACATTCTCTTTGCCCTTTGAACTGGAACAGCGATCCGTTCCCTGTGATTAAATTAGTGTAAGTAATAAGATATCATAGATTTGATTGATTTCCCTGGCAATGGTTATTAACCAGCCCAATTCGGAGCCAAGCAGGACCATTATTCTAAACATTGATTTCTGAAAAGGCATGCAGGGGAAGGAAATTCTCAGCTACAGAGATATTCCATAAGGAATTATCAGATCGGATGAGATATAGTGAGGATTCTCAGAGACGGCAATGAACCCCTCAGAATCCTCAAATACCATGATGTACAGATGTCAGAGCCCACAGGGAGACTGAGCAATGCCGTGAATACACTTCACCAGTGTTCTCAGGGAATACTTCTTAGATGCACCATAAAATATTAAGCACTGAGAACTGTATTGTATGCCAATCATTATATTTAATCCAACAAATATATACTTAGTGACTTCTCTGATCTATATTTGCTGCAGGCTTAGGAGAGGAAACATGGACTCAAGGAGCTCACAGTGAACACGTGTTTCTGGAGGAAGCTGAGAAATGCCTTTAACGCAAAAAGGATGGATACCTGGGATATGGCTGCTGGATCAGAGGGTCCTCTTTTGCAGATAGGTTTCCGTCTTTCAACAAAGAGTCATCCATCGGATAAAAGACAGTCCCAGAAATGTGAGGGCATCTTTTGGACCATATACAAGGTGCACAGAGCTGTAAATAATGGCATGAATTTTCCTGAGCTCCAGAGAAAAATACATCTGTTAAATCAGTGGCAATGCTTCTTCCCATTCTCCAAACTCCTATGGCGTCTTCTGTCCACTGAGCAGAAGGGAAGGGGATATGAAAGTGCTTCTATGTGGCTCCCTTCAGGGGTTTCCACATCACGACCAGTAGCCGAAGGAAAACTGGGTACTTCAATCCAGATCCATATATTGAAACGCATTTGAGTTTCATATGCATCTTTACCTCCTGTGCTGAGGACAAGCAGCTCACAGAGCAGCATTTACAACCACAAGCTCTGGAACTAGATTTTCCGGGTTTGAATCCTGGTTCTAACACCTTCTAGGACATGTCAGTTAACCTCATCAGCATTCCTTTTCCCCGTTAACCCTTTATGGGGTTAATGATAGCAATTACCTCACAGGTCTGTTGTCAAAGTAAATGAGAGCATGTGCACGTGCAGTGCTTACCCCAGTGTCTGGCACACAACGATGATCAAAAACTAGTACAGTTGGTCTAGACCATTTGTCTTAAAGAAGAAAAGCTGTGAAATGGCCTATAACCATTGCAAAGTTATAGATGAAGCACAGCGTCCTGACTCCAAAGGCACAACCAGGACCAATGAGAGAATGGAAACAGGTTTTGGCCTTTTACGGTCAGCCTGGGAACTGTCATAGCACCTGTGGGTGTGCCATGAGGCTCAAGGTCGACTGGAAGTCAAATCTTCCGCCGTCTTGGAGCTAGTCGCTGTGACATTCTTTTAATGGTTGTGCCCTGCCCCCTTCCCTCCTATCTCAGTTTCACTTCAGGGTTAGGAAGTACATTCCAGTCATCAGAGCGATGTCGCATTACAGTGGGCTGCAGTGGGCGGTAATGAGGTCCCCGTCACTAGAGGTATCCAAACAAAGGATTGAGGGCCCACTGTGCTTTCAGGGATTGCTGTCCTGTGTTTCAGAGTGAATTGGATCTTATGACTGCTGGAGTCTCTCCTAATTCATTTGGCTATGATTCAGTGGGATAGTATATAAATGCTTTGCTCCGGCCACTGATAGAGGAACACTGAAGGAAGAAAAGAAAGAGAAGTGAGATTCTGGGAGGCCTACAGTTCTAGCTGCTTCACCTCTTACCAGCAGTACCCAGCCCCACCAGAGAACAGTGAAAAGGAAGCATTCAGTAACTCTTAATTAAGCCAAAAATAAAGGGAGTGCAAATAGAATTAGTGGATATTGATGTTTCTGGTTTTTGAGAATGCAAAGAGCTCGAGTTTCCTGAAAACAAAAATCCACAGACAGTTTCTCCAGGCCTTTCCCTCTTCTGTTCATAGTAGCCCCACACACCCCTCACCCCCAACCCCACACTTTAGAATTGTAAATGAGATGCGTCACAGTTTTAAAAGTGTGTGTGGGGGTGGTGAGTGTGTGAAGGTTGGTGTGCCTGTGGGACTTCTCCAAGTCCCGTATTTGTCTGAATGCCATTGATTTCTTGCCTAATTGTTATTCACTATGCTAATTTCCCCCACAAATCTCACATTCTATTGATCAAAAAGTAATAAACTCTCCAACAAACAAAACAACCATTATTGCAATGTTGGGAAAACATCAGTTAATATCAATACCATATTTACAATTATCTTTAACCCAAATTTTACCCAGGTTGCAGGGCATAAGCAGTTTCAGAGACCTACAGGCTAAAGAAACATGTGAAAAATCCTATTTGCTTTTTTTTCTGACAAGAGGAGGCAAGTGCAACCAAGAAACACCTGAAGATGCCCAGTAAGGAATTGATGGCTAGAATAAATGTCATTATCTCAGTGGAGAAATCCATCACCCACTCTGTTTTTCCTCTTTCTGTTTCTCTCTTCAATTTAAGGCACTGTGTTAATCATCATGGAAAGTGCAATGGTGAGCAAAGCATCTTTTACTGTGCTCCAAAATTAATGTTTCCTTGAAAAGAAAAAAAAAAATGTCATTATTTAGTAGGAGCTTACAGCATTGTTGGTTTGGCTGACTCATTGCAAGTCACCAGGCCACCACGGTGGGTGTCACTGTTTTGTCTGCTCAGCATTTCTTCATCTGGGATGCCAACAACACCCTCCTCTTTTTGGAGAACTGTGACACCCCACCCTCTAACCGTTGATTTCAGGAGAACTGCCAATCACAGTACTCCCCCCTTTATGGCCATGTTTCATTGGTCCAGGGGTGGGCAATGTAACCCAAACCCACCCAGTCAGCACCATCCTTGAGACTTTTCAAACTGAGACTGAGAATAATAAAGATATCAGTTGGGAGGCATGAGAACTACCGACAACTGTGATGCCAGCCAAATGGAGGAGGCCGATCTGAAAGCATAAAGCTGACAGGCTGAAAGAAGCATAGAAGAGAGACGCAGAACTAGAGTCCTGGGGGCATTCAAGTCGCTCACTCATTCCTACTGACTGTGAGCCTAGTGAAGGAGTTGTTTTCACGGGCGATAGTTTAAGCTCAGTTTCTGTCACTTACCACCAAAAGAGTCCTGTCTAATACAAGTCTAATATAAGTCAAACTCATGATGAAGGCACTCAAGGCAGATGACCCCACAGGACTCAGAAAGAGAGCCCAGTACAGAAGGCTATTCCTAAGACACAGGCATCAAAGGTTAGGAGGAAGGGACAAGTGAGAATTGGTGAAGGATCCAATGACACACGTGTCACCTTGGTCCTGTTTAAATGGCAACTTTTTTCAGACGACCATTGGTCCTGACAAAGGAGATCGGAAGCTTGGGAGCTGGACTGAGCCTGACTCTAGTATAGATTTTTCCGTATCATCTACCAATCTCTGGGGCAGTTGAAGAAAAAGCCATCAACACCACCCTTGAAGTTCGGGATAACTGAGGTAGTGAAAGGAGACATTGATTTATTCTTCTGCTTTGCTTCGAATGAAACAATCATAGAGGCTTTTCCCAAGGTGCTCCTGTGTTTCATATGGGATATTTATGAGGGTCTCTGAGTTCAGTTTTAGTTATACAGTGGCCAGTCCAAGTCCCCCAGACTTGGGTCGATGTGTCTTCTGCAGGAAATTACGCTGCCCTGTGGGGCTAGAGCAAGAATGGATTTTGGAGACCCAAGATTTGGTTTAAATGGTAGCTCTCAAACATTCTGGATTGTTCAGGATGTAGGGAAGTGCACATTCCTAAATTATTGTGGAAATAGGACCTTGAACATGTTTTCTTAAGGCCAATGTACCAATATGAACCAACATTAAATGTTCATGCCCCTAACTCCAGGCATTAATCTTCCTGGGCAATCAACAGAGTGAAAAGGTAACCAATGGACCGGGAGAAAATGTTTTCCAACCCTGTATCTGATAAAGATTAATTTCTAAAATATGTAAGGAACTCCTAGAATTATGCCTTATGTTTAAAACAAGAAAAAATACCTATAAAGATATTTTCATCTTTAACAGAGGACTAAATCCTTAATTTTCATTAAGTTAGTAATTTATGTTTTAGATGAATGAAGTCAGAGGAAAAAGAAAGCCTGAGGACGCAATGGCAAAGAAGGGGTCGCTGCTGTGTTAACAGACAAGTGTGGGCAGAGTCCTTGAGGACGATGACTCAGACTTCAACACTCAGCATCAAGCAAGAGACACTTCACCGACTGAAGGATAAACCTCTACATCTCTGTGCTTATCAAGCTCCCCGGAAGAAACCCTATGTGGAAAAATATCCAGTGGTCACACACCTTTAAAGAAACGTGTCTAGAACCGGCACACGTGTACCACACACCCAAATCTCAGTCTTCCCTCCATCAGTTCCTCCTTGGAAGCAAATGCTGATCCCTCATGGACACCGTTGGTTTCCTGTGCATAAATCCTTTCCTCGGCAGCAAGCTTGCCAAAGGAGTCCAAACTCAAAATAGAGATCTGCGAAAACTTCCAAAGTGTGAAATACAGAAAAGCATAATCTGTTTAATGCATAATCTTTCGAACAGGTAAATAGATAGATAGAGATCTACTCTTTAATCACATCTCTTCCTTTATGTCTCCTCGCGCACGGTTCTTTTGCGGCAGAGGCATTTTTCAAAAACACAGACCCTCTTTTGTTTAATTAATAATCCCCCCCAGAGATAAATCACCCCAGCGGCACCCTCTCTAAGCAGCCTCCTGGCTATGACCTACTTTAAGAGCTTCTCATGTGCAGCTTGGCTTTACTGTGTATTTTGAAAATTACTACTCTATAGCTTTTTGGGAACATCAGCATTTTCCTTAGTAAGTTTAGCAATGAAGACCCATTTTCCCACCTGGGAAGGAAGAATCATGCAATAACAGAACTGAATTAAGAGATAATGAAGAGGCACTATTTATGTCCCTGGAAAACTAATAATAATAATAAGGCTAACATTTATTAAGCACTTTACATGCCCAGCCTCATCTGAGTCTCACACAATCCTATATATTAGACATTATTATTGCTCCATTTCACTGATGGGGAAACTGAGGCATGGAGACATTAAATAACTTCCTGCAAATTGCACTTCCAGTGAGTGGCCAAGACACAATTCAGACTCAAGCAGTACGGCTTCAGAGCCCATGCTCCCCATGATGCTATGAACACCCCTCTGATGGGCATAAATTTGATGTTCATTTACTGCTAGGGATGTGCCAGACACCCAGTAGACATGATCACACTTGGTTCTCACAATGGCACTGAGTTGGCATAATCCCCATTCCCAGAATTGAAGCACAGCAAGAATTTGGTGAGATTTCTTTCCTTTTTTTGAATTATTGTGATGAGAACCCTTAACATGAGATCCATCCTCTCAACAAATGTTTGAGTGTACAACAGAGCATTGTTAGCGGTAGGCACAATGGTACAGAGCACATCTCTAGACCTTACTCATCTTGCATAACTGAGATTTTGTACCCACTAAACAGCAACTCCCCATTTTCCTCTCCCCCCAGCTCCAGGCAACCACCATTCTGCCTTCCGTTTGTATGTGATAGACTATTTTATACACCTCAGATACGTAGAACCACGCAGTATTTGTCCTTACATCACTGGTTTATTTCACTTAACATGATGTCCTTCAGCCTCATCTGTTGTCGCCTTTGGCAGGATTTCCTTCTTTTTATGGCTGAATGATATCCCGTGATATGTACAGGCCTCGCATGTGCAGTGACTGGTCAGGTCCAGAGCCAGGAAGGGAGGCTGAGAGGGAGAGTGGGTACAGGACACATGAGGACCAGGTCTAAATGGTCCCCGCGGAAGGATGGGTATCAGTGCAGAATGAAAAAGATCCACCGAGGGGAAGTAGACATCGACACCACATTTGCTTCCTCCTTATTGACTCTGGTCTTGGCTCCAGTCCAGGTTATAAACTAAGGAGTCTGTGGCTTCATCCATCCCATTAATTAAATCAAACTTTTATCTTTTCTTAGAACGACACAATTTCCTGGCTGGTGCACTAAATCCCAGTGAGCATCCTCTCTGGGGAAAAAAGGACCCCAGGCTTGCAGAGCAACCTTCCACCACATCCTGTATGTTTCCCATGGCACACAGCTATCTCCGTCCCGGCCCCAGAACTACAAGCATCTACAGAATGAAACATTCCGGGATAAAACAGACCCAAACCTAACCTCCTTTTTCGCTGAAGAGCTGATTTGAAATATAGCCTTGAGTTTGAGAAGGCTAAAATAAACGTGATGAATGTTATTTAAAAAATCTAGGATGTCATTTTGCATCGCATTTGTTTGCCTTAAATCCATTTTCTATTAGGTTTTTATTAATTAGCATTTGTTTAGCATAAACTGTGTACTCAAAACCTAAACTAGATATACAAGAGGATATCCCTGCCCAGGATGGGCCACAAGCAAGATTTCCTAAAACAGCTCATCACCTACACTTAACCCCCACCGAGGAATTACACAGACTCCAAAGCAATGTTCTGACAGTAAATTTTCAGAGGAAAAACACTCAAAGAAAAAGAATCACTTTCTACCAGTGGGACTCTGCATGCACTCACTGTAGGGACAGGCAGATCCTTGAGCCAAATACAAATTTAAAAGGAGAAAAAGAGTGAGATGTCATGCAAGGTAACATAAAATATATTAGACTCAAAGTCTCCTGAAAGTTGTCGATAACTGAAAATCAGAAGTGAGCATTGAAATTCTTTTTCAGTTGTTCTATGGCAAGAAACCTTAACAGAGATGGAGATAAATCTGACAACATTTATGCAAATATGATGGATAGATCTAGATAGAGAAAGAGAAGCATCTCTCTGAACTGCATGATTAAATTAAATGGTTGGTGGATTTCTGGCCAAATTTGCAAGACGTGCGTGGGGATTATCCATGGTATATTGTCTTAGTTTGAATTCCCCAAAAGCAGACCCTCAGAATGGGGTGGGAGTTGGTTATTTGGGAATCCAGGTGGCACAGGGAGGGAGTGGGGAAGGGAGGAAAGCAGGGAGGAGAGAGTGATGATAAGCTGGTTACTGCCCTGGGTACCAGGGCTCAGTTCCACTGGGGACCCACTGAAAAGATATGTTGTCCCACTAAAGGGAGAAGCTGGGGAGTTCTCCTACCAATCCCTGTCCATCACTAGTTATAGAATTCTTGAGGAGCTTCCAAGCACCTTGGACTGTCCTGCGTGAGGCCGGAGCACGGCCTTGGGCAGGGAGACAAAGGTGCACAGGAAGCTGTGTGCGCTTTAGTGTTTTATCATATTTATGCTCAATACACAAGATATATACTGAATTGGGCATGTATAGTGTATATGTATATATATTCTAAACATATAATATGTATTCTTAATCTATAATACATATATACACTGAAATATACTAACACACACAGCTTCCTATATGAGTTCTAGAGAATACATGATACTATATACGTATTATATACAGAACACATATATTTTATACACATATTCTACAGAATATAGGTCATCTAGAGAAGAGGCTGCTGGAGGGCCAGCCTCATCCATGACCAGGACCCGGCCTGGGTGCAGCAGGCAGATGTGGTCATGGCAGAAGTGACCCAGCCATCCTTGGATATCAGCTGTGAGCTGGACCAGGCTCAGACCCTTAACAGAAAGAGAACCTTGTGCCTTTTCTGTGCATAGCTGGGCCAAGTGCTTTTGGCCATGATCTGGGGAACAGCCAATGGCTTGTGGGTCCAGGTGTGAGATTATGAAGAAGAAGACATGGAGGCCATGCTGGATGGAGACTTGGAGGCTGATGCTTCTGAGCAGGTGGCTGCCGCCCTGACCCAAGCACTTGACTTAAGCTCCCTCTTCATTAAATTCTCATCCTAGACTCTCCTTGAGTACCACTCCTGCCTCTTAATGCTAGCACCAAAATTAAAAGGTATGTGTAAGAATCTAAAAATATACACATATTATATATATATAATACTATATAAAGTATATAATATTATATTAGTATACCTCTTTCTGGTCAAGAACAAAAATAAGCCTGAATGAAGTGATTCTAAGGTGGGAAGCCCCATGAAAAAGACCGGCAGGACCCCCCCAGACAGGGCTGCTACTTTCCTGCCAGCGCTATCCAGTTCCCTGGCCTGGCGGCATTATCTCGCTTTTTGCCTCTATAAAATGGCTTGCTTCTAGGAAAACAGAACTTACCCCTAAGATTCTATTGGTTCCCTGAGCTAACTCTTGATTGGTCCATTTGTATACCTCATTTGCATAAAGCTCACTTCTGATTGGTCCATTTCTATCACTCCTGATTGGTCTGTTTCTATCAGTCCTGATTGGTTCATTTCTAAAAAGCTAATTCCTGATTAGTCAACTTTGTTACACCTTATTTACATATGATGTTGCAAAGTCTAGACTGGCAGCCTATAAAAGCCTGTGTGAACCCACAGAAGGGTCCAGAACTTGGAGTATTAACTCCTCTGGGCCCACCAGCATAATATGCCTGAGTTCTCCAACTCTCCGAATGCTGCTTTGTCTCTCGTCAGGATCCAGGTTGCTGTCACAACTGAGCTGTAACTCTGAGCTCTAACACACTTTGCTGCAACATTTCAAATAGTATAAAATGGTCTAATCAACAAGTTTGTGTCAAGTGAACTTTTAGAAGTAACAACATTTCCAATTTCAGCGGCATTGTAGGAAAAATTATAGGTTAATGGTGTGACTCAGAACATCCCTACCATAAAAAGTTAAATTATTAAAAAAGAAACATTCTCTTGAGTGGTTGTGGGTCACTTTGGATTAGTGAAGTTTCCCCTTAGAGTTTAGATGTGAAATATTAATAGGTTTGAGAGAGGCAAGGTTTATCAACTTGGAGTGTTATCTGCCTTACCAGCTCCACCCTTCGCCTCTCCCTCCGGGAGAATTTTCTCTTTAGCAGCCTAGATCCTAGGATTTGGGGAGTTAACATCAGAGGAAAAGGAGCAAGAGGGAATGAGGCAAAGAAAGGACAGGACGGAGCTCTCTGGGGAGGACTGAAGGATTTGAATGAAAAATCCGGGCTCTGCTACAAGGGTTGAGGGAATGGGAAAGATACAGAAAGACTTTTGAGAACTGTTGCTCTGAATGTTATGATCATGAATTCAATCTTCTTTCACATTCCTTGAAAAACAGTTCAAATGAGAATTTCTTTCCGAAGCTTTGGGCTGCCTTTCTTTGGACCATCTTTGACTATGATGCATGCAGCGACCAACCACCTGGCTTTCTGTACAATCTACCTAAATCACTGCTACGCAAACTGCGGTCCCCAACCAGAGCAGCAGCAGCAGCACCTGGAAGGTTATTAGAAATGCAAAATCTCAGGCCCAGCCCAGACCTACTGAATTAGACTCTCTGGTGGTGAAGTCCAGGAATCAGCTTGGGCTGGGTACTGCCCTCTATGGGCATTTAATATTTTCCATTGCCTGACTTTCTAGGTTGATCAGAGCAAACCTCTCCGAAGTCCCAGCAGTTGTGTGCATCCACATAGAGTTTGCGGCTTCTTAAACAAACTACACAGTTCTTTCCTGCTTTGATAGATGGGAGTAGAACTTGGTTTCTGGGCTTTGGAGGGCTCTAGAAGAGGTCAAGCAGCCTTGGAGAGAGACCAACATTCTCTCACCACTTGCCCACATGGATTCGCTAGAGAAGATGTGTTTAGGATGTCCTGAGCTTGGAGAAGGGCAGAGTCCAAAGCCAGATGAGAAAGCTAGGAGATAAGGAGCACCCTCACATCACTCTCTGGCCAATTCTGGAGTCTAATCCTTTGGTCATGGAGTTTGCGACCTAGTAGGAACCCACATCTGACTGTATGTCTAGCGCGGGAAGCTCCAGCTCCAGCTGGGGGTCGACGTGAAGAGAGGATTGAGCATCCTGGAACAGAGAGCTGCCAGAGGCAGATGCATGCACTCTGAAGACTCCTAATAACATCCTCTTCTTTAAGACAAAATCAAAGGAATGAGTCTCAACCTCCCAAGAACCATTAGCTCACTATGCAATCTCTTAATTATGTCCTAAACCGAAAATGCAGAAACAGTTCACTAAGAGAAAGAAAAACAGTCCTGGTCATGAACGCCTATGGTGCTCCATCGTTGGTATAAAGTATTACTTTTTAAAAGATCTCTTTCAGATGGGCGTCTAGGAGTCCCCTCTGTCACACACCATCCCCTCTCCTCTCTAGTACCCTTAGAAGGACCCTAAATTCTGCTAAGTGATCAGCCTGAGTTTGAGCTTAGGGCATTAGCTCCAGCCTGACCCTTCACATCCCTCAGGGCATCCCCGAGACCCTCACTGATGCGCTATCTCTAACAGCGCTATTTTGATGTGCTCATTTCCTAATAAAGTCTTCATCTCATTACTCTCCTTTTCCACCAGCAGTAAAAGAGGAAAAGAAAGAAAGGTCACAGTTACTGTATAGAAAGTCAGGAAACCTAAATGGAACCTCTTAGCCTTTGAAAGAAACAGTGCAGGAGAGAAAGAATTGTCCGAAGGGTCAGGTACAAGCTATTTCTCGCTGCTTCCAGGACCCCTCTAAGTTGGAAACTTCATCGGATCTTTCTAGATAGTTCCCTTTCCTAGCCACTCACAGCAGAGCCCAACCTCAGCACGGGAGGAAAGAAGCCCAGTAAAATGATGCCAGTGATGGTGATGGCGATAGAATTCTATACGACGGTGCCTGGTATCGTTCTGGGTCTTTACCTGAACAACATTGACCTATTTAGTCCTCATACAACCATGCAAGGTAGACACTATTATTACACACTAATTTTTTAGATGAGGAAGCTAATGCACAGAAAAGTTATGCAATTTTCCTAAAAATTGCACAGCTGGTAGATGGATCAGGGATATGAACCCAGGCGGTCTGGCTTAAGAGCCTGTGTTCATAAGCACTAGGGAAAAGTCTTGGAGCTTGACAAGCCTGAGTTAGACTCCCACTTCCACCATCTGCCCACATGGTGTTGGACTATGTTGTACCCTCTTTGAGCCTCTGTTTCATTTCCTGTAAAATGGAAATTTTCAGTAGGAACCCTTACCTCAGAGCATTGCTGGGAGGAGCAAATGAGACCAAGTCTGCAAAACTCACGCCCAACAAAGAGGCACGCCCAGTACACAGTCGCCTCCCCCACCCAACTCTCGTTTCTCAACACAGCGCAAGAGCTGGTCCATTTCTCTTCCATCAGCTCCACCCCAGCCCAGCCATGCTCCTCCACACTAAAATACAGAAAATGATAGAAAAGGAGGAGAGTTTCTTCTCCACTTTCACCTCTACCTAATGCCCTTCAAACTAGCAGACCAAAGGGACTCTGTCCATCTCTGCCACCCAGGGAGCCTGTCTTCTGGCCCGAACCCATTTCCTGGAAGATGAGATGATCATTCACTCCACAAAATATTCATCATTTATATTATGCACCCGAACTTCACTTGGTGCCAAGGTCAAAGGATGAGTGATACAGACTCAGTCCTTTCCTCCATGGAACTTACATTCTACTGGAGAAGACAGGCAAAATAAAAGGGGGAGGGGCTAAAAAAATAAGTAACAATTTTACTTAGTACCTTGAAAGAAACAAACCAAGGTGCTGAGATATCCTTTGGCCTGAGTGGTCAGGGAAGGCCACTCTGGGGAGGAGACATGGAAGATGAAAAGGAAAGAGTCAAGAGAAGGGCAGATGAAGAGTATTTGGGTCCACGTCACTGGGGAGGGACTCTCCCAATTCGCCAAGTGCCCCCAGTGACACACAAGAGCAGGACCTCCTAAGTTCCATCACTTCAGCTTGAGTCTGGCTTCCCAACTGACTTACTCAAGTAGTTTTGTCTCCTCTTGGCATCAATTTCTCCACCTGTATAATGGGGCTAGTATTTGCTTTGATTGAGGAGAGTTGTTGCTAAGGCAGATTCAGTGAGAAAATGCTATCTACCACTGCTTAATAGGAACATGATTGCGCCTCAGCTCAAGGGAGGTTACGGAAGGCTCAGACCCCTATGCCACCCTCCTGTTCTGTCCCGCAGACACCATCACCTAACTGACTCAAAACAACAGTCTCCCCTGATGCTTCTGGTGCCCTGACATGCATTTCTGCTCTTGTGTAGATTCTGATGGAAATACCTGGTGTGTCCATGTCTTCATAATGAAAATGGTAAATATTTTCCCCATGTCTAGGTCCAAATTTGGTCAGGGAGGCAGAGGGGACCGTGAGCTCTCAGGTCATTCTCAGTGCAGGCTTAGAGGCAAGAGACCCATGGCAGGAAAGGTCACTCCCTGATTCTCAGCCAGCTGTAAGGACCACTGGAATGCAACCAAAGTCATTGTGACACCCCTTTGTTTGAGCTCAAGTGGCATTAAAATTCCATTTCCTATATTTATTTTTTCTTCCTATATTTTATTTCCTATATTTACTTTGGTTCCTGTCTTTGGAAAACACCCCACCTCAGGCTCCCCCTCCCCCTCCCCTCCGACAGCAGCTGACCCCTGCTTCTACCGAACAAAGCTGGGTTTTCGCTACTTCCAGCCCCGTTTGATGAAAGTGAAATGGCTACTAGGCTCCTCCCCCCTCTTGCCAGTCTCAGAGGAAGCTCCTTTGACCTCCCACTGTTATTATTATATTATCCTCATTACTGTGACCATTACCACCCCGGGCCCACCCTGCATCCCACCCCCTCACTTCCCAATGCCCCATTGTTCACGGTTCCCATCACTTCTCTATTCTAGCCATCACAAAGCCCATCATGTAACCCCAAACCCCCAAAGCCATCATCCCCTGAGCCGTGTCCCTCATCTGCTTTTGCCAACATCCAGCTTCCGGTCCACACACAAAACCTCTGCCTTTGATTGCCTCTCCTTTTGTAACCTCTTCCCACCCCACACCCTGGCCTCCCCGCAACCAGTCTGTCACAAGTAAGCTTTCTGTAAACTCCGGGGTCTTGGGCTCATCTAGGAACCTCACTACCGTAGGTTAAGCCCTGGTGCCCCTGCACTGTTAAAACATCGCCTGTACCGGTCCTGCCCCAACCAGGACTTTCTCCACATGGGCTACCAGAACGATCTCCAGTCTACTCCTCTGCTTAAAACCCTTCAATGACCCACCATCTCTAGGAAATAGAGAACAAATTCCTTACCATAAAACCAAATCTCTCATATTTGACTTCTCTTGACGTTGAAATCTCACCCCAGCCCCACCCTACAAAGTCCCAAACACTGAGATTCTTATTATTTATAAACCCACTATTCCCTTTCCTGCCTCCTGCCTCCTGCCTCCATGCCTTTGCACATGTTGGTTCTCCTGCCAAGATTACCTTGTCCTGGCCCTTTCCTGCCTGGCCCTTTTCTGCCTGGCAAACTCCTCTGCATGCTTCAAAACCCAGTTCAACAGCAGCTCTTTTACAGGAAGGCCTCCTTGATTGCACTGATCCAGGAGTCAGCAAACTTTTTCCATAAAGGGCCAGAGTAAATATTTTAGGCTTTGTGGGCTATTTCCAGTCTCTGTTGCACCTCATCTGCTCTGTTGTTGTAGTGGGAAAGCAGCCATATGCAGTATGTCAACAAATGGGGTGGCTGCATTCCTATCATTGTTTGTGGACACCGAAGTTTTAATTTCATGTGATCTTCATGTGTCATGAAATACTATTCTTCTGATTCTTTTTAAGCCGTACGAAATTTAAAAAAACATTTTGAGCTCTGGAGTCATACAAAAACAGGCATTGGGCTGAAATGGCCCATAAACTATAGTTTCTTTACTCCAGCACTAAACAGCCCCTCAGTCCTCTGCATCCTCAGTGTCCCCTGGTACCTTAAACGTGGCATTTTGGGTGCTGGATTGTCTCATGCTTAAACCTTTCACTCTGACACTCCACAACAAGTTCCTAAGGACAAAAATTCTAGTGAATTTTCATCTCTGAAAATTTTCATCCTTCCCAGACCCTAACTTGGGTCTGCAGGAGATGCGCGATGATTGTTGGTTGAAGGAAGGACCTAGCAGGGCTGGGAGGAAGTGAAAGTGACAAAATTCAGGCTATAGTGTCATTCATAAAGCGTCTCCTTCCATTGACTTGCAGAAGGGGATCCTTCAGGAGAGTTTGTTTATTCTTCCTTGTGTTACTGTGTCACGAGTGACATAAAATGCAAGCTATTGAAATTTGACAGTGTGTTTGTTCCTCTTTTCTAACAAGTTTATTTTTGAGATGTGCAGAACTAGGGATGTGTTGTAGATCAGGCTCCCAAGAAGTCAACTCTGAGAAGGAGATCCGTCTACAGGTGGTTTACTGGGGACTGCTGCTGGGATCAACGTGTGTGAAGAGTACAAGAAGAAAGTCCGGCCGGGGGAGAAACTGAACTGTGATACAGTTGCAGCAGAATCATCAGCCGGTTCCACAGGGATTCTGGAGCTGTGATAGCCCTTCAGAGCGGTCCCAAATCAGGGTGGGAGGGGCAGGCCATCATACCCTGTACTGACCAGTCACTGGGTGTGGGCTGTCCCAGACAGTGGCCTGACCCTGAGCCAGGAGACTTTCTTTGGCTGAGAGTGACTTCCTAAAAGAGGATTCGATTGAGAATGTTCAGTTGCCAATACCACAAGCAGCTATGAGAATGAGATACAGAGAATCATAGCATCTCTGGAGCTGCGTGTGTCCAGACAGTAGCCACCACGAACCCCTTGGGTCTGTTTAAATTTAAATTAATTAAAATCAAATAAATATTAAGAATCAGCCCCTCTTTTGCCCCAGCTACATTCAGCTATTCAGTAGTCACACGTGGCCAGTGGCTACCATATTGAGCAGTGCAAAGATACAACATTTCCATCATCCTAGAAAGTCCCGATGGACAGTGCTGCACAAAAGAGTGGCAGCCGTGGAAGGCTTCCAAAATAAAACAGTAATGGACATGGCCCTCTGAAAGGTCAATCTCGTTGAGAAAATAAAACTATAAGCCAGAAATGATCATTTCTTAATGGTAATTATATAAGAGAACCCAGACAATGTATTCATATTGACCACAACACTCCCCCGCCCCTCCCTACTTGATCAGGTCTTCAGAGTTCGTCCTGCTTCCACCCTAGAGAACACAGAGGCTGCCAGTCCACGGGTAACCATGGTAGCCATGTTTCTGGCTACACATTTGGTGGTCCAGCTGTCCAATTTAAGGGAATACTTTTTTAGAGCCGCTTTGGGTCTTCCACATAGATGTGGGGCTACTAATTGTTTATAATCGAAAGTGTCTACTTATTCGAATGGTATTTTTCTACACAACAACAAACGATCGGTTTGGCCCAACTGTCTTCCTCTGTGATGTTGTCATCATTTAGCAGTCAGTCTAGAACAGAAAGGAAGGGCGGGTTTGTTGGTCATTGGGATTCATGTCCCAACTCTGCTGCCACTAGATAGCAGTGCGGCCTTGGGCAAGTCACACCATCCCCCTGTTTCCTCATTTTTCTCACTCATGATATGAAGATAACAATTCCCGTGTTACTTACTCCACAGGAGTTTGGGGAGGATATAAGATGGGATCATGAAAGGCAGAGTATTTGATAAACCGAGTGCCCAGCTAATGGAAAAAGGGAAATAATCCATTGAATGCAGTGGTCAAAGCCGACTGATCACTTTATGTGTCTACACTGCCGGGTTGGCCAAAGGTGATCTGCCCTGCAGCTGCACAGCAGGTACAGGGCTTCCTGAACTTCTTTTTAGCTTGTACATTTCTGTAGCACACTTTTGAATATTTGAAATTTTATCGGTGCGCTTAGCAGAATTAAAGTCAGCAGATTTTATTAACAAGTCAACGAATGAATGAACGCATGCCACTTGGCCTTAACAACTCACATCCTCACGTCAGGGAGAGAAGCAAGTGTGGTTTGGCCAAAGCCACACTATTCAGCCTGGACTGAATCAATCAGGCCTAGACTTTAATCCCGACTCAGGATTGATAAACTGCGTGGCCTGAGGCCTTACCTAAGCCTCATTTTCTTTCTTTCACAAAATGGGCAGGCTCATCCCTGTCTCAAGCCTTGGGAAACATCCTGATGAGAAGGCACAGAGGCAGCAGGGAACGGCAAGGAGTGGGGCGCGAGCAGGGGGCAGAGCCGGGTGGTCTTGAGAAACCACCACGGCCTAGCAAGTGAACTACCGTTCCCAGGCAGAGACAGGGGCTGCAGGGCTGCCCGGAGTGCAACCCCCGCCAACTCAGGTCTGAGGGATTCTCTCCTGTGTTTCTCTGGGAGGCCACTCTCTTGTTAAGTCAACACGGAGACGGAGACGGAGCGCCCGCTCCACTTTTCACCCAATTTCACTTTCACAGGAGGCACACATGGTACAGAACAGGCCTCCCTCTGAACCAGGCCCAAGAAACCCCCCCCCCCCCCCCCCCCCCCGCCTCCGGCAGCTGAAGCAGACTGACTGGCTCACGTACACCCCCGGGGCTGTTTTCCATGGCTGGCCCTCCGACGCTTGTTATCTTTTCCTCTTTTTAGAAATGGCTGAGTTATCACTCCTCCTGCCCAGCTTTCCCCTCCGTACCAGGGAGTGCAGCTCAGAGAACAGGCCTGGGCTGGCCGTTCACCTCAATTTGACATTTTTCCCTCTTGCCGTGGTGTTACTTGGGACAACGTCAAAAGGGATGAAAGAAGAAAAAAAAAAAACATTTTCACTCTGCCTTGAAGTTGGCCACGTTTGCAGGTGTTCAAATTGCAGCCAAAAGGAAGTGAGAGTTTGGGGGTTGTGATTTGAGCTGAAAGGCCAAATGGTTTTTCAATAACTAACAGCGAAAGGTCCAGAAATGTTGATGCCATGAGTAAAAAAATTAAAAAAAAGAAGAAGAAGAAGTAAAAATACAAAAACGTTGAGAAATTGCTGCAGTATTTATTTTTCAACCCCTGGATGGATGAAATTTTCTTCAGAGACTCTGGAAATGCTACTATCCTCTGTTTCAAGATAAAAGTCATTTTATTATTTTAGGCACAATGTGAAAATTTTATTGGCTCCTCCTATAATATCATTGACTACTTTCCCTAGAAAATAACTATAAATTTACAAACTGAATGTCTTTTTAATTTTTTTTTAAATTTCTATATACAAGATGTTATACTGTCTTAAAATTTGAAGGATCTGCACACTTTAAAAGGGGGAAAAAGAGCCAGCTTCATAATTGTTGTCAGACTCAGCTGCAAAAATCACTCAACTTCACATTGAAAATTCTCATAGCTCCTCCTCATGCCCATAAAGAATTAAGAAAATATTCTCAGAAACTCATTAACATACAGAAAGGCATCTGATAAAGCCTCTGCTTTCTCAGATTCCCACTGAAATGCCCAAAAGTTTGTAAACATGGAAAAAAGTCCAGCCCCAGAAATATTCTCGATAGGAGGGGAGACAGTGAAGGAGGCAGGCTCCAACTTTCTCTATAAAATGGCAGCCTGTCTGGACGGAGAATGGATGACACTCAACAGAAATCAATTCACAGGGTTGAGAGCCAGAGAGAAGGCAAGTCGAAGGGCAATCGGCGCATCCCATTTGGAGTCCGTCTCACCGCAAGAGGTCAGCAACATTTCTCCACCCAGCACTTGGTGATCCCACACCTTCTCCTGGCCCCATCAGCTGCCAGATATAGAGATATAGAGTACCTGTCTGTATGTAAGGCCAGAGAGGGGGATGATGCTCTAGCCAACTTCTGGTTGCCATGTCAACATGGAGTGATGAGAGTTGAGCAGCATTCTGTTTAAAGTCAGGACAAAGGGGAGGAATGCTGTTATTGCACCTTCTCAGCAGTATATAGAAGGTCCTAGTCAATGAAGGCAGGCAAGGAAACACAAGAAGATGTGTAAACGATTAGAACAAAACATTTCTATCAGTCACATAGATAACACTGAATATATAAGGCAATGCAGAAACAAAGTATTATAATTATTACAAAATATTTATAGAGAGCAGCATATTAAAATTAATATCACTCCTACAAAAATAGAAACTATAATAAAAATTGAAATGTCATTCTTAAGAGAAACAAAAGGTGTAAGATATCTAGGAATAAATGCAGCAAAGGAAATGCGAAATGGCAAGAAACTTACGAAGAAAATTATAAAATTGTATTTAAGGACATAAAAAGAACTCTAAACACAGAGATAGCTACACCATGTCACTGGATAAAAGAACTCAATATTGCAAAAGAGGTAATAACATCTAAATTAATGTATAAATACATGTTTCTAATGAAAATCACAACAAAGCCTCCCATCGCAATTGATAAGCTAAAATTAAAATTCAAATGGAAGAGTAAAGGACCAAATAATTTTGAAGATTTTCTGTACAATTTATTTATCTGAAGTTTTATGAAGCCACAGTAATTAAAACAGTATGGCATTGGTACAGGAAAAGATAAATTGACCCGCAGAACTGAGTAAAATGCTTCAAGAAAAACCTACCAATATATAGTGCATTACAAATTAACAGAAGAGAAAAGATTTATTTAATTATATTGCAGAAACTAGCCATCCAAATTGAAAAAAATGGGTAAGTAGATTCCTTACCTCACACCGTACACAACCATAAGCTCCTTATTGATCAAAAACCTAATTGTGAAAAGCAAAAGTTTAAAACCTTCAAAAGAAAAATGTAGAAAAATAGCTATATAACCAATAGGAAAGATTTTCTTAAGCAAAAGATACAACAAAAGCACAAAACATGAACAAAAAGATTGACAAATTTACTACATTGAAATTAAAAGCTTTTGTATGAGAAAAAGAATATAAGCAAAAAGAAAAGAGAAGATGCAGACATGCAAAAGTTATTTCTAATTCAAGTAACAGGGAAAAAATCAAATCCAGAACATACAGTGAATGCCTATAAATTTTTTAAAAAGAGAAATCCAAAGGAAAAGGGCAAAGATTATAATCAGAAAGTCACAAAAGAGAAAGAATAGCCAAAAAGCATCTGAGTGATGATCAATTTCTCAATCAATTAAAGAACTGTGGAAAAAACACAATGAGATATTGTTTAAAACCATCAGATTTACATCAATTTGAAAAGTCTATGATACCAAGTGTTAGAGAAGACGCTGTACTTTAAAAATCAAACAAACAAACAAAAAAAAGCTTTCTCTTCCAGGACATCTTTTTCTAGAATATTTACAAAAATATGATTACATAATTAGGCCTTGATGAAAACCTCAAAATGTTCCAAAGAGGAAAAGTCTCTTAAAGTCTAATTCTCTAACCATAGCTGAGGAAAACCAGAGACTTGTTTCTAGAATGTGAATCGAAAAAAAAAACCAAAATAAAAAACAAAGGGACCTAGACATGTGACCTAAATATGAAAGGCAAAATGTAAAAACGTTCAGGAGAAAGCGTAGGAGAATATGAAATATACAAAACCTCTCCAAAGTAATGATTAGGTTGAGTAAGAAGTCAAAACTGCAAATTCAGAATATTTTGGAAATTATCATAATAAATGGAGCATAATAAAACTTGAAAATATAACTAAAAATGTTGACTTCAAATGTCTCTGTTTTCCATGTTGTTCCATTCGTCTTTCTTCCTACATACGTGTAAAAATTAAGTAAAAAAGAATGAACTGTTTATGCAAATACATATACACATATGCAACGCATACTTGCATGTATACGTATACACCAATATGTACACCTGGTTGCATGCATGTATGTATGTACACATATATATATTCATTCACTCAATATAATCTCTGTTTTGTATAGATAAAAATAGCATAAAGAAACACTGAAAAATCATACTAAATAATAATAGTGGTGCTTCTTGGTAGTGATATTACCACTGCCATATAATTTGTTTCTTACTTTCCAAAAACAAATATATATTAATTTTATAATTAGGAAAATATGAATAAATTCACTAGTTAAAAAAAAATTCTTGAAAAATTTTTAAAGCAGCAAACATCTAGGTTTTAGTTGTTTTTTGGTTTGGTTTTGTTTTTGCCCATCAGATCTTTTCTAATATTTCTTCAACTCCTGAAATTTTCTTCTATTATATTTTTGATTCTCATTTCCTTCATTCTGGTCTCTTCTTCAGCATTACTAATTACACAGATAGAAGATTTCCTCTGTAGTTATGATCTTCTCTCTGAAAATGTGTATCTCTTTTTCTTTTGTGCCGTGTAATAGAAGAGTTTTGTCAGCCTGTCCTCCATATCACTGATTCATTTCTCCACAATGTGGAATCAATTACTTTGTATTTATACTGTATATTCAATCCTTCTATTGCATATTTTTCTTTCCTTTTTGTTCCAGCTTTTTTGAGTTATAATTGACATGTAAGTTTCAGGTGTACAAGGTGTTGATTTGATACACTTATTATTGCAAAATGATCACCACCATCGTGCTGGTAACGTCTCTACCGTGTCATATAATTACCATTTCTTTTTTGTGGTGAGAACTTTGAAGATCTACCCTTTTAGCAACTTTCAAGTATCCAATACAGAATTATTAACTATAAACACCACGCTAAACATTAGATCCCCAGAGCATATTCACCTTATATCTGGGAGTTTGTACCCTTTGACCATCATTTCCCCCAGCCCGTGAAATCATCATTTCAGTCTGTGTTTCTATGAGTTCAGCGTTTTTAGATTCCACATATGGGTGATATCATATATGTTTGTCTTTCTCAGTATGACTTATTTCTGTTTCAATCTCATACCATTTTCCATTATCTTTCCCACTCCCTTTCAATTCCCAGGGCTTTTGCCCAGACCTCCCTCTGTCTAGAATGCTCTTCTGCCCTTTCATGCTACTTCCTCAGTGAGGCCTTCCTTGACTCCCATGGGTTTAATGAATTGGGGTCCCTTCTCAGATTCTACTGTGACACATGCCATCACTGCAGTGATCACAGGTTTTACAGCCACCTCCTCACACGTCTGCTTTCTCCATTCAGTTCTGAGTCCCTCCAGTTCAAGGCTTGTATATAGGCTTTCTTATCCTTTGCACAGAGTACATTTTCACCAACACTTGGAATTAGATGTTTTAAATTTCACAAGCCTGAGGGTTGTTAAACAATGTCTTGTTGCGGCTTAGTTCACATTCCTCTAATTACTAGAGATATCGTGCATGTTTTTGACCATTCTTGTTATCTCTGCCATGAATTTCTCTTTTTTTTAACATTTTTTATTGATTTATAATCATTTTACAATGTTGTGTTCTTCCATGAGTTTCTGATTATAGCCTTGCCCTTTCTCCTTTTGCTTTGTCTTCTTCTTACTGATTTGTAAAAATTCATTATATTGTTATATATTCTGATTTCATTATATATAAAATCCTTTATATGTTATATATACATTTACATATACAATACCTTCTCCATTCCTAAGGCTTCTTATCTTTCTGCTTATGTGACTTTTGTTATACAAAAGCTCATTTCCTCTTACTCAATCTTTCATATTTTTATGAAAACTTGTCCTGCTAAATCAGACAAATATTCTCCTATATTTTCTCTTGAAGATTGAAAATTTGTACTTTTTTTATATTTAGGTCACATTTCAAAGAGGTCACTCCAATAAGTATTTTTTAATTAATAAAACAAAGTAAGCTCAGTTCCATACTTAAGATACTTGATCCTTGGGAAGTCAGGAAAAGCTTTCAACAAGGATCTGGATTTACTTTGTGTTAGATGGCTTTTGCTAAATTCTGCTGTGTAATAAGCAATCTCCAAATCTGAGCTTACAAAATAAACACTTGTCACTCACATTACACATTAGCTGGGGTTCAACTGGCCCTGAGACTCTGTTCCAAATTGTGGGTCAGTTTCAGGTCTGATCATTCTGGAACCAAGCTAAAGGAGCCATCTCTATCTGGTTGCTCCATGCTGGTCTCATGGTGGAGGGACAGAGTAAGAGAGACAGTGGAAAGTTTCAATAGCTCTAAAAGATTCTGCACAGACATAGCAAACAAGCCATTATGCAAAGTAAGTCACATCATAGACCCAAAGTTAATGGGAATGGAGAGAATATTTTGTTCAGAAGGAAGGATGACAAGGCAAGAAGGGCATAAAAATTGTAAATAGATAATACATTCTACCCTAGCATCGCCTCTAAACCTACATGACCGCTGGTCTGTTAGCGGTATAAGAAGGCTGGTTGCGTATTTGTTAAAGATAGCTCGACAACAGAGCTTAATGTCCACTGTAGGTCCCTGGAAGTGTTGATATAGCACAAAGGGCAAACTTTTTGTCGGCATCCCCAGGTTAGACCACCACCTGTGGCTCTTACATGTGTTCACTGCTGATGTAAAAGAAGCTAATATCTCCTCACCCCGTGCCTTGAATCAGTTCTACACTCCAAAATGGCCAAGGCTCAGTGACCACAAGCTGAGAGTCTGAGTCCCATCCCGGCCAGGCTAGAATTGGCCCCAGAGCTGCAGATTTGAGTGAGGGGGATGATCGGAGATGGAGAAAAAAGAAAGAAAAACACAGGTCCCATTGGCAAGGGAAAGGCTGCTTGGCATCCAAAATGTGAAACAGTCATTCTATCGTTTGGCTTGGCTGATCTTCGTTTAACCTGAATCCATTACCTCCACCTGGCCAGCCAGCAATGGATAATGTGGATAGGCATGCCTGAGCAGCCCCGTGTCAGGGTTCTCATTTCAGTTTCTCCAGACCTAACCCCAAATAGCAACACCTCCCTCGAAGCAGCACAGTTGGCTGCCCAGGACCACACTCTGCCCTCGATAATTTGAATGGAATCTGGGCTCGCCCTGGAATGCACGGGACGTGCAAAAGGAGCCCAGCAGCGGGGTTCCTCCAAGCGCATGTCCCAGCCATAGCAGAAAGGCACGTGGGGTGGGAATGTGCACCGTGGGGGCGGGAGGCGACGCACAGGGCCCTGCATTTGCCTGCTCTTTTCTCTGCACTAAACAGCTCAGAGGACTCAGCCTAAAGAGCACGTCTGACACGCAGGAAGCATCACGGTTCACTAAGTGTGGTCCCTGGTGCTCCCTGCATCCACTGGCTTGTTAGAAACGCACGTTCTCAGGTTCTATCCCATACTTGCTGTTGTCAGAAACTCTTAAGACGGCTTCCCACCCATCTGATTTTAACAACCCTCCCTGTGATTGACGCATGCTTAAGCTTGACAGCCTCTCTATCAAAATGTACACGGATCTTTGGGTTTACAACAGCCTTAATTCTAATTCTGAAGAGCATTTGCATCCTAGAGGAAAGGTATTTCAATGATAATCCCCAACAAAGACCCAAATCAAAGGCTCCCATTGGCGATCATCACCATTCAGTGTAAGAGACTAGTTCACAGTGAGAAGAGGAGGCAGCATAGCAAAGTAGTTACAAAGCATGGGATGTGGGGGTCAGATTGCCTGCATCTGAACTCCAGCACTACCGGTCTTCTGTGTGACCTTGAGCAAGTTACTTAAAACTTCTAACGCAGTTTCTCCATCTGTGTAATGGGTATAATAATAACAGCTTCTTAGTGTTGGTGTGAAGCAGTGGTTCTCAGAGCATGATCCCTAGACTGGCATCATCAGCATCACCTAGGCGTGTGTTAGAAATGCACATTCCCAGTCTCCACTCCCGACCTGCTGTATTCAACATCTATTGCTGCTTAGCAAATAACCCCAAAACTTGGCAGCTAAAAAAACATCAAGCATTTATTATCTCAGCTTCTGCGCGTCAGAAAGCTAGATGCACTTGCCATATGGACCTCAGCACAGGGCTACCTCCTGAAACTGCAGCTTCTTCCCCCAGGGCGAATGGTGTAAGAGAGAGCCAGGAAGAAGGATGGAAGCCACGACTTTCTTGTAACTTTATTTCCAAACTGACATCCCATCTCTTACCATATTCTATTCTTTAGAAGCAAGTCAGTAAGACCAGTTCACACTCAAGGGGAGGAGATTACACAAGAGCATGAATACCAGGAAGGAAGACCATCGTGAAACCTGCCTGCCACGCCTGCTGAAGCAGAAACTCTGGAGGGGAGGACCAGACCTTCAAGCCTCCAGGTGATTCAGAGACACATTTTTTAAGAAGTCAGTGAGATGATGGAGGCAAAACAGCTCACACAATGTCTGGCACAGGAATACTCAATAAATATTCTCTCTTTAGTTTATTGTTATGATTTCAAAAGTTTTCTGCCTGCATCCAAATACCAGGTGTCTTGTAGACCAGGGGCTCTCAAACTTAGCTGAACCTTTGAATCACCTGTAGAGCTTTTAATTCATGATGCAAAAGCTTCATCCTAGACAATTAAATCAGAATCTCCGGGGATGGGAGCCCAGCATCCACATTCTTCAAAGTTCCCTAGGTAATTTTAATATGCATTTAAGATTAAGAACCACTAGACAGACTCAGAAAACAGGAGTCTCATGGCTTTCTTCTCTATTAATCTACCATCCTGGAGCTAGAGTATTGACAAAAGAATCAATGATGTGTGGTTAAAATTCTAAAGAAAATAAGCAAACACACAAACAAGTAAATAAACAACTGGGTTCTGGGACGCATATGTTGATAAGTTATTTAACATCCTTCCTGACCCCTTGTCCTGCAGCCCCTTCCCATCTTTCTCTTGCCACTGGAGAGGAACTTTGCCGTCCCACCCACTGAGAAAGGAGAGATGGGAACGAATGTGTACTGGCAGCAGGGAGCACAGCTCAGATGCTGGGCTCGTGCCCCTTACAAATCACAACGTTGGAAAGAAAGATGCATGTGTTCCCTCTGGCCTTGACGAAAAACACACAGTCATTTTGCTCCACCTGAAGCAGCTGGAAATCAAGCTGCTGGCCAGCAGGGGCCAGGGCCATGGGCCAACACAGAATCTGGAGGGGTAGGACCGCTCTTGCCATGAGGTCTCTAGAGAACTGAGCTCAGCCAGTTTGCCCTTCTCTGCATCTGGCAGAGCCGCGAGCCTGTCCATTCCTGGTCCAAAATCTACCCTGACACAGAGCAAGCTTATGTAAGGACAGCTGCTCCACCCTACCAGCAGGGCCTGGAAGAGATCAGCTGACATATCAGCTCTCTCCCGGCCCCCTCCCCCAACTCTCCCCCAGGAATTGGACTTTGGGAATTTGTGCTCTGGTGGTTCTGGTTAATGTCATGATCCAGCTGTGCTGACCAGAGAATTGTCAGATGCTCAGATGCTGCTCCAGAATATTCTTCTTGGAAGCTCCCACCAGAGGGCTAATTTGATCAAAGTGGTACCTTTTGCAGGACTGTTGAAATAAAAGTGAAAAAGATGCAAGAGGGGAAATTCTGTTTAATTAAAAAGTAATAATCAACCTTCACTCCTACAGTTCTCATTAAGCAGCTCAGTCTTTCACAACTCAAGAACACTGCTGACAGCGGTGGGGCAGCAGGAGTGGAACAGCCTTGGGGGGAGGGGGAGGACACGGACATCCAGAAGATGAGCAAAAGCTACAGCCTCAGAGAGCCCTGGCTCCCCTCCCCGCTCTGACACTGTGTCATCTTGGCAGGCTCCTCTGAGCTTCTGTTCTCCAATTTTAAAAGTGGAAGGACTGTAATTCTAAGGGTTGTTTGAGGACAAAATAAGATGATATATGTTAAAAAGCTCAGTGATGTTTGAAACAAAGTGAGTTTATTTTCTAGGATAAGAAAGAGTCAAGACATGGAAGCAACCTAAATATCCATTGACAGAACACTGGGTAAAGAACGTGTGTGTGTGCGCGCACGCGAGCGTGCGCACGTAATGGAATACTACTCAGCCATCAAAAAAGAATAAAATAATGCCATTTGCAGCAACATGGATGGACCTGGAGATTATCATACTAAGTGAAGTAAGCCAGAAAGACAAAGAAAAATACCATGTGATATCACTCATAAGCAGAATCTGAAAAAAATGACACAAATGAACTTTTCACAAAACAGAAACAGACCCACAGACGTGGAAAAACAAACTTATGGTTACCAGTGGGGGAAAGGGGGAGGGGAAAAATGAAGAGTTTGGGATTTTCACATACTAACTACCATATATAAAATAGATAAATGACAAGGTCCTACTGTATAGCACAGGAAACTATATTCAATATCTTATAATAGCCTATAATGAAAAAGAATATGAAAAGGAATATATAAATATATGTGTAACTGAATCATTATACTGTACACTGGAAACTAACACAACATTGTGAACCAGCTGTACTTCGAGTTCTTAAAGAAGGAGCAAGAGGAGGAGGAAGACATAGAGAAGAGGAAAAAGAAGGTAACCAGCCATCCCTGGTTGGAGTGAGGACCCACTAGCATCAGGAAGCATCCCAGCCTGCACTTTGGGACTCTCTCAGGTCAGAATGGCAAGTACACAGTGCACTGCCCTCACCGGTCTCCAAAGCAGACATCGCTAAACGATCCCCACCAGGCAGTCACTACCAATCAATCAGAGCGGACATAAGAGAAAAGCTTGGCATACAGTTCTTAGGCTAGACTCACAATTTAGCAAAGGAAACCTCCGCAATTCATAGAATATCTGCTTATCATCCAAACTTCTCTCAGAACTTGCTGTACAATTTTTCTGTCTCTATCTTTATCTTAATGATGTCAGAGCTACGTGGCAAATTGCCTTGACAGAAAAAGTAACACTCTAGGTGAGAGTTGGCTCAGCTGTACAGCCCCTGGTGGGACTGACTTTATCCCTTCTTTGGCCCACGGTTTGGGCATCCCTGGGCAGTCTCTCTCTCTGGACTGTGGCCTCTGTCAAGGAAACAATTCTGTGTCCACACAGTGCCAGGTCAGGCCCACAGTTATTTTTAAGAAAATAATATTCACTATGGAGTCCCAGCCCAGATCAAATGCTTTTCACACACTCCACCTCTGAAAACCTCTCCTTCTACATAACCAAAGGGCTGAGGCTGATGGTTCCAAGTCAACCTTCAAATCCCAAGACCCCAAAAGAAAAGATCTCTCCAACTTGAAGTCTGTACCAATTTCCGACGTCAAAAAGACAACAGAACACGTGCCCTGTCCAATTAAAAATAAAATCGGACTGGCTCTACAGACATTTGCAAATGATTCCTTGTTTGTTACAACCTCTTGTTTAGAAAGGAATAAAAAAGAAAGAAGAATCTTCCATGACAAATGTTTTCCTCCCTGGCCAGAGCTGAGCGCCCAGGGAAAGTTCAGGAACGTTCCCTGCCCACTGCCTGCGAGGACCAGAACCAAGGCCTTGGCAGCCGGTGAGGCCCTCCATGCCCACTTGCAATGAACTTTAGGAAAGGACACCATGGCCTACTTTTTAGGAAACGTGCTGCCAAATCCAAAATAGGGAGGGAAAGAAAGATGGGGGAAAAAGGGAGCTTTGATTCTGGAAATTATGACTTGCTGACAGCCTCCTTCTCTCCCCTTATAATCTGCCTAACTGTAGACACGGCCTTAATTATAGATGGGCAGGTGGGGCCAGGCCAAGAACTGGGCTTCTCCTGGAATTTGCGGCCGTGGAACTGTTGGGCTCAGAGTAACCAGCTCCTCCTGTGTTTTCGCTGCTCGCCTGGCTCCTCTTCCAGAGCTAGCTGGATCCTCCCGGAGCGGTTTTCAAACACTGAATAAACAACACAATTCCATGTCCTGACCAGATCTGCTCTCAACCTTGTTAGTTAATTAATTAATTAATTAATTAATTAACATAAATAAATAACAAAAATAAATAAATAATCATGGAGGAGAGGCTCTGAGAACATGATTGGTTCCATCTCCTTGGAAGATTGCCTGCAATAAAGCCGCTTTGCTCTCACGTGAGCCAGGGTGATGCCCACCTCTCATCTCTCATCCTAAAGAAAATACAAAGTGTCACAAGAAGGAGAAGCTGTGAAGTCACTGTTGAACACCTCGTTCACGCCAGGCACGGCAGTCACCTTCTCCTATGTTGTTTTCTCAATGAATTTGGGTAGCGATCATATGAGATAGGGTTGATTACCCCCACTTTAAAGATAGGGAAACTGAGAGTCAGACCGACAGTCTACACAGCTGCGAAGAGATAGAGCCAAGCTCTGAAGTGGGACCTACCTGTCCTCCTGCCTCCTGTTTCAGTCCCATTTCCTTCCCCATTTACTCTTTTGAAATCACTTCTCTGCTTAACATCCAGAATAGTTACTCTTGCCCACAGGATAAAGTTCCAAGTGGGATGTACATCCACAAGAGTTGGGGTACACATCAGGGGGTGATGGCACGGGATAAGACACGTGTGCCATGTCAAATGGTCCGTGAGCTACACATACACAGATGGGGGCCTGGGGAGAGGGGACTCTAGCATCCATCACCAAGTTGTTATCCATCAACCATAAATGAAATAAAGAGGGAAGAAGGAAAGAGATGGATGAACAAATGACAGAATATGTAGTATTCCTTCCAGTCCTTGAGGCTTCCTTTCCAGTGTGTCCCTGTTGTATGAATCTAACCTACCTTCAGGATTAGTTGGATAAAGACTTTGAAGAATGAGGAGGTTGGGAAAGTGTCCTCGTCTACACATGCGTGCACACACATGCACGCAGGGACACATGCACACGAGGCAAAATAATAGCAAATCTAGTGGGTTTTGATGGTGCAGAAAGAGTTCTCATATTCTGGTCTTGGGTGCCTTTCTAGTTAGGACCATGAAAAAGGTAATTGATCATACTTTGAAGATTTTTATTAAGACCTCTTCAGGGCAGTTTTAGATTCACAGGAAAACTGAGAGGAGGGTACAGATTTTACCTGTATAATCCCAGTCCCCACATCTGGGTAGCCTCCTCCATTATCAACATCCTCCACCGGAGTCGTCCATTTGTTACAATTGATGAACACACATTGACCCATCAGAATGGTCCCTTTCTTGCCAAGCTGATAGGAAAAAAAAAGTGTGAGGACAGGCGACCAGTCAAGATGTGCTAAGGCCAGGGCAGGAGAACACATAGGGGTATTCAGTAAATATTTGTTAAATGAATGAAGGAATGTCTCTGGAACAGGGACCCATTTGTGAACAGGTCCCTGGGAAACCTAAGTAAACCTAAATAACCTTTTTAACTGAAACAGCCTTCCCCTACAATCCTGAAGACCAGCAAAAATATCCTTAGTCCTTGCTGTTGTCCAGGCTTTATGTTACATATTGTGGAAAAGAAACACATACGCACACACCCACACCCACACCCACACCCACACCCACACCCACACACACACAAGAGCCATGTTCCTGCAATCAAAAAGTTGGCTGAGGCTCAGGAGAGCTGCAGGAAGATGAGAAAGTATCTTCATCCTACAAGGGGCCCAAAGAAAGGGCAAGACTTACCTCTACAGCCCAAGTAAGAGAGAATTCCTAAGAGGGGAATTTTCAGAATATCTAACAAAGGGGACCAGGGACTAAAGCCAGGAACAATGGGTACAAATCAGAGAAACCCCCCCAAATCTTTGCTGTTTCCCTACTTGTCTTCTGCCTTGTTTCCAGAGTAGACTGTACTAAAAACCTCACACAACATTTGCCCAAATGTGTTCCATGAAACACGAGTCCTATAGGATGTTCATTCTTTCAATTATTCATTTATCATTCAACAGTGTTTTTATTGAGCACTTACTGTGAGCCTATTTCTGAGTCCAAACTCATTCTGCTCACCACAAGACAGGCCAATAAATGAGGAGATGAGATGTTACGGCAAAGAATAATGACTTTATTCGGAAAGCCAGCCGACTGAGAAGATGGCAGACTAAAGCCCTGGAGAACCATTTTCCCTAAATCAGAATTCAGGCTCCTTTTATATTAAAAGGGGAGGGGGTGTGGTTGATTGTTGAAAACTTCTTGGTGTCAAAATCCTTTGTTTTGCAGCTGTTCACCTAGGTCAGGTCAATGTTCCAATAAACCTCCAACAAGATAAATGTTATTCTCTGTTCTGCAACTATTTATATCTAGGTGAATGGAAAAGTGTTATACCCTTAAAGGTCAGAGCCTTGAGAATGGGCTCTCCTGTGTATTTCAGGCTCTAGGCAACATTCTGTTACAAAAGGCACAGAACCAGTAGGACTAAGCCCAGGAAACAGAGCACAGGGTTAGAGCTAAAGGAACGGCTCTAATACGGAGTCAGATTTGTTCTTCCGTGTTACAAGCCTTCACTACACTAGGCACTGTGTGAGGAGTGGCCAAAACCCTTATGTCTGCACAATCCCATAGTATGTGTTCTAAGGAGGGACCCAGACAATAATAAACACGTGAACGTGTAGAATACGGGTAAGTAGTGCTATGTGTTTTGGTGAGAAATGAAACAGCATGGAAAGGGACAATGATAAGAGTCCTTCTTTAAACTATGAGGTTGGGAATGGCTTCTTCTTTTTTTTCTTTTTTTTTTTGAGAAGGTAACATTCAACAGAGACCTGAGTTAAGTGAAGGATCAAACCAAAGAAATTTCTGGGGAAAATGTGTTTAGGTAGTGGACATACTAAGTGAAGAGGCTCTAAGACAAGAACACACTTAGCCTGTTTAAAGCAATGGAAGTTAGTGGGTGAGGAAGAAGCAATATGGAATGAGGTAGTAGATGTGGGGAGGGGATGGGAAAGATTAAGAAGTGTCACAGAAGGGAATTTGGATGTGATTTTTAAGCATGATAATGAAATCATTAAAGGAAACCAGAGAAGTGACATTAACAAGTGTTGCCCTCATCCCTATTTGAAATGTCACTAAAACATCAACAAGATACCCAAGGCAAGAAGTGATTAGTGCTAAGCAAAGAACTATCACCTCCCACATTACAGACACTGTACTTCTGTTAATATGACCTGAACTCTCAGTAACAATTTTTGCCAGGGCAGGGGGGATTATCCCATTTTTGACTCAAACTGTGCCATCTTCTGAAATCATAACTTTTTTTGAGTCACTGCTTCACCACATCTCCCTTATTCTACACTGTGAAGAGGAGGATTATTTTTTACCTGAATGTTTACTCCTGGTACTTTCTGTCATATTAGATTCAGTCCACTATTCCTGCCTGTCAAGTTCTTTGTCCATTTCTGACTGTCATCCAGAGTGTTTGTTCTCCCTCCCAGCTTTGTGTCACTCCTAAGAGGAATCATTCAGTGGAGGAATCAAGGTGCTCACTGGATTAAGGTCAAGGACACAATGCTAGGACTCACCACTGGAGATGTCTCTCCCTGTTGACGTCGGTCTATTTGGTGTTTGACAGTTCAAAGATGTGATGGTTAATTATATGTACCAACTTGACTGAGCTAAGGGATGCCCAGATAACAGGTAAAACATTATTTCTGGGTGTTTCTGTGGGAATATTTCTAGAAGAGATTAGCATTTGAATCAGTAGACTGAGTAAAGATCACCTTCACCCAGATGGATGGACATCATTCAGTCCATTGATGATTGAATCCATCGTTTAATCCATAGAGCAAAAACCAAGAAGGGAGGGCTAATTTGCTCTCTCTGCTTGGGCTGAGACATCCATCTTCTCCTGCCTTGAGGCACCATCCTCCTACTTCAGACTGGGACTTACACCATCTGCACCCAGATTCTTAGACCTTTGAACTCAGACTGAATTATGCCACCAGATTTCCGAGTTCTCCACAACCACATGAGCCAATTCCATAGATATAGATATAGATAGATAGATAGATAGATAGATAGATAGATAGATAGATAGATAGATAGATAGATAGATATCCTATTGGTTCTGTTTCCTGACTCTGACTCACATAAAAGAACACCAAACTATTAGTAAGACCTGAGAGTGTTTGATATACAGGAAACACTAAGTAAATATTAACTCCAATTATTATTACTGCCATTATTCATTGTCCTCTAATCTACATTTATCCATCTTGTCCAAAGAGGTTTTATGTGTTGCATTTTCACGTGTCCAGCTGACCTCCCAGATTCTAGCAGCGAGCTCACTTCCTCTGTTTGTCAGAGAAGAAAAGACTGGAATTGACTGGATATAACTTCTGGGTGAACACAAGCTGAGCCCTGCGATCATCCTTCCCTCTTTCATGTGTTCACAAACTGACTCCTTGTATAATCTAGTCCGGAATCTTTGGAAATCAACAAGAAACTCAACACCTAGAGGTTCACAGAAGCCACACTCCTTCTCTGTTGAAATTTAGGATGACTTTTATTTCCCTACAGGCTTCTACCACTCTTCTGTTTTTTCCATGAATTCTCCCAAAGTTCATTACCAGTGTTCAAGTCTTCTCAGGACCTGCTGAGACCATGAGACGTGGGATCGTGGAGAGAACTGGAAATCTCTCTTCCAGTTTCTTCTCCTATTTTGAAGTTTGTGCCTCCCTCTTCCTCTTGTCAACATCCCTTCCACACTTTTCAGGCTTAAATTCTCTCTCCAACTCCCCACCTCGGTACCACAAAACCAGTTTATCTCTTCACAGATGACTACCTCTTCTAAAAATGACTTAGAATTTTTTTTAGATGATCGTCTAAAGATCACCTTCTGAAAGATGACTGTTATGCTTTTCTCAATGTATTTTAACCCTCCAGTCCCAGTGAGTTTCTCCTCGGTGCCACAGTCTTCTTGTTTCCCTGCCACCTCTTCTTTTTTGTTCTTGATCCTGAATCCTTCTTTCCATCGTTCTGGGTGTCTCCTCTGTGCTGGAGCTCATCAGAGCTCCCTGGCTAACCGCACTGGTTTCTCTGGTTACTCCTCCATGATCTCCATTGCTGGAAAAATTTGCACAGGCCGAACTGCACTCTCGAGAGATTTTTCCAGCCATTGTTGCCCTGCATTTTGAAGCCTTCTCCCACAGATTCAAGCTGACTTCTTTCTCTCAATTGTTTGAAATCACTTTCCCATCATCTGATTGTGCCTGATTTTAACTCCTCATTCTGTCATCTCTCCCAAGGTTCCCATCACTTCCACTCAGCCAGACGATGCCTTTTTGTTGGTGAGAATCTGGCTGAGCAAGTCAGTGACCCAGATCACTTCCTCCACCCCACGGAAAATTAAATTTTCAGATGGGAGAGACACAAAATCATCAAACACTCTGTTTTTAATTCAAAGAGACTTTCAGCGTGTATCTGGACAGCCAGCGTCCCTGTCACTGCAGTGATTTATCTCGCTGGGACAGTTTCATCTGCACCTGAAATGCATTTTCCATTTACCACATTTGCATTTGCTGGGTGGCCGTTAGTGTACAGCATGTAGAGGCTACAAATACATTAAGGTCATCCTCTATGCAAAAACATGGACAGATCCAGGTCAGGTCTGCACTAGCAAAGCCAAGTTTGCAGCAGCGAAAGGGAACGAGGTAATTTAACTGGAAAGATAACAGGGAATGGAAGCAAAGCCTTCATTTGTTTTAATTTTCTTCTCAGTTTTCTCAATATGCTTGGCCCACGGTGAGTTCATTTTGCTTCCGAAGGGTGTGGTTGCAAGCTTCATCAGTTTAGTCATCTGTAAAATGGGAATGGTAGGGTCTTCGCTCTCTATTTCATAGGAATATTTTGTGGCTCAAGGGAGATGAAGTAGTGAGAGAATCTGGGGGGAGAACTACAAAGCACTCAATAACTATGATGCATTTTTTAGAAAGCTTCCCCCAAGCGTTAGGGTGGGTTTCCCGAAAACTCTCTGTGGTCAGAGAATTTGTGATCAAAGGACTTACTGCCTTGTGAGAAGAACAAGGTTAAGGAAAGGAAGAACATTTAAACCCACTGAAGGTCTTATGTATATTTTATATATGTTTAATTGAAGCATAGTATTTACAGTGTTGTGTTAGTTTCAGGTACAGCAAATTCAGTGATACATGTGTGTTCTTTTCCAGATTCTTTTCCATTATAGTTTCCACCAGATATTGAATATGGCTCCCTGTGCTACACAGTAGGTGCTTGTTGTCAATCTTTCTAAGTCCTCGTCGCACTCTACAATTCCAGCTGGAAGAACAAATGGGGCACCAATTATGAGAGGCTGCATGAAGGAGTCATGCCAGAGTCCACATCCCATAACTATGCAGGGATCATTTTGAGTGTGTTCCCAGGATCAGGGAGTGTAAGGAACGTCCACTCAAAGGACTGGGCACACTTGCTCCCTGGAGAAGTAACAGTCCAGGCTCCGGCTGCCCACTTTCTTTCTCTGGGAGCTACTGTCTCCACGTCTCAGACAACAACAGTCTGTAAGGACATCCATGAGGCTCCAGGCATCAGGCTGCTGGATCATCTTACAACAAGGATGTTAACCGAGAAAAAAGAAAAAATGCTGCCTAAAGACACCGCTCTACTCCAGGTCTGAAACTCACTTCTAAATAAAGACATTAACTCATAAAGACAGGGGTAAGGATGCTGGCCTTGTGGGAGCTGACTTGCTGGAAATCAGAGAAATCAACACATGCACACCCGTATTCACACATTCACATTAAAGTATTTAGAATCCAGATTTTTTTTAAAAACCAGGAATATTGAAAATATCAAATAAAACCCACCATAACTGTAACTGCAAATAAAGTTATCATCTTGCTAGCAAATGTGGGCTATAAAAATTCCAAGATTTTGTGGTCTGGTTGAGGGCAAGGCTATTTCCAGAGCTTCACACAGAGATGCAGACACCCATACAAACCCATACTCGTAAAACACACACACGGGCAGCTATAAACTCACATATACGAGAACACAATCCAAATATGTGCACTTACAATCACCCTCCCTGGAGCTCACGCTTTCCTGCACAATGACAGACTCATCACATAATTTCACAAACACACTCATAAGGGAACCCAGGTACCACCATGGGAAAAAATACATGAATGCATACTTACAGGTAAATACCAAAAACTCTATTGAAAACATCAATGCAAAGGCCCTTATATACAAACAAACCCACACACACAGAGACAACACCACGTGGATGAAGACATAGGCAAGATGCAAACACATCCTATTCACTAGCACACCGCTGGGTGAACACAGACCCCGGAGACAGTGGCACACACGGGCTCACAAGGCTCATGCAAACACCAATGCATATACACACACGTGCCCACCCACCTAGGCACTCTACTAGGTCATGGGTGGTCCCCCATCCCTACCTGCCTCTCCAACTTAATTGACTACCACTCTACCCTCTGCTTCGGTCAGCTCTCCTTCCATTCCGAGAACACCCCAAATTCTCTCCTGTTCCAACACTTTAGCAAGGTTTATTCCCCCAGCTGACCTTCTCTCATCCTTCAGACCTCAGGTTCAATACCCCCTCCCCAGTGGGGGCCTTCCTCCCCCACTGCATGATGTAGATAAATCACTTAATTACCCTCATCGTATATATACTTTGTTTGGGTCCTAATAGCACTGAGTGTGATTTTGAAAATGTACATTTCTGTATGATTGTTATCTGTTTCTCCCACTAGACAGCAAGAACCACATCAATTTCACTCATTATTTACATCCTGAGTCTAGAACAGTGCCAGGCAAACAGTGGGCACTCAATAAATAGCTGTTGACTACACAATTGCTTGGAAGGAAGCCAGTTAATGATACATTTTTAAGCTGGTTACCTTGGGTAAATTCTGGGAAACAGTACAAACTAACCCACCCTTGGAATAAATGGTCCAGGGCATTTATACATCAATACCTGGCAGTCATTGATTGGGGTCTGTTTCTGGAACATCCATCTGGTCTGCTGTTCAAGCAGGCAGAGCAAACTTTCAGGGTTCTGTTAGGGGAGAATCCTGTAGGCACAGAGATGCAGATTTTAGCAGTTCAAAGTAGGTGAGAGCACACTTAAAGACTGAAGCTGGGGCAGGGCACCAATGTTTCTTCTACCAGCCTCCAATGTAGATTATCTTAATTCATGAGAACCAACGGAGAGTAGGTCTATGGGAAAGGGAACAGTTTTAGTGACTATGGATGGATATGAAAACAAGGGAAACAATTCTTTAGCTGACAACACTGCCCAAAATAACAAACCTGGAAGCACTGGGGTGCCAAAGATCATGGCAGTGGCCAGGGCAAGTGGATAAAACCACCCTGGCTGGTCTTCAGCTAGAGATGCCTCATGGCAAGTCAATCCCAAGAGAGGAGAGATGAATGCTGCTAAGATGATGACACTGAACACTTGGAAAGTCCCAGGCCCTTTTGAATAGAAGACTCTCCAGCTGCAAGATGGGAAATCCTGTGGTTAGAACAGCGTTCTGCAAACAGCTCTAAGTCTTTGAAATACATGTGCAAAGCAAGAGGCATTTGGGGATGGAAAATGAAACAGACTCAGCTGGTCTTTTTGAGACACATGATGTACTGCATAGTAAACCTCAAGACAGGGAAGCAGGCAGCTGTATCTGCTGCCTCTTTGTTCCCCATCCATTTTCATTGTACCCCTTGCCCCAGTACTGCCAAGTATAAAGTCAGTTTTTCTAACACAAGAAGGAATCAGGTCACGGTCATTTTACTATGGTGGCCAGTCATCGCCAGTGACAGAGACTAAGTCGCCTGCACAGGTGTCCCTGGGTTTACAAGCTGAACTATTCAAAATGCCAAACTCCTAATGAGATCATGTGTAGCGAGGGGTGTTCTCTTAAGAAAGGCTTCTCTGCCCATGTTGACTCACCATGTGTAAGAAAAAGGCATTGCCGTACAATAGTTAAACTCCCTTTTAAAAACACATATAATTAACTCATGGACTCCAGTTGTGGGGGAAGAAGAGACTCTCTGGAGAACCTGCTGTGAGCAGTGAAATTGAGGCTTCATGGCTGGATGTCTCTGAACTATGACTCAGTTTGCACCACCCCACCACCAGCAACAGCATCTTGCTACCCCTGTGAGGGGCTCACCCTCGGGGCTCTGGATCAGTGTGGTACCAAGTGTGGTACCTGGCCCAGCGGCATTAGCGTCAGCATCCCCTGGGAACTTGCACAAATGCAAAATTGGAGGGGGGCCACCCTAGGCCAATGATCTTAGTTCAGGCTGCTGTGACAGGGTATCATCTTAGACTGAGTGGCTAACACACACAACAGACATTTATTTCTCACAATTCCAGAGATTTGGAAGTCCAAGATCAAGGCATCAGCAGATCTTCTGTCTGCTGAGGGCTCTCTTCTTGGTTTGCAAATGGCTGCTTTCCCTTTGTGTTTTCACATAGTGGAGAACAGAGAGGAAAAGAAAGCTCTCATATTTCTTCTTATAAGGGCACTAATCACATTCTTGAGGGCTCCAGTCTTAACGACCTCATTACCTCCCAAGAGTCCTATCTCCTAATGTCATCACACTGGGAGTTTGGATTTCAGCATATGAATCTGGGGTGTGGGGGAGCACAAGCATTCAATTCATAACACCTACTGAATCAGAAACTTTGGGAGTGGACCCCAGCCGCGGCTGTTGTAACAAACCCTCCAGGTGACTGTGTTGCATATTCAAGTTGAAGAAACACCGCACTAGATTAGCAAGAACTCTCTGCCTTCCCACCTCCTCATTCTTCCCTTCTACACCCAAATAATGTCGTTGCCCTGGGAGAACTAAGCACTCAGCTCTTGTCAAACGTCCAAAGATGTTGCATTCAGAATGCTGTAAGTGAGTCAGATGAGTTTCGTTATCATGGAAAAGTGTTGGCAACAGTTCTGGGGAGGACAGCTGCCCCTCCCCAGCCACACTGTTGCATTTCCCCCTGGGCTACTCTTATCAGGCAAAGATTTCAGTCTTTGAAACCTGAAGAGTTCCCACCTCTCAGGTGTCTGAAGTTTTTAACTTAGTGGTAATTTTGTTTCAAATACTTAATATAGAATAACAAGCAAATAGAAATGTGCACAGATCATACACAAAGTTTCCATAAACCCGTGTAATCCATGACCCAGACCAAGAAACAGACTAGAACCAACACTCCTGCTGCTTCTATAATAAACAACGACATTTGTACATTTTTCACCATCAGTTTTACCTATTTTGATACTTTACATGAAGTAAATCACACAGCATGTGTCCCTTTGTGACGGCCTTCTTTCACTCAGCATTGTAACTGGGACACTGACTGAATATACCAAGAGTATGAGTTTCAAATACTGTCCTTGTCAACACTTGGAAGTGCCTGTCTTTCTTGTTTTAGCCATTCTGGCAGAAGTGTGGAGACATCTTATGGTGATTTCAATTTGCATTTTACCAGTGACCAATAAGGTTAAACACCTTTTCATATGCTTATTGGCTACTTGGAAATCCTCTCTCCTGAAACACCTGTCTAAATTTTATGCTTTTTTCTCTTGGGTTGTTGAACTGTTTCTTATTGATTTATAGAAGCACTTTCTATGCTCTGGCTAAGTGTCCCTAGCTGAATATATGTATTTTAAATATCTTTCCACTGTGTCTTGCATTTTCACTCTTTTGGCAGTGTATTTTGATAAACACAAGTTCTTGATTTTAATGAAGACCAATCTAACAATTCTCCCTATTATGAATAGTGTTCTATCTTCCTTAAGAAATATTGGCCTACCCTAAAGTCATGAAAATATTCTCAAATTTGTCTTTATAACGTCTTATTGTTTTCACCTTTTACATTTAGAACTATAATGCATCTGGAATTGATTTTTGTGTACAATGTGTGATCCAGCCTCAGATTCATTTTTTTCCGTAGAAACATCCAACTGACCCCATATGATTTTTTTGGAGGGCATCCTTTCTGGACTGGAGCGCAGTGTCACTGCTGTCATGAATCAAGTGGACATATATGTTCGGATCTATTTCTAGATCTCCATTTGTTCTCTATTTTGTCTTGTGCCAATACCACACTGTCTTAGTTACTGTAGCTTTAAAATAAATCTCAATGTTGAGAGTGTAAGTCTTCCAACTTTGTTCTTCCCCAGAATTGTCTTGGCAATTCTGGGCCCTTTATATTTCCAAATAAATATTAGAATAGTTTTTCTGTTTCTACATACCCACATTCACGCGCGTGCATGCACGCACCCATACACACACACACACACATACCGAGCAGACATATACACAAAACCCACTAACATTTTTAGTGGAATTTCATTAAACCCATAGATTATTTAAAAGAACTGACATATTTATAATACTGAAGCTTCCAATGTTTGAACATGTTATATCACTCAGTTTATTTACTTCTTTAATTTTTCTCAACTATATTTTATGGTTTCCTATAGCTAAGTCTTGTAAAGATTTTGATTTACTCCTAGATACCTGAGGGGTTTGGTGGCATTGTAAACTACATCACTTTAATCTGTCAATTTTCCATTTGTTTATTCATAGTTATAAAAACATAATTGATTTTTAATTTTAACTTTATATTCGGTGGTCAAGCAAAATTCACTTATTAAGTTTTATAGTATAACTGTACATTATTTTGAATTTTCTACATGCATTCATGTCATCTACATATAATGATAATTTTCTTTCTTTCTACTCAATCTTTATGCCTTTTATTTCTTTTACCTGATTTATTGCATTGGATAGGACCTCCAGTACAATTTTGTCTAGAAATGGCAATAGTGGCCATCCTCAGATCATTACCAGTTTCGGGGAGAAAACTTTCAACATACCACTATTGAATACTATGTGATGTATGCTGCAAGATTTTTTGTAGGTATCATTTATCAGATTTTGTAAATTCCCTTCTATTCCTAGACTACTGAGGGGTTTTATAATGATTAGGTGCTGAACTTTTCAAATGCTCTTACTGAATCTGTTGAGATGATCAAAATTTTTCCTCTTTATGCCATTAATGTGATAAATAATATTTTTAAATGTTTAATCAACTTGCATCCCTAGAGTAAATCCAACTTTACCTAGGTGTATAGCCTTCTTTATACACTACTTGGTTTGATTTGCTAATATTTAGTTTGGGATTTTCATACCTATATAGAAAAAACGGCTTGTAGTTTCTTTTTTGTGTGGTGTTCTTATCAGGTTTTATTGATCTCATAATATCTCTATTTTTCATTTCTAATTTTTGTAAGTATTTTTATATTTGTAGTATTTCTTCCATAAATGTTTTTAAAAGTTCATTGATAAAGTAATCAGCTCTTGAGGATTTGTGTGTGTGTGTTGGAAGATTTTAAATTACAGTTTAAATATCTTTGTTAACATGCGACTCTTCAGATAGTCTCTCCTTGGTCAATTTTGATATATTACATCATTCTTAGAATTTTAATAATTCATCCACGTTTTAAAATACATTAGCATGAAGTTGTACATTATATCCTCTGTATCTGTATGAGCTATAGCAATATCCCTTTTCCCATTATAAAATTGTAATTTGTTGTCTGATTAGCCTTGCTAGAGATTTGTCTATTTTATTAGTCTTTCAGAGAATCAACTTTTGGGGTTTTTTTTTCCCTTGTATTTTTTTCTAATTTATTCTTTTTAAATTATTTTCTTTATTGAACATTCTTTGGGCTTAATTTGTTCTTTTTCTAACTTTTTGATATGAAAGCTGGAATCATGGATTTCTAGCTTTTCTTCTCTTCTCATATATGAATACAGGGCTATAAATTTCCTTCTACCACAACTCGAGCCATATTCTTCATGCTTTTATACGTCCTATTTTTTATTATCATTCACTCCAAAATAATATCTAGTTTTCACTTTAATTTGTTCTTTGACTCATAGATTACTTAGGAATCAATTGCTTAATTTCCAAATACTTGAGCATTTCTTATTTTCTTTTTAGTGCTTATTTCTAGCTCAATTCTACTCTACTCAGAGGACACGTGCCAAGTAGTTTAAATGTTTTAAACTTGATGAAACTTGATTTCTGTCCTAAAATATAATCAACTTTACTAAATAGTCCATGTGTGATGTTGGAAAGTATTCTACTAGTAGTCAATTAGTATTCAATTAAGTCAGCTAGATTTAGTCAATTAAACAAATTAAGCTAATTTATGTAAATTAGGTCAAATGTATTAACCAGATCTTCTTTATCCTTACAGGCATACCTCCAAGATATTGTGGGTTTAGTTCCAGACCATCACAAAAAAGTGCATATCAAAATAAAGCACGTCACACAAATTTTTTGGTTTCCCAGTGCATACAAACGTTATGCTTCAGGAGGTGGGGGTGTGGAATAGCTCAGTGGTAAACGGTGAGCTTAGCATGCATGAAGTCCTCGGTTCAATCCCCAGTAACTCCATTAAAAAAAAAGTGAAATACGTTTTTGAAAGTTATACTTAAACTTTACTGTAATCTCTTTAGCATTATTTTATGTCTAAAAAAGCAATGTACATACCTTATTTTAAAAATACCTTATTGCTAAAACATGTTAACCATTATCTGAGCCTTCAGCAAGTCATAATCTTTTTGCTGATGGAAGGTGCTGCCTTGCTGTCGATGGCTGCTGGCTGATCAGGGTGGTGATTGCTGATGGTTGGGGTGGCTGTGGCAATTTCTTAAAATGAGACAACAGTGTTCATGACACCCCAAAAATGATTACAATAGCAACACCAAAGATCACTGATCACCATAACAAATATAATAATAATAAATAGTCTTTATTTTCACCAGTTTCACTGTGATGAACCAAATCTGGTTTTCTTTGGGTTCACTTTATTGGTTAATTACACGTGGTGTCTTTCACTATATTTGGAAAGTCACTTCAAATGTGGCTTCTGCTCCATTTTCTTCTCTCTCATCTTCTGGAATTCCAATGAAACATATGTATTCACCATGTCTCATATGACTCTTCCACTTCTCCATAGTTTCCATCTTTGGTAAACTATTTAACAATTCTGAGATTCATTTTCAGCATCTGGAAAATTCAGAGATATTAATGGTCTCACACAGCATTGTTTTCCTTTAATGAAGTTTATGTAAAGTGTGTATCCAATGCTTGTCAGGCAGCAGTCACTCAGTAAATATTCAGTCTCTTTCCTTTTTTTCCTGGCATCCTATCACTCAGTAATGCTGATGACAATGGGAATTACACTTTGTAACACTTCTTCTATGAGAGAGGTAGGATTTTAAGTCTTTGACATATATTATTTCTATTTCATTTACATCAATCCTGTGAAGTACCATTATTATGCTCATTCCAGAGATGAGGAAACTGAGGCACAGAGAGATAAAGGAACTTGATTAACTAGGCGGTTCTGACTCAAGTTCTCTTTAGATTGCAGTCACACTGTCACCCCAACTCCAGTGCCTAAAAAATAAATTTGAATTGCTCCCCCAAAATATTTAGTTGAACCACATGAAACTGAAGGTATTTGACCATTTTGACCTACAAAAATGTCACATTCATATGGTTCAACCTAATAATTTACGCTTCCTAGAACAGGCTTCAAGACTGAGATGGTGCAAAAAAAAAACAAAAACACACACACAGCAGAGGGGATTTCAAACCTACTATAGCAAAAGCTTTTTTTTTTTTTTTTTTTTTTAATTTCTATCCACCTCCTTGATGTGGTAAGAGCTATGGGGGCAAGGCCAGAACTCAAGAAAGCAACATCTGGATGAGGCAGGAGGGATCAATTTTTCTGCGGTCTTATGATAAATTAGCAAACAGAGCTTCAAGAGTCTGGGACCAAAAAAGACTCCTCTTCCTCAGTCCTTATCCCCCCTGCTCGCTCCCCTCCCCTTCTTCTCTCTCCAGCATCTGTCCCAGTCCACCTCTTCAGAGTCTGGTTCGGATCCTCTAGGGGCTTGGAGGAGTCATGTTAGATTGTCTGGAATTCCCCAGAAATTCTTTCTGGTTTTCATAACATCTTATAACCAGCATCGTGGCTGTTTCAAGATTCACAAGCAAGTGATTGCAAACCCCTTTATTTGAGGAAATTGACCCTCATCAGGACAGTCCATAATCTAGAGAGGAAACTTCCAAAGTTGAAGCCATCATAGAACTGGGAATAACCTAAATATCCACCAACAGAGGAGGGGTTAAAGACACCAAGCTTAATTCACACAGTGTAATGTTGTACAGCATTTAAAAGAAGTGAGGGAGATTGTTGTTTACTTAGAAAGATATCCAAAACAAAAAAGTACATTGCAGGTCAACATGCAATGTGGGTTGTACGTCTCTTTGTGTGTGTGTGTGTGTGTGTGTGTGTGTGTGTGTGTGTGTATTTGTGTGAAACTGTCTGGAAGAATAAATATTAAAATAATGACAATAGTCATTTCTGAGTAGGGAAGTTATTGGGGAAGAGGGTCAAGGGGACTTTGAAAGTAACTGTTAAGTTTATGAGATTATATTTATGTTTACTTGTACAATTAAAAATAAACCATTTTTAAAGCCATAAATCATTTCATCCTAGTTTGATTTCTTCAAAAACAGACCCTGAGATAAGGATTCAAGTGCAGTTGTTTTACTTAGGAAGTGTTCTCAGGAAATAAGAATAAGAGAGTGAAGAAATGATACCACAATGGGCAACTGGGGTGTAATCTTCTAGGGAACATGTACTGCAGAGTATCTCATCTGAGGGAGTAGGGGACTGGGGTATTGATACACCAGATTCCATCACTCAGTGTTGAAGGCTGCTCTTGAGGAACATTAATTCGCTGGCACTTCTGGCCTGCCACACAGTTGGGCCTAGTGGACCCTGATGGCTAGAGAAAAGCCTTAAGGAAAGAAATGAAGGGGTTGGCAGTTGACAGTTGAGCTGGCACGCACTTGAGCGGTAAGAACAAAAGGATTTGAACAAGATGCCAATGACATCTACAAGAGCTGCAGCTCTGCTCCACTGTAACTCAGCATTGTTAGGGCAGCCTCCGAGGTTCTCTCTGGATATCTGAGCTGGGTGTGACCTTTCAAGGGGAGAGGCACCTCTGAGAGAGGTCCCCCACACTCCTCATGGCTGGAGTTTCACATAGGTCTCATCGCTCTGTCTAGGAAAATCCAACCAACCAATCTCCCTGACTTTTATGGGAAGCCCCGCAGTCTCAGCTCCCCCTACAGGAAAGAAACATTCTCTCTTCTGCAGGCATTGGCTGCAGATGAGTTTAATAACAAAAACAAGTAAGTACTGAGCATCACTTTCTATAGGATTCAGCCATCCAAGTGACCTTATAAGATGGGGATTAGAAAGCTAGATTCAAACCAAACTTTTTCTATTTGTAATATATGGGTAGGTCTCTGTCCCTCTCCAAGCTTCATCTATGAAATTTGTGCAATGGGACTATTTACCCCGTTGGCTCATGTGTGATGCGCACACACGTATTTAGAAAGCATGCCTAAGGCACTGAGCACAATTCTTGGCACAGAGTTTATATTCCACAAATGTCAGCCTGTCCAGAAACTGAAACTTCCAAAATTAATTTCACACCTGCTGTTTTCTCAACTTTGCTCTGCGAGCCGTGGGAAAGAGACAAAGAGAAAAACCTCATCTCTCCTCAAGCAGCAGTAATATGTCCTCATGAATCACGAGGTTATGAGTCCTCAGACAGGAAATTGAGTCCCTGGGGACTTGGAGATTCTGCAGCCAGGAATGCAGAGGTGGAGCCCAAAGGAGAAAACTGCTTAGGAGAGGGGACAGCCTGTGACCTTATACCCTTGGGCAGCTGGAAAGCTCCCCCAACTCCCCAGGCCCTTCGCATCCTAGTCCAACTAATCTGAGTGCAGCAAACCTGTTTCTATTGACCAGCCTTGCTCTGATTTAAATTTCAAACAGCCCACGGTTTTATTCTCTCCTCACCATCCCTGAAAGCTAACCATTATGGATTTTACAGGCCTCCGAGCCCTCGGCTCACACACTCGATTTGCACAATCTTTGCATAAGGAAAAAGGCAGTCGATGCAAACTGAATTAATTGTAATTGACCATAATATGCTTACAGAAATGCCAAGGAGTTTTCATTAGTAGATAAGCCCCGAAGTATCTGCTGATGATTTACACCTGCACGAACACACTGCATGGCCTCAGTTAATTATGAGACCTGACACGGGAGGTGCTTCATCAGACCCAGGCAGGGGCCTTCCAGGGGCCAGTAACACCTCCAGGGACCGACCCATCTTGGCTCGCTTCCTGTGAAGGGCTTTGAAGTCACAGCCTGAGAGAAGGCAGAGCTAGCCCTGTTGGGCTCAGGCTGGACCCTCCTCGCTGCCCCAGCCTCTGAGTTCTTCTGCCTCCTCCCTTGGAGTTGCCATTCCCTGCAACCCCATCAATCCAATCCCACAGCTTCAGTCTTTCTCTATCAAGTCATCATTGCTGAGGCTGGCATGGAACTTGTGTCCTGGTTCACATAACAGATCGTCATTCATTTATTCTTTTTTCAAAAAATATTTTCTAAGTGCCTCCTCTGTGATTGTCTTCATGCCAGGACTGGGGATAGAACACAGACATGGACCTACTGCAAAGAGCTTAATATCCAGTGATAGGCTGAAAGATTGAACAAGCTCATGAATGCCAACGGGTAATGATGCGATGAGAGTAAGGAACAGGGTAATGGGAAGGAAATCAGGGCTTTTGGTTAGAGATGGAGAAGTTTTCTCAGAGGAGGTGATATCTCAGCTGAACCTTGAAGCATGAGAAGGCATCATCCAGGTGAGGTGTTGAGGCAAAACTATTCCAGGTAGAAGAGCTAGCACATGCAAAGGCCCTGAGGAGGAAAACAGCTGGCACCTTGTGGAGGCTCATGAGGCTGGAACAGCACATGTGAGGCAGAGAATGGAGGGAGCTGAGGCAAGAAAGCAGTCAAAGGCCAGAATATGCAGGACCTTCTAGACCAGGTGTACAAGGACCCTGAATTTAATTCCAAAAGGATTGGTGGGTATGAAAGAGATTAAAGTGAGCCTATTTGAATAGACTTGGGTATTTAAGGAATAAATGTCACTCTGGCTATTAGGAGTGGCAAGAAAATAGATTCTTGGAGATCAAAAGTGGGAGTATGGAGACCAGTTAGGAGGGGACTGTTAGAGTCATCCAGGCAAAAGATGACGGTGTCCAGTAGCAAGTCGGGATGGAGACAAGTAGGGAGGAGACAGGGGCCTCTGTCTGCTCGGGGCCCTCTGGCTGAGTGCCTACCTCTGACCAGTGCCTCCAACAATCAGAACTCAACCTTGAATTAAAAATAGACTTACCATATGAACAAGCAATCCCACTTCTGGGCATATACCCAGAGGGAACTCTAATTCGAAAAGATACCTGCACCGCAATGTTCATAGAAGTGCTATTTACAATAGCCAAGACATGGGAAAACCTAAATGTCCATCAACAGATGACTGGATAAAGAAACTGTACACACACACACAGAGAGAATACCACTCAGTCATAAAAAAAGAATAAAATAATGCCATTTGCAGCAACATGGATGGACCTGGAGATCATCATTCTAAGTAAAGTAAGCCAGAAAGAGAAAGAAAAAGACAATATGATATGACTTATATGTGGAATCTTAAAAAAAAAAAAAAAAGACACAAATGAACTTATTTATAAAGCAGAAACACACTCTCAGATATAGAAAACAAACTTATGGTTACCGGGTGGGAAAGGAGTTGGGAAGGGATAAATTGGGAGTTTGAGATTTGCAGATACCATCTACTATATATAAAATAGATAAACAATAAGTTTATACTGTATAGCACAGGGAACTATATTCAATATCTTGTAGTAACCTATCATGGAAAAGGATAGGATATGAAAAGGAATATATGTATGTATATGTATGATTGAAACATTATGCTGTACACCAGAAATTGGCACAACATTGTAAACTGACTATACTTCAATTAAAAAAAAAAAGAACTCAACTTTGATCTCAAAACTGTCTGTTCTGGAATCTGCAGTCTCATTCCTGCATCCGAGAAAAACCCAGTACTTCTGACACTGACAATAACTGTTTCCTGCCTGAATTCCCTACAACAGTGTTATCCAATAGAAATATAATGTGAGCCACATATGTAACTTTAAAGTTTCTAGTATACCTTAAAAAAATAAAAAGAATAAAAAGAAACAGGTGAAATTAATTTTAATAGTATTTTGTGTAACCCAATGTATCCAAAACAGTATCATGTCAAGGTATAATCAATATAAAAATTATTAATGAGATATCTTACCCTTTTTTCATGCCAAGTCTTCAAACTGCAATGTGTCTTTCTACTTAGAGCACACCTCATTTGGACTGGCCGCATTTCAAGCGCTCAATAGTCCCATGTGCTTACTGGCTTCCTTATTATACTATGCAATTCAGAATCTGCTCACATAAACTCCTTTGCCATCCTCTGCCCACTTTTTGGAAAGTGAACACCTTTATCAAGCACTCAAGGGCCCATTACAAGACTAGATTGACAGGTCTGTGTAATCCTCACAGTCCCATGAGTATCAGATGTTCTGATTAACAGAACACATTACTACCAGGCCCCTTAACAAAAGACCACTTGATCACATGGGCTCCACGTGACTTCCAAGCTTTCTGTTTAAGAGCTTTAGCCCCAGGCTGAAATTCCTTTAGCATTTGCAATGTGGTTTATAAAGCCAGTGCAGACATTGTCTTTTGGAAGGAATGGATGAGGAGCTCTGTCAAAGGGCCAACTTCTCAAAAGCCTTTTATCACTAAGCTAACTGGGAGGGTGGGCTGAAGCCCTGAGAGAGAAGATGAGAAGGCAGGGCACCTGAGGGCTGACCCAGAGGTCCCCTGTGAAGTGGTCACGGTCACAGATGGACATTGTGCTCCAGCATCCCCTGCGCTATCAGCAGTGATTATGAGAATCATCAGCATCGTCACAGCAGTTATTATCTCATTTAATTCTTACAACGCCCTTAAAGTTGGCTACTATTATTTTCTCTGTTTTACATATAATGAAACCAAGGCTCAGAAAGGCTCATGGAGTTGCCCAAGGTCACACAGCTAAAGGAGTGAAGGATCTGGAATTTGAGCCCCCATTCTTCTTGTAGCTACTGTGTGAAACTGCCTCCTATTAAAAACTACCCCCACCCCTGCCTCTTCCACTCCTGCCACCAGCATTTGAAGTTCCCTAGGTGCCAGGCACTGTGCTAAAAACTTCACGCACAGTCACCCGCTGAACCTTCAAATTAAACCTCTGAGGTCAGGGTTATTATTACACCCTTCTGGAAGACAAAGAAACTCAGAGTCAGACAAATTAAATAATTTGCCGAAGGCCAGTTAGCAAGTGGAGGAGGCAGTTTGAAACCATACTCTGGAGTCTGCTCTGTCTACCTCTAAAGAATAATTGCTACCAGTAGTCGGGGCATAAAACCACCCCCATTGCTGCTGCCGCCGCCACTGCCAACACTGGGAGCAGCAGGTGGTGTGCCCCGACCTGCCGGGGCTTCGCCTCTATTCCTTCTAATCTTTGCAACATCCCAACATAATAGTTATCATTATTAACAATATGTTGTATAGCGAGAAACTGAAGATTAAAAGGTTATCAGTCTCGGAGGGGAGGACACAGCTCAAGTGGTAGAGCACATGCTTGGCGTGCACAGGGTCTGGGGTTCAAGCCCCAGGATCTCCTCTAAAAATAAATAAACCTAATTATCTCCCCCTCAATAACAAAAAAAAATTTTTTAAGTCTCTCTCCAGGTCACACAGCTGCTAAGTGGTTGAGCTAAGTTTAGAACCAAGATCTGACTGTCTGACCAGCGGCCCAGGAGAGGTGACTCATGCTGGTTGGAGAGGGCTGTTAAATGACTGGGGATTTTGCAAACCCTTAATCATGTTTTTTTTTAAACACAGACGGCCATGATTTAAAGCTAAATGTTATCAATTTACAATGAAATGAATTATATTCATAAAAGGTAATACATACTCAAAAATCATTACTTCGTAATTGCTTTATTACAGGTTACCGTTGTCTATTGTCTGTGTTTCAAGGTTATTTACATCCGACATCTATTGTGTCTGTACTGTGGGGTGACTGTTATAATGGTGTGTGGTTGTCCATCTCTTCCCAATTCCTCGTTCAACGACATGGATTGGTAACTTGACACTGGCCGCGGTGAAAGTATTTACACCATAGAAATAGTAAACATTGCAAATCAGGGCTTGGTATTTCGAAGAGCCATCTGTTAAACACTTGCCCGTCCACCCCTGTATGGGACCCACATCTTCCCACCATATCTTACCGTCTTACTAACCATAAAGTTCCTGCTAAGTCTCAGTGGTCCTCCAGCCTCCATCCCTCTGAGCACATGAGCCTCACCTCAGAGGATGCAGAGGGTTCCCTCACCTGGCCCTGGCCTTCACAAGGAAAGGAGAGGTGGCACCCCCAGGTAAGTGCTTGCCAAGTAATGCCCGCTTTGGAGAGGCCGTTTCTCCTGTGTCCACAAGGTTCTCTCCAAGCTGGAGCTTACATTTAAAGATGTTCGAGTTTTTCCCATCTTTCTGGAGAGGAAGACAGAGATCATAGCCAAAACAGTCTGTCATTTCAAGGTAATCCCAATCAAAATCCAAACGGAAATTTTCTCCACCAAGTGGAATATAATCAGCCATGAAAATGACAAATAGGAAAATATATTATGGCTTGAATATATATTCGTGACCTATTTTGTAGGGAGGGGAGAAACAGAACAAAAATGAAATCTAGAATATGCTCACATTAATTTATAATATGTCTACACATGCATATATAACATATTGTATATATAATATGTATTATATGTATAGTGTATATAGATGTTTACTGTATGTTTTATACATACATTCGTGTGTGTGACAGAGAGAGAGAGAATACATTGGAAAAATAAAGTTGCAGTTAGCTGGATCTCTTAAGTAGTAACATTATCATTGATTTTTTAAAAATTATTTTTCCCATTTTGGAGAGGGAGGGAAGGGGTTACTTCCTCGGACTGTGCATTGCCATAAAGCTGGGATGTATCAGACCAGCCTGGCTGGGTTCACATCACATTTCTATCCTTCTGAGCAATGTGATTGAAGACAAACCACTAGACCTCCCTGACACTAAGTCTTCTCGTCTGTAAAATAGAGGCAGTACTGGGACCAGCCTCATAAAGGCACTGCAGGTGTCAAAAGACGCAACACGCTTAGTAGAGAGCCTGTCACAAAGCAAGTGCTTGGTGCATATGAACTCTGATGAGGAAGAAGAGGAAGAGGAGGAGGAAGAGGAAAATGGAAGATGGATAAATGGATAAGGTATCGAAGGTCAATTTAGTGCCAAATTTCCCCCACGAAGAGTCCAAATTCTTGGGACTATGTTCTTCTGAGAACTTTAGCCAGTTCTATATAAGAAGGAAGGAGTGGAGAGCAGATAGAAGAGGCTGTTTTGTGTTTCCCTAAAATAAATACAGTGCCAAAAAGAATTAGAGGGTGATGTAACAGTCCACCTGCCTCTGCCTTCGTCCCTCTGTCTCCACCTTCTTCCCAGGTCTAGAGTCAGGAAGCCCTCCTAGGCGTCTGCCCCATGTTGCCCCAGAACTAGAATTCTTTAGGTCCAGTGGGGATCTCAGCTCTCCGCTGGAGCAGCAAATCCACAGGCAGGCAGAAATCTATACTGAACACACCGTCAGCCCATTTCCCCAAACTGATGAAAGCTCAGATCAGGACCAGGAAAGGAGGATTACAGAAAAGGTTAAAGCTTTCATTCTGCCACCTTCTACTAGGCAGCGTGTGCTACACATTTCTAACAGCTGCAATTAGCCTCCTTTTATAGTTGTAGTAGAATTTAATTAAGCAAATTCCCTGCTGTGTGACTTCTGAAAGCAGGACACAGTGCAAGGAGCAGACTGGTGATAGCGAGGGGAAACTGCTGGTCCTCTCTGCCCAGAAGCTACTCCTCAGAACCACAGGCATGTGATAGAAACATTTAGAGATGACGGTAATAAAATTGAGATGGAGACCCTACTTCCCCGAGAGGTAGACTTACCTGCTGTGAATGAAGGGGTTGGGTTGGAGAAGGGGCAGAGGAAAGATAAATGAACACGGAAAGAATGAAACACAGGGGACCTGAGAAAAGCAGTCCATTAGGATGAATCCTTTTCTCTGAAAATGTGCAAATTCCCTGTGTGAACAGATGTAGCAAGAAATGAGCGGGAGCACCTTCGAGAATTTGATTATGCACCACGGCTTGCCCCTCGGCGGCCAGCGTCCCTACACAACCATCATTTGCTTATTTCAGGGCTCCCTGGCTGTTCTCTAAAATCAAATCTTCACTAATAACCATATTCAGCATTGAACAAGCGCTTGGTATTTCCCAAGGACTTCCACAAGCAGTAATTAGTTAATAATTCAATGTAGTTGAAGAACAGGCACAAATCACAAGTCTGCAAGAACAAGGTGCCTTCCCTGTTCGTGGTGTACAGAAAGAAAGTCTTACACCAGGTATCAGGGGTCCTTGAGTCCCGGAATTATATGCAATGTATTAGTGTGTGTGTCTGTGTAAGTGTTTATTATTGTATGCATGCATGTGTGTGAGTGCATGTGTGTTTGATGTATGTGCATGTGTATACATGTGCATGCATGTGTGTGAAAATACCTTCATTGGGTCCTCAGAGGGACATCCAGACCAAAAAGGGAAAATAACCATAGCACTAAAGGAGGAGCTTACGATATAGACTCAGAAAACTTGAGTCAGGACCCAGGTTCAGCCACCTACTGGTTGTCCTACTTTGTTCAGATCAACTCCCCTCTTAGTGCCAGAGTTTCCTCGTCTATAAGATGGAAAGAATTTCTTTCTCTTGAGGTTGTGAAGATTAAATAAAAGTCCCACCGCAAAGTCAAAATCGATCAGTGCCTCTACTCTCCGTCTTCCATTTGCTCCTTCATTCCATAGCTGGGCAGCAAAGACAGTTTAAAACTCCAGGTTTGCTCAGCATTGTGTGAAGAGAAAGAAGAGGAAGATGTAAGAAAAGCTGCAGATGTGGAAGAACCTGAAAGAATGGATTGTTGGAAACAGAAGGCTACTCTGGGTGCAAGGGCAATAGGAGGAGCTTGTAGAGTTAAAACTGGTGTTGCGAGTTTGCAAACCAGAACTTACGACCTTTGTATCACTTGTGATAAGTACTACCAGATCCCACAACAGTGGTCATGAGCCATGAAGAGCAACAGCAGCGTTTATCAGTTGAGCACATGGGTGAAGTCAAGTTCATTTGAAGAAAACGGTGACCACTGAAATCACCGTTCTCTCCCACCACCTCCTGTGTGTTCAGCTCCCCCAAGCAGGCGTCCTGGATGATGAAGACGATCATTGAGACTGTTGCAGGAGGAAAGATGCTCACATATGTCTTCTAATTTTCCTGAAATGTCTGCAAACTGTCATTCCAACAAAAAAGTATGACTACACAAGACACTGCACAACGAAATAAGTAGGGCATAGAATCTATCCTAATTAATGGTTTTGATTTTTAAAGAAATTACCCATAAATGTGACCATTGGTCATATTCACCAATATGTATAATTTCCCTAATAAAGAGACTTATATGTGTATGTATTAAATTTTAAAAATGTTCCATTACAAAAAAAAATAAAAAGTGTGTGTCCCTAAAAGGACCCTACAGGCCATTTTCTGCTTTGTGTTTCTTGCCTCAGTATAGAGATATTTCCATTTCACTTGCTATTAAGGAAATCTTACATCTTTGACGCGGTCTGCTGCTGTCTGTCTGTCAATCACTATCTTCATGTGGATCCGTCACAGAATCTGACACATTCAAAGGCTTGACCACATAGTAACTGAGAGAGACAGACTTCAAACTGAGATCTGCTGTCCAGTGTTCTTTCCTGGACACCACCCAGAATCACTGGCTTAAAGCAAAACACACCTGAAACAGGGATAGGTGGGCAAAGGGACCCCGTGTCCCAGCCACTGTCTTCACCACACCCCTCTGCCTCAAATTGACTGAACCCGCCAGCTCTGAGATCTAAGAACAGACAGACACGTCTGGGTGGGCGTGATTCAACTCACACACACCAGAGAAGGATTTTAAGAAGTAGAGAGACCTGGGAAAGACTCACCCTACAAAATAACCCTGGCATTTGGGTGGAGAGTTGATAATACTGATCAATGACTTACACTGAACAGATCGGCTGAGAATACAAAATTCTGGTTTCGGAATTAGGCACAAACTTGAATACGTATTTAGAATAAGAAAATAAATTACAAAAACTGTATTTTTTTAAGTAACTGATAAAACTAATATTACAAAATCCTGGAAAATAACACAATGTTTGTATTAATTAGCACACAGGTGCAACACTATAATAATTCCTACCTTCGGTTGGCCGCATATTCTTTGATCTCCTTTTCATATGACACTGAGCATGTAAAATCATTTTCTACGGGGAGAAACTTACGACAGAGAACTCAGGCTTTCTGAATTATTTTTGCCTTGGCATAGTAGAGCAAAACTGGGTTTTTGGTTTTTTGTTTGTTCATTTGTTTGTTTTTAGCCTCACTGATTCATCATTGGAAATTCCATCAAAATTTTTAGGAGTGTTGACAAATTTGAGAACTCTTCTATCAAGTTTGTTTCAAAATAACCTGCGAGATTTTAGGGGCCTTCAAAAGTTTTCTTGTGCAATAGATTAAATACTATTTGGATGGGCAACATTCATGAATCAGGGCTTTGGGAAAAAAAGACATTTACCCCAGAGTGAGTTAAGAGGCCCTGAAGTTTAAGAGCTTCTCAGTAAATTCACATCTGATTGCCTTATAAAGTCCTGACGGGATGGTCCTCGGGCACCCCTTCCAAGGTACTGCCCATCAAATCTCCCTTTGTTCAGTCTCCGCCAGCCACTTGACCTCTAGTTTCATCTAATGCTCATGCTTTCTTCCCATTGCCAGAACTTTGCACAGGCTGTGACCCCTTCCTGCTACCTAACTCTTCATTTCGCTAACTCCTTCAGACCCCTCCTTTAGTCTCCACCGTCACTCACTTCTGAATGCCTTCCCTCACTACATCAAAGCCCCCATCATAAGCTTTCTTCATACCATGCATCCCTCTCTCGAAACAGCAGGTGACAGTTTATATATTGTTCTGGGATTATTGAATTCATCTCTCTCTCTCTCCCCCAGGAGAGCTCTGGGATGGTGGAGATCACATCAAGTTTGGTTCCTGCCTTGTGTCCCCAGTGCCTAGTACACAGTCTGGCTCATAGTGGGAAGTTAATAAATATTTACTGATTGTGTTGGGATGACCAAGGGAGAGGAGATATAAATTGACATTGTTCAGTGATCTCCCTCTTCCAGGAAGAACAAAAAAAAAAAAAAATCAAGAAAACAAAGTTTGGTTTCCCTTTGGCTTCCTTTCACCTGAGTCGACTGCCCGTTGGTAGATCTCAGATATCTAGCCAGCCTCTATGAAAACACCTTCATCCTAAAACATGCCTTTTACACTTTGGCAAACCACAGGTGTTGCTATAAATAGCAGAGAAAATCAAAATTTGAAGTCTGGGGTGAAAAGAAATATGGATGAAATGTTTAATAAAATACTTCAGCAAAGGATCCAGATGTAGCATAGCTTGGAGGAGAAGTTGAGGTTGGGCAGCTGTGTTTTCCAAAAAGATCAAATATCCCTTGCCCCACCTTGAGGTCCTGTGCCAGACACCACACCAGAGCACGCCTTGTGGGTGGGTCTGGGCCTGTCTACATGGTGGGAACACTGGCTTCTGAAAAGGTCTCCCCCTCTGGTCTGCTAGTCCACATTTCTACCATTAGAGGCACATTTGCTTAGGCACTGTGCTTGTAAGAGTTTTAGACCCTGCCTTCTCCAGGTCCAAATTGTGGAACACCCAGACATCTACATCCTCTTTAACTAGTTCTTTCTTCTAATGAAAAATGGTTAGAAGGTGTCAAATGACATGCCAACTTTGTTGCTTGTCAGGATGGTAGTTGAGAAAGACTCCAAGTTGAGCAGGCTCAAAATCTCAAAATCATGTTTGATTAGCGATGTCTGCTATGATCAAGGGAAGGGATGGTAATGACATGCATGCTACATATTTGGTTTCCCTGTTCTAATTTCTAACATTTGGTTCAAGATTTATGATTGGGTTTTAGGCCAACTTTGACTTAAGTTCCTCCAGAGGCTGAGCATCTCCCTGAATCCAATTGACATGCTATAATATAGTGTTTCATAGTGCTGCCTTGACCCAGTTTTGAAGTCATGGCTTAAAAACTCTCAGTTCCCCTTCATGGGTAGTTTGCTAAGCCTCTACACCAACCATGTCCCTTACTGGGGTCCCGTTCTCCAGGGCCAGGTGCCAAACAACTAACTAGAGGCAACTCCTAAGCACAGGATCCCAAGTAATTATTCAACTTATCCAACCTCCAGGAAGTCTTCAAAATCCATTCCGGTCACCATGCATAAACTCCTCCTACAGCTGCAGCTTGCTGCCCCTGGGTGCAACCCCCTGTGTGTTTCTGCCTGCCGGCCTTCTCTTCTTCTCTCATCTAGAGCCCTAAGTAACAAACAGTTCCATGAGTGTCCATGTATTGGATCCCATTATCCAAGGAATCTTTAGATCTTAAAAACCATGTGTCTAATGGCCTTGCCCTGCCTAGTCACTATCATCTCTTAAGAACTAGACCCCTTTCCAAAACTACCAGAAATATCTGCATTTATCTCATATCACAAAACTCTTCGTTTCCCAGTGGAGCCTTCTGCTTAGCCTCCGTGATGCTATTTTAGCCAAAACCCTAGCCAACGTTCACTCAGTGGATCTTCACTCTGACACGCGGGGCTGTTGTTTGGGGGGTGGGGCCTGTGGAGGCCATGGGGGGTCCCACTTCATATCTGAGGCACCCTCTCCCCCCTCTGAGAGCTCCGGCCCACAGATAGCTGCAGAGCCCACTAATGATGCCAGGCTCAAAATAACTGCAGGACAGGGTGTGACACAAATAAGAAAACTCCATTCCATCTCCTCATATTTGTAAACACTCTTCTTTTTCATCCTTCGCCTTCACTCTCTCCCAGGTTTGTTTGCTTCCTGGGAAAGAGACCATGCTGTCACTTTTCCTTATGACAGACTTTCTCCTCAGACTACAGGGTATAAACACTTTTACAACCACAATTGGTCAATTCTGAGAAAATCTTCAGAATTTGGTAACAGTAAAAGCTCTTGTTGGGATTCCCCAGGATAGATCTGTGTCATTGGGAGGGCAGACATGGGCCATGAGAAAGGGCCAGTGGAGGGCCTGAGGCAGACAGAGGGTCCCCTGATCTGTCTGGGTAAAGGCCAGATCTTGTGGAGCAGAGCACATCCAGGGAAATTCAAAATGGAAGAATTTCACACAAATTTTTAATGAGAGAATTTTACAGTGGCAGCTCAAGCCAAATTCTCCAGCAGCGGTGTCCCACTGGGAGGACAGTTTCTATTTCTCTTTTTGTTTGTTTGTTTTGTTTTTTATGAAGGGGAGGTAATTAGATTTATTCATTGATTTCTGTTTGGAGGAGGCACTGGGGATTGAAACCAGGACCTCTTGCAGGCTGAGCATGCGCTCTACCACTTGAGCTAAACCCTCCCCCGAAGTTTCTATTTCTTGAAGCCACCATTACAGCTGACCAGGATGGAGAAGGTCTAGGGCACATATGCCGTGAAGACTTTGTAAAAGAACCAAGGACTCTGATCCTGGAAAAGGGATTATCTGTGCTCAGGAAGAAGGAATTAGGGCAGTCTCTTTATTTTGAGATGACGATGATACAACAATGATAATGTCTACAGAAGGTGTACATGTGCCAGACACTGAGTTCTTGAACCTCCCAGCAACATACCTCATAGGGCAGGTGCAAGCATTATGCTCCTTGAACAAATGAGGAAACCAAGGACCAGAGACCTGGAATGACTTTCCAGCTCACATGGTAATAGCCGCCGGAGTCAGGATTCAAACCCAGACCAACCTGGCACGAGAAGCATGCCTCTTAGCCACTGTTCCACCTTGCAAGGAACACGTGTCTGTTGTGATGCCAATCTGGGTTCCATTGGGTCTTATCCAGTGAGACCGCCCAAACTTTAGTTCCTCTAGTCAAGGAACTGGCACTGGAGAAGCCTCTGTAACTGCAGCCATATTGATCTACAGAATAACGGAAAGATCAACCTTCAAGATCTATTTTTATGTGGGAAGCAAGCTGGAGAAAAGCGTGTGCTTTGATTTGAGTTACCCAAGAAGCAGACCAGGAGACAAAGATTTGAGCACATGTAGTTTATGTGAGCAGTGATCCTAGAAAACTAGTAAGGCTCTGAGAAAGTGAGGCTGGGGAGGAAGAGAAGGCCAATGTGTTTTCAAGCAGGTTTCCATGGTGGGCAACTGGGGCTTCATGCTACGGGAGAACTCTGGGAGACCGTGTAGAGCATCCAGTTGTGTCTATTTGACTTGGAACCGTGTACACATTTTACATAATTATAAAGTAATTTTATAATTAATTGTATAGATTCATGTGTATTATTTATGTATTAAATTATAATTTTATAACTGCACTTTTGAAAGGCAATCCTTATAAAAAGTTAAAAATTAAATAAATGAATACATCTAGCTACTGAGCTGGAGGTACAATCACACAGATAAAACTATGTCAGGTGGTTTTAAGAGAGAATAATCTGTTGTTCATCCCTTTTGGGATATGCCCAGCCTGGTGAATTTAAGAAAAAAAAAAAACTTAAGCTGTGTAAGCTGTGTTCCATAATCATGTCATTGGTGAGAGTGTTACTCTGAGACAGTTGAGTAGATATAAAACAAGTGTGGTCGCCTTTGGGTTCTGAAACATTCGACAAGAAAAACAGGAAATGCAGATATAAGATCAAAAAAGGTAAGTAAAAATGATATCAACTCTTAGTTGGAAGTTTCCATGTAAATTCAAGATGTGTTTTCTCTTTAACCAAAATATGTATGCCCTACCTGTATCCACCAAAAAGCCCTAGAAACAGTGATGGACCCAGTAATAATGAGCACCTCAATACCAAATTGTGGGTGTATAAGTGTCATTCTCCACTGAAAGAAACAAGGGCTGTCTAGGTTTGGAAGAGGAAATACACAAGATGAGCCTGAAGTATATTGTCAAGCCAGGCAGCAAGAAGCTACCAAAAAACATGTGGTCATGTCAGAGAGCCTCAAAAGTCAACTTAAAGAGTTGCCTGTTGACCAAACCCAGGAGAATCTGATCTCAGTAAGAGAACAACTGTGATGCATTGAAATCCATCAGATACTTGAAAATCCATGAGCACAAAATGATAGTTGTAACAAAATAAGCTCATAGGTGTCTTACATCCAACAGCAGAGAGCCAATTCATTATTTTGAAAACTAGAAAATAAAGGGAAAGAAATCAAGCGTTAACTGATATTTCCCATATAAACTACATCTCAGGATGACAATGGTTGATGAGAAGCTTTTCTTTAAAAAGTGATTCAGAAAATGAACGAAAAAGAATGATGAGATTAAAATGATTGTCGATTAAAATAACCATCAGGGGTCACTAGCATCATGAGAGTCAACCAGACTTTCTAATAACCAGGATCATGAAGTACAAAGTATTCTTGCCAAAAAACAAAACCTGAATCTGATCAAAATTCTAAATCTAACTACTAATTTACAGGAAATACCAGGGGCAAAGGAACACGTTAAACCACACCACTGAAATGCAAACAGCAAAATGCAGACTGTGGGGAATTCTTTAAGACAAACAACCCAGTTTTTTCAACAAGTAAATCTCAAGGGTAAAAAGTAGATCAAAAGAGACTCAAAATATGTATGAGCCAATTGCAATATGTGGACCTCATTGGGATCCTGATTCAAACAAGTAAGTTACCTTTTAAATTATATAATAAAATTAAGAAATTTGAACAGATTGGGTAACAAATAATTATTATTTATATTTTAGGTACGATCAAAATATTTTGCTTGTTTTTAAAAAATAATCTGTATATTCTAGAGATACATACTGAAGCAGTTAGAGATGAAATGATATTTGGGATTTGCTTCAAAATAATACAGGAAGGAAGGACGAGATGTGTGGACAATACAGAAAAGCAAGATTGGGCACTAATTTTTTCAGTTGGGTGAAGGGTGCATGAAGGTCTATTATGCAATCCTGTCGGCCTGATTTCTACTTAATATTTTTCATCATAAAAGTTAAAGTTACACACACACACACACACACACACACACAAACACACACATACACACTTTAAAAATAACATCAGTGGCCAATTTTGCTCCAGAGAGGAAGGGGTGGAACTGAGCTAGGCAGAAGCAAGTCTGGAGCAAGCAGAGTCAGTCCAGAGCATCCTTTGATGCTGTAGAAGAGACAGGTTTGGTGTCATCCAGGATCGTGAAGACCTCACCGAGCTGCAACGGGAAGGACTTAGGAGCCTGGACCTTGGCCTCAGGCAGGTTACCCAGCTCCATCACTCAGTTACATAGAGGTGCTCCAGTGTCCTCATCTGATGGGTGGGGATCACAGCAGTAGCCACCTCACCCACAGCAGAGAGGCTTGGGTGAGCTGATGCATGGGTGATGCTTAGCAAAGCTCCTAGCTCCTACACAATTAGTCATTGGTATAATTACCTCCATCTTCCCTGTGAGCTGCCATGGCCCAAGCAGATGTTGCTGGCACAGTAACTCAGAGGAACCACAACTGTTGCCCCGACTCCAGACCTGTCTGCATCTCTCACTGGTCATCCTTGGCACCTTCCTGTTATAGTCGTCAACTGGAAAGATGAATGAAGCACTCATCTCAAAACCTCCATTTTTCAGAGCCCCCATTCTCCCTGACTCCCTCTCTCCCTCCCGATTTTCCTTCTATCCTTTCTTCTTTCCTTCTTTCCCCAAAGCAGCACTTTCCACCGTGACAAGTGAAGCAATAATCTAAGCAATAATTTAACTCCTTGCTTCCTACTTAAAAATGCCCTAATTACCGGGTAATGGGTCCACAGAGGCATTTGGGCTGGGTGAGCTCTGCCCTGCAGACACAGCTATAGTTCATCTGTCTGCTCCCTAATAGCACTCTAAAGTTCACCCTTATAAACATGTCACTAAGCCTGTAATTGAGTGACTGGTCATTAGGTTCCACGAGCCGTACCTGTGGGTCACCGATCACTCAGGGGTGATGGATCTTTCTGGCCACAGAGCTCTCTGTCACCTCTGAGCAGGGCATTACTCTCCAGGAGGACTACAGCAAGCCCCGGTGGGCTTCTTAACCATGGACTTCCACGGGAGAGGGCCAGATGGAGGACCGAGTAGGTAAGAACATACATCCTCCTGCTTCCCTCACTGACTCTCCCAGAAGCCTGTCTTCAGAGGTCTAGTAGGAGACACTGAAGCTAAAAGACACTGGGAGGCAATAAGGATTCAGTGCAAGAATAATTGCTCTGTGGAGTTAAAGTCAATTTGAGAATGGAGGTATTGTAAGACAAGAGGGGTAAAGGATTGGAGATTTGTGTTATTAGACTTAGCTTACTGTAACAAAAACATCTGTCACCTCTGAGCTGTGTTCCCTTGAGTAAGTCACTTGACTTCTCTGTTCCTTGATGTCCTCATTCATGAAATAGCGATGGTAGTACCTGCTTCCTTCCCAGGATTGTGCTGAAGATTATCTGAGATGATACATACCAAAGTGTTTAACAGTGTCCAACATCCAGTAGGCAATCAGTATTAGTTCATTCAAAATAAATTTACTATTTTCCTCTGCTTCCATAAGAGATGCTCTTTTGTCTTTTTGATGATAATGGAGACAGAATAACATAGTGGCTAAGGCACAGGCTCTAAAGTTAGGCTGATTAGACTCCAATTCTGCCTCTACCACTTAATCGCTGTGTGACCCTGAGTAAGTTACTTAACTTCTCTGAGCCTCAGCTGCCTCCTTTGTAAAATGGGACATAGGAAAATACTAATAGTTACCAGGGGGGAAAGGGGAGAGTGGCGGGATAAACTGGGGGTTCAGGATTTGAAGATACAAACTACTGAGTATAAAATAGATAAACAACAAGGTCCTACTGTATAGCACAGGGAACTATATTCAATATCATGTCATCCTCAGCCTGTGTCTCACTGTTTAGAAATGCAGCCTCCACTAGTAGTTTACAAGAACCTGGTCTGGGGAACATCAATCATAGGATGACGGAGGAGAGTCCTATGGAAGGTCACCAGTCCTCTTCTCACATATCAAGCCCCAACACTTGGACCCCACTGAGAGCTGACAGCTGATCTATAGGGTTTAAGTCCAATCAAGACTGTGATTTCTCTATATGAAGGACCCCTTCAATCTGATCTGTATGCTCTCTTTCCCAGACACTGGGAAAAACTCTGCTTTCTTCCAGAATATCTGTACTATGCCTTATATCTAAGATGGCATGAGTTGACCCAGAAATAGTAATGATTACTATCTTATATTGAGTTCTATGGGTCAATCTCAATTACAAAGTTAGATTAAAAAACACAAGTTCTACTATGTGTCCAGTTATCTGCTTTATTGGATTATTGAATTTATATAATAATGAATACTATCATTACTCCTATTTTGCAGATGGGAAAACTGAGGACCAGAGAGGAATCAAATCAGTAAGTGACAGAGATGGATTTTGAACCCAAGCCATTGGATTACAGACACTAAACTTTAAACCACTAAACTACATGTAATTACATGTTGATTTCTTTTATTGAGATGAGCATATTACAAAATATAGTATTTTTGTTGAATTGTATACATACTATATATATGACTGTATGGGCTATCCGTAGTAGAAATTCAGAAATTTTTTATTTTCAGCTTTGTGCTTTCCTTATTGAATTTTTACTGTGAGCATGCGTTACTTTAAGGTTAATTCATTTGGCTTATTGCAAATATTTATGTAAGTAAAGGGAATAATATAACAAAACTCCATACTCACCACTCAGATTTAACAAATACTATTTTGTTACATTGGCTTCATTTTTTTTTTTAAGAAATAAAACATTCCAGATAGAAATGAGAAACTTCCCGTTCCCCAATCGCATCTTTTTTAAAATTTCTTTTTTGTGGAGGGGGAGAGATGGTAACTAGGTTTTTATTTATTTGTTTTAATGGAAGTACTGAGGACTGAGCCCAGGACCTCATGCACGCTAAGCATGTGCTCTACCACTGAGCTAGACCCTGACTCCCACCATTACATCTTTATCTTCTCTTTATGCCTCCAAACACCAGTACCCTGAAGTTGGAGTATTACCTTCTCATCTGTGTTTTTATGTCTTTACAACATATGTATATATTCACATCCAACAAAAACACACTACATATGTATGTTTCTATAAATAACATATAGTAATCCTGCTGGCTTTTCATGTGTATCTTCCTTCTCCAGGCATCTGCAGCTGGCTTTTCTCTCCTCTGCTAAGTTATTCACTACATTTCAATCCACATTTTGTCAAACTTGTATGGATCAAGATTACAGATGCCTCCCATTTTGTATTTCTGTTTATTGTTCTTTGTATTATTTTAAGATGCTTTCAAAAGGAGGAGGGGAGTATGAAGCTAGATATTTCTGATTCTTTTTGTGCATCTACATTAATGAGCATATAGTTTTCTTCTTTGGTCTGATAATAGTATGAGTTAACAGATTTTCCAATGTTAAACCATCCTTGAATTCCTAGGATCAAGTATACTTGGTCATGGTGTGGCTTTTTTATTCTTCACCTTGTTCTTGTTGCTGCTACTGTCATTTTGCTGGGTTGGTTTGTTAATATTTTATTTGAGTTTTTTAACCTATATTCATAAGTGAGCTTGACCTGCAATTCTTCTATTTTTATTAACCTTTTCCATTCTGATATCAATGTTAATTTGCATCATTTAATAAGCTAGAAAACTTTCCACCTTTCTGTATTGTCTGAAATAACTACTCATTGAAGATTAGGTAACAGATGTTCATAAAACCATCTGTGCCTAATGCTTTTGAAGGAAGGTATTTTTATTACTGACATAATTTGTTTAATCATATTTTCTATTTCCTCTGGAGATAATTTGGATCATTTGTAATTTTTGAGAAAATTGCCCATTTTATCTAAATTTTCAACTTGATTGATGTAATATTGTTCCTATTATTTTCTTGTTTATAATTCTCATTTAGCTGTAACCCTAAACCCTTTCATTTTCAATATTGTTAAGGTTGCCTTCTTTTTTTTTCTATTGCCTGGTCTTGCCGGCAGCTTGCTTATATTGCTAGCCTATAAAAACAGAGAAATAAACAAAACTGTCTTAATCCAGTGTGTTTTTACATAAATACATTGTTTTCTCAAATAAAAATAGCATAACAGAGGTTACATCTGCTTTTGTAAAACACTATTCTCACCAACATTTGGGGCATAAACCAGAGTCACCTAAAAAGGTGACTTTCTCAGAAGTAACATATCATGCCCAAGGCATTATCTTCCTCTCTACAGGCAACCTAGTGCATGATTTGGAATCAGATGCACCTGTGTTCAGGTGCTTTCTCTTCCTACATGGGTGACCTTGAGGAAATGGAGGTAAAGTTATCCATCTCAAAGGCTATGGTAAGGATATCCTTGAAGGGTCAGAATGGATGAGTGAGTAAGAGTGTGAGAACTAGAGCTGGGGAGACCTGGGTTTGAATCTCAGCTTAATTTCTTGCTGGCCCTGGGCGTCCTACTAGTTTGTAAAACTGAGATGAAAATATTTACCTCCCGTTGTTGTAGAAATTAAGTTGCATGTCCATTTTGCATAGCACTTAACACAGAGAGAGCAAATATTCGAGAATCACTGTTGTTGCTAACACTTCAATTACTATCAGCCTTCTTTGGGTGAAGGCCTTAGTTCAAGGCTATTCAGAGTGCAGGCTGGGCATTCCCTTTCCTTCATCCCTCTCTTGGCTGAAGCCAGGCACAGTGAGGACAGAGCAGACCTAGCAGGTCTAAACTTGGCTCAGCTCTGGTCCCAGAAGCTAGCACATTCACCCTAACAGCTGCTTCTAGCAAGCAGTTAGTCTCACATGTCTCTAAGGGGTAGAATGTGGGTTTGAAAATACAGAATCCCATAATCAGTGATTCCCAAGGCATTCTATCAAAACTCTCAAGAGGGAAATTATACCCAAGGCTAGTAAAATTACACCCTGTGACTATTTGTATAACATGGTGGTTTTTAAATTGAGCTCCCCAAACTCCTAGAGATTCCATAAACCAGCCTTCCCTCTTCCCCTGCCACACACTAATGGTAGGCAGAACACTATACCCTCCCATCTCAATTTGCCCAGATTGTAGATAATGGCCATTACTATAAAGTTTCACTTAAAGAAGGGTTTCCACAGCTTAAAGTACACCCCGAACTGTGAAACACCAATGTCTTTCCGAGCCAGGAATCTCAATCTGCCCTTTAGTCTCGTGTCTAAGTTATTTAATACAGAGGAAAATATCATGAGCCCCTTTCGTTCTCAGTTTCTACATCTGTGAAATAAGAAAGATGAATACTAACTGACAGCACTGCGTGAGGCAGAAATGAAGAAATCAACATGAAAATGTCATATGAACTATGGTGTCATGTACACATGTTCAAAGTCATTTCACACACACACATACACACACACTCCCCCTCCTGGAAACATGCCTAAGTTGTCTCAAGAGAGTAGTGATGACATGAGGAAGGCTGCAGGAGATGAAGAACAAGCATTTAACAAGCCCAAGGAGGATCTGGCAAAGTCATGGAAGAAGTAGAAAAAAGCAAGCAATGAAAGAGAAGGACACTGCAGAGGCAGATGTTGACATGCCAGGGTGGAACAATTCTCACGGATCTCGGGGCTGCTTCTCTTCACCCGTTATTCCTGGTTGGAGTTGGAGCAGCACTGCCCTCCCGTCTCCTACCCACTGGAAATGGCAAAGAGGGGCCTATGAGCAGTTTCTGTACAGAATCCCTGAGAGCCAGAGCAGCCTCTGAACCATGCCGCTGGCGTGGCAGCTGTCAGATGAGCCAGAGGGCAGGAGGCCTGGCTCTGGGTTTAGCCATCAGCCTAGCTGAGACAGGCATGTTCAGACTATGAGGACAATGTGGTCAAATTGGTTCCATCTCATGGGCAAATCTAGTTGATGGGCAGTGGCTGCCTGGAACATTGTGTTGCTCACTAGCTCTGTGATCAAATAGTGATGTCTGTTATGGGCAAAGAATGAAGGAGGGTAGTCTCCATGCCATGTCTTTGAACCCTTACACTATACAGAATTAAATCTCCTTTTCCTTTCTTCCATATGTCATCTCCACAGAGGATGTGTTCTGCTTTGGATAACCTTATGTGCCAAAGGCAATGGCAAATGGTTCGCTTGTATTGGCTCATTTAATTTGCTGAAAACACTGGTAGGCTAATTGTGGTTATGTTGCTATTTTTTAAGCCCTTATCTTCTAGAAATACATATGAAATGTAAGTGGACAAACATCATGTTTCTGAATCTGCCATCTACTTCATAACAATCCAGGAGTGGTAGGTGGTAGGGTATATTTGAAACAAGAATGACCACAAGTTCATAATTGTTGAAGCTGAGTGATTGGTACATGGAAGTTCATTGTGCAAGCATCATATTTCTGTATAAGTTTAGTGTATGTTTAAAATTTTCGATACAGAGGTTTAAAAAAATCCTGTTAGATATTTATGATATTAACCCCATTTATCTACATGAAAACTGGGAATTAGAAATTAACTCTAATTAACTATATTCCTAAGATCCAAGAAACTAATTATATCCCTAAGGTCAAAGAGCTAATTGGAAGACTGTGGTAGATGCCAAGTTGTGCTGTCCAGAAGCTCTTCAAGTGAATTACCCCCTGCCCATCTGCAGGGGGTACATTCAAGGGACAGACTCCAGCAATTAGCTCTTTCGGTGTCTGTCTGAGCTGCACAGGACCCTCTCACCCAAGGCTGGAGACTTCCTCGTGAAGTCCACATCCCCATGATGGAGCAAAGCAAGGTTACAAGGCTCAGTCATTTCGATTTAACCCAGGACAATTCAGATGGGCAAAGCTCTCTTTTGGGTTGACACAGTCTAGGTTGAACCTGCATCACACGTTGACTTTTCCTTCTGCCCAATCCTGCTGTCCCTTCTGCCTTCCACAGGAGTTGAACTCCAAAAGCACCTTGCATGCTGACCTCCCCCTCAGCATCTCCTTCGGCGAAACCCATCTTGAGCCCAGGGAAGCTGAGATCTGAAGCTACATCTGTCTGAATGTGCCACACGTTTGAATCTGCCAGGAAGGGCGTGGGAGCCAGTGCTTTGGATAAGCCCCTGAGTTGTCAGTGTTCAGTGTCTGATCTCCTCCCAGCCCAGGGCTCAGGAGACCTGTGGAGGTCAGGAGCTCGTGAACATGGAGAGATCAAATCTAAGACTAGTCTTGAGTCTAGAACTTTCTGAGCAGCAGGAGGACATCTGCTAAGTTCAGAGAAGATCTTCCCCAGCATCAGTCCCCTATAAGCCCAGGCGGATGCAGACAGAAGAACACTTTGAAGGTGGCAGCTCATGCCCTGCCTCAGGGAGCCCACCTGAGGCCTCCCAGCAGCCCAACCTCAGAGGCCAGGCCCGCTCCCCAGCACTTGTCTATGGAAGCAACTCAGCGAGACGCCCAAGCCAGCAGGTGGCTCTAAAAATGCCCCATGTCATTAGAAATCTCAATTCCATTCCTGGTCTCTGGTTTGCATGGCAGAGAGAGCAGTGTTTCTGGAATGAATTAGCCCCTCCCTGCAGATGTCTTCAAAGGCTTATAATCCAAAACGGGCTCTCCGAGCCCAGCCTCCCCGGGGCTGCCCATGCACACAGGAAGTCACTCCGCTGCGGGCACAGATGGGCTTTTGAAAATGGATGAATGGTGCTGATGTGACAGAAAGTGCTGGCCGTGGGGGCACGAGTCAGTGTCCCTGGTGGCTGGATCATAGAGGAGCTCAGAATATCTTTAGCTTCATCATCACTGAGCATTTGAGTTGGACTGGGAAGCTGAGTTCTCCTCAATGGGATGTGAGCGGAAGTGAAGTCAGCCATTTCCAAACCTGACTCCTAAGCACATCCTGTGAAAGCCTTTTGTCCTCTCTTCCTTGACTGTGGTGACTTTGACGGCCACGTGATCCAGACAGTGTAACTGTAACTCAGAGGAGGGCCACCCAAATCCCATGGAACTGTGCAAGAGTGAGAAATAAAACTTCATTGTGCTAAGCCACTGAGATTATGGAGTTTGTATGTTGGGATAGCTGGAGCAATTACTGTAATATAAATACCTACATCCCGGGATCTTTGTGAGGATGAAAGGGGATTGGTAAGTTGAACACCAAGCCTAGGACTTGATACACAAAAAGCATCCATTTGTATTGGCTATTATAGCTAATTGATTTAAAAATGAATCGCAAGTAGTTTATGGTTTTTTCCCAAAAGGAAAATCAGAAAACTTCACTGGAAATAAATGAACTAACTTTTCCAAAAGATATCAACCCACAGAGATTTTTTTTTATGTTGAAAATAACATTTTGATAAGGGTGCTGATTCTATATGTTATACCTCAAAAAAAAAAAAAAAAGACATCACTTACTAACTCTCTTTAAGAGAAGGAAGGAAGGAGAAAAATTACCCTCTAATTTGTGCATCCCCCACTCACCATTCATCATTTTCTCTACTCAGCACACGTTTCCCAAGCAGGTCCACTCTGTGCGTGCCTTGAGCTCGCTGCTGACTCAGCCATGGTCCCACCTCCCAGCGGTCAGAGCAGGTGCCTAGCAGGGCTCTGCCAAAGGTTACCAGTCAGTAGAACCGGGGGCTCCAGGCCAGGAGCAGGGGTGCCCCAGGCTGTTCATTAAAGCCAAAGACCCCTCACAACATGTTCCAGAAAGGGCAGAGGTTGAAGTCCTACTGAACATCAATGCAGCCTCCACTGTAGAAAGAATCCATTTCCTGGCACTTTGAAGTTTCCCATTCAAACTAGCAGAGGAATGGAAAAGAAAAGTTCCCATCCCTAAGTCCATGGAGAATTAATATACTTGTGAGCTAAAGGTAGATTCTGAGATGGGAACTTTGAAGGGGATAACACGGGGAAGGCCCAATGAAGTGGACCACGAGGACTGCAGATGTTTCCAAAAGCATGTCCAAGACAGAAGGGGAACTCTCTTTGATCCTGTAGATGAGCAGTGTGACTGTCGTCCAAAATGCACATGGAGAGAGCCAACAGGCCAGCTCAACCATCCATGCACGATGAGCTGCGAAACAAGATTGGCTCAGACTGGGGCCAGATCCAAAGTGAGACTCGTCACAACCTTCTCCACGTCGCTTATATTTAGTGAACACTCAGCAGGCCACATACTGGGCTGAGGGTTCTACCTACATTACCTCCTTTAACTCAAAATCATCACAGCCCTGAGAAGTAGGAGCAATTATTATTGGCTACAACCTATGGACTCGTGATGAAAACATCGAGATTCAGGGACCATCAGCATATCTCCGCAGATCTTACAGCTATTAAATGGCAGAACCAGGGGAGGGTAGAGCTCAGTGGTAGAGCACATGCTAAGCATGCACGAAGTCCTGGGTTCAACCCCCAGTACCTCCATTAAAAAAATAAATAAACTGAATAAAATTACCCCCAAAAACACACACAAAAAAAGAGTTAAATGGCAGAACCATTTCCCTACTGTACAGCATAGGAAACTATATTCAATACCTTGTAACAGCCTATAATGGAAAAGGAGGGGAATGAAATGGAATATACATGTATGTAAAACTACGCTGTATGCTAGAAATTAACATTATAAACCAACTATACTTCAATAAAAAATTAATTAGGAATTAAAAAAATAACTTTAAAATGGCAGAACCAGGATTTGAATACAAGCTAGCCTAGATAACAGAAATTGATTTCTCATAGGAAAGTCAGAGATCAGGGTCAGGTTCTGACGAGGGCCCGCTTTCTGGCTTCTATGACAGCTGCCTTCTCGCTGTGTCCTCCCGCGCAGAGAGCAGAAAAGAGGAAAGCAAGCTCTCTGGTGTATCTTCACAAAAGGGCACTAATCCATCCTGAGGGCTCCACCTTCATGATCTAATCACATCCGAAAGTCCTCACTTCCGAATACCATCCCCCTAGGGGGTTGCAGTGTCAACATATGAATTTGGAGGGAAGGACACAAACATAACAACAAGCAATCTTAATTCCAAAAGTGGACCACTTCGCTACTAGGCTAGAACATCTCGTAACTCAGCACTCCCATATCCCAGGCCCTGCTCTGAAGACTTAAAGCAGCTCTCATTTTCACTGCCCTATGAGGTTGGTACTGTTACCATTCCCACTTTCCAGATGGAGAAACCAAAGCCAGGGAACGTTAGGTGGCTCCCCCAAGGTTACAGGTCTACCACTCCAGTTATCAGTCCAGATCTCACACTTTAACAACGGCCCCGAGTCCCACATATGTGCAGCCAGATAGAAGGCCAGAGCTCCCTACAGTTGGCCACTGTGCCCGGTGAGCTTCTTTGGTCCCGACCTCTGTCATTTCCTCCGGTCATAGGTGCCCGAGGCCGGTGATTGGGCACAACTTGACTAGAAGACCAGGCAGCCGGAGATTTCGTGATTCTAGTTGAGTATGACCTTCCACATGTGCCAGCTGACTTCAGAGACATGTGAATGATGGGTTATAAATCAGGAGGCAGGCAGTGTCATCATGAATCATCCCATCCCCTCCAAGCTCTTCAAGACAGACGTGCATAAATTCCATGTGGGCTGTGGCACTGCTGTCCTTTAGATTTCCAATTAAACGAGCCCTAAATTTGCTCACTTCTCAGTGGGGAGGCTAAGCATTAATATGGGATGAGCAGTCCAGGAGATGTTCCTGCGATCTGCCTTGTACAGATGTGATCTGTGACCCTCTGCTCTTCTGTCCTGTTTGGAATGGAGCAGGTCAAGAAGGAAACACAGGCAGGTGGGTCTGCGAGGGAATGGAGAACGCTTCAGTGGAGGGGTCACAGATACAAGGTGACCATGACATCACTACCTGCCAAGAAGAGGCAGTGGGGATCCTGGGTGCACCCATCATCCTGTTATATAGGCCAGCATGACTTGAGCATCCCCAGCCACCATTGTACCACTGAAGGGTACCATGGCACACTCTGTGAAACATTTGCAGACCATGTGTTCCCAATGGCCCTGGTTGGGGGGCAGGACATGTTCCTCGTGGGGCGTGACAGATTTTCTTGGACTAAACGTGGGCCTTGCCTAACTCCTATGTCTGGTACGCTCTCACTGTCTGTCCTGAGGCAATCTGCTGCACGTATCTGCACATCAGTTTGATAGTAGGAAAGTAGAGATGTGAGGAGGTCAGCACAGGGCTTTATGCACAATCGTGGTACCCACCTCAATGTGCTATTCTATTAAATAAGATCATGAGAAGTAAGTGCCAAGACACTAACCGGTCAGGGTCAGATATTTTCATTATTATTTTTAATTCCCCCTTGGCTCCTCCCTTACAGAGAAATGGCCTGTTTCCCTTGTGCCTCTTTGCTTTTACCCATTCCCTCAACAGGCAATGGAGGAAGTTCTGGTCTGGCCGTCCAAGCTGTTTTTCATGAGCATATCAGTGAGAATCCAAACAAAAAAATAGAAGCCATTAAGTGTTTAAAACAGAGGGACTCTAATTGCTAGGAATTTGTTACACAGGTGATGAAGCCAAGCGGGGGCCAGTGAGTGAGCCCAGAGACAAACAACAGCAGGAGACCACCACCATGCCCAGGCTGAGGGGCCGAGGGAGGGGTCAGGTGACCAGAGTCAAGGATCATCTGCTGGAAGTTGAGACTCTGAAGGTCTGGGTCCACGGAAGGGACAAGCTGCCCTGGAGCCACCATCTGAGTCAGACAGGTGTCCTCCCTTCCCCGTCCTCCAGTGCCCACCAGTACTTCTCATTGGCCAAACCCAACCAAAGCCAGCTAACCCAGGAGACTGCGGGCGTCAGCCCCCTGCTAACAGCCCAGATTGGGGAAGGGAGAGACTCACAGGAAGGCCAATGGGTCATGGGCCAACAAGGATGGAAATCTACCCTCTGGGAGTGGGAAGCAGATTCTGCCAGCAAGAGGCACCTCGGGTCCAGTTGACCACAGATGACAGTGAAAGGAGACAGTCGATGTCCAGCCCCTCACTTCCTTCCTGAGGACGGGGCTCACCTGGCCCTTCTCAAGCAGTCCAGCTGCAGGAGGGTGGGCAGCAGTCAGCCCATTCCAGCCCACTCCAGGGAGCCACTCATCCATCCCGGGTCTCCTTGGTCTCCTCTCCCAGCACAGCCTGCCGGAGAGGCTCCTTGGCCCCAAAGCAGAACCAGGAAAGGCTGGGCACATCTCAGCGCTCCTCCAGTGTTTGCTGCCCCCGAGTTATTTTTATAACTCATTTCCTCACATTATGGCAATTTACATACTTCAGCAGAGCATATACGTGTCCAAAACACCAACCAGGAACAATCACACATCACCGAGAGCTTTGCAGAAGCCCCAACCCAGAGGAGGCTTCGGAAATCAGTTGCTAAAACTAGTGGTTCCCTCATCCCGGGTGGGAGAATTCTCAGCAGCACTTGACAAGAAGTGGACGTGATGAGGACCACACAGAGCCGCAATTCCCGCCGGATTGCACATTGAAAGCTGCATTCAGCGCGCGGAGCCCATCAGAGCGGGCATTGTTGCGATGAATACCGAAGGGATTGCAGTGAATTGCTGCTTCATTGCCAAGTGCTTCCGATTCCCTGCTCCTGCCATCTGTGTCCTCCGGAAGACACACAGAAGCAAAGGTCCGAAAAGGGAGTAGGGTAGGGGGAGCGGGCTCCGGGCTGGTGGGAAGGACAGCTCTGTAGGCAGGGGAAGCCCCAGGGAACGGGATGGGAGGGGAGTTACGCTCGTCGGGGGTGTAACGCAGCATCACGGAAGGACACCTGGGGTCAGGAGCTGCAAGAGAAGTTGACTTACGAAAACCTAAACGTGCCATCAGGTGTAGGATCCTCAGGCTCACTCGAACATTCATACCCTCACTCTCAGAGAGACAGTCCAGATCTGTGCTCACACATGGACGCACAAACACACACACATATATATTCATTCATTCAACAAATGGTGAGTGCCTGCTCCCTACCAGAGACTGCTAGGCACATAGCTTCTACACACACACACACAATGTGCACAGACATGCGTTTCTCTCACACGCACATCCATACACATACACACATAGACACACACAGACACACACAAAAGCACACAGACAAGTTGCACATAAACACGTCTGACAAACTCAGAAATCTACTGTTTCCCTCCGGTTGCACTCACTCACATGCACACACTTTCTGTATTTTCACAACTAAAATGCAACTCCAGCCAGGGGGCAGGATGACAAACGAATCAACTGTCGAGTTTTATTTAAATTCTGAAAACATATCTCTATTTTAAGGCAGAGGTTCTTTGCCCAAGACTGTTGTTCTCACCAAGAGCTTGCTTTGTCTTTGCTTCATCTATTCGACAGTGTGACATTTAACAATTTCAATTGCTAATATCCCTGCTCTGGGTTCAAAGTACAGCAGTGATGTGCCACCTTGGGATGGAAACGTAACAAACAGGGCAATCTTCTTCCGTAGTGGATGTGACACAGGAAGCAATGGGGCGTGAGACAATGGTCGTGTCCCAGGTCTCAGGCGAGTCCCCGGGATGTGCCCCGCCAAGTGAGGGTCCTTGGCTTTGCAGGGGAAAAAATTCAAGAGCGAGCCATAGTTGAGTAAAGGTAGATTTGTTCAGAGAGACACATATGCCATAGACAGAGTGCGGGCCATCTCCAAGGGCAAGAGAAACAGCCACTAGGTGCAGAGTTGTTAGTTTTTATGGGCTCAGTAACTTCATATGCTAACAAATGGGAGGATTATTCCAACTATTTAAGGGAAGGGGCTGGGATTCCCAGGAATCGGGCCATCACCCACTTTTTGACCTTTTGTGATCAGCCTTGAAACTGTCAGAGAGCCTGTGGGAGTGCCATTCAGCAGCTATCGCATTACAGTGAGCATATAATGAAGCTCAAAGTCTACTGGGGAAGGAGTTGAATCTTCTGCCACCTTGGTGCTAATTGCTGTGTGATTCTTGTAATGGTTGTGCCCTGGCCCCTTCCATCCTGTCTCAGAAGGACACCACCTCCCTGCATTTGTCCAGGAAGAACTTTCCCAGTTTCTCTTGTCAAGTTCTATCTAACAATAGCAGCAAAAATAAGGACAGATACCATTTACTGAACACTTACTATATGCAAGACAGTGTGCCAAGTGCTTTCTGTGGACCATTCCATTTCATCCTCTCAACCATCCTATGGGGAGAATACTGTTATTGTACCCATTTCGCAGATGATAAAACTAAAGTTCAGCAAAATTAAATGACTCATCCAATGATATCCTGCTAAGTGGTAGTAGAGCTAGCATTTAAATCTAGGCAAACTGTCTTTAATTTTATCATAAGCAAAATGGGAAATATTAGGGTTTGACAGAGCTGGGTTCTGAGTACATAAGGTGATTGATATTACTCCCCATACTTTTCTATATTTCATCCTCATTTCGTCATCACAGTTAACTCTGTTCTCCTCTTCTTTCTATTTATTTGTAGATTGTGATGTTATTTTGGTTGAATTAATTCTGAACTAATAAATTTTTAAAAAACTTCCCATGGCGGGAGGGGATAACTCAGTGGTAGAGCACGTGCTTAGCATGCATGAGGTCCTGAGTTCAATCCTTAGTACATCCATGAAAGTAAAGAAATAAACCTAATTACCCAGGTGGGGAAAAAAAACAAAACAAACAAACAAAAAAAACTTCTGACATCTGTCCTGGCCAGTTTAACACAAAGTGCCCTCAGTGATGGAAATGACATTATCATGCTGAAGGGTTTGTATCAGTCCAGGTCTAACCAGGAAAACGAGCCAGTTAAGTGTTTAAAACAGAGAGAATTTATTCCGGGAAATTGGCTACCCCGGTGATGAAAGGACTGAGAAACTAAAAGCGAGGAAACCTACAGGTTGACAACAGTAGGAAGCTGCCACCAGCCTGAGGGACAGGGGGAGGAGGACTGGAGCCTGGGGACCAAGGTCATCCAATGGAAAATGTCCCATAAGAACAGGAGCCACCAAGAAAACACAGCCGCTGCCACATGAGACAGAGAGGGAGAGTGGTACCCTGGCCTCTCCCTTCTGCCCACCCTCCAATCGCCCATCGGTACCGCCTATTGGCTAAATCCAGCCAGAAGAAATTTGATGCAGAGTCGGGAAAAGGCAGCCTGCAGCTGTCAGTCCCCCTGCAATAGAGAAGAGAGCGGGGGAAGGACACGGGATGAAACAAACAGATAGGTCAGGCGCAGCACAGTAGCCATCATTCTAAGACCACGAAGTCCAGAGGTGGATAATGATGATGACATATATATTAATTTTAACTGAAATCACTATGTAATAACCAGGTTCCATTATGTCACTTAATCCTCACAATTGCCTATCGGGCAGGGGCTAGTGCTTCTCCCCCAGCAGACAAGGAGACTGAGATCAGAGAGGTTAAGTTCCTCGTTCCAGGTCACAGAACTAACAGGAATGAAGCCAAGACACTGGGCTGATGGCATGGCTCGGAGCCATTCTGCTCAGAACCGAATTCTGTGCTCTGGAGTCAGGCAAGCTGACTTGAATTCCAGATCTCTCATTTCCTGCTCTGCATGTTGTACAATCTCCACCCCCTCACCTACAAGATAAGGACAACAGTTACTTCACCCCCAGGGCTGCTGTGAAGACAAGCAAGATCAGCTGCATTCAGTAAGCACTCGGCGCCGTGCTGTTAACTTCATTACTGCTCCTCCTGGGCCAGTCTGGGGAAAGACCAGGTCCTGTCCAAGGCGGACAGAGGACTCGGGCTGCAGGAACTCTGTGAGGCAGGAGTTAAAGGTGGAAGGTGGCTGCGGAGAGAACCCACCCCGGACTGACCCTTGGTGGTCTGTGGAGATGCTGTCAGGGTACCTCCCACATCCCCCTGATCCCCCGGAGATCCTGCAGCGGCGCTGGACAGTCCCCATACGCTGGGAAGGCTCCCAGATCAAGCACACCTGTATCTTTCTGCCTGAGGCAACACACTGCCTGGGAAACATGTTCAGCCAGCGTGTGGATCAGTCCAGAAATGCCAGAGATGCCAGGGAATTAAGACAGCAAGGAGCAGATCTCAGCCAATGAGGGTCAGGAGCTACTGGTAAATGCCCCAGCCTCTTTGCTCTTGGGTGAGCAGTTCTGAAGAGAGCCACACACAACTTTGAGAGGGTCCCTGAGAACGGAGTCCCAGTTTTTGACAACCATGGCCCATCAATACCACATCACCGATGACTCTGCCTCCTCCCCTGTCTCCCTTTCTTTCTTTTTCATTCACGTCCTGGGGTCATCTGCCAAATTAATTACCTGCACCCAAATTCTTGTCTCAGTGGAACCTTGTCAGCAGAATTCTTGTCTCGGGGTGGAACCTAAGTCAAAATGCTGTTCCTCTATACTTTCCCCACCTCTCAGTCCCCAACTCCACCCCTCTCTGCCTAGGATAAGGAGGAATGAGAAGACACAGTACCCAACCATTAGCTCATCCATCCTTTCAACAGAGAAGCAACTGCAGCTGGTCCTTGTTCCTCCCTGGCTGATTACACAAATGCCCAGAGTCAGCCCGAGAGGCTGCAGGTCGGCCCACAATGGACACTCATGAGGCTGCTGCACCTTGAGGCTTAGTTCTACACTAGGTCAGACCCTCACCATGGCTCTTCCCCCAGCCAAAGGGAAAACTGTATGTATGCTCAGAGTTTGGTGGGATGCCCTGCAGAGTCAAACTCCCGTCCCTGCAAATTATTTTTTTGCTAATCAATATGTTTAATAAATAATATTCCAGTTGATTTCATTACTGGCAATACACAAATCAATAGAAGGTTATTGCATGATAACTTCCCATTGATATTGTAATCCTCCTGATTTAATAAATGTTGCTTTTTCTGAGGATTGCTGTTTGCATTAGGAATTGAAGGAAGGACAAAAAAAAAATAATTCCATTGCGAAACTGAAGCTGCAGCTTAATAAGAAAGTGCACTGAGAGTAAGGGGACTCCTTCAGCTTCTGTCTACTGTGGCCTGAGCTGTGGCCGGGTGCTGCCTGGATCTGTTTTAGTCTCCTTTGCTGAATTCCCAACATGAAGCATGAAGGAAAAGTCTTAACTGGGGCTTTGAAAAACCCCTTAGCAAGGGGTTGACCTATCCTGATTTCTAACACCACAGACTCATCTTGCCTGTATTTTAATCCCATGTAAAGGTAATCATTCCGTACGCACTCTTTTGTGTCTGGGTATCTTTTGTCAACATCGTGTTGCAGGTGTAGCTGTAAATAGTTCATTTTTGTTGCTGTATAGTATTCCATTGTGTGGAAGATGCACACTCTCCAGAAATAAAGCCAAGCTGGATAATCTGACATGGTCCAGTGCCAACCCTCTCCCCAATTTATAGAAGGTGAAACCAGAGTCCCAAGGAGGCAAAGTGATTATCCAAGATAGGAACCTTGTTCTAGGACCATCAGAACCTTCATGGGTAGGTAGGTGCCAAATCAGGGGTGCCTTGGGGTGAAAGCAAGGGGAAGAAGAAAGATGACAAGATGAAAGGAAAGGAGAAAGAAGGAACAAAGCCCTGGGTAGGGCTGTCCCTAGTTTCCTGGTACCCAGCACTGGGATGATTAAGGCAGGTAGATAGTGACCTGGAGTAGAGAGTCTGATAAAATAGAGCGAGGTGGGTGTGGGCTCTGAATTGCTTGGTTTGCATTTATATTTGAAAAGGGCATCCCCAGGGAAAGGGCTGCTCTGGAAGAGCAGATGGGTAGGAGCCAAGGCAAGATGTCTCAGATACATCATTGGGTTGCACGGAATAAGGCACATCCTGCACACACATGTAGGGCAAATGTTAGGAAGCCTCATAGCTTAACCTGCGTGACAAGTTCTAGGGGAAAAATTCATAAATAAATTCATAAATAAATGTTACTCCCCCAAAATATTTTGGGAGACACTTTTAGAATATTAATCCTCATTTTGTAATATTATCATTACAATGATGATTATATTAACTGCCACCACTTTAACTGATTACATGTCAGTTCTTCACTCTTGACAAACATAATCTCAAGCCCTCTACTGGGTTGAAGATTACTATCCCCATTTTACAGATGAGGAAAATGAGGCTCCAAATGGCTAACCTGCTTAAAGTCTCATATCCAACAGAAGGCAGTGCTGGAATCAAATCTAGTTCTGTCTGACTCTAGAACGCTCCAACCCCTATGTCACTGTCTTTGTGGGATGATTAGGGTTTATTACTGAGTGTTTTCATGTTTGACAGCTGAATGCAATCCTATCTCAGACACCCAAAGTGTGGACTAAGCTCCCGAAGAAGGTTGCCCTGGACCTCAAAGTTCTTTGTCTCTGTTACTCTGGTCACCAGATGAGGGCTCTCCTTCCTAGGAAGGGGGAAAGCTACCTGGCCAAAAAGGTCCTTTTGCCACTCATTCCAGCCCAGAGTCAGGGTGAACTTTAGTGTGAAATCCAGAATTGGGGTCAATTCAACAAAACCCTTTAGAGACACCCACCAGGTAGACCCCTTCAGAAGAAAATGAAAGGTCTCAAGGGAAACATCCCCATCGGTGATCGACAGGGTAACAATTCATCGTCCAAACTGGGACTTTTGAGAATCAAAGTGGGGGATTATTGACAACTGCACCAAGACTACCTTTGTAAACTGGGACTGGCCCAGTCTGCGCAGAGCAGAGAGTCACTCTAGTCATTCAGTTAGAGCCAAGGAGAGGCAAGAGTGGAGACGCCCACGTAGCACTTTAATTAGCAGCAGAACATCCTACTGGGGCACTCTCCCCCCGACTATTAGCATTATTATTGCCCATTAAATATGTCATAGTCAGAGATTTGCTTCATTCTTCAGTGTGATTGCCATCGATTTTTGAAGCCCACATCTTCTTCCCCAGGGAAACACATCTTCAGCGAAATGATAGAAGGAAATGGAAAAGAAGGAAGCGATTTATAGGCATTCATTTTACAGGCATTGCTTGGAGAACACCGTTGGTCTTAAAGCACCCCTGCTCCGAGGATGGTGCAGGAACCACCTGCATCAGGGTCACCGGGAAAGTTGTAAAGATGCCAATTCCCTTATCCCAAGGAGGACCTACTGCATTGGGATCTCTGGGGATGCAGCTGGGAAATGGGTGTTTTTAACAAGTCCTCCAGAAGTTCTTATGTGTATAGAGATGCACACAGAAGGCCACCATCCCAGACAATCTGGGGAGCAGGTGAGCATGCCCTGATTTTGCTCCTAGGGCCTCTGGCAGCAGGACCTCAGGGATGAGATGTACCAGCAAGGGCCATATAACCTCCTGCCCCTTCAGAATAATATTCCAGGCACCTCCCAGCCACAAAGTCATGTAGAGCCCCCAAATTCGCAGTGGCTAGGCCAGCCCTGGTTTACTGTGTGCAAAGGTGGCCGGGTCTCCCGGGCAGAGTGAGCAGGTTCCTGGCGGTGGCATCTGCCAGGAGGAGCGGGTAATAGGCCTGATTGATGACACTCAGCATGGGACCTGGCTGCGGAGCTCAATCACTGTGGCTCCCCATGGTGGGGTTCATGCACTGTAACCGGCCTGGAAATTGGAGAGGAATTTACCCCCTGCTGCCGAACATTACATAACAGTCAAGGGAAACAAGCAGAGGCAGGAGGGGGCCCGTCCTCCGCTGGCACTGGCAGCCTGGAGCAGCTGAAGGTAGGATGAGGAGTGCTCTGCTGGGGCTCTCACACCCTCTGGAGCACTCTGATGGGGCTGGGTCCCAGGGTGGCCCAGCCGGAGCTGGCATCAGAGCCCGCCAAGCTAAAAGCATCAGCCCAGCCATGTCTAGAAGGAATGGAAGAAGAGAGGCTCCAAATGGGGAGAGGGCTGGTATTAAATCAATGTCACAGACCCTAACAGCACTTAGGGACCGTGCATCACTCAGTGCCTCTCCGACTGGCAACTGGAAACAGTTCTAACGAGACCTGAAACCGACATCTGCAACATGTGAGCGTGAAACAGAAGGAAGATGGGCAGGGAGACGGGGAAGGTCCACTCAGGCTTCGTGGGTCACAGTGAGGAGTCTGGACTTGCTTTCAAGTGCCCTAGGCAGTCACTAAAGGGCCTTCCTTGCCTCCAGAACAGCTGCCTGCCTAGAAGTAACCAGAGGAGAGAAGGGGCATGTGGCAACTGATTGTGCTAGCTTAGTTCTGGTGATCTCCCAAGGAACGTGAATTCTTATCCAGATGTTAAAACAAGCCTAGTGGGTGCCCCAGTTGGCAACTTGGGGGAGGCATGGGTTCACCACCCAGGACTCCTCAGAAGGTAATTAAATTTTCATCCTACCAAGATGATTGGGCCCTGGAGGAGACAAGTCTCCCGTCCTGCATGAAGCACCAAGATGGGATTCCAAGTACCACTCTTAACCGCTGAGTTGATCACCAACAAAATGTGCTGGCCTAGAAACTTGCCAGTTATTTTTCAACAAGATAACTTGTTCTTCCAGTGAAATATTACATGGAAGTCTGGCACATTTATCACCATCGAAATGAACGATTCTTCCTCATTGGTTGCCTGTCATGGCAACTAGAGGGGTTCTCTTTGAGGGCGGGGAGCACATCTGCCTCCTTCACAGGTGTATTGTCAGTACCCAGAAGAATTTCTAGCACGTAGTGGACACAGTAAATATTTCTTCCATCTGGGAAAGGAAGGGGTTGGATCAGATGCAGTTTTAGTAAGGCATCAAATATTAAATGAACACTTACTGTGCGCCAAGCTTTGCAGTCAGTGCTTGAGATACAATGGTGAACACCATCATAGCCTTGCCCCTGTTTTGCTCATAGCCTCGTAGGAGAAAATGAACATCAACAGATGGAAATTTACAACTGAGGTGTGTGCTAGTAAAGACAGGCACATGGGGCTATGAATATATAGCAGGGGAAGCTGATCTAGTCAGTGAAAGGCAGGGAAGGCTTCCTGGAGGAGGTGTTATTTCAGCAAGGACCTAAAAGAAAAAGTAATACTTAAGTAGGTAATTGGGATGAGGAGGATGGAATTGTATTCCAGTCAGAAGGAACGGCATGTGCAAAGCCCCCCAGCAGAAAGAGTACAGCCTCCTCACCCTAACTTTTAACAATCGCATCTCTGCATTGGTCTGTTTTGCATACTGGACTTCCAAGATAACATTCTTTAGGAAAAACTTGTTTGACAGCTAAAACACAAATGCTGGAAGTCTCGACAACCAAATGAACTTAAAGGGCCCTACCGGCTCTTTAAATTCTCTATGGGCAACGGCCTGTATGCATGGGTCAGGGCCAGATGTCAGGGGTCGGAGGTGACTGAACAGACCCACAGTCCTGAGTGGTGAGCTGTGGCTAATGAAAAAACAATGGTCATTTGTTTGGGACGAGGTGGGAGGGAAAGGGTTTCCTCTACATTAGAGACACACATATTGCCTTTCTGGTCGTTTCTAAATGGGTTCAGTATCTTAAAGTGGATTCTCAAGAGCGGGTATCCATTTGCCTTCACAACGTATGAAAAGCTATCTGTTAATGTCACTTCATACATTCATTCGTTCATCCAACATTCACTGAGAACGTATTTTAAGACATGTCCTTAGGGAGACACGCACTGTGGCGATTAACAGGACATGGTCTTAGCTGTCAAAGAGATCAAAATTGTACACACTTAACAGAGATCTACTATTTAACCTTGAATGTCTGCTATCGGCCATGTAATGTGCCAGACACTATGCATGCAATATCTCCCACAATTCTCACAACGAATTAATGAGATAAATACCAGCCCCATTGCAGATTTGAAAAATGGGTTTCAAAGAGGTTAAGTAACTTGTTGAAGATGACATAGCTAGTAGGTAGGGGACCCAGCATCCAAATTCAAATCCATCTAACTTCAGAGCCTGCATTCATGATCACATAGTCTGATACCTCAATGAAGGAAATAAATGAAAGATAGAAAATCCCAAGGAATTAGAAGATAAACATTTATCTGATCTGGTCCTGAGAAGGATTTTCAAAGTGTTAACAGAAAAGAAAAAAAAAAAAAAAAAAGAGGAAAAGATCAATAGCCATGACTATAAAAAAACTTCAAATTTTCTACTTGTCCGAAACACCGTATAAAACTTTGAAAGGTAAATAAGAAATAGCAAAAAAAAAAAAAAAAGAAAGAAAGAAAAAAACTCCAACATGTGTGGCAAACAAAGCATTCGTAGCTTCAATATAAAAACTTGTTATAAATCAGTAAGTGAAAAAGTTATCTCTCCAATAGAAATATGGACAAAAGATACAGTTCTCATAAAGAGAGAAATCAAAAATGACCAATAAGCACACCCAAAATTATTATAAAAGTATGAGTAATCAAAGAAGTGAGTAATTTCAGAAATAGCGGTATATCCTGCTTTTTCACTATGAAATTGGCAAAGATTTAAAACATCAAAATAATCCTGTGGTTAATGAATGGGTTATGAAATGAACACTCACAGACACTGTATCAGCGTCTGGGGAGCATTTGACAATATGAATTAAGAGCCTCTAAAAAGATTATAACCTTTAACTCAATAATTTTACTTCAGAAATTTATCAGCGATGCAAACAAAGATGTATACAGCAGGATGTTCAGCACAGTATTATTTATAGTATGGAGAAACTATAAATCAGGTGAAAAGTCCAACAGTAGGCAGACAGCTAGATCAATTTTGGTGCATCCAGATGAGAAGGTAATATGTACACGTAAAGAATCACATTTTTGGTGGTGAGGGATATAGTTCAGTGGCAGAGCATGTGCTTAGCATGCATGAGGTCTTGGGTTCAATCCCCGTTACCTCTGTTAAAAAAAAATTTTTTTGTTTAATTTTTGAAGAAACCTTACAGGCATATTCATTTATTCATCTACCTGAAAGGAAACATACCTAAATATATTAACAATTACAGAGGCAAATCACGGTGGTGGGATTGAAGACGGTTTTTATTTTTTTATTATGTCGGTCTCTATTTTTCCAATTTTTCTGCAATTTATCTGCATTCCTTTTGTAGTAACAAATGTATGTGTGTGTTTCTTTGATTTTTCAAATGAGCTTGCACCAAACTCAGCTCTTTAAACTCTCTGCTCAGGCTCCGCTTTAAATTCCTTCTGCAGTTGACAAAACCCCTGAGTCGCCTCCGACTGCCCCCTTCTGGCTTCACCCGTCTCCACCTCACCAATTGTACCGTTTCACCACTTCACTTTGGGCTCTTGTTGCCATGTACCTAGGCTGTAGCCCCAGCCTTTAACTGACGTCCTGGTTTGTGGCTTCCATTCCCACCTTGGACGCTCCTCAAATTCATTTTACGTTCCACTGTCTGATTAAGCCCCTTGAAGCAAAGATGATATCCTGGAATTGCCTTGCTCCAAAACCTTCAGGGACTTTCGAGGTCCTAAGAATAAAATCCCGACGACCATTATCTGGAGTCTAAACACAGGAGCTTCCGGAGAGATTTGATTTGTAATTCTCACGGTCTTGATTTTGTATGCATAATTCTGTGGCTAAACTCTAACCATCTCTAATTTTTTTTTAATGCTATTCAATTGCTTTCTCTCTGGACTTAATCTTCCCTTTGGCCCTTGTCTACCACCCGATAATCCACCCAAACTAGACCTTCTCCGGGATTTTCATGTGACCATTCCCAGCGCACTGGCTGAAGCTTGTGGATGGTACAGGGGTTGTCAGACCCGAAGACTAGCCAGCACCCCATGACCCTGGCCTCACAGAGTCTCTCTTCCACAATAACTTTGCGATACTCTTTTATTTAAAGGATGGTGAAGGGGCTATGACCTGGAAAAAAAGAAAAATCAATGACTCTCCGCTAATAAAGGTTCTTATGCGGTAAATGTGCTCTCGGGAAGCCGGATTCCTGCCCTTCTCCACGGTGTTGGCTTGATGCCCCGGAGTGATTTACTCTGCGGTAACATGATGGAGCCTCCGCCATGGAAGGGAATTAAATAAAAATGCAATAAAAGAGGACAAAATCAATCTGCTTACAGTTTTGTTTAATAAAAATTCATGAAGGATGGGCAGGCAGACCCATAAGCAATGGGCCAGTCCTGCCAGAGGCTGGCTGGGGGCGCTCACTCAGACCTCCGGCCCGGGGAGGGGGCTCAGCCGAGGGCCTGCGGAGTGAGCCTCCCACCTGAGCGGTGCCCTGCTGCTGGGCCAGAGGGCCAGGCCTGCCTGGCAGACAGAGGAGAGAACCGGCTAAGGCCATGTTGATGGAAGAAATCGCCAAAGCCAAAGAGACATTTGAGATGAGATTTCTCTCCCTAGAAGGCAAGAATCTCCACGTGTTCTGGAATGACAGTGACCCTCCAGCCCGACCAAGTATTTCTTTTTTTTAAACTTTTTTTTAACTTCGGAGTTTGTTTTTTTTTTAGTTGAAGTATAATCAATGAACAATGTTGTGTCAATTTCTGGTGTACAGCATAATATTTCAGTCATACACATATATACATATATTCATTTTCATATTCTTTTTCTGATAGCTTACTACACGATATTGAATATAGTTCCCTGTGCTCTACAGAAGAAACTTGTTGTTTATCTATTTTATATATAGTAGTTAGTATCTGCAAATCTTGAACTCCCAATTTATCCTTTCCCACTTCCTTTTCACCCTCGTAACCATAAGTTTGTTTTCTATGTCTGTGAGTCTGTTTCTGTTTTGTAAATAAGTTCTCTTGTGTTTTTCTTTTAGATTCTTTTTTCTTTAACTGAAGTATAGTTGATGTACAATGTTGTGTTAATTTCTGGTGAACAGTGATTCATTTGTGTGTGTGTGTGTGTATATATATATATATATAAATTCCTTTTCATATTCTTTTTCATTTTAGGCCATTACAAGGTATTGTGCTACACAGTAGGACCTTGTTGTTTATCTATTTTATATACAGTAGTATGTATCTTCAAGCACTTCTTTCCTGTTTTATTGTGATCAGAACACTTACCATGACATCCACCCTCTTAACAAATATTTAAGTGTACAACACAGTACTATTAACTACAGGCACAGTGCTGTACAGCTATATGGACCTTACTCATCTTGCAAAGCTGGAATTTATACCCATTAAGCAGCAGCTCTCTATTGTCCCCTCCCCTCAGCCCCTGGCAAACCACCGCTCTCCTCTCATTCCTATGGCTTTTACTACGGGAGATTCTTCATGTAAGTGGAGTCGTGCAGCATTTGTCCTTCTGTGACTGGCTTATGCCACTTCACGTAACATCCTTGAGGTTGGTCCATGTTGTCACATAGGGCAGGAATTTCTTCATTTTTGAAGCCAAATAATACTCCATTGTATGTACACGCCGCATCTTTATCTATCTGTCGATGGACATTTAGGCTGTTTCTATTGCTTGGCTATAGTGAATGGGAGAGTGCAGATATCTCTCTGAGATCCAACTTCAGTTGTTTTAGATAAATACCCAGAAGTGGGATGGCTAGATCATATGATAATTCTATTTTTAACTTTTTGAAGAACTGTCATACCATTTTCCATAGCAGCTGTACCATTTGGCATTCTCACCAACAGCATGCAAGCATTCCAATTTCTCCACAGCCTCACCAACACTTATCTTTGGGGTTTGTTTTTTTTTAATATTTGCCGTAGATATGAGGTGATATTTCACTGTGGTTTTAATTTTTATTTCCTGATGGTCAGTGATGCTGAGCATCTTTTCTTATGCTTGTTGGCCATCTGCATGTCTTCTTTAGAGAAATGTCTGTTCAAATTCTTTGCCTATTTTTAAATTAGGTTGTTTGGACTTTTTTGGCTATTAATTTGTAGGAGTGTCTTTTTTTTGGATATTAATTTCATATCAGATTATGGTTTGAAAATATTTTCTCACATTTAAAACGGGATGGACTGTCATAAAAACAGGCCCATAGACCAATGGAACAGAAGTAGAGAGTCCAGAAAGAAACCCAAGCACATCTGGTTAAATGATCTTCAACAAGAATCATTTAGGGAAGCTCATCCCTAGGGGAAAAATCAGTCTTTTGAACAAATAGTGCTGGGAAAACTGGACATCCACATGCAAAAGAATGAAACTGGACCCTTGTCTTACACCAGACACAACTGTCAACCCAAAATGGATTAAGTATTTAAACACAAGATGTGGAAATTTAAAACTTGTAAAAGAAAACATAGGGGGAAAGTATCATGATATTGGACTTGGCGATGACTTCTTGGATGTGACACCAAAAGTACAAACAACAAAAGCAGAATTAGACAGATGGGACCACGTCACATGAACTGAAGAGCTTTTGCACAGCAAAGGAAACCTACAGAATGGCTGATGGAGTGTTTCTTAGGCTAGAAACTGTTTCTGTCCATAAAACGTTTCTTTAAAGCGTGTGGTCCTATGCAAAAGATCCCACATCTTTGGGTGGAGGGACCAGACGGAAGACCCATTGATCTATAAAAGAGATCACCACACTATGGTTTGCAGGCCAAATCTGACCTATCACCTGTTTTTAAATAAAGTTTTATTGGAACAGGGCCACGTACATTTGTTTACATACTGTCTCTGGCTGCCTCTGCACTGCAGTGATAGAGTTGTGTGTCCTGACAGAGCCTGCAAAGCTTACAGAGTTACTGTCTTCCCCTTTACAAAAAAAAAAAAAAAAAAAAAAAACGTATAGCCCTATACATTATACAGTAATCCTATAGCCCAAGGACGTTCACTCACCTCCCACACTAACTCAGGTACCCACTCAACAGAAACGTCACAAGCTCGCACGTGCCAGGCGCTACCCTCGGACCTCAGAGAGAGCAGAAACGAACAAGGTTGGAGGCCCTGCACTGAAGGCATCGCGCTGGTTTCTGTTGTTAAATAATCAAGTACCACAAACTTGGTGGCCCATTAAGTCCTTCTGCTTTGAATCTCTCTGGCTTCCACATCCACCAACTGCCAGAGAAAGGTTTTCTGCTTTTAGGGGCTCGTGTGTTCACACTGAGTCCACTTGGATAGTGCAGGATAATCCCCCTATTTTAAGTCAACTTGCCAGGAAACATCCCACCATCATGGGAGTGATATTGCACCATATTCTTTCATAGGCTTCGGGTACTAGGCTGGTATGTCTGACTCTCTAAATGCGTCGTTTTTATTGCATTTAAAAATGCAGGCTTTGGGGCCAGAGATACTGCCAGTGAGGCAGGTCTTGGGGCCCCTGGAGCTGGATTTGGGGGGCTCTCTCTCCCTCTACTTTGCCCAAAATGTGTGGCAGCAGGTGCTGGAGTGGAGAAACTCATTCACACACAGAAAGATCTGGCCTTGCTCTAAGTCGCTCCTAGTCTAAGCGACAGAGAGGAAGCGATGCAGGTAGTCCCTGAGCCCCCAGAAACCACTTTCTGGAAGAGAAAGGAATCTGGACGAGGACGTGGCCCCATGAAAGCCCCAAGAACAGTTAAAGCAGTGTGCTAGGTGGCCAGCTGAGGATAAAACCTAGGAAAGTTTTCAGGGGGAAGTGAGGGGACATCAGCCCCTAAGAACAGGAGTGACCAGGAGGAAGGAGGGCTCCCTTAGGCCAGAACCTGGGGGTAGTGAAGCCCAGGCGAGGTAGCCTGTGTCTGGAGAATGGGAGAGTGACCTAGAGGGTCTCCTGGGGGAGGAAGAGGAGGAGACAGAGGGAGGAAGAAGGCTGGTCATCTGGGTGTCAGCTGTGGGGGGCTGGGGCCAAGAGCATCCTCTTACTCCACGGCCATGTCCAGTGCTTTGATTTCTCCATCAGTGTCTACTGACTTGTCTTTGGCAAGAGGACGGAACTCTAGGGGGACCTAAATGTCGAGAGTTTATCAAACACCTGTTTCATTTTCTCCAGCGTTGGCTCAGAGCAGGAGATCTCCTCCGGTCTATGGCATGCTGTCTTCATAACTGCTTTTTCGCTGCCCTGTTTCTCCCAAGTGCTTTGGCCTTTAGCCTGTTTCATTTAAAGGATCGCTGAGGCCTGGGGCCTGGAGAGAGTCTATCCAGCAGGGGAATTCACCCTGCTGGCTTCTCCAGCATCCCAGGAGCCAGCCCCTCACGTGAAGACAGGCGTGGTATGTCTTTCCCTTCTCAAACTCTCCCAGGCCCACCATTCAGTTTGCCTGAGCCCTGCACACAAGTGAGGTGAATGAAGGTGCAAATCCACTTCATACTCCACTCACCAGCAGCACAGCATCCAGCGTGAGGAAGGAGCATCTTTGTCTGATTCGCCAAAGGTGCCGTGTGTGCAGCAGCATCCCTGGATCCTCCCCTCATCCCATGTCTGACGGGGGCAGGCATTCAGGGCCAGAGCATCCTGCTCCCCAGATGTGCCCCCCGCTGGGTACCACTCTTCCTCCCCAGATCCCAAAGGCTCAGCTGACCCCTCTGAGAATAGCTGTGATCTGGCCCCTTAGAGCCATGTTTCTCAAACCTTAGCATGCCTTAGAATTATCTGGAATACTCATCAAAACACTGGCGCCTGGGCCCTGCCCGCATGGTTTCTGATTCAGTTACGGACTTGGGGTGAGCCCGAGAACCGGTGCCTGTAACACATCCCCAGCTGACGCTGATGCCGCTGGCACAGGGTCCGCACTTGGAGAACTGCTGTCTTAGCTCCTCAGCCCTGCTCAGCCAGAGGATGAAACCACCTCGGGGGCAGCTTCGGGGCCCCGCGCAGCCTCGGTGTTCAATACATGCACATCGATTCTAGGGGACAGGAGTGGTGAGAGGGAGATTGTTGATTGACCTCAGGATCCCGTGAACAACCAGCTCCCTTCTTTCCAGACCTATTAAGTGAATGGGAAACTCAAGGGCTCAGGCAGCGTGAAATGCGGAGGAGAGGAAGGACCGGACAGCCTACGTGTTGAATTCTGTGGAACTTCCTTCCAAACCATCAGAAATAATAAAAGATAATCATGAGAGCCACTATTTGTTAAGTCTCTTAGCTCTGCGCCACGGCCCCAAGCTGAACGCCTTATGCAACCATCGCAACAGGGCTATGAAATGGGGACGGCGAGAACCCCTGTTCCAAGGAGAAGATGAAGCGATCTCAGCCCCAGGTCCCATGAGCGATGGAACAGCCCCAAGCTTCAGGCCACGAGCAGCACCACCCCACTGAGCTGCCTCCCCAGAGAGACTGAGAAAGTTGAAGGTCTGAAGCCACTACACTCTGGATCACAGTAGCCCCCGCCCAGGGGGTGAGTGCGGTATATGGACTCAGACAGCCTGACTCCTAACCTTCAGCCTGCCGTGGACTAAGCGCATGGCCTTGGGCGACCCCTCTACCCCTGGTGCCTCAGTTCCCTGAGCTATAAAATGGGAATAATTCCAACCCCTTGGGATGTCGTTGGGTTAGATAAGAATGTGCACATCTGGCAGTGTCTCACTCTTAGAGCTCAGCAATGTTATTCTCTCTCCCAAAGGGCATCTTCCTTTCCAAGTATGTATTTCGGAGTGACAACTCAGAGGCACATTTAGACATCCTGCCTCAGGGTAGAGGAAGGGAGGGAACGGAGAGGCAGAACAGAGATTGACCTTTGAAGTTGTTGCTATGTGCCACGTGAGGCCTCAGCAGGGCTGGGCACGAAGATGGGTGTACAAAACTCACAGACCTCACCACCACTTGCAGAATCCGTTCAAGGACCAATGCCAGGAACCATGGCACTAAAAATGGAGATGGGTATCTGTCCTGGAAACTGTTATTCAGGGAGTGGCCATAGCTAGTCTGGACACCCAAGGGCAGGAGTTGTGTTGAGAAGGTGCCACGCTTAGCTCAGTAACTCCAATGCCCAGAAACCCACTGCCCAGGTCTCCTCACATCATCTAGAAGAAAAGAACTTGGGGGCCCCCTCATTGGCAGGTCAGTACAGTGGGCATTGGAGTGGGAGACACCCCTGCATTCAGAATCCCAGCTCTAGCCCTGACGCACAATAACCTTCACTTCTGTGAGCGTCAGTCTTCTCATCTATAAAGTAGGAATGATAAAAATGGTGTCTATCCAAGGATATGGAGAAGAGGGAACCCTCATACACTGTTGGTGGGAATGTAAACTGGTGCAGCCACTGTGGAAAATGGTATGGAGTTTTCTCAAAACACTAAAAACAGAACTACCTTATGACCGAGCAATTCTACCCCTGGGAATCTATCCAATAAAAACAAAAACACTAATTTGAAAAGATACATGCACCCCAATGTTCATAGCTGCATTATTTATAATTGCTAAGATTTAGGAAGCAACTTTAATGTCCATCAACAAATGCATGGATTAAGAAGATGTGGTCTATGTATACAATGGAATATTACTCAGCCATAAAAAAGAATAAAATTTTGCCACTTGCAGCAACACGGATGGACTTGGAGGGTATTAGGCAAAGTGAAATAAGTCAGACAAAGACAGACAAATGGTGTATGGTATCACTTATATGTGGAATCTACAAAATACAATAAACTAGTGAATATAACAGAAAAGTGACAGATACAGAAAACAAACTAGTGGTTACCAGAGGGAAGAGGGGAAGGAGGAGGGGCAATACAGAGAAAGGGAATTAAGAAATACATACTATTAGGTATAAAACAAGCTACAAGGATATACTGTACAGCATGGGGAATATATCCAATATTTTATAATAACTATAAATGGAGTATACTCTTTAAAAATTGAATTACTATACTGTACGCCTATAACTTATATAACATTGTACTTTAACTATACCTCGATTAAAAAAATTATATTTTGAAAAATAAGAGAAACGATATATGCCCCCAAATGGTGCCTGTCTCTAAGGCTGCTGTGGGGATGCACCTTGAGCTTTAGAATAAGTCCTTCTTATGAAGCAAGCTCTTAACCATATTAGCTGCTATTACTCTTGTTATCTTTACCCCTATGAGATCTTAGATAAGGTTGAAAAAAAACTGAGTTTCAGTTTTCTTACTTTAAATGAGTATGTTAATAGAACTGATCCCTGTAAAATTGTATCAAAATTCAACAAGATAATGTATGTCAAGCTCCTAGCATAAAGTAAGCACTCAATAAGGATGATTTCCATCTGGAGGTAGAGATGGCCCCACCGCCAGGGGGAGTAGCTGTCCCCGTTCCCTGGGGACTGGTTTTTGCCCTGGCAATTCCATGTCCTGGAGATCCCTCAATCCCAGGTGACCCGGGACAGCGGGTCACCCTCCAACAGCACGCCTGGCTGGGCCTTCCTTGCTCCCCGAGGCAGTGCAGAGGGAATCTCTGGCTCATGTCACCCTGCTTCTGGAAGACAAGCCAGGCTCTGGATTGCCCTCAGAGTCTCAGCTGGCCCCAGGATTCCAGGGCCAGCGTTCTCAGGAGCAAGGGACTCAGCGAGGCTCTGGGAGGCTCAGAGTCAGAGCTTGGATCCAGCTCATTCAGACTCCCAGGGTGACAGACCCCCACCCAGACCACAAACAGAGCATCAGAACCAAGAGGAAAAGGAGCGGGTCTCTGAGGGTCTTGTTGCCACCAGAGAAGGCAGAGCACTACACTCCCCACGATGAATGACGCGGGGAGAGGAGGCAAAGGGAGGCCGAGGTGCCTCTGGGCCCCCAGCCCGTTCCCAGCCAGGCTGCCGTGGAGTGGGAAGCCTCCCAGCTCAGCCTGGGAAGCAGTTATCACTGGTGGGTGATTAAGTTACTAATCCTTCAGGGAGAAGACATTTAGAGGCCCATATTAAAGCGGTGCGCGGCAAAATTACATTCCGTTTCAATTTAGTTTAGCAATTCCCGTGATTTAGTTAAATGAAAAGCAATTGTTCCAATTAATAGTATTGAATGTTATTCATCAAAAGTGTCAAAACAGCTCTGTGGCTGCATTAGGAACCCATTCTCTTGTCAGAGATCTGGATAATTCCCCAGGATAGGATGGGGCAATGGTCAGGTGTGGGGGCTTTGGGGCAAGGTCAAAGTCAGAGGGGATATTGACATGCATGTGTGCACGTGTGAAGGCCCATGTGCACGTGACCCGTGTGCAAGGATGGGTGTATATGTGGGCACCTGTGTCCTTGTCCTATGCACACAGAGCCAAACTGTGCCCAAGAATAGTATTTTTTGTTTATATATATTTTTATTGAAGTTTTTTCTTTATTTTTTTATTGAAGCAAGACTATGTATTCACATTTGCTATATGCATATGCCAGTGTGCTTGAGTGAGTGACCAGATACACATGTGTGTGTGTGCATGTGCTTGTGTGTCCACATATGTGTGCATGTGTGCAATTGTGTGCCTGTGTACACAAGTATCTAGATAGTCGTGCTTTCACGTATGTGTGTGTGCACACGTGACCCTGCAGATGTGTTGCTTTCAAAGAGGATGCACTGAGAGTATGCGTGGGCTTGAGGTACATTCACGTGTATTGAAAATGTGCCGTATGTAACAGGTCAGTGGAGGGAGCTTGCTGCCTTGATAGCTGAAGAGAAGAACCATCTGTTTCCACCCTCGCATCATGTGACTGATCTGGCTTGTCCATGGGATACCGCCATTCAAATGCATTTCCCATGAGGTCAGAGACTTTTTCTGCCACGTTCCTGGTTGTATTCTCAGGTCCTAGAAGAGAGCCTGGCGCAGAGTAAGCTTCAATGACATGTACTGGTTGAATGGATTAATGGATGGATGAATGGACAGACGGATGGATGTGGATATAGATGCATGGAAGGATGGATGGATGGATGGGCAGATGGATGGATATGGATGGACGGATGGCTACAGGCCTCTGGCTCTATCAGATCTCTAGTAGTGGGTGGGTTTCCCACTCTTCTCTCCTCAGTGTGAATCCCAAACCCTCTGATTTCCAGCTCCAGCTCTTGGAAAATTCTATCCTGGGCAGGCAGCAGGCTCCGGAGGCCCCCAAGATGCCAGAATCAGCCAGACCTAAGGGCAGAAAGGGCAGGGACTTCTTTGGAGAAGCTGAAGAAGCTCAGCACTGCTGGGCTAACAGGCAGCTGACCTGGACAGGCAGGCGCAAGAGGACACAGCCGAGAAGGGCCCCTCGGGCTTCTACATCCTCACACCCGGGTTCCGACATCTGGATTGTGTCCCTAGGCTGCAGCTACCAACTCCAAAGTCAATCCCGGATTTTCCTCCTGCCCACCATGCCTCCCGCAGCAGCCAGTTCCCCAGCCCTGTCCAGCCGTGATGGAGCTCCTCATTATCCCATCCTCGTAGACTGAGAAGACAAACGGAGACTACACATGGCCTCCTAGCTCCCTATCCTCCTCCCTTCCCAGATTTCCCTGGGCCTTGGCTCTGTCTGCAGCTGACCAGACCCCAGAGAGAGCCCCCAGGCCCAGAGTGCCCCACTTTCTGTGACTGTCAATCCTCCTACTGTCGGGTTTTTTGAGTTGTGCGGTTTTTGGGGTTTTTTGAGCTTTGACAGGATTTAGGCTGGTCCACCTGCTGTCAGGGCCTGCCCCCTAGTGGCTGACTCTGGCCCACACACTGCCCCCCCCCAACACGGCACCAACTCTGAGCCCGGTCCTGCCCCCACCCTCCACCCCCGCCACCCCTCCACCGGCCTCAGCCAAAAAGGACCTCTAAGTCCTTGCAAAGGCTCCACAGTAGCCCCATTTCCCCTTCCCAGACACAGGCACGGCGGTGCCAGATTGCCCCACATGCACACCATGGGGGCTGGCTGCCCAGAGTCTGCACTGCCCTCAACAGCCCCCAGGCTATCTGTGCAAGTGTCCATCCATCAGGATGGTGATTAAACAGCAAGAGGAAGTGTTAGGATGTGATCCCTGAACCCACGAGGCTCATAAAGACAATAGCTGGGACCATGGTGGGAGGCGCCAGGCGTCCTGTCTATTTTGGGGAGGCCCCAAGCCCGGCTGGCCAACACCAGGGGCATCCTGGGGCTCGTTAATCTGTGTGGGAGTGACGGAGACAGGATGGAGGGTCCGGGAGGCCTTCCGCCAGTCGTTTCCTCCAAGCCCGCCAGCTCTGCTCCGTCCTCCACTCCCGGAGCCCCCGGCCCTGGCCTCCGGAGACCCCTCCTTGCTCACTCTCTGTGTGCAGACCCAGCCACCTTCCTCTCCTTTCAAAGGCTTTTACTGAGAGTTTAGAGGCCCTGGCCTTTCTGGGATCCACTCTTTGTTTTCTCCCCGAGGGAGGCAAAGGAAGAAGTAAAACACCATCAGCTTCATGGCTGAGGCAACGGAGAATCTGCCTCGAAATATCCTTCTGGTGTTCTGTTCCCACGGCCTGGCCTCTGCGGAGCCCAGGAGTAGCAAAAGGTTAATTGCTGGGGCCTTGGGCTCCGCCGTGGGTCGGAGCCAGAGAACCAAGTGTTCAACATGCGATCGTTAGAGATGCCTCTCCCCCAGCCCCTTCTCTCCCTGTTGTCAAGCAGTCGGTAGCTTGAAACTGACCACAGTGTAAGTATTTACACCATGGAAACTGGCCAACACTCTTAGACAAGCAGTATGATCAAGGGAGGCATGGGCCCCTTTCCTATGCTCTGGCTGGAAGTCCCACAGCCAGATGACTCGGTTGGAAAGTATGGCTTGACATTAGGGTCACAGAGACTTGGGGTGCACATCAGGCGTGTAGTTCCCAGCACCCACACCCCACTCCATCCCTCCTTGCCAGCTCTAACCTTGGATGGTGCAGGCACAGGAGAGCAGTATTCAAAGTCAGACTAGAACCGACCTGGGGCCCTGTTCAGCTCCCTTCACCCCCCTCCTCCTTCGTTTCTCGAAAGTAAAATCAGAGCTGTAGTGCCCTATTCTAGGACTAGAACTCCGCAGAGTTCGTGTGAGGATAGAATGGACCGTGGCACGTGAAGTATTTAGCACATTAAGGCCATGGTGGGAATGGCCGTGGTAACTATTCAATAACCATCAGCTGTTGTCACTATAATTTGCTATGATGACTTCCCTCATCAGGCATCTTAAGGTTAAAATGAAAGAAGTGTTGTAAAAACATTTGTACTACTTTTTTTTCTTTAAGATGCTTCCAATAACGTAAACCGAAAGGGGCCTGGTGCCTTCTTCAACGCTTCCACTCTGCCTATGCCCAGAATCCAAGCATACGCTTGGCTTGAGAGTAAGTAGCCAATGACTGGAAGGTGACCAACTGGGCAGCTTAGGAACTTTAAGGAATGTAATGTTTCTGGCTCAGTGAAAGTGTCCTGTTGATTTTCCTTTCCACTGGGAATACAGGTCTTAGCATAAATGGTTCCGAACCCAATATTCTTGATTTTAGGAACATGGAGCCCAGGGAGAACCTGAGGAATGTTGTCCAATCAGATCCTCAGAGAAAGGAAGACTTCACCAGCTGCTTTTCTGGGGTCACGTCAAAAGTCAACATCAATGTAAGAAAGAGAATTTTCCCCAGGAAGAACCATCTCTGGTCCTTGAGTGAATGGTGCACCTCATCTTTGCTCTTCATCCCCCAAGGAGATGCCCCGTGAGAGGTCAGAGGCACCAAGGACCATTGCCAGCTGTCATCCTCTCCTCTCTGCTCCAGCAGGCCCTGCGTTTGAGGAGACCAGCAGGTCAGGAGGTGGTTTGCTGAGAAGCAGAGATTAAACAATGTAAGAGACTCCTCTGGGCTCGAGCCCATTTCTGTGCAGCTTTGAGCAAATGCTTTCATTTCTTTGAGCTTCTGTTTCCACGTCTGCATAAATAAGCAGAACAATGATGCCCTCAAAATCCTAAGAGAAAGAGTTGATGTGGTAATGTTGATGAAAAGCTCTGGTGCATAATTAGTGCTCAGACTGTGTTTGTTTTGCATCTTCCTGATCATTGTGGAGAGTTTTTGCCTGAGGGGCCAAATACCATGGTAGTAACTAAGACTATTTATTGCTTATTGCCCAAGCACAGCCCTGGGCCCAAGGAGGCAAAAGTCTACTTTTTGACCTGTTGCTATGGTACATGTAGGACCTCGATTCTCCAGAACTTTCATAAGCCCAGCTAGCCAGGAGCGTAACTGGGAGAGAACATTACCCACTGCAGAGGTAGCTGACCCTCGCACAGGCAAGATGGGGTGCCTGTGGGGTGCACATCAGGCATGTAGTTCCCAGCACCCAGGAGTAGCAAAAGGTTAATTGCTGGGGCCTTGGGCAAGAAGGTAAAGATTTAAAACCTCAAATCTTTATGTTACCAAGTCCAAGCTCATACTGCGGGCCACACACAGGCCAATACATCAAGGGTTGAGTTCTTGGAGCAAGAAACAGCCACTTTATTCAGAAAGCCAGCTCACCGAGAAAACAGTGGACTAGAGTCCCAATATTTAGGCTCCTTTTATATTAAAAGGGGAGGGGATGTGGTTGGTTGTTGCAAACTTCTTGGTGTCAAAATCCTTTGTTCTTACAGCCGTCCACATAGGTCAGGTCACGATGTTCCTGTAAACCTCCAAGAAGACAAATGTTATTCTCTGTTCTGCAACTTTTTATCTCTAGATGAATGGAAAAGTGTTATACCCTTAAAGGTCAGAGCCTTGAGAATGGGCTCTCCTGTATATTTCAGGCCATAAGCAACATTCTGTTACAAAAGGCGCAGCACCAGCAAGACTAAACCCAGGTAACAGAGCACAGGGTTAGAGCTAAAGGAGCAGATCTAACATGGAGTCAGATTTGGTCTTCCCTATTACATTTGGACAAGACCAAAAGATGAAGGCCTGATAGCATCAGTACTTGAGGAGGGAAGGACCACCTGAATCCCTGACCCTTCCCAGCACACGTGTGAGTACCTGGATGGACACGTGTGCATGTAGACCTGTGTGTCTCTACATGCACGTAATTGGGCTGGCTTATGGATGGAAGCTTGCCACGATGGGCTTCTTGTGAGCACACACGTTCCATGTACTTGTGCTTCCTGGATATGTGTGCACAGGGAGTGGGTGCGTGTGTACATGTGTGCGTGCACACATGTACATGTAGGCACAAGTATCTGGGTACCTGTGCTGGTACATGCAAGTGTGGGGTTACACTTATGAGTGAGCAAAAGAGGTGGATACACACTCCTGTGTGTCTCATTCTGGCCACATACAATCTGCAGACAGCGGCAGGTGAATGAATGTGCAAACGTGCGCCTGTGTGCTTGTGTGTCTTTTTAGGAAGAGAGAGTACAAATAAACAGCATAAACAAGATGGTTGGGAGGAGGGGGGTCTAAATACTTAGGAAGACAAACAACCCCCACAAGGACTTTGGAAGCACCCATTCTGTACAAATAATGTACGTGCTAATTACAAATTACTCTCCTCTGCTCATTAAAGCAGAGCTGCGGCACTTTATTAGTTCAGTTCTGGTTCCTCTACACACTGGAAAGTAATAAAAATGGCTTTTGGGTCAGGAAGATGCCCACATGGGGCTGAGGAAGCCATCTCAGGCTCTGCTAGTGGTCACCCAGGCCGGGGGCCAGGGCACGATGCTGACTCCTCTGTCCCCCCAGCCCCCTGTCCAATCACTCACCAAATTCAGTGGAACCTACCTCCTTCCCTCCGTCTTCGCTGACACTATTAGCTCAGGGGCCTCCTCTCTTCTCCGACCTCTCCTAGACAGCAGCCCATCCTGCTTCCAGCTGGTCTCCCTGACTTCAGCCTGGTCCCGCTCCAACGCATCCCCTAAGATGCTGCCAGCAAATCTGCCCACCCTACTCCTGCACTTAAAATCTCCCCTCCCTGCTTTCCCATCACCACTGAGCAAAGCTCAAATCCTATAGCTTGTCCAACCACAACCAGGTTGCTAAATATCTCTGCAACCTCACTCCCTGCACCTCGCGTCCAGCAAGATGGAATGATTCCCAGATGGTTTCCCAAGCCCATCCTCCATTTGATGAGAACCACCCCCCAGGTCTGAGCACATTTTTCCTCAGTCCCCATTGCCCTCTCCTTTCTATTTCCACTCCACTGGCTGGATCGACATTGTGGGCTCCTATTCCATCTTGGAAGCCCCTGTTCTGAGAACCCATCCCCTAGTGCCTCTGGCTTCTTCTCAATTCCTCCTCTTGTCTCCTCTGTGCTTTGTACCCAAGCATCTATTTATCTGTTTATTGCCTATCTCTCCGACTAGAATGCAGACAAGGCCTTTATTTTTGTTGACTGCTATGTGCTTGTCCAGCACCTAGAACATTTTCTGACACACAGTAGACATTTAATAAACATGTACTGAATGAAAACTTAATTAATATCCTTATACTGCTCGACCCTCTATCTTATCGCTGTAACTGATATATCTGCTTTACCCACTTGGGATTAGGGGGTTTTTAATTATGATGAAACACTAGCTTGAGCTTCCTGCCCGCCATGTATTCTCAGGATATCCTTCTAGTCTCCCCAGGACCACTGCTTTTTGCTAGCTCCTAGTTCTGTGAGTCAATTCTGCTCTTTTCACAGACTAGAGCTGCTAGAACTCAGGTGCACCACCTAGAGGCTGAGAGGTGACATACCTCAATAAAGAAAGCCCCAGAAAAAGTCTTCTTGGTGGGGAGCAGGATGCAGTCACTATCATCATTCTTTGCAACACACTTCCATCTGAGGATGAGTCAGAGGAGGCTCCCAGCCTCAGCTTCGGTGACATGTCCAGGATCATTCTTTGTCACACATTCTGGGTCCTGGTCAAAAGTCCAGGCTCCCCTCATCTTCCATGTTCTCCCTTTGTGCTCTTTCTGCCCTACTCACTTCTGCCCTGCCCATCTTGTTCAATCCAAGAAGTTCTCATAACCTAGAAAGTCAAAGAATTGTGTTCCTTCTCTCACGTTTCATAGCCCCATGTGAATATTTGCTCATCCTCTACCTGGTGGCTTTCTAGTTCCAGGCATTAAGAAGTAGGGACTTGGTGAAACCATAACAACTTTCTGCTTACCAACTTCTCCAAAGCTGCTGGTTGACTCACTTTAATCTGCCTTGTGTCCCTATTTCCAGAGATAGTCTTCACAATAACTTCCCATCCCTCTCTACAGCACAGAAGCAGTGGTCAACTTTTAAGAGGTAACTTCTTTCACCAATATGAAAATACTTCACTGATCTGGAGACTTAACCATTTGTCTATAGGTTAGCATCCTTCAAGACATGTCAAGACTTTTTGAAGGCAAGATCCATCCCACCAATTTTTATAACCTAAGCTCCAACCCAGACTTTTTCCTGAAAATCTGGAATATTTTGATGGAAGATGATACTACCTCTCCATCTTCTTCCAAGTTCAGGGGTCTGGGAACACTTGGAGTTTTCGAAAGTGCTAAAATCTGAATATGAAGATATCAGAGATTATGTGAGAAGGAAAAGCAACTGTTAAACCAATGTAACTGACCCAGGACTTCAACCCTAGGGAAGAGGGCTTTGCAAGGTCATGCACATAACTGAACAGCAGTGAATTTCCCCATAAGAGAATGCAGCTGAAGCCTGTCAGAATATGACATTAAAAAAGATCCAAACAAAGGGAGAGATATACCATGTTCATAGATGGGGAGACAATAATCTGAAAATGGCAGTTCTCTCCCAAAGCAATCTATCTCATAATTCAATGAAAATTCTTCCAAATTTAAATATGTATATATTTTGTGACATATATAACAAGTTGATCCTAAAATTCTTAAAGATGTGTAGAGAGCAAAGGACAACTATGCTAACTCTGAAGGAGAAGGAGAAGGAGAAAAAGAAAATGAGGGCAAGAGGAACAACTGCCCTTATTAAATATAAATAGCAATCATTCTTACAACTCAACAATAGAAACACTCAGTTTTAAAATGGGTAAAGGATCTAAACAGATATTTCTCCAAAGAAGATTCATAATAGCCAATAAGAACAAGAAAAAAATGCTCAACATCATTAATCATCAGGAAACGCAAATCAGAACCACAATGAGTTAGCACTTCACACTATTGGAATGTCTATAATCCAACAACAAAAAAAGGAAATTAAGAGGTATTGGTTAAAAAAAAAAAACAAGTATTGGTGAGGATGTGGAAAAATTAGAATCCTCATACAGTGCTGGTAGGAACATAAAATGGTGCAGTCAATTTAAAACGTATAGTGGTTCCTTAAAAAGTTAAACAGAGTTACCATATGACTCAGCAAGTCCACTCCTAGGTATATAGCCCATAAAATTAAAAACATATGTTCATACAAAAACTTGTACATAAAAATTCATAGTAGCATTATTCTTAACAGCCAAAAAGTAGGAACCCAAGCATCCATCAACTAATGAATGGATAAACAAATTGTGGTATAGACATACAATGGAATATTATCCAGCCATAAAAAAAACCAATATGGTACTGTTACAGGCTACACATGGATAAATCTTGAAAACATTACACATATATAAAATATCCAGAATAGGCAAATCTATAAAGACAAAATGTAGAGTAGTGGTTGCCTAGGGCTGAGGGGGCATGGGGAATTTGGAGGTGATAGTTAAAACAGTATAGGGTTTGTTTGGGGGGGTGATAAAAATATTCTAATATTGACTGGGGTGATGGTTGTGCAATTCTGCGAATATTTTAAAAAAAAACACCAAATAGTACACTTTGAAAGGATAAACTTTATGATATGAGTAGGAATCACATTGTGGAGGAGTAACTGAAGGGGAGAGAACTTCATCAGCAGATATAAACACTTGCTTTGAAGTTAGATTGCCTGGGATCAAATCGCACAGCAGTGTGTGCCTCTGGGCAAGTTACCTAATCTCCTTATGTTTTAATTATGTGTTAACTCACCTAGCATTCATCTATCACAGGGTTATGATAGGGATGTGGATGCTGGGCAGGTGAGCAAGACCTAGAACCAAGGCACAAGACCAACTCGAAGTCCTTGCAAGGCTGACTGTCTCTGAGTCCCGTGGGATGAGCCGGGGACGCCTGATAGTCTAGCCCTGCTGCAAGTCAAGACTAACCCAAGAGCACTCATTCGCCTGTCTTAGAATCCACCAGAGCTATTTAAACATATTGATTTCCTCTCCCTGTGCTTTGAGATTCCAAATCAGGAGATTGAAGATGAGAAACTTGGACTCTGTTCAAAGTTCAGAAATCACTACTCCAGGTACTGGGATCGACCTTGTCCTGCTGGTGGTTGTCAAGAGGCTCCGCTGCGTAGAAGCCAGGACCCAGGCAAGGCCTAGGCCAATGGCACCCATCCCAAAGCCCTGAAGGGCAGAGGGAGTTGGGAGACCCTTCCCAAGCATCCTCCAAGACATTCAGGGGTTAAGAAAAGCGCTGGGAACCTGCATACTTTTATTACATTATGGGGATGTTATTGCATTATAAATAATGCCACAGGATGCATTATTTATACATTTAATATCAGGTTTGCTTATAAGTCAGATCTCTTCACTTTTAGATAAATACTCAGTCTGCAGCCCACCTCCAGCAGCCAGGCGCAGACAGAGAGTGGAGAGCGCGCTCTTGCTGTTTCAGACGGCAGACGGAGGGCAGACACATGGCAGAGACAGCAAAAGCCCTGTGATGGGAAGCAGATAATGTCTTTATGAAAACTAACAGATGGCTCTTTTGAAAGCCCTTTCAGTTCTCCTTTATCCTGATAAGCGCGGGGAGGCAAGATACGCTGGAGAGAGCTTTATGGGTCTGTACTTATTGTCCTAAGAGCCCGGAGAGTCGGAGACAGAGAGGCGAAGGGTGCACGGGGTGGGGCGGGGGGCGAGGGAGGGGAGGATACTGGCTCCCCCGTCCTCTTGCTGCTGGAGCGGATCGGGGCACACAACTGAAGCCATGGAAGTAGTGATAGCTGCTCTGCCCCATGCATCCAAACGCCTGTTCATTCCAAATACCCACCATGACTGCCTTCCACGTGCCAACGCCTGCGCTAGGAACTAAAGGAGATCCAGAGATGAACACGATGAGGCCATCAGGGGATCCTCTGCCTGCATGAAGATACACGTCCACCAACATAACGACGATCACAGTGTTGAGTGATACACAGCAAAAGCCAAGACAAAGAGCTGTAGAGTTCAGAGGAGAGCAAGGCGACCCCAGTCCTAAAACTGTGTTATTATTGTCATTCTCATTACCATTAGTCTTACTAAAAATAACTACTACATGTATATGTCAACCAGTGTGTCGCAAATACCGCTTATGCAGTGGCATGCCCTGCTTCAGGTGCTAGGGTGGTGGTCAAGGCCAAGACAGACAGGGTCCCAGCCTCTTGGAACTCACATGCCGGTGGGAAGACAGAAGGCAAGTAAACCAACAGAATCATGCCAGATACTGAAATTATAACAAGGAGTAAGCAAGGAGAGAGAGGAGTGGAGCTGGCGTAGGAAGGCTTCTCTTAGGGGAACATTTGAACTACAACCTGAATGATGTCACATGAAGGTGGGGACCTGCTTCAGGAGGAGGGGGTGGCTGTCCTGAGACCCTGAAGGTGGGTAAAATGTGTACATGTAGAAGTGGATGAAATGAGATTCCCAGATGGAGGAAAACAGATGAACACAGACACTAGCGGTGGAGTGTCACAGTGGAGCTGGGAAGGGAAATCCCGGAGTGGTGACGGTGATCAGGTTGGCTGGGGGTCATACGAGGCATCTGACCTGAGATGTCTACCTTTCACTTTTCCAGGGGCGTTGGGAGGCAGGGCAGGGGGAGTTGCAGAGAACAGTTGGCCGTGCACCACAAGCAAATCTGGCAGCAGTGGCTAGGATGGATTGAAGAGCTGCGGGAAGGATTCATCAAAAAGCTGCCCCCATCATCCAAAGGAAACACTGTAGGGGGCCCTATACTGTCCTTTCTGGAGCAAAACCTTCCCTCTAACTCCCACATTTCCTCCCTAATTTCCTCTCCAACACAGGAATTCTTTATACATTTGGGAGAGAAGGCACTAGCTTGGTAAGAATGTTTCCTAAACTTTTTTGTCTTACCCTTTTCAAAGTCACCAATTTAGAACTATACACTCACACACATACACACATATGTGCATGTAAACTGGTAAAGTCCGTATAAGGTCTGTAGCATCAGTTTCCTAGTTTCAATGATTAGACCACAGCTTTATAAGATGTGACCACTGGGCGACATTGTATGAGAACACGGCCCACTTCATAAGCTTCCAGTCTTGCATCTACCTTTGCTGTAGATGTTTGGTTTGGGCTCACCATAGAATCCCCAACACCTGGCACACATGCCCAGCACAGAGCAGGTATACAGAGCCTGGGGGTGAGGAAGGGTGGGAGAAAGGAAGAAGAAGGAGGGAGGGAAAGAGAGAGAGAAATAGGAAGGAAAGGAAAGAAGAAGGGAGGGAAGAAAGGATGCGGTCACGCATGGGGAGGGAGGAGAGATATAAAACCAAAGACCACACCAGAGAAGCAGAAGCACCCCAGGCCACACCTAAAGGCACACCCTCCGGGGGCAGCAGCAGGTAGAGTGTGAAGGAAGGGGCAGCGGTGGGGGCGGGCGTGCCCAGGGCCTGGAGAGGAGGAGGGAGCCCAGCCTGGGGGGTCCTAGATCGCTCACACCCATCTGAGAATGTGGTTCTGAAGTGGAACCAGCATGACCCGGGATCCAGCAGTGGACGCTGGGAAATGGGCAGCTCTCAGCAAAAATGGAAGCCAGTTGCTGGCCGTGCCTCCACTGTCTCTGACGCAGACATTCTAGGCGGACCCCAGAGAGCTTCAGATGCCAGGAAATTGTCCTTGAATCCAGTTTGGGGCTAAACTGTGTTCCCCTCAAAATTCACATGTTGAAATTCTAACCCCCAGGACCTTAGAATGTGACCCTACTTGGAGACAGGGTCTTAGAGAGGTAATTAAGGTTAAATGAGGCCATTGGGGGAGGTCCTGATCCAATATGGCAGTGTCTTGTAAGAAAGGGAGGTTAGGACACAGACACACCTGGAGGGAAGGCCACGTGAAGACACAGGGAGGAGAGAGCCACCTGCAAGCCAAGGAGAGAGCCTCAGAAGAAAACCACCCTGCCCACACCTTGATCTTGAACTTCAAGTCTCTAGAATTGTGAGAAAATAAAAGTTTGTTGTGTAAGCCCCCAGGTCTGTGAAATTTTATTATGGCAGCCCGAGTAAACTAATACAAACCCCAACCAGCTGGCCAAGGGTGCATACGGAGAACATTCCAGAAGGAGGGATCTGAGAGAGGCAAAGCCAGGGTCCGAAGGAATCGTCACTGGAGAGGACGGTGTCCATGCGTATCAGCACAGCGCTCCTCTGGGCCCTGAAAATGGGACAGCGAGAAGAAAGAGGATGAGGTGGCATCAGGGTGAGAACACACTTTGGACTCAGACAAAACGCCTCAAGCCCCAGCTCTGCCGCCTATTTGCTGTGTGAGTTTAGGTGCGTTTTCTAATCTCTTCTGGATTCAGTCCACTCATCTGGAACGTGAGAACAAGAGAACACGCCACACGGCAATGTCGGGAGAATTTGAAGAGGTTCATGAATAGCAATCTCGGCCCAGTGCTTACTGAGTTAGCGGTGGTCCTACCATTGTGGAATTTTTCTCTGATGTTAAACAGTTTGTTCTATGTTATTGGAAAAAGAGGGGGAGAGAGAGCCAAATAGAGCTAGATCAGGTTTTTATAGAAAAATGGGCCCAGGACACCGCCACTCCCACGTGGCCTGTGAGCTCTGTGACCTTGGGGACCCCCTTGGCTTCTTGGAGTCTTTGTGTCCACTGTAAGACCAGCAAGGCCTGCCTCACCTGCCCTGCTGGTCTGCTGGATAGCATCCCACACACACAGAGCAGGGATGGCCACTGTGTTCAGCCCCAAACTCCCCGCCTGCAATCTGCGTCCTAATCTAATTGGGAGAGACAGAAAGCGCATCTCCCGCTGACCTCCAGGCGAGGTGAGCCAGACCTTTCTTCTCAGCAACAACACATTCTCTCCCCCAACTGCCCCAGCCCGAGGATCAGAGCCTTCCCTCAGCAAATCACGGTAATAAATATGGTCTGAAGCAACTCCAGCGCTTACAGCCTTAATAAATGGGTTGCCATAGTGGCAAATTCCGACGCGGAGAGCATCTTTTCAATAAAGGCTGAGAGGGTTATTAATAACGTTAATGTAGTGCCTCTCGGAGTCACAGCCTCACCAGGAGGGCCTCTCGCCTCCTCCCCCGGCCCATCTTTTCCAGGACTGGCAAGTAAAAACTGCTGGGCTCTGGCCACTACGGGGTGGAGACAGAAACCCCAGGATGGAGCAAAGAGGCTGGAGCCGACCCAGCAGGACCCCTGACATAAGTTCACAAGGGGGCATGCTCACCCTTCCAATGCCCTTCCTGGCACCCAGTTTCCCCAGGCCATGGAAGGTGCAGCCGCAGAGCAGAGAGATTGAGAAGAATTTCTTCCAAGGTGGACAGACATGGGTTCAAATGCCAGCTGAATTCTCCTCTGAGACCTCCTGGCTGCATTATTTAAAAGTTAAATGCCTCGGGGCCCCCCCTCCTACCAGCGTACCCTTATCACTGATTTCCCTACGGTCGTCAGAGCAACTCACCAAACACCTCCAGCTCCCCACCTCTCAGGCCTGTGGCCAAGCAGGGACCCGCCTTCTGTTGCATGGGTCCGATAAATTCTGAGCAGAACACCAAGGGTCACTTCTGTGCCTGTCATTTAACCATTCATCTGAGATCCCCCAGAACCCTCTTTCCCTTACATACCTTCAAGATTGTGGGTGCCCCACTGGTTGCAACAGAACAGTTCGGTCCCCAAAGCCTAAAATATTTACCATCTGGTCCTTTACAGAAAAGGCTGCCAACCTTTGCTCCGCATGACTATAGAATCAAGAAAGGCCAAGGCCACTTATCTTTCTGACCCAAGCTTGTTCTTAAAGCTGATTTTCAGGATCCAAGTGCCACGGCCTATGTTTTTATCTGTCATATTTTATTTTGGAAGACTAAACCTTGGACTGCCCCTTGAAGAGAGCTTTTGAAGTCCTAGCTTGCAAAAACTCTCTCCTGCCCATCTGTGTCCCGTCCGTAATTTAGCCATTTGACAAACGTTTGCTGAGCATCTATTATACCACAAGGAACAAGACCAGCTCCAAACAACAAGGAGATGGTCCAGGATCCAACCCCCAGTTTGGCATTTCTCTTTCCACTCTATTAGGTGGGCTTCCCCTCGGCTAATTCTGACTCCAGCTAACAGGAAAATCATAGAATTCACATTTCTCCACTCTCCTCGAGGATCCTGGCAAGTGCACACAGTACACCATCCATGTACGGTGATGTACTGTGTGTCAATGATGATTTCATTCATTTATTCTACAAATATATGTTAAACGATATCTCGGTGGCAGTGACCGTGGCAGATGTGATTCCTGCCTTCTCCGGGGCTTGTAGTGCAAGGCACGTAATAGGTCTTCAGCAGAAGTATGTTGAATGAACTTACCTCCCAAATGCCCTCTTGGAGTTCAGAATCCCGTGGCCGTGCTGTTTGCTGTCAAGTCAGAGAAAGGCCTTTAGAAGCAACTAGAATTCAAGGCCGCAGACTCATCCCTATCATACCCAGCTGTGTGATCTCGGAAGAGTCATTTAAACTCTCCGAACTTAAACTTTTCCCCTGTGCAATCAACATCACATCACTTTAAAGATGCCGACATAATAGCGAGTAATCATCATAGCTAATGTTGACCGAAGGCCTGGTCAGTGCCACACACACTCCTCGGTTGACGTATGTGTTGACATATGTCAACTCATGTGATGCTCACCACCAGCCTGTGCGGTTGGAACCGTGATCACCTCTGGGTTACAATGCAGGAAACTGGTAGGGGAAGGTTGAAGATCTTACCCAGAGGCCCACAGCTACTAAGTGAAAGGTTGACCAAGAAATGTCCGATAAAACCTAACTGACTCCCTCTCTTCCTACCCTGTCTGCCAAAGAAGAGCATTGTCTTAAACCGGTTTGTCCGCTGCTTCCAGTGGTCCCTTCTACCTCCAGTGCCCTTCTTTGATAGCCCACACTGGAATCTCAGCAGACCCCCACATCCAGCTCAATCCCAGCTCCAATGGTTTCCACTCAGTTCTCCGGACCCCGAGGACCTGCCCAGATGCCCCTGGGGACACTGGGGCCAAAAAAAAGGCAACTAGATTGCTCATTTCCATTTTACCCCTGTGTCCCTCAGGGACCACGGTCTTCTTCACCTTTAAGAAAACCTATAAGTTCCCAACTCGTCCCGGAGTCTCCCGGTCCCCATCATTCTGTAAAGATCGCCGGCCTGGCCTTGGGCACATTGCTACCATTTGCTCAGTAACTGGAGTGTGTTCTGCTGCGATTGAAGGCTCTTTGGGTACATTTAAAGATGCCACCCTTCTCCAAGTGACCTCAGCCATCGCAAAATTCAGTCCCACGTGACTCTGCGCCACTCGCTCAGCGGGGAGTGGGTGCCCAGGACAGGAAAGGCCCAAGTGCCGACTCGGGAGCCTCTGACACTGTGTGGCCCTGAACCAGCTGTTTAACCTCTCTGTGCCTGAGTTTCCTCCTCTTACCTGCAGGCAACGGCCCCACCCTGGGGAAACTACTGCCACTAGGAGAGAGGGCTCCTAGCCCGATGCCTAGGGGATAAAGCACGGACTAAACGGAGGTGGGGCTGGAGGTGGCAGCCAAAGTCGGCGCCTCTGTTAAAATTTTACCTCCGACCACACATATAATAATACTAGAAATAATGTTAGACAATCATCACCGTAACAGCAGCCGACACTGAGCTCACGGCCTCGCCATGCTGCCCGCGCCGCTCCGCCCTGGGCCTGCCATTTGCTCTCTTTCTCATGGAGCCTTTCGGGAACCCACCACGGTGCTTCTGCAGGAAGTCACAGCAGAGAGAGGCCACGCAGCGTGCCCAACATCCCACAGCCAACAGGTCGCAAAGCCAGCTCGCGAAGCCCAGCCGCTCCCACTCCAGAGCTGGGGGGCTGATGCCACCCTCCAGCACCCCGTGGGCCTGCACCCTCCTGGGTCCACCCAGCCCCACCGCGCCGGGGGGGCCCAGCCTGTCCCGTCCAGTCTGGCACCCTTCGACCTCCTCCCCCTGCTCCCCGAGCCGATGCCCCAGAAGTGACCCACTCCAGGCAGAGCCCCCGCAAAGCCCTCGGCCTGACCCCCACGTAATGAAGGGAATTAATATGGCCAAGCCTCCAGCCCAGCCGAGTCGCTTCCCAGCAGCCCCGGCCAGGCCTCTAATTGATTAGGCCATAAAGCCTGGGCACTAAATTGAAAGGAGCTGCACTAATTCTCTTTTATGTTAAATTTCTGTCTTTCCCCTTTATCGAATCCCCCGCCCAATGTCCCTTTCCCTCCCCATCGCGGACTTGCTGTGGGCCTGTTTTTTCCGTGCACAGATTAAGTACCTAATCAAAATCTTGTCTCCCCTAATGGCATAAAATTGAAAGATAGATATTGCACCTTACACAGCTGATTAAACACTCGAATGTGGCTAAATGCTTAAAGGGCTTGTTACATTAACTAACTCTGTCATCTGCCCACTGTCTTATAATTGCGTGTTCTCGAGCCGCTTCGGGGGAAGCACAGCAGGACGGGTCTCCAGCCACCTCCTCTTTGGTGGGCCCCCTGTGCCCCCGTCCCCGGAGCCTCCAGCCCCATGGCTGCATCAGGGTGCAGGGAGTCAGACGAGGAGTGGCCACCATGCTCCCAGCTGGCCTTGGGTGGTGGGACAGGGAGGTGGGGCAGGGAGGTGGGACCCCTCCCCTCCACGCCCATGCAGCAAGTGTCCACCCCTGCTGCTGGCCTCCAGCCAGGTGTACCAGGGCACCAGGCCCTCCCACCCTGTCTCCCCACAGCTCTCCAGTGCCTCGTCTCCTGTCTCCAAGAGTATAAATCCCCGCTAGCCCACCCACAGAGGGAGATGCCCTGAGGGCGTGTGGCCAGCAGTATCCTGATCATCTGCTTTGCTTCACCTTTGGCCCTTGACATCCCACCCCCCACCCCCGGCATCATCTCAGGTGCTCAAACCCACATGTCTTTTGAAAACAAGGAGAGCTGTGGCAGTGGATTATGGCAGAAGGGCAGGGGAGGGACCATAAGGAGACGATCTGACACCTGGACATGCTGGACACTGTGTCTCTGTCTTAACTCAGCACGGGGCACCTGGGACCTCAGCCCCAAGGCCAGCAGGATATATTAGTCAGGGTTCCTCAGAGGAGCACAGCTGATAAGATGTGTGCACACACAGAGAAAGAGATTTATTACAAGGAATTTGCTCATGGAATCATGGAGGCTGGCAAGTCCGAATCTGTAGTATGGGCCGGCAGGCTGGAAACCCAATGGTGTGGGTGAAGTTGAAAGGCTGTCTGCTGGAGAATTCCCCCTTGCACAGGGAGGCCAGGCTTGAGGACCCTCTTGTGAAACATGTCTTTTCTCTGGGCTGAAAACTGTGACAGACAAGATTGTCTCTTTTTGGCCTGAGTGGTGAGTCTGTTGCTGCCATTTACCCTCTGACGTGAGCCACTGTGATGAGACCAAGGTTGAGGGTCAGGACAACTGGATTCAAGACACAGCCCTGCATAAATTTGCTGTGGGAATGTGGGTATGTCAATTTCCTGTGTATATCTCACTTCCTTGTCTTATGGTTAATTTTATGCACCAAATTGAAGGGTGTTTGGAAATGATTAACATTTAAGTTGGTGAACTTTGGGCAAAGCAGATTGTCCTCTATAATGTGGGTGGGTCTCACTCAATCAGTTGAAGGCCTTCAATGTTTCAGGGCTACAGTGAATTTGTCTACTTGGCTTGCCTGCTCTGCACCTCCTCCTCACCTACCCTGGCCCATCTTGCCTTCCAGCAGGATCCAAGGAAGCTCAGTGTGAATCAGGGCCATGAGACCCACACATTTCAAGGAAGCAGGAACCTTCCATGCCAGATTCATTCCTAGTTGAGACACAGGATGAAACTCCCAAATCACTGTCTGGTCCTGGAAAGCTGAGCGTCTGCCCATCACGCCCACAGAAACACACGCACCCCCACACACACTTCCTCCATATCTTTCAGGCAAGGTCTGAACCCCACTCTCTGTCCCTCCTAATGCCAGGAATCACCGATAGAGAAAAGGGAGCGAACTCTTAGTCTTCAGGACCTCCATGGAGCTTGGCCAATGTGGGCTTCATTCATAGCATAGCCCAGGTTGGCAGCATGAGTGAGGAAATTTGTTTAATTTCCCGAAGCCATCCGCATCACAGGAGATGGCAACCCAAGACTTGATATTTCTCACCTTGGCAACTCATCTCCAACAAATCTGGAATGCTGTCTTCACTAAAACCAAGCCGTCATCATCTCTCACCCGGACTATTGCAGTGGCCTCCTAAAGCCTCTCTAATGGTTGTCACCTACAGCCTCTTCCCAGCCAGGCGGCCAGAGTTGCTTTGTTTAATGACTTTATTGAGATATAATTGGCATACGATAAGTTGCACATCTTCATATTTAAAGTGTATAATTTGGTAAGTTCTGACATATGTATACACCTGTGAGATCATCATCTCAATCAAATGAATATATCCATCACCTCCCCCAAAGTTTCTTTATGTGCCTTTGTAATCTTTTCTCTGGCCTCTTTCTGCCCCTCCCTGGCTCCCATCACTAGGCTACCACAGATCTACTTTTGTTACTGTAGACTAGTTTGCATTTTCTAGAAGTTTATATAAATGGAATTATACTGTGAGTGTAGCCATCTGAGCCTGGAGTTTTCCTCGTGGAAAAGTTTTTAAAACCAATTCAGTTTCTTTAATAGATATGAGGCTATTCAGGTTTCAACATTCTCCTATTTGTTTTTCTGTCTTCTGTTTAATTGATTTCCACTCTGAGTTTTATTATTCCCTTTAATCTGCTTACTTGGGATTAAATTTCCTCTTTCTTTCCTAGTTTCTTAAGGTAGAAACTGAGGTCATTGATTTGAGTTGTTTCTTCTTTCCAAATATAGACATTTAGTACTATACATGTTCCCCTAAATACTGCTTTAACCTCATTGCTCAAAATTTCATATGTTGTGTCTTGATTTTCATTTTGTTAAAAATACTTTCTTACTTCATTCTTTGACCCATGGTTTATTAAGAAGCTCAGTATTTAGTTTCTAAATACTTGGGGATTTTGCAAAGAGCTTTCTGTTATGGATTTCAATTAATTCCATTGTGGGAAGAGACAATATTATGTATGACTTGAATTCTTTCAAATTTATTGAGACTTTAGATTCCCTTGATGGCCCAGAATATACTCTATCTTGGTAAATATTCCATGTGCACTTCAAAAGACTGTGATTTCCACTGTAGGTGGAGTGTTCTATAAATAAATGTCAATTCATTCAAGCTGGTTGATAGTGACAAGAATGGTAGCATCCCCAAAACAGCACGATCCTGAGTCCCTAAGTCATACTTCAAAGAAAGCTGCTTGGGAAAGACACAGACCAGGAACTCCACAAGTGGACTTTGTATAAATGAGAAATGAACCTTTATTACATTACACTGAGATCTGGAGTTTTACTTGTCAGTGCAATACTGCCTAGACTACTCTCACACAGGGCTTCACTCTTGAAAGTTATTATTCTAATACCTCCCTTCCTCCAGTGGAAGATGCAATGAAACATGGAAGGGGGTGGAATAATGTCTTTCCCCATTGGAATCCTACAAAATTAGCAGTGGCCAAATTACCTTATTTAAACATCTATCTACTCATCTCACACAATCTTGTCTTTCATTCTGATTTTTATATAAAATATATTTCATCAGTAATTTGCTTATGATAATGACAGGATGTTGGGTCCAACACTTGGCCCAGGGAGAAGTTTGTGAAGGAGCATACTGCTACCTTGAATCCTTCATGGAAACTTGTTAGTATGTGAGCTGTCCCTTTTTACTTCCCTCTCTGAGTTTATCTCAGAATGGGCTTCTACTATGGCCCCATTTGTTAGATGGATAGATGAATGAATGATTGGATGGATGGATGGATGGATGGATGGATGGATTGGTTGTGTCTGGGAATCTTCCTAAGTACAAGAAGAATAGAAAAGATCCCAGTCAACCCCTGGGAGATAGAGTAGAATTTTCCATACCATTTGAAGTTAAAGAAAGAATTAGAAACTCCTTCGTTCCCAGAGTAAGGAAGGCAGGGTTAACCATTAGTGATGTTTAGGGAGCCACTGCAGAATATTTTCACTAAATCAGGATTTCAGCCCTCTTTTCTGAGACAGATCAAACTTGTCCCAATCCCTATTGATCCACAGGACAGGAGTATGTCATCCCCTGACTGACTGATCTTACCCTGATTTCATGGAAATGGGATCACAAATAAACTAATGTCCAAAGCGGTGATGGGTGAGGTAGGTTTTAGAGACCCCACAACCCTTACTTTTGAGAATCTTCAAATAATTATTTCTGCCCAATGCTTAGCTACATGGAAAATCTTTGCAGCAAACACTCATTTCCTATAATATAGCGGACTGAATATTGGAATTAGCCTCTCTGCTAACAATAACTGGATCAATATATTTTGACCTAATATATAATATAACATATTTTTTAACTCTTCCAAAAATCGTGAAAGGAATTATCAGGCCGAAATCTAAAGGAAGATTGGAACCCCATATAGGTGTGGAATACCTAAGAGGCTTTTGCCCTGAGGGTATGTGCCAAACCTGGACAATGTGAGCTTCCATTTTCACAGCCTCATGGGAAGTGGGGGACAGAAGACAAGGCCCAGAGTTCACTCAAGGATGGACTTCCTCCATCACTTTGAGACCCCAGAGGTCTACACTGCCCATGAAAGGATGAAGCAAAAGTAAACCCTCCCCCTTGCCAGCCCCCAACTACACCTCCAGAAGACCTGAATAAAAGGTTGCTCAGCACTGAGCAGAGTGAGTGTGGTTAGAGTCCTAGATAAATAGTAACCATGAGCCAGCCCTCCAGTGAATTTGCAGCTCAAAGGAAATCTGCCAGTGGTCCAAAAACTATGTCATAAATTTAGTGCATAGTGACCCCAGATTCGTAGGACCCCTGTGGACATGGCAGATTCATACACAAATATTCTCTGGAGGGGTACAGCTACAGTCTAGGCCACAAATATTTTCCAAAAATAATTTCAAACAGAATCTCTAGGACAACAGTTGGACTCCCCACATGCTAGACTAGACACTCCAACTAACCCCTCAAATTTGGAATGTGTCTCTCCTTCCCCTGGGCTAACATAATGTCGGCAGAACCAGGCTGGGGCTAGACTCCAGTGTGTCTGTGTATACTTCATGGAAAAGAGGTTTGATAGAACTGCATGGTGGCAGCAATACTGGGGCAGAGGATCAAAACCACCTAAGATAGCCCCATTCTGAATCTCTCTCAAGCATTTCAGGAGTAATTAACAACATAAACATAACTGATATGCTGATTACAAATCATTCTTATTTATTGATTAAAATAATAGGCAAACCTCGGCTAGCCTAATTCCAGTTACTATATATACTCAAAGGTAAGGAAACTATATCCATGAAAATATCATCAATAATTATATTTCTGCACTGTCAGACTTTTTGATGCAAATCGGTCCTATGCACATGTGTCCTAGAACATGTACCGTGTTCTACATCATTCACAACACACTTGTCCTAGTTTCACTTTCCCTCTATGAAAATGCCTTAGGTTTACTTTTAAGCAAACCTTAAGACTAGGACTTGGGTGAAACTTACTAATTTGGGAAGTGATTTCAAAAAAATACTAAGAACTGGGAAAATGCAACCGAAATGGAGGGAAGCCAACAAAAGATGCATTGATGACAATACAAATGGGGTTCATCCCGTTGGGGTGACTGCTGGGCCCACATCTCAGAGTTGTCCTACTAGGGTGAAAAGCTGGAGTATTTATCCAAATCCTATTCCTCACTGGTTGAGGGCTGCTTCTGGGACACTGACTTCCCCACACTTATGACCAGCTCCAATTTCAGACCAAGTCACTGCCTCAGGCAGAGAGAAGCAGGAAGCTGGAGCAGATCGAGGGAATATGAACAGGACACCAGCCTTCTCTACACAACGCTCATTCACTGGAGTGAATGGTCTACCAGGAGATGTACTCCACTCTTAGTCTGACTGGACCTGACATTGATCAAAAGAGAAACTGGCTGTTGCTAGTTATTCACTCAATCATTCACCCAACCAAAAACTCCTATGCAGCCACTGTGCCCCAGGAACTCTGGGAGGCCCTGGGAGTGGAGGAGCAACTGGACAGCATGACCTCCTGATCCAGTGTCTTATAGGCGAGTGGATGCTTCTTAAGCCTTTTCACCTTTATTTCATATGAAAAGGTTAAGGCTAAATGGCATCATGGTTAAGATCCTAGACCTTGGAATCAAAAAGATCATGGTTCCAGGTGACCTTGAGCAATTTACTAACCTCATGGAGACTCATTTTGTTTATCTGTAAAACAAAGGTGCAATAAATATTGGGAAAAGCCAAAGACAACAGTTCACGTAAAGCATTTGATGCAACGTCTGGTGCCCGATACTAGATCCGCTGCAGAAGAGGAGGAGGAAGAAGAGGAAGATTGGGCACTGACCTGTGAGAGGCTCAGAAGATAGAAGGAGACACAGACACAGTAACAGATAATTATAAAATAATGTAGAGATGCACTGATCCAGGGACTATCGTTACAATATAAACCAGCCCAAAACATTGCAGCAGAAAGCAACAGTTTTTTTAAGCTCATGGACTCCATGGGTCAGGAATTCCAGCAGGAGCTCAGCTGGGATGGGAGAAGGATGAGTAATTCAGTGCCTAGGGTAGAACTCATCTAGAGCATAGGTTAGCAAATTACAGTCCACAAACCAAATCTGGACACGTCCACTTGTCTGTGTACTGTCTATAGCTGTTTCTGAATGGCATCAGCAAAATTAAGTAGTTGCAACAGAAACTGTATGGCCTGCAAAGCCAAAAAATTATTTACTATCCAGTCTTGTACAGAAAACCTTTGCTGACCTCTCATTTGGAGGCATTCCCATCACATGATTGGTGACTGATGTTGACTGTCCCTTTGGACCCTAGCTGGGCTGCCGGCTGGAACAAGACACGTGACTTCTCCACGTGGCCTCTCACCATGGCCTCCTTTGGGCTTCTTCTCAGCATGGTGGCTGGGTTCTGAGAGCGAGTGTTCCCAGAGAGCAAGACAGAAGTTGCATGGCATTTTTATAACCCAGTCTCAGAAGCCACACAGCACCACTTGCACATTAATCTGTTGGCCAAGATCATCACAAAGATCCACTCAGGTTCAAGAAGAGAGGACATAGACCCCATAGCTAGGAGGAGTGGTGAAGTCACATTGTAAAGGAGCATTAAGGTTGGGAAATACTGTTGCTGCCTTCTTTGGCAAATACAATATTCCACATCCCAGGGCTTTTTAAAAAAAAAATGGTTCAAAGCAGAAAGGAGGATGCTTCTCAGGAAGGCTTCCTGGAAATGTTGAAGCTTAAGCTGAGGCTAAAATAATAAATGATCACCAACTGGCCACATTTATTCTTCGGTGATATTAAAACCTTCTCTGTGGGGGCACAGGCAGGAAACCTGCCCTGAATACGGGCAAGGGAGAGGGCGTGGGTGGAGGGATGGTTCCTGGGTTGCTATGCAAGACAGCAGAGAAAAATGGACCGGGGCAGATGTCAGCAATGTGGACTTAAACTGACACGGGATGGGACAAATGGTGACACTTTGGCTGAAACATACATAGCAAAAGTATTTAATGAGAATAATACCTAACATACGCTGAGCCTTCACTATGGGCTGAGCACTGTGCGAAGTATGTTCTGTTCGCTCAGTGTTTAATTTAACACTCGCAAAATCTGGTAGGGATTCTGTTTTTATTTTTGTTTTTTCTTTTCTTCTTCTTCTTCTTTTTTTTTTTTTTTTTTTGCTTTCTGATTTTTTTGTTGTTGTTGTTCTGTTTAATATTGAATGACTTTTTAGACATTTGTTTCAAGGCAAACATATCACAGGTCAAAACGGACTCCAGCCCCTTCTGCACCCCTGGATGGGGGCCTCCCACTTACAAGAGTCTGGGGACCACTCTGACAGTGCCGTGGTATATTTCTTCCTGCGGCCGTTAGACACAGCTCACAAAGCCAGGCACGGCCAGAGATAAAGAGTGTTGTTTTTCACGCCTGGAGAACTAAAGTGCTTGACTTACAGGCTGAGTTTCCCTTGTAGCAACTCTTCTGAAATACAGCCCAGCCTACTAGCTGGCAGCACGTTGGGAGAGCTCCACGGACCAAGGAGTCCCTCCTTCTTCCAGCACAGAGAACAGAAGTGAATGGAGTAAAGTGAGGAGTCAGGCTCAGGCTGCTTGAGATGGACGCCCCTGGCCAGGTGCCTCCTGCAGCGGTCAGAACCTTGAATTCTTGCTCTGTGCACCCTCTCTGCACAGCCTTCCTGCAAGTCCCGGCTTGAGTCAGCCAGCCCTGAATGCCCAGACGACTAAATATGGGGGCTGTCTGGCACTGTTAATTAACTTCTTCAAGGAGAGGGACTCTCTCGGCCCCGATAAAGCTGTCATCACAGACTCCCTAAGCCTCTCCATGCCTGACACTGGATCAGAACTGGCCCATCCTCCGGCGCTGGGGAAATCAGCAGATGAAACACTCCTTTACAACCTGCCCTTATCATACTGCTAAGCTTGTATGCCAAGCTTTGGCCTCAAACATTGAGAAACTTGGAGGACATTGTCACGTCCGGTGCCTATGATTTCCATTCATCTTGGAGTACCAACGCCATCCACCTCATTTCAGTGAAGAGGAAACTTTGGAAAAAAAAAAATCAGAGTCTAGGTTCATTGCAATACAGCCACCCCTCAGCAGAGGCCCACCTGCAGCTGGACACCTGCCCATACCTGGCACTTGGGACCCAGAGTTCTCTGCCCAGATGAGTCGCAGGCAGGTGAGTCATGGGCACGGGAGCCAGTCAGAATCATAAGCTCTGCATCTAGGATGCGAACCTCTGAGCCTGGTCAGACATATGATTAGTGAAGCCTTTCTGAGAATCACATCGGAGGTCAATGAGATTCCATCCAAGAAAGACTTTGCTAAAAGTCTTCCCGTAGCGGAGGTGTCAAGCATTTCCTTCCTGCTCCTTCCCATGCTAAGCTAGCATGCTCCACCACAAGCCGGGGCCACGGCCAGGCTCTTCCCCGCCTCTGCCACCACTGATTGGATCAGGTGTCCCAGGCTGAACCAATCACGTTCTCCAACTGGGATCGTAAAAACCACGTCACCAAGAATGATAGAGTTGCCTGTAGGACATCATACATAATCCTGTTCTTCATAGGAGCTCTCTCCGTTTGTAACTGCATACATACTTCTGTGTGATTACTTGATAAATTAATGAATCATTGACTTAATAAATGAATGATCAGTTGAAGTGCAAGGTCAGGAAGAGCTGAGGCTAGGTCAGCACCGAGAACTGGGGAAGAGATCCGTGGGGCAGCCGAACTTGGGAGCCTTCAAAGGAAGCAGGTCTCCAGAGGGACATGGAGCAGATGTATGAGAACCCATCTGTTGTCCCTGCAGATGGGTTACGGGTTATGCCAGAGTCCTTGGGCATCTCCAGAAATCTCTCCACTTTGGCTAGTTTGAGTCGGCTCCTGTTCCCTGCAGCCAGACGTTTCCTAAGTTTCTACATTCTAGAATTCTCTCTGCAAAACAAGATTGAGAGAGGCACAACCTCCCCTCTAGAAGATCCAGTGGCCTTCCACAGGTACCCCAAGGCTGAATCTATGCTGGTGCAACATCCAGGAGAAAAATGCAAATACAGCCCTCGGCCGGCCAATCAGCCTTTAAATACAGTGATGTTGTTAAACATCCTGGCAACAGAATGAACAGTTTGCTTCACAGCTAGACTCAAGCCTAGAGGAAAGGTAGGCTGGCTTCTGCAGTGTGTTGTGGGTGCCCCAGTTTCCCAGGATGAGAGGGGAGCTACATCTCTCTTCCAGGCAAGCCTGAAGACTGGGGGGAATGGAGGTACCGGAGGCTGCCCCTTTGGATCTCATTAGCTATGCACACCTGATGACAGGTGTCGGCTGGCACTCCTCAGGAGAGAATCAGACTGCATCCTTCACTGCTGGAACGAGTCATTCACACCAGATCCATCTCCTTGCACCACCCTGCCACTCCATGATGAGGCCGCGACAAGTGAGGTAGGAAGATGTTCACACTTGTGTTTGCAAACTGTCACCTTTATAAAACAGGCAGCATTTTTCTATTACAATTAAAAACACTTCTGTCAAGTTTCGCTTTTAATTAAATCCTGTGCCTCTAACTTGCTAAAGAGCAGCAGGGGACAAGTGGCCTGCGATGGTGCCAGAGGAAAATACAAGAATCTGAAAGAAGCTCCCAAGCTGGTAAAGATTCCTCTGAGAGTTGCTGACCCTAGTTGGAGTCAAAATGTAAAATTCTGTGGCTTTTACTCAGGAAGGTAGGTGGGAAAATGGGGAATGTGGCAATCACTACCATTACCTACCCCACTCTTCTTCCCTCCCCCCCAAAAAAAACAGCTTTGTTCAAATATCAGATGGATATCCTTTGACCCCAGGGTATCAGTCCACACTAACCACTATGACACCAGACTCTGCTGGGGAAAGTTTTCTCTAACCTAAAGAACAAGAGGCACTTGAAGAGAAGCTGTCTGTTTTCACACTGCCCCCTGCTTCTTGCCTCTAAACATAGTGTGAGGATGCAATGCTTGGAGCCATGGCAACTATTTTGTGACCAAGAGGAGCACAGAGAAGACAGCCCAGAAATATGACATTGTTGAGTTGCTAAACCAGTACCAGCATCTTCATACCTCTAAACATATTATATGAGAAAATCACCCTCTTGCTTATGTAAGACAAGTTAGTTATAGTTCCTGTTACTTGCAGCTAAAAACATTCTTAACTAGTATAAAGTATGAATCAAGCAGCTGAGTTCATAGAAGGGAAGAGGAAAAGTAGCATTAACTTTGTGCCAACTTTCAATTGCACTGAAAATAGAATATAAAACCCTTTCCTGAAGTACTGGCTTCATTTTATGTTTCATTTTATGTCTCAGCATTCTTTCACATCATCCAACACATCATACTTATCCCTGCCTCAGGGCCTTTGCACATGCTGTTCTCACCATCTGAAATGATCATACCATGCTTCATGCCTTTCTGTCTTCTTCATGTAGTCTCATCGTCTGGATCTCAGATCAAATGCTACCTCCTCCCAGAAGCTTTCCTGATAATCCAATCTAAAGTGGCCCCAATTTCCCTCTTGGCACATACTACTCTGAAACTATTTGTTGACTTTTTATTTTCAGTCTCTGCCAGTGAACTCTAAGATCTGTGACTATAGCAGCCCTGTGGGCCTTGCTCACCATTATATCCTTCATGTTTAACACAGGCCTGACCCACTGTAGCCCCTCACATTTTAAATAAATGAATGGACATGCAGGTTACCATGCTAGTCACTCCACAGATGTTAGCACATTGCATCCCATCCATCAGCCCATGAGGTGAGCGTGCTTGTCCCCACTTCACAGATGACAAAACCAAGCCTCAGTATTTTTAATCGAAGTGTAGTTGATTTACGATGTTGTGTTAGTTTCAGGTGTATATATATATATATATATATATATATATATATATATTCTTTTTCAGATTCTTTTCCGTTACAGGTTATTGCAAGATACTGAATGCAGTTCCCTTTGCTACACAGTAGGTCCTTATTGTTTATCTATTGTATATACAGTAGTGTGTATATGTTAATCTGAAACTCCTAATTTATCCCTTTGGTAACCATAGTTTGTTTTCTGCATCTTGAGTCTATATCTCGTGTGCAAATAAGTTCATTTATGTAATTTTTCAGGCCTCAGATAGTTTAAGTAATTTATCTAAGCTCACATTGCAGTTAGCATGGGCCATGAGTCGAACATAGGTCTTCTGGCCCTGCAGACCCTCATCCACATCACACTTGCTCTGGCTGAGTTTTGTCAACTTTATCAGGAGATAATTGGGTAAAACTTCCAAACTTGGCATTGAGGATTCTCAGGTTTATTAGCAATTTCAGAGACAGATAGTAGGATGCAAATCCTCCATGAGTTGCTTAATTCAAACCCCAAGTCCAGCAGTGACTCAGGGCCAGGATGCCAGAGAGTTCAAAATACGGAGGATTTCATGAAGGAAATCCACAGCACCAGTAGCTAACGAAACACTCCAAAGCTCCATGTGGCCAGGAGGCTACTACTGGGAAAAGTCTAACTTCAGTTTGGAATTTTGTTCCCATAGCTGTAAGTGCATCTAATGTTATGTTAAAATAAAATTCAAAAATTTGCATAACCAAAATATATAAATTCACCCATGCCAGCAACTGAGGTCTTGGGAGATTTGGGGTCAGAGTCCAGCTGTAACTAGGAATATGACATTGAAGGTAAGTCTATGAGTCAGAGTTTATAGGGTAAAATCCAATTAACAGAAATGCTAGGCAAATGTAAAAGAAGATAGAATTAACGTTTATTAAATATCTAATACACTCCAGGCCTTGGGCAACAGTATTTGATAAACATTAGCACCTTTCATTTACTATTTCATTATCAAAGTGCCTAAATCCACCTGATTATTTGCTACAGATGAAGACATGTTTGGGTCTTCTTTTGGAGAATGAGGCTTGTGCAAGGCCTTCATGGCAGCTCTACTCTGGCCCCCAGTGATCTCTGGCCTAGTGTGTAGATGGAGAGGTAGAATGAGGTGGCTTGGACTTGATATATGCCAACCTTCACCACAGTGATTCTACGATGTAATGCCGACATGAACTGCTGTGCAGGTTTTGCACTGCACAAATCTAGGGAGTCCCTGTCCCCTTTGTCCCATTGACTCTGATGTGGATGGCACCCCCAGGGCTATGCAAGGCAACCTGCCCCATCATGCATGACATGCCTGTGCTTTAGAATTTCTGAGTAGTTTTGTTGTATTTTTCGTTCATACAGATTTCTGGGCCCCTTTCCCAGAGATTTGAATTCCATGGTTCTTAGGTGGGGCCTAGGGATCCATTTCCATAAATACTCCAAATAATTATGATGCAGGTCATCTGCAGAACACCCAGTAAGAAACTCTCCCCTAGAAATGGCCATGATTCTTTGGCTTTTATAGTAAATTCTGGACAGAAGCTGGTATTCCTGACTTTTATTCCTTTCTCCAAAAAAGAGAGTCCAGAAAAAATTTCTCAGGAATTCAGAGTCATAGTGAGCTGGCTTTCAGAGAAATGTCCTTTTGGATTATATCCTGGCAAAAAGTGAAGCTAACTTTTGGGCCTTGCAAATACGAAGTCAAAATTGTCCTGAATATCAACGAAACTGTTGTCCTCGCAGTAGGCGGTGGCTTTTGCTTCAGGAAAAACCCTAGAGTTGGCAGAATCCCTATAAAAGGACACCATGGGAAGGTGACTGTGGAGAAGGGACCCATGCACCCCCCAGAGCAGAGCTGACTGCTGTCTCCAATAGCCAGGATTAAGTGCTTGCTGCCTCAACTCCTTTCTCATAAATACGCTCCAGTACCATCTGCTAGAGGAAGTTTTTTCTCCCTCCCACAGACTTATATCTTTGACTTTCTAATGGAAGCCAAGTGGAACTAGGATTTGTTTCACAGTCATTTTGCTTAATGCATTCTTATCCACACAGGGGGAGAAACTGCATTATTACATTTATCCATACAAGTAAGAAAGATAAACTCAGAGGGTTTCTCTCTAATTTTCTGGTCATTCAAGTCATATGTCCCTGGCATACATAATATGTCCATACCACTCCCGTACCACTATGCCTTTGTTTACAACACCCCTGAAAAGAACGTCCTCAGACCCATCTCTGCTTCTTGAAATCTTTGCTTATCTTTCCAGGCCCAGCACAACTGATACTTGACCAGAAACACTTCCCAGAGAAAGTCCCCAGTGAGCGTTAACTCTTCTGTCCTCAATTTTGTAATCACATGATATCCCTCCATCTCACCACACTCCGCCTTTGTGCACAGCCAGCTGCTTATACACCCGTCTCTTTTGCTGGAACAGAAACTCCTTCTGGGTAGGGCCTGGGCCCCGGTGGGTGCTGAGGAAATGTGTACCGAAGGCAAGTTTGCCGCATACAAGTTAACGCAGCTCTTGGTAATGTGGTGATATGACAGGGTTCTAGTAATGCATGTTGACTTGGGGAGATGTGACTTGATGAGAAATGGGGGTGATTCAAAAGAACAGTAGCTTACTTACTCTGAAAGTCATGTGGAAAATGAAATTAACTAGCCCAAGAATATTGCTGAAGAAAGGCCTTTCCCTCTGCATTAATGAATAAGCAAGACTATGTTGAATAGACCATATCAGTTCAATAGCAGTAGGTTCCCTGGGTTGCTGCCTCTCGAAGCAGTCAAGCTTAGTGGCTAAGAGCCACGATCTGAAGTCAGGTAGTCTTGGGCTTTATTTCTACTACATCACTTACCAGATGCATGGACTGGAGCCAGCTGCTTAAACTCTCCAAACCTCCTCAGTTTCCTTATCTGTAAAATGGGAATAATAATAATACTTTCTTCCCAGGGTTGTTGTGAGAAAGGACCATGTCTGTAATGCATACCCCACTGTACTTGGCATATTGTAAGTGCTTAATAAATGTTGCCTGTCATTATAATAATTATTATTTAATCTATGGAGCAAGGGGTTTCCGAAATTTGAGAACAGTCTTGGCTTTGCACAGGGCCTGTCCTGAACGATAAAGAAAAAATTCTTCAGGCATCAGGATCCTAGATGTGGAGATCTCCATCCCGGGGTGTCCTCTTATGACCTCTCCAGCCAGGGGAGCAGGATTGCAAAGTAGCAGCTGGTAGAATAACCCCCATGCCTCGCTGCCACATTTTCCAATCACTAGGATACTTCAGGTAGCAAGCAGTTCAGCCCTCTTCTTCTGATGCCCTAATGAGTGAAAACTCAAAGAATTCAAGTTGGCTTCACCCGAACACAGGCTACCAATATGCAGAAACTCCAGCAAGCAAGCTAGGCTCAATTTGATGGGAACCCAAGCCTCCCACCTCCCTGGCCGGCACATTTTAAAGGCACAAAACCAATCAATAGAGAGCATTCAGAGGGTTGCTGCCAGTGGCTAGGAGAGAACAGATACCGAGAAAGTCATAACGATGATAAATCCGGGCTCTGCTCCTCTCTGACTAATGTAGGCACTAAAACACGCCATGAATATCCTGCTTTGAAACGTGTCACGCTTCTGAGGGGCCAATCAATCTCTGGCTCTCAGTGGACCACATTAAAATAAATTTGTCACTGTGAGTTTATGAAATATTGATGGTGTTTTTTAGTCGGGTGTTAGGAGGTGGAAAGGTGTATCAGAAGAGGGAGGCAGTGAGTGGGAGGGTTGCTTTAATGAATTATCTCCAGCCTAGGAAAGGAAACATATGCAGAGGCTGGAGGAAGAGGAGGCACAGAAGAAAATACATCGGCATGGAGAGCATAAAGCTTAATGAAGGAGGAAGCCCTGAGCCGTGATGTCTAAACTGTGCTACAAAGAACACTCATGAATAGGTACTCTTGGGAGGAGGTTGGGGGAAGATGAGGTTTTCCTGGTAAAATGAGGTTGGAAAAATGCATATTCAAATCCAATTCTTAGAGAGACACATGCACACTGACATAATCAAGGTTCTGACAAGTCCTGCAGCAAAGAAGCTCATTTAACTTTGTTTGACTTAACATTTCCCAAACGTATTTGGCTTGGTAAAACAGCATTTCACTGGACACTAGGGTTCACTGGAAAACAGTATGGAAACACTGGCCTAAACCTTGCTGTGCCAAGTGTGGTGTGTGGACCCAGCGTCATTACCACCGGGGAGCTAGCTAGCAGGCCGCATCCCGGACCAATTGACTCAGAATCATTAGAATCTGCATTATAACAAGATTCTGGTGATTTATGCACAGTGAAGCATGAAAAGGCCCAGGGTAAGTGATTCACCAGAGAAAGAAGACAAAGTAAGATCTGCCTGGTAAAGAAAGGCTTCTGCTTGTAATCCTGCCCATGGCCCATGCTGGCGACCCAGGGACTATCTGGCCTCATGTGGGGCTATTTGTCAGCCAAGAATTCACTCACAGTAAAACGAGTAGGAATGATGGAATCCCGGCGGTCTTTTGGCATTTGCAAAGCCAAGAGCCAGGAACACCTCCCCCAGCACCAGAAAGGCTGAACTCAGGTCATCAACCTTCTCAAACCTCCTCAGCCATCTCAGGCTTGTCACTTGGCCTTCAAAGACTCTGCTAGTGTCTACATGTGGAAACTGGAGTGGAGAAAAGACGGGGAGCCAGCTAGACCATCCCAGACTCTAGACGGGCACAGCCCAGTTCCACTGCTTACTTAGCTGTGTGATCTTGGGAAGTGACTTTGCCTCTCGGAGCCCCAAAGCCCTAGCTGTCTTGTTCACCATAATTCCTAGCTCTTAGGGTTATTTGTTATTGAGAGAGCTCACGAATTTGGGTTGGGAAGACACAAGGCAAATAATGGACACTTAATATGGGTCTTTGCTTCATTTCCATATGGGGTGATCCCACATGGACAACTGAGTGAATTTTTTGCTTTTCTGCTCCTGTTTTAGCAGCATGAAGAGTCGTTCCGGCTCTGGGCTTTGTTAATTACGATGGGTTTTCTGGCTGATGGAGGAGGCAGATAAGATTCCACTCCCTCTGGTGACTTCTGAAGTTCTTTGGCCCTTGGAATTGCCTTTCCCCAACCCAGAAGGGAATTGAGACTCAGGAGCCATGTCTGCAGCCCAGCACACTCTGCAGCCCAGCTCTCGAAGTCTCTTGACCTTAGCTTATTGACCCTCAGGAACTCCCCACTTCCCTGGAGAGACATTTGGGGAAATATTTTGTTCTTTTCCTTAAACAACCAAAAGAATGCAAAGGAAACACCAGCCCCCCGTACCCACAGGGATGGCCTTCTTCCTTCCTCATCTTCCAGGTGACATGGCCAGGACAGGTTGCACTGGACATCTCTGCTTGCACTCCAGATGTCTAAGCACCACCTGCTTCCTCCAAATCCATCAGTTAATTATCCTCTCTGAATCTCAGTTTTCTCTTCTGTAAAATGGGGAGAAAGAGGTCCACCTAACACAGTGGAAAAATTTCTCTAAATCCCCATTTCCTTGTATAGCTTATAAAGTCATAAGAATTCAAGTAAGCTGTCCAGCAAGCCAGCCACATTCTTATGTGCATGCCCAAAGCCAGGGCAAATGGCGAGTTTCTGGCATACAAAGACTAGCAAAGCAATCTCCTTTGCCTTATGAATTCACAGGCCATTAGAGGAGGGTGTTATTTGAAGAGAACAGAGGGTGGAACAACCAATTTTATATTGTGGAAGGGCAGGCAGGTTATACTGGATGGTTAAGCAGTAGACAGTCTCCAACAGTTAAGTGACAAAATCAGCCCAACCAGGTGACTGTCATTACAGTAACACACCAAGTAAAAGACTAACCAACTGCCTGACTTTTCAACAGGGCAGGCTGGGACACTGCACAGATTGCACATGGCTTTAGCCCCGTCTATGCCTGAAATCTTTAGAAGGTTTCCTCAGTGTAGTTCCCACAAGAGCCATAAAAGTGAGAAAAAGCAAAGAAGTTTCAAAGGAACCTTTGATTACTAGCTGCCCACGTGCCTAACACCCACTGTCGTAGATGGTATTATTCTTCAAAATATTTACTGCCCTTCCTAAGGGAGAATTCTATATCCTCCTTCCACTGAGGTTAGATTTGGCCATGTAACCTGTGCTGCCCCTCCCTGGAAGGGGATTATTTAACCCTTCCTTTGTTGAAGTCAAGAGTGGCCATTTGACTTCCCTTGGCCAATGACATATGGACAGGAGTGACCAGTGTCACTTCTGAATAGAATCTTTAGAAACCAGTTCATGATGTATCATGTCTTTCCTTCTAGCACAGACTGACAATGTCACATCATCCATGAAGGCTTCTTCAGCAGCCTGGATCCCAAAGTGTAGATAATGTAGAAAAGAACTATATCTAATGTGAAATGTACATTCAGGGTGAGCAAGAAATAAAGATTGGCTGTTTTAAACCACTGAGATTTGGAGCATGTTTGTTACCACAGCCTAACTTAGACTGAACTGACCAATACACCCATCCAGCAGTATGAAATAAAAACGAACTGCAAAGAATGACTTCAGGCACTTTTAACACATAGAGATGCCAACAACTAGTAAAGAAGCAAGATCCAAAGAATTTCCAGGAACGATTTGGCAATTTGTCTACTCTTAGAGTGGTGGTCCTCAACCAAGGTTTGTTTTACCCACCTGGGACATACGGCAGTCTAGAGAAATTTTTGGTTGTCGTGACTGGGATGATGCTAGTGGAATCTAGTGGAGAGACCAGGGATGTTGCTGAACATCCTACAATGCACAGGACACCTTTCACAACAAAGAGTTCTCCATCTCCAAATGTCAATGGTTCTGAGGTTGAGAAATCCTGCCTTAGAGAGAAACCAGGAAGAAGGAGGGGAGAAGTAGGCTATATATCATATTTAACAACAGAAGCATGTAACAGCTACATACCATTATTGAATTTACAAAATGTTTGCTCATACATTATCTCATTTCACCTTTCCAGTTCTCATGAAGGATAGGTATTATTGCCCCATCTCATCAGTGTAGAAACCCAAGCACACACTTACTTGAGGACACATGTATAAAGGGAGAATTTGAATTCTAACCTAGTTTTGCTGCCCCACTTCCTTACCACGTTTCATTAAACCATGGCTATTTGCAATGTCATTTCCTCCGGGACATAGATCAATATTCAGTCATTCACTCGGGGGCAGTGTCTAAAGACAGATTTGGTTAATTTCTAAATCTTTCTAATCCCTTTGAACATGGGGTTCAGCAAAACAGGCACACTGCTTGGTGCATTTGTTTTGATAAACATAGCTTTGTTTTAATTATTTATGGTGATACCAAGTGCAGAGTAGTCAATTACCTTGGTATATCTTGTCAAAGTAACAATGCCTTGGAGAAGCCTCTAAACCACCGACCTCTTAAATCTTTGCTGAGAAGTGGAGCAAAACCACGGCAGGGCTTCTGGGTGGAAAATCATCTACGCCCGGTCAATTAGCCAAGCCACGATGCTACGTGCTCTCTCCTGGAGCATCCCAGTGGCGCAAGAGGGTCTCTTTGCATGAGGCTAACCAACAAAGGCTGGCAAAGAAAAAAGCAATGGCATGTTGACTGGGGGAAACCAGTCATCCAAAAATACCAGTGCAAGCCAAACAATTCCTCACTGACAAAAATATGTGCAGTCCCTATCAGGGTCCCTTAACACATAGCAAGAGAGCACAAAACTAAACTCTGTCCACGTTAGTCATCTGTGCCCAACCATCGCCAAGCCTCAGGAAAACCTTCCAAGTCTATCCAAAGACTTTTAACTACTAATCCTGACGAGTAGCCACTGCCTGAATGCCGGTTAGAGACATGTGAAACGATAATAGTAACACGAGACAGACATCAATACGTGTTCTCATACTGGTATATGGATAAAAATAATTTTTCATCAATATAATTATCTGTCATATTTTGCAGTGATTGTTACTGTTCTTGCATTTGGAGGCTGCTTTCATGGCAACATATTAATCTGGCAGAAATTAAAATAAAGAATAGAGCAAGTAGGGAAAACAGTATAGAAGCTCCTAAAATATTGAGAATAGAGCTATCATATGATCCAGCAATCTCACTTCTGGGTATGTGTCCGGTCATTGTCTGAAAGAGATACCTGCTCTCCCATGTTTATTGCAGCATCCTTTACAATAGCCAAGATATGGAAACAACCTTTGTCTGTGGATGGATAGATGGATAAAGAAAATGTGAAATATACATTTTTTCAACCTTAAAAAAAAGAAGGAAATCCTGCCATTTGAGACAGCATGGATGAAATCGGGGGGCATTATGCTGAGTGAAATAAGCCAGACAGAGAAAGACAAATACTGCATAGTATCATGTATGTGTGATTTAAAAAAATCAAACTCATAGAAACAGGGAGTAGAACAATGGTTGTCAAGGGCTGGGGGACAGGGGAAATGGAGAGAGACTGGTAAAAGGGTACAAACTTCCAGTTATAAGATGAATAAGGGCTGAGGATCTAATGTATCACATGGTGGCAATAGTTGATAATACTGAAAAAAAAAAAAAAAGAATTGAGTGAGAAGTGCATGGAAAATGTGTAACTCCAGGAATATGTATAAACTTTTTAAGCTCCCCATTTCTGACCTTGATTTCTGACAGTGATTTGAACACAAGGTAATAAAAAAAGGGACAAGGTGGAGTAGACAGAGCCCGTTGGAACTAAAAGACTGATAAGGTATTGGCGGCTTCCATCCATTTTCTGTAACAGTGTTTAGGCAGCTTCCCACAGAGATGAAGCCACTAATTTGCACAACAGATAAAGAGCCTCCTCCTCAGCATATGCTGCTGATGCCCCGCCCCACTTCCGCTCGGCCCACCGGGGTTACGCACAGTGGCAGATGGAGACGTTTCCAGGGCACTGGCACTCCCACCTGCAGTGCCGCTCCTGCAAGTCTTTCCTCTTCTGCCTAAGGATGTCATCTAGCACTCCTTGAATTTGTTCACCTCTTGCAAGCACAAATGCCCCCAGGGGCAACTTCCAACCAATGGGGTATGGAAGTCAGTAGATTAGTGTCCCAGCCTCCCAGCTTCCAGTGAGACGACTTTAAGGTGCATGCTTTGCAATATCCAGTTGCCCACAGCTATAGCCTTACACTCATTAGCATGCAATTTATTTGGATTTTCTTCTTCCCCTGTCCTGCCTTCCCTACCTCCTCACTTGTGCTTTCCAGGATCATGATCCAGTTAATTACAGAGCCCACATCCAAGTCTTTGTCTCAGGAGGATGTGAACAAGAAACGTACCATTCAATAAAGTTGAACCCAAGACTGCAACCCTCCTTGAGGCTCAAGGATATAAGAGGCTCACAGACAATGGACAAGGTGAATCAAGGTGAATGGGAATAAAGCCGGATGGCAGGGAGGAATCATGAGCTGGGAAGCAAATGCTGAGAAGGAAGAAGGACACTGGAGTAAGGAGGTCAATGCCACCTTGAAGGTCTGAGGGTTGGAGAACATTTGGTTCCATGTAGCTGGACGAATCTGATTCCAGGTTCTCCCTTGAACTGCAGTAACTGCCTGGTTCTAATCACTTTTTTCTAGTTTCGTTTGAGGGAATTGCCTCTCATTGTGTACATTCTTGGTAGAAGGAGGGTTAGAGGTGTCCACTTGCCTTTTCCATTTGGGAAGCAAAAACAAATGATACTCCTTCTTCCAGCCACCGTATAGTCACAAGTAGGGGCAGATTAGTGGCTGAAGGTCAGAAGTCCGACATTCTCCCTGAGGACTGTTAAGTCTTGGGAGAAGAATTCTGGGTCAATCCAAAGGCAGAGTTCTTGAGTAAATTACCTTGCCCCTCTGAGCTTCAGTTTCCTGTTCTATAAATAATTTCACTATCTACTTCATTAGGCTGTTTTGAGGCTTAAAGTAGATAACATATATGTTATGTTATGTTATGTTATGTTATGTTATGTTATGTTATGTTATGTTACATTATGTTATGTTACATTTATGTTATGTTACATTATACATACATGTGTTACTTATGTAAACTATATGTAAACCCAGTGATAAGTGTCTGGCACACATATTTTTAGAGATTCATTTCAAATATGCACTGAACTAACTGTTAAATAGATTAAAGATTTACATTTAAAATTTACATTTAAATTAAATTATCAGCTCAGAAGGACAGAGTGTGACACACACCACTCCAAGATCACCAGACTGAGCCAGGTGACTGGGTGGGCTGGACACTTAACCATCCTTCATGGCTGCTCCATTTTTCTCCTTGTCTAGGTTGTGGTCTCATCCAAAGAGGATGCCCTCTCCCAATGAAGGATGTCTGTTCTTTCATCAAAGTTAGGTAAGAAGCTCTCTGCCAGACCCACAAAAAAGCTTTAAATTCAGTCTGTAGGAGAATGTGATCACAGAATTCACTAGGAATAAATGCAAAGAAATAACCCCCCCCAAATTGATAGACCCAACTATAGAAATTTAAAAATCAATAGCAGCTTGAGAAAAAAATTTCCAACATGTGTGACAAAGAGTTAATACCCTTAAATTTTCTTAAGAGTTGGAACACACTTAAAAGCAATAAGAAGACAAATGCTGGGGTGGAGGGGAAACACAGTCCAAGGACAGACAGAGAAAGTTCACATAAAAAGAACAATAAATGGTAAATAAAGACGATTTTAAAGGTTCAGCCTACTCATAATCAAAGAAATGCAAATTAGGACAGCAATGTAATTTCATCTGTAATCTACTACATTTGCAAAGGTTAAAGAAAACTCAGTGTTACTGACAGCTGAGCAAGTCCAGATCTCATAGACTGCAGGTGGGAGTATAAATTAGTTCAAACTCCTAAAGGGTAATTTGGCAATATGTATCAAGGATGCTGAAATTATTCATAGCCACATAAGGATTTCATCCTAAGGAAATAATTGGAAATGTGAACAAATATTTATTTACAAAAGTGTTCATCATAAAATTACTTATGATGGCAAACAAATGGAACAACTTGACTATAAAGCAACGGGCAAGTGAGTAAATAGCATAAGGGTTGTCCGTATTGCAGAATATTAGGAGGCCATTAAAGAACATACTGAATAGAACAGGTTACAGAACAATATGTAATATAATTCCAACTGTGTAAAACTGAAGTTGTATTTACGTACACTGTATGTGCACAGGAAAAGGAGTGACACTTTGTACTCTAAAATGTTCTTTACAGTTACCGCAGAGTGATAGGATCAGAAAATTAATAGGACTTCACCCTGGTTTGGTCTTAGCAGCAAGAAATAAGGAGAACAGAGACATAGACCCAATCAGGTGGAAACGCAGAACCTTTAAAATGCCGAGAGTTTTCTTAGTGATACCTGGTGCTCATGCGTCTACAACATTTGGGTGACAGAAATTTAAGAATGAAAAAGAGGATATGAGAGTAGATCTGAGGGAGATTTTTAAATTAATAGACAAAATGCTTCTCAGTTATATAATCAATGGTCTTGAAAAAAACACTGTAGGCAGTTTTTGGAAAAATTACATTATAATGACCAGAATTGATTCAATATGTATTAGAAAATCTGAATGCATTGATCCTGATGGAATTTCTTGCCAATGCAGTAAGTTAGGAAACAGTATTTAACCACTGACAAGAAGGAATCAAAATAGGTATTATTTGCCAATGTTATTATTGTAAATTAGAATATATAAAATAAGCAATAGAAGAATTTGAAAAACTAACAATAGAATTTAGTTAGATAACAAGGTATAAAATAAATATATATAAATCTATAGCTTTCCAAGAGATTGACTATAGATATTCATAAAATTTAATGAAAAATATTCAATCCAGAGTAAAAAGGTAATTGATAATCATATTTAGTGCCCCAAAGGATCTTCTGATTGAATCTTTCTGGACACCAGTGGTTATGCATAGCACCAGGGTCACAGACTGCTTCCCCTAATTCTGTGCTCCTAATCCTGGCTGTTTTAGGTACTTTAGGAACGATTTTATCATCTGAAGCATATTGAAAAATACCAGGATTTTGTCTATACTTCCCATTTGGTTAAACTCAAACTTTTGCTTTTTCCTTAGTGGAATTCCATATTGATGTAACTTAAACAGCCACACTTGGAAATCAGTCATTGCTTTAGTTAAATGTTATGTATCTGAGTAGCAGTTTTCCAGAACGTAGGAACTGGTCACCCCAGACTCTCCCATCTTTGAAAATCCAATGACTTCTTCTCAGAGACTGCTAAGGCAATAACAACACTGTCACAACTCATTTTTCTACCCGTGGCTGGAAACTGTCTTTTGACATTTTTTATAGGGTACATTCTAAACGTAGAAACATTAAAACATATAAGGTAAGGGAGCATGCATCTTGGAGCAAACCACAGGGGATTAACCTAGAGATTTCTTGAACACAACCAACTGACTTATGAGCCCATGAATAAAAGGTAGGCCAACCAAATCTGGCTGCATCTACCAAACCAAGGATGGGGATATTTTGTAAAAAGATAATGGTGATCATCTTAATAATGCTGGTGGCAGTGAAGGGAATGGATGGTGAAGAGTGGAGCTGGGGACAGGAATGGGAATGGATGATGGCGGGCTTTGGGGTAGGAATGAGGATGAGGAACGGATGATAGCGGGCGCTGGGATGGAGATGGGGAAAACAAAGACGGCGCACCACCATCTTTACGGTAAAAGTGTCCTCGTGAAAGCCTGAAAAGAAGGAAAACCCTCCAGACTCCTCTCTTCCCCCGGTTAAGGTATCTTGGGTGTGTCTGAAGAAAGTGTTAAGCTTCGTAACCTTTGGGGGAACATTCTTCATCCGAGACGCCCCTTATCCCAGATGACCCAAGAATTCCTTCTATTTCATCTTTCTAGTAAAACTTCTAGGGGGAAAAAAAAAAAAAAACTTCTGAAGCAATTCCAGTTCTGATAAGTAGATCAGTCTCATGACTTGACCCTCAGCCTCAGTTCCACCCCCCGGTTGGTGAACATATAAGGAAGCAGATCTCATCAGGTCACCTGCAGAAAACTGAACAGAAGAAAAGGTTAAGAGTTTTAGTAGCCTTCACACAGCAGCTATGGGGAGAAAGGTGTAGAGAAACCTTTGTTTGACACAATATATGCAGGCTCTCTCCTCTGTGTTTTGTGTATATTCTCATTTAATTCACCCAACAACCCCACATGATAAGATACTATCACCTCCATTTTACAGACAGAGAAATCGGGGCTCATCGCCTCTCTTCCTCATTATACACCCCATGGAGGCAGGGACCATGACAGTTTTGCACACCAGGCCATCTCCAGGGTCTAGCATGTAGCTGACATATAGTAGGTCCTCAGTGACTTATTTCTAAATCAATTACCTCAAAATAGGAACACCAGCCAACAAATGGCAAAGCTAGAACTCCCACCCAGGTCCGCTCTTCCTGTGCCATTATTGTTCCAAGACACCTCTGAGGATTTTAGGTTTGTCCTGGGTTTTCAAAGGAAATTTTTAAGTCAAGTCAAAACTTGCCTGGTTCTCTGTTCCCTCCGGAAGCACCCTGGTATGTTTTGAGGGGAGAGGCACATGGGGAAGATGAAATTGAGGAGCATGAGCAGTTCCAGACATGACTGAAGTTCCCCCAAATATTCCCCGTGGGCCTCATTACACATTTGAGCAAACATTACCTTCACTCACGGCTAAATTTCCTGTTTGCTTGGCTGATCAATTCCTCATCAAATTTTAATGCAGGGTTCAAACCGTCTGTGGTGTTTTAATTAGGCCTAAGATTGCAAAGTGTCTGAGGCAGGGCTGAGCCTCGTCCAAATCCCCACTGCCCGCTGGGGTGCTGCCAGGAGAGGTGGCGGTGTGGGCTGAGCAGCGCTGGGCTGGGCAGACCCTCTTCCTAGGCGCGCTGTGCTCTCTAGTGGCGACAATCTGGAGAGAAATGGCTGTGCAGCCCCAGGGGTTTTGAGCCCTGATTCCCTCCAGCTCCTAAGGATTCACCAGCTGCCTTGCCTCTCCAGATCTCTTTCTTCCTTGCCTGCTTCCTCTCTCTGCCCTTCCTATGAAACAGAGTGTCCCAGTGATTTGATGGAACAGGCAAGCGAACACTGCCCGACACAAGTTGTGTGCCTGGCACTGGGCGAGGTAGTTAGAAGCAAGAGAAAAATAAGATGCAGGATCTGCCCTCAAGTGGCTCATGATGGAGAAGACGGACGGACGCACAATTCAGCATGGTGGGTGATGTGACTGAGACATCTATGTGGCACGGGAGGTGGGTGGCAAGGTGGCAGCCCCAGGGCCCAGATCATTAGAAGGACTGGCATGCATTCATCAGAGGCCACAGTAGTTCTTTTCATAGCCAGCAAGTGAGCCAGATGGTCCGGACATTAAGGATATTGATGGATATTGATCAAAAGGGAGCAAAGGATGGATCTCCATGCTCAGTGTCCAATATCCACCATTACTACTGCTGCTTCCCCATGTGGACCCCTTCCTCAGCACAGAGCCTCAGGAAAGCTTCCTCTAAGCATTGCTTCTACTCCTGATAAAATAGATCAGGATGTCAGAAACTAGCCACTAAGAAACTTTTCCTTTTGGGATGTCTCTCTCCTTGTCCAGCCTAGGTCATGTGAAGTTGTAGCTCATTTGTCCTTTGGGATACTCAGTGTTCAGTACCACATTCAAGGCTCTGACAAGTCCTGCAGTAAAGGAACCTGAATCACTGTTTTTAACCCTGTGTTCTCCAAGCTAATCTGCACATAGAACTCTTTTTTTTCCCTGGAAACCCTAGTTAACATCTCCCTCTGTCACTTATGTTTTCTGAATCTAGGCTCTGCACAATAAAACCTATGATGGGTCAGGACAAGTCACACTTTCCAAAGGACAGCCTGAGGTCGGTCACAAAGTGCTCAGCATTATAGCCAATGGTATGTCAACACGAACCAAGTCATTGTTAATTTGATACCCAGGTACGTTCAGTCCTGACAGCAAAGGCACAACTTGATAAAACACAGCTCTCATGGGGACCAGGTAGGGAAGCCTGCCCAAGTTCCACAGAAGTAGTGAGAAGAGATTGGGACCTATTTGAAGGCTCACTGATTAATGCTTTTATTAGATTCAGGGAGGAAAATGGTGAAATTTCAGTTTGATTAAAATGAATCTGTTTTTAAGGCATTCGCTACTAACAGAATGTAATTAGCTGAATGCAGTGGTTTCCAAACCTGGCCAAGCATCAAAATCACCCGGGGCATTCGTTAACTGCGCCGACTCCTGGGCTTCCCTACTCAGCGTTCTGATTCCAGAAAACGAAGGCATTGCTGACACTGCATCGCTGAAGTTCCCCGTTTCCCTCAGCTGCGCTCTGTGAGAAACCAGTTCCACAGGAGGCTAACACCCCAAAAGCGTTCAAGTAATAATAGCATGTGTTGAGCTCACAGTGTGTGCCAGACATCTTGCTGAGAGAGACAGACAGAGAGAGAATCTTCTTTGATCCTCACGCAGTCCAGTGAGATTGCCTCCCACTTTCCAGACAAGGACACCAGTCACAGAGAGAATGATGACTTGCCCACCGACACACAGTCAATAATGGTCCCATCCTTTGAGAGGCCAGAGGTGATGGCTGAGGATGCCTGATGGAGCGGTGGCATCATTCACTGAGATGGGAAATAGGAAATGGAGCTATTATGGGGAAGAGGGGAAGGAGATGGTGGGTTCAGTTTCAGATATGCTGCACTTGAGGTGCTGTGAGATAGCCAGGTAGAAATGGCCACCAGGCATCAAATGTTTGAGTATAAGGACCCTGGAGGAGATTTGGGCAGGAGTTAAAGAGTTGAGAGTTGACGGTGCCCAGATGATGGTTGAGATCATTCCAGGCCTCTGTTTCCTCTTCTCTAAAATGGGAGTTACGAGTCATCACCAATATGCCTTGCGTAGATTCCTCAGTAAGTTAAACATAGACATACCACACGATCCAGCCTTTCCACTATTCGATGTATGCCCAATAGAACTGAAAACAGGCATCCAAACCAAAATGTGGACACAAACGTCCAGAACAGTTCCATTCATAAGAATCAAAAGGTAAAAACAATCCAAATGTTCAAAAATTGATGAATAGATAAACAAAATGTGGTATATACATACAATGGAATATTATTTGGCCATAAAAAGGCATGAAGTGTTAATACTTGCCACAACATGTCCACAACACATATCAGCAGATAATACATCGTGATGAGCCTTGAAAACATTCATGTAAATGAAAAAGTCAGACACAAAAGGCCCCATAGTGCATGGTTCTGTTTTAAATTCTAGAATCGGTAACTCCATAGAGAGAGAAAGCTGATTAGTGTTTGCCAGGGGATGAGATGTTAGGGGGAGTGGGGAGTGACCGCTTGATGGGTACAGGGGCTTTTTGGGTGGGGGGAATGATCACAGTTCTGTAATACACTTGGCTCTGCAGGAGGACATCAGCCAATGGAGCACCTCAGCTCTTTATTCCAAAATTGGTAAGAAAAGTCTGGTTTCAGTGCTTTGTTATTTGCAGATCCATTATAGTTTCTGCTAACTAACCTTCCTTGGACAAGCCCTTGGTTACTCTGACAATGTACCTTGTAAAAATTCAGCCATAAAACTGAAAAAAAACAGAAGTTCTGGGACTAGCTGTTGATAGTTTTACAACATGATGACCGTACTTAATGCCACTGCAGTATGCACTTTAAAAGGGTTTAAATGATCGACTTTGTGTTATACATACTACACAACCAAAAATACAGCTTATTCAGAAGTTACAAGACCAGATGTAGATTTCAAAAGTTATCCATTGAGGAGGAGTCAGAACTAGTTACAGGGCTTCGAAGAGAACTTGGGAAATTTGATGTTACCCTTGACAAAATACAGTCTAGTTTCGACGTAGGAAAAGCAACCACGTGATATCTGGAGTCGTCTGCGTGCAAGCGGCGTGGGGAAAGGGCTGAACAGATTCACACAACCTTCATTCGATAAACGTACCCGCTCCGGAGCACAGCTCACTTAAAGCAAGTGACCATCTGCCACCCAGTGGATATGCCTTCTTGCCTTCTCTCCTGGTAAATTGCTCCGGCCAATTTTGGGGCTTTGCTGAAGCCGGAAAGAAACCAGAACACCATCCTTGTCAACTCCTTCCCTCTCCTTGCCGCTCCCAATCCATCAGCAAACTTTGTCAATTCCATCTTCAAAAATCTATTTCAGATGCGTCCACTTCTCTCATTCTCCATTGCCCCTACTCGCGGTCAAGCCACCATCCTCTCTTGCCTGATGTGCAGAGCATCCTCTGTCTCCTTGCTCCGCCCTCACATCCTACCAACCATTCTCCAAGCACAGTAACCACAGTGGGCTTTTCCTTCCAAAGGCAAAACTGATCGTGTCAGAGGAGTAGCACATGGACACCTTCACCAATAACTGTTCCTTTGGGTCCAGAGCCCTTCCTCTGGGATATTTTCAATTCGTGCGCTTGGCCAGCTGGTTGGAATTTGTATCTGTTTGCTTGGGCTGCCGTAAAGTGCCACACATTGGGTGGCTCAGACAACAGGAATGGATTTTCTCACAGTTCTGGAGGCGAGGAGGCTGAGATCAAAGGGTCAGCAGAGTCGATTTCTTCTGTAACCTCTCTCCTTGGTCTGTAGGTGGCCGTCCTCCCCCGTGTCTTCTATTGGTGTCTGTGTCCTAATCGCTTCATATAAGGACACTGTCATATTGGATTAGGACCTCTCCTAATGACCTCATTTAACCTTAATCACCTCTTTAAAGATCCTATCTCGAAATAGGGTCCCATTCTAAGGTATGGGAGGTTAGGATTTCAATGAATTAACCAGGGGCGGGGAATACAATTCGGCTCACAACAGTCTGCAACGTGCTAGTTGCCATAAAAAGTAGTTCGCTCAACTTCTCTGAGCCAAGGCTGCCTCTTCCATCCAGACGGACTCTACCCGCCTCTCCAAGTGGCAAGAGAAAACACATGGAAAGTCCACGGCTCCCTGCCCCGGCGTGGAGTCAGCACTGGTCCTCGGGGACTTTCCTTCATGACCCCTGCGGGTGGAGGCTCCCCCGTGGGGAGGCACTTGGAAAAGCCAGCCCCACAGACGCCACCTCCAACTTCAAAGGGTTAAGGCAGCAGGCAGACTTATCGACTGGCGCTCCTTGGCCGGCCTGGGGAAGCGTGACTGATTGGAAGCCTGTTCTGAGGAGCCCGCTTTGTGGGCCCGAAATAAATAAGGGCCTGTCGATAGCTCAGATCCCCACGCATCGACAAAGTCTGCAGTCTCAATAGGCAATTAACACTTTACAGGGGCCATTACCCAGCGGCCTCCCGCGTTTGACTGCACATTTTCTGCCATCAGCTCTGGTATTGAAGCTTCTAAATAAAAACATAAAAGTGAGCTAAAGCAGGCCGGCGCCTGGCCTGACCGCAGTCACGAGGCCCACACACAGCACAGAGATCATATTTCCTCTCTCCTGCTTGGGCACCGACCCCCCTGTGCCCTCAATCCTGTACACACGCACACCTGTCCACACATGTGCATGCAGGCCATCTCCCAAGTGTGTCTGGGGAGACACCAGTGGTTCCTGGAGGAAGGGGTGGTCTGGAGTCAGACTGCCTGGGTTTTACCTGCCGCCAGCACATTAACCGTGTGATCTTGCACAAACTGCTAAGCCTCAGTTTCTTCATCTGTAGAATGGGACTAAGAACGGAACCTCCTTCACGGGACTGTTGTGAAGATTAGATGCTTTTAGCACAATGCCTGGCACGTAATAAGTCCCCAGTGAATGCAAAAGGCATCAATCATATTGTATCATCACTGGGAGAAGAACGTGGAGCATCTTAATGCCAACTCAGCCCCTACGCCTTTCCTTCCATTTCTGCCGCAACCCATGTCTTGACAGATCAAGGCATGTGCTCACTTGGGGGCTGGCTAGATGGACCCCGCATACATACCTCCTTGGGCTGCCCCAGCTGATTCACATCTGGGAACCCTGACCCTGAAGTTCCCACTCCACAGATGCTTGTCTTTGGATTCCTAGGAGTTAAATCCATGGGCACAAATTCAAAACAATAATCAGGAACTCCATGGGGTCACAAATTGTGGGAACCTCCTTGCAAACTCAAGATCTCAGAGAAGAATGTGGGACTGTAGGATTGGCCAGAAGCATCACCTTCCAGGAGGATGCCGCCAGTGGGGTAAAGGCACAGTGAGGGCACGGTAACCCTGTCGGAAGCACCGTGGGCTCAGGAGTGTGGGGCCACTCCCAGCCTGAAGCTGCAGGAACAAGTACCAGCACTGATGCCAAGGAGATCATGGAACCAGAGCTGGGAGCATTACCATCCAGACCAGAGCTTTTATACTGTGTCCACGGAGCCCCAAGGGGTTAAGGAAAGGGTGTAGTGCCCACAGGAGCTGTTTCCAAAGTCAGGAAAGCAGATGGGAGTAATGGGGGTGGGCACAGAGCCTCGCCCCTACTCAGACTTCAGCATCTCCAGTTCTGCCTGGTAGGCCCTCTGGGCTCATAGAACTTCACACGTAGAAAGAGATCTGCAGTCAAAGCCAAGTGTTCAAAGCAATGATCTACCCCAAGACACAGATGGGAAACTCAGGTGCCTCTCCCACTCAGCAAAGCCCTCAGAAGCACACAGAGTTGGTGAAAGGCATCCACCGGAGTCTGAACTTTACCTGAGCCCTGTGATCTTGGAAAGCAGGGAAGGTTAAGAAATCCTGCCACCCTTTTGTGTTCCAGGGAACAGAGTACCGCCTGTCCCCATGTGACTTAGGTTTAGAGTCACAGATGCCCCCCTTGTTCTAACTTTGACAAGCCAGATACAGACATTCCACGTTCCTATTCTTTGCCTCATAAATGATTCGTTGAACAAAGTTTCTTCCTTGCAAATTCGGATCTGTTCTGTGCTGGACAGGACACAACAGCGCCCACCACTGAGGCCACAGACAGTGGCGGGGCCAGAGCTCAGGCCTCCACTCCCAGATTCATCACTTCCCCTAGGACTGCAGTCCTCTCTGGTCTCACCCCCATGCCTTTCTTTACAGCATCCCTCCCTTCTCAGGCCCTCCATCCCCCTTCAAAATCCTGTCCATCCTTCCAAATTCACCTATTCCCTCTGTCTTCCCTGTACACTTGGATTCAGTAGAAACTTGTATTTATCAAATAAACATCACTCCACTTATTCACTTGGATGTGAAATTGGCTCTAGGCTGTGTCTGAGATCCCAGGGGCAGCTTCATGGGCACCTACAGGGTGATCAACAGCAGATCATCTCATAAAGACACATACAGTCAGTTCAGGAACGAGGGGTTGCTTGGTAAGGCAGAAATTTAATTCTTCCACAAGAGCAGCTGGGGACTCATCTCTGCAAAGTGACCCAGCAAAGCACTCTGCCTTCTTAGCTCTGAGATGAGCAACTTTGGGGACTCTCTTGGTTATGCAAATTAGGTGGGAGGAGACATTTCACTCAGCGGAAATGTGTAATGAGTGCCCTCCTCACCTGACACAGGGTACTTCTTCCACTGCACCTAGGGATGCAGAAATATCTTAGTAAGGAGAAGTGAGGTAATCTTTCAAGGAGCCAAGAATTTCCTGGGAAGGAAGGGACTAAAATCCTGAACTTGAGCCCAGGCATGAAGTGCAACATTATTGGAGCATATTTCACTTGATTGGATGGTCTGCCCATTTGCAGAACAGAAGGACAATGAGGGCTCCAACCAGAGGAGAAGGGACCTGGATTGGTAGCCCACGTTTGCCACCGGGCTGAAGGCTTCAGAGTCCTGGGACGTGTAACCAAGGCTGTAACTCCTCAGAGCCCAGCCACTCTGACCCAGCTGCAGAACGAGTGACAGAGCATGTGACTATGAAATAGGATACCCGATGCCCTCCTCAACTCCATGTGCTTGCTTCAACTCTCTGAGCTTCTGAGTAAGAAAAACAAAAAAGTTTCATTTCCATCCTCCAAATCTTGCCTGAAGCTGTCTTTTGTGATGCGCCCTAATAGGAAATATATAGGTAAAGGAATTTTTGGAAACGCAGTATAATTTAGCCAAGTTGACACATCATAAAACCAATCCAGCTAAAACAAATCCAGTGGGGCGTACCAACAGCTTGATCAAACCATGCCTGAAGCCTGGAATCTCTGAACTAGTCAGTTACAGCCAATAAATTTCCTGTGTCATTTAAGCTAGTGTAAACTGGCTCTTTTAAATTTTGCAAACCGAAAGTATCATTACTATGATAGGCAGGGAATAACATCAGGGTCCAGCACTGGGCTAGGAAGAAGAATGGGGAACCCAAATACCCTATAGAATGAAAAGGAGCACAGAATAAGAAAGACTGAGTTAGCTCTTACTGTACTAAGCTAAGCTAAGGAATCTTGTCCTGGAGCCACATAAAGGGAACTCGTAGTCTGACACTACTAAGTGTTCCAGTCCACAGAGCTCACCCCAAACTCTAGAGAAAGGAGCAAATATTATACGATCCACTCCTGGAGCACTTAGCCAGTCTCTTCTTCATGGCATTTCTGGTAACTCTGTCCTCTGCGGTTGTTAAACTAGTTCATTTAACTTTTCACATCAGGCTCTTGTCACTCTCGTCAGTGAAAATGACTCAGTGGCTTCTACTGACTCTTATAAAGAATAGAATGTAGGTAAAACATTCTCTGACATAAATCATAGCAATGTTTTCTTAGGTCAGTCTCCCAAGGCAAAAGAAATAAAAGCAAAGATACACAAATGAGACCTAATCAAAATTTGAGAAGTTTTGCACAGTAAAGGAAACCATAAGCAAAATGAAAAGCCAAACTACAGACTGGGAGAAAATATTCACAAAAATGCAACCAATAAGGGCTTAATCTCCAAAACAGACAAACTGTTTGTACAACTCAACATCAAAAAAACAAACAAACCCATCCAAAAATGGGCAGAAGCAGGTAGAGCTCAGGGGTAGAGCATTTGACTGCAAAAAATGGACAGAAGACCTAAATAGACATTTCTCCAAAGAAGACATGCAGATAGCCAATAGGCACATGAAAAGATGCTCAACATGGCTAATCATTAGAGAAATGCAAATCAAAGCTACAATGAGGTAGCACCCCACACAAGTCAGAATGATCATCATCAAAAAGTCTACAAACAATAAATACTGGAAAAGGGAGCCCTCCTACACTGTTGGTGGGAATGCAAATCAATGCAGCCACTATGGAGGACAGTCTGGAGTTCCTTAAAAAGCTAAAAATAGAATTACCATATGATCCAGCAATTTCACTCCTGGGCATATATCTGGAAAAGATAAAAACTCTAATTTGAAAAGATACATGCTCCAAGATGTGGAAGCAACCTAAGTGTCCATTGACAGATGACTGGATAAAGAAGATATGGTATACACACACACACACACACACACACACACACACACACACACACACACACACAATGGAATATTACTCAGCCATTAAAATGAATGGAATATAATGCCATTTGCAGCAACATAGATGGGCCTACAGATTATCATACTAAATGAAGTAAATCAGACAGAAAGACAAATATTATGCTATGAAATATATCACTTATTTGTGGCATCTAGAAAATGAGACAAAGAAACTTATTTGCAACACAGAAACAGACTCACAGACATAGAAAACAATCTTATGGTTGCCAGAGAGGGAGGGGGAGGGATAAATGAAGAGTTTGGGATTAACAAACACATACTACTATACATAAAGTAGATAAATAACAAGGACCTCCTGGATAGCACAGGGAACCAAAGAAAAAGAATAGGTCTTAACAAATACAAACATTAAGGAATAATGATTAAAAGAACAGTCTTTGAAGGAAGTTAAATCTACATTCAAATCCTGGCTCTACCACCTACTGAATATACTATATTGAGCCAAGTTACTTAATCCATCTATGCGTCGATTTCCTCATCTGTAAAGTACAATAACTCTGATCCCACAGAGTTACGGAGAGGATTAAAAAAGATAATGCACAAAGACTTACATAGTGCTGGCACTTAATAAATTGTCCCTCAATAAATTGCTATTATGACTATTCTTTCCACTGCTATTTTAAATGTTCTATTATTACTACTATGGAAGAAATATGACTTCATTACAAATGATTAGGAAAAGAGAAGAAAGTGGGAACATTACGCTGTATTAAAAAGCATGATGTCAATCTCCGTGTTAATCTTTTGGAACGATCTCTAAGATGTGGAGTGAGGAGGAAAAAGCCAGTTGCAGAACAGAGTATATAGGAAGCCTATGTTTGTGTAAAACTGATATATAACCCAAGATACACTCGTATTTACAGATACATCTTTCTAAGTGCATAGAATATGGCTTGAGTAACACACAAGAACCTGCCACCAGAGGCTGCCCCTGACCAGTATGATGAAGATGGGGTGAGGCAGGTCGAGGAAGTGAAGGGACACTCACTTTTATGTAGTCTAAATTTTTACTGCGAGAGTGTGCCCTGAATATTTATATCAGGGGTACAAATCTTATAAATGTCAACAATTACTATTCTGTATCCTCTGTAAATCACTAGGTCTCTGAGTGTGGCCCTCAAACCATCAGCCTCATCACCCACACGGGAACGTGTTAGAAATGCAGATTCTGACACTCTGCTGTAGACCTGGTGAACCAGAAACTGGGGGCGGGGCGCAGCTACCTGTGCTTTAATCAGTCCTCTGGGTGATTCTGATGCACTTAAAGTCTAAGCACTGTTTAAATGACCTTGTTTTGCTAATGAGCCTCCTTTCTACTTAGTAGAAAAATCTGTTCTTACTGGTTCAAAACTTAGCCTCTTTGGAGCACCATTACCTTGAGATGTTACTCACCTGCCACCTCCTGCCTTCTTCTGGAACCAGATAGAGGTGATGGGTGCACAACATCATGAATGTACTAGATGCCACTAGATTGTACACTTTTAAAATGGCAAAAATTGTCAATTTTATGTTGTGTGTATTTTACCACAACAAAACCCCATAATCAAATCAAGTGAAGTGTCACTTCCATCCCAAGGCTGTTCTTAACTCACAGGTGAGAGTTCACCACACTCGGGTCTGCAAGGCTGGACATAAGAACCTTAAGGGGACAAAGTTACAAGATGGGAACATCAAGGGTTCCCAAGTCACCTTCCAGGTAGAGCCATCAAGAAGAGTCATCTGAGCCACAGCAGACTGTGGCATGTGAGAGGTAAGCTTTCACTTTGTAAGATCAATGAGATTTGGAATTTTGTTATCACCGCATACCTTTCCCTATACTGACTAACACATCACCCGTGTGATGTTGGGGAAACCAAGGAACCTCTCTCAGGCAGTTTCCTCAGCCTCATTCCCCACTGAGCACCTACCTCATAGTGTTGTCAATGCAGTTTAGAGACGATTATCCACATAAAATGCAGAATACGATGCCAGGTACATACTAAATGCTCAACAAAGTTTAGCTGTTTTAATTTTTTTATCATCAGACATGTTAACCATGGCCCCACTATCCTCACACGACCACCATCAATGCTTTGATGTCAGGACGTCCCATATTTTTCCTAGGCAGATTTTTACATAAACATAAAAAATCACTCACACCATTCCATACATTGTTTGCTTTCCACCTGGCATTTGGTAATAAGCATTTTTTCATGTTCCTGTGTAGTCTTCCCGACCACCGTCATCATTTATGATAAGCATTCTATGGGAAGCAGTAGAGTTGAAGGACTTCTCATGCTTCTAGGTTCATGACTCCCAGAAACCCTTCCTTAATCCATTGATTTGCCATCAACAGTCTTCAAGCTCCCCCTGCACAATAAGGAATTTGGGGCTTTCCAAAAGTTACCCAGGACTGCCTGGCTGTATGCAAATCAGATGCCACTTCATCAGTCAATTTAAATCTAATGTCAGGTTCTTTTAACAGCTAAATACTTCCCTAGGAACTGGCCTGTCCTCCCTGAAGCTTGCACGGCATGTTTCCAAAAGGTAAAATGTGCTCGAACTGCTTTGCTTGCAAAATAACTTGGCTTCTGTCAAACTCCAGTTATTCTTCCATGTTAATAAATGCCACGTGGGGGAAGGCAGAAACCAATGGTCACATGTATATGTACATGTATTTATGTTCAGGTGTTAAACATGCATGGAACACAAGTATTCATTCATTCACTCATTCATTTAATAACTGTGGTGGAAATTTTACTGTAACAATATAAAAGTATTTTATTCTCTCTGAAAAAAATGGAGAGATGGAGACCAAAGACATCTCATGGATCTCAGAGAAAAAATGCCAAAATTCTTACCATGCTTTCTAACGCCCCACATGATCTGCCCCTTCAGCTCTGATCAAGTGATGGTTAATTTTATGTGTCAATGTCACTGGGTTAAGAGATGCTCAGATAGCTGGTAAAACATGATTTCTAGGTGTGTCTGTGAGGGCATCTCCAGTAAAGATTAGCATTTGAATTAGTAGACTAAGTAAAGAAGACACCCTCACCAATGTAAGTAAAATATCATCTCCATTTGCGCATTTGACAAGAGCAAAAGATTTAGATGTTATGGTAGAGACAACAATGCACACCCCCCAGTCAAAACATCCATGTCCTAATCTGCAGAACCTGTGAATACGTTAAGGTTACATGTCAAGGGTTATAGATGGAATTAAGGTTGCTAATCAGCTTACTTTAAGATAAGGAGATTATCCTGGATTATCCAGATGGGCTCAGTGTAATCACAAGTGTGCTTAAATGGGGAAAAGGGAGGCAGAAGAATAGGAACCAAAGAGATAACATTGTGAGAGACATTTGACCAGCCATTCATTGTTGGTTTTGAAGATGGAAGGAGACCAAGAGTCAAGGAATGTGGACAGTTTCTAGAAGCTGGAAAAGCCCAGAAATGGATTCTCCTTTAGAGCTTCTAGAAGGAATTCCACCTTGTCAACACCTTGCTTTTAGCCCCATCAGACCCATTTCAAACTCTGACTTCTAGAACTATAAGGTAATAAATCTGTATTGTTTTCAGCAATTAAGTGTGTGGCAACTTGTTACAGCAGCAATGGGAAACTAATACAGATTTTGATACCTGGAAGTCGGATGTTGCTATAACAAATACCTAAAAATGTAGAAGTATCTTTTCAGATAAGGATACAGAGCCTGAAGACATGGACACGTAGACGGTGAGGGAAAGGCAGTACTGATCCCAGCCTGAGAGAATGGAAGGCCACAGTTAGAGCTGGTTTGGGGCAAGTCACACTCACCCCTTGACAAAGCTTCCCGAGAGCTAGAATCCTCAAAATAGCCTCCCTTCTGAGCACAGAGAGACCACACTCTCTGACTTCAGGGTTTTCTGCTTCTATACAAAGCAAGACAATTCTGACTCTGTTTATCCATTAAACACAACCTGGGAGGCATTCGTGTAGCCTTCCTCAGTGCCGGGAAGAAAAGGGTTAACCTCCTCTCTGCCTAATGTGAGTGTCCTCCTCTCTCTCTGTGGGGCAGAAATCAATGAAGGCTGTTTTCATCCAAGTAAAAATAAATCTTAATCACCTTTGTAAAGAAGGAGACGATAAACAGCAGGCAGCATTCTAAAAATGAATTCCCCTATTTAACAACTATGTGCTATTTCTTGAACGATACCAAAGATGACATCACATTCAGGTTACAGGGTGGGCATCATCAGCTACTGATTAGGGAGCAATCGAAAGGGGGAAGGAAAGTAAATGAAGATATATAAATAGGTTCAAAAAAGTTTGTGCAGAGGGCTCTCTGAAAGTGTAAGGCATAGGGAAATGAGAAAGCCAGCCACACATTTCTAACATCAGGGACTGATATCTAAGAGGATATCCAGGTACCCCCCACATTCCAGGTGGTGCCTCCAGCATCATGTCCTAGGCTGGATGGACTCTGTTACTGACCTATGAGGCCATGTAAAACCATAAAAAATATCTGCTCACATCCCTCCTGATTTCTCCCACTCTCACATCTCCCTTGCTATCCCTAAAATCCTTGCAGTACAACTTCCAACTTCCTTCCCTTCTACTACTGAAGATGCCTGCTTGATAGTTCTCAATGGCTCCATTTTCCATATTGTTGGAATTATTTACTCCTTCATTACCTGTAAAGAGAGTATACATTCTTGCTGACTTTGGGCCTGAACATTAGTCATGCTCTGGCCAGTGGCAAGTGTACAAATGTAACATATCTTATGTCCATGCAGAAGTTAAGATGTGTGGCAAGTTTCTACCAGATCTCATAATCTTCCCTTCTGTCATGAGAATAGTGTGCCCTAGATTAGGGTGACTCCTTGCCTCCTTCAACCTGAATCCCAAAATGAAAATCTTACTAAACAGAGCTGCAGCCAAACTGCAGCTGCTAAAATGTTATGTAAGAGAGAAATAAATTGTGTTGTTATGAGGTACTGATATTTGAGGGACTGTTTGTTACCACATCTATCAAAACCTGACTATTACACAGCCTACTTCAATGACTTCTCCTCGATTTTTATCCTGCTCAGCATCTGCAAGAACATTTCCCAAAGCATGTCTTCAGAGCCATAGTTATGAAAGAGGTTTAACTGGAATAGGGTGAAATCCTACACAACCACTCTTGGAGATTCAGAGTGCCCATCAGTGTATTAAAGGCTCTAAGAAGTCCTATATTATATGGAAGTGGTTAAAAGTGTTTGGAAGTGGTTAAAAGTCATATTGCCTAGATTTGAATCCTGGATCTACAGCTGCTTACTAGGTGAGAAGTTGGAGCGCTTCATCTATTTGAGCCTAAGTGTTCTCATTTGAAAAATGAAGACAATAAGAGTACCTTCACTGGGTTATTGTGAGGATTAAATGAAATTATGTAAATGAAGTACGAATAGACCACTGTCTAGGTCACAGAATGACCTAGCCTCCTCCAAACTCATATAAATGTCATATAAAATCTTTTAAAGTATTAAAAATATATGTATAAACATGCTCAGAAATAATATTCAAATCTCTTTGGGGGAATGGGATGAAATTCCACCATTCAGTGGGGTGGGGGAGGCTGAGGGTTCACGAGGCACTGAAGCTAGAATCAGGTTGTGAAGATGAGGAGCTCAATTCTTAAAGAAGAATAGGACAGGATATTCTTCATGCATGGTGGGGAAAAGAGAGTCTCCTGAGTGAGGCCAGGGGCTGGGACTGTGCCCTGCAAACAGAGGTTGAAATTTTCCATCGTTTATCCAAGAATTGCAGCCATAAGTGAGATGTGGACAAATGGTAGAAGAAGAAAGCAGAAGACCCATGTATCCAGGAACCTGATATATATATTCTGTAACTTAGAGGGTGGAGCTGTTCTACTCCCAGGGGACGAGAGCTGCCAATGTACGACCGATTTCTGAACTGTGGACAGTTGAGGCCAGGCAGAGACAACCATGGCCCCATAGTGAATGAAGGGGATGCAGGACAGGAGCTCACAATCAAGATGGGCACACAAACAAAAATTACAAATCAAATGAGCAAAATCAACATCTTGCCAGAGATCCAACACATAAAACAATTAGAGAATTCACATCTGAAGGAAAAGAAATAATAGAAAAGACTTTTGAGAGATGCATAAAATTTAAAAAGAAGTATCAATGTTTACTATGTCTGTGCATAACACTCCTATTCAGTAGATTCAGCTCTGATTTCTTTTTTGAATATCAGGTCTATATTTTCAACTTCTAAATAGATATTGGGGGAAAGTTTTTTAACTTCAAGATTCCTGGTCTGTAAAATGAGGTTGTTGCTGGAATCAAAAGATAATCTACATTAAGTATTCTGTATTCTGTACATTATATAATGCCTGGTACATAGTCAATGTTCAATAAAAGTGAATTATCATGATATTACTAACCTCAAAAAACAACAAAAAATATTGAATAAGACAAGCCCCAATGCCTGATGGGCCACCGTTGAGGATCTACTTCTGGGCTAGCACTGAATATAGGTCCATGCCTGAATAAGAAATTCCACTGACTGGGACCACTCCATAAGAGATTTAGATGAGTGACCCAGATATATGGTTTATTCAAGACTGTATCATGCAAAAGCAGAGTTAGACTGAGTCTGTTTTCCATTAAAAAAAAAAAACTTATGTTGCAATATTTCTTCTGTTTAACAGTTTGGGCTAATTACTGAGGTATCAGTTTGCTGGACTCACACCGCAAATGAAACACAAATAGTAAACTTTTACATGGAGAAAATGCAAATAATTTATGCAATTAAAAAAAATTAAGTCAGGTTTAAATGAAAGCCCAATGAAGAAAAATGTACCCTGATTCCTATTCTAGATTCTAATCAGACTTTTACGAGACCATAAAGAAGGTAAACTAGATACCAATATAAAGCATTTTTTACACCCCATTAGATTAATTTGTCCTCTTGATAAGTGACCCTAGGCCATGTTTCCTACAGACTCTTAGTCTTCCAAGGACATGAGGTTCCTAATTCTTATATCTGAGGCTGATTTCCAAGCTCCAGGTCCTAGGTAGTGGTGGCTCGGGATCTCTCAGAAGATGGCAGTCAAGATGTTGGCCAGGACTGCATACTTGACTGGGATGGAGGGTCCACTTCCAAAATAGCTTACTGACATAACCGAAAGCCATGCTGGCTTTGACTTTGCCAGGTCCGTGCCTCACAGACCTCTCCAGAGGCCTGGTTGAATGTTCTCATGACATGACAGCTGGCTTCCCCCAGAGTAAGGGATCCCAGAGAGAACAAACTGGTGGCTATAATATCTTTTGGACAGATCCTCACAAGCCACACTCCACCATTTCTGCAACACCTATGTATTACTGGCCAGCCCTACTCAGCTTGAGAGGGGACTGCACAAGGAATTTCCTCCCACAAGAGAATTACACAATGAATATTAACAGGTAAGAGTCATAAGGGACCATCTTGGAGGCTGGCTGCCACAGTCCTCCCTCTGGTCTCCAATAATTTATACTCCTTATGCTACTTTCAAGAAGCGTCCCCCATGCAAAATGCATTCTCCCCTTCCAGAAGCCCCTAAGCAATTTTTCCCATTACAATATCAGCTAGAAATCTAGGGCATCTTCATGTAAATGAGATCAAGGTGCAGGTGAAGCTCTTCGGGTCTGATTCATTGCAGTTCTTCTCAATCTGAAGACCTGTAAACTAAAGGGACAAAAACGGGAGTAAAATATGAGTCACTTGTCCATAACAGTTCTAAAATCCAACAGGGCACGTGCTGCCAGTTCTTTGATTAGGAATCAAAGCCTGGGGGAAATTCCTCATAGCTCTTGGCTTGAACCTCTGGGCTCTTGATCATGTAAGTATCCCTCTTTACTATACAATGTAGCCCGTGTTTGAAACTGCAAAATTTTCTCAGCCTGTGTCCTACCTGTAGAAGCATAGTATCCAAAGCTCTCTTTTCATTTTGTGCTCCCTCCGTCCCTTTGAGTTCCAGCCAGCAGTGTTTCTGTCAGTACATTTCTCTTAAAAGCTTTGTGTTTCTCCTGTGAAACTAATTGAGATTAACACCAATAGACAAAAGACACACTTACAAATCTCATCAAGATAAGCCTTTGTCTATCTTGAGCTTCTGCTGAGGCTTCTGAGAGGCAACACTCTTAAGCTCCTTATTGTCCCTTTTCATTTACTAAATAGTTCCCTTAAGACCACTTTAGAATCTCCTGAGGTCTTTGCAAAAGATTTCAAAGCCACATAAATTTTATCCTTAGACCATGTTTTCCTGGAAGTGCTTCAGTTTTATTGTTTGGGGTCTATTCCTTAATTTTAGCATTGTTTGCCACCCAAAGAGGCTAGAAATTTTCAAAACTAGGCAGTCCTGGTTTCTTTTTATTTAACAGCCCCTCCTCTCACATTTTACTAAAAAGAACAAGAAGAGACCAGGTGCTTCTTCAATACTTTGCCTGGATATCCCCTTAGCTAAGACACCCGGTTCAGTAGGTGTGTTTTCTACTTTGCACATTACTGTAGGCAACAGTGCTGCTAAACTCCATGCTACTGCATAACAAGAATCCCCATTCTTTCAGTTCCAAATGACATTTCCTCGTTTTCATGTAAGCCCTCATCAGCATCCTTCTCTGGGCCCATCAGGCCTCTATAAACAGTCTGTTCAAGGCACTTTAGTTTTTTCACTAACACTTTCCTCAGAATCCTTCCATTTTCTGCCACCAACAGTTTCCAAAGCCACACCCCTCAGTGGGTTATAGAAGCACCTACTTCCAGGTACTAAAATCTGAACTAGCCATCTATTGCTGCCTAACAGCAGTCCAAAACTTAGTGACTTAGAAAGATACAGGTTTATTATCTCACAAAGTTTCTGTGGGCCAGGAATTCAGCAATGGTTTAGCTGGTGGTTCTGGCTGAGTCTCTCGTGAGGTCTCAGTCGAATGTTACATGAGACTGCAGTTGTCTGAATGCTTCACTGAGTCTAGAGTTTCCAGTTCCAAGATATCTCACTCCTACAGCTGTCCCATTTGTGCTGGATGGTGTCAGGAGTCCTTAGCTTCTCACCACATAGACCCCTAAGTATCCCCCCAAAATCGTGTGTTGAAGCCCCAGCCCTCAACGTGATGGTATTTGGAAGCCAAACCTTTGGGAGACAATCAGGTTTAAATGAGGTCATGAGGTTGGGGATCCCACTACGTGACTAGTGTCCTTATAAGAAGAGGAAGAGACCAGAGCTCTCTCTCTCCACCATGTGAGGACACCGTGAGAGGCAGCTGTCTACAAGACAGCTTTGTACAGAGGGACACAGGCTATAAAGCCAACGAAAACCAAACGACCGAAGCCAAACCACGGTTCAAATCTAGACTTTCGGGCTCCAGATACCTGGCTTTTCCCACAACACCGTGGCCTTGTCATGCAGTAGAAGTGGACAGTGTGGTGTCAGAGGTCAGGCAGCAGGAAACAGGCACTAAAAGGAAAAGAACCCAAGACAACGCTTACGAAGGTCACCATTCCATAGCTCATGAGCAAAGTCTGCCAGGCCCCACCACCCAGAAACACGGAGACCCTAAGCTTTAGCCAGTATCCTCCTGAAACCTACATCTGGAGAAGTCACGCCCCATCATTCCTGCTGGGACCTGGGCCCTTCTACCCAGAAGGCTGTGGGTGAGCTGAGCCTTTAGCATCAGACATCTGGTTTCAAACCCCAGCTTTGCTTTTGATGAGCTTCGAGGCTTTAGACAAGTTACGTCACCTCTCTGAACTTTGCTCGCTTTTAGGGTAATAGGAGTTCCTGCCTCATCGGGTAAAAGCAGGTAACATACCAGAGCTTAGCGTTGTGCTTGGCACATAATAATAACTCAATAAATGGCAGCTCTAGTTGTTTTTTGTCTACCTGGTCCCTAAATCTCTGCTTTGGCTGGCTTAATTCAAACAATTAAGCAGATGTCACACATCCCCACCCAGGACTGGTTAGTCCATCTATAGGAAGCTCAACATCTGGCATGGAACCCCCAGGACCATCTCCCCTCCCAGATGCTTTCATGGCCTCCTGTGGCCCCTCAGCAGCAGTGAGATGCAAAAGAACTGGGGGGCTTGTGGACGTGGGGGCCCTCAGGCCCCTCCATCTGCCAGGCCAGCTTGGTACTCCCAAAGCAGCCTGCAGATGCTCCACCCCTGGGCAGTGTGGGGGGAGCTAGCCTCTCTCTGCCCCAGCACACAGCAGCTGGGCCATCTGCTTACACCAGGGGACACAGCAGTTCATTCTGAGGGCAGCCTCCTCTGGGCTCCGGCTAATTCACTCACTCCACATGCAATTATCAAGCACCTACTAAGTGCGAGATCCTAAACTAGGCACTAGGAATACAAGTTTTTCCCTAAAGAAGTTCACAGCTTTCTAGTAGGGACAGACTTTAAAAAAAAAAAAAAAAGAAGAAGAAGAAGGAAGGTAATATTGTGCATCAACTACACATCAATAAAGAAATATTGAATATACTGTTTTAGCAGGTTAAAAAAGAAGAAGAAAGAAATGATGAGCTAGTGTAATTAGTACTAGAATTAAGGTAAGCATAGGGGTCTTAGGGAATGAGAGAAGGAAACACCTAACCCAGCCTTGGGTTCAGAGGATGGGGGTGTTAAAGAAGGGAAGACATCCTGGAAGAAGTGTTTCCTGAAATGAGAGATGAAAGATAAAGAAGAATGATCACCATGCGGGGATAGGTATTGTTCAGTGGTAGAGCCCATGTTTAGCATACACAAGGTCCTGGGTTCAATCCCTAGTACCTCCATTAAAAATAAATAAGTAAAAGAAAAGAAATTTTAAGTAAAAATAGTTTTTTTTTAAAAAAAGGAATGATCATGATAGAGAGGAGCATGAAAAAGTGCTCCAGGTAAAAGGCACAGAGTGAGCAAATGTGTGGAGGTACTGTGTACTGATCTTGGGGCCACATACAAACACTCAGTTGACTATCTGCCTGGCACCGCTCCCATTCTAAGACCTGCCACACAGACGTCCACACACAGGAACCACCATGTTTCTAGGACATGCCATTCCCTTAATCCAAGTTCTCTGGGCTTGGGTCACCGGACATAAAATGAGCCCAGGCACCCCTACCTGGACCTCGGGGGATTTTAACTTGAGGTCAAAAAAAGGGTAGCTGAAATTGTAAAATGACAAACCCAAGAATTGTCACCGATCAGGTTTTCAGCAGCAAAATATGGTGATTTTCTCACATGATACTCCTCCCATCAAGAGATGGATCTGTGGTCCCTCCTCTTGAACCTGGAGGAGTCTTTTTGACTAACTTGATGCATAGAGCATGGCAGAAATGGCTTCCAAGGTTGTTTTAGAAAAGACCATGCATCTTCTATCACTCTCTTTTGGGACCTCAGCCCTCAGAGCTCTGAGCTGCCATGTAAGAATTTTGGCAACCCTAAGGTTACTGTACTAGAGAGACCACACAGAGAGACCACAAAATGGTAGAGAGAAATGTTGTAGGAGCCCCAGCTACCCCAGCCCCCAGCCCAGGGGTCAGATATGTGAGTAAGGAAGATGACTTCAACTTCAGCCAACATCAGACTGCAACCACATGAAAGAACCTGGACATGACCAGCTAGCTGTGCCAAATTAACCCTTAGAACCATGAAAGATGGTAATAAATGACTGTTGTTGTTTCATGCCATTAAGATTAACATGGTTTGTTTCACAACCTCAGTTAAAGCATAGAGAAAGCCTTTATGTGGTAAGAAAGAACGAAGCTGCCATGCTGGAATAGATGGAGAGATGGAGGTAACGCTTGACTCCTTGGTCTGGTTGTTTGGGAACTCTTGTCCCTACCCTACATTCTGACAATTCCTTAAGCCAATGAACTCTTCTTATTGCCCAAGTTAGCTCAAGTTGAATTCCTGTCACTTGCAACCAAATTAATACAGGTGATTTGAGATAAACCCAAAGAGCTTGATGTGTTAGAACACACATCTGGGACTGGGGATAGCGGGGCAGGGGTGGGTAGTGAGATATGAAAGAGAGGGTGTTATCCCAGGAAAAATCATGAGGAACTGCAGAACACCGCAAGGACTTTTGTTGCATCTAATATACATCTCACCTGTTTCCACAAATGATTTGGGGATACTACCAAGGACTTTGGACTTTATTATAAAAACAATGTGGAGACAGTGAACAATTTTCATCCAAAGTATGACAGGTTCAGACATGCATTGTGGAAAGGTCAACCTGCTAGTTTGGATGATGTGTTGGAGAGAAGTGAACTGGTCAGGGGTCTATTGATGCAATGCAAGGAAGAAATGATGAGGAGCTGTACCAAGATGGGGTAATGGTGGGTGAAATGAGAAAGTATTAAGCATTAAGGTAGAATAGACAGACTGAGACGTCTTTATGAGAAAGAGGATGGGAAAGGTCTAAGATGATTTCCTAGTTTTGGTTTGAGTACCCAAAGAGGCAATGGTGTCTTTGCCAAGATGCAAGAGGAGGATCAAGTCAGAAGATAAGGATAATGACTTGAGCTTGTACATGAGCAGAGCTTGAAGTGTCTGTGGGCATGAAGGGGAAAAGATCTTTCATTAGTTTATCCAGTTAACACATTTATTGAGCACATGCTTTATGCCAGGCTCTGGCAAAGTGTTGGTGAGCAGAATGGGTATACTGCTTGCCCTCATAAATTTTACAGTCTAGAAAAGTAGATAGAAATTAATGGAACCTGTAAATATGTAATTACAAACTCTTGAAGAATGCTATAAAGGAAAAATACCAGAAGCCATAGTGGTACATTACAAGGAACCCTGATAGGGTCTAGGGGTGTATCAGTTACTACGACTGCATAACAAATAACCACAAAATTTAGTGGCATAAAAACAACTATAATAATTTATTATCTCTAATGGCTTCTGTGAGTCAAGAATTCCTAAAGGGCACAGTGAGAGCAACTTATCTTTGCTCCATGATACCTGGTACTTCAGCGAAAAGACCCCCCAACCTGGGGGCTGTAATCACTGAAGGCTCATTCACTTACATGTTTGATGGGCAGTGTTGGCTTTCCAAGTAGTCTCTCTGCGTGGGCTAGTCAGGCTTCCTCACAAAATGGTGGCTAACCATGGGCAAGTGGAGAGGGAGAAAGAGACACAGAGAGAGAAAGAAAAAGAGAGAGAGATGCTGCCTTTATGACTTAGTCTTGAAAGTCACACAGCATCTCTTCTGCCACATTCTATTCATCATGGTAGTAACAACAGTCCACCCAAGTTCTAGGTGAGGAAACACAAACCCACGTCTTGATAGAGTGATGCTAATATCACATAGTAAGAAGAGCATGTGGGATGGGAGGTATATATTACTATGGCCATCTTTTGAAAATGCAATCTGCCACAGGAGAGGTCATCAAAGACTACTCAAGGAAGTGGCATTTGAGCTGAGATCTCAGTGATGAACATGGGTCAACCAGTGATGGACTGAATATGGCACATTAGGGACAGTATCCCTAGCAGAGGGGACAGTACATACAGAGGTCCTGAAGTATCAAAGAGAATAATGTATTCAAGAAACTGATGGAAGCCAGAGTAGTTGGAGTGAGTTTGAAATATAAATCTAAATCTCAAGGAAAAGGTCAATGTTAGAAGCAAAAATGTGGAAGCCCAGAGTAGACGGCAGAGGAAGGGACCACATGGGAGGGTGAACAAAGAGAGAGGAGAACAAGTCTCATAGGAACTTGAGTTTGCTTGGGCATAATGCCCTCTGCCAACTTCCTGCTGCTTAAATGTGACCAAACTCAGAACTTGTCTTCACCCTCTTGACCAGCAGAAGCTGGCTGCCTTGCTTTGCTACCTAGATTTAATAGCCAGCCTCCAAGATGGCCCCTGAGGATCCTTGCCTCTTGATAATCACATCCTTGTGTAGCTTCCTCCCACATTTAGTCATCTTGACTTCTATGACTTAGATGTGATAATGTATGACTTTCAAAGGTAAGTCATAAAGGAATTGCAGCTTCTGCCTTGGGTTGTTCACTCTGGGAAGATAGGTCGTCATGTCATGAAGTCTCTAACAGCTATCTGGTGAGGCCCATGTGGTGAGGAACTAAGGCCTTCTGCCAACAGCCAGCACCAGCTTGCCAGCCATTTGAATGAACCACCTTGGAAAAGGATCCTCATCCCTAATCAAACCTTCAGATAATTCTAGCCCCACAGTCTTCAAGACCTCAAGCTGGGGCCTCAGACATCATAGAGCAGAGATAAGTTATCCCTGCTGTGCCCTGTCTGAATTAATGACCAACAAAAGCTATGTGAGAAAATAAATGATTATTGTTGTTTCAAGCCATTGAAATGCTGAAATGACTTGTTACACAGTGATAGATGACTATTACACTAGCCCTGACCCTTTGATTATCCTCCCCTACCTCATCTTTCTCCTGAGTATAACTTGTTCCAAGAGACTCCTTGGGCTAGACCACCCAATTAAAGCTTTAATCTATGTAGGACTTTCCAAGCAAGAAAATTCTGTGACAGAGGATTCACTACCTCCCAAGGCAGCTCACTCCATTTAATATCAGGCTCCCTGTAACTTAGAATCACGGGACAATCTTCCATCTCAGTCCCCACTACTTATGGTTCCTTCTTTCCTGGGGAGCTGTTCCTGACCTAGTGCTGAAACCAGATCTTCTCAACCCCTCCCCAACCAAAAGATCAAATTGCAATTCCAAGAGGCACGCTTGACTTGGAAGCATCAGCAAGAAAGTTCCATTTCCCTGTATCTCTAAATGAAAAAAGACTCCTTGTCAGTTTAGAGCAATTAGCTGTGGGAGATGATGACGGAGCAGTGAGAGTAGCTGCAAGGGGGCAGAGTGGCAGCGGAAGCCCCAACTCAGACAGACACGCCGCAGATGGCACGACGAGATAACGCCTTTCACGTTTCAGAAATCACATTGTCAACAATGTTTCCAGTCTCGGAAATTAGCTGAAGTCATCAGGAGTGCCTGGCAGCAAGCAGCAGGCACCTTGGTGGGGGCCCTTCATTTGATGTTATGCATCCGTGCAAAGAGAAACTGGCAAGGTTCACGGGAAAGGTTGGTGGACTTACTGTTTCCTGAGGCTGCAGGAAGGGCAAGCCTGGGGCATGTTGAGGCATTTACGTGGGGATCAACATTCAAAAGCCCCAGTCTTCTCTCTCCTGTCCCAATAGTAGAGGATTCATTCCAAGTCTCAGAATGTGACCTCCTCCTACTTTGTGCCATGTGGATTGACATTTTCTCTTAAGAGGGTTACAGAAAGCAAAAGTGATGAAGTCAATCACCCATGACCTAAATAAGAATTACATCATTTTTAACAAAAATCATCCTTGTTAAAATAAGAAAGTACTCTCTTTGCTGAAGATAAGGCCCCATCAGAGGCAGTCTATACCAACTGTCTGAACTTTCCTTTAGAGTTGCCCTGCCTCTAGCAACACCCTAGAAGAGCCAGGAAACAGAATCAAAAGCTGGTTCCCTGCTGCCCAGGACATCCATGACTCCAGCCAATTACAATGATCTAGGAGGAGAGGAGGTGAGAGTTAACTATCATTGCAGCCCTGGTTGGTGCTGTAAGCAAGCATGAGATGCAACTCATTAAGATTGCATATCTCATGGAAGGAATGTATAGTCTAGGAGAAAAAACATCTTTGTTCTTTCTGCTTGAAGCACCTTCTTATGCTTTCTTTGCTATTTCCCAAATTACAAAGTCCCATTTACTAGGGCAAAGGAAAGAGGTAAATGATTCTCCCTGGAATGTAAAAGGACAAAAGCTAACCTTGAACATGTGTGTGGTACTGAAAACAAGGCTTGCAGAGGGGAAAGGTGGGAGTTAGGAAGGGGAGTGGAATGCTCTCTAGTGGTTATGGTAATACAGATCATTGAAACGCAGCTGGAGACTTCCAAACTAATTAACCCATCTTGCGGCAAGTTTGAGCCCCAAGAGGCATCTGAGACACTTGCCTTCCTCTTGAAGGACCTTAGAAATCTGAGGACCCATTTGCCACTGTAGGACGCCCAACAGCTGATAGAAGGCTCTGGCCAGATGGATGAAACCCCCAAGAGGTAGGGTGACAGGGAAAGGTAAAGTTGAAGATCTCGTCTAACGAATGTGGTGTGATCAGCCAACGGTCTTTACGAAGGTCAGTCTGCTGGGACCCACCACCACGCCGGGTCCTGATGTTGAGAAGAGGTGAGAGGAGCAGAATCCAGAAAAAGACAGCTCTGCCTCTGAGAGCATGTGGCATTAAGGACCTGGGAGAGAAGCTCTCTTTTATCTTCAGCCACTGGTGGACTGCAAGAGAGGAAGGTTGCTCAGTTATTCCCACTACTTTCCCCTCTGCACAGATCCTTCTGGAAGGTTTGCAGCCAAACCTGTCTCTACTTATGAGTCAGAGATGGAAGGGGGGAAACTAGCCTTGACTGCACATCCTCCATATGCCAGATCCTCTGCATATATCATCTCAGGCCATCCTCTCAAAAGACTCTCAGCCAAAGGACAATTAAAACAAGCATCTGAATGGACTTATAGCTGTATTGCTCTGGGAGAAATCTTGCTCCAGGATCCCTAACGATCACCAAAGTCAGCTGACCACGCCTTAAAGAGCCCCTGTCAGCAGTCACTGGAAGGGACTGAGCTTTAGCTCTGATTCCAGGTCCAGGACAACCCGGGCAGGCTAGTGATCAGAAAAGTAATCTGGAACTAACAGCCCAAAGAAACCAAGAGAACTTGGATTTCTGCAAATTCCTAGGAAATTTAAGGAAGGCTTTGATTGGCCTTTCTCTAAACCAGTTTTCAAAGTATGGACCCTGAACTAGTAGCATTGACATCACCTGAGAACATGTTAGAAATGCAAATATCACTGTCTTCAAAAGATGTCTGCACCCCCATGTTCACTGCAGGTATTTACAACATGGAAGCAACCTGAGGGTCCATCAACAGATGAATGGATAAAGAAGATGTGAGGTGGATATAGATACAGACATAGATATAGATATATACACACACACATATATAATGGAATATTACTGAGCCATTAAAAAGAAGATCCTATTATTCGCCATATCATGGATTGGACCTTGAGGACATTATGCTGCATGAAATAAATCAGAAGGAGAAAGACAAATACTGTGTAATTTCACTTATCTGTGGAATCTTTTTTTTAAAAATTGGACTTATAGGTACAGAGAATAGACTGGTGGTTGCCAGAGGTGGGTAATGATGGCACATGAGCAAAATGAGTGAAAGTGGTCAAAAGGGGCAAACCTCCAGTTTTAAGATAAATAAGTTCTGAGAGTGTAATATACAGCAGGGTGTATTAAACACACACACACACACACACACACAAATTCTTGAACTCCACCCTAGACCTAGTAAATCAGAAATTCTGAGGGTGCGCCCAGCAGTCTGCATTTTAACAAGCCCTGTAGGTGATTCTGACAGATACGCGTGTTTAAGAACCACAGCTCTAAACCTGGGAGTTCAAGTTAATCACACCTAGATCTTGGGGAGAGGGCATAAGCCCCTGGAACTAGAATAGTGAAAGCCCTTTGAATGTAGGGAACTCCTCCCCGCTCCCCATCCGCACAAATTCACTCTGGTCTGGCTGGGTCACACCACAGGCCTGCCTGGCCCACCAGCCTCACCTCAGCTGGGATACGCGGGGGTGCTCTGGTCTCTGGAACTATCAGAGGACGCTGAGGATGGTTGTGTCTTGGGGGTTCTTGTTCCTCTTGGGAGCTGATAGCAGGAAGACAGGGGATCTGTTCAAGAGACACCCGAACCCCCGCCTGGGGGTCTTCCCAAGACCCTCGTCACCCAAGAGTGAAAGCCTCTGTCAGGCAAGGCTCCCATGACCCACAAAAGCGCTGCAGGAGGCAGACACACAGGCCCAGCCCAGAGGCTCTGAGCTGGGGGCCTGTCACACCTGAGGAGGCCCAGAGGCGCCATCCCGGCAGGTGGGCCTGGATGGCAGTGCGCTGCAGCCGGCTGATGGATGGCTTTCCAATGAGGGCGCTTTGCGGGCCGCCAGCTGTGCCAGTACAGGGCCCGGATCAGCATGGCTGCTCCGCTTTCCTCCCCTCCCTTCCCCTCCCCACCTCCACGTGCCGGGGAAACATCACACCTCGGGCGAGCAGCAATTAATCTGTGCGGAAGACAGGCCGGGACAGGACAGGGGAGCCACCTGCGAGCTGATGCGCTGTGTCTCCCTTTGAGGGAGGCTTGGCGGGCCCTCCAGACACGCAGTCTACCAGCCAGAGATGCTCCAGCCCGCCTTCACCAGCAGCCCGGGGGGAGGCAGACGTGGGGACTAGTGTTCAGGGAAGAGCACTGGACGGAGAGTCGGCAGATACAGCTTCGAACCTCAGCTCTGCCGCTGACAGTTGCAAGGCCTTCAGCAATTTTTGTCACTTCTCTGGGCTTCACTTTCCACGTTGGGAACCTCCAACCTCTCTCAGAGTCACAGTGAGAAGAGAATGAAATGACTCGTGTTCAGTGCCGAGCACACGGCAGACACTCAACAGATAGTGGTTTCTCTTCCCTGTCCTCAGCTGTCCCCTAGACCCTGGAGTTCCCTCAGGGAAACCGCACAGAAGGTTATTAAACAGGCACAGAGCACCTCCCCCAGGCCAATGAGGTCCCCTCCAAAAGGGGGAAGATCTTTCTATGAATCTCGCAATCTAGGAACAGCTTAATGGTGACAAAGAAAGGAGCCCTGTGCAGGCAACTTGGGTCCAGCTGGTCTCCTGTCCGACTTTTAGGTTGTGCGTATTTTTTCAGTCGACAGGGGCCACCTTAAATTCTGCACCCTGGGCACCTCACTTGCTTTACCCTAGCCCCAGCCCTGCACCTGTGCCAGAAGAAGAACGTCACCCAGAGCCCTTCAGGGTGCAGGAGGGTGTCATTCTGGTGGCTTCCTGGTGGCTGCCAATCCATTTCTAGGCTGCATCTATTAAGCCCAGGTCACCTGGGGCCAAGTCAAGGCTATCCCCTCTACTCTGGAGCTGAGGTCCCAGCCTACCCAGGGTCCCAGAGCATCCCAGCCAGGACCACGTACTGGCTCAGCAACTCCTCCATCGAGGTGGCTCCCCCTGGCCATGAACTGACAAGCACTGTGTGTGTCCCTCCAGAAGACAGCTCTTTTATCACCGAATGTCACAGCAAGAGCCAGGGAAGGAGGCAGAAGATAACACTGTAAAGTCAAGTTTCCAGAAATACCAACCAACCTTCTCTGACACCACACCTGGACCTCCAGCCCCTTTGCCAACTTCCTCATTGTTTTATTATAATGAGCAACAAGCTCATTAATAACCCCACCCCCCTCCCCGAGTCCCAGCCACCAGGGGAACCAGCAGGTGCACGGGGCTCACAATTAGTCCTTCATAATGCATGGTTGGCAATAAACCCACTCTGAAGCTGGAACAGCGAGGACCTGGCTCCGGGTAGTGTCTGCAGCCCCTGGAGTAATTAATGGCAGAGGCACAGGATGGAGAGTATGTTAATCCTGGTGAAGCCGCTGAGACTAAAATTTGTGGCAAACTGGTAACCACAAGAAGGGGAAGCATTTCACATACACTAGAAGAAAATGTCCCACTCCTGTCTCAGTCTCCCTGCCTGTGTCTCTGGCATTTCTCCTCAGTAAATCACCCCTCTACCATCACCTCTATGAAGACACCCCAAACTTTGTGCTCTACCCTGTCTCCTGGCTCCTCCATTTCCTGATGGTCCTGGTGTTACCGAATGCAAGTTCATGTGCCCGACGCACAGGGAGGTCGAACAAAGCAAAATATCAGAGTCTGGAGCAGACAGAGAAAGGCTGATTGCAGGGCTAAGCAAGGAGAATGGGTGGCTTGCACTCAAAAACCCTGAACTCACTGATGGTTTTCAGAGAAGAGCTTTTATAGGCAAAATTTGGAGTGAGAGCTGCAGTGTGTGACTTTCTTCTGATTGGCTGGTGAAAGTTACAGGGCTGTGTTTCAGGAATCTTGTGCTCAGCCTGAAGTTGCCATCCTCCACCAGGGTGGGGGCCTTAGTTCCTGCAGAAGAACTCAAAGATATTGTTATGTATATTCCTTGAGGAGGAACCAGGACCCTGCCCCAAGGCTGCGCTATTGTTTCTTGACTGTTTCTCTCTTGTTTCTGTGTTTCCTCCCTTCCCTGATTAGCAACTGTTTGAGCCTGCCCTTTGGAACTCAGGGAAGGTCAAGGGGGCTGAATGAAGCTTATTTCTTACAAACAAGAAACAGGGGACGGAAAGGATTTGTACCAGGAAGGACCCCCACAGGGTCCTGCTCTGTTTCAGCTGTGCAATACCGTGGCCCTGGTGGTTGACAAAGAGTAAGTGGAGGTCACTGGAGATGAATAGGAAATGTGAGGCAAGTGCACTGTACGAGTGGCCCACGTGAGCCCTGAAGATGCCCTGGGTAATGGTGGGTTTAGGGCAGAGAGGAAGATGAGGATGCAGTGATGCAGGAAAAGCATGACCTTGGCCCCAGGCAACCCTGAGCTCAGATACAATTCTACCAATTGCTTATTGTATGTCCTTGTAGTCAATCTCTTAGCTCCTCGGGTTTCTGATGCCTCATATTTAAAATGGAATCAAGTACTTAATTTCAGGGTGGTAATGAGAATTTTAAAAGATGTTTTATGTGCAATAGGGGGCTGTTCTCAGACTTGTTTGCTGTCAGAACGGTTAGTTCCTACTCCCCTGCTTTGCCCTCTAATATAAAGAGAGCTGACTTCTGACTTGATTCAATGTCAGCCGGTTTCCAACAGGGTTGGGCCAATGGGAGGCATGGGTGGAGACTGAAAGGCAGAGAGAAGGCAAAACTTGAGTATTTTTCCATCACCTTCTTCCTCCTTCCTCAGGCAACATATCTCCAGCAAGAACTGAATCTCCCCCATGGTTTTAGCTCCGTGAAACAGATCAGTTTAGCTTCCAACTTCTGCTCCTGGCTCCGATAACCCCATCTTCTTCTTTTGTCTGTCCAGCCTGGTGGTTGTAGTGGCTTTCTGCTATGGCATAAACTCTGAGCGGCCTCACCATGTCCTGTTTAGTGTCTCAATTTCCCACCACTGGTGTAATCAACTCCCTAATGAAATTCCCTCTGTTTTAAGTATTTAGAGTGATTTCTGTTTTCCTTCTTGGACCTAGCTATTACAAGTGCCTAGTGTCATGCTTGGCACACAGAAGGCTCTTAAATAGCTTGTACTTATTATAATTATGTTTGGTTTAATGTTATTAATACTCAGTTGTCCAAGACCTTTGTATGTATTCAGTCTGCCAAAGATGGCGGCCAGGATGGAAACAAGATGGCATAAGAACCCACAGGTTACACCCTACCAATTATGTCTATGTCTGTTTGTGCCATACCAGGGCTACTTATCTCCTCTGCAAGCCTGTTTCCTCCTCATCTTCCAGAAGCAAATGATACTGACTGCTTGGGCTTCATTCTACAGAAGGGACGGAATGCCCTGCTGTGGCAGCCACAAGCGCTCTGTGAGATGGAGCAGCATGTATTGTCCCATGTCTGGTTGAAAATGGTCCCTGGACATGAAAAGATGCTCAACATCACTAATCATCAAGGAAACGCAAGTCAAAACCACAATGAGTATCACCCCACACCTGCCAGGATGGCTATCATCAAAAAGACGACAAATAACAAATGTTAGCCAGGATGTGGAGAAGAGGGAATCCTTGTACACTACTGGTGAAGCCACTGTGGAAAACAGTGTGGAGGTACCTCAAAAAACTAAAAATAGAGCTACCATATGATCCAGCAATTCCACTCCTGAGTATTTATCCAAAGAAAATGCAAACACTAATTTGAAAAGATAGATGCTCCCCGACGTTCATAGCAGCATTATTTACAATTGCCAAGATCTGGAAGCAACCTAAGTGTCCATCAACAGATGACTAAATAAAGAAGATGTGGTGGATGTATACGCAATGGAATACTACTCCACCATAAAAAAGAATGAAATTTTGTCATTTGCAGCAATGTGGATGGACTTGGAGGGTATATGCTAAGTGAAATCAGTCAGACAAAGAAACACAATTACTGCGTGTTATCACACATAAGTGGAATCTTAAAAAATAAACTGGTCAGTATAACAAAAAAGAAATAGACTCACAGATATAGAAAACAAACTAGGGGCTAGCAGTGGGGAGAGGGAAGCAGGGAGGGGCAAGATAGGGGCAGGAGATTAAGAGGTACAACTAATATGTATAAAATAAATAAACTACAAGGATATATTGTACAGCACAGGGAATATGGCCAATATTTTATAATAACTATAAATGGAGTATAGTCTTTAAAAATCGTGACTTACTGTGTTGTATACCTGAAACTTACGTAATATTGTAAATCAACTATACGTCAATTAAAAAGGAGGGAAATGCTGCTGTGTACATAATTGCTGTTTAGTTTAAAGAGTGGAAATTCAGAAAAGTCATTAAAACTTTCTGAGTCTCATTCCCCTTATCTCTAGTAAATGGAAAAAACAATACAAATCTTATAGGTCACTGTAAGGAAAATAATAAAACAATGTATATTAAAATGCTTTTAAAGATTTTTTTGAACATGGTGCCTAGATCAGCCCTGGAGCTTGTCTCTGTGTTCACACATTGGGGAGTGGGGTGGTGAGAGAGAGGATGTCCAGTGTACTCGGCAGGACACAGCTGATCCCTGGGCCACTCAGTTCCTGAAGGATACAGGTATCCTCATGTAGATATTGGATGTGTCATGTGCATGTGTCATTATCTTAGAGCAGCAGCAAAAGTCCTGAATCCAGCTCTCCTCGCCGTCACACACGCACACACACAAACACACACATTGCACAATCACCTCTAGACAGCTCATGCCCACTTGCACTCACATCAGAAACACCACACTGAGTCTATGCCTCGTGCAGCGTGCACTCATGCAGTGATCTTGTATACGTAACCCCTTAGCCTGATTTATTGCCGTCCACGTGTGCATGTATTTTGCAAACCCTATGGAATTGCCATTCCGTCAGCAATTTCCTTTGGCTCAGACTCATGCATGCACAACTACGGAAAGTCACACTTGCACACACAACCACACATGCACCCCTACCAGCCCGTACAAAACACGTACACACACAGATACACACACACAGCATGTACGCATGTCCTGCCCCGCATACAACTTGTTCCTGGCCCCCCCACCCATGACCCAGGCCATGGGCTTTGCAGCAGTGAATTCAATCACTGTCGCCGCCAAGGCTGCTATTAAGACTCAGCTCTAACCATCCAGGAAATCAGTCACCGGGGCTTGGCCCCTGCGGCCCTGGCTTCACCCCAGCGGCTGTGCTCAATGTCTGCCCCACCCCCACTTTATCCATCTGCTCAGCTGGGCCTTAACCCCAAACACCCCGTGTTCCCACTGCCCTCATCCTCCTGCACAGCCTGCTGCTCACCAGCTAAAAAGCTGCCTAGAAGTCACAGAGCCCCGTACTCTGCCTTAGACGCTCCTGCCCCATTATAAATCTCTACACAAAAAGGGTCCACTCCTCGGGGGAAGGGGCCAGCATCAATGACAGGAAAGGCTCCTGGGGCTCAGAGCTGCCAAAAAGGTCCATGGAAGTATTCATTGAGCACTAACTGTGTGTCAGGCCCTGTACCAGGCACGAAGGTTATGGTGATATAAACAGATGCAGTCCCTGCTTGTATTGGTCTCATATTCTGGGGGAGGGGGACTTTTTTAAAAAAGCACAAATGAACATAAAATTCCTGCTCCGTGAATTGGTATATGAGGCAGAAGTACAAGGAGATATATATAATATGTGCCCCCAGGCTCTTCCTCTGTAAAACAGAATCAGAATACCAAACTCACAGGGTTGATGTGGTTGTGTGATTCAATGAAATTAACATGTATAAAGTACTTGTAACAGTTCTTGGCCTGAAGTAAATGCTATGTATTGTTAGAATGCTATGTATTGTTAGCTCTTTTATTACAGCTATATCTTCCATATAGAAGGAATTAACATAATCAGATAGATTATGAAAGTGGCCACTGAGGTGATCCCTGAAGGATGAGTAGGAATTAAGGAGATGAAGGAGAAAGGGTAATAGGAACATCATGTGCAAAGGCCCTGTGGCAGTCCATTCCAACAACTGGAAGACGCTTGGGGGCTTCAGTGCAAACAGTGAGGAGGGAATTATCCTGCCTGGGGCTGGAGAGGTTGACAAATACTAAATATGCAGGGTCTTGAAAGCCATGATAAGAAGTTAGCATTTATGGCAATACATGGAAGTAACCTAAATGTCCATCAACAGATAACTGGTGAAGAAGATGTAATATATTTATACAATGGAATACTATTCAGCCATCAAAAAGAATAAAATAATGCCATTTGCAGCAACATGAATGGACCTGGAGATCGTCATTCTAAGTGAAATAAGCCAGAAAGAGAAAGAAAAAATACAATATGATATCACTTATATGTGGAATCTAAGAAAATAACCCAAATGAACTTATTTACAAAACAGAAACAGATTCACAGACATAGAAAACAAACTTATGGTTACCAGGGGGAAAAGGGGGGAGGTGGTGGGATAAATTGGGGATTCAACCTCTCCTACAACACTGGATCTTTTCTCTGAACAGACAAAACAGACTCAAGTCTCTTTCATTCTAAAAAATAAAATTAAAATAAATCAATAAAATAAAATGCCTTCCTACAATCCTGCATTTCCTTTTCCCTACAATAGCATCTCCTGCGGTGCATGAGATATGTGAGTTATATTCCAGAGAACACTGCTCAAATTCTGGTCCGCAGATAGGTGCTGTCCTTAAACTGGTTATGATCTGTAATAGCTAAGGACAGAATGGAAAGCAAACATTTAAAAACTTCACTAACAATTTGACAAAGTAACACTATGTTCATGGAATCTAATTTAAAGAAAAGTCTTTTTATTTCATCTTTCCAGTAATTCATTTTTATTCTATTTTACAAAAGTATCAGTGTGCAACAGGTTGAAAATTAAAAAGGAATAAATTCTGGTCCCCCTACATAGTTTGAGAAGCATTGTTGTATAGAATCTTTGTTCTACGATGTGTTCAATATTAAAATAAAATTAGAATGTGTTACTTAAGATAAGTAAGGGAATCAAGTGTGTACAAAGGAAAAGCTTGTTTGTTTCATAATCCAAAAGAATCAGTGTATCGCTCTTTGAGAGTGACAAAGTACATCAGTTTATTGAAAGCATTCCGTGTAGCATTACCTTGGAACCCTAAGGTTTAAAAAGAACCACACTAGATTTCAAAATCAACATTCTCTAGCTTATTCTTCCAGCATAGTTCCTGGCATTCAGCAGGTATTTAATAAATATTGCCCTGACTAAACCCACTATACAGATTGGCTCCAATTCCAGTTATCTCTTGCTGCGTAATCAACCACCTCAAAACTTAGTAGCTTAAAAAAACAATGTATCAGTCTCTCTCCTGTTTGTGTGGATTGACTAGGCTCAGCTGGCTGGTTCTTACTTGGGGTCTTTTGTGTAGATGTCGTTACATGGTGGCTGGTGCTGTCATTATCTGAAGGTTCAGCCGGGCTGAGCATCCAAGATGACCCCTCTTCACCTGTATTTTTGGCTCCTCATCTGGGATGGCTGGAGATGGAGGCTGGCTGGGCATCTCTCTTCGCATGGCCTCTCCAGGTGGGTAACTTGGCCTTCCTCCCAGCATGGCAGGCTCAAGTTACTTTGATTTCTTGTATAGCAGCTGGCATCCTCCAATACAAGTATTCCAAGGAAAAGGAAATAGAAGAGTCCAACTCTTTTAAAGGCTCACTAGGCCCAGAATTGGCACAGTGTCACTTCTTGCATATTCTATACGTTGAGGCAGCCGTGAGGGTAGTCACTCCACCTCTCAGTGGGTGAGTAACAGATCATTTGCAGCCATCATTATTCATCACTGCCTCCCTGGCAATATTGCACCCTCTAACTGCAAAGAGCAGGGAGAATGATTTTGGAGGTTTTAATTATAATTATAATTATTATTATCACCACCATCATCATCACTGTGTATCAGTTTTACTCTGCTTGGCACTGAGAGAGAGAGAGAGAGATTCCCATTTAATCCTCACAACCATTATTCTCATTGTATAGAAAAAGAAACTGAGGTTCAGAGAGGTTAAATTATTTTCCCAAGGTCACATAGCAAATAAATGACAGAAATAGGGCACAAACCCAAGTGTACATCACTGCAGAGCTCCCAGTTTTGACCACCAACTGATCCACTGACCCAGCACCTCTGGTCCATCTCAATTACTCCCCACTCCAATATAGTTTGGTTCACACTTCTTGCATCCCCAGAAGATTCACCTAGCCTGCTTGGCTTTGCATCATGAAACAAATCTGCTAATAGCTCCTCTTTAAAAAAAAAAAAAATTGTTCAAAATAATGCCCTGTTCATCAGCAATGAGTTGGGAATGACCTGATGGCTCAGGAACTGCAAGTCATATTTCTGCCGGGAGCCCAAGAGGGGCTGCCAAAGTGCCTCTCAGCCCAGCCAGGTTGAGCAGGGAATTAGATTGAATCAACTCTTTGGCTCGGTTTCCTTCCCAAGCAGACTGGCTATTGAGCAATCCATCCTCGGGGCACTAATACATCACCTGGGAGCACCGGGCCATGATGGATGAGCAGGGCCATCAGCAGGGCCCACGATGGATGGGTGTCATTCATCATGGCAGGAGCCGATGGAGCCATGAGTTACCCAGGCTGCGGCACCTTGCACCCCCACTGGGGCCAGAGCCAGGAGGACTGAGGCTGGAGGAGGGAGGGACAGAGCTAAGAGGACTTCTCTGGGCAATGTGCCAGCAACCACGGGTACATTCTGTCTGAACCACTTCAAAGCAGGGAGATGTTTAATGGAGTTTGCAGCTGGGACAAGGAGCATAGAGGGGAAGGAGAATGTAATAGATAAGATCATGGGTTTTGGAAATCATACCTGCCTGGTATATGCCCGTGTTCCATCTTTTCCTTGCTCTGTGAGCTCAAGCAAGGCATTCACCTCTCTGAAAACTCAGTTTCCCCATCTCCTTCCGGGTGCTCCTTTACTGTTCTCAGATCCTCGTAGTTAGGTAGTCGCGTGACAAGTTCCAGTTAGTGAAATATGCATGCAACTGGCAAGAGCCACATGTAACTGAGGCAATGAAAGGCCCCCATGGGATTCTCAGACTCTCCTCCCCGCCATTAGCAACCAAGGGGCCTCATGTTAAGACATCAAAGCCACAGGATCAGAAGAGCCTGGATGGCAGATCACCTGGAAGACTGATGCCCTGGAGGGCTGGCTTGAGTCAGCAAGAGATAAACCTCTTCTTTTACTTTTGCTCGCTGTGCTATACAGTAGGTCCTTGTTGTTCAACTATTTTATATATAGTAGTGTGTATATGTTAATCCCAAACTCCTACTTTATCCCTACTCCCACCCCTTTCCCCTTTGGTAACCATAGTTTGTCTTCTATGCCTGTGAACCTATTTCTGGTTTGTAAATAAGTTCATTTGTATCATTTTTTTTAGATTTCACGTATAAGTGACATCATATATTTGTCTTTGACTTACTTCACTTAGTATGATAATCTTTCAATCAATCCAGTTGCAGCAAATGGCATTATTTCATTCTTTTTTATGGCTGAGTAGTATTCCATTGTGCATAGATATATAGAGATAGATGGATGGATAGATACCACATCTTCTTTCTCCAGTTATCTGTCGATGTACATTTAGGTGCTTCCATGTCCTGACTCTCGTGAATAGTGCTGCTGAGCCCTGGGGTGCATGTGTCTTTTCCAGCTATAATTTTCCCTGGATGCATGCCCAGGAGTAGGATTGCTGGACCACAGGGTAAGTCTAGTTTTAGTTTTTTAAGGAATCTCCATACTGTTCTCCATAGTGGCTGTACCAGTTAACATTCTCACCAACAGTGCAGGAGGGTTCCTTTTTCTCCACACCTGCGCCAGCATTTATTAACAAAATATTCTTTTAACCTTTTTGTTTACTTGTTTGTTCATTACCCCTACTAGACTGTGAGCTCTGTAAGGACAGGATCTGTGTCCACATCTTGGCAATGACCCCAGGGCTCAGCACAGCGCCTGCCGCAGAGTAGAAGCTCTGTTAATACTTGCTGAATATTTACAATCCGTAGCAAGAAAACCTCCCACCAGGGTCTGTAAGGTCCCCTTACCCATGCTGACACATCCAGGTCCCACCAGGCTCACAGCCCTCCCAGTCACCTGCTCTCACCACCTACAGTTTCTCCAGCCACTGCCACTTTACCGGCAGCTCTCTCCCCACACGGACTCCTGAGAAAGCTCCAGAAGCAGAGAAAGTGTCCTCTGTGCCTGTGTGTCCTCAAGGCTCAGGACAGCGGGCAGGTGCACAGGAAAGGTTGATGATGAGGCAAAAACTCCGCTTCCAAGCAGCACTGCAGACAAGCGTTGGGGGGAGGGGAGGATGCAGAATCTCGCTGATGTCATCTGAGAGTCACATGGAGGATCCTTGAGAAATCAAGAATGTTAGAGAGGCCAGAAGATAAATAACGTATTGATTTTCCAAGAGAAGGAAACAGATTCAATGGCAAGAAAAATTTTAGACCTCCTTATTAACTAGTCAGTTGGCAACTAATTTCCAAAAGATGAGGCAGTTATCAAGATCTAAGGTCCATCCCCAGAAAATGTCAAGTGAATTACTCTAATTTCCTTTTTGACCAGGTGCCCATGCTTGGGACAGATAATATCTATTTTAGCCAACTATTCACACAACAAATATTGATGGAGGGGTGCGTGCAGTGAGGATGCAGTGGGAATAAAACAGGCGGAACCCAGGTCTTGGTGAGGGCTGCATGAGAGGCGAGGCATGGCCAACACATGGCCAGGCATCGTGTGCTGTGTGACCAGTGGCACTGAGCTCATGGAGGAAAACCAGACAAGTTAAGAGGGCAGACTGATGGGCAGGGAGGCCGGAGCATCGAGCAGGGCATTGCTTGGGGAAGACCTCACAAGGGGGACGGCTTGGCAAAGACTGAAGAAGGTGGGAGAGAGAGCCAGGCAGATACCTGGGGCCTGAGCATCTCCAGCAGAGGAAATGCCCTGTACTGAGGCCTGAGGTGTGCATACTAGGTTGTGTGCAGAACAGCAGGCCAGTGTGGCTGGAACAGAGGGAGCGAGGGAGGAGGAGAGAGATGAGGACGGTCCAGGACAGGGGTGCAGAACAAGGGCTTTGTGAGGATTTGGATTTTGCTAAGAGTGCACAAGGCATGTGGCTCGTTCTGCCTCAGTAGAGCAACTCAGACTCAAGCAAGACAGGAGAATGCCTTAAGTGTTTCTTGGAAACATTAATGATATAAATAAGTGAACGGGAGAATATAGTCAAAGATGACTTCTGAAGTCAGAGACTTCATGACTCCTAGGACCCAACAATTCCACTCCTAGATAAATACCCAACAGAAAAATGGACCAGGTTCACCAAAAGGCATGTTCTAGAATGTTCACAGCAGCATCGCTGATGGCAGAAACGCCCATCGACAGAAGAACGGAGAAGGAGACTGCCGAGTGCTCACACCAAGACATATTCACAGCAAGGAGAATGAATGATAGACAACTTCATGCCGTCACATGTGTGAAGCTCACAGAGATGGTGTGAATGAAAGAAGCAAGAAACAGGAGTTTTATGCAGTGTGATTCCATCTCTACAAAGTTAAAAAATGGGCCAAACTGATCTATGTTCTTTAGAATTTAGGACAGAGAGGACGTAGTTCTTGATCTGGGTGCTGGTTACACAAGAATTTTCAGTCTGTGAAAATTCATTAAGTGGCACACATACGATCGGTGTACTTTTCTGTTTGATGCTACACTTCCAACATATAGCGAATAAATGTAAGTAGTTTAGTTCAGACAAAACTAATAGATTAGCATAATTGATTTTTTAAAAAGACTTGGGTTGGTTCAAGCTGTGCAAGTCATTAGCAGAGTGTTACAGAACAGCAGGGTCACAGGGCATATCACGTACTCGCAGTTTTCTTTTCTCTAAAAGAAACAAGCCCCCCAAAAAACCTACAGAGTCTGTCACAGAGATATTGTGAGGGTCAAATGAAACACACACATACAAGTCCTTTAGATACAACTCTGTAAATTATTTGTGTGAAGACTTAGAAGGTGAACACTGTCCTTCCAAAGGTGGAGAAATGACTGATTTGGCAGAAGCAAAATGACCTCAACACACTGGAAGGCAGGAACAAGACCAAAAGAAGAAATTCAACAAGGACAATTCAAGGGTCACACATCGAGGTTCAAAACACACATTGCCTAGGCATAGCTCTGGTGCAGGGAAAGGGAATTTGGAACCCTGGTGAGCCTCAAGAGAAATATAGGATTGTACTGATAGAAATAGGAATGTGGCTCGTGCTCCATGCTGCCCAGAGCATACCTGGATCCCTGAGTCCAGTCCAGGGTCTGCCCTGCCCTGTCCAAGCCAGGACCAATGGTGATGAGAACTGTTTGGCAGAACGTCACTAAGGTGCTAGCAAGTGAGTGTGGACGTGGTTTCCCCTGCCCTTCGCCCTGAAAGCGGTGATGAGAATGTCAGGCTTCCCTACCTCCCCTCAGCGTGAGAGTCCAGTCATCTGTCACTGATGCCTCCTTTTCCTTCAGCAGAGATGGGGCTGTGGTAAGCAAGGAAAGGTCCAGAGACTCAGGACTGATCTGGGGGCAAGGCACGAGACATTGCTGGTCAATACCTAGAACATCCTGTCACAACCCAAATCCCCTCCCTCTGGCTACATCTTCCGCCATCTTCACTCGCCACCATGTTTGTAGGGAAAGATGAAGCCTGAGGCTGCCTTTGGGACAACCCTGCGGGAGGTTATCCCCAGACTCTGGCACTGCCTGGTGGGAAAGGGTCAGCCTTGTAGCTCACTGAACCTCCGTAGGAGGCAGGTGGGAAAGGAGAGGAAGTTGGAACTGGGCAGGCTGGAGGCTGAGTGATGGCTGCGGGCCAGGCCCCTAGGTGAGGAGGTCAGCCATCCAGTAGCCCATGTTCAAAAAGGGATAAAGCCAATTCAGCTCCACTCAGCCTAGAATAACATCCAGCTAGGTCTAACCCAGAGCAGACATAGAAGAGTCAGAAGAGTGGCTGGAGACAGAGCAACCGGGTCCAGTTGGATGGGTAAGTGTTAAAAGAGGGCCAGGAGTCAGGGCTCCAGCCAAGCGAAATGGGATCAGAGCAGGACTTCCAGACCTGAGAGACCAAAAGAGTTGGTCGCTCCATCAGTGGGTAGGTTTTGAGTACAGGCACATGACCAGAGCCAGAGAAACCGCATGGTTTCATGTAGCTGAGGAAGCCAAGGACAAGGTGGGTGTTCGGCTACATTTAGGGCAGCAGGCTTAAGGCTGGGGCGTAGAGGCAGGGGCTCCCCTGCCAGCCCTGCCCACATGGAGCCAGGGCCTTTACTGGGCTCTGCCAAGTATGGCGGGGCTGCTGGAAACAGCAGTAGTGGTCCTGGTCCTTCCCTGCAAACCCAGCTGTGCACATTCGCCACCACTGGGAAGTCCCCCTTCAGGAAGCTGGCTGTCGCCAAAGAAAGCCGAGCCACACCTGTTTGCCAAGAGGAGGCATTCCTTCGACAGAGGTCTTGGGAAAGCCATTCTTGGATGCGTAGGTCATGCAGGCCTTTCCAGCATCCTCCAGAGCCACCCTCCTCTGGCTCCGGTGTCAGCTCCTTCCTCCCAACTCCGGCACTCTGTCCCGTCTCAGATGGTCACCTTTCAAATGATCCCAGTGAAGCCAGAACTCTGCCACTGCCTGTTCCTTAGAACCCACTCCTGGTTCGCTTGCTGCCGTTGTATGCCGACTCCAGGGCATTTCCAAAACTCAGAGAGACTTCTTCCGCATCGGCTGCTTGGACCGTGCTCTCCGGTTGACCATTACCAAAGGCAAACTCAAGACCCACACCTGCCCCCAGACATGGGCATCCGGGCTCCGGGCTCCCTCCAGGGTGGTGGACCATTGCTGTTGTGTTACTTTCGTGCACATTACATTTTTAAAAATCATAACAAAGGTTGGTTTCTGGAGTTGCACAAGCTGAGGCCTCACAATGCTTGCTGTCGTAGAGGGGCTGATTACCCAACTCCATTTATCAAAGTGTCACTTCTCTGACAGGCCCTAATAAATATCCTGCCAGAGACCCCGCACCTGGCAGCCGTGCCACTCGGCAACACGCCGCTAACCTAATTTGCTAATTGCTGCTTTCCCCATTAATTTTAGTCCTGTCTTGTTTGGTGTTGACATGGAGGAAAAAGAAAGAGGGTGGAAAAACAGACAAGAAAGAAAATATCTCGGGGTCCCCCAGCTTCCACCCGGCCCTCCCACTCACTCACACTCACACCTAAATACCAACTTCCTTCCCCTCACTTTTTCTCAACGTGGCTGGGGGAGACTGAACATTTAAAGGTGCAGGGGCCAGATTTCCCAAACCAGAAGCCAAGACACGTGCCGGGTAATGGGGTTTAAGGTCGGACAGCAGGGCAGTTGTAGAAATACAAAGGACCGATGGTTACTGCAGCTACGGTCATTCTAATCAAATAGCGCTGACTTTTGGTAGAGAAGCCATCAACTAGGGCATCAACGGGTTAAGAAGTCCAGGCCCCTTAGTCATCAAACATGACCACATCTCAGAGCCCTCCAGCCCTGGGCCCCTCATTCCAGCGCCTCCCTGGGTCATAGGGGAACTCCACCTTCCTTTTGGCCTCATTCTAAGCATTGAAGTCCAGGATCACAGCACAGGATAACCCCTCAGGGCAGAACTTCCCAGCGGGGCTGACTATCCTGGTCACTTGGCTTAGCCACACTTCTGCTCCTTCAACTCCCACCAAAAGCCCCCAGTGATGGAGAGGTTTCATTGTGAGTTGGCCGATGTTATATCAGAGGAGCCCAATGGATTCAAAGGCCTGTTGGAGAGACAAACAGTGGAGAGGACTGCAGCCATAGCCAAGAGGAAGGCATTCCCTTCTCTGAGATGAAGACAAGTTCCCCTCTGAGAAAGGGGGGTGGCTGTCTCTCTCATCCAGGGGTCGGCAACTAATGACCTCCTTCTCCATCTGGGCCCATGTAAGCCTTGGGTAGCCGGCTGGTGTCCCATGATGGAGAGAGTGACTGCGTCCACAGACTCCATTTATCATGGGTGCTTCCTTATTACAGATATCATGACGGGAAACCAGCAACAGCAAACCAGACAGGCCGCGGCAGTGCAATTTTTTATTTTTAAGTTGACAAAGGTAATGCATGCTTGTTGTAGAAAAAGTTACACCCTCATAAAGGTCCAAAGGAGAAACTAAAACTTCCTCGGGGTCCCGGCGCTCAGAGACAACCACCCATCAACACCCAGCCTTTTCTCACTGTCTACATCCACAGGAGCGCGTGTGTTATGTTACATACGGATCATGTTATTCTGTCATCTGTCTTGCTTTTGTACTCACGTGTCAAGGAGCTCTTTCTGTGCCACTGAAAATATATCTCCATCCTCCTTTTTAGTCATTTATCAGAATTTATTTAGTCTCATGTATACAGGTGGACGTTTAAGTTAATTTCCTTTTTTTTTTTTCCAGTCCACAATGCTGGGGTGAATCTCCGTGTACCTACAGTTTTGTGCCCTTGTCTAGTTATTACCTTAGGATAAAAATGGCTGGAGGTAGAGGCACCAGCTTAAATGGTACCTACATTTAAAATTTAAATAAACGTTCTCACATTGTGTCTCCAGAAGAGATGTCTGAATTTACATTGACCCCCTACCGTGCACAAGAGTTTCACTTCCCTACAACCTTAAAGGAATCGGTTATTTTTCATTTTCAATCATTGCCAGTCTTCCAAGTAACAAACGATCTGTTCCTTTTTGCATTTCTTGGATTCTTTGTGAAGTTCGGTATGTATTTATGTTTGTAGGACGTTCAGATGTGCTTTTTGAATTACCTGTTCTTAAGCCTTTGCTGGTTTTTGTATTAGACTGTTTGTCTTTTTCTTATTAATTTACAGGATTTTTTTTTTAGGTATTAGGGATACTGTTCCTCTGCCATGTACAAATTTTTCATATTTTTTCCTGCCATGCAGTTTATTATTTCAAGTTCTTCTATAGTGTTTATTATATGACAATGGAAAATATCTAATATTTATCTCTCTCTGTACCACAGTATCTGGTTCCTGACACTCAGCTGGTAGAAGAAACATTTGCAGAAGGAGCTCTCAAATACTGGCTCTCATACCCATGTTGGGTACTGGGGTCACACATTCTAGAATCAGATGCCAGTTACAGTGCAAAACAAAGTTATTTGGACATTCCTAATTCTACCAAGTCAGTGACAGGGGAAAAAAAAGAGGTATATACACCTGGGCTTGCTTGATCAGAACAGTCAGCAAAAGCCCCCTGGAGTCTCCAGAGATGTCAAGCAGGTGAGTATTGAGACACCATCTTTCCTTTTTACCACAGTCTAGAACGGTGATGGGAACTGTTTCTTAAAAGACCAGACAGTAAATAACTTCGGCTTTGTGGGTCATATGATCTCGGTGGCTTCTACTCTACTACCATTTGAAGGGGGTCACAGACAATACATGAACAGATGGGCATGGCTGCAGTCCAATAAAATTCCATAGTCTGCCAACCTTTGGTCTAGAATTCTGAATTAGAGAGAAAAGAGCTTCAGACCCACATCAGTGACAGCAGTAGCCTTCGGATATCAAGAGGTTCTAACCCAACAACACCCTTTCTGAGAACCCCACAGTCAGACCCCATCCCAGCATTCAATGTCATGCCACAGTGGAGACCTGCTGGAGGCTAAGGACAGGGTTGTGGTGTGAGGTTGCCCAGGTTGTGCACTGCACAAATCCAGGTGGTGGTGTTCACTTAGACACTTCCTTGAGTCAGACAGTGCGTCAACTCTGCCTGAGGGTCACCAAGGAGCCCCATATTTGTAAAGAAAATTCACTGGCTGATGGGGGGACCCCATGAACTCTTGCTGTTATTTCCCTAGTTCAAGTACTTAAAGTATACAGGTGTCTCGCCCAAGATAGGGGCAGTGAGATACTGTTTCTTTGGAAACAGTTTGATGGGGACTTTCACATTGCATAGACAGTTCAAGAATGGGGGGCCAGGATTGGTAGGCCCCCGAAAGGAGTGGATCAGGGACTGTCAGAGAGGCTGAGGCGGGGGGCAGTTGGGGACTAAGAAAAAGCTATTCTTATTGAAGCTGAAAGGGCATGTGATGTGGGGATAGAGGGCTGCCTGACCCCACTGTGCCTCTGCTGTGAGCCTCCTGCTCTCTCTCGTCCCCAGGTTGCTCAGGACCCAGGAGTCAGCTGGGGCCTCTGGAATATCCAGCCCCTTACCCCACCTAATGAGCAGGGGATGAGGTGGGGTCCACCTGCCTCCTCGTAGGCCACACAGCCAGCCCCCCAGAGCCAGCACAGGAACCACCTCAGAACTCACTCCCTCCCCAAAGGCCCCAGAGCCTGCTCCAGCCGGCCCCACATCCCTCTCAGGGTAAGCCTGCTGCCTAGATCCCCATTAAACTCCACTGAGCTTCTCTCCAACAGCTACAGATGAACAAAATATTGCCCTGTTCCCAGTTACGTTAAAAAGGCCTAGTAAAGAATAATGGCAAAGATGCTCACAGCCAAAAGCTGCTCTTGATGGCCCTTTAAGCGAGATTTACAGCAGGCATTTAGCAGTGTCCCTGGAACGTTTGCTGGCACTGATCGGTAGGAAGGATGTGCAGGGTGCCTCCCCGGACCAGCAGGCAGGACCATCCTTCAATCCCGGCAGCTCTGCCTGCCCCCTGTGCGATGCCGGCTCCCCCATGGGCCCTGCCCAGGTCCATTAGGCCCCTCTCGGGTCTGCCTACTAATAATCCTGGTTGTCAGGTGCCTCAGGACGAGGCCAGCTAAGAGCCCGTCTGACAGAGGGGCTGGGAAGCCGTGCCTTGTACTGGGATCCAAAAAAACTGAGGCAGGGATGGGATGGAAGCAAAGAAGACAGAAGTCATAGGGGCTCCCTGGAGAAGAGAGGGCCCTGTTAATTCACTCATTCAATATGTGTTTATGGAGCCCCTAGTATACATCAGGCAAACTGTGTTGAGAGGCGCACAAAACCAGCCCGTTTGCCGCCTGCCCTTAGGAAACATAATCTAGAGCGGAAGAGACATATTAAACTACCAAGAACAGTCAAATCCAGTCATCGCTTTGATAAGGAGTGCCCAAGGTGGGAGCAAAGACTGGAAGGACATGCGGCTTTCCTAAGACACAGACCTATGCTGTCCAGCAGGGTGGCCACCAGCCACGTGGAGCTACTGAGGGCTTGGCGTGTGACTTGTGCCAATTGCAACCAAGCTGCAAGTGTAAAACACCCACCGAATTCCAAAGAGAGAATGCAGAATGTCTCCTTAGTAATTTTTTTAATACATTTTCTTTTTTTTACTCTTTTTTGTTGAGCATTTTTTATAATTTCACATTTTTTAATTAATTTTTTTGAGGGGGAAGTAATTAGTTTTCTATTTATTTATTTATTTTTAATGGAGGTACTGGGGATGGAACCCAGGACCCTGTGCTTGCGAGGCATGCACTCTGTCACTGAGCAATACTCTCCCAACTTCCTTAGTAATTTTTACATGGATTTCAGGTTGAAATAATAAGCTTTGGGACACACTGGGTTAAGTAAAACATATTATGGAATATTAATGTCACCTGCTTCTTCCTCCTTTTTTTTTTAATACCACTACTAGAACATTTGAAAGTACATAGCTGACTCACATTTGGACCTGGTTTCGTATTTCTATTGGACAGCATGTTCCAAATGATGGCTAGGGACCAGCCAAGTGAAGGGGATGAGGAGCAGACCGGCAACTAAAACTTTTGTAAGATGACCCATCCAACGAAAAGGAAGCCAAAGTCTGGATCCAACCCAAGCAGTTCAACTTGTTGGCTATACAGTTACCTTTTCAAACCAGAGCAGCTTGAGGATTTACCAGGAGCCTAGCCCTGTGCTCTGTGCATCACTTGACTCCTTGTTTAAGCCTCAGAAAGATTCTGGTGGGTAGAGGCTCTGTGGTTCAGCACACAATAGAAACTCTTTCTTCCCTACAATTTGGCTTCCTGCTTCCACCCTTCATTGCCCCAATATGAAGAACACCTAGAACAAAAATGTCAAATCGATTTTATTTCATACGCCACCTCCAACAGATTGGTAGTGACTGCCTAAAGCACTGTGTTGAAAAGGCTTCAGAAGTGCAACAGAAAAGACTGGCCATGATTGATTAATAATGTCTGCCATGGAAGTATGCTTGCTTGGTATTTGTGACTCTTGATCTAAGTTTTGGTCAAATTCCATCTTCACCAGTAAGAAAGTGTCTGAAGCAGACCTGTAGCCTGGAATTGAATTTACGCCCTCAGCAGCTCACAAGAGTGTGTAAGAATTTCACTTGACAGCAAAGAGACATCACGACATATCCTGGGAAAAAATATACCTAGATCTCAGGCTGTATTAAGAGAGGATACAGGGAGAGAATCTTACTGCTCTATGCCAATCAGACCACACTAGACTAGAGGGGCACAACTATCCTAAAGACACTCAGAAAAAAGGGACCAGCTTGGAGAGGGGTCACAGAATTGCATTATGTGGAGGTCAGTAGAATGAACTGGAGACCCAGCAGCACAGTCATTCCCTTCAACATACAATCAGACTCGACTAGTTCAACAAACATTACATAAGCACCTACTATGTGCCAGGCACCATGCTAGGCTGTGGACATCCAACAGTGAACATGAGGCATCTTCCAACAGCCGCTCCAGATCCACTTGCTCCCTTCCCCACCCTGCTCTGCACCTCAAGAACATGACCCTAATGAAATGCATCAACAGATTCCCCTCCTCTCTGGCTTCCAGTTGGGCTCAGCCAATAGGGGATCCGAAGGCAGGAGGAGAGTAAAGTCATGCTATGTGCCAAATGGCTACTGATTGGCTGGACCAAAGGCCTCAGCTCCGGTCATGTGGCCCCCATCTCTCTTCTTCCTTCGAGTTCCAGCGCCACTCCCTTCCTCTGCCCTGCAGTCATGGGGTAACAGCCTCTTGAGTGCACCATCTTACTGAGTCCCTTAAATCTGCCCACTCCCTTGGAAATGGTCACTTTATTAAACTCAAACTATGGAATTCAAGTGTGACATCTATTTCTTGCCAGAAATAAAACAGGCTTGGCCCCTGCCCTAGTGGACCTTACAGTCTGGTGGGAGAGAAGGGTCACAAACATGGAAACAAGTGAAGTGGTAAGTGTGATAAAGATAACTCAACAGAGGAAGCAGGAGGGGACTGGGGTACCAAATAAAATGGGGGTATCGGGAAGGTTCCAGAGAATGTGGTGTTTAAGCTGAGATCGGCAGGATGAGAATTACCCAGGTAAAGAGCTGATCTGGTGTAATCTAGGACCAAGAAGGGAGGGGTGAATTTGACCCTCAAAACTTCTCCAGTCTCATATGAGATGCTTAAGGAGTTGGAGAGCTCTCCCTTGGAGACGCTCTTCTGGAGGCTGGAGGGTTCCTTGGCAGTAGCAACACCAGCACAAGGATTTATTTGCTGGAGACAAGGTGGGGCCAGTGGTGGGCGGGAGCCGGCTGGTTCTGGGAGGGTCTCCCCATCCCTCTTGTGCCCAACCTGAATCTTGATACAATACTCCAGCCTTACCAGTCACGTGGGTTGGGAGAACAAAGATATGAGGACTAGGTTATGTGTGACAGAAGACAATGAGCAAAATGACCACCATTCTACACCAGTTCCAGAGATGAGAGGTGATTTGATATCCATACCCCTTGTGGAAGGATTCCTGCCGTCCATCACCTCATACATCCATCACCTCACATACTTACTTTTTTTTCTCCCTGCCTATGGTTAAAACATGTAAGTTTGACTCTCTTAGCAAATGTCAACGATACAATAGTGTCATTAACTACAGTCACCATGTTTAAGATCCTCAGACCTTATTCAACTTGTAGCTGAAAGTTTGTACCCTTTTACCAACCTCTCCCCATTTCCCCACCCTACAATGGAGCAAGTGTTTGAAGAGCCTGTCAGAGGTCTCTTGGGGATAATCATGACACTGTGGGCTCAGCGGGAGCCCTTGGACCACAGCTTCCTGGGCCAGGCTGTGCCTTCTCCCACTCGCCAGGCTCGCCACCCAGCCTCAGCCCGCAGTTCCTGCTTCTCTGTCAGCATCTTCCAGGGGTACGGAGTGAGAAGGTAACTGCAGGTTCCATTGCTGCTGGGTCCACCCAACATGGAGAAGCTTTCTCATCTGTCTGGGCCTCCAGCACTCAGCCAGGCTCCTGGTGCAGCCTCAGGGTCTTCCACCAAGCCTGCCATCCCTGAGTGGGGCATCTCAAACCATGCTGTGTGTTAGGATCGCCTGCAAAGCTTTGAAAACTCCCACTTCCCATCCCGTCCCAGACCAATCACATCAGAACCTCATGGGACCCTGCGCCGATGTTTTTAAAGCTCCTCCAGCGATTTTTAGCCTTCGGCCAAGTTTTGAGAAGGCTGTCCTCCTGTGTCCAGCTCCGGCCACCTCCCCTCCATGGGCCCTGGGAGGACAGACCTGCCAGCGAGTTGCTCGAAGTCGAGTCAGCTCTGCGGGGGGATGCTCGAGGCGGAGACAGGCGGCAGGCCTGCCAGCTGCTCGCCCTCCAAACCCCACCCCCTGCCGGGCTCAGCGTCCAGCCCGGCCAGGCCTGTTCCCCAAGGCGCCGGGTCCTCCAAATCAAAACAGGCGGCCAGAGTTCAGGGCCCGCTGGCGTTCTCCCGGTAAGCACCTTTGGTTCCAGGCTCAGAGCTGTTAATTAAAGAGCTGTGATTAATGAGGAAGCGCTCCCGGTCCCCATCTAGGATGAGAGGTCCTGAGGATGCTGACTTTGCTGGAGGAATCTGCAGGCAGGTTCCAACTGGAGCTATTTATAGTTTGGGCTCGGTAGGCTTGGGAGGACATGCCTCTCCTCCTCCTCGCCTTCCCTCCCTCCCCTCCGCCACCGCACCACAATGGAACATAGAGGTGGAAATATTTATTGAGGAAGAATTTTTAAAGGCGTAAATCCTAGCATGGATGCGTCCATATTAATCCATCCAAACATTCATCCTCTCAACATATATTTATGGAATGCCTACTAAGCGCCAGGCTGCAGGCCAGTTGATAAGGTTGCTGCTCTGATGTAGAGCAGCGTGGCCCCTGTTCTAGTGGGCTTTTCATTCCAAGGGAAGAGTCATTACTATGGATGTCTACAGGTACCCAGACAATTATTTACAGCAGCAAGCACCCGACAAAAGAGGATCGTGACTCCGTGCGAGGGCAGAAGAGAGGGACTCTCACCAGAGCATGGACAGCACATCACCCCATTTCTCATCTTTAATGGGGAAACAGGGAGTAAGGTCCCACAAGTAGTGTGTGGCAGGGTCCAAACTCAAAACCAAGGGTGACTTCCTAAACCCATTTCTTCTTCTTCCTGGGCACATGGCTGCATGACATTTAGTATCTCCAGCCTCTGTAACCTGTCTCCTGTCGGGTAACACAGAGCTGTCTGAGTCCCGGCCCGTGGAACCAGAGGAGGGACGGGCACCACTCCCGGGATGACCCACACCAAACCCCAGTGCGCAACCTCCAGGCTCTGGCTGATGAAGTCCAAGGTGACTTTGGTAGCCGTGCATTGAGGGCATGAAGTCTCCATCAACCTGGATTCCTGACTGGCTTTGCAGAGCAGACCCTTCCCTGACCCCTCACCAGGTGGACTTTGTGTGAGCAAGAAATAAACTTCATTGTTCTGAGCCTCTGAGATGTCAGGGTTTACCTGTCGCAGCAGCTAGCAGCACCCATGTAAAACATGTATGCCTGTTCTAAACATTATGTCTTCTGCCCCTTAAGAAGAGTCAGTGACTCCCTAACACATTCCATGAACAGGCACCTCTGCGGTGAAGGGCAAGGATGCTCAGCATCCTTCACAGACACCGTCTCAGTCAAGCCTTGCTCACAGAGTCTCTGTGAATCAGCCCTGAAACATCCCAGCACCACCCCATCCTCGTCCTACTCTCCGCCCCCTCTTGCAGCTGGAACCAAGGTGGTCCGTCCCTGAACTATGTACACAGTGCTAGCTCCCAATGCGATGCCTTTCATGCACCGTACCTGCTGTGTCCTCAGTCACCCGACACTCCTGTCACGCACCCAGTTTCCTTCCCTGCTTCCCAGCCTTGAACCCAGGAAGATGTCTCATCCTCGTGTTTGGGAAGGGGGAGTCCACAGGATCATGAGACCAGGCAAGGCTGAATCCTGCTTGGTGTCAGAAACTGTGTGGTGTGTGCACAACGTACATGCATGCACACACATGCACACACATGCACACACATGCACACACATGTTCACACAAGGTAAGGCACCGGGTGTGGGAGAGCAAGACAGGGAAGGGCAGACAGCTGATACAGTGTCCGTCAGGAGCCAGAGACCCCTGTGGGCCACGGGGTTCAATCCCCTGGGAATCTCCAGGAGAAGGGGTAGGGAAGCCCCAGAGTTGTCGCAGTGGAGGAGCAAGGGAGCTGGGCTATTAATCTACCAACTCCCATCCTTACGGGTCAGGGTGGTTCCCCAGGACATTAACCATCAGCCTTCCAACTCGCCCTGAATGCAGTCAGAGGGAATGCATGGAGAATAAGACTCCATGGGCAGAACCAGGATGGAGGAAGGACACACAGGTGGGGTACCAACAGCATCTCCTGAGCTCCCACCCTCCACGCCAACCACCCTGGGCCTCCCCCAGATTGCCCACCCCACCCTCTTACCCACCTGAGGCCCCACCTTTAACTTCATGGCGAAGAACCTGGCCCCCAGGTCAAACTGCCTGGCTTCAAACTCAGCCCTTAAAGGCCGTGTGGCCTCCAACAAGACACAGAACCTCTGGAAGCCTCAGTTTCCTTCTCTGCCAGATGGATTAACGCTGCCGGATCACACAGCTGTTGTGAGGGTTGGCTAGAAGGATGCCCGTATCACGTTTAGCGCAGTGCCCGGCCCACAGGGAGCATGTGGGAACTGTTTCCTGTCGCCCATTTACGCTGTGGACCGGGGCACCTCGCCGACAGGGTGTCAAGGGGCAGCTGGAGTCCAGCCGGGGGCCCCCCACCCTCAGCCACATGCCTCACGGGGGCTGCCTCTGCCCAGAGGGAGGACTGCCTTCCAACACTGCCCACCCAGGGAGGAGGGTAGAGCTCAGTGGTAGAGCACGTGCTTAGCATGCACAAGGTCCTGGGTTCAAGCCCCAGTACCTCCACTTGCAAAAATTAAAATAAATACATAAATAAACCTAATTACCTCTCCCCTCCAAAAAAAAAAGAACCAGCATTGCCCACCCAGCAAGGACATCTTTCAGGAGCCTCTCTGCCTTGAGATGGTGCCTTTTTCTAACTCTCACAAGGGTGCTGCAGTGTGGGCGGTCCCTGGCCCTGGTTATTATTGTTGTTATTATTACGGCTGCTGTTATAAGCTGATGAATTCATAGGAGGTGTCCCTTTAAAGTGCAGGGAACACAGGCCAGCATTTTCAATAGCTGTTTTGTCTGACCCAGAAGTATGCCTCTCGTAGGTTAGGACAACTTAAGGAATTACTTTGCTCGAGGTCCCTCCAGCCCTCTCCACAGGGGGGATCATGCCGGATGCTTTTGTTTCAGGGCCTTGAAGGAGCTGAGGGGGCAGGGTCTCCAAGAGCACCTGGGTCTGTGAGCTGTGAACCATTCGCAACTCCCAGCACACCAGTCAGACAGTCCAAGCAAAGGGTTATTGAATGAGCTTCCAAGGAAACACTTGCCCAGGACATCTAGGGAATATCTGTTCTCTTCCTGCATCCTTGGTCCCCGGTGGGGGTGAGACGGGTCCTGCAGACGCCTTGGGAAACAATCTACACAACAGAAGGGAGGACACGAGATTAAGCTCATCAACATTTTCACTGTGTTAATTCTCCAGTTCTCCCCCGTTCCAGCTCGCCATCCAGAGGGCTCTGGCCAGACCAGATCATGCCCTGGAAGCCTCAGGCACGCAGCCCATCTCCTCTACTTGGTCGTTACAGGCTCCCCGGGCCTTTCTCACAGCCCTTGGAGCCCCACTGCATCCACCCGAGCCTCCTCAAAACCCCCTGTGCTCAGCATTCAAACAGACCACGCCATCTCTGCAAACATCACCCATTTCATTTTTGCCAGTCTGAGGCCCTGAGCTCATCCGGACTTTAAATCTTATCAATTCTGTTTTGCATTTGATAGAGAGCTTTTCAATTTTCTTACCCCTAACCCTTAAAAGTCTTCATAAAGCTGTCTTCCTGAAATCCCACCATGACAGCTTCCTGTAGTTTCTCTCCCTGTTCACACAGGGAGGCGTGTGTCCCTGGCCCTCCAGGGCCCAGCCCCAGCTCTGCATGGCCAAGGAGACCTGCACAAAGGAGGAAACTCAGGGCTCACATCGGGAGGACTCGCACTGTCCCCAAGGGACTACCCACCCACCCCTGTCCTGAGCCAAACCTCCAGCACTGTCCCTGGAAGGCTGGCCAGAACAGTCTCCCAACTTGGCCCAGCACAACTAAACAGGCCACCAGGGTGAGGCTAAGCCCCTCACTGCAAACCACCCACTCCCTGAGGTCTCCACACTCTCCCCTCCTTGGGCAAAGCCCACGAGCGCCCAGTTCAAACACAGGTGTTACCTGGCTGAAACCCCGTTTATACACATACTCACATACATTATACACATGCACACGTGCACAATGACCAGGAACACACACACATGCACACATACAGATTCACCAAAGCTCTATTGATAAATAAGGGAAAAAAATTATCTGAGTTTGCACACATACACGTCACTTGCACACGTGTGTATTTCTCCCCGCACCTGCACACATACACATGACCGTGACCACACATGTCTGTGCATGGTCCCAGGTACCCACCTGCACACACAAAGATGCCAAAGTCTAAATGCACGACGCACACGTTGTAACTCATCCACACCTGTGCACACGCACACACAGGGCTGCACACTCATCCACACAACACACCTGTGTGAGTGGGCGGACACACACCCAGGTACACATGCACGCACACATCCTGGACACACACATACCCACCCACACTCAAGTGCTGCTCTGAGAGCCGGCGTTAAGAGGGAGTCCTGCTCCAGACCGGCCGGGAGGCTGCGGACGTTCCAGTGGAGTCACAGTAATTAGCTCTCTAATTAAAGTCCTCTCGCCACTCACTGGCCACGAGGACCTGCACACCAACACCTGGCTTGGATCCTGGGCATCTCCGAGGCTGCAGATGGACCAGGCTGCCATCGCTCCGAGGCTCAGTCTGGGTGGTAATTAGGGATGGGAGCTCGGCTGAAGAAGTCACAGCCAACCAGCCGCTCCCTTTTTCACTTCCGGGAGAGATGGTCCTGCCAGCTCCGAGGCACTTCTTCTCACGTCCTTATTATACCTCTGGCTCTGGCTCCCCTCTGGGCCCCACATCCCCAACATACACACTCACGCACACACATACACACACACTTGCGTGTGCAGAGGGCTGTAGGTGAGGGTCCCAGGCCAACACAGCCGACAGCTTCCATCACTGCCTGGCCCCGCCCTCAGCCACCTCCCCAGCCCCAGCCCCAGTCCACTCCCCACCCAAACAGAGCCCTTCCCGGCACCTCCAGGCAGGCCCTTTGCCTCCAGCCTGTCTATATTGGATCACCAGGGCTATCATAGCAAAGGGTCATACACTGGACAGCATAAGCAACAGAAATTCTTTGTCTCAGTTCTGGAGGCCAGAAGTCCAAGGTCAAGGTGTCAGCAGGGCTGGTTCCTTCTGAGGATTCTGAGGGATCGTCTGTTCCACGCCTCTCCCCAGCTTCTGTGGTTTGCCAGTGATGTTTGATGGTCCTTGGTTTCCTGGTAGACAAGTCACCCTCATCTTTGCCTTGATCTTCACGTGACTTTCTCCAGCCTCCATGCTGATGCGTCACTTGGGGTTGCAGAGTTGTTGACTCTCAGTCCATTGAAGGGCAGCCTGAAAACAACAAAAAAAAATCCCCCCTTTTTATAAGGACACCAGTCACTTTGGATTAGTGCCCAGTCTAATGACTTCGTTTTAACTTGATTGGCTCTGTAAAGACCTCCCAAATAAGATCGTATTCTGAGGTACTTGGGGCTGGGATTTCAACATATGAATCGGGGATGGGGGCACAATTCAACCCATCATCTGCCTGTTGGTCGTACATACGCGCTCACCCCTTATGACCCACCCACATGGACTTTCTGCTTCTCACTGCTGCTCTGATCCATGGTTCTGGCCAGCAATGGATTAATGCACTTTTCATCACTTTTCACCTGGTCACCCACCCATGCAGAGTGGGTATTTATTGAGTACTTTTATGTGCGAGGCTTCATCCTGGGTGACCAAGACAAGCAAGGACAACAAACCCGGATACAAAGAAGAGTCCCAACATGTGTCACATGCCACAGAGGACGTGAACAGGGCGGAAGATGGAGAGTTACGGGGTGAGGGTGACCATTTAGGGAGGGGAAGTCAGAGAAGAGGTTTCCAGAAGCCTGGAGGATGGACCGGAGCCCACTGTGTAAAAATGGTTGAAGAAGAACGTTCCAGGCCGAGAGGACAGCAAGCCGGAAGACACGGAGTCCAAAGAGGGCTCGTCGTGTCCTGGGAGGAGAGAGGAGGCCGTGAGGCTGCTCTGTCACCACAACCAGAGGGAGCCCTGTTCTGACGAAGGGAAGGGCTCCCTGAGGTTCCCGGAGCCCTCAGGATGGGATGAGACGGGCGCGCTGGCGAGGACCGGATCACGAGGGGCCCACAGGGTCACGGCAAGGAGCTTGGATTTTGTCCTGAGAACAGAGTGGGGCAGAGTGACCCCAAATCTGCTCGTGTGAGGACATTCCAATTCCACTAGGGTGAATGCTGCTCAACATTCAGCCCTGTTTCAAAAGAAATGGATTGAACATGGCATGGAGGCAACTCCCCCACCTTAAACTGGATCCCTTAGGAGCCCCTGAGAGACCTGGCATTTTCTGGAATTCCACAGTGCAGAGGTGGGGCATGCAGATCGGCCAGCAGACTCCAGCTCCAGGCCAGAGAGGGCAGGGTTGGCCTGCACCTTTCCCGCATCAGACAGGGGCTCCCTCTGCTTCCTGGAACACACCAACCTTCTTCCCACCTGACACCTCCGCTCATGCTGTTCCCACAGCCTGAACACCCTCCCATCAGCTCACCCGTGGCTGGTTTTTTCTCCTCCTTAGGCCTTCACTGAACTATTAGCCTCTCAGAGATGTCTTCCTGGCTCACCCCCTGTAACCCTGGTCCCCTCTGTGACTCTCTGTTACAGCCACCTGCATAGCATTTATCATAATTACATCTCTGGTTCACACCTACATGTCCGAGTTCCCCACTCAATATAAATTCCCTGAGGGCTGGCCATATATCTGTCTCGTTCAGGATGGAGGGAAGGAGGGAGTGAGTAGGAAAAGCAGGGAGGAGGGAGAGAGAAGGAAAGAAAGAAAGGAGGAAGTTGGGGGTAATGGAAGGAGAATAGGAAGGAGGGAGCAGAGAGGCTAGAGGTCCTTACAGTCCAGAGCAGAGTTCTCAGTCCCACCCCTGCTGTCCTTGTCTGAATGTTTAGCAGCATCCCTCATCTCTACCTGCTAGACATCCCCAGCCCCAGGCTGTAACAACCGAAAATGTCTCCAGATAGTGCCAAATGTCCCCTGGGGGACAGAGTCACTTCCATCTGAGAGCCACTGGTCTAGGGGTTTTCAACCTGTTTTCAACAGTTGAGCTCTCATTTTAAATAATTTCATATAGAAGCCCCACATGTGAAATGAATTCCAGTGGAGTTGCCCCAGGGCTCTGTATCTGTCAGCAATGGCCACACCAATGCTATGTAACAGCTGCTCCCATATGCAAAGGCTTCCAACAACCACCCTTATGTGCCCAGGTCCACAGGTTGTCTGGGTTCAGTTTTTCTAGGCTCCACCTCCAGCAGAAAGTTGTCTGCCCTTGGCTTCAGGCTGAAAACTGGGTTCAGGTCTGCTCCAGGCCCATTCATGCCAGGACTATTCTGTCTTCATGACAGCTAATCTCCAGCCACGCAGAGGGTGTAAGCCGACCACACGGGCATGTTCACAACTGCTTCTCGTGTCAAGTCTGTTAATGTTTTGGTGTCACCTGAGCAAGACTGACATCAATGGTACAGGGAAATATGACTCTACCCCTAAGGGAGGTGAGTGAATATGTCCTGATTCAGTAATCCATCTATTCTAAGTTTAAGAACATGCTGATCCAGAGTGTTGGGGCTCATGGGCAAGACCAAGCTATGGGCCTGCACTGACTTCTCCCCAGTGTCAATGCCTCGCTGAGCTCTGCTCAGAGCTCCCGAGAGAATCACAGGCCACTGGCTCCCAGCTCACCGTCACAAGCCTATGTGCTCGCCCACGCCCCACGCCCTGGCCTTCCTGAGCACTTGGAAGTGTAGCTTTCATTCAGCCAGGGTTTTTCCAGCTGTGCTGGACACAGTCCAAGGCACCGGGCATCCAGCGGTGAGCCTGGAGCACACAGCCAAGTGGGGTAAATGACCCACTTCCCAAGGGCTCAGCCCCGACACCCACGCCTAGGGTACCACCATGAGCCGCTACCTCTTCCTTGTCTGATGAACACTCCTGGCATCAGTCTCTTCCGAATCTGCCTCTGGGGCGCAGAAGGGCCCTTTTCCTGCCGCAGCTCCGGCCCCTCAAACAGGGGTCCTTTTGATATGGTGACTTGTCTCGTCAAGATATCATCATGTCGAAATCGAGGCTGTGTCAGCAGCCCCATGAAAATGAATAATGGCCACAATTATGACCCATATAACAGCCCAATAAAACCTAATTAAAATGATCCACATCCCATCTGCCAAGTGCAGGGCAAAGCAGCCAGGAAAGGATGGCGGCCCAGCCAGTTCAAGGAGAACGGGAAACACGGATAATAATAATAATATTTATATTATAATAAATACATTATATAATATTAGCAGCTACTAATACAATATAATTATGATAATAATATGGTTGTTGCTGCTAATATTAATTAGGTGCTTAGAGCACGCCAGCCCCTGTACTGACAGGGGCTGTCATGATACACAGGACATATATCACCCCTTGTAACGATCACGGACTTGCCATAAATAAGTACTGAGCATTGCACCCATTTACAGATGAGGAAACTGAGGCACAGAGGGGTTAAGAACTTGCTCAGAGTCCCACTGCCAATAGGTAGTGGAACTAAATGGTCAGGCTCTAGCAGTGCCTGGCATGTAATAGGTGACTGAGTATAGCCAAGAGTCATATCAGGTAACCCAAGATGCCACAAAACCAGCAAACGTGCGTTTAGCACCAATTCAATCTAGGAGTTATACTAGAAACAAAGTGGGGAGAAACACACGCCAATTATTGAAATCCGATACGATTACTGCCATAATGGAGGTATGTGCAAACCCAGTGAGTACATGGGCATGGGAGGTGGGGAGACTTCATTCTGCCTGGAAAATCAAGGAAGACTTCCCATAGGAGGCAGCATCAAAGCTGGGTCTTAAAAGATGGCTGAGAATTTGCCAGACAGGTAAGTAGAGGAAGGCATTCCAGGCAGAGGGAACAGCATGTGTGCAGTTGTGAAATGGTCAGAGCCCAGCAAATTCTGGGAATTGCAATGCGACACAGCGTGAAAGTTACAGTGGCCTGGTTGAGTGGCGTGTGGCGGGAGAGCCAGGTGTGTAACAAGAGGGCTGACAAGGTTAGTGGGTCAAGATCATCCTTCACCTTCCAGGGCAGGCTCAAGAATTTAGATTTCATCCCATAAGCAATGGGGAGCCATGAAAGACATCAAAGCAGAGTAGTGATGCAGTCAGATTTGCTCACTAAAAGGAACCCTTGGGTTACTAGGCTGGGAATATCCTGGGAATGGCAGGAAAGCACAGATCCGGGACATCTGGACGTAGCACCTCATGCAGGAGCATCAGTTGCCAAATCTCTTTTATTGGAGACAAACTTTAAAAGAGGCCCAGCACCTCCCCCCGCCTGCCATGACAGTCGGACTTGGATCAAAGCCTCCATCAGGAGTGCAATGCTCAGACTATCCCTAAGTGGTTTTCCATGAGCCTCTCCTGTCCCTACCGCTGGGGGAAATGACTCTTGTACCCTGGGTACCATCACAGGTCCCCACCTGCCAGAAGAATGGCAGGAGATAGTACACACTGTCTCCTGCCTGGAGGCCTGAAGTCCAGGAAGGGCCTGACTCCTTCAAATAGACGGGTCTTTAAAAAAAAAAACGAGCAGTCCAAGGTCTCAGGAGCATGAGACAGATTGGTCTAAAAAAAAATTTTTTTTTCTGCTGTTGCTTTGTTATTTCAAATGATGCTGCCCTTTGACCCAGGAAGAGGTTCCAAAATGCATAAACAGAGCAATAATCTTCAGCATCAACGTTTTGATAAAATGAAAGCAGGGGTGGGGGAATACATATTATAAATGCCACCTCTGGGAAGCGCAGTCAGGAAAAGTTATTAAACATTCCATCACAAGCTTGGGAGACAGCACTGTCCACCCCACCCAGCACCAAGTTCCTAATAAAGGCAGCATCTTGGAATTTGTCACTCTTCGATGCATAATTCACTCATCAAAAAGCAGCGGTAATACATTGCATTTTCATAAGGGGCTCTGAAGCTGTCTAGTTTCCCTGAGCCACAGGACCACGGGAGGCTGCGGCCACTCACTGAGGCCCCTTTATGCATTATGGATAGAAACTTTGCAATTCAAAGTGACAACTCAGCCTCCCCATTCCTGGCCCCCCAAACCCCACATCATATCGGAAGGCCTAGAACTGAAGAACAGGTCTGCTCCCAAAACCTAAAGCCATTTGGTGCCTGGCTGTGTGAGTGTGTGTGTGTGTGTGTGTGTGTGTGTGTGTGTGTGTGTGTGTGTGTGTGTTAAAGGAAGGGAGGAAGTAAAAAAATCATTGCCCAGATGTCTCACCAAACACAATCAGAAACCCAGCCGGACCTGTCACTTGATAACATACCGTGGAATGAGGCAAAGCACACGTGAGCAATGCCTACACGAGGCCAACCAGCCCTGTGCCCCATGTACACCTCCAATGCCCTCGTCGGCCCCTGAAGTATGGTTCTGCTATGGGTAATGGAGGTACAATCGCTCTGTTCCCTCTGAGAACTTGAGGAGACCCGGCGGAGCAGGCCTCTGTGCTATCTGACCCCAGAGGCAAGAAGCTGGGTGTTGATCCTCCAACCCCCATGCAGCAGGCGGCGATGACAGCCCCCAGGAATATCAGGGCCTACTCCCCGGAACCTGCAAATGTTATGGCAAAAAGGAGGGTTTTGCACGTGTGATGAAGTTAAGGACTTTAGGACAAGGAGATGATTCTGTATTATCCCGGTGGGCCCCAAACGCAATCACAAGTATCCTCGTAAAGGTGAGGCAGAGGGAGCTGTGACACACCAGCAGCAGAGGAGAAAGGTAATATGATTACAGAGATGGAAACAAGAGTGATGTGGCCACAAGCCAAGGAATGCCGGCAGCCACTGGGCGCTGGAGGAGGCAAGGCATGGATTCTTCCTTAGGGTCTCCAAGGGACGATGGTCCTTCTGACGCCTTGATTTCAGCCCAGTGATACTGATTTTGGACTTCTGGCCTCCAGAACGGGGAAAGAATCAATTTCTATTGTTTAAGCCTTCAAATTGGTGGTGATGGGTTACAGCAGCCACGGAAAACAAAGGCACTAGCTGAGGGCTCATACCAGGGGTGTTCACTGTCAGCACTCTGGCCTCCCCCAGAAAGGGCAGAGACAAATCCTTCCGGCAAAGTCACAGAAGCTCACAGCAAGATGCCAGTTAGCACCTCCTGGAATGATGAATGCCAAGGGGATATGGGCCAGCCACGGACAACACGGCCTGGGTTGGGCTAAATATCTATATTAACCCCTGGAGCGGAACAGAGCTGGGGGCTCTGGTTAGGCTTCTCTGTGTGGCTGTGAGGTTAAGTCTTCACCTTCCTCTCCAAGGGGAAGCCTAAAATGCCCAGGGGTTGGAAGCTAAAGCCACAGGGAATCATGGGGTCAGAAGCTCAGGAGACAAGAACAGGAGAGAAGGAGCTGCTCCTGTGCCTGGGGTGGGGAAAAGCCTGTACCCGCTAAACACAGCCTCCCCAGGGGCCAGAGCGGCCCCTGGGCGCCACCAGCCACACCTGTAGGTGAAGGTTCTGGAGGAAGAGCTTGTCAGTCACTCCCGTCTCCTGACACCCCAGTTGTTAACACGCATTCAACTGGAAAACTTGCCATGTTCAAACAGGTTTGGGCAAGGCAGAATCAGGCAAGGTTAAATCAATTTATTCTTCAAAAGAGAAGTGTTTTTTCCAATTGCTTTTCCAATTTTACTTTTTCTTTGCAAAGCATCTCATGGGATTTGGTTCATGAAACACAGCTGGGAGAAGTGAAGCCCAGTTAGCTGATCAGCTAGGGCCCAGCAGGGCCCCAGGGGAAAGGGCATGGCTGGGTGGCGGGAGTGGGAAGCCCACGTCCGGGATGTTTATGAAAGACTCTGACCCTGGCCCAAGCACCTTCAAGTGTTGGCTCCTCTCCCCCCGCCACCCCAGGAGGAAAGTGTCATGGTCCCTGTTTCAGAGATGAGCAGACAGAGCTTCAGAGGAATGAATGGGATGGTGAAGGCAGAGCAGACTGGACAGGGGCCCCAGGGTGGAGTGGGATGGGCGGCAGCTGCCTCTGGCTGGACCGTGGTCATCTGAGGATGCTCCAGACGGTAGGAAAATGAGCTGCACGGGGTGATTCATAACTTGGCCTTGGGAATTTCACAGACCAGGAATCAAGGACAAGGATGTGTTGGGCATCCTGGCTGAGTGATGAGAAAAAGCAGAAGGGCAGCCTAGTCTGCTCCCTTGCCCGTTCTATGGGCAAAGGCCCCTCTGCCCTCCTGAATGTTGCTTGGTTTCCTTAGACCCAATCTGCTGGAACCAGAGAACCATGAGTAGGAGGACCGTCCAGCACCAGGGTTGCAGGGTGGGCTTCTCATCCTTGTTTTTGTGGGACTTGTCTCCCCTCTGCTTCATTATCAAAGAGAATAAAGTGAGCTGACAGGTACCGGGGACAGCAGGTTGAGATCAGTGGCTGGTATACGTGGATTCAGGTTCGCAAACTCCCGGCTGCACAGAGGAGCCCAGCTCAGCATCACTGCCCTTGACCCCCAGCCTCTGGTCATCCCAACCAGAACCTGCAGGTGCCTTTGTGGCCTCCGAACCAGGCTGCCCCTCAACCAGGTCACCCTGCAACAGTGTCTTTCTATTAGAGGACAGAATTCGTTAAAGATGCAGTGAGGGGGAAAGGCAACAGGACTTGAAAAATGCAGCCCGTGAAGGTCAGAATTCTCCATGCCTGCCTCAGAGAGGATGTGCTTGCTGCTTTGGGCTGGTTTGGAGTAATTAGGTCCATGGAGTTAGATGAGGTTGAAGAACCAAATAATAAGCAAGCTCTGGGGGTGGAAGGATGGGGATGACTGTTTTGCAGCCTCCGACAAGAGCCCCAGAGGATGGGACGTAGCCTGAGCAGCTGTCCTCTCCCCACCATCTTAGCATGGCCCCTGGACCAGCAGCATCATTTCCTGTTGGAAATGATGAATCCCCTCCCCAGCCTAGACCTACGGAATCCGAATCTGCACTGCAACAAGATGTCCAGGAAACTCGTGCATGCGTTCAAGTCTGGGAAGCCTCACCCTCGCACAGCTGAGCCTTGCTTTCTCAGGAACTGGAAGCTAGAAAGAGCTTCCTCCCACCTGGTCCGCGTGGACCACTGCTGGAGGCCCCGAGGGGTCACTTTGCCACCCTCTTCATCATCACTTGACCCAAGGGTCCCTGGCTTAAGACAGGTGTGGGTGGGAAATCAGCTCCTTCTCATCACCAGCCCCGCTCGGCTTGTGGGCTTGTCAGGCCCCCTGCCTCCATCTGCCAAGGCCACGGGGCAGTCCCTCCACCCCAAACTTTCGTGTCTTTGTGAAATGTTCAGCGAGAAACTGCCGACTATGTAAATCGGAGATCATTAGAGGTTGGGTTTTTCCTTAAAGAATGGATTCAGCAAAATGCTGTTTTCTCCCTGGCTCTGGGTCTCTATTTAGGGGATTGGCGCTCTGTTTATTTATTTATTTATTTATTCATTAGCTGGGCCCACAGTCAAGGAGAAGGGAGCAGGGCTATTAATCTTTCCTGTCATCCATTCACAGATGTGGAGTTCACACCACAGCAAATGTGAAGTCAGCAGTACACAACCACAAGGTGGAAATTTCAAGAGAAACAAGCTTGGAGGAATAAAAAAAAATTAAAAAAATAAAATAAAAGGGGAACGGGGGCAGGGTGGGAGAGAGCGGGATGCAGAGACAGAGCACATTTAAAATACAGCGTCGTCGGGTGACTCCCTGGGCGCTTGTGTGTGCCTGAGAGTAATCTTGTTCCCAGCATGGAGGTGCCATTGATATGTTAATAATAATTTTCCTTTTCTCTTCATCCTAAAGAAGTGAAGTTTGCAAAGTGATTCTGATGAAGTAGGTCTAGGTATGTGTGTCTGTGTGTCTGGGGGGTACAGAGACTGAGACAGACACACACCCACGTACGCTCCCTTCCCTGTCTATTTATGGCATCTACTTAGTAGATTCTGGAAATCTCCATGGAAAGGCAAGTAGTCAAAGGCTGTGACAAGGTCTCAGAAGGCATTGGACACGATGTGACTGCCAGCTCTCAGGCTGGGGACACGGTGTCGAGGCTGCAGTAGCCATGCATTTCGCAGTAGTGAAACCCCACCCAGCAAAGTCTCCCATGGGGAGTTCTAAACACAGGGAGCCCCCACGGCCCAGTGTCCTTGAACCAGCGCTGGGCGATGCGGTGGTAAACCAGAAAAATCAGCCCTCAAGCCTCCAAGAGCTGGCGTCTTTCTAAAGCCCACAGGAGTCTTGACACACGTGTGTCTACCGTACCACAAGGCTCGGCTGCCTGCCCCTCTGCCTCCATGTCCTCTTGCCTTATTCCTATTTGGGGGGCCTGATGCTTCAGCTCTTTGCTTCTCAGCTCTTTCCCTCACTGGGCCCGGAGTGGTTGGGTGGCTGAGCCCCGGAGCGCACTGCCTTCTTAGAACATTCCAGGGACCCTGGTGCTGTACCCATTACTCAGGCTAGACGCACTGTTCATTGATCCCAGCCTGGCCCAAACCTGACTTCATCTTTCACCTTGAGCCGCTGCTGCTTCCCTGGTGTCCTTCTCTGCTCCCGACCTTCATTCCCCTACCGGTCTGAGATGCTGCATTCCAGGCCACACAGCCATATCCAGCCACGGTCCCATCTCAGACGGGAAAAGCTGAGTCTGGTTTTGAACGAAGTGTGCCCAGTTCCACCCTGAACAGCAGAGGAAGGCTGCCTTCAGAGGTAGCTGAAATCAATTTCTCTCATTAGGATGTGAGCTCCTTAGGGCATGGAAACCATGTTTATTCATCCCTGATCCTCGACACTTGGTGGATTCTCTGTGAACATTTGCTGAATTGCGTTGAATTCTGGGTCAAAAGCAGAGTTGATGAAAAGGCAGGGGGAGTGGTTAGGTTTGTGCTGAATGTGCTGCGTGAGCTAAACCTTCTCCCCTGGATGGAGAGAAGGAGGAGAAGGATGTTGGCGGATCGGTGGGAGCCTGTGTCTAGACTCAGTGAGAAGGTTGGGTGATCCCCTAGCGAGTCTGCCCTGGGTGCAAGAAGGGGAGGGAGGAAGCTGTGGCTCAAACTCAGGTATTGAAGGGCGGTTGCCTTGAGTCCCGGCGTTTTCCCCCCGCCCCCCAACCCCGAGTATGGACTTGCAGAGCCTACTGGCCCCAGAAGAAGTAGGGCCTGATGACAAAGGGCAAAGTTTTGATGCATGGGAAGAGGAAGACGGGCCAAATGTAGAGCTAAACCCAGAGCTCAAGGAGTCCTGAACCCAGTGGTGGCCCCAGTGGGAAGGCTGAGTGTGGGCACAGGATGCTCTGGAGTCTTAAAATGTCTTAAAATGCCTGTCACAGAGATCACCAGTTAGTCTTGGTCACTTGGCAGCCCAAAGACAAGGCCAGGATGCAGTTCCAACTTTCTAACCAGAACCCACTCCCAGCACACATAGGATGTGCAAGCACACTTGATGTGGCAAACACACTTGAGTGGTCCTTCGATCCATCCCCCCTCTATAAATGCCAGTTCCTTTACTGCCACGTCCATTTTCACATCTGTAAGTTGGAAACAATAAAATCTAGTCTTAAAAAAGGAACAAAGAGCAAAATACGTTCATATCATTAGCATAGTATAGACCGTACCCCACCCCCATGATAAATGCCAGCTTCCTCAACAGTGAGCAGAGCCCCAGCGTGCTGTCAGCACTACTTACAGCCTCTTCTCTTGGCTCTCATGTCACCTGGTTCCAATTACACAAAGCCCCAAGCTTCATGTTTGCTTTTACTTCTGATGTTTTTCATGCTTTCCTCCATCAGCAATCTCTCCCCACTCTTTGCTGAAATTACTAAACTCATCCTTTAGGTCTCAGGTTAGACATTGCCTCCTCCAGGAAGCCTTCCCTGATCCCACCCCACTCCCATGTACTTACTTCCATCACAGGACTAGCACGCTATATTGTTATTGCCTGTTTCTCTGTTTGCCTTTTTCACTGGACAACTGATTGGTGATTTTTTTTTTTCTGCAAAGGGCTAACAGTAAATAAATTAGTCATTAGAGGACACATGGTCTCTGCCACAACCAACTTTGTCAACTCTGCCCTTGTCACTAAAGCAACTACAGACAACGTAAACAAATAAACATGGCTATGTCCCAAAGAAACTTTATTTACGAAAAAAGGATGGTGGGCCAGTTCAGGCCCACAGCCCAGAGTTTGCCCTGTACTAGGTGATGGACTTCTCAAAGCAGGAAGTGTTTCTCATTCAACTGTCCCTACCATGGTGACTGGCACAGAGAAGATACCTGATATTTAATGAACAAGAGAATGATGTTAAAGAAAAAATGTTTGCAACCTCTGTCATCCCCTGATAGGACTGAATTAACCTATCATATCCCTAAAGCCTGGGGAGGGCTGGCTAGGTATCGGGCCTTAGTCTGAGTGTGGCTGGGACCAGTTCCTGTGCTGGAGAATGACATCAGGACTGGTGAGTGCACGGTCTCCAAGGAGGCCGTGATCACCTGTTCTTCAGTCTTTGATCTTGCCTCTCCCCACCCATTCGGAACCTGCCATTCCAGGCAGATGGGCCAAAACCACTTCCTGCAGGTACCACTGCTTCTCTGGGAGACTGTTTCTGCTGCCACTGAGCACTCCCATGCCCTGCTCCGTGCCAACTACAGCCATTACAGATGCACTGAGGCCAGAAGGGTTTCAAAGCCCCACGGTGAGGGACTGTGATTTGGGGAAGAAATCCTCTCTCCCCTTTCATGTTTAACTGCCCCAGAGGAGACTCACAATAAAGCTGCTTATTCCCCAACAACTCTTAAGTTTTACTGAAACAATGATCTCTCCCCCAGGGGGAACCAGTCATGAGTCAATGTTGAAGGGGGCGAGGCAGGGAATGAAACGAGAGAACTCAACTCATGCAGTAATCAGAATTACCCCTTCCTCCAAGAATCAAGGTTCTGTTACCTGGATAAGCTTCTTGACCTGGCTCTGCCTTATCCGGGAAGGAGCTCACATAAGAATCCTCAGTTTCTCCTGTAAACAGCCTCCCGCCCCTCCAGCCCAACAGTGTATCAGACATTTCCAGGTAAGTCTGAAACTTGACCTGCACACAACTTAGCTTTAGTCTCAATACCTCAATTTCCAAACTCCTCTTTGAAACACTTGGGAAGATTTTCCAGAAGCAAATGACAGGGCTCTGCAGGCCAGTCACTCACTCCCCACCCCTCTCCTCTGCACCCTCATCTTTCCTTCTTTCCTTTATCCAGGAATAAGCCCCACCCTGGAGCCCACGCACTGCCCCTTCACAGTTGTCGGGGAGTAGCTGAGCCCAGCCAGCCCCCATGTGGCTGTTGCCTGAGCCTGGCTGGCCCCGCTGCCCTCGACCCTGCACACCACCCCTTAGGACTGACCCAGGGCAGCCTCACTCAGCAGCCTCTCTGGGCAGAGTTGGGCATCGGGGCAGGAAGAAGGCTCAGTCACATGCACTTGGCCTCGGGTTCCCACCTCAGAAGACCTGGGCCCCCAAGTTCCCATGCGGAGCCCAACCCAGTGATCACAGGAGAAGGCAGACAAATTCTGGGGACTAGGGAGGTTCCATTCTGGTCTGATGGCACCCATCACAGCCAGGATTTCTCTTTCGAGTTCTTTCGTCCTCTGACTTAAAAAGCCAAGAAGATTTCCATGTGATCTCATTTTTTAAAGTATTTTTCTCATCAACTTTGAAATTTCTTCAAGTTTTCCTTTGAATTCTTTTTTAAAAGCTGTTTTTAAAAAATCAGTGGATTCACAGATAAAGAGAACAAACTAGTGATGGAGGAGGGGCAATACAGGGGTAGGGGAGTGGGAAGTGCAAATTATTGGGTGTAAAACACAGGCTCAAGGATATATTTATTGCACAACATGGGGAATATGGCCAATATTTTATAATAACTGTAAGTGGAGTTCAACCTTTAAAATTGTATATAAATTTTTTTAAAGAATAAAGAAAAGAAAAAAAAAAGCTGCTAAAATATGTTGTTTCAATGCTTCTTGAACTCAGTGACTAGGAAAGCCCTGTCTTCCTTCCACTGCATCATCCTTGATTTCAGTGCTGCTGATTTCAGAGCACTGAGTTTCATGTCTGCAACTCAATTCTGCAGCCTTGGAGATAAATATCTGGAGATTTTGTGTTGGGGGTTTATTGTTTTGTGTTGTGTTTTAAGAAAATTAACCCCCAAAAGAGTCATAATGGAGAAAAGGCACCCCCACGAATAATCGATGATGAATGAATGCCATCGTCACACGGTTCCAGGCAGCAGACACCGAAACAGGAAAGAGCAGCCCTAGAAATGCACCCAGCCAGGCACGGTCTCTAACGCTTCCATCAGACCGTATTTTAATATTAAAACAGAAATGGGTTATATCTGCAAAAGAGGCTCGAAAATGATTTGACACTATGTAGACAATCTAATTCAAATCATGGCCCCTAATCGACATTTAATTGATGCAATAATGTTTGTTTATGATGGTAAATAAACAAAATATATAAACAGAAACATCTTCTTTGATGTTTAATGACTGCTTACCAGCTATTTGGGTCAGAGCTACTGAGCCCTAATAAACAAACGTTTAATAATCAATTGAAACGCATCTCTCTGGTTATTGCCTTATTAAATCAGGATCCAACTGTGGAATGTTCCTTCCACTAGGAAGAAAATGGTTAGAAATAGAAGAGGCTGCCACGACAGGTCCCCGTGTACGCTGTGAGTTAAGAGGAGGTTTTTCTCTCTCCCCTCCGACAATCCGCCAGAGCTCAACAGGAAATCTCACTCCAACCTGTATCTACCCTGGACTTTATTGCCCTAAAAGAGAGTCGGTCTCCTTTCCAGGCTTGATTTTTACAGGGGAGCCCATGTCCATCACATAATCCGTGTCAAGGGCTTACAGCAATGCCTGGCGGGCAGTTAAGGACACAGTAAATGATTTTCATCATTATTATCACCCTAACTTGTCACCGCTCTCTGAGCACTTGTAAAATTCTCCCTTGGTCACCTCACCTGAGTTGTTTTTTTGGTTTTTTTTCATCAAAGTCAGTGTTTTCGGACCATACTTTGCCTTCCCAGCCAGCAGCTCCGTCAGGGCCACAGCAGGCTGCAGCTGGGTCTGCCATCATGGCCACCTCCAGCTGGAGCTCTGAGCCTCCTGGTGGCTGATGACATCCTTCTCTGTGTCACCTCTGGCTCTCACGCTTCCAGGAGGTGAGACTTGTGTTGGAGGCCCCAAACCGGGCTGCCAGATTCCCGTGGGACTCTCATGCAAGCTCTGTTTCCCATTCCTAAAGTTTTCCCAGAGCCCAGCTCCAAATGGCTGGGTCCATGGAGAACCAGGCCCATAAGACATCCCTTCCTTATCACCTCTAGCCCCTTGGACAGCCTCTAGTTTCTCTCCACTCCCCTCCTCCCCAGTACAGCCAGCAGGACCGGAGCCTGTCTGCCGGGGGTAAGCAAGAGACCCAGAGGTCAGCAGCATAGGTACAGAGACCAGGAAGAGGAGAATGGGGGCAGGGGAGGCAGGGAGGTCGACAATGATGGGATAAAGCAGAGACCATTTGGTGCCAATGGAACATTTAAGGAAGAGACTCAGAGTGACAGTGGCCCAGAAGCCCACTGGTGGAGACTGGGCATGGGCTTGGTGGTCCCAGGGCGCCATCGTGTGTCTAGTTCATGTAATGACCAAGAGGCCTCCTAATGATAGTCTCATCTCCTTCTGAGGTCCCTGATCCTTAGCCCAGGACTGCAGTTGTGCTCCAGCCCTTCCTGAGACCTCAGATGGCCCACTGTTCACCCTCTGGGAGGGATGGGAATAGAGGGAGAGCAGAGAGGAGAAATAGAATTCAGAGGCTCAGAAAGCGTGCCCAGGGAGTCTGAAAGACCTCATGGACAAAAGCTGATCTGAAAAGACCAGCAGCTCCTGGAGGAAAGGGTGTCAAGAGAAAGAAAGTCTCGTGTGAACCGAAGTACAGTTACAAGGATGGACACCCAGATGGCCTCTGCTGGAGCCCGGATTCCCAAGACGCCTTGGTGCTGGGAATCTGGAGAAGGGGAAAGAGAGTCCATTTCCAGGGGAGAGGGCTCCAGACCGCTCTGCGGTCAGAGAGCTCCTCCCCGACCTCCTCTTTTTCCTTATCCCCTCCCCCTCCTCCTCTCCCACCAACCTCACACAGGCTAGCAGGGTACAGCTGATGAGATGGTGAGAAGTCTCAGAGACAGAAAGAGTGTCCGGTCCCCATGGCCCTCCCAGCTCTGAAGAGCCATCACCCCTGCATTTATCCCCATGATCTTGCCAGTTTGCAAAACTCCATTTCACTGATGTATTTATTTATTCCCTGTGCATATGCTGACTTTGGGGAGGTTGTTATTAAACACTCAGCTTTGGGAGACTGCCTAAGTTTCTATCTCCACTCTATACCTTTACTGGCTGTGTGACCTTGGACTGGTCAGTCAACCTCTCTGAGCTACCATTTTCAGACCCATAAAATGGTGAGATTATAGTACTTTCCTTCCAAGGTTATCATGAAGGTGAAATGGGGTAACCTACACAGTGCTAGATACTTTCACATACAAGAGCATGGGTACTGTTGTCTCCCATTTTACAGATGAGAAAACTGAGGCCCAGAAAGGCTAAAATCATTGGCTGGAGATCACACTGACATTAAGGGGCAGAGATGGAACTTGAGCCCAGCTGTGTCTAATTTTGAAGTCTGAGTGTTCATTGACCGTCTCCCCCATCAGACTGAGCTTGTTAAAGATACTTATTTCATCGACTGTGTCTGTTCTCCCTTGCACTACGCTCAGTGACTGGCACGTGGCAGGCACAGGCACAGAGTCACTGAGCACACTCTGCTCCTTCAGGCCGCCCTGAACCTCGCGGCTTCCTGAAATACACCAAGCCCCTTCCGGTCTCCCAGCCTTGGTAGGAACTGTTCCCCCTGCTGAGAATGCCCTTCCCTCTTTTTTTTTAATTGAAGTATAATCAGTCACCATGTGTCAATTTCTGGTGTACAGCATAATGTCCCTGTCATGCATATATATACATATATTCATTTTCATATTCTTTTCCATTAAGGGTTATTACAAGATATTGAATATAGTTCCCTGTGCTATACGGAAGAAATTTGTTCTTTATCTATTTTTACACATAGTGGTTAACATTTGCAAATCTTAAACTCCCAAATATATCTCTTCCCTCTTGACTCAGCCTAAAACACAGAGACCCCGGCCAAATCTCCCCTCTTCTGCAAGGGCTTTCTCTGCCCTTCCAGGCCCAGCAAGGCTTCCAGGAGAACCGGCCTGGAACTTCATTAGTGCATGGATCATACAGCAGCACTGTCACCTGTCCACCCACCCAGTGCCCCACGAGGCAGAGAGCTCCTGGGGGGCTGGGGCAGAGTCTCTCCCGCAGCTGCGTCCAGCTTGGAGCTCTGAGGATGTCCTTAGTGAATGTGGGCAGGAGGCTGGAGAAAAGGAAGGGCAGTGGGGAGAAGGGGAGAGGGAGGGAGGAGAGGAGGGAAAAGAAGAAAGAGGGAAGGGGAGGGTAAAACAAAAAGAAGGCTGGAAGAAAGGATAAAGGTGGGAGGGAAGGAAGGAAAGAAGGGAGGAAGGGAGCGAGGAAGGAATGGAAGGATTCAGCTGCCCTACTTCTCAGTCACCTTATGGGGGCCTCTTTCCTTGGCAGGGGGAGGGGGCCACTCCTGGCGAGGCAGCCGTATGCAAGCACGGTGCCAGCCACCTGGTCTTCTCCCAGCGCATCCTTCCCACCAACTCTCTCCTGCACCCGAGGCTAGTGCGTGCACGCCTGACTCCAGATTCTCTCAGAGTCGGCATTTTTCTTCCCATGCTGGGGCACAGGCACAGTCTTGGGGAGCGAGCACACCTGCCACGCCTGTGCTGACACACAGCTTTTCAGAAAACGAGAGGACGGGATGATGCTTTGGTGGGGGGAGCAGGGCGGGACTGGGTCCTGCCAGCTCCCCCAGGCTGGCCAAGAATGTTCTGGGGTTGCTCTAACTGTGGCACCCACTGAAGACCCAGGGGTTTTCTGCTGCTCCTGCACATTGAAGGAGGTGAAGATGTTTGGGGCGTGGGTGCTGGCAGGAGAGATAGACGGAGGGAGGGGTGCACAGGAAAGAAACCCTCAGCACCCTCCCTTGGACAAATGTCAGGGCAGCCCCTTCTCATCAACTGCAAACAAACCCTCCAGAAATACTGCAAAGAAACGGCAACCAAAGTTCAGCAGCACTAAAGCAATTTGACAAAATAAAATGTCCTTTTAAGAACATTCTATTAGCCTGCTGGTCCCTCTCATGGATGATTTATTTGGGTTTTGTTTCTCCTAAAACAAAGTTGGTGTCCTATCTTCCTTGAAGAGATGAAGGAGAGCTTAGTTCCAGCACCTCTAGGGGAGGAAAAAGAGATTGTCCAAGTCCGTACTTTGCACCTTAAGCTGAACCCCAAAACCTCAGCCCCAATCAACAAGGTGGGAATAACCAGAAGCAAGCACAGTCTCCAGTCCTGGGCAGTTAGTACGTGCCATGCACTCCTGAGCCAAATACTTAAATCATTTAATCCTCCCAAGAGCCCAGCAGAAGGCTGTTATCTTTATTTTACAGAAGACAGCTCAGAGAAGTGAAGTCACTCGCCCAAGGTCACACAGCAAGTAAGGGATGACTCAGGATATAAATGCCGCCCACGTTCGGATTCTGAATGCTTTTTGCTTTTTTCTCTTTTCCTCTGTAAAAAAAAGTCCATTGGTGGGAATTGCCAAAGACAGGTCTAGGGACAAGGACTCAACAGTAATGAGGAAGGCTGGGAGGAACCCAGTGGAAAAGGAAACCAATTGACTCCACCTGGAGGCCACAATAGGCGGATTGAGGCGATGGCTGGCTAGAAGAGCTCTGCTTTTGGCTAGGTCTGATCCCAGCTCCCTCTCCACCCAGCCAAACGGGCAGCCCCACGATTCTGCTGCCCGGGGTCTGATTGGAAACAAGAGGTGGGTGTTAAGCTAGCAAATAATGGCCTTTGGGATAGAACCCATGAGGTCAGCACCCATCATGATGTCAGGACAAAGCAGAGCCTACAGACTGGGTGGGGGACGGGGGGGTGGGGAGGGGGTAAGATCAGGCCTCCCCAAGTGGAGAAGCCTCCCCAAATGGAGAAGGGGTCAGGAGAAAGTTGTGACACCCCCCAGGAACTATTCTCTTGGATTTCCTTGGACACACCACCCAAGAATCAACGGCACCACAGATCAATCGTGGCCCCTGGGCGTCAGAAGGATCAGAAGAATTGGACTCCCAGGTAAGCAACCCTTCACCCCTAGGGCATGAAATCCTGGCTTCTTTGGTCTAAGTAATACAGTCTCATTTAAAGTGCACACATGCTACCTTGGAAGGGGGTGTCGTATTAATTCTGGGATAGAAATAAATTTTATTTTCTATGTCACCTGTGATCTATTGCTAATGACTGCCTAGAACAGGGACTATAAAGGACATGGGGAGTTGCACCAAGATCAATTAGTGATGTCTGCCAAGGATGCAGAAGACGGGCCATCCCTTCACCAGCCATGCATCAATCACCTCTTGCCCATTATCTTATCAGAGGGATGGAAGGAAAGGGACGTTTTGATGAGATGGAACATGAGGGTCTCTAAGGCCAGCCATGTCTGTTCATTGGTTGAAAAGTGGCTCCTCTAAGTCCCTGTGTCATCATATCACCAACTTACCCAATATTCTCTCAATAAATTTCTTTGCTGCTTAAATTAATTGGAATTCATTTTTTCCTCCCTGAACCTAAGTAAGAACTCTAACTTACATGTTTTCTCCTTCCTTCACTCCTTTAAGACCATTAATACAAGAATACAAGGCAGTTGTATATAGGAGTCTTATTAAAGGCTTATAGATAAGAGAACAAGAAACAACTTCAAATTTAATTCTGAACATTATGATTCCTAAGAGTGCATTTCTCTCTCTCTCTCTCCCTCCCCTCCCCCTCCCATCCCCACGCACATCTTCCTTCTACTCTTTAACAGGGAACACCTGCTTTTTCTTCCTCACGTTGCTTCCTGGGACTGTCAGCATGCTACCCAAGCTGAGCAACATAATCATCTTTTTCTGCTGCCGTCACCCAACCAGACCTGCCCAGGGGAGGTCTTCACCCATCTCAACCATGAGGACCGCACAAGTTGCTGTCCACAGCCTCCCACATGGAAGATGATGGCACCCCTTCCCTAGAATGCAGCCGTTTTATTTCTAAATAAACTCCTATATAGCTCCTCTTCTTTTCCATCCTGCCATCCTAGCCTGTCACCTGGGATGAACACTATAAATCATCATCATCATTATTATTATTATTGAGCAAGGGGAAAAGTGGGCTCAGGTGTGACCACTATCCCAGAAGCACCTCTCTCCATACTGGTGGTTTGAATCTCAGCCACAAGCTACAATCTCCTGAGTGCCGGGGCCCCGCTGCCAGAGATCCTGATATAAGCGGTTGGGGTAGGAACCCAACAGCTGCCCAGGTGGGTCTAATATGAAGTCACAGTACAGAACCTCTGCACCATACCGTCACTGTCACTCAAAGCAAGCAGCCCATGGCACCAGAACCCATTTCCTCTACGTGGAGGGCATCCAGGTAGACCATATGTCCCAGCCTCCCTTGCAACTGGGTGTGGCCAAGAGCTGACTTCTGGCCATTGGAATGTGAGTGGAGTGACCTGTACGTCTAAGTCTGGCCCATAAAAACCTCCTGCCACGTGCTCTACATGCTTTTTTTTTTCTTTTTGTAATTTTTTTATAGAAGTATAGTGGATTTATAATGTGTTTGTTTCTGGTCTACAATCACTTTTTACTAGTTGCCAAGAGCCTGTAAGATGGCAGAGCTACTCAGCGGAAGGCACCGGGTCCCTGCCTTCAGTCTATGGGAAGCCACTTGCCACACTCCCAGCTGGACTCCATGTGAAACTCAGACATCTGCCCCGTTAAGGGACTGAGATTTGGAAGGGTCTTTGTTACCGGATCTAGAATTACTTCAACTAATGTTAAGGGAATACCCTGTCTGGACTATTCCCTTAGAGACAGGGCCTAGAATTTCATTGGCTCCATGGCAGATATTTTCATGATTCCTTGGATGTGTTAAGAGCCTTGATCTCCAGGCTCCCCATCCTAACACTCTCTCCATAGGAGGGAATTCAGACATGGAGCATAACCGCTGGTCTGGACCCCTGCATCCACCTGAGTGGAGCGTCTTTGGGATGTTTCCTAAAGCTTCATGCCCCTGATCCTCCAATTCCAGTGGCATTCCCCTGGCTTCTTGGATGCAAGGTCTTCTTTCCTGCCCCTGGGTCTTTGCATCGCTGTTTTTTCCTGCTTAGGACAGTCTCACCCATACTCTTCCCATGGCCATCATCTCCTCCTCCAAGTCTCAACTCAGGTGTCACCTCCTGAGAGCCCTCCCCTCTTTACCTTGTCTCAGTTGACACACCAGCCCCCTATTTCCATGACAGAACCCTGTATATCTCTTCATGGCACTGGTCTCAGTTTCTTCCCCCTCATCTGTCTCTTCCATAGACTAAATGTTCCTCCAGGAGAGAGGGATGTTTTCTTCTCATGGCAGCGCAGCACCGGGCACAGATTCAGGTGCTCAGTAATTGGTTATTGAAGGAAGGAAGGAAGCAAGGAAGGGAGGGAGGTCATGAAGTTGGCATAGGGATGCAGGCTTCAGAATTCCAATCTGGAACTCACGATGGCATGACAAGGTCAAGAGCGTGCAGACCACCACGACCCTCCCACTGGCAAGGGCACCAAGGCCAGAGCCAGGGCAGACCCAGGACCCACACAGGGCATTCCTGCCGCCTAACAACCAGCCCCAGTAGCTCAGTGTAGCTCCCAGGTCTGTGCTCACAGGGCTGGTTTTGCACCTGACTGTGAACGCCGTCCAGGTCTGCTCCAGGTGGCTCACATTCCGGGACCAGTGACTAGCTGGAGTGTCTTCTTCTCTTGACGAATGGAAGATGCACAAGAAGTTGCACGGAATAATATAATCACCACAATCCTGAACCCCAGCTCCACCTCTGGCCCCCAAGTCTCCTCTCCCGGCTCCTTGGTAGCCCAGACAGCTCCTTCCTCTTGGCCGCCCGGTTCCAGTAAAGATGTCCTCTGCCCTTGACCCAGGTCATCCCCTGTTACCCCTTCCCACGGACGCTGCCATTCTTCCTGAACTAAAATCCTGCCCCCAAGGCCACCTCAGGAGAAAGCAAGGCCCAGTAGGCTGGCTCTGCTCAGTGAAAGCTGTACGTCCAGGTGACAGAAATGAGAAAACACGGTTTACCTACTCCCATAGCTCTCAAGGAAGCCTCAAGCGTGCCCGGGCCCTGAAGAGGAGGGTGGCCCCCACCCGCAGATCCTGACCCTGGTCCCCGAGCCCTGTGGACCAGTCCTTCGCAGAGTCAGGGCTCCAGGACGGGGCACGGGATGGATGTGCAGCGCTGAGAGCCACACGCTCAAGAAAACATCAAGCCAGAAAACTTCTTCTTGATTTGGATACGAGGTGGGGAGGGGAGGGGGGCGGGAGGGACCTGCCTGGCTTCCTGGGTCCTTAATTTGAGGCTCCAAAAGAAAGAAATGATAACAACAACAGCCCTCCCCGCTGCAGCCGCAGCACTTCCTGCCCGTTGAGGCGTCCGAGAAAGTGCTGACGGGGACGGCTGGCAGGCCGCGTGCGCTGCAATTCACACCCTAACAGCGTCTCCAGGGCTCACGGATTTCTCATTGAAAAATTATGTGATGTCTTTTTGGAAACCCAATACTGAGTTATTGATATCGTGAAGGCAGCAGACTCACCACTTCCAGCTTATTAGCTTTATACTTTCTGAAGGACTTTTTTTTTTTTTTGCCCCTCTAATTTTCAACTTGGTTTTCCCTTTTGGGTTTAAATTGGATCATTGTGCTTGAGTGAGTGTCTGCGAGCGTGTACCTGGGGAGTGGGTGTTCCGTACCCCTGGGAGTGGGTGCCCTTAGAAGCATGTCAAGATGTGTGTGATTGTGTGTGGCTTTCCACGAGGGTGGGAGTGAGTGTTTGTAGCTGGGTGCTTAGCTGTGTTGGGGGTGAGGGGTGGGGGGACTTCCAACTCTGCACACCTGTGATCACTGTCCCACTCAAGACACCAACAGTGCCCCCTGTTGAGAAACACTTTGAGGGACTAACCTCCATTTGTAGCGGGGGAACTGAGGTTCAGAGGTCAGGTGAGTTCTAGGCACATGGCAGATGTTCAATAAATCAATGTGAAACAAATGGATAAACATGACTTGGACACGTCCTTGACCCATGGGACAGCTCTGTACCCCATCCCTTGTCACCTCCCCAGAGACCCCCAGCATCCAGAGGACACCTGGGCTGGAGTGTCCCTTGGCCCCCTCTATACTAATGATCCTCATCTCCACCCCACAGTCACAACTGAACCCCAAACCCCCTTGCCTGCCCACAGCCTTCCCACTCCTGCTGAGGGTAGAGTGGAGGAAAGAGATGCTCAACTTAGAATCAGAAAACCTGGGTTCAAATCCCAGCTCCTTAGTCATGTAGCCTTGGGGAAAGCTTTCCATTCTTTCCTTCATGCTTTCATTCATTCATTCATTCATTCATTCATTCATTCATTGCAAACATGGATGTGGATTGACAGCAAGAGTTCTGGGCTGAAACAGCCCTGAATTATGTCCCTGCTCTGCCACTTACTAACCGGGTGAACTTGACAAAGTTCCCTGACCTCTCTGAGCCAATGGGTCCTTTTTCAGAAAACGGGGTAGTAATGGGACCTACCCCTTCCCTGCACTGGACCGAGGGTTCAGTGAGATGCTCTGAGTAATGCCCTGAGCCCAGGGTTCATCCATCAGCCTGCAAGTCAGACGTTATCTGGTGGAGTCTGCAGTGTACTGTGGGCTGGGGGTACAGCATGAACAAGGTAAGAAATGAAGCCACCCCCAGGGAGCTGTCACTCTAGTGGGGGGGGGGCAGCAAAACAGCCCCCGCAGTTCCCCACTCATGGTAGGAATGTCGGTGCACACCTGCCCCTCCCTCCTGCTTATCCCCTAGGCATCCTGTGCATGATGGAGGGACCTCCATCACCTTGACCCCTAATGGGAACAATGGTGAGTGGAAATCAGGCTCTTTGACACGAACATGGAAGACATGTTGAAGCCGGGAGGTCAACAGGGTCCAGAACTCCCAAGTGTGGTCAGCCCTTCAGTATAGATGCCCAGACCACGCTCTGCCCACACCCTACTCAGAACCCAGGAGGGATGGACCCCGACACAGCTCAGGATCATTTTCTCCTTCCCACCCCCCAGGATCTTAGCATCAGGGCTTCCTTAGCAAGCCGGGGCAGCCAACACCCCCAAACATTCCAGACTCAACAGCTGCTCTTACACTCAGATAACACAGCACAAACACCAAGTTGGAAAAAGAAAAATGTCTTTTCCTTGGATTCCCACTGATACCCCAGATGGAAGCGTGCGCACGCGCACACACGCATACACACACACACCCCATTTTTCTTTTTGCATCTTACAAAGAGAAAGGCCCCAAGCATTCTGTTCCAACTCCTTTCCACAGAAAAGGTGTTCCGTGCTGTGCCCCAGTGGGTCTGTGTGACTGAGTTAAAATGTGTTCTTTTTTTTATTAGATGAATTGCATCATTAAATTACATTATAAAAGCTAAAAATGCACCATTAATTTTCAAAAACAATAGTAAATACATCTCATTTCTAATACATGATTCTGCATTTAATTTTTGCCCGGGGCCTTGCTTTTTTTCTTTTCTAGCCTCACTGTCTCCCTTTATGCAGACTATATAAATGGAGCTAAATTGCCAAAGAAATTTTTGCCAAATGTCCGTAATGTGAAAATAAATGAATTTCTAATTGGCTGTTGCAAAAAGAAAAATTACTTTTTGATCTCAGCTCAGCCAAGCAAAAATCTACCTAGCCGGAGTAATAAGATGCAGGCACATCGCGGGCAATGAACAGAGAGACAAAAGGCCGGCAAAGTAAGTAAAATTTCTTCTCTCTTCCCCCTGCCTCCTTCCAGCCCGCCAGGAGGTCTGGCCTCGAACACACCCGCAGGAGGGCCAGGCTGGGATCCAGCCCTCCAGGAGTCTAGCTCTCGGCCTTCTCAGGGACCCTGCGGCCCAGCTGAAGCCTCACTCAGCATCCCCAAGTTTAAGCCCCATCTGTTCCCTCTCTGGCTCTGCAACCCAGAGCAGGTTACTTGACCTCTCTCAAGCCCCATGTCCCCATTTGTTACTTGACCTCTCTCAAGCCCCATGTCCCCCTTCTGTGGGCTTGTCAGGAGCTGTGATGGGTTGAATTGTATTTACCCCAAAATTCATACATTCAGGTCCTAGCCCCAGCATCTCAGAATGTGATCATATGTGGAGACGGGGTCTTTACAGAGGCAATCCAGTTACAGTGAAGTCACAGGATGGGCCCTAATCCAACACGACTGGGGTCCTTATAAGAAGAGGAAATTTAGAAGCAAATACACACACAGAGGGAAGACAGTAGGAGAAGACATAGGGAGAAGACAGCCATCCACACGCCAAGGAGAGAGGCCTCACTCCTTTGGAAGGAACCAGCCCTGCCGCCGTCCTGACTTCGGACTGCAGGATGGTGAGAGAACACGTTTCTGTTATGAAGCCACTCGTGTGGTGCTCTGACACAGCAGCCCTGGCAGACTGACCCACGAGGTCGGAGAAACTGACAAACACCGCAGACACACACCAGCAAGTGTGACACCTGCCTATCCCAGAGTGCTCCCAGGACGACCCCAGAAGGAGGATGGAGGGAGGCTGGATTGAGGTTCAACGCTTCATCTGAACCCCTGGCTTTTTGCCTTTGTCCCCAGGATCAAAAGCATCTCTCGGGAGCTAGATTACGCCTTAGGCACTAAAGCTGTCCAGCTCAGGACCTTCTCCAGTCCCACTCATAAGCACCACACCTGACCACACTGTCCCCCTCCCTGGGTCAAGTCCTCACTGGTAACTAGCTTGACGTTTAAATCCCTTCAGATTCAGGCTCCGCCCACCACACCCAGCCCCCTCCTACACCAGCCCTCCTGCATCACATCACAGCAGGTTAATTCTTTTAGAAACTGATTTTTGTACATGTTCCCACTTTTTCTTTTTCTTTTTTTTTTTAAATTTTTCCTTTCTCTGCATCTTGAACCTATACCCAGAGCTTTTTGTATGTCCCCTGCCCCCCGGGGTTTTGTAGAGCAAAGTAATAGTCCCTGCATTGCCTTCCTGGCTTTTATAAGGAGCTCAGAGCCTTAAGGAGGCTACAAGGAGATGACCTTAGAGCAGCAGAGGGGGGAGGAGAGGATTTCCTCTCAGGCTGCAAAGAGGAGACAGGTGTGAGGACTCTGATGGGCACCCCAGGTGGGAGACAGTCACAAGGTTTCAGCAACACCTGTGAGCCCAAAGAGGCCGTCAGCTGTGGTGGCCACACGGAGAGCAGATTTGAAGACTTGTCCCGGTTGTCAGTTGCCACCTGAGTCCCCTGGATTCTGGTAAGACCCCAGAAGGAGCAAGACCTTGGTACTGACTGAAACTGAGTCTCCTGCCAGGCTGCGGGGCCGGGGGGGTGGGGGGAGGGATCAGAGTCAGATTTAATTGATTGAAAGAAAAGATCTAATTAAATATTCTCCACATCTGAATTTCTGCTGCAAGCTTCAAAACAACACACTCCTCTAGGGCCACACCTTAACTCCTCGTCCCTTGAATACACAGTTAATTCTTTCCCTCCTACTTTGCACAGACTGTTCTCTCTGCCTGGAATAATATCCCTTCTCTTTGTCTCCACTTGAAGAACTCCTATTCACCCATGAAGCCCCATCTCTAATGTCCTCTTTTCTGCGAATGCTTCTCTGGTTGCCCCAGGCTGAGTCAGCTACTCTCCAGACTTCCCAAGGAGCTTCTAGAAGGAAGAGCTGAGTCCAAGTTACCCAGTTATTCTGCCTTTCCAGTAAGGCTTTGAGGATCAGCGATGCTCCCCACTTTCACTTTCTTACCTATCCCCTTTTCCATCTTCCTGAGCACAGTCACAAAATCCACCTCATTTACATTTGAAGGGAAAAAAAAAAAAAAGACAGGAAGCAGGATAAATAGGCAGAGGCAACCAGAACAGATCCTGTTTCCAATCAGAAGCCCAAGGTCCAAATTCCCCTCCCAGGAAGCTCCCACCTGGGAGGACGGCTCAGATCACAAGATTCGGGGGGAGTCCACTGGGAGCAATAATGCAGGCAGTGGCTGGAGTCGTAGGCTCAGCGTTCCCGGGCAGGGGTCTGCCCAGGGCTGTGCAGAGTCCGGACAGTGGCTCTCCGGACGGTGGCTCTCCAGCCGGACAAGGTCTGTAAGCAGAAGGCAGGTCATCTAGGCATGGGGGCACAGTGCTAGGGGAGGGTGGGTGGGGGCGGGTCAGTACAAGATGGAAAACATCCCTGGATGTCCGTGGACTTCTTCTGGCCAGGATGGGCTTGAGGCGGGGGTCTAGAAAGGCTGAGCCCCGCCAAGAAACCTCAAGAATAACTATCGTCCCTGCAGGGGAGCTACCGAGGTGGGAGCAAGTGGACTTTGCATGCTGGCCTTCCATTTAAGAGAATTTTGGCCTCTCAGTAGGGCCAACTCCAAGGGAGCAGAGAGGAGCAGGGCTGAGAGCTAAACCGAGAGAGAAAGACTTGATGGTCCTGAGTGTCCATCCCAGTCCCTAGAGCCGAGTTCCTGCAGCATTTCCTTCAATCCCGGGAGATCTGTTTTGAGTTTCTGTGTTCGATGTGCTCTGTCCAGTTCTCCGACACCGGACTTTCAGATGTGTCCTGATCACCGTCTTGCCCGTGTAACACCCCCACACTACTCAGGCTGCCCAGAGGGGCTGTTACCTGCAGCACAGACGCTTCAGGGAGGACCCCAGGCCACCCGCTGCCTCCAGCCCCTTCCCGACAGCCCCAGCCCTCAGGCCGGAAACAGGCTGGCCACCGGCCTGAGGACCCCACAACAACGTGGCCGAATTTTGAGCCCCGAGCCTGGCAGTCAGTAAAAACAACCTCTTTTCCCTTTTGTGTACATATTAACTACCCTGAAACAGGTGCAAAATCAACCTCGTTTATTACGATTTCTTTGAGCCCGTAATGGCAGTTGCTGCAAATAAATCCCGTTAACCCAGGGAAAGGATTTATGGCCCCAAATTTACACCCGCCCTTTAATCATAGCACCTTTGCCGCAGACAGACTTTCTCGAGAACAATTTGCCCCACGATTTGTCAGTGGGAAAATGGCCTCATATAAACGTTTGGAGGAAATAAATGCTAATCCACAGCTCAGTCTCTCATTCTCCTAATTGCCCAGGGAATTTAAAGGAGACAAACTTATTTACTCACAGCAGGAAGTGAGCTGTAATAAACCATCAGCCTTGTGGGCTGCAATCAGTCCCCGACAGGGCGGAGGCGGGCGCCTGGGGACTTACGGGGGGGGGGGGGGCATTGGGCAAGGGACAGCCCAGTGGCTCAAAGACTTTCCTGCATTTTTTTTTAATGTTTGATATTTGTTTCCTTTTTTAATTTTAACAATTTTTAAAATTTTTTTATTTGTATACAATATTTAGAAGTTACTTTCCATTTACAGTTATTACAAAATATTGGCTGTATTCCCCCTATTGTACAATACATCCTTGAGCCTGTCTTACACCCAATAGTTTGTGCCTCCCACTCCCCCATCCCCCACTGGTAACCACTAGTTTATTCTCTGTATCTGTGAACCTGCTTCTTTTTTGTTACATTCACTTGTTCGTTGTATTCCTTAGAGCTGAGTCAGATAAAAGCCTGGGCCAACACATCAGTCCCTCCCTCAACCCACCAGGCCTCCGTAATCCCCAGGTTGGCTGCAGGAAAGGTTCCTGGGAAAGGGGGTCCGCCAAGCTCTTCTGGGAAAAAGAGGAGGGAGACAGATACCAACCAGGAGAGCTTGCAGGGAGAGGTACCCACTGGGCTGGAAGCAAGGCCCTGAGAGCCAGCATCCCGGCAAGGAGGCCAAGCTCCAGCTCCCACTCCCAGGACTGGGCACTGGGGACCTCAGCCTCGTGTGCTGGGTAGCGGAGGGCAGACTATCAGTTGCTTCGGAGCCGGCACCGTGGTTCAGGAGAGACCCAGGGTATCCTGCTGGGGGAGACAGGGCTCACACCTCCACGTCATTCTTCCTAGGAGACTCAGTGGCCTGCTGTGGGCCGTCCCTCTCTGATCCCTCTCCTCTGGAGGGGCCCAGGGGTCCTGTTCTAGGATAAGAAAGACCCTCCCTGCCCCCATGGCATCAGAGCCAGGACTGCTGAGAAGTCCTCCCATAACGGAGGATGGAAACCACGTATCCTACACAGTGCCAGTCTCATGAACCACAGTGTGAAGGATGCCATCTAGAGCTGTGCAGTGTACAACCTGTGCAACTGCTCACCATGGACTTGTCAGATACTGTCTTGGGACCAAAATATTCAGAAGGTTTCTTGTCAGTCCTCCTCTCCATCCTCTCCTCTTTCCCTGGGCATCAAAGTAACTTCCCAAAGAAAAGGGATGCCAGGGTCCAACCTCTGGACTTCTACCCTCCTTACCCAGCCTCTGGACTTCCCTCCCTTGTTCTTACCCCACCCCTACTCACCCCCAAACTGATTCAATCATATTCTTGTAGATCATCCTTGGAAGGGAAGAGTGCCTGGGTTTGAATTCAATCACAGGCACGAACCAGCTGTGTGGCCGTGGTCACTCTAATCAACCTCTCTGTGCCTCCATTTTCTCCTCCGTAAAAAGGGAATTATGATATCACCCAGGGTGGCTGTGAGATTAAAGCAGATAATGTGCGTAAAGTGCCCTGGCACGTCACAATGCTCGATGCATGGTTATTACTCTGTAAACGAGAACAAGGGGACCCTGGGGCTTAGCGAGGAAGATGAAAAACTCCTAGAGCAAGTGGAGATAACGTCTCATCAGGAAAAGCAGACAGCCCACAGCAAAGGGCAATGAAAGGCTAGGATGAAGACTCAGGATCTTGGCTGCTCAGAGCAGCAGTGCTGTGACCAGAGGGAGAAGCCGCACCTTCTGAGAGGCCACTCGGGACGATACAGAGGACACCCAGGCGTTGGTGGGCTAGGACGGGGGGGGGGGAGGGATCTAGCTCTACTCGCCCGATCCAGTAGCAGTCTCACGAAGCCCAGACGTGGCCAAGGCAGTGGGTGATGGGTGCCGCCTTCCGAAAGCGCCCACTAGGTGCCATGTGCTTCATTGCTTCATCTCCAAGCTCATGACAGCTCTCTGTACAGTCACGTGTTTTATTTCTGTCTTTCCCACTAGACAATCGTCAGCATAAGACCATGGACTTTGTCTTGTTCATCACTGTATCCCTAATACTTAACAAAGCGACTAAGAATAGACAAATTTTTTAAATTATTTTTTAATGGAGGTACTGGGGATTGAACCCAGGACCTCATGCATGCTAAGGGCAAGCTCCACCACCAAGCTACACCCTCCCCGCCCAAGCCAGTGCGGGGACTAGCGTGGAGCATGAGCAGGGGCGGCAGTGGGAGGTGAGGAAGATCATGTAGGGCCTTGAAGGAAAATCAATCACGCAGGGACTTGACTTACCCTGAACGGGAGTGGAGTAATCCATTTCCCAGGATTTCTCTATGTCTTCCACGCTGCACGGCAGGATCTCCTTGGCTGGGGCTGGGGGCTCTGGTTTAAGGCAGGGAAGAGCTTCCTCCCTGCCCCACCCCACACAGGGCTGCCTGGCCCCCACCTCCTCAGCGCACTGGGCTCCCAGCTCTCTCTCCCACCCTCCCTCCCCCGCCTCCCTGGAGTCACTCACTTCCCAAGACAAATGGCAGTTTCTTCCTGCCCATACATCACTGCTCCTGGGCCCATCCATTAGCAGCCGCTCCCCCGTCCTGCCCCCAGTCCCACCGTCCTTGCTCAGGGACGGGGTCCATTGATCAGAGGCCCATCTGCCACTTGTCACATCCTGGCAGCCCTGACAGCAGGAGACAGAGCTGTTGTTGGCCAGGCCAGCCTGAGGCCAAGGGAAAGATGAAACTGTCCCGCCCAGGACTGGGGCGAAGGCCAGGGCCCTGACTGGGAGGGGTGGGCTGGAAGGGTCAGGGGAAGCCTGCCCCAGCCAGAGGCTGCTGTTCGGGGTCCTCCAGGGCAAAGTGGAAAGTGAGCATCACAGGACGGGCTTGCAAAGGCTCCCACACCCGCTGCACACCTGGGTCTGCTCCAACCTAGATGCACAAGGCCCGGGGGGGACCCGATCAAAATGTCGAGGGCCCTCCCCTCCTGAATCCAGCCATCCGTCTCATCCTCAGTGACCTCCATCTTCACCCTCCTCCCTTCCATAGCCAAATCCCTGCACCGCTCAGCCCAGAAAGCTCTGCTTGATGATCAACTAGTATCTGTGTCCTGTAAGTTCCTCGAATTTTCTCAGCAAAGCCCTCCAAGCTTCAGGGAACGGGTCAGCTCCCTCAGACACGTGGTCCAACAAGGGACGTGACCACAGAAGCAGCGAGTGATGCTCTTTGAAGTTGGAGGAAGAAGCCACAGGCAAAGGAATGTTCTAGTTGCCAGAAAAGACAAGGAAACATTCAACAGTCTTGCCTAGAGCCTCCAGAAGGAACAAAGCCCTGCTGACGCCTTGATTTTAGCCCAAAAGACCCATCACAGACTTCTGACCTCCACAACTGTAAAAAGATACGTTTGTGTTGTTCTAAACCGCTAACTTTGTGATGATTTGTTATAGCAGCAATAGGAAACTCATACAGATTATATTCTTCAAACACTCTCTTCTCCAGACTAAACTCACTCAACTGCTGTAAACCAGGGAGTGTGATCCTGGGAAGGGGGGCAACCTCTCCGAGTTTCCATTCCCTCCCGGTGGTGCCTTTGTATGGATTAAATAAGTTTTTTAAAAAGAGGTGAGCACGTGTGGAAGTACTAAGCACTCAGAACCCACTAGCAGATATTATTATCATTGTTGTTGCTTGCTGTTTCCAACCAGGGGTGATTTTAGCCCTAGAGAGACATTTAGCAAAATCTGGAGACATTTTTGGTTGTCACACCTGCAGGGACACTGCCTCGTGGGTGGAGGCTATGCGTGATGCTAAACATCCTACCTTGAAAAATATAACCCCCCCCCCAGCAAAGAGTGATTCTTCCCAAAATGTCAATAGCACAGAAAGTGAAAAACTACTGGAGTTGTTACTATTTTAGCTCATCTATGCATCTATCAAAAAAAAAAAAAAAAAAGTTTCCTGTTCCTACTGCTGCAACTCAAGTTTCTACCACAAGGTGGCACTAGAGCTAGCGCGTCTCTTTCTTGTACTGTTGGATAGTTCAGACCCCAGATTAACAGATTATTCTTCCATTATACTTTCTTATCGAAATCCATGCCCTGTAAAAAAGCAAACTGTGTTCAAAGAGCTATGTGGATCTTCCTCTTTGTGCAGCATATCACAGAGGACATCACAACCTCCTCCTTTGTTCCTCAACACATTTCTAAGCCACATTATTATTCTTCCCATTTTACAGAGGAGAAAACTGAGACTCAGAGAAGCAGTTCTCCTCACAAACGAAGTGCCTCCCTCCTGATGGTATAACCTGGTTGTTGTTTGGGTTCTTCCTGGCCTTGGGGTTCTGGCTGATTTAAAGCCCCAATTTCACAAACTCTGAGACTCAAGGACCCGCCCTGCATTTGGGAAATCCCCCAGAGCTGACCCACCCTGGCTTCTCCCCCGTGTGTGCCCTGCATTCACCCACCTGGGCTGGTAGAGGCTTAATACCTGCTCCCCATGGTTCCCAAACATGTCTGCACATTGAAATCCCACGGGGAGCTTTAGAAAATTCTGGTACTTCTGTCCCACCCTGAGAATGTGAGTTAACCTGGAATGTTTTAAAGGTCCCCAGGTGATTCCACTGTGCAGATAAGCCTGAAAACTGCTGTCTTCACTGGCATCCTTGAAAATAAATTCATTCTTCCAAGCATTCCACTACTTAGCAATTATACTGAAGAGTTCAAGGGAGGGATGGAGAGGTTTTCCTCCGTCTCCAGGACCCGCAAGCTCACATCTGTTTCCGCCCCCCTCCTTTCCCTGGGGCAGGCAGGGGCCCCATCTCGGCCTTGTCCCCACAGAAGCATTCGCTCCACTTTTAAAGTCTGTCATGGTCAGGCTTGTCAAGGAAGTTGCCGTTTCCATAAAAATGCAGTGCTTTTCCTGAAAAGAATTGTGATGCATCAGATTTCTTCATTTTGTCACAATGATTTATAAAGTAAAACACCATCCAGAACAGAGGGCCTCAAACCTGGCTGGGCATGAGCATCACCTGGTTTTAAGAAAACCCTGCTGCCCAAGCCGGGCCCCAAACCAATCACATCAGAATCTCTAGGTTTGTTAAAGCCGATCCAGGTGGGTTGGTGTGCGGCCAGATTGCGGAAACGGTGCTAGTTTAAGAGTGGTCCCTGGGCCAAGAGCATCTGCATCGCCTGGGAGCTGCTCAGAAAAGCCGAATCTCTGGCGGTACCCCAGACCCACTGCACCGGAATCTGCACTTGAACAAGATGATTGCTGTGCACATTACAGTTCCAAAAGCATCACTGTACAACCACAAGTAAGTCGATGAGCATACCCCTTTACCCACAAATGGTGGGGCAGAATTGCCAGTTAAAAACCGGTGGAAGGGTCTTTGTCTCAGGCCTCCTCTCTCCTCTCTATAGAACCTCACCCATCCGCTGCCTCCAGGCAAAGGCACCTGAAAGCTCTAATAAGGCGAGGGCTGTAAGGTCCCACGGATTTTTAGCAGGGCGGCCGTATTTCACAGCAAGGCATCATTCACACTGAAGCCCTTGAGGATGGCGCCCCCTGGAGTTGTGTGACTGTACACAGACAGAGATGTAGACTAGGACGTGGGGTGTAGTGGAAGAAGGCAGACAGGGAAGCCAGGTTGAAGTGTTTGATGACTGGGTGGCAAAGAAGGGAGATGCACATCTCGAGAGCAGACTAAAGATGGACTGTCAGAGGGGCCAGAGAGACTGGGGTTTGAGAGAGAGATGTGGGACTAGAGAGAGACTTTCTTTAAGTTGGGAGAGTCTTGAGAATGTCTAAATACTGAAGGGAGGATCCAACAGAATCCTCAAAAGGCTATGAAAACAAATCTTTGTATGTATATGTATGACTGGGACATTATGCTGTACACCAGAGACGGACACATTGTAACTCACTAAACTTCAATTAAAAAAGCGAGATTCCTCAATAAATCAAAGACATAAGAGAAACTAGCAGATTATTGGGATTTAGTTTATATTTCGTTGACAACTAGTTTATTAGTCAGGGTTCTCCAGAGAAACAAAACCCCTAGGATCAGGAGGTCTAGATATATATAAAACAAGACTTTATTATAAGGAATTGGCTCACATTTTTATGGAGGTTGACAAGTCCCAAGATCTGCAGGCAGCTAGCTGAATGGAAACCCAGGAGAACCAATGGTATAGTTTCCAGTCTGAAAGCCAGCAGCTTCAAGACTCCAGTAGAGTGGATATTTCAGTTCAAGTCCAAAGGCTGGGGGGAAAAAATTATGTCCCAGTTCAAAGGCTATCAGTCAAGAGGAGTTCCCCCCTACTCTCTGGAGGGTCAGACTTTTTATTCTATTTGGGCCTTCAACTGGCTGGATGAGGCCCACCCACACTGGGGAAGGCAATCTGCTTTACTCAGTCTACAAATTCAAATGTTGGTCTCGCCCAGAAACATCCTCACTGACGCATGCAGGATAATATTTGATCATGTCTGGACACCCCATGGCCCGGTCAAGTTGACAGATGAAATTAACCATCACAGCTAGTATGGTTGGAAATGTTCTCTTGAATTTCAGAGATACTTACATTTATTCTTTGATGAATTGTAGGGTTGTAGCCTTTGCCCATTCTGTTAAGTGCCAGTGATTTTCTTTATCAGTTTCCAGACATTAACCTTTTGCTGTCACCTATGTCAAAACTTTTCTTTTTTCAGTTTGACTTTTGACCTTTGCTTAGGGGATATATCTTGAAATACAGGCATGTAAACGTTACGGAAGCTACATCTGTCTGTCACTTTCCTTGGCAGGTCTATCCAAGGTCATGGATAAAATGCTCCCATTCCGGAGAGCAAATAATTCTCCTTTTATACTTTCTCCTAGCCTTTTTATGGTTTTATTTTTTAACTTTCAACTGTTTCCCCCATCTTGTTTTTATTTTTTGGAGTCTCGAATGAGATGAAGATCTAAATTGACTGTTTCCCAAATACCCAGATTTACAGACAGCTTTACTGAATAATCCACCCCTCTTCTGTTGCTATGAGATCCTTCATTTCTCACCAGTTCTTATTCAAGACTGTCCACTTCGTTCCATCGATTTGTCCATCAAGTCTCATGCCAGTAACATACTGGTTTTATTATTGTAGCTTTATAATGCATTTTAATACTTGGTAAGGCAAGCCTTTCTCCAAATCGATTTAGTGTTCTCATCGTGGGATTTTTTTTCACATGTGCTTTAGAATCTGTCTTTATCCTCTTTTTGCTTGTCATCACAGGGGTGAGAATTTGGCATCCACAGAGAGCGGTGATTGTCTGAACATCACCAACAGACTCAGCTTCCCCAAGCCCCCCTAACGGAGGGGCCGTTCCCCCCGGCTGAGAGCAGCCGGTGTGTGGCTCGCAGGCTCACAGGGAAATACGGGCGATGGTGGCTGAGAAAGTGAGGGCAGACCTCTGTGTTCCTTCCCCCGACTCCTTTAGTGTTTCTCCTAAATAAAAGTCCATTTTTATTCTTATAGGAGGTGAGCGGGGAGATGTTTTACACTCCAGTTCTCACCCACTGTGATCTATGTCCCTTTTACAAACTTATCTCTGGGTTTTTGCTCAGTTTATAAGCGAGGTGCAATCTTTCTTCCCTAAAGCCTCCTTCCACCACAGTCTGGAGGAACCTTGAGATTTCCTGCCGATGATTTAAAGGGCTATAACACTCGCAGGCTAGATTTGTTTTAGTGTCTATAAAACTCAAAAATTTCATAAAACAATTGGTGAAAATAAAATTACCAAAAAATGATATAGTGCCGGCAGACTGTATAATAGTTACGGGAGAAATGGGGACTATGATTCACTGGGGGATAAAAATGACAATGTATTTATTGCAGTGCACTGACAAGAAACTAATTTGTCCCTTTTACTTTTGAGACAGGGTAAGAATTCCGATTTTTCTCTTCTTGCTCTGACTCTGACAGGGGAGCAGATGATGGTAGCAAATGGTTTCTCGGCTTCAGGGACTCGTGTGTGTGTGTGTGTGTGTGTACCAGCACCAAGGATTTCAATAAAAACAAAACTGTGTTTCTTGCTTCACTTTGGTCTATGTCCTTCTGAGCCCCAGAAGTTTTCTTAACCTAAAATATATGTGTGTGTGTGTGTGTAAGTTTGTGTTGCACCTATGTGTGTGAGTGTATGGTGTGTGCAACATGTAGGTGTGTGTAGGTGAGCGTGTTTGTGTCCGAGTGTTGTATCGGACCATTATCTGCGATGGCTGAAGAAGGTGAGTGGTAGAAAGATGAATATTGTTTTGCCAGAGAGATGTGTGTTCTAAAGAAAAAAGGGGAAAAGAAACATACAAGCAAAAATAAAATAAATGAAACTTGGGCTGAGGGATAAGGATAGAAATCAATCCAGTGCTTGTTTGACAGGGAGAGGGTGGGTAGGAGATTAATTACAAGGGAGCTCGAGGGAAACTTTCGGAGCCCCGGAAGTGTTCTGGGGCTTGTCTGCGGTTGGGGTTCCATAGGTGTGTACTTTTGTCAAAAGTCATTGACCTATAAACCTAAAATGTATGAATTTTATTTTATTATTCCTCAATAAAGTTGAATTTTTAAAATGGGAAGACAGTTGCTTCTAACCTGATGGATAACCGTCACACACACGGTGTGGCACCCTGTGGGGCCCAGAGGGCAGTCCCTGAATGAATGAATGAATGAACGAATGAATGAATGAAGGGCCAAGTTTAATCACCCCCAAAGACAGAGTCCACTGTTGAGGATGCAGTCAGCTGTGGACGACGGCCTTTGGGAAGGTCTTATTATCCCCACTTTGCAGATGAGGCAGTTGAGGCTTAGAAAGCTCACCTGGCTTGACAGATCACAAAACTAATGAGAGGCAATGAGAGAACGTGACGCGGCTTAGCTAATTCCCCATCCCAATGAAGGGGGCTGGGGTTAGCTTAGGGTGACCCCTGCTGGGTGACCGGAGTCCTTCCTGATCACAAAGCCTTGCACACACTTGCTGGTGCCCAGGGGGCGGGGGAGAGTCAGGACTGGGCCCCCTGCCTGCTCCCCCAAGTTGGCTCCCTGCAGGAAGTCCCCCTCGGCCGGCCAGGTGGGGCAGCTCGGCTGACCTGGGCTGGCTCCCCAGGCAGGGCCGTCGGCCGTAAGACCATCTAGGACGGTTTTGCTGGGATCACTGGGCTCTTCTGCGTCTGGTCTCCAACATCCCTCATCCTCCAGCGGGCTGACTTAGGCGGCTCGGCAGAGTTCTAAGACAGCTAGTGGGAGCTACCAGGCATCTTAAGACCTAGGCTCAGAACAGGCTCTGTGTCCCTTCCACCTCCTTCTATAGTCCAAAGCCAGTCTCAAGTCCAGCCCAGTTCGAGGGGGTGGAGAAACAGACTTCACCAGCCGGTAGGAGAAACTACAAAGTCACATTCAAAGGACATAGATTCAGGCAGAAACAGGAGTGAGGACCTTTTTACATCTCTCCCAGCTACCAAAATGGGTGGTGGACAAACCTATGAATTCATCCACGCCCTGTCTGCTTCTCATGTATCCCTGACCTTGATCTGAGGGTCTCTTTTGTGCTTTTCATAGCAATGTACACGATGTGTCCACATGCAGACATGAGCACGGTCTTGTGAGGCCAAGTTCCCGTGTTTGAAACGGCATGTCGCCCATGTACAAACAGAGACACATAAAGACACAAACACATTTGATAGCTAGGTAGTCAACGTGCACACGTGCAGACGAGCAGACACAAGCAGGTTACCCTCTGTGCTTGAGATGTGTACACCCCTAGGCTGTCACACGAATGCATGCGAGCAGACACATCTAGGTTAGACGGCTCTGTATAAAGGATGCACGCACACTCAGATGTACACAGATGTGCACACACAGCTTGAGGAGCTGGACACAGTGAGCACACGGTAGCCGCTGGCACACACGGGTGTCTCAGCTGGGAGAGGTCTGTTTGTTAGTCACTTATTGTGCAAACCATCCCACACTGCGATGCCACACATGTGTTCCAGGTAGGGGACTCCTGACCAGCGTGTGAACACACAGATCCACACAAGAACCGTGGAATTCGTCTCCACTGGGCAGATTTCTGCTTCCAGAAAGATAAATGTCCTCCTCTCAAAGATGAGTTGCCGACCCCACAAATCACTGCTTCTCAGTTTCAGTGCCCTCCCACCCCTCGACCCTCCCCCATTACTCATCCAAAGGGGAAATGCAAAGAGTAATAATAATTAGACAAGGACAAATCACTGGGCTGGGTCGGGGATGGCTCCACTCAATAAAGGGCCGTTTCCCTGGCAACCAGGGCAGGTGCTGGGAGGCAGGGGCAGGGGCCCTGGGGGGCCCGAGACGGGTGGGGGCAGGGAGCTGCAGGCCAGGGCTCAGTCCCTGCACTGTGTCCAGCAGGAGAAGTTTCGGGAACCTCAGATTTAGACGGGCAGGCAAGTCCAGCCCCAATCCCAGGCAGCCTCATCAATTTAGTTTTCAAAGCACACGTGCAGTGAAACAGATTGATGACAGTCTATCACATCTCGTATTCCACGTTAAATGGTGCAAATCTTATCATTTTTTCCAAGAGCTTATCTTCTGCTTCTAAAGAGTTAAAATTTCTAAGAAAAATATTTTAAGACCTTATTACATGCACTAGATGCTTGTTTTTAAATTTTTAAATAATATGAAAGAACACAAAATAAAAAGGGAAAGGCCCTCTCTTGTAAGCGCAGCTCTACTCCCCTGAGGTAGCATCGTTACCCTAGAACTTTCTACAGGCACATCCAGCGATAGATGCAGCCAGCAGGGTAATGACAGAGCTAGCCCTTCCATGGCACTGACGAGGCACCGTGCTCTGTTTAAGCATTTTCTGTCCATTAGCTCATTTAATCCTCCTAAAAACCATGTAAAGTGGATACTATTATATCCCATTTTCAGATAAGAAAGTTGAAGCACAGAGCCCAGTGAGGAGCAGAACCAGGATCCAAACCCAGGCAGTCTGGCCTGGAATCCAAACCCTACCTACCCCGCTCTACTGCACCTCCACAGTCCTTAGGGGCTCCCCGGATTCTGCCCACCCTTCTCGAAAAAGTGTCTCCCTCAGATTCTCTTAAATTAAACCCTAGCGCTTTGTATACATCACTTTCTTGCCAGGACCCTGACTGTTTCAATTTGATTTCCCCAAAATAGGGGCGTGGCGCTCGGGACACCGCAAGCGGGGCTGTTAATTGGGACAGCCGCTTTGGAAAACAGCCTGGCAGTATCTGGTCCAGCTGAAGATATGCAGCTACTGTGACCCAGATCTCCTCTCCTGGGAATTTGCGCCAGAGAAGTGTGGCCCCTGGACGTCAGGCCACATGTAAGAAAAATGCTCCTGGCAGCATTGTTTACAGCAGCCCCAAACTGGAAATGATCCAAAAGTCTATCAAATGTAAAATGGTTGAACTATAGCCATTGTCATCTTGTTATTATAATATAGTAGAGCCATCCAATGGAGTAATATTCAGGGGGGAAATGAACTGCAGTGGCACACAAACACAGATGAATCCCCCAAAAAACATAATGTTAAATTTTAAAAAGTAAGATGTGAAAGGACATACATGATTTTATTCCACTGATACAAATTTCAAAACAGGCAAAACGAAACTATTTTGCTCAGGGATATATATTTAGGAGAGAAAAATTATCATAGAAAAACAAATTATACAAAATTCCTGACCAGGACTGTTCAAAAGCTTCAAGGTGATGAAACGCAAGGAAAGACTGTGAAACTGTCACAGGTTGGAGTAGACTAAGCAGGCAGGACAACTGAATGCAGTGTGGGATTCTAGACTGGGTCCTGGAAAAAAATTTTTATTAAAAAAAAAAGAACATTAGCAGAAAAATGGATAAAATCCAGATAAAGTCTGTAATTCCGTTCATAGTATGGTACCAGTATGAATTTCTTCATTTCATAAGCATGCCTTGGTTATGGAAGCTATTTTTATTAGAAAGCTGGGTGACGGGTATACAGGAACTCTCAGTATGGCTCTTGTAATTATTTTACCAATCTAACATTATTTGAAAATAAAAAGATTTCTTTAAAGCAATAATGATTGCTGTAGAATTAAGGCTAATAGTTACCTCTTGGAGGAACTGCCCATGGAGGAGAACAAGGAGGGCGGGAAGGGGAGTGGGAGGGGCGGGGGAGGGGTTGGGGGGCGGCTAGAACTCTCCAATGTCTTGACCTGGATGGTAAATGCACGAATGTTTGCTTCAAATTGGACGTTTCTGTTTTATGCACTTTTCTGTGTATTTTTTATTTCTCATAATTTTTAAAATGTTAAGTGTTAAAAGAGACCACGCACAGCAGAAATGTTGATTAGAAACCCACAGCTAGTGAAAGAGCTCTAGATGATGGTGATGACCTCTGTCTGGTAAACAGATAGGGAGGGAGGGAGCGCGGGAGGCGACATTGCCTTCACCGCAAAGGTCCAGCAAGTTCACACCTGCTCCACATATACACGTGTTTTCACACAAAGGGCGAGGTGCGACCACTCGTTACTCCGCTCCCACGACAATACCTCGTCAACAGCTTCCACGTCAGCGCATGCTCGGAGCTCCTTCTTATTACCCCGCCCCCTGATCCCCAGATGGATACCCAGGTTGTCCCCAGTGTCTCGCTGCCGCCACCAGGCTGCTACCAGCCTTCTAGCTCACGACCCAGTACACCATGACGAGGCTTTCCAGAGACTTGGTTTCCCTGGATGGAGGATCTGTTCAGGGTCAGATAGCTGTTGTCAAGTATTCATCCATATGGGACTTTTCTGCACTGTTGCTTTTTTTTTTTTCCCCCACTATTTTTTATTGGAAATACATATGCCATTTTGCCCATTTTTGAGTGCACAATTCAGTAGCATTGATTACATTCGCAATCTTGTGGCCAACACTCACTACCTCCAAAGCTTTATCCCCCCAAAACGAAAACTCTGTGCCCATTAAGCAATAGCTCCCCATTCCCGCCTCCGCCCAGCGCTGGTGACCTCTAGTCCACCTTCTGTGTCTAGGAATCCGCCTGTTGTAGATACTGCATATGAGTGGAACACAAGGGGCAAATAGCAGGTGAACCCTGTTGCTTTTAATCACCCCCTCCCCCCACGGGGACACTCCATCCGGGCACCAGCCAGCCGCAGCAAGGGTGCCCCGAGCAGAGCAGAGGAAGAAAACCCAGGCGGGAAATTCTGGCTTTTAGGTTCAAGAGGGAAGGTAGGGGGAGTGTGGAAGTGGAAGGAGCTTTTCTTCCTGCACCCAGGGAGTTAACAAGGACGACAGTCTGAACTAGAAGGAGGAGAGAGGTCAGAGAGTGGCGGGGAAAGTTAGAAGCGGAGGGAGCCCTCCGGGAAAAGCCCCGCGTGTTGCGCTGTGCTCAGGGTCAGTGCTAAGCATGCGACGCGGGAAAGGAGAAATGGTACCTCGGATGAGATTGCGGATCTGAAAGCAAAGGCCACCTGGGCCCCATTTCCTGTCGGCCATCCTCCCTCCTGTGAGCAGAGATGACAGAAGGAGATAAATATCAGCCTGTCTGTCAGCCTAAGGCCACAACGGTTCATGGTTCTGGAGCCACGTAAAGGAAGAGTCTAGTGTTTCTGTGCTTCCAAGAAGCTCAGAGAAGTGAGCTGAGACACAGGAGGGGGTCTCAGGGCCGCGTGGCCGAGAGAAGATGCCGCAGACAGATCCAGCTCCGGCCCCCAGCCGCCACCAGACACCAGCCTGGTGGGAGGGGTAACAACTCAGCAGAAACTCCATCAGCACCCACCACCCCCAAATACAGTGCCCCCCAAGGAAGAATGGGGTAAGAGAAGAAATTTTAATTGGCCAGGGCCCCCCTCGAGTGGTGAGTTTATCTTGAATTAACTGGAATTAATTTTCTATCTAATTGGTGAATTTTCTGCCTAATTGGGAGGGAGGGGGAGGTATTGAGACAGAAAACAGCTTCAATGACAAGCACTTGCGTGTCCTGCCCAGCTGAGTTCTGAAGACTAAGAAACCCAAAGCCAGAGCTCACGTTTTACATCTCAGTGGTATTTTTGAATTTTTCTCCATAAGCGTTGTGCCGGCTTGTGCTCCCCTAATGAACACGCAGGTGGGACACTTCCCTACACCCACGCCGACACCCATTGCCAATCTGAAAGTACGTATCAAAAAAAAAATTAAGTTCACTTCTTTCTGCCTGAATGATGAGTCAGTTACATGCACCAGTCCCTGGCACGGTGAATTCTGTCCACACCAGCTCTCGGTGCAGAAACGGGGAGAGAATATCAAACCAGCATTCATGGATTTGGAACAGCAGGTTTCTGGTTGGGAAAATTTTGTGGTTCAGGGAGAAGTGTTGTTGCTTCAGGGGTGGTGAACATTGTGTCCAAGGCAACATTCACATGGAGATGATGTCGCCGGAAGAGAGCTGGGAGGGGTCCTTGCGGGATGATCTGGGAGGCTCCCCCATGATGGAGCCCTGCAGACTCTTCAGAGCCCAGGAGACGCCAAGCCCGAGAGGTGCCCTGCCCGCCTAGCAGACAAGCTCCCAGCATCCTCCTCTCCCACAGATCCACTTCTCGCCCAAGGACTGTCACCATCTATCAGGACACCTCCCCGGGTGCCCATCAGTCTAAATCTCTACCTCTTTCTTTGTACCAATGCACAGATTCTCAGGGCTGGAGGAGGGCTCACAAGCGGTCAAGTTCAACTGTGTAACAGAGGCTTAGACGTCTATGGCCGTATCAGTGATGGAGTGCTCCTTCCTGCCCACCCCACCTCTGAAGGCCCTGGCTGGAGAAGGTGCTCATCACTGAGAGCTGGAAGCTGGGCGTCTGTAAGTTCCACATTTCTCCAGGGGCGCAGATGAGCGGAAGCCCCTTTCACACATCAGTGCTCCTTTCTTCGAGGACAGCATTCTACCCACATATGTCAGTTACCTAGGGCTGCCTTAGTAATGTACCACACACCTGATGGTTTAAAACAAGTATTTTCTCACAGTTCTGGAGGCCAGTCCAAAATCAAGGTGTTGGCAGGGCTGGTTCCTTCTGGAGGGTCAGAGGGAGACTTTGTTCCATGCCTCTCTCCGAGCTTCTGAGGGCGGCTGGCAATCCTTAGCTTGGGTTGAAGGTGTGTGTCACTCCAATCTGTCTTCAGCCCTCTTCTCCTCTGTGTCTCCTCTTCTTATGATACAAGTCATTGGATTTAGGGCCCACCCAGGTAATCCAGAATGACCTCATCTTGAGATCCTTACCTTAATTATATCTGCAAAGGCCCTTTTCCCTACTAAGGTTATTAGTCTGTTTGGGTGGCTGTAATGAAATGCAGGAGACAGGGTAGCTTCTAAACAGCAGAAATTTCTTACTCTCAGTTGTGGAGGCTGGAAGTCTGAGATCAGGGTGCCAGCCTGGCCCAGTGAGGGTCCTCTTCCTGGTTCATAGCCATCACCTTTTCCCATGTCCTCATATGGTAGAAGGGGCCAGGGAGCTCTGTGGGGTCTCCTTTATAAAGGCGCTAACCCCATTCATGAGGGCTCCACCCTCACGACCTAATCACCTCCTGAAGGCTCCACCTCTTAATACCATCACCATTGGGGGTTAGGATTTCCACATGAATTTCTCAGGGGGGACACATTCAGACCATAGCAGGTCACATTTACAAGTTCCAGGTAGATATCTCATTCAGGGTTCCATTCTTCAACCCAGTACACACCAAGGCTTTTTAATTCTGCCAACAGAACAGCCTCTGTCTTCCTGCCATTCCTCAAATGTCAAGTCCGTTCTAACCCCCTTGGTACTGGCATATCTACCTAATTGCCCCAAATACCAGTAGACTTTCTCTCCTCGCTTTTTCTCTCCCCCACCTCCTTCCTTTCCGTGTCCACACTTTTTCTCTCTATTGTACATCTTAGTCTTTTAGGTACAGTTTTCCAGTCTCCACCTCTCTCTCCACTCCCCCCATAATAATTATAACTGTCATTACAAATGTTGCATCTTTGGGGCTATGGAGAGAAAAAGTGGTAATATTAGTAAAAGAAAAAAATGCAGAAAAAAGCATTTGACGCACAAGCACACATGCTCGTCCCTCAAATGCACAGGGCGTAGGCTGTAGCAGGCGCACGCACACACACACATGCACAGGCACATGTGTGCACACGTGAGCGCTGTAATACGCACATATGCGCACTCATGCCGCGTGGCCATGATACAGCCTTGGTGCGTGCACATGCACGCACAAACACGCCCAGGCACGTTTGTACACGTGTGCTGTAGTGCATGCATGTCTGTGCACACACGTGCCACATGTTAACAGTATGTGCCATACCCAGTGCACGTGCTGTGTGGGCTCCGGCTTCTGTGGTCCAGGCCCACGTCAAGCCAAGAGAGGCAAGCCAAACAGCAGCCAAGCCAGGCCTCCCCCAACCCCAGTCAGTCCTCCCTCCCACTGGTCTCAAGAAACAAAGACAGTTTAGCAAGAACTCCCCAGCTAAGCGGTTTTTTTAAGACCTTCAGCCAGCAGCCGCCTAGCTGAGCTGAACGTCTCACTTTATTAGTGAGTTTGGCCTTGGGTGTCTGGCTGTTTGATCAATCCTGCCGGGGGTCCGTGATATTTCCTCCCGGCCCCCCGCCTCCGCCCCTGCGTCTCCGCGCACCTGATGAACAGCGGTGCCCCTGGACCGCTGATCACCTATTGATTTTCCAGCTGGAGGCTGCGTCCGCCGCCAGCTGCCATCTCCAGCCCTGTCACCAGGACCACTTGGTGACTAACGGATCCCCTGGACCCCTCCCCAACCCCCCTCACTTCAGACCCAGCTCCCCTCCCCACAGGCCCATCCTGCCCGTCTGGCTTTGTCTGTGCCCAGGCCCTGCCCTGTGTCTCGGAACTGAGTACTAGGGCCACAGACACCAAAGTCAAGGGCTTTTCCCAGTGACTTTCCCCTCCCCCATCACCTGGGCGACCTAGCTCTAAATCCCAGCTGCATGACCTTGGGCAAGTCATTTCAATCCCTGGTGCCTCAGTTTCCTCATTTGTAAAGCCGGGGCATTTTAGAACCTACCCATCCTGTGTCTAAGCCAGCAGTTTCCAAAGTAGGTCCTGTGGCCCCCTGGGGGTCCCCAAGGCCCTTCCAGAATGTCTGTAATAGTTAAAACTATGTTCATAAATACTAAGGTGTTTTATTCTGCTCTCAATTAAAGATTTTCTTTCTACTCTCGGTGTGGCGTCCCAGAGACGCCACACGTGAGATCTCACAACCTTCAACGCAGAAGCTGCTATAAGAGCCCAGCTGCTTCCTATTAAGCCTGATCGCACAGAGATTTGCGAAGACGTAAAGCAATGCCACGCCTCTTCTCCCTGCAGCTTTGGGGTTGGAGAATATGGGGGTTTTTTCATAAAACATTTATGTTCACACGTCATGTGTTTCTTATGGTGATTTTAAAGAAATTATAAACCAACATTACTACGGTTTTTTGGTTTTAACTCCTCGGATGGTAAATAGTGACGGGAACAGCCCACATTAACAAGCGCTCTGAGAGGTTCCATGATTTTTATTGAGGGTCAAGTGTTCTTGAGGCCAGGAAGTTTGGGGACCGCTGATACAAGATGCTAGCAGAGCGCCTGGTCGCTGCGGTATCGTCATTATTATTATGAGTAAGCATCATTGGAAGTAATTATCAATGGGAGATGTCCCCACTCGAAATGGGGGTTCTCAGGGGTGTGGGGCGGGAGGGGGAGTTGCTGGAGACCCTGATTGAGGATTTAGTGTCTGTAGCCAAACAGCTAAAGTGGGGTCCCCTCTTCTGGCTCCGAGAGCCCTCCGTCCTCCCCAGGCACTCATTGTCGGCTTGGGGTGCCCAGCACCACGGTCAAGGGACGGGAACACCAGCTGACCTGCGACTAGGCACCTGGCGCTGGCCGTACCTCGTGCTGCAGCCGTGCCCAGAGTCACCCAGAGGGTGGCGGTTGGTGCAAACCGGGCAGAGGAGTTGTAATAATAATAACTACTCCTTGCTTAGCATCCACGTGTGTCAGGCACTGTCGTGAGCATTTTAGAAAAGTCAAGTCATTTGATCCCTGCAACAATCTTACGTGGTTGTTTTTAAATGGGCCTGGGATTTTACTGTAATCCCAGGTAGCCTGGCAGACACACAGACAACTTCCTTGAAAGGGGAGTTTCCTAGTCACAGCCTCCAAGAGGACGGGGTGCATCCCCCACCCAGGGTCACATGGAGAAGCACCAGAGTCAGTCAGGAGGAGGAGGATGGGGCAGGCCCTTTATCGTGGTTTGCACGGGCGCCACGGGTGAGTCAAGGTAAGCAGATCAGGGCCGGCTGGTGTGAACAGCTGTAGTGGGCTCCAGGCTGCAGAGGTCATCGCTAGCTGTCTGGCGCCTGCACCTGGCCCTGGGGTGATGCAGGGCAGGGGGAGCATTGGCTTGATGTGTGAGGAAGGGAAAGGAGGTGGCTGGGGGCTGGGCTTGGATCGGTGTGTTTGTAGGTGAAAGGAGTGCTCAGGCAGGCTGTTTACTTTCTCCAGGAAGTACCCCGCCCTGGGAGAGGCAGCCCCTTTCTGGGCCTGCAAGGTACCAAGATGCCAAGGCATCAACAAACACAAAAAATAAAAGGCATCAATAATACAGAGATGTACTATGATTATCATTGTTTTAAAGCAAGGGGCTGAGTGTCCTGCCCGAGACCCACAGCTGGGAGGTGGTGACAGCAGGGCTCGGACCCTGGCACTGTGGCTCAAAGGCCAGGCTCTTAACCACCTGCCACGTTGCCTCAGGCCAAGGCTGCCTCCCTGGCGGGGCTGCCCACTGGCTGGTCTCTTAACACACGGGGGCCTAGACTGGCTGTGGCCACGGCCTTGACCTCATGGCCCTGGCACAGACAGGCAGTGCTCTGCGGTCAGGCTGGAGATCTGAGCACCATGATCTTGGGCAATGGTCCCTGGTAGGTGCCACTCCTCCCTTTCCTGGGCCACCTCCCAGGCACTTTGGCCACTTAAGTCTGCAGGAAGGATGGCCACAATGGACAAAAATGCAGGTCTGGGGTGCCCTGGGAGGGTCTGGACGTCCCACTGGCTCTCAGATTTACTATGGCCCACCTGTTCCTCCCACCAGGTCCTCAGGTCTGCAAGGGCCCTGACGGTGGAGTAGGGGGCTGTGAGAGCGGCCACCTCCCAGAGGCTGGCCTTATGCCCCTCCTATGCCTGCCCCCAACTCCACCCCAAAGGGTGCCGCCCGGGCAGGGCAGTAACTAGGACTCCATAAAGCTTAGCTGGCATTACTTGATTTCCGTTGTATGTTAGCATCATGAACTGGACCTTAAACTGGGGAGGTTCATGCCTTCCTCCAGGAGTTAGTCAAGATTTAAGGACCTGGTGGTCAAGTCCAGCTCGGAGCAGAGTGGGCAGAGCAGGGGACTCAGTCATGAACGGTGCTGGGAGGCTCCTTCCAGTCCCAGGCACTCACGCCGGAACCAGGACAGCGGCGAGCTGGGCAGGTTCAGGACCGGGAGCCTAAGGGGAAGGAGTCCTGGCCGCGCAAACGCGGGGCGCCAGCGCCCCCTGCCGGCCTCCCTGCGCAGCACCGGCCGGAGCGAACCGTCTCCTCAACCTGCGCTTGGGGAGCGCGGGACTGGGGGCTCTGAAACAGGGGACCGGCCTTGCCTCACGCAGGGACCGCGGCTCTGCAGGTTTGCCCACCGCCGAAAACACAGGCAAGCACGAGGGGTGAGGGCCCTGCGCGACATGCATCCGCCGTGGCCAAGGCCCCTGGCCATTTGAGCTTCGATTCCTCCTTGCAAATAACAAAGGTTTGGGGGCTCATCTTCCCCCACCGGCAGTGTCCCTGCAACCTCGCCCTTGACGGTGTCCCCGCCTTCCTTCTGGCCCAGCCCCACCCCACCACTTCGCCACACCACGCGCCTGACACTTCCTGTGATGCCAAGTCTCAGTGTGTCACTCCTCTTAAGACCCTTCAGGCAAAATGGTTGTTGGTAACCCTGCTTTCCTGTTAGAATAAACATGGGTCAGACAGACCCAACTTGAGGGAATACGAACCTGACCAGCTCAGGGGAGCCAATCCCCTAGGAATCGGGGGATGGAGATCCCCAGAGCTCCAGGGTCCCTGTCCAGCCAAGCAACCTATTCTCTCAAGGAAGCAGCCTTACCAAAGTGGCTTCTATTTCCAGACCAGGCCTCAGAAGCCCATGTAGCCCACCATAGCCTGGATGTAATGTGAAGCTTGTCGTGATGTTCTGAGGGCTGCACAACCATCACCCCAAAACTTGGCGGGATAAAACTAGCACTTTATTACGCCCACAGATTCTGGGGGTTGGGAATTTGGTCAGGGCATAGTGGGGATGGCTTGTCTCTGCTCTCTGGGGCCTCAGATGAGGGTGATTTGAAAGGGGCTTGCAAGACTTGGGGCTGGAGGATCTGCCTCCAAGGTGGTGCCTTCACCAGGCTGGGATGGCTGAGGCTGGGTACCATGGGCTCTTTTTCAGAGCCTGTGCCTACTGGCTGACCCCCCTGGCCCCCAGCATCCTGGCTTCAGGGAGTTTGTCTCCTCGGATGTCAGCTAGATTCCACCTCAGATTCAGGTTGTGGGACCTTCCATCCCTGCTGGAGGGAAGTCGGCTGAGAAGGAATCCCCTGGACCAGCCATGCTAGTTGGGGGCCATGAGGATGGTGCCCTGGGAAGTGGGTGCTGCAGGAGATGGCTCAGAAAAACATCACAATTTGGTTCAGCTCTCACTTTCCAAATCCAGGTACTTATAGGGAATAGAGGGCATGCAGGAAATGACAAGGACATCAGGGCACTGGGACAGAGTTCTTCACACTGGCGTGCCCCTCCAGATTTGCTCTACCAGGTTGCAGGAAGCAAGGGACCAAAATCACAGTCTCCTTCCTCTCAGAGCATTTGCAAGGCTGGGACAGCGAGTTGGAGGAGGCATTGCCTCCATATGGCCAGCAGAGGGCAGCACAGTCCCACTCTGCAGCGACCGACACTGAACAGATTGACAGTGGACTCTGCCACAATGAGGACCCTCCACATCCCTGGCTAAGGATGGGGTGCAGCGTGAATGTGCGATCATCTTCCAGCTTGTGAACTCCAGGGAGCAAGGACTTGGCTGTGTTCACTGCTGTATGTCCCAGTGCCTCATATGAAGAAGGCAACCACTATGTATTTGCGTGTTGGGGTGAGTGGGGTGCGTTCAGATCTCTGATAAGTGCTTCTGAGTGTGCCAGATGTCCATGAGTCTGTGTAGGGTCTGTTCCTGGGAGGGTCTGTCTCTGATGCCACCACTCATCCGGAGTGTCCAGCAGCCCCCACGCCTCCGGCTCACCCTTGTTCCCCCTGGGAAGCCCCAGGGTCCAGAGCCCCACGGCCATGGAGGCCCCACTGCAGGCCTCTGAGGATGCTGCCACACACATCCTTCCCCTCTGCTCAGGCTCTGGCCACCTCTGCCCCTCTAGGGGGCCCTCATCACTGCATCCTCTTCTTTCCCGGGGTGTCTTCAAATCTCTCTTATTCAAGTAAAAGGAGTCTTCCTTAGGAAGGCATGGGGACCTACAGATCATGGCACCAGGGGGGCGAGGACAGGTGTGGGGGCAGCAGGGAGCCTTCTGTGACATAGTTATGCTGAGCAGAGCAGGGGCCCCTGGTTAGTGAGCAACTCCTGGCCCTACGCCCTTCTAGAAGCACCCAACGGCACTAACGCCAGCACCAGTACACTCTTGATCGACTGAGTGTTGTAAGTTATTACCTTCATCAGACAGATGAGGAAACTGGGATGAAGACAGAAATGGCATCTTGCCAGGAGTCACAAAGTTGTCTAATTGTGAGACTGTCTAGTGAGACTGGGGCTTAAGCCCAGGTCTTCGCCAGACACAAAACAATACATTTTGAATTATTCCATGTATATGAAATTCTAGAAAAGGCAAAACTAATTCACAGTGAGAGAAAGCAGAAGAGCAATGCTTGAGGCCAGGGGGTCTGGGTGGGGATGGAGGCTTGGCTACAAAAGATCATGAGGGAAGCCTCTGGACAGAAGTGTTTTCTGTGCTTGATTTTGATGGTAATTTAGGGTGTATATATTTGTCAAAACTCATTGAACTATTGAAATAAAATTAGTGCATTTATTATGTGTAAATTATACTTCAATAAAAGTTTTTTTTCTTTTTGTTTTTTTTTTAAATGGAGGTACCAGGGATTGAACCCAGGGCCTTGTGCGTGCTAAGCATGTGTGCTCTACCACCAGCTATACTCTTCCCACTGCTTTTTGCTTTTAATCCGGGTCTTCTGACTCAGATTTCAGTGTGCCTGTCCCCACTACTCAGGAGACATCAAGTCGCGCTGTCACGAATATGTGTCCTTGTGACCTGCAAGAATTATTCTCACACCTAATGGATGTCAGAGTGTCATATGGGCAAAAACCAGGAGAGAGTCAGGATGGAAGCAGGGCCCCATCACCCTAATCCCAGCTGGAGCAATGGACCCATCCACTGGCAAAAATCAAATGTCAAAATTTGACTCCATCTGGGCCCACTCAGAACTGGGCCAGGCATCATCATAGTTCGGGAGATCTGACCTTGGTTTAGAAATTTGGGAACAGGGAACCTGCCCTCTGTCCTGAGAAGCTGAGATTTCCGTGAAGCCCTCGCCACCGGGACAGGTAACTCTTCCAGAATCTGAGTAACGGAGACAGGTGACTGTTCCTCCTTCTGAGTCTGCAGTCCAAGTCAGGAACACCCAGCATGATTGTGAAAAGTTTAAAGTAAGACAAATTTAATAAGCTCCCCAGTGGCCTCTTGGAATTTCCATGTTGCCTCACTATCTAGGCCCAGATTTCTCCCAACTACAAGGCAATTCTTGGAAACCCAGACATCGGTGCTCATTAACTAGTTCTAAATGACCAGCGGGCCAGTGATAAAAAGAGAGGGAGCCGCACCTCGGGGCAGTAAACTGCTGAAGTTTACAAGCATCTCAGGTTATAACTGAGTGGGACCCTTTGGGACTTCCCCGGACAGACTCCTCCCCCGTATCTTCTGCTGTAGCTCCTCCTTGAATGACCCGGATAATAGTATCTCCTGCATACTTCCTGCGTGTTTCAGATGCTAAAAAACCACCACCACGTGGAAGAAAGTAACTATTTGATGATCCTGAGCTCAAAGCGCTCAGACCTTCTAGCAGCCTCACCGATCTGAGAACTAGACACAGCTGATCACAGACTCTGGGACGCCCCTCCCTCACCTAGCCTCCAAAGATACTCAGCTGAAACCCTTCAGGGAGTTCAGGGCTTTGAGGGCACGAGACGCTCGTGAGACGCTGATTCTCCTTGCTGGGCCCAGCGCTGAACATCTCTCTGCCCAGAACTCCGACCATCCGGTATTGTTTGGCTTCATGGTGCGTGGGGCACATGAACTTGCGTTCAGTAATAATTTTGGCAAAACCAGCCCTGGGTCCCAGCAGCTGCCGGAGCTCACTTCACTCCGTGGAACCAGCAGGGACTCTACCAGACAGGCACCGGCTCCCCGGCACAAGGCTGCTTGGAGCCAAGAACCACCCGGAGCTACGGTCCGCATCCGTGTCGCCTGGGGGTGAGTCACTCCAGCTTGCACAGGCTGGGAATTCTCTCCATCCATCTGGGCTCATCCCCTTGTGGGAAGTGAGCAGCTCCGGGTCTGCTCTTGAAAGGGGTCCGTTCTCTTTCAGGAGCCGGGCCCATCTGTTTGGAGTCCTCCGTTTGGGAGTGGAAGTGGAATTTTTAGACTACACCTCCTTTGATTGTCTGATATTGCAGCTGGAGCTTATTTGTAGTTTGTGTTTCTGTGTGTATCATTTTGGGTTGAGCCAATCCAGCTTGCACAAGATGGGAAAATTCTATCCACTCTACCTACTTCCCAGAACGGAAGGAGTCATTCTGGGCTCATTGGGAGCCACTCTGGGTCCATTCTTTTTCTGGAGCCAGGCCACTCTGGAAGCCTCCATCTGGGAGTGGAGGTGGGACTTTTTGGCTTCACGTCGCCTGATGTTTGTACGGGACTGTGTGTGTTGTTTATACGTGTCAGTGCTTGCACCGGCCGGCTGAGATGGCTTTGGTGAGTAACGGGGCTCGTGTGATGCTGCCAGGGTATCCCTCCCCATTGCACAGGCTTCACCTGCAGCGGAACATTGGCTGGGATTTTCCCTTTGCGGACTAGCCTTGATCATTTACTCAGTTTCATCTTGGCAGGGCTTGACATCTTGGTTGGGGTTCTCCCCTTTTGGATTGATGGGCCATTGGCTGGGGAGCTGTGACCCCGAGAGGGCGTGGTGAATTGTTGTTAGCTTGCTGTTTGGTAGCACCGGCCGTGAATAATTAAGCATGGATGCTCAGAGCTCGGTTCCATCTTACAGTTGCCTCAGGGTATATCTTGTAAAACTGGGAAATCTTCAGCTACAATCCCATAAATGAAAGAAAATGGTATTTTTTTTACTGTAACTCTGTGTGGGCTCAGTGCTCCCTGAGGTCTGGAGAACAATGACCCCAGTGACTCTGCTGTATTAAAGTGGGCCTTTTTCTGTTTGGCTTTTATCTTGCAGGCAGTGGAGGGGCGTGTGTGTGTCTCGGTACCTGAGTACAAATCCGGTTCTCTCTTCCTGGTTTTGCTGGAAGTGAGGCGGGTGAACGTGAGTGAATGATACATATGCATTACTGTCTATTGCTGTTATTTCTTTAAACTGGAGTGGATTATTTGGGAACTGAAAAAAAAATCCCTGAAAATAAATGAGATGGTTCAGTTTTGTAAAAGCAGAGGGGAAATTTACATTCCTTTTCCTGTGCCTTTGAGATGGAAATGATCTAACTGAGGTCTCAAGGAGGAGAAAACAAAAAACAATTTTTTTAAAAACTCAAGCAGAAAAACTGAGATCTCTGGTTCTGTTTTTACTAAAAACTAACTTGTAAATGAAGTCTATTTAATTGACTTAAAAGTAAGTGCTTACAAAGTAAATACGTCGAAGTACAAAACACAGAACAAATTTCAGGTTTATGTGATCCAGGAAATGTTCAATATTGGATTGATATCTGATATTAAAGCTACCCTAAACTTGGTATAATCAATGCAGACATGTCTTTTTATTGTACCTGGGTTTAATGAAGGTCAGTAATGTCATGTTCTTCCTGTTTCAGAGTTTGTCAGCAGAAAAAAATTTAACTAACTTGATATGATTAAATTGTTATAAGTGAATTCAGTGCAAATGAGATAAGAGCTTTTGGGTGAACTCTTTAGAAATAATTGTGTTTTAGGAATGTCTACTTAAAAATGATCTCTCCAGATATTTGTTAACTTGAAATTTATTAATTTTTTTTATTAAAGTGTAGTCTATTTACAATATGTTGATTTCTGGTATACAGCATAGTGATTCAGTTTTATATATTTATATATATATATATATATATATATATATATATATATATATATATATATATATATATATATTCCTTTTCACATTCTTTTTCATTATAGGCTATTAGAAGGTATTGAATATAGTTCCCTGTGCTATACAGTAGGACTTTATTGTTTAATCTCTTATATCTAGTAATTAGTATTTGCAAATCCCAAACTCCCAATTTATCCCTCCACATCTCCCCTTCCCTGCCCCACACATACCCCGTAACCATAAGTTTGTTTTCCATGTCGGTAAGTCTTTTTCTGTTTTGTAAATAATTTCATTTGTATCTTCTTTTTAGATCCCACATATAAGTGATATCATATGGTATTTTTCTTTGTCTTTCAGCCTTAGCTCACTTAGAAGGACTTTCTCCAGGTCCGTCCATGTTGCCACAAATGGCATTATTTTAGTCTTTCTTACGGCTGAGAAGTATTCCATTATATTTATTTATATGTAATATGTATGTGTATATATATATATATATATATATATATATATACACACACACATTATAATGTATAATACACACACACACACACACACACATACATACATACACACACACCAAAATTTCTTTATCCAGTCACCTGTCGATGGACATCTAGGTTGTTTCCATGTCTTGGCTATTGTAAATAGTGCTGCTGTAAACATTGGGGTACATGTATCTTTTTGAATTAGAGTTTCCTCCAGATATATGTTCAGGAGTGAGATTGCTGAATGATATGGTAAGTCTACTTTTAGTTTTTTAAGGAATCTCCATACTGTTTTCCATAATGGCTGCACATTCCCACCAGCAGTGTAGGAGGGTTCCCTGTTCTCCACACCCTCTCCAGAATGTATCGTTCGTGGTCTTTTGAATGATGGCCATTCTGACTGGTCTGAGGTGATACCTCAGTGTAGTTTTGATTTGTATTTCTCTGATAATTAGTGCTATTGAGCGTTTTTTCATGTACCTATTGGCCATTTGTGTATCTTCATTGGAGAAATGCTTATTTAGGTCTTCTGCCCACTTTTGGATTGAGTTTTTTGGGGTTTGTTTGTTAAGTTGCATGAGCTGTTTGTATATTCTGGAAATTAAGCCCTTGTCAGTTGCATCACTTGCAAATATTTTCTCCCATTCTGTAGATTGTCTTTTTGTTTATGGTTTCCTTTGCTGTGCAAAAGCTTATAAGTTTAATTAGGTCCCATTTGTTTATTTTTGCTTTTATTTCTATTGCTTGGGTAGACTGCCCTAGGAGATCATTGCTAAGATTGATGTCAGAGAATGTTTTGCCTATTTCCTTCTGGAGAGTTTATAGTGTCTTGTCTTATGTTTAAGTCTTTAAGCCATTTGAGTTTATTTTTGTGTGTGGTGTTTGGGAGTGTTCTAACTTCATTGATTTGCATGCTGCTGTCCAGTTTTCCCAACACCACTTGCTGAAGAGACTGTGTTTTCTCCATTCTATATTCTTGCCTCTTTCATTGTAGATTAATTGACTATAAGCGTGTGGGTTCATTTCTGGACTTTCTGTCCTTTTCCATTGATCTATGTGTCTGTTTTTGTGTGAGTACCATACTGTTTTGATTATTGTAGCTTCATAGTATAGTCTGAAGTCTGGGAGCTTGATTCCTCCAGATCTGCTCTTCTTTCTGAAAATTGTTTTGGCTACTTGGGGTGTTTTGTGTTTCTATACAGATTTTAACATTTTTTTGTTCCAGCTCTGTGAAAAATGCCATTGGTAATTTGATAGGGATTGCAATGAATCTGTAGATTGCCTTAGGTAGTACGGCCATTTTAACAATATTAATTCTTCCAGTCCAAGGACATAGTATATCTTTCCATCTGTTTTTGTCATCTTCATTTTCTTTCATCAGCATCTTACGGTTTTCAAAGTATAGGTCTTTTGCCTTCTTAGGTAGGTTTATTCCCAGGTATTTTATTCTTTGTGATGAGATGGCAAATGGGATTACTTCCTCAGTTTGTCTTTCTGATATTTCATTGTTAGTGTATAGAAATGCAACAGACTTCTGTGTATTAATTTTGTATCCTGCAGCTTTACTGAATTCATTGATGAGCTCTAGTAGTCTTCCTGCAGTCTTTAGGATTTTCCGTGTATTGTAGCATGTCATCTGCAAACACTGACAGTTCTACTACTTTTTTTCCAATTTTCATTCCTTTTATTTCTGCTGCTTCTCTGATTGCTGTGGCCAGGACTTTTTCAAAACCGTGTTGAACGAAAATGACAAGAGAGGGCATCTTTGTCTTGTTCCCGATCTTAGAGGAAATGCTTTCAGTTTTTCACTGTTGAGTTTGATGTTAGCTGTGGGTTTGTCATATAGGGACTTCATTATGTTGAGGTATGTTCCCTCTATGCCCACTTTCTGAAGAGTTTTTATCGTAAACGGTTGTTGGATTTTGTCAAAAGCTTTTTCTGCATCTATTGAGATGATCACATGGTTTTTATTCTTTAATTTGTTAATGTGCTGTAGCACATTGATCTGCAGGTAATGAAAAATCCTTGCATCCCTGGAATAAATCCTACTGGATCATGGTGTCTGATTCTTTTATTTATTTTTTTTAATTTTTGTTTGTTTGTCTGTGGGGGGTTAAGTTTTGTTTGTTTAATGGAGGCACTGGGGATTGAACCCAGGACCTTGTGTATGCTAAGCAGGCATTCTACCACTGGGCTATACTCACCCCCTGTTTTTGACTTTTGTTTTGTTTTGTTTTTTAGGGTTTGTTTTTTTTTTTTTTTTTTTTTTTGGGAGGGGGGTAGGTAATTGGGTTTATTTATTTACTTTGACTGACTTGCTGACTCCCTTGCACCGCTTTAAATATATCGTGCCACTCCCTTCCGGCCTGCAGAGTTGCTGCTGAAAAATCAGCTGATAACCTTATGGGAGTTCCCTTGTTTGTTACTTGTTGCTTTTCTCTTATTGCTTTTAACATTTTCTGTGTATCTTTAATTTTTGTCAATTTGATGACTAGGTGCCTCCCCGTGCTCCTCTTCAGGTTAATCCTGTGTGGGATTCTCTGTGCTTCCTGGACTTGGGTAACTGTTTCCTTTCCCAAGTTAGGGAAGTTTTCGGCTATTATCTCTTCAAATGTCTTCTCAGGTCCTTATCTCTCTCTCTTCTCCTTCTGGGACCCCTATGATGCGAAGTTCAGTGTGCTTCCTGTTGTCCCAGAGGTCTCTTAAACTATCCTCATTTTTTTTCATTCTTTGTTTTTTTTTTTTTTTAATGTTCTGGCATAGTGATTTCCACTACTCTGTCTTCTAGCTCACTGACCTGGTCCTCTGCCTCACTTAGTCTGCTCTTAGTTACCTCTAGTGTTATTTCAGTTGTTGCATTCTTCACCTCTGGTTATTCTTTATGTTTTCTGTCTCTTTGCTAAACGCTTCTAATTTCTTGCTCTGTGCGTCCATTCTCCTCCTGAGTTCTCTGATCATCTTCACAATCATGACTCTGAATTATTTCTTGGGTAGATTGCTTATCTCCTTGTCAATTCGTTCTTGTGGTATTTTATGTTTCACCTTTGCCTGGAACATACTCCTCTGCCATCTCATTTTGTCTAAATTTCTATTTGTATTTTTATGTATGTGGTAGGTTAGTTATGTTTCTTGACCTTGGAGAAGTGACCCTCTGTAGGTGACATCCTGTGCATCCCAGCGGTGTACTCCCCTCTCGTCACCCAAAGGCCAAGGGCCAGCTGGTCCCAGGGGAGATTCTGGCCTGCGTTTGCAGGCTCCTTCCACGGTCCATGGGATTGTTTTCTTACTTCTGGTGTCTGCTCCCTAGTGGGTGAGGCTAGACTAGAGGCTTGTGCAGGTTTCCTGGTGGGAGGGGCCAGTGCCTGCCCCCTGGTGGGTGAATCTGGATCCTGGCCCTCTGGTGGGCAGGACTGTGGGCTCAGGAAGTCTTTAGGCAGCCTGTCTGCTAATGGGTGGGGCTGTGTTCCCATCCAGTTAGTCGTTTGGCCTGAGGCATCCCAGCCTTTAAGCCTATAGGCTGTTGGATGGGGCCAGGTCTTGGTACTAATGACCCAAGCTAGGAAAATTCATGCAGATGAATACTCCTTGAATGTCTGCTGCCAGCTTTTATTTCCCCAGAATGAACCGCTGCTGCTCTATCTCCTCCCCAGGAGACCTTCCAGGACAGCAGGCAGGTTTGGCCCAGGCTCCTATGAAATCACTACTTCCGCCCTTGGTCCCAGTGCACGTGAGATTCTGTGTGCACTGTTTAAGAGTGAAGTCTGTTTTCCCCAGTCCTGTGGAGCTCCTGCAATTAGCCCCACTGGCTTTCAAAGCCAAGTGCTCTGGGGGCTCCTCCTGACACCAGACCAGACCTCAGACCTCTCACTCCTGCAATATAATTATTCTCCAGCTTGTGGTTTGCCCACCCAGGGGGTATGGGACCCGATTATATCATGTGTGAGCCCCTCCTACCATCCCGCCGTGGTTCCCTCTTTATGTCTCCAGTTGAAGGTTTTTTGGTAGGTTCCATTCTTTTTTATCGGTGGTTGTTCAGCAGTCAGTTGTGGTTTTGTTGTGTTCGTGGGAGGAGGCGAGCTCGTGGTCCTACTACTCCGCCATCTTGATGAGATTCTCTCTATTGCTTTTTGTGTGAATGTATTTTTAGCATCTGTGGATGGAATTGTCACATCTCACTGATTCTTTTCTTGCTCAGCTATATTGAAGGTCTGTGTTATACGTTGTCTGTGGCTTGAAACTGCTCTGTAGTACTCCATGGCTGCATGGTGTCATCTCCTGAATCTTCCCTGCACATTCCCCTGGGGATGGATATTCCTCCACCCCTGACTCCACCACTACTACCCTCCCAACCACAATCACACTGGGTGAGCATCCTTATACATGTCTCCTTACGAACCCAGGTGAGACTTTTTGTTGGGAACATTTACACAGACATGGAATTTCCAGACTGGGGGGCATACACATACTTCATTTGATGAGTTGTGCCAGGTGGCTCTCTCCATCAGTGCACCGAGGTCCCCATGTCTCTGCCAACACTTGGCATTACCCATCTTTGCAATTTGTGCTAATCTGATGGGTGCAAAGTGATGTTGAATTATTGCTTGATCATTGATTTGAACTGCTTCCACAGGCTTGGTAGACTCTGGGGTCTGCTTCTATAAACTGCTCGCTCCCTGTACCCATTTTTTTTCTGTCGGGCGATCCTTATTATTGGTTCATAGGAGCTCCTGGTCTGTTCTTGACACATAATCCCTTGTTAGTTTCAGCAATTACAAACGTCTTCCCTTCTGCTCTCACACCTACTGTTAGGCCTTTTGCCAGGCATGGAAACAAATTAAGCAAACCAAGATATAAGAGAAAGAAGAAACTGAAGTAAAATGAAATGAGTAGTAAATCGTTAAGGTGAGTTTAACTAACAGATTAAAATGAGAAAATAAAACTCACAAAAGAAAATCTTTACAGAATAAAAACAAAAAGTTGAGATGGGTGGAGGGTATAGCTCAGTGGTAAACTGCATGCTTAGCATGCATGAGGTCCTGGGTTCAATCCCCAGTGCCTCCATTAAAATGAATGAATGAGTAAATAAACAAACTGAATTACCTCCCCCCGTTAAAAATTTTTTTTAATTTCTTTAAAAACCAAAAAATTGAACGAAGTTTTTCTTTGTACCTAAAAGTATAAAACAAAAGTTAGAAACAAGTAAGTAGAGTTTAAAGAAGAAGTTAGAATAAAACGTGAAGGTAAAAATACTTTTTAAAAGAGTAAGAACATGAGGCAAATCACACCTTATTCTTTTTTAAACTTCATGGTACAAGACAGAAATAATGCAGAAGCCACAGAGATAAGTTAAAGGGACAAAGCATACGCACATGTGGAAAAAAATGAACAAACAAGAGCTAAGAGTAAACACAGTGGCAGCAGGTACAAAGCAAACCCAAGTGCACTTCAAAACCAAAAAAAAAGCAAGTGGAAGTGGAGAGGAAAAGGCTCAAAGGAACCAACTGAAGGCAGACTGCTAAGTCCTGACCAGCCAAGTCCTGCTCTCAGGGTCCCTGGGGTCCAGATGCCATGGGCTAGAGGCAGGGAGCCTGGGCTACTTCGGATCTGGTGACGGTTCCGCCCCATCAGTCTGGGGCAGGGAAGAGCCTGGCCAGGACCTTCGTATTCAGAGCTTCTGCCCAGGCCATGGTCAACACACAAGCTGTGGGCAGCGGCCCCTGGTGGGCCTTCACCTGGCTATGGAGATTCTGGGGCATCCCCACTGGGCCTCTCACCAGTCCACCAACTCCCTCATGAACCTCCCAGCCTCGCTGGCTCACTCACTGCCTTTAGCAGAACCCACAAGAGAGGCCGAGGCCGAGGCCACATACACCGCAGGGCCAGGGAAAGTGATGCCCTGGGAATCTCTCTGACAGGCAAGGAGGCAGCCTGTTTGAACAAGCTCAGTACCTCCAAGAATGCTGAAGGCAGCATCTCCGTGATTCACCGGAGGTGCCAGAACATCCCCCTGGATCGCCAGGCAGAGCAGTGACTGGGAGGACCCCAGGACAAGCCGTCTCCAGGACACCTGCCATGCCGACTGGCTACTTTCCCCCGAGTGGCCAGCTGTGTGTGAAATGATTGGCTTGGCTATTTCCAGTGCCAGGTGCAGAAAAGAAATAGATTAAAAGGACAAGAAATCCAGAGTTCCAGCATCCTGTTTTAGCACATGTTGGAAGGTGGACGAAAAATCCAGATGAGTCATTGGAGAGTGGAAAAGATCTGATCTTATCTAAAGGTGAGGTAAGGGATCTGGGGGCTGAGTCCTGCTAACTTGAGTCCTTCCAGTTGTGTAAAGACAGGGAGTCCTCCTGCTGCTCCAGAAGTTTGCTTGCAATTCAGTTGCTTGGCAGGGCGGCTCCGTCTCCCCACAGCTATGATGCTTGGTGCAGATGTTGCCAGCTGGCCCACAACCCAGTGGTTCCTGGACTTGGGGATCTCATTAACCAGTTTTTGGCCTTGTTTTGAATTGGTTCTTAATTGGAAGACTGATGTAAGATTGCTGATATTTTGTTTTTCTAAGGAAAACATTTTTTTTTAAACTACCAATAACATCACCATTGTTTTCGAAAGGAAAGAACAGTTTAGCACAAAAGAAAAAAATCACTAAAGGATGGGGTGATCTTTTATACAGAATAACTTTAAGCTTTACAAAATGCTAATTATTATATGTTCCTCATTTGAGGAAGGCAGTCAGGAAAACTCTTGGTGGGCTGACATTGGTGACCCACCCAGAGTTGAATTCGCACCCCACCGACCACAGTGCTTTGGGGGAACGGGCCAGTGGGCTCAGGGTGGGATCCAGTTACGTGATAAGAGTACAACTGTATAAAAACTGTCACTCACATCTGATGCTCCTCTTGACCGCCCAGCTGATGACACACCTCCCTCCCTGGGTTTGATGTATTTATGACCTGTCTCCTTTACCACTGGTTCCCAAATCACTACATCATTAGAATCATCTGGGCTGGAGCTTTCCCAGGTCCCACCACCAGAGATCTGGTCCAGGACAGGGTCCCATGGTCATCTGAATTGAGGCACCTCAGCCTCGTGCCCCTCACCTCCCAACCCTATGAAACCAGAAGCCATCAGCCCAGGGTTCTGCAAAGCGGAGCTGAGAACAGGGACAGAAGGCAGGGGACCCAGGACGGAGGGGCAGCAACTAGGCCACCAAGAGAAAGCAGCGCTGGTCGCCGGCTGGGCTGATGCCGACACCAGAACGTGGAGCTGGGGGACTGGGCGACGCTCCACATTCACAGCTAAAGCGAAAGGCTCAGCTGGGAGGGGACAGGGCAGTGGGATGTCAGCATGATCTGTAATGGATGTTCACAAGGAAAGGGTCTGTCAGGGAGCTTCTTTTGGATGTTGCCTGGCCTCTAACTACCACCCGCCGTGGCCTCTGCAGTCTCTCACACTGTCATTCTTGTCCCCTGCCTCCGTGCGGTTCCACTCACCTGGTCACCCATCATCAAACATCTCCACCCACCTCCACGCCGTGCATGCGGCCCAGGTGCTCAGCCCACACCTGCTGACTGGACTCAGACCGGCAGGAGCACTGGCTGGACCAGGGACTGCTTGTGATGGCGTCGTCTGGCCTGCAGGGAGACCAGCTCCAGGGCAGAACCGGCAGGGTGGGAGCCATAGGCACACAAAGCGCCCGCTCCGGGCCCACAGGACACCACCACTCACCACCGCCTCCACCCCGTTTCCCAGCGCAGACGCCCCTCCACGTCTGCGCTGAGCACCTGGCTCAGTGTCAGGGAGACATGGCAACGCTGTGGAAATCTGATATTTGAAAACCCAGGTGGAGTTTGAGGGGACTCGTTCCTGTGGAACCGCTTGGGGACAAGGTTTTGTGAGGCCCTGCCAGCCTCTCTCAGCCAGGCCGGGTCATCGCTCCTTCCGAGGTCATCTGGTTCTTCAGACACACATGGAGGGGCCCCTCGGCCAAGCCATGACCGTGCGGCTGCAAGCCTGACCGTGGAGATTCCCCTCCATACACCATGGGCTGCGATGTAACGTGGGGTAGGAAGCTCGGAGGCCTGCCTGGTGGGGGCTGCCTAAGGGGCACAGGTCCTGCGGCCCAGACGTGCTGGAAGAGGTGGCCAGTGATGCGTGCTGGCTCCAGGCTGCACCCCCGACTGTTTCATCTCCTGTTTTTGCTCTGCAGTTTCAGCCAGAGGGTGAGGATCCTGCACCATCTCCTCCTTGCGCCCCAACAGAAGCTCATTGGGACCAGCCCCGGCCCTAAATTATAAAAGAAAGTATTTCTGATCTTTCTTCACAAGAATGCCAGTCGGAAACGGCAAGAACTGGACGTCTTTGGGACTTCGTTTGAACAGCGTCCCTTGTTTGCTCTAACAAGGTCTTTTTTTTGGTTTGTTTTAATGGAGGTACTGGGGATTGAACCCAGGACTTCATGCACACTAAGCATATGCTCTACCACTGAGCTACACCTATACCCACCCCCTGCCCTCCAATAAGGTCCTGAGGCCATTTGGTCATGTGATCTTGCTGTATGGGGCCTCCTGTGTCCATGTGGCCCCCAAAGCTGCTGTGTGCCAAGCATCACTGGAAGAATTGATTGGACCATCTTAAAATACAGACCACGAGAACCATGGGTGGGAGGGAATACGTTTACTTTAGGTATAAAGGTTTATATTATTAACAAGTTATCACTATTATTTACATGTTTATAAAACAGAAATAAAAATGACATACATGTTTGGTGCCAAAAGTGGCACATCCAAACGAGTATCAGTACAAAAATAAATTCTCAAGCTACATGTTTTTAAGATAAACATCATTGAAACAGTTAAGAGGAAACAATCTGTATCGGTCACGTGTTGAAATGCAAATGTCATCACAGCAAAGCAGCGCTGGGGGCGCCAGTGAGACCAGCGCCTGATGGGGGAGCCCCCGCCCCATCCCCGCGTTCTCACCAGAACCAGGCACACAAAAAACAAATGTACGAGTTACGTTCTTGAGCCACAGAAGTCTAGAGCCTCTCAACAGTGAATTTCTGCTACAGAGGCTTCCGGATAGGGTCTGAGCTGATGAACACTCACTGGTGGCATCGGGACATGGGATCGTATGCGGAGGGGAAGCGGAGCCCACTTGTGAAACAGAGAGACGGACCCTGTGCACAGAGCACACAGCACAGCACACCGGGTCCTCTCCATCAGTCACCAATCCTTGCAAGTCTCCTGGCTGCCGACAAACAGGGACACAAGCAGAGGGAAAACAGAAGCTGCCTGGTTTGGGAAGCCCTGTGCCCAGCAGGCATGACCCTCGGTGATGCTGGTGGAAATCCACAGTGTTTCAGGGTCTCAGACCTTCGCGGATACACACTGCTCGCACGTGGCCACACATCTCACTGGTCAACAGAGCCGCGGCCCCACAGGGAAAGCAAAGCCAGCCCAGCAAGCCCTCGGCCCACCCAGCATGGTACTTCAGCTGCAGTGGCCTGCTGTCCTCCTCGCTCCCTGTGAACTGGGCCAGGACGGGCCTGCTGGAAGTGGCATGCCGGGTCAGGGAGGGTGCTGGGTGAGCCAGGAGCATGGCCCTTCCAACTCCCACATGGCGGGACACCCGTCCAGGCACAAACTCCTCCGGGACCCTGGCAAGGGAGGCGGATGCTGAGGGGACTGGGCGGGCAGGGGCTTTGAATGGGCTGCAGAACAGCTGAAGATTCCACACGAGCCGATGCCGGCTCACCCACCCTGGGTGGGGGGTGGCCGCGTGGAGGAGAGGGTAGCAAGCCGTACCTGCGGCCGCAGCCCAGCTCTGCTCACTGGTCCTGGACCTTGGCCCTCTTGGCTTTGAGGGACAGGTGCTGCAGGAGAAGAGAAAAACATTGTTGTGGGGCTTGGTTAGACAGAGAAAGTGGACCTCAGTGTAATTCCCATGTAAGTGACCACATCAACGCGTCCACCTGGTCCACGCCATCTCAGTAAATGCCCTGCCCCTCAGGCAAGAGTTTGGAGGAAAAGAGCCCAAGGGACCCACAAAGGAAGTGGCTTTAACAAAGGACCTCTGCTCACAACTGAGGTATCCTCGATACCCCTTAATAATCAGAAGCCAACGAGCAGGCGCTCGCCCGGGTGTGCCGCCCTAACACGCAGCGGGTCTTCACATGAGGAACCCCCAGCCCCCGGCATGCTCATAGCCCAAACCCCATTTCTTAGCACATCTACAGTGGCCTCAAGACAACCATCCGATCGCTGACAGAGAACCGCAGGCCCTGAAAGAATTCCAGGCGCCAAAGACGACGCAACGCGCCACCAGGCATGGCGGGAAGGAACTGAGTGAGCGGGACACACGTCTGGATGAGCTGCCCGAAGTCATACTTTCTATCCACTCAGGCCTGAGAAAGGACCAGTATAGATTCTTGCCGAGGCCCTGGTTAACATTTCCCTTAGATTCCAAAGGTATCTCAGCATGAGGAGAAAAAATCTTAAGGACTTGAAAGGCAAACCTCTGAATGGGTCCCCTGTGCTTCCTCTTTCCAGTGGTGGGTCTGGCTGGAGTTCTCCAAATTCTCTCCTCCCTGCACTTCACCTGATGTGACCCCTCTAAGTAACGGGAGGCACTCAGAGCCTTAGCTGGGGAACAGGGGTGAGGTCATCATGCGCGTGGGACCATTTTTGGTGCTCATTTCTGAGGAGAATGTTGGGTATAAACAAAGCTAACTCTGGACTTTTTTCAGGCCTCTTTACAGGGTGAGAGCAACTCTCTGAAAAACAGTGGTAATGGAAAGTCACCAAAGGTGCCAGGAACAGAGCCGGGGGTGATCCGTGGGCTGTGGACGGTCGCGACGTGCTACACTGTGTTCAACAAAGGACCGTCTACCACCCATGGGCAGCCACTGGAGATCCGCAGGGCTCTTGGTGAAATCAACCCATTTTGGACAAGGTCATAGACGTGCCTTTGGGCTGTTTAGTTAAGGAGGGGCCAAGTTTCTCCAGGCCAGGGTGTGTGGGAGGCACAGGGCACAGGGTTTAAGGCCCTTGGCTGTACAGTGAGGCTGTTGAATTAGGTGATTTCTGAGGTCCCGGCTTCTCTGAAACTACTCTGATCACAGGCAGTCATCAGAGTGGAGCTGCTGAGCTGAAAAACAGGCATTTGGAATTATCCTTTTTTTTTTCTTCAAAATTCTAGGGCTATGTGTTCTTTAACTTTGTGGGTTTGATGTAGAGAAAATGTCATTCTGAGCTGAGAATGGAAAATGCCTCTGCTTCTAGGGTAATTCTGTTCTCCAGGGGTCTACATAATGACAGCACAGGGCTGTAATCCCTGAGAAAAAGGACACACTCAAGGGGAGCTTTATATTCATCCCAGGGCTCTGCACAGCTCTCCAAACCTTGTCACAGGGAAGTAAATCCTATACAGAGAACAACAGTATCACTGGGCAGAGGAAATACAGGTCAGAGCTCAGAGCTGCCGGGCCAGCTGGCGTATGCAAGACAGGGCATCAGAAAGGAGGAGACCCAGGAAGCAACACGGGCTGAATGCACACGCGCAGGCCAAGATTCCAAACGGCTGGCAGAGAAGACATACCGGAGGGCTGTGCCTGACAGGGGGATTCTGAAGGTGTGAACAGTGCTGGAGACGCTGGGGTTTTGACCAAGCAGAGTGCAAAGACCTCACTAAACATCCTACACATTAGGCTGTAACATGAAAAAGCCCATGTCTTAGGAGCAGGGCTACTCAAGACTTGCCCCATAAAGAGTAAAATCAGGTCTCGGTGGAATTAAACTGTTTACCAGAAAAAAATTTTTCAATATTCTTTAAAGACAACAAAATCAACTTTTCACAACAAAGCACCTGTAACGTCCAGCGTACATCAACAAACCACCACACAACAGAAGCAGGAAAATGTGACCCGGAACGAGGCGGGAAAACAGTCTAAAAACAAAACAGACTAGAGATGGCAAAGATGTTGAATTAATGGGCATGACATGCTCTTTCAAACAGCTATATAAATATGTTCAAAGATTTAAAGAAAAAGATGAATGTATTGAGTGAACACATGGAAACTCTAAACAGAAATAAAAACTTAAGAGATCAAATGAAAATTTTAAAATGGAAAATATAATATCTGAAATGAAATATTTTCTATAAGGGCTTAACAAAAGCGTGGACACTGCAGATGTACTGACTGCTAAACAAGAAGACAGGTCAAGAGGGAAAAAAGAAATCGGAGCCTCAGTGACGTGTGGGACAATATCAAGTGCTCTAACATGTACATAACTGGAATTCCAGAAGGAGAGCAGAGAAGGATACTGGGATCAGAAAAAAATATTTTAACGAATCACAGCCCCAAATTTTCCAAATGTGGTCAAAAGAAAGTCCACAGATTCAACAAGCTCAAAGAACCCGGGCAGAAAAAACACAAAGAAAAGCACAGCACAATTCAAAATGCTAAAAAACAAAAAATAAAGGAAAAAATCTTAAGAACAGGCAGTAAAAAAAGAAAAAAAAAACCAACAAAAACTAAATCAGACTAATAGGAAACAAACAGCACCACCTCTTGATAAGGAACTTACTGTCCCTTGTTGATAAAAGTGCGGAGCCAGCTCCAACAGCCAAGCCGATTCAATAGCAGTCACGTCCCTCATGTAATACTTGGAGGTCTGTATAACTTCGTTGTAGATGACCCTGAAACAAGACGAGAACATGAGCTAATTTCCTTTCTCTTAGGATGACACTCAGAACCACGACAATTAGAGCTGACAAGATTCTCTCCCCTTTACCTGTAACGGGCACCTGTCCTGTGTGCCAGGCACTACCCTAAACACACGCGTTCGTGTTGCTCACATAAGCCTCGTGATCTGAGTGGTAGGTAACAGCATGTCCATTTTACAGGTGACACTAAGTCCTACGTGATTTCCAGAACATCTCAGTTATCAGGACAGGGCCTTCTGGATCCTTGTGCTTGTATTTACAGGACTCTGAACGGAGCCTAATGACTTTATTAGGAAATGCAGAAATAGAAGCAAAGGCTTACTGATTCTGAAAGAAGCTGGGAATTAACTGTAAAGAGACATAAGGGCACTTTCTAGAGAGATGAAAATATTCTATATCTTACTGGAGTATGGGTTACATGGATGCACACAGTTGTCAAACTCTTCCAATCTATATAAATTATACTTCTATTTAAAAAAAAAAAAAAGCGTGCCTGAGGCTGAGGTAAAAGACAGCAAAAAGCCAAGGAGATAATTTAAATCCCTACATTTTTGAAGTGCACATATTAGATACAGGTGTCAGCTTCCAGAGCCAGTATAGCCTCCTCCCTGAAGCCAGCCCTGGCTCTGCCTGGCACAGGAAGTGCCATCCACAGCCATCTACCAGATACACCCTTCTGTGAAAGCCTTTCTCCCCAGGTACTGGAATCTGTGTCCCTCTGTCCGGCTGCGGGCTGGGACCTGAATTCATCCCTGCAGAGCCGTGCCCAGCACGAGGATGCAGCATCTAGTCCGAGCATGACCGTGAACGTCTGCTCGGCGGATGAGTGAACAGAGGAGTAACACCGTTCGCTTGAAGAGATCTTTGCTAGAGCAGAGATTCTGTAGCTGACTCAGAACAAAATCAACAAAGGTGCCCCGGGCACTGGTACTCCGGGCGCTGTGCCGGGCGCGGGGGGGGCCCGCGGAGACCAGGACCTAGGCCTTGCCTTCAGCGCACTTACAAGGCTAAGACGCAGGAGGGGGCTTACCAGCGAGGCGGCTTCTCTGCATAGAGGACCGACGCAGGGTGGATGTGCAACTCATGATCGTCACGGATGGTCCTTGGGGCACAGAACAATTCTGCCTCAAGTAGACTTTAAGCACTCAGAGTGAGACCTTCCCCCAGACGTGTGTGCCGTCATCACAGTGCACGCAGGCTGCACTTCACACACACACACACTCTTCTCTCCGGCGTCTCTTGGGCCCTTTGTGACCCCTCCCCCGGGGCTGCCCCAAAAGTCAGGAATAAGTTGTGCAAAAAAGGCAGGAGAAAAGCAACATGTGGACATTCAAAAACAACGATTCAGAATATATTGCTCCACCCTATGTTTATGTTTATCTTCTGTGGGTTCTTTTTCAAAAATTTCTTTGGGGACAGAAATATGATTATTTCTATAATCTTTTCTATTAAACAAAGTTAAATAGTAAAGATAAAGACTATGGGGGAGATGATAACGGGGGAAAGAGAAAGCTCAACACTGAACCATCCATTCTCTCAGATAGTATTTCAAATTCCAACTCAGATTTGATGCAATTTAAAAAAAAATGCTACTGAACACAAGACTACTGGTAAGATCAGCTCACAAGAGAACATTAACAGACTAGGATGCTGCTGCCCAAACCATAATTAGAGTGTTTCTGCGTGTGTTCAAATGCCATGACCCAGCTTCTCTCCACAGCTGGGGTCCTGGCTGTCCTACCGGGCAACTGACACTGAACTTGGTCTCCAAAGGACCGACCATCACAAAGCCTGTTACGTAGCCTGTATTTCTGCTGAGGACACTGGTGAAAGGATTTTGTAAATGCTAGTAAAAATTGCTAATTAATACTCTTGAGGAGAGTGGGGCAATCAAAATGACAACAAAATAACGGTGCTCACTGGAGAAGCTCACGGGCCTCCCCAGAGCTGCCGCAAACAGGGACAACTCGGTGTCGGGAGGGGGAGCACATACGATGGGCAACAGACATGCTGCTGACAGGACAGACTACTGGCCTGGAGTGACACAGCACACACTAGAGATAAATGCAAGGTGCTGTCCATCGGCTCAGACAGTCAGCTACTAGGATACTACATGGAGGAGACCTGGCTGCCAAAAAAACACACAAAAAAGCTCAGTGCAACTCTGGGCTCATTTAACAAAGCCCAGTGTCCAGGACAAGGGACATCACAACGACCTCAGGATCACAGGACTGTAATATTTTCTAAGGGGAAAAAGCTAATGACAGTATATGGAGGAAATGCAAAGAGAAGCTGGGGAGAGAGCCTCCTGAGGGCTCCTGACTGAAGAAGGGCCTGCGGTCATCACCGCATGCTAACCGGCTGCAGGGAAGTTCTGAGACTAAGATGAGCTCAGAAACAGAAACGACAGACCAAAGGTCACAACTCAAAGAACTGGAATGATTCCGTTTGGGAAAAAGAGGGCTGAACTCTGTGTGAGCTTTTACCGTATTTGAATACACTAAAGGTTCTCGGAGAGCATCAAGGGTCAGTGACGTTTCTGTGCCTAGAAAATGCAACTGGAGGAGACAGGCTGTAATCTGTAGCAGGAGGAAGGACAGCCAGCTCAAAGAAGCACCTGCCAACATTCAGTGTGGCCAAAATGTGTCAGGGTAGGTGGCGGCATCAGTTCTACAGATCTCTACAAACAACGTGAACTTTCCCAACGGTAAAGGGAACTTCTCTAGGAAAGATCACCTTTAATGGTTCCTTTCAGTCCTATTATTCTGTTAGACTGGAAACATCACCAGCCTCCAGACTTTTAATTGTCATCCTTCTACAACATGTGGACAGCTGAACATTTGAGAATCATTTCCATAAGTTATTTCACTTAAAGCTATACAGCTAACCTCAATGCACCTTTAGAAGGAGGCTTGATACAAATTTTTTTTTAATTGCTTAATCTCTCTACTTTCCCTCCATATCCACTTGCTCTGGGGTTTGGATCATTTTTAAGATTTCCATGACTTAAATAACTTCACGAAGTATTATGTTACCTATAAGCTCCAGTAGAGTGAAACCTTGCTGCATTGGCAAAGAATCCAGAAACAATGCACCTCAGGACCGGATCTGGATCACCTGCACAAGGGAGCAAACAGAGTGATGGATGAGACCTTGCCTGCCCCATGCTCTGCGTGCTCTGGCCTGTGCTGTGAGGCCCACCCCAGGCTGCTCTGAGCCACCTCGCAACCGTCTCCTGAACAGGTCCCAGCACCACGCTTCCCAGTGCTGGAGGCCTGCCCTGGCGCCATCTGTGGAGGTCCCCACCCTCACAATGGCTGCTAAGGGAAACATGCTGGACTGTTCCCTTAAGCTGGGACCCCCAATCCCCCGTGGACCACAGATGACCAGACCAAGGCTGGGCACTAGAACCTACAGAGCACCTCACAGGCTGGCCAGTGACCCTGGGAAGTCCTTTTTAGGAGAGCATTTTGCAGGAATGATGTTCCATCCATAAGGCACAAACTGGGACACTAACACTACAACATCATTTCTGTGGTTATAAGCTACAGTATGTAATTCTTCAAACTTTTCAAACATACTCATTTTAATTGGTATCTGTGTTGCTATAGTAAACATCTGCCACAGATAAAGCCTGCCCACTTACTGGATGATTTCCACAGGATATATCCACATTATTGAGCCAAAGGATAATATCATCTGTGGCTCATGACATACCATATTTCATCAATTCTCAGAATTGATGAGAATTCTAAACTGTCACTTTTTTATGCTTTAACTCACTGAAATTAGGACAGCATTTTGTAATTATAACTGGCAGTATTTTTTTCTCTTAATGATGTGTGCCTTACAAATGATGGTGTCTTAGATCAAGCAAACTGCAGTATGTTGGTAAATAAGTTCCCCCGAGGCGGTATAATTTACACAAAGCCGTCAACAACGCATGAGGATGTCAGTTTCACTGTATTCTTACCAGCCATGTTTTGGCCAAAGGGTACCCCCTCTTTTACTGTACATTTATTTGATTACTAGCTGTATTTCTTCTTTTGTGAATTTTCCATTCCATTCCTTTGCCCATTTATCAACTTGGAAACTAGTGGGATTTTTTTCCCCTAATATGTTAAACTCATTCTGTAATAAAGTTTTAAAGGTTTTAAAATTTTTATCTTATGTATGCTGAAAATATTTTTCAACTGTTTGCTTTCTTTTTCCTTAACGTTTAGAAGTTTTAAATGTGCATGTAATTTATTGAGTTTGCATGATTTTCTCTATTGCTCTTAAGCACAGAAATGATAAATCTCAAATCTACCTTTCTAACCACAATCTGATCCTTGATTCAGTCCCTTCTCTCCAACTGCCTAAAAGAAATTTCTATGGAGGAAGTGCATTCTTATCAGGATGAAACCACTTCCAAAAGGGGGAAAACTGGCCCCTGAGGGTGGGGTAGTGGGCAATGGTAGATACGACAATGACTATGACCCTCCAAAGCTCAACCCTACCTTTCAAAATCTTATTCCTTAGTACTTGATTTCTCTCTTGAGGAAGAATTTAAATTCAATGTAAATTTTCTCCTGGGCGAGGGGTTGACAATGAAAAGCAGGTTAAGAAACGAACATGAAGATATACGGCTGTCATCCATCAGCTGGGTGACAGGTGCCAGATCCCTCTACCCCATCAGCTGTCCCTGCAAGCTTCCTGCTTCTACCGATGACACCAACTGTGCCCGGTCACCCAGGTTCCAACTCCTCCCTCTCTCGTGAGCTCAGTCTTTCATCGGCACCCACTGGGCATCTAATATGCTCCGAGCTCTCTCCCAGCACTTGTCTCCACAGTCCTCCCTGCCTAGCATGCCCTTTCCCCTCGACTGGATTCCGCCACCCCTAGAAGCCTGCTGTGCGCCCCCCAGGCCAGCCCCTGTGTGATTCTGTCACCCCCATACTGACTACAGCTGCCACTGCGGTGTCCCGATTCCTGAAGTGTCTACTCTGCTAGCTTCTGAGACACGGATGCTCCTGTGTTGTGGTGGTCATCTCTCTGCAGGACCCTCTCCTGTCACTGCACTGTTTCCTGAGAGTAAGAAACAGGTCTTTGTCACTGTGTAATTAGCTGCTCTTAGTATAAAGGCCAAATAAAGCTCTGGAGAAAAACTGCCTGAGCTCTGATTCCCCTGCACATTCACTGTGGGCCCTTCGAGCGGCGAGCTCCTCGCTGCATCTCAGCGCACTTTTCTCGTCCATAGGACGGGGATAACAGCGGCATGTACTTCACTGGAGGGCCATGAACATTAAACGGATTCACGTATGGGAAGCAACACTGCCAGGCCTGCGACAGGCACTTCAGGAACATGAGCGAGTACGAGTGAGGCCAAGAGTGGGACCGAGTGCCCGGCACACACGAGGTGTTCAAAGGACAACTGCTGAGTGAACGAGCAGGTGTGTCGCCTCCTCAAAATGTGGGTCTGAGCCACACAGACCTGGCTTTGCTGGTTACCAGCTGTGCTGTCCTGAATTTAAAAGTAGCTTCTCCCTGGGATTTTACAGGCCCTCTGTAAAACACGGATGGCATCGCCTATGCCTCAGAGTAGGAGACTAAGGGAGAGAATATATGTGGAAGCCCTGCCGTGGGGCAACCTAGTGTGTCCTCCGTTACCAGTAATCGCTGTCGCTGCCAGAGGCCAGAAACCGTGCCTTAACCCAGCACTGTCTCACCCTGGGGACTGCCTAGGCTAACCACAAGGCACTTGCTCTCGTAATATCTGTATTTGAAAGTTAAATGCAATTTATGTGGAATGGCCATAAACACCGCCCACTTAACAGACATTTTTCTTGCAAAATCTACATGGAAAAATTAACCATGTAACATACAATGGTGTGAATGTTAATGATTTTTAAGTGTTGTCAGGGCTTGTTAAATTTTTTTAATAAGAATAGTCCTCAGAAATAGAAACAGACATCCTTGGGAAAAACTATACTACTTTTCACCAACACAGGCAATTCAAATTGTGGGGCCGGTGTAGATCCAGGGTTCACTGGGCCGCGCACGGCGGCCCAGGTGTGAGCTCGCAGAACGCGGCCACACGGGGCAGAGGCGGTGTCGCCGGCGGTTCACTCTTACCTTCACTAGATTTCTTGGGCACTTGAAACTTGACGAGTAGCTTTTTCAGTTGCTCTCTCACTGCCGCAGCTCTGACGAGACCCTTGTGATTAAGGAAATGCTCCTGACACCACTGAGAGCTCTTACTGTGCTGCAGGACAACCCAGACAGAGGGACGGTGAGAAAAGCACAGAACTGTTCCTGGCTGAGACCACTCACGTCTCTTCCCCATCCGCTCGCTCAGTGGGACAAGATCATCAGATCATAACTGGCCCTTTTTGGCCGCAGCTCTCTGAACAGACGTTGACAACAATACTCGCCATCTGACTGCTCTCCAACTTCACTCTCTGAGCTCAAGGGCAGATGAGAACTTAATAGCAAGCAGAGTCGTTTTCAACCTTTAATACCTACGGGAGTGGCGAACTGTCAAGAACCACTTCCCTGCAGCTCTCTGTGTACCACCTAGCCCTCTCCGGCAGGCTTGAGTTCGTCACTTTATTTGACTACAGGCAAGGAATATGACACTTGCCAATTTAGAAATAATTTACAAATTACTATTATATATCCCCAAAGTATGATTTTTCTATCAACAGTGCTTAATTTTGTTCTATTTACAATCATTAGGTCTTAAATTATTGCTGTCCTCTGAAATTACAAGCCAGGGAGGAAAGTGTTTTAAATAAAAATATAATTCAATGAGGACTTTCTCAGATGGTAACTATAGAATAATACACTGTAGCCCTGGTAGAGGAAGCTTCAGGCTGGAGATGGTACTCTGTGTTTGCACAAATGAATTTTAACTGACTTAACCCATAGTTAATAATCTCAATAAGAGATGGGGTTTCCTGAAAACTGTTCATTAACTAAATCTCCCATCAAATCTCTGGTAAAACAAAAACTTAGTTATTTCTCCTCTTATAAGAAATTATTTAATAAATGAATACAAGATACTGAAGATCTAAAATGTCTCATTTCCCCCTTACATCCTTTCCTTTATATAAGAAGTTTCTTTTCGCACTGTTTCCATCATCTTTAGAGCTCTCTTTTCAGCAATTTTTAGTGAGGACTTTAAGCTGTATTATTTGCTCTTCGTTTCACAGACTATTAACAACAACAAAAATGAACATCACCTATGGCTAAATGTGGGTAGGACATGTGAACATACACGAATCAATGCCTGAATGTCTTCCCAGGGCCTGTCTGGCAGTGGGAGGAGCGGTGGCTATATGAAACCTCAAGAGCATGAAGACGGCTTTGAAGATTCAAGGAAGTTACTCTCAGCCTCATTTATTTGCAGAAAATATATCAGAACTTCCTATTCAATTGTCAGACAGTGTTGTCCAGCAACACTGTGTGAACACTGGGCAGATATGAGACAGAATGAGGAGAGAGCGGGCCGAGGAGAGCTGAGCGCCAGCCGCTGCCAGGGGCCCACACCTCTGGGCAGGGGAAAGCAGAAAACCACCATGGATTAGAAGCCCTGGCAATAAGTGAACAGGAAAACAAAGAGGTCTCCAGGCCATTTTATGAAATGAACTTCCGGAATCCTCGCTCCTAGGTCGCCGCTAGTGGACGGGTGTGTGGAGGGGCCTCAGGAGTGGTGCCGTGCTTACTTTGATGAAGGCTTCATACACGTTGAGCATGGTCAGATGATCGCCCTCCTCTACAGCAAATTTTCGGTGCACTCGAATCTGCAAAGAATAAAGCAATGTTTAGAAGTTGACTCCTGTGAGCTTCTTGTCCCAGGAGGCGACACCACATGATGAACAGCTTGTAGAGTCAGAAAGACTTGGTTTGCATCATTCTGGCTGTGTCATTTCTCGGAAGATCTCATATTGGGCATTTAACCTTTCTCGGCCTCAATGGCCTTATCTGTAAACTGGGATTTTAAACCCACCTATCAAGACCACGGGGGGATGAAGATAACCCCCTTTTCTGGAACCTGGCACAGGTACTAGGTAAGTGGCAGTGTTCCGTCTCTCTCTTCCTCTATCCAGACAATAGCGTCTCTTTGAGAACTCCCCCCAGCCCCTAACAGAATGTGAACTCCAGGAGGGCAGGGGGCCGACTGTCTGGAGCATGGAAGACACTCTCTATCACTAAGCTACCACTAGGAATCTGAGATCCTGGACAATGACATCTGCTCCCATGGGATCAAGGAGCCACAGATCCAGTCTATACACAAGTACACAAATAGACTTACTGACTTCAGAATTTTCTCCTTGCATCAAATACCACATAATCAATCCTCCTCTCCTTCCATTCACTCAGTAACAGGTATTTCCTGAGCACCTACCACAGGCCAGGCACTGTTCTATGCATCTGGACTGTAACAGTGACTAAAACAGTGGTGGGAGAAAAACAGCAAACAAGATAAATAAGCAAAATACACAGTCCTTTAGGTGGTAAGAAGTGCCAGGGGAGAGAAATAACGGGGTGGGGGTGGGTATGTTGTGACTCTAGACAGAGTGGTCAGAACTTCACCTTCCTCATCTTAAAAATCAGTTTGCCTGTCCTGAGGGAAGACTATTAAAAAGGCTAATGGAAAGGCAAACAAACAACACAAAAACTCTGTAACCTCTAGTCATACAGCTGTCAGGGAAGATGCTAACAGTCGGTAAGAAAGTCTCTCTCCTCCCTGCTCATTCACCTTCTGCTTCTGCTTCCCTGACCCTTCCAGCAGGAACCGACTCGCTCATCTTGGACCTCCTTCCATCAGGACGCCTCACCTCCCCGGGGTTCATTCTTTCCAGGGTTCACTCTTTGGGTCGTTACTGATGCCTGGACCTTTGGTAGGGCCCTGTCAGCAACCTGGCTGTGCCGGGCACTGACTCCTTACGTCACTAATGTGCCCACCAGGGTCGCTCCCAGAGCAGCCTTAGTTAAAAACAAAACAAAACAAAAAAACCTATCTTATGGGAAAGTCAATAGGACAATGGTTAAGATGATTTAGGGCTTCTGGACTGTGAAAGGCAACTCCAACCAATTTCAGCTGTGCAGCCATGAATAAGTTACCTAACCTTTCTGTGCCTCCACCTCTAAAAATGATTATAGTAGCACCTACCTCCCAGGTCTACAGTGAAGACAAAATGAAGTGATGCAGGTGAAATGTGTGGCACAGTGTCAGGCACACAGTTAACACTCAGAGTGTAAGCTGCTCCGTCCCGAGCAGTCCCTGGGCAGTTTAACAAAGGAAAGCCCAAGATGAACGAGACTCGAGACTCATATGATAACAGCTGGGGGGAGGAGTCGGACTCACAGCCTGAGACTTCTGGTTTGAGGGGACCACAAAGACATTCTGGATCTGCATCATGGCTGCAATGCTTAGAATTTCCTGAGAACAGCCAAAATTTCCTATAAAACAAAAAGCATGTTTGATTTCAAGCATACAATGTGTCAAAGAGAAGTAAAGGACATTTTCTGTTCTTTTCCTTACATCAGTACTCGACCCATCGGAAACAATCAAGTGTTTACTGAATTAATGAATGACGCTGATAACTGAATCACAAGTTGGCAACAAGCCCCCAACCAGACAGCTTTAGATGAAAGCTCCTTTACCCCTTGAACTGTATCATGCCCTCTTCCCTGGGAGCACAGAATTTGAGAAACAAATTAAAGTCAAAATAAAGTCAACGAGAACTGCTGGTCTCCACCTACCTGATTCAAGCAGCATTTTTGCAAACATGGGATTCAAAGGAAACTCTGCTATTCTCATGCCAAGCGGTTCAGTTAGGCGACAGTCTTTGTCCAGACCTGCCGTAAGAACAGCAGCAAAAATCAGAAGGCACGTACTGCTGTGTTTAAAGTATACAGAGAATAAAAGATGACAAATGCTAAAAAAAGGTATCCAACAGATGAATCACGCACTCCCAACCTCAATCTGACCCGGAGTGCTTTAAGAATACAAGAAAAGGTCTCCTCAGAGCTGTTGAATATTCCGTTTTGCAAAACTGATACTTCTAATGGCTTCTATTCAAGGACTTGATTATAAGGAAATGGCCCGCAGCCTCCTCCTGCTCCCACCCTCTCCTGGGCTGCTTACCCCCAAAAGACTGCTCTTTCAAAGGGCTCAGCAACCAGATAGTGCCAAACACAAAAGGTACTTTCCTTGGGGTCTCCAGCAGCCTTTGACCACAGCTCCCTGGAAGCACTCCTCCCCAGGTTCCGTTCTGTGACCCCCACTCTCCTGCTCCTCTGCCCCTCTCCTGCTCCTCTCTCCCCGTCACTCTGGACCTCTTTCCAGGTCAAGCTTCTGACATGCCTAAACATGTGCCCAGCTGGCTCTTTGGTGCCAGAACCAGGGCTGCTTATCCAGTCACCTCCTGGGCAGTTTGCTGAACGGGGCTGACTCCTTCAATTCCCCACGTCCCTCCTTGCCTCTTTACCATCAGCCATTTCCCAGGTATTGGATTCCCAAGATACAGACTGCTGTTTTACTGTGGTTTAAACTGTTCCCATTAAAACACATGCTGCAGAGCTCAGAGTAAGACAGAAAAGGCCACTTCTCTTCGGTCCCGATATCATCTCTTAAAAGGTGATAATTCAGCTAATAAATTAAGTTGGGTGTTTCCCTCTAGCTTTTCCAGCTTATTCAGGGCAGTGAAAAATTAAAAATATTTTAAATTTCATTCGTTTGGGGAAAATTAGTCCAAATGAAAAACTTCTGTGTAGTCAATGTTCTCTAATGCTCATTGCAGATTATCTCAAGAAATATTGCTTTCAAGTTCTGATTACATGCTTGAAAACAGGGGATAGAAACCCACTGTGGCACATGCTCACCCTGGGCTGACTTGATGTAGACCCCAAAGGTCCCTTAAATCACTGAAGATTTTTTAAATCAATAACAGGCTATCCCTTCACAGGACAGTACCATAAATATAATGAATGAAGAAGGACCTCTACCTCACCGTACACAAAAAAATTAATTCAAAATGGATCCCAGACCTACTAAATGTAAGAGCTAAAACTATAGCAACTCTTCAAGGAAAATCTAAGAGAGCTCTTCATGCCCAAGGATTAGGCAATGATTTCTTAGATAAAGACAACAAAAGCACAAGCAATGAAAGAAAAAATACACAAATCGAATTATGTAAAAAGTTAAAACTTTTGTGTTACAAACAACACCATCAAGGAAGTGAAAAGCCAGCCCACAAAATGGGAGAAATATTTACAAATCACAAATCTGATAAGAAACATGTATCCAAAATATATAAAGAACTCCTTCAACTCAATAATAAAAAGACAATATCCCAAGTAAAAATGGGCAAAGGATTTGAATAGACACTTCTCCAAAGATGATACACAAATGGCCAATAAGCATATGAAAAAGTGCTCAACATCAACAGTCATTAGGGAAATACAAATCAAAACCACGAGATACCACGTCATATCCCCAAGGATGGCTTCCATAGAAAAGACAGGTAACAAGCACTGGCGACTTGTTACTATGTGGGGAAACTGGAACCATCGTACATGCTGGTAGGAACATCCACCAGAAACCTGCACACGGATACTTACAGCAGCATTATTTATATGAGTCAAAAAGGGGAGACAACCCAGGTGTCCATCAACTGATAAATGGGTAAGAATAACGTGGTATATTGACACTATGGAATATTATTCAGCAGTAAAAAAGAAATGAAGCTACAACATAGATAAATCTTGAAAACATGCTGAATGAAAGAAGCCACTCAAAAAGACCACACATTATGTAATTCCATTTATCTGAAATGTACAGAATAGGCAAATCTACACAGACAGAAAGCAGATCAGCGGTTGCCTAGGCTGGGGGCATGAGAGGAGAGGGAATGGGGAGTGAGTGTAATGGTTCAGGGTTTCTTTTTGGGGTGATAAAAGTGTTCTAAACTTGTAGCGATGGGCACAACCCTGTGAATATACTAAAGAACACTGAATTGTACACTTTAAATGGTTGAACTGTATGGTATATGAATTATACCTCATAAAGATGTTATGAACAACAGAAAAAGACATTATATTCACCGAGGCCACATTCACAGAAAAGACACATACTTCCTGAAGAGGTGAATTTAGGCCACAGATTTCTCTATCTTAAGGGAAATACCACATTTTCAAACAAGAGAATAGAAGTTCCTCTGTTATACGGTGTTTCCTTGCCCCAACACTACCACGGGCTAGTCTTCCACCCAGTTCTCCACAGGGAACTCCAGGAATGGAGGAAGAGGGGTTAGGCAGAGAATGCTGAGCCAGGTTTCAGAGTTGGGTGGAGGGACAGAGAAAAAGGTCCAGAGAGGTCACACCACCTGAAATACATTGGTAGAGAATCTTGTGGATGTCTCTTAGGAGTGTAGCTGCGGTCAGGGTAATTAACAGCTTTTGCTGTATTGACGTGCTTTGTAAATTCATTGTCACTACTGGACTCCATGATCTAATCGTGGCCCCACCTTATTTCTATAAGCTCATGTGTCAGGAAGAGGATTATATACATGGGGAGAACCAATCCCACCCCTGAAGATACTAAGAGCCCTCAGGTGAATACAGCCTGTCTAATATCACATAGTAACAAACAGATAAGAAAACACGTAATAAGAGATGGTGTACCTCCCAAAGCATAGAGTAACTCCAACGCCTGAACCATCGACTGTGCCGGAGGGGGCTGTAAAAAACATAAAAAGCCTCCTAATTAATTTCATCAGGTAACAGCCATAACAGTGTGACTACTTCCTGCTCATATCCGCTCTTCCCCCTAAAATGCCCCATACTTCCCAACCTCCAAGCCCCTTGAAAGGCCCTTCCTCTCCCTCCCAGCATCCTTGGTCCTACGTGGTCTTTAACCTCAGCTTGATTAAGCACTTCCTTTGAAGCTTTCCCTCTTGCTCCCCTCCATCAGAAGTGAGGGGTCCCTACCTTGAAATAATCTCCTTGCTTTCCCTAAACTCTCATCACACATTTCTAATTTTTACTTCACAGCTTCAACTTCCTAAGAAGCTGCACGATACTGCAGATGCTGCAGGGCTGACGGATACTGCAGCACTGATTCATCTCTGCATCACCCAGAGCCCTGCCTGTAGGGGTAACAGACAGAAGTTGAACCTGAATTTCTGAAAAGAATAGAGACTGCGAGACAATCTGAAGTTAAGCAAAGCTGATCTAGTCCCCTTCAGTCTGATTCTCTGAATTCTTACTGTGTCTCTCCTTTCATGAATCTTTACTAAGCATCTACTACGTGCCAAGCATCATTGCTGTTTTCTTCTAAATTATTTCACCTATAAGCCACATAATAAAATTACAGTCCCTTTGCAAACTGTATAGTTTTTCTTCCTAAGTGCATTCACAACAAATGTATTTGAAGTATCACACTGTTTTACCGATGAGGAAAGTGAATAACAGTTAATAAGACATTCACACAGGTTCATGGAGGCAGTCAGGTGGTGGCAAAGCCGGAGGCTGAACTAAATTCTCATTCTTCCCACTCTACCCCACCCACTGACGGCCACGGAACAAAGCTGTCCTTTCAAAAGCTGTGCCGACTGCGCGCACACGCTGATGAGTGTAGGGACTAGACCTGATTCACTACACACGGGATAGTCAATAAATCACTGCTGACTAAATCATGTAACTGATTCACCGGCCCTTCCTCGGTGCCCACGATATCCTACTTTACAAAGAGGCAACATACACAGCACCTAAATGAAGAAGTTCATCCCGCTGGGACCTTTATTACACTGAGATTACATGACTAACAGGGATGGCTCAAGCACTGAATGGGGATCTGAATAATTACAGAACAAAACTGACAAACAAGCAAAACAAAAAGAACAGAGCCAAAAGTCAAAACTCTTGACTCTTTTCAATCCTTGGCCCTACTTCCAGTCAATCACCAAGCCCTACAAATTCTGCTCTGTGAATTTATCATTAATCAAAATAAACCCAAACTTGACCCGTCCCCTGACCCCAGTCACATCCAGAGTATTTTCACCTAAACACGTTTACTGTTCTTCCTCTATGGTCTCATCTGATTCGGGATCATATGCACACATTGTTTTAATGTAGTTGGAAGGACTGCATGTGTATAATTTTAGTTTGTTTTTCTCACTGTATGGTTTTCTGCTTCCATTGTTTCTCGTACCTACAGACACTTCACAGTGATTACTTGGGATAGCAGCACATTATTCCAGCAAGGTCATACTCTGTAAAATCAGCAATTTTTCTTACTACTGGACATTCAAGTTGTTTTCAGCTCTTTGCTACTATAATCAACACAGCTAAATATACAAAATGACATGTATCCTGTGATATTAACTGTTAAAAAAAAAATTTCAGGGGAAAATAACCAGAAGGGAATATATGAAGATAAATTTAGATATATTTTCCTCATTTTTCAGTTGTCCAAAAGTTTATCATTCCCATTATTATCTTTTTAAATTTAATATAAAATGATACTATAAACATTATTCTACATGTGAGTTCTTTTCTTCTTCTGAATTATTTTTTTTTCAGGAGAAATTCCCCTGAGAAGAAATACCAGGTGTTTCTACAGCTCATAGAATGTCAGAAGCCCTCCATGAGGACGGAAACAGAATATAAAACCACTTTCCCCAAACTGTGTCTGCTTCGGGGTTTATCGCTTTTCTTTATGTTTGCTCATTCAATTACCGTAAAGTGGTGCCGCTCTCTCAATCTGCACTCATCTCTCCTGGAGAAGCCGAACATGTTCTGTAACACGTCACTATTCATGCTGCTTCCTTTCCTTTAGTTTTGCCTTCAGTGGACATTTGATTTACTCTAAAAGATGTCTGAAAACTCTTTTGTAGTTTTTGAGACGTTGATCTGTCATTTTTGCCGTTATGTTTTCCTTTAATCGGAGACGTGGAGCTTTTCCTAAGCTTTCAATTTGCATAAATGTTCATCTGTTCTGTGTAATTTCTTGTACCTACACCAATAATCCAAGAGCGTATTTTCCCCATACTTATGGTAACATACATCACTGTTTTCTTTGAAAGGGAGGATGACAGTTTGACACACTATTCTTTCATTTGCTTAGTGTGTCATGACATACAACATTAGGGGCTTTATTATCCAAGAATCCAGACTAGTTACACACATCATATACCAATACAGCTGGGACAGAATAAACAGTTAAAATGCAAGTCTTCAAATCATAAAAATTCAAGAAGAAAACATGAATGAACATTAACTGACCTCCCTCTGGGGAAGTGCTTCAAAAGCACAAGAGTAACAGAAGAAATCAGAGGCAAAGAAAAAGATTTTACTGTGGAAAAGTTTAGCATGTCTGTCTGTACGTTAAAAAAAAGCCAACAAATAAACAAACAGTAAATAGACAAAAATTAATGTCTTTAAAGTTAAAGGACTTCTAAAAATGACTAATAAACACCAATTCTAACAGCTAAATGGCTTAACCATTCAGAAGAGATATAAAGTACCCAATAATTTTTTTTAAAAACTTTCTTATGAGAAATCAAAAAGGATAAGATACAGATAATATTTCTCCTCCTTCCCCCTCCCCCAATCAAATTAGCAAACCCCAAAAGAAAATGACAAGGCATGATGGGGGCACAGTGAGTCGGGCATTCATGCACCACTGGAGTTTATACCTGTGAAGCAGAGTGGCCTTGTAACAAGGACCTACGACATGACTATGGCCCTTTGACCCAATAATGCCACTCCTGGAGACCGGCCTTAGGACCTGATCAGAAATGCAGTCGGCCACAAGGATCTTCCCTGCAGCTCCACCAAGGCCCTCTTGGCTCCCCTGAGTCGTGACACTTCTGCATCTAGGCCTACACACAGCCTGGCTATCCCGGGTCACTGCACCCCTCCTGACCTGCCGGGATCCTACTGGGGTTTCAGGCCTTGCCTCAGATGTGACTGACTGGGCTGCGGGCCGTCCCTCTGTCTCTCCGAGCACTGGGCACACACACTGTAATTACCCACTGACTTGTCTCTCTCCCCCAGCAAACAGGAAGAGAAACTGTGTCTGCCTTATCTGGCTGTATTCCCCTGTACCCTGCACACAACACATAAGCTAACTGAAAAAAACCAGAAAGGTGACACGCTCTGTAACAACGTCCTGCCGCTCCCCTGGGAGCGCTCTGCCCCCCCCCCCCCCGATGCCGCAGACAGAAGGCAGGACTCACCGACATGAAGTGGAACCTGAGGACGTTGTCAATTCCCAGCGCTTTCAGCTGCAGGACGACGGGTGCCAGGTTGCTCCGCTGCATCTCCGGAACGGTGGACTGAGGCAGCTTCTCAAAGGCCTCCTCTGTGGATAGGAAGTCAGAACTGTTTGGGATCAAATGTCCCAATCACATGCAATTCACGGTCCTTCTCTAAGTCTACCAAGAGGCTCTAGGAGTCTTGGCTCAGATGCATATGATACTGCCACATTCAGTTGTCTCACTTTGAGGAAAGATCATTCTATTTTTTAAATACCTTAGATAAATATATTTGGACAGTATCTCTTTATAAAAGTTTGCCCTTTTACTTTAGATTGCTTTTTTAAATGTGCTTTTTGTTAGCAAAACATCAAATCAAAGCAACAGGTTATTTGCTGGATCACTGTGGACGCTCAGTTACCACTCCCTCTGCTTGGGACGGAGTAAGTCAAGGAAGCAAGAACTGCACATAAAAGCAAAGAACAATTTCAAAATGAACCACCAAATATAACCCAAACACAACCAGAGCATCACCAGAATATAAAAAATGACCGAACTGGGGGAGGAGGGTAGAGCACATGCTTAGAATGCACGAGGTCCTGGGTTCAATCCCCAGTACCTCCATTAAAAAAAAAAAAATTGTATACAGAGCAAAAACTGTCCAAATCTAATTTTTTAAATCAATGAGCCAGGCAGACATACATCACACCCAGAATCTGATGCTGCCCCCAAAGATTACTGAATGATTACATGCACCACCAGGAATAAAAGGTGACCTTAAACAGGAAAAAGCACCGCAAGGCTCAGAAGTGCCAAGGTGAGGAGGGGGAGGAGAAGGGGATGGGAGGGCAGGAGACTCTGGGAGGCCTTTTTATAAAAGCTAGGTAAAAAGGGTGGGGGAAAAAAAAGAGGCAGGAAGAGATGAAATCCTTCTTGTGTATATTTAGAAAGCTTATGATTACATGCAGAAGGATTACATACAAAATCCTCCCACATCAGTCAACATTTCAACTGTGCACACCCTCCTTTCACACAAGGGTGGCCCAACTTCCATTCAGATCATAAATCTTCAGTTAACTAGAAAAAAAATCAGAACAAAACAAAAGGTGCCTTGAAGAAATAGCACTATCACTTAAGGACTTCAAAAAGGTTTTCTTTGAGAAAATAGACAATAAATATTTGGTGGATTGATTGATACAAATTGCCAAATGCATGGGTCCAACTGGAAGGTTCTGGGTAAGAGGCAACAGCAGGAAGTTCCACATGGGATATTCCCTTTGAGTTTCAAGAGCACTTGGGGATAGCTTTTTGGTAGGATAACTACACTCTCCAAGCACACTGCTGACCAAGGGAGAAGGAGCAAAGTTACCAGCTAAGAGGACAATCCTGCTGAGAAAACGACAGGAAGCAGGTGCTTCCTAAGAGTTCAGTGACACTCAAAGTCTACTGAGGACTCGAGCACACAGGACATTAGGCCAAGAGCTGCAAGGACTATAGGCCAACAGCTTTTGAGAAGCTTCAGTGATATGAAGGGGCCTGGGACCAAGATGAGGAACAGGCTAGGTCCCGTTGAGGGGTCCTCCCAGAGAACTGGAGGCTCAGGGAGGGAGGGAGGACAGCTGGTGGAAGAAGGCATTTAAGGGCACTGCCATTTGAGACAATTTAAAGGATAAGGAGCATCTGCTGGGCAGAGGAAAGGGAAAGATACCAAAGAAAGGTGTCAATGGTATGAGAGGTAGATGTGGGAAAACAGCAGGTATGTCCAAGAAGCGTGTAGTTCAGCAGGGATGCAGTGCAGGGTAGGTGTCAGTGGACAGCAGGAGAAGACAAGCTAGAAAAAGTCCTGCAAGGTTCTGGGAAACTTAGTGAACAGGTAGCACCCTGCTCAGGGCTGCATCCTCTGAGAGCTCATCTGGAAGCAGGTTAGCAGAGACAGCCTAGAGGCTGGACCCCACTACTGTCAGGTGGCCTCTCCCTAAACCCACCTCCACTAAAACTGCTCATGCTGAGGGAGCCAGTGACCTTTTAACCTAATCCACCTGCCTATCTTTAGTCCAGTCTACTGTTTGATTTCTTTGGAGTATGAGATGATGCTGGCCATTTCCTCTTTAAAAGTAACTTGAGTTCCTCAAGTTAAACGAAGAATTACCACATGACTCTGCAATTCTACTCCCAGGTGTATATCCAGAAGAATTAAAAACAGGTACTCAAACAAGTACATGTACATGCAGGTTCATGGCAGCACTATTCACAATAGCCAAAAGGTGGAAACAACCATCAACTAATGAACAGATAAACAAATGACGGTACATCCATACAATGGAATATTATTCAGCAATAAAAAGGAACAAAGTACTGATATAATGTAAATGAACCTGGAAAGCATTATGTTAAATTAAAGAAACTAGACACAAAACATCTTATTATATGAAATATCCAAAACAGAAACAATCATCCCTTGGTGTCCATGGGAGGTTGGTTCCAGAACACCCCTCTCCCCTATTACAGATACCAAAATCCGAGGATGCTCAAGTCCCTTATATAAAATGGCATGGTATTTGCATGTAACCTACATACACCCTCCCACATACTTTAAATCATCTCTAGATTACTTATAGTACCTACTACAATGTAAATACTGTGTAAATTGTTTTAAATATACTATAAATGGTACATAAATAGTTGCTGGTGTGCAAGCAAATTTAAGCTTTGCTTTTTGGAATTTTCTGGAATTTTAAAAAATATTTTGAACCTGCAGATACAGAGGGCCAACTGTCAATCCAAAGAGACAGAACAATGATTAGTGGTTTCCAGGGGCAGGGAGAAATGGAGAGAAACTGTTTAATGGGCAAAAGGTTCCTCTGGAGGGGTGAAAATGTTTTGAAACTAGATAAAGGTGATGGCCACACACTGTGTGTGAACATAATAAATGTCACTGAGCTGTTCAAGTCAAAATGGTTAATTTCACATTATGTGAATTTCACCTCAATAATTTTTTTTTACGTTTCTCAACACTTCCTCCCCCCATATTTCAGTTCGCCTTTTAGGTCTGGTTCTCCTCCTTCCACTTTACTCGTTCTTCTTAGCACCTTCAGGGGAAGACCCTTACCTCCCTGGCTTCAGGCTCTGCCTTCTCGCTCCCTCCCATGAATCCTCCTTACCCTCTTCCTCGCCTCCAAATACTGGTACATCCCTTCACCTGGATTAACTACTGGGCTGCCAATGAGATCGGGCTCAAATATTGAGTGTAGTGCCCTCTCCAGCACAGTAACTCCAGCTCTCTGCTTCCAAAGCTCAGACCCATTACAGAGACACCATAATATGCCGATCTGTGTGTGAGTCTGCCTCCACCCAGGGCTGTCAGCCCTAGATCTCTAAGCCCTGGCTCCATGCCTGGCACAGAGCAAGAGCTCTGTAAACATTTGCTACAAGAATGAATGATGTCAAGGACTGAACAAAGACAACAATCACCAGAAAGGAAAGAAGTAGTAAAGGGTAAAAGCTCTGGATCTGGTAAGTGACTGCAGATGGGTACTGGACAGAGGAAGGAATTAAAAATGATATGAAAAATAAGTGTGGATCATTGAGAGAAACCTTGATACTATAGCCCATAAAAGAGAAGTACAAAGAGGGAAAAAGCAGCTCTGAGGACATCATTTTCTGTAGGTAAGGCTGTCGTCTAGCTGGAGAGAAAGCTCCTTAAAGGCTGGGACAGTCTTTATTATAATCTCATCTGATTCCCCTGGAGCCTAGCACAATGCATGGCACAGAGCAGGAACTGACCAATTAACTGCTTTCTATCAATGAGTCTCAGGATAGATCCAGCCACTTCAGCTCGGCAGAGATGCTCTGAACCAGGGGTAAAGATGGAACCCAATTTGAGGCCGCACAGGATTCAAGGATCCCAGAACAAGAAAACAGCACATGAAGCTAAGGGAAAGGTAATAAAGACAGGACCTGAGCCGCAGGGCCCTAGCTACACGTCACGTGGCTACAGACAGGCTGAGGCCACGACATTAAGTCAGAAAGGGGATGGCAAATGATTGGTAATTCATGGTCCAGCTTTGGCCAGTGGGGAGCAGTTGCAAAGAAGTGCCGCATTTGGAGTGAGGAAGGTTGGGGGTGTGGGGGTGATGACAGAGGGCCTCGTGAGGGAAGTCTGGATCTTATGCAAAGTTCTGTCCATTACAGGTGGATATCTGTTATATTCTCCGACGCACAGGCTGACTATGAGAAAGCCACACTTACCTGTATAAAGGCGGTAACATTTTCCTGAGCGGCTGCGGCCACCACGTCCTGCTCGCTGGTTGGCTGATGCCTGGGACACTGGGACCACCACCAAGCACTCAATAGCTGTCCTAGGGTTGTAGGCTCGGAGTTTCACGAAACCACAGTCAATCACATACACAATCCCGCTGATTGTGATGGAGGTTTCTGCCACGTTGGTGGCCACTATCACCTAGGTTCCCCATAGAAAGGAGAGCAAGGATAACAGTTATTTGTTTCTCTTCACTTTGAGTAAACGAATCAAAATCCTAAAAGACTTAAAGATATTTCCGACAGTGTAGCATCTGTGAGAGGCAGTTTGGTATGCTGGATAGAACATGATGAGTTTAGGGTCAGAGCACCTGGGGTTTGGCTTCTCCCTAAGCGTGGGGCCTTGGACAAGTTACTTAACCTCCTGAGCATGACTGCTCATCTACACAATGATGTTTACCCTCTCCTGGGTTCTTGAGAAGATTAAATGTGAAATATGCCTGAAGTGATTAGATCTTGGTACTTGGCCCAGAATAAAGATTCAACAAATGTCAGTTTTTACCTTTTGCACAATTCAGTAAATCACCACCTTGGACGTGTCTAGTCATTTATTTGCTCCCATTCTAACCGTTTTCTGAGGGTCTGCACTTTGCCAGGGCCTCTTCAAGGTGCCAGGAATGTATGATGAACAAGACAAGCTCCCTGCTCTCCCAGAGTCTACATTCCAGTGTGAGTGTCTGGGTGGGGAAGTACTGAACATAAACCAGAGTGACAAATACTAGGAAGGAAATGCAACAGGGAAATATTTAAATATTATGGAGTGCTCAGTGTATACATTATATGTAATATTATAATAGCGGAGCCTGCTACTTCAGATTAGATAGCCAGGGAAAGCCTCTCTAAAAGATGATTTCAGGCTGAGACCTGAGTAACAAGCGGCAGCCAATCCTTTAGAGATCCAGGCAGAGGAAGGAGAAACCGCCAATGTGGCCAGAGACCAGAGTAAAAAACAAGATAAGATTAAGAGGGAGGCAGGGACCAGATCATGCACGGTCTCTGGGCCACGTTTAAGGGGTCTGCATTTTGTTCCACAGGCACCAGGCGCTGCCCCTGGAGGGTGTGAAGCAGCAGGAGACATAAATGGCACTTAGAACATTTTCCGAGAACATTCACATCAATCATTTCATAAAAATCTTCCTACCATTTTTATGTAGAGGAGAGTCAGGAGTTTATGCTATAAAACCAGCCATCTACAAGTTACTCTTATTCATGTTTACAGCTGAGAAAACCGAGCCTCGGGGTTGAGTAACTCATCCCAGGGCTTCTGGTGAGTCAGGCACAGAATCCAGGTCTCTTGACCACTGGCTGCAGCTCATGTTTGACGGGACAGACTTGAGTTGCTCCAGCCCAATGGCCAGGAGGCCATCCCTCACCTGCTGTTTTCTCTGCCACCTGCAAATAAACAGCCACTCTGAGCCAACTTCGGGTCACAGGAGGGAAAGCAGAGCAAGGCCCAAGGAGACCCTGAACAGGAAGCAGACTCGCTGCCAACTGGTTCCTTCAAACCGATGCTTCTCCCCAAGCCTTTCCCCACTCCAGTTTCAAGGTTAAATATTTTTAAGCCACACCTTGAAGTAATTGACTTAAACCGGCTCTCTAGGCAAACTAATGCTTAAAACAAATGGTTTAGCAACCATTTTGCAGTAACTAATCTAAAGCTCCTGACTGATTATGATTACCCATCAAGACAGTCCTTTAAGCCAAGGTCATGCTGTGTGATGGAGAAACATGAGACATGAAGAAAGGAAGCAGAGAAGTTATCTACTCTGACAATTACCGAACCTTCTGTGGGGCAGGTTTAGAAATCTTTGCAACTCATTATTTATGGCATGCTTCTAGATCTGCTGCATAGAAACATGGGCCTAAAATTCTCAAAGAAACCTTCCTATTTAGCAAGTTTTACTTCAATTTAAAATACATCTTTCCAGCAGATGGCAAAGGGACACCAACATGATTACAGACGGCTGCAAACACCCTCAGCCCTTGGGGTTAGTCTCACCTTTCTGACACTGCGTGACACCCTTTCAAACACCTTCATCTGCTCAAAGGAAGGCAGTCCTGCATACATGGGGAGAACCCGGAGGTGTCTCTTCATCCCAGTCCGACCCAGTGCTCGAGCCTGCTCGATCAGCATAGACACGACAGTTTCCACCTCTTCCTAAAAACATTGACCCAGGAACCAAAGAAACCAAGACCAAATTGAAGCATGTCATTTTACCATACGGCAAGAAGATGAAAGCTGGGATCAGGGTTTTAAGTGTGGTCAGACTCATGACTTTCAGAGCCATCACGTTCCACATAGGGGTGGTATTTAATCAAATGCTAACAAACAACGGTGTCAGTGGGGTGAAAATTCGCAACAGTCAGGTTAATTATTGAAATCTATACTATCTGCAGTCAATAGAAGAATCCCCAATAAAACAATGACTATTTTACTGAGCTTTTTTAACGCACTGTGTCAAACAGCGTGGCGTACATATGGACAAGCTGTGGCATATAAAATCGCTGTAAGTCTTCCCTAGAAAAGATTACTGAACAATGGAAAATGTTTGACAGTGGAAATGATTACAGCTAGAGGGTAATTCTGAACAGAGTTACAACCTTGAGTGAGCCTTTGGGCTGTGTTCTCCCAGTGATGTGCCTACTTGTCCCCCCAGGACGAGCTGCAAAGGTGTCACCGGGAGAAGGGGATGCAGCAGCAACACGGACGCACAAATGCACCTGATGCAACGTTCAACTCTGGTATCAAAATGGCCCATTGACCCAACTTCCTAATTTACTTTGGAATTAGCTAATAAATTTAAAATACATTTAACCCTCTGCAGACAGAACGGGCAGGAGCTAATGACTCTCTGGCAATTGAGTCACTAGAAGAATGACATCAAACTAAACAATTTTTTATGCAATTAAGTAATCACAAAGTACAATAAAACATGAAATCAATGGCTAATAAAGTAACAGGCCTCTGTACAAATTTTGGTGCTGTCTTAACGTGTCTGTTCATCAGAGAAAAGGTCCAATGGAATTACCTGGCCAGTAAGAAATGCTAGTATGTCTCCATCTCCCTCTGTCTGGTGAATTTTCATCACAGTTTCTACAGCTGATTTGATATAATCTGGAACAGGACTGAAAAGATGCATGAGATAAATTCATCGCTAGAACGTGCTCTTTAATTATAAGTCAATTACCCTAACAATCTGGCAGCGAAGCCTTGTGAAAGGTAGTTTGGGCCTGCCCAGCAGATAATCAGTACAGGAACAATTAAAATAAATATTCATTCTTTTTTTTTCTTTTTTTAAATGCAGCATTCAAAAACAATCCATAATCACACATAAACTATGATTTTTGGCTTCATTGGCTGAGACATAAAAGCAATAAACCCGTGCAAATAGATGTGTTATCTTTTTTGGGGCGGGGTAGTTAGGTTTATTTATTCATCTATTTATTATTTTTAACGGAGGGACCAGGGATTGAACCCGGGAGCTCGTGCATGCTAAGCTTTGCACTCTACCACTGAGCTATACCTTCCCCACTAGGTGTGTTATCTTTAGCATGCAAAGATGCCTGGCCAGTGAAACTGGGGGCTATGGTCCCAGTGCTGATCCCACACTCTTTCCAGTTCCCCTCCTGACCCCTGGCAGCATGTCTGAGATGGGTAGGTGGAGCTGATGGGTGTCCTGTCCTGCCAGAACGACTCAGAAGTCAAGCCCACAACTCTCTGGATTTATCCATCACTGGCCCAAGCTCCTGGTCTTTGTCCAATGACTGGGCACAGGAACTAGGATGACCCCCCGGCCCCTGTCTGGGGAGGCTCCTCCCAGAAATGAAAACCAGGTCTTGCCAAGATGTAGAACTGAGAACCAAATGATTCAAATCACCAACACTGCCCCAGCTGACAGTCTTGGAAAGCCCAGTTCTGAAAACTACAGAGCCCTCTTCCCTGTGACCTTGTTAGCAGTTTGCTCTTTCCAGCTGAGCTGCTGACCACAGATTCATAGAAACCTGCACTGTCAGTATGGGGAGTTTAAATTCAGCAGTGATACTGAGCAGAGTTCCAGAACACCCTATCAAGGACAGGAAGGACAAAACACGTCCCTCCTCACCAGCCTGGCACATCGCCCTTGGAGCCGTGAGCAGGTGCAGTTGCTTCTCGTTCCACAGAACAGGCCTCCTTGTCTAACTGCCCTTGTTAAAGATCCAAGCGTCATCAAACCTTTGCAGATAAAAGATGTCCACTGGAAATGTTCGCCCTTCCACTGTAAGGATCACACACGTATCCCTGGTTGGGTCACTGGTGTCATTTTGATTAAAGAAATCCCGAAATTTCTAAAAGAAAAAAAAAAAAAAGAATCAATTCTTCATTCCTCTCAAAAACAACAACAAAAAAGGTCCACAGTAATTCACGGAAAGAAAGAAAATGATACAAAACTGAAAGAGCAGAGGATAGGGAGTAGGGACTGGATACCTATAATACAGACTAGGAGCTACAAATAATCATTAAAAATCATATTTTTATTACTGCAATTGTGGAGAATCACATTTCAGTGATGGACTCTTTATGGAAGATTTAATGGAAATAATAAAGGTTAGACTTTCAAACTGCATTTAGCAGTGTATCTGAGTCAACATGAAGCTGTGGTATACTTACCCTATCCCACACCCCTCCTGTATTTTATTCAACTGAAAATTAGGTCAAAAGGCGTGATTCAAGTTAAAATACAAGTTAAATCAAGTTGGTGCGTAGTTCTGATCTGGAAAGCACAGCTCTGATCACACAAGTTGTCAGTTTATAAAGGAAACTTGTACGTCTATGAGCAGTAGGTACGCTCCTGGTACCATAGCTGCAGAACTGTATTGACTCAAATTCTCCCAGTAGATTTCAGGTCACTTGATGGCAGGGATGGGGTCCTCTCCATCTGTACATGCCCTACAGGAGGTAGCACATGTTTTGCATGGGGAGGATCACCAATTATTCACTTCTCTGACACTCCTACTCACAGGACCCTGGCTCTTGGCAACTATCTTGAATGGGTGGCCGTGTCCTTGTCTGTGGACTTGACCACCAGGCCTGCAGTCTACAGGGAGGCCTGGCATGAGAGCTCTGGCCAACAATGGGGGAGAGAGGCTCCACCGAAGATCTCTGCTTTGGGGAATGTGACCCCAAGACACAGAGAAGCTGAGACCGAGAAGAACTGAGTGCCCATCCTGGTGGGAGAGTGTGTGTTGGAGGGGAGCTGATGCCCAGCTGCGGGGGCCCACACAACCTGGTAGGCGGAGGGCGCCATTATCTGACTCAGTGGCCTTCCCGTTCCCAAGACCTGGCTCAGCATTACTTTCTCTTCTCCTAGGAGGCCTGGTTATGTGATCACGTGGCTGTCTTCTTTACTCCCCCAGGTACCTTCCCTAAACATGCCCACAACTGCTCCTGGAAACCGGGAGCCGAGGGGTGTACCGAGGAACTGCATCAAATACAAAGTGAAAGGCTAGGAGGAGTACTTCTAAAAAAGTTGACTGGGTGGAACTACAGAATACTTAAATGCTTGCTACATGTTAACCTCAAAGCTGTGTTTGAGAAGAGGAAGCAGAGACATAGAAGTGCCTCAGGCCAACAAAAGAACTGTGCTGTGCTGGGAAGAACAAGCACCACATGGCACCTCTCCACTCCTCCTTTTGGGTAAATTCCCTTCAAGTGACTTCAGCCTTCCTGTGTCTTACGGTGTGCACAGCACGGCACTCTAAAAGTACTGCACAGACGAGGGAGAAGAGACTCCACCCCCCCCCAAAAGTGTGAATAATCCAGGGAGGAAGACGTGCAAAGAACCAGTCACAACATAAACTGAGGCCCAATGACTGGACGACCAGAAAAGAGCTGTGAGTTACAGTCAGAGAGACGGAAAGGCCAGTGCTGACTGGCTGTCGGGAGGGCTTCCTGGAGGTGACAGTCTCCACTGGCTAGGCCTTAAAGACTGAGGAGGATGATCGCTGGCTGGGAAGGAGAAGAGGCAGCCCTTCCTAGGATGACAGCAGAATGGAGACGGAGGTGTAAAAAAGCCCCTGACAGCGGCCGGAGCCCAAGGTCTGAGGAGGCCTGCATCACCTCGGAGCTGGCCCTCTCACTGACAAAGTAACAAACTGCTCTCTACACCCTGCAAGGCTGTTGCTCCTCAAAAGTGTGGGGGACTGCGCTTGGCACAGGTCTGGCCTCAATGGCACTCAGCAGGCAGTCATAGTGGTCCCGCTGAAGTGGCTCAAACGTCAAGGATTGGACCCCCAGCAGCCATGCCCACCCTCGGCCTGTGCAGAGTGGCCCCAAGTGGGCACCTGACCCCAACAGACCCCAAATTCCTTCTCTAGAAATCTGGAAAGAGAAATTATTCTTTCTTCAAGTAGCTGGACCTGTGACAAAAAACTATGGGCAGTGTCAGCCATCATATTTTCTGCCATGTGAATGGAAGCCAATAAAAGAAAAATAATACCACGTGGTGCGATGGTCGATGGTTGACAAATACTTCGTACTTACACCCGGTCATGTTCTATACCTGCTGGCTTAACTGGGCTGACGCTAACAAAGCAGCTCACCCATTCAAGGCAACTATTTGATCGGCCCCCGTCAAACTCTGCCTCTACCTCCCAGCCACAGACACTGGTGTCCTCACCTGCAGGCTGGGCCACCTCGGGCTCAGAGTGAAACCAGAGCAGGTGGCATCTATCCCTTCAGGCAGTGGAGCTTGGAATGAGTCTGTCACCCACAGATCCAGCAGCTGGAGGACCGGGGATGAGTTCTGGCCACCCTGGGCCTCTGGGTCAAAATGCTACCTGAGCCACACCCTGCCCCACTCCCACACACACACTCACTCTCTCACCCACGGCAGTCCTTCCTCCCTCATCCTCACTCTCTTACTCTCATGTGGGAACTCACATATCACGCCCCACCGGCACCCACACCCACCCACGTCCCCCCACACACATACTGAGACCTCCCCTCCCCCACAGAGGCAGTGCTGTGTGAGGAAGGATGAGGACATGAGTGGCCTGAGCCCACCCCAGGCCCCGCTGAATGCTGCTGACATCTCAGCAGCCCTTGTGTCCTAGCACACCCAAGGGATGACACGTCAACTCCGTCCCACTTTCCCACTTGAAAAATCACTTCCAGGAAGTCCACCTCTGTCTGCCTTCTGTCTGTAGGCAGAACGGAAAGAAGCTGTTTTTAGATCTCTGTGCCACACCAGAAGACAATGAAAGGCAGCTGTAAGCAACAACCAAGTATTAACAGTGACTCTAAGAAAAGACTTGGACATTATAGTTTTCAAACACTATAAAAACTATCGGGAACAATTTTTAAAAGGGGGGGTAGTGACGAAGATGAGATGTAAAATGGAGATGTTCTGGGCAACTTGGCCATGGAGAAGGCAACGAGAGATGAGGCCAGGCTCAGTCCTCAGAACAGCACCCCTGCAGGGCTCCTGGGAAAAAGGCATGGGAATTCATTCAAGGGCGCAACAGAGAGCTTTAACGCAAAACTTATCACGGGCAGACCTAAGACAACAGACTCCTGCAGCCCGTGAGAAGGTCTGAGAAACAAGCCAGGGGACACGTGCAGACACCTCTCTTAGCCATGCTGAGTTTTTTCTCCCTCCAAGCTGTTGTACATCCCAGAAGCCACAGGGAGACCAGGACCAGGCCCTTTCCATATCTCAGCTGCATGACAGAACTGGCCTTCTGACTGGTCTTTCCACATCTGTTCTTGTCTCTTCCACACAGCACCCAGAGTGATCTTCCTAGAACTCAAGTATGATCAAGTCGCTGCCACACCTCACACCCTGCTGGAGTTCCTGCCCAGGTGCGGGGTGGAGGCCTTCCTCCTTTGTGTGGCCTGTAAGGCCTTCTGTAATCTGACCACTACCAGCCTCTCCATTTTAATCTCCCATTGCTCTCATTCCATCAAAATTCATTCAAACCAAAGCACCCTCTCTGTGCCAGACACTGTTTTAGATGAAAGGGATAAAATAATGAGTAATACCAACAGCGACCCAGTCTTCATGGTGCTCACACTGTAGTGATGGGAGACACACAACAAGCGAACACTCAGATATGCATATAATGCTAGCTAGTGGTAAGTGCTGAACAGAAAACGCACGGAGAGCAAGAATGGAGAGCGACAGTGGCACTGTTTAAGACAGCAGTCAGGAGAGGCTGCTCTGAGAGCTACTGTCTGATCAAGACTGGAATGAAATGAGTGCAAAGCATCTGGGGAAGAACGGTCTGGAAAGAGGGTCCCCACCCACCCCTCCCAAGAGCAGAAGCATGCTTAGCTTTTTCTGAGGAACAGCAAGCTGAGGCTGCAGGATAAGGAGATTAAGTCAGAGACGTGACTGGGGGCAAGTCACCCCCAATAGGGCCCGGTATGCGAGGGAAGACGCCCACCTTCCACCCGACTCACAGCCCTTTGAACACACGGCTTCATGCCCCCGTGCTTCTGTGCAAGCTCAGGATGCCCTTCCCGACTCCTGCCCATCTGGTGAACTTCCGTGCATCTTTCAAACCCAGGTAGGATGTCCCTCCTCTGTGAAAGCTTCCAGACATGCCTCAGCTGGCTAGAGTGGAGCACCCCCTCCCTCCTTGGCTGTCTCAGCACCTTGAACATACTCAACCGTAAACATTTATTTACGTGTCTGCTTCCCTGAGAAGTTGGGGAGTGCGTTTCTGTGCTTGGTGTGTGTGTGGGTGGATATATATAAAAAGCGGTCAAAAGTGTTAAGTTGAACTGCCGTTTGAACTAAACTAATAGTTGTTAAGAGAAAAACATAATATAAACTGAGCCATAAAAAAATTATAGCCTGGAAATTATTGTATGTACAGGGAAAACTTCAACTATACCCCAAAAATCTAACTATAAATGCTATAGTCATAAATTCAAGAAATATAGCCTTATTATAAAAAGAGTAATAAAAAGCAGCTGCCTATGTGGGGAGAAACACAGTATCTAGAGAAACAAGACAAGTAGGTAATAATGAGTGCAATTAATTATAGGCTCATTTCCACCCACAAGCTGAAAAGGAGTATCCTCTGATCACACAGAATCCAGGACATCAGATGGCCCCATAAGGAAGGTAGGCCATCATGCCAAAGGAAGCTCTTGCTAGAGGTAACTCCCCAAGGCCACGTCCAATAATTCCAGTGCTTACGGTGGACAGGAGGAGAGGGGGAAATGCTCATACCTCTGCATCCAACGTGGCTGAAGCCACAATCAATCGAAGATCCCCTCGCTTTTTCTGAATCTAAAAAAGAAGGCATTAGGAAACAATGATAACGTGCAGCACTTACAGAGGAAATTATTCGATATCTGAAATTTATTACAAAATAATTCAGTGTATTTTTTTGTGTGGTGGGAAGGGAGCTTACAGATGAAATCAGACTGACCACAAGTTGATAACTGCTAAGTCACCAATGAAAAGGTAGTTTATTATACTATGCTAATTGTGTGAGTAATCAAAATTTCTAAACTAAAAAGCTAAAAAAAAAAAAAAACAAAACGCAAAAAAACGTATAGAGAGTATAAAGAAGCTTTAAGACCTCAATTTGAATTTGCCAAAAGTAAAACCATGTTTTCCTGACATTTAGGTCTCTGGAGAGTTGGAATCTATGTATATACGGTTAAAGTATGAAAAAATACATGAAAAGCAAACAAACAATAAATGATAATGCCAAGACAGAAATACGGACAAAACATATTAACAGTTATTCAAAGAAACAGCTGATCAACAGGCATAGGAAAATGATCAAATAAACTACAGCAAAAATATGTAACAATAATGAGATTTTTTTTTTTAGATTATTTTTTTCATCCATCACATTGGAAGGATTTATTTTCAGTGTTGGCAAAGATTCAGTCAAACAGGGCCCCTTATTATATTGTTTCTGAGAAGGTAGTAACCTCATGCGACAATTCCTCATAAGTATCAGAAAGTCTAACTCTTTGGCCATAAATTTGGCCACTATTTTGGAATAAAATAGTAATGAAAATAACAATAATGATAGCAGCTAACATATACTAAGTTATATGCTATTTCAGGGTCTCTGCATACAGTTGTATAGTATGTACACTGCACAAAGATGCCTGACTGAGGTGGCTATGGGCCTTTGAAATCCAACCCACCCCCTCACCCAGCTGTGCACATCTTCCCAATGGGGGCATCTTTTTCTAATTTGCACAAAGGTACCTAGTCTATTTGTGGCCCTGTGCCAGGCGCCATTCTAAAAATTTTACATTATCTTATTTAAGCCTCACAACAAATTATGATATAGGGCAGCAGCTCTGTCTAAGAGAATTCTCTTCAGTGATGGAGGGGTTCTGTCCAATGCAGTAGCCATTAGCCACATGTGGCTATGGAGCCCTTGAAATATAGCCAGTGTGACTAAAGAACTGAATTTTGTATTTTATTCTATTTTAACTAATTTAAATCTAAGGATGAAACAAAACCGGCCATGGGTTGTAACTGCCAAAGATGCATGGGCAATGGGGGTCATTAAAGCCTGCTCTCTAATTTGGGGAATGCTTGTAATCTTCTATAATAAAAAGTCAAAAAAACAGAAAAGAAAAGAAACAGAAAAGCAAAAGATTTAATTACAAGGGCTCTCCATGCAACATTATTTAAAATACTTCAAATCTGGAAGTTGTACAAATACCTAACAGTAATGGAAAAGTCAAGTACTCTATGGGAGAGACATGATTATACAGCCATTAAAAATAATGTCTTCAAAGAATATTTGATGACACAGGAAAATGATCTTGATGTAATGTTAAGAGAAATATGCAAGATACAACTTAGCACATATAGTCCAATCCCCATGGTGCCAAAACAGATGCATGTACACACAACAAACAGACACACAAAGAGAAAAGAAGGGAAGGAAACATACCAACATTCCACCAGTGATTTTCTCTGAATGAGTAAAATTATGAGTGATTTTAATTTTTTAATTTTGTTGGATTTTCTAAATTGCTACAATGACTTTCCTAATCAGACAAACAAAACAGAAATACACAAAAGAAGTCTGGCAACAAAGCTATACCTTTTTCAGCAAACCAATGGCAATGTCGGTGTACAAGGTCCTCTCGTGGGCTTCGTCCAGCATGATGGCACTACAGTCAGAAGGAAGATCTCAGTGAGCATCAAACCATCCACTGTACAAGCCCATCCAGACCATCAAAGGGACCGCTGGGTATTCAGCCCCAGCGCGATCACCTTGTATCAACAGTAAAGCTAAGTTAACTTCCCTCTGACAAAGAGGTAACTCTTAAGTTAACAGAAATGGTGACAGCAACATATCTTGGTGAAGAAAATGGTGTATTTATTGCTATTTTTAAAGAGTTTTCCCACTCACACTGGATTCTAATAGTATGTAATACATGATTTTAAATTATAATATAACACATAACCCCACAGAGCACATAAAATCAGAACAAGGCCCAACTGCCGGAATATTGTTAAGCTGCAGAAAACAGCACAAAGAGGCACGTGATTGCAGCTGCATCGCATGTGAAACAAGAGTCAAATGTGACATCCTTTCCCAGGATACCACAGCGCCTGAGTGGGACAACTGGAACACCATGAGGGGTGGACAAAGACAGTCAAGAAGAGGAAACGGTAAATAATTATTTGGGCTCTGTGTTTTACATTCAACAAAACACTGCCCAGTTCTGTGCCGTGACTCTGGTAACCATCCATCCTGGAGCATAACAGACGCGAGATAAAAACAAGTCAATGGACTGTACAAACAGTGACAGGGATTTGCGTGTGCCCAGTTTTGACTGCCTGTAAATTGTGGAAAAAAACATCAAAGGTCACAACAGCCAGAGACAGGAGAAAAGCTCTGGGAAAGCTGAGCGTGGTTGCGAATCCCAGATATCAACACACCTACTTTTCAACCGATTTGTGCACTTTTGAAACTTTAGAAAAATTATCACAGGAAAAACACATTTACCTATATTTTGTTAACAATGGATCAACCATCATCTCCCTGACCAGCATTCCATCAGTCAGAAACTAAAACACAAAAACACAAAGTTTTAGAAATAATTCATTTACACTGTGTATGAATGATTTTTTTCTTTAAAAAGTTCAGGTGCAACTAAACAAATACAATCTCATCACCAGTGTGTGGGCAAGACAATTCCCACAAAGGACTGTGAAAAATGCCCCAACACTTTGGTTATCAGCCAATGGAATTGTTCGCAAACAAGATTTCGAACGTGGGACCCTCGGCTAGGGCTTGCAAATCTGTTAGCAAAATTTGACCTGCATTTGCTCTGTGAGCATAGACTAAGCCCCATTTCCTCTGAGCTGTACCACTGGTATTGCTGATGAACAGGCAGTGAAGACAAACCTGTCTGCCCAGGGCTATGCCATGAGTCTGAGATCACTGTTCCTAAAAGGTCCCAAAGGTCGCAGACTTGCAGCTCTTGAGGTTACTGACTTCAGTTTCCACTGATGTTATTTCAGGGAGGCTGGATAGGGTTGTGGTTAAGAACACACGCCATTGTGTCTGGCTGCTGGGAGTTCAGATCTCAGCTCTACATCTTACTAGCTGTGTGAACCCTGGGCAAGTTACTTCCCTCTCTGAGCCAGATTCCTCACTTGTAAAATGGAGATGATAAAAGCATCGACCTCCCAGGGTCACTGTGAGAATTAAGTGAGACAGGACATGTAAAGTGTTTCGCCCAGGCCCCAGCACACAGAGAGGGCCCAAGAATGTCAGCTATTAGCATTAAGGAGTAATGAATGTTTATAAAATGCCTTTGAAAAATGCAGTAACAACTAAATGCTGTTACTCTCATCCAAAAACAATTCAGTACTTTAATAAAGCTAAACATTTTCTTCACATGCTGTATGTTAGTATTTTTACTCGGTTTTCTTTTTTAAAGCAGGATGCATTTCCATCGTATTTTTCTTGGACCTGACACAAGCTGCCACATATACACGTAGGAGTGAAAGTGAGAACTTGCCACCAATGACAGACCACCGGGCAAGAACACCAGCCAAGAACTGAGAGCCTTGAAATTACCACCCAATGGAATACAACGCTTTTCATGACTCTCTAGAATCATTTGGTTGTGTAATTCACTGAAAATTATCTAAAAATTAGCTAGAGTAAATACATCTGACGGTATAGAATAATCCCTTTACTTAGCAAAATGAATGTCTAAGTTAACAAAATACAGAAATTCAGAAAACAAGGTCCACATGTTTATAAATCAGTATGTTGTTCATTTAGCTCATCTAGTTATTTTCAGCTTTCCTCTGCTGCAAACTGAGAGGTCACTGAGATTCTATTGACCAGTGTTCATTTCATCAGAGCATTTTCATTCATTGTTTACAATACCATCTGAGGAGACCTTGATTCCAGCGCAGTGGTAACAGTGGACACTGCTGAGTTGATTGTACACTGATTACTACTGATGCTAATTATTTAAGTAGTAGCGATGAAGCCAAAGAACACACACATAAAACCCATTATCATGTGAAAATGGGAAAGTTCTGATCAATGAAAATAACACTTGGGAATTCTACACCTTACCAATTTATACTATTTGTCCCTGTTTTTAAGTCTTTTACAGGTAAGCGCCTATATTTAGACAGCTGTGTGGACTGGTGGAAACACAATAAAACACACACGAGAAAGGATTGCTTTGAGTCCTGGTTCTATCGCCAATGGGCATATAGTCTCAGGCAGGTCATTCGCCCTCCCAAGTCCTCGACCTCTTCATTTGTAGAACCAAGGGCTCAACCCTACTTCCTCCCTGGGCTAAGATGCAAGGACTCCGAAGGAGCTCTGTACTTCCCAGCAGACTAAATTCCCTGAACACCAGGATTTCATACACTTTCTGCCACCATATCAGTGCCTTAGCAGCGACAGCTGCAGGTTTTCAACTCCCCCCCCCAATAATCTTCCTTATTTACAACAGGAAACGCAGCTCAGCAATTCACCTTAATTCTCGTAGCCAGCGGGTTGGTGCAGTCGTCAAAGCGGATGCAGTAGCCCACCTCATGGCCCAACACTGCACCCCTTTCCTCAGCTACTCTCCCTGCAACCTTTGGGAAGAAAGATCATGCTGAAAATAGATACATAGAAATTACTGTCCAGAGCATTTACTATGGAAAATCTAAAGGTCATATTTTTTAAATAGCATGTGAACACAGTGGAAAATGAGAAGAAAAGGGGTAGGTTATTAGAGAAATAGTGTGATAACCTTTGCAATCTATTAACTTTATATATCTCACCCCATTGGATAATTGACTTGAGGCAACTTATAAGAACAGTAAATATGGAATAAAAATGGAATCACGTAAAAATGTTACAGATCAGGATTAAAGAAATTATAGATGAAATTCAAAAGATCAAAGCCAATAAGAAAATTTTAAAAATGTAAATACGTCAAAGTTATTTAAGTTGAGCCACCAATTCAGCTCTAGATTTCCTGGTGGCCAAAGAAAAAGGGAAGCAGAAGAAATTACAAGATTCACCCTGTTCCTAAAGCTTTCTTTAGCATACCAGCTGGGACAGATTTTCGTGTCTTCATGCCTTGAAATAAAACACCTTCCACTGGACCATGAAGGCAAGGGAACAAGAATGATCAAATTCAATACTAGGCCATGCATGTTCATTTTCTCTTTGGAGGCAAAAGAATAACATTTCCAGAGCAAGATAATCTAAAACAATTTACGACAGTGTCCCAGTTACCAAAACTGTTAAAAAGGGAAATAAAGACAAGAATGCAGGTTAAAAAAATGTATAAGGTAGATGAGAAGATTAACAAAGGATCCAAGTTAACAATAATAAAGTAAAAGTAGAAAACAAAATACACATTATGAAGACCACAGACTACAGATACACTTTTCACCTACCAATATTAGACAAATAAAATGTGAGGGTAGGAAAGAGAAAAAAGAATCCAGTGGAAAGATCTCCCACTACTCCAGAGAGCCATTCAAAGTGTATTAACTCATTAATAGAAAATTTCTGAAATAATGAACAAATATAGAGGTGGAAGAGCAATACTGCTTATAATTTAGTTCACCTTGAAAGAAGATTAAGACTTTAACGTTCATAATGTAAACTACTTAACTGAAAAGAAGCAAAGGGAAGCAAAATTACAGGCGTTTCCTGGGGGCCCGGCACACGAACCAACCCTCATGCTTCCTATCTCCTTTCACAGGTGAGGCGACCTCCCCACAGAGTCCCTCGTCCTGAGTTTGGAACGTGAGCTGACACAGGTGTCCGGAGGCAGAGCTTCCAGCTACAGCCATTGGGACCGCAGCAGCCCTAGGCCCAAAAGCCCAGAGGCTCTCCACACTCAGCTGTGAACCTAGCACGCCTGCTGTGTGTTATCTGATCATCAGTGTTTAAGAAATTGAAGAGCAGACGAGGACCAGAAGTGGCTCTGCCCAAAGACTTGAAATTGCAGATCTGGTTGGCCAAGACAGACTCAGCCATCGAGCAGCTGGCGTACACCACAGAGTCTTTCAAAACACCTTGTGAAACTGGTAATTCACCCTACGCTGCTCTACCTCTGGAGGTTCTATTTCCCCATAACCAGTATTTCACCGGGACAGTTGTTACTGTTATGTTTCAATTTCAACCCTACAGATCATTAAATTAGAAATCTTGAAAAATAGTACAAATAGAGAATATGTGCAAGAGATACTGGAGCTGATGGGGAAAATCACCTTGTAAGAATGAACTTTTTTACAAACCAAAAAGACTCACAGACATAGAAAACAAACTATGGTTATTGAAGGGAAAGGGGCAGGTAAATTAGGAGTTTGGGACTAGCAGATACAAACTACTACATGTACAAGAGATAAACAACAACTATATTCAGTACCTTGTAATAACCTATAATGAAAAAAAATATGAAAAGGAGTATGTATAACTGAGTCACTATGGGGTACACAAGAAATTAACACAACACTGTAAACCGACTATACGTCAAAAAAGTTATATATATATAACTGAATCACTTTGCGTCATACCTGAAACTAACACATTGTAAATCAACAATACTTCAATTTAAAAAATAATAAATAAATATAACAAAAAAAAGAATGAGCATAAATGAATCGACCTCTCCATAAAAACATAATCATTTTATGAAGCCATATTTATTCTTATTATCTCACTATTTGTATACATTTGCTATAAAATGTATTCTATTTTCAAATTCATTTTTAGAAATTTCATCATGTATGTTCACATCACTGGACATCTGAAAGGCCATATTCTACTGGTTTTTTAAATAGATTTTTACCTCTGTTGTTTCAATTCTGCTTCCAATAACCTCATCAATTATACTGGATAAATATTATCTTTTCAACAGAAACAAACAGAAACAGGAAAAAGGAGATCAAAGGCACCTCCTAAGTACAGGTGGTGTGGTCCAAGCCTTCACAAATTATATCTCACTAAACATGCACAAAGTCTGGGAGGTGGGCAAGAGACCTTCCCTTTTACAAAGAAAAAAAACTGAAATGAAGCAGGCTTAGAGCTTGCACTGAATCACAGGTCAAGGCCGGGCGCGGTCTTGAAGTCAAGCCCGGACCACATGAGTCCAATGATCATACTCATTAAGGAACTGCCTCTCACGGAGATCAAGCAACGGCTTGTGCAATCTGTTCTTAGGCTCTGAGACTGTTTTCGGATTTTAGTCTGCACACAAAGTGCTTTTTGAGATGTAGCATTTCAAACTTGACAGCTCTATTAATACTACACGGTTAATTTATACACTTTTGTTCTTTAAGAGAAAACATGTGGTTTCATGGAAATTATCCACGGCTACAAATTTGGAACTAAAATGCAAACTGATTAAGAGCTGGGATTCCAAACCTCAAACAGAAAAAATTGCTCAAATGTTTTAAGTAACTGAAAATCATCTTTCATGACATAAAAGGTTAAGTCTAACACTGTAGTCTAGCTGCCATTCTTTCTATTTTTATACACACACATAAGACTTGGGAAATGTTTATCAATAGTTTCTAACCTGAAGACAATTAGAAAATGAACTCTGGGGGAAAAGATTACACAATAATTAAAACTTGTACAGAGTGAAAATAACTCAAGGAAATAGAATTTCTTGTCCAGGTACAGATGGCAAAATAAAGGCATTCTGGCCCCCACTTCCCTCTCTCAGGGCTAATGTAAAACAACAGAAGAAATAAAACATTATTATCAACCAAAAGCTCCATCTCCAAGGAAGGATGGAAACAGGCACAAGCTCAAACAATAAACTAGGAAGCAAGGCTGCCAAACACCGTGAGGTCCAGGCCTCCCCACAACCAGAGCCAGCTGCTGGCTTCCTTCATGCAAGTGTCGCCACCCTAAAAGCCAGGGCTGACGAGCCCTGTATTAGGAAGACAAGAAGCGACACTGTGTTCAGGCCCAGGGGGCACAGGAAATGCCTCAATGGAGGCCCACTTTGACAGCGAAGAATCACAAAGGAAGGGGAGATGAAGGAGAAGGCAGGCAAATTGGACAGCGAGTATAAATCCCAAGTCAGAGCACCCAGAGCACCTTACCACAAACTACTGCAGACCTCTCAAATCACTGAGGAGTGCTTGACCCGATCCTCGGCCTCTGACCCCTGAGCAAAGGACAGTGAGAGACTGGGGAGAGGCAGTGCATTATCCAGACCAGCGCAGCCAGCAGATGGGCCACTCAAAGATGAGTAATTACCATAAAAGTACTAACCCAGCCCATTGCATTAAATGTAACCAAGAAAGAAGGAAAGAAAGGAACAAGAGCAAAAAAGTAGTTTAAAAAGAAACTGTAAAAGTATTACCCAAAGGAACCAGAGTAGAATTCAGCCAAAGAAATTCAGCTGCAAAGAAGTTTGGTGCAGCCACTATGGAAAACAGTGTGGAGATTCCTCAAAAGACTAGGAATAGACTTACCATATGACCCAGGAATCCCACTCCTGGGCTTGTATCCAGAAGGAAATCTACTTCAGGATGACACCTGCACCCCAAAAATGTTCATAGCAGCACTATTTACAATAGCCAAAACATGGAAACAGCCTAAATGTCCATCAACAGGTGACTGGATAAAGAAGATGTGGTATATTTATACAATGGAATACTACTCAGCCATAAAAACCGACAACATAATGCCATTTGCAGCAACATGGATGCTCCTGGAGAATGTCATTCTAAGTGAAGTAAGCCAGAAAGACAAAGAAAAATACCATATGAGATCACTCATATGTGGAATCTTAAAAAACAAAAACAAAAACAAAAACAAACAAACAAACAAAAACAAAGCGTAAATACAGGACAGAAATAGACTCACAGACAGAGAATACAGACTTGTGGTTACCAGGGGGGTGGAGGGTGGGAAGGGATAGACTGGGATTTCAAAACTGTAGAATAGACTACACTGTATAGCACAGGGAAATATACACAAAATGTTATGATAACTCACAGAGAAAAAAATGTGACAATGAGTGTGTATATGTCCATAAATAACTGAAAAATTGTGCTGAACACTGGAATTTGACACAACATTGTAAAATCATTATAAATCAATAAAAAATGTTAAAAAAAAAAAAAGAAATTCAGCTGCAAAGAAATCACAGGATGGACCTAGAGATTATCATACTAAGTGAAGTAAGTCAGATAGAGAAAGACAAATATCATAAGATTTCACTTATATGTGGAATCTAAAGAAGCGACACAAATGAACTTATTTACAAAACAGAAACAGACTCACAGACCAAGAAAACAAACTTAGAGTTACCAGAAGAGAAAGGAGGGGGAGGGATAAATTAGGAGTTCTGGATTTGCAGACACATACTACTATATACAAAATAGATAGACCACAAGGACATACTGTATAGCACAGGGGACGATATTCAATATCTTATAATAACCTATAATGAAAAAGAATAGAAATTATATATATATGTATAACTGAAACACTATGCTGTACACCCGAAACTAACACAACATTGTAATTTAAGAAAAAAAAAAAGAAAGAAGCTCACAAGCTTAAGCTAAAAACAAGTTAAGGAAGAGACACAAAGTCAAAGGAGAGTCAAAGAGAAAGAAGGTCTCAAATGTATAGGTCAGAAACCTACAAATCTCACAGCCTGGACGTGAAAGAAACTACAGAGAAGCTCTTCCCAAATGTGAGAACAATTTCCCAAATTTATACAATGCGACAAATGCCAGTTACAAAGATAAAGGAACTTCTCTACAGTATCGATAATAAAAAGTAAATCTGAATCAGCCATGCCAGAGAAACACTAAAATACTGCTCTACTCTGTAGGAAAATAAAAGAAAATTGTTGTCAAATGACGAGGTGATCAGTGGGGTTAAAAAAAGATTTACAGTAATGTGTCAGGCAGTTAATTTTAAAAAACACTATGCTATTTTTCTGGAGTTTAATGTTTATGGTATTATCAGTTTTTAAAATTTGAAATGTATTGTAGTATCTCCTCCCATTCTAAATCGTCACTTCTCTATCTAATAAAGAAAAAAAATTCAAAGAAGTGATTATGAGACCAAGGTAGAGACATAAAGGAATCAAAAGAGAATACGTTTGGCTAAAAACAATCCTGAAGATTGTGGACAGGCTTGAAGAACTATCACAAAACAAACGAGAAAAGAGCCGATGATTTCAGAGATGCTGATAAATACTGAAAGGAGACAAAGGAGATCTAGTATACACTTAATTGATGCTCTTAGAAAAGACAATAAAATAAATGGAACAGAAAAGTATGCCAAGATATAATAGACAAAAACCTGCCTGATATAAAGATATTTGAACCTAAAAATTAAAGTTATTCCACATTTAAGAAAAAAATGAGTTAGAACAATCAGCATCAAGACATATCCTGGCGCAAAGATAATCTTACAAGCATTCAAGCAGAAAAAGCAAGCCAAGAAGGCAGAGGGAAAACCCCACTGGACCTCAGACTTCTAAACAGCGATGCTCCAGGCCAAAAGGCAGTGTCTGCACAGCAACTAGGGAAAGGGAGTGTGAACCAAGAATTTCATATCAACAACGACCACAGTCAGACATTCTCAGGTATAAACAGCGATGCTCCAGGCCAAAAGGCAGTGTCTGCACAGCAACTAGGGAAAGGGAGTGTGAACCAAGAATTTCATATCAACAACGACCACAGTCAGACATTCTCAGGTATGTAAAATTTAGCCAATCAAGAAATAAAGTGAAATGAGCAATTCAAGGTTGGCAAAACCATGGAAAATAATTAGTGATTGTTAAATTAGAAATAAACACGTGTGCAAGTTACAGTTACAGAAAAGAACCTATCTTTATAAATCTTAACATTAAAATTCCAGTACTGCATTTATCACAAATGGAGGGAAGAAAGGGGGAAAGCTTAAGTGTGCGACTCTTCTTTTGTAATAGGCAACTACTTATTACAAAGCTTCAAAGACAAAAAACAGCTTAAAGCTTTTTTAGTATTTTTCTTAACTTTCAAACTTTAATAAATTCTCCTGTGATGAACAAATGTTTATCCAAAGTTCAGTAACTACTCCTATTTCACTGAAGTTTCCTCTTTTGTTAAATTCAACAAAAAGCAAATATATGGCTACGAACACACTTTTAGAAAATTATTTCTATCCATCCAGCCATTCATCTTTATGTGAACATAAAAGAGAAGCTTGACGTAATGTTCACAAATGTTCACATTGCTTCTGCTAGATGGTGAGATATGGGGGTTTTTTAAATTACTTTTTTTGTTTTGACTTCTTCTGTACTTTATTACTACATAAAAATTTACTATGTACAGGTATCAATTTTACAAATAATCAGATCATAGTTCTTTTTTAAACTGAAGAATTAAATTCTTAAGAAGCAACGTCATATTCATTTGGAGCTTTTAGAAAACAAGAAAAAAATAAGTCACTGAAATAGAAGACGCAGACGGAGCCTTTACAACAAAAGAGAAACTCACGGTCACAGCAGCCACTCTTCGAGGCTGGGTCACTCCCACCACTCTTCCTTCGGCTGTCCAGCCAGCTTCTGCAAGGTACTACAAATAAAAGCACGTCTGAGTACATAGCTGATACCACTTCTCCAGAATCAGTCTCCCCCAAGATGACCCTGGATTGTGTTACAATCACTGAGAAAGGAAATAGCAGGTGGCTCTTGTCCCAGCAGACATTTTAAAAATTATTTTGCAGATGAGGGATGTGAGATTTGGAAATGTTACGTAATTTGCTTAAGTTCACAGCAGAGGTGATAATTAGATGAACCAAGGCACAAATTCAACATTCTGACTCCCCGGTCTTAAACTTCCCCATACTACAGCTGCCCCAAGGAAGGAAAAACCACCCTTGGGTCACTCAGAACAGTGCTAAATCTGTAGAACAAAGAATTTTAAAGTACACACAGAGACAGTTCCATATAAATATCAACCATATAAAACATTTTAGTCAGATTAAATAATCAGATTTTATACACCTGTATATATGCCATTAGATTATATTACTAAATGTAAAATTTGACTATATGTATTTATCTGATTTATTTACGTATTTATTTGCCATATGTATTTCTTATGTATTTATTTGATTATATGCATTTTTTAAATCCAAAATGGATAACAGTGGTTATCAGAGTTACGTATTTTTGTAATGTCTAAATTCTTTTACAACAAATATATTATTACTTCTATAATAGAAAAAGATTTAAAATGCTATTGTATGTATCTGATCATTTGTCCAAAAGAAATAAAGGAAGAGCAAACTGGAAACTAAAGAGAATGGTTGCCCATGAAGGATGGGGAGGAAAGGGGTGGAAAAGGCGAGAAATAGAACCAGGGCAGCAGGGATGCAGAGGGAGGTGCAATTCCCTGACCTCAGACTCACAGAAACACAGCCACGTTTCACACACTCTTCAAGTACCCAAACAAATAAACAAAACCAACCAGGATGTGGAGGGAAACCAAAAGGAGATGCAAACACTAACAATGACCCTTTCTGTATTACAAATGAATAACATGATCACACTGAAGGGGATGGAGAAAAGAACGAACGTAAGTAACTGGAAAACAGTATTTTGACTGGATGCTGTAAGGCCCAAAACAAAAAGAACTCTACCTACCTAAATCCTATACTCCAGTTAGTAAATGTTAGGGGCATGGGTTAGCAAATCTGAAGCTCTTTTAGTTGAGTAGCTAGAATTTAACAGTAAATAAATACATTGTATATAATAAGGATGGAGTTTCTCATTGCTGAAGAGTTACAAACAAGGAGAGACTAAATTAAGCCCTATGGTGTTGGACTGGAATCAACCAATCATCAGCATAAATTCATGTTTTTTAATATATTTACAGATTGATACAGACATATAAGTGTTTTTATATGTGCAGGTTAGTATTCATATACAATACATATATATATCTATATTTCCTATGTCTGCCCACCGAGACTCATAGCAATGACACCTTAATAGCAATGCACACACTAACGCCCAAATCTTCACTTTTAAATACCCTTCTCCAATAAAAGGAACCACGGCTCCTTGGAGAAGTGGTTGATCCCAAGGCCAGTGCAGGAAAAATATAAGACAAGCCTGAGACATTATGTGTTACTAGAAAGTAAGGAAGTATTCAAAAAAAAGGATGGAGGCTTTTAGAAAGAACGCAGGAAGGAGCTCCTAACGACCAAAGCTGGACCATTTTGAGCAACAAAGTAAATGACAGTATCGAATTTTAACTGATACAACAAAGTAAATATCCATGAATCCATTCTGATAAACAGAAGTAATTGAATGAATAAGTAAATGAGGGAGAAAGGACAGTTCTTCCTCACAGAAGATTCCATTTAATAACTGTAGAATGAAAAAGGAATAGAGAAAATCATCATTCGGCAAACACCTGAGTAGCTGCTGCAGACAAGATCCACTGAGGGAGGCTAAAATTAGTTGGCGACAGTTTGAAAAAGAACAGAATATTTGCAGTCTAAAAATATCTCCTCCAAGAGATTTGTCACCCACAAAGGCAAAGACAGTTACCTTCATAGGTGAAACCTGGCACCTTAACAAAGTGATCAATTCAACCTCATCAGTGACAAGACTTCAACACCTCAACCCCCTTGATATGACACACCAAGAAGGATGCATCATTTCTGTGGGATTCTTACCAAAGATGCATAAGCTCATTCTAATAATGAGAAAACATCATACAAACCCAATCTGAGGTACTCTGTATAAAGTAAATGCCCAGGACTCTTCAAAAATGTCAAGGTCATAAAAGACGAAGGAAAGACTGAGGAACTCTCACAGACCAGGGGAGACTAGGGAGAAGCAACAATTAAATGCAATGCAGGACCCTGGATCTTGGACCTGAGAGAGAACATTGGTGGGAGAACTGATGAGCTTCATGTAAGGGCCAGAGTCCAGTTCCTAGTATTGCACCAGCGTTCATGTCCTGCTCTTCATTATTGCAATAGGAGAAGTGGTGTAAGGGGTATAAGGGAATTTTGTACTATTTCTGCAACTTTCCTGTTAGTCTTAAATTAGCTAGAAATAATTATCTTAAAAATGACTGTAAGGAACAAAATGTTTTAGATAATGTAGGTTTTCTTGTTGCAAAAAAGTGTCAAGTTTCTCTTTCTCACCTTGAATACATACACAAAATACTACCAACCACCCCAATCAACACAAATGCAGAAACAGAACTACAGGAATAATAGCTAAAACTCACCAAGTACATCACTAAGTGCCAGAAACTGTTTTGCATGCACAACCCTGTTTAATTCTCACAACAAATCTAATGCAGAACAGCATCGTCAACAATTTAGAGATGAGGAAACAAAGAGGTCATCTGACTTGTCCAAGGACACAGATAAAAATCTAAGAGCTGGGATTCAAGCTCAGCAAACCAAAGCCACATAACTGGGACACAGTTCTACCAACCAAATTAGAAATCACACACACTAGTAGTAAATCTCCTAGTTGTAGTGTTATGGGAAAGAAAAGTAATTTCCACAATAAGAGACTTGTCCACGAAGGCAGACTCTCAATACACTGGAGATTCGGACTTCTGCCTGCTCATGATTGCCGACAGGTGGAAATTTAAAGCTGCTGCAAGAGCAGGTATGGTGCTGACATCAAGAGGCAGAGGATGTCACAAAGGGAAATTGCTGAATTCCATCTCAATTCTCCCCATTCTTTTCAAGGGTCACCACATCTGGTCTTCTCGTCAAAGACTGGGATTAGGAAGAACTTCACCAAACACAGTACTAATAAAAACCGTAGTACAGAACCTGTTTTCGTGGTCCATTGTTCTGACAGAGCGCTAGGGAAAAATATCATCTAGGTTCCACGTATAGTTGTGAAATTCCAAGGCTGCTGTCGGATGCGACGGCACGCTGTACTTTTCCAAGGAAAGATATTATATAAATCTAGCAAAACACTTTGTTAACAAAAACCTGCTTCATTTTCTTGCCATGACCTTCAGTTCCTCAGCCTTTCCAGTTTCCCTAGGCTGTAACTCACGTTCAGCTCCACAAGAAGTTGGAAACTGTGACTGATCTCAGAGAAGTGGAACTGAACAGTAGGGGGAAAGATGAATAATCCTTCTACAGGAGAGGGAGCAGATACTTGAACCAATAATATAATCCATCACAATAATCCAGTCATTTTCACCAGTAAAGCTTAGGAGATACACTTTTTACCACTTATTCCCTGTGCTTTTTGCATTTTGTACCGTGAACGTATTTCCTATTCAGAAACACAATGCTTATCAAAAAAATCATAGTTCCTTAAAAATAATTAAACTCAAATACATACGCCCTTTGACCCAGCAACTCCATAACTATATTTATTCTATAAGTATACCCATATGTGTGCAAAGTGAGATACTTGCAAACTAACTCACTGCATCATTGTGATAACACAAAACTGGAAACAACCTAAATGTCTATCAACTGGGAACTGGTAAAATCAATCATGTAGAATCTGTGCAACTAAAAAAAGAATGATGCATGAAGTGGGGAAAAAAAAAACCCAAACAAGGTACATAAAGCATGTACAGAGATTTACAGATACCACTTGTATTTTAAAGGGAAAGGAATAGGTGTGTGTGTGTGTGTGTGTGTGTGTGTGTGTGTACGCATTTCTCTGTAAAACCAATTAAAATCTCTGAGAAATTAATAAAAGCAATTGTATTTGCATAAAAGAATTAGGTATCAGAAGACAGGGCAGAAGGGAAATCTTTCTCTTTTTATCTCCTTTTGTGTCTTTTGAATTTTAAACCATATGAATCTGCTAAATTTCCCCTGCAAAATTAAAAATATTAAAAGAAAGCTTAAAATTAAAGCCAAAAATACTGCCCGTGTTTGCTGCCACATTGCCCAGGTCGGACCCTCAGGCCCCACCCGCCCTCTCCTCTTCAGAAAATCCTTTCCCTGGAACTCAGCCCCTCAGCAGGTCTTCTCTGCTCCCTGGCAGCTATGCCTCGCTGGGGGAAATGATCAGACTGTTGTGCTGTATCGCATTATTGATCCAAATATCTGCTATGCATCCCTGTGGGAGGGCAATATGCTCTGCCACCTTGTTGCTATCAGGCCCGGCCATGTAATTTGATTTGACCAACAAATGTGAGAAGTGTCACTTCCAGCCAGAAGTTTTAAGAGACAGCTCATGACTCCGTCATCTACTACAAGACCCACAAGCCCCAGGCAGGAGCTGCGGCGTCAGCCTAGGTCCCAGTGATCACGTGGAGCAGACCTTACCTTCGGTCATCAACCCAAGAAGACCACAGAGTATGAGGAAGAAAGAAACCTTTGTGTTTTTAAGCCACGGAGATTTTCAGGTTCTTTGTTATCATAACATAGTTTATCCTAAGCTGACTAAATAACCATACAGACTAATTCCAAAACAAACTAAAATCATCTCATCTCACATGGCCTTTGACCTCTGCTCTATATAACCCCACCTCACTTCTCTCTACAGTGTCCTCATCTGTAAAATGAAGAGAACTAGAGTCTGCCTCACAAAATCGCTGATTGATATGTGTCAAGTGATCACTTTATGTGCACTTATTATAATTATTACTTAGTTACTTGGTTTGTTATTGTTGTTATTATTATTATTACTCAGTAATGCAACAAGACCTTTCTCCTGTGTCTCTCTGCAAGAAGTAAATTGCCAGGGTCTTGATACCACCTGCACATATGTTCTCCCTCCAGGTCACCATCTCCTCTGCTGTCCTTTCTCCACCAAGTCATTCCCTTGTGTCTACCTTACCCTCGCTGCACATCAGATCACCTGAGGAAATTTTATGAAATGCCTCTGTCTGGGCCCCATCCTAAACTCACTATTGTGTTGGGCAAAAGCAGCTTTATTTTTTTCTTTATGAGTTCAAAAACAGACAGAACTAATCTACAGTGTTAGAAGCCAAAAGAAGAGTTACCCTTGTATTTTGTAGGGGCAGGAAGAAAGGGCTGGAGACCAGAAGGGGAAACAGGGGTCTTCCAGGGTTCTGGTGATGTTCTGTTCTGTTTCTTGATCTGGGTGCTGGTAACACAGGTGTATTCACTTGTGAAGGTTTATCAAGCTGAACAATTACGATGTAAGTACTTTCTGGTATGTATTTTCTGATACTTCAGTAAGAATCTATACTAACAAAGGAAAGAAAAATCCACAAGGACACTTATCCCTGACCACTTAAGTATTATTCTTTATCCTCCAAGTCGAGGCTCTCAAGACCCTGTGACTTCACCCTGTCTTTCCACTCTTGATCCTATCTGTCCACTCTGTTGAGCCCAAACACTTCTCCACCCCAACATCTCTGACCACAATATTCACTAGATGAGAACATCTTCCCAGCCAGCTCCCACTGATTGTTCAATGTCATTTCTTTCACAAGGCCTTTCCTGATCCCTCTTTCCACTTCTATCCACACCAGTTATGATTTTGCCTTGTAAGAGAGGGTTCTTCCATTGCACTGTATAATTCTATAAGTCAATTTTTATTTACAACTCAAGTAGTATTCACCTTACTCCTCCTCTTCAACCACAATTATTTGAGGACAAAAACTATGCGTTACACCTCTTCAAATGAGCCCCCATTATTCCTTTAAAAGTATGGCCAGTCTGTTATTATTCTAGAATTATAATAAACTGAAGATGACTGTACTTCACTACTAATGAAAGAAATTATACAGCCCAAAAGTTTAATCAAAAACATCCAGTTGGGTGGAATATTTCCTCTCTGAGAGATCTTAAAAATGCAAAAAATAACCAAGAAGAGTTTTCAAGTTACAAAATCTGTCCAATCAAATCTAAGTACAAAGACACGTTTAAATATATACTCACTTGTGGAATCTGAGTGCTTTTCCCACATCCTGTTTCTCCAACAATCACCACTGTTTGATAGTTTTCTATCAAGTATAATATATGATTCCTAAGCTGAAAAAAATATAACCATACATTGTAAATAGCCACACATTTTCTCAAAAGACCTAAACAAAGATATTCAAACATCATGAAATGAGCTGTCAGCCAAAGGAAAGTAAATTTTAAAAAGAACCATCAAAATCTATCTCCGATATATATCAAAATATGTCTCAGGTACTGCTGGTGTCAGTATAAGGTGATACAGCTGCAGCTCAGGGTTGTAACTTACCCAAATATATAAAGCACATACCCTTTGATTCGAGCTTTCCACTGATAAGAAACTACTACAGACATCCTAACACACGGGAATAAAGACGTACATACAGGCATACTCACTGCAGTATCGTTCATAAGAACAAAAATTCAAACAGCCTAAATGTTCATCAACAGGGGAGTGGTTCAACAGTTATGAAACACTCCAATGATGGAATACTGCACAGCTGTTAAAAGAATAAATGGCCACCTGTATTGACATGGAATGGTCAATGAGGTCTGCTATGGTAAGAAAGCAAGGCACTGGATAGCGTGAATGATACACTACTGTTTGTGTTTTTAAAGAAAGGGTAAATACATACATGCTTCTTTATGTATAAGCTCATTTGGGAAAAACAAAACAAGAAACTGGGAACTGTACTGTCTCCAGGGAGTGGAAGAAAGTGGCTGGGAAGCCACGGTGTGAAGGAGATCCTCTGAATTTTGTACAATATGCATGTATTACCTAATTTAAATTTTTTTTCATTTACTAACTTGTGAAAACAAACAAAAAGAATATGCTTTCACCTCTACCTCTAAAGCCAAGTTCACGATAAAGCACCCATAGGTTACATCTCTATTTCAATTGGGCCTTCCTTTACCCATTCAATATGAGCAGAATCGCTGGTCTGGCCACTGAAAAGTCACAGATAATTCCAACGTCCTGTGTACTTAGCTTCAGAATGTATTTCTGGTCCCACATTTGACTACAGACAGCCCTGATGATCAAGAAAGTCATGACGGTATTCCACAAATTCCTGGTTTGGAATGAAGCAAAACCCCACCAAATTCCCCAACTCTGATCACTGCTCAGCTCATCTGATCCCACACCAACAATGGGTCTGGTGAAGACCGGGAGAGCCAGGGTGCTGACTTACTGACAAAAGAACATATTGGCTGTTTGAGGTTTTGAATTTGGCATTATTTGGAAGCGAAATATGTAGTTCTCAACTTTTAGTGTAAGAAAATCTCTTGGGATATCTGTTAAAAATGAAGATTTCTAGCCCTACCCTCAGGGTTTCTGATTCAGCAGGGCTAGGGTGGGGCCAGGAATCTGCACTTCAACAGGCACCCAAAGGACATTCTGCTGCAGGTGATCTAATGACTAGATGCTTTCCTATTGACTGCTTGGACCCTGTGCTTTGTTTTGGGTAGGGTAAGGGGAAACGTTTGGGTTCTCTGCAGATATTCCGTAAAATGATAGATCCATCCACTGGATGGATGGATGGACAGGTGAGTGGGTGGTCAAGGAAAACTTGAAAGACAATTTGAATATGGATAGAAAGAGACACACATGGCATCCCAGGAAAGGGAAATAACGTAAGTCAAGGAAAGAAGACGAAAATAAGCAAACCATACGGGCTTTATTCAAGGGTCCTATAAAAAGCCCACAGAAGGCTCATAGGTTTGGTTTGGAAATGAATAACAAGAGGTGTAGTCAGGGCTTCACTGCAAAAGACTTAAATGTAGAGCTAGAGTCTGGACTTTACCTGAAGGCAGTATATGCTGTGTTCTGAGAAAACAGGGCAGCTCTGATTGATTTAAACATGAAGAAACTGAAGGCATTAATTCATCCTTCATCTGCAAAATGTGAAGCACTGCAAATGGAGACTCCAACGTGTGACATTCGAGAGATGACAAAAAGATGTGCAGTTTGAAGCCCGGGAGAATGACGGTACCCTGGACAGGCGCAGGCAGGGAAATCAAGGAGGGCTGGTGCAGAGGACCAGACTGAGCCTCAAAGAGGCTGAGTTTAAGGGAGTAAGAGGACAGCTTTGTACAGCAGTGGCCAGGGCCCAAAAAGAACACCAGCCTGTGGGAGGGAGCCTAAGGGAAGCCCACCTTGAAATGCACTGAGGAAAAGCAGGTGAGCCTTACATTTACTGCTGCTTTGGTTTCAACTCCTTTTTTTAAATGGAGGTACTGGGGATTGAATCCAGGACCTCATGCACGCTAAGCATGCACTCTCCCACTGAGCCATAACCACCTGCTTCAGCTTCTATTTGAAAGCTATTTAGTTTCAGTGGGGAAGAGGGTGGTGAATAGGTAACTTTTTATCCTTTTTTATCTTTAACATCTTGAGATCATAACTACGTTTAAACTCTGCTTTGATTTTTATCAATAACTTATATACCTCTTCTTAACATTTTATTTTCATCAATATGTTAACTTCTTGCTGCCTTTTCTTTTTCATCTGTTTATATTATATTTTTTAAGTACAGTTGGAGGATGAAGAACAGTCACGAAAACTAAATACTCAATAAACAATAATTATCCTTGTACCTGAACATTTACTACATGTCTTGCTAAATGCTCTCTGTGGACTATCTCATCTGGTCCTCATAACCACCCTATGAGGCAGGATCATTAGTCCCATATTATAGATAAGGAAACAGAAGCTCAGACAGTGAAGTAAGGTCACACAGCACATAAATGACGAAGCCTGGGGTTGAACTTTGAAGTCTAGCTCCAGATTCCAGATACTTCATCACAGCTCAAACTGTGTCCTTCAATGCTGAACCTATAATCTTATCTCCTGAGGCTCAAACTGGTTTACATTTACACATAACGGATGAGGTTAATCACCTGCAGAAGAAACCCAGAGACTGTCGGTACATGAGTGATGGAAACCTTGGGGGCCACGTACATCTCTAGTCAAGGTGACTGGGCTAAATGAAGAAGGTGGCTGTTTCATATTTATTTGGAGAAAGAACATAGTAATAGAAGAGGAGTTATTAGCATAGTCTAGACAAAGAAACTCCCCACGTATAAGAACCTGACAGCTTTCGCCCAACACTGTCCAGGGGAAAGAGAGAGAGAGATGTGGGTGCTGGTGGCCACACCTACTCAGGTCATTCTAGAGGCATCATATGAGGCAGGGAGAGTTCATCACCCTTCATCAGGGGCTATAAGAAATAAATATCTTTCAACTAGACCTAAGTCACCTTTGGCTCTGGGCCTACTTCCTGATTACAGTCTGGCTTCCCATGTGGACTTGTAACAGGGAGAGAGTGTACCATGGACTGTGTCCACCTGTCCCTGAGAACTATGGCTCACTGCAAATGAACAGATTCTGAATTCCAGTTTACACTTGGGTCCCTTGTGAGATGAGTATGCATCCATTTCAGGAGACTAATAAAATCAAGTGTCGGGATGTGCACAAGTTATGTAATAACCACACCAAAATCCCGACATTATCCCAGTGGGAGTTAACCTCTTCAACAGAAACAACCTCAGATTTCTAATTAAACTTGTGAAAAGAAGTATGCCTTTAAAAAGAAAGCAAAAATTGGCCATATGCTGGTAATTTGTTGAAGACGGATACATAAAAGTGCACAGTGCCGTTTTCTCTACTTTTTCTGTATGTTTGAACTTGTCCATAATTGAAAGCAGAGAGGGGAAAAGGATGCCATTCCAGTTTTTCCAATCTGTAAGATTAACCGGAAAAAAAAAAATCTTATGGACTTTACAGATTTTTGAGGTTAACTAATACACATATTTTGTAGAGTTGATTCCTTCAGATAAGGGTATTCCTGAGCTCACTGTGTTCTAAAGTATTAAGAGTAAGAGGACATTGTTTGCTCCAGTGTCAAGGATAAAGCTACTGCAGGCTGCTCTGGGCCGACGGCTGGACATGCTTATTCAGTGTACCTTGAACACTGGCAGCTTCTGCCTCTGCTGCTCTATAGAGAGGGCAGCGTAAGGATTGTAAACAACAGTGGTCGCAGAGTTTTCAGCTAGACTCTGTCTCTCTTCAGAGATGCTGACGCCTGGTCCCTCTGTACCTGTAACAGAAATGGGGTTTTTTTTCAGATTCTCTGATACAGTGAGCAGAAAAGTGTGCAAAAGTTACAAAGACAAAGATATACAACAGCAGCAATGCATTTTATCTCCAACTAAGAGGTATTAAACTGTAGGCTCAGGAAGGCATCTAGAAAAGTATCCATGAGAACACAGATAAGCCTCACTGCAGCGCCAAGAACAAAGGCGATGTGGGTCCCCTTGGGCTCCAAACTGGCCACACACAACCGTACATGACAGAGGACAATGCTTTGAGTTTGGATTTCATGTCAGGATTATAACCAAACTCTGTATAAAAGTGACAAAGACCCAGTGGGAATTAGCTGAGGCAAACGATGAATCCTGCTACCGCAGAATGGCAGCACGGCTCAGGGACCACAGGCACAGGGACTCTCAGGCTGCCTGGCTGTTCTCTGTCTGCACCTCTCGACAGGCTCCTTGCAGTCCCTTGGGATGGCTTCTCTACCAGAGCCTGGATCAAGGCTGCGGCCAGTGCCAGAGCTCAGGCTCACAGTTCCTCCACCAATCATTCATTCACCACCACCCCCACCCCACCCCCACCCCCCGCAAGGATGGAAGCATGAGAGAGCAGTGAGCACTACAGAGGCAGGCCCCACCCTCGGAGAGCAGACTTGCTTCTTTTACTCTTCCTCCCAGAAGAACATAACTTAGTGCACGAAGTGGTAATGGAGAAAATTACAGACCTGGGAGAGGGACCAGGGGTCACAGGTGTCTGTGGTCTGCCTGGGGAGTGGAGAAGGCTCTTTCTCTCCCAGCTTAGGTCCAAAGCCCAGCCTGATCCAATCAACCACAGCCCTGGGGGGTAGTACCATAAGTGGCAGCCCCTACTGGAATCACAAAATTGGAGTGGTTGGGTGGGAAGTGCCGGTCCAAGAAACCACTGAGCTAAGCAGATTAAACACCAGGTACCCATGATGGCTTCTTGGTAAGAACAACAACAAACCGGGGCTCCAGTTGGTGAAGAAAGGGGAAGCCATATCCCACCATGAAAAGCTGTTAAAAGTACCATGGATTTTTAGCATGAAAAGAAAAATGTCTTAGGCTCAATTTTTATGATCAGCCTCCACAACCTTTCACGCCAAATTGTTTGTGGAGCCCAGGACAGAAGGCAGAGTAATAAGTAAATGATACAGTGTTCAAAATTCAACTCAACATAGGGAAGATATCTCTACAAGTTAGAGCTGTTCAGCACTGACGTATGCTGCCTTTGTGAATCAATAAAAACCCTCTCTACAAGTTCAGAGCCTTCTGTTAGGGGTGCTGCAGGGATAATCCCCCAAACTATCATTTCCCAAGTTTTCTGTACCCAGAATCTGTGACGCTGAAATCTGTCACAGTATAGCAGCTTTGTGATAAGAGTATTTAGCCCAATGATTTATGTTTACATTTTGGAGGGTCCCAGATCCCTTCAACAATCTAATAAAAGCTATGAACTCCACCTCCTGAAAAATACATCAGAACGTAATTTATCAGAACACAAAATGCTGGAGGTCCATAGGCCCCCTAGAGCGACATGCAGAATCACTCCCATAGACCTCTGATCCCTTTGCCATTTGTTTCTAGGAACATAGTTGTGTTCCAGAGGTCCAAGATTGCCAAAAATCAGGTAAGTGGGGCACTGCTGTAATGTTTTTGCCAAAATGCTGACCTTCCTTTCAATGAGATAAAAGATAGAACAGGACCTGGAACAAAGCCTGGGCTCAAAGAGGCAGGTTTCCTTTCCTTTCTCCCCTTACCACCGCTACATCTTATTAACTCCTTGTAATCTTCACTCGAGAAAACTTCAGCAAAGAATACCCTATCCTCATCAGCTCCGTTTTTGTCCCTCCTTTTCAAAAGGTTTTAAACCTTTACAGCACGTCTAGAGTATTTTTACATTGCTCCTGCAAGGTCTCTTACTTCCTCCCACACCAAGGTTTAATCCACGCAGGTGTCTTCCTGACTACCCCACCCTCCTTGTCCCTAACCCACTGCCAAGTCCACCTCAGTATAATTGAGTTATGAGATCTTTTACAGGAACAGCTGCTGCCGATCAATGAGGAGCATGTCTCCTCCTTACAAAAGACTCCATTCAGCCACACCAGGGCTGCTTCCTCGCTACACGTACATCCCACGGCCCAACCTGGCTGCCAGTGGTTTGTTTTTCCCTTGGGAACATTCTCAATGCTTAAGCGAGTAACAAATTTGTAAATCCTGCAAACCACAAAGACCTTCATTTCTCCATCTATAAAGCAAGGCTGATAACAGCACCCCCAACCCCACCCCATTCCAGCATTCCCTCTAACCCAGTTTTTCGGTTTGAGGGAGGTAACCCATTAATGGGCTGTGACATTCATGTAGTGGGTCATGACCAGCACTTTTTAATAATGACCTAGAACTAGAATAGAAAGTATCAGAGTGCATCCCAAAAAGCAACACTGTTTTTGTACACTTTTCAGTTGTGTCTGTGTGCATGCAAACGCAGGTGTGCACACATGCTGGATTACAACACAGTATATTCTGTATACCCATGCTGGATCACAATACATTTCTTCCTGTATATCAGGTCAAAAACTCTTCTAAGCTGTTGCTATAAAGTGTCTGCCAGGTGCATAGTCAAATATTTATTTATCATTAAATATTTGTTGAATGAATGAAAGAAAATGGCCAGGCCTTTCTGATCTACTTGAACTGGCAAATTAAATCAAACTTTTTTCTACAAAAATCTCAGGCAGCTCATACAAAGAGATCACAAACTAGTTACTTGAGGTCCCCAAACATACCATCGTTAGAATTTTTGAAATAGTTCATTTAAAACATAAAAATTTCCCATTCTGGACATTAGGCTTAGAGAAAAAAAAAATCTGAGCCCATATGACAACCATTAGGTGGAACCAAGTTACAGCTTCCTGCTTTAGATAGCATATGGATGCTCGGGTGTAACCTCCACTGTATACATCTCTCAGTCTTGCACACTCTAGTTTGTGCACACACAGTTCCCACCACTCCATATTACTTCCACCCAGCAGCTTCACTTATTCAGATTGCCTGAAAGGCCCCTACAGCTATCTGAGCTTGTAAATCCCAGCCTATAGGGTATGTTCATCTAGTCTTATATCCACCCTCAATCAGCTTCCTGACCTTCACCACGTATTTCCCGCATCCTATTTTCAAACCTAAAGGAAACTTCAAGTTTCCTCATCTGTAAAATGAGATCACTACCTCCATCACACAGATATAGTGACTGCTTAGTAAGATGATGTAAGGAAAAGTGACTAACAAAGTCAGGGCTCAGGAAGTGTGCACTAAATCCATTCCCATCTCAGTTAGCGATAACACAGTTTACCTAGACCAGTGGTTCCCAAACTTTGATGCATGCTCAAATCACCAGGGGATCTTTAAAAAAATACTGATGCCTGGTTCCTAGCCCTCCATGTTTCTGATTTATTGCCATGGGGTATGACTAAACAGCAGGAGTTTTAAAAGCTTCCCAAGTGATTCAACTACACAGCAAAATTTGAGAACCACTCTGGGTCAGATAGTCACCAAACCCAGAAACCTCAGTTATTACTGACTCTACCTTCCCACACATTTGCCTCTAAAATGTCTCTCCCCTCTGCTCACATGTCAGAATTGAGGCTTTCAATATCCCTTCTCTTAAAGGTGTCCCTGACTCTACTTTCTTCCCCCAAACTTTCTGCACACCACTGCCAGAGTTATCTTCCAAAAATACCTGATCGTGTCATCCCCTGCTTAAACAGTGAAATTCAAATACTTTATTTTCTTGTTTGTTTGGTTTGGGGGGGGGTTAATGTTTTTTATTGATTCATAATCATTTTACAATGTTGTGTCAAATTCCAGTGTAGAGCACAATTTTTCAGTTACACATGAACATATATATATTCATTGTCACATTTTTTTCTCTGTGAGCTACCGTAAGTTCTTGTATATATTTTCCTGTGCTATCCAGTAGAATCTTGTTTATCTATTCTACATTTTGAAATTCCAGTCTATCCCTTCCCACCCTCCGCCCCCTTGGCAACCACAAGTTTGTATATGTCTATGAGTCTGTTTCTGTTTTGATTCATGGTTTTTTTTTTTTTTTTTTTAGATTCCACATATGAGCGATCTCATATGGTATTTTTCTTTCTCTTTCTGGCTTATTTCACTTAGAATGACATTCTCCAGGAGCTTCCATGTTGCTGCAAATGGCGTTATGTTGTTGGTTTTTATGGCTGAATAGTATTCCGTTGTATAAATATACCACATCTTCTTTATCCAGTCATCTGTTGATGGACACTTAGGCTGTTTCCATGTCTTGGCTATTGTAAATAGTGCTGCTATGAACACTGGGGTGCAGATATCATTTTGAATTTTTTGACAGCAGCACCCCAAAAAATTCAAATACTTTAACTTGCATTGAGACTTCTTACAATGAGGCATCTACCTATCTTTCTAGCTTCATCTCCTGCCGTGCCCCCAAATATAGCCTACCACTTAACACCACATACTCCTCAATTATTTGGGTGCGTTGGACATTGCTGAGACACCGTCCCAATCTGCCTGTTCAAGCTACTCCCTTTGCTGAGAGCGCCATTCTCCTACCACTCCGCAGAACAAAGCCTGATTTGTGCTTCAATAGTCACTTCAAAAACATCACTATCTTAAAAAAAGAATGAAATAATGCTGTTTGCAGCAACATGGATGGACCTAGAGATTATCATACTAAGTCAGACAGAGAAATACAAATATCATATATCATTTATATGCAGAATCTAAATAACACAGATGAACTTATTTACAAAACAGAAACAGACTCAAAGACCTAGAAAACAAACTTACAGTTACCAAAAGAGAAAGGAGGGGAGGGACAAATTAGGAGTTTGGGATTTGCAGATACTAACTACTATATATAAAATAGATAAACAACAGGTCCCACTGTACAGCCCAAGGAACAATATTCAATATCCTACAACAACCTGTAATGAAAAAGAATCTGAAAAAGAATATGTATATGTATAACTGAATCACTATGCTGTGAACCAGAAACCAACACACTGTAAATCAACTATACTTCAACAAAAAAAATAAAAATCACTATCTTTATCAAGTATTTCTTATCCACACATTCAACCTTTCCCTCTCTTCTATACTTCCATGTAATTATAATAGTTAATATGTATCTAGTGCTAAGAGCTTGACATGTATTCTCATTTAATCCTCAAAACAATCCTTTGGGTAGGTGTTACGCCCAATTTACCAATGGGATAACTGATTTTCCTAAATTACCAAGTTAGTAAATACAGTCAGTAACGTCTCTACAGTCTGACCCTTGTGGAGCTCATCTTCTTTACCACCACCTTTTTCTGCCTCATTTTAAAATCTCTTCAAAAAGATACCCAACCTCTTATTATAATTGGGGAAAAGAGTATAAATCTTAAGAGCAGAGCAGGGCCCTGGTCATCCACATCTGTCTCCTGACCACAAGGTTAGGTGTTCAGTAAGTACAGCTTCAATGAATGAACTAAATAATGGAATAGCACTGTTAGAATAAGCCCATGTTCTTTACCCAAGAGTATCCTGGTCTGATTTTCAGCAATTCATTCAGGCCTTTATTGTACTTAACACTTTGACCCGTTATCAAAGGTTTCAGGAAATAAAATAGAGGGTATCTCATTACTTAATGGGATCTTAGTTTTGGCTACAAATAAAACTCAAGATGAATAATTGGCTGATGACTTGAAATGCTGAATCATAAAATTGTTGTTAAATAACAAATCACAGATTTTGAAAAAGAATTAACACATCCCTCGCTTGGGTTTGCCTTCAGCATCACTTATCCTCTTAGTCAGAATTTCAGGGAACCACCCTAAAATTCCCTTCAAAAGCTTCCCTTACATTACCTTCTGTCTTATTTCATTTTTGCTGCAATATACTTTGCACATCCAGACGTGCAAAGGTGCCAGTGGTGCAAAAAAACAAGTTGGTAACTGTTAAGAAACTTTTGTTTTTCATGAGAAACTGATGGAAGGGGAGGAAAGGCCAGGCATGTAAACATTCAATAAAATCCTGACTAATGAGTAAATCCAAACAAAACACGCAAAGCAATTTGTGGCTGAGACTGGTGCTGGCCTGCAAGCGGGAAAGTGGATGGCAGCTAACATGAAGGAGAGTGTTCACTTTCTGGCAGACACTTGGGATGGACAAGGATTACCCTAAAACAGAGTAAGATACTATCCCTTTTAATAAGCACTTAGACGGTAGGTCAAACAACGCACCGTGCCCGTCGTTTCAGCCCCAGGACAGGTGTTACCATTTTGCCCATTTCACAGGTCAGGAGGCAGGCTAAGAAGATTAAATGACTTGCCCAAAGGAACTCTGCTACTACATGGCAGAACCGAGAATTCAAAACCAGGCAGTCCGATTTCAAAACATGAACTCCGGAACCCGGAAGAGCACCACCTGTCCGGCCCCAGCGTAGCCCCAGGGCGGTAACAGGACACGCGTGGGCGCTTTAGCGTTTCCCCATCTCGTGGGTTGGGCAAGACAGGCATCAAGAGTTAGGAAAAGAGGCCAGGGGAGGCTGAGAGACTGAAACGAGGTCACACAGAGTTTCTGCCCAGGCGGGAAGCAGACCCCCGAATCCCTCGGGACCACTGTGGGTGCCTGAGCCTCCGAACCCACCAGCACCGAGACGGCGGTGGCCAGCCCACAGAGGTCAGGCCTACGCGCAGGCCCGCAGGCCCCAGGACGCCAGCCGCGGGGCTAAGACCAAAGTCAGGCCGTCGTATGTGTCCAGCGTTCCTTCAAGGGCCTTACCGGGTCTCCAGAACTTGACCTGTCCCACGGGCGCAGCCATGCTTGGGTGAAAGGTCACGAGGAAAGCTCCACCCCCTCCGTCGCGCACGAGCCCCTGGAGGGGCGGGGGGCGTGGCCCGCGAGGAGCCTGGGCGCAGGAGGTTTCGCGGTGTTGCAGCCACGCCCCCGTGACCACCGCCCCCTCCGAGCCACGTGACCTGCGTTCCAGCCCCGCCCCCGGGCGCATGTGACCCGCCCGGCTCGCCCGGCCATATTGAAAAGAAGGGCGCGTTTCTTCTCCTCTTAGGGTGGCGGTTCTGGTGCCGGCTGGCCTTCCTAGGAGCGTGGCGTGGCCCGCATGGCGCCCGCACACCTCCGGAAGGGCGAGCTTTGGGACGGGGCCGCTTGCACGAGGGCTTGCCGCGGTCAGAGGCAGGCGGTGGACAGGGGGCGTGCATGCCAAACTGACTGCTGTGTTACAAGCTGTCACAGCTGTTCTGTTTCTTTTAGTCACCTCTAGATTTTCAAATTGGAGGTTAATGAAAGTAACTTCCTCGTGGGTTTGCTGGTTCAGTAGGTATTTATTGGGCGCCTCCTGCGCCCAGGTACTGCAGTTTCAACCTCTTCACGGAGCTTCTATCCAAGCGGCGGCGGAGGGGCACGGGGGTGATAGTAAATGAATAAATGCTCGATAAAAAGCAGTGTTTATTATTAGTAAATAAGACAATGGAAACGGTATGGAAGTCTTCAGGTGCGTTGAGAGATGCTGAAAAGGCGGATGGGGAATGGGTTGAAACAAGAGACTTAGAAATGAGTAGATCTGTTAGACTAGGGTACTAGCCCAATGTTTTCTCCAGTTTGACTACTCATGATTCAAATACTTGTTAAAAATACAGATTCTAGACCCTAATCCAATCCCAAGTCAGAATCTCCAGGGGCATGACCTGGGAACCTGCATTTTAAGAAGCTCCACAGATGTTTCCAGCAGCTAGCTTGAGAAAGATTCTACTAATCCAAAGGAAAGCTGATGAGAGCTAATAAGCTCAAGTAGAAATGTTTAGTGGGTAGGCAACTAATTGGGAGGAAATGAGAGGCTTCAGAATCTATGCATTTTAGAGCTGGGAAGAAAATTCTGCGTTCTTTGAGAGAAATGGCATAGTCCTGAAAAGATGAAGGGCTTTGGAGACAAGGAGACATGATTTGGAATCCCAGCTTTGCCATTTCCTAGCTCCTAGCTGTCATCTAATCTTAGTTGTAAAACGAGGTTTAAAATTTTGGATTAAATGAAATAACATGTAAAGTAGGAACACAGTGTAAGACGTAATAGGCATTCAGTCAACTTTAGCTCTCAATAATTCAAACAGAACAAATCAACCGGGAGAAAAAATAAGAATTTACATACATACATTCATTTTCCAAATATCCCCTTCGATTATTTTCATAATAGCGAAAATAGGGTTCCATACATGATAATCTCTGTGTAGAATTCTCCATCCATCGTTTCAAATATCCTTCTAAGAGTCAGCTCTAAGAAGACACCTCTAAATTCCCTATCCAACTTAAGCATTCTCCCTCTGCAGACTCAGAACCTGTGTCCCCACTTTTGTGGTAACACTTACTTAGTTGAACTACCTAGTTAAGCTGCCTCCACTATTACACTGGGAACATCTTGAGGACAAGGAGCATGTCATATTCATATTACAGTCCAATAACAAAGTGCCTATTGAGTAATGACATATGTGAACACCATGCTTTATACTTAGCTTTATTTCTTAAAACAAGAAAGGATCAATGTCATAATTTTTGTCTGATTTTCACTAAGGACCCATGTATACAAAACAGGGTTTATACATAAATACAAGGGAAAATGAAATCACTGTCACTTTTTATGATTTCTTTTTTTTTATAAATTACTCTATCACTTACATGAAGAAGACTTCTTATTTACAAAGAGACAGTATAGTGGCTGTGCCCAAATCACTAGATCATAATCTTCAAGCTGGAGGAGACTTTAGTCAACATTTAGTCTAAATTCTTTGTTTCACAGAAGGAAAAAACTATGGTCCATGGAAGTTAAAAGGATTTGGTCAGAATCAATGAGCTAATTTAGTATCAGAACTGAAACTAGAATTTAAGCTTTCTGATTCCCAAACCATTTAGAGCTTAGCTCTCCTAGATAAGAATTAGTTCATCTGCCTCAGAAAGTTCTAAGTCCAGCTGTCTCTGATGGGTCGTTTTCCTTTCAAAGACTTCTATTAGAGACAATACCTAAGAAATTACTTGGATGTTGATGGTGTGGTTTTATTGCCGCAGACTAGGAATGGTCTCAATAGAGTATCTTATCTTTCCTAATTAACTGTTTTAAGAAAGAATGGCCTAAAATAACTACTCTAAAAATTAAAACACTATTTCTTGAAATAGCATCCGGAAGTTATTTAGTTCACTGCCAACAATTCCATGAAAGTTTGATCATTTTGTTACATAGGCATATATTTCACAACTTCCAAATGGTAATAGATACTCCACAAGATATTCCTCAAAATTTTCCATAGATACATTATAGAAGTTTGTCTTTGTTTATGGCGGTGGTTAACTGGTACTTTCTGCTTTGAAATATTTCCAGCCCAACCATCTTGGCCATGTTTAGCAGGCATAGGACTTAGGACTTTTATCTTTATACCAGTTAAGGCTTTTATGTAATAAGTAGTGGAAAACCCAATCCGTTGTCTCTTAAGCAGAAATGGCTCATATAATATAAAAAGTCCAAGAATAGTTCTGATTTGAGACACAGCTGCATTGGGACACATAGGACATAATCAGGGCTTGCTTCTGACCATAACATTCTGCATTCTACAGACCCAGCTGTCACATGCTACCTAGTGGCCATGTCAGCTCAGCCACCACATCCTCTAGGCATCAAGGCTCTTTCCAAAAAATTCCTAGCAAAAGTACCTGACTGGCTATATGTCCATCCCTGAATCACTCACTAGGGTCAGGGAATATTGGTGTACTGACTGGCTTAAACCTAGGTCACACACTCCATCCTAAGTCAGGTGTGGTCAGCGTCATCTGAACCACATGGACGGAGAACTGGAAACAGAATGGTTTCTCAGAAGGATTTCTGAGAGTGAGATTATCAGAGGTCGAATGAAGAAAAAATAATAGATCTCCATTATACCATGTATTCATGTGCTAGAACTTTCAGCTTCCTTAGAAAAATCCTGACTGCCCTTGGGTCTCCTCCGTGAAGCCAGGTTAGAAAGCACTATGCCCCAGCCTGAAATGAGGTAGTTCTTTACAGAATTGCCTTTCCTGAATTGTACTCCACTGGGATTTTCCACTGGGTCTAAGGTGCAGCCCTCTGCAACTTGTAACGCATGTAAACCTGTCCGGTTTGTTCACTCATATGCAAATGATCAGGTTCACCCAGGTATTAGCATAAGCAAGTGTTCACTTAGCTCCAAGGATATGGGTACAGAGGTGGAGAGAGAACCACTAGGAAAGAGACTCAGCTAGCTACTAGGGGAGTCCGTCATGTCAGCCTGAGGGACACTGTGCATCTGTGGAATTGGATGAACCGGGGGAGGGCCTCCTCAGGTCTGCCAGGTGCTTTCTGGATAGGATGACTGTATGCTTTATTGTTGAAACTGGGACACCGCAGAGAACGAAGGGTGGAATTCATAGGCATAAATTGGACCTCTGCCAGGCAAACTAGGGTATATTTCTAGGTGTCTGGTACCAGTGAACCTAGAATAACAATACTTATGTGAACATACTCAACCTAAGGTATATACTCCATGCTCATGAAATATGTCTGAATACATTCAGTTCATTTATAGCTTTAAACATCTGCCCTTGTGGAGCCCGGAGTTTGGGCACATCCCAGAACATCTGTCAAGGTGTTTATTATCATGATGGTATTCTCAGAACACTTTACAGTACCATTTTTATAAGAGGATCCCTGTGAGAAATTCTTACCTGATCTTAGTACCAAGAATTGTTCTTCCTGTTCCTGGATTTACTTTAATCTTATGGACATTGTGGATGGTAGATCTGACCAGGTTTCTTTCTGCCTCAGCTACTGAGAAGTTTAAAGTGTGTGCCTGCCCATAGGAAGTGTGTTGGTCACGGTGGCATGTACTGAGAGCCTCCTTCCCGACCCCTTTTTGTATCCTCACCTCAGGTTTCTTTCATGTAAATGTCCACGTGCACCATCTTGTATCCTAGGTTTTCTTGTTAGTTGCTTTAAGTGCTGTTAAGTAAAAGATAGATACTCCTCAACCCAACTGCCTGCAGAGGTAGGGTGGCTCCTTCAGCTTTTCAAGAGAATGTCGACCCTGCAATCTGATTGGATTGACCTTGAAATTGTACGGATCTTTAATTCAAGTAAGTCAGGGAGAAAATCATGAGACAGCTGAGTCTGAACACTATTTGATGATATTGAGAAATTTTTATCAAAGTTGTTTAGGTGTGATCAAAGCATTGTAGGTTTTTTTTAATCTTTTAGAGATATATAATTGAAATATTTACATTCAAATCTGACATTAGACAGATAAGGAGATATAATTCTCTCCCAGGGAGGGGCAACAAATATTTTTGAACCAAACAGTCTGCCATACCCAGCCTCCCCTCCGCTGGAAGTGGGGCCAGTAAGTCAGCATTTTAAACAAGGACCCCAGCTGACTCTGAAGCAGGTGGCCCTCAGATCTGACCTTGAGACCTTGAGAAACTCCATCCTATAATAATATTCTTTCCACACTCAAACGCCAGAAAAGCTTTGCTTACTCTAAGAGACCAGGCCATTTTCTTAGGATTCCATATACCTCTTGTTCTTATTTCTAATCTCTGGCAACACTTTCAGAGAACAATGGTTTTGCATCCTGTTCCACAAAAAGGACTCTGTAATCAGGTAAGTTTGTGGGAGGCCATGTACCTGCCCTCCTCTGAGAAAGTCACAGTGTAATAACCTCGTTCAAAAGTCTGAGTAGTCCTGCAATAAAGAATCCTGTTTAAATTTATTTGATGCATCATTTTCCAAACTAAACGGCAGAGCCTTTTTTAATGAATGCCTATTAATAGTTGCGTAGAACACATTGAATTGAAATTTCAAACCTACCTACATTTGTTAATGAGCTTAAGTTTTAATTAAGTTTTCAACTCACCATTGCATTAACTGCCATTTCTCAGGGCACATCCTCTAATGCCTCCATAGTTCCCATCAAGAAGCAGTCACATCAAACTGTACTGAACTGAGAATCTGAAAACCTGTCTTTAAATGCTTGTCTTGACATTTTTCAATCACGTGACCTTGAATATGCTACTTAATCTGAGCTTCAGTTCCTTCACTTGAAAATTGGGAATAACAGCTGTCCAACCACTGCATTGTTATGAGGGTCAAAGACAGCACAAAGGGAATTATCTAAGTCTAAGTGGATTCAAAGAACAGTATATTTATGTGAGGCTTGGGCCACAGTTGTTTACAGCCAGACATGAAACCAGCTGTCCGTTCTGCTTCCCAGCCCAGAATATGACACTAAGCCAGCCAGTAATCTGGTGACCGTAAGGGAATCCCAGTGCACACATGGAAACCTGCAGGCGTGCTCAGGATCTATGCCCATCAGAATCTGCGCATGTGGCAGACAACACCCTCCCCCCTCCCCTATTTTAGATCTTTTTTGCTCTTGTCGGTTCAGAAGGAGGAAACCATCACCTAACTCTCTTCCTTTTGTCTGTCCACAGAAAGGAGACTGGACAAAAACAGGATTCCACAGGTATACCAATCCTGCTTAGCAGGGTGTAGAAACCGGTTGCATTGCCTGCCACTGGACTAGGAATCTGGGATAATTGTCAGTGTCCTCTTTGGCCCCTGCTCCAGGATATTAGATTGCTAAATCACTGTCAATACACCCATCTGATGAAATTACGCCCGTGGGGCCACTAGAGTTACTACCAGGGATGAATCCAGGAATGCACGGTGAGGCGTTCTATGGCAGAGCACAGAACCAAGGTCCTCGTCTGAATAGCTCAAGCTGCTTCTTTGAAAAAGACAAGATGGAGCACATGAAAAGAACTGTGAGGTCTGGTAAGTTTCCTCAAACTACAGAGCTAGTGACATCAATACTCCTGTCACTAAGGAAGGTATCACCCTATGTGTTCTAACTTTTAAGTGGATATTTTCTCTTTTATAATTTGGATCATCTACTTCTCCACCCTAACACTGCTAAAAACAAAAAAACCCTGCATAACTATGTATTAGGTGCATTTACTTGTGGCACACTCCTAGAGTTAAACAGAAAAGTGCAAGAGAGAAAAGTGAACAGAAAAAAAAACCAGGAGCCACCAACAAACAAGCGTTGTTTACAACTATTTAATACTAAGAACAGATATTCTAAAGGAGAGACAGACACTTAAGAAACAGTTTTAAGTTTTTTCTAATTAGGATTTGATCATAAAAACAAGTGATTCAAACCTCTAAAACAGAAGAGTACACATATCTAGAAAAATGCAAAACATATTTTCTCTCTTACCTGAATTGCCTGAGAGCCCCGAAACATTCTCTTGAAAGGAAATCAATAATAAAATAGTGCAAAAAAACTGTACCCATAGTGTTTAAATGTAAAACCAATACCTGGTTTATACATGATTAAAAATAAAATAAAACTAAAGCACGTACAGTAATGAGCAGTTTCTAGAATTCAAAGACAGAGTGAAAGAAAGGCAATTAGGGACAGGAGACATCGTGTAAAGCAGGATGCTCTGACGTCATCTACTCCAAGCCAGAGGCTGTGCATGAGCAGAGCAGTCACTGGTAGGAGGGATAAAGTGTGATATCTCTGACCGCCAGCAAATGAGCTGATGATCTGGTGAAACTCCCAGAACCAAAGCCGAAGTAGTTTTCAGTAAGGAATGTTCTCCTTGAGAGCATAGCCAGCATGTGGTTGAGCCGGGACCTGATTCCAGCCAAGTGAAACTGCCGCTCTTTGTTCAAGTTTCTGAATGAGTCTCTAAAGCACAGATCCAAGCAGGGGGTGCTCCAGTACGTAGGGTGCCCGGGTGTGATGAGGTCGGTGGCTCGGAGGGAAGTCTGGGAGCTAATAGAGCTGGCCACAGAGCCTTGGGAGGACAGAGAGGAAGAAGACCGCAAACTGGAAGATCTTGACACAGACATCCTTGATACTGGTGACCCTTCTTTCAACTGGGTTCCCTGAGAGAAGAGAAGGTTCTCATCCATGTCGGTCTGGGTGGTGGCTGACGTGGACCGGACCTCAGTTTGGGAGCTCACCACCCTGGTGGTGACTGTGGTCTGGGTGCCAGCACATGCAGAGGCAGTGCCGGTTTGTGTCCCTGCATCATTCACACTCACAGCCAGAGTCTCCTCTCCTGGCTCCGTCTGCGTGGCAGCATCGGTCGCCTTCCCACTCTCTGGTCTGTCCCTGCGGCTGCCGAGGTAGTCTTCCTCACTGATGGTGGAGGAGCCAGAGTCCCCATGCCTGGCCTCTGCCCGGCCCTCTGCGCAGCCCGGCGCAGCCTTCTTGGGGGTGCTCGAGAGCCTGGCCAGCCGCAGCCGCAGCAGGTTGCCCAGCGTGAGCTCCTTGGACAGTGGTTTCTGGTCGACAAGATGGTCAAACTTGCCACTGCTTCGGAAGTTGGACAGGAGTTTGGAGCTGATGGGCTTTGACTGTGCATACAGGATTCGGAACTCCAGATCAAAGTGCTCCACCACTTGGCCAGACAGAATGACCAAGTTACTGCTGTTTAATTTGCCATCCGTCCACGTAAAACTTCAGGATTAAAAACAAAACAAACAGAAGCTGGTAAGGATGAGCAATCTTCAGCTATTTATTGTCGATCTGAATATAAAGCCCAGATATTCTGTGGCGTAAAGGTCACAATTCCAGTGACAGACAGCACACTGACCATTTGGTGTGAATTCAGCCAGCCTTAGCACAGTATATAGCGTAGGGACGCGTTAACAGAAACGTTAAAAAGCCACTGTTTAACCAACACGCTGAAACCTACACACCTTAGCCACAGAGGTGCTAAAATCTAGAAAGGGTTTCTAAAGCACTGAGGCCAGCGCCCTCATTTGAGGAGTGAGGAAGCCGCCTAGCGTTGTCACAGTGGGAAGCTGGTGGCAGAGCTTAGACTAGGCCCCAGTCCTTAAGAACTGCAGGGACAGAGCTCCTCGCCACCACCTCCATGCTGCCACTTTCACAATGGGAGATGTGGTGGTCATTCTAACGATGACACTGTTCTCAGCACACGTTTAGAGCTGAATAGTGGCCATGTGCCCCTAGCTGTCCAGCACCGCTTCTTCTTTCTAGGGTAGCAGGAGCTCGCCCACTTCGCCTCAGAAACCTTTCATTGATGCACCTTCTCCAATCACAATAAGGTGGGCAGGTGACCCAGGCTGGCCAGAGTATCCTAGACCCTGGGATACTGGGGTCTACTCAGGGGGGCACTGAGCCAGCGAAAGCCAAGTAGTTTTTCAAGGACCAATACCAGTGCAGAGAGAAAGAAAGGCTCTCTATTCCGGAGCTAGCTGCTAGAGGCCACGTGGGTAAGACGGGATCTTTGCCTGCAAAGGGAGAGCCTGACTGAGAATAAGGATCAACCAGAGAAAAGCAGACCCAGGAAACAGTGTTCTGATAAATGCATGGCCTCTTGGTCAAGGTGAGCTGAAAACCAACAGAGCCTTTTTATACCAGAGTCATTAAATTCCAATTTGCATGAAGTAGTCTGAGTTAGCTTTCTGCACTTGCAACTGCCCCACTGACACAGAAATTTGTATCAGGAGTAGGGTGTTTTACATAAGAAATCATGAAACATAGTATCAACTCTGTCTTTTGCAACCAAGAACACAGGTCAATGCAAATTCACTTTGACAGCTGCCTTCAGAGCCTGAGAAGAAAGGTCCTTTTGAAAACCCTGAGATCATGTAAACTAGACACCTCTCCAACACCACAGAATCATAAAATGTCCTCAGCAAATGGAAGTTGTCATCATCCTCCATCTCAGCAGCAGCATATTTCCTTTTGCAGGGGGTAATTTTTATATTTTATATTTCAGAACAGCCAAAAACCATGTGGAGCTTAGTTTGGTTAATATAGATAAATACCACTTTGGGTGAAAAGCTAGCTTGCTCGTGCTATTTTCAAACTTCTTATGAAAGGACGTCCTGAGAAAGAGTTCAAATTTTGTTCTGAGCAATGACAGTAGTTTGAGAAGAAAGACTCAAACTACTGTTTGTTGGTCTGACTGCTCATCTCGCAGGGACATCTGCACACCCCCTTTACCTGGGGCTGACACACAATTACCACCCTGGGATGCATGTTGTTTCAAAAATGTGTGTTTCTTTTTTAAAAAGTAGAGACACATCTCATGTGAACCATCAGACGATCTAACACCGAGGTGGCAAAACATGTGACCATCCGAGCCACGGGAGTGAACATGGTGTATCTTAGCCTCTGAAGACTGGGGTTTACCACTCATTATCTCCACCTGCCTTCAGCTTGCCCGCACTCTACCCTCGATGCCGTTGCCAAAGTGAGACTTCAGAGGTGGAGCCAGAAATATCATCGGTACTTTCTAGACTAAAGCACCTAAGTCACAGGCTTGAAGCAGCACGAAGGAGTGACGCTCCGGCTGTGCCCTCCACACGGAGGCCGATGCCTGCAACTGCCCTCCCCTCCAAGCAAGCAGGGACAAGGACGGGTCAAAGGCCCCAAGGAACAGGGTTTGGGACTATTCCTGTCACTGTGAAGCCCCAACACATCCACTGCAGTCCTGGCTGAGCCCAGAATCTTGGACCCACTCGCCTTTGGGGCTCCAGGCAAGCTTCGAGCTCTGGACTTGAGTTTTGTGGCCCACGGGGCCGAGGAGGTGACCCTACCCCGACCACCTCCCAGCGGAGAAGGCTTTGATTCACCTACTCTCTCACACACACACACACACACGGATGCACACATCGCAGAATGCTCAGCTGCAGAGGCTCACGTGGAGGGAGACAAGCAGCTGGGACCCCTAGAGCACACACTTCCCCTAATGAGTTTAGAGCAACAAGCACAGACGGGTTAGAAACTCACCTGTAAGAGCCCGTGGCCACACGAATGCCATCAATCAGTGTGAACTTTTCATGAACCTTGCCAACAATTTTAGTTCCTGACCTGGCGTAGTAAATATTCCCTGTAATCGTCCGAACGGTCATCAGCTGGGGGTGGAGGCGTGGGGGAAAAAGAAGTGAACCATCCCGTGAACACATGCATAAAGAGGGCTGAGTTTACTTACAGCTTCCAAAAGACAAGCTTATTGGCAGATGAGCAGCTCACAGTCACCACTCAGTACCAACCCGCACTGTACACGACCCAGGTGATTCTCAGGACTCAAGTAATGCTGCTTCACACAGTCCATCTTCTCGTGTGCCTTTTCCTCATAGGGATTTTTGAGACCCTTAGTTCCTGTGGACGTGTGCTCTAAAGGAAGACTCACTTTTTGGAGACAATGAACAATAGAATCCAAGAAAGGATTTTGAAACAAAATGTGGGGCATAAAATCGTCAAAGAAAACATGCTAGTAATAAATAACATTTTAACAAAGGCTTAAAGGAGCTATTTCTCCTCCTCTTTTGTTGAGTAGCATTGCTAGTGAATAATAGGCATCCACACTTACCCCACACGTGATGGGTGTGGGGACAGGAACAGAGGCAGGACTTCTCTGACATAGGACTTCGGCGGCTGAAACACCCCTATCACATGTGGCTTCATGAGCAATGTCATTTCTCCCACAAGCACATAATTAGCAAAAAGGTGCTCTGGTAATACACTGGGGCCATACATCACGTGTGTATGCATAATTATCCTCGTAAAATGACACACAGAAATGCAAACATAATGGTATGCAAAATACTAAGACAATCATCATTCTTCAGAGCAGATCAGTGGCCATATACCTTTAGAAATCTTACACGTTTAAATTAAATGTTTAAAATTTTTTTGTTCGAGTCTCTCATTCATTCGACAAAGAAAGTCTTTACTATGTGCCAAGGCTCGAGACAACACAGATAGAAGGCATGCTCCTTATCCTCAAGGACAAAGAGAGAAAAGTGATGAATGTTAAAAAACTATAGCAAGATATGACATCATCCAGAGAAGTGAAAACCTTTGTCTGCACAACAACCTGTACAAAAATATCCATAGCAACTTTATTCATAATAGTAAAAAACTTGGAAACTACCCTCATGGCCTTCAGTGGGTGAATGGTTAAACAAGCTACAGTCCAACCATAACATATGATACTGTTCAGCAATAGAGAGGAACAGACTATTGATACACACAACAGTTTGGACAGATCTCAAGGGCATTATGCCGAGTGAAAAAAGCCAATCTCAAAAGGTCACATACTGTATAATTCCATTTACATAACATTCTTTAAATGACAAAATTAGAGAGACAGGGCATAAATTAGTGGTTGCTGGAGTGAAAGATCCAGGGGAAGGGAGCGGATGTGACCATAAAGATGTAGCAGGAGGGAGATCTTTGTGTGATGATGGAATAGCGTATAGGCTATTAGGCAGAATACACTACCTGTATTCTGATGGTGGGGGTGGTTAAACATAGGTACACATGTGATAAAATGGCACAGAACTATCGACACACATGGTGCCCATATCAATTTCCAGGTTTTGATACTGTGCTGTAAGTTACGTAAGGTGTAATCACAGGGGAGACTGGGTGAAGGAAACATGGAAACCTCTATGTGCTATCTTTGCCACTTCTGTGAACCTATCATCATTTCAAAATACAGACAAAAGACAAAACAAAAAAGCTATGGCATAACATAACATCACTTCTGTGGTGTTCTCACCAAAATGAAAAATATGAATTTAACCAGAATTTAACCAGGAGAAGACATCAGACAAATCCAAATTCTACAGGAAACTGGCTAGTATTCTTCAAAAGCATGAAGACCCTTAAAGACAAAGAAAGAGAAAGGGATGGTTCCAGATGAGAGGACTGTAAGGAGAAATGACAAGTAAATGCAAGATATGATCCTGGACTGGATCCTGGGTAAGAAAAAGGACATTCACGGAAGGATTAGTGAAATGTCCTAGGTCTGTAGAGTAGATAATAGCATATCAAGCTTATTTCCTGATTTTGAAACTTGTACTGAAGTTTGTAAGACATTAACATTTAGGGAATTGGAGTAAAGAGTATTCAGGGATCCCTTATATTATTTTGGTAACTCCTTTGTAAATCAAATTATTTCAAAATGAGTATTAAAAACCCCCCAAAACTAGAAGCTTCCATAGAGGTGCATGTGGAGCTGGCAGGGGAGGGCTTCCTGGAGATTCCTGAGCAGAGCGTCAAAGGATCCACATATAACAAGCACAAAGAGCATCACTGCGGGCAGATCTCGGTGGTTTTGTGCATCTTTCCTTTTGGCATGTACCTGGCAGGCCTCTGTGACTGTGGCCAAAGCACTTTTGAGTGCACATAAACGTGTGACCAAGCTCCCAGAGACAGGACACCCAATGTTCTGGACCAGCCATAGTGCCAGGGTGGGAGAAGTCAGGCCCACGAAGTGAGGGTGCAGAGTCAACAGCCCTGACATGCCCTCGTGTGTGAAGCCCCAGGGAAGATGGTGCGTCCCAAGGGATAAGTTAAGACCCGATGAACAGCGGTGAAGCCAAAGGTAAAGACTTCCTTCTGACCCTTCCTAGACGATCTGAACACCCACAAAGGCAGCAGCCAGCAGTGGGCAGCTGAGTCGGCAAATGTTCCTAGACTTCTGTCGGGCGGGTGAATCAGAGCCAATCACTTCAATGGAAGCAGTGGTCAGACTATTCTGTGATTTTCCTGCTACTCACACGTAACGTCAATTATAGCAAGAGCACCCTGAAATTAAACATCGACACCTTCAATTTCTTCACCGGGCCCCCTGGCAGAGCAGGCATGGGCTGAACCTCTGGCTGGATGAAGATGTGCTTTTCCATGCCTGACTTGCATTTCCCTTGGGTCCACCTGATCTCATTTTTAAACTGACCGTCAGATCACACGGCTGGCTGTTCCCGTCGGTCTCCAAGCTTCAATCCTACCCTCATCGTGAATTTGCTCTGTAGCACCAGTGACAAGTTAATAGGCACCTAACTAAAACCAAGCCTCAGTCTCCTCATTAGGGAGAGCAATCATCAAGAGCTCAGTGGGAGAAGTTAAACAGCCAAAATTTTGTGCACCAAACTGCTCGATGATAACGAGCTGTTAAGTTCACATCCTCTGTGTGGTAACTTACAGTACCAAGGCCTGAACTCTTCGTCCACTTTGCTCGCCGCTTTATTTCCAGTACCTGGAGTAGTGAGTAGCTTAAAGCAGGCACTCACATAAGTGATAAACAAAGTTGATGACTTAAGGTGATGAACCAAGTTGATGGATTAAGTTTGGAAGCTCATAAGTTGCTTAATTTTTAAAAAGGGGATAGTGTAATACGTGATTATTTTTCTTGCCTCTTTCCATGAAAGAGAACAAGCTAGCTGAGTTATATAACCTTACATTTAAATACTTAAGCTCAAATTACTTTCATGCTCCAAGCAAAGGACATAATAAGTCTAATTTTATAATAATGAGAAGTGAGAGGCAGCATGTGACAGTGATTAAGTGACAGTGATTAAGAACCCCAGGGCTGGAGGCAGGCAGACAGACGGAGAGTCCAATTCCATCCCACCACTGGGCTACAGTACTTCCCGATCTGAAGCACAGACATAATGCCGCTTACCTGATGGGCCGGCTGTAAGGATGAAGTTGGGTAACACTGTCAGGAGCCTAGGACAGTGCAGAACCCTGTTAAGTGTGGTTGTTACGATTAAAATTGGGGCCTACTGGTGCAGCTGCCAGCCACAGACAAGCTCCCTATGAGGAGGCAGCACAGTGTGAGGGAGAGGCTGAGGTCTGAGTCCTGACTCTGTCCTTTCTTTTCTGTGAGACTTCAGGCACACAACTTGCTCCCAACCCCAGGTCCCTCCCTTGCAATGGGGATACCACCACCAACCGCCAGGTAGATCACGGATATTCGGGTGTTATGTGCTCATCGTGGTGAAACTAGAAACAGTGGAACACCAACCTTTTCCTGTTCAGGATGAACTTTCAGATCCATGCACATATCCAAAAACTGAGAGAGAAGAGATTGGTCTAGAAGGATGTATACGGCTACTCCCTGTTTCTGGCAGATTTCCTGCAGGTCTCGGAAGATGTCGATGTCCGTGAAAACATCCATCACCACTGCGATCACCTGAGGTGAGGGGCAGAGGGAAGATCAAGTGGTCAGCCCACAAGGACAGCACCTTACAGCTTGCTGTCCGGACTCCAGACCCCATCTCAGAGCTGCAGAGGGAGCCCCATCTTCTGATATCTTTCCTTCTCCTTCCGCAGTATCAGGTCTCCCCTCACTGTGGACCCTTTTCCATTTCCAAAGATGCTCAGGCCACTATATCCTACAAATCTTGACTTCGCCCAGCTAACCTTCCCACCAGCCTCCTAGCCACTCTCCTCCACACTGCAAATTTCTCAAAACTACCTTGCCCTCCTATGAACCTGTTCCAGTCAACTCCCTTCCTTTACTAAAACCCCCACCTTACAGGCTCAGCTCAGACCAGCAAGCTACCGAGGTTCTGTGGCTGGCACACCATCATCTTAGGCATGTAAAACCTTATCTCTGAGGCCCCCTGCTAGGTGTACCATTCCCCAAGTCTGAGTTTGATTACTGTCTGATTTAGGATCATAGGATGATTTTTTATTATAATCTGGAAAGGCCCGCCCCATCTGCCACCAATTCATGGCTCGAAACCAATCAAACCAGGCAAGCTGATGCTCCCATCTCTTGCCTCCATCCCTGCATGTCGCAGAATCTGCATCTCGTCCACCCCCCCCCCCACAGGGTGGGCTCTAACCAAATGACTTCCAGAGCCAGCCTCTCCTCTGTAAAAGGCAATCCCTCTACTTCAGGATGTGTCCACAGCGCAAGCCCGCAACAAGAACACAGAAATTTGTCCTAAGGATGCTGCCCTGAAGCTTGCACCAGTCCCTTCTTCTCCCCAACAACCTGGCTCCATTTGTGCATCCTGATCAATTTTACACACGCAGCACAGACTTTAATTGAGGGCTGCCTCTGCCCTGTGGCCTCAGGCAAATTACAGCTGCTTCAAAAGTCTGTTTCCTTTGCTGCAAAGTAGGTTTGTAGTGAGAATTAAATGACTGCGTTGCAAGCAGTGCAGGGTACAAAAGATCCCTCGAGTATTGGTTCACAGATCGACGTGACCAGCCCAGAGTTTGAGCGGTCCAGGCAGTTCAGCGCAGGGGGACACCTGCCAGTTCCCGGCCTTCCTGCTACAGAGAGGCGGCTTCAGCAGCAGAGTCTAATCGCACCCGCCGCGGGTCTGAGAGCAGGGCTGTGGGGGGATCAAAACACGCAGGCTGACGTGGGGAAGGCACAGTTCGGTGGTAGACTGTGGGCTTGGCGTGCATGAGGTCCTGGGTTCAATCCCCAGCACCTCCATTTAAATAAATAAACCTAATTACCTTCTCTTCCCTGCCTAAAAAAAGTAAACAAATAGATAAAAACACGCAGGCCAAGTACAGGCCACTGCAACCAGGCCACCTTATGAAAGCGCCCCCTTCAGGGCTAAGGCGTGGAGCCCTTTTGCAGGCTGGGGCTGCGAGGTGTCTCCCTCCTCCCAAGCGCAGCCATAAAAACAGGAATCTCTTTGAATCACATCAACTCCTTTTCTGAACATGAAGCTGCTTTATTTATAGGTCTCACCTCTTCTGTGGGAGCAGAGGCCCTTAAAAGGGATTGGTTCATCTCCGTGGCCCCAGAGGACTCAGGACAGTACCCCAGAATCATTACCCCTTAGCTATTTGGCTGTTAAAGAGGTGCAGAGACAAAGAGGAGAGTCTGCTGTTTTTCCCTAAAACCTCAGAGTCTCACCTACCAGGGGAGGGACCTTGAAATGCCAGCTCCCAGGAAGTCACTGCTGTGAGGGAGTCTGGAAGACCAATTTCTCTCTCTGGCTGCCTTCTTCCTCACCTCCCCCACCCCATGTTGCGGAAGCCCCAGCTGTGAGTTATTCTTGGCAAAGGGTACAGCTATAACCCACTGGAGACAGTGATTTAGAAAATAAGAAGTGTTCTTTCTAAATTGCTGGCATCTTCCAAAGTTCACATCCTCCACTGCATTTTTATACATCCTCTTTGGAGTCATATTTATCCCACTAATTCAGGTCATATAGCTTAGTGGTTAAAAGCCAAAAAGGCCTGGGCACAGATCCCAGCTCTGTAGCTTACTGGCTGTGTGACCCTGGGCAAGTTGCTTAATCTCTCTGAGCCTCAGTTTCCTCCTCTGGAAGATATGGACAACAGCAGCTACATCAAAGGGCTGTTGTGAGGGTTAAATGAGACAAAACATGGAAAGGGCTTAGCGCAGGCATGAAACAGGTGTTCAGTTATGCTGCCAGCATCTCCGCAGTCTACCGTGGGCTGAATCCTGTACTAGGCAGGAAGATGGTTATAAAGAATTCAACAAACACCTGACTTCCCCACAAAGAGAGGATGTGGGATGCTAGGAAGCAAAATGAGACATAATGAAATCAGGGGAGTCTTCAGGAGGAGGGGGAGACAGTAAAGCATCTCCCTCGCAGTGGTAGACCCAACACAGGCACTCAAATGTTTACCAAAGAACAGCGGAGAAGGAGTCCCCGAGGAGAGGACATTTGAGCTATCACAAATAGGGACGGTTTGGACAGGGGAGAAGTGAAGGGGAGGGCATCTGGCAGGAAGCCACGTGATGACAGAGGAAGAGGAAGGAAATGATGGGGATGTACCAATTTGGCTGCAACGCAGGGTATGCGGGAAAGGGAGTGACAGGGATGACAGAGACGGGTGAGTGAGCAAGAAAGAGCACAGAAGGCCTTGAATGCCGCCCAAGGCGCCAGTATCATACAGGCCACGGAGGGAAGGTTTAGGTAGAGCAATGAGTTCAGTGGTGAACCCAGCAGGACAGGGGAAACTGATGCGGGAAGGCTGGTGCAGGCTGGAGACCTGGGTCTCCTTCAACACAGGGCCACGCACCCAAGTGCTTGCAACACAGCCGGCACTTAGACAGCTTTTTAGGTTCAGCAAATGTTTATTTAAGAGGACTAAAGACCGAAAGAAGGAAAATCAGTGGTAGAGGTTTTGACAATGGGCCAGGCAGGAAGCCATGAGAGTCGCAGAGAAGGGAAAGGGACCAGCGGGAAGGGCAAGCGATGTTCTGTACCGGCTGCGGGAGGACAGAAGGGGCAGGGGGCGAGGGCAGAGGCAGATCCAGGGCCGCACAAACAGGAAACAGAAAAAGAAACAATCTTGAGGGGGCTCGAAACTGATTTTGTGGTCACAGGAAAACCTCATAAGGGGGTTCTGAATGCACAGGTGTGAGAATGAGAGTCCAGCTCATGAGAGAAAGTGGGAGAAAAACTAATCTAGGGTCAGTCCTGGTCCTCAGGAGAGACAGAGGACGAGCTGGGAGCAACCCAGCATGATGGGGCTAATGGATGTGCACCCAGGTACCCCGGGACAGAGACCAAGGAAGCCAGCCCCGCTGGCCGGCTTACAGAGGGTTGGAGGCTTGCTGGAGGCAGGGCCCCAGGAGCAGGGACATAGGTATAAGGCGCCTGCCAAACTGAATATTGATTTCATCACTTAACAATTGTACGAACACCACCTTTGTTGGATAATGAGTAAGTATTTAATTTGCTATTAGTTTCATTGTTTGGTTTTCAAGCCTCAACCTTTCCTGTGTGTTGAAAATAATTGGATTTGAACTCTGGCCTCTCACACCCACAGGGCGTTCAGAGGGTGGACGGAGATGTTTCTTCCCTGACTTCTCCTGTACCCAACATCGCCTCCTCTCCTTCTAGAGCAGGACCCTTAAAAGCCACCTGTAGGAGGAACAGCCCCAGGTGTGGAAGCAATCAGCTCCCTGGCCTCCTTCAGACCCCATCCTCGCTCCCCTACATGCTCTGCCCACCCCCTCCCCCACTGCCATTCTGAGTTGAACCAGACCTGAGGCTCCTCAAGCCTCTTCACTGAACTGAGCACTGACCTGGGCTCACTCACTAGCCCGCCAAGTGCCTGCTTCCGGGCTGGCCGCAACCAGGTGCTGGCGTTCATGCTGCAGGCTGCTGGGCCCTAGACATACACCTGGCCTTGAAAGTGGTCATCACTCCCCAGCCCCGAGGCACACTGTGGGATGGACAAGGGAGAGACACATGGGAAGGTGGGCACCCCACACCCGTCAGGGGCCCACACAGTCACTGTGGGCCCTGCCCTGTCCCAGCCTGTGCTATAAGGAGCCTGCCTGCTCTCTTAGGGCTGGAAAGCTCTGTGGGTGGTGGCTTTGGAGCGTCTGTTCCAGGGTCGAAGCCCATCTGCAGCCCAGTGCACGTCGGTCATAACATGACAGGAGGAAACACCCCACTGTCAGCGCCTGGATGGCTGGTCGCCGCCCCGTCCTCACGCTGTACCCGCTCTTCTCCAGCCAAATCTAGAACAGCCACTCCTGTGTCAAGTCCCATGTCATCATGAGTGACAAAACCTCAAGCCTTACCTCCGTCACTCCAACTATCCTTTGATGATTTATACCACGGGACCCGGTGATCCACGTGATTACGGGTGGCAGTCCCTGGGGTATCTGCACAGACCCCATTTGTGTTACTTTTTCACGTAGAACTGGAATCTCTTCCATTTGCCAAAAAGCTCTAGAGAAGTATCTAGAGATTTGAAAACCCCATTAATTGTTATCTCCAACTTACTGATAAGAAAAATAAAGCATGCAGAGGTCCGGGAACTTGTTCAAGGTGACACTTAAGTAAATACAGGAACTGGAATTTCAGCCCAGCCTGGGAGACCCCAGAGCTACCTATTAAAAAGTGTCAGATTAAACATTATCCCAAACACATGTAATGACTAGTCTTCAGATGACTGAGAGCCTGGAGTAAATCCTAAAAGGATCAGTAGAGTACTCCTTAAAGTCCACACACTGAGCCCACCATGGAGGGTGGTCCCTGATAACACACGCTGGCTCACAGAGTGAACGTTAGGGAACGTGCAAGGCCTAGGGCCCCGGGCACTGCTCCCTCCGAGCGGTACTGCTGACTAATTAGGAAACCTCAGAGGCACAGACGCCATGTGAAGAGGCTGCAGAGTTAGACCTGGATGGGGATGCACGCTCCTTCACTTCCGAGCACCATCATGTAGCCTCTGGTAAGTAACTTCTGTTCTGCTGGCTTCTTCAACATGCGAATAATGCTACCTCCCTTGTAGTGTTTGCAGTGGGTTCGGACAAGGGAGAACACCTGACAGTTCCTGGCCCAGAGAAAACCCTCATATGGCGGCTAATCGTGGTCTCAGTCCTAATTCTGCCACCACCCTGTGCAAATCAATCTACCTGAGCTGGGCATCCTCAGCCCAGCCCCTTGGAGCTCTGCGGCCTAATTCGAGCAGCCTCGATGGGCGAGGCGGGGCCCTGACCAGGCAGGTGAGCAGCCTGGAGGGGCCGCTTGGGGTCAGTCATTCCTGTTTTCATTCCAGTTCTTCCTCTGCCTGGAGCAGGAAGTTCATGCCACTCACCCCTTCTCACTGTACCTCAGTTTCTCTCCCTTCCCACCCACAGTCATTAAGCGTGTGTGCAAGATGCCTGGAATTCTACCAAAGGTCTGTGCACATGTAAAGACAGCCTGTCCAGTGGTCAGCAAGGGCCTGTCTGCTGAATTCCTCATGCTGATCGCATGACACCCAAACTAGACTTCCTTCAGGTCCCCAGGGCTCCTGCCACTTCTGGCTAAGGACAAAAAAAATGGAAAGCGCTATATATATTTTTGCCCCATTTATTACATGTATTAATAGAACAGAAATTATCTCCTTGAAATTTTTTTTAAATCTTTAAATAACAATCTTGATATCTCCTTCAGGGTTTAAAGACAAAAAGCATGTCAGTTTCGACAGTGAAACCTGAATTCATTTGTGCATGCGGTTTTCTCTCCATTTCATGGGCTGCTGTTATAAAATTAGCAATTTCAGTAAGAGACGAAAGGGCTGGTGGAGCCCAGGTCTGCAGAGCGGTCCGCAGAGCGCCACAGTGCCGCTCTGGGAAGGCAGGGGCCGGGAAGCCAGTCATTCACGAGCCCTGTGGCGGAGGGACCGACCTCGCACAGGGGCATTTCTGGGCGGGCTGGGATATTTAGAAGGGAGAGGAAAGCATCAAGAGGGGTTCTGCGGCGGAGGAAAGGCCTTATCACTGCAAGTTATTTTCATTTTATAACTATGTAAAACATTTGCCTGGCTCCAAAGTCCAACCTACAAAACAAGGTACATTCAGGCACACCTAGCTTCCATCCTCGTCCCTTCCTTTCCTCCGTCCCCAATAAGATAATAATTGCAACTAGTTTTTGATTTATTCTTCCATTTAAAAAAAATACAAACAAGGATATATGTATATACAGACTCATTTATATTACTAAACGAGGATATAGAGGTATTGATATATATGTGTGTGTGTGTGTGTGTGTGTGTGTGTGTGTGTGTATTCATATCCCTCGTAGATAAAAGGTAGCAGATGATACACATTGTTGTAGACAGGTGTTGTCCAACAGAACCTTCTGGAAATGTTCTGTATCTGTGCTGTCCAACACGGTAGCCACTAACCACAAGTAGCGATTCAGTACTTGAAACATAACTAGCACAACAGAGGAACTGAATTTTTTATAGGATGACATTTTAAGTCACATAAACTTAAACAGCCACCAGTGGCTTACAGCTGCCGCACCAGTCAGTGTGGTTCTAGCCACTTCGTAACAGAAAACAGAGCCAGTCCCCATACCTCCTCAGGGCTGCCGGGCACTGTGCTGTGCAGAAGGGTCCGTTTACTCACCAAGGGGACTGTCAAGTCATTTTTGAAAGTGGTAACCTTTTTAGTGGCAGGGTCAGTGCTTCTGGCATCCACTGGGTGGAGGCCAGGCATGCTGCTCAGCATCCTATCATGCACTGGACAGCCCCTCAGGACAAAAAACCACCTGGGCTGAAACGTCAGTAGTGCGAGGCAGAGGGAGCCTGCCCTGGGTTGAAATGGGCATCCGGCATAGGATGCTGTCCAGCTTCTACTGTAACTCAGAGGAGAGTTGCATAAGATCAGGAGGGCCTTAATTTGGAAACATCCACATACACACTGGGGGCCTCCGACAGGTTCCTCAGCTGCTACTCCTCCTGGCAGGACTCTTCGTCAACACAGTGACAGCTTTTACTAATGCTCAAGTTATCAAAAGGATGCTCAAGGGTGAGGCCATAGCCAAAGCACCCCTTGGGACAAAAGCACACAGGGAATGTGCAGCTGGTAAGAATGATGGGTCTGAGTAGTGTGGGACCCCCTAGCAGGGCAAGCTTTGCCTGTGGGCTCCCTTGAGGTACCAGGAACACCCCAAGAGCCACAGCAATAGCACATGGCCAAATGAGGGCACACAGCACTTCCAGGTAAGGTCTCCACTGCCACCTGATCTGTGGGGGCCAGTGCCCAGCCAAACACGGATTCACATGGCAACAGAGACAAAGAAATGACTCACCAACAAATACAATAGTATACGGATAGATTCTGGAGTACACGTGCATAAGGGAAAATTCTGTGTAGTTCAGTATTCTCCCACAAGCAAACATCTCAGCTCTCAAGAAGTCCAAAGCAAGGGAGGGGTGGGAAGGGATAGACTGGGAGTTCAAAATTTGTAGATACTGACAGGCATATGTAGAATAGATATATACTGCACAGCACAGGGAAATATATACAAGATCTTATGGTAGCTCAGCGAAAAAAAAAATGACAATGAATATATGTATGTTCATGTATAAATGAAAAATTGTGCTATACACTGGAATTTGACATAACATTGTAAAATGACTATAACTCAATAAAAAAATGTTTTTAAAAAAAAGAAGTCCAAAGCAAAAAAGAAAATGCCCAAAACATATTTCCTCCAGCTTTGGTGAAACTCAGCTGAGCACCAGGTCAGCTATCAGTTTATAGTCAGAAGCCAGGCTGTACATAAAGTGCATGTTTTTAGATGCTATACCTCACTCAACCCAGCAGACCCACACTTTGAAAGGCGCACAGAAACTAAGCCAAAGGCGGGACTGGCAGGTTCCCAGTCGCAGCTACCCTGGGACAAGTCCTCTCTTTCCTGGAGACTCATTCGTTACTTTTCCCAAGTTCCAAGTGCCCAAGCTCTCCCCCTGGAGGCAATCAATGGGAATGCACTCCTATCACTAAATGGTGCCTTCTTTCATCTTTTATATCTTCCCACTGGACCCACAAGCGTCTGCTGCATCAAAAGGACCCTCAGCACACCAAAAGCACTGCAGGATTGATAACAGCCTAGCTGGAGTCCATAGCTACTGCCACACAAGCAAGGCACTAGCCAACTATATCCCCTACCCGCTGAAACCCCATCATCAGGCAAAGAGCACCCGGCATCAGGAACACTGGTAAGTCCAGGATTGTCCCTAGTTAGGCTACTTCAACCGACTTGATGTACAGATGTCATAACCACAATCATACACACTCGGGTATGAGCCCTACCAAGACTTACCATGTTCTGGGGTTTTACCTGCCATGTCTCTGCCACAGGTAGCCAGCCAGGAAGCTGGGCACTGCCAGTCAGGGAGCGAGCAAGATGGCAGGTGGTGATCAGGGCTCTGGAGGAAGGTGTCTTTTGCCACATTCTCCCTGCCCCTCCCACCTTGTGTGTTGCATTCTTCCTCCCTGACCCCTAGGTACCCAGCACTCTGCTGCAGTCTCATGCTGGCTGGCAGGGAGACAACACCTCCCACTGCACCACAATACCGGTCACACTAAGAGCCAAATCCACAGCTGCACCAAAACCCACTGTGAATAAAGAGATGGCTTGAGGCAAGCGTATCAGTAGTTTTTCCCCAGCCTCTGGAAAAGTACACTTCTTGCTTCACCTATTCCCAGAAGGAGCAACTTCCCCTCCAGGCTGGCGGGAGGGAAAGGGGTCAGGGCTTTCACTTGTCCACTCTAGTAATTTGCTTCCAACAATAAAAGGCACGTGTTGGTGATGAGCAAGGATAGCTTCCTATTGCTCCACAGTTGTCTCCAGGACAGTCTTTCAGGAATTTTCCCCTAGGTTACGTGCATCTTAGGTAATGCATCTAAGAAGCTCAAGAAAGTGAGACCTAGTGTGGACTGACAGCCAGGAGAATCTGGTTTGGTTTTAACTGAAAGTTGGAACTGGATGGATTTCTGGTCCCCACTCCCAGGGAAGGGGAATTTTAGGAGTTGGAACTTGGGCACAATTCGTGTTCTTGGGGACCAGGACTCCTCCCATTCTCGTCTGCCTAGAGGAGTGACCAAGGGATCGGGATCTGAGAGGATACACGAAGAGTGGGGGCGAGTCGGGGACCCTGGGACCACCCGGCTCGCGCTCCTAGGAGACCTCATTTCCCCATTTTTGAAGAGGGCATCTTGTCCGACAGGGGACCGAGGCGACCCGAGGGGCCAGGCCGGGCAGCTCACCTCTCGCGCCGAGCGGAGCTGCTGGCGCAGCGCGTCCTTGCAGCCATAGGGGCCGCCTGAGCCCACGCCGCGGGGCTGGAAGTGCGCCTCGACCCGCGTGGCCCCGCGGTAAGCGCCCTGATAGAAGGCGGGCCAGCCGAGCTCCAGCAGCGGCGGCTCCAGGTCCGACTGCTCAGGGAAGTAGGTGCCGGACGAGCAGTCGTGGGACGAGCCGAAGGAGTCCTCGGCCCCCGCCGCCGCCGCGCCCTCCTCACCGGGCCGCTCTGCCGAGCGCAGAATTGCGCGCACCTCGTCGGGGTTCAGAAAGCGGCCGAGGCGCTCGCGTCGCAGGAAGGCCGCGAAGGCGTTGGGGCCGCCCGCCACCAGCTCCTCAAGCGCCAGGCGTCGCTCCTCGCTGTACAGCTCAGCCGGGTTGGGCGGCCCGCAAGGCGACAGGCAGGCGGCGGGCAGCTCGTCCAGGACATCGGACCTCAGGGCCATGGCGGTGCTCGGAACGCACCCGATTCGGGCCAGTGCGGGCGTGCAGGCCACTTTATAGGCACCTTTGAATCTAACCGACCCGCGCCATTGGCCAAGCCGCCCCGCCCCGGCTCTCTCATTGGCTATCTTCTTCTAACGGCAGAGTTCGAGGGCAGCCTACGCCTCTACGGCCCCGCCCCCTGACGTGCTATTGGCTGTCCAGCGGCCCGGCCACGCCCCTCGCCTCCAAGTCCACATTCTTGCTCCTGGGTTGCCTAGTAGGATTTAATCTTGGCGACTACGTTCTTGCTCCAAACTAGCATTCCTGCTCCAGCCCTGAGGGGCTTGAGCGGCCATGCTGCCCCGGGCTGTGGGGCAGGCAGCGGAGCCCTAATTGAGGCCGGAGAGCCCGGCCCCCGCCATCCTCGCGCGCCCCCTGCCGCCCGCCCCATGGTGCGGCCCTGAAAGGCCCAGGGCAGTCTGCAGAATGCACAGCGAGGAGAGGCCGGGGCCTGCTCTTGGTACCCTGACTGTGCTTCTTCCCGGTTCTCAGAGCTTGGGTGAGACCAGCCGTTGCCTTTATTTCCCAGCATTTAAATCATTCGCTCATTCGTTCAAAAATACCGGTCCATCATAATAGCCACTCCTTTGATTCCAACTTCAGGTAGCTTTCTCTTCTCTCACTTCGTTTTTTTGCCTGGCAAAACCCCAACCCTGGTTTAACCCCACTCTCCACTTACTTTTCATCTGCCCCCAGGCAGCCATACGGTGCTGGGGGAAAGAAAACGCAACCGTGCTGATCGGATGTGCCTTAAAGTCATCATCTCAAGTGGGCCATTAATGTTGCCTGCCAGCCTGTATCTTCCTACTTCACCCTACCTTTTCCTCTCCCTTTCTTAATCTTAGAGTTTGTTCTCTATGTCACTGAGAAAATAGCAGCAGTCAGGGAGGTTACTTCCACGTGCTCCCACCACATCTGCCTACTTGTCTCCATCTCTGCTGACAGCCTGGGCCTTCCCTTACTGCGGATGACTGTCCCTGAGCCTACCTAACGCCAGTGCTTTCCTTTGGGCACCAGCTGTAATCCCTCTACTACTAACTTATACCTCTCCAGCAATCTCTCCTCTTTCCTGGATCATCAATTTCCCTTCTTTACTGGTTCATTCTTAGCAGCAGCACACAAACATGCTGAAATATTTTTCATCCTTAAAACAACTTCTCTTGACCCTACATCCCTCTAGAGCTTCCTCCCCATCCCTAGCCTGTTTGTGAAGTTTTTCAGACCCAAATATGGGGCCTTCTATGTGACCCAACTCTGACAGCCAGAGTCCAGAAGGGCCCAAGAGGGAACCCTTCTTCATCCTCTTCCAAGATACCAACAACTTCTGTATGTGATGAAGACAAGGACCACAGTATGGGGCTGTGCATTGCCGGAGGTCAGAAGTGGGAATAACCACGTTTTCACCTACTGTATTATTGTAATATGAGCTAGTATGTAGTATTTTACTTCCTCACTATAAACCGTATGAGGAGAAGGACTGGGGTGAAGACGATGGAAAAGGTCAGTGCACTCGAAGAAGAAACAGAAGAGAGGGGCCTCCCTGCTGCATGTAAATAAATAAGTTATCAGACAAACCTCTGAAAGCGTGGGGAAAAAAAGTTATAGGAGCGATTGCGGGGCTCCATGTTAATTCCAAAAGAAACATTTGACAGAGTGAAGGTCATTTTCAACCACCCTTCTTTTCTTGAATTCATCTAGTCTTCTAGTCGAGAAAGATACCTGCTCCATGTCTGAGCTCTCAGAGCTCCCTCTGAGGCCAAGTGGCAGAGCCCTCCCCTGCCCTCTCTCCCCGACATCAACTCTCTGTGAATTCAAATCACTATATAGTTCAAGGGAGCCCACAGCAATGACCACAGCCACACTAGCAGGTGTTATTAAAAGGAATTTAATAATCTTAATTAAAAACTCTTAACAGCGAATTCTGTCACAGGCCTTGGCAGCTGGAAGCAACTCCAGGGGCACGCCCCTTTGGGATGCGGTGGAGCCCCAGCGAGGAGCTACCTGGAAGTTACTTCAATACAATATCAAAGATCTGCGAGGATTTTTTTTTAAAAAAAAGTTTTAAATATATTAGACTCTCTTGATTGCCATTTTTACACAAAGCTGCTGATACAGTATACAGAGTTTTAACTTTTTTTTTTCACATAAAATACATTTTTTCTTAAGTGTTCTCTGGACATCAGTGGCTTCTGGTCTGGTGGATTATTGCGGAGGGCTGGACGTCAGCAGACTTTTCTTGGGCGCACAGAGCCAGGCTCAGAACTGTGGCACTTGCGATGCCCTTAGGAAGCAAGCCCTCCGGCCAACTGGCCAACAAGAGACTCTGTCCAGGAGAGCTTCTAGCAAAGGCGGTCGGTCCCTGCTGTGGAGTCACCCATTGACCACATGACCCTTTGCTCTTAGGTGCCCTGGGGGAGGGGAGGCTGTCCCCAGGCCACAATAGCAAGAGTTAAATACAGTCCTCTGGGCATCCTGTAAGGAGTGCCCTTCTAGAAAGTGTTCCAGTATTCTGCCCTGGGAAAGCAAGTGGGAGAGAGAACTCAAGATCAAAAGGAACCTGACACCAATAATCAAAATGGTCTCCTGTTATCACAAGGCCAGCAAACTAGTGGGTAGGACAGGGGACACACTCTTGTTAACTTTTCTAAGCCTACTGAAATTGATCAAACAGTACAGAGCAGTTTTATCAATGCAGCATCTTTAATGGAGAATGACATTCTGAAGTCTTCAGAAGACCTGGGTCTAGGGTTCATTCAACTTCCCTGAGCCACTGGCCAGAAACTCACTCTCGGGTGATAGCCACAAATTTTCATTTGTTTGGGGCATAGGGTGGGAGAAAGGGCCAGAGCTCACAGAGAGTCTTGTGGCACAGGCTTTGGAAATAGCCTCCTTTAATCTGCCAGGAAGTGAGACCAGACCTGGGTTGAGTGGGAGCTGGGCATCTGGTCAACCTTGCCAGCTTTCTCCCAGCTCCTTGATCCACACCTGCCAGGAAGAGAGGCAGACTCATAAGGAAGGGCTTCCATGTTAAAGGAGAAGCTCCTTTTCCTCCTATTATCCATTGGTGGGGCAGGAAGACTAGATAATAAATAAGCAAAAATGAGCAAGAGATAATGAGCTTAAGCACATGAGACGCATTTGGCAGCAAATTCCAGACTCCTTGTTCTTCTAGACACTGACTTCAAGCTGCTATTATACAGTGCCTGAAAGATGCTGCCTGAAGGCAGCTAGCCTTGAAAGTTTGGACTTGGGTTGGTGTCTACCTGGAACCCAAGCTCCAGCATCTCCATTTAGTGGCAAGTATTATCCAGGGGTGGCCATGACAGCAGCTTCCCAGCCAAAAGAATTCATACTCTAGGGATTCTAGGAGCAGAAAAGCAAAGGGGTGCTGGACCAGGATGCAGCCCCTCTGTCTCAGGTGAATTGAATGGGGCTGCTGATACCTGTGGTCCCCAAGGGATGAGAACTGTAAAGTGCAGTCTCTTCCCTCTGTCTCATTTCTCCTTTATCCCTGGAACCATTGTGTCTGGTGCATCACAGCTACTCAACAAACTACATGAGTGAATAAATGAATGACCTAAAAACACAACCTAATGACCAAGAGTCTGCCATTGGCTCCTGTCAGGGACTCAACAGGGATTCCCCGCCTTCGGGGATGGAGAGGAATGGCCCAGGAGACAGGAGGCAAGGAAGAAAGAGGGAATAGCCAGAAGGGCTCAGAGAGGGCAATAAAAGCCTCAGTCTCTAGCCCCTGAGCAAACAGATCCGAAAACCTGCACAGCTCCCTCCTTGGAGTGTGTGGCTTCCCTCGGCTCCTCCCAGCTTGCAGCTTGAGTCAGCTTAAGAGGAATTTCAGTGTCAGTCTGATCTGAACACTATTTTAAAGCCTAAAGGTATGTGTGTTTTTGGATCATCCCTACCCTGCTCCAGCCATAAGCTGAGATGATGGCGAGCTGGCCCCAGTCCCCAGGGATGTGGCAGGTGTCACGCACGCCTGTCTACAGTCGCCTGACCTGCCTTTCCACCCTAGACTTGATCTGTCCCGGAGCTGGGGTGGGAGTGGCCCGATGCTGTGACACTCCCTGCATCCAGGAGCCACCAGGGGCACAGTGACTCCCCTGAGGCCCCTGTTCTCTGGCCCAGCTGCCCTGCTCCCGGTAAAGTCTCAGCCAGGCCCCTTGGGATCCAGCTCCACCTTGGGGTGACAGGAGCCATGGAGGCCACAGTGGGGGTCTGAGAATGGGACAAACACCAGACCCCATTACTGGGATTGTGGCACAAGGTGGGGGCTCCTCCAGCCCCAGCCCCTCGCCCAGATGTCCCTCCAGGAGAATTTCTCAAAGGCTCAGAAATAAGAAGGTGAAAGGGAGCCCATATTTGTCTCCCAAATTCCAGAATGGACCTAGGGGGCTCCGTCAGAGCTCTAAAGAGGTAGTTTTAGGACAAATAAAAGGCGCAAAGAGCAGGAAACAAACCTGCCGCTAGTTAGTTACACCAGTAGGTTTTGGCTGAGCCCGTGAACAGCGCCCAACTCATAGGCAGCAATTTCAAAGGGGCTTATGAGAGAATGACATGGGGGGGCTGCAGGCAGCCTGTTCCTTGTAGCTCTCCCTCCCCAGCATCAGAAGGACTGGGGCTATGATATTGTACAGCTGGGGCAAGACCCACCTCTAGCCCCACCGCAGCTCTCCTGAATGCAGGGCAGGGTGTTGGGCACCGGCACCTTGAATTTGCAGTCCTGGGGCGTCATAACTCTGGGAGGAACAGGAAGGGAGCCCCTGGGCCAGACAGGAAATCACACGAGCCAACTGGCTAACCTGTGTCACTTTTCTCATTCCAGAAAAAGCAAAGCTAGGCCGGGAGTCCTGAGCATTCACTCTGGGAGAGGTGGAGCCCCAGCAGCATCTACTGCTCACTCTGATGGCTCCATCTGAGGAAGGCTGGCCAAGATAGGCTGGACTGAAACCATCTGAATATTCACAAAGATTGGCCAGGGCGCTGGGCTCTGTCATGGTTACCAGGGATATTTGCAGAAATTAACAACACGTACTCACCTCTCTCCCTGGAAAAGCCCTTCCAACTGAAACTTCTCACTTAGCTTCATTTTTCCATCCAACACCAGTCAGTAAAACCTAGTGATCACAATACTGTCCATGAAAGAGAGCTATTTCAGTGACCCCCTCTTCCCCCACAACACCTGGACTTTTACAGCCCCAAAGAATTCTTTCATCAACGCATTTTTGGAAACACTAACTGAGTTCCCCGTCTCCTCAACTTTATATTTCCATCCAACAGCAAAATATGATTTGGATTATTCCAGGAATGGAATAGCCTGGTTTTCTACCTCGGCCCCTGGGTGCTCACACTGCTGGCTCCTGGCACAGGCAAGGCTGAAGACAAGCCCTCTAACCCGCTAATCTACCCCATGTGGGTGCATAGCTCCCTCTGAACACAAAGAAGACTTCCTGCTCCTGCCAGATATGGATTATGATACCAAGCGCTGGTATGATTCTGGGCAGGATGACAGGTCTCAGCTTAGCAGGTCCCCTCCCCTGCTAAAGCCACGGTGGCAGTGGTGACACAACTCTGAATCTTAACCTCAGTCTTCTTGGGAAGAACCCACGAATTCTCAGTCCCACCTGCTTCCCATGAGCTCAGCTGGATCATCCCTACACATGTTGATTGAGTGTGTGTATGCACACACACGTGTGTGTGTGTTGATATGTGACTTGCGAGTATTGGTCCAGAGAAGCCTTGTCCAACAACTGAACTAGAATCCCAGCCGCCCTCCCAAAATCTGACACCAGGATAAGTCAGGAAGCCACCATGGGCCTTGTTTTTGATGGCAGACAATGCAGCACAAAGCAGAACCGTGGGAAGTGGTGATGCTATAGACAGCTGGCTGAGAGGTGGGGTCAGCATTCCTCGGGAAAGCAGAGCCCACCTCCCCGCAGCCACCCTCTGATGCCTCCCCAGCCAGGGCTGCTGGGCTGGCTTGGATTCCAGGGACACTCTCCCCAAAGCATCTCTCTGCCCCATCACACGGAGACTAGGAGATGCGGCAGCAGCCATGGACCTTCTCCTCCATCTCCTCCATGGGAGCCTTGAACTTCAAGAGCGGGGGGTCTCCACTGGTGACCGTGTAATACACCGAGGTCCCATTGCTGCTGTACGGTGAAGTTCTGCCTCCGATCAAGGGGGCCTTGCCTTCACTGCTGCCCTCGCCCGTCCTGGCCATGCTGCTGCCCAGGTGCGTGCTCAGGAAGGGATGGCTGAGCAGCTTGGCTGCTGCCCGCTGCCGCTTCAGCTCCAGAAGCGTCTGGGGGCTCTGTTCCTTGTAGCCACTCCAGGGCGGGGTGGCATCGGCCATGCCAGGGCTGCCGTAGGCCATGTTGTAGTCGGGCACCTCGTGCACTTTCCAGACGTCCCCGTTGGACAGTGCATACTGGTAGGTGCTGACCGGAGCCCGGAGGCCATTCTCAACAGGCACGTCCATTTCACTTCGGGGGATCTTGGTAGGAAACTCGGAGAGCAGCACGGGCTTCTCCAGCCTGGGGTTCTGAGGGTGACAAGGACAACATTACCAGCTGGCAGGAGGATCTGAACCCACGCCCCGCTTGCGCCTCTGCTGAGGGCATGATTGTCTGCACCTGTCCTCATCTGATTTCCCTCCCTGAGTAACAGGACCTCTGTTTTTTGGGGGGAATTCACCAATCTGTGGGTTTTGAGAGAGCTGACCACAGCTCCCATCTCTGATCCAGGAGAGAGATCGTGATGCCAGGCCTGGCCAGTCAACAAACTCACTACAGGAACTCGTTCGGGATGGGATCTTGACTGAAATTGGTTCAACAGAACTCAGTCCTGGGACTTATGCTAGAACAACCGGGAAAGTGCAGACCTGTTTCTGCAGGAATTGCAGTGGTAAGAGTGATGTACTGGGGAGATGCCATGTCAAAGGGCCTGCTTGGCTGTGAAGCCGACATTAAGGAAGACTGAGGGAGACAGAGACAGAGACAGACAGAGACAAAGACAGACACAGCTTGCATCTTGACGATAGATACATTTTGAGCCTCTGGATCTAGCTGGGCCCAGACTTTCTGTTACATGAGCCAATGCATTCTTTCTTTGTGTAAGTCAATTTTAATTGGGTTGGGTTTTGGGGCACTTATAATCCTTCCTCTATACCCCTGGGATAGCTCCACTCCAAATGGGAGAGAGTCTCACCCAGAGATCTTTCATACCCAGCAACTCCTAGGTAACAAGAGCTTTAAAAGTCACTGCTGCCTAGAAACTATAAATAAAAGGTAGATACATTTGACAGTAGCAAAAATCACCATAAGCAAAGTCAAAAGACATGTGAAAAACTGGAAATATATTTGCAACATATATGACAGAAAAGGATTCATTTCCCAAATATATAAATAGCTCTTACAAATCCATTGTAAAAAGCTCATTTACTCAATAGAAAAAAATTGGTAAAGGATACTAATACGCAGCTCACAGCAAAATATAGATCTATATAGCATATAAATATAGGAAAAATATTCAGTCTCACTGATAACTAATGACTTGAAAATTAAAACAACAAAATGCCATGTTTATCACATTGATGATTTTTTTTTTTTAATAGAGGCACTGGGGATTGAACTCAGGGCCTCATGCATGCTAGGCACGTGCTCTACCACTGAGCTATACTACCACCCCCACCCCCTGACAAGTACTTTTAAAGTTTGTTCTTACTCAGTGCTGGCAAGGGTGTGGGAAAACACATACGAGTGTCAAATGCCACAGCTTCTTTGGAGGCAGTTTCACATCATCTACACACACACAAAAACATTTTTAAAGAAAAATATAGTTTGCACCAGCAAGCCCATTTCTAGAACTTTGGTTCACAGGGGAGTCAAACCTGAAAACCATCATTAGGTAGGTGGGAAATGATGGCAAGTACTTGGGCTATTCTCCAGCTGGTAGAAAAAATGAAGGAAATTTATATCTGCTGACGTGCGATTCCAAGAATCTTGATTTCTTGGAACGAGCTCCAAAAGATATATAATTAGGTTAAAATATGGTAAGGGGAGGGACGTTTGCCATAGTAAGTCTCCATTTATGTGTGTGTTTCTTTTTTTCTTCAATGGCTTCCTCTGAACTACGCAGGCAAACTGATGTCACATGGGTGGCAGGAGGGCTGAGGGGGGCAGTGGCGGCAGGGAATGCAGATTCTTGATGGTCTAAATCAGTGCTGCGCAAACTTTCATGTGCATGTGAGTCACCTGGGGCTCTTGTTAAAATGTACATTCTGATTCACTAGGTCTGGGTTGAGACCTGAATTTCAGCATTTCTAACAAGTTCCTGCCAATCATTTGAGTAGCAGGGATCTAAGACATGGGTTCTCAGCTGTGAGTGCATACTGGCATCAGCTGGGAGATTTAAAACACACATCCAATGCCAATCTGAAAAGCCCCATACTGTGTGACTCCAACTGTGTAATATCTGGGGAAAGGCAAAACTATGGAGACGTTTAAAAAGATCAGTTATTGCCAGGGGTTGGGAAGGGATGAATAGGGAGCACCGGGGATTTTCAGGGCAATAAAAATATTCTAACACTTTAACGATGGACACATGACATTATACATTTGTTCATATCCATAGAATGTACAACCAGGAAAGTGAACCATAATGGAAACCATGGACTTTAGTTAATATAATGTATCAGTGTATATGGATATTGGCTCAGAATGATAACGGAAGTATTACACTAAAACAAGATGTTAGTAATAGTGGGAACCAGGGGACACGATAATGGGGGGAAGTTGGAACTTCCCACTCATTTTTCTATAAACCTAAAACTACTCAAAAAAAAGTACAGTTTATTGATTTAAAAAAATACATGAATACAATGCCTGAGTTCCATGCGTAAGGATCCTGATTTAATCAGTTGGGAATGCAGCCTGGACATTAGGCTTTTAAAAAACAAAAACAGAACATCTGCCCCAGGTGATTTTCTTATACAGTTAAGACTGAACCACTGGTTGAAGGGACGGGGCTATCTTATCACTGCTGTCCCTGGTACTAGGGTGTCAGCTCTGCCAAAACTATGTACCAAAGCCAGCCTGGGGGGCTAACAGGGCAGAGCCCTGGCAGAAACCTGACTTGGGAGCCAGGCTGAGCAAATGTTCCCTTAGATAAGTGGTTCTCCAATGCTTGTGTGCATCAGAATCCTCTGGAGGGCTGGTTAAAACACCCAAGTGCTGGGTCCCAGCCCCAGAGTTTATGATTCAGGACATATGGGGTGGGACCTGAGAACCTACATTTCTAACAAGTCCCCAGGTGATGCTGACGCTGCTGGTTCAGGGACCACACTTTGAGAATCCTAACCTTAGAGACTATCACATCCTTGCCAGCACCTAAAGCCTTGAAAGAGGTAGGAGGGAAAAGGAAGGAGCTTTGAGCTTTGTAGCTGGGTCCTGTGATCGCCTTGCTTCCTCTGGGGCTGGGTCAGGGGCCTTGGACCCTGACAGTTCCCATGGGACAGGACTTCTGGGTACCTGGGAAAGGACTGCCTGCTTTTGGCTACACCATCTCTGTACCCTCTCTTCTCCTCATCAGGCCTGAAACCCCAGCCCCTGAGACCAAGTGGCCCATCCAGATGCCTTCCCCAACCCCAAACCGCAGCCTTGGTGAGGAATCCTCAGAAATTAACAACAACAAACACAGGCTGAACTCGGATTAGTTTCTGGCAGCCATACCCCCCCAACCCTATTCCCTACAGGGTTAATGGTTTATAAGACTTCACTTCAACCGGCATCTCTGGGAGAGTCCTGGGGGGCCCATGTGATCTGAACAAACACAGGGACAAAGCAGATGTGGAGGAGGAGGGGCTGCTTCCATGAGGGCTTCTGTAAGATTCTCAGTCCCTCCTGTGAATCAGTAAGGAAAAGATAAATAACCCAACAAAAAGGGGATAAAGGACAGATGAAGCACAAACAAGATAACCAGCTGGCACCAGGCACATGAAAATGTTGCACATCATCCAGCATCAGAGGAAAACAAATTAAAAATGCGAGCTACACGGCGACCCCAACAGGACGGGTTGTGTATACCAAAAGTTGGCAAGAAAGATGCCTTCACCACTGACTGGAGAGCCGACAGGAACAACCCCTTTGCAAAACTGCTTGGCAGGATCTACAGAAGCTACAAATCGCCTACCCCATGACTCATATCGCATTCCTGGGTAAATAACCGCCAGAAAATGTGTCCACCAAAAGACATGTACAAGGATGTTTTGAGCAGCTTCATTCAAAATAGCCCCAAACTGTTAACAACCCAAATATTCACCAATGGGAGAATGGACCCATAAATTGTGGTATAGTCAAACCCTAGAACTAGTCTTTAGTGCTCCAGGTTAAATAGTGGCTACCTCTGGGGTCTGAAAAAGGGACCATGGGAACCTTCAGAGGTGACAGAAATGCTCTATACATTCACGAGGGTACACATTTGTACGGGTTCGTTGAAAAATTCATTTAAATGATTGGATAAAGGTATGGTGTACACACACACACACACACACACACACACACATGTATATATACACAATGCAATACTACTTAGCCATAAAAAAGGGTAAAATAATGCCATTTGCAGCAACATGGATGGACCTGGAGATGGTCATCCTAAGTGAAGTCAGACAGAAAAAGAAAGAAAAATACCATATATTGCTTATACTTGGAATCTAAAAAATTGACACAAATAAACATTTACAAAACAGAAACAGACTCACAGACACAGAAGACATTATGATTACAGGGGGAGAGGGGAGGGAGAAATAAATTGGGAGTTCAGAATTTGCAGATACTAACTATTATATATAAAGTAGGTCCTACTGTATAACACAGGAAATTATATTCAATACCTTGTAATAGTCTATAATGAAAAAGAATATGAAAAGGAATATATATATATACACATACACACACACACACACACACACACACACACACACACACACACATATATATATATATAACTGAATCACCATGCAATGCACCAGAAATTAACACAACATTGTAAACTGACTATACTTCAATTTAAAAAAATTCTCTTGATCTGTGTACTTCACACAAGTTACACTTCTATCACAGAGGAAAAAATAATGAAAGCATAGCTGGGAGGTGTCTGAAATGTGATTTGATTGCAATCTACAATTCTTCTTCCTCCCAACCCCGAAGCTTAGGGATGAGGCAGAACAAAAGCCCCACGTGTGCCGTCTCCATCCCAGCCTTCCCTTTAATTCGGTTCTCTTCAGTAAACACCTTCACTCCTGCAGGCAAGACAAGCCCTCACATGACCTCCCTGTTCACATGGTGGAGCAGGGTCCCCCTGAGACATGTGGGCACACTGGGTGGCTAACCATCTCGCATCCCTCCAAAGTGGTACTTGCTAGAAATGTTGTCAGCTGCTCATTGTGTGACGGATGAACCAAAGAGGCAGACCACTACTGGTACGGTCAGCCCCTCCTGTCTTGTCCTCAGCAGTTCTGCTCTGTCCCCAAACTTGCTCACTCCACTCAGCAAGACTGCAGCCATGCATGGACCAGAGTGCCTCAGTGTGTCAATACTGCATTAAAGAGTGTCCCCCATCAAAAACTCACGTTCACCCCGTGTCTCTGAGCGTGACCTTATTTGGAAATAGGGTCTTTGTAGACGTAATTAGTTAAATTAAGATGAGGTCATACTGGATGAGGGTGGGCCCCAATTCAATGACTGGTATCTTTCTAAGAGAAAACAGAGACACAGGGAAGGCCACGTGAAGACAGAGGCAAGGATTGGAGGCACTCTGGCAAAAACCCAAGGAATGCCTGAGCCACCAGAAGCTAGGAGAGAGGCATGAACTAGATTCCCCATCAGAGTCCCCAGAAGGAAGCAACCCCATTGACACCTCCATGTTTAGACTTCTGGCGTCCAGAAGTGGGAGAGAATACATTTCTGTTGTTTCAAGCCACCAAGTTTGTGGTCATTTCTTACAGCACTTCTCAGAAACCAGGACAGCATCCTCTTAGGAAAGTAGTTTGATGACCAGGCCACTGGCTACTCCTGGGGTGGGCTTCTTAGATGTCCCATCAGCACCTTATTCAGTTTTTCAAAAATTTCCTTTCCACCAGATGTGTTCTGGTAAACACAGTTCTCAACATCTTGTTATATCCCGCCCCTCACCCTACAAAGAAGTTTTAGTGCCCTTATCTCCCAGGGTGGCTGCCCTACTGAACCTCTCTTCTGGGAAGCCCTGACCTAGGTCTGCTGGAGCCCAAGCAGGCAAATGGGCATCACTTGCTCCCTGGAGATGATGAGACCATCCTATGTGCAAATCTCCCAGCTCCGATGTGAACGCCCCCTACGCTCGCCTCATTAACCACACTCCCATCATACAAGACCCAGCTGGTCTAAGGCCGCTGGCCAGCTGACCTTCCTCTGAGGGCTCTGAGATGAAGAGCCAACACCAGGCTGGGGCCCTGGCCCCCTCCCAAGACGGTGGCCAACATGGGGGCCGGGAGGGAGGTGGGCACTCACTGGGTCCTTATTCTCTTGGTCTGTCCTGGTCTCTCTGACGTCCCCGTTGTAGGCGGAGGTCCTCTGATCCTCAGCTGCGCTCCGCTGCTGCCACAGGATGGCCTCTCCCTCATACTCCTTCCTGTACAGGTTGGTCCTGTCCGACAGGCTGGCTCGACGCACCACCTTCCTGAGGGCAGAGGGGGGATGCTGGGAGGCTGCGTCCAGGCGCCGTGAGTGGGACCATGCACGGGGGCCCCTGGCTGCCCTGCCCCTGACTCACCCGCGGCTTCCCGCGCTGGACGTCCTCCTGCTCAGGGATGACTTGTGCCTCAGCTGCGACTTCATGATCACGTCGTGCTTGTGTTTTAGCTCCAGCAGCAGGACCTTGAACTCTTCTTCCTCACATAGGTCTGGAGGGGCAGAGGAATCCATCATGGGGGGCATTACAGGGGCCTGTGACCCCAGAGGGCCTTCCAGGCCAGAGGAACTGCCACCCAAACCCACCAAAAATGCCCAGCATCTTTTGGGGGGTGGAGAGAAGGGAGAAAACAATGCCAGCCTGGTTTCCTGGGCTACAACCCAATCCTTAGAGGAGTAAAAGAAGAGGAAACCCAGGGCCCATGCACAGTCCCAATTCCCAGCTGTGGCTGAAGGATTCATACACCTTTGATAGCTTCCAAGAAGAGTTATCCATTCTCCACCGATACAAAAAGTATCAAAAGAAACAAGCAGGTACCCCATGTAGCCCAAGAAAAAATGATGAAAAGATGCTGAAATCGTATTTCCCCACCCACTCATCCTTTAATTCATCTATCTACTTATTCACTGACCCATTCATCCATCCATAGATTCATCCTTGACCCACCCATCCTCCTATGCATACATACATATATACATACAGTCATCCACCTACCTATCCACCCATCCATCCATCCATCAATCAACCACCAATTAATTTATCCATTTACCCATCAATTCACCATCTATCCAACCTTATATTCATCCATTTATCCTCTACTCATCAAAAAATCACTGAGAGCCTATGCACGTACCAGGTGTTGTGCTGGACTTACCTATTGGCATCTCATCCATGGATGTCCTAGCACTGAGACTGGCCCCATGGGACACCAAGAGCTCCGCCATCTGCATCTAAAACACAGGAAGAAGGCCAGGTCCCCCCCTGCCCAGGGCTCAGAAAGTCTAGGAGGTGGAGAAAGTGTTCAATGCTTCTTAGGATGTGACTCAAAGAATGGTGGGGCAAAGCTGATTGCCAAGGAAGGCTCTGCACCCTACAGGCAGGACTCCTGGCAAATGCAATGGGTTTGACACCTCCTCCAGCATGCCTGGGCCATACCAAAGAACAAAGGAGGAAGGAGTCAGCTGTAATGCCAGAGCCATTAGGCATCTAAGGAGGACCGGTGAAAGCTGCAATCAGAGATTTGTAACTGGGAAACAAATGGAGAAATTACTCAAGGCAAAAATGCGGGGAATTTTCTACTTTAGCAAATTTGATTATCATCTTATTAGGACACAGCTTGTCAACGGCTGTCGCCAACCCCCTAGATCTTTTCATATCCCATACGCTAGCCATAGTCAACACCTTACATGGGTTTTATGTTTTCTGAACCAACTTCCAGCCCAAAGGACAGCAGGCTGACCCTGTGCTGGCCTCCCTCCCAGCCCTGTGGGTGACAACTACCTGTCCCCAGAAGGCAGCCGCGTGCAGGGGCTCCCAGCCATCCCAGTCCTTCACATCCACACGCACTCCATGGTCCAGAAGGAGCTCGGCTGCCCGCAGGTATCCATTGGCTCCAGCTATGTGCAGCTGAAGGAGAGGAAAGACGTGAGCATCCCCTAGGGGTTGTCCCCTCATTTGGAGGCAGGAGAGTCCGTTCCCTGACCCAAGTCCCAGATCATACTTGGGGCCGGTAGAATCGAATAGAATGAGGTGGAAGTACCTGCCACATTGCAGAGGATTAGTAAGTCTGCAGTATGGACCGAGAGGGTAAGGCAGAGAAGTGAACTCCTCTCCCCTGTCTTTGAGACCCTGTGGTTAAGGCGACAGCATTTACTGACTCCCTACTATGTGCTGAGCCCTGTAGAAGGAATCTCAGAAGTCCAATATGGTGATTTTAAAATATGTCTACAAATTCTTTGACACACCTCTCTTTAAAAGATGAAGCTTAATTCCTGCCGCCTCGAATGTGGGCCAGAACAAGTGACTTGCTTCTAACAAACAGTATATGATGAAGTGGTGGTATGTGATTTCTGAGGTCAAATGCTGCTTCCACCTAATGCTCTCTTGGTTCAATCATTCTAGAAGTAGGCAGCCATAGTGCTGTGAGGACCCTTAAGCATCCCTAAGGACAGAGCCTAAGAAGTGAGAAACCGAGACCTCCTGCCAACAGCCAGCACTAACTTGTAGCCATGTGAGTGTGCCATCTTGGAAGTGGATCCTCCAGCCCTCAACAAGCCTTCAGATGACTGCAGGCCTGGCTGACATCTTGACTGCAGCCTCATGAGAGACTCCACACCAGTACCACCCAGTTAAGCTGCTCCCAATTCCCTGACCCACAGAAACTATGTGGAAGAATATATATTTATTACTGTTGCTTTAAGATGCTACATCTTGGGGTAGTTTGTTAGGCAGCAATAGATAACCAATACATCCCATCAGGGAAAGCTCACACAGAGGCCCCATTTCTTCTACCTGGTGCCATTGAAGGCCTCTGGTGATGAATGCCACCTTGTAGACCTCAGTTGTCCACTTGCTCAATCTCCCAGAAAATACATAAACTACTTACCACATGATGAACACTCCATGAGGGACTAACATTCTCAGAGAGCCATAAGTGATGACAAGACCTAGTATGTGCCTGGTCCATGAGGGTGGAGCCACTCTGAGACCAGCCCAAGAAGTGCAGACCCCCCGTGTCTAGAGGGTCCAGCCACAGACCCAGAGGAGCTCCAGCCAGGGTGGGCAATGCCCTGGTACAGCCTGGTCATGACATCACACAGCGTTCACACAGCGTTTGATCCAACTACCTGACTCTAACCTTGAGTGCTGGGCTGAGCAGGTGATTTGAGTAGGGACCCAGTTCATCGAAAAGGGCATGAGGCACAAAAACTTAAAAATAGAACTACCATGTGATCCACCAACCCCACTGCTGGGTACATATACAAAGAAAATGAAAACACTAATTTGAAATAATACACGCACCCCAATGTTCATTGCAGCATTATTTACAATAGTCAAGATATGGGCACAACCTAAGTGTCCATCAATACTTGAATGGATAAAGAAGATGTGGCAAAAAATACATATATATACAATGGAATATTCCTCAGCCATAAAAAGGATGATGTTCTGCCATTTGCAGCCATGTGGATGGACCTAGAGGGTATTATGCTTAGTGAAATCAGTCAGACAGAGAAAGATAAACACTCTATGTTAGCACTTATATGTGGAATCTAAAAAAGAAAACAAATGAGTGTATATAACAAAACAGAAACAGACTCACAAGTATAGAAAGGGAAGTGGGGAGGGGCAAGACAAGGGTAGAGGATTGAGAGGTACAAACTGTGACATAGAAATAAATAAGCAACAAGGACATAGTTGTACAGCATGAGGAAATAAAGCTGTTTTGTAATAACTTTAAATGGAGTAGAAAATAATGAATCACCAAGAGTGGCCAGCTTCTCAAAGCACCTGAGCCCAGCTTTGCTCACTCTCCATATTCCAGAGGCCACCCCGGCTCCAAGGCGGGTCTGGAGGTGGTCCAAGGCCACGGACAAGCCCCAGCTGAATATGTTTGGCCTCTACCAGGTGCAGGCCCACTTCTGGTCCTGACCGCCCTGCCCAAACCAGCCAGGCCCCTCTCCTCACCAGCGTGGCCCCCTGGGCATCTATCCAGTCGAGGTCCTGGCCGGCTGCAATCATACAGTGGATGTCCGAAATCATCTGCTGCTCAGGGGCTGCCCGCATCTCGTTGATCTTCTCTTGGGTGATGCCTGCAGTGGGGGAGGGGGGTTTAGTCAGCACTCGAGGACTGAGGCCCCAAGGGGGAGGGGTGGTGAGAGGAAGGTAGATGGGGGAGGTGTGGCTCCTGTTCCCTGGGGTCTGTCCTACCACCCACCTTCCTGCCTCCAGCTTCTCAAACGCCTGGCTCCTTCTCATCCTCTAGGTCCGGCGTGGATCCCCTCCCCAGCTGGCCTCCCCTGATCACCCCATCTGACACCCCCTGATCACCCCATCTGACCCAGGTCTCTGTTAGTTTCCTCCATCTCGTCCACAGCTGTGTTTGTGGCACCAGGCACAATGCTCAATGAATCTTTGTTACGGCAGTTACGGAATTCACCGAACATATAACTTTTAAATGGAGAGCTGAATGAATCGAGGTGGAGGGACCCAGAAACACATTTTCAAGCCTGACTCTCTGGCTAAAACTCTAAGTGTTACTGGCAGCTACTAATAGTGTTGAAGGAGAGAGTGACATGCTCTGAAAGGAGGTCCATTAGATCAAGCATTCTTGGATAGAATTCAGGGGAGGTCTGTAAACGTGAAAGGAGAAAAGAATGACATGTTTATTTTCATTACCCTTTAAATGAAAGATAGCATTTCCTTCCATTAGAACACAGGCCAAGTTCACAATAGAACTGGCAGTGACTTTGTCACCAGCAGAACCTGCAGGTATTTTCATTTTATCTGATTGCTTCCTGAATCAGTAAAATTTCTATATGACACATTTAAAAATATTTGGGGACATATACTTTCATAGAAGTGGTTTCCGTTATAGTCCTATGGCTTTGATAACTGCGTTTAAAAATATTATTCTGAGAAGGAGTTCACAGATTCACCAGATTAGCACAAAAACCATTAGGAAGCTTTGCAGAAAGTGAATAGGAAAAGTTCCGAGGAACGGAGAAGTCAAATCGGTGGTTTGTGCAGCGACGTGGGGAGAAACACAAGCGCGGGGACCGGCAGGACCTTGGACTGCAGCTGAGGGTCTGGGTTTGAGATTTATTTCAGAAAAGGAGGCCCTTTCCGTGTGGAATGGGGTGGTGGAGGAGAGGCATGTCTCTCTGATGGCTACATTTGTTTCCTCTCTGAAGCTCACTTGTGAGCCGAGAACAGCCCACATCTTGTTTACCCGGGGCCCCTGGCAGCCCGCGTGGTGCCTGGCACAGAGCAGGCTCGTGCCAATGTTCTTGACTTTGTATTATTTTCCCAAATGGGAATGTATCTTTATCACAAATGTTTACTGAATTGAATTGTCACAGCTGACGAAGAGCCCGGGCCAGCTGAGGTGGCCTGCGCGTGTGGGTGACACAGATGAGAGCAACACCCCCATGTGCACAGCACATGTTCCAGGATCGTTCTGTGTCCTCATCTTGTCCATCACGCGGGTAACACCCACCACGGGGCCCCAGCCTAGTTCCTGAGCCCTGACATGCAGGCTAGGGAACTTGCTCCCCTGGGTGGATGAGAGATGCTGGCCGTGGCCCCGCCCTGAGCCCACTCACGGCAGGCTGCCCTACCCTTACCCTGGTACGCCATGCACGTCTCGATGACATCCAGGGTGGGCTCATCCTCGCAGAGGTCATAGGGCATGTTCCCATCAGAATTGACGGCAAGCAAGTCGGCCCCACTGCAGAGAAAGGCCCAGGGTGAGTTCCTAGGGTTGGTCTAGCTGCCTCTACCCTCCAGCCTCTCATCCATAGCCCACCGTGCACCCCAACACCCACCAACCCACCACAGTGCACCCCAGCAAGGATAGCATCTCTAGGATCTCAGGGGCCCCACGTGGCAAGGGGCAAAATCCCAGGAGTCTTCCCCTAGCCTCCTGTTCTGTTGAAGAACCAGCAGACAGGCACTTGAGGACAGATGTCAAATAAGAAAATACAACATGAAAATAATGCCATTTGCAGCAACATGGATGGATCTAGAGATGATCATACTAAGTGAAGTAAGTCAGACAGATTTAAAAGACAAATATCAAATGATATCACTTACATATGGAATCTAAAATATGACACAAATGAACTTATTCACGAAACAGAAACAGACTCACAGGCAAAGGTTACCAAAGGGGAAAAGGGGTAGGGGAGGGACACATGAGGAGTTTGAGATTAGCAGATACACACTACTATATATAAAGGAGATAAACAACAAGGCCCTACCATATAGCACAAGGAACTATATTCAAAATCTTGTAATAAACCATAATGGAAAAGAATATGAGAGTATATATATGTGTGTGTGTGTGTGTGTGTTTGTATATATATAACTGAACCACTTTGCTGTACACCAGAAACTAAAGGAACACTGCAAATCAACTATTTTTCAATAATAAGTAAATAAATAAATAAGAAAACATTTAAAAGAAAATACAACAAACATTAACAGCAGGAGCACTGCTTACCAGGCATCTGCTTAGAGCCAGGCTTGATCAAGCCCTTTACACACATCATCTTGTATAATCCTCGAAACAGTCTTCTTGGTTCAGTATTACTGGCCCCACCTCACTCAAGGAGAAACAGAGGCTCGGACAGGTTTAGTCACTTGCCTGAGGCCGCACAGCTAAGATATTGGGGGGGGGGGGGGGGTCAAGACTCAAAGCTGGTTCTTTCACGCGCCAGCTCTTTTCACTTCTCCCTGTCCTATTTCAGTCTTGGCCCACGTACTGAAACATCCTCGGCTATTCCCCACCTCCTCCTCTAAGTCCCTGCCCAAAAGGCTGGCCAGGACAGGGGCAGGACAGAGCCTCGGGTCTCCGTGGCAAGATATGCCTTTTGGGCCAGTAGCTGCCATGCATGGTCCTGGGATGTCCTGTGGCAGAATTACCCAGGAACCACTGAAATAAAACGCAGCTTCCTGGGCTCCACTCTAGACCTCCTGAAACAGAGTTTCTCAGGGGCAGGGTAGAAGATTATGTATTTTCAACCCATGATTCTGGTACAGATCAGTACTGGGGACCCTCTGTACTAGGCTGACAGCACTCCCTTTTCCTCTCGCACCATCACTGATTGGACTGTGGCTACATGATGCTCCCGCAGACTTAGCCACACCCAGGCTCTCATCAGAGGTGCGGGCATGGGCCACCTGCCAGTCCTTTGGCCTAACAGCCCTCCACTGGGACCTCTCTGAGCTCCTGTGTGCCCTTGGGCAAGCTAATCCACCTCTCTGAGCCAGGGTGGCAGTACTGTCATCTCCATCCCCCCAGCAGCCACCCAATGGGTCCCTGCTGCTCCACTGAAACCTCTGCCAAAGGTCACCAGCCCTCGGCCACCATCCCTAACTCCCTGCCCTCAGACGCCCTCCTTGGCCTCCTGGGACCCCAACCCACTGGTCTCACTCTGTCTCAACTCTGGTACTGTAATCGCCTGATTTCCTGCCTGGTTCTTCAGGACTTTTGCAGCCCTGAGTTCCCAGTGCTCAGCACTTCCTTGGCTTGGCTCAGCTCAAATGGCCACCAATCATTAGATGAATTCAATTAAATACACTTGAAATTGTGTATTTTCTATGTGTTTATAGAACCTGAGCAAACTAGAAAGAATTTCAGGGTGAGAGAAGACTGTCAGAGCGATATAGAGGGAAGTGGCCTTATTCCTGGGAAAGACATTGCTGCGTGACGTCCCCCAAAGCAGATCTTGCCCCAAAGGAGAGCATATGGACAGGATCTAGGGGAGCAGGGCCGAGGAAGTATGTGTGCCTTTTTTCTACAGCAAGAAAAACAAAAATGGGAACAACACATAAGAGTGAAGGAGATGAATATAGACTCAAGGGGACAGACAGAGACAAAGAGATTTTATAAAAGAGAATGATACCCTGATACAAAGCCAGGCGAGGACACAAGAAAACTACAGACTGATATTCTTCATGAACATGGAAGCAAAAGCCTCAAGAAAATACTAGCAAACTGAACTCAGCAGCATATCAGAGGGATTATACACCATGACCAAATGGGATTTATTCCTGTAGTGCAAAGATGGTCAGTTTCACGTTAGGTGTATTTCACCACAATAATATGGGGAGAAACAAAGAGAATGAAAGGACAGAGACGGAGAGGAAAAGAGAGGAAGACACAAGGATGGAAAGGGAATGTGAGGAGAAAGAGGAAGAGAGTGACAGGCACCAAAGGAGACAGGAAAAAAAAGAGAAAGAGAAAATGAAAGTTCCCCCGTTCCAAAAAAAAAAAAAAAACTTGTAAAAATCCAAACTCTGAGAAAAGGCTATTCTCAGGGGAGAGAGGGGCACGTACTACTGAACGAGGATTTTCACCAGGTTGATGTGGCCGCAGGTGGCCGCAGCGTGCAGGGGCGTCCACAGCTCGTTGTCCTTGGCGTTCACGTTTGCACCGTGGGAGAGGAGCAATTTGACAATTTCCTCAAAGTTGTCGATGCAGCACTGCAAGGAGGCCACAGGCAGGGTCAGCTCCGGGCAGGGCCCCGGGTGGCGATGATGACACACCAAGTTCCCCCCGAGACACCACGAGAAGGACAGTGGAGCCAAACGACTTGAGTTTGAAGCCAGCTCCATTACGTAAAATGCTGTGTGGTCTTGGGTAAGCCATTCAACCTTCCTGAGCCTGTTTCTTGAGTTTATAATATACATGATAAAAATGTAAAGATGAGATAAAGTCAGCTATGAAATGCTTTGCAAATATTGGTGGAATGAGACAAAATTTTGAATGAGGCTTTAAAATCCTTTTAGTTTCAGAAGGCTTTCTTCAAACAAAATGGTATGGAGAACTTAGATAACCAATAAATTCAAGCAGGGCTGCTGGGGCTGAAGTAGGGGTGTGTGTTGGTGGGGGCGGGGATAGGGGGTAGGGCGAGATCCCCCTCCCAACAGTGGCCTCCTAGATCATAGTTTGAAACCTCTGACTTAGGAATTTCTGACCCAGAAGGGGAGGTCCCAAGTAACCAAGCCTCCCCTAAAGAACCCGTCTCCGCATGAGGGCCCTAGGGCTTCTGGTACAGTCCCTGCAAGGAGACAGCCGTCTCTGTGCTCCTGCCTGTCCACACGTGGGTCAGCCCCAATGAGAATGCAGCCTCCCAGAGAGACTCAGGGCTCTGACAGCCATTGGAGCCATCAGACTCCAGGGACAGAGAGTGAAAGATTCCACGGGGACAGAGGGGCCTCAAGCCAGGCCCATGAGCAGGGAGAAGGGAGGACAGAGGAGGAAGAAGACAGGAACCTACTTTACTGACTGTGGGATCCATCCCAGGTGACCCCCGGAGAAGCCAGCAGGGGACAGACCAGGGACCTGTGCTAGGCCCTACCCATCCAGGGAAGCGCTTCGCCCTCAGTGCAATGGGAGATGTTGCAGAGTTATACTCAGAGGAGCAGCACAATCAAACTTGCCTTTTAAAAAAAAACCCTCCTCTGGCTGCACGTGGAGAATGGATTGCAACTGCATGCTTTTAGGGGGGAGAAGAGGGATAGTGAGGTGCTGTGTTGGAATCACTCATTTAAGAGATGATGGTGGCCCAGCCTACAGAAGTGACCACAGGCATGGGGAGAAGTGACTGGGTATCAGCAGAAGGAGCGGGGGCGCCTGTGGGAGCCCATGGCCCCAGCTGGGTGTGGAGATGGGGATGGGGCGGTACCACAGCCCGCACCCCACTGCTCAGCAGAACCGGGGGCTCAGCACCAGAAAGACATGTGGGAAAGGAGCAGCCATTTGCATGCAGATGGTGCCAGAGACCTAGGTTCTCTTTCTGAAAAGCCCATCTGGGGTTGGTTGGGTCTGGGGACATCTCTCTGGACAGGAGGGACACGCGGGACCAGTGGAGCAGGGCACTGCCTCAGGTGGGTGGGAGAACCATGCAGTGGCACGGCACAGTCAGCAGGGGGCGCCAAAGGCACCAGAGTGAAATGGCGGGGAAAGGTGAGGGTAGGGTTCCTGGGCTGTCCCTGGGAGATGGGTTTGAGATGGCCCTGTCCGTAGGAGGAGGAGCAGCCCAGCGCCTGGATCAGGGGACAGGAAGGCTAGAGATCCCACCCTGAGGGGCTGCGGAAAACACGAGGATAGGCGGGGGCAGGGAATGGGGCGATTACGCACCCAGAATTGTAGACTTGAAGAGGGACGCCCAGGGCCTGGGCCAGTCTGCACCTGGGAGACGAGGCTAGAGCAAGGGCTGGGTTAGGAGCTGGATGCAGGAGTGCAATGGTGGGTGGTACGTGGTGGAGCGAGTTGGCCTCCTCTCCTGCCTTCCCCAAGGTGGGCAATGGCACCTGGCAGTTGGATGACTCCTCCCGCCCCCTCACCTCCCACATCCAATCTATCACTAGGTGGGGGTTCCATCTCCTGCAACACTGTCCCTATCCCCATGGCCCTGGATGAGGCTTCATCCTCTCTCCCTGCCTCCCCGTCACTCCCCTTCCACACACCCTCTGTCAGAGAGAGCCTCCTCCTTAATCCAGCCATGCTGCTCTCAGATTGCAGACCTCTGAAGTTTGCCTGTTGCCAAGAGCAGAAAATCCACAGAAAGCTCTTCTTACTGTGCTCCTTCGCTGTGTTGCAGCAGCAGTGACGATAACAAAGACTGCAATAACAGCAGCCCTGGCAACAGCAGTAATAAGAACATGCCACGTTATCAGTAATCACAGCTAGCGCTTTTTGAGGCGTTACTGGGTTGCTAACCTTCGGCCATGCATTGCCTCTTTTAATCCCCAGAACAATATTTCCAGGGCTCCATAGCCATGTGGGGCTAAATGTCTCATACCGGACAGTGTCGATACACAGAACATTCCATCATCGTAAAAGTTCTATCAGACAGTGCTACCCTGAACCTCAGTTTCTTGAGCTGTAAAATGGGGATAATCATATTTTAAAGGGGTGTGACAATCAACTCACACTTTACATCAATGAAGTGGCTTTGCAGGGTGGAACATGTGACAAATTTTAATACTAAGAATATGTAATATTTATCCAATGTCGTGATGCTTGTAGGGTTTCTATATGTATTCATTTAATCCTCACAACAACCTAATGGGATGGGTACTTGTTATTCCTCTTTTACAGATGAGGCAAGTGAGGCCCAGAGAGCTTAAGTAACTTGCCCAGGGTCACACAGCTAGAATTAGCAGATGCGTGAAGCCCTGTGGGACAGGAAGAGAAACCAAGAGGACACACAGGGAGCCACTGGGCTGATGACTGAGGGTGGGGACTCGCCCATGGCGCTTATGGGTAGGCCAGTCTTTGTCCCCACTTCCCGCCCTCACAGCGAGATAGAGAGGCTCCTGCCAGCCAAGCGTTCCCATAGCCTGGCCTCCTGTCCACCAGGCTGCATTTAAGTCCACCCACTCAAAAACTTGGGCCAGGGCACAGGGAGGTTCAATGTGTTCACTCATTAACTCAGCACGCACACTTTGAGGACCTACTGTATGCCAGCATGGGGACCGACGCTGGGATACACCAATGAGTAAGAGACACAGGCTCTGCCCTCGTGCGGCTCAGAGATCAACATCAAATGATCAGGCTAATGGCTAAGAGGACAGAGGGGTGCTCAGCAGAAAGGCCGTGGATGTACCAGCTCAGCTCTCAGGCTCTTGTACGCGCGCACCCAGCATTATGGGAAGACACCAGAGTGCTCTGAGTAACGGTAACGCCAGCAGATGTGGGCCTCGGCATCCCTGCAGCCACTGCATGGAGAATGGATCACGGCAGGGTCACCTGAGTGCTGGGGACAAGTGGGGGCTGTCACAGCATCTGGGCAAGAGATGACAGGCAGAGTAGCCCCTCCCAGCCAAAGGGGACTGGGCCCACCTCGCTGCCCTAAAAAGGATGTATGTTATGACAGCGCATGGTTCCTGGCCGTAGGTCACAGCTGTGTGACCTTAGGCAGGTCACATCCCCAACTCCCCACGCCTGTCAATCACTTTTGTCACTGGGATGGGTGGATGCCTTGGTGGGTGTAAACACAAGTGCCTCGTAAACTGTCAAGCTCCAGACAAACTTGCTTTGTTTGTCAAACCCTTTGCCAGACAGTGAAGATGCAGTGGACAAAGGCTCCCTGTCCTCAGAGGCTGTGAGTGCCGCACGCACGTGGGCACGGGGGCTCCGTGGGTGTGTCCGTAACTGACACCCTCCTCTCAGAAGCAGACAAGAGCCTTTCAGACGGGGCAGCTGCGGCTCCCCTCCCCCTCCTCCCTGAAAGCTCTGGGCAGGAAACAGCAGGGAGATGGGGCACCTGTCCAGGGGGAAAGCCCGGAGCCAGAGGCCCCAGTGAGCCTGGCCTTACCTGGTGCAGGGCTGTGAGTCCATCCTCGTTGCACAAATCAGGGCTGACCTTATTCTTCAGGAAGTAGCGCACTGCAACAGAGGGAACAGGAGTGAGTGTCCTGTCACACACCAGGTATACAGTGATGCCAGGGACCCAGATAAGACCCACTCTCCGCCAGGTCCTAACATGAGCAGTCATGTTTACTCCTTACAACAGGCGTGAGAGGTAAGTATCAACACCACCCCGTTTCACAGATGAGGAAACGGAGGCACAGATCACAGATCTCTGGTCCAGGATTTCCAAGGGGTGGATGGCACTGCCTGACTTATTCTGCACAATAAGAACAGGAGCTAACTTTTTCTGAGCGCTTCCTGTATGTCAGGCACAGAGCAAAGCAGTTTATATTTGCTGTCCAGAAAGAGCACATTCTAGTCACTGAAAGCAGACACTCTGGTGTCTGATGGCCTGGATTCCAATTTCAGTGCCATTCTTATTGGCTGTGCAACCTCAGTCAAGACACTTCCCTCTCTGTGCCTTAGTTCTCTATTCTGTAAAATGGGGATGGTGTTAATCCTACCTCACAGGGGCATCACGTGGAGTAACTGAGGTGAGCTGTGGCCAGGGCTTGGTGCGGCGTCTGGCCCATGGTTTGAATGTGAGTTCTTATTATGGAGGCTGTTATCGTTTTTATTAACACTGCAGGTCCCTGGACCAGGTATTAGCCCACTCACAACTGCCAAATGCCCCTTCTTTGGCCCCACTGAGCCTTGGGGGCCAGGGATAGCAGGGGCTTTAACTCCCTTCCTTCCCTAGACCTTTATCTAGCTGTGTGCGTGTGTGTGTGTGCGTGTGTGTGTGTGTGTGCATGTGTGTGTTTTCAGGGATGGTGGGTAGGGCAGGGAACTGGGGATGAGGGAGGCCAACGTGAACTCCAACCACAGCCTCGAATCTCTCTTGCTTAGGACCACGCCCCTACCCTTATTACTGGGATCCTCCCTCCTTCTCCATCCCTCCCCACCCATTAAGGTCCCAGTTCTCATTCTGAACCCACGTGCAAAGGGAAGGACAGTGGGTCAGCATGCACATAGTGTACAACATCAATTGTACCAATGTATTCAAGTCCACCTGCTCAGAAACTTGGGCCAGGGCAAAGGGAGGCTTCGATGTGTTCATTCATTCATTAAGTCAGTGTGCACATATTAAGCACCTACTGTGTGCCCGCATGGGGAATGATGCTGGGATACACCAATGAGCAAGAGACATGGATTCTGCTCTCGGTCAGCTCAGAGTCTGGGTAGCAGGAGACCAACATCAAATGAACTAGCCCGCTGGCCCATAAGGTCCCTTCCCAGTCTTGGCAGCTGGAACCCTTGCCATGGCCTCCCAGCTTCAGGATACCCATCTCTGCACTGCCTCCAGCTATACCTCCCCCACGGAGCAAACAGTCCAGGTAGCCAATGGGATGAGTCCACTGAACCCCATGGTTCCCGTCTGGCCCACCTGACCCTTCCCTGTCCAGTGGCTCTAAGCCTGAAAATGCAGAATCTGCAAAGACCTCTTCCCCAGATCCAGCCTCCCCAGGGCGGGCATGCAGGGGGCAAGCATGCCTCTAGGCTGAAGAGGGGACTGAGGGGTGGCTGTTTGCTGAGCAATTAGATGAACTTGGATACACAAGCTGGCTTGTGCATGAGACCCTCGTGATGCTGAGAAAGCCAGCGATGGAGGCCTGGGTCCTGTAGATGGGAGGTGCAGGCTGGCCTTGCCCCCCTCAGCCCCTCCCACTCCCACCCAGTTTGGCTCCCTCCAAAACACGAACCAAAGTCCACATCCCCTGGTGCCCATGGCGGGCACCATCTCCATACTACGGCCCACCACCCACGCAAGGGAGCGGCGCCCATGGGCGTCCTGACTGATTTGCCTCTGCTGTGGGGGAACAAACTCGAGTGAGCTGTGAAGGACAGAGGGCATGCCATCCACTCCGCAGGTTGACTAGCTGCTCAGCAACCCCAGGGGTGCCAGGGAAGAAGCCGAGGTCTCAGGAGCAGCCGGGATGGGGTGGTTCCCCAGCTTGTCCTCATCAGTCCCAGCTCCCAGACCCACAGCCCTGGAGGCACCATTGGCCTGAGTGTGAATGGAGGCTCCAGTGAAGGGGAGGTTGAGGCCTCCACTCAGGCTCCTGGCAAGAGGTGACATCTCCAGCAGACTTGCCCGAGATGCGCTCACGGCTGCTGGGGGCCAGAGTGACAGGAGTTTACACGGGATATAGTCAGGTCCTCTGGAGATGCTCTGTCCAAAACAGACCCACTAGCCCCATCCAGCTCTTACAGCTTTTCAAATGTCAATTCATAAAAATTCAAAATTCACCTCCTCAGTCACTCTGGTCACATTTCAAGTGCTCAACAGCCATGCATGGCTACCATATTAGAAAGAGCAGAAACAGGACATTTCAATCTTCACAGGAAGTTCTATTGAACTGCTCTACTTTAGGGAATTATACGTGGAAATTAGTCCCATCACCAATTGCCGAAACCTCTCCATGGCTCCTGATTGCTTGGGAACAAAAGTCCAAAACTCTCACTATGGCAGAGAACATCTACATAACATGTTCCCAGCCTCCAGGCCTCCATCTTGCACAATCCCAGGGGACCATTCACACAGTGGTCTACGAGAGGCAGAGCAGTGCACAACTTGCTCAGCTGTACTCAATGCTCCTAACCTACCTACCTCCCCAGTCGAGGTCTTAAACTCCGAACACCCTCCACAACGGTCTTTTGTCAGCTACAGAGTCACCATATTTCCTTTGGCCTCTGAGCTTTAGCACAGCCTGTTCCCACTGCCTGGAAGACTCAATCATCCATCCATGCACCAACCCATTCATGCATCCAGCCATCTACCATCCAGCCATCCACCCTCATCCATGCATCTATCCATGAATCCCCCCATCCACCATCCATTCATCCACCTGCATCCAAGTATCCAACACTAACACACACACACACACACACACACACACACACACCCCTCACTCCTCATCCTTTACCTTTCAGCCCAAACTCCTCAGATGAAGGCATTGTAAGCTCAGTTTCTACACATCTCATTTACAGCCTTATCACAATCATAATTACATAACTACTTGAGTAATTATGGGCTTTGGGTTTGTCTGCTATAAGACACTAAACCCCAAGGGAAGGACAGTGACCTGACACTTACTGCTCTTTCCTTGGGGCCTGGCACACAGTAAGTAAATCCTCAATAACCCTTCCAGGACCCAGACCTAATTGGCAGCCCCCTAGCTCAGTCCAAGGACACAGCCTCTCCATCTCTGAGCAAAGCAGTCCACCCTATAGTGCTGACCCGGATGGCTCGAGTTAGAATATGCAGTGTTGCCAACAGGTTCCTTGAACAGGATGACCTGGTAGCTGGTCTCAGCCTCAGAACCATGTGAGAAGTCTATAGCAAAGCCACTGATTACTGAGGCCAGCCTGTCCACGGGCCAGGGTTCAAATCCTGTGGGGGTGGGTGGTGGACCAGGCTTCCTCCCAGGAGACACTCTTTGAGGCAGAAATTAAGCGTCAGCTGCCAACAGCAGCCTTTGTGTGCAGTAATTATCGGGGTGTTCTCCCAGTGGCACGCGAGCCTAAGACATATAATTACTCCAATATCGGGCAGTTATTCTCAGCCCAAGAGGTGGGACAAGTCATCCTCGTCTCTAAGGAGCCCTTAATAGCCAAGAGCCAAGGCCCCGTCCGTGGTTCTACTTGCGCTTTCTCTGGGAGCCTGGCTCTGGACACAACTCATCGGAGCAAAGACCCCAACACCCAGTGCACAGCCAGGCTATCCTGCCTCCGGGGTTCAGCGAGAAAAATGATCCTTCTACCAACAGTGTCTTCTCACTGAGCTCGTCCTATGTGCCCAGGTCAACGCTGAACCACTTTTCTTTCATGTGTTCATGTCTAATTACTCCTCTTATGGAGAAGAGGAGACAGAGGGTCAGGGAAGTGCAGCTCAGAGCGAAATGCCACCGAGTGGAGGAAATAACTCACCCCCAGCCCCTCCTTTGAAATCCTTCTGACTTCAAAGCCCAGGCTCTTGGCCCCAGGGCTGCTCCGCTCTGCCTCTGAGACCAGAAATGGGGACCAGCATTGCTGGAGCCCTGGTGGGGTGGGAAGGAGGGGGATGGGAGAGTGGACAGAGCGACCTCTGCTCTGTAAGCATCAGAGGCTCTCAGGTCCCAGGCCAAGCCTCTTCTTGTAGACCGAAGAGCTCAGGGATCTACAACCAGGACACAAAAAACATGGCAGCCCCAGAGGAACACAGTCAGACATCTCAACGGCCAAGTTCAATGTTAAGTTGCCTCTTCCCACTCCCTACTTAAAACTCTCTTGTAGTTCCAACTTGTTCTTAGAACAGAGTTCAAAACCCTTCCTTGGCCACTACTGGGGTCAGCAAACTATGGTCCCTGGACCATATCTGGCAGGCAGCCTATTTCTGTAAATTAAATTTTCCTGAAACACACCTGCACTCATGCATTTACATAATGCCTGTGACTGCTTACACCCCACACCACCAGAGTCAGGTCGTGACAGCAGAGGCAGTATGGCCCACACAGCCTAAAATATTTGCTATCTGGCCCTTTCCAAAAAAGATTTGATCACCTTGGTCTTCACAGTCCTGCATGATGTGGTCCTGGCTACAGGGTTACCACCCAGCACAATTCCAGGGGGCACTGTTCTCATCAGTCTATGGGGAAAGCTTGCTCTGGAGTTGTGCAGTGTGCAGCCTGCTCAGCCGTACCCAGCAGTCCTGTCTCCAGAGCTGTCCAGGCTCCCCTCTGGCTCTCTGAGTGCCTTGCACAATGGAGGTAGCTAGCTTGGGGGTATGTAAGGGGTTGGCCAGGGCTCAGGGAGGACAAAGATCAGAAGGGCATGCTCTCCTCTTTAGCTGGGCAAGTCCACCACATCAGCCTCAGGTCTGCTCCCGCCCCAACACCAGGCTTGGCCATCAGTTTGTCCAAGTGACCTATCTGTCCTCCCACATTTGTTTAAATGTGGCTTTAGGGGAAGTTAATTCCTTCTCTCTGTGCCTCGGCATCCTCATCTGTAAAATAGGGATCAAAACAGCATCTTCTTTGTGGGGATGCTGTGGAGATTAAGTAAGACAATGCCTGAGAGCTACTACTATCATTTATTTGAAAAATAAAAATAAAAAAAACAACTACTGAGTTCCTGCCCTGTGCTGGGCACCAGAGATGTAACCATGGACATCTTGCCTGTCTCAAGAGCTCTCAACCTGGTTGTAAAACGCAGAGGCCATCTGTCTCCAGGGAGCTTGCAGCATCGGCTGGTTCAAGGACCACAGTGAGGCCGCAGCTAACGTCCCCATCACCCCTGCTACAGGCAAGACCCCAATGAGATGGCAAAGAGGTGGCTCCCACCCGCCTCTCATATATTCCTGCTCCTGGCGCCAACCACGTCGCTCCGCCCACACCTCCCTGGCAATCTGGCTGGAATCTGGGCCAAGCAGGGCCATCTGCTCCCCTCCATCTCCAGCTGTAGCGAGTGAGGCTGAACCAACCCATCTAGGCAGGAAGCTGGTGGTGGCTGCCTTTGTGGGGAGAAATCACTGCTGACAAGCTTGTTTTCTTTGCCACCTGACACACTCTGCCCCACAGAGCGGACTGTCTGACCTCGGGCTGCTCAGTGACGTGCAACCACGGGTGTGGGTCCTGCTCCTGCCCAGGGGAACAAGGACAGCAAGGCAGAGGTGCCTGCCCCTTAAAGATGGACCCTGGACAATCTGCATCTGCGGGGGTGCTGGGGGAGGGCCCTGGGACTGCACTGCTGCCCCCTGGCCACGTGACTTGCACCATCACGTTTGCGGGAATCCTGCTCACTAAGCTCTCGTCCCTTCCCATCTGACTCCCTTTCCCACCCAGCACCCAGCAATGAGGACTTCTCCTCCCACTGCCTCCTAGGCGCCTTGTGATCTAGTCCTGCTCCTCCCCACCCCCACCTAACCCCACTCCCCAACCTCCCCCAATTCCCTCCCCCATTCAGTCACGCTGGCTTCTTCCATTTCTTAAAACAAAACAAAAACTGAGCTCATGGAGGCCTTTACACACACAGTTTCCTGTGCCTGGAGCCCTCTTTCTTCCCTTACTTGGGCCAGCAAACTCCTCATCCTTCCGATTCCAGCAGAAATTCCAGATCTCCTCTAAGAGGTCTTCTCTGATCACTCCAACCTCAGTCGAGTTGCCCGAGTTATTTGCTCCCACAGTGCCCTGCATTTCTGCTTCACAGTAGTCCTGCTGCAATTTGTAATTGCAGGGTGATTAGCTGGTATATATTAATTATATAATTATTTGTTTTGTTTTTTGGGTTCCATGACGGCAGCAAATCCCACTGACTGGTGACCCCGGTCTCCAGCACGGAGACTGGCTCACAGCAGGGCCTCAAGAAATCTCTATTGTAGTGAAAGCACCTGAAATCCACTCTCTTAGCAAATTTCTGGTACTTAGTATAGCAATGTTATTAACTATAATCATCATGCTGCACATTAGATCTCCAGATTTATTCATCCTCCATAATGGCAACTTTGTACCCTTTGACCAACGTCTCAGAAAAAAAGTAACTACATGAGGAGATGGATATGCTAATCAGCTTGGCTGTACTAATCATTTCTCTCTATATATATAGATAAACATCATGTTGTACACCTTAAATATGTATAATTTTTATTAAAAAAATTTTTTGTTTAATATCTATTGTGTGAATGAACAAAGGCAGGAAGAAACGGAGGGAGGAATGCTCTGGGGACCCACGAAGTGGCTTGTTGGGTCTGTGGGACTGTGGGACTGATCTCCCAGGGACACGTGCATAGCCCTGCAGACACACCACATGGTGTGTGACTCAGGGGCTGGAAAGCAACAAGCATGGATTTTGCACAGAAATGAAGCAGCAAATACACCTCCCTGAGCCTCTGCTGGTGGTGCAGTCAGACCTGGCAGCTGCCCAGAGAAGTCCGTCAGCTCACCCTGAGGCCAGGCACCCATCATGACCCTCCCACCCAGGACCCCAGTCCTCACTCCCTCTGCTCCAGCTTGGGTGTTCTTTCTACAATCCAGCACTGACTGTGCCCGAGGCACTGTGTTGCATCTTTATGTCCATCAAATCCATTAGTCCTCCTAATCTGGTTATGAGAACTAATGACCTCTTATTATTAATTGCCTGCTAGTATCACCCCAATTTACAGATCACAAAACTGAGGCTCATGCTTGAACCTGTGAAATGACTTCCCCAAGGGGATGCACCCGGGAAGGGCAGAGCTGGGATATTAACCCCAGTCTGGCTGCCTCCAAAGACTGAACACTTAACCACTTTGCTAAAATTATGCCAAACAAGGCCCCAGGGAGCGGAAGGTGGGCAGTGGAGAGATGTGGGAGACGGATAAAGTTATTAGCGTGAAGAGAGCCAGAGAGATGACGAAAAGCAAGAAGGTGAAGATCATTGCCAATAGTTCGGTGTTCAGTACATGATAATAAGGACAACGGTAGCTAACAGTCACAGAACCTCCTCGATGGAGCAGTTTAGGTCCAGAGGCAAATGAATGGGGCTGACCCTGGTGCCTGAGCTCCAACATGCCTTCTGTTTGTCTTCCTGCTGCATCTCCATTCTCAGTAGACCCCACCCCATCCCAGATTTCGAGCACCCTGGTGGCCTGGCTCCAGCTGCTGCCACCCACCGACTAGGCTGCACCTCCTCCTTGAAAAATCGTGCCCATACTGGCCCCGTTTCTTCCCCCTCCTCACATCCTAGGTCTGCTTTGCTCAGTCTCACGGGGTCCAGCACTGGCAGCCTGATCAAACCAGCCCCTCTGGCCCTCCCCTCCCCTCTGCCCTCCTCAGGATGCTTGCTGGCAGGGCAGCACAGGACTCAGCCTACTGCTTCAACGATGCCAGAAAGGGCCAGCCCTCTCAGGAAGCAGCCTCTTGACTCGCCTCTCAAGTCAAGGCTGTCCTGGGTCTTCAATGCACCACGCTTCCAAACTCATTCCACTGAGCAACTTCAACCTTTCCACCCACTGCTGCTCCTCCCTGGAGCAGAAATAGCCAGAAATAGCTGCTTCCAAGGAAGCCCAGTCGCCTGGGGCTGGGGGTGGAGACTCAGTCAAATCTAATGGTGGCTTCCGCAGGGGCTGGTGCAGCCCGTTCCACTGGCAGGAAGTTCACCCAAGGATCCTGGGCGATGACTCAGCCCTGGTGGAGGGTGGGCCTCCCTCAAAGTCACATCCCCAGGCCCAGGGCCCAGGAGCCAGGTCTTTGTGTTCCCCAGGTCGCCTCCCTCCAGGGCCCATTTGAGAAGAGGCGGGGTCGGACAATAACATGTGTGGGCGAGGATGTGGGGACCTCGGAACCCTCGTACTTTGCTGGTGGGAATGTAAAATGGTCTGGTAGCTCCTCAAAATATAAATATAGAATTACCATATGACTGGCAACTCTACTCCTAGGTACAGACTCAAGTGGAATGACCACGTATGTCCACACAAAAACTTGTACACAGAAGTTTACAGTAGCACTATTTACAATAGCCCCAAAGTGTAAACATCCAGAACATCCATCAATGGATGAATGGATAAATAAAATATGGTCCAGTCACGCCGTGGAATATTATGTAGCCATGAAAAGGAATGAAATGCTGACACCCGCTACACCATGGATGTATCTTGAAAACATGATGCTAAGTGAAAGAAGCCAGTAACAGAAGACTGCATATTGTGTGACTCTATTTATACAAAAAGTCCAGAATAGGCAAATCTATAAAGACACCAGGCACCACCCTCTCTCTTGCATCGATAAGCCGCCTTCTGTGCTATTCCCTCTGCCTGCATATTACTAAGTAAAAGTGAAAGGCAGCATACTGTATGATTCCAACTATATGACATTCTAGAAAAGTCAAAACTATGGAGACAGCAAAAGGAGTTGGAGAGCAGGGAGGGATGAACAGGCAGAGCACAGAAGATTTGGGGGGCACTGAAAAATACTCTGGATGGTACCTTAATGATGAATATATGTCATTACACATTTGTGCAAACCCATAGAATGTACAACACAAGAGAGAACTCTAATGTAAACTATGGCCTTTAGATAATCATGACATATCAACGTAGGTTCATCGACAGTAAAAAATGTACCACTCTGGTGGGTCCAGTTGATAACGGGGGAGGCTAGGCATGTGTGGGGCCAGGGAGGGTATGGGATATCTCTGTACCTTCCCTCAATTTTGCTGTGAAACTACAACTGTTCTAAAAAATAAAGAATAAATAAGCAAGCACACAAAGAGAAACCAGGGTAGCCTTTGTACAAGATGAGCTACAGTTAATCCTCTTGAAAAATGCACAGTCTTTCTGAAATGTGGGGCTGGAGGAGGAATCACTTCATAATGTAGGAGCAGACATTTATGTGCTAGATTCCCTCAAATGTAGGGAGAACCACATTTAACTCATCTAATGTGGAGAAAACATGGGTCTGCAAGGTTTCCCCACTAAAGCTCCGAAGACTGTGCCCGTGTACACTGCCCTGTCTCCCTCCCCCTCCTCTCCTTCTGCCCGCTCCCTCACCCCCATCCCCATCCTGCCCTGAAGTACTTTATCTCAGGGACTCAAGGCAAGGGTACTGCTGGTACATGACCCTAAACTTCATTATCCCAGTCATGAACACATCAGACCCTAACTGTGCCAGGTCCCTGTTCTTCACTAAGTCCACTTCCAGAATTCTCCCAGCACTTTCCCCTGCAGCCTCCATGCAGACCCAGAAACCTGATCTCCATTCTGCCTTGCAGAGACTGGCCTCCAGGGAACTCTCCAAGGTATTGGCTCTTATGCCAATTCTCCTCTCTCCCCAAATGCCCTGCATTCCCCCTCTTGAATTTCTAGTGCTCCCCAACCCTGCTTCTTTTACCTCACTTCTCTTTCCACTTATCTCTCCTCAATTTGAGGGGGGGGTAATTTATTTCATTTATTTATTTATTTTTAAGTGGAGGTATCGGGGATTGAACCTAAGACACTTTGCATGCTAGGCATGCGCTCTACCACTTGAGCTATATCCTCCCCCTTCTCCTCAATTTTTTAAATAGGCCAGTTATTTCATATCTCCAGGCAAGTAATAAAATATTTGAACCCTCCAGGTAGGAGCTGCATACACATAACACTAAAATGGCTTTACAGCCATCATAATAATATCTAACATTTATTGAATGCTTCCCATGTGCGAGGTGCTACACTAAGATGTTACCAGTCTCATCCCACTTAATCCCCACAACAGCCCCGTGACTTACGTGCTATCATCAACTGATTCAAAACAAAACTTAATGATTTGCTCAAGCTACTTAGCTACAAAGTGTTGAAACTGAATCCTAGTCTGGGCGATTCTAGGCACAACCAGTGTTTCCAGCATAACTAGTGACAGAAGATCCTCACCCAAATACGACCAAGAATAATACTCATTCTTATCAATATATTGGCAGAGAAAACAAGCTGCCTACAAAGGGGGAAATTCCGCCAGCTCCCACCAGCCCACTTGGAACCTTCCATCTGGTCTCCTTGATCCCGTTCTGTTGTCCCATATTCCCCTCCTGCCTGTCTGTCCAGCTCCCAGTTTTCTCCTCTAAAGATGCTGCGTCTTGCTTCTCTCCCTCTGCACAGCATTACACAGGACAGGGATAAATCCCACTCTGGGCTTCCTTCCGCCTGTCTGGTCGAGATTTCTGAAAATTTTAAAGGTAACCAATGGAGAAATTAAAATCAGGATTTGTATCTTCCAGATCAATGGAAAAGATAAAAGCAAATAAGCGTAGTATTCATGGAAGTCACAAAATGAAAGAAATAACATCGAAACATCAATGCCATAAGGCACGAAACTAGACAACTGAACCCAAACATCTACTATTATAATATTTTTAAATTTTTATTTACTATAACAGTAAACACAATCATTTATCCTCCCCTATAAAGCAGTAAAGATTTGGATGCCAAAAAGAAAAAAAAAATTCCTCTGTGTGCTGCTTACCAGAGACAAATCCCAACAAAACAAGAGAGAGAATGAAAATAAAGGAAGGCTCAAATAGAAAACAGGCAAATGAAGACACAAGGAAAGCGGGGGTGGCGACATCACTCTGATGTGGAATGGAATTCAGGGCAAGAAGATAATCAATTTTAGGTTAGTTAAAAAAACATGTTGATTTCAAAAGGAAATCATAAACAGAAAGCAGATCAGTGGTTGCCTGGGGCTAGCAGTGGGGTAGGGAAAGTGAAGTCATTATCAGTTAGGAAACCTTATGAAATCAAAATCTGTAAAGAAAAATTCAGTGCAACAAAAATTGTCAGTACATAAGCCAAAAGCACAATTTTTCCTAGGAATCTTCAGCACAGACACACCCTAAAGAAAGGATTGGTGGGGTTGGGGAGAGGTGCCAGACAAAGACTTATTGACAAGGATGGCCATGGCAGCATTGTTGATGTACACTGCTTATAACTGAGAAAAACTAGAAGCAACCCAAATGTCTAAACAATCGGAGACGCATTAGGTAAAATATGGAACAGCCATATAGTGGAATATTTCGCAGCTGGTATCTTTGAGAAATTTTTAACGACATAGGAAAATGCTTGATATATAATATAGAATGGAAGAACAAAAACAATCAAAACTATATATTCAATGCAATCTCCATTGGAAAGGAAAAATGCATCGTGTCCACACAGACGCACAATTCTTATTGGAAAAAAAAATTAAAATGTTAACTGTGGTTAGCAGTGATTTTTATTTTATGGTTACCAGAATTTTCCAGACATTTACAAATATGCATGGACTACTTTTAATATCAGAATTTTCCAATGTCACCATAAAACAAAAACCCTCCCCAAATGATAGTCAAGTGGTAAGAACAATATTTCTCCTAAGAGTTTCTAGGGCAGAAATGAGGTCCCAAGCTGGCGGACCCCACAAAGGAAATGCTGAAGCTGGGATTCTTGTGTTGAGTAGGAAGTTAAACACTAACAATAATAATACCCACTTTGTTTGTATCATGACAAGGTTGGCAAACTATGGTCCAAAGGCCAAATCCTGCCACTCTGAACTGCTTGCCTGTTAAGAATGCTTTCTGTATTTTTTTTAATGGTCGGGGGTAAAAATCAGAGAATAGTAATATTTTCTGACATTTGAAAATTATGATAGTAAATATCAGTGTCCATAAGTGAAATTTAGCTGAAATATGCATTCATTTATTTGTGTGTTGCCTGCAGCTGCTTCCTCTGCGGGAACAGACTGTACAGCCCACAGAACCTACAACACCTCTTATCCGGCCCTTTACAGAAAAAGTTTGTTGATTTCTGGTGCACTGCTTTTCTGCTAGCAAAGCATGTTAAAAACCACAGTCGCTTAATTCTCACAATAAAAGTCTCAGGTAGGAGAGGAAGAAACCAATGGATGTCCAAGGTGGACCGTGGGCTCTTAGCCAAGAGGCGCATGAGCAGACTAAGCACAAGGTCTTCACGTGCCGAGGAATGAAGGGGGTACAAGCCCCACAAGAGCCAGCTGTCGCTCACCTGTCTCCTCACCGTCTCACACCGCCCCCACCCCCGCTTCCAACCCCAGCTCAGCCGCCTCTCCCCTCTGAAAGCAGCCGTGTTTCCCATCAAGAGTGCGACCTTCTGAAACCTGCGTGGTGGAGGCTGCAGCTGCAAAAAAAGACGATATTTTTATCTGGCCCCTGCTTCCTGTTTGCGGGCTGGGGGTTTTGTTTGCTGGTGTTTGGTCTGTCATTTCTGATGCAGACTATCTCCCCTGTCGCAGCAGAACAGAGATGTCTGTTTTCTAATAGGGTATATACCGCCTGCCACCCAGGCCCACCAGCCCCGGGGAGGCAGGGGGCCCTGTCCTGTGTACTCGCCCTTCCTGCTGCACCATCTCCTGTGACGTCGAGATACCCACCTCCTTCCTGCTCAGGAGCAGAAAGCAGGGCAGCCGGGTGGGCAGTGGGAAAACAGGGGCACTTCTGTGGCAGGAAATGGAAAAATCCACTCTCTCCTGGTTGGGCTGGGAGGAGAGCAAGTCTGCAGGTTTTCCAGAGCTTCTGGAACCCACTGTTCTTAGCAAGGTCTGGCTGGGGAAGGACCAGGGCAAGGGATCACTAAGTATGGGACTTAATTTGCTGGGAATGTCCTCCTCCTGGGACCTGGGGATCACTTGCTGATGCTCCCAGCAACAGACGAAAATGGACTAGCCTCAACCCTCCTGTCCCCAGGACTCAGCCAGATGCGGGAACAGAGAGCAGATACGTCAGCATTTAATGAGCTGGTGATAATAGGGTCTCACATGTATTGAGCACTTACTGCATGCCTAGCACTGTGCAGGAATAACTCACTGAAGCCCTACCACTGCCCCAGGCAGTTCGGAGGCAGCCTCTCTGATCGATGTTATTTGACAAACGGGGATACTGAGGCACAGAGAGTTTAATGAACTTGCTTCAAGCCACTCACCTGGTAAAAGACTCCAGTAGCCCCACACTTGAACTCCATTCTTGCTCTGCAGTGATGGTTTCAACCTGTGTCTTAAAGCTACACCTGACCCCGGGTCTCAAGAGCTGGGAGTGTGCAGCGCAGAGCATCCCTGTTTCCTGTTCTGCCAACACACCCAGCATCACGCTCTGAGCCAGAGGGATTAAAGGACTAGTCTGTCCTTTGCTATAATCACTTCCACCCTGGAGAGAGGCCACCACTGAGGGACAGGAAATCTACCTAAGCACTGCATCCGGCCTGGAAACACAGGTGGAGTGGCTAAGAGAATTCAGACCCCATTTCCCAGTGACCTGACCTCAGGCATGTCATCGCCTCTGTCTGAGCCTCAGTTTTCCTCATCTGTAAATGAGGAGTTATAACCTCATAAGGTTATCTGAGAGGTAGATTATAGAGTATTGATATTTATAGTAATGGTAAAAATAATAATGATTATTATTAGTTAGTTGGCTCTCCCCCTCTCAGCAGGCATGCCACAGGACTGCAGAGCCCAGTCTTCAAGCTCCAAGACACCAAGTGGTGGCTCCGGTTGGTGGGGGACATCTCTGGAGACCTTGTGGGCTGACGGCGACACAGAGCTAAATGACAGCCTGGGCACAGCAGCCAGTCTCCAAGATGCACCCCTTCCTCCTAAGAGCCGCACTCTTGTGCAGCTGCCTCCCACACTGAACAGGACTGACTGACGGGTGTCACCATAGGGCGGCGTGTGCCCTCGGAGTCTGGGTCATAAAGGGCAGCGCAGGTTCCCTCTTGCTCCTCGGACCACTCAGTATGGAGGAAGCAGCTGCCATGTTGTGATGACTCTTAAGCAGCTGGTGGAAAGACTTCACAGTGAGGAACTGAGGCTTCCTGCCCCCAGCCATGTCAGAGCCGTCATGGAGTCAGCCTGGAGCCCAGTCAAGCCCTCGGACGATGGGAGCCCCAGTGACACCTGGACCACAACCTCACGAGAGATCTCGAGCCGGAACCACTCAGATCCCAGCCCAGGCCTCCTAGATGCCCTAGAACCTGACCTCCCCCTGCCCGGACAGTCAGTTAAATTTCTGTTAACCGGGGAAATTCTTCACTAAACCCCACAGCTGACTAAGGGTTTCTGTTTCCGCCTGGTGACGTGCCAGGTGAAAATATGGCAGTCATCACCTGGGTCTCTTTCTTGTTCCAAGGGCACAAGCCCGTCTTCCTGATGGCGTGAGGATGCGACAGGGTCTCGAAGCACCCTCCTGAGCTGGGGGAACCACGGACCTGGCTGGGGAGAGGCAGGGGAGGAGACAGCGGCCACATACAGTTTGCCGAATCACAGACCTGAATGTGCTTCCCTCCTGCTCAAGGACTTCTCATGGCTCCCCACTGCCTCCACACTGTCGGGAGCCAGTCCAGTGGTCCTCATGGTGCTGCAGCAGCACCTGGGAATTTGCTAGAAGCATAAATCCAGTGGCTCTACCTCAGACCTACTGAATCAGGAGCTCTCAGGGAAAGCCTGGCAATCAATCGGTGGCTTAGCACATCTTCCCGGCGATCCCGACGCCCCAACTCCTCCATCCCCGTTCCTTCCCGTGTCTCCTGTGCTCTAGAAATACTCAACTTCTTCCCGCACTTCCCCCCTCCACAAATATTCACGGGGCACCAAGGCTGTGCTGGGCGTGAGCATGCAGCAGTGAACAAGGCAAACACCAGCCCTGCTCTCCTCAAGCCTGCAATCTGCCCAGCACTCGGTCTGAAACAGTCTTCCCTTCTTCCCACCAGCCAAATCCCTGTCCAGCCCTCACACCTCACAGGGGACATTCAACAATCCTGAGATGAACAGTCCATGAGCTGATGGGTACATGACCCAATGCACCGCCTCCTTGACCCTGAATTCAGTGCCCTCAGCAGCCAGTGCGCACCTCAGCCAGCGCCTGTCACCCCCTTCACGGTGGCCTGTGGGGTGCCACCAGCCACGTGGGGCTGTGGGAGCACTTGAGATGTACACAACCCCAATGGAAATACTTGCACTGTCAGTGGAAAACGCACACTGGACTTGGAAGGTTTAGTATCCAAAATAGACAGGGAAGAGGTCTCAAAAAATGTGTCCTGCTTATATGTTGAAAGCATAGATTGAGTTAAAGAAGATATATTATTCCAAATTAATTTCACCTGTTTCTTTGCTACTTGACGACCATACTGGAACATTTCACATTAAGTATGTGATATGAAAAAGAATACATATGTGTGCATAACTGAATCACTCTGCTCTACCCTAGAGACTAACACAATGTTGTAAATCAACTATACTTCAATAAAACATTTTTTTAAGTAAATAAATAAATAAAATGTTCTAGGTGAACCTAAAAAAAAAAAATAAAGTATGTGGCTTACATATTTTTTTCTATTGACCAGCACTGAGCTGGACTGTAAACATTTAGTCCCTGGGCTGTGGGCTCTGTGAGGGCATTTCTGTTCATCTCACCAACATCCCTCCCTCCCTCCCCTCTCTCTCCTCTCTCCTGCTTCCCACAAACACTCACCGGACGCCCGCTCTTGAACTCCCACCATGAGACTTGGCACAAAGTAGGTGCCAACAGTTTGCTGAATGAATAAACCAGCGCTCCGGATGCAGACTGACCTGCAGGTGACCCTGAGGGAGTTTCTCTCCTATTTAATTCCCATACCTGCTTGTTTGGGTGTAGTTTTCCCATTTTACTTCAAAAGGAGCCAAATTCCAAAGATGTCCTTACATAACTTGGGGATGGGGTCAGCTTTCCTCTCCCATCCAGGGCTCAGGTGCCCTCATGTCCCTGGGGCCAGGACTCTATGTGCAGTACACTTTGTTCTCGAAGCTCCAGGAGGCTGGCCAGGGCGTGGATCTGGGCTTGAAACTTTAGAGCCAAGCTCTCTAGTGAGCAGAGGGCACAGGAGAGGAGACCTGCACTGCATCCTGCCCACCCACCACTGGCCCACGAGGGCCTGGGAGAATGAAGGTGCACAGGGCTCAGTGAGACACAGGCTTCCAAGCCTGCTTTGGGCCCAGGGCAAGAGTCACTATGGGTATTACAGGTCCCAGAATCTCAGACTCAGCTGCCCCTGACCGCACCCCTCCCCACCTCCCACCTCCCAGCCCTCTAGTTTGAGAGGCTGCAAGACACTGGGTTGAGCCACAGTATCTCGGAGGAGCTGGGAAGGCAGCAAGAAGGCTGGCACGGGGCGTGGCCTTTCACGTCCCAGGACCCGCAGCTAACACGAGGTTGTGGCCCCTGCATCATGGCCAGCAGTAACCTCCTTCTTGCCTTATCACTGGTTTCACCCCCTTCCCAACTTATCACTAAACCACAGGAGGCTTTCCCTGCCCCAGGGCCTTTGCTTATGCTGTTATGTCTGCCTAGAATGCATTCCTCTAGCTCAACCTCTATCTTTCCACATGGCTGGCTCCTTCTCATCCTTCAGGTCTCCTCAAGGTCACCTCCTTGGAGAGAACTTCCCTGACTGACCTCCCTAAATATGTCACAGTCCTTTTGTTCTCTACTGAAGCACCCCTACCTGTTCCTTCATAGCAGGGAATTTCAAGGTAAGGGAGTGAATGGCCACCTTTGCCTTAAAGAATCTTATCTTCCCCTTTAATAATCTCCATGGATCATGACAGTTTTACAGGAACTTCAAGCGCACGTTTCAAATACCCTCACGTATAGGCTGAGAGAAAAAAGCCTCAGACACATGAGTCCATGCTGTGATTCCATTTGCATGATGTTCTAGAACAAAGGAAACTAACTATATACTTCACCCAGGCAGGTGACTGACAACAAACAGCAGGCAGCAGTAAGTGCTCAGGAGGACGTGTGGGAATTGGAACCCTCACCCTTTGCTGGTAGGAACTTAAAATGACGCAGCTGCTGCGGAAAACAGTTTGGCGGTGCCCCCAAAAGTTAAATACAGAATCACCGTATGATCGAGCAATTCCACCCATCGGTCTAGACCCCAAATAATTAGAGACAGGAATTCAAACAAACATAAGGACACTCATGTTCTTAGCAGCACTATTCACAATAGCCCCCCCCCCAAAAAAAGAGCAAAACGGTACAAACAACCCAAGTGGGTACGAACATTCGGTCATAAAATGTTGTGCTCTAATGTGCGTGAGCCTTGAAAACATGACGCTAAGTGAAAGAACCGAGACTTGAAAAGTTACATATGGTGTGACACCATTTACGTGGAATTTCCAGAACAGGAGAGCCTGTAGAGACAGAAAGCGGATTGGTGGTTGCCAGGAGCTGGGAGGAGGACAGAGTGAGTGGTGACTGCTTCATGGGTACTGAGTTTCCTTTTGAGGGGATGAAAAAGTTTTGGAATCAGATAGAGGTGGTGGTTGTGCAACACCGTAAATGGACTAAATGCCACTGAAGTGTTCACCTTCAGATGGTTCACTTTATGCTACATGGATTTCACCTCACAAAATCCAAAACCAAAACCAACAATACAATTAATCTGTTTTGGTTAAGATAAAAAAAAAGTCAGAGTAATAATTGCCTGGGAGGAGGCAGAAAACTCGCTGGGAAGGGGCAGGAGGGGACTTGCTGGAGTGATGGTCAAGTTCTAGACCAGCACTGTCCAGTAGAAATATCATAGGTGGGTCACATATGTCATTTAACATTTTCTTGTAGCAACATTAAAATGGAAACAGGTGAAATTTTAATAATATATTTTCTTTAACACACTGTCTCCAAGATGTTATTTTAACATATCATCAACATTTTAAAATTCTGCACCTTGACTGTGTGTGTAGTGGTCTCCCAAGCCTACATTTGTGATTTAAAAAGATTGCAGAGAGCTAAACACGCACACTCACACACACACACACACACACACACACACACACACACACACACACAAATGAAGGCATGAAAACTGGCAAATTATTATCCAAACATAAACAGGGTTGAGAATTGTATCAATGTCAATTTCCTGCTTGCGATATTATATTACAGTTTTGTAAGATGTGGTTACCTTTGGGGTAAACTGGGTGAAGGGTAGAAGGGATCTCTTATCATTTTTTCAGTCTGCAAGTGAATTTTAAATTATCTCAAAGTAACAAGGCATGGGCTTCAGCTCCTGGGTCGCACGAGGCTTGGACTCCCCAGATAATGGGCAGAAGTGCTGTGGGCGTGCGGCGGCTCATGTGCGCTCGCCAGATGTATACACAGGCTGAGCCAAACCAGACCCAGCCCTTGGGGGTGACAGGGATACACAGTACCAAGATAACCACTCAAAAGGATGGAACCAGGGCAAGGGTGCACAGCAGGGACCGGGCACAGTCGGGCTCAGTACGGCTCAGCACCACAAGACGGCAACTTTAGGACTAAGCCACCCAATATAATCCAAGAATGATAACAGCTGAGAGCCAACACGTACTGCAGTCTTCCTCTGCGCTGGACATGTGCCAAAGCAAAGGCTTCATTTAGTCCTGAACAAATCTTTTAAGTAGGTATTATTATTTCCACTTAACCAAAAGAAAACCTGAGGCACCGAAGGCCAAGTGATTTGCCCAAGGTCACCAAGTAAGTAACAGAACCAGGACCTGAGCCGGGACCGTCTCGCTCCAGGGCCCCGGGTCTAACCCCTGCACTTTGGTGACTCCCAGGCTGGACCACACAGGAAGCTGCTCCTCTGTGCCTGATGGATCTTTAACCATCCCCGCTCCCTGGAACCACTTCCCCGTCACCCCCATCAGCAGCAGGTTGCATGTTTGGATATTAATGCCCTGACGAGGACAGAGGAACCATGACCACAGTGCTCTTTGACCATCAGCCTTAGGGTGGGCTGCAGCCTGTGTGTGTGTGTGTGTGTGTGTGTGTGTGTGTGTGTGTGTGTGTGCCCCCGTCCAGTTTTGCCCTCTCCTCAAATCCCTTTTAAATACAGCAGTTTCTTCATCACCTAATGGACAGATGAACAAAATACGGCATAGCCATTCAATGGATTATTATCCAAACATAAACAGGAATGAGGTGTTGATACTTGTTATAACATGGATGAACCTTGAAAAGATTACACTGTGTAAATGAAACCAGACACAAAAGCTCACACATTGTATGATTCCATTTATACAAAATATCCAGAATAGGCAAATCCACAGAGACAGAACGCAGACTGGTGTTTGCCAGGGACTGGGGGGAGGGGACCTAGGGAGTGACGGCTGATGGGTACTGGGTTTCTTTACGAATGATGAAAATGTTCTGGAACTAGGTAGAGGTGATGGTTGCCCAACATTGTGAATACACTAAATGCCACTGACTTGTACACTTTGAAATGATTAATTTTCTGTTATATGAATTTTACTTCAAGATAAAAAGAAAAATGGTCGTTTCCAGACTGTGGGATGCTGTCACTTGGCAGCTTGTGCCCCACCCACTGCCTGACATAACCAGGCAGAGCTGGGCTCAGGTCAGGGAGGCCCACCCTCCATGCCAGGCTGCCCCCCTGTATGCCCAGCGGTGCCCTCCCTGTGGAGGGAAAAATGAGCCTTGTCCCACACAGACATCCGCAGAGTGAGGGATCCTTTGTGCCAGGGTCCAAGAAGCTAACCGTAAGAGTTGGTGAGCCAACTGTCCTACTTGTGGGACACTTACTAAGCACAAGGTGCTTGGTATGTCATTTAATCCTCACCGGAACCCCAAGATTCGTGCTCCTGTTACTCTATTTTACAGATGACGGAAAGAGGCTCCGAGGAATCAAGTTCGCTGCTGAAGTTCACCTAGCAAGTAAACGGCAGAACCCATGGGCGCTTCGCATGGTGCACGTACTCGGCCGACAGAGGACTGCACTCCCAGGATTTGGGACCTCCTCTGATCTGCTGAGTGATCATCCTCCTTCCAGTCGGGGAGCAGGAATCCAGCCTCATGAGCTTCTGAAACACAGGTGATGAGTGCTGCTCTCAAAATAGAGACAGGCTCTGCAGGGGTAGATTGGCTTTGCACTAGAAGCCAGGAGTCCCAGAGGGAAGAATACAGTTGTTGTCTTCTAGCTCTGTGTCCTCTGGACAAGTGACACCCTCTCTGAGCCTCAGTCTCCTCATCTGTGAAGCTGAAGGGCTTTGGTATCCAGGTGATGCTACAAAGGATGCAGCGCCATGCAGGGCGTAGAGATGGGGCACAGTTGGAAGTTAGGAGCCTGTGTCCCCACTCCCAGTGGAGGCAGGGCACCTGCTGAAGGGCTCAAGGAGGCAGAGTATGTTGGGGCGAAGCTCCTACTTCTTCCTCGGGGCCCCTCACATCCCAGGCCCCACAGCCGTCTCACGCTTGCCAGGTTCGAGCTGGTGTTTCCCTGGGGTCGGACAAGGGTAGGATTTGTCTCAACCTCCAAATTGGAAACACAGGCCATTCTGAATTCCGGCCTCGCTAAAGGGACAGAGCCTGAGGGACTGAGTGCCTCGCGGGACTGGGGCTGAGGCCACCGGCATGATTTCAGGCCAACCCCGCCCATTAGATGGTGTTTTCCCAGCCAGAAGGAGGCCAGGCTAATTAAGTGGAATGCGCCAGTCTGTAAATCGATTTCTGCGTGCCAGGAGCTCCCAAACTGGGTCAGAGACTGTTAGTCCCTCAGAGTCACCCAGAAACACCCACTTCTTATCTGCATCTTAGAACCTGGCTCTCTATGGATACAGTCAGGCCCCAAACCCTTCCCACCCTGGTACCTAGGTTCTGGCCACTGACCAAGGTCTGCCTCTCCAACTGCCCTGCCCTCCCCAGTGGTCAGTGCATTCCTCTCCGGAAAGGCTGGTCCCCCAGCCACCTCACAATGTTGGGCTCAGAGGTTCAGGGTGAGTGGGGGCAGGGGTAAGGTGGGGAGGGCATGGCCACGTAACATGGATGGTTCAGGGTCAAGGCTTCTCGGGCTGTGAGCCCAGCTCGTGGGCAGGGCCCAGCAGAACCTGCTGAGCTCACCACTGAGAAGAGAAAGAATCAGTTCAAAACAAAGTCCAAAAGTGGCATCTTGGGAGCTAAAAATTACCACCTGGCAGGCTCAGGCTGAGGGGCAGAGCTCAGACAAGGCCTTCAACAGAAGTCATCAGCCACGGCCCAGGTCTATGCCAGGGGTACCCTAATAGTAACGTAAGATCCTGTTTATTGGTGCTTGCTGTGTGCCAGGAAGTGTGCCCACACACATGACCTACATTTCCTTCTTTAAACCTCATAGCTTCCTGTTAGCACCCATTTTATAGATGGTGAAACTTAGGCTTAGAGAGATGGAGTGACTTGCCCAGGGCCACGGCAGGGTCAGTGCTGGATGCCAGGCCTGGCTGACTCACACATTCTCGCCCTCCACCAATCACTGCCCTGCCTCTGGGATCATGGGAAAGTCTCACAGCACACCCTCAGTGGCCGACCAGGCTGCCGGGGCTTCACTGAGCCTTGGAGTCTGATGTGACTCTGATGTGAGTCAGCTCTCTGGGGTCACACTGCAGGAGCCTGTGGTTCTACCCTGAGGCTCAGGGCCTTGACCCGTGGGGATTGCAATGGGGCAAACCTCCTGGGTGTGTCCCCAGGAGGCAGTGACAAGGAGTCTGGTTCCCAGGGGGCTGGGAGGGCCTCCTGTCAAAGGAACCTGGCTGAGCTGGAACTTTCAGTGGAGGGTAACCATCGACCCTGGGGCAGTGGTCACTGACCTGGCAGAGGGGTTGCAAGCTGAGGGTGCAGACCGGCTCTCTGTGGCCAACTGGGGAGACTTTGCAAGGCTGTGGGTGGGCGTGGTGAGAAGAAAGTGAGAGCTGACAGAGGAGGCTGGAGAGTGGGAAAGGGCAGCCTGAGACGAATAACAGTGCCCCGGTTAGGTGCTGCCATGTTAGCACCCTCTCCTGCCTCCCCACGAAACTCTCAGTACAATCCCCACGGCTTCCCACTGAAAAAGCATGCCAGCAACAACACCGAGTGAGAGCTGACAGCCCCGGCACTGCTCCTGGGCCACAGCCCACCCAGGTCCTGGAAGGTCCCTTGAGAGGTCTTTCCAGGCTGAGGAGGGCCTGTGAACCCCTCTGTCACGCACAGTCTGACCTCTGATGGTGGCAAAAGTGGGGCAGTTTAGTGTGACAATTGGGCAGAAATCAGAATGCCTGAGTTCAGTCCCCAGATCTGCCACTAACTAGCTGTGTGACTTTGAGCAAGTTACTTTCCCTCTCTGTGCTTCTGTTTCCACAACTGCGGAAACAAGGTAAGAACAGTACCTCTCATAGATCGTGATGAGGATTCAGTGGGTTAATAATTATGAGGCATTTTAGGTGCCTGGCACATAGCAAGTGCTGGTAAGTTTCTTTTTTTTTAACTCCAACTTTTCATAGCATTAAATAGCTTTCTTGAGGTACAATTCACATACCATACAATCCACTTATTTAAAGCACACAATTCAATGAGTTTTTTGCCCCTGGATCTACAGAGTTGAACAACCATCACCACAATCAATCTTAGAACATTTTATCACCCCAGAACGAAACCCCACACCCATTTAGAAGCCACTCCCCACTGCCACCCCAAGCCCTAGGCAACCACTAATCTACTTTCTGTCACTATAGATTTATCTATTCTGGACACTTCCTACAAGGAGAATCATACAATATGTGACCTTTTGTGTCTGGCTTCTTTCACTCAGTATGTTTTCAAGATTCATCTGCATCACAGCCTGTATCATATCTTTTTTTGGCAGAACAGTCCACTGTAGGCATATGCCACACTTTGTTTATCCCTTCATTGGTTGATGGACATTTGGCTTGTTTTCACTTTAGGGCTATTATAAATAACGTGGCTATGAACATTCATGCACAAGTATTTGTGTGGACATATGTTTTCATTTCTCTTGGGTAAATACCTAAGAGCGGAATTGCTGTTTCTTTATGGAAGCTTTTGTTAAATAAAGCATCCTCATCTCATCTGGTACCACCCAGCAGAAAAGAAGGGACTTCTCCTTTCTTGAGCACTTACTATGTGTCAATTAGCGTTCGAGGTAACACTTAACATACACAGCTTGATTTACTTCTCACAGTTTCATTGAGGTGGTTGTTGTTGTTACAGCCACTGTTTAGATGCAAAACTGAGGGTAGACAGGAAAGGTGACTTGCCCACAGTCACACAGAGTGTGTAGAGGAGACAACACAAACCTGGAAAGCATCTGATTCTTACCATCATCTATGCTAGAGTCAAAGAGGGCACAGGGTCGGGGCTGGGACTAGGGGGAGACAGGAGTGGAAGTGTGGGAAGCCCACATCCTCACCCTCGCCTGGTGCAGTGGAGCCCACGGTCGGACCTTTGGGCTGAGGCAGAATGAAACCGGCAAGGTCATGCTCTACAGACCAGAGGGGGAAGTAAGATGTACATCATTTCTCTGTGGTCAGACCACAGTTGTCTCAGGACCAGGAGGTCAGGGAACTTCTCCATTTCCACACCTTTTGTAGTCTGTCCTATGGCTGGTAAGGACGAGAGGACACTCGCATCCAGGGAGACCCCCTCGGTGGCGTGCCTTCCAGGGGTCACTGTGGTTAGGAGGCTCAAGTCCTCAGCCAGGAGAATCCAGAAACACTCTCCTTTATGACCCAGGGCCACGGCAGTCTCTAAGCCCCAAGGGACCAATGAGAGCCTAGACACCCCTCTGGGTAACATCGGGGATTTGGTCAAGTTCATTGTCCTCTCCGTGGTTTTGCGGACCTGAATCATATCCCCCTCCTCAAATCTCATGACCCAAAGAGGGTGTCAGCCACCAGGCCCATTCATTTGCCCAAGAAATCAGGTTTAAGGCCTTCCCTCTGACCAGGATTCACCCCTCAAAATCATACATCCTGAGGCTGCCAGGATCTAGAGCGCCCAGAGCTTTTCCAATCTCAGCAGTGAATTTTCTTTCAGCATGGACAGCCCTCTGGAATAGCCCCCTAGCCTTGGGCGGCCTCTGTGTCCCCCCTTGGGGAATCCCTAGCAGCTTCTCCGGCATCGCAGGGAACCCTGGCAGCACCAAGGAAGCCAGCCCTCTGGCCTGATGACAGAAAGGTGCCTGCTACGGACTGAACTGTGCCCCACTCAAACTCATACACTGAAGCTCCACCCCCCATCACAACAGTGTTTGGAGGTGGTGCCCTTGGGAGATAATTGGGTTTAGAGGGGGTCATGTCATGATGAAATTAGTGCCCTTAGAAGAAGGCACACCAGAGAGCTTGCTGGCTCCCTCTCTCCCTGCCATGTGAGAGGATGGGTATCTCCAAGCCAGGAGGAGGATTCTCTTCAGAAACTGACCATGCCGGCACCTTGATCTTACACCTCCAAGCCTCTAGAATGTTGAGAAAATGAACTTCTGTTGTTTAAACCACTCAGTCTTTGGTATCATGCTAGGGCAGCCTGAGCTAAGATGTGGTCCCCAAACCAGGGCCACTAGGAGAGACTGATGGGCTCAAACAACTTGGGGATTCAGGCCCCCATCAGCTATGCCCTCAGAGACACCTGGGTCAATGCCATCATCAGTCACTGAGTGCCATGAGTCAGAAGCTGTTGATTAGCCAGAGCACACCAAGACCAGAATATACTTGCCAAAAATGGAGTTTTAAGACATCTACAGCGTTGTGTGGGCTTTAGGAATATATTTTCAGCTGCAGAGACAAAGATGGTATTTGAGATGCCCCCAAACCTACCTACTGATCCAGCTGCATAAAATTCTACCCCTTCCATGAAGTAGCACTTAACCTTAAGCTGCTTTTAGTGAAAAACAATTTTATCAATCAAGAGCTTCCTGCAGTGAGTGGCTTATCTTAAGAGACAGCAGCAGGGCATCACATCATACATGACACGGTTGCATTGCCTTCACGAAGTAAGGAGAATAGGCTCTTTAGGACCCAAGCGTAAATCTATTTTGAATCAAAATTTTTTTCTGAAGCCTAGAATTATTGCCGTATAAAATGTTTTCCAGGCACCTAGTGTCAGAAAATGGTTTTGAGTAGCCACTAGGGAGGACAGTATAGAGATTCCTTAAAAAACGAATAGACTTACCATATGACCCAGCAATCCCACTCCTGGGCATATACCTGGAGAAAACTATAATTTGAAAAACATATGCACCCCCAATGTTCACAGCAGCACTGTTTACAACAGCCAAGACATAGAAACAACCTAAGTGTCCATCAACAGATGAATGGATCAAGAAATTGTGGTATATATATACAATGGAATACTACTCAGTCATAAAAAAGAATGAAATAATGTCATTTGCAGCAACACAAATGGACCTGGAGATCATCATTCTAAGTGAAGTAAGCCAGAAAGAGAAAGAAAAATACCATATATCACTTACATGTGGAATCTAAAAAAAAAGACACAAATGAACTTTTTTACTAAACAGAAACAGACTCATAGACATAGAGAACAAACCTATGGTTACCATGGGGGAAAGGCGGCGGGAAGGGATAAACCGGGAGTTCAAGATCTGCAGATACTAACTGCTATATATAAAATAGATAAACAGGAATTTTCTACTGTATAGCACAGGGAACTATACTCAGTATCTTGTAGGAACTTATAATGAACAAGAATATGAAAAGGAATATATGTATGTATACACGCGACTTAAACAGTACGCTATACACCAGAAATTGACACAACATTGAAAACTGACTATACTTCAATAAGAAAAGAACAGAAAAAAAAGAAAATGCTTTTGAAAACATCAGCAAGGTATGACCCTTCACGTGGTTATCTGGCTCCAGATGTGCTGGAAAGGACAAAAGAGAGAAAGACAATCTTCCCAAACCCAGGAGCTTTTCTCTTCCTACGTCTCCTCCTATAGGGATGATGGAAATTCACCACGGACTATAAATGTCTCAGTGCAAATGAGGTCTGATTGTCAGTGGTAGGTGTGCCCTGGGGAAGACAGGTTCTAAATTGTGCCTTTATGTGACAGACCTTGTTGGGAATGAGTTTGGAACGTGGCTACTAGGTGGCTGCATCCGTCACCCCACCGCAGGTGGGAGCCATGGGCACTTGTCTTGTTTCTCAGTCTCCTTCCTCAAGCAGGACGCTCTTCCAGAGCCCTCATTCCTGGCCCAGACTTTGCCAAGTGCTGTTAAATGGTGAATGGGGAGGACTGGCCTTTCGAAGAGGGATAAATGCTCCACATGGCTGCAATAAGGCTTAGAGTGCAGGTTCTGCTTCAGACAGTCCTGGCTCAGCCACTTACCTGGGCAAGTTACCAGACCTTTCTAAGCCTCACTTTATCCACCTATTAAGTGGGCCTACACATAGTACTACCTCTACTCCAGGTCTGGGACTCTTGAATGGTCCCACTGCAGTAACGCCCACTTTGTGCTTCACCTACATAATCTAGCTACATTCTCCAGCTACTCCCTCATCGCTCAGCTGCTTCCCCATTGTCCGAGCTGCTCCTTCATCCTCCAACTCTATCACCCTCTCAGATGATCACTCATCCCCAAGTTACTCCGCCACTTATCTCTCTCATCCTTATATTATCTAGAGTTATTATCTTCTAATTTAACACAAGCCTGGAACAACCAAGGGAATCTTGGCTTTTGTCAGAACAAATCTGTCCTAGTCTATATATACTTATCTCTGCAGGAAACCGTCTCTTCCTGGACCAAGCAGCTGATGTTTAGAGATGGAATATTTCCTGCCTATTATCTTTGAGGCCTTTGGTCTGGGCTCCCGGGAGTGTGAAAGCAGAGCCCACATGGTACCAGGTATGGAACACTGCCAGGCAGAGCCAAGAGTCTCCGACACAGACGATGACCCTGGTGGGTTGGCTGGCATAGCCCTGTAGCAGTTCTCCCAGTTCTGGGTGTGATGCTGAGGCAAGAGGCTCCTCCTCCTCACCAGGGCCCTGCTCCGAACCATCCCTGCAGTTCAGGATGCTCTCTCCCCAAAGCTGGGAGAGCTTTACCATGGATCTGATTAAATCATAAGGAATCTCATCCCAAGCTTGCCAGAAAACAAGCTATTTTCAGCATCCGTGGGCAGCAAATGGAGAAGAGAGTCATGAGTCGGAAGAAAATGACTATGTAGAAACCAAGCCCGTTCAGAGGAAGGTTGGCCACCATGTCTCCTAGACAAAATGTTAGATGCCAAATAACTTAGGAGAAGTTTTGTGACATAATCTAGCAGGTTTTTTTTTTTTTAATGACAAGGGAATAGATCATATTAATTTGGAAAGGTTAGAGAAAGCAATTTATAGAAGCCAATTAAGGTCCCTCTAAAGAGCTTTTGTAATTATAGATGGGTTTTAAACATTCAAATGGCTCAAGCCAAGCAAAATGGATATTTGTGGCTGCCTTAACAGATGACACATGGAAACCAGGAAATCCCCAGCACCTTGAGTTCTGTGGTTTCAGTCAGTGGTCTGACAGAAGTTCTTCAAGGGGCAGGTTCTTCCGCTTTAGGGACTCTGAAAGGGCCCCCTAACACAAGCAGGTTTTAAGTGTTCCATTATGTGAGCCAAAGCCTTTCATTTTCTACTATCTTATAATAAAAATTGCTGTAAAAAAAAAACTTTTTTAAAAAAAATCTTTTATACTAAAGTGTAAATGACTACAATCAGAATGTTCTCACGTAAATGACTGATAAGAGGCTGGCACTGAGTAAAGAGAGAGAGAGAGAAAATGGGGGTAATTGCAGTGGGGGTGAGCAGAAGAATTAGAAAGAAAAAGGAAGAGATATTAACCTTGCCTCTAGCCCGCTGTGACAGAAACTAGTGGCAGATAATAGAAATAGCTATACTATGTTCACTGTCCAGCCTTTATCTCTCTGAATCTTCACAGTTCCACCACTACAGGCATTATTCTCTCCACTTTACAAACGTGGAATCTAAGCACAAAGAGATTAAGTAACTCACTCAAGGTCACAAAATTGAGATTAAAACTCACTTTTGTCTGACTTCATATTCTTAACCTCCAAAGTCTACTCACCTCTCCGCAAAGCTTCTCACCTTTCCCGTGAAGGGCCCCCACTGATTGAGTTTCCCCTATGCCATCCACATTTTGAAAGATTTTATCTATTAAGAACACTGCATTTGTGAACCACTAATTTGTTCCATCTGGCTGATGGTTATTTTTCTGTTCCTGTTTCTGTTTCAACATTGATCCAGATTTTAACCCCAATTACTGGGGGTTCAACATAATATTATGAAGTCACATTAATCACTGTCATGGCTATGCAGCTAATAAGCAATAAAATTAAATAAGCATAAACACTGTTCCCCAGCACTGAATTCTGAACTGCCACAAGGTTTTAGCGTCAATGCCTATCACGCAAATGTTATACTCAACCCAGGGTCTAGGGTTCCCAGATAGAGGACTCTAGTAAGTAAGAGTTTGGTCTACCCAGTACATCCTAGGCATTCCAGGGACATCAACAGCCAATCACAGTGTTTGATCTACGCCTGGGGCAATCACACTGAGTTGCTAGAATTTCAGTCTAGAGCAAAGCAAGGTCGACAATGGGTAGTAGATTGTAACAATAAAGACCCCCAATGAATCATGCTGTTTAGTACCCACACTCTGTATAGACTCCTCCCACAGTGACACTGAGCTTGGCCGCGTGACTGACTTTGGCCAACGAGACATCAACAAACACGATGCGGGCAAAGGCTTAATAAATGCTTGTGCATCGGCGCTTGCCTTCTTGGAACCCTAAGATCACCATGCTGGGTGAAGCCAAGGATGGAAGACCACATGGAGAGAGAAGCCCAGTCATCCCAGCTGAGCCCAATCGGCGGCTTACCTGGCAGCTAACAGCAGCCTCACGAATGAGCCCAAGACTGGTGAAAGACTGACCAGTCAATTCAGAGAATCATTGAGAAATAATAAGCTGTTTGAAGCCACTAGGTGGTTTGTTTCAGGGTGGTTTGCTATGCAATAACAGGCAACCAACACAGCATAGTTCTTGATAATGACTCAGCCGGAAGAGTGCCATTGCTGTCTCTGTGATGCTCAGGGACCCCAAAAGGCCCATAAGCCAAAAGGCCTATGTCCTAGGGTTTCTCCTGAGGGACTGGGAACCCTAACTCCTCGACCAAGATTTAGGTTTCATTTGGCTTTTCCTGTGTAAATGACAGAGGTACCCTTTCCCTCTCTCCAACTTAGCAGGTGTAACATTTATCCTTTGTCTTCCCATTTGCTCCAGACACAAAGTCCCTCCATTAAATATGGCAGACAGAGGATGGGGCAGTGGGAATATCTCTATTTGTTGGTACAATCATGGAATGAATCTGCTGGATAATGCAATATGCTGAGCAGATTATGGAACATTCTTCCATTTTTTCAAATCCCAACCTGCCTGCACGTGGTTGATGATTTTGGCTTCTGTGATTTTTGAGAGGAAGGGTTAGGGTTTATGCATTTAAAGAACCTCTGAGTTTCCTTGACAGAAATACTGACCATTTTCTCACTCCGTTAGAAAAGAAACAGTGGTCCCTAGAAGCCGAACAAAAAAAAATAATAAATCATGCTAGAAATACCTCATCTATCTCCTCAACAGGGTCACTAGACTGAGAAATGCCAACGTTAGGAACTGTCTAGACTTCAGTGAGCATTTGATAAGCCACTCATATATCTCTTTATCAACACCCAGGGGAAATGCTGGTTGAGTGTCACGGCATGTTGGGTTTAAGGAGATTCCAGGAGAGGATCAAATTGGCTGAATCTCCCGGATTGGCATCACCTTGGATTCTCAGCCTACTACAAGTGGTTTCTTCTCCCAAGAGTGGTCTCACACCATCCAAGCATATAGGCTGCTGAATAAAACCATGATGCCAGTTTCACATGAGAAAGAGAATTGTCTTGCATGCCAGAAATTCATTTAAGCATGGTCAACTTATTCTGCGTATGTAGGCAGACCCAGCTGGGATACCAAATTATAATTGGAAGGTTGCAAGGAGATAAATAATCATCATGTTTAATGGCATTACATCAACATGAGTTGAAGCCCTTTTCTGTAATCAGATTGTCTTAGCAACAGGATGATAATGTTCAAAGTTGTTGGTCATGTTGTCCTCTCTCCTGGACAGTATCTAGATCTTATTGCTCATAAATGATCCCCTAGCCTCCTTTTTCTAGGCATCTGTTCTTGGCAAAACTCTCTTTGTAACATTATCTACCGTTAAGCATGTTAAGACTGCGCTTTCTTCAAAGTGATTTGTTAGATTCTGGGCTCCAGCATGGCCTGGCCCAGTCTCTTGTTCACTGTTGACCCACCAGTGCTGGTCTGAAGATGTCCAGACTCTGTTCCATGAACGTCTGTGCATAAATCTCTACTCTGATTCGTTACATGTTTTGTAATAATTTAATCCTTAGAGAGAACTCTTCTTCCAAGTTTCTGTAGGAAAGGAAGGCAGACTCTATTGTTCCCACATGCCAACTACAAATAACAATATAGTTAAGTTCATTTCTATCTAACAAATATCCCCAGTGGGTAATGGTTGACTTTGACACATTAATACGAAGGAGGACTCTGGGGTTGTGCTTTCCTAAAGGACATGAAAGAATATCTTCCCAACAGAGACATGTACTATTTGCCTGCTTAGAAAAATTCATTATGATAAAGATATCAGTTTAGCCCAAATTAATTTTTTAAATTATAGTAAAATATACATAATGTAAAATTTATCATTTTAACAATTTTTAGGGTACAGTTCAGTGGTACCACATACTTTCACATTGTTGTGCAACCGTCACCATCATCCATCTCCAGAACTTTTTTCATCTTCCCAAACCGAAACTCTGTACTCATTAGACAATAATGTCCCATTCTCCCTCCCCTCCAGTCCTTGGTTAAAATTTTTTTTCAATTTTTGTCATCATGGTAAAACACACATAACATAAAATTTACCACCTCCACCATTTTCAAGTGTACAGTTCAGTGGTATTAAAGATGTTTACAATGTTGTGCCACCATCACCGCCATCCATCTCCAGAACTCCTTTCATCTTGAAACACTGAAACCCTACATCCATTTATAATGCTGATCAATTCTAGAGAAATCTACTTTAGAGCTCTGGGGGGAAAACGTAACCAAAAGGTCCTAAGTATTACACAAGAAGCTGAAAATAACCAAGAACATTTTGAAAAGGAAGAGCCATATGAAGGACTTTTCTATCCTACATCAAGCCACAATATTTTAATACAAGGATCAAAACAGTGTGTAACTGGTACAAAAAACAGATTGTTGAAACAGAATCAGTATCTTAGACAGTTCTCCCTCATAGGCAAGGCTCTAGGGTGTAAGAGTGGCATCGCGAACTCCCGGGGAAAGAAAGGATGCTAGACAACAGAGAATTCTTTGGAAACAAAATATAGATAGACAGATTTTTCAGTTATTACTTTACATTCAAATGAATTCCAGAAGGATTATATTTTTAATTTATTTAAATAAGACCACAAAAAATCTAGAAGAATGGTAGCTTAGTGTACATCATTGGATGAGGAAACACTTAAGAGCAAGAGTCCTCAAAGTTTTTACTGAAAAGGGCCAGAGAGTAAATATGTTCATCTTTGCAGGCCTTATGGTCTCTGTTGCAAGTACTCAGCTCTGCCACTGCAGTATGAAAGCAGCCAGAGACAATCTGTCAACAAATGGCTGTGGCTGTGTGCCAATAAAACTTTAATTATAAAAGCAGATGGAGGGAATATTTGGCCTTCCCACCATAGTTTTCTGACCTCTGTTTTAGAGGGATCAAAGCAAAGAACAAAATAATTGGGGGGAAAAAAGCAAATATCATTAAGTTTGGCTACATAAAAATTAAGAAGTCTAGGGCATAAAGTATATATACTATAGACAAAAATATTAAAGTAAACACACATACAATCATTGAAATCGATTAAGAAAAAGAAACACACTAGTAGAAAAATGGACAAAAATATAGACAACTCAGAGGAAAGAAGAAATGACCGATAAGCTTATAAATACGTATTCAACCTTAAACATCTCAACTATAAGCACATTAGGACAACAGGAGTATTTTTCATGTAGCAAACACGTCAGCAAAGTGTGTTTTCAATGCCATGGACCAGTGTGGATGAGGGAGGCAGAGGGGAGGCAGGCCTTGGTGCCCACTGCTGGTGGGTGTGTAAACTGATGCAAATCTTTCTGGGGAACAGATGAGCAGTTTATATCAAAGCCTTGCAGATGTTTATATCCCTGAATCTACTGACCCTTTGGGAATGTACCATAAGTAAAACATCAAAGCTGTGGCCAAATACTTTTATACGATGCTAATCACCATGGCATAACTTATAGTAGCAAAAATTAGAAACAACCTCAAAATCCCACAATAGAAGAATGGTTACATAACTTGTGGTACATTCAGGTAGGGGTGTGTGAGGTTGTTTAAAATCTCCTTTCCAGAGACTACATAACAAGAGGATAAAATAGTCAACTTCTAAGCAAGATTTGACTCGGCTGACAGTCCTTTCTTGTAAAAACACCTCCTCCCCAGGCTTCTGAGATGCCACACCATCCTAGTTTTCTTTCTTCCTGGCAGATGATTTTTGGTCCCCTCTGTTTTTTTCTTCTTGGCTTAACATGTAGGTATTAAGGTGGTCTAGAGCTTTCTCCTGGGCCCCTTCTTTGCTCTCTCTTGCTCCCTAGATGATCTCATCCAGTCCCTTGGCTTTAAAAAGGTCCCATCTGTAAGCTGATGACTCCAAATTTTTATATCCATCCCTGAGATCACCACTGGGATGTTAACAGGGCATGTCAACTTGGACGGCCCTATAGAACTCTGGGTTCTCTACAGAATCCTACGTCCCTCCTACCCTAATCTTTCCAGTCTCGAAATAGGTCTCCATCATCCACCTAGATGCTCAAACCAAAAACCCAGGAGTCATCACTGGGTCCCTCCCTTTGCCACTTGACACACAAGCCCTGGAGGCTCTACCTCCCCATTTCTCCATCTCCATGGCCAATACCACAGGCTCTCACCTGGGCCACTGAGCCAGCCTGTGATGAGGCCTCCCTGTCCCCACACAAGCCCCCCAGAAGAATACACGCATACTGTCTCTGTAAAGGCTTTTCACAATCTGTATCTCATCATATGCTTCCTTCTCTCAAAACTCACCAGTGGCTTTTCATCCCAACCAGGTTAAATGTACACATCCTACCACGTCTTCAAGAGTCAATGTCCTCCAGGCCACCTTGCAATCTCCCATCTTCTTTCTGTCCTCAAACACACCAAGTTCATTCCCATCCCATGCCCTTTATACCTTTCACCAGACCCCCATGTGGCTGCCTCTTCTCCACATTCAGAGCTCAGCCCAAATCACGTCCTCAGAGACTCTCTCCCTGATGTCACAGGTTACACGTGGCCTCCCATCCCAAACCTTATTTATACCGTTACTTTGCTTAGGTTCTTCAAAGCACAGAGGAGAAGCTTAATTTTGTGGAACTGACAGATGAATGTTAGGGTGAAAGTTATTTTGTAAATATGCACATACTCACTCTATGTTTGGACGCAGATGAAAGAGTGAAGACAGCTGGGTTGGGCATCCCCATCTGTCCCTTCAGATCCACCCTTTCTCAGGCTTGGGGAAGCCCACCCACTCGGACTACACCATAGGCTTCCTTGTGTTCTGCCTTTTGGTTGGGTTTGGTAATGAGAAGCATGGGCAGAAGACTGGAGGGTGCCTGGCAGGAGGAGGAGACCACTGTTCTTCTACGGCAGCCCTCTCCATAAAGTACCCTCCTTGCATGTCAGAACGGTCCCTTCCCTTGGCCTCTTCTGGTCTAGGGATGGTAAGCACCTCACTTATACTAGCCCCAGAGTTCTGCACCATTCCTTGGTGGTTCTCATAAACCAATAGTTCTCAAAGCGGTCCCCAAGACTCTTTCGGAGTATTCAGGTCAAATCTATCTTCATAGCAGCACTAAGATGTTATTTACCTTTTTCAAAGTGTTGACATTTGCACTGATGGTGTAAAAGCAACAGCAGGTAAAACCACGGTACCTTTAGCAGAGTGAGTCCAGTGGCACCAAACAGTCCTAGTAATCACAGTAGTATTCACCGCTTCATAAGCACAGTTTTTTAAAAAAAAAAAATCAAGCCAAAGAAGAGATACAGATGGCAAAGAAGAATATGAAAAGATGCTCCACATCATATGTCATCAGGGAAATGCAAATTAAAATAACAATGAAACACAACTACACCCCTCTTAGAATAGCCAAAATCCAGAACATCGACACCATTAAATGCTGGTGAGGATGAGGAGCAACAGGAACTCTCATCCGCTGCTGGTGGGAACGCAAAATGGTACAGCCACTTTGGAAAACAGTTGGCAGTTTCTTACAAAGCTAAACATATTCTTACCATATCATGCTCAAAGGAGCTGAAAAGTTATGACCACACAAAAACCTGCACACAGATGTTTATAGCAGCTTTATTCATAATTGCCAAAATTATGCCAATTATGGTTCTTGGAAGCAACCAAGATGTACTTCAGTAGGTGAATAGATAAACACTGGTATATCCAGACAATGGAATATTATTTAGCACTACAAAGAAATGAGCTATCAAGCCATGAAAAGAGAGGAAAGAACCTTAATGAACATTACTAAGTGAAAGAAGCCAATTGAAAAGGCTACGTACTGTATGATTCCAACTATATGACATTCTGGAAAAGGCAAACCCGATGGAGACAGTAAAAAGATAAGTGGTTGCCAAGGATTAGGGAGTTGGGAGGGCTGGGTAGGCAGAACACAGAGGATTTTAAGAGCACTGAAAACAGTCTGATACTGTTTGATACCACAATGATGAATATATGTCATTATGCAATGCATAATATCCAAACCCATAGAATGGACACCACCAAGAGTGAATCGTAATGTAAACTATGGACTTTGGGTGATTACAACGTGTTAACGTACGTTCATCAATTGTAATAAATGTCCCAATTCGGCGGGGGGTGTTGATAATGGTGGAGGCAGTACATGTGAGAGCAGGAGGGTATGTGGGAAATCTCTGTACCTTCCCCTCAATTTTCTTGTGAACCTAAAACTGCTCTAAAAAAATAGTTTTAATAAAAACACCAAAATAAAACACACACACCATAACCAGAAAAAAAAAAAAATCAATGCCAGTTTCACTTTAAAATGTCCTTGCTGAAGCTGTAAAATGTCTTAATTTTATTATGTCTCAAGCCTCGATCACATCTTTTTAAATACTCTGCATGACAAAATGAGTACACACGAAGTATGATCAGTGTCTCAATCTGCATTATTTGAATGATTAAGCTGCGTGTGAGGCCAGCCCTTTATCCCATGGAACACCATTTTTACTTAAAGAATGACTTGCAAACAATGGTTACCAGTCTTTTTCTCTAAAATGGACAAAGAGACCCTTCCACAATGAATAGTGTTTATTGCCAATGATAGAATTTGAGGGGGGAGGGTATAGCTCAGTGGTAGAGCACATGCTTAGCATGCACGAGGTCCTAGTTTCAAACCCTAGTAACTCTATTAAAAAAAAAAAAGAATTTAAGATTTCAGACAAAAATTAGAATTTTGTAAAACTGGTATGATCACCATGACCTTACGGCTTCCCAGTACTTGAAGAATTTTTTGGTGAGATTGATCTTGAAAATACAAATTTTTAATTAATGTATAGTTGATTCACAATACTATGTTAGTTTCAGGTGTACAACAATAGTGATTCAGAGTTGTGGTTTTTTTTTTTTGCAGATTTCCATTACAGATTTTCCATTATAGTTGGAAAATATAAATTTTTATATCATATAATGAAATGTATCAACATTTAGAAGATCTGCATAACACAATGAACCAATATTTTCTTTTCTTCCTCCAGCTTCACTGACATATAACATTCTGAAAGTTTAAGGTGTACAGCATGTTGATTTGCTACATGTATATATTGCAAAATGGTTACCACAACAGGGTTAGTTAACACCTTCATCATCTCACATAATTACCCTTTTGGCATGTGTATGGTGAGAACATTTAAGATCTACTATCCTAGCAAATTCCAAATATATAATATATTATTGTTAACAGTAGTCACCCTGTCATACATTTAACCCCCAAAATTTGTTCATCCTATACTTGGAAGTTTATACCCTTTGACCCCCACCCTCACCTGCCCCTAGCAACAACCTTTCTACTCTGTTGCTATGAGTTTGACTTTTTTAGATTCCACATATAAGTGAAAGTGTATAATATTTGTCTTTCTCTGACATTTTACTTAGCCTAATGCCCTCAAGGTTCATCCATGTTGTTGTAAATGGCAGTATTTCATTCCTTTTTATGGCCAAATAATATTCCATCATGTATATATACCACATCTTCTTTATCCATTCATTTGTTGATGCACATTTAGGTTGCTGTGAATAATGTCGCAATGAACACTGCAGTGCAGATCTCTCTACAAGGTAGTTCTTTTTCATTCCTTTGGAGATATACCCAAAAGTGGGATTGCTGGGTCATCTGGAAATTCAATTTTTAATTTTTAAAGGAATCTCCATACTGTTTTCCATAGTGGCTTCATCAATTTACATTCCCAAAGAGCACAGAGTTCTCTTTTCTCACATTCTCACCAACACTTTTTTTGGTGTCTTTTTGATAATAGACATTCTAACAGGTGTGCGGTGATACCCCACCATGATTTTGATTTGCATTTCCCTGATGACTAGTATCTTTTCCTGTACTTGTTGGCCACTCATATAGCTTCTTTAGAAAACTGTCTCTTTGGGCCCTTTGCCCATTTTTTAATTGAACGATTTGGCCTTTTTACTATTGAGTTGGTAAGTTCCTTTTCTGTTTTGGATATTAACTCCTCATCTGATGTGTGGTTTGTAAATATCTCCCACTCTGTAGGTTGCACCTTCATTTTGTTGCTCTCCTCTGCTGTACAGAAGCTTTTTAGTTTAATATAGTCCTACTTACTTACTTTTGCTTTTGTCGCTTGTGCTTTTGGTGTCATATCCAGAAAAGTGAACCAGTATTTTCTAACAGACCAATGTATTATGTTAAAAAAAAAGTATGCATGGGTAAAGGAGCCATTCAAAATGTAAGACAAACCAAGGGATTTTCATGCAATATCCTAAAAAAAGCTAAAAAAAAAAAAGATCTAGTTTCAGATTCCATGTTGCAATTAACCTTCAACAAACTACCACCTGCTGTGTTTGACTGCAGTTTCAAAGAATATCTACAGTTATCTGAAAAGGCAATTAAAATATTTCCCTCTTTTCCAACTGCATATCTGTATGAGGTAAGATTTTCTTCATTTATTTCAACCAAAATAACATATCACAACAGATTGAATTCAGAAGTGGATGGGAGAATCCAGCTGTCTTCCATTAAGCCAGACCTTTAAAAGATTTGCAAAAGCATAGACAAGGCTACTCTCCTCATTATTTTTTTTATTTTGAAAAGATCATTTTTCATAAAAAGATCTATTAGGTGTGTGGTGGTTTTAAAACATGTCTATAAACTATCTCCCTTCAAGGAGTGGAGCCAAATACTTCCATTCCCCTTGAGTGTAGGCTGGATTTAATGAATTATTTCTAATGAATAGAATATGGCAGAAGCGATGGTATGTGATTTACAAGGCTAGGTCATAAAAGGTGCTGTGGCTCCCTCCTCGCTCTATGTCTTGGTCACTCACTTTGAAGGAAGCCAGCTGCCACTCAAGCAGCCCTGGGGAGAGGTTCACATGGCAAGAAACCGAGGCCTTCTGCCAAGAGCCATGTGAATGTGCCATCTTGGAAGTGGATCCTCCAACCCCGGTTAAACCTTTAGGTGAACACAAACTTCTGAGACATCCTGAGCTGGAATCACTGACCCTAAGCTGCCCCTGAATTCTTGGCTCACAGAAATTGTGAAAAGAGGTAAATATTTATTGCTTGAAGTTGCTAAATTTTGAACTCGTCTGCTCAGAAACAGCTAACTAGTACAACGGATAATGAAGTTATTTGTATGTTTTACTGAATGAATACATATTTATTTCAATTCCTCAGTTTTAATTTCCAATACAGTAAATATTGATACAGGACAGTTAAACAAAAGTTCTTAGGGGTCCTCAGTTTTTTTTTTTTAATAATATAAAGGGGCCTTGGGACCAAAAAGGTGGAGGACTATTGCCCTAAACTCTTTGCATATTGTCCCTTCATTAAACTTTTCTCAGATTATCCCATGTGAGGGGATCTTTGTTTCCGATCAGGACTCTGACCGATACAATGACACTAAAATATTATCAATGATTGTTGCTCTTCACTGGGAGGATGAGTGATTTTCTTTTCTTCTCGGTGTGTTTTTTTTTCTGTACTTGTAAACTTTTCTACAAACAAGGATGCATTAGTTTTATAATTAGGAGAAAAGAAACTTCCCCTTTCATAATCATCAAAAGTGAAAGTCAGAGCTGTGCTTTAGATGAGTCAATGGTTGAAGGTTGGCTTGCAGGGCCCAGGTGTCCACCAACGCACCTGGGGCTTCGGGAGAGATTTGTGGGGGTGTGGGGGGAGGAGTAGGGGATGAGGAGCCAGCACCCACTCCCCCCACCTCAGCCAGAATAGTTCTTTCATGTGTTTTACATTTTGGGTTTCCGCATCATATTTCATCTAAAGAAAAGTTTCCACTGGTTTGTTTTTTTTTTTAAGTTTGAAAACCTTTACCATAAGAATAACAGTTGAAGAGTCAAAATTAGGCCAGAGAAGAACCACTCAAACTTTTTTTTTTTCCTTTTTCAAACAGTTTCCATAAAAAGAATTCTATACAGTCTGAGGGAAGAACAGAAGCGCTGACAACTTAAATGTTTGGTGGTTTCAGGAGAGGCTGGCTCACGTGGCTGTGGAAAGAAGTCATAGCTAAGGCTGAAGAGTTTATCTGGGGACCCCCAGTACTAAGGGCCAAGAGGCCAGCAGAAACACCAGCGTCCTTACAGCCCAAAGAGGCACAGATCAGAACCACAAGTGAATAGTTCTCTAATTTTCTAGGGGAAAAAAAAAAAAAAAAACCAAGAGGTGCCAGGACTGCTGGGAAGTTAAAAGTACGTCCTTCAGGGACAATGCGTCTGTGTTCGAATTCCGAGTCGGACATTAAAACCTGTGAGATCGTGGCAAGGGACCTAGCCTCTCGGAGCATCACTGGCCTCATCTCTAAAATAAGGTTTGAGAATGTAAAATGGTGAAGCCACTTTGGAAAACAGCTGAGCAGTTTCTTAAAAGTTAGACATAAATTTACCACGTGACCTAGCAATTCCACTCCTCGGTAACTACCCAAGAGAAATGAAAACATACGTTCACAAAAAGACTTGCATATAGTCTATGTTTAACTGAATTGCTTTACTGTACATCTGAAACTAACATTGTAAACTGACTACGCTTCAATAAAAAGTAAGAATTAAAATTAAACATCAGACTTGCATACAAATGTTCTTAGCAGCATTATGCAACATAACCCAAAATGGAAACCACCCAAATGTTCATCAAATGGTGAATGGATAAACAAAATGGATAAAAAAACAAAATGGATTAAAAAAAATCCATACAACAGAATAGTATAGGGCAATAAAAAGGAGTGAAGTCCTGATACAGGCCACCACCTGGATGCACCTTGAAAACATCATTCTAAATTAAAGAAGCCAGTCACAAAAGATCACACATTGTATGAGTCCAGGTAAATGAAATGTCCAGAAAAGGCAAATACACAGAGGCAGAAAATAGATTAGTTGTTGCCTGGGGAAGGGGTGAGGGTGGAAACTGGGAATGACTAAAATTGGACACAAAGTTTCTTTGGGGATTGATGGAATGTTCTAAAGCTGAGTTGTGATGGTGGCCCAACTCTGTAAATGTACTGAAAATCACTGAACTGTACACTTAAAATGGGCAAATCTGATATGCCAATTACACATCAATAGCGTTGGTTTTTTAAAAATGGGGTTTGATGCTCTACCTGTAAGAGATACAAACTATTAGGTATAAAATAAGTTACAGGGATATATTGTACAACACAGGGAATATAGCCAATATTTTGTAATAACTATAACTGGAGTATAACCTTTAAAGATTGTGAATCACTATACTGTACACCTTTAACTTATATAATATTGTACAGTAACTATATGTCAATTTTTTTAAGTTCTAAAAAAACTTATTTTAAAGTAAAAAAAATGGGGTTTGACTCTAACTCAGAGGTAGCTGTGAAGGTTAACTGAGATAATGTCTGTAAAGCGGGCTTATCTGGTACAGAGCAAGTACTTGATCAATAATAATAATGATGAGGGGGGAGGGTGCAGCTCAAGCAGTAGAGCACATGCTTAGCATGTACGAGGTCCTGGGTTCAATCCCCAGTACCTACATTAAAAAAACAAATAAATACATAAACCTAATTACCTCCCCCCACCAAAATAATAATAATAATAATAATAATAATAATAATAATAATAATAGTGACAATCAGAATATATGCTAACAAGAGATTAAGTAAGTGCAGAATAATAAATAACACAGGATAACAACAATTCACATATATTCTTCTTACCATACCACTCTCACATTTGTCAACCCAATTGGGGTTAAATTGAAGCAGATGTATCATATAATCCTCATTTTTACAGATGGGGAAACTGAGGCACCAAGAAGTTAACTAACTTCCCCAAGGCTGCACAGCCAGAGCTGGGACAGGGAGTCCTTGGACAACTAGTTTCAGAGTCTATGCTTCTCACCACGACACTGCACTGCCTCTCAGGAAATGGCAGCTGTGTATTGAGTTACTGCTCTACCTAGTGATGGGGGAGAGGGTACAGAAAAAGATCAGAGATGGCTCCCCAAGAAGGTCACACAGGACCAAAACCTGAAGGGTTTAGGAGTTAGTCAGGGTGACGGTGTTCCAGATGGAGGGAACCGTATATGCCAAGGCGGAAAGGTAAGAGGACGCAGGGCACGGGGAGGAAGCCGGAGGAGCTGGAGGTGGCTGGAGCACAAGCTGATGCTGGGCAGCGGGAACATGAGAGTGGGGCTCAGGCAAGTCCAAGGCCACGGAGGGTCCCTGGTGCCTGGATATTAGCCTGAAAGTGATGCAGAGCCAGAGAAGGAAATGCAGTGAGTTCCTCAGCTCTGCCTTCACTCTAGGAATGACTCACATCGCCCTGGTAGGTGGAGGAGGTTGACTCAGCCACTGCTGTGAGCTCAGGGGAGCGGGGGAGCTGCCACCCCACATTCCCATCCCGCTGCAAGCTAATGCCCCAGCAGCCTCCCCAACACCCGCTCCACCAGCACGCAGAAGCCGCCCCAGCCTGCTGGGAGCATGGGCTCGGTCATGCTGCCAAGAAGCTGAGCATAGCCTGGTGACAGCGCCTGCTGGCTGCTGGCAGCTTCCACCCCGACTCAAACCCAGACACCTGTGGACCCCAGGGCGCCTCTCACCCCACCCCACCGCCTGCCACAGGGCATGGTGCTCTGGCCTTCCACGCTCACTTGACTGTCCCCAGAGCCAGGGGACCAGCCCCGGGGATTTACTAGCACTTTTCTCATTCAAATTTAATGTCTGTCCCAGATCAACATTTGCATGTGTGCGCAAAACATGCACTGTGGCAAAATCAAAACTACTGAAAAAAACTGGTATGTCTAACAAAAAGGAATTGGTTGAAAAAGTCTTGTGAATCCATACTGTGGAATACTACGAAGCAGTTAAAAAGAAAGATGTAGATCCCATTCCATCCTACTGTCATGAAAACGCCTCCAAGATATACTGTTGGGTGAAAAAAAAGAAAAACTACTGAATAGTGTATCCACTATGTCATCAATTACATAAAAGCTGAAACAAACAAACAAAACCCACAAACTAGCTCTACAGTTCTCCAAGTCTATAAATACATAGCTCAGTGGAGAAAATGCCTGGAAGGAAACACCTCAAACTCAGAGCAGAAGTAATCATGGAAGGAAAAGAGGGAAAGAAGAGGGGAGAGAGGGAGGAGCTTTTTCTCTGTACATTTCTATGTTGTTTGATCTTTACAAGAACAACATAGTTGGGTTCTTAAAAACATCAAATTCTGTGGGAGGAAGAAGAGGGAAAAGTGTGTTACAATGATCATTATGCTGGTGCAGGGTTCAGGGTCACTTTTTAAAGAGCTGTCACATCCAGGATTTGTCCAATTCTTGCCATATACCCTTGAGGGCTAGTGTTCAAAACCCGTTTTACATCCATTCTTTAATGGATAAAGAAGATGTGGGGTGTGTGTGTGTGTGTGTAAAATGGAATACTACTCAGCCATAAAAAAGAATGAAATCATGCCATTTAGCAACATGGATGGACCTAGAGATGATCATACTAAGTGAAGTAAGTCAGACGACAGAGAAAGACAAATATATGATATCACTTATATGTGGAATCTAAAAAAAATAAGGCAAATGAATTCATTTACAAAACAGAAACAGACTCACAGGCACAGAAAACAAACTATGGTTACCAAAGGGAAAAGGGCAGGAAGGGATAAATTAGGAATGTGGGATTAGCAGACACAAACTACTATATACAAAATAGATAAACAACAAGCTCCTACTGTATAGCACAAGGAACTATATTCAATAGTTTCTAATAATCGATAATGGAAAAGAATATGAAAAGGAATATATATATATATATATCTGAATCACTATGCTGTACACCAGAAACTAACACAACATTGTAAATCAATTATACTTCAATTTAAAAAAAAAAAACCTCTTTTACAGATTAAGAAACTGGACCCAGACAGGTGAAACAAGCTGTGCAAGGTCACATGCAGGCCTAGCGGCTCCTGGACCTTGGACCGAAGCCCAGTGCTCCTTCTAACCAGTACCGGTGGGAGCACAGGAGGGGCGGTGGGGGAGGGGGAGGCATGTCATCCGGCTCACAAGAGCCTCTGCAAAGCCCCTTCAGTGAGGGCAAAGGGCAATCTGTCAGGGGAGAAGGGAGTGGAAAATGAGTGTGAAAGGAGGGCTGAGGCACCACCGCCCACGACAAAAATCAGACATCATGACATGCCACCCACTGAGTGGGAGGGACCTGCCGCATCACCCGGCAAATGACACGTGGGAAGGAGCCTCACAGGGCCCTGTCCTGAGCCTGAGATTTCACGCCTCTCTCACAGGGGCTGCTCACCCCACACTCTCTGCTGCACTGTTTCCAGCTGAGTGGCTCCAGAAATGCCTCTCTGCTCAGTTCCCGGAGCACTCTGTAACCAGGGCAGAAATGGAACTGTGCTTCTCAGAAAGTTCTAGAACCTGAGGAGAAATGTTCATAAACCCCAACATCCTGCTGGGGTAAATGCCTCCACCTCTCAGTTCTTCCACTTACTGCTTTGGTACTCAGTGTCTGGAGGGTGTGAGGAGGCCAGAGAGACCCAGGAAACACAGCTAGGTTCCTCCAAGGACAGGCAGAAGGGATTCACATACAGGGAGGGACCAGAGCATGCTAAGGGGACACGAGACGCATGTACACATCTCAGAGGAACAGTGGGCAGGCATCATCCTTCAGAGCACGCTCACAGAAGAGGGCTTTGGTCAAATCGTGGATCCTCTGATTCCAGGTTTTATGGATATCCTGTATATTTTATTTAATTGTATGATGATGATGATGCACACTATGATCCAGATATCATGATACCCAAGAGGCAGGTATGATGATACCCATTTTACAGACGGGGAAACTGAGACCCAGTGAGATTCAGAACCTTGACCAAGGGAACAGAGCTGGGATCAGAATTCCCAGGATCTAGGCTCTTGTCCCTGGCCTCACAGCCTTGTGGGTTTGCTGCCCCTTATAAGAGTGTACTTACTCATTCCCTCTATAGAGTGAAAATATCCTAGACAATGCTGTGTACATTGTCTGTTTCCAGACTTTCTTGACACCCTATATATTCATTTATATTATGTATAATTATATATTATATGTAAAATTGTATGTAACTTTCTATTAATGTATAGAAATATAATGAAGTGAAATACAGTCATAATATAATAAAATGAAACATACTAATCACTTACACAGTAGGAGGGAGCATGCCAAGAGCTTACAGGTATTCTCTAACGCTCCCAGAAAGCCCTGGAGGCAGATACTATCATTATCCTCATTTTACAGAGGCGGAAACTAAGGTACCGAGAGCTGAAGCAACTTGCCTATCTGCCATGGTCACCCAGGGAATAACTGACAAAGCCAGTTTTAGACCTGGATCATCTAACCTATGCCGTTAACCACCCTTCTAAACCATCCACCTCTGCGGTGAAGACCAAATAAAACGGACCAGCAGATAATCCTGCCGCGCACAGGAGGGACTCAGGAAATGCAAGGTCCTACGTGTACTGAGCTCTCGGAGGAGAGAAACCCGATCCCATGGGTTCACCGCCGTATCTGAAATGGCAATGCCCAAGAAATGGGCTGACAGTAAATATTGGGAGGGAAGGACAATTAGGATTTACTAGCCAAAGGCTGAAATTCTTGTTTCCAAAAAAAAGATGAAAGTCTTCAGATTTCAGACCCTTTCTGAGAAACATCCACCCACCTCCTAAGACGTGTAGGGCTGCCCGAACTTGGGCCTGGGCCAGACGCACCCAGCTCTCCCCTCCACTGCGCAGAATCCGGAATCCAAACCCTGCCCAGGAGGCGCCGAGGTCCGGGCGGCCACCCATCAACAAGGACCTACCTTCTTCGGCGTCGTTCCTAAGCGAGGCCTCCAGCAGGGCCACGCTGGCCTCGAAGGACACCTTCTTCCTGCGGCCGCCGGTGCTGCGCTTCCGCTCGTGCTTGCGTTTGCGGTGCTGCAGGTCCTGCTCGTACTGCGCCCACTTCTTCAGCTGCTGGGCCCGGCGCTTCTGGGCGGCGCGCAGCCGCTCCAACGTGGGCACCTTCTCCAGCAGCTGCAGCTCGGTCAGCAGGTCCACGTGGCTGGCCATGGCCACCGCGCCTCCCCGCGCCCTGGCTGGGGGCTAGCACGGCGTGCCGGGGGCCGGGGCAGCATGGGGGCTCCGGCGGGGCTGGGGCCTCATGCTGGGGCCTGTGGGGCAGGTGGGGAGAGACACAGAGGGACACGCTTGTCAGGCTCAAAACCGATCTGATTACGTCACCCCCGCCTCCCTGGTTACGAACTCTTTTCTCCCCTATTTTTTTTTCTTTAATTGAGATATAACTGACCTAGAACACTGTGTAAGTTTTAAGGTGTACAACGTGTTGATTTGATACACATATATTGCAATATAATTACCATTGTTGCATTAAGACCTCCATCACCATCACACAATAATCCTCACTTTTTGGAGGTTCTATTGTAATTTCATATAAGGTTGTTCTATTGTTATAACATATGGGGGGTTACTGTTAAAAGGGATTTATTGTTATTTTAAAGCTAAGATTACTATATTTTAAATGTCTCTATTAATCTATAATATGATAAATATTATACCAAGATAATCCACATAAACAAAAGCTCTTTAGGATCCTTAATTTTCAGAGTATAAAAGGGTCCTAAGACCAAAGTTTGATCATTGCTTAATTCCTAGGACTTAAGATATCTTAGATGAAGTTTTCCTCTTTGGATGGCTTTTAAAAAAATTCACACCTCTTGCTCTCATCAATTCCTGGACAACATGAGGTCAACAAAATTTCAGAGTCTTAAGCCAAGTGGTCGCTGTCTTCACATAGCACAGACCCTCTGGGCTCTCAGACACTCAGGGAAAGGGTCTTGGAACAACTCGAGCCTTTCTAAGCCTGCTTTCCCATCTGTAAAATGTTGTATCCACCTCCCAGAATTTACAAGGAAGAAAAAGAGCTGGCCAAAAGAGTTATACGCCTAACTAGCACAGAGCAACAAGCTTGGAGGAAAAAGAACAGGGGCACGGAAATGCAGCGCATCTGGGAACCCACAGGTGAGGCTGGTGGGTAACTGCAGGTTGCTGGCTACAGGTCTACGTCTGTGTGCTGTGGACATGCTCGCTGTCACCAAGGGGATCAGGATAGCCCTGGGATTCAGCAAGTGATATTAATTTTTCAGGTTCCCCGCTTCACTCTGGGCACCCATCCTCAGGAAGCTAAAGACCAGGATTCAACCATCATCTGGACCCTCAAGAGCTCAGGCTAAGTCAGAATGTTCTTCAGGTCGCTCCCTGAAGAGATTGGGAGGGTACACGGGAAGAATGCGGAAGGGGTAGGCCTGGCAATATTCAGAGGGCAAAGGCTCCTGGGATCTGAGTGGACCTGATCTCAAGGATAAATGTAAGCCAATGGCAAGGCTGAGCAGGAAACAAATGGACTACACTTGGTTTTCCTTTGTTTTGTTTTCTTTTGTTTTGAATATCTTGCAATGCTTTTTAAATTAACTAATTAAACTTTTTATTTGGAGATAATTATAGATTCACATGTAGTTGTAGCAAATACTATGGAACAATCCCCTGCAACTTTTACCTCATTTATCCCAATGGTAACATCTTGCAAAACTACAGTATAATACTGAAACCAACAACCTGACATTGATACAACCTATCTATTCAGAGTTCCCCAGTTTCATAAGCACTCATTTCTCTCTCTCTGTGTGTGTGTGTGCGTGCGTGTGTGTGTGTAGTTATAAGCAATTTCATCACCTGTTTAGGTTTGTGTATCCACCACTACAGTCAAGATACAGTTCACCACACAAGCATCCCTCTTCCCCTTTACCAACACACTCCTGTCCTTGCCCTTGTCAATCACTAATCTAATTCCCCATCTCCTGAATTGTGTCACTTCAAAAATGTTATATAAAAGAAAACCTTTGGAATTGACTTTTTTCATGCAACATCCCTTGAGATTCACCCAAGTTGTTTTGTGCAGCAGTTGGTCCCTTTTTTGTTGCTGAGTAGTTCTCCACTTTATGTAAGTGTTTATCCATCCACTCATTGAAGAACTTCTGGGTTGTTTCCGGTTTAGGGCTAATACATTCATGTACAAGTTTCTGTATGAACGTAAGTTTTCATTTCTCTGGAGTAAATGCCCAAGAGTACAATTGCTGGGTTGTACAGTAATTACATGTTTAGTTTTAAAAGAAACTTTCAAACTGTCTTCCAGAGTGGTTGTACCATTTTTCATTCCTACCAGCAGTGTATGGACCATCCAGTTTCTCTGCCAGAATTTGGTGTGCTGACTGTTTTTTAGCCTTTTAGATAGATATTGCTTTTTAAAAGTAAGGAACTCAGAAGAGGTGAATTCACAACCACACTGTATCATCATGACATCAGAACTCACTGGGAACTAGTGGACCACATCTTTACTTCTCCACACTTCCTCAAAGAATCAAACACTTAATGAACATCTGCCCTGTGATGAGTCCTGGTTTAGAGGTGGATCAAGGACCAGCTCTGCCTTCTAGGAAACCCAAGTGTGTCTGTCTGTCATATCTCTAAATTAATTTAATCCTCCTGACCCCCTAATGAGATAGGTACTATTTTCATCCCCATTTCACAGATAAGGAAACCAAGGCACAGAAAAATTAATTAACCTATCCAACATCACACAGCTAGAAAATGGAAGAGCTAGTCTGCCTGGGGTTATGAGGAAAGGCTCCCCAGAGTAGAAGGTAACTGATTTGAATCTCCAAAGATGAGTTCATCAGGTGAGAAGACATGGGCTGAGAAGGAGCTTGGCATTGTTCAAAGGCACGCAGAGGGGCTGACCATCGTGAAGGGAATTCTGGGAACCAACACACACCAATCACGCTTGAAGTGGATGGGGCTGCCCAGCCCAAACTGAACAGAAGTCTAGGAGGCAGCAGTGAGCAACTGGGGGTTCAGGGCCAGGCAACCAGAAAGTCCCCTGTGGTCCACATCATGTTTGGATGGTTGGTTGGTTGGTTGGGTTTTGGTCCACACCATGTTTTACGATATTGTCATTCACTGCTAACATTTAAAACTGTAAGATTTTATATCCAAAATCGAAATTTTAGCTTTTCTTCAAACATCTCAGTACCTGGCCATGCTGGGCTTAATGGCAACAATCAGCAGGTATGGAGTAAAACTGTCCCCTTCAGACAGGGCCCATCCCTCTGATTTCCAAAAGTCCCCACTGTCTCCCATGACTCCCACCTGACCTCCTTCACTAATTGGCATCACTTGCTGGCTCTGGTCACCTGAGTTTGCAAGTCCTGTCTTAGGCAGAATGAGACAGCAGTCTCCAAATACCCAGAGGTCCAATCTGCACAAGAACTATGAGTCTCCTCAATAAAGAACAGGACCACGGTATAGGAGAGCAGTGGTGTGCACCCAAAGAACAGACACCCGGTCTCCAGAGCTGTCCAATAAGCAATTGAAGAAGAACTTGTGGCCCAGCAGCTATCTCTGGAGACGGCAAATTTTCCCTCACCGGCCAGACAATAAAATGTCCACTGATGTCAGATCAGTCTAAGTATTCTGTACAATTTATTTCGCCCCTAAGCTTCTCTACACAGATGGTTACTCAATTCTTCATTATTAAGTATTCACTCCTCACCTAATAAATGGGAGTTACCAAAAACATGTTAAAACCAAAGATAAGAATAATCATACCAGCAGCTCTGTTAAAACTCTTAATCCTTTCCAATAACTTCCTCAGCCATTATCCCAGCCAGGTGTTTCCCTAAGTGTGGAAAGAGAACCCCTCCCCCAAGGGAATTTTCAAAAGTACAGGACACGGCTTAATATAACATGGACTTAGAGAGAGCGAGTTACATCATTTTCACTTCTTTTTCAATCTATCAGATTTTATCCAGAAGTGTCAGTTCAGGGCTACTCCTTTAACATCTTTACAACCATGTCAATTTCCCTTGTAAACAAAGAGAACACAGACCTCCTGCTCATAGCCTTGGGCAAGCAATTGTGTCTAGGATAGAATACAATAACACGATTTTTTTTCCTGTGGATTTGGTTTCACAGTTACTGTTTATTTATGGGAGTGATAGAAAATTTTCCTTTTAAATAAATCGACTCCAGTGGAAAGTTTGCTAAGTGGTAGCAAAAAATAATGATGATGATGATGATGATGATGATGATGATGATGATGATGGTATTTAGTGCTGGCAACAACTGTAACATTTGGGGAACACCTGGCCACTGACCCTCAATGACAACAATCTTATAAGAGATGCACTCCTATGAGCTCATTATTTCATCTGACAAATATTTCTCAGATGTCTACCACATGCTAGGACTAAGGGCTAGGGTACAGCAGGATAAAGACAGGTATGGTCCCTGCTTATTGGATGGATGACAAAGCAGAAGCACAAGGGAGTGGGGGACACAGTCACAGGATACGGAGACTGAGCAGTAACTTGAACCCTGGGCCTGACTCCTAGTACAGTGCTCCCTCCTGCAGGCCCCATTCAGACAGAAGGCACTCAACTGCTGTGCCTTCTCTGGCTTGGACAGTTTGCTCACTTGAAGGAATCAGGACAACTGCTCAGCCCCCCTGGAGAAAGGCGAGGACAACGTCTCCCAAGGGCCAAAAAAGGGGGCCAGGGCATATTTTCTCCAACTCTGCTCTCCCTGCCAGCTCCACCCGGCTCGCCCCTCCGGGTTCCCTGGAGCTGGGGCTCCAGGACAGCTCCCTCTTGACTGCTGGTTTTCAGGTGACCTAGTTTCCCCCAATAGACCCACACACCTCCTCCCACCCCCGACCAAGAAAACCCTGCTTGGTCTAATTAAAGAACTGCCATCATGCTGCTAACACAGCAGCTGGGCAGCCCCCAAGACAGGGCACTGGCCTGGGTGCTGGGGCAGCCCTCAGAAGTCCTGGCCCCCTCATGAGACCCGGGTGCACCTGTCCATACTTCCAGAGACACCCCTGATTGGTAACAGGGACACAGCCCAAACTGCCAGGACCCGGAAGAGCAATGGCATCATCCACAGTTAAAGGGGATCCCCAAGTAGGACCTCATTTGGAGGAAAACCAGCTCCAAGGAGACATATCGAGCTCGTGTGTTGTGAGAGCATCCGGATGGACCAACTTGCTGAGACCTGGGCACGTGGGGCCGCAAGTCTAATGGAGGCGCTGGGCTGGAGAGGCGGTTGGGGGAGGGGTCCACAGAGGCCATGTTGGGGGTGACGTTATCCGGAAGTGTGTGTGCTCTGAGAAGAGAAATCAGAAGCTAGGGCAAACAGGGCGCGGTACTTAATTTTTCCAACAAACGGCTGTTTGAGGTCTGGGTGGATGAATCAAAATAATCTGATCATGGACAGCCTGAAGTCTGAAGCCAAGGCACATTAGCCTCAGTGAGGCAGGAACAGGTTATTGGAGTGAGCCTCGATTCAGCCTCAGGTTGCTGTCTGACAGAGCCTGAGCTTGATTCCCGTTGGTGCCTCCACTGATCCTTGCTGCCCCAGAAAGGGAGAAACCAGCAGTGTACGTCTAGGGAAACCGGCTGCGCTCCCGAGAGTTGAGCCTTGAGGGGAAGCGCGAGGTGGAGGGCATGGGCAGGGTGCACTACAGAACCTCTCCCCCAAAATGAAAAGAAGGCTATTACGGGAGTGATGTTTGGGGGATGATATGCCTCTGAGGAAACAAGACGAGGAATAAAGGCACGGGCCCATTGAGAGACAGTTTGGCGGTGGGCTTTGGAGTTCTCCCAGTTATCACTCTGTGCTGGGCCCTGACTGGCCAGAGCCTGTCAGCGCTGGCCTAAGTCCCTCCAGCATGATTGGCTGGGGGGTAGGCACATGACCTAAGCTGGTCATTCCCACTAAGCTCTCTATTCCCACTGCTTGTGAACCGGAAGCATGAATGGCAATTGCTGCCAGAAGCCACCATCTTGCCCCCATCTTGCCACCTGCTATGCAGGAGGCTGGCTTTGGACAAAGCCGATACTTGGGAGTCACAGCAGGGAAAGAGGGCCCTTCCATTTAGGGACCTCAGGACTTTAGCTATCCAAGCCAACAAAATCCCTTTTGTTGTTTAAGCTAGTTGAATTGATTGTTGTTACTTGTAGCCAAAAGTACCCTAACAGACATTAATGCTGCTTTTAGGGATTCAGGAATGGAACCCCCAGAGAAAGATGTTGCCTGAAGCAGCATGAGTGGTCTCTTGCTGAGGCATATTACCAGATACCTCCACTTCCCCTGAAATGGCCATCTTGCAGCCGCCAAGCTGAGGCCAGCCTTGAAGAAGGGCTGGAAGGCCAAGGCCCGGTGCCCACAGCAGCCCCGCCCCCTGAGATGGGGGAAAGAGGCCCAGGCTTTGCGACGCCTCCATCCCAGGGTTGACACATCTCTGGACTCGAGCCTGGTGCCTTGAGAAAAACAACACGAAGGAAGGTAAATTCAAACTGAAGAGACTTTAAAACATGAGTCAGACAGTGTCTCAAAGTTCACACTGTTAAAACGTTAAGATTTTTTTTTTTTTTCCTTTTCTACAGCTATTCTTCTCCACACAATATTGGCAGCAGCCGGGAGGAAGGCCGTGAGCGCTTGCGCCTCGCGCTTCCTGTACCATTGAGCACAAGGGGAAAAGGAAAACAAAACGCAGCACCGGCTTTCCCCCTTCTGAGCTCACTTGGGACACACTTTCTCTGCTAAAGGATGCACACCCCCGCCCTCCCACAACACACTTCTGTGAATAATAGCGTCATTTCCCCCTTCCTGCCAACCCCCACCCCCACCCCCATCCCCCAGTATAAAGATGCTTTACTCATGAGCAAAGAGACTTCTGGGGCCCTTAATGTTCCAAATATTTGAATTAGAAATTAGCCTTGTCCCCCCACCAACCCCATTCTCATGGAGTTTTGTGGACTCTCTGTTCTACCCCTGCTGTAATGAACCTTCTAGACTTCAGGCACAGTCATCCTAGACAGACATCCCAGTTTTAAATCTGTTGTGGGACTCAGGTCCCCAAGGTTCTGCTCCTTAGCTCTGCCTCTCCCACCTGTGGTCCTGCATTCAGATTTCTGAGTGGTGGTCCTGGGCTTGGCCTGGATTTGTCACTGTCCTCTGAAGCCCATTTACTGTAACCCAACTTGGCAAGAGTTTATTGTGGGGCGGAAGGTGGAGGAGAGGGGAGGGTGGCAGTACTCAACAACCACAAATTCAACAAAAACACAGTGATCCATCAAGCAACTAATGCATCTTGAGCTCTCTCAGGAAAAGAATCATGGCCAGCATTGAGATAATAGCCCAGCTGACCTCTGCCTGCACTGGTAGGGCCATACTGGGAATACAGGACCAAGCCTTAACAAAAGTCATGAACAAAAGGATCAGCTTTGTTCCAAGTCCAGAGGGCAGAGTTGGGATCATCGGCAGGTAAAATGAAAAAGCAGAATCAGCCTAGCATGAAGAAAAACTGTCTAACACTGGCAATTCAACAAAGCCCAGCCATAGCGTGATGCTGGGGTCCCTGCCACGAGGAGCTCCATGACCACCCATGAGGCTGCTGGGAGAGACGGTCCATGCAGGGTTGGAGGTGGGACTGGCCTGGTGAGCTCCCATCCTACCCTGGCAGACAGATCATCTGTATTAGGAGCAAACACTCTGGCACCATATTTGCAGCCCAGCACTTGGTAACCACCAGGCTAGACAGCATGGAAGGACCATTCCAAGTATATTGATTGATGATGTTCGGATTCATTCTAGCTGTGAAGGTGAGATAGCTTTCTCTGACTCAGCTCCAGGAATACTTCAAAGGAAGCCACAGCTCGAACGGGTGAAGAAAAACCCATGAACATGCCCATCTTCCACGCACTTCTCCCTATGAACCTCAATCCACAAGAGGCCCACATGCCTGTGGGTAAGAATGCCAGTGTGGGGGAGGCTGTAGAGGACAGAACAGAGGTGTCAAGGATGGGGCACATGCAAAGCTGACATGATGTCTCCGAACACATTAGTCAGTCATCATCACGGTGCTAAACCAAACAGCCAGTCTTCTAAAGAAGCTTATGTAATAGCTAAGCACAGGGAAATGGGAGTCAAATTACACATACTGCTTCTCCAGGCTTGGGGGAGTGTGGTCCACCCCCTCCCTTTGCAGGGAGATGAAAACTCCCTTTGCAGCTGGAGGGATCATTTTCCAAAGGAGGCCACCTGTGGCCAAAGAATGCCCTCCTGGATTACACATTTATTAAACAGGGGATGGCCATTCACACTGGCTAAGCCTGGAGTGGCCTCTGCCCGCTCTGCTGCCCTCTCTCAGTATGACATCCTTGGCTAAGCTTTCCTCTGTTGTGCCAACCTTAAGGGTGGTGGTGGCTTCTTGGAGCGCAGTGATGGCAGGAGTTATAAGACCCCATGTGATAACAGGAGAGATGTGTGCTGTGATCAATTAGTAATGTCTGCCACAGATGATGGCGTGGGATGTGGCTGCACGCGCTCAAACTAAATATGCAATTCTGTTCTGCGTCGGGTTCGCCTAAACTTGGATTTAAATACTTGCCTTTGCTCCATTGTTCTGAATCCTCTTGTCCTCAACACAAACATCTAGAAAGTTATCAGACTGAGTGGAAAGACCCCTCAAATACCAGTGTATCATTAAACCAAGGGCACTGCAGCCTCAATGGTAGACAAGGGTCAAGAATATCTTAGGTTCTAGTAAGAATTTCTCCAATAACTTGCCCTGCAGGGTAGAATGAAGAACTGTCCTCCATGACTCCATCCCCTTAAATTGACTGGATTCCAGTTCTAGAAAGAAGGATGCTAAGCCAGCAGGGACTGCCACCTCGCCCAACACTGCCCCTGGAGAGGAGGGAGATAAGCACCCTGCTCCTAACTGGGTGGGGTCCATATTTGAAGAGGGTGGGGCAGGGATCACTGCCTCATCTATACTCATCTATCCTAAGCATCTTGGGTCTCACGCCATTACCGACATAAAGGAGGAAGGGGACTCTGGTTTGCTTCCTAACAAGATGCCTCTCTCCACTTCAGAAACCTCAAAGATATCTCCTCCCCTTTAGCCAGGGGCGTTCTTAGCCAATTAGGAAGTATCTGATATGGGAATTTTTAAAAGCTTTTCATATAGTTTGTTCATGGAGTTTTGGAGAAAAATTCCAAGGAAACAAGGACACTAAAAAAACAGAGAGTTGGACTGAAAAAAGAAAGCCCTACACGGGAGGAAGAAAGAACAAAGAGCCAAAGGACGAGAGTAATGCAGACAATGGATACCAGTGAACTGCACAGCCAGGAAGTGGTGGGGCTGGGATCCGAAGCCAGGTCTATCTGATTCCACAGTCTACATATGTAAAAGGAGGAAGAGAAAGAAGGAACGGGGAAAAAAACTTTTAAAGAACCACAAATGCTTTAAAAGATCTTCCTCATGAAATGCAAGAAGATTTTAGAAAATCCAAGATGTTAATGACCTAGGAGATAAGAGGACATTTCGACTAACAAACCAGGCAGATCAATTTGTAATAAAACAAATACTTGTGCTGGAATCAGCATAGAGTAAAAACACATGCTTAATGAAACTAAAGGTACGCATCACAGAACCTATAACTTGTGTAGGTGAAATGAACCCAGAGATAAAGAATGCAGGGTAATAATGGGAGCTTCTGTGCACTGCACATCTTCCGTAGGTCAAATTCTTTACATGTAACATCATTTGGAATCACTGCACCAACTCTGCAATGTAGGTATTGTTCGCATTTCAAAGAGGAGAAAATTGAGCCTCGGAGAGGTTAAGAAGCCTATACGTTGGGCTGACCTTCCAGCTGCGTGTGGCTGGCAACTCTTCCGACTGGTCTGTGCCTGTGCTGTGACAGTTAAGTATTTTTAATATCTCCCCTGCTTGAAAATAAAAGACAAAACGTCAGACAGGGAAGATGGCCCACAGAAGCATGACTAGGAGCAAGAAGAGGCGTCCTTGCAGGAAAATAAATGAAATCTACACAGAGAGGGGATAATTGATTACAGTCATAACTTCCCTTACTATTGGAGCTGTCATCACCTTCAGAGGCTTAGGCAGGAAATATATGTATCTCATCCTAAATTTCATAAAATCTGCCTTCCAAGCCCTGTGAACTCAGCCCCCGTATGACTAGTGTTCCCTTTCTTGGTGAGCACTTTCTCATTTTCACTTCACCCAACAGCTCCCAAACCAGATTCATAACAGCAAAGTCCTCTCTCCTCTACTCTCCGGGAGATGAAACTGTCAATAGAATAAATCGGGAAGTTTGCAGACGCTCTGAATTTTGGTAAGTGAAGTTTCCACCCAATCCATGGGCTTTGAAGTCTCTCAGTGCTGGATCTGTGCCCTTTAAGTTACCGTGCAGAGAAGCAAGCCGTAGTAGACTGCCTTTACATCATTTTTGTTCCTCCCCTCTTTGATCTGCAGCCAAAGTTCCTTCGCTTTGAGTCCCTCCTCTTGGCTCCTCTTGGGTGTACAGAACTCCAAGCTTACCTCTGCCTCCCCTTTGACCGGCTTTATTTCTGTTGCACATAGTAAATTCTCCATAAGCCATAGATTCAGTCCCATGAAAGTGATGTTACTCTCACGATTGAATTTATCTCCTTGTATTGAAATTTCAGGTTCTCTTTGTTAGCCACTGGGGTCCACACTCACCTATCAGAGGCCCTAATATTATCTCATTCCTCTCACTCATCATTTTCTCCAGCAAATTTCTAAACATCCTCTCTATTTTATGTCATCAGTGAGTAACTAATTTCAGGATTTTCTTCTGGCAGTTTTATCTTCTAATTTACTTCCATTTTAAATTTAAAGCTGCATTCATTTAATCAATAAATAAATATCCACTGCCATCTACTATGTGCTAGGCAGCAAAGTAGCGGGGTTCTGAGGGCCCCTTAATGAACAAAGCTATCTGAAAGGTTCTGATCTGGTAATGGCAGAGCAGCTCTGATTGGACCTACTCTCTCACAATATAACTGTTGTGAACTCTGCACACACACACATACACACACACACACACAACCTACTGGAAAGCACTAGATTTGTTCACCCACAAGCAGACAGAAACGGAAGGGGAGTCAACCCTTGAAAGAAAGGAATTTGTAGTAGGAAAATTCCATGTTTTTGTAGCTTTTTACCCAAAGGCAGGTTCCAGTCAATGTCGCACATGGTGACTACAACCTGGATGAAAACCTTTGCTCATGCTGTTTGAGGAATTAAAAGGATATAGTTCAGGTAACTACAGTTGGAAAGTGAGGAGAAAAAAAATCCCAGAAAAGAGTCACAGATGGTAGCCCCAAATGCTGAGTAGAAATTCTGTCCAAATCTCCCTGAGTGATGCATGTACAGGGCAGGTTCCAAGCAGCCCAACTAAGGCTAAAAGGACTAAAGAAAGATTTCAGCTGCTGCCTACCCCAAACTGAGTTTTGAGTTTGTTTGGTCAAGTTAACTGATTTTTTAAATCATGACTGTTCTGAGGAACATAATAGAATCAAGAGTCTCTTCAAGTCTCATTCATAGTGTTCTAGATGTAACATAAAATTACTAGAAAAAAATTTTAGAAAGCAAACGGGAAAATGTGACTCAAACTCAAGAGGAAAGGCAATCAATAGAGATCTACCCCAGGATGACCCAGCTGTTGAAGTTAACAGATAAAGATTTTAAAACAGCTATTATATCTTTGCTCGAGGGTATAAAGGAAAATATGCTTGTAATAAATAAACAGGAAAAATCAGCCACAGCACAGAAACTACAAAGGAGAGCACAACTATTCATCAGATGGGCTAAATCCCTATCAACACCTTCTTCTGCATCCATGTGAGTTGTGCTTTTCACCAGGACAGTTACACAGTTCTGATATGAAATTCAATGCTCATTTTCTCAAGCATCTTCCAAGTGCCAGGTCTTGGGCAAGCTCTGGGGAGCAAAAATACAACAAAAAAATCTTAAACTCTGATCCTGAAGACCAGATATTTTCATCTGATGACATCTGGATAGACTGCTGCTCATTTCTCATGTCCTCCCTCCTCTTTCACTTCTTAAATTGGAAGAAGAGATTAAAGTCCTGCCATGGGCTCTATCTAGCTTCCAGATCACTCCTGATGGAACCATTTGTCCCACATAAATCACAGAGGGACGAGGGGCAGGCTGTCAGGTTTAATACACCTCTACATTCTCCTTCCACAGCAAAAGCATCCTCCTCTGGCTGATTACACAGATCAGATCTATAAAAAACTCAGGGTACAGACGTCAAAGAGAGTCAATGGGGAGGCACTTGTCATTTTTATATTATAACATCTCTTTATACAGTTCCATTAATGGGTGTTTTTCTTTTTCAAAAACTGTTAGGAAAAAGGTTCTCAAATTTGGCTTCATGTTGGAATCACCTGGAGATGCTGGGAACCTATATTAAGATCACAAAGCAAGACTACTATATATCCACCAGAGTGGCCAATTTTTTTAAGACAGAAAATACCAACGGTTGGCAAGAATTCTCATAAACCGAGTGGGAATATAAATTGGTACAGCCACTTTAAAAAACTGCTCAGCAATATCTTGTAAAGCTGAACATATGATGCCCTATAATCCAGCAATTTCATTCCTAGGAATATACCCAACAGAAATTTCTATATATATTCACCAAAAGGCATTTACAAGAATGTTAATAGCACTGTTTGTAACAGTTGCAAAGTATAAACTTTCCAAAATGCCCACCAACAGTAGTTTGGAAAAAAACTATGGTGTACTCACACAATGGAACATAGCATAGAAGTGAGAATGAACAATATACAATTACACTTGATGATACAGATCTCTCAAAATGTTAACCAAAATAAGCCACAAAAATGCATACTATATGACTCCATTTATGTAAAATTCAACAACAGGCAAAGCAAAACTATGCTATCAAATCATTATAGTGGGTTTGGGGTACAAAGACTTGGAAGGGGTATAAGAGGGGCTTCTGGAGTACTGATAATACTGTTTTTTGAGCAGGTTATGGCTTACGTGGGCATGTTCAATTGGTGAAAAAGTCATTCACTTAGGACATGTGTACTTTTCTTTGTTTTACCTTAATAAATCATTAAAATTAAGCAGCACTATTTACAATAGCCATGACACGGAAGCAACCTAAATGTCCACTGACAGATGATTGGATAAAGAAGTTGTATACATATACAATGGAATACTACTCAGCCATAAAAAAGGATAAAATAATGCCATTTGCAGCAACATGGATGGACCTGGAGATTGTCATCCTAAGTGAAGTAAGCCAGAAAGAGAAATACCATATGATATCACTTATATGTGGAATCTTTAAAAATGACACAAATGAACTTACTTACAAAGCAGAAACAGTCATAAAAAACAAATTTATGGTTACAGTGGGCAGGGAAGGGGAAAGGTGGCAGGATAAACTGGGAGTTCAGGATTTGCAGATACTAAATACTAGAAAATAGATAAATAAGGGTCTACTGTATAGCACAGGGAACTATATTCAATATCTTGTAATAGCCTAAAGTGAAAAAGAATATGAAAAGGACTATATATATATATATGTATAACTGAATCACTGTGCTGTACACCAGAAATTAACACAACATTGTAAACTGACTATACTTCAATAAAAATAAATTAATTAATTATTAATATTAAAAAAAGACAAGAAAAAAAAAACTAATGCCTGGGTCCCACATCAAGAGATTCTAGGTTAACTAGTCTGGGGTGCAGCCAGGAATCAACATTTTTGAAAACTCCGCAGGTGGGTCTACTGTGCATCCAAGAACCACTGTGTTAGAACTTGGCAACCTTCCTTACTATTTTCTGGAGCAGAAAGTGTTTCTGCTTCTCGAGAAAGTCTAAAGCACATGCTGTCTGTAGGACACTAGGAGCTCCAGAGGAGATCAATAGGTGTTACATGGGGAAAGGGTTCTGTGGTGAAATAAACAATTTTTAAATTTTTAATAATTTATTTTTATTGAACACTTACTACATTCCTTGAGCTAAGCTAAATGCTTTATCTACACTATTTCATTTAATCACACAACAAGCCTATGAGAAAGGTACTATTAATCCTCATTTTATAGAAGAGTAAACTAAAGTGCAGTGGCGTTAAGTACTTGCCCAAGGTCACACAGCCAGTAAGCAACAGGATTAGGATTCTGTCCTAGGATTCAAATCCTGTCCAAAAGGATTCAAATCCACATTGGCCTTGACACTGAAGCCATACTCTGAACCACTGCCCTTATTTGCCTCCCTAGGCACACTTGACTGCAGGACTTAACAGAGCATTCACTAGGCTAGTGTGGGCTTTGGGTTGCCAAGACAGGAACATAGAAGGCAGCTTTTCCCAAAATGTTCTTCTTGCTTCTATCTCTTACCTTCCAACCCACAATCCACACCACTGGCAGAGTTTTCATTCTGCCACAAGTCTGATCCTGTTTTTCCCTTGTAAGGAAGCATTAAATGCCTCCCCATTGCCTATAAAGTCAAGTCTAAATTTCTTGGCCTAATAGTCCAGACCATCCTGTATCTGGCTTTGATATTTTCAGCTTTATCCCTGGCTATCCTAACTCCTTCCCCACCCCTAAGCCACCAAGCACTCAATTTTCCAGCTACACTGAATAGGTCTGATGGGTTCACACCCCCGCAGTGGTACCCACCATTTGTTGAGACACATCTGCTACATGTCAGGTACTACACGTAAATTAACTGTGATCCCCACGATGAGCCTTTATCCCTCAAGTCACAACTAGTGAGTGGCAGAACTAGGATTTGAACACAGATTTAGATTTCTCTGCTACAGAGCCCATGGAGTTTTCACTCTCCACCACACTGCCTGCCTCACCTTCATTCGTGCTGTTCCATTGAGTGGCAATATCCTCCTTTCTCTCCACCTGGCAAGCTCTTCCTGGTTCTTTGAGAGCTCGCGCAAGTGCTGTAATGATAATATCGATCATGTCTTAAGTGCTTTCCAGGCACCATGCTCAGCACTTGACTTGCCTTGTCTCATTTACACAATATTGTCTCACGGCTCCTTTTATTCCCTCCAAAATTGCTCTTTATCTGTGCCAAATGGGTTTCTTTTCTCCTCTCTAATTCCAAGGCATTTGACCACATCTCTGTTGCGGCACTCAACACTCCGGAGTAATTGTTAGTTTCAGGTCTGCCTCTTCCATTGGACCAGATGCTCTCGAAAGACAAGAGACATATGCTATTCACCTTTACATCCACCCTAGAGTCACCCAGCATGTGGTAGGTGTTCAGTAGATAGAGAGGGTAGACAGGAGGTGGGGGACCAAGAGACTGAATTCACTGAGACTATTCTGTCAGTTCTATAGGCAGTGGTCCTCTGGCTTGGAACCAGGGCTGTAGCATCAAACCAGACAAAAGAAACCTGGCTGTTGGGGCAAGACAGTGGACACCAGAACCAGACCCAGGATGTACCTTCCCTGGCTCCTCCTTGCCATCCATGAACGGATATGTCAGGACTGCCTCTCGCTCCACAGAATCTTTTCAACTCTGCTTGCTTTGCAGTTGGCTCTACAGATCCCAGCTTAGAAGGTCTGCTGTAAAATGATGGATAGTTTCATCCCACAGCACTGTTTCAGATATTCTCAACCACTGCTTGCCCTGTGTTGTTCTTAAGTTATCCCAAGCGAATGAAGAGCTAGCTGAGGCAGGTGGCCCAAGGAAAATGTATTGCTAAGGCATGGATCCCCACAGGCGGTAAGATCAGGTGATCATACCTCTTTCTAAATGGATCTATTCTTTTTGAGGAGGAGGCCCTTTGACAAGACAGAGACACCTTTGATGCTCACTCATTCACTGAACGCCCGTTATGCGCATCCAGTCTACAATGGGCACTGTTCAGAGCACACCTTGTAACCCTTGCGGTAACCATCGATTCATGCTACCCATGTCCAACCTCTATGGGCTCCAAGCTCATGGATCTTCAAAGCTAGCCTTTTACTCTCTTGCTTTCACTCTTTCTGGACTAACATACACAGTTGCCCAGGTAAGTGTGATGGGTAATCAGCACCAGCTGCAGACTCAGCTGCATTTCTGTTCAGCTGCCCTCAAACAAACCCCATTAGTAAACATGCAAACCACCAAAGAGACTATTTCAAAATTACTTATCCCTTTCTAGCTGCCCACCTCTTCCGCTGCCCCCACTAGGGGTGAGCTGCGTGCACTTTGTCCTACTAACAAGTCATTTTCTTTTGACGATTTCAAGTACCCACCTCCCACTGGGATAAAGTGTACACTGTATTTTACAAATTCTTCTGTGATATTCTTGAAGAGTTTATCAAACAAAACTGAGCTGAGACTTTTCTCCAGCACAGCTCAAAGCATACCGCTTTGTTCTTACTTTATTTGTCCGCAGGTCTGCTTCCTTCAGGAGGCAGAGACCAACCTAAGGATAGGAACTGGTTTAATTTAATTTTTCTAGCTCAAATTCCAAGCATCAAGCCAGGTAAAACGTAGTTCTTGAATATTTAACAATCTTTATGTAGCCACAGTCTAAAGGGTAATAAAATTTGAAGTACCTTGGAAGCTGACTGAGAAACATGCTTTCTGTTTTATTCCTATCTGAATCCGGCAAAAATTAAAGTTACTTAATACTCAATGTTGGAGAAGGGGGTGAGAAAGGGGGCATTCACACACCCGGTCGAGGGCATAGAAATTGGTTTGGCTCTTGGGAGAATAATTTGACAATGTCATAGTTCAAACAGCAGGGAATTTTCCTTACAGATAAAATCATACCAGTGTACAAAGATACACGCTGTACAAGCAAGGATGTTACAGCATCATGTGTGCATAGTAGGAAGAAAACTGGAAATAATCACTATCAGCAAGGGACTAGAAAACAAATGACGGTAAAGTTTTATCACTGGACCATCATGTAGCCTTGAGGAGGAGGTGGATCTACGTGTGTTGACATATGCTAAGATAAATTAGGTGAAAAAGGAAGTTTCAGAAGAGTGCTGTCTAGATATGTTAAAAAGAAAAGAGGATAAACATGTAAATGAATGTGGATTTGTATATGCATAAGAAATATATGGAAAGACACATAAAACATTCAGGGATTTCTTCTGGGGAAAAAGAATGAGTGGCGGGGGATGATGACTGGGGAAACTTCACTTTCGATTTTCCACATTTCTGTACTATTTGAATTTTAATAATGAGTTTGTCTTTTTATCGTTAAAAAGCATAAGATACAATAAGAAAACAAAAGCTTGATTTCATATGTAAAAAAAAAAAAAAAGAAGAAGAAGAAAACAAATGAAATTCTGGAGAAACTCTTCCCTAGTTCTTTATAAGGCAAGAGGCAAAGACTCCAAGGCAAAGTCTGCTCTCTGCCCAGGCCATGGGGGAGCCGGTGATGACTACAGAGTTCCAGAAAGGAATCTGGGGACAGGGAGTCACTGAGAAGAGCCAAGAGCCCTGAAAAAAATAAGTGTGAGGATGTGTGCCTTCTACTTGCTCTTGGATGACAGGAAATAAAGCCAGTTCTGACTGAGACTCTGAAACATTCTGGGAGCCAAGAAATTCTGAGAGCTCACCAGGCTGGCATGGACACTGGGGCCTGTAACCAGAGCCAAGAAGCAACAGCTAGGAATGCCTAGGTAGGTAACAGACATAAGTAACCTGGGTGCACAAAAAAGCAGACCCAGCCCCCAGGGACGTAAGTGACACAGGGCTCGGCTCACCTATGCCCTCTGCTCTGAAGCTGTCTATGCCTCCCAGGGGCTGCCTTTACTGATACTACTGTAATAACAGTTGTTGGCATGTATCAAGTATACCCTGCGCACCAAGCACAGGCTAAACAGCTAACCCTGTCATCCCACGCTATTATTATTCCCATCTTACACATGGGGAAACTGAGGCTCAACGAAGTTAGTGAGTAACTTCTCAAGGTTACCGGAAGTGGTAGAGGCAGGGATCGAACCCAGGTCTGACTCCGGAGCCAGCCTTTCCCCCATCTGGGGAAGAACTAGAAAAAGGCACGCCCTCAGGGCAGGGACAGCTTATGAAGTACAACAGCATTTATGTCCCAAAAGCCCGAGAGGGTAATGATTACGTGCAAGGACTCTGAAGCCAGATGTCCTGGTTTCCAATCCTGACTCCACCACCTACGAGCTGTGCGACCTAGGGCAAGTCATCGAATCTCTGTGCCTCACTTTCCTCAGCAATAAAATCAGGGGCATAGTCATGTCACCTCTTAGAGTTGCTAGGAGGACTAAAAGCTAAATAGTGCTTGGCTCACAAAAAGCGCCAAATGTTAACAATTATTATTAATATAAAGAAAAAGATGCCCTTCCTTCTAGGCAGATGTAACACTGCAGGGGTTGGCGAGCAGAGCAGGCTAGCTGTCGGCCCCTCCGTCAGCTGGGTGCCAGCAGGCAGTACACAGCTCTACAACCTTACACATCCTGCTGAGCAATTAACTTCCACGTGCTGCCAATTCTTCCTGTCGGCTTCCCCTCCAGCAGCCTGGCTAGGAATCAGAATCGCCTGGCACACTTTTAAAAAATACAGACTCCCAGGGCCCAACCTTGGCCAGTTCTGATGCAGGTGGGCCGGGCTAGGGCCCAGGGATCTGGATGTTTAATAAGCCCCGGGTGACCAGGTGACCCAAGAACAGTGTGTCCCTGGACGCATGTTTCTGGAAGCAAGAGACGCCCCTCACACCGGTTCTGGCTGTTTCCATTGCTCCTTGGGAGCAAGCAGTCTTACCCTCATGCTTGGTCCCAGACCCGGGCACAATGAGAAGGAGCGCAGTAAGTAGGCCAGCCCGCAGAGCAGGTGGCTGCGTGCACAGGCACAGCAGGCTAATTCTGCTTTTGTGCTTGAGTGGGTGACACCAGGGACCCCTCACCTGTAGTCTGGGGTTCCCCAGACCCTTGCTACCCAAAGCGCAGTTCTCAGACCAGCAGAATGGGGGCTTCTTATAAATGGGGATGCTCCGTCCCCAGACCTACTGAATCCAATTCTGCATTTTACAAAAACCCCAAGACGATGGTGAGCAAGTTGGAGGCACATGCCTGAGATCCCTTTCCCCCAGCAGAGTAAGTTCTAACCAATGTGCACCTCCGACCTGTCCAAACACCCTCTGGGGCCAATCTTTTCCTTCAAACTCCCGAAGAGCCCTGGAAAAACAGTCTGGTCTTTTCAATAGCCCAGATCCACGCTCAGCAGCCAGCCTGGGTCTCACGGTGAACCTTTGCTTTAATGAATTATTTATTTCAAAGTCTACTTTAAAAGAAACCTTCCTAAATTAAAGGGAGACACAACAACTGAAAGCTTGAAATTGACACAGAGACAACAACTCCAGCCTCTATAAACCCGGGGCGTAAAACATTCCCTTCTTTTGTACAGAGTCGTGACCCCAACTTCCCTGGCCAAAGCCATCCAAAGACATCGAATACCCAAAGAAAACAAGCCATGTCTTCCTGTTGGCCAAGCTTCAAATTACTGGGCAGATTTCACACTGGAGCTTGACCTCATTAATCCAAGGCCTATCACATTGCTGTGAATGTCAGTGGAAAAATAGCCATTCAGTGGGTTTCCTTCATTCCACCAGAAAGGGAAAAAACAGGAAGCTGACAGCAGCTGCGCCCCAGCTCAGCAAATCCCAAGGGCCTAGCTGACAGGGCGTTCCTTGCGAGCACCTATGTTCCCTGCACCGGACTGCTTGTCCAGATAAAGGTGGGTCCTGCATCTGTCTAGGCAAAGTGCAGCAGCGATTGGAGCAACACTTCAGATAATTCGGGCCCCTAAACACCTGCTCAGGAAGGGAAATAGCTTGGTCTGAATTTCTTTGGCCTGAATTACCCATTGGCTGTTCATCATTCAGGTTCATCTCAATCTCTTTTTGCCCATTCAAAATGTCCTGCAAGCCAAACCTCTGGGACTCCAAGGGACATAAGGCCTTCCAAGTCCTCATCCATCCCTTTAATGCACATTGATTGTCTCCCATGTGCCGGCCATCGGGCTGGGCAGCTGGGGACACGGGGCTGAATGAATCAGACACAGTCACTGATCTTAGTGGCCTCCTGTCCTGTGTAAGCTTTCTTAGCCTCGGCACTACGGACACGTGGGGTCGGGAAATTCTTGGTGGTGGGGGGTGCCCTGTGCACCATAGGATACACTGCTGCATCCCTGGCCTCTGCCTACTGGATGCCAGCAGCTCCCCTCCCCCTCCGCACATCCCCACCTGTGACAACCAAAATTGTCCCCAGACATTGCCAAATGTCCCAAGGGGTCAAACCGCCCCCAGTTGAGAACCATCAGCCTAGTGGGGGAGACAGTAAAAGAATAATGACACAAATAGCCATATAATCACAAGTATGGTAATTATGGAGGAGAATTTTGTGGATAGTACACCAGTATTGTCTACAACATGGAAGTCAATTTTATGTATGATTACAAATCCTTGTGACAATTCTGAATTATGTATATATGACCTATATTGCCAGATGATGAAATTTTGGCTTAAGGAAGTGAAGAAATTGCCCAAGGCCCAAAACCCAGTGAAAGGCAGAGGCAGGATTTGAACCCTGGCCCTAAACTTTGCCTCTTGTGGAAAAGGAAATTCAAGCCTTTGTTTTGATGTCTTCAGTACACAGGTGGCGGATGTGGTCACGTGATGCTCTGATCAGCCATCCTAAAAAACTCAATCCTTCCTGGGGTCACCGTGGAGCTCAACCACCAGCTGCTGCATCAATCATACTGCAAACTGTCTGCAACAAGGCACATTTGTGGGACACCGGCTGGCCGAGGAAGGCCACCCTGGCTTCTGAAACATATGAGAACACTGTCCCCTTGCCAAGTGCCTGCACACGGGGCCTTCCCTAAAATCAGGGCCGGGAGAGAATGGGGCAGTCCCCAGGTACCTGGAGCACATTCCACTGTGCCCCATCTCCAAGATGCCTGCTGCCCAGCATCCAAGAGTATACAGTGAAAGAAGCCATACATTGTGCTGTCAGCTTTAGATACTTACCAACAGCATGAGTGAGGGGGTACACGGTAGCACAGAGCAACTTTGGAGACTCCCAGACATGAGTTCCTGCCAAGGATGAGCCACCTGCCTGTTAGCAAAGGGCCTCACCCTCTGTGTCTCAGTTTCCCCTTCTGTGCAGTGGGGATAAGTGTATCTACTTCGAGAAGCTGGTATGAGGATTGGATGGCAATGCAGGCAAAGACCTTGGACAGTGACCAGCACCCAGAAAAGTACTCGGTACAATATGATGGTCAATGAGGGAGCCAGAGTGTGACACTTCCTCCACCCACATCCCCTTCCTTCAAATGAGAGTCCCAGGAAGAAAGAAACAGTTGCGGAAGTAGCAAAAGCAGCTCAGGAGGAAGGAGGGGGGCCTCTGTGCTTTTCAGGTAGAAGGAAGAGGAAGGGACAGTTAACGCACTGGCAAACGGGCACAGGTCAGCCCTTCCCGGCCTGCAGAAGTTAATCCCAGACTGCAATCTGACAGCACTCTGGAAGCTGCAGGGTGGCTGCTTCAGGTGAGTGAGCATTTAGTCATTCGGGATCCCTTGGCAGGTTGGCCTCTGCCTCCCTCCCTGGCCTCTACTCCTGCCCCTGCCTCTGTCACACCCTAGGGTGACGCTGTTCCAGCTGTAACTGCTGCCCACTGCTCTCCAGGACACCAGGCACTCTGAAGCCTCTGTGACTTCGCACAAGCTGTTCTCTTGGCTCGGGCTGCCCACCCGCTGCCACCTGGAAAACCATCTCTAAAGGGCTCAGATGTGCTCCCACAGCAAAATTCGCCCGCCTGTTACTGGTCATCGTCAACTAATAATAATAATAGCAGCTAACATTTGCCAACACTGATTAATACCTAGAAGGCTCTGAGCTGAGGTTTTTACCCACATGGGCTCACTTTTCTCCTCATATCACCACCCAAGAGGCAATGCTTCTGTCCATCACCACCCAGGTACAAGGTGGCAGGTTCAGGAATGACACCTGGGTTGGTTAGCTGAGCCCACCTGTCCATCCATCCCTCTACAACCCTTTTTGCCTCTTGCCAGTGAAGCTGTTATCCCACGGTGTCCTCACTGTCACCTTTTGCCCATAGACTGCAAAGCCTGAGAGCTGCCTTATTCGTCTTGAAATCCCTTGCTAAGCACAAGGTCTAGAATGGAGTAAACATCCACTGAATGAATCAATAAATCCTGAAAAATGGCAGCCAGATGAGAAAGGCTGAATGACAGACTTCCTGGGGACAGGCCTACACTGAACTTGAATTCCCTGAAATCAGGGCCCCAGGCTGAGGGGCTTTCCCTGCCTTGATAGCTAGAGGCAGAAGAGGTCTGATTTCCCCTGGACTGGAGGCGGTGGGACCTGTGAGAGCCCAGTGCAAAGGAGGAAACCGTGGTGATGGTGATGATAATCATTTCCTGCATTCCTGTCCCTACCGGGTGCTGTACTAAGCACTTTCTATGCATCACAGTCTCACAGAGTCCTCACAACCCCATGAAGTAGGCATTACTGTTATTCCCATTTCACAGATGAGAAAGCCAGGACTCAGAGAGAGTAAATCATTTACCCAGGTCACAGAGCTTTTAAGTAGAGAGCGATCATCTGAACCAGACCTGTTTGGCTCCCTTGCTCTTCACACTTGGGGCTTTTTGTAAGAGGAAGGCTTGTCCAAGCCCTCCGTGAATCCCAGTCTCTTAAGATGTACTCAGCATAAAGAAGGTCATCCTAGCCTCTGCTGGAAGAATGCCACTTGGGACCCACTATACACCAATCACTTCAAGTCCTGGGTGCACGTGGCGTGGGGTTGGGGGTGGCAAGGCTGGGAGAGGGATCAAGTTTGGGAGAAGCGTCAAGGTTCAGTGAGGTGACTGAGGGTCCAAGTACAGCACAGGAATCTAGGTATGTGCCTTCCGTGATCCATAAAACCAGGCTGGCTGCAACCTCCATGGGTTAGAGAATGTTGACTCTGGATATGGGGAGTGGGCTTTGAGAAGAACCTGGGGCCCTAGTTTCCAGAGTCCAAATGGGCTCTGCAAAAGGCTGTGGCCTTAGGGAAAAACCTACCTTCCAGCATCAGCATCCTCTTAGCCCTGTGGCTCAGGCTCCTGAACAGACTTAACAGCTGGATTAGAACTTATCCTCCACTCCAGCATCAATTACGAAAGACAACAAAGTCTGAGCATGCACTGGGCCTTGCCTGCCACATCCCTCCATGCCAGGGGAGATTCAGAGAGCGCGAGGATGTGAGGAGCCCCAACACAGGAACCCCAGAGGATGAATGGCACAGCAAGAGGAGACCAAAAGAGGATCAAGCTGTCTTCCTGAGGAAGACATTTCAGAGGCTGGGAAGAGCTGGTACCGGGAGAGGGGTCAGGAAGTTCCCAGGGAGGGGAACACTGTTGGATAGACTCCAGGTGATGGGAAGTTACAAAGCTGAAGGTCCAAAGTGGCCTGGTTGACATCTTGCCTCCAACATCCTGGAGGCAGGTGGGAGATGGGGAGCTGGGGAGGGGTGAGTGGGACGGCCCTGGGAGCAGGCCCAGAGCTGAAAGGATTCACCAGCGCCCACCAGCCGCCTGCAAGCTGCCTCTTTCTGACAGCGCTGAGGGAGGAAGATGAGGAAACTCCCTCAGCCCCTGCAGAACCACCCACCAGGGCTCCACTTCTGCTCCAGCCTAAAAGAGACACGCCCCACTCCAAACCATTCCAAAAGGCGCCAGTATTAACCTAAGAGCATTCACACTGCGGTGCCCGCTGCACCCAGCACTTCACAGGGTCCTCTCTGCATCCTCCCACGGCCTGATTAGCCCCACTTCCTAGATGTAACTTGGGCTGGGAGGCCAAGTGCCTTGCCCTCAGGCAGAGAGCTAGTCATTGGCTGAACTAAGAAGCTTTATTACCAATCGAGGAGGAGGCGTCCCAAATGGAGGGGTTTTCTCCCGTGCTTCACCAGCCATGGGAAATGGAAAGGCCCACAGGGAAGTACCCCCACGGGCCCAGGCGGCTAACCGCAGGCCCCTTCCCCGGAGAGCCCTACGGGCACAAGGGCGCCTGGTACCTCGGGCCCCGGGTCCCCCCCAGAGGGCGATTCAGAGGCGGCACCTGGTGCCCGGGGCCTCTGGGAGCTGGTGGGCGCTTCTGACAGCGAGAACAGGAGCCCATTATGTGGAATCCAATCACATGGGCGCGCAAGCAGCTCGGCTTTCGGTTCTGAGAAGCGCTTATGCAGCAGCGTCTGTCCCCCTGGGCTCCCGAGATGCCCGGGAGCATCGGGCCTCCGGCTTTACTGGCGGCCGTTCTTTGAGGGCCAGATTCAAAGCTCGTCTCGGCTCAATTATCCGCCCGAGGCTGGGAGCTGCATCATCAGAATCTCCCGCTAAGCCGGTCAGGACTGGGGGAGGAGGTGGAGGGAGGGAGGGAGTCAGCCTCAGAGAAGAAGGCGGGCAGAGAACGACACCCCCTCCCCGCACCTCCTGGCTCTCCACTCGGAACGATCTGGGCAGCTCAGCCGGGGCGCTTCGGGTGACCTTGGGGAGACCCCTCTGCGCGACCTCTCTGAGGAGGGCTGCACAGTTTCTGCCCATCCTAGGCGCTCGGGGGCGCTCCTCCGGCTGGAGTTGATGCGCGGGACTTGGGAGGAGAGGAGCGCTCCTGGCGCAGCGGCCGGAGCAGCGGGCGCACGGCGGCCCTTTGGAGACGCCGGGAACAACCATGCTCCGAGTCTCCCCGGGGCTGCCGGGCGCTGTCAGCTGGATCCCGCGGCAGGCGGGTCTGCACGCAGGAGCGCTTGCCCTGGGGACCTTTCCCGCCCCGGCAGGAGCGCTCCCGCCGCCCAGCCACTGCCTGAGGGGACCAAGCGCCACCACGCGAGGGGGCGGCGCCCCCGTGCCGAGACCCAGGCTGGGCGCCGGGACTGTTTGGTGCCGGTTGTGGCTCCCACTACCCGGCATCGCATCCCCCGGCAGACGGCGGCCCAGAGCCCAGAACCAGCCCAGGAGCCCCCTACCCGCCCCAAGATCCGGCCATGGCGGCCCCAGCCAACAACCTGCCAATGCACCCCCTACCCTGGCATCGTCTCCGGAAGAACGCCCCTACCCCAGCCCGACTCCTCGGCCCTGAGCTCCTGGTACCCGCCTTTCCAGTTTCCCCTTAACCCTCAATTATCTTCTGCCGACCGCCCTTCCCCAAAGCGCCCAGCAAACCCCTGGCCAGACCCTCGGAGGCTGGGACAACCTCCCCGCCGCGATCCTTATCCCTACTCTGTCAAGCCGCAGAGCGCAGGGAGGCAGGCGGCGCCGCCGGGGAACTCACCCGCTCTCCCGAGCCCTGCCCCGGGCGGCTCCCGGCCCTGGCTCCGTCTGTCCGTCCCTGAGCCGCAGCTGCCGGTGCGGCGACAGAAGCCTGCTCTGCTCCGCCGCGAGCCTCCGCACCGCCCCTCGGCTCCTCCCCCAAGGCGGGGCCTGAGCTCGAGGGAAGGGGGTGCGCACGCTCGACTAGACCTGGCAGGCGACTGAGCTCCGGGAAGAATCCCCGCCTCTCCGGGTGCGCTCACCCCCCCCCAACTTTGAGCAGCTGTAAATTGAAAGGCGGATGGGGGTCCGCCAAGGTTTGAAAGAGTTTTCCTTACGGTCTTCCTCCTAGCCTCCAACACCACTACCCTGGAAAGAGGAAAGCCCAGGACTGTATTCCTGCTCCCATTTGATGGAAGGGCATCATGAAGCCCAGAAGCCCAGAGAGCTGCAGTAAACCACCCAAGGTCACACAGCATTAGTACCAGTGATAGCAATTCAAGTCTCCTACCTTGAAGGCCTGCGCAGCCTGAGTCTCAAGGCTTCCTAGGGTATCAAGGAGCCCAACCAGGCCTTACCCCGGGGATGAGCCTGTGGGAGCAGGTCCCCCAGCTGGGGAGCCGGGGCGCGAGAACGAGACTAGTGGGAGCATGGGGGCCGTGGCCTGCGACGTCGAATCGCATCATTTCCTCTTTCTGGAAAGAAAGGAGGTGAGGCGGAGGAAGGAAGTGGTCGTACCTCCATTGACGTCCGCCACTGAGTGACAGGCGCAGGATCTAGAAAGGGGCTGCCTCCCTCAGATCTAACGCTAAAAATAAAACGCAAAACACACCCGGTGACTTCTATCATCTAACTCAAGCCTCCTTCCTGAGGTGATGGCCCCTGCGCTCCGCACCATCTTTCCTTTACAGGACAATGGATTTAACTATTTTTAAATTGCTGTTGAGGGGACCCTTCTCTCCACTCCCACCCTCCAGGAAGAGGAGAGAAAGTTAACAAACAAAAGGGGGAAAAATCCATCCCCAAACATTCTCTGGAATCCACACTCGCTGAACACTGGCTTTAGAACAATAGAGTTCTCTTCTCCACAAAGGGCCTTGTTTCCTGAGCTTTCTCGGGCTTCAGATTAGAGCCCTTGGCACCCCAGGGCCAGCCAGTGGGGCACCAAGAAGGTTTAGGTTTGGGGAGTTTGGGAGTGATACCCAGTTAATTCAATTCTTAGCAGTCTTGTTCACAGAACTCCTTTACTCATTATTATGTAGCAACCTTCTTCTGAGTCTGAGGATATAATCTGAGTTTAGTGATTTCCTGTTTGCTAAGAAAACTCCAAAGCTTTCTTGGGGCAGTGAAAACCTCCGGATTGGGCTGACTAGGGGCTCCCAACCCCACCAATTCCTTTAAAAGCCCCTCCTCAATTTGCCCCCTGGCTTCCTCTCAGTTCATTAATAATCCAGTTGTGCATGACACTGTTTCAGTAAGAGCAATTAGAGAGCAGAACAGGTGGGGAAGATTTTAAGTGATGTTTAAAATAACCCAAGGGCCTCATTGTTCTCTGCAGAATGTTTCCATTGATTTATCATGAAGAGCTGTGGGCCGAGGGTGGGACTCCATCTCTCCAAGGCATGCACAGAACTTGGAGCCTGCCTTCCTGAAGTGATGCTTTGAGTATGGGCCCAAATCCCCATGCTTTGCTATTCACTTACACGGCTCACAACATTTGATACCAAAAGTTCAAGTACATTCAGAATCAGATGGAAGACTCACTTCCTGATTTCAAAACTTACCACCGAGCTACAGTAATCAGGACAGCATAAGGATAGATGTGGATTAATGGAATAAAACTGCGGTTCCAGATATCAACCCTTACATTTATGATCAATTGATTTTCAACAAGAGTAACGACAATTTAATGGGGAAAGAATTGGGGTTTTTCTTTCCCAACTAACAGTACTAGGACAACTGGATTTCCATATGCAAAAGAATGAGTTTGGACCCCCACCTCACACCATATACAATTAACTCAAAATGGATTAAGGCTGAAATGTAAGAGCTAAAACTATAAAACTCTCAGAAGAAAACATAGCATAAGTCATGACCTTGGGTTAAACAGTGGTTTCTTAGGTATGGCACTTAAAGCACAAGCAACAAAGGGAAAAATGGACAAGTTGGACTTCATTAAAATGAAAAACTTCTGTGCTTCAAAGGACACCACCAAGAAAATGCAAAGATAACTGTTATGGGCTGAACTGTGTTCCCCCAAAACTCACAAGCTGAGCTCCTAACCCCCAGTATCTCAGACTGTAACTGTATATGGAAATAAGATCTTTAAAGAGGTAATTAAATCAAACTAAAGGCCCTTAGGATGGGGTCCTAATCCAGTATACCCAGTGTCCTTATAAGAAGAGGAACAGACACCAAAGATGCCTTTACAAGGGAAAGGCCATGTGAGGACACAGGGAAAAGACAGCCACCTACGAGACCAAGAGAGGCCTCAGGAGAAACCAAGTCTGCAGACACCTTGATCTTGGACTTCTAGCCTCCAGAACTGTGAGAAATAAATTTCTGTTGTCTCAGCCACCCAGTCTGTGGTATTTTGATATGGCAGCTTAGCAAACAAATGCAATACCCACAGAACCCACAGAATGGGAGGAAATATTTGCAAAGCATGTATCTGATAAGGGACTTGTCTCTAGACTATAAACGGAACTCTTATAACTCAATAATAAAAAGGCAAATAACAATTAAAAATGAACAAGGAATCAGAATAGATACTTCTCTAAAGAGGATGTGCAAATGGCCAAGAGAAGATGCTCAACTTCATTAGCCATCAAAGAAATGCCAATCAAAACCATGATGAGATACAATTTCCAACTCACTAGGATGACTATAATCAAAAAGACAGGGAATAACAAATGTTGGCAACTGGTCAACTGCAACTCAAGTCAACTCATAGTTACATATAAATTAGACAGAAAGCAGAATTTGGGTGATGAAATGGTTGCTACGATGTGAGGCAAGGCAACCAGAAGAAAGAGGGCCAAGCAACTCCTGAGTCTATGAAAAAAAAAATGAACTAATTCAGCCTCAAGGGGATTGGTTTTAGAAGTTATCTGATCCACTGTTTCTTGATGCCAACCAGTGGGCAAGTGCTGAGCAGGCTGCATTCATTCATTCAACAAACGCTGAGTTCAGTGCCTGGTCCAGAGTAAGCCTGGAGAAGTGGCTGATGGTGAAGATGCTGGCTCCAGGCCAGGACCAACCAACAGAAGTGCCAGAAGTGCAGAGGGTGCCCGTGGGTTCCAGTGAAAATGACCAAGTGGGAGAAACGCGTGCTGGGTAGGAGCCCGGGCTCTGCCGTGAACTCGCTGGCGGTCATTTCCCCTTCCAGAGTGTTGGTTTCCTGATCTGCAAAACTATGATTGTACAATACTTGCCTGTCTTTGTGTATTTTCTCCCATGTCCCTGTGCTTCTGAGGGAAGTGACCTTTCTTCGACCTGTGCTGTTGTAAACGCCCCAAAGAGCACACCATGGGAGCCCCATTTTAAGTGGTGAGGAGGGAACACCAGATGTTTTCAGGTAGCAGGTGAGTTCAGCCCCATGTCGCTCAGTCCTGTGCTGCAGTTTAAGGGGAACCAGGAACAGGGGAAGTCGGTTTTCATTTTTATATTCAGGTTAGAGAGAACTCTCTTAGCCCAGTGGCTCTCAACCCTGGCAGCACGTTGGAGTCACCAAGGAAGCTTTTTAAACATGCTGATGTCCAGGCTGCACCACAGGCCACTTGAATCAGATTTGGGAGGTGCGGCTCTTACTTTTAAAAACATATACAAAGATCACAAAAACTCCCTAGGGGAGTGGAAAATGCAAGGTGCAGCCAGGCTAAACTAAGCCTCAGCCCCAAGCCTGTTTTCTCAAACTTTGGGGAGCACAGAATCACCTGGCGCGGGGGGGGGGGGAAGGGGGAAGGAAAGGAAGACGGTGTTAAAATGCTGCTTCCTCTAGGCCTTTCCTTTGCACCCCTCTCTCACTCTTGGGTGTAGGATGGGGCCTAGCAATATGCATTTAACTGATTCTGAACGATTCATCTTAGCTAATGCCTCCGGCTACCTTGATAGCAACACCTCATTCTCCTGTATCCCTTACTTTGACTTAACCAGGGTTTCCCAAACTCCCTGAGTAGAAAAGTCACATGGGGCCCTTATTAAAAATGCAGGCAAGTATCATATGATAGCACTTATCTGTGGAATCTAAAACAAATGGTGCAAATGAACTTTTTTACAAAACAGAAACAGACTCGCAGACATAGAAAACAAACTTACGGTTACCCAAGGGAAAGGGGGGGTTGTAAATTAGGAATTTGGGATTAGCAGATACACATCACTATATATGAAATAGATAAACAACAAGGTCCTACTGGATAGCACAGGGAGATATGGTCAATAGCTTGTAACAACCCATAATGAACAAGAATATGAAAAAGAAAATGTATATGCATACCTGAATCACTTGCTGTACACCAGAAACTAACACAACATTGTAAATCAACTATATTTCAATTTTTTAAAAAATGCAGAAGCCACTTTGCAAGCACCAATGTAATCATTGATTGAGGAGGCAAGAGTCATCAAGAGATGCTGGAGCCACTGGGTGAAAAGTTGGATAACAGAATATTCACATGGTTCAAAGTATCAGATCAGTTACTGATTAAAAAGTTACATTCACAACACAGAGAACCAGCAGTCTACCCCTTAGCCAGCGACCAAACCCAGCATCATGGAGAGCGGAACAGCCTGACATTGTGTGCCCCCTTGTGATGCAAGAAGGTGTACTCAACATCTTCTATGTCATATTCTTGCCAAAAATACTTAACCTGATTTTAATCATGAGGAAAATTTAGACAAATCTAGAATGTGGGGCATTCCACAAGCCGGGGCTCTCTTTTAAAAAGCTAATTGTTTTAAGGCAGCAAGTTATTCTAGATTAAAAGAGATGAAAGGGACATAACAACAACAACAACAAAATATATATATATATATATATATATATAAAATGTGTGGACTTTGGATCCTGGATTGAAAAAGTAAATAGCTATAGAAGAAATTTTGTACACCACTGAGGACTGAACTCTTGTTTGGGTATCAGATGACATTACTGATTAATGTTAATATTCTGAGACGTGATAATGGTATTACGGTTACGGAGGAAAAGGTCCTTATCTTATTCTTAGGGGATGCTTGCTGAGGAGAGGGCGACAGAGGGAGAAAGAAAAGCCTAAATGTGTCAAGACGTTAACAACTGGTGAATCTAGGTGAAGGGTATTCAAGGGTTCCTTGTACTTTTCTTTCAATTTCTCTGCAAGTTGGGTATCTTTCAAAAGAAAAAAAAAATTGGGGGAGTAGGAAGGGATGCAGATTCCTGAGGCCCTCCCCTTGTAGATTCTGGTTCAGTGGACCTGGAGTGCAGCCCGGATCTGTATTTCTTCAGGAGTGCCCAGGGTCTTTTCAGTCTGGCCCAAGGCTTCACCGTCCCTAGAGGCGCCCCCAGCAACTGTGCCTCTAGATGCTTTGGGCTCCTCCAACACCCCACCGGGCCCTACCATCTCTTGACACATCCGCTTCCCTCTGCCTGGCCTGCTGCTCGCTCTTCCCCTGCTCACCCCCATCCTTCTCTCAGGTCTCAGCCCAAATGTCACTTCCTCAGAGAAACCTTCCTAGAAACCCCCTGGTTTGGGTTCTCATGGCCTCAGGCACCACAGTTGTAATTGTACACATAGTTGTGACTGTTGGATTCCTATCTGCTTCTCCCATTAAACAGTGTTATGGGCGGCACTGTGCCCCCCACCCCACCCCCAAAGCCATACGTTGCAGCCCTAACTGCCCCCCATACCCCACAGTGAGGCCATATTTGGAGACAGGGCCTTTCAAGAGGTGAGGAAAGGAAAATGAGGTCAGAGAGTTGGGCTCCCATCCAATAGGGCTGGTGTCCTTATAAGAGGAGGAGATCAGAGGTGGAGAAAAGACCACGTGAAGACACTGGAAGAAGACGGCCGCCTACAAGCCAAGAAAAAAGGCCTTGGAAGAAACCAGCCCTGCTGATGCCTTGATCTCAAGACTCCTAACCTCCAGAATTATGAGAAAATAAATTTGTGTTGTTTCAGCCCTGAGTGTGTGGTTGCTCATTACAGCAGCCCTAACACGCTAATAGAGATGGTGAGCGCCGCTGGTCAGAAACCACGTCTGTTTTGTTTACCGCTGACTTTCTAGGGCCTGACAGAGCTTGGCGCACAGGAGGAACACAGGAAGGATTTGTTGAATGAATGAAGCGACCCTTTACAAGGCTGTTGAAGGTCTGAGGGAGAACATATTATGGGCTTCAATGAACAGCGCTTGAAAATGCAGCAGGATCATATTCTGGAAATTATAAACTGAGATTTGGGTTTTCTTCCCTCAATTTTTGTCTTGTTCTTGCTGCCCCTGTTGCCCGCAGCCCTGCACCCATCTAGCTGTCGTCACTCTGCTTCTGGGGAAGGACAGACACCACCTGGTTCCTCAGTCCTCAGCTGCAAAATAGTCTGTAGTATCCACAGCGCAGGGAGTCTCCAGAAAGCTGAAGCACTTTGCATGTGTTACTGCCTCGGACGAGAGAGAAAAGAAAGGTCTTTTGGAATTCTAGAAATCCAGGCTTGCAAGCTACAGAGGCAAAGCCTGAGAAAGAAGGCAAAATGTTTATCCCCAAACAACAGATTGGTTGAAGAGATGGGCAACTTTGGGATTATTAGGGAAACGCAAATAAAACATTCAGGAGAGAGATGTCGACAGCTGTCAGAAATGGCAAAAAAAAAAAAAAAAAAAAAAGCCTTTCAATACTGGAACAGGCTAGGACTGTGAAACAGAAACCTCCTGGGGTTGGAGGACCACTGGTACAACTTCTGGAGAGAGAAATTTAGCATCATGTAGGAAAGTTGGATACGCACGTCCTGTGACCCAGCAACTCCACTTTTAGGAGTACCTGGCCTGGAGAAGGCCTCCCCCCTGCTCTGGAGGAGCAGATATTCGTTGCAGCTTTATCTGTAATCACAGAGGACTGGCAGCGTTCTGAATGTCTACTGATGGGGGAATGGACATCAATGAATTAAGGGGCATTTTTAATATGATGGAATCCTAAACAACAAAGAAGATGAACTGAAATAAAGCTACCTGCATCAACACAGATAAACCCAGAAAACAAAATGTGAGTGGAGGGAAAAAACAGCAGGTTGCAAATGGATACTTGCAGGGTGATACTTTTCTATTTTCAAACACAATAGCATCCAATTATGAAACGTACATACGCGGTAGAACGGCCACTACAGATTCCTTCTCCATCCTTCACCCTGCTCTGCACCACTGTGGTTAACTGTAGGATTCCCTTGTCTTCTGGCTTCTTTCAGGTGCCAAAGGGAGGTACCAACAGGAGATCAGAGGGCAAGAGAAATAGGGCCATCTAAGTTGGCTGTGTCTTTCTACTGAAGGCCATGGCTCCTGGTGGTGGCCCTCTCCAAGCTTTAGCAGTTGCTCACTCCTTTTGCCTCAGTTTTCCCATTCATAAAATGGGCATGATAAAAATACCTATTTCCTAGGGTTATTGTGTGGACTTGGTGAAAGGAGATTCGGCACAGTGCCTATTAGGTTAAAAACACTCAGAAAAAGTCAGCTTGGATCATTATTAATCACATTCTTCCTCCATTTCCACAAGAAACCTCTGTCCTCTTTTTTAAACATAAACTCTCATGGCTTCCTTTAATTTTGAAATTTCAAAATAGAGGTCTGCAAGAAATCTCTCGTCTGAAACCATAAGTGCCAAATGCGCCCTGGAAGTCAGAACTTCAGAGTTTTAGGAATGTAACATGGTGCATATACCCCGTTTCAGTGATTTCCATCCTTGAGCATGAATCAGAGTCACCCGGAGGACTCGGTAAGGCACAGACAGCTGGGTCCCATCCCAGAGGTTTTGATTCAATAGGTCCAGGGTGGGGCCTGAGAGTTCCCACGTTTAACCAGTCCCCAGGGGATGCAGATGCTGCTGCTAGCCTGGGGCCCCCACTTCGAGAACTAATGTCGTCTGCTGTGTAGCAGCCCTAGAGGAGAATATAGGGCGGCACCCCATAATCAAACACTAATATTTCTGCTGTGAAAATGTTAATGAAAGACTATAAATAGCCTTAGGTCAATTCAGATTAGGTTTAGCTACTCAGGGAGCTTTTGCAAACTGATGAAAAATCTTTCAGTTTTCTGAGAATTTTGGGTTTTGGGGAAGAGTGTAAGGGGTTGTGGATTTTATAAATGAAATCTCATGAGCAAAGGCGAAAGCACAGAAAAAACAGTAATGTTAGATTATGCTTTTTTAGACGACACTAAATCAAAGTGTAGCTGGTAGTAATCCCTACCACCCTCCTGGATTGTGAATGAATGGAATGATTAAGTGAATGAATGAGTAAGAATAAGGAAAACAGTTTCAAAAAACTAAAAATAGAGTTACTATATGATCCAGCAATCCCACTCCTGGGCATATATCTGGAGGGAACTCAAATTTGAAAAGATACATGTACCCAATGTTCATAGCAGCACTATTTATAATGGCCAAGACAGAGAAACAACGTTAATGTCCATGGAAAGATGACTGGATAAAGAAGCTGTGGTTTATTTATACAATGGAATACTACTCAGCCATAAAAAAGTATAAAATAATGCCATTTGCAGCAACATAGATGGACCTGTTATTCTAAGTGAAGTAAGCCAGAAAGAGAAAGAAAAATACCATATGATACCACTCATATGTGGAATCTAAATAAAGAGAAAAGACGACACTAACAAACTCATCTACAAAGCAGAAACAGACTCACAGACATTGTAAACAATCTTATGGTTACTGGAGAAGAAAGACGGTGGGAAGGGATAAATTTGGTAGTTTGAGATTTGCAAATATTAACTACTATATATAAAAACAGATTAAAAATTTCTTCTGTATAGCACAGGAAATTACACTCAATATCTTGTAATAACCTTTAATGAAAAAGAAAATGAAAATGAATATATGTATGTATATGTATGACTGGGACATTATGCTGTACACCAGAGACTGGCATATTGTAACTGACTATACGTCAATTAAAAAAGAAAAAGAAGAAGCTTCTCTTAAAAAGAAAAGGAGAACAGTGCATTCCTTCTGTTGGCCATCACAGCAACAGCTCTCTGTCAAAGTTGGGGGTGCTCTGGATGGAGAGAGGCATTCTGTGCTGTACCACCACCGTTCTGGCGGTAAATACTCCGGAAAAACCAAAGCCTTCGAGAATGACTGTTGCTGTGAAACAAACTATCCAAAAATTTAGTGGGGTAAACAACCATTTTATTGTGCTCATGGATTTGGTGGGTCCCACATTTGGAAAGGGCATGGCAGGGACAGCCTGCCTCTGTTCCACACATCTGGGGCATCAGCTTGGAAAGACTCAATGACTGGGGTGACTCAACATCTGGGAGCGGGAGTCACTGAGTGGCGTTGCTGTCAGCTAGGATCTCGCCTGGATGGTCAGCAGGAACTTCTCCATGGGTCTCTTGATGCGGTCCCTCCGTGTGGGCTAGCCTGGGCTCCCTCACAGCATGGCAGCTGGGTCCAAGCAGGAATGTCTCCACCCAGCTGCAGGGGGAGAGGACACAAGCCTCCACTGGATGGGGAGATCAAGGTCACTGGATTAGTTTCCTAGGGTGGCCATAACAAAATATTGCAGACCAAGTGGCTTAAACAATAGAAATTCATTTCTCACGGTTCTGGAGACTGGAGGTCCAGGAAAAGGTGTTGGCAGGTTTGTTGTCTCCTGAGGCCTCTCCCCGTGGCTTGCAGGTGGCTGCCCTCTTGCTGTGCTCTCACATGGTCTTCCCTGGGTGCACACATACCCCTCTGTCTCTGTGTGTCCAAATTTCCTTTTCTTATAAGCACGAGAGTCAGATTGGATTAGGGTGCCAATCCCTAATGGCCTCACTTCAACTTAATCATCTATTTAAAGACCCTGTCTCCAATACAGTCACGTTCTGAGGTACTGGGGTTAGGGCTTCAGCATACGAATTTGGGGGTATACAATTCAGCTCATGTTGTCACACTGTTGGAAGAGCGTGTGGTATGGGACATGTTCCTGTGGCCATCTTGGGAAAACGCAGTCTTCAACGGCACTCCTTCTCCAGTTGCCCCCCACGCTCCAACGGCATCAGAGTTCAAGCACATCATACTCAACCTACCCCAGTGCCTTTCAATATGCTGTGTCCTCTGCCTGGGATGCCCCGGACTGCCTTCTCTCATGGGCCACTCAGTCACCCATCCAGAGCATCCCTGATGCCATCCCCAGCCAACCATCATCATCGTCTTTACCACAAGTCTTGCCACACTGGCCATGACCACTGCCATTATGGACTGCTTCTTTGTGCCAGGCTAAGTTCTACTCATCTTATGTAATCTTACAACAATCTGTGAGGCCAGCTTTATGAATGAAGAAGCCCATAGCCAAAGTGAGGCAGGTACTAGCCCAGGGCCGCAGGACAAGTGGCAGAGTCAAGACTTGAACCCAGGTCTGCCCATTCCAGAGTCTGCGTTCGTCACCTCTTTCCTCACTGGGCCTCTGACGGCTTCCTCTGTGCTGCCCCCACCCAGGGTTCAATCCTCTTATCAAGGCGTCAGTCCCCAGCAATCGTTCACACTGCACCACTGCACCAGCTCTGGTCCCATGTGCTGGTCTCACCTGCTTATGCTTGGGCTGCTCCAGGGAAGGTCTCACCTGAGCTTATGAGTAGGCTGAGGGCCAGGTATGCCTTGCACGTTACACTGTACATTACATGGTAACACCATGACGTTAATGGTCCACAAGGAACCACACCTCCTGATGATAGCCACACCTTTGTATAGCCCCCTCCCATATTGACTTGGGGCTTGTCTGTGTGACCCTCTGTGGTCAGTGGGGCATCAGCAAATCAGCAGGAGCTTGAAAAGAAGCGGTTGTGCACTGTGCCTGGCTCTCTTGGAACACTGCCACCTTGTGGACAAAACCGGGGTAGACTTGAGGATGAGAGACCAAGCGCAGGGGATGGCCGGGCCAGCCCACCTGGTCCAGGAATCTCAGCTGAGGCCTATGTGTCCCACGGTCATAAGCCAGTGTGCATGTTTTGTCTTGTTTCTACAAGCCTGTGTTTTTGTCTCAGATTTGCCATCTTCGGTGACCTCCTAATCTCAGGGATTGCCTTTCTTTTTTTTAGTTTTTTTCTTTTTTTGTAGGGGGAGGTAATTAGGTTTGTTTGTTTGTTTATTTAACGGAGGTACTGTCAAGAACTCATGCACGCTAAGCATACGCTCTACCACTGAGCTATACCCTCCCTCCAAGAAATGCCTTTCTTTGCCCAAATTCACACAGCTTGTGAGCGGAGGATCCAGAATTCCAGCCCAGATCTAGCTAGAAAACTACAATAATAACAATAATAATGGTTATTATTAAATATTGTTTATTAATTACCAGTAAATGATTATTTTACTTTCCTGCTATAATCCTGTACTGTATATGGAGGACATTATAGACTTTAACTTTACTTTGATTTATTTTATAATTTTATCACCATATTGCTTTTTATTTTTTCATGATAGCAAACTACTCTTTAATATCCTGGATTTTCTCTTTATGCTAGAATGGCCATGATGTTGCCTCTTTGCAATCCAGTCTTTGTCCTATTATATCCATATAGTATTTTTCATTCCTTTTTCTCTATTTCGTTTGCTCTAGACCCAGTCTCATGGTTGGTCTGTGCACGTCTGCAGCCAGGATCCACGAGGTCCAGTCTCAAAACACTGCTGTTGCCACAGCAGCACGATCCAGGCCCCTAATCCCACCCCCACCAAATGCTACAATATAACTCAGCTTTTGTTCCTCAAGCACCATGAAGGGAAATACAGACACAAAATCCCCAGGAACACTTACTCGAACCCTCTTTTCTGCCCTGTCCACCTGTGTCACATCTCCAAAGTCCTCCCCTTCTGCTCAGCTCCTGTCTCTCTTCCTCTTGTCTCTCTCTTCTGTCTCTCTCTCCCTACTCCTTCCACTTCCTTCCAGACTCTGCAGTTCTGTGTCTCCCTTTCCCCAGTTCCTGGATTCTACGTCACAAGACTTGTTTAATTACTCGATCACATGACACGGAACATGTCTATCATTTTATATGTTAAAAAAAATCCATCAGATTCTCACAGACACAGAAAACAAACTATGGTTACCAAAGGGGAAAGGGCAGGGAGGGATAAATTAGGGGTTGGGGATTAACAGACACACATTAATACATACAAAATAGATAAACAAGGACCTACGGTATAGCACAGGGAACTATATTCAATTTCTTGTAAAAACATACAATGGAAAAGAATCTGAAAAAATATACATATATGTGTGAGTATGAATGTGTGTGTATATATATGGATATATGTATAACTGAATCACTTTGCTGTATACCTGAAACTAACATTATAAATCAACTACACTTTAATAAAAAATTTTTTCAAAAAAATACAACAAATTCTCCACTCAGGTCATTAGAACTAACAAGGGAGTTCTTCAGGGGTTAGATGCAACATCAATAAATTAATGATAAAAATCAATTATGTTCCCACATACCAGCAGCAAACAAAGTCCTTTAAAAGTCCTTTTAAAAAAGATGCCATTTACGACAGACAGCAATAAAATCTACAAGATGTCTAGGAATCAACCTCCATGACATTTTTATGAAGAAAAGTAGAAAACTGTAATGTGAGACTTTAAAGTAGACTTCAATGTTTAATAATTTAATAAAATGAAAGATACACACACAAAATAAAGAACATATACGAAGAAGATGTACCGGTTACCAAAGTAGGCAAAGGGTGGGAATAGGGGAGGCTCAAAAGAAATATAAATGACCAGAATTCAAAGAAGTATTCACTAAAACCACAGTGTGATATACTTTTCTGATTCCTAGAAAAAGCTTTTAAAATGATAAATACAGAGGTTTAGTCAAAGTGTGAAAAAAAATGGGTGGATATCTTTGGGGAGAATGTAAATTGGTATTGTTTTTGGACAGTGATTTGATAACATGTCAACATTTAAAATATCCTTTGGCCCAGCAGTTTCACTTGCAGTGTGTCCTTCCCAAATACGTGTGTTTGTAGGGCTATTTATTGCAGCATTATTTGTAACAGAATAATCTTGGAAACAGATTTATTCAAATGCCATTCAAAAGTGGATTACATAAATTTTGGCAGGACACATAATGGAATACTATTCAAATGTTTAAATGGATGAGTTGCTTCACAAAGAATGGAAATACACGAATAAAAATTCTGAAGTCTATTATGTGACATAAAGACCCGAACAAAGGAAAAAGGCACATTCCCATTTCTGGTTAGAAGACTCAATAAAGAAAAGATAACAACTTTCATCTTTCAATCTATAATCTTAATGGGATGCAAGTAAGTATTCCAGTGGGATTACTTTGGAACTTGATTGGAACAAACTGAGCATGCAGGAAAATCAAGAAAAGTCCTGGAGAAAGAGAGAGAGAGAGGAGAGAAGAGAGAGAAATCTGAAAAGGTAAACTCTACCACACCACAAAGTGTATAATACAGTGAGAGTAACAGTTCATTATGAGATCATAAATAGACAGAGAGATGAATGGAGCAGATGAATGAGTCTGGAAGTAGACCAAAAAAATATAAGGTCATTTAATAAATAATAAAGGTGGCATTTAAATCAGTGGCAAAAAGATGGATTACTCAATAAATACTGTTAGGATAATTGACTAGTCATCTGAAAAGAAATTCCACTGGAGACCTACCACAAACCTACACGAAGATGAATTCCAACTGGATAAATAAATCATGGTACATGCACACAATAAAATACTATACAGAAATGAGAATGAATGAGTCGTGGCTACGTGCACCATGGATGCACATACAGACAATGTGTAGAGATGCATAATTCGGTGGTAGAACTATAAAGCGCACAGAAAGGAATACTCCACAAGTTGGTATGGCGGTTACTGCAAGGGGAAAGGAGATTTTGACTGGGAAAGATCATACTGGGGGCTCCTGGCCAGGAAGGGCAGGGGAAGCAGTGCCGTTTCTTGACCATCACGACTGCACAACTGTTAATCTTACAAGTTGTTAGGTTGTCCATTTGTATTTTATGCCATCATGCAGGTTATTTTTTACATAAAAAGGCTTAACAGGAATATCTGGGGAAAAAATAGGGCTTGGTGTTGTTTTGTTTTCTTTTCATTCTCTCAGAGTGAGGAAGGCTTTTCTAAGTATGACATGAAACCCAAAAGCAGTTTTAAAAGATTGCTTGATTTGAATCTATAACAAATTCTGCACGGAAAAACACCTCAACAAATATCCAATGACAAACACCCGTTACGGGAAAACGTTTGCAACCGTATCACATTTCTTAGTAGAAAAGAGCAAAGGGTTGGAGGGTGATTTTTTCAGAAACTTGCGAATGCATTCTTCATTAAACATAACATAAAAAGAAAGAAAGGAAAAAAGAATGTGGAAGCTGTCTTTGTACTTACGGGGCGCGGTTGGCTGGGTATGCTGTTACACTGTGTATCGTCTGCTACTGTTTGTGTAACAAGTGTGTGTAACTTTGGATACACGGATGGCATTGGAGTGGACAGGCTGGTTGCATTCTCCTGGTGGTGTTTGTCATGCTTGTGGCATATATACATGCACATACTTTTTTTTTTGCATATACCTTTTTAAAAGAGAAGAAAGAAGCAACTCCACTTGCAGTGATTTTGAATAATATCTGCTACATCACAAACAAAACAAGGCTGGATAAAGTAGTGTTACTTTTGTTTCTTTTAATGGAAAACTTCAAACAGACAAAAGCAGAGAGAGAAGTATAAAGCACCCTTATGTACCTACCCTCCACATTCATGATAATAAACACATGGCCGCTCTTCTGTCATCTGTGCCTCCCTCCACTCCCCTCCACCCACTGGTTTATTCTGGAGCAAATCCCAGACATACCATTCCATCTGCAAATACTTCAGGGTGTATCTCTATAAGCTACTGCTCTCTCTCTCTCTCTCCATATCACGATCATATCCAAAAATTAAAATCTATCAATAATTCTTTCATATAATCACATAACACATGTCCAGACAGTGTTCAACTTTCCCAGATTTTTTTCAGGAGCTGATCTTGTTTACCAGTTGATTTGTCAGAATCAGGACCCACAGGTCTATACTTCGTAACTGTTTTAGCTCAAATGTCTTTTAATTTACAGGTCCCCTTCTTTCTATTTGAAATCTATTTGTTAAGGGAGAAAAAGTTGTTTAACTGATAAATCTCCCCCACCCTGCCCCTTCTCCCCTTTCTTCGCAGGTTATTTAATGGAAGGAAGAAAAGAAGGTTGTTTGTCCTGAAGAATTTACTGTGTGCTGTATTTTGCTGATGGCAACCCCGTGGTGTTAGCATGTTGGTGATACATTTTACTCACTTGCCCCATGCAGATCCTCCTTCCACCCTTGTCCACCCTGGGCTTTGCCCCAGGAGGCTATAGCAGCCAGGCTCGCTTGCCTTCTGGCATCAGCTGGGTTTGGCCAATAGGGAGCCCTGGTAGGAGTGGGAGGGAGGGAGAAGAATGTGATCAGAGTGCTTATTTCCCCGACTCCGTCCCTGCAAGGCCCACCTTGGATGGGCTGTGTTCTGGACTGAAGGTGACTTCCTCTCAAGACAGCTGCTCCACACAACCCTCTCCCCTTCCAGGTTCTGGTAATGTCTCCCTCCTACTGGTAAAGGCCTCTACACCACTCATCCCAGGATCCCACACATCCTTCGCGCTCTGCCTTCACCTTTGTAATAAACCCTCTTCCTGTTTTCCTAACCTGAGTGCACCATCTGCTTCCTGTTGGGACCCCGATTTACACAAGGTTTCTCTGTCCCTAGTATTTCCAATAAAGTGGCAGTTAAATGGAGGCTTGATCAGATTCAGATTAACAATTTTTGTAAGAATACCTTATGGATGACACTGTATCACATCAGAAGCACACAATATCCATACGTTACAAAGATCCCTGCCAGCTTTTCACTAAATGGTTTTTAGCTGTCATTGATGATCACTGTCTCTTGCCACAATCAGGAGTTAGAAAATAATGGTATTCTATCATTCTTTCTTCACGTATTAACGAAAATCCTCTATAAAACCCCTTATCATCTACTTGGTTACCATGGGGTCCGCTGGCACAGGAAAGACAGGAGCAGTGCCTGCTACTTTCTCCTCTTTCTCTTTATCGGTTTTCAAAATTACGAGCTGGATCCTTCAAATGTAACCAATGATGAATTCATGGATTTTAATATTCGATGCTTTAATCCTTCATTTTTATTCCTTCCCATGCTCAAATTGTTCCATTTTTGGGCCAGAGGGTGGGAGCCACTGAGTTCCTTTGATATGATCCCTGGAGTCTTCAGCAGTCTTTGATAGTTTCTTTGCTTTCTGATGCAACAAGATATTCCAGGCTTATCTTGTATATTTCCTGCCCCAGAACTGGAATCAGCCATTTCTCCAAGTAGCCCTGTTTCCTTTTAATGAGAAACGGTATTTGAGAAGCCACACTAGGGGTGTTCCTTGATACTGGGCTGTTCATTATCTCTAGATCATATTTCAGCTAAGAAATTAATGCTTTTTAGAGAGAAAATATATCCTGTATTCATAATGGCATCTGTAATTCAAATTTAGGATTACAGGACTTTAATTTTTTGATTTTATATTTTTATGCCTTATAATTTACGCTGAAAATCTTGGTTCCTAACAACATTAATATAATTATTTGCATATACATACATAATACATTTATATCTTCACAGTAACTATACCAGTGCTATTACTAACAACATAATTATTGAACACAGTAAAATTTATTTGCAGCTCTCTTTTGTTCTTAGAATATATCCCACTAACGATGTCCGTTCAAATACTGGGTTTTTCTCATGTGTGAAAAAAGTCACTTAAAGTCACCTATTTAAAGTCATCTAATTAAAGAATTAAAATAAGACCTCTCTGTGTGAGGGAACTACCAACTTGATACATAGTAATCAGTTTCATTTTTAAACATTCTCATTTTGATTTTTAAGGATTGTGCTTTCATTTTGATTGAACTTGTTTGTTTCATAGTTGTATATAACATAAACATGATTCCAAAGCCAAATACACAAAACATGTACTGTTAATTTAAACTTGTAGTCACAGGAGAAGGAAGAAGGAAATTGCAAAGCTCTTCTGGCCAATACAGATAACTCAAAAACAGTTGTACCTTCATTGTTAAAAACAGGGCTGTCAAATGAAATGTTATTACTAGCGCAACATATAATTAAGCAAGGCTGCCAATTTTTTAAAAGATGTTTTTAAACAGCACATGACTACATTTCTCTGAAATCCAGGTGACTTAAAGGTCTTTTGTTACTTTTACCATTTGCAAACCACAATCAGAACAGGATGAGAGTCCCACGTTTTATCAGAACAGGCTCTTTGGACTAGCTGCCTACTGCTCTCAAGAAACAGTCTGCTTTTCAAAACTGGCAGGGGAAGAGGGAACATCTTCTTTTCCTTCTGAGATTCTCTTCATTACAAATTGTCAGTAAGGAGGCTCTCCATTCTCAAGGCCAAACCCTGGAATCCCACTAAACAGCAGGGAGTGAAAAGAACAAACTCAAACTCGGAACATGTTAAAGAAAAGGGCCGTGAGAAGTTTTAAGATCCTGCTTCCAGAATTCACAAAGAACCAAAACCAAGGGATTTCACGTTCCCAGGATACACCTCTGCTCTTCTTCATCCAACCAGATTCCTCTGGAAGCTCTTCTAAATTTGGTCCTATTTCAAAATCAGCCCCATCTTTGTTGCTCCCCCAGAAAGCCGTTAGGTGGCACCAAAGACTCTGTTCCCATAACCTATGATGGCACATGCAGAGCAGATGCCAGGATTAACTCAGTGTAATTGGTAAGACCCCAAATTTCCCACTGTTATCTCAATGATCTTGTAAGAGATTTCTACTGTCAGATGTAGAATATGGGAAAAGCTGCCAAGAAAAGGGCCAGGTCATCCTCCCCCTGGGGACCTCTGTAAATATTGCAGTCAACTTTATTCAGATTCTTATTTGTATACTTAAGCGTTCGGGTGTACCTTCTGACAATGGCTAAAGGAATGTCTCTGACAAAGGCTGACAGAATCACTATCAACAAAAGAATTAGTTCATTCTCTTGGAATGCCCTTTACTATGAATAGTGACCATAGCATGGATATTGCTGGATTATAAAGCCTTACAAATTTAAAACAATTACGATGAAACCCAACCCAAGTGACTGCTTAAGTGTCCCAAGCTGGGGGATGATCCAGCAGGTAAAGAGGGGCTTTACCTCACCCCACCACGAAAACTAAAGAGTTTCCAGCAGTTTGTCCAGGCTGGGGAAGGCCCACCAACCCAACTCCCAGGCAATCCGCAGCTGAGGAAGGGCCAGCAAGATAAGATAAAGCCCACTCCCAGCCAGACGTTTATCAACACGTCATGCAGGCTGGAGCGTGCCAAGCAGCTGAATTCATCTCCCAATTCCTGTCCAGGTTGAGGACTGGCAGCCAGGAGAATCCCACTGCATTTCCTCTGGAAATACTAGGCACCAGCCAGAGAAGCCCCCTCCCCTATCCCGTTCCACATTCCTAAGAAGGTGGCGCAAACGTAGATTAGTGGCCAAATAAATGTCCTCCTCCACCCGATTTTCCTGTACCAGAAAGTCGACATGTAGGTAAATGTGGAAGACCATCTTTTTAGATTTTTCCAAAAGCCTACTGACTAAACAGAACCACATTAACAATGCAATATAGGCTTTATAACACAAGGAACAGCAAAACACCTGACACCAATAGCAAATTCCCAAAGTGGCAAAAGGAGTTTTGTTTTCTAATTGTTCAATTTCTTTTTATCGATTTCCTAGAATTACACGCTACTGTTAAGAGGCTGATGCCATCTACTCTTTATTATATGAGCCATCTTGTCTTTTTTCTCTAGAGGCCAGAGGATTTCTTTTTTAACTAGCACCTTTCCCAGAGTTTGACATAATAATTTTACTAGGATCTTTAGAGTTGACACTTTTGAGTCAATTTTCCCAACCATGCACACAGTGTGTCTTTACAGCATTTATATTCAAGGTGTTTTCCTTTCAGGGGGAGGAAATTTTATTGAATTACTATTTTAAATATTAATTTTGTTCCATTGTTTTTCTCCAGTTCCTCTTCAATACAAAATTCAATATAGTTGTATTTTCTTCAACTATATCCAATTTGATTCAATTTCCATTACCTCTTTTCCTTCACTATAACTTCCTCTTATTTTCTTTCAAGTTTTTCCCTTTTTTTTCAGTTGAACATCTTCACCCATGTGCATCTTGAATTAAGGTTTGTGAGATAATTTTTCCTTGTTATTCCATTTCTTTGCTGAGTCCTGCAAAGTTTCCATTTCACATCTACCTCTACGAAATGTTTCATTTGTTCTGTGGTGTCCTCACATCTGCACTGTCTTGTCTATCTTTAATTCATGTTGGAATGTTTGCATTACAGTGGCTTGAATTTTTGGTCTTTTTTTTTTTTTTACTATATCCCCATAAGGAGGCTGAAATTTTATTAATGTTCATATTTGAGCATGTTAGATTTACCTAAACAACTATTAGCAGGAGGAGATGGATAAAGAGTGGGGCAGGGAGGGGGCTTGGATGGTTTTCCACGTTTCTCAAGTGCTCCCCCTCCTGGTGCTGTGATGAGAGATTCTTGACTGGCACCTTTACATGGTCAAGCTTCCTCTGGTCCAGCCTCGCTTTGGTAAGTCTCGGAGGGTCAGCCCCTTTTGTGCTTCCCTTCACCCCACCTCGGGTTTCCGAGGTGCCCCCCTCACCCTCCAAAAGGGTGCCTTTCCAGGACTGCCTGCTCCGGTCCTGTGTACTTTCCAAGCCCCTTCTTCCTTCTCCCTTCTCCTTCATCGTCAGTGCTTACCTGGGGGTAGACCTCTACGTCTGTTATCCAGATTCTGCTATTGCTAGGACTCCTCCATCTTATGGGCAAGTTATTTACTTCTTTATGGCTTCACACCTTCCCCTCTACACTCAGGTTCATTCCCAGATTCAACTGGCCAACTGTGTTAGTTTTCCAGGGCTGCCAAAACAAATCACCACGAACTTGATGCCTAAGATGAGAGAGATTTATTCTGGATACCAAATCAAGGTGTCACGGGGGCCATACTCCCCACGCAGGCTCTAGGGGAGAGTCCATCCTCGCCTCTTCCCTCTTCTAGTGGCTCCTGGTATTCTCGACTTGTGACCACATCTCTGCCTGTCTTCACATGGCTTTGTCCCTCTGTTGTCAATGCTCCCTCTCCTTCCTCTTACAAGGACACCATTCATTGGATGGGGGGCCCACCCTATATCCAGAATATCACATCAAGATTCTTATTTTGCAAAGAGCCTATTTCCAAATAAGGTCACATTCACAGGCTTAGGACCTGGACATAGCACTTGAGGGGTGGAAGACACTATTCAACCCACTCCACCACCCTTATTTTCCCTATAGCACAGACTCATCTTGACCTCATGGTGACTGGTCAGTGAAAATGTGTGGTATGGGAAATGTCTCTGGTGTCACCAGGACAGTCAGATTCCATGGGGTTCCCTGAGCCTGAGACAGGAAAAAGAGCACTGACAAGTGAGGGGCAGAGAGAAGAGAGCCTGGGACACTGGGTGCTCAGAAAAAGAAGCTGAACTGGAGAATAAAGGAGAGGACTTCGTGGAAGGAGGGAACAGAAAGGGAAAAGCTGGTAAGTAGGTCAGTGTCCATCTGCCACTTCCCAGGGCTCAGCTGCCTTTGTTGAGTTGTGATGCCCACCCTGACCTCCCTGACCTCAGCTGCTCCCCAAGGTGAGGGTCCTGGCCACCAAGCAGATAAGTGATGAAAGGACAGAGGGCAGAGTTGCTGGGGCAGGCTCCTATGCCCCTAAGGTTTGCTGGACAAGAGGAAATCCTGGGGCTGCTCTGGTTGCCAACGGCTGCTGGAGGGGAAGCAATGGAAAGAATGAAGTGGGGGAGCAGGAAGACTGGGGTCCCAGACACCCCCAAGTTACCAGAATGCACTTGATGGAATTATCTGCCTGTTTTTCCTACTGGGTTTTATCCAACAGCCTCTGTCTGCTTCTACTCTAAGATTGACCCACAAGAGTTCTGAGGGCCAGAGGCGCCAGCAGAGGCAGGAGGAAGAAAAGCAGAGGGGGTACACCTGCTGCTAGAGGAAGAAAGGATGTGGCTTCCAGCTGAAGGTCTCCCTTCCTCCTGAACACAGCCATTCTCAGAGAGGACTGGGGACCATCAACGCCAGAGCCAACATTCCAGTGAGCCCAGGCCTTGGGAGGGCCCGAGGGGGAGGCTAGGAGTCCAGGTATAGCTGCCGAGCCTCAAGTCCCCCTTTGCTGCACCAAGGGGACTGGACTTTGCCCAGAGCCCAGATGTGCCAGGCCTACCCGACTCCTGGGTCTCATCGTCGTCGCAGCTCCTGAATCCTGAGCCTCCTGGGCACTTTCCACTGGTCAGTTTCACTTTACAATCCTGTCAATTTGTGCTTTATTCACTTTGTGGCTATTTTATCTGAGGCACACAGGTTAGGTTCAGGCTTGTTATATCTCTGTGTGAACTGTTTATTACTAAGCGAAGAGTCCCTTTTTAATAATATTTTTTTCCTTTAAAGACTGTTTTCCTGATGTTACTCCGGCTATAGCAGATCAGTTGTTTCGTATCCGTCTGCTTGGTTTACCTTCTAGCCCTTTACATTGTAAATCTGTCTATAGTTTACAGCTATATAGCGTATTTTCAATCCAATCTTTTTTCTTTCCTCGTTTTTCTTTTGACAGGCCAGTTTTAATCTATTCACATTATGATTAACATACTTGAACTCATTTATGCCACTTTACTTTTTACTTTCGTATTAACGAGGCTGCTCCACCCCCCCGCCCCCAAGCTTCCCTTCTACTACTGGGCTTGGCTTTCCCAAGGGTTTGGATTTATTGGTTCTATTTCTAGTCTCTTTGCGGCTACTCTTGCGGAGTTAGTATTATTTATTTGGGGAGTTTATTCCAGTTTCCTCCCTTCAGGAGGGCCCAGGCTACATCTCTGGTCCCTGCTTAGGCATTAAAACTTGCAGTCCCTCCCCACCCCAAGGACTTATGACTCTTTCTGAAACCTAAGGCTTGCCTCGGTGCCAACTTTCGGTTACCAGTCTGGATTTTTGGTATTAATTTCTGATTTCCATGATTTTTCATGGTATCTATGATTCTAAGTTCAGCATTGCTTTTTAAGCTATATATATCAACTTCCTGTATACCTTGTAGCAGGCGCAAGGGGTCTTTCTGGGTCAGCTTAGTCCCATGTTTCCTGGAATCCCTGGGTGATTTCACTTTCTCACTTGATCTTCCTGCACTATAAAAGGAATTCTTCCCATTTCCTAACTAAGGGGATGACTGTCACACTGTTCTCCTTATTTCATATTATTTTAAAACTTTTCTGCCTTAACAAACCCTCCTAATTAACATGAAGTTAATGAAATTTTTATTTTTAACCTACAGTTTTAGTTAGAATAATGCAAGCTGCTATAACAGATATGGCCAAAGCTCTCAGTGGCTTCATACAGTAAGTTTATTTCTCATGTAGTGAAGAATCTGCAGGGCCTCTGCTCCAAGCAGTCCTTTAAGGACTCAGCTCTTTCCATGTTGTGGCTCCGTGCTCCTCTTGGGTCTTAAGACTGCTCTCTGTTCAGCCAGGGGACAGGGAAAGAGGGGCTCTTGTAGGGGGTTTGTAAAAGACAGCCCTGGAAATGGTGTACACCTCTTCTGCTGATACTCCACTGGCCAGAACTCCAGTGGCTACATGTATAACTGCAAGGGAGGCTGGGAAATACAGAGCAGCTGTGTGCTCAGGGGGAAAGAAACCTTATTTAGTAAACAGTCTCTTTGCCTACATTTTTAATCCTCTGTTCTCTCATTTTCTAATTTTCTTGAAATGATTCAGTCACAAAGTTCTATAATGAAAGACTTCATCTTATTCACTTAATCCCTTAGGTAGGCATAAAATAATCTTTGCATATTGTATTTGAATGAATTGGTTTTTCTCCATTTCTTGGTTTAGTGTTCTCTGCCCATATTTTAACATTTATTTCACTCTTAACTCCTATTTTCTTACCTTTCCACTTTTTTTTTGCAGCTGTGGTAAAACTGTTTATTTCCAGAGATGCCCATGGGAGGCAGAAAGGGCAAAATGCAAAGGAAGGCAGAGGCTCCACTACAAATGCAAGAAAAATGTGTCCTTACACTTTGTCAGATTGTGGCAGCCCAGAATGAATGGGGAAGTACAGGGGAAAAGATTTTGCAACTCAGATGTAACTCTGTGAACAGTAAAAGTTTGTTTTAGTCCAAAGGGGTGGGGGGGATGAAGGCAGAGCAGGTCGGTGGGATACCCCTACCACATCTTAGCCAGGAAGAGGCCCTGATCGCTCTACGTGGCCACCCAACCTTCAGAGCTGCCCTGACTCAACCCCAGAGCCAAGTCTGATCTTAAGACAGATTCTCCCTTCCCTGGGCTACCTCCTCCTGCCACAACCCTAGACAAAAGCCTGAAGCTGGGTTCTGGGTGTCTGATCCTTCACAGCTGCCCCCAGACCACTCAGCTATAGTCACATCCACCTTCTATCCTGGAACAGTCTTGGCAGGGTCAAAGGGAAGACTTAAGATGTCTCCATGAGTAGGGCTCCCTGGCTGAGGGGACATCCTCAGTATGGTTCCTCTTAACAGAGTGAACAAGCTATTCTCAAATTTTCTTTGTTCAGAGATTTCATCATTCATTTATCTACCCAAACAGCTGGTCATTCAGTAAAGATCCTGTGAGCCCTCAGCACCCTCCAGGTCCAGCACTGGGCTGTGGATTCTCCAGGCTGAATGAAACCAACATCATGATCTCAGGGAACGCTTGACAGTTTATAAGAGACCACCCTGGGGCAGAGAAAAAGCTCATAGTATCATGATGAGTGCTCAGCTGGTGGTTTGTGTGAGAGGGTGAGGGGTGTCCTGGGAGGTCACTGCACGCTCAGTGTGAGGGGTCAGAGATAAAGTGGGAGAGCTCAAGGCTCAGCCTCATCACAGCCCACTTCCCCAGTTTCAGGCCTAGTTTAACACTTGCTGTCTGACTCTGCTGTGTCTCAGCTTACCTGCCCACCCAGGGTCCTTTCTCAGCAAGGCTTGACCTCCATGGCACTCCTCTGCATTCACTGCTGCTGGTCAGGCGTTTAAAAATAAAGTGTTGCCTATGGGAGAAAGCCCCCCGTCTCCCCAGGCCTAACAGTAGTTAGCATCACTCCTCTTCCTGGAAATGTGATATGAAAACCTCTCCCATGGAGGTTGGTCCGGCCTTCTTTGCAACTGTCCTTTCTTGACAGCTCATGCTCGTTATCACTGTCTCATCAGTCCTTGGGCCCAGCTGTGGATGGCTGAGTGCTACCTGGCAAGGGCTTGGGAGATCCCGAGTCGGCCTGAGTCTTCCTCCTCCTCCTCCACCACCACTGCCCCTTTCTGGTCTTCAGCATCTCAGCCCTTGAGAGCTGGAGATGCAGGCGATCATCCCTGGTAAACTGTATGGGCAGCCTGGTTCTGAGGTAGCCTCATCAGAGGATGGGCTAGAGATTCCATGGGATTTAGACGTATGGATTCTGTGACAAGGATGCTAGCAGCTCAGGGGCCTTCTGGGCTTGATAACTGGTGTCTGAGTTAAAATTCTCACCAAACGATCTCTGTAAAAGAGAGGGGTTATCTGTCCATTTAAGATGAAGCTGCAAAGGTCCAGGGAATGTGAGGTTGTGAAAAGGGTACAGGACCAACCCTTTCCAGTCTGTTTCTTTCTTCAAAAAGGCCTGAAAAAGTTAAGCAGCCAAGAAACTCACAGGGACAGAAATTTCTAAAAACTGTAGGAAAGTCTCATGTGGTGGAAAAATTTCCAGCAAAGAAAATATAAACAATATTTGGGCTACTAGCCCCCCACCTGCCCACTCAGAAGTGGGCCCCAGGCAGGCCCCTAACAGAGTGACTTCGTACAATGTGACTTCTCTCTTTGGGCCCCTTTCATTCCTGAGCAGACATACAGGAGGGGGGACGTATTTCCAGCCCCTGAGACTTCGTGGGTGACTGCTCTTATTGCCATGAACAGTACCCTTTTCCTGTGTATGTGAAAGAATGCCCCCTGCTGGGCATCTACACAATTTTTAATAAATTTGGAAGAATATCTACACTGACAGTACAAAATTTAAAGGATTAAAAAAAAACCCAAAAAACAAAAAAGGCTTTAAAATGCAGGGAGGAGGAAGCCTGTGCAGCTCATGCATCCCCGTCCCCCATACTGTCTTCATTCACAGCTCAGCAAAGCCAGCAGCCTCTTACAGTCCCTTCACTGCAGATGTCCCCAGATGAACACACTTCTGAAGGGTAGCTCCCAGTGGCTCTTAACTGTTCTCCGCAGGAGAAAGAAATCCATCTTGTAGCCAAATGTTCCCAGCCGACTCGGGTCGGGCACATCCGACAGTCACTGCCCTGTCACACTGGCCGACGTGGCTGAAGGTCCCTGGAGGGGCCCCTCGGCTACGCCTGCTCGCTGGCACCGCCTCCACTGGCCCCCGAGCCTTTGCCTGATGCCTGGGCTTCTGAGGAGCGTGAGGCCTGCTTGGGCAGGCGGATGGGGACGTAAACATTGGAGGCACAGTGCTCCTTGAGGTAGCCACCTCCCTTCTCCTCGTATTCCTTCCTGGTGATCCAGACGTCTTCGTCGTCCAGGTGGTCCAGGGCCCAGTCACGAGCACCGTACCAGGCATCCAGCACAGGGTTCGAGGCCAGCTGAACCTGAAACACGAAGGGCATTTCCCATCAGGGCTCAGGGACTGAGTGCTTGGTGGGTCCAGCTACACTTTACTCCCAGAAACATACACAGAGGGGGGCTCCACTGATCCCAAGACGGGGTAGGTCTATCTCTGCACCCTAAGAGAGCTGAGCTGAAATGCCCTTGACTCTCTACAAAAGCACACAAGAATGCAAAGCCATGATCTCCCAGGATCGGCAACTGTCAGCTATTCTATCCGTAGGAGACCTGCCACTTGGGGCCAAGGCGGGGAGTCGGATGTAAGGCGGGGACCAGTTGCTCTGCCTCCTGATCCCATGCTACTGACCACGAGCTGTCAGATGGTGAGAGGAGCAGCGGTGGCACTCGACCTGGACAAGGGCCTTCCTGGACCTGATCCCTGCACCACATGGGCCCTACCAGCCTCTAAACTGCAACCACTCCAGCCACACTCAGCTACTGCTCAGCCCTCAACAAGCTTTTGGCCCCTGAGCCTTCGTTCCTGCTAGTCCCTGTGTGAAATGCTCTCTCCACCCCACCCCACCCTACACATTCTACATGGCAAACACCTCATCCTCAGGAGACCCAGGGGTCTGGGTCACAGGGGTCTGGGTAAAGAGAAGGCCTTATTCTCAATGTCCACGCTTTCGTATGCTCTGAATCTTTATTGGATGCAGGTCTTTCTTTGTCCATCAAAACAAAACAGAGGAGTACAAAAATGTGATTTCCATTCTGCTTTGAAAACTAACCATATAAACAAGTTTATACTGTATAGCACAGGGAACTATATTCAATATCTTGTAGTAACTTATAATGAAAAAGAATATGAAAATGAATAAATGTATGTAAATGTATGATTGAACTATTATGCTGTACATCAGAAACTGACACACTAACTATATTTCAATTAAAAAAAAAATTAACCACAGACTAAAGACCAGAAGGAAAGCCATGAAAACGTCAAAAGTGGCTCTCTCTGGATCATGGAAGTATAAAGGAATTTTTCTCATTTACACTTCACTACCTTTGCAATCAGAAAACAAATAATTAATGCTGTTTTCGGACCAGCCTGGTTGCATGAACAACTGGTACCTGAAAAGAAGACTGAAAGGGTCTCATCTCCAAAAGCTCCTTCTCGATTCTGCCTTTCATCCCAGGGTACATCATGTTCCCGCCAGTGAGGAAAACGTTCTGAACCAGCAGCTCCTGAACGTCCTTTGGGTACCTAGGACAGAAACCACTCCTCCGCTACAGTCCCTCCAACTTGAACATTAGAAGAGACTATGGATGTGGAAATGTAAGCTCTCAGTACAAACCAGAAAATACTACTCACAAAGTTAAAAAAACAACAAAAATCACCTTCCATTTTTCACTTGTGTCTTCACAGAAGGCCAAATAGCTAGTTAAAACCTTAATTTGAGTGGCCAGTCCATTTCCTTCACATGATTAGAATATTATGCCTTTCTAAGACATGTTTTTAAAAAACTGGCTTCATTGAGGATTAACTGAAATACATTTTGATAAAGTCTGACAAACTTATATACCCTACGGACCATCACCACAACCAAGTTACAGAACATTTCCATCACCCCCCAAAGTCCTGCCTCTCCTGAGGACCCATCTCATCACCTGTGTTTTTTTTTTAATACCAGTTTTATCTTATACATGTTTGATCACTTTCCCACCCATTGTTAGACAAAGTTCAAAGCCACTCAAACAAGGTAGCTGCAACAGCTTTTCTTCGTGCTGTGTGTAAGTTTCCATCCTGTTTTAACCAACAGCAGCCAGAGGACTACAAAATTGTGTTCCCTACTTGTCCAACTTGAATATGAAAACTCACACTGCAGGAAAATGCCGTATAAATGGGTGGGGGAAGGCATGTTCGTATAGAAAAGCAAATTCTTAAATAAAGTGTCTGCAAAGAGGGAAAACACTTGTAAGTTCTGCACATTTTTAGGGTGATTTAGAATCACTCATCTTCAGTAATGTGAAGATTTATATGAAAGCCAATGCACATATATTATCATGTTGCCCAAACTCAAAAGAAATTCTTGAAAGCTCCTCAAACTTTACAATTTATATTCACGTTCAGAAATGTTCAGAAAAGAATCAAGGAGCCCCCACCTCCGTGCCAGGCCTAGTGAGAGAGAAAGAATACTCTCCGAGCACAGCAAGTCAACGAGGAGAAAGTGAGGAAGGTTTCCAAATGCCCAGCCATCAAACCCACCATTCGATGCAAAATTCAAGGAAATGGTTCAGGAAAACAGCCGGAAAAGAAGCCTCAGCCTCACCTGTCTAGGACGTACTGGAGCGTCTCCGCTACGCCTGCCTGCTCTTCTCCTATGAGGGACGGCTGGAAGATGATTTCTGGAGCTCGAATTCTTTCTGTCCCAACAAACAGCTGGTGGTACGCTGCCAAGTTAAACACGGGCTTTAAAAACCCAAGGTTTAGAAGATATTTTTAGGCCATAATGACAAACATCTCGGTTGCCAGTTCCCTCAAATTGCATTTCTTATTCCAATACAGCTTCTGTGCTTTGTTCATGTCAGAATGACCTCTCCCCAACTCTCCTGATTTGATCATTCACCTTCTACCTTCTTTGACCTTTGGATTATAAACCACCATGTATTTGCACCATAAGATGGTCCCTGAGATGCAGGGAAAGAGATTTGGTGACAAACGGTGGCGGAAGGGTTGCTCTGGAAGGCCGTGTCCCCTGCCAGGGCCTTGCTCCATGCCCGGGTCCCTGCACAGCCGAGAAAGCTTTCTCCCAGGTACGTCTCAGCCTCAGGCCAGTCTATCTGGTCACCATTGTAATGACAAGAAACACAGGTGCAAATGGGGATGAAGCATTATGACCCCGGCTTGAATTCACATACAACCATGAAAAGCCAAGTCTTCGGGTCACAAGTCCCCAGTTACTCGCCCAAGTGCTCCCACCAGGCAGGCTATTTCTCACAGATTCAGAGCTTGGTGCTGCAACCTCAATCAGTCACCCGGGTGGCGGGGTGGGGAAACCCTGACTTTGGAAGTTTCCAGCACTGGTACTCTCCTTTCTAGAACATACAACTGGGATTTTAGGGGAAAATACTCCTAAAGACGCAGACTAGACCTAACTGATCATGTCATCAGGCCTCAAGGCACCAGCGTGGTCGAGGCTACAAGAGTCCAACCTGGACTGTGGCCACTGGCTTCTCCACTTCGGGCGTTTCCTCTGAAAACAAGGGCTCGAAGTCGTTGATGTTTTCCACGTCTTCCAGAGACGGCTCGAGCTGCTCCAGGTCCGGGGTCTGAGAAAAGGATGCACACAACCAAACAGAACCTGTAACTTCGGGGAGCCTTAGTTCTCTGAGTTCACTGCCACCAAAAAGATCTCACCCAGCGTCCTCAAAGTATGTCAATACATAAAAACTACGAACACTTGGCTAAACTATTAAAAAAAGAAGAACACACATGAGCACAGGATTAAAAGATTAAAAAGCCAGGGATGGGCTCTGCTCTTATCCCCTACCCTTCCTACTTAGACAAGCCTCACTGACTCCCACCTTCTCTCTGACAACTTGGGATGGGGCCAGCACCAAGTCTGGTGCCCCGAGGAGACCTGGCCACCAGTACCAGCCACACCTCCACACACACAACTCCAGGGAGAGGGTATGATAGCTGGCATCCTACACAGTGGCTTGGACTACAGGCAAAATTAAGTAAACGTCTTAATAATTAACAAACATATGTGCCAACACCAACAGGCTTAACTGTTAGCCCTTAATGGGCTGGGGATGTGACTAAAGACTCCAAGGTGGCCGAATGCATCCTATCTGTGAAGTCCTGCAGAACAGGCTTTCCTCTTCATGACAACGAACCTGAATGGGGACTAGACATGCAGGCACTGTCCCCAATCGAGGATTCAGGACACCTTTCATTTTGACCTGAACAAAGGAAGCTGGGCAGCTGGGGGGATGGTCCTGGATGCTGCCCTCAGACATCTGTCCTCCCATGTGAAAGGCAGACGAGCTGTACCCTCTGGACTGCAATGGGAGAAGTTAAGGGAAGAAATGCTCTGTTGCGTTCTGTGGACGAATGCTCTAACCATGATGGCTGCTGTAGAAAGGACTGCCTGAAGGGAGGGTGTCTCGGGAGGGTTCAAGCAGACTCAATGCCAACCACCGAGGCTGCACGGGGGGAGAGCCTTACATCTGGTGCGTGTCCTCTGAGTCCCTCCTCCCTCAGGGTCTATGACTGACGTAATTCACAGCACTTAACTACACTTCTCTAGAACCTACTCGTATCAGCTGCAAATATAAAAAGCGAAGTCACTCTTAAAGGCCACACCCGTCAACATGTGCTCTCTGGCTACCCGCCTCAGAAGTCCCTCCTGGAAGCCAGTAGCCGTGCTGAGAAGCTCAGGTATACGGAGAGGCTGCGTGGTAATCAGGTCCGTGGCCCCGCTGAGTCGAGCCTTTCAGTCATCCCAGCCCAGATGCCAGAGAAGGGAAAACCTTCCAGGGACTGCAGTTCCCAACTGCCCAAGTCATCCCAGCTGAGGCCCCAGACAGCCCTCCTCCACTGTCTGAATTCCTGACCCATCAGACTTGTGAACACAACAGCGTGACTGTTGCTTCCAGCTTCTAAGTGTGGAGTGCTTTTTCATCCAGCAGCAGGTTAAAAACAGGCTTCTGGTGAGGCAGGAGTTGAGAAAGCCCCAGAAGGCTACCAGGCCACCCGTGTCACTCTTCGGCTTCCTTGCAGCCCCCACGGCAGGTGTCTGACTCCTCTCCTGACAATCTTTGCTCTGCCCCCTTTCTAATCTCTGCTCCACCGTTTCCTGCAGGTCGCCTTCTGTGCCTCAAAAAACCAACTCACCTATTTAATCTCCATCCCATCTCCTGATCTTTTTTTCTTGTCCTTTCCCTTCCTTGTCTTCAAAGGCAGAGTGTGTCACCTCCTATCCGAGGCTGAGCCTACCACCCATGGTCTCAAAACACTCCCGCCCACCCCTCTGCTTCCTCTCTTCTCTGACCACTCTGTCTCCATCTCTTTGTCTGGCTTGTCTCCCGCCCCCCAACCCCGCAGCGGGGGCCTGCCTGGGCATTCTTTTTCTCTCACTTCCCATGGGATTCTAGGTCCCTCCACAGCTGGGCCCTGGGAAGTCCCAGCTGCTGCCCCACAGAGACCTTAGAGATGAGGCGCTCAGACCCAGCTCGTTACCTCCCTAAGCTTGTCCACGGCACCACCCTGCACCCTCTGCCTTTCAACCCACCTCAGTGTGACCGGAGAGAACCTGGACCTGGACTGCACGTGCCCGAGTCTCAGCTGCAATCCTTCTAGTGGTGTGACCTGGACCAAATTTCTTCATTCGCCTAAACCTCGGTTTCCTTATTCATAAAATGAGAATGATGACAGTACTTACGGAATATGAAAACTAACCAAGATGATACCTGCACAGGGTCTACCACGTGTCACAGGCTCTATCATCATCAGCAACTGCCACTCCTACGCGGCACCAAGATCTGAGTCCTCCTCCGCCCTCCATCCCTATGGCTCCTGACAAATTTCGGGTCCATGTCAGCTCTCTCCTGGATGACTACAGCACACTTTCATCCTGTCTTCCCACCTCCAGCCTTGCCTCTCCCTAAATCCACCATCCCAACTGCCACCAGTTATTTTCCTAAAATAAAATCTCGTCAGGCTATTTCCTTGCTCAGCATCTTGTGAAAGCTGTGTGTGTCTCAAGGCTACTACCCAGGCTGACTGGCAGAGACCTTACAGGCAGGCCACTGCCTCCCTCCCCGGCACCATCGCCCACTCTCTTGTACCCCATGTGCTCTGCTCCCGACGTGTGCGGTTCTCTCCATCTAAAACGCCCTTCCTTCCTCATGTGCTATCTGCTGAAGTCAAATAATCTCTCAGGGCTCAGCTGCAATATGCCAGGCCTTTCTCAAAACTCCATCTGTATTCCCACACACATCTGCCACTGCACCTGATTAAGTTTTCTTACAGTCTGACTATGCTGCTACAGCCCTATTTTTCGAGGCACCAAGGAGGGTAGGAATTGTATCTTCATCACCTCTGCACCCCTAGTCCCTGGCATCCCATGTCTCGCACGGAGTGGCGGGCCCCTGGGATACTCCCTCAAGCTTCTCTAGAGTAGAGAGGACTGTAAGATGTCGGGGTTTCAAAGAGCCTTCTTGGCTGCAACAAACACATTATTATCCACCTTCACATCTAGTTATATTCAAAAAGCATGTCACCTTAATATAAAATCATAATCACCAACACATACACCCTAAAATAAAAACATCTGAAAGTATACTGAGTGAAAAAAGCTAAACTCAAAAGGCTACAAACCCTACGATTCCATTTATACAACATTCCTAAAATGAGAAAATTACAGGGATGGAGAACAGATTAGCGGTTGCCAGGGGTTAGGAAGTGGGTGGGAGGGTGTGGAGAGAGAAGGGTGTGACTGTGAGAGAGAAGCAAGGGGGATATTTGTGGTGATGGAGCAGGTCTGCATCTTGACCGTGGAGCTGATGTACAAATCTATACCTGATAAAATTGCCTAGAACTTTAGACACACACAAGGGCATAGAAAACTGGGGAAATCTGAGTAAGATTTGTTAACTGTGCTAACGTCAATTTCCTGGTTTTGTTACAGTTACTAAGATGCTACCATTGGGGGAAACTGGTGAAGAGCACATGGGACCTCTATGTACTTCTTTTCAAACTTACTGTGAATCTATAATTATTTCAACATAAAATAATTTTTTTTAATAAAAAGCATGTCACCTTAAAAATAACATCTTAGCTTCACTAAAATTGGTAAAAAGAAATTTTATTTAGCCCAGTTCACATGACTCAGGGAGAGCAAAGCTAGTGATTTCAGTGCCGACAACAGGCATCCGACAGGGCACAGATTCCTCTACCACGGCTGGCTTCTCACCCTCCAGGGTTTGCCAGGGTCTCCACATGTACTGCGTGGCATTCAGGAACACAAACACAACTGTTCTTCTGGAACTGAACAGAACCACTGTTTGCCAAGCACATCAGAGAAGATGCAGCACTGTTCCCTGGAACAGCCTTGAGCAGCACAAAACATGCAGAGGCCAGCTCTGGTCTTGGCTCGTCAGGCAAGAGAACGTTCTATATTTGGCCCATTGTGATTCCCAACAAAGGAGGGTGCTCTCAAATTGTGCTCTCCCCCTCACGCCCCCTTACGCTGCACTTGGAGCGATGCAAAGCGAGCATCTTCTAGGCTAAATACTTGATTAGGAATGCTAACAAAGCCTACGTACTGCTTTACTACACCCCCATCAAATACTTGCAGAATAGCGAGGGCTGGAATAGATTGGTCTATAGGAAAAGGTGGATTTTAAAAAACACTGTTGAAACATTTAGCTATATTAATTCAGTTCAGCCATTACTGCTTAGATGGCATTTCAATATGAACTATGATCCACATAAGTCTATGCCCTCCATCCTAAAAGAATTACACTGCTTGAAAATACAGCAAATACTTTGTGAAAGGTAGAACTGGCTGGTCAGTATTGCGGCCAAATTTAGCCCATGAATGTTGCTGTAATTGATCCTAATCTCTAACAATCACCCTCAACGAATGCTGACTGACCATCAGAGCTTTAGGGACGGATCAATTCATCAAATTTGTTGTACACAGAAAAGCCTTTGAAAGTCCAACATTTCAAGGGGGCAGGTTATAGCTCAGTGGCAGAGTACATGCTTAGCATGCACAAGGTCCTAGGTTCAATCCTCCATTAAAAAACATACATGTATAAAAAAAATAAATAAACCTAATCCGCCTCCCACCAAAAAACAAAAAAAAAAAACAAAAAAAAAACCCAAACAAAACAAAGTCCAACATCCCAAAATTTCCCCAAACCCAGAGAGATCTGAATATGTACCCTCAGAGCCCAGAAACCAAGCAGGGACTTAATAAGCATCTGCTGAATGGGTGAACGGAGTGGTTGAACCAGGGCATGTAACAGATGCAGAAAAATGAACAGAGCAAAGGAAAACCCAGTTCCCCAACTGCTGGGGAGTCACATCTTCAGTTATTTGATTTCCCCTTTTTAAGTCTGAAATCACCCACCTGCAGGATGGCTTAACGGCACATCCCTGGTATAAAGATGCTCACGCCCTGTGGCCGTGTTACTCATAAGAATGATAAAACTAAGTGCGGATAAACTAACAACAAAGGCAACCTGGGTATGGATCCCAGTGAACAAGAGCTCAAATCTGAAGCCCAGACATGAGAAGTGGGAGGAGCAAACTAGAAAAGGCACATCAGCCCCCGGAGCTGGGACGCTGCGCAGGGGTCAGCTGGTGGGCCAGGTCTCTTCACCGCACATCTCTGTGACCCCAAACACCGGGCTGAGGACGCCTAACTCAGGAACTGGTCTATCAAACACTCAGGCTCGTGGCCGGTCGCTGCCCTCATGTGTCTGCAGCCTGTCAGAGAGGTGGGGAAGGGGAGGCTGAGAGCAGGAGCCCTGAAGAGCCAGCCTCCAGCCAAGACAGTCCCTGCAACAGCAGGCTGCCTGCTGAGCTGAAGGCAGCTCTGAAGTCACTGGTAAGCACCACACTACACGGCATCAAACTGGAGCTTTCCACAGGACTTTCCAAAAATACAGGTTTTAGAATTTAAAGAAAGTTGACTTAAAAACAAAAACCAATAGCTGCATGGGATAATCCTGCCCCAGAAGTATCACAAGGCAATGAACAAGTTCCCTGGTTTTAGAACTCGAGAGATGACAGATTCGGGAATAACATATCCACTTATTACCACTTTTGTCCAGTTCTAGACAGGAGAGCCAGCCAGAGACTTGGGGCCAAGGTGTGACCCGCAGGCCACCCCTTCACCACGCAGGCCCTGGCTCTGAATCACCTAGGGCCCTAGCTCAGCCCCGCCACCCCAGCCACTTTTGGCCACATCAACACTGATTAACAGTCCACTGGCAGGGAAACAAAAAGGAGAGACACCAAAGATCAAAGAGTCAGTGTTGGTAATTAACAAAAAGCTGATCCTAAATAAACCTACAAACATTTTATTGAGCATGGCTATCAGTGGCTGGAAAAAATTCTTGAACTATGTGTGAAGCATACCCCTGTCCTTAGGGAGCATGGAGAAGGAAACGAGGTAGATGGAAGGGCAACCACAACATATTCAATAAAAGATCAGGGGAAAGTTAAGGGGATGTATGACTAACCGCCCAGGAACCATCAGAGTGGCAGGTTCAGGTTCAAGATGGGCTACATGTTTGGTGTGTGAATGCTGCTCCCCCTCGACACTTCCCCCAGGGCGCCAGAGCTCTACTGGGTGAAATCCCTAGGGTCAGGACTTCAGCTGGCACCAGCTCAGCACCATCACCGCCCCCATCCATGTCCCTGTAGACTTCACACTGCTCTCTTCCCCCAAGTCTGGTCGCAACCCCTTTGATGTCAGTCTTCCCCGGGCACTCCTCCCGCCCTGAGAAAGGGCCGTTCTCTCTACACAACCCTGCGGAACCTCCCTCCCAAGGCCCGCGGTACCTCTGGCTTGCTCTCCACCACATCCACCTCGAGGTTGACCTCTGCTTGAAGGATCTTCTGCTTAGCTTGCTCCACCGCTGAACTGAGCTTCTGTATGTAGGACTGCAGCTCTTCTGGGGAGTCCATGTTCAGCTCCATCAGAGCTTTGTGAAACTGATCCATCTGGCCTTCCTCTAGAAGCTCCTACAAGCAGAGCAGTCACAAGTCACCCTCAACGATGTGCATCAGGGCAATCCCACACAGGAAGGAGGCAAGTCGCTTAGATGCTCAACGGAGAACTGCGGCAGGAGAGGGCTCCCTGAGGTCCCCACCTGCCCCTCTACAAAGTCACACCTCCCACCAAGAGGCGCACAGCTGCCCTCCTCCTCAGCTGTCTCGGGGCTCCCACTGCACCACCAACTCAGCACCTCCTGATCAGGCAAAACTCATGTCTGTGACCAATGTCAGAAATGTTAGCTTTTGGGTGGGAAGAGGTGGGAGAGTTACTGACAGGAGGTAATGTTCTATTTCCTGATCTGGATATGGATACATGGTGTGTTTCAGTTGTGAAAATTCATCAAGCTGCACACCTAAGATCCACGTGCTTTGTATCACATGTACTACACTTAAGTTAAAAAGTTAAGGGGGGGTGGAGTATAGCTCAGTGGTAGAGTGCATGCTTAGCACACACAATCCCCAGTGCCTCCATTAAAATAAATGAATAAATAAACCTAATTACTCCCCCAAAAAAGACATGGGGAAAAAAACAAATAAACCAGGATAAATAAATGAACCAGCTCTAAAAAGAAGTTAAAGGTCAAACAAAAGAGGCTAGAAGGATAAAATTAATGAACAAGGTCAAAGGCCACAGCTCTTTCAGAAACGCCTGTGGCTACACCACCCTCTGCGCCCCACGACCTCCATGCGGATGATCCCCCGGCCTCCTCCTTGACCCCAGGGGGACTGAGACAGCTGATGCGCTCTACGGCTGAGGGAGAGTATATCGGAAGAAAACTCTCTGGGCCCACCGTGCTGAGCAAGGCTGGGGACCTGCGGTGGGGCCAGCTTTTACCTGCACGTAGAGCAGCCGGTCCAGCCGCTCCTGGTCGAGCTGCAGCTTCTCCTCCCGCCGCCGGGCGTTGAGCTCCTGCAGCCGCCGCAGTTGCTGCTGCCGCCTCTCCTGCTTCTCCTCGGAGGTCAGGGTGCTGCCCAGCAGCTTGCTGGAGAACGGGAGCTGCATCTTGTGGACGTTGTCTTCGTAGTAATCGGGGCACCGCCATTTCTGCAATTCTTCAAAGGCATGGTTTTGGAAATCAGGAAATGGAAACACTATTAGCACTGAGATGAGAAAGTCAAGACTGGGTTCCAGGCCCAAGTAAGGTGGAGAAATCACACACCACCCCATCTCTAAATCTACCCGATCAACGAAATGCAGCTGGAAAACCCAGACATGAAGCCAACACACCTGTTCTGAGAGAATTGCTAAATGAAGTTCTTCAGACAGAAGTGACACCACTGGAGCACCAGAAGTAAAGGAAAAAGCAACAGAAGTGATGAAAATCTACTGGGTGAACACAGCAGATTAACCTCTTCTTGGGTTCTTTAAAATATGTTTGACAACCGAAAGCAAAAACTATGACAAGGTCTGTTGGGTTTCCCACGTATGTGGCTGTGACACATACGACAAGCCCAGCCTGACAGAGGAAGGACAGAGGGGCCTCTGGAGGGCTAGCATCTGCTCGCTCCACCTGCAGAGGCAAAGAAGAGATTCTAAGAAGACTGTGAAAAGTCTGATGACTGTCATCTCCAGAGCAACACTAAGACCTACACAAGAAATACACAGCTCATTTAATCAGACCGGCATCGCCAGGATCCAGCACAAGACAAAGACAGTACAAGAAACTGTGGATCCATGTCCCTCATGAACATAGACACAAAAACCTCAAAAAATTCACCAAATCAAATCCAGCAATACAGAAAAAAAAAACACATGAACAAGTGGGGTTTATCCTCCCCAAATCAAGGTTAGTTCGATATTTGAAAAGCAATCACTATAATCTCCTATATTAACAGTCCAAAGCACAAACACCACAGGATCATGTCAGATGCAGAAAAACCACTTCACAAAATTCAAAATCCTTTCACGATAAAAATGATTAGCAAAATTAGGCACAGAAAGAAACTTCCTACACTCGATAAAGGATATCTGCAAAAACACTAGCGCTAACATCATATAATTAATAGTGAAAGACTAAATGCTTTCCCCTCCACACGATCAGAAATTAGGAACAAGGCAAAGATGTCCACTCTTGCCGCTCCTGTTCAATGCTGCACTAGAAGGCCTGGCCGTGAAACAAGGCAAGGAAAAGAAGTAAAGGCAAACAGATTGGGAAGAAATAAAACTGTTCGTACTCACAGATGACACATCTACCTAGTAATGTCTAAGGAACCTACAAAAAAAACTAGAACTAGTAAGTTTCGCAAGGTCACAGAATATAAGGTAAACAAATAAAAATTCATTGCATTTCTATACAAGAGCAATAAGCAATTGGAAATTGAAGTAAAAAAAGAAATAATTAGACATAAATCTAATAAAACATGTATAGGATCTATATGAGAACTATAAAATGCTGATGAAAGAAATCAATGAAGACCAAGATAAATGGAAAGACATATATTCATGGATTAGAAGCCTCAACACAGTAAAAAAAAAAAAAAAAAAAAAAAGTCAATTCTCCCCAATCTAGATTTAATATTATATCTGGATTTACATTTAGAATGTTGTTTTATATACAATCTGATCTACAGATTTAATGTAATTTCAATCACAATGCTAACAGAACTTTTTTGTAGATACGGACAAACTGATCCTAATATCTATATTTTAAAGGCAAAGGAACTAGAATAGCCAAAATAACTTTGAAAAAGAACCTACATATGTCAGTTATCAGCTGACTGAAAAGTCTATTAAGAAAGTAAATACCAAAATGGGAAGGGAATGCTAAAAAGTAAAAAGAGTAAAACAGTGCACAAGAGTCATCCTGGCAACAATTTAAGGAATGCCCCAAAGGTAGACAACATCCAAAAGCTGCAAGCAGGCGTCCTCCTCCTCACCTTCCACGTAGTCCTCCGCGATGTAGCTGTGCTCGTGCAGGATCTCCTCCGTGCGGCTGAGAGTGATGGCCGCCAGGTGCCCAGGGTACTTCAGCTGCAGGAGACGCTGGAGGTAGACAGCTGCTTGGCTTCCTCCCAGATTGATGCGTTTGCAGTTTCTAGCATCTAACCTACAACCAACGGATGGAAAACAGCACTGAAATTTTTGGCAAATTTTTGTGGAGAGAATATAGAGCACCATGGATGGAAAAGGATAATTTAATGTAAACAAACAAGGAAGAAACCAACCAGCTGGGGGAACATAAAATCTTACGGTTGGAAGGGAATTCAAAGTTCCCTTGGTGCAACCTCCTACACAATGCAGGCACTCCTAGTCCATGTCCAGACAGCTACCTGAACATCTGACTTCTGGCAAGAGTCTCAGGAGGAAACCAGGTTCAATGGGAAGAACACACACCCTACAGTTAGACCCTCATGGACTCATCATATATTTCTCAAACTGTGGTCCCAGGGCCACATATCCCAGAGTTAGCTGTGGAAAATGTTAAACAATGCTAATTCCCAGGACTCATTTGCTCTGGGGTGGGCCTAGGGATATGCATTTTAACAAGCTTCCCAGGTAGCTCCAGGGTAGGCCAGATTGAGAGCCCCTTCCCTAGACACTCCACTACTACTGATGCAAACACACACATGCTAGTTTGCTGCAGTCACCTAAGACCTCTTTGACCTGAAGTGAAGGGGAGGAGAACCAGAGTGACTTCATTTTATTTTATTTTTTTAACATTTTAACATTTTTAACATTAACATTTTTTAACATTTTTTATTGATTTATAATCATTTTACAATGTTGTGACAAATTCCAGTATAGAGCACAATTTTTCAGTTATACATGAACATATATATATTCAGTCACATTTTTTTCTCTGTGAGCTACCATAAGATCTTGTATATATTTCCCTGTGCTATACAGTATAATCTTGTTTATCTATTCTACATTTTGAAATCCCAGTCTATTCCTTCCCACCCTCCATCCCCTTGGTAACCACAAGTTTGTATTCTATGTCTATGAGTCTGTTTCTGTTTGTATTTATGTTATGTTTGCTTGTTTGTTTTTTAGATTCCGCATATAAGCGATCTCATATGGTATTTTTCTTTCTCTTTCTGGCTTACTTCACTTAGAATGACATTCTCCAGGAACTTCCATGTTGCTGCAAATGGCGTTATGTTGTCGGTTTTTAATGGCTGAATAGTATTCCATTGTATAAATACACCAACTCTTCTTTATCCAGTCATCTGTTGATGGACATTTAGGCTGTTTCCATGTCTTGGCTATTGTGAATAGTGCTGCTATGAACATTGGGGTGCAGGTGTCATCCTGAAGTAGGGTTCCTTCTGGATATATACCCAGGAGTGGGATTCCTGGGTCTTACGGTAAGTCTATTCCTAGTCTTTTGAGGAATCTCCATACTGTTTTCCACAGTGGCTGCACCAAACTGTATTCCCACCAGCAGTGTAGGAGGGTTCCCTTTTCTCCGCAGCCTCTCCAGCATTTGTCATTTGTGGACTTTTGAATGATGGCCATTCTGACTGGTATAAGGTGATACCTCATTGTAGTTTTGATTTGCCTTTCTCTGATAATTAGTGATATTGAGCATTTTTTCATGACTTCATTTTCTTAATGTGAGAAAGTTAAGAGAAGCAGAGCACTAGGAACCAGCAGTATATTGAAATGCCACTGCTATACCATACTTCACCAGCAGATGGCAGCATAGAACAGGCTATGCTCCAATCTGATCATTCCTTAGCCTTCAGGTAAAATAATTTTCTCTCAATATAACATAAAAAAGAACTATATAATTTTTAATTTCTGCATATTCTGTTTACATAAAATAGAATACTCAGTATATCAGGAGTTTTTGATAATGTCTAAGAATTACTTTTTTGTTCATGAATTTTTGTAACAACTTCAAGAGAAATTCTCACTACACATAGGGCTCAATAAATTCAACAGCATTTACTTTCATGTAAATATTCAGACTGTTTTACAAAGTGCCATCACCCACATTATTTCATTTCATCCTGAGGGTAACCTTGAGGAATCAGTTTTTCCCAAGTTTATATGTTAGGAAACTAAATGAAGTTAAGTACCTCATCCGTAGCCGGGCTGCAAACCCAGGCTTCCAACTTCAAAGCCAGTGTCCTCTCCCACTTACACACCCTCTCTATGCAAAGAGAAACCTTGTCAGGAGAGCACGATGCTGGCCTAGTCTCTTTATCAGACAACTGTTTAACAGCCCAACTATAAAACAAACATGGATTTTAAACACGACAGAAACTGTCCCTCACCTTTTATATAACTTGGAAACAGTTATGAAGGCAACTGTTAAGTGCTAGGTACTGTACTTGAAAAGAAAGGTCTAAACAAACATGATTAAAGAGCTCTGAACAACAAAATAAGCTCTTAATTAAAAAGTAACTCCCGAATAAAAGACAGTCTAAATTAAATATATTTAAATAATTTACTCAGAACATTTTTCTGAGCACCTACAACCTGCAGGTACTGTGTTAGTTATCTCACCATAAATCAGAATCATAAAATTCTAGAATTATGGATTTGGACCTCAGAGACCATCAACCCCAGCTCCATCCAGGAGATCACAAAGGATGGATGGTAAGTGACTTATCTGTACTCACACAGTGAGAGAGGTCAGAGCTAAGCCCAGAGGCCAGTTTGTGGTCCAGTACTCACTCTTTCCACTCCACCATTAAAGTAAGTGCCCAATAAATGTTTCCTGAATGTTTCTCAGAACAGCACTCAAATGCCATGAGTCCAACTCACCTCCCTTCTAAGACGGGTAAAATATGTGTACACTGGTATCCAGATGAAATGATGAGCCCGCTGGAAATCAAGCTCTTTGGCTTATTGTGGTAGAAGCTGAAGAGGCTGTCTATTCCGTAGGCAACCTTAGGAATCCCATAGCACTCAAAGAGAAGCTCTGACATCATTTGTCGTGAATACAGTGGGTTGCACACGGCTTCTGTCAAAACTATGGGATGATCGACACAGCCCTACTTTGAAAGAAAAGAGTAAGTTGACAGGTGATGAAAGAATACTCTTTTTAAAGCATTAAAAAAAAAAAAAAAACCAAACCCTCCAAATCCTCATTGCAAGGGCTGAATTTGCTTTTGATCTCCAATCAAAAATCTGATCAGAAGCAACTGTAAAACTCTCATCTCTCCTGGATATTGTTTTGGAAAGTATGAAAGTAAGGTCTACTTAAGGTGTTTAAGTAAAGCCCCAACCAAACTGTCAGCCAACACTGTTGGCTCTATCTTCAAAATATCTCCAGAATCCAACTGCTTCTTACCACATCCCCAATTCCTCCATCATCCCCATCTCCTAACTGCAACAGCCTCCTAACTGGTCTGTTTCTACACTATGACCCAGGCCAGTCCATTCTCCATACAGCAGCTATGGTGATCCTTTTGGAATATAAGTCACGTCCTTCTCTGTTCAACACTCTGCAATGGCTTCCCATTCTACCGAGTGAAAGCCTGTAAGGCTTGTGACTTGCCCTTTCGGTACCTCTCTGACCTCCTCTTCCACTTACTACCCTCCCCCTCACTCTGGCTGCCTTCAATTAGGATTAGGGCACACTCCTGCCTCAGGGCCTTTTTACTGGCTGATCCCTCTCTCCAGAATAATGCTCCCTCAATCACCTCCCTTAGTCCTTGCTCAAACATCACCTTCTCCCTGAGTCCTCCCCAACCATCTTACTGAAAAGATGTAACCCTCTCCTCTCCTCTCATGCCATAGAATCTACTACTGAATTCTACTGTTTACTGCCTGTCTTTTCATACTAGAATGTCTTTACATACCAGCTCCGTAAGCACAGGAGATTTTGTGTTATGTTCATGGATGTATTTCAAACATCTAGAAAAGTGCCTGACACAGGGTAGGTGCTCCTCACACATTTGTTAATAAATGAATTTATTAACAAACGAGCATTAGGTGCTCCAAGAGAAAAGGGTGTTTTGTTCACTGCTAAACCCCAAGCGTCTAGCACAGGGCTTACACACGACAGGAGCTTAATATTTGATTAAGTGAACGACTAAATGACAGTCAGGACTATAGGAGTTACTATAATCCCTCAGAGGGCAGAGTGCCCGGAGACACATCTCAATCCTCCCCTCAACCCCAACCCACCCGCCCTTCACCTGTGAGGAGACACCCAGATGCTGGAAGCTGTAGTCAAGCAGCAGCTCCTGCAGCTCCAGGTTCACCGGCACGTTGCGGTCGAAGGGCGACCGGAGCATCCAGCGCAGCGGCTCCAGGCTGCCCAGCGCGTTGCCCACCTGCGGGCCTGCTCCGCCACGAGCCCCGCCCCGCCCGCGGGCGCACACGGCGCGGAACTGCAGCCGGGGTTCAGGGCCCGGGTCCGGCCCCGGGCACGCCCAGCCGGCGCGGGCCTGGAACGACCCGTTGTCCAGCACTAATGGCACCGGTAGTGGCCCGTGTGCCACTGGGCCGGCCTCCAGCACCGGATCAGGCGCGGCCCGCACATCGCGGAATGGAAACACGTTCACAGCCGGCGCGGCCCCACTGGCCACCGCCATCTTGGAGCTCGCGCCCACCAGCCCCGCCCCCGGCGCAGCGTCCACCAAGACGGCGCAAAGCCCCGCCCTCGACGCAGCGTCAGCCCAAACGGCTCGAGACTCCGCCCTCGCGCGTAAATGGGGCTTCCAAGCCTCCTCTTCTCGCTAAGCCCGGCCAGCCTTTTCACCTAACCTGCCCCTGGTGACCCAGGCCGCCTTCGGGATAGCTAAGCCCCGCCCACCGTGGCTGTGGCTTAACCTCCCCGCAACATCCAACCTGACCATGCCCCTTCCTTCTAGCCGGGATTCCGGGCCAGTAAGCTCCGCCCCTAACGCGTAACGCCATCAGGCCACGCCCCTCGCTGGCTTCCAAATCTGATCAGGGCCCCCCTCCCTTTCCTCCTAGCCACGCCCTATTTGCCGCGTAACACCTTCAACCGTCCTTGGCTCCACCCCCACATGATTACTTCGCCCTTAGCCTCGCTGTCAAGGAAACAAATTCAGGGAAACTGAGTGTTCAATTTCTTGAACAAGGAGCGCCCTGTGCAGGCGTGTTCCCTTGGTGAAAATTCATCAAACTATCCACCTATGATTTGTGCACTCTTCTGCATCTTATATTTTATAGTACAATAGAAACTTTCAAAATAGACTTATTTATTAATTCCTACAGACTGCCCTTTCAGATACCTCAAACAATGAGAAAAGGACAGCTAGTTGTTAATATGTATATTCTCTTTTCCTTTTAGTGGTACAATTCCCCTGCATGGTCGTCTAGCTTGGTGTGATCATGTGACTAAGTTCTAGCCAATAGGGGTGGGAATGGAGGTAATATGACCACCACTCACTCCAGTTTTAGCTCTAAAATTAGGATTGGGCAAATTCTTCCCTGCTGCATTTCGCCCTTTCTACCAGCCAAGGGATTGGCAAGAATTAGAGCAGCTGCCATGACTCTGCCCTCCCAGCTCTGGAACATAACTTGGAGAGATAAAAACAAGTTAATTATAAGCAATCATCCTTAGCAAGAAATGAGACCCCCAAAACGTTCTAAATAACCTCTAGAACACTTCTAGGCCAAATCAGGAGCCAATCAAGTGGCAAACTCAGATTAAAAGTGTTGCCTTCCAACACAAGCCATTATCTCAGACCCTTTCAGGTATCCATCATTAAACTGAGAAAGCAGGGAGGAGCAGGACACATTAAATATAATGAACATAAGGTTTAAGAACTACATTTATATATACTTATATGGAAAAATCTCTAAGATAGATTTTTTTAAAGAAATGAGAAGACAGTGCAGTTTATAGGGAACTCCTTTTAAGAAAGGGGAAGAGGGAGCAAATATATATGGTTTTGCTTGTATTTTCATGCAGATAGACAAGAAACCAATAAAAGAGTTTACCTGTAGTAAAATGACTATAACTCAATAAAAAAAGTTTTTAAAAAAAAGAGTTTACCTGTAAAGGAAAGGGACAAGGTGAGTGGGTCAGGTATGGGAGACTTTTTCACTGCATACTTTTGGATATACTTTTGATTTTTTTTAACTGTATGAAAGTATTACCTTTTCGGGGGTGAGGGGAAGCACTATGTATAGGTGAGGTAGACTGGATTATTGTTCCCAGTTCTTCACTCCTCTATAATAGGATTATATATCCATACCACCTGCCATGTAACTTTGTAGGGCCTGTCACTGTAGGCATCAATATTGGGCTTGGCCGTGTGACTTGCTTTTAGCCAGTGGATTGTTAGCCAAATGTAATCTGAGCAGAGGCTTTAAATGCACTTGTGTGGCTTAGACTGCCCTCTTACTCTCCTGCTTTTGGTCATGAGAAGAACATGCCCTGGGTCTAAAGACAGTGAGAGTCACGTGGAGGAGACCCAACACAGACTGTAGCAGGAGCCAAGTCCAGCCAACTGCCACCTAAAGTTGAGCTGTCCCATGGACCCATGAATAAGAAAAGCATTTGTTCTTATAATCCACTGAAAGTCTAGGATTGCTGTGCAGGAGAAAAGTGACTGATAAGCTATAGCAGTAGTGTTCAGTAGTACTTCCTGACTTTATGGAAATGTTCTACAGTCCACTATGTCTAATGCAGCAGCCACTAGCCACATGTGGCCACTGAACACTTGCAATGTTAGCGGTGCAACTGAGGAGCTGAATTTTTAATTTTATTTCATTTTTATTTAAATTTAAATAGCCAGATGTGGCTAGTGGCTACTCTGTTGCACAAAGTAGTATCAGACAAAATCCATGGCTGTGATTATTTGCCCATGGAAGTGACTAGAAGATAGATCAGAAGCCCACTGTGTTAGTTTCCTAGGGCTGCCATAACAAATACCACAAACTGGAATGGCTGAAAACAACAGAAGCTTATTCTCTCTCAGTCCTGGATGCTAGAATTCCAAAAACCAAGGAATCAGTAGGTCCATGCTTTTTCTGAAGGCACTAGAGGAGAATCTGTCCCATGTCTTTCTCTGAGCTTCTGGTGTTGCTGGCAATCTTTGGCTTGTAGACCCATCTCTCCACACTCTGCCTCCATTGTCATGTGGTGTCCTCTCTGTGTCTCTCTGTATCTCTTTTCCTCTTATAAAGATACCAGTCATATTGGATTAAGAACCCACCCTACCTCAGTATGACCTCATCTTGACTAGTTACATCTGCAACAATCCTATTTCCAGATAAGATCAGATTCTCAGGAACTAGGTGTTAGGGCTTCCACACATCTTTTTGAGAGGCATAATTCAACCTGTAACACTTAGTTTTGAGGGAATTGTATTGGCAAGAAACCACAAGCCTGCACTCCAATTTTCTTTATGTATTTGACTTCTAAGGTAACCATAGGGTCCCAAACCTGCACCAGGAGGAAGCCAGGTGTGAATGTTGTGCCACCTCGAGGAGGGGGTACTCTCCTAAATTCTCAAGAGGATCATGGATAAGAAAGAACTCAGAGAGCAAAGCCAAAAGCCCTGAGAACGATGGACAAGGGAGTTCCCCCCAGAAAGGCAAGGTGGAGAGATCTAACCCAGAACTTACCCCACTGTTCAGGCAGGGAATCTATAAATTCCCGCCCAGCACAATTTGATCATTGCTTTAAACTCGTGACTGCTGAGTGGGGAGCTTTGAAAAGTGCTGATGTCTGCACCCCACCCCCAGAGATTCTGATTTCCTTATATGAGGTGAGACCCAGGCATGAGGAACTTTATAATCTCCCCAGGTGACTGTAAAAGGAAGCAAAGTATGAGAATCAATGCTCCAGGGTCTTGCAGCACCCAGTGTGGATTGCAGCCCAGATACTGACTCACCTTGCCTGGCACCTGTCTAAGGATAGATATTTGGGACTTACCACCCTAAATTACAAGCACTGTGAATACAGGAGCTGTCTGCATTTAGCTTTCTCCAAAAGCAGATGCTGCGAGAAGGACTCAGGTGCACTTAATAATCTGGAAGGCGCTCCCAGGAAGGACAAGTGAGGAAGTAGGGAAACAGAGACAGGGAAGGGGGACAAAGCCAAATAAAATGTATTTTGATGAGCTCATGGACATATGTGGTTCAATCCTGCTGGGAACCATCTGAGATACCTTCTAGAATAGACCGTAAATAATCCCATCACAGGACAGGAGATGTGCAGTTATTGCCAGTTGAGTACTGGGGGGCTTTTAACTCCCCAGCAATTCCAAGTTGGGTTCCAAGGTACCCTAGAAAGCCCTCAGGCAGAGGAAAAGAGAGACAGATGGAGGGAGGCGCTTTGTCATCGTTCACTGTCAGGTTCCTGAGAAATGTCCACAGCTTCAGGTGAACTCAGATACATGCAAGGACATAGGATGGGGTATTGACCCCTCCCACAGAGGCCAGGTCTATCTTGTTTACTGCTGCATCCCTGGGGCCTAGAACAGTCCTTAGTCCAGTGTGTGGCCTATAGTAGGTACTCAATAAATATTTGATAAAAAACATCCTTGTGCCTACCAGAATTTGTGCCAGGTACCAGGAAACAATAGTCATTCCTTTCATTGCACTCTCCCTTTGGACTGTGCTTCCTTCCCTAGTCTACAGTCCGTACCATGCCCTCTGCGGCATCCTCAGTCTCTTTACCCTGTTTTCACTCCACCCCTAGAGGGTTGCTGGGAGCTGCTGGAAGCCCATATGGCTGAGCACTGCTGGATCATCCTGTGGGGTGTTCATGGCCAGAGGACCATCCTTGCCTGGTCCCTCCTGGACCCCACAACTGGCAGAAGTGGCGACCACAGCACCACCGTAGCATCAACTGCAACCAGACTCTTGAAAAGTCTCAATCCATACTTCCAGGGAGTAGAACTCATTTCTCAAGCTCTACCTCACACCCAGGGCTGGGACTAGTGTGAAAAAGTGAGGCATTTGCTAAGAGAGCAAAATTTAAGGAGTCACAAAAGTTTTTTTCAATAATCAAGATCAAGATTAAATTTTTATATTTAAAATTTTTTTAAATTGTGGGGGGAGAGGGATAGCTCAGTGGTAGAGCACCGTGCTTAGCATGCATGAGGTCCTGTGTTCAATTCTCAGTACCTCCATTAAATACACACACACACACACATATATATATATATATATATTTTTTTTTTTTTTTGAGAGAGAATTCTAAAGGTGGAGACCCTTCTGTGAGTGCCAGCAGCCTGCGCTCTCACCGCTGGGGTCCAGGCAGGGCCAGCTCCCAACAGGGTAGAGGCTTCCACCGGGGGACAAGGTCTTGGTGGTTCCCAAGGTCCTGGGCTGGGTCAGGGTCAGAAGCGCCTTGAGCCAGAACTCTTCTAATAACAGATGAGAACTGATGGAACCCGGGGTAGGGGGCAGGGTGCACGGTCCTTGGGTGGATTCCTTCCCTCCTCAATCGACCCTGGAATTAACCTTATGGGGCCTATTCACCTCCCTCAGACTGGTACTGCGAGCTCATCACGGACCCAGGAGAGCTCAGGAATTCTCAACTTATATCCATGCACTTTGGTGTTGGGGGTTAGGCAGAGATGGATGCCTTTTTTTCCTGCTCCTTATTTCTCCCATCGGCCTGAATTAGAATCTGGCGATGGGTATCTTGCCCACGAGGGGGCAGGGTTTCCACTGGGGCGCCTAGGAGCATGGCTTTCCAGCCTCAGCCTTTCTGGACCCGCGAAGGGGGTGGGGGGTGGGGGGGACTCAAGCTCCTGAAGCTGAGCACAAAGCCTGGAGCCAGAATACAGTGCAGCGGATCCAGGCGAATCCGCGGAGGTGGCAGCAGCAGTCTGGGGCCTGCCTGGTGTCTCATTTGTGCTTTTAAAGACGGGTAGGACAGAGCTGGTGCAGCGTGACGCTCCCGCTTTCACTTCCACTGCAGAAGTCCAGGCTTTTTCTGGAGGCTACAGAGTTCCAACTCAGAGTGCACCCCAGGGTGGGTGGACCCGCTGAGAAGCGGTGGAAGCGGCGCTGGAGGATGAACAGTTAGCTTTCCAGGCCTCAGAAATATCAGAGGGCATTAGAGGGACTAGAAATTGAGAATCCTCTGGCCAGATCCGGATCCTGAATTTGCGACAATAGTGACAAAGGGGCATTAGGCGGGTGACAGGGGACATCTCAAATGGCCAGTTTAAATCGTCACAGCCTCGAGCGGCCGAAGGGACCGAATTTTATCCTTCTTGCTCTTCTCCCGTTCGGTGACTACAGAACCAGGGCAATGAGAGGTCACCTCTGTCGCAAGCAGGCGCTCACAGATACCCTGCACACACAAGCACTCACACACATTCATCAAGACTTTCACAAGACATAGATACAGCCCCACCCCACCCCCACCCTTACCCACCCCTCCCCCCACCCCTCCTACAGGCCGCGCTTATCTTCCAGTAGGCGCGCTCTCTCACACAAGCATATACGCACGCGTGCCGTCGCAGTGGTCAGGGAGAAATGGCCAGGGTACTTCGGCATTTTCCCGATTCTTTCCCGCGCGCCCATCGCACCAGAAGAAATCGTTCCAAATGAGGCCTCTGTCTTGGTGGTAAAGACTAAGAACCTCCCACGTGCCTTCTCTCGCAGTGAGAGAAAGCCCCAGGAAAGGTCCAGCCTTCCCCGAGTTCCCAGATCCCAACTGGAGAGTCTGACCACGACCCTTTCCAACGTCCCCAGGACTGGCTCTCCTGAAGGCAGCAGGAGAGCTGCCCCTGGAGTTGGATCTGCACCAAAAAGAATGGGATCCTCTGGGTAATTTAAGCAAACACATTCTCAGACAGGCTGCTCAGGAAAAGAGGAGGCTGGGACGGGAATGGCTACGGCTGATGTTTCCAAACAGCCAGATCTCTTCACTGTGGCTGTGTAAACTCCAGCTCAGACTTGGGGGTGGGGTGGGGTTCCTCCAGGGTGAGAGATACCTGGGAGGCCAGGTTGGCACCCAGCTGGGAAGTATACAACTCGCTGTTGACTTCTTTTATAGCTCTCTTCACAGCTGGTAGGCATGTTGTAGACTGCTGTGTCCCTGTTTATTGCCTGCCTGTCCTCTACTAGACTGTAAGTTCCAGGGGGGCACGGCTGAGTTTGTTTCTCCTGGCACCCAGCACAGTCCCAGCTCTGATGAACCCTCTCTAAATATTTGTTAAACTGCAGTGTGGTGCTTTCTGTACATAAATTAAAAAATTGGTGTTTTTTTTTTAAAGGATTGGAACTTGGGAGCATCCACCAAATTTCACATGGATTCAACCTCCCCCTCCCGGGAGAGATTTGGAAATAACCTTGTCCTGGCAACTGGGGGGCCAAGGCCACACTGAAACCGAAACCTTGGGCGGACCACATGCGCCTTCCCCTGAGTCCTCCCCCACCCCTCAAGCATCTGGAGAGCCTCTCCTTGGTGCTGACCATCCTTCACACTGCCTGGAGTTCTCCCGGGGCTCTGCAGCTGCTTCTCTTCCCCACTTGCTTCACCGGGCGGGCCAGAGTCCGTTCTCTCCGCCGCTCAGCGCGGGGATCCCCGCGAGTTCGAAAATGTAGAACTGAGACAAGGCCGCGAGTGCCTTTGTTTCTTCTTTATTTGCGGATATAATTATGCACCGCACTATAAATTAGAGATAGATTTTTTTCTGATATACATTTCATCTTATTCACCACGAGCACACCACACGCACAGTAGAACAGTTCCACAACCTGATAAATTGCACAAGATGAGTTTGGGTTCCTGAAAACCGGCAAGCAAGCCGGCCCCGCCGCGGCTTCTTGCCTCCCGGCTTCGCGCAAGGAAATCGCCCACCCGAAACGGATTTCCGGCCAGCCTTTCCCGATGCAGGGTTGAAATGTCTCCGGAATGGGAAGCGCTCTTGCTGGAAATGGCTGGACGTTGCAGATTCCGAGCACGGATGCCTATGAAATGTCCCCCCAAGGTCAAGTTTCGGCGCCGTGAGTTGCGCCCCCTCTCCCTCCCTTCCCACCCCTTTCGGTGACAGGGATCAAAGTGTCGGTGCCTCTCCTGGAAGGACAGAAAACCCTGCCCACAAATGCGCCCTCGCCTCCCCGGATACCAGGATGTTGTGTAAAAGAAAGGACAACAGAAACGCAGACACGATGGATTGTGGAACCCTATCCCCCCCGCCCCCAACCCCCAAAATCAGAAATTAGGAACCAGAGATGTTTAAAGCTTGGCTTCCCAAGCGCGGCGGCAGGGCGCACGGGGCTGGTGGGGATGGGATTGGTCGGGAGGGGAGGGGAGCGCGGGAGCGCAGCCGGGGCTCGCTCTAGTCCTCCGCGTTGGTTCGGTAGGCCTCAATGAGGCCCTCCAGTGAGTGCACGAAGCCAGACACGCTGCAGATGCCACCGATGACGAAGATGGCGACGTCGAAGAAGACTTGGTGCCACAGCAGCTTGCGCCAGAGCAGGCGCAGGTGGAAGAGGCTGGGCAGCAGGAAGCAGAGGCCGGCGCCCGTGAGGCTGCCGGTGAGGCCCATGAGCAGCGCGAAGTGCGGCACGTAGATGGCCATGAGCAGCGTGAAGACGACCAGCGCGCAGCGCAGCGTCAGCCCCCAAGATTTGAGGCGCCCGTCGCCGCCGTAGCAGGCGGGGAAGAAGGCGCGGCTGCCTTCCTGGAAGAGCGACTTCTCCAGCACCTCGACAGCAGCGAAGAAGGGCAACGGGTAGGACAACAGCGCCTTGGCTACCAGGAAAATGTTGACCACGGCGCGGATGGAACCGGGCAGGTTATCCGTGATGACCTCTTTGGTCTCATCGGCCCAGGTGAGGTAGGCGACGAGCGCGAAGAGGCCTTTGAGCACGCAGGCGGCGATATGTGTCCAGTTCATCATGCAGTGGAACTCGCTGGGCTGCTGCATGTTGCCCTCCAGCGAAGGCAGGAAGATCTGCGACGTGTAGCTGAACACGATGATGCCAATGGAGATAGGAAACTTCTTGACGTCGATATAGAACTTGACTTTCTCCCAGGCCCAGTCGCGTGCCCGCGATAGGCAGTAAGCAATGACCAGAATGTTGATGACGAAGTGGGCCAAAGTGCACAGCAGGCTGAACTTGGACACGGCCTTGAGGTTCTTAAGAAAGGCGCAGGGCAGCAGCACCGCTGTGGCGATGATGGACCAAGACTTCTGCGACACCGGCAGCCCTGGGAAGCTGTTGTACATGAGGTTGCCGCTCACCACCACGTACAGGATGCAAGTCATCACCAGCTCGATGATCTGCGCCACGTTCACCACGCGGCCGCCCAGCGTGGGGAAGCGCGGAGCGCAGCACGCATTGGCGATGGCCACATACGAGTCCCGTACGCGCACCACCTCGCCGTCCTCGTTCTCCTCGTACAGGCAAGCGATGAGGATCTTGCCGGTGTAGCAGCACACCACGGCGGCGAAGATGATGAGGAACAATCCCAGGTAGCCGCCGTGCAGGATGGCGTAGGGCAGACCCAGCACAAACATGCCCTGCGGAGCGAAGAGGCAACCAGACCCGGGCGCTTAGTGGAAGCGGTCTCGGGGGAGAGGGTCTGGGGGAGTGACTTAAGGCTGTAGCCAGAAGGCGGCGCTAAGGAGAGTGAGAACTGGGCCCAAGCCACAGCGAGGAGAGGTTAAGGGTAGGCTGGAATGGGGATGTAGAGCGGCCTAATGGGGAGCCTCGCTGTTGAGTCAGATGGAGGGGGAACTGTTTAAGGACGGAACAGAGAAAGAAAGTTGTGCTTAATGGCTGGGAGGTAAGGAGGAGGCCGAGTCTGGGGTCAAGTCACAAAGAGGGAAGGTGTATGGGGAGACCCTTGGGGGTAGTTCCTGGGGACAGAATCAGAAGTGGGGACCAGGGAGAAGATGAGAAGGGGCTGGAGGGGGCTTGGCCGGTAAAAGGCGAGGAGAAAGGTAGAGACCAGAGCCTCAGCCACTAAGAAAAGGGGACATGGAGTCTTAGGTGGGGCTGGAATGGGGTGCAAGGAAGCTAACGAGGGAAACGCAGGTGTCTAAGGGCGGAACTGGAGAAGGGACCGTTAAAATCAGCAGTGGGAGGGGAAGGAGATACAGTAGGGAGGAAGAGGGGCTCAGTGTGGGGCAGGCCGCAGGGAGGACAGAACATTGGGAACCTGAGGTTGCTGGTGAAGGGCTTTAGGGGTGAGGCCAGAGGTGCGGGGCTGGGGAGGCTGGGTTGGGGAGCCTCTGGGCCAGGCAGTAATTTCATCGGAGAGATGCATTCCTAAGGAAGGGGACGATGTGGAAGTGCTAGAGACAAGCAGGATTAGGGGCCTACGGGGAAAGGACGAGTGCTTTGTGAAAGGCGCAATCAAGCGGGAGTCTATAACCTGAAGCTGTGGGATCCGGGGGGCAGAACTGTGGAAGGAGGGTTTAGAATCCACACGGGGAAGCAAAGCTAACGAAATCCAGGGTTCTCGAGACTTGCAGGCTTCCAGCCTCCCACCCCGGCCTCCCTCTAGGCCTCCGGAACGGGCCTTCAAAGACGCCCCAGGTGAAGGTGCGAACGGCAACGGAGACAGGTGCGGTCTCCGGTCCTCGGTTCCGCGTGGCCGTCCCGCCCCGTCCTGGAGCGGGAGGCCCCTCGGGTGGGTCCACTTAACGCGCAGGGGCCCACGGAGCCCTGGGGAGCCCGGGTCCCGGAACAACCCCGTCGCGGCCTCCAGCTACCGGGAAACCCACGTTCTGCGCCCCAATGACCATGCGCTCTGGGGACGCCAGGGGCAGGGGTGTAGGGTGCAGCCGCAGGGTCCGGGGACGCCTAGGGCTGAGGCCTCCTCTGTTCCGGAGCCGGGGCCTGCCCGCCATCGCCAGCTCCCGGGGTCGTTGTGCATACTATAAACCCGCTCCCGGCGGAGTAGGGCGCCCCCTGGTGGGGACTGAGGGTTGAGAGTAGGGGTGACAGGGTGGCGAGCCTGGCGACCAGAGGCGGTTCAGAGCATCTAGAGGCGGCTTCGCCAGGGTCACACACGAAGGAGCTGGTCCCCTCTTTGCGGTGTAACCGGGATTTCGGGCGAGAAGGGTGAGTCTGTGTGCAGGTAGCGCTGAGGTACTAGTGGCCATATTGTGCTTGTGTGGTCACAAGTGTGTGTGTGCTTGCGTATACTTGTTTGTCCCCGACAGGGCTGCACGTGAGAGCGTATGCATGAGTCTGTGCGTGTATGTGTTATCGTCAAACGGGTTTACGATTGTGCCCTTGGTATGTACAGGTATGTGTTTCTGTAGAGGGGAGGTGTAGGGGTGTATAAAATTCGTGCGTTTGAGGACAACCCTGTGATCTATATATAGATGTATGTCGTGTGCACTTGTGACCAGCGTTTTTTCGTGGGGGAGGGGGCTGTGGGCATGTGGGCCTGCCTATGCATATGCGTGGTGTCTACGCGTGTGTTTCGCGTATGTCAAGGGAGGGGACTCCCAGCTCAGCGATTTCTCCCTCTCTTTTTCTCCCGAAAATGCAGCTGTGAATCCATTCCGGAGTCCCAGGCGATACTGTTCCGTCCAATCCTGATTTTCTTTCTCCCTCACTCCTCCCCACTCCCCCTCGTCCTGTTTCCCTCGCTTTTGCAGGGTCTCAGGGCTAGTGTCACTGACTGAACCTCAGCCTAGCTGTCCTGCGGCTAGGGCCGCGTGTGGGGTGCCGGATCGGGACATCGCCTGGGAGCATAGATTACCACGCAGGGCTAGGAGGGATGGGAGAAGGAGAGATCCCGGGTACAGGAGGGGATCTCGAGGCCCAGATCGCCAGAGGACTCAGCTGAGGGTAGAGCCTGGTGCACAGAACTTGGGGGTGGGGGGGTGGCAAGCAGAGCTGGGAATCCCGCGCTCACCTGGATAGCGTTGGTCACATTCCAACCCGCCTCCCACGCCGTGATCTTGGGCTTGTCATGGCCCCCAAACTCGCCACCAGCTCCCAGGGCCTGGTCCTTGGAGCCCGAGGGTGGCAGGGGCGCGCCGCCGCCGCGCTGGTAATGGATGTCTCCCTCGACGGGCGGTTCGGCGCCCTCGTCCCGGCACGGCTCGCCTTCGGTTTTCAGGATGTCCATCTGCAGGCCCTGACGATGCTCGAAGTCAAGGTCGTCACAGTGCGCGAAGCCCACCGCCTCCTCGTCCGTGGCCGCCTGAAAACCCATCCTGGCGAACATGCCGCTCATCTTGGCCTGGGACTTGTTGGACACGGACGTGGCCACATTGGACAGCTTGCTGCGGAGTAGGGTCGCCATGGTGGCGGCGGGACCCGAGGAAAGGACAGAAGGGGCTGGGAACGTGGCGGACGGGCGGAAAGGCGGCGAGGGCCAGGGGGACGCGAGGCCGCTATCTTCGCTCGCTTTCCCGGCGGCGCCCCGGGGCGCACTGGCTCATGACCCCCTCGGCTGGTGTCTGAGGCTCGCTCTGGGCCGACCCGGCGGGCGGGCAGGCGGGCAGCGGGGCTGGCGGAGCCGCGGCGGCGAGTGCACTGCGGAGCTGCCGCGGGGCTTAGGCTGGGCTGCGGAGGGCGGCGGCGGTGGCGGCGGCGGCGGCGTCAGAGCAGCTACGCGAAGCCGGCGAGGCGCCCCCACCCGTGCGCAGCCCAATACGCTCCCGCCCCCTGGAATTAGGCGAGGGCGGGAGGAAAGATGGGGAGGGAGAACCTCCGAGAGGCAGGAGGCGTTAGGAGAGGGCAAGGAGAAGAGAAAGGGGCACCGAAGGACTCCGGAGAACTGGGATGGGGACAGGAGAAGGGCCAACAGGAAGGGAGCAGGAGGGACCCCGCGACGGAGGGCGGGATGGGGGCCGGAGTGCTGCATTTCTGGGGGAGGGGCTAAACTCAGATCCTGGCCCCTCCCACTTCTCCGCAGCAGGGAGGGAGGGGGATCCTGGGTGCAGATTCTGTAAGTCCCGCGTCCCCTGATACCCCCTCCAGAGTCCGGGAGCCTTTCGGCCCCAGATCCTCTGGCCAAGGACTGGTCCAGACACCCAGAAAGGCAGAAGGACAGTTACCTGTCTCCGGCGGCGCGGGCCGTCTGGGCATCGATCTGTCTCCCTGGCACCCATCACTGGCATTTCAACCGGGTCGCAAGCCCCTCTTGAAGGCAGAAGTATCCGGCATCGAGGACCGCTCTAAAGAAGGCTCAGCCCGGGTCTGAGTCACTGGGGCTGTCTCCGCCCGTCCAGGGACGCCGAGATGGAAGCGATTCTGCTAGTCTCTTGCTACAGTTCCCCAAACGTGTGCGGAACGAAGGCAAAAGGTTGGCTGTTAGCTTTCTTTTCGTTTGAGGGTCTGTAAGGAGGCAGGACTGAAGGACTGAAGGTACCTGTCGACAATCTCGATGCGGGTCTTCGAGTGCCTACGCCGCGGAGGGGCGCAGCCGGTGTCTCGCACAGAGCGAAAAAGGGCTCGCAGCCGGCTCAGGGAGCGGAGGCGCGCGGTGCGCTGGAGACCTGCTTGCATCGTGGCTGCTGGGGTCCGTGAAATCCTAGGCTGTTTCTGTTGAGTGAGTTGCGTGTGTGTACGCCGGAGAGTAGGAGAAAGACCCAGAGACAAAGACCGACACTGTATCAGATATTGCTATGGGCTAGATCCGAGTGGACTCCAAGGGTGAGATTTGGTAACTGTTTATTCTGTAAATGTGTAGTTTTGCGCTCATCTCCGCCTGCGTGTGCGCAGAGCTTGTGTGCTAGATTATGTGTGTATGTGTTCCCGAAGAGGTTGCTTGCGTTTTTGCCTGTATGAGTCCTTTTGTATTTGTGTCTCCCTGCGGGTCTGCCGCTCGGTGTAGGTCCCTGCGTGTGTTCCCAGCTGGGCTTCTGCCCTGGACTCCTAAGCCGTAAAGAGCTGCGTCAGCGACCTGGCCATCCCACCCTAGGTGGAAGAAAACTAGTGGCTGTGACTGGGGGTGGGATGGGGGAGAATCTGAAGGAAACAAAAAGGGCTCCCAGTGATCCCCCTCCCAAGACCCAGTCTGTCTGAGAACCCTAGTCTCCTCCTCCCCTGTGACACTTCTAGATTAGCTCAAATCAGCGCACAAGTAGGGCGGCCTGAGGGCTTTGACCAGCGAGTTGAGGCTGCCAAGACAAGACAGCCTTCCCTTCTACCCCCTACCCACCCCTTGCCCCCCATCCCCCAGCACCTCACAGTCTCTGAGAAGCTCCTCTCCAGATAGGGAACCTTCACTACATTGGACAGAGATGCTCATAATCCCTCCCCAGGTACCCCCTTAAATTCCCCCAAGAGCCTGCCTGGCAAAAACCAAGACAGAAATCCTCCCCCTAAATGGAAGTGCCCCCATTCCCAGCCACTATGACAAGAAAACCTCTCCATAGCGCCCTCTCCCAAACACAGACCCTCCAAATCATGATAGGACTCAGAACAAAGACAGGACAGAGATCCTTCCCCACCCCCCGCCCCAAAAACACAGAGATACTTTCTTCCAAAGAGGCTTTGGGGAAAAATCCCCTCCTATCTCCCATCCCAGAGATTTACCCTACACAGAGACCCTTCTGCCCCAAACCCCAGATGCTGGGGAGAGAGCCTTTTTCCTACAGATTCCTATACACAAAGATCTCTACTTCCTAATCCTTATCCCTGTCCTTCTGTTTTTGGTGAAATTCTTTAGCTGCACAGGAGATGATCTGGGCAGAGACTAGAGTTCCCTAGTGCCCCCATACACACCAAGATTTGAAGAGGTCATCGATGCCTTCCGACAAGTGAATCAATGACACATAGGTATCAGTTATCATTGCCTATTCGTGTGTGGATTTTATGAGGATCCAGAGTATTTATCCCCTCTTTCCTTTCCCCTGCTGATGTTCACTGTTGCAGGACCGAAGAAGGGCTGTAAAGTTCTTTGAGTAGTGAGAAATGATGTCATTCATTCACTCATTTACTCATTCATTTAGCAAACCTCCTCAAAGCCCTGTTGTGCATGGCATTCTCTTCTAGCTGAAGATGACACAGGCACCGTCCCTATCTTTGTTCCCCACCTCAGTTCTTCGGGGTGGGGACCTCAGAGAGCACTCAGTCCAATCACCCTCTCTGTAATGCTTAAACCATCCCTAAAGCATCCCAACAGAGCCTCATTTTCATTCTCATTGGACAGATAAGCAAACCGAGGCCCAGCAGGAAGGTGTCCTGCTCAAGGTCACACAGAGTCCAGGGTAGAGCTGGGCTAGGACCCCGGAACCCTGATGCTGCTTCAATGTACCTTCCCCTCCGTGACATCATCTTGTCCTTCCATCTCTCCCTGGTTGTTTGGTGTTTGGCCACCCCACTGTCAAAAGTGATGAAATTCAAAATCAGACTCCAGTCCTTCTGGCTGTAATCAAATGTGAGCAGTTTGGGGAGGAACACCTCTGTTCCTCTCCTCTCCTGCTGTTTGCAGTAAATACCTTTTCCCAGGCTGAAGGCCAGGATGGCAAGCTCCCAAGCAGCCCATCCCTTATTGGAAAATCCTGCTCCATCACGTATCAGCTGTGTGACATTTGATGACTTACTTAACATCTCTTAGCTTCCAGTTCCTCGTCCCTAAAATGTGATAATAGCAACAGACTCCTAGAGTTATTGAGGGGATTCAATGAGATCGTGTCTATAAAATTCTTGGCACATGCTAAGTGCCCAGTACATGGTAGCAGTTATTTTGGTATCATTTTTGTGGTTATTGCTATACCCAGTGGCTGCTGCTCATTGTCTGGGGGAAAGTGAGTATACAAGAAAAAGCCTGTGATTGGCCCTGAGAGTTGAAGTGAGTTGAGTGCACACTCTCTGGCTTTGCCCCCACCTCCCTGTCCTCACCCCTTCCCATCCTGGGCTGACCTGAAGGCAGGCAGCCTCCCAAGATAAACAGGACAACCTACCTAGCTGGTAATGAGCTGGGCTGTGCTCTGGTGAGGCCATCAATCTCCAAATTCTCCCAACAGCTCCTCCAGGAGCACCCTCATGAGAGGAATTTGCAGCAGCCTGGCTTCCTAAGTTGAAACACATACACACATACACTCACACACAGAGAATGACCAGCCAGCTGACAGACGCACAAAGAAATGAGGACCAACCCACAGATTCAAGTACACCGGCAGATTCACACAGATTGACAGAGCAACACACACAGGTCAGAGACAGGCCAGCCCATACAAACACTGACACCCAGACACAGGAACACACACACATGCACACACACACAGATTCACAGAGACCAATAGTCAGGCAGCCACAAAGGCTAGGCCACCCCTATGTGATCACTGAAGGGGAAAAGAGGAGAAAACAAAGAGACGAAAGGGACAGAGGAGACATGGAAAGGAACATGCTAGAAGAGGCAGCAGGGAGACAGAGCAGGACATGCCAGGCAGAGGCAGCAGCCAGCAGGGCACAAAAGAGATAGAGATGCCACAGCCTTCCTCTTGGCCGATGTCAGAACCTGGATCTGTGTGTAAGAATATGGGGACTGGGAGGATGTGTGGTGAGGAAGCAGGAGCTGTCCCTGATGCCTGTCGTGGGAGGGGAGGTGGGGGCTGTCTTCCCTGGCCACACAAGGTCCCACCATCTTGGGGTACCTGGGGTGCCTGAGAAGGAGCAGTAAGGGACTCCCAGGACTCCTGCCAAGTCCCATGAAGCTAGAACTATGTTCTGGATCAGTCTTGTGGCCTGGACCCAGGTGGGGTCCCTCTGCCAACGTGAGATTATTCTGTTTTTGATTCCTCCAGTACCCAAAGGGTTAAATGCCTGGCTAGCAGAGATGGAGGACACTTTGGGGGAATAAATAGGGTTAAATAGAACTGGGCTTATCTCCCAGAGCAGCCAGCACCATGGGGGTGGGGCATGGAGCCCTTGAATTAATGGCCTGAAAAGCCAACATCATGAGCATCATTTTGGGGCTGAATGATCACAGGCAGACCCCCTCCCCTTCCTTTTCCAGGGCATGTTCTGTCTGTGAGCCTTTTCCTGCTGAGGGGACGGGCACTGACTCTAAATCCCCCTCCTTCCCTTCAAGCTAGGGCATTGGTGAGGTTTCCCTACAGCTGGGGAAAGTCATGCCCATCTTGCCTCAAACCAGAACCCAATTTCCTGATGCCATGTCCATGGGCACAAGGGTGGAGAGTGAATGGCAAGGCTGAGGGCTCCATGGGGGCAAGCCAGGTCCATAACAAAGACCTTGGATCTTCTGCCTTTGGTGAGACAAATGAGGCGGCACCATGGATGGTGTAGATGCTGCCTCTGCTAGCTCAGGCCAAACGTATTAGGACACATTAATGACTTTGTGAAGATTAGGGGTTTTCCTTGCTGAAACAGTGAGCATCCCATCCTTGGATGTCCTCTCAGAGATCATGTGGAGTCCTGACTCAGGGCAAGGGAGGCTGGATTCACGACTTCTGGGCTTCTAGGTTCATGCGTTTTGTGTGGATGGCTCTGAGAAGAAGCCAGGGAGCAGGGGATATGGGGACCTAGGCCTGGCCCTTGGCAGCATTTGAAACCAGAGGAAGCTGCCTGGAACTGAAGAAGGGGCCCTGGACCAGACTTGGTGGGTTAAACCAAGGGTTCCTGCCCTCTTCTGAGAACATAGCCTCCTACTGGGAAGCAGGGATCATGGCAACCTCTTCCCCCACTGGGTCCCCAGCATACAGTAGAGACTCAGTAAACATTTGTGATTTGGGTAAATGTGTATCACAAAATCATCCCCCCTCCATGAACTTTTGGTATAATTGGTTGAGGAGACATACATGGGCACTGGCCAAAATCCAGCTCTGAATTCTCAGTTCTGTAGCTCTTTTAAATGGATTCGCCTTTTAGGCTCACATCACCTTCTAGATAGTCGAAAGTCAGCCATACATACACATGTGAGATGTGATTTTTGTTCTGAGAGGGCTTGGGTTGCACATCTAGATTCAAGGACTCCTTGCAAGACCTCCCAGCAACCTTGGGAATCTGTGGGTTACTGGTTATAACTGGGAGAGACAGCTGTGGCGGAGGCTCTGACTCCAGTGAGCCCTGCCACAAGGCTCCTGGACTCCAGGAGTACAAAGCTGATGTAGGTCTGACCTCCTGGACCCTCAAACCTGTTGGTTCAGAGTTAACTTTTACTGAGTGCTCTCTGCATGCCAGGCACTGTTGAAATCACCCTGGGGATTGTCTCCTTAAATTCCCATAATCCTTAGGTTAGGCCACTGTCATCTTTGGAGGCTACAGGCAGAGACAGTAGGGCTGGACTTGAAGAGATGGTGTGGGATGGGCCCAAGCAGGGAAAAGGGGAAGGTTGGAAGGACGATGGGTGGGGAGGTGTTGGATATGGAGGGTCAGGGGAACTGGGCATGGTCCTTACTTAGAAGGATCTTTGCTGGTCAAAACCTTCCCTCACTCAGAGATAGCCCACCTCCCTGAGTACTAGGGACCAAATTGTGCCCACCTCAAATCCCTTATGCTGAAGCCCTAGCCCCCTAATGTGACTGTTTGGAGATAGATACTCTGTGGAAGTGAGTTCATAAGGGTGGGGCCCAGATCCTACAGGATTAGTGCCCTTAAAGAGGAGGCACCAGAGCTTGCTAGTTTGCTCTGCCATGTGAAGACACAGCGAGAAAGTGGCCATCTGTAGACCAGGAGGAGAGTCCTCACCAGAAACCAGTCCTGCCAGACCTTAATCTGGGATGTCCAGCCTCCAGAACTGCGAGGAAAACAGATGCCGGTTGTGTAAGCCACCCTGCCTGTGGTATTTTGTTACAGGGCTGAAGCTAAGACACTGAGTGATCTGCCAGCCCCTGACCAGCACTTGCTCAGTGGCCAAAGATTTTTCTAAGTCACAACCTCTTTGAACATCTGCTGAGGCTAAAGATCCTCTCTCCAGAAACAAGCACTAAATGTCACACAGAGTTTCAGATCCTTGGTAGCCCACCCATGGTGACTCTATGGTCTCCAGCCTAAGAGCCCACTCTAGAAGTTTCTTTCTCTTCCAATTCTTCTGAGAGTTGGAGTCTAGTGAGATACCAACATTAATATTTAACAAATGCTTATTCTATGCCAGGTTCTAGGATAAGTGCTTGGCCTGTGTTCTCTCACTATTGCCTTATAGCATCTCTGTCAGCTTGGGTTGGTTTCATGTCCATTACAGATGAGGACACTGGCATACGGAGAAGTTAAGTAACTTGCCCGAAGTCTCACACCCAGGTAGTGACAGATCCAGGATTCAAACCCAGGATCAGAGCTGACCCTATAACCTCCACATTCTCAGTGAGTCTGCCAGGAAGGGCTTAGGCCTTGGATGCCAGGGAAGGGCTGAAGTCCAGATCTGGCTCCCACTGGCCAAATACCAAGCAGATCTCCATGTTTGCTTGCTTTTGGGAATTCTCCCTGTACTGACTGGCATATATGTCTACTCTGGTCACCCTTATCTTCCTTCCAACTACTCTGGCAACTTCCATGGGACGGGGAGGCGGAGAGGCACAGAGCAGGCATACAGTAGATGCTCAGAAGAGCTTGTGGATTTCACTAAAGTCTGAGTGGCCATGGAGGGCTGAGCCCTGTTTCCTGGGCTTTCCAGCTTCAAGAGCACATGGCGCTTCCCACAGGATGGGGAGACTCCTGGGACATCGATTGTTTCTTAACCTGGAGTGCATGGGCTCTCACCCAGAACTGGTTAATTGCATGTTGTATTATTTCGTATCTAAAAAATCTACCAGCAGATTCTAGATCCCCTGGATTACCAAATACTGCTTCAATTGTCGTGGGCCTTATGACAAAAGAACAGAGGGGGACCGAATGCTGAAGCATACAGAGCCATACATACACACTGCACAAGCAGCGATTTAATTTTAGCAACACATCATCCATCACATTAAATTAATCGTGTCACTTTGACATTTCTGATTTTGTAGCTTTGTATCACACTGGTATGCTGTCTTTGCTTTTCCAGTTGTATAAAGCTAAAAGGATAAGGATTTATACCTATGTTTGTACATATTTCAGTAAAATCATAATAAAGATAATTTGTCAATTGTTGGGAGGGGGCTGTGATTTTTCCCCCCTTTTCAAGTGGTCTGTGTACTAGTCAAGTGTGAGAGGCACGAGTTTAATTCATTCTGACCAAGTAGAAAATAAGCTTCACACATTGGTGCCCCACACACAGCCCCTGCCACCTGCACGGGTCCCCATCCTCGGTTCTGCTCCCCCACTGCTGCCTTCGAGGGGAAATATGACAGTGTAATGAACAGTTGTACGACGTGCTATAAAAAGGCAATTAAGGGAACTATTGGACTGGGACAAGCCAGCGTGACCTGGTTAATAGCTCTGAGCAGAGCTGGGCCGTGGGGAGGAGAGGAAAGAGGGTGGGGGCTTTCTGCTTTACAGTGAGGGGCTGAGCTGATCCACCCACTGTCTGCCAGGTATTCAGGACACCCAGGCTGCCCTCACAACTAACAGGGCCAGTGATAGCCCGAGGGGGATGTTGGTTCAGAGCTCAGCTCCAGAGTCCACTCTGCCACTCCTGGTTGAGTGACCCAGGCAGGTGACTCAGGGTCTCTTAGTTTCAGTTTACTCATCTGTTAAATGAGAATAAAAATGATTGTCCTGGAATGATGTTCCAGCAGTGGGAGAAGCTGAGACATTCATTATTTAACTGGTCGGTGCTCAGAGCTGTACACGGAGTCCAAAGCAAGATATGAAAGAGGCTTTTACTCTGTGTTCAAGTAAGATCTTCAGTACAACACAATCCGTGTGTGTGTGTGTGTGTGTGTGTGTGTGTGTGTGTGTGTGTGTGTGTGTGTTCTGATAAACTCACCCAGGCTCCCCACCCTTCATGGGATGTGAATTCTTTGATAGGATCTCCTGGAGTCACCTGCGTGATCATCCATTGTAAGGTCACCTCTCCCCTTTGGACCATCTCTCATTTCCACAGCCCCCAGTCCCTTTTCTCTCCACATGCTCCTATTTGTGAACCATCTTTGACATATATCAATCTTTAGGATGGACAAAGAAACACCTCCTGCCCCATCCAAGCACCTGCTTCACCCTACTTTACAGTGTTGGTAGAAAGATTAGTGAGACAACACATAAAATGTCAGTGGCAAAGCACCTCTAAGTGCTCCATAAGAGGGAGCTATTCTTGTGGTCACAACTGGAAAAGCTAGGTTTATATTAACACCTGGCACAGTGCCTGACACACAGTAGGTGCTGAATAAATGTTTGCTGACTGAATTAATGAATGAAACCTCACCTGGTTCCATTATCTACTATTTGTGATTGTTCACTAATCCCTCTCTGAGCCTGTTACTCATTAGTCTGACCCCTGATCAGAGAGATGCTGTGCAAACTGTAAAGTCCTGCCCACTGTGGGATCTGGTTCTATTTACCTCCATTATTTACCACCCTCCTTCATTCATCTGTGCCTGGCACCTGGATTTCTGAGGGCCACGGGGGCTCAGATCCCCACATCATGAGTTTATCCTAAAATAGAAAACCGGCAGTGCACATTGGTCTGTCCCCGCCCCCTCCCCCTCCCCATAGCCTCAGAGGGAAGTGGAGCTGAGAGCCAGCTCAGCGACAAAGGAGCAATCAGGAGTCATTATGGCCCATTTAGGGTGGGCTTTGTGATTGGCTGAGAGGCCCCAGCTCACTCCTTACTCAAGAGGAAAAGGATCTGAGCGGGGCAGCTGGAAGCCCAGTCACTTTGTTCCTCCTCTCCATCGCCCGGGCCCCAAGGGGGCCTGTGAGAGGCATGTGGGTCTCAGAAGAAGACCCTGTCCTCCAGGGAGGCAGTGGCACGCCGAGCCTGCGTTGCCGAGCCTACGTGCCGGCATCCCCTGCCACTGAAAGCTGCATCTGTGAGCAGGATGCTGACTTGGTCAAGTTCTAAAGACAAGTCTGGCCATCTCTACCATCCAACTGCATCCACGACGAAGTCCAAACTCCCTCCCCCAAGCTCACAACCTGTAAGGCCCCCTATGTACTGACCCCACCCTGCCTCAGTAGCTTCCCGTCCGCGGTTCAACTGGATCTCCGTCCTCCTGCTACAGGGAGTGACCTGCTTCCCACCCCCACCCCCACTTACTCTCATTTCTGTGGTTCAGAACACACACTTCAAGGCAGGCAGGGCTGAGTTCAAATCCAATCTCCACCACTTTGTAGCTGTGTGGCCAGAAGACTCACTTCACCAAGCAGAGCCTCAGTATCCTCATCTGATTGATGCGGATAATTGGACCTCCCTCCTAGGGAGGCAGAGAGGATTATTTTAAAGAAGATAAAGCATCTAAAAGATCTCGCATGTAATACATCCTTCATGGGTATTAGCTTATATTATTATGCATTCTTAGGTCACTGCTTAAATGTCACCTCCTCCAGGAAGCTCTCCTTGATTCCCCAAGTCTGGGGTCTGCCTGTCCTAAGTACTCCGACCACTCTTTTTGCTTTGCCCTGGCCTGTTGCAGGTACAGGCAGGGACAGCCTGTGTCTTACTGGTCCTTGTATCCTTGAGCTCAGCACAGAGCCTGCTGTGGAGAAGGCTCTCCACAGGCCCCTGGACAAGCCACTGTCCTGAGAGCCCATGAGGATGCTAAGCACCCCTGGCCTCCAAGCCCTGGCCAGGGGGAGGTGGGTCTGTGTCCCCAAGCTGCCTAGTCTGTGCTTCAGCAGGACCTGTCTCCTCATCTCAGCCCCTGGATCATTGCTCAGACCACCCCCTGCTCCCTGCTGGGACTCCTTCCACTTTCCTCTTGGCCCCCAAGCCTGTCCTGTCCAAGGGGTTTCCAGGACCACCCAGCTCAAATTGGTGCATAGGAAACAGAATTTGCCCTTCTGCCCTACACACCTGGACTGCCTCTTAGGGTGTATTTTTGAGCTGAGTCCATGCTCTCTTAAGAATAGTCATAGCAGTGGGGGTGGGGTATAACTCAGTGGTAGAGCGCATGCTCAGCATGCACAAGGTCCTGGGTTCAATCCCCAGTACCTCCAGTAAAGAAAAAAAAAGAATAGAAATAGCAGTTACCACTTACTGAGGCTTTATTTTTCCATCTAATGTGCTAAATCACCTCATTAAATGTAGTGTCTCATTTATCCTCAACCTCAGACACTAGCTGAGGTCCAAAGAGTCATTACTGGAAGGATGCTGGTGTCCCAGATAATGACGGGAGGGCAGGAAGCAGGATGGCCTTAGGGGAGCTGGGACCAGTTCCTTACTTCTGTTTCCTTAACATGTCACCTTTGTTTCCTTCCGCTGTGAACTGTTTCCACGTCGGGGGAACATGACTGCCAACAGCTCCCAAGCCTCCCATGTCATAGCTGTCACCACCAGAGGGGGACTAGCTGTCTGCCAGTTGGCGTCAAGTGCCTGCCTTGCTGGTAGGATTGTTGTGAGTATTAAATGAGATTACGGACATAAAGTCCTGTGCCTTTTTGGAAACACTCAGTAAACGGCTGCTGTGATTACTATTATTGTTGTTGTTGTTGTTATTACTTCCAGCTTTGACCATGCTCAGCCTAAGAGGCTGTGACACTGACAGGTGGGGATGAGATTTGGGTCTGCTCCAAGAATGAACAGACCCTGTTCTGAAAATGGCATTTGCACATACCAGAGACAATGCCCCGACCCAGTCTTTCATCTCAGACAGAGGGATGACCAGGCTCTAGGGCAGGGCTCCAAGGATGGGGCGCTCTACAAGCCTGCTGGGGGCCTCCCTCTGACCCTACTCCTGGCAGCTGGAGACCAAGACTGGGGTTGTCCTTTTAGAGACTCATAGCCTGGGCTACTTACAAATGAAGGTACCTGAAAGGTTAGGAGGCCTCCTCCACTCAAAGATGTAAAAACCAAATGAGCATGCTCACCACAGAGCCCCCTATAGACAGTGTCCCTCAGTGTCAGACATTCAAAGGCTGCAGGCCTGCTTGAGGCAGGAGATCCTCTGTGCGAGGTCTCTGAGGCTACATCCCAGAGATGGGGAGAGATCCTTGTGCCTGGGCAGCACCCAAGCCCCTCAGAGTCAGGCCAGCCAGCCCCAGCCCCTGGCCTCCTCCCTCTGGCTCCGGAGTCAGTCCTGCCCCCAGGGGCAGGTGCTGCAGACCACCCCCGACCCCACGCTGTCTTCCCAGCTCCTGGTGCTCAGGTTCAGCCCCTGGGGCCCTCCCAGTTCAATGCTGCGTAAAAGCAGTGGTGCACCTTCCACGCTGGGCTATTATAAATGGAACCCTGATGTCAGGGGGTGCTCCTTGTCCCTGGAGATCGGACAGGGTGTCCACATAGGACTGCCCCTACCTGATTCTATGGCTGGCAGAAGTCTCTCTCCAAGATATTGGATCTTTCAATGGTTCTCAACAGGTGGGTGATGGGGGAGGGGCAATGAAGGCAGGAACCAGGTTTCCTTCTTTTTGCTCCCTGGCCTCTTCTGTTCAGACCCTTCACCTCTTCTCCTTCCTCCTCCTTCCCTAGGTTGGTCTCCAAGCCTCCAAGAGTTCTTTCCTGCCGTCTGTAGCCCCAGGAGCCACTACCATCATGGAGGCTTTGGCAAGAGAGATGTGGGAGTCAGGGAAACGATTTTGGAAAGCTCAGAGTTCCTGAGAATTCACCTAATGCTCTCTGGTCCAAGATCAATAGGTTAGGTGATCTCCAAGCCCTTAATTAAGCTAAGACCTTGAGAAGATGAGCTGTAACTAGGTATTAACTAAGTCTCTCCCCCCCCCCTTCCACTGGCATCACACAAGGGCGTAACTCTTACTCAGTGTTTTCCTGGAGTAGATATTTCCTTTGTTGTTGTTGTCTTGTTTTCCTTTCTTGATTTATTTTTTGTTTGTTTGTTTTATAGGGTTGAGAAATAACAAGACGTAAGTATAAATGTACACAGTGAAAAGTCTCCCTCTCACCCGTTTCCCACCCTCCCACCTTCTGATCCGCCCTAATCCCTGTTACTGGTTTCTTGCCATTTGCCTACACACAAGCAGAGATGTATAAACAAGTACAAATATAAATTCTGACTGTCCTTTTCCTGTTTTATTTACAAAACAGGTAGTACATTCTATACTCTGTTATGCCCTTTGGGTTTTTTCCTTTTTTTCTTTTTTTTTTTTGGCCTAATTTATCTTTGGAGATCTTTCACATCAGAATATAAAAATTATGCAGCATCCTAAAGGAGCTGAGAATAGCATTCTCTAATTCTCTTTCCTTCCCTCTTTTCTTTATATTCTACAGCTTCCCCCCAATAGATACATCATTCATTCACTCATCCATTTATTCAGCCTTTACCAATCTCCTGCTCTGTGCTGGGCCCCGGGCAGGGTGCCAGGGCTACGGAAATGAATTAGCCCAGCCCCACTACCTCAAGATTCAGAGGCTGGGCGGAGCCAAGAACCCCCAGAAAGCTGTCAGCGAGGGAGGGGCAGTCCCTGGCTCACTTTAGTTGTGAGTGACTTGCCTTTTGTATGCCACTGATCTGGACTGAGTTTTTCTTCTTCTTCCCTTTACTGCGCCGTGGCCGCACACTCGCCAATCTGTCTTTCTGGATGGCCGGGGGGAGTCAATTTCCCCTATTCAGGGGTAAGAATTTTTCAATTAGGTTTGGGGGGAATATCTAAGAATCTCTAGCAAGGGTGTGTGTGTCTGAGTTTTATAAAAGCAAATTCACCCCCAAATTTTACATGGCTCCTCTGGGAACAAATAAAACTCCCCATTAGGTTCTTAACACAAAGCACAGAAAACCATACGCAACTGAGGTGTTGGCTGGTGAGAGGATTCAGAATGTGCCTGAAATCTGGTGAATGAAAAGTTCCCTAGCTCCTCGTGGTGTTGGTTGTGTGTGTGGGGTGCAAATGGCAGGTGTTATGATCCACTTTATGCATCTAGTGCATTTACTATTTGCAAGTTACTGTGGAACCAGGACAGAATGGCACCTGTCTTCTAAAGCCACATGGCTACCATTTATTTGATGCTTCACACGAAACACTGTCCTAGCCAACCCTGTGAAGTGCATATGACCATGGTCATCACATTGCAGGTGAGGAAACTGAGGAACAGAGGACTTAAGTAACTTGCCTAGGCCAGATCGGGTGAGTAGTCGGGGATGTTAAGTGGGCCTATACTCCAACCACTACATTATACCATCCCCTGAGGGCCCATTTCACCTTTCTGTGTCTCAATCTTTCTTATCTGTAAAATAGGGATTAAAAATTAGAGGGGGGCAGGTACAGTTCAATGGTAGAGCTTAGCATGCTTGCCATGCACCAGGTCCTTAGTTCAATTCCCAGGACCTCTATTAAACAAACAAACAAAAAAACAAAAAAACCTAATTACCAGTACCCCCTAAAAAATAAATAAAATAAAATATAAAAACTAAAAAAAATTACATCAAAGGACTCACTTAAGGATTTAAAGGGAGAATGTTTGTGAAGTACAGGACACAGCCCAACACACTGCCATTCATATCACGGAAGATTAATGTCAACAATAATCCTCTACTCAGGCTGTCAGGAGGGGCCCACTTCTGAGCAGGGCCCTGAGAAGACTGTACCTGCAGCCAACAACCAGGGAAAGGTGAGGGATGAGGGGCCAAGAGAAGCTCATTGATTTAATAAACTCACCCCTGCCTCTCAGCCCCCTTCCCAGGCTCCCCCAGAGCGCATCCTCAGCTGAGCGGGCCAGGGTCCCTCTGGGCAGAGGAGTCTGATTTGCTCCCATTTTCATTACACACTTGGCTGGGCAGAGGGGTGGGGGAGCCAGCGGCCGCCAGGCAGTAATTAATTGCCTATTTGGACCCCTGCTGTCACCTAGCTGGAGGATATAGGATGCGCCTGGGCTGGCTGATGGCTGGGAGGGGAGTGTGCCTTCTCATCCTGCCTCCACTGTCCCCTCTGAATCCATGCCCAGGCCTTTTGGGGAGGAGCCATGGCAGAACAGAGGCACCTTCTGTCCACTTTGATAAAGAGCCTTTGTGGTCCTGGCCATCTCAGAGTGCTTTGTCTTGGGGGCTTTCTCGAAGGTGGTTAGGGTCACTTTGCTTTAGCCTCTGTGAAGTGGCTCTTGTGAAGGGAAGAGCATCCAGGACTCAGAGTTTTAGGACCCTGGGTTCTCATCCTGGCTCTTCCACCCATTGGCTGTGTGGCTTTGGACAAAGCACTTGCCCTCTTAGAGCAACCACTTTCCTCCTCTGGAAAAAGGGTGGCAGGGGAGGCAATCCTACTCCTGTGGACTTGTGCTTTTTCTAACTCTAGGATCCATTCTCTGGGAGAATCACCTGCTCCCCACCCCATTTCATAATAATCGTCCCCGGTGCCTATGGCATAGGTGGGGCCAATCCTGCAGATCCCAGGAACCGTGATGTGAGCCAGGCCTAGACATCAGCATTCTCTGTGGGGCTTTTTATCGAGCATGTTTGAGAGAAAAATCCTGTTACTTACAACCTAAAGAGACCCAAATAATACAATTACCTATCTTCAAAGGTTACAGGGATAAACTGTGGAAGTAATGTAGTTGATAGCCTTCTGCAAGCCTGAGGCCACTAGGTACATCTGCAAATCAAACCATTATCATCACCATCACCACCATTATCGATGTCATCATCATCATTACCATTGTTGTCCCCTGGGCCCAGAGACCTTTGCTTGAATAAAATGGGTTTCCTAGTCATTTGGCAGTGGCTTGTAGGACCCCTGGATTTTGAGGCAAACTGTATCCTCAATAGGAAGGGTTGTCTGATCAATTAGTGATGTCTGCCCTGAGTGTAGGAGGGGACAGTGCTATGCACTGGTCATTCTTGGGTTGGAGATGAATGCTGAAGGTTAAGTGATACTTCTGGTATCATAAACAAATGCCAGACCTCAAACTAGAGTCTGGACAGGAGCCCATAGGATGCAGGGGTGAGTTCATCTGGTCAAAGCCAGAGCTGATGGGAGGCCTTCCTGCACCAAAAGTTGGGAGTTTGGCCTGGACATGAAAGGAGAATTAAAGGCATGATCCCAGGCAGAAGCTCAAGCAGACAACTAGAGGTACGTAGGCTGGAGGAATGCGGTTGAGTCCCCTCTGGCCTGGGTGGTACCCCACCTGCCCAGCCGCTGCTCATTGATGGATGTCTCATTCTCCATCCTCATTTTGGAGTTTGTGTTTTGGTCAAGACTTACGGCCTATTTTCTGCCTCTAAGAACAGCTCTGATGAGGACACCCAGAGGAAAGGCTGCAGCTGCGGGCATCCTCTCTGCAACCCTGCAGCCCAGATTCCCATGGCCCCACCAGCCTCATCAATCACCCAGAGTTCGATGACCCAGGTCCTCAACACAAATCCCAAACTGCATCTGACTTGTCCAGGCCCCCCTCTCCCCCCGCCAGAGCTGGGTCTTAGAGGATCACGAACATTCACAAGCCAGGCACAGTCAGGTCTGAGCCAAAAGTCCACTCCTGGCCGCTGCTCTGGCTGCAAAAGTGGCAGAGGTATTCTAATTGACTGGTCTCATGACAATTATTCTTACCATTTGGTGATGCTCTGCCTACATATCAGGTACAGGCTACGCACTTCATGCTCATTACTTCACCCGACTCTCGCAGCAGCCCTGAAAAGCAGGTATTAACGTTTCCATTTTACAAAGGAGAAAATCAAAGCTCACAGAGTTGCAGGGCTCTGGCCAAGGTCACACAGCTAGCATGTGGCAAATCTGAGTTTCAACCCCAGGCCTGTTGGACCCCACATTTCTAGGAGCACAGGAGCAGTGCCAGCCTCATCTCACTCCCATGAATGTGCCTCAGTTGTCAGGTGGGGATGAGGTCACATTATGTTCTAAACATTAGGCATCGGGGACCCATTGACCATAACGTGGAAAGAGGTCATAGAGTGGGGCTCACCTTAGGTAGCTTAGGTGTAATGTGGGGAAAAGATGGCTCCCAACGAAAGAGTCTCGTGACCAGAAGAACGGGGGAAAGGGATTCCTGGAAGAGGTGACAGCTGGGCTGAGCCCTGAGGGCACAGGAGTTGTCCAGTTGAAGAGAGGGGGGAGGGCATTCTAACGTTAAGTTAGATTAGGTTAAGAGATGCATTTGAGAAACTGCAAGTATTCCGTTGGCTGGAGCAGGGGACGGGGCCAGCATGGGAACAGAGGCTTCAGTACATAAGGGAGAGCCAAGCAGCCTGGGCTGGTGAAGAAGAGGAGGCGCTGGGACTGGGCAGCTGAGCTGGTCCAGAGCCAGACACCTCCAGTCAGAGGGGACTGAGGGACAGGAGCTTGGGGCCTTAGGAGTCGACCCTGGGGTGAAGGTGGCAATGTTGTGAACCTATCACATGGCGTGGACCGAGGCTGGGGGCCCAAAGAAGCAGTCCCTAGGGAAAGAGGGGACCTGGAGAGGGCTGGGCTGATGGGCTTGTGGGCACTGATCCAGACCCAGCAGGGTCCTGGAGGGCAGACGCTGGAGGGGAGCCCAGGGGACTGAGGGTACACTAAGGAGGCACCCAATACAGCCCAAGTGGACAGAGTTTGGGTAGGCTGCATGGAAGAGGAGAAATCCAAGAGTTTCTCCTTGAGGAAGGGGCTCTGCCTCCGTTTACCAGCTTGCACACTGGGGTGCTCTCAGGGCAAGGCTGTCACTCAGTGGGTAGGGGTCCAAGACTTACACGAAGCCTGGGAACACTTCAGGCAGTAGACATAATCCCTTTCCATCAAGGTCAGAGTTAGCCCCTCACCTGGGGGAGGGGGACTGATTACAGCTGCTGGGAGCGAGGGGAGCAGGGGGTGACACCAGCGGTGGTACAGGGTGGCTCTGAGGAGGACGGGAGACTGGCAAGGAGGCAGGTACAAGAATCCAGGTGAGAGACGATGAAGCCAGACCTAGGGCAATGGCAGAGGGGAGGGGAAGGAGGTGCATTCATACTGGAGACTGACACGTCACCAAAATCAGGCTTAGTCTGCTTTCATAGAGCTTGTGATCTCATGGGGGAGCCAGATGTTTGGTCAAAGAATCACACAAACAGCCCTGTGCTGTGGAGTGCTCTGGAAGAGAGGTTCAGGTGCTGTGACAGCCGCTGTTGAGGGGTGGGACCCATTTTAGGAAGTAGGGGGTGAAGACAGTGCTCCTAGAAGAGCCGACACTATATCATGGACACGGAGGACAAAGAATCATGCTCACCCTTAAGGCTCAGCTCATCTTGTTACCTTTTCCAGAAAACCTCCACTGGCCCTCTTCATGCAGAGGCAAGCGCTTCCTTCCCCACGCTCCCCCTGTTTTGCATTGCGTGGGACATCACTGGTGTTATTTACTTAGATGTTCACCAGCCCCAAGAGTCCAGGTCTTTCCAAGGCTATGACTCTGACCCATTTGCCTCTATCCCCCTCCCCAACCCCACCTCCCAGCACTTAGAGTCGAAGCTACTCAGTGCTGTGGTCACAGCCCCAGTACAAATCAGGGGGTGGACACATTTGCCATCACTCTTGTCTGAGTTTGGGTTCCTTTTAAAGCAAGAACTTAGGAGCAAGTGGTTTATTTGTGAGATGATCCTAGGAAGCACGCTGAGGGAGCAGGTAGGGAGAAAGCCAAGGGAAGAAGGGTATGCCGATGAGTGAGTTATTGCTGTGGACAACTGGGGCTCCATCGTATTGAAGATCCTCCAAGGAATCACACTGAATGTAACTTAGAATTGTCCCAAGGGACAAAGTGGAGTATGGCCCCACTGACTCCCAGTGCCCCCCTCTCTGGTTCCCCAGCACTTCCCGGTTGCCCTGTGAGTGGGCTGGACTAATGCTCATGGCCCCAGAGAAAGCCTTCAGGCTGAAAAGAAAAATGAACCAGACACTTGAGATGGAACTGTCCTGGACCTGTCTGCCGAGGCTGGAAATGAGCCTGGAGGTGGCCAAGGGAATGCGGGGCGGGTCATCGACAGTCGGCTACCATTGTCCACTCCAGGCTCCAGGCCATCACCCAGCCACCCTGCAACCATCTTCTGAGTTCAGACACAGCTTCGGAATCCTCACCATGGTGCCCTGGGCAACCGCCTGTTCATAAGGGCAGCATTTGCAATGAAACATATTTGCGAAGACCCATGGATCAGACCCACAGCCCTCACTTTTCCAGCACTGGGAGTAAGACTGGAATGGTGCTGTGTAGTCTGAGAAGTGCTGGACATTTGTCCAAGACTGTCATTGAAATGACCCCAGAAGAAAGCCCAGAGTCTCTACTCACAGGGGCTGAACTTTGGACAGCTGGGTCCCATCCGAGAGGGGTCTTTTTTTCATGCAGGACATTCCTGCAGGAAATTTCCAAAGCAGATGGTGGGCTGCCCAAGGGAGACAGGCTGGGTTTGTTGGAGAGCGGCAGCATCTGACAGCGCAGGCATCGCTTCCGAGCAGTCTGAGCGGAGGAATTCCATCCAGATGGAGCTGGAAGGAGGTCCCAGAACTGGAGCTGCCAGAGGTTTTAGCAGATCCTGCCAAAGCCTGCTGCAGCCTCCCCAGGCCAGGGGCTAGGAGGGATACCCTGGAAGGTGTCTTTGAGTGGAATTGTTGGCTGCCAGGCCCGGGGAGGTGGGGGTGGTCACAGCCTCTGGCCTCAAGAACAATGCTTTGGAAGTGGAGACTTCCAAGGAGCAAACAAATTGATCTGGAACCTCAAAGACCAGATAAGACACAGGTGTACTGAGATAACCTTCTCTACTTACCCCTTTGGGGTGTGAGCAGGCAGCTGTAGCCCCTGAGGGTTTCAAACAGCCAGCAGGAGCAGAAGCCTGGGACTCTCCACCCCAGTTGCTCTTCCAGTGGGCCAGCTCTGATCAGCACCCCTAGATTCTTCACACTGAGGAGACTTGGGGCTCCTTCTCCTTACCTGTCTTAGGTTGGCAGCCCTGAGAAGCCCACCCTGAGGCTAGGACATGAACGCCGGTATTTTAGATGGCAGGTTATTCCGGGAAGCACCAGTCAGAGAGCAAGCCAGAGAGGGAAGGGAAGAGAGCCAAGAAACACACAGGAGGGGGGCTGCTGAGCAAGTTTTGCTGAGGGCAGCTGGGCTTCAGCCCCACTGGGGACCTCTGAGAGCACATACCTCCAACTGTGCCGCCTGGGGGGTGAGGGAGCAGGGCGTTTCTTCCCCACTCCCGGGCATCACCGGCTAAGGGATGCTGGGTGCTGGGGATTGACTCCCAGGCAGTCCAGGCTGCCCCAGGCACCGGCTCAGGTGAGGAGACCTTCGGACTTGGCACAGCCTGGGATGGGGCGTGTTCAGGAGATATGGGCAGGGCTCTGACAACGCCTGCTACATCACCCATCTCCATCTTCCCTCTCCTTTCTCCTTTTTTCCCCTCTTTTCTTTCCTTGTTTCACCTGGAGGTCCTTACTGTACCTCATGTTCTCAGCATCTTTTCCTAGGGTTCCTGGAATTCAATGTTTCTTAAAGTGTGGTCCCCTGAATACCCGGGATTCTTGTTAAAAATGTAGACACCCCCAAAAATGTAGACACCAAGGTCCTGCCCCAGCCTTACTAAATCAGAACCTTTGTTTATTGGCCTAGGAACCTGCATTTTAAAAATATCCTAGGTGATTTGGATGCGTGTGGACGTTGCTAGTCTAACCCTGCTACATCAAAGTGGCAACAGGGATTTACTGGACAGTTTTGGAATCTCCAGGCTGGGTCCTTGCCTCAAACCTGACCACCACTCCCTTCTCTATAGGCTCCTTCCCTTGACCAGCTACTGGGTTGACTGCCTCTTGAATGTAGCCTCTGCCCTTGACTGGTCCTTCCTAGGATTTGGGGCTTGAACCTTCATCCAGCAGTTGAGGAAAAGTGGTGCCCCACCCTAGCCACCATCCAGGCCACATCTGGCCAGATGCTTCTGAGGGTGGCCCTGGTCCACTGGGAAGGGAAATCAGACTTACGTTCTTCTGTTCACACTAGCCATCGCAATGAGGCATCTTACTAAAACACACAAGGGCCCACAGTGGCACACGATTTCACTGTATGTACCACAATACCCAGTTCCCACAGTTTCACCCTGTCAAACCACCGTTCATGTACCTTTGTATGTGACCAGATGGCATAGTATAGCCATGTACAAACTCGGTGACAATTTTATAGTGTATACACACAAACACACCCCCACAGAGGAGAAGTCTCAGAGGGAACCACCAAATCACGCATAGTAACACACTATCTCAAAATAACATATGGCAAACAAATTGTCACAACAGGAAAAAAAACACTTTAAAGTCTTGTGGTGACATAGCCACACACCACGTAATTCAGTTGCACAGCAAGACAGTGTTGCAAACACACACACATGCACAGAGTAGTTCAGACACAGCAGCAAACACGGACTCTTACATACAGGCAAAAAGAAACCCACACAGGGCACAGCCCCAGAGAAGCATACGGTTATGGTCGCAATAATAATATAACACACCCTCACTCTGTTGAAATAACACACCATCTTACAGCCTGGAGCACAGAGAGGCAGTAACACATAACCCAACAGGACTGGCTCAGCCACAGTCAGACAGAGCAGGGCAGACACGGGCACGCAGTGGAGATGGATGGTGTGGGGGAAAGGTTGCCTTTGTTTGAACAGATGTCTCCTGAAAGAGCAGGGGTGTTATTTAGCTGCTTTGATGAGCTAATGGATTCCAGTAGCTGTGGAGCCTGGGGGATTTTTTTACTGGCCCCACGAGCAATTGCTGCTCCTTCACACTCTTCCACCGTCACTAATTTCTCTCCTCCTGGCTACAGCAGCCAGCCTCCAGCCTCAAAGCCAAAGCCCTATTTGAACAAGAAGGGAAGAAGCCGAGTAAATATTTGTGTCTTCAGGCCTCACTTGGCACTCACTGGGATAAGGTTTCCTTTTGGGACCGAGAACAAACCTTTGCCAGGCAGATTCTGCTCCGCTTGGCCTGGGTGGGAGGCGGGGCTCAGGCTGGGCTCTGTCCTAGACCGTTCGCGTCCTGCTGGGACAGCCCTTTTCCCTCTCTCCCCACGCTCCCCATGCTGCCTCCCTCTTCAATCACAGCCAGCCTCCCCTAAGAGGGGTCTACACCTGCTGCTCCACCTCCAATTCACTCAGCCTGCTGTAATCTGGGACCCACTCATCCCTCTCCCAAACTGCTGCATCCGGGGCCTCTAATGTCATCCTCATTCTCCTCGACCACTTGGTGGTCTGTCTGTACAGCTTTTGGCCAAATTCTATCCTCCCACATCTGATTCCCAGCTTAACGCGTCTCCTGCCTCTTAGTTTGCCCCTCCCCATCTCCTTCCCAAGCTCTTCCTTGGCTCCTGCCCTTATGTGTTGGTCCTCTCCAGCTCCCAGCCACTGACCTCCTCTAAATGCTCCCAGGGGAACTTGGGAGCTTCTACATCTCGTGCCATCTATGACCCTTCTGCTGGTGGTCAACTGCAACATTAAGAGCACTACTCCTTAGATTCCCTTGGTTTGAATTCTTGCTTTGGCACTTGCTGGCTATGTGGCCTTGGGGAATTTACTTTGTGTGCCTCAGTTTTCTCATCTGTAAAAGGGGGACAATGATAACTTCTACCTCATAGGGTTTTTTGATGATTGAATTAGTTTATATATGTCAAGTGCTTAGGATGTGCCCGGCACATAGTAACTGCTACATAAGGGTTGGCTGTTACCACTACTCATGACACGGTGATAAATTATACACTTATATTTGTAATGAAAGAGTAATAAGCTTTGCTAGTTGGCCTCATGGAGCTGGAATGCTAAGGGAAATAAACAATTAAAGACTTACAGATGTCCCCCAAAGCCCAGGCAGATATGACTGAGAGTCTCCCAACTTATGAGGTAGTTTCCCCCTTGGGAACATCTCCCACTGTGGGAGCCAGCCTCCAGGATGGCCCTCAGTGGCTCTCACCTCCTGGAATTCATGCCCTGGTGCAGTTTCTTTTCACAGTGTATAGGGCTAACCTGTATATTCAATGGGATATTGTGGAAATGGCAAAATATGTGACTCCTGAGACTAGATCAGAAAAGACGTTGCAGTTTCCACCTCGTTCTCTCTTGGATCACTTGCTCTGGGGGAAGCCAGTTGCTATGTCATGAGGATGCTCAGGCAGCCTTGGGGGAGGCCCATGTGGGGATGGATCAAGGCCTTTCACCAACTTCCAGGACCAATTTGCTGTCCAGGTGAGTGAGTCTCCTTGGAAGTGAATCCTCAGTCCTAGTCAAGCCCTCAGATTACAGCTGACATCTTGATTATAACCATGTGAGAGACTCAAACCAGCTAAGCCAACTCCAAATTCTTAACTCACAGAACTATGAGAGATAATAAATATTTACTGCTGTTTTAAGCTGCTAAGTTTGGGGTATTTTTTTTTTTTTTACCCAGTAAGAGATAATACACCCACACTTTCTAATTCAGCACTCTTGGGACATGACTAAGGAAGAGAAATTCTTTTATACTATTATGCCCATGGAGAGAATCAGAAACACCTGTCCACAATCATTCCTGTCTCTGCTCCTCCAATGAACACTTAAACTCTGCCTCTTATCCTCTGCAGCCTGATGTAGGAAAAGGCTAGAATATGGGTTGGAGGCAACCTAAGATCAGCAATTCTTAGGCCAAAGAGTTGAAAAGTCCACAGAGTTGATCTAATCCACATGCTCTTAAGTGAGCTTCAGGGAGTCCATGAACTTAAAATTGTCAGTGGAATGTGTGTGCAAGGGTACCCTTCTGAGGAGAGAATCTCATAGATTCAATACAATTTCTGAAGATGTTGGGACACTAAAATAACTAGAACCACCGATCCAATGCAGCACCCATTTAAAAGATGGGAATACTGAGACTCATCTGAGATTGCCCGGTAAGACCATATCAGAGGCAAGACTAAATTCAGATACTGTGGAGGGTCATCTCCTCTGCTCTTATGCCATATACAGTGTAACCCCACTGTTGAGAATTATCAGACCTAAAGGCCTCAAACTGCAGAGATGTAGAAAGCGAGGTCGTCAGATTGGAGAGACTGGGGAAAGTTTACATAGCAGAAGCTCAGGAATGGGGTGATATTTGAGATAGTCACTGGGGAATGGGAGAAGGAAAGTACAGAGCATGTAGAAGGACTTCTGGCAACAGTGAGAGTCCAAAGAATGTTAGAAACCAGTAATTTTTAGGAACACTCAACACCCAAATGTAAGGGCCAAGAGTGAATTAGATTATATCAAATTGTGGAGCTCTTGAGGAGAATTAATGTCTGTTTTGTTTACTACTGTCTCTCTAGAACCCAGCACTGTGCCTGGCACACAGTACATGCTCAATAACAATGTATTGCATAAGTAAATGAGTGAGTGAATAAATGAGGGCAGCAGAAGAACAAAAGAGCTATTTCTAGGAAAATGTTTGATACAATGACTCAGGGGCTCTTGATAAGGTAGAAAGAGAATATTGCAAGCAGCAGTGGGGTGTGTTGGTAGAAAATGGAAGTGGTAAGAAACTGGAGATCTTGGTAATGCTAAAGAGAAGGCAGACTGGAAAGACAATTGAGAACATGGGAGGCTATCATCAGAAAGTTTAATATTTCAAAGATGGGAAGGTCATGGGTGATAACAAAGTCCAGAATGTATCCATGTGTACAAACAGATGGGGGAAGAGGTGTGGAAGTCACTGGAATTGAGAGGTCAAGTAAGAAATCACAGCACAGGTGTGGAAGAAGAGGAGCAGAAAGAATACAAAAGGGAAACTGCGGGAGGGTGACCTCACCCCTGGGGAGTCAAGCAGAGCTGATGCCCAGGCTGACACCCAGCCCTGCTCTGTGGGCCTGTTTTGTGAAGGCTCAATCTCAGACTTCCCTCCTCCACCCATATATTTACCTCACTGGAACTTCATACCACCTGGCAGATCTGACAGTCACACATTAGTAACTCCAGTTTACAGGTGAAGAAACTGAGGCCAGACAGCTAAATGACTTACCTATGACCCCTGAGATCACACATTAAAGCTGGACCCGGGAAGGGACTAGAGTCAAGGCATCTTGGCTCCCCACTTCATGACTGCGGTGACGATCGTAGGGAAAGCGGGGAAGGGCAGAGCTAGGCCAGGGCAGCAGAAGCCTTCTCCAAACTAGGACCAAGTGTGGGGTCAGTAGATTTGCTCCACAGTGGGTGGGATGGGAAGATACCTGAAAATGCTGCTTGTAGCCCCTCCATGCCAACCCTCCTGATCCCTCAAAAGTCCTAAATTGGCCTCAGGTTTGCCTCCGAGGCGGCTCAGCAGTTGTTCATGTGGAGTCCATGGCCTGGATAAATCATCTAGAGTCCCCCTCCCCCAGCCATCTTCTCCCCTCCCTCGCACACATACTCCACTCCCTCAGCAGCCTCTGTGGGGCAGGGAGGTGGGAAGGAAACCTCTCGTCTGTTATCACCTTTTAACACTTGTGCTCTAGAAATAACATGATTAACTTCAGAGCACAGGGGATGGAAAAGTGAGTGCATAATGGGGGCCTGGGTCCCAGGGTGACAGGAGGGAACTCCAGGGGCCTGCTGGGAGAAGCAAGCCCTGGTGAGGTGTAAGGGGTCTGAGACATGCTTCAGCTCCTGCTGCTTTGCCCTGTAGGCTCTGTGCAGGCGCCTCCCTAGGTGGAGAGGTTGCTCATTGTTCCCTTATCTTTGTGAGCCAGTGACAGCTTGTCCTCCAAGGCTACTGATCACATGGCATTGTTATCATCCTGTGCCTGTCACCAGCCAAGGCTGTGAGGCTGTCGATTTCTGATGAACAGCACCTGAGCGCCATAGGGAGTCTGTTCTTAGCCTTATCTCCAGGCTGTGTATCCTGCTTGGGCTCTACGTTCACGGTCCCAGTGGAGCCATCACTGTACCAATAGCAGTCCCTGGGGTACCCAGATAAGGCACTAATTGTCTGTGCCCTGAGCTCTGAAGTTAATGGCTATGGGAAGGGGGCAAAACCCAGACTGGCATCTCCAGGCCAGGTCAGTATCTCTGGGCATCTTTCTTGGGGCACTGTGGCAGTTCTGGCCATGCCAAAGGCACAGAATTTAGCTTGGGGAATGTCTCCAGCTTCAATACTCCCTAGCTTGTGGCATTACACATCTTTTAATTTGTGTACCTTCCCTGGCTGAACAAGGGAGAAAAAATGAGTCAGCACCAGGGACAGCGCATCGTGAAGCTTTCTACAAAGAAGTGGAGGGAGGGAGGGAAGTAAGGAAAGAAAGAAGGGCGGGAGGAAGGGAAGGAGGGAAGAAAAGGAGAGGGAGGGAGGAGGCAGAGAATAGTGAGGGAAGGAGAAGACGTCCTTTGCAGGCCAAATAATGGTGTGTTATTTTAGGGTCTGTACTTTTCAACTTGCTCAGTGCTTAAAGAAAAGGCTATTTTGGTCATGGCAGAATGATTGAAGCTAAGTCTTTCTGACCTTAAACAAGAAGGACTTGGGCAATTAGATATTCCACACCAATATTGGCCAAAGAAGGAATCTGAAGGAAGTGGCAACAACAATAACAAAGTTTACTGTGTCGTGCTCTAAGTTCTTGATGTGCTGCAGCTCATGTAATCCACCCAACAACCTTGTGATGTAGGTGCTATCATATCCCCCATATTATAAGTGGGGAAATAAAATATGAGGGAGGCTTAATAACTGGACTGAATTCACAGTAATGGCAGGTGGCAATGCCTGGGACTAGGGAAGAATGAGATCCCTGCTTAGCTTCCCCTGCATTCCACCTCTCCCTGACTGTCCTCCATCTACTTTGAGTACCCTGTATCTTTTTGAACTTTTAATACAAAACTGGTCTCTCTTTAACTTATTGGCTCATGTATCCTCACATTGGCAGAAGGAGAGTCCTGGGTTCCATCTTTTAGCTTAAAAACTTTTTTAAGATTTTCCTGGGCTGGAATCAGCCAGTGCATTGTTTAGTTCTGTATGTTCTGCAGCAGGGAAGTTGCTGATCAGGGAAAGCTCCAAGGTCTGACTTGCAGTCACAGTGTGGCTGATTCCCAAGGAGGGCTATGTGAACAGACTTTGGATAGGTTATCTCAGGAACGCTCCATGTGCCTTTGGCTGATCCATTGTGAAAGGAATAGCCAGGAAGCAATACACCCAAGGTCAAACTTCAGCTTTGCTGTCAACCCTCACTGATCCTGAGCAAAACACATCTTCTCTCCATGTCATAGAGGAGAATCATGGAGGCCCCACAATTCCAAACAGGGCAGGTACTTGGCACACGTTACTGAATAGGAGTGCATTTTCTCCACCTAATTTTCTTTGGAAAGTCAAGAAGGGCTTCACTACCTTGTAGCATAGCCCCACCTGAGTGTCTGAGGCTGTGTTCCACAGAGGATGAAAATGGAGATGGAGATACTCAGGGGAGCATCAACTACTGGGAGCTTAACCCTGGGCAAGTTGAGGGTAGGTGGGCAGCAGATGGGAGAGGGTTTGGGTAGTCTGGATAAATGAGAGTTGTCACACACTCTAACTCTTTGGGGAAGCTCAGAGATCCTCCCTAATACCTCAGGAACATTGGAATTCTCAGGGACATAATTCCTGGTGATCTGGTAGATCTGACTTATATCAGATAAGATCTAAAGTCTTATCTAAGATCTGGTATACTGTTCAAGCACTTAGCGTCTGGTAAATGTTCAATGTGGAGAATAATGCTATTAAATTTCACCCAGCCCTTCAAGACAGGTGTAATCCTTCCCATTTTATAGACGAGGAGACTGAGGCTCCGAGAGTCTGTTTCATGGCAAGTATGCAACACATCAATGTCAACATGCCAAATCCATGACACAGTGCTTCTACCGTTTGGGGAGATACCATATGAACACATTTTTTAAAATGCAAGGGGTGAGCTTATGAGTTTGGCCAGAAAAGACAAGGCTGACCCTCCAAATGGCAGAGGTAGGAGACTCTGGGTTTGGGCAAAGGCATGATTGGGTGGAAACTACCATGATCCTTTTAGGATGAGTTCCTGGGACAAACCCCAACTTATGTGCATACTCAGTTTCCCATCTGACATGCGTGAATGCCTGCTGGGCAGTCAGTGTTTTCAGTGATTCCAGCTCCTCTCAGTTCCAGAAGCCAATGAAGCAATATCCATGCAAGGAGTGACTTAAAGCCAGTCCCATTTGCCTTCTCAGATGAGTCAGTGAGGCAAAAAATGTAGACAATAAAGAGAGTTAATGACAGGCCTCCCCAGCTGGCCAAGCTGGCCCTTGGGGGGAAGGAGTCAATGAGCTCCTGTCACAGCTGTGCTGGCTTCTCGATTTCTTCATCTCACTCCTGCACAGCCCCCTTCCCTGCTTTGCTTGCTGCCTTGGACATTGATTGCAGCAACTCAAGCAGCAAAATGCGACCACGCAGGCTCTGGGGCACCTCTAGGTCAGTGGCGGGAGGCGGTGGGGGGGAAGCAACTCAGTCCTCTTGGCAAATGACTGCACAATTTCCCTAGTTCCTCAAAAAAGAAACTTCCTCAGGAATCCCATGGGGATGACATACGAGGAGAAACCCTGGAATCCACAGCTAACAATACCACTAATAATAACTAACGCTGAGGTGGAGGGCGTTGTTGTGTCAGGCACTACACCAAGCGTATTACAGCACCTCACTGAGTTTTTATACTAGCCTTATAGTGCTGGTACTATTAGCATTCCCATTCTACAGTTGAGGAGACTGAGTTCAGAGAAGTGACATTATTCTCTTAAGGTCATACAACATATACTTGGTAGATTTGGGATTCAAACACAGGCCAGTATCACTCCGAAGTTCAGGCTGGACTGCCTTTCTCCTCACACTCTGCCATGTAGAACAAGAAGTCAATTCAGCCTGGTGGGGTAATGGTTACCAAGACAGGTGTCTATTTTTCCCAGTTGACACTATGGCTTTACCAGTAAAACCTTGGGTTATGCACTTTCTTTTACTGGCTGAATCATAAGAATTGAGTTTGTGGTCAACTAGAACCTTCAAATCTTCTTCATACGAACTGGGATCAAGTCAGTACCATGTGACCTGAATTCACACAAGACACAATGATCTCAAGAAATTTTACTGCTATAGAAATTTGGTTTCCCTCCCCTAGGTAGTCCAAAACAGAGATACTGCATTTGGAGTGGATTTTACTTTTTTCTGTTTGTTTTTTTTTTTAAATCAAGGTATAACTAACACACAGTGAGGTGTAATAATCTCAAGTATGCATCCAGCTCGATTAATTTTCACCCAGATTAAAATAGAGAATGTTTTTTCTACAGGATTCCCAGTCAATTCCTCTACTCCAGAAGTGATCAATATGGGTTTAACTTTAAAATTTTAAATATCCAGCATCTCAAATTATCGACTTTCGCAAAATGAGATTTAAAAGTGTAATAAATTACCTCCCCAAAAACAAATTAAAAATTTTTAAAAATTGAAAAAACAAGATTAAAAAAGAAGTGTAATAGAATGGTTCCACCCTGAATATTTAATTGTTCAACTTTCCTTTTTTTTCCAATTGTTCCTAAGCTTTGAAAATCTATTTTCCTCCTGAGACTTGATAACTTTTCAATTTCATGTCTTCTATTTTAAAAATACTTTATGTGACTTGTATGATTTATGTTTAAATATTTAACTCATTTGGAATTTATTTGATGACTGCTCTGATGTGAAGATTGAAACAGATTTTTTTCTAAACAATTACCCTTCTGCCATTTATTGACTAACTGTTTCTCTCTAAATTGATCTTTGAAAGTTCTTTTCTTATAAATTAAATTCTTATATGCAACATGTTTCCCATCCCCAAATTGGGATGCTGATTTTACCCACCTCACAAAATGAGAGTGAACATCAGATTATGTGGAATAAATTAGGTATAGGATCCGTCACAGTCACAGTTCTGGCACATAGTGGGTTCTCAACAAGTGTTAATTCCATCCCCACCCACTTACTCCCATAGACACACTCCTCCTCCATATTTAAGACACTGTCACCATAGGAAGAAGAAGAACTTTCTAAAAAGACTGTCCAACAGGCTGACCTGGAGGTCAGATGTGCACCCGGAAGGTAGATGACCTCTGATTTGAATGTGTATAGAGATTCTGTTTATTTCCTGAGGGCCTGGATGACGGATCAATTATTCCCAAATGCCAGTTTTTAAAATGATGCCAGTGTGTGATGAAATTTTCTGTGGCTCTTAGTGAAACTATAAAAGTGAGGACAATGAAGTGAGTTTTAATAAATCTATTTTAAATAACTGTTTTATTCTGAGATTATGGACTTCGTACTCCTTCAGTTTGTGAATGTACTGGTTTTTATTAAAAGATGGAGAGAGTAAATGATAGTTAATGTTCTTAAATGTCTTTTACTTGGAACTGTCCTTGATTGTTTTTAAATTTTACTGGTTTACAAAATCCTTAGATCTTTCTTGGACTAACATCAACTTTGAGGTTCGCTGCAACATCTACAGCACAGGATCCAATGATTCTGGGTTAACATTTTTTTTCCCATTCCTCAGAGTACCACACACTATACATAGTAGGTGATCAGTAACTTTTGTGGATTAAGTAAATAAATAATATTATGGTATAACATCAGGCAATGTGTTCATCATTGACTGAAAAGAAACTGACCAAAGAGGCCAAACTTGATGAACAGAGAAGTAAGTATGGGCCAGGCACTTAACTCTGACAAGCTTTCCACTCTTCCAGTCGTCAGCACCACAGACAGCTCAGCTTCAATTACACGGGTCTCTAAGGAAACCTATTTAAACACAAAGGCATTTTTTACATTATCTTTTCTTCACTTCATTATTTAAACAAGCACTTCTTGTTCGTACACAAGCTTTCCTCTTTGCTCCTTTAAATCTCCCTCTCAGATTGTTTGCCTCACTGTCTGCAATTCCCCCAGCAAAACGGCCAGCTCCAACTCTGAGCTTCAGAAATGCCAATTTTAATTAAAAGTGCAATTTCAAATCCACCTAAAGCTCAGATAGGATATGGCACACTTGCCGCCCTGTGATCTTTCTGGCTTTTTTGTTGATTAAAATGGACGCTGCTCTAAGTGCTTTGTCAAATCTTCACAAAAATGAGAAGAAATTGACATTTACACCTTTATACCAGCAAGAAAGTGATATATTAGATTCACCCCTATTGCCACAAAAGCTTGCTTTTGGCTTAAGGGTAGCAAGAGGCCAACAGACGCCTAGTGACAGCTCTGTTCCTATGCTTCCACCCCTGTTTTCCTAGACAGTTCCCTTTGTGCCTATGCAAGGATTTTGAGTTTAGGATAATAGTTCTCCAACTTTAGTGAATATAAGAAAAGCATAAAAAGGTCTCTTAGATTCATTGGCTCAACTTCTAGAGATTTTGATTCAGTAGGTTTTGGGTATAACTCCAGATTCTGAATTTTAATGAAGCATCAGATGAATCTGATGAAGGAAGATAATACTATGAGAAAATTAGTTCTAGCAACTCCCAGAAAATTTACCACAATGGTCTAAGCTGTGGAGTGGACAAGGGATGAAACCCCGTGCAGGAAATCTAAAAGTGTGACCCTGTCCTGCTCTGATATTTGCATTCTGGTGTCCTTAAGCAACTCATTTCCCCTCTGCATTACCACTTCTCTATCTTTATAAATGAAATATCACAAGATAGACAATGTGTTGTTACTCTTAATATGTAAAAATCTTCTGCAAATCAATAATAGAAAGAGCCATCATCTGATACAAAGATGAGTAAATGATACGAACAAGCATTTCTTGGACAAGAAAAAACAAATGAACAAGCATTTGAAAAGATAATCAACTTTTACAATGACCAGGTAAGTACAAATAAAAATAATAACAAGGTTTTTTTTCTTGTTGCAGTGTTCATTTTGATTTGTTTTTTCCCTCTTTTGTTCATTTGTTCATCATATTGGGGGAAGGAAACCCTGTGAATTGATAACAGCTAGGATTGGAAAGGGAACAGAGAAATGAGAATTCCCCTATATCACTGGTAAAAGCGTGAATGACTACAACAGTTAGACAAAGTAATCTGTCAGGATTCATTAAAATTAAAAAGTGCATTTTTTTCACTCAGCAATTTGACTTTGAAAATCTATCCTGCAGAAAAAAGATGTTATCAGGACATATGGATATACGCAATGGGTATTTGTTGAACATTACTGTTAGTTGCAAAAACAGGAAATTATTTAAGTCTACTGCAAGGGACTGATGGAGTAAATTATGCTAAATTCCAATTGAGGAATATTGCATATTATTGAAAAAATACGTTAGATCTGGAAGGGCTGATCCTGAATGATGTCCAGATATGTTGTAATGTGAAATGTCAAGTTAGAGAGTAATGATACCATATGATCACATTTCTGAAAAAGAAAAAAAAAAGCCCCAGATTGTGTTTATATATATGTGTGTAGGAGCTTGGCACAACATGTGGAAGAAAGTATACCAGGCTATTCATGCTGATTCACTCACAAGCTGAAAGCATAGGAGGGCTGGGGAAACTATAACATTTTCTTTACTCACTTCCATAATGTACGACTTGTTCCAAGAGAATGTATTACTCTTATAAATGAATAATTATAAAGTTGACTTTAGACTTAATCAAGAACTAAAAAGTATTAAGAGCTGAACTCAGAATATCACTTATGTTCCTTCCAGTTCTGACCACCTTGAGACATCCATCTCCTTCTCACATCCTGCATTCAAGGTCCATTTACATCAAGGATTCAGAGTCACCCAGAACCACACCATATCTTCATGGTAACGTCCATTCTAGTGTACCCACCTCAAGCCCACAGGGGCGAGACCAAGGCCCCTGAAGTTGGATTTCATGACGGGCTTGCACCTTGAGATCCTAGCTGATGCTGGGGACTTACAGGTGAAAAGACAAAGCAATACCCTGTATCTCCTCAAGTTCTCCAAGAGCATCACCTGGCTCCTTTCAAACCTGTGAAACTCATATCCAAGCTCACATAAGATTCTCTGGAGACTGAGCCATGCTATATTTCATGGAGATCATTTAAGGGACTCTCAAGGACTTCAGATACCAGGAAACCCCTGGTACCACGACTGTGAGAGTTACCTAGGAGACACACATACACACACACATACACACACACACACACACACACACACACCCCAAACCAGGATGCTGGCGCCAGTTCCTGAGGCCACCTCCAGCCCTCCCATCAGCATGCTGGGCTTCTTATGGATGTGACCAGAGTAGAGACCCAGGAATTGAGGCTACAGTGATCTTTTTTTTGCCTCTTTTAACAAAAATTGTGAAACACACCACACATCTAGAAAAATTGATGACATAAATGTACAGTTATTTAATAATTTTAAAGTAAACATCTATAAATATCAAATTAAAAAGTGGAACATTGCCTGAAACTCCCCATGTGATCTTTTTCAATCATGACCTCATCCTCCCCCCTAGAATAAATCACTATTCCATTTGCTATGGTCAATCATTTCTTTGCTTTCTTTTATAGTTTTACAATCTCTGCATGTATCCCACAACAATATCTTAGTTTTGCCTTTTATTAATTTAACATAAATGGATTCATGTTGTATGTATTCTTTGGTGTTAATATAAGAAAGATTTATCCATGTTGTTACGCATAGCTATAGTTCGTTTCATTTTTCACTGCTGCATAGTTTTCTATCATATGATTATACCACAATTAATTATTCTACTGTTGATGGGTATTTGGGTTGTTTCCAGTTATTGACTATTACAAATCATGCTGCTATGATCATTGTGTATGTGTCTTCTAATGTGTACACAAGTATCTATAGAGAGAAATGGGATTGCTGGATCATAGGCCTTGCATATCTCCAACTTTGCCAGATAATGCCCAACTATTTTATAAAATGTACCAATTTACACTCCCACTAACAATGACTGAGAATTCTTGGTACTCCACCTTCTCACCAGAATTTTATGGATACTCTTTCTCTTTTCAGTCTTTGAACATGATGATCCTTTCTCTTAGAGCATTCTCTTTCTCTATTTTCTTATTTATCTTGATAACTCTAAGCAGTCATTAAGGACTCTTCCTCCTGGCAGCCTTCCCTTACTCCTCAGATCTGGATTATGTGCCCCCCATACTCCCACAGCCCCCTCCATTGTCCCCTCCGTGGTATGCATCACATGTACTGTAACTTCCTATTCACTGCCTGTCTTACCACCCACCCCCATACACCAGACTGAAGGATCCCTGAAGGCAGGGGGTGTATCTTGATCTAATGCAGTGCCTAGTGCAGAGTACACAGTTGGTGCTCAATATATGACTATGGAATGAGTAGACTCCATTTCTCCCCTCAACTCATGGCCCTCCTCAGCCATTGGGAAGCGAGGTGAGTATTAAGGCTTTTCAGAGAATTGTTGCCAAAACAACAAATAATAACTCTGGGGAAATTAATTATTAGATCTGGCTCTTTCATTAATAGCTCATCAAAAGACTGTGAGCCCCCAGGGGGACTCTTAAAAATAAGTAACCGATCAGCATGGAAGAAAGAACATCCTCTTCCCAGCACACACACCCCCCACCACCACCAACAACACGCAAACAGACACACCTCCTGCGAATTGCCAGGCCTGGCCATTTAACACAGCTATTACCAACTCCCACTTAGTGAATTATGAGAAACAGCCTCGAGAGAGCTTTCAAAGATCTTCAGATGGATGTTTAAAAGCCTGCGGTTTCTCAGACGGGCTCAGCTAATGGCATTTATTACTTGGAGGACAGGGTATTTACATAAAGCTGGATTTTTATTGTAACAGTCAGATGGTTCCCGAAAGGGAGAGTGGAAAGGAGAAGGAAGGGTGAGGATACAAACATTCTACTTAAATTTGACTTGAACAAATGTCCAACTTAGGGTAGGGGTTGAGTAGGGTGATTCTGGGTCAGGAGAGGCCAGGTACAGAGAATGGGACTGGGTTCCCCGAGAATAAGAGAAGCAGACCCCTGGACAGCTCAAGGTGTCTGTCACTGATCTGTTGATAGGCACACTCTCAGACAGTTCTTTCCTACTAGGGTCCTTCCTTTGGTGATTTACGAGATGCCCCTCATTTATCCCAGCTGTAGTCTGGAGAGAAGACAATCCCGGGTATTTACTATCTCCTGGCTTCATCAGTGGTTCGAGGGATTCCTCTGCATGACAGTGATCAAGATGAAGATAAATCGAGGCCAGTTTTGCTAACATCAAGGAGCTTGCATTAGTTGTCTATTGCTGGATAATAAACCATCCCCAAAACTTAGAGTCATAGAACAACAATTATTTGTCGTGATTCTGCTTATTGTGTGATTCTTCTATTGGCCTTTCCTCGTAACTTACGCAAGTGCAACCAGCTAGTGAATTAATTGGAGCTGGAGGATAAGGCATGAGTACAAATGTAATAAAGGTGATTCCAGGGGTGAGTCTGGAAGATGTGTCTTCCAGGCGGGCAGCACAGAGAACAACATTTTAGGTATAAGAAGCAGCATGTGAGCAAAGGTATGAATTGACTGGGGACTGTTTGGGAGCCATGGAGATTGGGAAGTGGCTCTGAATAACCAGATCATAAAAGGGAGAATAATTTCAGATGACTCTGGGGAGGTGAGTAGAGCACCGGGTACCGTGTAGGGAACTTGGCCATTATCTTGTAGATTTTGAGGAGACCTGGAGTGATAAATATTATTTAAAATAATTACTGCACACCAGGCCCAGTACTGAGCATTGAAGATACAGCATTATCTCATTTAATCCTTGCTATTATCATCATTTTACACATGAATAAACTGAGGGTTACCCAGGGTCGCATAGCTAACAAGTGGTGGGGATGCGATCCAGAAGCCAGGTCATGGCTTTAGAACTGGTTATTTTAGTTACTATATTCCATAGCTCTTCTGGGGGAGATTGGAGTTTGGAGTAGGACAGGTAATGAGAAATGAGGCAAATTTAAAATTTAATTTCAGAAAAAGGGAGTTTCCATAATTAAATAAATATGGAGAACATTGGATTAAACAAAATTTATGAGGTTTCTTTACTGCTGGACTTCTCAGAGCCTAATGTGAGATACTAACAAGCACTAGAAAGGAAGCGTCACGAGTGAAGATATTTTCTTCTCTTTTATTGACAGCTCTTTCTATCCCCAGCATCCATAATGCTGCCAGGCATATAGTAGATGCTCAGTAAACATGCACTGACTTTATTAACTAATATTGGGATGCCCCAAGGGCTTCCATATTCCAACATTATTTACCTATAGAATAGTCCTTTACAATGACTCCCTCCACCCCCATTGAGACTTCAAGGAATAATAATGCTCTGTGAAACACAGCTGAGAAATTCAGTCTTAGAATACGCAAAAATTAAACTGTCACACGCTTCTTCATTCATCCACTCATCCAGACCTTTAGGAAACATGAACTAAGATCTTGCCACTCTTTGGGTCCCCTACAAAGCACTAGAGGAAAAAGATAAGAAGACATGGTCCATGCCCTCCGGGAGAGCCTGGTCAGAGAGCATTTCCTCATTTTATATAGGATTTAACTTTATGTAATCTGCAACAATCTTGTGCAGTTTTCTATCTCATAAGAGAACTGAGGCTCAGAAAGGTGAAATGACTTTCCTAAGGTCTTAGCACAGCCAGGTGAAAACTGCTGGCCCCTCGCATGATGGACACCCCTCTCCTGCTCACTGGTGGAGGAGAGAGAAGCAGTGGGTGGCTTGGAGGGTACCACTCCATCTACACTCTAGAATGCTGGACAATCTGGGGCCAGGGTTGCACTGTCTCTTCAAACAGGTAAACTGAGGTCATCACTGTTTCTTCCTGATATGAGAATAATGTGCTTCTCAGTGGTTTTCTTACAGCAGAGTGTGTTATAGCTCAGTGTTACAGCTCAGTTGTGACAGGAACCCGGATCCGGGCGAGAGACCAAGCAGCACTCGGAGAACTGGAGAACTCAGGTTTATTACCACAATGGGCCCAGAGGAGTTAACATTCCAAGCTCTGGATCCCATCTGTAGGTTTATACAGGCTTTTATAGGCTGCCAGTCTACACTTGGCAACATCGTATGCAAATAAGGTGTAACAAAGTTGACTACTTAGGAACAAGCTTTGTAGAAATGGACCAATCAGGAGTGATAGAAATGGACCGACTAGGAGTGAGCTCCATGCAAATGAGGTGCTACAAATAGACCAATCAGGAGTTAGATCAGGGAACCAGTAGAATCTTAGGGATAAGTTCCACTTTCCTAGAATCCTTTCAGAGGCAAAAGGGAAGATAATGCCGCCGGGCCAGGGAACTGGATGGTGCTGGCAGGAGAGCAGTGGCCTTGCCGGGGGGTCCTGCTAGTCTTTTTCATGGGGCTTCCCACCTCAGTTTGACCATGTAGGAGAATTCTGAGGCAGAGAAGCAGCTAACCCCAGACTGTGACTAGGACCTCCTGGGCCACCCAGTGGGTGGATCCTTCCTGCAGGCCATTCCTTAGCAACACACAAGTCCTCTTGGTGAGGGAGAGGTGAGGTGTGAGGGACTTCCTCCCGTCATCAAAGGGTCCTACCGCCTGTGGTCACACAGGCACACACATATATGACTGTGCACACATATGCAGAGAAGGTACAAACATGTACATAGGGTCTAAACCACATATGCACACACATGTGCACACTGTAAAATGGCACAAAAATGCATGTACACACAGAGCACACCCATACAGATGCACACACAGGGATCTACACACACATGCATATCACGTACCTGATAGCCATCCCTCATTCTGGGGGACTCCACACTCAAGTCCCTCCCTAGAGGGAGACGGGTGGAGATGACTGGAGATGAAATGAGGAAGGGTACCAAGGCAGAGTGGGCCCATGGGAGTCAGTGACATGTTGTCCCTAAACACGGCAGTTCTGGCCCAGGCTGGCATCTTTAGAAGGTCTCTTCCTTCAGCCAGTTTGTCCATTGCACCATGGTTGGGAGGCCCCAGCAGACTTGGCCTCTTGAAGATGCCAGCTCTTATAACGAAGTAGTCAGCTTGACAGGCGGAAGAACTTAGGAGGTTCCCCAGGGTCAGGGATACTTGTGCAACCCCATTTAACATCACTGAAATAAGCTGGATTAACTCCGTAATTTTGGGAGTCAGAACTGTCAGATCACTTAGTTCGTAAAATCAAATAAGATCAGTTTCAAAATCCCATCCAGCTGGCCAAGAAGAAAATTCAGCTAGTCATTGTGCTTACACACTCTCCCCTCCACCACTGGCAGGCATAAGGGTTTACTCAGAGCAGGTTATGTGGGGGAGAATCCTCCCGTTTTCCATTCCCACTGGTTGCTATTGAAATGCTCATTGTCCAAACTCATCTTCAGTCGACCCTCTGTATCCACAAGAGATTGGTTTCAGGACCCTTCCAGGAGGTGAAAATCCACGGATGCTCAAGTGCCTTATATAAAATGACTATGTGGTTTCCGCGCCCCACGGGTTCCGTGCCTGCCCAACCCACAGATACAGAGGGCTGACTGTTGTCCCTGAAGACATGCGGTTCTGAGGTCTGAATGCCAATCATGTACACAGGGACCCTTGCTGGGTCTGAAAACCCTGATGTCCTTCCTACAAATAGGCTCCAGATGGTCTTAGCATTCCAGAGGTCTAGAAGTGGGTATGCAGATGGTCACATACACACACTCCCTGAATGAGACTTACAATAGTGTCCTGGAGAACAATCAGTTAAAAGGAAGGGAACCACTGAAATATGTCTTCCTTTATCAGCCTGATTCTTCAACAAAACTGATCGACTGCAGCACACTTAATTCAAATGAAATGCACGTTCTCAGCGCTATAAAAATGACTTTATCACAGTCAAGAAGAGAATGATTAAAAGAAATGAATATGTGGGTGATTGAATACAGGATGTCCAGTGACAGGGGATGGAGGATGAGGGCTGCTATGAGGATTACTATCTCGGTTCAGCCTCAGCTGGGTTTATGATGTTCCCAGGAGCTGCCCCATCCCTGAGCAGAGGCAGTATGGCCATAGAGTAAATACTGCCCCAGACACACGTGGCAGCCATCACCTGGTACACAGAATGGTGGGCTGGGCTGGCCTGGCTGCACCCGGCCTCCAGCTGTGGTCTGCACAGAAGCAGCACAGATTGTGGGACCTGGAGTCGAACTGACTGGGTTTGGATGCCAGCTCTCCCACATAATAGCTGTGCAGACTTAGGTAAGCTGGTTAACCCCACTATGCCCCATTTTCTCCTTCTGGAAAATGGGGGTAGTGATTACAGTCGGGGTTTCACTGAATTTGCTGTGAAGACTAAAAGTTTTAACATACTTGAAGTAGAGTGATGGTCTTGGTGGAGGCCAGGCCAGCTGACTTGGTGTTCGTGTTTTCACTCAGATCTGTGCTGCCTTTCTGGGCCTGGCTGGGGGGCAATGTGGAGCCTCTAATCCCTTCGGAAAGGATCATCTTAGCTGGGAGGAGCCTTGCACGTGGCTGTGAGGATGCCTTTGAACTTTCCAACCAGCCACAGCATTTACCTACCGTGCTGTGACTTGCTAATAGTGCAGCCTCTGGAGCCAACTTCTGGAGTTCAGATCCTGGCCCTGCCACTTACTAGCTATGTGAATTAGGGCACATTATTCCACCTCTCTGAACCTCAGTTTCCTCATCTGTATAGTGGGGGCACCAACAATCCTTAGTTCATAGGGTTGATGCGGGGACTAAATGAGATAACTCATTGCAGCAGGTAGCACTACCCTGGGGTGAAGGAGGCACTTAATAAACACAGCTGTTACTCATCTATTATCCCAATAGTCTCTCACGGCACTACTGACACTCTGGTGTAGAAGTGACCATTTTATTCATCCGTGTATTTATAGAAGAAATTGCTATTGTGTGGCTGGGCCTCAGATTCAGTGATAAAACAGCAAGACCTGGTTCCTACACTGCCTCTGTCATTCATTCAACAAGACCGCCTACCCAAGTTCTCTTTCAACCCCAGTCTCCCTGCGGATCCCTGTTGTCCTCAGTAACAGCTCCAGGTCCTGTGCCTGGAATTCAAGGTCTTCCAAGACCTAAACCCACCCACCCTGGCTCAGGGTCTTGTGGACTTGCCTCCTCCAGAAGGCCTTTCCGGATATCAAAGGGTGAGTTTGGGGTCCCTGCTCTGGGGGTCCCACAGTGCCTGAGAATACCTTCCCGATCTTAAGTAGGGGTGCCTGCACTGAAGAAATGAACGGATGGAGGAGGCAAGCTCTGGGCTTCGAGTTGGGTGACGCGGGTCCCGGGGCTTGGCGTAGGACTGAGCAGAACTTAACCCCAAACTCCCTTCCCACCTGCCACCCAGGGCAGGAAAAGGGTCTGGCCAGGGTGCTCCCGGCCGGCGACCACGTGTAGGCCCCCGCGCAGCGGTCCCTGGAGGTGCCCGGGAGCTGGAGAACAAAAGGCCCGGCGCCCGCGCAGCTGCTGAAGCCCGAGCGCCCCCGCCCCCACCCTGGCTCCCTGCGCCCTGCGCCCTCTGCGCCTGCGCGGGGCGGATGCTCGCCGCGGGCCCTGGAGCCGCGCGGCGGGGTGGGCGCAGGGTTTCTGGTCCGGGAGGGGCATCTGGGACGCGCCGGAGGTGTTCACTCGCTCGCTCGGCCGCAGTTTGAGGACGAGTGAAAAACTCCGCTTTGTATTTGCTGGCCCGTTTGGAGCCAAGCGAAAAATTGTCTATTGCCGGGAAGATGAGAGACGACAGGAAGGGGCGAGGACGCCGATGGCGGGGCGCATTAGAGTCCCTTCCCTCCGCCCTGGGAGCGATGGGGTCGGAGAGGGAGAGGAGCTAAGCCTGGGGACCTCCAGAGGCCCCAGGGCCTGTGCCAGACTGAGTCCAACTTCGCGTGTTCCCGGACACATAAAGTCCTACCCGGGCCCTGGGGTGGGCCCTCCTTTCTGATACCCAGGGTTGAATAAACCCCGACTTCTCGCGGTGGCGGTAAGACCCTAGGGAATCCGGGCCGCTGCCACTGCGCCAGTCCATTCCTACCACGGTGCCCTTTAATGTGCCGCACATTCAGTGCCCTTTCTGTTCATTGGACAAGTCGATGGCTTTCGTGTCCTTGGGTCTTTGCGCGAGTTCCATCTGCCTAGAAAGCGTTGACCTACCCTGCATGACTGGCTCCTTCATTGCAGTTTAAATATCACCTCCTCCAGAAGCCCTCCCTGAACATCCTTTTGAAAGTAGAATTCCTGCACCTAACGTTAGTCTGTATGCTGTCCTGCTCGTTTCCTTCTCTTTAAAGGCACGTGTAAAATTTTGTGATTAGATGTTGATGTAAAGCTTCATAAGAGCAGGGCAGTCTCTTTCTTGTTCACTACTCCTTTCTCAAATACCCAGCTGAGTACCTGGCCTGTCTTAAGTTCTTCTCTTCTCTTTTTCTTTCTCCTCCCTCTCTCCCTCCTCCTCCTCCTCGTCATCCTCCATCCTCATGAGTAGTTAAGGCTCAAGGAAGCCGTGATGGAAGAGAAGCTGGCGGAGTGGACAGATCAAAAGAGAGTCTTCTTGGCAGGTAAATGAGGGAACGCAGGTGCTCAGTGTGGACCGGGCCTTCTCTGACCTGGCTCCTGAGGTTCCCTTGGCAAATCCAGCCACACGCTCTGAGCACCTGGCCCTAGAGGGCTGCACTGCCCTAGTACCGAAGCCACCAGCCTGTTGGTCCCATGAAATGTAGGGAGTCCCACTTGAGATGTGAAGCAAGTGTAAGATGAAGACTGAACTTTGAAGGCTTAGTGTGAAAAAAAGAAAATAAAGTTACATTAATAACTTTTTACATTGAGTCTAGGGTGACAAGATAATATTCTGGATACATTAAGTCAAATAAAATAGATTCTTAAAATTAAGTTAACTTTACCTACCTCATTATTTTTTAAAAATATATCTACTAAAATGTAAAATGATTTATGTGGCTTACATGTGTGGCTTGCAGTATATTTCCTTTAAACAGTGCTGAACAGTGTCTGATTTACCCCATGGGTCTGCCCCTCACCCCTAGCCAGCCGTATTCAAGGGGAGAAGAATGAACTCTACCTCTCGACACTGAGCGTCCAAGAATTTGGGGACAAGTTTTGAAGCCACCCCAGGATCCTTGGGCTCTTTACCAGCCAAGTAAAACCGCTCTGGGATTTGGAAGATCTAAGTTCAATTGGCTCCACCATGCATCCTCTGTGTGCCCCTGGACAAGTCACTTTGCCTCTCTGAGCCTCAGTTGCCCCATTTGTAAAACATGGGTGATATTATTTGTCTCACTATTTTTTTGAGGATTAAATGATGTGTGGATGGCTCATGACACAGTGAGCCCTCACAGTTACTGGCATCATTATATTATTTAAGATACTCTGAAGGTCATCTCAGGGGATGACCTCTGCCCCCTCCTCCCCACCCTCACCCCCACCCTCAATCTCTGGGCTCCCAGCAAAACTTCAGTAAACACAGTGGAACCCAAACGAGGACAAATCGGTGCTGGGGGCAATGCCTGCAGCCACATACCCCACGCAGAGCACAGGTGGCGCCTTGGCTAGCCTGACACCTTCTCGGAGGTGACAAAGCTTCTGTCCTTGACTAAGCCAGGCTTTTCTGAGCCCTCTTCTCAGCTAGGCCTTAACCTTGGCCTTTAAAGACTTGAACAAACACTAACATAGTTTCTTACAGCTCAAGGCCACTTCCCTACAATGACCCTAGCTGCCCCGCCCCCTAACATGCCTGCCTAAGGAAACTCAGGGCTGCCTAAGGAACTGACCATTTCTTACTGCTAATGCCTGAAGATGGGCCTGCTGTCTCCCTGCCTCTGCAGGATGGTGGGAGCCAAGCCAGATGTATTTCACGTGGCCCAACCCAGCTTCTCACTTCTTGTAAGTTTTCCCTGACTCCACTGAGCCCCTGCTCAGCCCCTCCCTACGCCCTCATTCTCCCTTTAATATGACCAGTCACCTTTGTACAAATCAGAGTTGAGTTCAGTTCACACTTGACTCTTTTTCCAATTGCAACAGTAAATTACTGATTAAAACCGGTCCTTACCACGTTTAACCAGCATCCAGCTTTGTTTATCTTTGACAGAGGACACCTAGGGGAAGTAGGCAGTGGCCTGGCTGAACCCAGTTCTGGGTTACATGGCCCCAAGGGCAACCCATAGCCCCCAGTCTCCTTCAGGCCTCTTTTTGAATGCTCAGCCTTCTTACCCTCTGGATTAAGGCAGCATTCCCTACTTTAATAATCTACAAATCACCGTCAAAATATACACTTTCTCCATGTGCCACTCACACTATTAATTATTTACTTGATATTTTTCTTTAAATCAATTCTTTTACTATTTTCAACCACTTGACTAAATTTCAACTATTACAATTTACTACTTTTACACGTGTTTAAATTTTTTACATGTCTTTTCATTTTTACGTGTATTTAAATTGATCATATTACTGCCATAAATGGAAGACCAGTATTTCTGGCCATAAATGGAAAACACCTTTAAAGATAAACACAGTGAATGGACCACAATGCTGCTAACTCAAACAAGGCAAGGCAGCTTGCTTTCCCCTTAAGAAAGGAGATCTGAAATACTGTGGGGTGGGGGGAGGTGGGGAGGTTAAAGACACATCAACACCATACTGACACTTCTCTGCTAAAGCAGAACTGAACTATAACTAAAGAGGACGTGTCCTTCCTACAGTAGGATTTACATATGTGAAGCCAGGACATGGCAATAATCTGTACAGGGGATTTAAAAACCAGGCCTGGAAGTGGTCCTTAAGGGCTGATTTTCTAAGCTAAATAATAACAGTACTAGTCTTAATAATAGAGATTACTGGCGAGGAGGATGGGAATAGCTCAGTGGTGGAGTGCACACTTACCATGCACAAGGTCCTGGGTTCAATCCCCAGTTCCTCCATTAGAAAAAAAAAAAGATTGCTTATGTGCCTTGCACTGTGTTGGTCACTGTAAATCTTAGTTTGTTTAATCCTCGCGTCAACCTCAGTTTATCTGTGCTTTTAACCACTGCTTGGTATCTCACCTCAAGAAAGGATCTGCTATTTGCATCCAAAATGGAGATGCTGGTGACAGGGACTGCGGGGAGGGCTGAGAAGATGCAGGGCCATGACCATTATGCTTCCAGCACTGCTGGCTTGACTGTGTTCAAGACCAGGCTCCGCCATTTACAATCTGTGCGACCTCAGGAAAGTCACAACCTTCCTGAGTCTCAGTTTCCCCATCTGTTGATGGGGCCAGCCTGGGGCTCTTCCCTCCCAGCCTGATTCAGTTTCAAATGGAAACCAAGGGCAAGAAAGCACTTTGTCCGTGGTCCATGTGATGGTGACTGGCCTAAGAGCATCTTGCTGATGATCCCTGCAGAAACTCCCTCCCTCCCCCAAATGCAGGTCAGAAGCCATACAACCAAGTAACAAAGACGGCTAATCAGTAATAAGAGGAAAACCTAGTCCTTCCCACGTCTTGGCACCGTTCTGGGTACTGCACATATATTGACTGATTGATACCTCACAGCCTCACAACAAGCCTACAGGGGAGGCATTTTTTATTTTCATCCTCATTTGCAGAGTGTGAAACTAAAGAACAGAGAGGTTAAGTAACTGGCCCAAGGTCACCCTGTGGGAAGTGGCAGACCTGGACTTGAACCCAGGCAGCTGGACTTCAGCATTAGCCCCCTTAACCCCGACCCTGCTGCCTCTTCACATCTATGATGGACAAACTAGATGACCCAGGAGTCAACCCAGTTGGGGCAAACTCCCTCTCTGAATTAAGCCCTGATTGGTTTATAGTTAAAAAAAAAAAACCTAACTATGATGAGAAAGAGGACTGTTTTCAGGCAAGGTCTTGTTTACTGTCTGCTACACAATTACAAGTCATCTAGTGGTGGTGGGCAGGGAAAGAGACAGTCAAGGGTTGATACAGTGGCACAGGAAGAGCCCTGAGCTCGCCATGCAGACAGCCCGAGTGTTAGCCCTGGCCACGCATCGAATTGCAAATGTTTGCCCTCCCTGGGTCTCCAAACACTACAACAACAACAGCAGCAACAACACAACACAACAAGTGCTCTCAGTTGCCAGGAACTGTGTCAGGCATTTTCTATGTCTCACAATGAGCCTCTGGGGTTTGGATCACCACCCTCGCTTAGGGGAAGGAGAAACTGAGGCTCAAGATTATGAAGAGCCTTCTTGGGAAGGTGGGCAGAGGGTGTTCCTGGCAGGAGAGGGAGGCCCAGGCGCTCTCTGGGCTGGGAGGGGGAGGGGCGGGGCCAGCCTGCTCTCTTTCACATCTATGAATAGTTAAAAGGCAATTACGATGCTAATTTGCAGAGCTAATGACTACAGCTCCAAGTGAGGGGGAGCTGGGAGCAGCTATTGGCCAGAGCTGTCAGCCAAAGCCCTGCAGGGACAGTTCCCTTGAGGTCCCTGGACCATGGCTGAGTCTAGGCAGAGACACTGGCTCCTTGTCCCCAACGTAGTGACTCCTGGTCCCAGACAAGACCGTTACGTCCTTCCTCAGTGTCCCTTAGAGTAAAGGAACTTTAGACAAGTGATAAGTAGGGGGCTGCAGACGCCAGAGTCTATGAAGATACTCAAAAAAAGTTCTCATTTTCCCCTTCCTGGAACAAAACCAAAAATAACAATAATACTAACAAAACAAAACGTGTTTATCTATTGGAGGCAGGCTGCCTGTGACTCATCAGCCGTGTGGCTTTGAGCAATGTATTTTACTTCCTGGGCCTCAGTTTCCTCATCTGTAAAGTGGGGATGAAAAAAATACCCTTCTCATAGGGCAGTTATCAGGCTTCAATGACACAGTGCCCATAAAGCCCTTGGCATGATACTGGAACTGGGATGGAGGTGACTGTGGCCACAGTCCTGGGGATATCACACTAAGATGCACAAGGTCCCAGCCCTGTAGTGGAGAAAGACAGTTAAACAAGTGATTAGCATGAAAGGTGCTATCATGGGGAAGGTCGAGGAGGCTGTAGGCTCTTGAGGATGGAAGGGCATAATCCAGATGGCAGTGGGAGTGGCAAGCAGGGAGGGCTTCATGGTAGAAGGGGCACCCCAGGAAGGCCAGGAATGAGAGTGAGTTAGACAAAGACTGGGATGAAGGAGTGGAGGATGCTTCCAGGGAATTCCTTCTCTGTAACTGTCCCATCAGCAAATCCATTAGCTCTCGGCAGAGCCCACTCCAGGTGAAACTGGCTCAGAAGTCACATCTCACTTGGAAGTTAGGGCTCGGAACTGAACTGTAGGAGTGATGGATGTGACACCTGTGGCACATTGGAATAAGGGAATGGCCCACAGTGACCCATGATTCTGTCATTGTGACTGAGGCTGGAATACATGGCAAAAGTATCTGTTGAGTGGGAGAGAGAGACAAGGTTGGATGTTAGAATCAGGTGCTACCAAAAGAGAGTGAGAAAATCTCCTTCCCCCTCCAAGGAGGAGGAAGGGCCTGGAGACAGCAAGGGGGAGTCCTAGACCTGTAAACCACCTGGAATTCCTCCATGTCACATAAAAGACCCCCTGTGGCTCCTCCCTCTTCCTACCCCAGTGCATCTCGAAGGTAAGTGTGCATCAGAACCACCTGAAGGACTTATTAAAGCACAGCTTCTGGCCCCAGTCCCAGAGTTTCTGATTTAGTAGGTTTGGGGCGAGACCCAAGAATTTGCATTTACAAGAAGTTTCCAGGTTGCTGATGCTGCTGGTCAGTGGATTACACTTTGATAACCCAGGTCTCCGGCCTCATCTCCTCCCATTCCCTCCCACACCCTCTACACACCACACTTTGCACCACCCCCTCATGCCTATTGCCCACCATCAGTGGTTTTGATGTATGGTTAAGAAAATCTGACCCAACCACACAGAATGAGACAATGGAATTTTGAACTGAATTGACTACGAGACATGAACAAAATAAAACAAAACAAAAAACTGAACTAAAACGAACACTCTGAAGCTGCCTGGCTGGTTTATATGGAGGTCTGTAATTCCAGATCTCAAAGTATGAGTGCACACCTGGGGTCCTCTCTGCTCCAGCCCTCATGAAATTTGCCTGAACATCCTGTTTTCCAGCCTCTCTCCACATCCAAGCAAGCCCAGGAGAATTAGTCACAGAGGCCAGCAGACGCTGTGGGCTCAAGAGGCACCTGTATGACACACGTGTCTATACTCGCCTCGCCTACCCACTGCAGACATTGCTAATCAACCACAACACCTGATTCTAACATCCATCCTTGTCTCTCTTTACCCTGGAGCTGACTTAGCCTCAGAATCTTTCCCAGTGTGGTCCAAGCACTCATTTCCAAGTAAGCCGAGATGGTAATCAAATTCAAAACTATGTTGTTCTGGTCAGGAACTGACCCATCTTCTTTCTTCACCTCTCTAGTTGCAAACTGCTCACACAGTATTTCGTCATCTGCTCCTGTCTCAGCTCTGGGTTCCATTCTTTTGCCTACCATCTCCAGATACCCCAGCCCTGAAGCATTCAGCTCTCTTGAGTGGCGTTTTTTGCTTTGGAGCTTAGCACAGGGCCCACCAACATCAGGTACCTAGCCATGATTCTTGATATCTGGGAGTTTGTGAATGAAAAAAAAAAGTTTTCCTGGTGTCTCAGTTATTATTGCCTAACAAGCTGCTCCACAACATACTAGCAGAAAGCAAGAACAGTTTTATTTGCTCGTGATGCTGTGGGTCAGGGATTCGGTAGGGTTCAGCTGGCTGAGTCCTCTGCTTCACAGGCCATCGTATGGCTTTCTCACATGGCTGAGAAATGAAACAGATTTCAGGAGGGCCTTTCCACGTGGCTGCCTAGGCTCTCTCACATTATGGAGGTTGGGTTCCAAGAAGGAGCATTTCAAGTGACAAAGGCAGAAGCTGTTGGTCTCTTAGGACCCAGTCTCCGAGTTACACAATGTCCCTGCTGTCACATTCTACTGGTCAAACAGACCACAGAGCCAGCCCTGATTTAAGAGGAAGGGAAATAGACTCTTCTCCATGAGAGGAGCGGCAAATAATTTGCATCTTTAACCCAACAAATCTGGGGAGTTTAAGGGTTATGGCGTCCAGTAGGTACTCAATAACTATTTCTCAATGAATGAACTAAGTGGTGCCATTGCCAGGATTGGCTAGGGCTCCCCCAGTTCATGCCTTGTCCCAGCATTCCCTCGCACAAACTCAGACTTAGCTCCAGACCCAGCTGCGTGCTACTGTAGGGTAATGGGTGGATTCCTACACCTGGCCTGGTGTGTGGGCGGCAAGAGTGAGGTGCAGGCCTCGAGTGGGGACCCACCGAGGGGTATGGGTAGAAACTTCCTGCAAATGAGTCATACTTGGGGGCAGGGAGTCTGAGCTGCTCCAGGCCCATTTCCATCTCATTGATGCAGAATTGGAGAAAATGCTGATTTTTTTTTTTTTTTTTTTGAGCACTGGAGACAGAGAGCAATCTGGGTTGCTATGCAACCAGCGCCTGTGCCCAGCTGATAACACCAGAGGAATTAACTGTCCTTGTCCTGCTCAGGCTCTGGAGGAGGGGGCTGACGCTGCTTCCCCACGCCTCAACCTCAGCCCCCGCCAGCTCAGTCTCTGGCCCAGTTACGGATGGGGGAATCTGGAGCCAGGTCCCAGCCTCTCTCTTGCTTCACAAGGAGCAACCAAGGGGGAGTCCCTTGCCTCATGCCAAGGCGGGGGTGTTGCAGAGTGAGGAGGGAGCTGCCTGAGGGTCTCTTGGACGAAGGGCATCTCCATATTCTCTGATCTGCTAATGAGCTGTGAATTAAAGACAAACAAACTCAGAGGGAGGCTGGAAAGAGGGCAAGGCTGGCGAAGGGCTGACCCACAGTGAGGACAAGATGGGCAGAATGAGGCCAACTCCCGAGGCAGCGGAGGAGCTCTGCCCGCAACAGCCCCCAAGGCCTGGGGAGAGGCAGGCCAGGCAAGGGTAGGATGTCCTAGTGAGCAAGGGAGCCAGGGGTAGGGGTGGTGGGGCCTTGGCATCCTCGGAAGACCAAGGACTCTCATATCCAGAATCTAAAAAGCAGAGGACAGCCCATCCGGGGACTCAGGGGCTGCTCAGGGGGAGACCCAGGGAAACAGACTTAATGTGTTCCTCTCCCCACTAGACTGACTCTTTAAGGGCAAGGAACACGTAACATAAGGGTTTCAGAGTCAGACCTGAGTTCAAATCCAGCCACTTATAGCTGTGGGACCTTGGGCCAGCCACGTCACCTCCCTGAACGTCAGTCTTCTCAGCCACAGAAAGTAGAGTAACAGGATCTCCTTTATAGACTTGTCGTGAGGATGAAACGCGATCATGTATTTAGTTGGACCGTTGTAAACGGCTGTTTCTGTGAATGAAAACTGGTCAAATATTGGCTCTTTCCTTTGGTTCAACCTAAAATGTCCAGCGCTGAGCACTGTCCTGCACCCAAAACACACTCAGTGAACAGAAGCAGCTATTAATGCCTTTTGTTGTCCTGGGTGGTGTTCCAGTACGCATGTTCAGTGGACAAATGAATGAATGAAGAAAAGCAGGATGGGGACAGAGCAGGGGCTGGGCTTGGGTGGCTGGTCCCCAGACCCAGAAGATGCTGACAGACGACAGGGGCCCCTCTCCAGAGCGATCAGGGAGCCATGACCCCAGGAAGCCAAGTTCACAGCCCCTGCCTGGCTGCTCCTCCTGTTCCCTCACCCCACTCCCCCTGCCCCTCCCCATGTGTGCCCTCTGTGTTTCTTTCTCTCTCTTGCCCCATTTACTGAGCAAAAGTCTTGTTTTCAGGTTACCATGGTTACCATTTACTTGTACACTTACTCTGTGCCAGGCTCCAATCTAATCACTTTGCAGGCATTAACTTGTCTACTCCAAACAATTACCTAACTTGAACCGTATTTTTAACCCTTTGAGGTAGAGTTTAAAATTTTTTTTATTGAGGCATAATTTACATTAAATAAAATGCACCCATTTTCAGTGTACAGTTCAATGCGTTTTGGCAAATGTATACATCCATGCAGCCACCATCCAATCAAGATACAACATGTTCATCACACCAGAAAGTTCCCTCCTGCCACTTTGCAGTCTGTCCCCACACTGACTCTCCCACCCACCCCTCCAGCCCCGGGGGCCACAGATACGCTTTTGGTCACTGTAGACTCGTTTTGACTTCTCCAGCATTTCATGTCACGGGACTCATACAGTGGATACATTTTGTGTCTGGCTTCTCTTTTTATCATTAATTTCTTCCTTTTAATTGCTGAATAGTTGTTATGGACTGAATTGTGTCCCCATCTCAACCCCAAAAATTCAGAGGTTGAAGCCCTCCCTCACCCCCTCATTGTGATTTTATTTGGAGTTACAATACTTTAAAGGTATAATTAAGGTTAAATTTGGTCGTAAAGTTGGGACCCTAATCCTATAGGGCTGGTGACCTTATAAGAGGAGGAAGAGACATCAGGGATGCCCATGCACAGAGGAAAGGCCGGGTGAGGACACAGGGAGAAGGTGGCTGTCTGCAAGGTGAGGAGAGAGACCTCAGGAGAAGCCAAACCGGCGTCAACTTGATCTTGGACTTTCGGCTGCCAGAACTGTGAGAAATAACTTTCTGCTGCTTGAGCCATGCCATCTGTGGTGTTTCCTAACAGCAGCCCTAGCTGGTGAAGACAGTAGAATTCCATCAAGTGAGCAGTTTGTTCCTCCACCAGTGGTAGCAGTTTTATAGATGAGGAAACTGAGGCTTAGAGACGCCCAACTACTTGTCTGAGGTTCCCACAGATCAGGTAAGAGCTCAGTGCAAGTGAGCGGGACTGTCGAGCCAGCGCTCCCGCTGGGCGAGGTGGAAAAGTAGCCCCAAACCGGTGTTTGCATGAACGCCAGCAGAGGCCGAGCTGCCACCCTGGGATCCAGCCCGCCCCAGCAGGAGCCCAGGGGGCCCTGCCCGGTAGGAGGAGGCGAGTCAGGGGAAGGTGCCCTGGAAGGTTCCTGTGAAGCCCCACCCCCTTTCCATCTTTGCCCTCAGATGCTGGGGTGCACAGACCTTCAGTAGGAGCCCAGTTGGAGGAGTGGTTGGTGCCTCACAGGCTGAGAAGGACTGGGGGGCAGGAGAGGAGATTCGCGGAGGGAGACTGTCCAGTGAAAGACCCTGCTGAGGACTCAGCAGAGCTGGAATTGGACCAGCCCTGCTTCCCTGAACCTCAGCCTGCTTGTCCGTAAAATGGTCATGAAAATTCTCCTTACCAACCTCACCAGTGGGGAAGGAACAAATGTTGTATGATTCCAAATTCGCAAGGTACCCAGAGCAAGAGGGGTAGTCTTCCTTCTTACCACACCAATATAGTGGGGAGGGTGGAGTGATCTCCCCCATTTCACAGATGAGGAACCTGAGGCCCAGGGAAGAAAAGAACACTGGGGCCTGGGCCAGCGCACCAAGAAGCATCCTTGCTTTGGGCTGAGACAGCCTCTAGGTCTGGGCTCTGAAAAACGCTCTGGGCCTTTAGTGCCTCAGATGCCTGCCTCCCTTCCAGGCTGTAAGTTCCTGAGTCTGGGATTGTGTCCAGTTTCCTCACCATTATACCCTAGAATCCGGTGAGTTCCTGACACACAGAGGGTACTCAGCCAATATTAATACATAAATGAATGAGCGAATGATAGCCATGCTTTTCAAAGAGGTATACGAGTAGCCTGGGAGAGTATCAGAAAGGGCCAGAAGCCACAAGTGCCCCTCCAGGAGTGTCCTTTTTATTCAGAGTACAGGGGAGATAATTCAGTTACCATCACTTTGGGGAGTATTTTTCAATGGTGTTAAAATATATTCTGGTAAGATGGCTTCTTAAAAAATTAACCATAGAATAACCATATGATTCAGCAATTCCACTTCTGAGTCTATACGCAAAAGAATTGAAAGCAGGAACTCAAACAAATACTTGTACGTCAAGGTTTGTTGCAGCATCATTCACAATAGCCAAAAGGTGGAAAGAACCAAATGTCCATCAATGGACGAACAAATGAACAAAATGTAGTCTACACAGACAGCGGAATATTATTCAGCCTTAAACAGGAATGAAATTCTGACATATGCTACAACATGGATGAACCTTGAAGACATTCGCTAAGTGGTAGAAGCCAGATGCAAAAGAACAAATGTTGTATGATTCCAGATACACGAGGTTCCTAGGGTAGTCATACTCATGGAGACAGAAAGTAGAATGGTGGTTGCTGGTAGGGGCTGGGAGGAGAGGGGAATGGGGAGTTACTATTTAATGGGTAAAGAGTTTTTGTTTGGGAAGACGAAAAAGTTCTGGAGGTGGACGGTAGTGATGATGGTACAACAATGTGAATGTACTTAGTGCTACTGAACTGTACACCTACAAATGGTTAAAATGGTAAAATTTCTATTACTCCACAGCATTGAAATCATTCTCATGGGTGATCAGGGTCACCGTTCTGTCTCAGTGGGGCGTGCATGGTGGTCCTGACCACCTTCCCTGCTGAGTCAGTTGCTCCAGGCCCCCATGTCCAGGCTGCAAGTTGGAGGGAGGAAGTGGGGTGATTGAAGGGGACCTGGCCAGTAAGGTGATTTTCCCCATAACCCACCAACCTGCCAGCCTGGTACTTCATTTTCTTCACCAGGTATCTCTTGAGTGTGTGCCAAGTGCGGATTTACCAGGCGAGGCAGGGGTGAGAGGTACAGAGGCAAACCACGCCCAGGGTCTGGTGTCCCGGAGCATCTAGGCCAAGAGGAGAGGCATGATGCCCTTTACATCTGTAAAATGGGACTAAACCTGCTCCATGGGGTTGGAAGGGATGAAGCTGGGAAAGCTCTTGCAAAGGGCCTGGCCCAGAGCAAGAGCCTAGGAGATGCCAGCAGCTTTTACTGTTTTTTTGTTTTTGTTCTTTTGTTTTTGTTTTGCTTTTTACTTTTAACTCTCATCAGAGGTAAAGAGTTGGCCATGGAGTGCGGGGTTCTGTGAAAGAAGAAGCCAAAGAGAGGGCTACAAAGAACAGTTTCTTTGTAATATAGAAGAAGAAACCGCCCTCAAGGAGCAAAGTGGGGTCTTGGCTAATCACAATTTCTCTGCATTTCCCCACCCCCACCCCAATCAAAAGCCTGGTCTAACATCAACCGCCTGCCCCCCTCCTACACTTTGTGCCCCCACCTCCATGACTCACACTCCTCCCATCTGATTACTCACTGGCCTCCTTAGTCCAAAGCTCTTGATGGATTTGGTAATTGAAGTAATTACGGTAATTTTACCTTAAAGACAGGCAGCTGCAGATTCCCTATTGGGGAGCCCCCTCCCTGGGCCTCCTGCCAGCCAGCATTCAGGGACAATGAAAGTAACTCCCATTCCCTTCCCCAAAGTGTCTGGGGTGGGAAAGGGTTTCTCAATAGAAGGCATCTCCCACCCTCTGAGCAGCCCCCGGGGTGGGGCAGGGGACAGCAGGATAGGCTTGCCAGGAATAATTTTCATTTCTCCCACCACAGCCTTGGTTCCAGGGACTTGCAAAGAGCAGGGGACACTGGCCTGTTCCCTCTCCGGGCTTGAAAATCAGGACAGGCGATCCCCTCAAGTGTGTGGATGAAGTCCTGATAGATCACAATTGCACATATCCTGTAGGGTCCAGGTGTGAGGGGCAGGCAGGGGTGTGGGCCCTAGGACATGGAGGGGGAGAGTCACCTGCCCACAGCCAGGTACCAGGCAGTGCGCTCCCTCCCTCCATCCCCGCCCCAGCCAGAGCCGGAGGGACGTTTGCCTTCACACCCTTGTCCCTCTAACGCCAAGAGTCAAGTGCAGGGAGGATGAAGGAGGTGGAGATCTCTTCTGGTTTCAAGTTAGTAGTCGCCTCAGAGAGAAGGGTCTTCAATGAGGGTCCTGAAGGATATATGAGACCCCCTTGGGAGGGACTAGGGCAGTGAGGGACCCCAGCCAGACGCCAGTGCAGACCAACAGGCAGTCCCATGCAGGGGCATTTGAGGCCACATCTAGGTCTGCTAAGAGTAAACCTTGGGGCAGTCTCAGAGTTCCCAGGCCAGTGTTTTGGTCTATTTAAACCCTTCCAGTCTTCCCAAACCTCTTAGGATCCGTTTCCAGTCCCTGCCCAGTCTGCCCACTGGCCCCTTGCACTCTCTCAACGTCAGCCACATCAGCCTTTCTGTGTCTCCTCCTGAGGGCTGGGACCCTCCCTGCCTGTTTATTACTCTGGCCCCAGTCTAGCCCAGCGCTGGGCTCATAGTGGGCACCTAATTTCATCATCCAGCGACTGCAGAATCTCTCATTTCCTCCTCCCCGCCCTCTGTGGGGACTGAGAAACAGCGAGTGAAAGTCTGGGAGCACAGAGAGGCTGGGCAAGTTACCTGCAGCCCCACAGAGCTGGCTTGGAGCGCCATCCGCCAGCCAGCCCAGGGTGGCCCCGTCTAAGCACTGCCCCTCCCAGGGAGGCACCCACCCGAATGCCAGGTGAGACACTTCTCTGCTTGGGGGCCATTTTCTCCATTTGCTCAAGGAAATGTTCCTCCTGGAGGGCATCTGTCCAAATCCCATGCTGCTTGCTCTCAGAAGCTGGAGGTAGCAAGGGCTTGTTCAGTCTGTTCGTGCTGCTGTTACAAAGTACCGCAGGCTGGGGACTTAAACAGCAGACATTTATTTTCTCACAGTTCTAGGGGTTTGAAGTCCAAGATCAAGATGCTAGAAAATGTGGTTCCTGTGAAAACTCTCCTCGTGGCTTGCAGATAGCGGCCTCTTCACTGTGTTCCCACATGGCCTTTCATCCGTGTGGGCACAGACAGAGGGAGAGCTCTGGTGTCTCATCTTCTTACAAGGACACCAGTCCTATTGGACCAGGGCCCCATCCTTATGACCTCGTTTAACCTTAATTACCTCCTTTAAACCTGATCTCCAAATACAGTCACCTTGGGGGTTATGGCTTCAACATATGAACTGGGGGAGGGGGACACAATTCAGTCCATACCAGGGCTCCTTAAAATCAGCATGATCCCAGCCGGAGTGAGCCCCAGACAGCAAAGAGCCCGGAGAAGCCGGGCACCCACTGTGAGCTGTGCTAACTCAGCAGCAGGGCTGGTGCGAGGTCATCAATCACCAGATGCCACAGGGTGGAAAAAGATGAGCCCTCGGATAGCGCCGAAGATGAATGGGGAAACTGACATGTGATTAAACTGGGCTTCTCCGCTGGTGGCTGACGGCCCACTCTGAGCGCAGAGCTAGCACAGCCAGGCCTGGGCTCCCAGCACCCACCAAGGCACTTGCCCCTCCGGCCAGGGTTAAAGGATTGTCCCTCCAACCACACAGCTCCCTGTCATCCCAGCTCTGTGTGAGACACGCCGTGGGACCTGCACAGGTGCTGAGAACCATGGGGGAGATGACACCACCACTCACCATTTCAGCTGCCTGGCTCTTGTTTAATAATAATAATAATAATAATAATAATAATAATAATAATAATAATAATAATAATAATAATAGTAATAATAGTAATAATAATAATAATAATGACAGCACTGAATGAGCGCTGGGGGTAGGTACTTCAGGTGCATTTCCTCATTTTCCCACATCAAACCAGGGAGGTCAGAGTTAAGTCAGGTGGTAAGGACAACAGTTTCCAGAGGAAACAGAGGAGCTGAGAGGTATTCGTTGATCCATTCATTCACCCAACGGATTTTTATTGGGCACCTACTATGTACCATTATATCCACAAAGGTGAGCAAAGTCCCACATGGTCTCTGCTTTCATGGGGTTACATCCTAGTTGGGGACACAGATGAGAAAAAGCTAATTAAGTAAGATAATTCCAGGTAATGATAAATGCTAGGAAGAAAGTTAATTAAGGCAATGAGAGAGAGAGTAGGAGAGGAAGCAACTTCAAACACGATGGTCAGAGAGGCCTTGTGAAGGAAGGGACAAGTGAGCTGAGACCCGGAGCTGAAGGAGCTGGCCATGGGAGCAGCTGGGGGTGCTGTTCTAGGCAGAGGGAACAGCACGTGCAACGCCCAAAAGCACGAATGACCTCGGTATGTCTCAGGAATAGGATGGAGGCTCATGCGGCTGGCTCTGCAAAGTGACGGGGAGGATGGGTGAAGTGACATCAGAGACACTGGACGGGCCTCAGAGGCCAGGGTAAGGAGTTGGGATGTTATTTGAAGTGGTGTGGGATTCCTCTGGAATATTTTCAGTAGGAGGGCTTTCAGTATAATTGAGTTTTTCTTTTACAAGGGTCATCATGGCTGCTGTACAGAGAATAGATAGGATAGCAAGGAGAGTAGGTAAAAGGCATCGAAGCCACTGAGACTTTGTACCATCATCATCACCATCACCATCACCACCATCACCACCACCACCACCATCACCACCACCACCTCCATCACCACCACCATCATTACCACCATCACCATCCCACCACCACCGTGAGCAGCAGCATTGAGATGACAATGGCTTGGACTAGGATGGTAGTAGGAGCAAAAGAGTAAAGTGGGGGGAAGCAGTGTATTTTAGTGGGAGTTTCAGCAGGGCTTGTAGATGGACTGTGGGGAACAGAAGCAGCAACTCTGGCTGAATCTCTGGTATTTCTCCCACATGGAAAATCTACCCAATCTCTCTACTTCTGTTCTTGACTGTCCTCTCTCACCAGCACCTACCAGGTCCTGATCCTGCTTCAGGCAACCAGGGTGTGGCTGGAAGAGCACTGGGTTTGGAACTGGGCATCCAACGTTCTCACTCTCTGTGTGACTTTAAGAACATGGTTTAGCCTCTCTGAACTTTGGCTCCTTCGTATGTAAAAATGGGACCATGGTAATACCTGCCTCAAAGGATTGTGGGCTAGTGCTGGGCTGAACTCATGCTTCATTCAGTCTGGGCTCTTTGGATGGAGCTTCTGGGGGAACTGAGGTCACTTAAGGCTTGTAACCTGCTACAATCTCCATTGCCCTGCCAGGCAGTTCCAGAATTAATGTCAATCCCTCCTCACTGGGTTTTCTGCATTCCCCTTTCCTGGTTCTGAGGGTGTTTGCACTGTGGGAAGTGGGGGGAGAGAGTGGGAGGCTGCGGAAGTGACCATCATTAAAACACTTACAAGTATGGATATTCAAAGCAAAAAGAGTTTGAATTTATGGTCTAAAATAGGTAAGAGCTTGCATCTTGACACCAGACTAATCTGCATTGGAATTAAATCTTGTCACTCATGGGCCATGTGGCCAAGTAATACTAACTTTCTGAGTCTCAGTTTTCCTCTCCTGCAAAGAGGTCATGATGATAATCTGTCTCATAAGGTTGTTGTGGGGATTAAAGGAGTTAATATATGTAAAGTACCTGGTGCATAGTAAGTGCTTAGTGACTCAGCTGCTGTCATCACATCACTCAAACTAAAACACTGGATTATTGTAAAGATTAAATTTATAAAGCTCTTGGTGTTCTCACCATCATTAGGCTGCTCCTTAGAGCCCCAGGGCTTAGTTAGGTGGGGTTCTGTTTGATGATCCACTCGCCATGGGGGTTGGCACGGTACAGCTCTAACAGGCAGTTATCTAGGTCTAGGAGACGCACACCTGTGCGAAGCAGGGGCGCAGGAGGTTGAGGTGGGAGAGACCAGCCTCCCTGTAGCCAAAGGGAACCACTCGGATGCAATTTGCGCTCCAGAGCCCCCTTGTGGCCACGGCTGGACTTCACCCCTTCTCCTCCTCCCCTCCCTCCCTTGTAAGGCTTTGGCTGAGGAGCACTCTGCTCTCTCAGAGCATCTCTACACAGGAAGCCTGGTTTAGGCCTCTGCTCCCTGGCCAGCGGTTCTCAAAGTGTGGTCCCTGCATCAGCGGCATCAGTGACACCTGGGAAGTTGTTAGAAATGCAGATTCTCAGGGCCCAGCCTCCCGTGTCTTAAATACCCTCCAGGTGATTCTGATGCACTGCTCAAGTTTGAGACATCACTGCTTTAGAGAACACAACTGAAATCAGCTGCCCAGCCTCAGTTCCCACAAAGCTGGGGACTCTCAGACACGTGTTTACAGAATTCCTTAAGGAATCATGGCCGCTGCCCCGGAGGAGGTTCACGTCAGCTAGGCTGGCCCAGAGGTTGGAGGTACTGACAACTGTCACACTAAACAAAAAACTCTGCCCTCTCCATGCCTGAAGCCAGCTCCAGGCAAAACTGCAAACTCCAAGACTGAAGTCTAGGGCGTGCACAGGCTGACCCTTAACCTCATAGCAGGGATCCACCTGGTTTCACGGGAGAGGGCTGAGGGGAGGGAGGACTCACCCCAGGGTGGACTCTGGGCTCCCCAAGAGGGGGACAAGGTATTACTGGTATTCCCTGCGACTTCACAGAGGATGACAGCTGGCATCATGGACCTGCTGCTGCAAGACTCAAAGAAGCAAGCCACTGAAGGCAGCGAGACCAACCACTGTGTGGGAAGCCCAGGCCTGGAAGGGGTAGCCTCTTTGATTTTTGGCTCCAGGTGGGAGATGAGACACAAGGACCCTCCTGAGAGAGCCAGAGCCCACACAGGAACCCAGCACTAAGAGGCAGGGAAGAGGCAGCTGGGAGGCACTCGGAGAGGACCAGCCATGGGCCCCTCCCTACAAGGCCCCTTCCCATTGGGCATCAGAATGGAAGCTGTTGGAGAGGTGGGATGAGGGGGGATGGATAGGGGACAGGAGCCTGTGGTGAAGGGCAAATTCCGAGTCAAGATGGATTATGAATATTGTACAAGTATGTGTGTTAATTATAATTATTATACAAGTATCATATAATTATCATGTGATAATTATGGATATCCTGGCTTCAATTCCAAAATCTGTCCCCACTTTGCTGTGTGGCTCTGGGCCAGGCCATTCCTCTCTCTGAGCCTCAGTTTTCCCATCTGTACAAGGAGGAACTGGACTAGACACTTGCTAAGACCAAGTCCTTCATGTCAACTCCATCAAGGGGGCTCCTGAGAGCTCAAGCTGTTTCTTATGTCCTGGAGTGACAGCTGCATACCAACCCCACTGATCTTCTTCCAGCTCTTTGGCCATGCTGCCTCAGGCCATTTGCACATGCAGTTTTCTGTGGCTGGAAGCCTTACCTCATTCCCCAGACTCTACCAGGTGCCTTGTTTTACCTTCCCATTGTTCCCTATATTTCTTATAAAACCTAATACAGTTTGTAACTTGATATTTACTTTATCGCTATTTGACTCATGTTTGCCTCTTCCACAGGGCTGTGAATATGGAGGTCCATGGGTCCGTGCCTGTTCTTTTCACTGTGATTCTAGCATTCCATGTTGTACCTAGTGCAGAGTAGGCATTCATTAAATACTAAGACGAATGATTGAATAGTGGCTGTTACTATGATTTGGAGCCAAGAAGGTTAGAGAACCCAGTTCTGACCACCCCAGAAAGAGACAGTCCAATGGCATGTGCAACTCCCTTCGATGGCTTTCCTCTCTGAGGGCTGACCCCTCCCCGCACCCAATCCCTGCTCCCTGAGGGGACAGGCTCCTGTAAGGGGTAAGGGGGAGGTGGCCCCGACAGTGGGAGGGGGCCGTCCATGTCCTCACTGCCCTCTTGACACTGCGAACCAGGGCTGAGGTGCTCTGTGAACCGTTCAGGACATGGGCCACTTTGGTGCAGGCGCGGAGGCACTTCCAGGGGATCTTTGCTAGGCCAGGCCACCCAGATATTTGCCACCTTAGGAGTTTGCCAAGAGAACATGATTCCTAAATGTGGGCACACTCATGCGTGCCTGGAATTCAGATGTGTGTGTAAACACGCATAAACGTGCACTTACACAAATACCTGTGCTGAAAATACAAGATGCATAAATACACACCCACACCAGCTGCTTGTGCACGAAGCATATCATGTCCACGTACACAAAGGCACGTACAGAAACGCGTGTGCACGCGGTTCACGCTCATACCCAACAGGAGCGCATGCAGGGCGCCTACAGACGCAAGCATACAGGTTTATACAAATACACCGCATGCACGCGCGACACCGTCAACTCCTCTGTTCTGGACTCCTCCAGAGGACTTAATATTCCACGTAGTCTTAGTAGTATCCTGCTACTGCCCCCCCTCCAAATCACTCCACACCCTGCACAGCGACCTCCACTTTCCCAGCCCTCAGCCAACCACACAACTGGCATCCTACAAATAAGGCAAGGGAGATAGCTTCCAAAACACTCCGCTCCGCGCCAGTTTCCTCCTCCTCGGTCCGGGTCACCTCGTTCTTTCACCTTGTTCCTTACTGAGACTCCACCTCCTCGCTCTCTGCGACGAAGCCGGGGCACCCCCTGGTGGCCGCAACCGGCAGCGCCGTTCCTGGCAGCCTGGTCACGAGGACCTGGAGGTTGTGGATGCGCCGCCTCCAGGTGCCCTCCCGCCGCCACTGGCCCTTTCCTTTTCCACCTGGTCGGGGTGGGGAGCACTCACCGCCTTGGGGCTGTCCCCCGCCTTGTCTCTGTCTGTGTGCATCCTTCGCAGGCAGGTCCTGAGGCCCCGTCGCCAAGCTGGGAGCGCCGGTCTCCGCTTGTGTTCCAGACCTTGAGGGAAGGAGAGGCACTGACGAGAAGTTGGCCCAAGGCTCCGGTAAAAGTTGCTCTGCCACTTCTCCAGGCCTCAGTTTCCTCATCTGCAAAGTGGGGGTAATCAGAGCACCCACCCGCCTCAGAGGGACGATGTGAGTATTAAATGGCCTAATGTGTAAGTCATTCAGCACAGGCCTGTGGAAGCAGCCAAGAAACCTATTACTCTCATTTTGAGGGAAACCTCGCTCTCTCTTCTTCCTGGTTTTCATGGGAGACAAAGCCACCCATTTGAATCTCACTTCCCAACAGTTGCTGGTTTCAACGTTGGTTTCTTTCTCCCATAGATGCTGTCCTGTTAGGAAAAGAGAGGGCTGGACAAGGAAGGAATTCTCAGGGTGTCTGGATCCCAGGCCAGGGTCAAGATGATGGTTTGGCTTCCCCACTTCATGGGGCTAATAATAGTATCCATTTCACAGGATTGTTGGGGATATTAAATTAGATAAAGCATATAAAACACAGCGCCTGATACATACTGAGTACTCAGTAATCGTAACTATTACTATTTTTTAGTTTATTTATAGACAATTACTGTCAACATAACAGAATGAAATTAAATAATATATTAAAAGTGCTTGGTATAATGCTGTGAAGAATATACATGGAAACTCTACTATTTTTGCAACTTCTTATGAATTTAAAATTATTTCAAGAGGAGGGTAGAGCTCAAATGGTAGAGCGCATACTTAGCATGTACAAGGTCCTGGGTTCAATCCCCAGTACCACCTCCAAAAATTAATAAATAAACCTAATGACCTCCCCCCACCAAAAAAAATTAAAAATAAAAATAAATAAGTCACCTAGAAAATGTGAAAAAAAAAACTTCCATAAAATTATTTCAAAACATAAAGTTTAAAAGATGATTCTATTTGAGTGAAAGACCGTACTTTCACATTGGAGTAGGGGTTCCTGCGGGGATGGGGGCAAATTTCCTAAGCAACGGGGAGTAATGGTCAATCTGGAAGTAATCCAGCAGGAGGGAAGTAATGCGGAAGTTGTGGTCAATCCAGAAGGCTGTGGGTCAGGCTGCCGGGGGCTCAGCTACCTCCATCTCTTCCCTCTAAGCTTCACTTCTCTTTTTTCTATCTGTCAAATGGGGTACAACAACAGAACGCATCTCCTAGGGCAAGGTAAGGAACAAGCCAGGGCACGTGGATGCCTCTGGAACAATGCCTGGGGCAGGGAAGCCCTCAGTAAAATGTGACCTAGCATTGTCCAACCACATCAGAATATGATCAATGAAGAACCTCTTCCTTCAGTAGCAGGGAGACCTGGGAAAGACTCCTTACCTACTGAGGGAGATCAGAAGAGTGGTTACCCTGGCTGGGAGGGGGGATTAACTGGGAAAGGACACAGGGGAGGGAGCCTCAGGGTGATGGGCCTCTGGTGTTAGTCACACAGGTACACAAATCAAGCGGTACGTACATGGTAAATATTTGTGCACTTTACTGGCAGTTTGGAAGGGGCTGTGCTGGGACAATTGAACGTTTGGAGAAGAAAAAAACTAAGAAGTTGGGTTTCTCACATCAGATACCAAAATTAGTTTAAAAAAAATAGAAAAACACATGTAGGTGGATAGTTAGTCTGCTGGACCAGGAGGACTTTCTAAGCATAAAAGCAATGAAAAAAGGCATAAATGAAAATAAAGAGCATATAGGACTGTAACTCCCTGCTTCCCCCGCCTCTGATGCGGGCAGTCACTCAAAAAATATTTGTGGTATGAATTAAATGAATGAATGATTCAACGACAGTCTGCTGGGTGCCTGGCAGCATAGAAGGGGTTTGGAGCGAGGGACAGGATGTGCTGGTGCCTAAAGATGGGGCCTGGCCACCAGCCCTCTGGGTGGCATCCTCACCAGCAGGGGGCCCTTGCCTTAGGCACAGGTTCCTGCCTGGGGGCAGCCCACCTCTGTGCAGGAGCAGAGCTGCTTGTTCAGAGTAAGCAGAGTTCGTGTGGAAGGTTTCCTCCCTCCCTGCCCGCGCCTGCGGCCCCTCGGACTCTGCAACTGCGGGGAAACAGAACAGAGAGGCTGTTGGGATGGGCTGCCTCCTTACCTCTTCCAAGCTCAGAGCCCCCGGTAGCGATTTCCCAGGCTTGTGCCCTCGCTCAGTCCTAGTAAGCTAAGCAGCAATTGCCTAGTTTGAGATCATGACTCTAGGAAGCAAGTTTCTAGGCTGAGAACTCAGGCCTTTTGACCCAAGAAGTGATTTCCCAGGCTGAAGCTCAAAGCCCCGGGATTGAATAAAAAAGCTTAGCGCTCAGACCCATTGCCCCAGGAAGTGGTTTCCTAGCTAAGGCCCTTGCCCCAGGAAGTGATTGTCCAGGCTGAAGCCCAGGGGCCTGATGGGAAAAACCCATTCAAGGGCCCAGCTTGTCCCCTCAGGGTCCCTTCCTAGTCCTCTCAAGCCAGAAACACAAGTAACCTGGAGGCAGACGAAAACGCTCAGAGGTGTGCACGTCCTCTCCCTTCACAGAGCAGCTCCTCTGTGAAGCCTGGAGGATTCCCAGGGCCCTGGAGAATGAAGGGCACTTACACGGAGGAGACTCAGAAGCCCCGGGACTGACCTGGTTGCATTTCATACCTGAGTCCCCATTCTCTAAAGACACTTTCCATGTGACCAATTGGGAACTGTCTGTAATTTGCGCAGGAAGTGTGTGTCCCAGGAAAGGCCTGGGTTTAGTGTCCCAAACGGACCAAGGGTTGAAACACACTAGACCATTTGGCAGCCGGTAACCTTGGACCATTTACTTGACCTTCCAGAGCATCTGTTTCCTCATCTGAGGAGGGAAGGGGAATTCTTGTCTCACAGGGGTGTCATGAGGGTCAAGTGAGATGTCACATGTGTCCAGCACATAGAAGGTCCTCAGCTTGGTCTCCTCACCCCTCGGGCTTGGCTGTGAGACACCAGTGGCTCAAACCTCCCTCTCCTCTCCTGGGATTCCTGTACCTGCAGTCCAAGCCCCCCAGCGCCTGGCGTAGCACCTGGATCACCTGGCGATGTGGGCCCGTGGGATCCGGGAACACAGTGAAGCCAGGAGCACCAGGGCCAGCCTCTCTCTCTGGGCAGCAGGAAGGACAGGTTCCGCTGTGGGCTGGCATCCTCGCATCTCCCCATTTGCTGCTGCTGCTGCTGCTGCTGTGGGGGGAGGGGGGCGGACTCGGTCGGCAGTGTGGGCGAGAGGAAGGCTGCAGGGCACTCCCCCCACACACCACACACAGGGACAGATGTCCAGCCTCCTTCCAGGTGCAGCTGGCTCAGCCGGGCCACCTACAGGCAGACACACACACACACACAAACACACACACACACGCACGCACGCACGCACGCACGCGCGCTTCTGAGCCCTGCCCACTCGCCTGCACTACAAAGGTGAAGTGGAAAGAACAGCTTTAAAAACCAGCTACGAAACATTACTTGTAATGCCATTAGGGTTATTATTACCTACAACCACCCGATATGAAACAAGACTGAATTAATAACGTCCCTGGCTAATGTGGGTGAAGAAAGCAGCCATGACCCAGGGTCTGGCCTGGCCACTCACTCCCTTGGTGCCTTTGAGCAGGTCACCCTCTGCCTCTGGGCCTTACTTTCCTCCTCTGTGAAATGGGGATGGTGACATTTGCTAGGAAACAGGAAAGCAGCAAAAGTGTGTTGCGGGTGTGGAAGGGGCAGGGGTGGGGTGGGGAGGGAGGATGCTCAGGGGGCAGGAAACAAGCGTGGCTGAATGTGGGGTCCAGGAGGGCCTCGCTGGAGATTGACATCTTGCCTAGGATGTGAGGAGTAGGAGTTCATCATTGCAAACATGTCGAAGTGGGGCATTTAGGGACAAGTAAGGGACATTCCTCTTGGCTTCCCTGGTTTGTGTCCTACTTCCTGGACCTGTTTTGGACCAGGAGCCTCTCTTCTTGCTCTCTGGCCAGGATGGAACGCTGTGGTCTTCCCCAGATTGCCTGGCCCTCCTGCCCTCATCTAAGGCTCTGGGTGTCAGTGACCCCTCCCCAGGTGGCATATTTGCCTTTACACTAAGAAGAGTGGGCCCAAGTCCACAGGTCACTAAGATGATACCCAGGCGATCCCCTCCCCAAGGGGGCCTAGCCCCTTCTCCATTCCATCAACCCTGCTGCCTCAGGAGATTTCTTGAAAGATCAGAACATGGTGCCTCCCCAGGACCTCCCACAATGCTCCAACCCGGAGAAGAACGGGCACTGTGGAGCAGGGCTGGGCACTCAAGTCGGGGCCCAGGTTCAAATCCCACCCCCAGCAGTGTGACTCCATTTCCCCATCTGTAAACCAGGGACAACCAGAGAGCCTACCTCACAGGAAGCACGTGAGGGTTAAAAACCATCACGTGTGTAAAGCACACAAAAGAGCATCTGGTCCACAGCAAGCGCTCAGTAAACATGATCTCTTCTTATTGTGGCTTAGGTGTATGGTAGACACTTCATAGGTATTTGTAAAATGAATATTTGTCATTAAAATCAACCTGATGACTCATCAGGGAGTGAGCTTGAAATGAGAGAACGGAAGTTCAGAGTAAGAGCCCCCGGCCCTTTGCACAGATGGGAAATTGATTCCCAAAGGTCAGGATGGCTCACGTTGGTGTCAGGTCTGGGCTCGATCCCCACAACTTGTCAAATGAATGGACTTGGCCAGTGCCCGCAGGTTTGGCAGGGGTCTCCTGAGCACAGGAACCCCTTTGTTTCTTTAATAGGGACCCACACCCTCTGGCCCTGCCCTGGACGGCGGGCCAGCCTCCCCGGAGGGCCTGAGTGTACTGCCTTCACAGACTCGCGCTCCTCCCTGGGGGGCCTGAGCGGGAGTCTGCAATGGAGAAGAGCTGGATCTCAGGAGGCATTTGTGTGTCCACCGGTGGAGGAGACGTGCTGGGGCTCCCAGGGAAGCACCTCACTCGACGGAATCCTCTTCCCTCCGTGGTGAGCCTCTCCCACCCGCGTCGGCTGACTCCAGGAACACCAGGCTGGGAAGAGATGGCAGGTTGGCTCTAAGGATGACAATGGGATGAAAGAGTAAGAGAGGGGCCGATACTTGAGGGGGTGGGAAGGGCTCTGTAGAAATGGGACAGGATTCTCGAGCAGAGTCTGAAAATCTCCTCTTCTTACCCCATTACTCGTACATCAACAGGATAGGCTACCTGATTTGTGAAGCCCATTAAAAAATGAATACGTGGGGTGCCTTGTGCAAAAATTGAGAATTTCCAGGCGACAACAGTAGAACTTTAAATGAAGCACGAGGCTCTTCTGAACATGTGACCCTGTGGGACTGCACAGGTTACAACCCGGGGAAGCTGGCCCTGGACACAGAACTCTGAGTGCAGGCCTGGGCATATATTTTTCTGGGGCAGGGGCTCTCAACTGTCAAGGTCATGACCTGGAAAGGCTGAGAGTCAGTGTAACTGAGGTGAAGTGAGGCTCCCTGCTTCTCACCACCACCTCCTTCCTCCACTGAGGGAGGCAGGTGCTCCGAGAGTGAGACGTACGGGCAGACCGTGGAGTGGGGCAGGCCTTGGTGGTCCTGCGGACAGAGAGATGTGGGTGCAGGAGAGATGGTGTTTAGGACATCACGTGGGGTGGGAGGAAAAGAGAGGCATGAAGGGGGACTCCCTGGTTTGTGGCTCAAGAATGAGACCAGTCAATGGTGGTGCTGTTCACAGACACAGGGACAAGCTGGCTGGAGATCGGGTATTGTGTTCTGCTTTGTTGAGTAGCAACAGGAATTGAGAATCCCATTCTAGCCGTGAAAAGGCACCAAGCAGACAGATCATGGAGCCCAGGAAGGAGATTAGAGTGAGATACATCTGGCGGTCACCGGCATAGAAATGGCATTAATCCCATTGGGCTCAGCGAGCGCTAGAGCCCTGCTAGCAGCAGATTAGTTACCTGCACTGCCCCTCTGCCTTCTCATTGTAAAATGGAGATCAGAATAACATCCTCTTCATAGGATTCCGTTAATGAGCTTGTGAATGGTTAGCATGGGCACCCAATGAATATCAGCCATTATTATTATTATATTATTAAGTCTTTCTCCTTCCTTCTACAAGTACCTAATGAGCCCCCACCATGTGGCAGGCATCGCTGTGGGTACAGAGACACGTCAGTTATCACGCATGTCAGAAGGGGACACGAACTACAGTGAAGGAGGATGTGGAGCCGCGTCAGAGGGATGGTGCAGTGAGGAGAGATTACAGTGTTAAGGAGGATGGTCGGAGGGGGGCCCTGCTGAAAAAGTGACATTGGAGCAGAACCTACCAGGTGAGGGGCATCTGGAGGAGAGGGGGTTCCAGGCAGAGGGAACAGCCATTGCCAAGACCCTAAGGAGGCAGGTAGGAGGTGAGGTCGTAGATGTAAAGGGTAAGGGGACCTTGGGAAGAAACTCCTCCTGGCAGAGGTGGCTGGTCCTTGAACATGGCAGAAACAGGGCTCCCACACCACAAGGCAGAAGGTTCTCTGACACGGCGGAGACAGTCAAATCCCCAGCACGGTGGAGGGAGCCGGCACCCCAGCGTGGCCAAGGGAGCAGGCCACCAAGATGGCAGCCGCCCTAGGCTTTGGGGGGCCCTGAGGCTCCTGTTTCCAGCCCCCTACCCCTGAGAGGGGTCTCACCTGGCAGGACGGGCTCAGCAGCAGGTCCTCCCCTCCTCTTGGCTGTGGAGTGTCTCCTCCTGACAGAACTTGGCAGGGCCTTTGCTCCAGGGCTCCCAATCCAAGCATAAGTATGAGTCATTTTCCTCTGAATCTGTGGAGGTACAAGACAAGGCCTCTTGGGTGGTCACATGCTATCTCCTATTCCTGACCCTACAGAAGCCCCCCGTCAGGGGGTCAAGGCGGAATCGTGACGTATGGGACAGCCCTGAGACCTCAGGAAGACTTTAGGGCCTTGAATGGTGACCAGGGATCAAGAAAGGTTGTCCTGTGACATTTCCACTTTCTAGAGGAGGAAGGGCCTTGAAGGTGAGCAAATGACCTACCTGTATTGAGCATGGTCCGGGAGGGGTCACTGAGGAGACACAAGTCCACGCACCCACCCATTCATCCATCCGTCCACCAGTTCACTCATTAACAAATACCTGAGAAGGTGTATACAATGGTTTTTATTACAGCCCTGTTTTATGGTGACACACACAGACACACACGAATACCCTGGAAACCATGTGTGTGTCCATCACGGTTGACGATGTGTTACACTCACACCGCACAGTCCATCTGTCCAATGGTGTCTTGAAGATGTTACAATGCCTGCATTAGATCTGTATCTTTTGACTTGCAGGATGTCCAAGGTATATTATGAGAAAGTGGCAGAGAAGTATATAGTAGAATCCTTTAAAAAAAAAAATAAAGAATGCCCCCCATTTGGGGGGAAAACCTCCATGTGTTATTAAGTGGGTAACTGAGCTTGCTTACATGGCTTATCTGGGGAAGGCAAGGTGAGAAAACAGGGGGGGTGGGGGAGATGATTATTTTTCTCAGGATACCCAAGTTGTTTCACTGGTTGCAGAGAAATAAAGGAGGCTGAAGACAGCCCTTAATGCAGATCAAGAAAAGGCTGAGCCTCAATTTCTTCATCTATAAAATGAGCATAATAAAACGGGCCTCTTCTGTAATGAAGGGTAACTGAGGTAAGACAGGAAAAACAGGCACTCAACAAAGTTGGCAGTTTTTGTGAGTGATTTAAAATCAGTGTGCTGGCTCAAAGTGACTGTTATTCACTAGAGACAGTGATTGTTTTTCGAACACATACTGTACGCCAAGTGTTTTGCATGCATTTTCTCATTTGATCCTCTCAACCTCCCAAAGGCAATTACTAGTGTGATCCCTATTTTACAAGGAGGAAGGTTCAGGAAGGTGAAGTGTCCTGGCTCACACAAGGAAGTGGCAGCGCTGGCTCCCGGCTGCATGGTCCTTTGCAGTTCTGTTAGGTGCCCTTGTTTGAAGTCAGGGAATTCAGAGGCTTCCGCCTCCCTCCCCATGCCAGGCTGTGGACTGGGCTTGAACCCGGTGGCCAGCTTCTCTGGGCTCAGCTGCCCATGATCTTTTCTTGCCTCCGCGTCCTTCTCACCAGGCAGCTTCCTCCTCCTCCCCACTTGCTCCCTTCTCAACTTGGAAAAGCCCATCCTTGTCGGCCACGTGGCACTTCTGCTCAACCCTCTGCCTTCTGGGCTCTGAAAGCGCCCTGCTGAGCAGGGCCAGGAGGGAGTGACGTGGGGAAATCAGCCATTCTTGTCTGCTGTTCATACTGGATTCCGGGCAGAACTGATTCCAGTAGAAAGTCCACGGCAGGGTTTCCCGAGCCCCAGCCCTGCAAACCCTGGCAGGCCCAGACCCTGGGTTTGAGCCAATTCTCAGCACAAGCGCAGAACAGAAGCAATAATACCAGGAGTTCCAAGACGACAGGGACCCTGAGGGAGGGCTGCTCACCTCACTTTAAGGATGGCTTCTCTTCAATTCAAAATTAACAGAAGGGCATATTTCAAAGTGAGGTGTTGGTGGGTAAGCAGCCTCTCAGGAGAAAGTCTGAGAAGGGGTCGGACAGGGCAGGTTGTGGACGACATTAGAGTGAGGCCTCCGAGGAGTCCGAATTACCGGAGGAGACCATGCCTTGGACCTCAGGTAAGGTGACCCACTTTCCGGAGGAGCCACCCAAAGCCACTCCGACACTTCCTCCTACACTGACAAAACCGACACTGACTGGATTATTTCTCAGCCTACAAGCACCTGCTAAGTGCCATGTGTGTACCTGTACGGTGTGCCCTGCCCTTGACCTACATGGCTCCACAGCCCCAGGGTAGCGACCATTATTATCTGTAGATGAGGAAACTAAGGCTCACAGAGGACTGGCCCCAAGTCACATAACTGTAGGTGGCAGAGCCCAGATGTGACACCAGACAATAGGCACTCTTAAGTACTACCCAGGTGTGTGGCCTTGGGCAGGTCACTTCTTTCCGAACCTTAGTTCCCTCAGTTGTACAAGGATTATTTCACAGGGTTATTTTAAGGATTCAATGAAATAACGCACATCAAGAGTGTAGCAGAAGGCCTAGGACAGTGTTCAAAGAAGCTGTTGTTATGAACCATTAAGAGGCAAGGCCGAAACCTGGGCCCACGTCTCCTCGACTGGAGAGATGGGCTTTTCCAGCCCCTACAGAGACGAGAGCTCTGACTTCTACCAGACACCAGCCCTGGGCCTCAGTTGCATCTCTCAGGAAGGGCTGCCACCCACCCTGGGAATATAAGGAGAACACACTTTAAACAAAACATTTTCAGGAAGCTCTCGCCAGGAAGTCCCAATCCTTGCACAATGACCAGCCTGCACACTGAAGATTGTGGCGCAAGTCGGGGGTGAACTGCTCGGCCTGCCTGAGTGCCATCTGACCAGAGCCGGCAGCAGGCTCAGCGCCCTCCCTGCCCGGCGGGCGGAAGGCCATGGGGCTGAGGAGCAGGACGTGGGAGGGCAAGCAGTCCCAGGAAGAGGCCCCCAGGTGAAGGGAGTGCCCGGGGAGATGGGATTGCCGAGTAGCAGAGGGTCATTCCTGCCCCGTGGCCAGGCTGCGTCCCTGGCCCTCCACCTCCAGCTTCACCCTGCCACCCTGCCTCTTGGTGGTGTGCTGAGCTCAGGGCAAGTGTCAGTCAGCTTCCATGATCCTGTGTCCCACAGAAACCCAGATCCTACCTGACGTGTGGTCTGGGCAGGAGACCATGGGAGTGGTCTTTGGGTGCCCGCTTAATGCCTAAGGCTGCTGGGCCCTGTTGTGCTGGTTCCTTGCTGTGAAAGCACTGAGCCGAGGGCAGAGAGAAGCTGAAATCCAGTCCCTGCTCTGCTCACTGAGCCTGTGTCCTGGCTGCATTCACAGCAAGGGACACCTTTTACTAATTCATCTGCCCAGAGGGACCACCTACCTCTTTCCAATTTGTACCAGCGATCTTACGTGCTAGTGGTGGCTCTGAAGGGGTTCCATCCTTCCTCCCTTCCTTCCTCCCTCCCTCCCATCCTTCCTTCCTACCTCCCTCCCTCCCTCCCTCCCTTTCTGATTCAAACTCTTCTAAATTAATGACTGATCACAAAAACAGAAAGCATTTACTACCATGCTGAAACATACATTTGACATTTGACAATATTTCACACAAAAATTATAGTTGTTATTCTGTTTATATATTTTACATTTTGATAATAATAGCTCTAAAAGTAGTGCATGACTATTGCTTGTTCAGAAGTAATATGAATTTTGTATACACCATAACCAATTCCAGGTACATTTCTGCTCCAAGATTTCTTTATTTTACCATAAATATATTTGTTTATAGTGCAAAACTAAATTACTTTACCTTCTATATCTTAACTAAATTTGCGATCACATTCACCACCATTTCACATGTACCAAAGACCTATAGTGCCAGCGGCGGCCCTAAAGGGACACAGGCGTGCACACGTATGTATTGCTTTCCAAACTCAGTATTCACCCCTGGACTCTCGGTTGAGAAACTCTAAGCTACCAAGTCAGTCCTTTCCTCTTACAGGTGACTGCTTGCCAACTCGGAGCCAGGTGTTAAGACACCTGAAGGAAACCCCTCTCTCTGCCCTATTCCACCCTCTGCTCAGCGCTGGGATTGGGGCCCAGCCTGGGCGGCTCACCTTGGCTGAGCAGGAAGCGTAGCCACACAATGAGCAGGAACAGCAGCAAGCCCACGGGCAGGCAGAGCCAGAACACCAGGAAGGAAAACGTCAGCTCATTCACCAGCGGCACCAGAGGGTACTTCATGGTGCATGTGTGGCTAAACTGGGCCAGTCTGAGCTGCGCTGGCAGGGCTGCCCTGGGGACCCGGCGGGCAGGCCCACACTCTGCTCTCAGCCCAATTGTGACAGAGCCAGTGACGTAATGAGCAAGTCAGTGTCCTTCAGGCAAATGAGGAGCTGTTTTGGACCAGTGGGTAGAAGCTGGGGTAGCGAGACAGTTTGGCTGAGAACAAACTCCACACATCAGTGGGCAGCTGGTCTGAGGTAGGCCTGATTTTGAGACCAGAGCATTTTGTGGAGCGCAGGTTGGAAAGTAAGGCAGACCTGGTCCCAGGCTCGGGGAGCAGCTACAGGAAGTGGGGTTAGACCCAGGGGAGACGTGGAGTGGAAGGACCTCCTTACAGGAAGACGCCGGCCGGGGGAGGGCAAGGAGGGCCAGGCACAGCAAAAAGTGGGTAGGGGCACAGCTGGGGCTTGGCGGGCCAGGTGTTTACGGGCCCTCAGCCCAGCTGTGGGGTGACCTGAGTCCCCAGAAGAGGAAGTCGGGGAAGATGGCATCAGAATGTGCATACAAGAAGCATGGTGGCCAGGCGAGCTGTGCCACTCAGGGCCCAGGGACCAAGACCGGGAGCTGGGTGGTCAGGGTTGGGGGGATTTCTTGGCAGTGGGTCCTGAAGGGGCTGAGGTCAGACAGAGCTGAGTAGCACAGGTGGGAAAGGCCTGAACACACATTTCCTCACCAGACCCCCAGACAGGGCGACTGTGCAGTCAGCCCAGGGGTAAGCGTCTCGGGCTACCAGGAGCCAGCCGCACGTCCTGGAGGGAGCAGACAGAGCAGGTGTGGACACACACCTGCAGGGGAGGCAGCTCCTAGCCCTGGCTTCCAGGCACAGTTTGGGGTGGGGGGGGGCACACATTAATGTCATATGGACTCAGTGCCAGGCTGGAGGGGTGGCTCTCAGCAAAGGCATGCACTGTGACTGCTCAAGCGGTACAACCACCCACCACGTGTGATCTAGGCATTGAGGTGCTAATCTGGCCCCATGGAACCTTCTGCAGTCAACCCAACTCAGAGCCAGCGGGCGGAGGGATGACCTCCCCTGCATCTCTCTGCTTTCCTGACCAGCCAGCCCTGGCAGAGCTCAGATTTTCTGCAGGCAGGGAGAACAGGTGGCCTTTCTGTGTCCCCGATAGTCAGCCAGCCCCTCAGGATCTGCTAGACTCTGTAAGGGGGGCCTTTGCTGGCAGTGCTTTAGTTATACAAGCTCCTTCCAGCATGGAAAAGCAAATACTGTTCTTTTAAAATTTATCGAATTTTGAGTATTTCATGATACTCTACAAAAACAGAGTAAAAACCCACTGATCCAAATTATGAAGGGCAGTCAAAGCAGAGCAGACACCCCCTGCAAAGAGTAAATTAGGAGGAACATCTATGCAAGAGTCAAACCCCTAGCCCGCTAACCAAAAGCACACAAGACATTGTTAGATAAGAATCTCCTTAAAATTTAATTGACTAAATGTATTACATTCAATATTCCATGGGGTTTCTTCTGGACAAAGGATCTGCATAAATACAAACAAGCCTCTGGGCCTTCTTCCCTAACCGACCAGGAGGAAACACAGGAGGCGAGGGTACATGGGACACCTTCGTATTTACATTTCGCCTTTACTTTACAGGTCAGTGCCAGAAATATTTACAGAAAATACAATAAGAAAAAGATCATGTCTTGGCAACATACCAAAATTCATACAAATTGTGTATATGATTTCAAGCAAATAATGATACTGTTTTTTTTTTTTTAGCCACAACTGCCAAGCCCTTCGGAGGAGAAAGATGTTCTTGGTCACTGCAAGAGACAAGGACTTGGGAAACTTGGTTTGCTTCAACAAATATTTATTGGGCGCCTACTGTATGCAAGGCACTGTGGAATCCCAAATTATACCTTTCCCTCACCATTAAAAAAAAAAAAGAAGAAGAAAGAAAAGCATCTGAAAAACATGAATTGATACTCTGAGAAAACACTATACAGTACATGGCTTCTTCAGCTACTGAGAACCTACAGTTTGATTCCACACTGAACAGGTGGACCGCCTCCGATCTCTCCAACTCAGGAAAAGAGGCTGTCATGGAAATCCTTAAAACAGACCATCTAATGCAACTTACCGTTTCATGTAAACATATAAATCAACTCTTTTTGCGAAGATATAACCTGAATGGGTTTTAAAACGGTGAATGGAGAACTACCGGCAGGAGTGTCAAATTACCTCCGACGTATTTCCTACCATCTACTACAAAACAGGTCTTTGAGCAAGTCTGACTCCCATTTTCTTTGGGTAAAGTTCCAATAAATTTCCTTCCAATAAAAATAAATACACTTTAGAGAGTCTATGCCTCTCTAAAAATCACTCTGCAGAACTTGACGAATGCTTCCTCAGCGTATGCAGAAAGTAACCACTCATGAAGGCCTCACACACACAGCCTGTAGGCAACTGACATTACAGGCCAAAGATGTAGGTATTTTGCTTTCAAAATGAGTCCAGAGGAGAATGGGCTGCCTCAGGGGACCTGAGGACCTGGAAATGGAGAAAAGCATGTATGTGTGTGGTGTATATATTGCCACGACAGGAGGGGGTCAACCCACCAGGTAACTACTGTCAAAGGGCCAATGGGCAGGATGGAGGGTCTGAGGGGGAAGCACTGGACAAGAGACCCCGCTGAACAAGAAAAAGCAAAAGCCCTCCTCACTGTCCTCAGTGGTCCCGTCAGAGAGGAGAGAGCCCCCATCCCCCAGTGTGAGAAGGAACTGTGAGACCACCTGCCTCTGTCCCTTGCGTAATGCTTTCCTTCCTTGTCACCAAAGGCCACGCTCATCCACGCCCTGGAGCATCTGTCACATGCAGCAACTTAACTGTTTAAGCCAAAGATCAAAGTGGTTCTGGCTTCCCCCTGAAGGTTATGAGCCTATGTTAGCAAATTTATCAAGTGGACACTGAAGATTGTTACTAGGGACTAAATATGCTCCTCTGGCATTATTCTACTCAAAGTGATTTTTTACAAAGGCAGTTAAAGAACTTAGCAACCGTGAACTCAAACCCAATACTAGTGAAAGGTCCAAGCGTCCTCACCACACTCCCTTTTTAGGTAGATGTACTCTTGAGCATCCGGAACCAGCTCTGGATGAGGTCTGGGTACCCCACGTTCTATCTGTGCTGTACACACTAGGGTTCCATGCCTTTGGGAGCTGCACAGCCCTAAATCCATCCCTCCTTCCTTGGGAGACCACAAAGTCTTCCAGATCACAACTGTATTCAACACAGTTGTTCACTGATTTATCAAAGCCATTAGAAGTACAAAGATATGCCAGAAATTAGAGCAAACTGAGGCATCAGGAAGCCCTCCCCTAATCACACCACTGTTCATTTTGCTGACAGCAGTGCTGTCTGAAGAGTCACACTGAGGTGGTATTCCTACAACAGTTATTTTTAACCTATGGAATGTTGTAAGTTACACATCAATTTATAGCCGCCTTTGTCCAGGTCCATGAGAACAAGGGCCCATTTTTCCCGTGAAACGTCAATCTGGAATTCCCATGAAAGTTGTTAGATCTCACCTTACATCTGCTGAGCTACTAACACATTTTTAGGACAGAACTTGCTGATCTTTATCATATATCCCCATCTCCCATGATACCATCTGGAAACATCAATTTATTGCCCAGATTAAGAAGAAAATCAATTATTGAATAATATTATACCCTGAATGGAAATTGGAGTCATAGAAGGAGGAGGTTACCTTTACCTGAGCTTAAAACAAACATGAAGAAAAAGGTACGGCAAACTTAAAACCCAGAGCTGCTATGCCCACATTTCTTGCTCATAGATGACAAAATATATACTTCTGGAATAGAAATATCCGCACAGGGAATTGGGTCCTATACTATCCCCCACCCTCTAATTAAACTACCAAACATCAAACCCAACAGACCATTGTAGGCCTGACCTACAGAGTCTACCAACACCAGAGTTTAAATGGGAAATCACCCCTTATACAACTGTGATCACTCCTCTTTGGACTTTCAAATGTCACTTAGTTTCTTAACATAAACATAAAACAATCTCAATAAAGTAGAAAGCACATAAGAGTAGAAGGAACGAGCAGTGTACACTCTAGCACTGTAACAGGAATCCTTGTAAGGATGTTCTGGGTTTGGCCACCTCAAAACATTTATCCCTGGCAGAAAAGTAGCAGCGAGGTAACAGAAGTATTTCAAAAACCCGGGCAGGGATTTGTTGTGCCTTCAGCTGGCAAAGTCCAGAAAATTTGACAACAGCCATTTCTAAAAGCAGCCACCCAAGGAGGTGGTCACTAACGTTTGTCAATTATGATGAAATCCAGTAGCTCTCTGGGAGAGATCTGAATTAGTAGCGCTGAGACGCTATTTCCTGAACCCCAAATTAGAATCCTTCATAAACTACTGCAGTTTCCTGCTTGGTCCTTAAATAAGAGACAATGCATGAAACTAAATAATGTTCAACCTTAGTTGTGAATTTATATTTCTTAATATTTAACCAAGAAATTACCAAGCAATTGCAAATGGTTAACCTGTCATTATGTCACTGAGCTAGACAATAATGGAGAGAGGGGAGGCATCACTACTGTCTTGTAACTTTTAACTCCACGAACTCCACATGTATCCCCATTAAAGGAAAGGGCCATGCTTCTGTTTCAGATCTGTTCCTGGGCTGCCCAGAAACTGAGGCCTGCAGACAGACCTTTGCAGTGATGAGAATGATAACCTTTTGAAATGTGGAGAGAAACTATGAAATATTTTAATGTCAGACTTCTTATCAGAGCAAAAAACATTTACGTTCTTTTCCGTCAGTTTGACAGGTGGATGACAAATGGACCTATGAATGGGCAGAAAGTTAAGATTTCTTTTCTTCTCCTCCATGCTATCAACATGAGTCTTTAAATGTCCTGGAATATTCTGAGACAGATTTTACTTCTGAATACAACCTCCTAAAAGGTGAGGTATAAAACTATCTTCAACTTCTAATTCGCAAATTCGAAACTACCAATGCACGTGTTTAACTGAGATGCATAAAAGCCTTTCTCCTCAAAAGGCTTATATTTAACTAAAATTGTCACTTTTAAAAGAAAGTTTATGGCTAAAATGTATATCATCATTACCAGCAGGAATATGATTGTGTCTGGGAGCCCATTCCACTAGAAAGCCGAAAATCTCCTCTCAAATGGGTTTATAATGTTTCCTCTATTCTGGTGATTAAACAGTAAGCTCTTGGGGAGTGATTTGTTTTATTTTTTACAGTGATCACCTATCAAATTGTTTTACTTTGATATTATAGCCCCAAACTGGAGTACAATAGTCCTAGACAGACAGTGGTCTAAGAACTGCAGTTCTTGAGTCCAACCTCCTGAAAAAGTGAAGTATAAAACTCTGGCTCCAACTGCTTGTTCCGGTACTTGTTGACAATGTCGGTGATTTTCTGTTTCCGGCGCACATGTGGTGGACTGTAGGAGTCACTCTCCAGTCTCTTTCTTCTACAAATATTAATTACAGTCTGCCTCACCAGAAAACCTTAAAAACAGAGAGTTTTAAAATCAAAATCTGGTGAATAACCAGTCAGCTAGTAAACTACCAGTAGTCAAGCAAACTATTCTCTGCGAACTCAAACTATTTCATTCCATTTGCAAAACTCCCCATCCTCAGAGAGAAAAACAGAAATCTACTAAGATAAAGCTGTTAGAAGACCCAATGACAAGGAAAAACAGTATCAAAATCTGGTCTGACAACCCATTTCCTGCCCTGGATTACAAACAACTATATTCATTTTCCAATAATGGAAGTTTGTGAATTACAGTTCTACTCATACTTGCTAGGTTAAACACAGTGCTTCGTTTTTAACAAGAGCCACAGCATTTTCTACATGCGGGACCTATTAAGTAGGATCACCACTTCCTTATTTCTACTTCTTTTTGGTTCATAAAAATGTTAAAGAAAAAAAAGAAACCTCAACCCTTCAGCCACACAGGAAGCTTACCGAGCGCTCGCCTACTGACAATCATGCCATCCACAAGAGGGATGACCATGTTAAATTTTCCAGTGGCTCCTTGAATTTTTATCCGGAATAATCCAGTGTTTAAAGGGTGGATGAAGATGACAGGAACTTCTTTTTCAAGAGTAGTAGATCTTAAGACAAGAAAAGAGAACTCTTTTTACCCCAGATATTCAAGAGTTGAGGTTCCCCACGTGTAACGTAAGAATACCAAAGGGACTTACTGCTCTGTGTTTGAGAAGAGCCAAGTGGTCAGTCTGCTCACAATCCTCTTTCTGGGAGCCCAGTTGAAGCCCCCCTACCAACACCCTGACTCTGTGCATCGCTGGGGTTGGGCTTTTTAATTCTTTTTTTTTGGCAGGGGGGTAATCAGATTTATTTATTTATATACTTTTTCAAATGGCGGTACTGGGGATTGAATCCAGGGCTTCGTACATGCTAAGCATGCACTCTACCGCTGAGCTATACCTTCCCCCTGGGGTTGGGCCTTTTAAGCCGACCCCAAAAAGGGCTTAAAAAATGTGCTTAGAAAAGCACTGGAGACACAGGGTGGAATGGAAGGCCAGAAAAATGTATTGTGGAGAGCTATCAATCTAGCAATCAGCTATGGGACTTTCACTTGGATCCTTTCTCCTTGTAGGGAACAAAAGGGGGGCTGACCAGAGGCCAGGGAATTCCACCACAGTCACTGCTGGCACCTCAGATCAGAAGTGGGATTAAAGCTTAGGCCCAGCGTAAGAATCCCTGATATAATTTTTTTTTTCAGGGGTTGGGACAGGAGGTTGGAAGGATTAGTTGCAAGTGTTCTCAGCAGAGGTGATAAACGGCTGAATCTTTGCACAGCCAAAGCCCTCAAAGCCCCTGGACGGGTAACAGGTGTCAGAGTCAGCACCCATACCTTTAGAAGACTGAGTTACACACTGTGTGTTGGGGATATGCTAAGGTATCTAGAGGTACCCGTGTTACTCTTCGATGCTATGTGTCAGGATTTGGGGGTTTTTATTTTTGTTTTACAACACATTGAACTTTCTTTCTAAATAGGTAAAGTGTTTGGCCAAAGCAACAGTCAATTTTTCAAGACATTTACTGAAAATCAATCGTACACTAATTCTGTCCCCAAGACAAATTCTGAACTTTTCTAATCTGCTAAGAAAATAAAAGTTTTACAGTCTAATCATATTAGAACTTCTGACCTAAAAAAGATTAAAACAACAACAGATACAGTACAAGACACTTAAAAGTTCTCTTCCAAACTAGTTCTAGGAAAGTCCACCTCATGAAAACTATTCTTTCTCTTCAGCAAGACAGTGTCATGGAGGAAAAAAAGAAAAACAGGGCTGTTTTAGATTAAGAGACCGAAGGAATTAACACCAGATGCAAGGCCCTGAAATGGATGCTTGTTTAAACAAACCAGCTATAAAGAATAGTTTAGGGAAAATGGAGAGATCTTAATATGAACTGGCTTCTAGATGAAATTAAGGAACGGTTGTACTAACTTTATTATTATGATAATGTTATCTTTGTCTATTTGAAAAGTATTCTTAGTTTTTAGAGATGCATACTGATGTACATAGAATGCCAGAAAATGTGTAATTTGCTTTAAAATACTTCAGCATAAAAAACATGGAAGTTTCAAGAATGACTTGCCCTATTCTAGAAATTTAATATGATAATGTTAAAATAAACCACCTTTACTGACTTCATTTCTACAATAATCTAACAGTGCTAGACTAAATTCATCTTATATACAATATAAACCAGACCATGTAAATAGAAGGAACTTACTCAAAGTTAAAACATCAAGTTTAGCTTGACATAAATTATTTGTTTAAACCAAAGACAAGCAAGCAAAAAACTTCCTGTACAGATACATTTTTACTATTCTTAGTAAAAATATATTTTTATATATATATATTATACTGTGTTTATCCTTTTCATGCATGAGCAGCTAAAACAAAAATCTCAATTTCACAATAAATTTAGTATTACATTTTACTTAGAAATACTTTTTCCATTAAATAGCTCATGTGATGAGGATACTTTATCTATCCAAAATTTTTTTGACCAATTTAACCCCATTTTTTCTATCAAATATTGCTACTCTATTATCAGTCTTCATTAACACTTAATTGCCTCCACTTTTCCATCTTTTTGCCTCAGATTATGTAAAACATCAATTAACCACTATGCCATTTAAAAATCCTTGCTAATTTGATCACCTTCATTTATCTAAAAACTTCTTTCTTTGATTCTGTTTTCCTTATTATGTTTACTTCTTATTGCCTTTATCCCTTTTGTTTCATTAAAGTCTTTATTTCTTAATTAAACTGCAATCAACATATTATTAAAAAAAAAACAAACCAAGTTTCCCTATGCTTAAAGACAGCCCTGATAAACTTTAAGCAAGTAAGAGTGTACCTCAGAGAAGTGCTACTATTTGCAGTAGTTTCCACGCCAGTACTGATTTCTGTCATCAGGTCTGAGAGGGGAAAGTTTTCTGGAAGAAAATAATAGCATTACAATCAATAATTCCTTCCTATTTCCCAAACAAATAACAGGAAATCTAATTTCCTAATCTCTCCACACAGTGGGCAACAAATACACGGACTGTGCTACCCTAAAATATGTAATCCTAACAATTCCTCACAAATTAAAAAATAATTCTCTCTCAAGACATGTTTAAGTTCATCTAAAGAAAAGGGTTTTCAGAAAACATCATCTACAGTCTTTGAGGGCTTGGAAAGGGCTTTAGAAGGGTTGGAAAGCAACTATCACACTTTTCCTACAAACTCTGAGCTGGATGAGATTCTAGGATAAACATGCATTTTTAATGTTCTTATGGAGCTTACATAAAAATCATGAGAAACTTATTCACAGAAGAATCCCTAAGGACAAATTAATCTTTATACTAAAACTAGACAGTAGGGTCTGTGGAAAGAGGGTGAAGGAAGTGCTCCCCCTTCCCCTTTCCAGAGGTCCTGGGATGACTGGGAGCTACATGCAGTGGGACCAAGAGGCAACAAACTAGTAGCTGTCATACCAAGAAGAGCTAAAGGCTTGGTATCCAAAGATTTGAGTCCCATCAAATCTTCACAACTATGAAATAAGTGCCAGGAGTATCTCCACTTAACAGCTGAGTGACCTAAGGCTTAATGAAATCCAGGCTTGCTGGACTCCAGTCCCAGCTCTTGGCCACCATACCGAGCCTATACTGCCACTCCCTTTAAACATTTAGCAAGTGACTGTCATCCTACTGTGATCTTATTTATGGACAAAGTCCTTATACAATACCTATATCATCATAGCGTTCCACCCAGACTACAGAAACTCTTGTCTCAGGTCCAAGGGGAGGCACAGGGCGACACTGAGGCAGCCTCTTCATTCTGGAACTGGGACTGAGCTATATGAGGCAGAGAAAAGCAGATGAGAGACAAAAAACAAAAAACAAAAAAACTCACTTACTAAAACTACAACCACACATTCATCAAGCTGCCCAGTGACAGTATCAGGCCACAGGAAATCACTTCTAGAAAAAAGTATGAAATATATTTGCAAAAAAGCCCTTCTTTGGCTTCTCTGTTTATCAAGTCTCAACCTAGAACAAGGAAATGAAGGCCTAAAATCTTCAAATGAAAAAAAAGTAAGGAATATTGAACAATTATAATTGACATTAATAAAAATTAAGTTTGTGTGCAAGGTTTTAAACAGTATTTAACACGATCTGAGTCTCTCTCTATAGCCAGAAAGCAGGAGGCTTCTTCCATCACAGCAACACCGCGGCTTTGCTTGTGATTCTTTCAGTGCTGAATTGTTGTCAACTGCTTTTCCTGTATCTACGGAGATAGTCATAGATTTTTCTTCTTTTAATTCGTTAGTAGTCTGTGAAGTATGTGGTAAATAAAAACATGGTGCTTTAACAGTTGTCATTCTTTGGATTTTAAGGAATAACCAATCTTCATGCATTTTCTTTTTGTTTCCCTGCATAAAATCTCCATTATCATGTTGCACAGAAGTGGTGAGAGCAGACATCCTTGCCTCCATTCAGGAGGAAAGCTTGCAGAACAATGTGCAGGTATTTAATGTCAGCTGTAGGTTTCTAGTATAGCTCTGTTTCAGGCTGAGGACGTTCCCTTCTACTTACAACGCCGCTGGCATTCAGAAGATGAGTACAAGGGCAGCTGGTCACTGACTACTAGAGCTGACGAAAATTCTGCATTACCTGACTTGTTCTTCTCCAAGCTGCATTCTGTGAAACCTTTTTAAATATAGCAACTCATGATTTTCAAAATCAGTCTACTTGAAAGAGTTTTATACAACTCAAATTTTTCTTCTTAAGTCAATTTTCAAGATGAACCTCTCCCATATTCTTTTAAACATATACTTATGTTAAAAATAATTTTAAGTGTGGAAAGGGCCAAATTAAAATCCTGTATAATGGAAGAATGTCTTCAGAAAGTTTACACGTCTTTTGTCTATTTTATTATTTGCTCTAAATCACTCTTCTCACACCTATGACCTGATCTTGTTCTCAAGCTATCACTTACTCGGTCACTTTCCAGTAAGGATTAAGCGGTAACATGAGGGGAAACACAGAGATACAACATCTATTGATAAGGTGAGAAAAAAGTATAAAAGCAAAGCACTCTCTTCTTCTAGTAGCTGCTGTGTTGCCTCACTCAGAGTGTTTATTCATGCACTGAGCTGTCTCTCGGTGTCTCCCTGGATGGACCCTATCATCTGCACGTTGTCAGACTTAAGTTCAACGTTGCATGATTAATGCTGTGAAGCCATGGTAAGTGCTGTACCTTTAGTGGATACTTCAGGGACCAAATAAAAACCAAAAAGAAACCTAGGCTTGAGAAGGAATGACTGAGAGAAGCAAGCATGGAACCAGAAAGGCTAAATCAAGGAAAACAACAAAGGCTGTTTTAGAATGAAAAATCATGAGAATTTGATTTTAAAAAGTTAAGCTACTAATGAATCAGTACTGCTATAATTCCTCTTTGGGTTAAAGTTAAAAGCTTTTCAGGCATGATTCTACAATTACTCCCATTTCACTAAAAGTTTTTGGAGATATATGAACAAAGTGACTTACCCTCTGTGAGGAATTAAGATTGTCTGTATGATTAGGGAAAAGCTCAAGTGTTAGGGATGGCTGTTTCAGAATTCCTGGCATAAGATCCATATTTGAATCACTGTCTTGATCTGAGATGTTACTTTCCAATGAATCAGCTACGGGGTAAAGAAAAAATAATTACAATACCAACTACTTTTTTACAGCAAAAGCATTTATTAAACTAATTCTGCTAATAATCCAACCTAAATCACTTAAGCGAAGTACTGCTTCCAGAGCAAGGGTGGGCAAACTTCTCCTGTAAAGGATCAGGTGATACGTCAGGTCTCTGTTGCCTACTCTTCTTTGTATTTTATTTACAATGCTTTAAACATGCGAAACCCATTCTTAGTGTTCTGAATTTGCCTGTGTGCCACAGTTTGCTGGCTCCTGCTCGACTGGGTTGGTGCAAACAAGCTGGGCCAGAGACATCAGGCAGGGACTCAGTCCACAGAGGACAGATGGGGCCTGGCCTCTGGAATTAAGGTGGGAGAGTGCAGTCTCGACATGAAGGCAAACAGCTGCTAAGACACTGACGTATACCATGTAAGACCCCTCCCGGCAGGAACACGATTTGCCCCAGAGTAAGAGACGGTGAGGGGCCTAGACTGCAAAATCAAGAATCCAAGTACAAAAGTTAGGAGGCTGCCAAGGTAGGACACAGGAAAACTCATCAGCCTAGAGATGAAACTGTGAAAGTGTGATGTGTAGCACTGTATCCTACAGATGGTCTCGATGAAGAAGGTGAAGTTTTCCACCTACTGCCTGGTCATGCACAAAGAAATGAGCTTAATTTGCAAGATGCAAAAGTTCTAGGCAAAATAAGACTAAGAATTCAGACTGAGAAGTAATGATCACTCCTGATCCTTGAGAAGAACAGACTTGACCACCATTTTTTCTAGGCTGACGTTTCTCCTCCTTGGTGTTAGATCACCCAGATGCCATCATGAGAGCCTTCCAATTGCAGGATTCTCTGGGGTTCCATATAAAGGTTCTCATGTGGAAACAGAGAAGTAGGTGGGAGCTTACTCATAATCAGGGAAAATGAATAAACTGGAAAACAGGGCTTCTATGTATTGGTTAATTAGATTAAAGAAAAACAAAAAAAGAAGGGTTGAAGTGGATCTCCTTTGCTATTTAAAAATTATCATTAGAGTAGAGGGTCAGTCTGCTTGTCTTTAACTACCTTCCTTTAGTTAAGAGGAGCTAATAGCCCATACCTCTACATAATCTAAAAGCTAACAGGCCTTAGAAGCTGAAGAATGTCTTCGATGACTTGGGAGAATCTCTCCCAATGCAACAATATTGCACAAACCAGTGAATACAAAAATAGTTCCACACAAAAAAAACAGCCCCATACCAAAAAATGCTCTTACTTAATGACTCCACAGGAGAAGGAACCACAAAAGCTATTTCTGTAAGGGCGTCGGCATAATACAGCACCTTCTTCTGTCCATTGAAAATGCTAGCCCCAACGTCTTCAGAGGAGATCACTTCATCTAGGAAGGAGAAACACTGCATCACTGCTCTAAAAAGTGGGAAAAACCAGTATCATCCTGCTTCACAGAACTTTAACTGGTTAATAAAGTGATAATAAATAGAAGATACATTTCCAACAAGAACCAGTCAGTGCGTTAGAAGAATAAACTATAAATGTTCATTAAATGTCTTTACACTAAATTTAAATCATAAAAATCTTAATTTTATAGTTTCTGAAACTACTCTAAATCAGACCACTGATTAATTAGCAGGACCTTTAGCTCATCTGTATGCAGCAGATTTAGGGAACGGTCTTTTTGGAAGCGGGAACAGTAGTCAGACGGGAGAAGACCACCATGCCCTGTCTCCTGAAGGGAGCCGGGGAAGGTGCTGCTGGGTGCGTGCTCTCGCTTTCAAGGCATTTCAGTCCCTGGGCTCTTGCTGCTGCTCCTCAGCTTTGCTTCTGTTTCACTTTCCCCAGTGACCAGTGATACAATATGAAAATGTGCAGGCAGTCTTAGTAATAGTATCTGCTCTAAGCCCGCAAGATTGAATCAACAAAAGTAACACTCCCGAAAGCCAGTATAGTTCTTCTTTAAAATGAACAGTGTTCCACCAGTCATACATAAAAGACCAACAATGTGACAAAAAACTGGGAAGAGGAAGTGAACAAGTAGTCCTCAAGGAAGAAACAAAAATGAGAGAAGATGCTGAAACCTAACCATAATTAAAAATAGAATATTCCTCACCTAACAGATCAGAGGATACCTAATTTGGTGAGGATGTGACAAACAGGAAGTTTAGACCAGAGGTTAGTAAACTTTCTCTGCAAAGGATCAGACAGTAAGTAAGGCTTTGTATGCTGTGTCTGTCTCTGCCACGACTTCTCAAGTCTGCCACTGTAGCATGAAAGCAGTCAGATAATACATAAACAAGGGTGGCTGAGACCCAATAAAACTTTATTTACAAAAATAGGCATGGGCCGTGGTTAATCGACTCCCAGTTTAGATGCTGGGAAGGCACTTGTATCTACTGTAGTGGACAATGCGGTTCCTGCCCCAACACCCACTCTGCCCTCCCCTCTGTAGCAGGCATGAAGTGTGGGCGGGACTGACCCTTTACACTAGCTCTGCCTTGTTTATACCTATCACGGTCATTCCATCTGTCTTGCTACAGCAGTAAGTTCAGGGTGGTCTAATCACTGTGTATGTCAAATCTGGGGAGCAGGGAGGTTCTGAGACCCAGCTAATCTCTCCTCCTCAGACTAGTATAGTAAGTGAACGTAAGGCCTGGCACTACATTTTTGCACTATGAGAGAAGCCACGCTGGGACAAAGCTAACATATGGAGAACAGAGCTAAAGGAAAACTGCAGAGAAAAAGAACAGGAGTGCTAATCAAATGACAACAAAAATGAACACTAATCTCTGGAATTTTCAGTTATATGAGGCAATAAATGACCTTCAAAATCTAAGCCAGTTTGGGTCAGGTTTTCTGTTAATTGCAACCTTAAGCATCTAACTGATACATTTATCTAGCTGAAAAATGTACAAATCCTTTATCAATTCTGCTTATGAGAATTTAGTCTATAAATATACTCAATTACATATTAAATGATATACAGAAATTAAAATTAGAGCATATCCTCAAATACTTTGATTCAACCTTGGCTGAAAGTAGGAAGAACAACAAGTCACAAGCCACAATGTTATTTAATAGGAAACCTTGAGAGAGTATAATCTGGTTGACAGATGAACTCTGCTAATTCAAATCACTGGACATATAGGCATTACCCACTTCAGAGAGGTATTATTAACTTTCCAGTGATTTCAAGAGCCCCTGGAACAAAGAGTGCTAGCCAGGTGGGGTAAGGACCTTAAATTTAAATTTATACTTGCTCTGGTACTCACTATCCTGATTATAGTTCCTCGGGAGGAATTGCAGAGACAGGCGTGAATCTCTCAGAGATAGTTAGCCATTTACTACAAAGGTTTTTATATAATATCTCAAGAATATAACCTTTAATGATAGCCACAGAATCTATAAAAATACACTTGTTAGGAAGCTGTATTGTTTGCTATAGATAACCTAAATTGATTATAATATTGTTACAGAAAACAGAATTTGTTCACTCACACTACAAAAAAGAAATTTATTAACCTTGTGATAATTAAGCCATTAATTTTATATTAATTAACTCTATCATTAGGTATGTATATAATGTATATGTTCATTTATATATACACACATATAACTTTTCCCTGTATACACAGAAAATGTCTGGAAGAGTATACAAATGATTATCAAGCAACCTCCTGTGAGGATTACAGGAAGGAGATTTTTCCATTCTATAACTGTGTTTTTTTTAGTAAGACTACAAACTCATAGTAAAGGGGAGAAATCAAGAGTAACAGAACTAGAAAACAGAAGTGACCATATGAGTTTTACCTTGTTCAGATCCTTCACCATCATCACAACTGTTAATAGACCAACTGGTAGAAACATGGCCAGTCCAACCAGGGTGTCTGCCCACATCTACTGACCAACCAAGGGAGAGCAAAAATTCTAGGAAATGTGGCTGAACATTTCTGGAAGACTCCACATTCCTTAAAATCTGAAATACATACCAATCATCAGCCATAATGAAGGAAACAAAAGAGCATATCAAAATAACCTTCATAAAAATTGTTGCTTTGAAGTATCTGACAAATCAAGTCCAAGCTCAGAATAAAATAAGGACTACGTCACTGCAGTTAAACATGCATGCTTCCGAGTTAGATAGTTTTGGGTTCAAATCCCAGCTGGGCCTTGGATAAGTTTTTTAACCTCACTGTTTCAGTTTCTTCATCTATAAAGCCGGAGTAATAGTGATGGTTGTGAAGATTAAGTGAGAAAATGCAAGTAAAGCCCTTAGCTCCCTCCCTAACAAAACAGTTATTGAACCAGACATGTTTACTAAAAGTAAACAAAAAACACTAGATTCTTGCCTTCACAGGGTCTGATTAGTGAAAGACATTACTTAAGTATGTGAATATTTACTTACAAACCTTGACAAATGCTATAAAAAGTACTAATCTATTAAAAATTCAGTGAAGATACAGTATAATTAATAAATGAGTGAGAAAACATCCTTCTCTTAGTCCAAAGAAGAGAATGCGACCATTCCAGAAAAAAAATGAAGTGACCAGAAGATTCCCTACTCTTTACCAAGTGCCAAATTTCATTCCTGGGCTTTTTACTAGCTGAGAAAGAAAAGTCCCTTGTTCTTAAATAGTGGTTCTCATGGGGGTGATTCTGCTCTCCAGGGGATATGTGGCAATGTCTGGAGACATTTTGATATCACAACTGCTGATGGTACCTAGTGAGCAGAGGCCAAAGATGCTGCTAAATGTTCTATTTTTATAAAACAGCTCCCATAACAAGGAATTATCCGGCCAAAAATAGCAAGAGTGCTGCTGCTGAAAACCTTATGCTAAAGGAAGGAAAATAAGAAATCCTCTACAAATTAAAAAATGAAATGGGAAGAGGGGTAGCATATAAAAATCACCTGAGGAATTTCTTAAACATAAGATTCTCTTAGCCCACTCCAGAACTTCTACATCAGAATCAGTAGAGATAGGATCCTGGAATCACTATTTTTAAAAGCTCCCCAAAACAATTGTGATGCAGCCAGTCCACAGATCACTGATGTAGTTCATACAATGCTAATCTATGGCAAGACCATCCGGAGGCCTAATAAAGTCAAAATATGGGGTGTTACATCTATTACTTCTCAATACACTGGGTATCACTGCCAGGCCACCATCTCTTAAATGCTTCTCTTTAGAAGTGTACCTATTTAGTTCACCCATATCCCTTCATATTCTTATAAGTGCCAGGAAACTGATTTGACAGCCAGTTCTAGTCTTCTTTCAATTAAAATTTTTATTCAGAAGTGAACTTTTTAGAGGGGATGGGTATAACTCAGTGGTAGAGTACACGTTTAGCATACAGGAGGTCCTGGGTTCAATCCCCAGTACCTCTATTAAAGAAAAAAAAAAGAGGTGAAATTTAAACGATTTCTGAAAATTTAGTCACGATGTGATAAGTCAGTCAAATTCAACTTGTACACCCGTGGCTGGCAGCTAGAGATTAATCTAAATCTACCATGTGGCTGGGGAAGGCAGGTCTCAGCCACTCTAAAGGAGGCCTCAGAGAATCTTATTGTTTTCTATTCACCCTCAGTCCCTAGAAAGCTAAAGAAACTGAACTGCTGTAAGAATTACCTCAAGGGTTTGTGTCTTCTTCTACACATAGGAGAAAAATGGCCCCATTATTCTCATAAGAACCATGCATTAGACTTCCTTCAAAATAGATCCTCAACCCCTGCAATTAATCCACTAATTCACTAATGAGGATCTCCCACCAAATTTGAATCTGTCTCATCTCTGTCTACCAGCAGCCCACATTCTCCTAAACTCCAAGGAAACTGGAACCCATAATGAATTCCGTGAAGATGAAAGTCTCTCTCAGCTCTAGGGCCTTTACACATGCAATGGCTTGGTTGGTAACAACCTGCCTCTACCTTTTTACCTACTGTCAGTGTATACCTCAAACACTAGCTTAGAACTCTTTTCCTCCAGGACGTCTTCTTCAGACCAGGTTAGGTTTTTGTGAAATGGCTTCTATAACATGTTCCTATTAGCACATTTTACTGCCGTTGCTTATTTAATCATCTGTCTTCCCCTCTAGCTAGTAGTTCTAGGAGGCCAGAAACCCTCTAGATCTTGTTTACCACTACTACCCTGGCACCTAACTGACAGCAGACACTTAGTAAATATTTATTGAATCAGTAGCATGAAATGAGAACAACTCTCTCCTTTTCTGGTAGTTCACCAGTAATTTGAAACAGTGCTTCTTATATAAATAAATATTTTGTTATACTGGCAAATTTCTTAAAGTGTGCTCAATTTAATTAGCTAATGGTCTTACAACGATTACAGTAAAATTCTAAGATCATATTGTCATCGTGCCCTACACATCTGAATACAGACTATATTTTACAAACCTTCCTTTAGCCCTTTTCTAGTCATAGTTGGTTAACTACCTGCCTGTTCCATGTTCCAACTACTCATCTCCAATAGACACTTCACTCTCCTGCCATCTGCTCTCAGTTTACCATTCTCACCTATCTTATATTTATCTTTATTCTTCTCCTAGTCTGTTAGGAGTATACAGCTATGTTTCTCTTAGTCTTCTGTTTTTGTCCTTTACTTTATTTGAGATACTATTTTCCCACTATGCATGCTGCAACTGAAATTATTTGCTTGTGAAATTACCTGGAAAGTGAGCTCCTCAAGAGGAAAGACTGTTACTTCTATACCCAGGCATGCTGAGTGAGCCACAGGGAAGATGTTCAGTAAATAGTTATTGCTACGCAATTAGGCCTAGCTTTAGCTTTTTGTTATTTTAGTTTTTTTTTTTTTTTTTTTGTCTTATGAATCTGAATTCCTTAAGGGGAAGAAAGACATACTACAACTCTTCTCTAAATCACATTCACTGAGAGTCAAGACTCAGGACTCTAAGCATCACAGTTTTCATTAACTCAGTTTTAAATCTGGTTTACAAGTCTTTACGCATCAAGAAAAATTCATTTCCCACCTTGGATAAGTGCAAGCCATGTTAAATTTTTTTAATTTACAGCATAAAAAAATTACCCCCCAAATTCAGAAATCTTACCTCCTGGTTTGTTTTCTGACCTGGCTTCATATAGAAAATAAAAACTGTGTCAAAGGGACGACATGGCAAGAGATCCAGATACCCAATGTCATCAAAAAATCCAGGTATCGTAGAATCAAGTGCAATAAGGTGAGGAGGTAGACGACTATTTGCAGGTTCCTACCACCGAAGGAAGAAAGGATAAAAATTACCTCTTTTCACTATCTAATTATAAAAGCAATAGTTACTAATGGTTTAATAAACATTAAGTTAAAAAAATTATAAAGTGGCAGGAATAAGCATATCCATAATCTCAAACTACAGAAACTATTTAACATTCTTGTGTATTTCCTTACATTCTTTCATTTGCCTTTTTTTGTTAAAGACAGTTAAAATCATACTACGTGTATAATTTAAAATCCTATTTTCTCTGTAATATATCATGCTTTCTAGAAAAAAAATCAGATGTATTTTTTTCTTATTCATTGCTGGTGGAAATGCAAAGTAGTACAGCCACATTGGAAGGAGTTCTGGCAATTTCTCACAAAGCTAAACATAGTTTTACCATACGATGCAGCAATCGCACAACTTGGTATTTACCCATCTGAATTCAAAACATATGTCTACACAAAAACCTGCACACAAACGTTCACAGCAGCTTTATTCATAACTGCTACAACTTGGAAGCAACCAAGATGTCCTTCTGTAGGTGAATGGATAAAAAGACTGTGACACATCCATATAATGGAATATTACTTAATGATAAAAAGAAATGAGTAGTCAAGTCACAAAAGACATGGAGGAAACTTAAACACAAATTGCTATGCGAAAGAAGCCAATTTGAAGAGGCTATATACTATATGATTCCAACTATAACACATTCTGGAAAAGGCAAAACTGTGGAGACAGTAAAAGATCAGTGGTTGTCAGGGGTTGGGGGAAGTAGAGAGGGAGGCATGACTAGGAAGACTACAGTGGATTTCAGTGAATAGTGAAACTATTCTGTATAATGCTACAATGGTGGACACACGTCGTCATACATTTGTCAAAACCCACAGAATTGTACAACACAGATTGAACTCTAATGTAAACTATGGACTTCAGTTAATAATGAGTAGACATTGGTTCATCAGTTGTTACAAATGTATCTCAACAATGCAAGAGGTTACAAAAGGAGAAACTATGTGTGTGGGGGAAGACAGGGTATATGGGAACTCAGTACTTTCTACTCAAATTTAGGTTCTGCAAACCTAAAAATGCTTTAAAAAAGAAGTCTATTAACTTTTAATGCATTTTTTGTTTTGTTTTCTCCTAATCCCTTATCTTGAGATTTGATCTTGCCCAACAGGTTTTGCCATCCATGGTATTTTTCACGATGGTAAGGATCACTTTTCTACATTAGCAAGGAGTATGAGCCTGGTCTTCTAGACTATTACATAACACTCCTGATAAGGGTTAAGGTAACACCCTACAATCAAAGACATTACTATTTCTGCAGTCAAACAGAAGAGTATTCACACTATAAAGTAAGTAAAGACTACAAATAGCCTCATGTCAATTCAGGTCTTATTTTGCCACTAAATGAATTTTCTACAAACATACAGAAAACTTCTGGTTTTCATTTTTCACTTTGAAATCGTGGATAAGGAATTGCGGACCTGCAGCATGCTGTAATACACCTTATAGGACAAACGCTCCTCATTTTTCTTCTTTTTTAAGTAAGCTGTCTCATCAGCTTGTTCTTCTGGATGATCTAATTCAAGAACATAACATGCACATATTTTATATCTCTTAATAACTTTTTTCCTCTAGGTCTGTGTTTTTCGTAACACATTTTGTTAGGATAATTTTTGTCAATATCACAGTTGTAAGTGAGGTTTTTTTCCTATCATTTTTAAACTGGATATTACAGCTATAGATAGTTATTAATATTTGTACTTCATGTGTAGTGATCTAAACTTTCATTTACTTTAAATAGTCTATTGATTCTCCTCTGGTTGTTTAATTAGAAATCCTATTACCTAGGAGCTGTCTTTCCCTTTCTAATAGTTTTTCTCTCTTTGGTATTATACTAATTATGTAAGATATTACTACTGGGGGGACCCCCCCACACACATTTTTTAAACTGTCTGTTAATCTGTAATTATTTAAAAACTATTTTAAAATTTTTCACTAATTTAAAAACTCAGTGTTAAACAGTGGTCAAGGCAGATATCCATTATCTCTGATTTTAACAAAGTGTGGGCCTAAGTTTCCTGATTTCCTCACTCCCCATCTCATTTCTTAAATGGGCTGCCATTTAGAGAGATCTATATTACTAGCCCCGGCTAAGTTTTGGGGGTTTTATTTTTTTTTTTAATCAGAATCAGTACTGTTTTCGTTTTTTTTTAAGCAAGTGATTTATTCAGGGACTGCTCTCAAGATAAACCTTTGAAGAAGCAAGGAAAATAGGATAGGGCAAGAGAGGAAGCTAGATAAAAATGTGGTTTTAAGAAAAATTCAGAATGAGTATTGTTTTATTGAAAATTGACTTAGTGTTTTATTGACTGATCTGCTAATAGGATTAATTATTTCCTTAATAACTTTACTACTATTTACCAATAACTGACTCTCCTTGAGTTCCTTGGTTGTAGAAGTTAATTTAACATGCTGCTGAATTCAGTTTTACTAATATTCTCCTTAATACTTTTGCAAATATATTCATAAATAGGTTAGCTTTTAGCTTTTTTGTATGTGTGTGCAGCCAGGTTTAAGTTATTAGAAATAAGCTAAGATTCATAAAATAAACCAGGTTACTTTCTTTTTCCTATGTTGTGATCCTAGTGAGAAAGCTTAAGAATTATTTTCTCAAAAGCTTAAAAATTTCAGCTAGAATAGATAACTCGAAAGGAAAACTGCAATCTCAGAGCAGGGCTGTCACAGCTCTTCTCGTCTCCCTTCAGCCCACAGGATGTAATCATTTTCCTTCCAGGATATTTTGATTTACTTCTACTCTGTTCAGTTTTTCTCCACGAGGAACATCACCAATCATTTGTAGCTTGTATCTTTGTTCCTTGTCTTCCTCTCTCTGCTCTTTTCTTCTGCATTTTAAAGGCGTTTTTACTTTTCACTCCCCACCATTAACTCAGTTTTCTACATGGGAAAATATTTTTCATCTATATGCTGAAATCCAAACTCAGACAGCAGTGCTCCCCTCTGCTTTCCTAAAAAGTTAAATGCCCTTTAACCAAGTAGCTGCTAGAGAGTAAGGGCAGGGGGCAGCTTGTGCAGTAAGCAACTTCTTGCCTGGTAATCTTCAGTTGTGCTTTTCAAAACAAAGAGGCCTTCGTACAAATTCTAAATCCACATCCAGGGAAGCTATTTCACAATTTTGAGGCCCTGTTTTCCACATATGTGAAATAAAGGTATCACCACTTACCTCGTAAAATTGTTTTAAGGATAACAGAATTAAGAATAGTGGGAGTTATTTATCTTACTTACGGAGGATGGCTCACTCTGTACCATGTCCTACGTGATGCACCTGACACGACCACAGTGATGGATACCCTTATCACCCCTATTTTACAGATGAGGAACTAAGACAGAAAAGTTGAGCAACTTGCCCAAGATCATACAGCTAGCAAGCAGTGATGCCCAGACATAACCCGACACAGTCTGATCTTAGAAACTACAACCTAAGAATTGCTTATACTTGGTCCTTTTTAAAAGTGGCATGAATGAGTAGAGTCAGTTGTAGCCAGTAATAATTCAGCAATAAAGTTTACTGAGAAAGAGTTTTAACATTCTTTTTCTAATTATCTATAGATTTCATTAATATATGTGATTTCAGTCCTACATTACCTAGGAAAATTCAGAGGTGGATGTATTGTCAAAGCAGTCTTCTCAGACAGAACTCTGAATACATTCATGGCAAAACTATCTTGGAGCTCATACTGCAATCTATAGCATCAAAGAATTTCATTTATTTGCAGGAAGGGTAAGATTTTAAACAGTTTTTGTATTTTAAAATTAGTCTATCCTCATAAAAATGCTTTAGCTACCATCAGTTGAATGTTAATTTATTAATACACTTACTCATAAAAGTTTAAGAAAATTACCTTCAATGCTTCCAAGGACAAAAATCCAAAGTGTGAAAGGAAAAGACGTGCTGTTTGGAATTCCTGGGCAGGATGTGGGGGCTTACAATCTGTAACTGGATCAGGAAAACTTCTCTTCTGCAATTCCTCCTCACTTTGTTGTTCAAGGTGTATTTCATAAGCAATTTGCTGGGCCATGCCATTCCTTAATTTTTCATGTCTCTCTTCTAACTGAAATAAACCAAGTATTTCATTGTTTGGAATTATTATAAAAGTAATAAGATTAATCTTAATTTTTACATGAAAACAAAGCTACAAGTAACAAAATAAATGAAGATAATTTTCAGTGATCAATACTGAGTTTCAACCAATACTAAGATTCAATACAGAGTATACAACCAAGCAAATACATTTCAAGGTTAAAACAAATACCCAAAACATGCTCCCTATAGCCTCAAAAGTTGCTCCTTCATCTCCTCACTGTAAGTGAAACCATTGTCTCTGCTTCCCTTCACACAGGCAAGAAAGGGGGCAGAGCTCTTGCTCTTTGCCAGACCCCTGACCATCTTCCAGATCATTTTACCTCCTCTTCCAGATCCCTGTCTTCATCCTGCAGTGATTCCCCTTCATGTTTTGAAGTCCACAACTATATATATGGCTTAGTCGCTACCTCTGCTTCCCTTCCGATCAATCCTATTTAAAATTCCATCCTCTTTGGTGAACAATACAACCTCCTCAACTGTCACAACTCCGGCCATCCATGACACACTTGGTACCTCAGATGTGCTGTCCTTCCAAGAGCTACAATTCTGAAATCCCTGCCACTCACCCATACCCTCACTCCCCCTTTACCATCACAGTGAGGCAACCAACCCCTCCCTGTATTTCCCCAAGCCATTAGCATCCTTCTAGCTTCATCTACTTCCCAACCAAGACTAAATCCCCAAATCTAACATCTTAATACCCTCTCCTAAGCACATAAAATGCTGTTCCTCATGTTTCCATATTCACACTGTCAATCTTCACACCAAATTTTTTTTTGTCTCCAGATAACAAGGACTTTTGAAGAAAGTCAGCACAGTGAGTTAAGTAACTTCACTATAGATGATGCTACTTAAACCTAGCTGGGCTGCCTGGCAATTTTAAGAACCATCTTTGCTTCCCTATTATATTGCTAGGAACTAAGATTAAAATTTACAGAAGCCACCTCAGTTTCTTTCCTTTCCACCGGTCAATGTCTCTGATTCTTCATCTACCCTTTCCTCACCCCTCTTAACAGAAGTATCCCTTTTCTAGACACAGTCACATAGACCCTTGACCCTACTGCCTCTGGGGGCCTTACTCCATCACTCATCATTCCCCCAGCCATCTTACAGCATTAGCAGATGCAGACCCTTCTCCACATGTAAGCATGTTCATATTCCTCCCATCCAAAGGAAGGAAGGATGGAAGGGAGGGAGGGAAGGAGGGAGGGAGGGAGGGAGGGAGGAAAACTAGCACTGCCTTTCTTTAGCTAGGCTATTTCCTCACACTATTATCCTCTCTGTATCCTTCCCTTTACTGCTAACAGTAACAATGTAGCTTATATTCACTGTCTTTTCCTTATTAACTATTCATTCCCCAGACCCTTACACTTTAACACTCCTGTGAACCTGCTCTCAAAGTCACCTACAATTTCATGCCAAAATTCAGGGGCCTCTTCTTAGTGCTCCTTCTCCCTGATCTCCATTCCTGCCCTTCTGTTCTCTCATGCCCTAACATACCTCTGTCTTCCATTTCTGAAAATCCTTCTCCCTTGACTAAGAGGTTAAATTACTTAATCTAGCTAACTATCTAAATTAATCTGAAACCAAATAAATGTTTCCCATCTTCCCACACCTATCCTCTTCCTAATGTCTATATTTCTGTAAATGGCACCATTATCTTTGTCAATAAAGGCCAAAATCTAAAGTTCTTTGGCTTTTTTCCTTCTCCATCAATCCAAGACTGTGTGGATCTAGCCCTAGAATATATGCCATATATTTAAATGTCCACTATCAGTAAGGCAGTCCTTCTTATCTCCTGCCTGGACTGTCACAATGGTCTCTGAATTGGAAATATCTGCCACTAGGGTCTGATCATGTCACTACACTATTGAAACTATGGACCAGCCAGGCAGCCTGGTGCCACTTCTCTATTTCAATCAGCCACAATCTGTATTTGTCTTACTACATGGTAACCTCCTAGATGACAAACACCCAGGTCATCTTATGAATCACCTCCAGGAACACCAAAGAAAGGTAGTGTCTTGACCACAGAAATTGTTTAAGAATGTTTACAGTCATTCTCTTAACAACAGCTGATAATAATTTATCTTACTTCTTCAGTGACGATTTCATGCAAATCTGGAATGCTCAGATCTGCTTTCACAAAAGGAATCTTATCCACCTCTTCTGGAAATGGTCGATGTTTTACAGTATATTTAAATCCAACATCATTTTTAGGAACTGGACGAGGTTCAGGCACAAAAAGCTGTTAAAACAAGCAACATTATGTTTATTACATTTGGTGCCATCTGGCAGGAACTTAGTAAGAATTTGCAAATACTACTGCTAATGGGAAAGATAATAAACAGCCTGTGTACCAGTGTACTCTATTTTATTTCTATAAAAACGTTCATCAACTTCTTACAGATTTTGTGACTGATATTTAAATGAGTTACAGACCTCCACTGCACCAGGTCTGACTCTTCCATATTCAGTGGTAAGCTAATGGATAAGGCATTTTAGAGCTTAAGGCTCAAACTTCCTTCTTCCCCAAGGGCTCTCAAATCATTCCATGTAATGAAGTATGAGTTCAGGTCTACTGGGCATCCCTAGACAGTGAGTTCACTAATTAGAATCTTAGCATGGCTTAAATGAAAAAGTATGGGCACCAACTCTAGCTCTTCATGGCTCCAAATCCCTGCTTTAATACATATTAGCTGCGTCACTTCCATTTTCACATCTGAAAAATGGAAAAAACCTATCACAAGAGTGTTGTGATGATTAAATCAAAATATATACGGCACATATTAAACTATCAACCAGTTTTGCTTCCTCTCCTTCCTCCTTGGTCTGTAATGCTATAACTCAGTGGCTTATAGTTCTGCTGACAGAATGTGATCGGCATGATGCCACCAGGAGAAAGCAGGGGTGTGCTCCTCACAGCAAACACGTCTCATTTAACAGAGACATCTAGGATGTTGAATTATTTTAGGTACGTGCTCCGATGTTGTGGGTGTCTCTCTTAAATGCTGGTAAAATTTTATTATGTTTTAAAGAATTTTTAGTAACATAAGTAAAAGCTTACAATGTGATAAGTGAAAAAAGGATACAAAAATGACTAAAATTTTATTTTTAAGTGTTACATACAGAAAGAAAAAAAGACTGGAAGAAAATCCACTAAAATATCAATAGTGGCTATCCACTTCTAGAGAGTGAATGCAGATGATTTAAAATTTCTTCTTTATTAGCTGAATTTTCCAACTTTCTCTGATGAACAAATTTTATTCACATAATCACAACTCTTATAAAGAAAATAAACCGTGACACCCCAAAGGAAGATTTCATTAAATTATACAGCTTTTTTAAAAAAAATTATAGAGCATATTATCAATTGTACAGGAATAAATTATATGAAACAATCTGAAACTAAGTCCTGTTGCCAGAGACATCAAGGATCTGGTCAAATTTTTTTCATATATGACATGTACCTGAATTTTATTATATTTAACATTGCATGAAAATAATTGAAGCCATCGTTCAGAACAGTAGTTCTTAATCATAAGTGGATGCCAGAGTCACCTGGAAAGCTTTTTGAAAATACACCTGCCTTGAAGATGTCTTTAAAGAGTAATTTAGTAAACCTGGATTTCTAGGCTCCTAAGATGATTCTGATATGAACTCACTAACTTGAATCTGGCTAGCATCAAATATATTTATTTTATCTCTGATTTTTGTTGGAATATTATTTAACCTTTAAACCACAACACACACACACAAGCACACACTCTTAGTCACTTCCCTGTAACATCTGATGGATACCTTCTGATTTGCTTTTGCTCCTCTGGGTAAAAGGCAAAGTTGTTGTGCCCAAGCAAGTCTTCCCGACATTCCTCGGACCAGCACAGTGACAGAGGGGAAAAAATCATCTAGAATAAAATGTTGGTGTAGAAGTTTTTATTTCTGGCAACACATAAAATACACCTGTGTCAACTTTAGAGCCTCTAATAACCAAAGCCCCAGCACAATGTTTCCCAAACTTTCATCCTTTGTGAACCACCTCCGTGGTTTCTGCCATATCCACGTACTACTGTTAACTGTTATCTTACTTTATATCAACCACCTTTCCTTTTTTTAAACTTAAAAATTTTGAAGGAAATTATATATTTCTACTCTAAAAGAAAAATCATGAATTTTGGTGTGCTAATTATATACTTTTAAAACACATGTTTAAAAATACATAAAATAATGTTCACTGACATATCAACTACCATCAGCTCACATATCTGCAGCAGTACACACGTACATTTTGGGGAAACACTATTCTAGCAAATACTCTTAACTTTCAGTGTTGGGAATGACCTAAGTGCAGAAGACAGGCTGGGTGCCTGCAATGTTGATGTTACATTCCCCGGTGCCTTTGGGTACTGCTGCTCACCACGAGCAGGCACCTATTTCATCCCAGCAGAAGTTCAGGTGCAGGAAGAAGAAGAGTAAAGAACTCAGGATGGACTTCCTAAGTGACCCAGATTCATCGTCTTACTCCCTTATTTTGTTTCTGGTGTATGAATCAAACTTGTTCAAGCTTCTCTCTCTCACTTCTGTTATTAACTACTAAAATGAATCATTAAAATGTCTATGTGCATCTTGAAAATCCCTATTATTATATTTCTGGTAGACTTTCAATGCAATAAAATTACTTAGAATGAGAGTAGCAAATTCCTAAAAAATCTGGAAAAGGGTTGACACTTACTTCTCAGGCCAGAAAACCTGGAGAGGATACTGGGTTTTATAGACTCTTTAGCAGGTGGCTTGAGAATGGGAAGCCAGAGGAATCATAAATAATTGGCACAAGCTAGGGAAGAAAGTCAAGCAGCCTCCAGGTCTAAGGTAGAGAAGGATGAGGTGTCTGCAGGAAAGACTTGGGACCAGTGCTTCTGGAGTTAGGCAGTGATTAAAGGCCCTATCTATTCCATATTAAAGTCACTGTATCTTACTGCAACATAATGGAAACCTGGGATGATATTCATTCATCCCTGAACTACTGGGAACGTCTCATTTCATTTTATGGATTTATGAGATCCTACCTATACTCAACAGAATTTGCATGGGACTCCAAGACCCTTTTCACTTATGCAAAATAAGAAGGCAAATCTTTAATCACTGAGAAAACCCTGTCACTGTGGGGCAATGATAACAGAAAGAGACAGTATGAGGTTCAGAAAATTTGGATTCTAGTCCTAGTCATACCATGTAGTTCTCAAATAACCCTGGACAAGTCACATACCCTCCTGAACCCGTTTCTTCACCTGTAAATGAGGGAACTGTACACTAGGTAATTCCCTAGGTCCTTTGTATGCCCAGAAATTCTATAAACTTCACTTTCCTTCACCTACCTAGTAATAAGGGTCTATCTAAGAACATCATCTAGAATACAATATTGGTGTAAAAGTTTTTAACAGAAGTTTTATGCTTCCTTTATATACTGGCTGATTCCAATTACTATCAAGAAGAAGAGTAATAATGATTTTCAGACATAGTAAGCAACAGAAAATATCCCACCAAAACAAACTTTTTATAAAACTATGGAGTTCTTTTCTGATATTTCAGATACACATAAAGAGCCTCTAACAGATTCTATTTAATATGTATATTCCATTTTCTGACCCTCTATTTTTCAGTTGCTGTTATCTGACAGCTAGAAGCCTTTTTGACAAATGCAAAATTACTTAGAATTTTGCAGTCTTTCCTTCCCTGATTCTGAGAACAGCTTGCTAGTACTAACGAACAAGCTGATTTAGCAGCGGAGGAACCCGAGGTGCTGAAACTTACTCTGTTCATTTCCAAGAGGTTGCTCCAGCATCGCCAGGATGACACTGTTATCCAAGACAAAGTATCGGAAACTATGCTTGTTTATGGTTGGCAGTCTGGAGTATTTAATCAAAGTGGTCTCATTCACCAGGCTACAAGGAGAGGCAGGACCACTGGGTGAAGGAAATGCGCCAAGCAACTGCATAATACTATGGAGAATGCAAAAGATAACGGTTAGTTCCCAAAGCAAAATGTTCAGTTTACCTCATGCATCAATCTGTTCTTCTGTTCTTCTGAATTTTAACTGACCAAAGCCATGCTTCCTCTTTGAGGATCAGATTTACTCTCTGGTAGATGCCATGGTGTGCTGTCCAGGTTTCCCTCTCCAAGACTGAAAGATCCATTCCCCCAGAAGCAGGAAGATGGTGGCCATACCTTTCATCGGAGTCTTAGAGACGCCAATGAGAACCACCTCACCCAAGATACACAGCTTCCAGCAGTGTAAAGTCCCAGGTCTCAAACTCAACATGAGAGAATTCTGAAGGGCCAGCCCAACTCCAGAGCTCTTTGTTGCAATGCATCAGTTTAGTTCTTCCCTCTGCTCAATCCCACTTCACTCATTCCCCTATAAGGGTAGATCCGGACAGCACTTTCCAATAAACTTCTTGCAAGCAGATTTCTCTCTCAAAGTCTGCTACCCAGGGAACTTGACTAATCATATTTCTAAATCATGAAGCTCCTAAAGATACATTTTAAAAATCTGTGTGCTCCATGTTTCAGGATTATGCTAGCTAAAGCAGTCTAACCTAGAAAAGGACTCAAAGATCAGCCAAATCCCCTCAATTTTTCAGATGAGGAAACTCAGGCTCAGAAGAGATAAGTGATCATCAAGAATCAGAAACCAGGGTCTGCCGCCTTCTCATTAAATGGCCATGAATAGATATCCTCATTTCACAGATAAGGAACTTGACGTACTAGTAGTTGCATCTTGCAGAACTACTGTAATTATTAAATGAGAATATGTAAGAAAAAATGCTTTGTTAAACTGGAAATCAACTGATCAAGCCTTAACATTCAGAAATGTTTATATCCAGAGATTTCTGCATACTTTCAATGAATAATAATAACTTACACATACCACTTACCATGTGCCAAGAACTGAGTCTAATAAGCACTTATTATTTTATTTAGTTATAACAACCCTATGAGATAGGTACCACTATTATTACCATTTTATAATTAAGAAACTGAAACAGGGAAAGTATCTTGTTAAGAAAACAAAAATATTTTATCTTGTCCTACTATCACCTGACCCTTCATATGCAACTCATTTGGAAAACTAGTATTCCCCAACACGACTCTCATCATCGCAATCCTCAGTTCCTGTGGCCTCTCCCTTTCTCTTTCATTCTAATGCCTGAACCCAAATCTCTCTGATAATAGAAGGCAACACTGCTCAACAGGTATTTTCCTTCCATTTTCTCTGCTCCTAGGAAGAGGACTATCTAAGAAGTTCAAGGACCAGGAGAATTTCATGATGAGTTCCAGCCTAAGGACTTGTAGGAGACCAGGAGACCAGTAATGGGAAAATGTGGGTTTTCTAACATGGGACAGAGATGGTTATCACAAAGCATATGGACCAAGTGAGCTTATGTCCCATGCAAGATTTTAAGACATTATCAAATAGGGTGCTGGCAAGGGAGCAGGTCACTAAGATCAAGCTACACCAGTCTAACCACATTGTCTCTTCTTGACAATGACTAGACTGGAAAGGCAGAGAAATATCTCTGAGATCAACGCATACAAGTATTTGACAGTATATCATAATAAACTTGAAGACAAGATTTTTAAAAATCCCTGTGAACCTGGAGGGAAATATCTTATCATATGCTTTGCCTTTCTCTGTTCAATATTTTTATCAGTGTCTTTGATTAAGACACACAGGGCAGGCTCATTAAATCTGCAGCTGACTGCAAATTAAGCTGCAGAATTAATGTATTAGAGTAAGAGATGGGATCCAAAAGAATCTTAAAAGACTAAAAATAATGAGGTAAATCTTACATGAACAAATTTCAGGTTTAAACATAAAATGCTGTACATTACATCTAAATACCTCCAAATAAGTAAGTACAATATGAAAAAGACAAAAGGTAAGTGTGTTAAAAAAAAAAAGCCTCAAAGATTTTAGTTGATTTAGCGCAAATCACTAGGTTCTTAAATACTCAATACAGTCTCCAAGTACATTTTAATGAAAAGATAATATTCTACAGAGTTGAAAGGTCATCAGACCGTATCTAACATATTATACTCATTAAACAACCTTTAAAGAGGTGCATAGTCAAACCTCCACCATTGAAAGGAAAATGATCAGGATGATAAAGGTACTTTAAATCCCTGGCATACAAAAAACAGCTGAAGGCACTGGCAGAAATGAATCAGAAATTACATAAGACTGTCTTCAGACATCGCTACTCCTTGGGGAAAAAAGGATTTCATCATCAAAAGTTTGAATGAGAACTAATGGGTAGGAGTTAAAGTGAGAGAGATTTCAGCTCAATGGAAACATCAAGATTTTAACAATTAAATGAAATGGGCAACCTTGGGGGTTAAAGTATCCCAAAATTAGAGCTAAATATCTTGGTAAATAAGTCTTTTAAAAAGTGACTTAAAGAGAGGGGCTGCTGAAATGACTTCCAAGAGTCCTAATGTATACAGTACAAGGGGAAAAACCAGCCAATCTGCATTCCACAATCATCTACTGTGTGCTCAGACTGTGAGGGGTGTGAAGAGGGTATTATGGCTTTTACCTAGGTTGAGAAGACAACACTAGCATGTATCAAATATAACCTGGTGCGATCATGACAGTACAGAATTCCATGCTGCATGGCAGGGTCAGACTGAATGAGCACAGAAAAACAGAAAAAGAGCAAATTAACCGAAGAAGGTCTCACGGAAGTAGCCAGATGTGATGTGAACACCGAACAGCAGAAGATGTGACCAAGATAACAAGAGGGAAGTCATGAAATCCAGGGGAAGTATACAGACAGGTATGAGCATGTGTACTTCACAGCCACAAGTGGCCTGCCAGTTTGGCAGAAGGGATGTGCTGGGAAAGATCAGACAGTTTGAGTGGGGACAGAATAAGAAGGGCCTTGAAAACCAGACTAAAAATTTCACAACATAAACAGAGTAAACAGATCTATTCAGTTTTCAATCACTCAAGCAGCAGAATAAGAACAGTATCTACGGACGATGAGTTCAGCAACAGAATGCAGAATGAAAAGGGTAAGAGACTGAAAACAGGGAAATCAGGCAAGAAGTGAGAAAGGCCAGGACCAGGATGCTATCTGGGGTTAGAGGGAATGGAGGAAATACTTTCAAAAGTAAAGTCTATTGGACTATCACTCGCTTCAAAAGGGGAATGATAAATAAAGCAGAGATAAATCAGAAAAAGAGTCAAAGTTATGTGTTTGCCTAACTAGAAAACAGCAATGCTACTGACATGAAGCTGTAACTGTGAGGAAACAGAGAAAACTGGTTTTGGATACATTTCATGATGACTCTCAGGGCCTTCACTGAGACTTGACCCTGCAGGTACCATTTGTTGAGCTGCCAGCAGAGATGAGACAGATGAGCCATCTAGATACCTACTGGCTAGGTTAGGGGGAAGCCCCCTAGAGCTTTCTACTCATTCTGAGTTTATATCCAATCCTCACTGCCAGTCATCCTCTCAATGGAATGTTTCATCCAGGCCAGGCTGGAGCTAACTTATTTTTGTATAATGCAGAGTCCCAGTGAGAAATGTCCTTCTCCCTTTCTCCACATCCTTCTTACTCTTCAAGGTACACATCAAATCTCAGTTCTTTTATGATGCTTTTAAGTCCACCCCAACCCACGTATGGTCTTCTCTCTGGACTTTTATTAAATTTCTAGTACTCAACCACATTTTTTTATTTTTCCAGCTATTAGCCAAACCTCCACAAATTCACTGAAAGCCCAGTATTAGCATAGTAAACAGGACTAAACTAAAAGCAAGTACACTGCTAAAATTTTACTGAATGACCTAAGTCTATGAGGAACAGAAATAAATCCAAGTTTACTGTACTCACCCCAAATCAATAGGTCACTGAACTCATACAACATTGTGGCATAAGGCCCCTGGTAAGGGCTGATTTACATACAAACCTTCTACAAGCTGTCTTATCTACCACTTTACTAAGAAGACCAAGATGAGCGAACCCAGACTGACTTGACATTCCTCCTTCCTGCTTTTACGTTGTTCTAGGTCCTCATCCACATTCACCTTTTCATAAGCCCCATCTTTCCGCCTGTACTGATTCCATCGAATCTTCTCCACCTACCTCTTCTTTTCATTTGATAAATATACCTCAACTGCCTTCCTTCCCTCTTTCTGCTCTGCTCACTTCTCAGCCAAACACAAACTCTCTCAACTCTCTCCGCTTCTCTTTCAAGGTACCACTCCGTCTCTGTCCCTTCACTGCCAAAATGCATGAATCAGGAGTCTTTTGCTGCCCTACCCACTCTGTAATCTGACTTATAGCTCAAACTTTACCTGCTCTCTAAGAGTCAGGCCGATATCATTTTCCTTAGGAATCTTACTGTGATTTCCCCTTATCTGTAAGTATTCATTTCCTCCTTCCAACACCCCAGCATTTTATTTGTACCTCTTCTCTTGGAGCAGTTATTTTCCACCTAACAATATAGATATTTGTGTTCATATCTTATTTTCCCTATTGCAAAAGAAGCTCTTTGAGGGTGGTAACTGAATCTGATTTATCTTTACAATCCCATTGCCAATTCATAAGAGGGAGTTCATAAATCTTGGCTGAATGAACCTATAATATGTAATATAAATAGTGTAGCAGAGAATACAAACCACTGAGCTGGAAAGTAGAAGACCAAATGGTGTCACCACAGACATATTCTGACTCTGGACTCAGTCATCAAAGTGAAGGGGTAGGTAACACTCACGAAGATCCTTTCCAGTTCTAACATGATATGACCTAAATTATTGCCAACCAGCATAGAAAAACAAGGACCCAAATGCTCAGCCCCAAGTTACTGATTTCCTTTGGTCCAAAAAACAAGACATTTTCTTTTCCATTTTACTTCCGGAGAAAAAAGTATCCTAAATGGGGTATGTCACTTAATGCTGAACAACTGGGGAGGAGATGAAACAACATACATCACATCTGAGACCATCTAATCCCTAGGCACAATCCCTGTGCAGTTACTTTCATACCACGTTAGGGTGGCTTCAGCAGCATCCTTCACCCTCATAGATGCAGGGTTTGGCTCCTTATCTCCTTTGTACTTGACCTCTTGCTCACTGTTCTTGGACTTGCTTCCTGAAATACCCAGTTCCACAATCTCCAGTACTTCTTTAAGACAGTCCTAGAAGCAGGGAAGGCAGATCAGTTTTTGTAATATACCTATCTTATGAGAAGACAAGGAAATGTCAATAGTGATTGTGGTTTGGTGGTGGGGCTCTACTTTCTTTCTCATTTTCTTTAATAGGTATATATTAATTTCATAATAATATAATAAACTTAGCCTCAATTTTTCTTTAAAGAACTAAATTTGACTGTTCAGAGATTTAGATAATGAGTAATGATAAATTCAATTTGATTTTATCAGTCATAGTTCTGGTAAAATTACAATAGATTGTAAATTGTGAACGCCAAGTGAAAGAGACAACATAATTCAGTTAAACCTGGATGGTTTAAAACAAGTCAGATTATCCAAAGGGAAATTCATCAGCTGACATTTTTAAAGCAATTTCTCATATCATAACTTTAGAAGTCAGAAGGAAAATGACTAAGATTTAATCAACAGTATTATTTTGTAAAACTATATAAAGCTCTCTATAATATCCAATAAGCCTGATATCTCTTCTTTTATTTATACTGTGAATTCTTTATCACTGCCTGCCTTTCCATAAAAAAAAAGTGTTACATGGAACAATGGTAGGTAAAGCAGCCTAGGTATGTGTCTATTCGAAAAGAAAGAAATGTGTGTGAAAAAATTTTTTAGATACAAACAACCTTTATGAACAAGCAATGCTCTAGGCCTGCAGCCTGGCTATTAACTGCCCTTCTTGGTTTGAGGATGGGTAACCAAAGTACCTACCAGCCATCTCAAGGCTACCATCCTTTCAAGAAAGAACATTCTTAATGGTACACAGATAAATTACTCAAAGATTTATCTTTCCAAAGAACTTCTCTATGGGTTAATTTACAACCAAATAGAGTTGACCCTTGAATAACATGGGGGTTTGGGATGCCGACTCAGTACAGTCAAAAATTCATGTGTAAATTATATTCGGCCCTTCAAATATGTGGTTCCTCCTTATGCACAGTTCCACATTCTCGGGTACACCAACCATGAAATCATTTAATCATGTAGTATTTACTATTTTAGAAAATTTGCATATAAGTGGACCCACACAGTTCAAACCCATGTTATTAAAGGGTCAACTGTACAAGCACAATGACAGTTTTTGGGTTGTGTTCAACAGGACAAGTGTTCTACTGAAAAATAACAAGTGTGTTCAGTTTAAAGCATGCAATGTTGTACTTAAATTTAGATATTCTCTTTTAAAAGACATTTTCCCAACATATATATTTTTTTCTATTTACTGTCTTTTAAGATGTAATAAACTAACCTTTTCATCAAGCATATCAGGGTGCTCTGTCAGCCAGACACAGAGACACTGAAAAGCTGCCACTATCATGGAGTGCAGATCCCGGGAGTGGAGAGGAGCTGGCCGACTACACTGGTACACGATGTAGCTGCACACAGAACTGATGGCTCGCTTCCGGTCTCCTGAGTCAACCATCACCTTCACCTGAGCATATCCGTACGGAGAACAGTTAGCCATGAATCACTGTATCTATTTCAAGCCTCTACACTGAGGCCCAGCCTTTCTGGAAATGTGACACACCACAGGAGTCCTTGCTTTTTAAAATTTATTAATACAGAGAAACATAATATTTCAGATGTACTATCATAATACTCTATAAAAACAGGGCATTTTTCAAACCCTAAAACAGTATTTCATTTTAGCATACTTTTTCATGCTCTAAAATCTAATTCCTGGGATGCACCTACTCATCACTGCCACAGATGACAAGAATAGCTGGCAATGGAACATGTGCACATTTTTCAAACCCCTTAACCTAACACCACAGTGATGTTTTAGGTGCTACAAAGTTCTGTACAGCTGCTCAGAGGTATAATTAACATACAGTAAACTACGCATATTTACAGTGTACAAGTTGATAAATTTTGGCGTAAGTATACACTTATGAACTATTGCCACAATCAAGATAGTGGATATATTCATCACCCCCCAAAATCTCATGCACCTTTCCAATCCTTCCTCCCACTCCTTTCTGCCCCCTCCAGAGGTTTCTGCTGATCTGCTTTCCGTCACTATAGATTAACCTGAATTTCCTAAAATTGTATATAAATAAAATCATACAGTATTGTACTATTTTTTTGGGGGGGGGGGAATCTGGCTTCTTTTACTCAGCACAATTATTTTGAGATTTATCCAAATTTTTGTGTGTATCAATTATTCATTCCTTTTTATTGATGGGTAGCGTTATATGGATTATACCACAATTAATTTATCCATTCACCTACTAGACATTTGGGTTGTTTCCAGCTTCTAAACATTACAAAAAAGCTGCTATAAACATTCACGTACAAGTCTTCGTATGGATTATGTTCTCTTATTTTCTAGGAGTTGACTAATTGGATCATAGGACAGATAGATGTATGTTTAATTTTTTTAAGGACCTGCCAAGTTGTTTTCTAAATATGGTTCCACCAGTTAACATTCCCTTTAACGGTTTCTGAGAGTTCTAGTTCTTCTACATCCTTAGCATTTTGTATGGTTGGTCTTTTAAATTTTAACCATTCCAATAGGTATGGAGTGGTATCTCATTGCTGTTTTAATTGCATTTCCCTAATAAGTAATGATACTGAGCATCTTTTCACGTGCGTCTTTGCCATCAATACATTTTTTATATCTTCAGTAAAGTATCTGTTCAATCTTTTGCTCATTTTAAAATCGGGCTGTTTGTTGCATTATTGAGGGCTTTTACTGTCATTGTTGTACTATGTTTTCAAAAGACTGTATTAGGAGTATTTACAAAGCAACATTCAGACTCCAGATCTAGGTGCAAACAAGACCCTATTATGCACTGGGGACTGGTTAGCTAATGACAGGCAGCTCTGGGTTCCTAACCTTCTGTCCCAAGATGGAAACAGTGGATAATAGCTCATCTTTAGGGTCCACAATGCTCATGTGGTCTAAAAGGGGCTTCTTAGGACCAGTCTTACCACCTGGGTCCCAGGACAGCATGATCTCCACTTTGATGCCCTGCATATCTAAGTAGTACGTAGCCCAAGGCAGTACCAATATAGTACTTAACAGGATCCCCACTGTGGATCATCACACTATCCACAAACTTCATGGAGTTAGCCCTCTGTCCTTGGAGTTTCCCTAACATCCATGACCTTGTAGGCCTTGGCCCCACTCTCCACAACGAACCACAGACTTCTTGAGGTCACCTTTTCAGCACAAAGCTCTATAGAGCCCTCAGGGAAGCCAAATTTCTTCAGAACTACGCTGGTCAATTCCCCGATCTACTGGCTCTTCTCATCAAGAACATTCTGCATCCTGGAGGCCAAAGTAATGATTTCTGTCCTGGTTGGTATAATTCAGGACTCAATTCCAGAGCAGTTATTTTCAGCATGCCTCTGAGTGAGGAACTCGTTCAGTTAGTTCTCAAAAAGCCATCAACAACAAACGTCCTCTCCTTGGAAATTTTCACCATCATACTGCTACTTCACACCACCAAAAGGAAAGGCTATTACTCTGAGTTTTGAGAATTTTTTTTATATGATCTGGATACCAGTCCTTCATCACATGCATGCTTTGGGAAGATTTTCCTCCAATCTGTGACTTGTCATCTCACTCTCTTAACAATATTTTTTGAAGAATGGTGTAGCTTTTTAAAGACTTTTTAATTTTAATGAAGTCCAATTTAATAGTTCATTCTCCTGTGGTGTAATATCTAAGAAATCTTTGTACACTCCAAATCTTTGTACAACAAACAAAGATCTTCTCCCGTGATTTCATCTAGAAGTTTTAGAGCTTAGGTTTTACATTTAGGCCTTAATTCAGTTTGAGGTAATTGTTGTACACAGTACAAAGTATAAAAGTTCTTGTTTTTTTTTTGAGGGGAGGGGAGGTATATAAATATCTGATTGTTCCAGCACCATTTGTTGAAAAGACTATCCTTTCTCCTTTGAATTACCACTGCACCTCTGTCAAAAATCAGACGGCCATACATGTGTGATCTGTCTACACTCCCTATACTAGTCTACTGATCTATTTGTCAAATCCTACTCTAATACCAGACTGTTCTGATTACCATAGCTTTAGAGTAGTAAGTCTTGAAATCTGGCAGCATAAGCCCTTTATGATTTGTTAGACAGGTCTAGAGAGCTCTCCACCTAGGACTAATTATTCCTTACTGCTGAGAGTGTACTGAAGGTCACAGGCAACAGTACCTTGCTCTCAAAGACAGTATGGACCTGCATGTACCATCATGAATGGCTGGTCTTACCTCCTGTATCAAAAACTTCTCAAAAAAACCAAACAAACAAAAAAACTGCTCCTCACAAAACTATGACCATTACATCTACCCCTGAGAATCTCCAAGGTAAGCTCTAAATGGTGGTGAGAACATCCTAGGTTTTCTTGCCTATTTTGTTTCTCATGACTCAAGTAAGTCATAGTCTCTGCTCATCTGTCTCCACATCTGTAAAATGAGGGTTTAAATTTTATCATCTAAGACAATATCACACTATTGTGTATATCACCTTTGTGTTTACAAAGTGTTCTACATATCTCATTTCACTTCATCTTCACATCATCAGGTGTTATATACAAGATAATCCTGCCCATTTTACAGATAAGAAAACCCTGAGATGTTAGTGAAGATGTGGAGAAACTGGAACCCTCCTATATCACTGATGGAAGTGTAAAGTGATTCAGCTGCTGTGGAAAATAGGTTGGCAGCTCCTCAAAAAGTTAAATATAGAATTATCATATGACCCAGCAATTCCACTCCCAGGTAGATATCCAAAAGAATTGAAAATTGGTATTCAAACAAACACATGTATGTGCATGTTCACTGCAGCACTATGCACAGTAGATAAAAGGGAGAAACAGCCCAAATGTGCATCACAGGAATGGACAGACAAATTGGTACACAAATATGATGAAGTATCATTCAACCATAAAATGGGATGACATTGTGACAAATTCTACAACATAAATAATGAACCTCAAAAACACATTAAGTGAAAGAAGCCATACACAAAAGGTCACATATTGTATGATTTAATTTATATGAAATATCCAGAATAGGTAAATACATAGAGACAGTGCAGACTGATGGTTGTTAGGAGTTAGGGGAAAGGGAGACTAGGAAGCAACTGCTTAAGGGGTATAAGGTTTCTTTTTGGGGTGATAAATGTTTTAGAACTAGATAGAGGTTGTGGCTGCACAACTTTGTGAAAGTACTAATAGGTACTGAATTGTTCACTTTAAAATAGTTAATTTTATGTTGTGTGAATTTCACTTCAATAAAAAAAGAAAATACTTAAGAGAAATGCAAATGGACACCCAGGTCAAAGGTTCCACAAAACTGAAATAAGAGCTCTGAAAGAAATTTGAAAGTATAGCCAATTTTCACTTATCTCTGATAATGGAAGATGGAAGAGTCACAGGTAGTCCCAAATGATATATTTTAGGATTAGCTTTTCTTTTCTTTTTCTCTCTCTCTCTCTCTCTCTCTTTTTTTTTTTTTTACCATATCTGTATTTGTTCATTAAAGTTAGATGATCCAATAATGGCACAAAATGTCATGTTGAAAATTTAAGGGTCTTATAAGCAAACACTGTCAACAGGTATTCTAAAATTATGTGCAAATAAATAAATAGCCACAAGTATTGAAATGTTTCCTGAAATTTAACAGTAAAAATATCATTCATTCTCTTTGAACCAATTAAACAAAAAAGTAAAGATCATTTTGTAAAATCTCACTTGAAGGCTCATTTTTGCACACTTTGAATATAACCAACACTGTAATACCCATACCAACGGGTCAGGAGACACAGAAAAAAAGAGTCATAGTCCAAGCCTGCTGGGTTAAAATAAAGGGACTGTTCTTACCTTTGCCAGGCCAGAGAGGAGCTCTAGAGCTGCCAGTGATATGCTCATGTCTTGCCGCCACTGGGAGTTGAGTCTCTGGGTGACGAGATGAATGCTGCGAATCAGGAGCCCAGCAGCTGAATCTGTATTAAGAGCTAGGATATAACCCCAATGCCGCATCCCACAGGGAGGGAAAACAACTAAGTATTAGTAACAAGAAGCACAGCATTCCACCAGGCACAGACCACAGCAGCCACAGTGAGCATGACGGGCACCCACACAGTGCTATGTTCCCCACCCCTCTGGCCTGAGCATCAAGCCTGACTGAACAACAGTGCACAGAGCACATACACTGGACCAGAGCAGCTTCTAGCTCCCAGCTCAGGTACTTTCATACAGACAGCCACTGGGATTTGGCAGTTTCAATATCATTCTTTTAACAATGTAAATCTTAAAATTTCTAAACTAACTCACAGTTACAGTCTCAAAAAAAAAAAACAAACCCCAAAACAATGAAAAGGCTATCAATTATTCCCTTGGAATTTTATAGAGGAAAGAATTCAGATTTTAGAATCTTCTCAGATGCTGGGAATTACCATAAAGAGTCTGTTATTTCAAGTTATTTTTAGGGCTTTAACCATCAAAAGTCACATGCAATGCCTTTTCAAATACATTTTAACATTGAATTCTCTAAGACAACTTTAATACCTCTAAGAAAATTTAATAACCAAGTTACTGTGTTTTTATTTAGCCTCCAATTCTATATTTAAGAGTAATAACTACTTAGTTAATAAATTAGGACAAATTAAATTGAATTTATATAGGAAGCTTTAGGGACGTTATACCTGTCGATCCTATCAGAAAGAGGGCAGTGACAACAGAAAAAGGAATGATCATTAAAGAGAGACATTCATGCAACACTAACACAAATCTGGATTTCTTAGTAAAAAATATTTTACGACATTACAAGCAGAACTTACTAACACCAGTTCAAAATACTGAAACAAACAATAACCACTTCAAACATTTATATTAGAACACATATAATAATGTAAAACATTTCCTTAGTTTAAAAGTGTCTTAGAAGCATGAAAAATAAATTTTCACCTGAAGCATACTCAAATCCACAAATATAATAAGATAGCAATTTAAATAACTTTTTAATAAATACAATATTTAAATGCGTTGAATATCCATATAACGACCTTATGTATCTAGCATGTTCAAGGATACTCATAGCAAACTTAAACCACTGAAACATGCCTGGACTCCCAGACTCATGAACTCTCCAGATGACTGAAAAATTAAACTCACATCTGAGGATCTAGATTTCATTCCAATCTAGTTGGATTAATATTCACAGATTCAATACACCATTAGTATTTATGTATAAAAACATAAAGGTACCTATGAACTCACAGAACCCGTAAAGTAATTTGCCCAGGGTAAAGGACATTACTGAATAGGATGCTCTACTAGAAAATGTTTCCTTACTCTTTCTTATTCTTTGTGACTTGAAGAATCTAACCAGATATAGTAGGGTATATAGGCTTCAAACACAAAGACAGTCTCTTCTGGGTTCCCCATACACCATCACCCACCTCTATCACACTGCACTACCTGATATACCGGCCAACTCTGCCATTAGACTCTGAGGCAGAACCTAAATCCTATTTGACTCTGTATTACTAGAACCTGGTACAGAATCCACAAATGTTTCCTAAACACCCATCACAATCATTTATAAAACCTAAGAAACCACCCAAAAATCTAATTGCTAAAAGGTGGATAGCTAAATTCGAAAGACTTGTTTTCTTTTTCTTAATGTTTTAGATAAATAGCCTCTCTATTATACTTAAACACATAAATATCATGAACATTAAAGTCCTGTTTAAAATTTTTTGCTTGTTTGTTTTGTATACCTGGGCATTAAATTAGAATAACTTTGGGTATCAAGAAAACAAACATGGCTTACCATAGTCTCTTAGGAGAGCCTGAGCGGGTCTTTCACTATCAGGAGTTGTAGGCTCCGTGCTTCCACCACTTGCTGAACTGATACCACTGTTAGTGCGACTATGACTCTTCAAGTTATTTTCTCCACCACCCTGGTCAAACAAAAATGAATCAAATTATTCGACGGCTACATCTATAGTTTACACGTATAGATAGAAGTCAATCATTAAAAGCCATGTTGATAAAATGGAATATGCCAACTAAATGGCATAAACTGATACACAGTTAAAAACTGACAAAAGATTAAAACTGCTGTGGTGTTTCTGCACAAACACCATTTACTGCAGGGTATCAAGGGTCTGATAATGAGAGGTGCCCTTTCTGGGGTCTTTTTTGCTGCTGTTTAAAAAAGCCAGCCCAGAACCTTTTCCGTTTCACCAGGCTTCACTAGCTAGTGACTCTGGGTCCTTAAGGAAATACCCTAGTGCCTCTCAAGCAAAACTTCACAACAGGAATACAGTCTTAAAAAATAAATAAATAAAATTTAAAAAATAAAGAAACAGTAACTTCCAAATGTAGTTATGTCATAAAACAGACAATAAAAACTATGATTAGTATAAAGATTAACTCCTATATGTATAGGGGCTAATGAAGGTATCTGATAAGACTTCCCTCATTTTTCTCCCTACAAACACAATTCATTTTATACAGATAAGGAGATTGTTACTAGCCACCTAGTGGGACATGAACATACTTCCCTTAATATTATTTGATCAGCCATCCTATTTCCACCCAGCCCACCCCAGTATACTCTATTAATTCCCCCACCCCCACCTCTACTCCAGGTATAGGGATCACATAATTTGAAGACAGAAGCAGTGGGCACTGGGAGTCTCTGGGAAGTTTTTTTGATCTAGAAGCATTAGTGCTTTGGGGGGACCTTCAAACTTCGGTCTAGAGGGGATATAAAGAGCTGATGAGACAGAAAAGAATAAACTAGATGCTTGTTTACAGCCAGCACTAGATCTACTAGGGATATATGGAATTATGGAGAAGGGGCTTTTTCTGGATTATTCTAGCCAGTTCACCAACAGAGCAAAAGAAGTAAGAGCTTTAAGAAGACACTGTCCAGGAATAAAGACAGTGTTTGGCCAGAATTTCTCGCATGCAAAATCTCTCAGGGAATTGATGAGGCACTGAAAGGTAAGAAATCTTAAAATAGATGGTATTTTTAAAAGGATCATTCTGAATCAATGAGCTGAATTTACAAGCAAATGCCTTTAAAAATCACAAGGACAGACATTTTGAAATATATTTACATAAAAACAGAAGCTGATATTCTCTGACAAATCATGTTTATGCTTACCATCTCCATTTGGCAACCAATGGCTTCTAAAAGTGCTGAATCTTGAACAATATTTAACATTGCCCCTACAACAACAAAAAAATGCACTTAAATACATGAAAGAATATTAAAGTGGCTAAAATATTTCAATTAATAGCAAAAATAAGAATATGACTTTAGCTAAGTATTTCTGAAATTTCCATAAAGTTACTAATAATTCCATTGGTTGGTCAGAAAAGATACTCTTTAGAAATGACCTAATTCTGATCTGCCTCCAAAATTTTAAAATGACATTGTTCTAAAATAAATTTGAAGGTCAAATTGCTTTATATAAAAACATAACCATTTTCAGGTATTTTTTAATTGGTGTGAAAGACCAGATACAAACATCTCAATTTCAAGGGTAATAAAACTAAGAAAAATATTATGGAATACTTTCAAAACTGTTTCTGATCTTTTCAATACAAAATAACAAAATCAAAATCATAGCTGTATCTTTCTGATCAACTGCTTTTTAAGAATGGTTCAGGGCTTGCCCGTGGCTGCATATTCTGAAGGCAAGCTGCATGTATTTACTATCAAGGGACTCACAGCCCTAAAAAGGCTGGGACAGAAACAAGATGGTGAGCCTAGCACACTGCTTCTTGTCCCAGTAGGGGAGTGCTTTTATGCACAATGTATAAAGAGAGGACAGACACAGCTTTGCCAATCTATGGCAAGAGTGACAATTGACTCTTTCCTGAGAGATACATACATAGGGAGCTTCCTCAGAACCAGGGTAAAGAAAAACTAAATACTCTATCAAACTGTAGAAATTATCTGATTTCAAGAGATACGTTATTTGAATAACCTAAAAAACCACAACTTGGAGGCTCTCTCATATTGAGATTTAACCTCTGTCCCTTCAACTCCTTTCCAAAATGGAAGGATTTACTCTTCCCTATTTACCCTCTTCTTGCTGCCTAACATACTATACCTCCTGAGCACCACTCCAACCACTACTGCCATCACGAATTCCTTGGCCATGTCATTTCTCCTGGAATGAAATTCTAACCTCACTAACGCCTATTCAAATCCTGCCCTAAAATATCCAATTCACCTTCCAATTCCCCCTACGAAGTTTCCTTGTTCTTTCAGTTTCCTCTCTCTCAACACGGAAGACACTCAACATGACATGCAATCAGCACTATCTTCTGCTGTTATCTGACTGCTCTGTGAGGGTGTTCCAACCTCTGCAATGAGACTTGCTCTTTCTCCTCAGACTACCTGCACTTAGGACCATGCCCTTGGCTTTGATTAAAAAACTATTTAAGTATAGTAAGAGACAGCTATAATAATCAAGTTGAGAGGTGATGAGGGTTCAAAACAATGAAAGTGGCCGTAATGATAAGGAGCCATTTAAGACAGAATCAGTATGATCGGAAAACCAGTAGGAAACAACAAGGAAAAGGAGAGGAGGCACAGAAACAGCTACTCCTCAATTTCCTCTTGGCAGGGTTCTGACATGGCTTCCAGAATTACACCAACTCAAAACATTGTCACGTGTATGTAATTGGCAGGAGGAAGAGGCAGAATTAATGAGGGCAGAAAAGAAAGAGAGGGAGGGGAGAAGGAGAAGAGGAGAAAAGGGGAGAGAAGGAGAGAGGAAAGGCAAGCGGGAAAGAGAAAAAGAACACAAATAAAACTAAGCAAAAATGACCAACCAAGACAACCGTGATGCTTTCCTACTCTCCTCTCGCCCCTTCAAATATTTCCGCATATAAAAGCAAACAAATTCTGCCTCTGATTCAGAATAAGTAGAGCTATATTATGCTTAGGTTCCCATCACTGACCCCTGCCTCCTCAACATGCCTGGGGTCAACAGTATCTGGGTTTTCACTTACAAAAAAATGTGTGAACACAAACCTAGTATCATTTGAGTGTTGTTGGGGTCCGTTTCTGTTTGCAAGGCACCTATTAGTATATTCACAAGTCTCAACTTCAGTGACAAAAAAGTTATTGGTTTATCATAAGAAGAGCTGTCATCATTACTAAACTTTCCTTCCAGGACCACCTACGGAAGAAATAAATAACATTTAACATTGTCTGTTGTGGTACACTATGCCCATGTAACAACTGCTACAGTGGACAAAGAGAAGACTGGCCTAATAAGCGAGGCTTTCAGTCTAACATTAGCCACTGTGCTAAGTCTAACACTAACTCATGTATGTTATTAGATGTCACTGGCCTATCACCACTTATGGTAGGCCAAGGCATGCTGGCTGACTGACAAAAAATACCGTGACAAATCTACTTTGTTGATTCACTTAAAATAACTTAAAACTTTTAAAAAAAGCTATTGTTCCATTTTAAAAAATACAATTTAACTTGAATTAGCATACAAAAGAGAACACAGAATATAAAAAACTTTAACAAAATCTTACCTCTGATTTGACTGTGCCAAAGTGATGAGGGAGGGGCAACAAGGAAAGCAGGATATTAATGGAAGATCTTCTCAATTCTGTTGGATTTACATAGCTTTTGAATTTTGAGAGTTCTCTGCCAAAAAAAAAAAAAAAGGTATTAGCATTTCTGAACGAAAGTATGTTTTTAGCTATTGTCAAATATACATTATGCCAATTTCTCGCAATTCAAGTACTGGGTTTGGTTTTATAAAGTATCCAGTAACTACTTTCCACTGAGTGTATATCTGCAATTTGTGTGTGTGAGAGAGACAGAGAATCTCTATGTTAAACTGTTATGGAATTAAAACTAGAACCTGATTGATTGAATTGAATGTAAGGCTTACTCTACAAAAGACCTCTGGGCTGGGGCTGCTCTTACACCTCTAGACCAGGCCAAAAAAGATTCAACATGCCAATGGACAAGTTAGAACTGAAGGAATTCAGGGACGAGGTGGGTCTGGATGTTCTACACTCATTTAACGTGGCCTGAGTCCCCTTGGGCTATGAAGACAACTGGACAGGATAAAATTAGGAAACTAATTTGGAGGAAGCACCAAAATAGACCAGGCCAAAACTGACAATTGACATACTAGTACAGAATGATAGCTTACCTGTCAGGCAAAATGGTTTCAAGAGCTGAAATAAAGTAAGGAACCACAACATCAATCCCTTTCAAGTCACAGCAGAACAAAGGAGGGGAGTTTAGAATAACGCTGGCCAAGACAGGATGGCACACATAATCATTTATCTGCAAACCTTGAATTAAAAGCATGTAAAATCTAGGAAAGCAAGAAAAAAATTTTAAACAAACTGCTGATCAATTGTTTTTTTTTTAATTATTAATATTTTCTACATAGTCATCTGAAAGTCTATTTCCAAACTTCACTACTTCTATCCTTTAAATGGTATTACTGGAGTTAGAACAATTCACAAGCGAATACACTAAGAACCAAGTTATCTTTCCTAATGAAAAGAAAAAAAATTCCTGTCTGTTACACCTTCTTACAGTTTTAAGCCTTGCAACTCAAAGCCACAGGTGCCTGCAAATGAAGTAACTGAAAACAAAACAAAAGGCTGCAGTAATTATCAATAACTGGAATTACTGAATTGAATTCCATGTCAGTAAAATTTTGCAGCATTTCACAATTCCTGAAAAAAAGTGTGTGTTGTGTCTTTTTTCCCTTCCTCATTATTTTTTGGGGCACAATTAAAGAAAGAAAAGAAAGCTCATTCAACCTTGTATTCATCACAATATGAAGGTCACTTTGAATAAGACTCCTTTTAGGAATGAATATACTTGAATATACCTTACTTTCAACCTCCTCCCCTAAGCCCCAATGAACTAAGCATTCAATCTTTCATCATTCAAGAGTAACTACACTGGTATACCCTTCCACTACTGTAAGGCACTTTTCTCAACAAAACTCTTCAGAAACAACTTCCTCACCTTCTGGTCACTGCTTAACCCATTTCAATCTATTTTCTCTCTCTAGAACTCAACTAAAACCATGTTATAGCAAATAACCAATGGCCCCTCAATTGCTAAATCCAGAAGACAAATCTTAAGCCTTAACTTACTCTGTCTTTTTAAAGCATTTGACCCTTTGACTACTCCCTTCTTCTCTCCTTATTCTTCTATGACCTCCATGGCTATTTCCTTTAATAGATCTATCTCCACCTGCCTCGTAATACTGGTGTTCCTCAGGCTGTCAACCTCAATTCTTGCTACTTGTTATTTGTGTACATGGCTTTGCTCACTTGAGAAAATAAGCTCCTTAGAGGCAGGATTGACAGCTAACATTTCTGGACCATCTACAGTGTCTAATATTGTAGTAAAAATGTATTAAAATTTTAGTGTGGCCCTTCCAAATCTCTCCATCATTAATAAAAGTCAAATAAGATGGAATAAATAATACTTCTAAAATAAAAAGGGTAGTTGTGGGGTCTTCACCAAATTGGGCAAGGGAGGTAAAAAGGAAGAATTCAAGCAAAAATTTCAATTACTTACATATATTTGCAGGTATTTCAAACCAACATTTATTTATCAATTCAGCCTACTAAGCCATGCTACAATAGAGTTTCACCATCAACTATATAAATGGAAAAATAAACCAAAAAAAATTCTAAGACCTGGATAAATAAGCTGGCAGAATCTCTTCTCCAGTCTTCTTGCTACAAAAAATCCTACACAGTGTCCCACAAGCCTCAGCTCTTCCTGCTTCATAGTTATCAGGAAATTCACTTGCATCAAACATAGGATTGGAAACCATGGTGTCTGTGGACATTTGTGACCCTTTCCGTCGAAACTCCATGCTAGCTTGTGTTGTAATGGCTGGGGAGAAAAAACAAGGGTTTTATTATATTTGTCGATATGCAAATAGGCTCATGGGACCCTGGACACAAAGATCAAATGTTGGTATCATTAAATAGCTACTTGAATAGAATCCAATAATGCTTTTGTTCAGCAACTATGCCTTAATTTTTCTTTAAAAAGGGCTCTCCGAAATCCTCTTTTAAAAGGGGTAATAATTAATTTACAGGGGTATTGTCAGTTTAACAGATTCTACAAGAAGCATTTTTCAACTGAACTGGATTAGCAGAATACATTTGTATATATCTGTATTCACATACATACAGATATATAATACAGAATTTGGTTTTTCTATTATTTATTCTGTTTTTTCCTCCCCCTATAAAATGATGCTTAAACATGAAGAAAAATAGCTACTGCAATTTACACATTACCCCAGACATCATAACTGAATGGGAAATCCCTCATGCCAGGCTGTATACTTCAGGGAGAGGGCAAGGTAAGGATAAGAAATGGGTAGGGAGGAAGAGAGAGCATTCCCACCACCCACCCAACTCCAAAACACACACCAAAGAATCGCCCAACCAAGCAAAATGAGAATGAACTTTAACAACCACAGACAGCAGCTAACTTGAGGTTGAGAAATCAGAAAATCGGATTGATAAGAAAGATTATCATGGTCATTCGTTGTCACTGAAACAGAAGCCCTTTGAAAGTTGCTTTTATTTTTTACAAAAGATTTCACAGTGTATTGAAAATCACTCTGAAATCTTTTATTACTCTACATGAAATGCTTAAATATTTTGTAACAATAGATTTAACAGAATGCAGAGTCAAGCATAAATCTTTATGCAACTTCCCATGAGCCATTTTTAGTCCTGAATAAGCTATCCAGCAATAATACATTTGAAAAACACTACATGCAAAATGCATACAAATCAAACACTAAATCTGTATAAAAATAAGCTTAAAGCTTTAAATTAAAAAAAAAAAGCCAAAACACAGTTAGTGCAAAATCCTGGAATTCATGACATGACCAGACTAGTGTACAGAAATAATGGGACTGATTCAGGCAGATTAATTTGCTTTTGCCAGCAATCTTCCCCATTCAAAACACAGAAAAGTATTTTTCTTCCCAAGTGCAAAAACTACAAGAGACAATGACAATCAAAAATTTTAATGGAATTATGAAAAAAATAAAAACATGACTGCAATTAAGGAGAAGCTTCTGGTTCCTACTTACAAGATTTATAAGAAAGAAGAATTTGGATAAAAGATGCTGCAAGATAATAGAAATAAATGGAAACAAATCAAAGGACAGCAGTAATTATAGAATACTTTAAAGATGGTGAAATTTTACACTAAGTTAAGCTTTTTAGCTTTTTAAAAGTTAGATTAAAAGCTTTATGATACCACAAGTTAGTTCAAAAACAGGAAATTGTGCATTCAGATCCAAAATTATGATTTTTGTATCATGCAAAACAATAAACGAAGGAAATTACACAACTACAAAGAATTGAGGTTTTGAACTGCCCATAACGTGCATTAAAATTTTAGTTCATTAACCCTTCCCAGCTCAATGTTACATTTACAAAGCACAGTGTACTGTCATGTAAATCTAAAGCTAACCAGTTCATAAAAGCAAACATTTTAAGTTAGAGGTGAACTACATGGCAGAATTCCTTGATGGCAGCCAGTACTTACAAAGCAGACTAACAGAGTTAATATCCTCAAACCTCCCACCACCCCCAAGACCTCGAGTGGCAACCAACAGCACTCTAACCCATTCAACTATCTGGACACCTCGTAACTCCGAGGTAATGTAACAGCCTTTCTCATCTCTTAACACAAGGTGGTGAAGGAAGATGGTAAGAGTTAAAAGTAAGAATTTGTTGCCCACATAGGATGTGAATTCTAGTTTCTATCTTTTGGCACAAGAGAGTGAGCAAAGCTGTTACAAACTCCTGAGAGAGTTTCCCTTTAAGCAAGCCCACTAAGGAAGCAGCAGGTTGAGCCACTGTGGATTCAGGGATTTTAATGTCAACAAGCTTGATACCCAGAAGTTACATTGTAAAGAATTGCACCTTAATAAAAAAGAAAAAATATGACTGACTCATTATAGAAAATACAATACAAATTAATAAATATAAACATGGGTCAGAAAACTCAAAACATAAGCACATGAACATAAGAAAATATGAGCCAAAAATGTTTTTTTTAATGTTTTCATTTAGTCATCAAGTAAGTACACTTACTTATCCATAAGTAAAACTTGCCAACAAAATATAAAATGGAAATGGCCAAATATAAAGTGTCAGAATTTGAACAAAATAAAGGAATCCCTGAACTTAGTCATGCAATCTCAAATTCCTGAAAAAGCCTTTATATTCACTTTCTACATTATTTAAAGATTTGTAAGAACATCCAAAATAATTACACGTATATAATGCTAATAGACACAGACGTTAGTTCTGAGATGATATATAATAGTTAAGAATGCATTTCTGAGAGAAAGCAGGGACCCTTATGGCTATTTTATTAGTTTTACCCTTGGAATTAACACTCTCCCTAGAGATGCATAATCTAATGCAGTTAGGTATCCTTTTATGTCAAGTTATTTTCAGTCTCAGTGGAAAAGTGCTTCTCTACCAAACAACCAATATTAATTATAAAATTGCACAAAGCATAGTGCCTGCCACAGAGTAATTGTAACTCAATAAATGCTAGCCATTATTATTGTTTAGCTCTACAAAGCAAGTCATAAATATTCAGTATATTCTGCAGTATCCCACCTCCCATCCTGCACTCTGCATCACTACTTTCAAGTGAAATGGTAAGATGACAAAAATAAATCAGATTTAGATAGAGTTTCATTTCTGTAATAAAATCTAAATGAAGATATCAGGGTTGTTATTAATTCTTCACCAGCCCTACTTACTTACAGAGCAAATGATATTTTTTTAAAGTGTGCTCTTGAAATAAAGTTCTCTAGACTAAAACCTAAGAGGTTAGTCTTCTGTGAAGCAGAAATTTTCTAATATTCACATGTAGTAATGAGTGAATGGCTGTCAAAATCTAAGTAAACACTTCCTGTGAATAAATTTCCAGTCAATATCTTTAATTCTTTATACTAATATTATTATCCTGGCTGACATGAAGGGAACTTCCAGGTCACCTACTAAAAGGAATCTGATTTTAAAAAAGTAGCTAACCTGAAGTGTGTCTAATAAAACCAGACAAAAGCCAAACCTCATAGAACAAACATAAAAAGGACAAGTAGGAAAACTTCCAAAATTCTGTTACTTCAGCTGGAAGGGGTTAAGCACAAGACACAGATTGGTCAGAGACAGAGAGCTTTTTAAGATACATATTAATCTTGCAGGTAGGAAAGATTAAAAAGAAAAAAGAAAAAAAAGAAAAAATGGTAACGTATTTCTTGAGCAATATTTACCAGTCATGCTGCTGTCTCTGTTTATCCCATTATGAAGTTTACAGTGAACAAATGCTGCATCAAATAACCATGATCCAAAGAGATTCAAGATGCTGTTAACCTTTGGTCTCCGTGGGGCAGGCAGTGGTCGGGGTTCTGAACTAGTCTGATTCGGACTTGACAGAGGAGAGGTGGAGGATGTCTGGTGTTGAACTTTCGAGGCATGAGCAGTAGTAACCTATTAAAACAACACAAGAATATAGCCACACTCATGAAAAGTCTGAGAGAACAGCAGGACTTTTTAAAAAGGATGGCAGATTCAAAAGCCAACTTTATACAGTATAATAACAGAGATGGAAACTCTTACTGTGCTTGTCTTCATGGTGGCCTTATTCACAGTAACAGCCCGGTGCCTCCGGTTATGTGGTGGAGTGGTATTGACAGCAGTGCTTTGAGGCATACTTAATCTATTTACGGGTGTTGGAGGAGCACTGTCTGATCGGGGTCTAGAAATGCCTTTAAAGAAAGACAAATGGAGTTATTCTTCATAGTTCAAAATATGTGGTCAGAAAATCTTCTTCAAGCAAAACCAGTGAAGGCTCAGGACAGACTATAACAGAGACTGCTCGCTGCCTCCCAATATCCATTCATCCTGTCCCCCTGAGTTATAGAACACAAATTTCAGCTGGACATGGCTACCCAGAATAAACAACTACATTTTGAAGTTTCCCTTACAGCTAGATGTGGCCATGTTCTCATCATAGAGAAATGGGCAATTATTGGGTGGGTCTTCCAAGAAATCTCCTTAAAAGGACCAAAGGTAGATGCTCCTTCCTTCCCAATTCCTGAATAGGACATCTGGAACTCTTTCAACCAGCATACAATATATTTAGTGCATATAAAAATGCTTAAGGAAATGACAGATGTTAAATATCACTGCTTTTTAACAGGTTAAAAATATTCTGACTTTTCATATTTCTAAAATGTGAAAAAGTTTCAAACAATAATTCACAAAAAGTGTAATTTGCTTCCTAATGATACACATAAGACTACCTAATGCATTTTAATCTGTATTTTCTTGAATTACTAGTGAGAATGGATACTTTTCTCTTTTGAAAATCATTTATTCATAGCCTTTGCCCATTTATCTACCAGGTCTTATTCTTTTCCTTTGCACTGTTTGATTTATTTATATAATAATAACAAAAACCCTCTAACTATTACACTTGTTGCAAATAATTGTTCCCAGTTTATTATCTGTAATCAAATATGTTCATCTTTTCTTTGGGCTGTCCATAATAGTTTCTAAAACTAGACTCTAGAGTTATCTTCAAACATCGAGCAATATACACAGAATTCACCTAAGAATGCATCCACCAGACAGCTGATTCCACGCATGGCACGAAAAAATATTTGAGGCAGATGTTTAAGGCAGGGATACTGATTCAACTCTTGCGGCATTCCGCTCACATTTAAGAACTGTTCCTGAAATTTGGGAGTAGAGCTTATAATGGCTGGGTTACTCAAATCCACAGGATTACTATCAAAAAAGAGAGCAAGAATTAATTATACATTTAGAAATTTCTTTAGCAAGAAAATGCATGCAATCTAATTTAAGAACAGGGCTGTCTGTGCCTAATTCTTTGATTCAGAGAGATTAATCTATATTTAATAGGCTAGGGACTCAAACATCAACACCACTTTACAGAAGACCTGCAGTGTGCTTACATGAACTTACTTTGCCTATTCAGAGAATGAGAATCAAAATAAGACTGGAAATTTTAAATTTTTTAAAAGTATGCACTGATATTTTGTAAGATGTTTGGAATTAAGAATTGGAGTGGTAAAACTAAATAAATCAACAGGAACCCTAAGGAGAAAATTTTACTTTAATATTAACATTTCCAATTTTTTAAAAATTATGTATAAAATCGAGATTAGTGTTTGTGTTCATGTGTATGTACTAAAGCCATACATTTTAATGTACTTAAAACAATGTATTTGGACATGAGTCGTATTTTATGTACAAATAATTTTAAATATTTCCATTAAAAAATAGATTTAGATTTCCACTCAAAATAGCCTGCTTAACTGCCCATTAGACAGTCTTTCCAACTCAAAGTAATAGTCTATAGTCAGCACCTAGAAAGACATTCCACTAGCTACAAGATGAAAAGAACCTGGCTGAGAAATATAAATCAGTGGTTTATAGATTCTCTGGCCTTTGAAATCTCTTTCTCCATCCACTCAGACTCTTAATTTCAAGTAACTGCAAATGGGGACAGGGGAGAGTGTATGCATGTATGGAAAATGGGCTTCTACTATTAGTACATTGTATCCACAGAACTGAAGGCCGCTATGCAGGGTAGAGAAGATAAGAAGTCTCTGGTAGCAGTGCCTACTAAAGGCGCCGTGTTGGGAAGTAGGAAAAATAAGCAGTATGTTTGGAATGCACTACAACTCAGGTTCAGCAGAGCTCTGCCAAATTCATGTCTATTCGATACTGAAAACTGGGGAGAGAATATACCAGCTTCTACCAGCTTCTCCAGATGTAAACCTGATGTGATTTTATTGACATTCAAATATTCAGAGAACAGATTCAAGAAAATAATGAAAACGTAAAATGAGAATGGGTAGCAAAGGACATGGATCAGACCACAGAAACTGCACTCCTGCAGCTCCCAATGCCCTGTGTATCTGACACATTTGGGGAACCTGTTATGGATCCAGATTCCACCTAGATTTACTGAAATAGAATCTCCTGGTAGCACCGGAAGGGCAGCTGGCCATGCACAAACAAGCACAAGTATTTGAGAACCAGAGTATTCCAGTTAAGAGGAACAATTTTTTTCCCTGGAAAAAGATGAAGTAGTACCATACTAGACAAAATTTTGGTGCCTGTCTTCCCTATCATATTCAGCCCCCTTCCCAGGAAATTTGCCCATGATCATAGCAGCTCCTTCTGAGCAACCTTCTTGAATCTGCCTTCCACCTAGCCTCAGCTCATTTAACAAATGGGGTAAAACTGTCCAAAAGGAGGCAATACAGATGTTTGCTAGAGAACTTTAACTGATGTAGCCTAACAAAATAAACTTAATCCAATTTATCCCTTTTGACCATCTGAGCAAAGGACAAGCCCCAGTGACTGAAAGAGCTAGAGGTGGAGGGTTACACAACATCACAGCTATTTACACCACTAGATGGTCATCATGGGGCTGCATGGACCCCAAAGGCAGGAAGAAAAAGGGTCTCAGGGGAAGGCTGCCAGAGGAAGAGAGCAGTGTGAATGCACAAGAAGAGCAAAAAAAAGCCAAGGGAGACAGATGACAGAGCAGCCTGTCCCAAGGCTGCCTTGATCCCTCCCCATTATGAGTATTGGATGTTCACTGCTTCGTGGAGTCCAGTGAGACTCATTATCCTCTTTTTCACCTGCGTTTGTTTAAATAGGTTCCTATTCTGTATGTATATACATACATACATACACACATATATAAAACCCTGACTAAAATAATAAGATCTTTCAGCTCAAGAAGAAAGATAGAGCCTGAAGTGATCAATTAACAGTGAAAACACAGGCAAAGATTATCCAAGAACTATCTCTAAAAAAGATTCCACAACTAGAGTTTTACTGGTGATTTATTTCAAATTCTTAAGGAATATGTAACTTTCATGCAACAGAGCACAGAAAAAGAAAGGATGGTTCCTTTTTTTTCAAGTTAACAAAATATAAATTAGTCAAAAAACAGAAATAGAGACAATCTGGGAAAACATTAAAAGAATAGCATTCCATAACCAAGAAGAACTTTTCTCTAAAGAATGAAGGCCAATTCAATATTGGGAAATAAATTAATATAATAACAACAGGTGGAAAAGAAAAAATATTTAGTTGCTTAAATGGATCCCAAAATATGATTTGAAAATAATTCACTACTGTTTCTGATTTCATTTCTATTTTTAAAAAAATTGAAAATGTTAACTGCTTAGGAAACCAGGAACATTAAAAAGAATCTATCTAGTATCAACAACCAATATCCCCCTCAAAATTTCATGTAGAAGAGGCATTTCAATGAAAATCAGAACAAAAGAATGTCAAAACAGCATCATTTTAACTCAGCAGTATTCTAGAAGTTCTGACTAATGCAGTAACTTACAGAAGTAATAACAATAACAATAATGGCAACTTTTCTCTAAAGCACCTACCACCCACAAGATATATCATTTTACGTATTTTTCCTTCAATTCTTATAACAAGATGGATACTGTTATTATCTCCATTTTACAGATTAAAAAGAGACTGAGGCTTAGGGATACTAAACTGCTTGCTCAGGTCGACAAAAAAAAAGTAGAACATGAACTCAAACACAGGTCTTACTGCAACCAAAGCACTTTTAATTTATTACCACAGACTCAAGACTCAAGTATGAATTACTAGAAAGGAGACATTTCTTTTTTCTTAAATGTAAGTACTGGGGATTGAACCCATGACCTCATGCATGCTAAGTGTGCATTCTACAGCTATTCCCTGCCCACCCCCCCCCCTTTTTTAAGAAAGGAGACTTAAGGAGACATTTCTCATTTGCATATGTTTCCATTGTATCTAGACATCAATGAAAGAATCAATGAAATACTCAGAACATTTTAAAATCCCAAATATACAAAAAAAAAAGTAGAACATTTTCTTTATAGTAGCAATAACCACTCATAAAGTTTAACAGTAGAAAAAGTTACCCTTTCACAACATCAGCAATAAATACACAGGAATAATCGTAAAAGAACTATGCAGATATTGGTGAAGAAAACTACAAAACACTTCTGCAAGATATTTAAAATTCTCAAAAAGAAAAATACCTACTCTTAGAAAGGCAGATTCACTATATTAAGATATCAGCTTCCCCTAAACATAAATACAGGCTTAATACAATTCTCATCTTTGGCAGAGTCTAGTTAGCTGTTTACTCTCTTTTCCTCCCATGTTCTCTTGCAATTAAGTGCGGCATATGTCTCAGTTCTGGCTAATGGAGTATGGGTAGCCGTGATTTACATCACTTCAGGAGCTGGTCCATAAAAACCTCCCACACAATTTTTCTTGCTCTCTCTCTTTTCCATCTTCCATCCAGACACAGAGGCTCCTGCTTACAAAGACAAAGCACTAATAAAGCCACACACTGAACGTGGCAGAGTCTCTGCCAGCCTGGGACCACAAACAACTACATGAGCAGGGTGACTCATTATCCAAGATTTATGAAACATATTGTACTAAGCCACTAAGATTTTCAGGCTCATCTGCTAAAGCAGGACATGTTCCTTACCCTAATTAATACACACTGCAAACCCTAAAAGGTTTTGTGAGGTTCTTCTGTTTACCTGTCTTTTGTAACATGTCAAATGGATTCTAAAATTCATCCAAACTGTTAAACAGGCAATGAGAGATTAAAAAAAAAGTTCTAAGAAATGGAAAAAGAGAGAAAGACATTAGGCCTATGAAATATCAGTAACTATTATAAGGTTGAAATAATTAGAAGTGTGAATCTCCTATAAGAATGAATGAAGAGATTAATGAAATAATATGCGACCCAAAGACAAAACTCATATATAAAAAGGAACTTAATGTCACAAAGGAAACAAAGTCAAAAGAAATCATAAATCAGTATCTATCTGATCAAAGAACACAGAAGGACTTTCTAATCTGAAAGGAAACAGAAAATGATCAGAGAAAAAGATAGATTTTAAAAAATAAACTAAAATCACTGAAAGATGAAAAACACAAACTACAAACTGAAAAAAAAAATGACAGAAAATGGTTAATATTCCTAATTTATAAAGGTCATACAGAGTAATTCAGAATCACTAACAAACAAATAGAAAAATGAGGCTGGTCAAACCAGAAAGAGAGTATGCAAGGAAAAAGTTTACAGATCAAGACAGTACACAACAGAATAAAAGTTCCACAGAGCACAAGGACAGGGCTAGTAGAGAGACAGGAAGAGACTGAATCGATAGAAATACTATAAAGGAAGAAACAGCAGGAAGTATTACTTTTAGTAATTTGCCCCTACATGAAATTTTATGATGTACACTCAGTGAAATTTTAAACAAGGCTACTAGAGAAGAGGCCCTGAGAGCCAGACTGACCAGTCAGTGCTGGTCACAGAGAGGAACAAGGCAGTTGCTGGTCTCCACAGAATGTGACAAAGTCCTGGGAGAGATATCATCATCCAGGCTGCAGAAACAGGGAAGAGAATAAATGCCGCATCTACTGCAGGGAACAAGCCCCCGGAGAGTATGGACCAAGAGCAGTTGAGGATAGCCTAACCCTGCGGGGACAAGGAGGGCAGGGGCACATGATGTAGATGCGTAACTTGTCCAGTCTGCCTCCACCTGATGACTGTGCTTAGCAGCCACATTGTGAACTCCAGCAAGGAGCTACAGCATGGTTCCTGCCCTAGACACTTACTGGTAAAGGGCACATAAAATACTAAAAGAACAGTACCTTAGCATATGTAAAAAGCGAAACCATGTCTGTGCAACACACTCATTATCCATTTCAGGAGGGATCAGACTGGCGTCTTCATCGGGAACTTTAAATGGAGGAAATGAAGGACCATATGTAAAGCGTAGCAATCTAGAAAATAAAAAAATCACACCACTAAATTCATTTCATAACAAAATGAAAGATACACACAAGCATTAAAATATAATAAGAGAAATGTGTTAAGAGAAAATAAATGAAACTTGTATTATACCTCACTAAAGTGAATAAAATAAATGAAAACCCTTGTTTATGAAATAGGCAAACCGGAAGAGGATTTCCAGTTCTGTAAAAGATTTTTTAAATTATTATTTAAAACATTTATTTATTTAAGTAATTAACATTATTTATAATTTAGTTCATATATTTCTAAGTTAAATAACTGATAAGTTTGTTATTTATAAAATTATTTCTTTATGAATTTATAAATTTATTTTATATTAAATTATAATTATAAAATTATAAGTGCTTTTATAAATTCAATATTATACCTCATTATAAATTTTATAACATAACATATATAACTTAATACTATATTGTATATGATGTAACACATAATACTGTATATGATATTTTAATTATATATAAGTTTATAACAGTATAGTCATAAAAATGGCAAATTATATATATTTATAAAATTATAAATTTAAAATTTTAATTTATAATGGCAAATAATAAATCATATAATCATAATATGCAATTATGTTCACATAATTAGTCATATAATATAAATAATAAATTATTTAAATTATTTTTAAAAGATTCACTGGACTGCAAACTCCTTTAACACAACTAAGCTGTAATGTATTCATAACTGCTATATAATTTTACATGAAGTTTAGAATTTATGGTGTGCCTTGAAAGTAATTCAATTTGACAATTCAATTACTCAAAATAATGTTCCAAATGTATTAAAACTATTCAAAGCCCTCTGACTCAATTATTAATCTATAATTATCTAATCTATATAATCATATCAATATTTTTTGGGGGAGAGGCCATTAGGTTTACTTATTTTTTTTTTTAGAGGAGGTACTCGGTATTGAACCCACGACCTTGTGCATGCTAAACATGTACTCTACCAGTTGAGCTATACCCTCCCCCCTCGTATCAACAATATTTTTAAAGTAAAACCCTGGGAACAACTTAACTATCAAAAGAACACAGAAATTAAATGAATTATAATTCCATTTATATAATGAGAAACTATAAAGCCATTAAAAATATGATCTTGAGATTTATTTTAGAAAAAAACATATGTAATTACTGGTACAAGAATCAGACATCAAATGAAAAAGCAGACAATACTATATAGAATAATCTCAAATTGATTTTTTTAAAAAGGGAACTAAATGGAAAAAAATACATTCAAATGTTAACAATGGTTATTTGTAAGTGATGGATATTTTCCCCATATCTTTCAAATTTTCTATTATAAGCATGTATTGTTTTTACCATCAAGATAAAAGTATTATTTAAAAATAGATTCATAATATTGACATTCACCAAGTGTATCAGAATCAAAAGAATATTCCAAATGTTCATCTTAGTTCAAATGATGATATAGATATAAACATCTTATTGACTCTCCAAAAGACCAGTCTACCTTCTGATACAGAATACTACCTACAAATTATCTGTTCCTACTTCCACAAGTAACCCCCAATCAAATCTGAATCAGATCAAGTCTCTAGATCTGACAACCAGTTGACAGGAAATATAGGAGATAGGGGAACATGTTAATTAACACAATTAGCACAAAATCAGAAAAATCCAGAATGTGAAACTCTCTAAGGGACAAACAATCCAGTTCAATAAAAAAAAATTTCTTTTAACTGCAAAGAAATAAAAATGAGAGAGCAAGAATATATAGTTTAAAATAGGCTGAAGAAATATACGTCAACTAAATACAATGTCCACATCTTGTTTGCATTCTGATTCAGTAGAATCAACTATTTAAAAAAAAGAGAGAAACACATTCAGGGACATTTCAACACTCAGTAGCTAACTGATATTAAAAAATCATTTGCCATTTGCAGCAACATGGATGTCCCTGGAGAATGTCATTCTAAGTGAAGTAAGTCAGAAAGAGAAAGAAAATTACCATATGAGATCACTCATATGTGGAATCTTAAAAAAATAAAAATTAAAAAAAAAAACACAAAACAGAAACAGATTCATAGACATAGAATACAAACTTGTGGTTGCCAGAGGGGAGGGGAGTGGGAAGGGACAGACTGGGAGTTTGAAATTTTGTAGATACTGATAGGCATATGTAGAATAGATAAACAAGATTATACTGTGTAGCACAGGGAAATATACACAAGATCTTGTGGTAGCTCACAGAGAAAAAGAATGTAACAGTGAATATGTGTATGTTCATGTATAACTGAAGAACTGTGCTCTACACTGGAAATTGACACAACATTATAAACTGACTATAATTCAATAAAAAAAAAACTTAACATTTTGTTTAGGTATGTTAATGGTATTGTGGTTATGCTTAAAAAAGAATCCTCATCTTTTAGAGTTATATTTTAGAAGATGTAAAGTTAAAATGAAAAAAATAAGTCTGAAAAATTAAAGCCTAACAGTTTACTCAGAGAATGGTGATAGTATTACATAAAAACAGTTTTAAAAAAGTAAATTATTATTATTATAAAAAACTGCCTACTTTGGTACAAAGGAGCATGTGACAGTATAGTCCCATTTCTGTAAAATTATGTATCAACATATATAATGAGATTTCTGGTAAACTTAACTTTTTTTGTTGTACCTTTTCTTTGTTTTTAAAAAATAATGATCATGAACATTTAAATAAGTAGAATAAGAGTGGGATTTGGGGGGTGGGAGTAGTACGGCTCAGAATTTATCTGCCTCTCCAAGATACATGCTTAATCTGAAAAGTTTTAGATTAGACATTAACCAAACTGATCCACCTATTTTTAAAAAGTGGCTCAATTCTATATCTAAAGTACAGTAATAAGAGACACAAGACAGAGGCTTTTTACGATGTACTCTATGAATCCCAGAAAGACACAAAACTAGGGGGAAGCTGCCTAAGACCAGACAGATGAAAGAAGGCAAGTCAATGATGACAACTTACCTTGAAGTGAGCGCACAGATGACCTTGCTCCACTGTTCCACCACTGCCGGGTGGTGCCTCCAGTTAGCCACCATCTCCTTGGCTGTTTTCCAGTAAGGAGGTGTTGGGAAGCACCGAGTACAAGCTAGTAACCAAACCTCAAAGAGAACACCAATCAGCTTCTCTGCTAGATTCTCAGCAATGCCACCTTACCAACAAAAAGAAAACATTTTTGGCACACTTATAAAGCACAATCTTTAGTTCACTGATTTCGGAGAACTGGTCAAAAAATTAAAATAACTGCAATGCTAAGTTTTGACTTTCAAATAACCATTTAATAGTAAAAAGGAAAAATTATTCTTAGGAGTTCCTATGAAGGAAATCATGGATGCATCAACCCATTATCACTTTTAAAGTTTTCAGGTCGCCCTGCTCAGTTCTTATTGAAGACGTTAATCTCCAGCAGAGGGACAGGAGCACAGAGGGGTGAAGGGAAAGGATGAGGGTTTATGATGAGTGACTATTATGAGTCAGTTTCTGTGTCACACAGCTCATACACAGAACCTCACATTAACTCTGCAGTATAGGTATTTACAATATCTATTACCGATTATTAATTATATCCATTTTGAAGATGAGAAAACAGGTTCAGGAAATTTAAATAACTTACCCAAGTTTACACAGCCATTAAGTAAAGGGATCAGAACAAATACTCAAGACATTCTACCTCCAAACTTGCTATAAAATGCTTTAGGTGTTTGAAAGCCACCCTTCAAGGGAGAGGAAGACAAAGAAGGGAGCCAAAGGACTGGTGCTGGGCAGGACAGAGTCTCAACCATGAAAACAGAGATGCTCCCCGGTTCTGAGCCCTGGAACTAGGAAGAACAGCAGTGGTCTGTGCTCTGCATAGCTCCACAGGGCAAATTTGGGACTAGAAGGAAAAGCTATAAAGATTCCTATTTCAAATGAGCAAAAAAGAAGTTTTAACAATAACAAGCCCCAGAAGGGGATAATGCTATACTTGCTAATATACCTAGCAATAACACTCACAATATTTATACTATTTATAATTAACTCCACTACAACCCTTCTCTCCAAATGATTATGCTACCTTTGCATGGTCAGGATGGACTGACTGCCTTATGGTGCTGAAACCACCAGCATTGGGAGTGTATAGCAGAGAGACAGCATTTGTGTCTAGCCAGCTATCATCAATACCAGACAGGGTATTCCTATTGTGGGGTCCCTTTCAATACTAATCTGTGAATTTTTTTTTTTTTAGGGTATCTTCTTGGACACTGCATTTGTGTGAGAGTGTTAGTAAAGAGACTACACAGAAGAAAAAGAAACAAGGAAACTTGGAACTAGAATATCAGCTCATTGCCTTTGTACACTGTGCTATAACATGCAATGCAGGACATCTAAAATACACTCTAAAGTCTTATAAAATTGGAGGCTGTTTGTGGAGAGCAGGGTATAGCTCAGTGGTAGAGTGCATGCCTAGCATACACAAGGTCCTGGTTTCAATCCCCAGTACCTTCATTAAAAAAAATAAACCTAATTACCTCCACAACTCCCCAAAAAAGTTGGAGGCTTTTTAATGGCTAGGTAATGAATGACATACTGTCATAGTTCCAAACAGAACACTTTTAAGATTTTGTAGGTTTCATTTGCTAAACCAAGTATCTTCTGTGCTATCAAGTTTTCAGTCTACTTGGGTAGCTACTTTGTAATCAGGTACATTACATATAGGCTCTAATTTAATCAATTAGTTGTTTCTTATATTGGTTCTATCTTAATATACTGAACAAGCTACTGTTTCTATCATTAAACAGTGTTAATTCACTGAATCCCTCCCTACATTAGCAAAATCATCACTGAAGGTAAAATAACTTCACATTGTGCCTTTGAGGGTTTTCCATTCTAAGAACTGCCAATCTTGGTTTGTCAACTGTCGTGCCAAAATTTAAATCCTCACTGAGTTTACTACTCATTGAGTCTACAAGCAAACTATTTGGAAAAAAAATAACAAACCTTGAACAGTTGGTGGCGCTAGAAGTATGTCATTAATCTGCAGAAGAAACAACAGTAAGACTTCCCAGGTTTCTCTGGCCATGATGGATGACTCACGGGCCAGTTTCTGAATGGCTCTCAGGACCTGTAAGCATAGTCGGATCTGACTAGGGCCCTGTTCCTGCCTGAAGAAAACAGACAGATATCACTGACAAGCCTTGAGGAGAGAAAGCAACCGTTAAGGACAGACGACTTTTGGATGCAGCAAGCAATGGTCCAATGACACTCCCTAACAGCATTAGCAGACAGGACTAGGCACACCCTCTTCAGTTCAAAGCTACTTCCTCATCATAGTTTGGTACTCTGGGATCTCAACCTACCACTCCTACAAGAGTTTGAAAAGCTCCTGGGGAGAGGGGGGGATACTGGAATGTAAACTTTACCTCTGGATTTTCTAACTCTGAAATGTGCCTGGCACATACACTAGATACTTAGTAGGTTCCTGCTGAAAGAATGAGTAAATACCCACAGTCACTTCTGCTCACACTGAAGCAGAATGACCTTTGTATTCGTAAAAAAAAATTTTAAACACACATTCACAAGAATTCTGCATGTGATTTCATAGTGTTCACAGACCCTTTGAAGCTAACGTCTGCTGGAGAACCACCTACAGAATGGAATATCCTAATAGGTGCCCCCAAACTGATGAGGTATAGAGGCAACTGTCTCAGAAATGAGTAACTGCTACCGCTTTTCTACTAAAAAAGGTAACTTAACCCAAGATATGGGGCTCCAAAAGTACCCAAGATACTCCCAAAGAACAGTTTCATAACTCTCTCTAGTCCACAGGACCATTTTTTCCCAAAGGAATAAGAGAGATCAACATATCAGGGTTAGGGTTGAAGACAGAAATCCAAGCTCCAGCCCTATCCCCACTATCCAAAGTGGACCACCTGAGAATTTCAAAAATCATAGGAAACCCAGTGCGTTAGCAAATGGCAAATGCCTCCATAGCTCCCATGTGAAACCCAAGACTATTACTGAACTAAATCTTGAGGCCAAGTTCCTATATATTATGACTCATGTCATAAAGAATTGATAACACATGTCTAAGTCAGAGTAGGGAACCTCAGAGACTCCTCAAGAAATCCAGAAAATCGAGTACTTAGAACTCCATTCCAACCTTTGGATAAGGATTCTCAGATTCTGGGCCATGATCCAAAAAAGCAGACACTTACTCTGGAGTTCGGAGAAAAAAAAAAAAAAAGACAACACTAAGTTTTCCCTAAAGAAGTCAGACCTAAAGCAAAATGAGACATTCACCTAGGAAAAGCCAAGAACCCCAAGAGCAGGGAGATGTCCCATATTCAATTGGAGGTTAATCCAATCCATGTGAAGCCATGAGGTTCAAGCTTTTGTCTGCTGCTCTGGCTACTAAAGAAGAGTGAGAAATATATACTAGCTCCAAACCTCAATTACCCATATAAAAGGAAACCCAGAATAAGAAACAAAAACATCACTAGTGGTCCTGGGGGCTGACACTCTTCCAAGCTAGCAATAACACTGCAAGCCTCCCAAATGGTGACCTAGACCTACCTATCACTTCCAGTTTCTACCTGCCCAGTGGCAGAAAAGGGAACACCTGTTCCTTAGGTACCATTGCCTCACTCAGAAGCCCTAAATTTAGGAGCAGTGTCCAAGTTTCTCCAGCTAACAGAAACAAGATAATCTTTACTGAAGAATAAACAAAAAGATCTAAACACCAGAGATGTTCCTTTCCCCTCTAATATTTTCCAAAGCAACTTATGATATTCAGGAAAACTGTGCTAGAGCAAAAGCTGGTGAACTATGTATGGCCAATAGGTCAAACCTAGCCTGCCATCTGTTTTTATAAATAAAGTTTTATTAGAACACAGTCATACTTATTTATTTATATATTGTCTACAGCTGCTTTCTCTACAGCAGCAGAGTTGAGGAGTTGTGACAGACTGTATGGCCCACAAAGCCTAAAATATTTACTATATGGCTCCTTACAAAAAACGTTTGTCAACCACTGCTTTAGAAGAACACCACATTTTCTAAAGTATAGTATATTTGAGCAATGAAAACCCTAATCAGTTTTAAAAGATAGGTCACTCCTCACTCAGTTATGCCAAAAAAAAAAAAAAAAACTGATAGGCAAAAGGAAAAAGGTTACATCTACTATGACTTAAAGCAAAGTGGTAGAGGCTGCTTCCTCTATTTTGAGTGTTAGTTTTTATAAAAAACAATTAAGTAAAAGATGACAATTTTGTGAACTATCTGAATAAAAAAAAAATGGAAACTTCCAATAATAGAAGATGAGATCATAACTCCGAATATTTAGCACTGAAAATATTCACCTCCCTAAGATACTACTGGCTAGGAGAACTCTAACATTCAGTTCAGCACCCTCTCAGAGGTATGCACACATACACTTTTGAGAAAACAAGCGAATTACCAAATAGTAAAATGAACAATTTATAAGGTAGCGTTGTTTCTCAAAAGAGAAAAGCTAATACTCAAATGCCATTGATTTTTTTTCATCAATACAAATTCACTGAGCACTGAGACGTAAGAGTACAAAGAGGAAAAAGACACAGTGACAATACTACCCACCATCCATGAGACTGTCCCATGCAGCAAGAAAAAGCCTAGTAAATTAGTCTCCTAAATGGGATGACAAGAAAGTATTAAAACTACTGTATCATTTTAAAAGAACCTGCTTAGCCACAGACAATATACTAATTACTGCCCACCATTTCCTACTACTATTTCAATTTGAAATTAATAAATACAAGCAACCAGCATTTAATTCACCCTAATGTAATAACAGTACTGCACCAGGTACTATGGAAGCCCAAACTACATACAACCCAGTTCCTGCCCTCAGGTTGGTTAGATGGGGAAATGAGACATATATATTTTAAAAGGATAAGCAGTAAAACTGGACAGATACAGAGTGGCACAGGAAGCACTCTACAGGTTCAGGGAAGGTATGAGTGCTATGGGCCTGGTGGTCAGGTAAGGCAGAATTTAAGATGAAACACCGAGAGTAAGATGTGGACAGCTGGGAGAGGAGGGCGAGGATGGCAAAAGGGTAGGTAACAATGTGGAAGATGTTTAAGGAGTCTCGGGAGAATGTCTTATTTAGGAGTCTGACCAAAGAGCAGGGCTCATGAAGAACCAGCGGCAGCTAAACTGGTTAAGGGCCAGATTACAGCCAGCCCTCCATACCAGGTAAGGCATGTACAGGCACACTTAGTTGTACTGCACTTCATTTTACTGCACTTCACAGATTCTGTTTTTTTCTTTAAACAAATTGAAGACTTGTGACAACCCTGCATCAACTGAGCAAGTCTTTCAGTGCATTCTTCCAACTGCGTTTGCTTACATCATATCTTTATGTCACATTTTGGTTATTCTTGCAATATTTTCATTATCATTATTTCTGTTATGGTGATCTATGATCTTTGATGTTACTACCATAATTGTTTTGAGGTGCCATGAACCACGCCCATATAAGATGACAAACTTAACTGATAAATGTGTGTGTTCTGCTCCACCAACCAGCCATTTTCCTGCTTTCTCCCTCTCCTCAGGCCTCCCCATTCCCTGAGACATAACAATATTGAAATTAGGCCTCTTAATAACCCTACAATGGCCTCTAAGTGTTTAAATGAAAGGAAGAGTCATATGCCCCACACTTTAAATCAAAAGCTAGAAATGATTAAGCTTAGTAAGGAAGGCATGCTGAAAGCCAAGACAGGCTGGAAGCTAGGCCGTTTGCTTGCAGTTAGCCCAGTTGTGAATGCAAAGGAAAAGCTCCTGAAGGAAATTAAAAGTGCTACTCCAATGAACACATAAATGATAAGAAAGAGAAGCAGCCTATTGCTGATATGAAGAAAGTTTTAGAGGTTTGGATGAAAATCAAACCAGTCACAACATTCCTTTAAGTCAAAGCCTAATAAATAGCAAGGTCCTAACTCACTTCAATTCTATGAAGACTGAGAGGGGTGAGGAAGCTGCAGAAGGAAAGTCTGAAGCCAGCAGAGGTTGGTTCATGAGGTTTAAGAAGAAAAGCCACTTCCATAACATGAAAGTGCAAGGTGAAGCAGCAAGTGGTGATACAGAAGCTACGGCAAGTTACCAGAAGATCTAGACAAGATAATTAATGAAGGTGGCCACAATCAATAAGATTTTTCAATGCAGATGAAAACAGCCTTCTATTGGAAAAGGATGCCATCTAGGACTTTCATAGCTAGAAAGAAGTCAATGCCTGGCTTCAAAGCTTCAAAGGATAGGCTGACTCTCTTATTAGGGGCTAATGCATCTGGTGACTTCAAGTTGAAGCCAATGCTCATTTACCATTTTGAAAATCCTAGGGCCCCTAAGAATTATGCTGAATCTACTCTGCCTGTGTGCTATAAATGAAACAATAAAGCCTAGATGACAGCACATCTGTTTACAATATGGTTTACTGACTATTTTAAGCCCACTGTTGAGATACACTGCTCAGGGAAAAAGATGCCTTTGAAAATACTCCTACTTATTGACAATGCACCTGGTCACTCAAGAGCTCTGATGGATGTGGACAAAGAATGTCACCTGCCATTTCAGTAAATAAAGTGTGTTGCAGCCATAAAGCCATCAGCCACTGCAGCCACCCCCAATGGTGCGCCCTGAGGGGAATTCAGGACAGAGTAAAACAGGATACTAGCCCTAGATAGTTAAGATGCATATCAAAGGAATCACTTCAATGAGCCCAAACTCTTGCATCTTCCCATACATAGAAAGGTACTCAAATCATTAACTTGAGATGTCTGGTTTTTTGATTAGCAGTAATCTTTTGATGTTTGACAACACGGTTTTTGTTTTTGGGTTTTTTTCCCCAGCAAAACTCCTTTATATCCTCCCTCCTCCCTCACCTCTTTGGAACAGTTCCTCAGAGCTGTCTCACAGGCTATATTAAGGCCACAGTCCTCAGAAAGTCCACCAAATAAGACATAATTCTCAACTATTTTAGGTTGTGCATTTTATTCAGTCAACGTTGAGATGTACGAGATTAATGTTTTCAAGCCTGCTAACACAACATCCATTCCGCTGCCCACAAATCAAGGAGTAATTTCAACTTTCAGGTTTTATTATTTAGGAAATACATTTCATAAGACTATAGCTACCAAACATAGTAACTCCTCTGATGGATCTGGACAAAGGAAACTGAAAACCCTCTGGAAAGGACTCACCATTCCAAATGCCATTAAGAACATTTATGATTTATAGGAAGAGGTAAAAAAAAAATCAACACTAATAAGAGTTTGGAAGAAGTTGATTCTAATCCCCATGGATGACTTTGAGGGGCTCAAGACTGAACTGGAGTAAATAACTGCAGAAGTGGCAGAACTAACAAGAGAACTAAAATTAGAAGTGGGGCCTAACGATGGGACTGAACTGCTGCAATCTCATGATAAAAATTTAATGGATGAGGAGGTCCTTCTTACGATGAGCAAAGAAAGTGGTTTCTCAAGATGGTATCTACTCCTAGTGAAGATGCTGTGAAGATTGTTGAAATGACAACAAAGGATTTAGATTACATAAACTTACTTAATAAAACAGCAGCAAGCTTTGAGAGGATTGACTTCAATTTTGAAGGAAGTTCTACTGTGGATAAAATGCTATCAAACAGCACTGCATGCGACAGAGAAATCATCTGCGAACTGGAGAGTCAGTCTATGAGGCAAATTTTACTGCTGTCTTATTTTAAGAAATTGCCACAGCCACCCCAACCTTCAGCAACCACCACCCTGATCAGCCAGCAGCCATCAACATCAAGGCAAGACCTTCCACCAGCAAAAAGGTAACAACTCACTAAAGGCTCAGATGATGGTTAGCTTTCTGTAATTAATATTTTTAAATTAAGATATGTACATTGTTTTTTGACATGTTATTGCACACTTATAGATTACAGTATAGTGTAAACATAACTTTTATATGCGTGAGAAACCAAAAGATTTTGACTTGCTTTATTTCAATATTTGTTTCACTGCGATGGTCTGGAACCAAACCCATAATATGCTGAGGTATGCCTGTACATTTGATCCTACAGACCAGAGTTCTTAATGGAGATTTCTCTTTTTTAACTCAGATTTTCCAAGTAATCTTCCTTCTAAATTTAAAAAGCTAAAATTTACAGAGCTGGTTTTGGATGATTCAAAGTCCCTCATCATCTGAAAGACCAGAACTATTTCAAAAGGAGGCAAGCCCTCTTGCCCCTTTCACAGACATAAAAAATAGCTGAAAGAAGATTTTTCTCACTGGAAATCTCTACAAATGGGTAAGGAACTAATGCTTTCTTCTCCATTATTTTCTATATTTCCAAAAATCTTTACAATGACATGTAATTCTTTTAGAATGGGGAAAAAAATTTAAGCACAAGTAAGGCGATCTTACATTACAATATTTAAGGTCTCTGCCTCAGAAGATAGGGGAAAAGTCCATAACAAACCGTCAAGAGTTATCTTTCGGTCTACTACAAACTTGCCCATAATAATTTCAAATCTGCTTACTTCAATGTCTTCATTCTCTCATAAGGAAGATTCGTTTTAAGGTAGAGTGCTTAGCTGCCTTTAGCTTAAGTGGAGAGGAGAATTATGTTAGGTATTTTTGAGTGGAAGGGAAAGGGGTCACAGTATTTTAATGTCTAATAGCTATCAGATCTTAGAAGCAAAGCCAAAAGCCTTTAAAATGAACACACACTTGTTAAAAGAGTCCTAGTAAACATTATGTAAGTCCATCTCTAATATTCACATTAACACACCTTTTAATTGAATGAGTAATGAAAGTTAGTGTTCAAAGGACTAACAATGCAATCAGTTTCTATTAAAAAAGTTAACACTAATGAATATTTTATTACAATCCTGATAACAAGCCAGATAGACTGGTATAGCTTACCTTGGTACAAAAAGATTTTGCAGGTGTTTTAGTATACTTTGAACATATAGATTAGGCTCTTTAATAACTGGCAATGGAATAGAATCTTTCGGCAACACTAAAGCCATAATCCAGTCGGTATATACATCAACGCAATATTTTACAGTCTCTCCATCCAATGGAAGGGTCAGTCCATAGCAAATTACTTCCATGGTCCATTTTACCTAAATAAAAGAAAATATACATACAGAATTATTACACACCCCTATTTGTATATCAGTAGACTGACTGAAAATGTTAACCTCTTTATTGCCAAAAACCTCTTGACTGACAGTATACTCATCTCAACATAAATATGTCAGATTAATTCTAGAGAATGCACTTTCCATGTATAAGACATATACAAATTCAGACATAACCTAAGCAAAAAATAAATTACTTATTTCTAAATGTCAAACCTGTTGGTTTTCACCCCTTAGTCATTATTGTTTCCTCTGTAAAATAAAAAGTACAGGTCATCTTGATTTTCCATAGAGATTGGAAGCACAGAAATAGAAAATTTTAGGTATTTTTCTCCACTTAATTTTTATGCAGGTATGTGTGTCACTTAGGAAATCATTTATGTAAATTTAATCATATTCCATTTCCAGATTATGCAACTTTAACAGACAACAAGAGGGAAGATGAACTGCCCAATTCTTACTTGTGACTATTTTCACTGGCAAAGAATATATTTTAAGTGGAAGAGCAAGAACAAACATAGGTCAGAAGGGACTGAAGCTGGGTAAGATCTTAAAAAGGCACTTAGCTGCACTAAATGAGTTCCAGCCTCCTGACTTGTCTGAAGTGCATCCTAGGGGCTGACAGAAGGTGCCTGAGAGATTCCTGAACCACTGCCTGCAGTCATGAATCAATAAGGCATGATGAGAAAGGGGAAATGGCCTAATTTGCAAAAGAGGATAAAACTATAGTCCAGATACTATAGACTGGAAAGTTTAAGTGAATTCCAGACAAAACTCTGGGACAAATCACTAAACAGATGATCAGTGAGCACTAATAAAAGGGAAGCAAGATCACACTGGGAACCAGCCTGCTCAAAAAGAACAAGTCATGCCAGACAAGCTTCATTCCTTTATTAATAGGGTTACTACAAAGGCATCTGCCAATTGTATAAACCTGGTACTGACTTAAAATCAGTTCACAAGGCACTTTCATAAATATTATCTAACTATCAAAATAACCCTGTGTGAGAGGGTAAAGCAGCCTCACTTTATAGATAAGAAAACTAAAGTCTAGCAGAGCAATTTGACCCAAGGCACTGGTTTGGAAATGGTGGAGCTGAAAACTTGATACCTGGTCTTACTAAAAATCTAAAGCTATTCTCACCATGCCATCAACAGCCTTCTCTCGCAAAGGGGATCTGGGCTTTAGCAAGAAATCTGGTCACATGAAGGATAGATATCCTTATGGACAAGATGGAGACATATGGCCCAGAAGAAGGTACAATGGCTGGATTTAAAACTGGTTAAAATAACACACAGAGTAATAGCAGTGGATTAATGTACCAAGATCCTTTTGGAAGAAAATGCCCAATGGCATGCCAAAGACTCTGCCAAGATTTTAACTTAGAGAAAAGCAGCTTAAATGCTGACAATTTGTAGATACCACAAAGCTAAAACAAACAAACAAAAAACAAACAAACAAACAAACAAACAAAAAAAACCTCATTAAACAGAAATTCAGGATTCAAAAAGATCTCAACAGCTTAAAACTAAAGCTCAATCTAACAAGATAAATACATATACTGAAATTTTTTAGCCCAAAAACAACTACACACGCTAAGGGTAGAAAATACATAACAGCAATATAACTAATATAACAGAAAATAACAGCAGTGAGTGTTAAAGGTGAAGCTGACACACAGCAAAGCTGTGACAAATGAGGCAGGGGAGAGGGGAGAGGGAGTGGGATCTGGCTGAGTAAGAGAATTTTTAAAGAGGTTGTAAATCCCTAATTATCAGAGAAAAGACCAAGGAAAGATATCTTTGGTGATATCTTCACACAATAGTCAACTGTACAAAATTCTAGAGGACACTGGATTCAAGAACTATTGTCTCATACCCTTTTGAGGGTAGGAGAGGAGGAAAAACAAGGGCTGTGCTGAGCACCTCTATCTACTCACATGCCATCTCTTCCAGGAGAAGGCAGCAAGGAATTACAGACACACCAAGAGGAGAGCGCCCGGGCAAGCGCTGGGCTGGGTAAGTCTCTGCTGGGGCATTCTGAGGAGAAGAAAATGCACCTCAGTATGAGGGGCTTCCCCTCTGGCAGCCCTTGGTCTACAGAGGGTAAACAAACAGCCTCTAGATCTATAAACTTTAGTCCTCTATCTAGAGGGGTCTAAATTCTCCTTCATGAGACACCAAGATGTAAGAGTTTAAAAAAGAGGGGTGTGGGGGGACTTCCTTAGAAATAGGTAAATCCGAAGCCTAAAGGCTGTGTGAATGTCCTCATACACAAGGGACAAGTTCTCATCCTGATCTTAGCCAGACCTCCTACTACCAAGCTCCTGCATCACTACCTTCTCAGGGCCCTGTCATGACTTCCCACTGGCAACTTAACTTTGGTCCAGTTTCCTGAACCCAGGAACAGAGGACCAGCTCCAGGCCAAGTCATTCCAAAAGCTCCGTATCTTTAGAGACAGCTCCTTTAGGGACAGCAAACACACCCCCAACTTCAACCACGTGGGCTCACAGCCATACAGACTTAGCCGCTCTGCAGCACTCTTAAACCTGGAAGTCGGGCAAGGGTAGACTGGGACGGAGGCAGCGGGAGAGCCTCAAGCTCAGTTCATATGTGTAGCCTAAATAATGACAAAAGGCAGTGGCCATCTAGAGAGAGGAATGAAGACCTTCGAAACACAACCTCTGAATGGTAATCTGAAGACTGAGCCTAGAACTTAGGGAAAAGGGCCTGACATTCAAGTCTCGATACAGCTCAAGTGGAGAACTGGGTGGGTCTGACTAACAGGAAGTCCCAACAGCACAAGGGTACAACCTATTCCTTATAACTCCCACAAACTCTGAGCCCCAACCCTGAGCCCAAATAAGGTCAAATTGAGAAGTCACACTATACTGAACAGAAATCCATTTAAAAAGACATTGCTGAATAAATTCTTCAGTAACAAACATACTTTCACATAGTAGAATCAAATGAAAAAACACTTACTTCTTTGTCAGTTTTTAACAAACTCTCACTACCAGCCACTGAAGGGGTACCCAAGGCCTGCCCGAGAGGATGAACCACCGCATTTGCCACCTCTCGCCCAACGCTCTCCGGATAGCTGTGTAGCACACTGGTGTGGCCCTGATCATTCTGAATCACCAAATGCAGTGACCTCCACTCAGAGTACATCGTGCCGCTAAAGGACTATCCAAATGGCACCTGAAAAGACAAAACAGAATTACGTGTCAAATTATACTGTTGCAAACTAATAAAACCCCACATGGCAAGACAAAAAAGCTGCAAATATACTGTCTCGAGAAGACTGAGCAAAAAAAAAATCTAAATGTTTTGAGAAAGTCCTAAAATAGCCTCTTGGTGAGATCACATAGGAAAGGCAGACCCTGGGAAGTAGCTGTCTGAGTACCTCCCCAAAAAAGCCCTCAAAAGTCCAGAGCAGAGCTAGGGCAGATGGCCACTGAGCAAGGGGATAAAATAATCAGATCTGGTACACTCACAGCATAAGGGAACCCTCCACATCCTATGTTCCAGGATAGAAAAAGGGCATGTTCTACGTAGGAAAGGGAGACAAAGGAAAGGGTTTACTTCAAGCCCCAGATTTTTCAGTCAACAGTTTCCAAGAACCTATTACATGCTAGAAACATACCCCTACAATTTCCCACCAATGCCCTCAAATTAGACATAAAAGTCTTTGAGAATATTTCATCTCTACAGCAGTGGAATACACACTTCTAGTAATGGAACACCTGAAAGTCAGTGTCCTTCAGAAAACATATTAAGAGCTGCCATCTACTGAGCATTTACCATACACTACTCATGCAATCATCAAAATAACTCTATGAAAATTAAGTAATGTTATCCCTATTTCACAGAGGGAAAAACTGAGGCAGAGAGAGGTTTGCTGTTTCCCCGAGGCTTCAGAACTGTAACATGGTAGATGGAGCTGGTTTTAAGCCCATATCTGCTGGACTCCAGGAACCATGCTCTTAACCAAGGCATGTACTGCCCCCTCCCTATCCAATACATTCTCCATGATAAGGACTGCTTCTTCCTAAGCTGTATACTCTCCCTGAAATGATACCTAAGTCTACCACACAAATGAGAAATTTTAGCCACAGAAAATATATCTATATGAATGCAATGTAAATATTACAATCATAAATGCCATACTCATGAAGAGAATCAAGGATGTTTAGTCCCTTCTAATTTACTTCTGTTAACTTTCATTTTCTACTTGTTCAGAAATCCATTTGCCTAGCCAGCAGAGTTTAAAAGTACACTTAAGCTTTAAAGTTCTATCTTTTAAGCTAATTTTTCTTCAAACTGGTAGCATTTTTAAATTTTACGTTAGAAAACTTTACTCCAGCTTAACAAGTGTCAGTGTTTTTCAAGAAGATATGGTCCTCCTCTGGACCAAGAGGCCCTGAAAATGGGAAAGCAGAAGAGATGAACCAGCATTGAACAAGGTACCTACAATTTGAAGGATAGATGAATGCAACTGACTATTAAAGTTGCCTCAATTTCCTCAGGATTTATAAGGAACCCCTCTAAGGATATCCTGGTGCCCCCCACACACACGCTAAAATAAGCAGTCTCAAGAACAGAAGGGGAAAAAGGGAAAATTCTTGATAGGTGTCATCCCAATCAGACGACAACTTATTTCCACACAACACATTTTTTCATTAATATATATACACATATATAAATATAGTAAATAGTATAATTCATATAAACACACAATATATAATATCTCTTACATAAATGCACAAGAATATTATACTACAGGGTGTTTTGTTTTTAGTGATTTTTCACCCTTTTCATTTGTCTTCATTCCCTATTCAAATAATTCACTCCCCTGAATAGATAATCCATCCTAACCAACCTAACACTTTGTTGTATTTTGCTCCACCCTAACTCAATCATACTACAATAATTTACACACATGCATAACTAGGGATTATATACTTTTCTGTATCTTCTTCAACCACAGTACCTCATGACTGTCCTTCCAATAACAGATTCTTTTTCATGGCTGTGTTATATTCCATGACACGGATATGGCATAATTTATTCAGTCTCCTAATGATGTACATTTACTCCATTTCCCACGTTTTGGTCACCAGGAAATAATGATGCAATGAACATGCTTGTTCATACATTCTTAAGCAGTAGCCTTTTAATTTCTATGGGACAAGTTCCCAAGAGTAAAACCACTGGATCAAAGAGTATATGTATTTTTAATGTTACTAGGCCTTGCCAGACTGCTTCCCAAAAAGCTGTAACAACTCCCATTTACATTAGGAATGAATGGGAGCCCTTCCTGCCTCTCACTCCCAATCTGTTGCCAGGAATCAGATTTATTTATGTATTTATTTATTTATTTGTCAATTTGGTAGGTATGAAGTAAAATTTCATTAGTCTAGCCAAATATTTACCTTTATTTTATAGCTTCTAGTTTTGAGCCTGGCTTAGGTAATTTCTCCCTCATCCCCTGAATAAGTGTTTTTCAAAGTGTGGGTCATGAAATAAATATAACAGGTGATATTTTTTGGTTATATGGAATAGGATATATAATAAAAGCACCACACATAGTAAAGGTAAGCAATATGCTGTAAAATTTGTTTCATTTTTTATATATGCATATGTTCTGGGTCACAATATAAAACACATAAAATATTTATTATGGATCTAAGTCCAAAAGTTTAAAAACATAACCCTAAAGTGTATATGTAGTCTACTAGATTTCCATGCAAGATAATTAATTCTTCACATTTAAGTTTTATATCATCTGGAATTTACTTCTATAAGTGGTATAGGAAAGGTCCAATTTTACATTCTTATAGATGCACAGTTGTGTCAACATCACCTATTAAAAACATGTCCTTTCCTACTGACCTGAAATATCAATTTTGTCATATATTAAATTCTCATTTTTATAGGAATCTATTTATGAATCTGTTCTGTTAAATTATTTGTCTATTCCTATGTAATGTCATAATGATTTAAATTCAGTGGCTTTATAGAATGTTTTAATACCTAGAAAGGAAGCCCCCCCTACCTCCACTGATCTTTTTCAAAACTTTATTAGTTATTCCTAGGCATTTATTCTTCTATATAAAAATTAAGATTTTTATTCAATGAAAGAAAAAAACTTGCTAAAATTCTCATTGAAATTGCTTATTCCACTTTCATAGTTTTATATGCTACTGCCACTTTCCCACCCCATCCCCCAAGCTATGGCTGCAAAGAACTACTGATGATTGCGCAAACCCGACAAGTTCTTTCATACGCTGTATTGCTGTATTACTGCTCGTGCCATTCCCCAGCTTGATCCACCTCATTAAGTATTCACCCTTCAAGGCACAGCTCAAATGTCCTCCTTTCTTCACTCTTCCCATCACCCCTCTTCCCTAGCTCTGAGTGCCAATTACAAGCTGTTCATATTAAGCTTCAAGTTAGGTTGTTCGTTAGCTGTGTAAAGATACCTTCACCACAAGTGTGCCAACCTTTTCTGACCTCACTTCCTGAATCTTTGTGTAGTCTCTGGCACACAGTGCATACTGAATGTTTCATAATGTCAAGGTTTAACAATGGGAAAAAGGAAGATGTCAGAAGGTACTCCCTTTATTCCACTGAAGGAAGTCCAAAATTTTGCATGCTGTATACAAATAAAAATTGGAAGAAGTTCATTTGTTTTAAGCTACTTATTAGTTTAAAAAAAAGTAGTTGGATGGTTTCTAATGGTTTCCAAATATGTAAGGAATATTTAATACTTAGCGTCCATTCCTGACAATACATTATCAGAGGGGAAAAAAATGTTTTAAGGCAAAAAGAAAAAAAAAAAAAAAAAAGGACAAGCTAGCTCTTAAATGCCACATAAGAATCATCTAGGGTGGGAGGTGTGGGGTGGTTCTGGCTTAAAATGCAAATTCCAAAACTCCTCTAGAAAGCTCAATTCTGTAGGTCCGGGTTGGGCCCTGGGGATTTGCATTTTTAAGAAACAGCTACCACCTTTCCCAATTTTTAAGTAAACACAGGAGTATCTGTCTTTAAAAAAACACTATGAAAGACCAATCAAAACAGGAGTCACAGCTCTTAAATTCTTCTTAAAATTTTTTGTAAGTTTTTAAATGTAAGAAACAGTAATTTTTAAATGTATTAATGTTTAAATGATTACATGGAAGAAAATGAAATAAATGCTTCAAGAAACATGTAGATAGGTATAGAAAGGACACAATGAAAAAGTTGAACTAAAATATTAAAATGTGTGTAATAGAAAAATACTAATGCTAAATTTTAACAAAATACATAAAAGATAAAAAATATTAAGACAAAGATGTACACTATAATTATAGTTGTCCCCTGGTATCCACCAGGAACTTGTTTGAGGACCCTCTGACAATACCAAAATCACAGGTGCTCAAGTTCCTTATATAAACGTATTTGCATGTAACCTATACACATCCTCCCATATACTTTAAACCATCTCTAGATTATTGATAATACCTAATACAATGTAAATGCTATGTAAATAGTTGTAAATACAATATAAATACTATGAAACATAATGTAATGCCTGTATGCAGTAAATTCAAGTTTTTCTTTTTGGAACTTCCTGGAATTTTTTCCCCCCAAATATTTTCAATCAATGGTTGGTTGAATCTGCAGGTGCCGAACCTGCCAATAGGGAGGGCCAACTGCACAAGCGAATTAAATGCAACAATACATAGAAAATAAATATTGAAACAAATATGAAGAAATCAAAGAAACACTAGAGCAATTAAAGTATTGTTCTGTACTTATTAAACTAGCAAAATGAGTGATTAAAAAAAAACTTCTGATTAGGAGGTAAGGCCAAGAGGACATACTCAAGAGCTTAGGGCAGTGATTTTCAATAAAAAAGGACTGCTCCTCCAGGGGGTATTTTGGAAATATTAGGTACACTTTTGGTTAACACAATGATTGGGGCAAGCTACTGGTATTTATGGGCAGATCCAGGACACACAGACATCCTGCAGTACAGGAGACAGTGCTGCACAATGAATAATTATGCTACATTTACCATGACTTTCTAGTGTCTGCCAGAAAATCATTTGTGTTCTTAATTTTCTAAGCCTAGAAATCTAACTTCATTTTACCCATAAATACAAAATATTTTGTGCTATTTTAATATACACTGAATTTTCCAGTAATGCTATCATCCATGTAAACTGAGGAAAGACTGAACTTTTTTACATTTAGAACCTTACCATACCAAGAATTGTTCGCCATTTCAGAACAATCACATCACCAAAGGCCATACCATTTGTGGTATCTGAGTTGCTAATATCACACAATGCTGTCAGGAAAACAATCACAAGAACTACATATATACTAACTCAGCCCTTATTTCAAAATGTCAAATATAAAGTCCCATATTACTGTCTTATTTCTCGACTTACAAGTAGGCACAAGCATCTGACCACTTTGTTACATCCTCTAGTATGGGTACACCTGAGTATTTTTACCAAAATACCAATTTTATTGGAAAGATAATTAATTCATGGTTTTCATTTGTTACTGTTAGAATTTTATAAATTAAAAAAAAATTCTACGTGTTGGTAGGTTATATATTATCTGTTAATTTCAGGACAGTGAAGCAGTCATTACCAAATATTAGGTCTGAGAAGGATGAAAACCTCCAGTCTAGGAAACCAAACATGTAATAAGTAGTAAAGTAGATTGGGTAGGCAGTGTGGCAAACTAGAGAAATAAGGCTCTCTATAAAGGGCACAGTCAATAATCAGCCCTAGCCAACTATCAATCCTGAAGAAGTGTAGACCCAGTGTTGCCAGATAATGCAATTTTTCAAGAGACACAAAATCTGGAGATTTCTGTGACGTCTACTCTTTAAATGTTGGCAACTGATTCAAGTAAAAAAACAAACAAAAACCAAATAATATGTAGGCTATAAAGAACTTATCTGCGGGTCAATTTACACCTTTGATCAAAGATAAAGGCACATGCTAGTTTTGGTAACTGAATTGGCATGATTCTTGTAGAGGAAGGGTAAGGAGGCATACAATATGGGTGAGTCATTGCCACCCTAGAAGTCACCCAACCCACCTCTGCTCCAGGGTTTGGACTTTGAACCCAACTATGAAGGTCCTATAACTTCATTTTGTTTCACGTTTGTTGCTATTAGGAAAAAAGATTAGGGCAGAGTGTAAGACATTAGTGACAGATTTGGCAGGGTAAGTCCTGTTAGGCGCAGTTTTGTCAGTGGCCAGCCTACTCTTAAGCACACCTCCTCTTGCTACTGCAGCTCAGGCAACAAACCCAGAGATCTCAGAGAACATCAGAAGTTCCAGGATCCAGAACTGCTGCAGAGCCTAGGTCCTCCTGGGCAAAGATGTTCATATCTGCATCAACCTCTCAGGATACACCATGGCAAAACTCTGTTGGCCTTGACTGCCTAGTCTACTTGCCATTGAACTGTTTGCAGCTCTATCCTGTCAATAAATTGACACACCTGTAAGGCACCTCAGGCTGATGCCATTTTTCTAACCATTCACCCAAGTACAGCATGAATGCTTTGCCAGTATCAGGTGCCTTGACCCAGTAATACCACTGGATTAATCCTTGTAACAACTCAATAGAAAAGTGCACAAGATATTCACTGTAGTATTGTACATAAGATGGGGAAGTGAGCATAATTTAACTGTCTGTCAACAATGGAATAACTTCATAATTAGGACATACTAACTCTATATACTATAATGTAGCCATTAAACATAGAGAAGAAGTGGGGGAGGGTACAGCTCAGTGGTAGAGCGCATGCTTAGCATGCACTAGGTCCTGGGTTCAATCCCCAAGTACCTCTATTAAAATAAACAAACAAACAAACAAACCTAATCCCCCCCCCCAAAAAAACCACAGAGATGAAAGGCATGAAAATAGGAGACTGGTTAAAAGCACAAGCTCTAGAAGCAGACTTCTTAGATTCAAATCCAAGCTCCACCACCTACAAGCTGGGAAATCTGGCTAAAGTTACTCTACTCCTGTGTCTAAGCATCCTTATTTGTATAATGGAGATAATAGTAGGATAATAGCCTACTTTAGAGTTGTGGTGATTGGAGAATCAAGATACGTAAGATGTTTGGAACATGTCCTATCTAGTCCATATAGTAAGCAATCAACAAATGACAGCTATTTTATTGAGGAAGAAAAACATATATATCATGATTACAACCAGAAAAACATACATACATGACTGAAAACTGGAAGAATCAGAAATGCAAGTAGCTTTAACTGAGTAGTAGAACAGCTAGTACAAGTCTACGTAATAAGTTCTTATTAATAGCTCTTCATGTCAAAAAACTGCTAAGTATATACATTAGCATCCTCACTATACATATGAATAGTCAGACAGTGGAATCAAGTTGACCTATTTAATAGATAGTTATTAACATCTATTATGTACAATGCAGTGTTAAGACCAGGAAGGAATTAGATTAACAAAACTTGGTTCCTGTTTCAGTGAGTTTATAGTTTAATTGAGGAGGTTAAAAAAAAAAATCATAAATAACTATAACACAAGTTAGAAGATTGAAGTACTGAACGCCATTTAAAAAAAAAACTGTAGGCAAGATATTGTGGAAGTTTAGAGGACAAAAGATCGCTTCTGAATGAAAGAAAGGCTGCACTGGAAAACAACAGGATAAGATCAGGGAAGACTACAGTATATGGGGCATATGAATTGAGTATTGAAAGCAGGCTACAATTTTAACAGATAAGAAAATTGAGTGGTTAAGACTGAGAATAGAAGGAGCAGGTAGCGTATAAGAGAAAGGACACTTGCTTCAAGTAGCAGAAAACAGCATCAGAAACTAAAAACCTAGAGTGACAGAAAAGAAAGCTACACACAGCAGGTAGTAAGGTTTCAAAGATAAGCAGTGACCAATTATGAAGGACTATGAATACTAGGACTGGAGACTTGTAATTAATTTAGTAAAAACTGGGGGCAGAGAATTCCTTTATCATAGGAATGATTCAATAGGAACTGAATTGATAGAAGTATCCAAGACAGGCTAAAGGAGCAGTAGAAAAGCAGACTCTAGCGTGGCTATCATACTGAGGAGGGTGGGAAGGATGGGAACTTGGCAGGGAGGGTTGGGCACTGCAGTGCGATATGAAGACATAACTGAAATCAGATGGTTAAGGGCTATGATTGCTGTGTTAAGGGTCCTATGAGTCTCCTTCTCAGATACAGGCTCTGCTGGCTACCAACGTGAGCTGCTAGCAAAGAAGTCACCACTTTCCATGCTCCAGAAGTAAACGCGATAGGAGAAAGAAAATTACAGTGCTCCTCCATGATCATTTAGTCTCCTTCCCAACTCTACATGGAACCATTTTCTAGGTAATGTCTGGATGTTTCTATTATTAGGTCACTGTGTGCTGGGTAACAGATTATGGCTTGTAGGTACCACCACAGAGTAACATGAAGGTTTGGTCTAAATGACAAATTGCCAAAACGATCAATACAGTAACAGACACACTTAAGACCACAGCCTGGCATTAATTACATCAATTGACTCAGCCAATATTTATTACATGCCTTCTATACACCAAGCACAGGAAATACAATAATGAATAAACATCATCCTTGTTCCCAAGGAGCTTCAAGTCTAATTACAGAGAACAATTTTTTTAACTTTGTAAATTCAAACATCAGTTATTTCACTGAACAAACATTTATTAAACACCTGCTATGTAGCAGGTATTGTCCTAATATGCAGGGAGGCAGGCATGAATAGGATATAATGGCTGCCCAAGAGAAAGTTTCATAGTGAAAAAGAAATCTATGATGAATAAATCCATGATACAGTAGTATTCAACACGATAACTGACATGGTGAGTTATGAAGGCAGCATCCTACAACAGAAAAACTATTAGAGATCTTGCTTGATAACAATGTACATTTATATAATTGATCATTTTCAAAGAGCTTTCACCTGTTACTTCATTTTATTTCAATAACAAGACTGGGAAGTAAGACAGATGTTACTAACCACTATGTCTTGCTCAGGATCACATCAAGTAACAGTAGAACTGGGACAAGAAACTCTACCTCCTGCCTCAAAGCACCCAGTGCTCCTTTTTTTGTTCTGACTCCACACCTCACCATATGACCTTGGACAAGTCACTTGGTATTTCTTTGTCATAGTTTCCTCATCTGTAAAACAGGGAGGATACCTGCAGTACCTAGCTAAAGTGACTTGGGAGAAGGACCAAATAAAGCAACATAAGTCAACATACTTTGTACAAATGCAAGGTACACATTATCAGGCATGCCGTATTTCTCTTAGGAAAAATAGGATGTAGGGTGTCAAAACACTAAATAAATATATGAACTGAGTAAATAAATGCTGGATTTTAAGGCACATAAGTGCATTCAAAGTCATCCTTATAACTTCAATGGCTAATAAAAGCAAAAGGAACATATTTCATATTTCTGTTGTTATCCTACTAACCCCACAAGGCAAATATCAATCTTGGCCAAAAAGGAAAGTATTCACCTGTGTACCAGTTTCTAACTGTTAGGGATCCTATCAAACGCCTGCATTACAAGAAAGACAGACAGGTTCTGCCCGCATTCCTCCCCAAAAGTGAAAACAGGTAGTTTTTGCTAATCTATTCAAAAAATATATAGATACCTACCTGCCCCCCTCCACCACCACAGATCTAAATCTTTGATGCCTCAGACTTGCTCTAATACAGGAGCCATATCCACATGTTATTTTAAATTAAATTAGGAATTCAGTTCCTTAGTTACACTAGTCACATTTCAAGTCCTCAACATCACATGTGACTAACAGCTACCATATTGGACAGTGCAGATATAGAAAAGCTCCATCACTGCAGAAATTGCTGTTTGACTAGAGCTGCCTTAGATACTATACTTTTATTACAACCCTAACTCCACTGTAGATTCCTGAAGGAAAGGAGCTGTGTCCTATTTATCTTAATAACCCCAGTTTATATACCAAAATACATTATCATACAACAAGCACTCACTATACATCTAACTGAGTATCTCAAACACAGCAGCCTACTCTGTCCACTTTGCCCAGCCCCAACACACACACAACAAAACAACAAACGACATTCTCTCACATGGGGGGCATGGAGGTGGAAGGGGATACTGCATTCTAGTCCTAGATGTGCTACAGCCAACCACGTAGTCTTGGGCAAGTTACCTACTTTCTTCCTCTACAAAAACTTAAAACTCCATATACCTTAACTCTAAAATTTTAATCCTCTTGCACCAAAGAAAATCACATATTCTACCTAAAAAGCCTTTACACATGTCAGGGAATACATCTACTAACACTGATGGGTACTTCAAATTAAAAAGAATCCATTTCTAGGTCTCAGACTATCATGACTAGGGTCATTTTTGGTCTTTGACAGAGCATGTGTAGTTCTTCATCTTTTCTTGGGGATAAACTAGAAGCCAAGCTTAAACCCCAGGCTTAAAAACTAAGATTTTTTCATGTGCTGAGGCCAGAACTGGATACTCTGCCCACATCTGATCAGAGAAACAAGGGCAAGTTTCTTAAGTATTTGAATTTAACACAAATTGTCCCATCAGTTTCTACATTAGCCTTGGCCTAAAATTTCAGAAAACAGAACAAAACCAACTGAGAAATTCTACTACAATTTGTATACTGTAAAGAATGCCATTATGTGAAATGTGCTTTTTATTCAGTCCACTAACTGCTATAAAAAATCTTTATTGTCCAAAAACCTCTTCATAATGACCTTCACACACATACTTACTCACTTTTATACACCTTACAAGGTTTAAAGGCCAGTCAAGAACAAATACAATCTGAATTACTGGCCTGCCTTCCTTTATAATTTGTAAATAAGTTGGGCAATAGTAGTTCAGGCATTCTGTAATAAATATATACTAAGTTTGTCAATTCCTCTGACATTAAGGTTTTAATCTTCATTAAATACTTCTTATGCCATCTCTCCTGGTGAATAGGATGAACTACTACCAACAGCACTTCCATCTAATAGTATTTACCAAGTACAAACAAGGCAATAACATTTAGTGGATGACAACTAAACACTATTTTAGACTATTATTATTTATAGCATTTAGTAGGGAACATATGCAAAGGCCTAAGAGCAATAAAAAGATTTCCACTACATAACTGATTGTATCTGTGATAAAACTAGATATTAAAAATCAACCAATGCTGACTGCACAGTTAGTCCTTCCTAGTGTTTCACCAGTGCTAAGAACTGGTGTTTATTCAACTGATGGATGGAGAAATTAGAGAACTTAACTAGAGTATTTTCAAGCAAAAAGAACAAAACACTATAGACTAAGAACTACCAAACACCTTTTGCAAAAATACACCAGAAACTAATACAACATTGTAAATCAACTATACTTCAATTAAAATACAGTTTTAAAAGAATGGAAATAGAGAAGACTGTTTGCAGCATGCAGTCTGTTACATAAAAGGAACTCAAACATTCCATTCAGAAAAACTTTTGTGAGTCTGTATGTCATAGCACCGGAACATACAGATGAGCAAACATGGTTCAAGTTACTCATAATCTAGTAGAAGAGACAGAAATACAACACAGAAAAATAACTGATAAATTCCATTATGATGATGCTGGAGAGCAGACAGGAAAGATGCAAGATGGTTGCGGGGTAAGGAGCGGGGGTCACAGACAGAGGCATCTTGAATGTTGGGAATGTTGTTATGCAGCCAAAGACGGGAAGAAAACGCTATGTGCACGTGTGTAAGAAAGAGCAGTAGTGTGTGTGTTTGGGTGGAGCAGGGAGAAAGCATGGAGGATAGTCTAGGCAGAGGAACAGCATATGTAAACAAGACCCAGAGATTAGAGATGCTATACCCATGTGTACTGTGTATTCACAAAAATTGCAAACCAACAGTTTTGCATGAGATGCACACACTTTAAAAGGTCCAGCTGACTTAGAAATCCTGCAGAGAAAGTTACTTCCCACCCCCCAAGAGGATTTCACAAGGAATAGTAGTCAGTGGGCCTAATGAAAAGGTCTCTGAGGGTGGAACTTGCATTTTTAACAAACTCCTAGAGGATTCTCCTACACTTAAACTGGAGAAACACGAAAACTTTTTTTTTAGATTGAGATGCAGAATTATCTATTGTAGCAGTTCCTAAACTTTGCTGCACACTGCATTCATACTGGAATCTTTAAGAAATACTACTGTCTGGCTTCCACAACTCCATCTCTCTCCCAAATATGCTGATTTAATTGGCCTGGCTCTGCTACCTAGACATCAGGAATCTTTAAAAGCGGCCCCAGGTGATTTTTATGTGCAGCGAAGCTGGAGAGCCACTGACCTAATTGTTAAGAACTTGAATCTGGAGTCGGAGTGGCGGGGTCCAAATTTACCAGCTATGTGACCTTGGGCAAGGAAGTCACCTAACCATTTAGGGCCTCAGTTGCTTTGTCAGTAAGATGGGGATAATCCTCCTCCCTTACTTGGTTGTTGTGAAGTTAGACGGCAAGAATGTAATGGCCTGGCACAGTGCCCTAAGTATAGTAAGCGCTTAACAAGGGCTAGCTATTTAGCCTCATTATTAATGCTCCCTTGTCCAAGAGTCATCGTGCAATGGGCAGCATCATCCCCAAAGAGCGGCAGCAACTCGACCAACCTTGCTGCTGGACCAACACCAACCTTGCTGCTGGACCAGATTCTTCGCCAGAGTTGTCTAGCTCCGCTCCAGACCCGCCCCCTCCCCCAGGCTGCCGGGAGAGAGCTTCACCCCGCTGGGGCAGAACTCAAGGGCCACCCCGGGTTTGAACAGACCCGACAGAAGCCGCGGACTCCAAGGCCAAGCTCCCCTGGACCCGGTGGGTCCCCTCCAAAATATGGAGATGTGCTTCCGAAGGCCGGGGTCTTGGAGCCACCGAGGCCGAGAAACAAGGCTTAGCCATCCCTGGACCGCCCGAAGGGTAGGAGAGGGGAGGGTCCGGCCGCGACGGGGAGGGCCGCCAGGTTACCTGAGGCGACGGGCGGGGCCCGCATCTCTGGGGCGGGCGCCGCCGCCGCCAGCCTCACTCGGCCTTCCGCCTCACGCCACCCGCGCCATAGGCCTGACGCTTTCGCTGCCCTGGCCAGCTGTCCTCAGACGGTCGCTCCGTCCACCCGTCACCGACTCTCCGAGGGCGCCCGGGACGACGAAGGCCGGTCGGGCCGGCCGGCTGGGCTCTGCTCAGGCAACTTCCGACTGCCAGGGGCGGCAGCGTCAAATAACTCCCCGAGCCGAGTGGGACACTGCGCTTGCGCGGCGAGCCTGATCAGCGACTTCTGCCGGGCCGAAGCGGCGGCGTCAAATAACTCCCGAGACACGGAGCCGGAAGCTGCGCCTGCGCAGCTATCCCAGATCCCCGCGCGGGGCAGATTCCCCCCTCCCTTTCCGGATCAAGTGGAACAGGAGGGGTGAAGTGACGGATGCTCCTACTTCATTGTAATACAGGCGGGGAGGCCGTCCACCTGCTTTCCTAGGAATCATCCCGGACTCTACCTCTTTTCTGTGCGGACGCAGTAAGGGTCTTCTCTGCAAGATTCTGGCTCCCACCCAGGTTCTAAGAATTTCTCATATCCCACCATTACAGCACCCTTTGAAATTTTGCCCTTCACCCGCCCCCCCCCCATAGCATTAATAATGAGCAACGCTCAATTCCAGCCCAGGTGTGGTTTACACAGATGAATCGGACATTAGAGTCAGAGCCTGTCTGATATCGGCGGCAAGACATTATTTGTAATAGTAATAATAGCTAGAGATACCTGTATGAGCAGCTATAATGCACCACACAGTTTTGTAAAAAGTATCGCTTTCAATCATTTCGTTTAAGCTTTAAGGAAGAAAAGAATAGATATTATTAGAGTGCCTTAGTTGTGTAGAGGAGGAAGAACCTAGCCTTGAGACTGCCCTTGATACTCAGGAAGGGATCAGGGTGTTGGATAGTGCTAAAGTCAGTGTGTCTGAAAAGGGCAGAATGGAGCAAAGATGCTGACTCCTCCTTACCCTCAGGTATAAGAGACCATGGAGGAAGGAGTGACAAGGGAACTGGTATCCTCAGAAAAAAATACAAGAGAAGAGTGTTTCCTCAAGATTCTGTCCCCACCCCCGCTTCCCGCACCCCCGCCTCCATACTCAGGAAAACAGCTAGAGGAGAGAAGAAGAAAAAGAAGAATGTTCCAGGACAAGAACAAGGCTATATCCATGACACTTTGTGGATCAGAGCAATACATTCCAGTTAAATGGAGTATGGTAAATGTTGTAAGAGGCTCTCAGTATTTATTCCAACCACTTTCTAAACCACAGAGGCTGGAAAGCAAAGCACACAATTTCCAACCTCCCTTGCAATGAGACAATAAGGTGGCTAATAACATGTAGGCAGAAGTCCCAAGGGAGAGCTTCCCTTCCAGAATAAAAAGGAAGTTTTGGAGAAGTTTGTGACCTTCACCCTTCCCCTTCTTCATGCTTGCAGCTGAGGCACAACACCTGGATGTACAGCAGTCACCTTGGGACCAGGAGGAGGATTGTGCTAAGGAAAGTGAAACAGCAGGACAAAAGAAGCCTGGTTCTGGGGGAGGGTATAGCACAGTGGTAGAGCATGTGCTTAGCATGAACAACCCAGGACCTCCATTTAAAAATAAATAAATAAACCTAATTACCTCCCCGCCCAAAATACTAAATAAATTTTTTTAAAAAATAAAGAAAAGAAACTTGGTTCGTTAGGACATACTCAAGCTGCTGCACAAATCCTGGAGTGCCTTCCTGTTTTAGGCAGGCAGGAAAATCTTATTTAGACTGCAGTTTGTTGAGCTATCTGTTACTTTCAACCAGACTCAATCCTAACATAATAAATATTGAACATCTGTAATATATCAGGACAGGTAAGAGGCTGATTATGGGGGTGACAAATTAGAAGAGCAGTAGGTGATGGAAACTGGAAAAATGGCAGACACAGAAGACTGGAAAGCTGTCTAAAAGCTCCTGGGGATATGATGAAAGTATATCTATCTCCCACCTGGTGACTTTAATACATTCCTGAAAATTCTGCCTCTAAGGGAAAAGCTGATAAATGGAAAAAACATGTATTTCCATTAACTTTAATAGGAAAAAAATAGGTGTTCAAGTCCAACCCAAGACACCTAAATATTTTTAACAGAAAACATATAGCAGTGAAATAATGCAAATAAAAATTATATAAGCAATTAAATAAATAATTTTAAGTTAAGAATACGGCTTCTGCATAAAAATGTATAAGGACTAATGTACTGACTAAGAAGATAAGATTTAATACCAGGTGGGAGGTGGTAGAGGAAAGATGCAAATCATTCTTTGAAGGTGATATTATATTTCTGCACTTTTTGTTTACCAATTTTTAAAAGTGTTTGAGAGTTTCTTTTGAACTAACATAAAAATAAAGTTATGACACATACAAAACACCTTGAGGGAAAATTAGACTAAACATCAGAACACTTTAAAACACATGGGGAAAGTGTACATACACAAGACAGAAGAGACAGATACAGAAGAAAACATGGAGTCTCCAAACTGCACAATTCAAATTTGTTCTACATCACACATTTTAACTAGAAAAGTAGAATAAATTGGGAGACTGTCTTCACTGAAACTGTAATGTCAAAATATCACTTTATATTGTATACTTAATTACTGTGTATTAAAAGGCACTGAACTATTATAAAGAATGTTGCTGTTAATAGTGGGGTATATGTATCTTTTTGAATTAATTCTTATTTTGTGGTTGGCTTTATTCCTTTGATAACTATGTAAGTTTGAAAAGCTAAAGTTCTAGACGTTCTTAGAAATAACAGTACAAATATGTAAATTTTAAAAATATATGCAGTATATTGTGTGTATGTATTTACATGAAATTTATTGTATATGTGCAGCCAAACTGTAACAATTCTACCTAGTAAAACTGAAACAGAAAGAAAAAGACACTGCACTCATAAAAGAAAAAAAATGGAGCAGGTGGAACGACCTTCTGTGGCAGATTTTTTCCCCTAAATTGGCCAAACCAATATCCCCCAGTTCTTCTTACAATATAACCAACATCTTCCCATTGAGAGATGGGATCAATATTCCCTCCCGAGTCTGGTTGGCAGCTGTGATGGTTCTGGCCAATAGGGTAGAAGTAATGCTATGTAACTTCCAGGGCTAGGTCATAAACAGGACACAGCTTCCACCTGGCTTACTCCCTTATGCAATGCTCACCCTCAGAACCCAGTCACCATGTTGGGAAGAATCCCAGGCCACCTGAAGACAGCATGTGGCAGTGTTCCAGCTGACAGCCTGCGATAACTTATCAGCTGACAACATCAATGGCTAGACATGTGAGTCAGGAAGCCTTCAGATGATTCCACTCCCCAGACTTCAAGCAAACCCACCTGAAATCAAGCAGAGCAGAGACAACCCCAGCCCAAAGAGCAAATTCATGAGCAAAATAAATATTGTCATTGTCTTAAGCCACTAATTTGGGGGTAAATTATGCAGTCATAATAACTGGAACACTTCTCAAGAGCCATAATTGACAAAAGCTGTTAACTGAACAGTTGTACGAGAGGTATGTTGTCAGTAGCCAATTTTTCCCCTTTTCTTCCTTTTTTAGTTATGCAAAACTAGCTTGGTGTTGATAATGGTTGAGAAGATCCACTTCTATTTCTACTGAACCTAACACAATACTGGCACAGTGTAGGTGCTTGATGAACATTTTGTTGGATGGATGGATGAGTGGGTGGGTGGGTGGATGGAAGATTGATTGCCTCAGCATTGAACTCACTTTCTTGCTATGACTGTTAAGTCTTAGTGGATAATATCCAGTGGTAGTGATAATAACCATTATTATACCTAGGTAAGAGGTCCTCTGCCCCAGACTCTGTGTCTTGAGTACTACATTTTGGATTGGTATTCCTCAAAATTTTCTTTTAAATTTTTAAAAATTGAAGTATAGGTAATTTACAATGTCATGTTAGTTTCAGGAGCACAGCAAAGTGATTCAGTTATACATATACATATATATATATATACATTTATTCTTTTTCCTATTCTTTTCCATTATAGGTTATAGGTTATGCATTATAACCTATACTCTTCCATTATAGGTTATAGGTATAGGTTATACAAGATACTGAATGTAGTTCCCTGTGTACTCTGGTAACATATACATTTGTAGTTCCCATCAGTAAAGCACAGGAAAAATCTTTGAGAGAGTCCTTGGAAGCCAGAATATAGGGATCACCACCCACGGATGGTCCAGCATCATGAGTAACGTATGTATTGTAAAGTAACGTGTAAGTAAATGTATTAAAGAAATACAAAGTTAAGAAGATCTATATTGCTTCAATACTAACAGGTTCCAAACAGCATACTTTTTTTGCAGTGGGAAATATGAAATTAAGCAAGAATGGCACATTTTACAATAAATAACTGAAGAGATGGTTCTTGGACTTGAACAGGAAGAAATGGTGTCTGGATACCACCAAGAATTGTCATGTGCACTGATAGGACAAGGAAGTCCCAGTACCTCTTCTCTACCCATTATCTGAATCCCCATCAATAAATCACTATATTCCACATGGGGGCCCATGAATTTTGTAATACATTTGTAAGCAAATTGTTTATATAGACAAGGACTATGTAAAAAATATTTGCCCAACGCTTTGCACATACTAGGACTGCCTTGTGGTGTCCTCCTCTTCTCCCTGTAGACCCCTTGAGCTTCTCTGAGCTCACTTCCTTCACTCCTGAAAGCACCATTTTCCAGGCAGTCATAATTGCCAACCTGGGCCCCCACTAAAGTGGCTGCTCCAGAACATCCCCTCCAGCCAAAAGGTCCACATCACACATTCTTCTCCTTTATGGAGGGACTGTACCTGCTCTTTTATTTTTAACACCAGGAAATAAAATCAGTGACCAAAACAAATAAGGACAAGCCACTGAGAACAGACTGATGTATGCATGCCATGAGCAAAGGCTGTCACTACATGTTTATATTGAGACCTCAACATGCTGTCCAGTTTGCTGGAATCCCCATTAGGTAGGCCAGTGCTGTAGATGGGAAAATTGACCTGGATAAGCAAAATGCCTGGAAACCCTCCATGGAATATCTTAATAACTGGCCATTTGGGGCAAGTTAAAAAAAAACTTGAGTTTTTAGCGAGGTTGCATTGGCGATGGAAACCTAACATGCTTTAAAAAGAATTTTTTTTTAAAGAAAAGAAATATTTATCACAAAGCTCATGTAATCAAATAAGGGGAGGGCAGAGGTCAATCTGGGCCTTCAAGACAACAGACACTGGGGACTGGAATTCTGCTGGGACTGCCTTTCCTGCAGCTCTGCCTTTTCCTAGGTATACACTTCTTCCGACTCCACTCACTCTGGTTCTTTGCATACGGTTAGAGACATGCACTGGGTTCATCTGGGTAACATCTCCATCCACCTTCCACTGAGGGTAGGCAGGACTGGCCAGTCTGGTTGTGCACCGTACCACTCCTGGTAGCTGTTCACATCACAGTTCACAGTTGAGAAGCAGAGATGCTGGGGATGCTTGGCTGAGCCAATGCTATAGAAAATGCTTGACTGAAAGGAAAGGATAGGTGTTCCTAGCATACCCTTCTCTGATGCAGAAGGATGGCCCTTGATGAGCCCATTCTAAGAGAGCATAAGGAATTCCCCAACACCACGACCACCCTTAATGATCTCCCTAGTAAAGCTGCCAGGGAATAGCTCAAAGGATTGTCTCTGTGAAGTTTTATATTCCCAGGCTTGACTCACCTTCAGTAGAAGACAGCTAAACCAGTGACAGCAGAACCTGTACAGGGTCTATTAGAAACAGTGAGAGGCTTACAAGGAGGTAGCATGTTCTGAAAAAGGTAGCACTTACTGGCAACACCTGTGACATCAGTGCAAACTTCAGTTACTTAGAAGTTTCTATTTAAAAAAGAGGTTAACTAGATTCTTGTGTGACATTTTTCACTATAGAAAAGCTATCTGTCTTAGATTTGGAAAGGTCAACTTTTTAAACAATTATAAAACTCTTGCCCCACCCCCCAAACAATGTCTTTAGCAGATCTAAATCAAACATGCCATAAAGCCTGGTTTCCCTCAACACCTCTGACATATATCACAACTGCAACTTACTTCACAAAGCTAGGGTGAGGGAAAGCTCTCTCATCCTTTTTCTTTGTAGAGTTGAATAGAATCTGTTCTGTGCCTCCATGTTTTGGGACTGGTGGGCCATTCAATCTCAGTGGTTTACTGCGGTTCTGATTCCCTCGGGGTTTTGCTAAGGTCCTGGAGGAGTGTCAAAGATTGGAGCACTGGGGAGAAACCCTCTGGACTCTGTCCACATGGTCAGTGCAGGGAAGTCTCTGTGATGAGCCACATGCTCCCTTACTGGTGGGAAATTCTCAATGAAGGTATTCGAGGTGATAAACTTCTCCTTGTGTACTGTTTTAGCTGCATTCCACAAGTTATAAAATACAGTATTTTCAGTATCATTCAAGTGTTAAGTATTGTCTAAAGCTTTGTTTTTATGTGTCTTTATGTTGTAGTCACATATTGTATGCGATACTGATGTGTTGGTATTTGAGACTTGCTTTGCAACATACAACGTGATCAATATTTGTAAATACTCCAAATGTGCTTGAGAAAAACATATACTCTCTTAACTGTTGGGCAAAGATTTCTAAATATGTTCTCTAAAATATCTATTAGAATCAAGCCTATATTCCGAAGACTAGAGTATAGAAAGGGAAAAATAGTAACTTTTCAGTGGGAAGTCTGGACAGCCACCACATTAACCAAGCAATCAAGGCTAATATCACTGGTGATAAGTTGTGTTGATACCATATACTCCCTGACATGATGTGATGAGAGAGGCATTTCACCTCTGTGATAGTCTTGCCAAAACCCATAACCCCAGTCTAATCATGAGGAAACATCAGAAAACCCCAAATTGTTTCAGATTGGAGGAGCGTAAAGAAACATAATGACCAAACATAATATGGTATTCTGAATTAGATCATGGCACAGAAAACGGACATTAGTGGGGAAACTGGTGAAATCCAAATAGAGCCTGTAGTTCAGTTAGTGGTAATGTACCAATATTAATTTCTTCATTTTAACAAATGTGCTTATTAGCAGCACCTGGGTAAGGGAGACATGGGAACGCTCTGTACTAGATTTTAAACTTTTCTGCATATCTAAAACTATTCCAAAATGAAAGGTTTATTTTTAAAAGTTGAGTCTATTACTTGTATCATTCAAATTTTCTAGTAAAAATGAAGTAAGGGAAAAAACAAAGAAGTGTTCTGTCTCCACTTCTCCAAACACTTCTACTTTGGAGACTTTAACCCCAAAGTCCCCAGTACAAGGAAATAAACACAAAACTCAACCATCTTCTTGATATGGTGCAGAAGAACCTTCAATAAATAATAACAGAGGTCAATAATTTAACAGTGAAACAAGGAATCTACTATACCACGAGTTTTTATACATTACTGTTTAACTTTCGCCACATCCCTCCGAAGGAGATAACTGAGGCCCAGACATGTTGAAACTTTTCACCCAAGTTTCTGGCTGAGTTGGACCAGATCTGTGTGACTCTGAAGCCAGGGCTCTCACACCCACTCCCGGCTGCTGCCCTGATCCTCAATGGTGCACGCCGTCCACACTGGCCATCTTAGAGCTCCTCCCTGAATCCCCCATGCTGCTTTTGCATGTGGACCATGCCTCCTTTGCCCAGTTAATTCTACTCTCTCCAGGAGAACTTCTCTGACCCCCAAGAGTTCAGGTGACCCTGTTTAATCTCACAGCACCTGTCCTTTGTCCTCTACACCATTTCTTACAGTTTTTAATGACTTCTTCATTTGTGGGTTACTTGTTTATCATGATGGGACTGTAAGCTAGCAACTGCCTATGTTCATGGGTTGTGTTCCCAGGGCTTACTTAGCACAGAGGCTGGCACTTAGTAGGGGTAAATTAATACTGACTGACTGAATGAACGCACTCTGGGCACACCGAGGTTAACTCCAGGAGGTAGCGCTTGTGCTGGAGAAGCACTATGGAACTTGCCATCCTCCTCCAGAAGGCTCTGTAATATGATGCAACTCCATCAGGCACACTTGATCTACACCTGGCCCCATTCCACCTTGATGGGGAAGAGGGATACCAGGGGAGGGGGAAACCAGGCTAGAGCAGCTCCTTTAAGACCCTACGCAACGCAGCAGACTTCCTGTAAAGGAGGCACCCTTGCAACACTCATCTTTCATGGAATTAGCCTTGAATCCCTCATCATTTAGATCTATGCTGTCCAATAAGGTGGCCACGAGCTGCATGTGTTATAAGCATAACCAATATGTGCTACAAGCATAAAATATACACCAGATTTCAAAGATTTAGTTTGGAAAAAAATGTAAAACATCTCAATAATTTTTTATATTGAGCATACATTGAAATAATTTTTTTTAATGTCGTGGGATAAATAAAACATATCACTAAAATGTATTTCATCTGCTTCTTTTTACTTCTTTACTGCAGCTACTAGGAGATTTTTAAATTACACGTGTAGTTGATTATGTTCCTATTGGACAGTGCTTTTCTCCCACCAGCTGCTTCGCCAGAGCCTCTGGTACCAGGCACAAATTTACTGATAGGATCATGACTCTTCTTGCCCCTAATTCTGGTTCTTGGGCCATCTCCATCATAGCCTGCAAAGGTTTCCTAAAGCTCCAAAGACCTAGGATGACTACTGCTTCAGACACATACAACCTTAATAAGAGGGACACGATATTTTGGTGTCGGCTGAAACCGACAATGCCTATCGCTTCTGTGCATGTCAGATTCACAAGTTCAGTCCTCAAGATGGTTGATTTAGACAGGGACAACTTTAGAAAGACAGGATAATAGGCAATAATCTGAAACAGATGGAGGGAATAGTAAACTATCCTAATTTCCAGTTTTCCAGGATAAACAAGCATCTGACAGACTCATATGCTTGTGCTTTTTATGAAATCAGCCTGCAACATTTTTCACTACATGATATACCCAGAAATGGAAAACCAGCTGAGCCACTCATTGGAAGCAAGACAGGTCCCTTCATTTCTCTGAACATTGGTTTCCTCGCTTATAAAATGGAGGATAATTAAATCTACCTCACTGGGTTGTTGTGAAGATTAAATGAGGTAATTATACACACAGGCTTACTTAGTACAGCACATGGCACTTAATAAAAGTTCAGTCAATCTAGCAACGACTAACACCAGCCCTACTGGGATGTCTGCAAATTTGCAAAGAAGAAAGTACTCGTGATGTCACGTTAACAGATGAGTCTCATAATGACATTTTATGTTTGTTCTTCATTTTAACTATTAATAAGCTAGATGTGCACATCAAAAAAAATTTGCAGACATGTATAAAGCACTCAGTGTGAGGTAGGTACTGTGCTATGTATATTATTTGCAACATCTTATTTTATCATTACTGTTTGGGGTAGGTCCTAAGCTGATGGTTAAATTACAGACCCAGAAACTAAAGTTCGAGGAGGCAAAAGAACGTGCTCCAGGCCCCACAGCAGCTAAGGGGCAACATCATTCAACAGGCTCTGAATGATTTCACTGGGTTGCTTCCTAATGTAGGTGGAGTTCAGTATCCTGGTGACAGAGCAGTTGTAGTCACAGGGGCAGAGAGGCCTCAGTGAGCTATTCCTGGTACACACAGTCAAGGCTACCCCCTGGCTTCATCCTTCATCCTTAAAGGCAGATTGAGCTCCTTGCCTCTGTCAGCCACTATGCTGGTAACACCCTTTAGGCTTTTATGAGCAGAGACTCATTTCTCGCTCCCTCCAGTAACAGCATGTGATGGTGAATGTAAGGTCTCTTATTTAAAAAAAAATAAAAAAAGGGAAGACAGGAATTTTGGTCACTTGACACTTTAAAAAATGCAGGGAAAACTGAACCCCAGGCCTCATGGCAAGTCTGAGTACTGCTCATAGCCATGCCTTGTGGAGCACGAAGAGAGTTTGGAAATTAGGATCTCATCCTCTCCCTCCAAGTTCTAGAAGTGCTTCTCCCACCTGCAATAGGGGCTCAATGCTCTGAACGTTTGGACTCTGCTGTTCAAGGGACTCAGTTTTTCTTCCTGTTTTTATTCCTGCAAACCAATTACTCAAGTTCTTAACATACTCAGCACTCTCCTAGAGGAAAACCTGCCTGGCTTGGTTAGCACTGCTCTTGGTCCTAGACCGAGGTCATGGGTTAGGCCTGCCCTTGGATGAGGGCGCCGAGTCCAGTGAGCTGTGGTTGGAGGGGCGAAGGGGCTGATGAGCTGACAGTGTAAAGCCTGCCCTCAAGACATGCACAGCCTGATGTGATGGAGCTAATCCCCACGTGCCTGGGCTGCCACCCTCACCACATGGCAGGTGTTGATAACCAGCTGGAGCCCTGTAGAAGCCTCAAAAGCCTCCCATCCACCAAGTTTCCTGGGCCTGGAATCCCAGAGGAAGGATTCCTCCCACCCCCGGTCCATGCTGTGATGGAGGCTGCCCAGGCTGCCCTGAACACCCAGAGGTGACAGCCCCTTACTTCACTCAAATCACACCTCCCAGGTGAGGCCTTCTCCAGCTACTGACTCAAAGCACCCTGCCTCATGCTTGCCCCCGGACCTCCTGTCCTGTTTCTCTGCTTAATTTTTTTTCTTGGTCCTCTTATAGCATACTAGACTTTTCAGTACTTTGTTTATGGTATGTCTCTGTCCCCTAAAATGTAAGCACCATAAAGGCAGGGGCTTTTGCTCTTTTGCCTTCTCTTATTTACCATTTCCCAGAACTGTGCCTGCCCCAAACTGACACTTGATGTGAATGAAAGGAAGGGCAGGGGACCCAGTCTGGGTGGAGATTTCATTGAAGGCTTTCTGCAGGAAGTGACATAAGCTGAGTCAGGCGAGGTCTGAAATGGAAGGGGCATTCCAGGCACTCAGGCCAGGAAGAGAGCATGTTCAGGGATCTTAAGTGGTAGTTTGTCCGGGGCCTGTGATGCTGCAAGGCGTGAGGTGTGAGATGAGGGTGGACAGCAGACCACGGCAGCGAAGAGGGCCCCGTGTGTCTCCCGGGGAGAGTGGGATGTCTATGCTGGGGCTGAGGGCAGGGGAGGGCAGACCTAAGAGGCTAGGTCAGGGGCAAGCATCATTTATAACTTGAAAGTGGATAAGTTAATGATCAAAAAGACCTGTCCTTCACTGAGTGCTTACTGTGTGCGGGACTGCAATCAGTGCTTCTAATGCATGACTTCACTGACCCCCATGTCCAGTCATCACACCAGGGTGACACGGCAACACAGCAAGGAATGAGAGAAACCTCTACAAATTGACCAGTCTGGCTTATTAGGCAGGAAATTTTGGTACCCTCGGGCTAAGCCACAGTGAGAGATCATGCCTGGTGACTCCCGTCCCCACCACCATTTCACCAACCACTGCCCTCTGGCCTCCTCCTCTCCTGCCCTCCACCGCTGCCTCTTCTACAGAACACAGATAAAACGGCATCAGGGACCCCAGGCTACAGGACTGAGGTGGGGGGAGGGGTCAACAAAACTATAAGAGAGTAAGTAGAATAAAGGGGAGGGGAATGGGGCATAGACAATGCTACCAAAAGCTGTTAGGAAGCTGCTGAGTACTGAGAGGGGACAGTCAGTATTAGAGAGAGGTCTCCAAATGTGAAGGCAACAACCTGCAGTGAAACCTCACTGGAAAAGAAGAGATTGTGGCCAAATTGGGGGAAACATGGTCCTTTTTCACCGGAGGACTCATGCCATGGGGGGATGAAACTGGCCCAGAGAGGAGTCGGAGTAGGTCAGGGGTCTTCAAGAGAGCAAAGGGGAGGTGTCGGATGGCCCTTGGTAGGAATCCAGGAGGGGGCAAGGCAGAAATAAGGCCCTCTGCCGGGACTGGCTGGCAGAGTAGACCCCCAGGCCTCAAGAATGCCTCCTGCTGACACAGGCCATCAAGGTGCTGATCTCACAAAGGTGGGCCTGACCACCTGGTTTCCACGTCAGCCCGTCAAGGTGATTTCATTATCAGTGGAAGGAATGGACAGTGAACTCATCCCTTTCCACCAAGGCATTTGGGAAGGGTCCTCTGTATGGACAACACCTGAAAAATGAGAGTAACTCACACCCAGAGGGTATAAAGCACACCATTGCCATTACTGTCACAAACCTGAATCCCCAAAGACCAGATCCAGATCTGCCTCGCAGTAACAGCAGGGTAAGCCCAACACCTGGCCTCTGCCCACTGGACCCCCAGAGTTCTCCCGAGGGCAGCTGTTCCTCGCATACCCCCCTCCCACTCCTGCTCAAAACCATCTCCCTAAATCCACCCCCAGAGCTCAGGGCTCTCTTGCCTTCCTTAAGGACTTCAGCCCGACTCTGTCTCTGTGCCCACCCTTAACATCCTCCTCTTTTCCAAAGCCCTGTCCAAATGTACCTCAGGCAACAATTCTAACAGTTTCCTTCTCTCTTAAACCCGAGCCTCAGAAGCTCAGTTGGAACTGTTCAACCTCATGTGAATTCTACGTCCCCTCCCCCGTCCCTAGGTCAACCCTCAGGAATGTGTTAACTGGAAACTCTCAATGAGTGAAAACTGGAAGATCTGCCCCTGTGACCCACCACTGGTTCTATACACATCCATCCTGGCACATGCAAGCAGTGATTAAAAAAAGAAAACCAAAAAGCAAGCAGTTGGGCAGCTTCAAGATTTACTGAAGTGGATGAGAGGACAAGATGCACACACAGAAACTCCAACACAAACTCTTGGTTCTAAAAAGCTACATAGCAGTAGGCAGGGGGACATGGAGGCCACTGGATGACCTGGTCCAGATGGAAGGAAACCAGTTTTCTGGGTCCGCAGCGCTCTGTGGCACCTGCTGGGGAGAGGCAGAGCTAAGTGAAGGTCTTCAGCTCTGAACCCCAAGTCCCTAGAGTCCCAGGACATTCCATCTGCCCCCTTTACAGAGCTGCGAAGTCCTTCCATTCTGTGCTGAGCCAATGGAAGATAGAAGGTCTGGTGACGGTCATGTGGCAACATCATTCTTCGCTCTGCTACACAGTGTCTGTGATCAGCCCCAAAATAACCTAAAGGAGAGAGTCAGATGAGGCCAGCAGCTTGGAATTTCCATCTCAGAAACACAAGCCGACTTGGCAGTAACTCACCACGAGGAGGCCCCTCCAGGGAGCTGGGACCCAGGTCACCATCCTGAGGGGGGCCACTGTTTTCCTTTGAGGCTTCTTCCAACCAAGTCCAGGTCCCAGGCAGCACCCTGAGGGTGATGAGGAGCTCACGACAAGGATTTGCTCTCCAGCGTTACCTTATCTTTCTTCAAGCCGACATCCGTGAGACTGCCCCCACTAAGTCAGGGATGAGCTGCACGTTTTTTTTCACACCAAACTTGGCTCAGGAAGGAATATCAATCCTCCTAGAGAAGAGTCGAAATAAACCCTGTCTTAGGGGTGGGGGTATAGCTCAGTGGTAGAGTGTGTGTTAGCATTACGCACGCATGAGGTCCTGGATTCAATTCCCAGTACCTCCATTTAAAACACAAAACAAAACAAAAAAAACCTTGTCTTTAAAAAATGGACCTTTTCAGGGCAACAGAGCAGATGGAGTAATTGGCAGAGACATAGCTGGAGAGCTTGCTCTCAGGAGCACCTCCCACTGGGCCCCACCACCCTGTGTCAGGAGTGGGGACCACCACCCCAGCAGCCGTCCCCCTACACCGTCATTACTTGCCTGCACACCTGACTCCCCAGGCACTCTCACTAACCCCAGCCTCAAATCATCCTCGTGCTCCTCCCTCCCCTCAAAGACCTTCCCACTGCCTCTCACACCTGCCTCCTTCAGGGCCTGCCCAGGTCTACCACCTCCAAAAAGCTGCTCCCTTTGAAAACCTCATGGCAATCACTATATACCACCCAGCATGGCGCTCATTTGTTATGCGTGATTCATCCTGGCTCCTTCCGCCCCCAGAAGTACCTCAACCTGACACGGACACAGCCTGGCTCTGATAACAGGAGGGTGAGCTCCAAGTCCCCTCACTGCCTCTCACTCGGCAGCCCCCGGGGCCTGAGAGCCGAAAGCACTGGCTGGAGAGAAGCCGGAGTGTGTGAAAGCGCCAGCATTTGAAAGGGACAGGTGTGGACCCTCCAAACACGGGAAACTGCTTTCCCCAATTCCTCTCCCTGCATCAGCAACGACCAGAGCACAGGCAGCCCGTGGTCACTTTTGAATGCAGGTGCGAACAAGGCAGAGAGATCCAGGAAGAGAAGCAGGTGGCAGTGGCCAGGGAATAGGCTGAGTCACTGGGGTGGGTGAGAGGACCTGAGGACTTGTGGGTACCACCTTCATCTCACCTCTCAGCCCCACTACATCTTCACCCAGAGCCCCCCTGGGAACACACACACATGACTACCAGATGTGAGGAACCAACACTGCAGAGAATGGACCAGAGATCTTACCTCAAGGACACTGGGGTCTAGAATGTTCCCAACATAGCAACTTCCATGACGCCTCTGCACACAGTGGACTCATCTGCAACTGAAGAAGCCAAGAATGAGCACCCGACTTGTCCCTGCTCAAGCAGGGCTGGGCAGGCATCAGGGAAGGGCTCAGTACAGGAGTGACAAGATGGTAAACATTCTGCAAAAGCTGTTGTTATTTCCCAGACACACTACTTCCTCACAAAAAGGACAGCAGTTAACTCTGAAGGAGACAGTGGACTGTCTACAGCAGGGTGGCCAACTATGATCAGTGTGCAACTAAATCAGTGACAGGCGGAAAAAGGATGCCGATGCCAAGGCCATGTTTACGGAACGTCCCGTGGCTGACTGGCAGCAACTGGGTATCCAGGGGAACTGGGCACACGTAGCCTGGTTCCCAACAGCAGAGGCAGGAAGTGGAAGCCCCAACAATGACACTAATGCACACAGGACAGCGACCAAGGCCCTGCAGGCCCAAAGTGTGTGCAGGAAAGCTCCTGCAACTAGAAGGTGAGGATGTGGACCCTCCAAGGGCAGAACAACCCTTTCCACGTTTCCGCTGCCTGCCCACCAGTGAACAAGGACATGGGCAGCCCGTGATCACTTCCCAAGTGTAAGGGCAGGAAAGGACAGAGGGCTTGCTAAAAAAGGCCAGCAGCAGAGGCCTGGAGCAGTCAGCCAAACTGACTACAAGGACTCAGCAACTGCTTCCAATCCTGCAATCCTTTAACATGTCCCGGACAAGAGGGACAAACGGAGAACACCTCTGACAGAAAAATGATAGGGTCGGTAGGCTGTAAAAGATGGACTATGTGATCTGAAGACAAATGGCCTCATTGAGTTCTTGCTTTCTGGAGGATGAAACCAGCAATAATAGAAGGTCCCAAAAGTAGGAGGAGGCAGAGAAGCGACTGAGACCTGGGTACAGGAGGGTATGCCAAAACCCTATTCATGCTTTTTTTCCCCTCTTTTTTCTTTATGGGGGAGGTAATTGGGTTTATTTATTTACATTTGGAGAAAGTACTGGGGATTGAACCCAGGATCTCGTGCATGCCAAGCATGCACTCTACCACTTGGGCTAAACCCTCCCCCTCCCTTTTCATGCTTTTGACTCACACATTCTGCTACCAACGTTATCAATTTGGGGGAAGGGCTTCCCAAGGGCTCTCAGAACCAAGTGCAAGAACAGGAACTCCTGGAACTTCAGAGCATTCTCAAAGGCCCCAGAGAGGGTACAAAATGAGGACCAGGACTACTTCCCAGACTACATCACACTGGGGGACCTGCATGGACCTCATGGGATGCAAAGCCCCAGATCCCTGGAGAGCACAGCTCACCCCAGCAGCACCATGGTCCAGCCGCTTCCTGACAGGATGGAGACACCTCTCAAGGACCCTATGCACCATGCTGCCTCCTCTGCACCAAATGAGAAACCCTGGATGAGAGACCTAGATGCCACCTGGTCACAACGTGCCCTGGCAAACCCACGGAGTATCTGGCCCAGTAACCAGCCACTCCACAAATGTGGGCTATTGTTACCAACCTACGAGCCACACCGTCTTCTCATGAACAGGAAGGAAGCTTCCACTCCACATGGGACAACAGCTTATCTGGGGCAGATCATCTTTTGTGCAAACTCTGATGACACTGTACAGGTTCTGAAAGCTGGATCTTGAACAGGATGGAATCTCCAGGACAGGTTTGGAAGGGTGCAACATCTGACAGGCAGTGTCTGGCCTGGGCAGGGAGGGCACAGGGGCAGGAGCACCTCAGGTCGCCTGTGAAGGTGAGGTCTGGCATCTATCTAAGCCTTGTCCAATTTCATTACTGCTCTGGTTCCAGCTGCCATAACAGCAAAAAGTCTCCCCTGGTGGACTGGGCTCTATCTCATGCCAAGGGGCCTCCAATGGAATCCAATGAACTCCAGAATACTGGCCAAAAGGAAGAACATCTCCAGGAGAAGGAAACATAGAAAGTGCCCCCCCTCCCAGGGGCTCACAAGCAGTCTTTCCCTGATGTTCCACGATGTGATGGCCCCGCCACCCCATCTCTCCTTTCCTTCCCTCCCACTGGGCAGTTGTTCCACAGCAGCTGAGCACTGGACACCTGCTAGTCACTGAGCCTACAAAGAGGTGAGACTCAGATGCTAATCTCAGGATCAGAGCAGAGAGAGACAAAAAGACAATAAAACCAATGATTTTCACAAAGTATGACTGGTGCCCTCAACCCACAGCAAGTCACTTCCCAGGCTACGTCACACCACAAAACATGCAGTACTCAGGACCTGGAAAGGGGAGGGGGGAGGCAGAAATGGCTTCCTGGAGGGATGCCCTTGGTGGCAATCACTCATCAGTGGCTCCACAGCAAGCCCATAGGTCCTTAGACACAACCCTTGCTTTATCCGTTTTTTTAAAAACATCTCAGCAGCCAGGCACTCAGTAGACACCAGGTGCCAGGAGGCATCTGAGAGGTGGGGGGAGGAAGGAGGTGTGGGAAAGCTCCAGAGTTTGGAAGGGACAGGATGGACCCTCCAAACACGGGGAAACGCTTTCAGCGATTCCTCTCCCTGCACTATCAATGACCAGGGCACAGGCAGCCCGCGATCACTTTCGAATGCAGGGGCAGAAAACGGCAGAAGGGGAGCCAGGCAGAGGAGCCCATGTGAGCAGCCGGCGATCTGCCCAGGCAGGAAAAAGCTGCCCAGCCAAGCCCGCGACCCCCAGCACTATCATCTCCTCATAGAGATTCCATCTCCCCTCATTAAAAGAGGCCACAGCAAGACCAATTTCAGATTAAAACGCCTCAATTGTTCATCCACCCTACAGATATCAACTGAGGATCTACTATGTGCCAGCCACTGTGGGTTCAGAAACAGAAAAACACACACCAGGCCTCTGTCCTCCCAGAGCACGTGCCCCTCCCATCCCGGAAAGTAAAGCTCAGCCAAGATTCCACCGCTAACGAAGGGCTGAGTCACGATCTGAACCCAGGCCTTTCTGGACCCCAAACCCAGCCCCATCCTCCTGAACAAGGGCTTTGCAAGACACCTCCCAGAACCCCTTTCCCCCTCCCAGCCCCAGGACCACCCTCTCTGCCGTGGGGCCCGCAGGAAACAGCCCCAGTTCAAGGTCCCCAGGAGCAGCAGCACTTACCCAGGGGACAGCCTCAGCCCCTGCACACAGTGGGGGTGCATCAGGCAGGGCGGGTCAGGGACCCGCAGGACAGAAGGGGGTGCTGGCTGAGGCAGGCCCAGCAAAGCCGTCCGAGGGAGGGTCTTCATCTGTCTCCGACGCAGCCGGGAGCTCGCGAGGCCTAGGCAGGGAAAGCGTGGGAAAGGGCTTGAGCGCAAAGCAGGGGGGCAGGGAGCCAGACTCGGCCTTCTGGGGCGCTGGGGGGGGGGCGTCCTCATTTAAAGCTCAAACAACCCGTCCGTAAAATGGAGGTTTGAACGCTTTCCTTTAAAGGTTATTGAGAAAAACAGGCTAACGGTCACGAGAACACTTGGTCTGTAACCGACTGGTGGCTTTGGGGGATGAAACGCTGGAGTCGGAGGTGATGGGCAGGGAGAGTCAGGGGGTTCTGGCGCCCCTCGGGCCGGGTTCACGCGGGCTCCGCACGACCCCCTCCGGGACCTCAGGTCCAAGGGTCTCTCGCCCTCAGCGGGCACAAGTCTCCTCACCGGGCGGGTGAGGCCGGGGGACACGACGCTCCGAAGCAGCGCCGGCCGGTGGCGCGGTGACCCGACACCCCTTTGTCGGGGACACGAGCTCCGAGAAGTCCACATCCGGAGGAGGAGACCGGCTGGGGAGCTGGAGCGGGCCTGGGCTCAGAGCCGACCTGCGGCCGAAGCTCCCCGCCGCCTGCCGCCTCAGTTTCCCCTCTGTCGGGGATGTGGGGACGGAGCACCGGCCTTGGAGGCCGCCAGGGGTCCCTGGGCAGCGCGACCACGCAGTGACTCACGTGGGGCGGCGAGACTGCCGGCGGCGGGTCAAAGGGCCTGGTAAACGAAACTACTGAACAGTTCGGGGAGAGACGGATACAGTACCCATCCTCCCTCGGTTCGGCGCCGGCAGAAATGCAGTGGGAGCGCTGGCTGCGGCCTAGAGCGGCGTCTCCTCGGGCGGAACCTGCGCAAGCAGGGCCTTGCGCCCCCTCGTGGATCGGAGCTGAAACTCTGGCCCGCCAAGCAGCCAAGCAGCCAAGCATCTTCCCTTCTTCCCTACCATCCATCTGAGTATTAAATGGATAGGACAGCTGTAGTTTTGACCTGTCTACTCCTTGTCCCTGATTTTCTTTTGTCATTCACTCTTCCTGTTGAATTCAGTCTTGCTGAGAATGTTAATTATGGTGTCCCGCCCTCCCCTGACAAAGGGTTGGGCATCAGACACAAGCTGGGAAAACTATACTTTCTTCTTTAATTTTGTATCTCGAGTGTGAAAAAGCATGGATCCTAAAGAAGCATGGAGGCTAATGTGGCTATGAGTAGAGTCATAACTTCCATCAGTTTGCACATTAAGGTGGCTTCTCAGCGGTGGTGTGTCTTGGTGGGGTTTGAAGGCCTCAGATAGGAAGGGAGAACAGAAAGATGTTCAGAAAAGGGAGGAAGATGAAGGCTTAGAAGCTGAAGTAGGGGAAGGGAATGGGGGAGCGGATGTATGTGTTGGTATGTGAAGAAACTGGAAACTGGACAGGACATCTCATTGCATGGCCTGTAAAAGATGATCTTTAAAGGTTGACACAAGAGAAGAAAAAGAAAATCTCATTGTTGCAATGGGAGAGGGATTCACTTGGTTCTGAAATGTAAGATAAATTCCACATGTCTCAGTCTGTTCTTGGCTCCTCAGGGCTTAAAAAATGAGAACAAGGACAATTGAAATGATCCAACTAAAGTAAAATCAATAAACAAGAGCAGAAACTAAAATGGCAGAACCATATTGACAGCAACATAGCCAAACAATTTTAGGAATGAGAAAAATGACTTAGTACAGTCAAAGCAGAGAGTAAAAAGTTTGAGAACAGTATGTTTGACCACGTGTGGCAGTCCTGCCTACCTTTGGTGGAAGATGGATGGAGATGTATTTCAGGGCAAACCTAGCATGTGCCCTCCTCTACTATATGCAAGAAATGGAGTGAATGTAAAGTCAGAAGTCCACACACAGGCCAGGGGCGAGGGGTGCGGGACAGAGTGTCCTAGTGGAATTTCAGTCCCTGGTGTTCATTGTCTTGCAAGCTCAGCTCCACTTCTGCCCTTCCTCTTGTTCAATTACATGAGCTTTCTAATAATGCAATTTTTTTTTTAGCATAAGTTAGTGTCACCCACACTCCTGGCTAAATCCTGAGTCTTTTCTTTAACTTGCCCCCAGTGGCCAGTTATTAAGGTATTCCATTGGGAGGGGGGGTGTTGGCTGTTGCATGAGGCACTGTGGGCATTTTGCTTATCCCGGCTGACTTTCCCACTTACAACACTGGCCTATCTAACTGGGGAATCCCAGCAAACAGGGCAACATGTTGAGGTCTCGAAATAAATGTGTTGTGACAGCCTTTGCTCTTGGCATTCAGACAACAGTCCACACACAGTGGCTTGCCCTCATTTGTCAGCCAGCTGATGTGTCTGCGGACATTAGAAATAAAACTGCAGTGAACTCTCCACAGGGATGTATATCCCAGAAGGGATGTATATTTCAAGTGGGTCTTTGGCCAGGAGGGGATGTGTTGGGGGGCCACTCAGGCAGAAGTAGGCTGGTTATTATTAGGTCTGCCTGGACCAAGCCTTTTTCAGAGTGGCCCTAGGGGGCTTAAAGTGGCTGTAGGGGGAGGAGGAGCCACCACTCACTTGGAGCCACTGATCATCAAGACAGAACAGTAGCAGAAAAAAGGGGACAGAGCACTGCTGAGCCAGTGTACCTTGTATTCATTCATTTATTCATTCAATATGTGGTAATTGAACACCTCCTCTCGGTGTGGCACCGTGCTGGTGGGTGTGCCCAACAGCTGTCAACCACAGCCAGATTGTGCAGGAAATTGAAAAAGGAACAACACCCCAATGTTCACAGCAACACTATGTACAATAGGCAAGACATGGAAGCAATGTAAATGCCCATAGACAGATAACTGGATAAAGAAGATGTGATATATAAAGAATAAAAAAATAAAAAGATGTGATACACACACACACACACACGCACAAACACACACACAATGGAATACTACTTAGCCATAAAAAATGAAATAATGCCAGTTGCAGCAACACGGATGGACCTAGAGATTATCATACTAACTAAAGTAAGTAAGATAGAGAAAGACAAATATCATCTGCTATAATTTATATGTAGAATCTAAAAAAAATGACACAAATGAAATTATTTACAAAACAGAAAGAGAGGGTTGGGAAATAGCTTGGTGGTAGAGTGCATGTTTAGCATGCACGAGGTAGTGGATTCAATACCTGGTACGTCCATTAAAAAAAAAAAAGAAAAAAGAAACAGTAAGAGACTCACAAACATAGAAAACAAACAAATGGTTACCAAAATGAAAAAGACAGGGGAGGGATAAATTGGGAGTTTGGGATTAGCAGATACAAACTACTATATGCAGAACAGGTAAACAACAAGGTCCTACCGTATAGCACAGAGAACTATATTCAACAGCTTATAATAACCTATAATAAAAAGTGAAAAAGAATATATATGTATAACTGAATCTCTATGTTGTACACCAGTAACTAACACAACATTGTAAAGAAACTATACTTAATTAAAAAAAAAGGCTGAGATGCAATTTTTGCTGTCAGCCTAAGATTGTCAACACAAAAATAAATATTCTAAAAGAAATAATGAAATATAATATTGCATCGTCTTTGGAATTGTAATAAATTGATAGATGGGTAAGGCAAAAAAAGGAAAAAAGAGAAAAAAGAACAACATGAAAACTATCGCCTAAATAATTCCCCAAACAACTGTTCAGTTAATGATTTTTCCCCATAAAGGCACCACATTTCTAACACTGGTTCTTTGTTTTTGTTTTTATATAATGACTGGGAGGTAAAAGGATGAATGAGAGAAACTCATTGCATTTCCCTTCCTCCAAGCTTATAGTCTAATAATCCACCAATATCAAATAAAGTCTGTCCTATGAATGCAAGCAGAATTTCCTATTGGGAAGTCTACTAGTATACCACATTAGGAGGTCAAGAATGTGGTAAATATCACAGAATTGGGAGGGACACAGATATTATGGATTGAATTATGTTCCCCGCAAAGATGTGTTACAAAGTCCTAACACCTGGTACCTGGGAATGTGACCGTACATGGAAATAGTCTTTGAAGATGTAATTAAGATGTAAATTAAAATGTGGTCATGTTGATGGAGGGAGGACCATTAATCCCATATGACTAGTGTCCTTATCAATGAGGAGGAAGACACTTCGGGAGAGTGTCACGTGATAAGGGGTAGAAATTGGAGTGATGTAGCTACAGGATTGACAAACACCCTCAAAAGCTAGGAAGAGGCCAGGAATAATCCTGCTCTGAGTTTCAGAAGGAGCATGGCTTTGCCGACATGTTGATTTGAGACTTTTAGACTTCTGAAGAGTGAGAGAATAAATTTCTGTCATTTTAAGCTGCCCAGTTTATGGGACTTTATTATGGCAGCCCTCGGGAACTAATACAGCAGACACACTTACAATTTTTCTCTACTGCATTTTAACTTTATTCACAAGTTACTTCATCTTTCTGAACCTCAGTTTTTCAGTTTTAAAATAGATAAAATACTTTATTTTACTTTTTTGTTTTTCTTGTTTTTTAGGGAGGGGGTAATTAGGTTTATTTATTTATTTATTTATTTGTTATTTTTTGTTGTTTTGTTTTTTGGAGGGGGAGATAATTAGGTTTATTTATTTATTTATTATTGCTTTTATTTATTTAGCTGATGTACTGGGGATTGAACCCATGACCTCGTGCATGCTAGGCATGTGCTCTATCATTGAGCTATACCCTTCTCCCCTAAGATAGATAAAATGTACAAAATGGTGCAGCCACTATGGAAAACAGTATGCTGGTTGCTCAAAAAGTTAAAAATAGAATTACCATATGCTCCAACAATTCCACTTATGAATATATTCTCAAAACAACTGAAAGCAGGGTCTGTTTTTTTCTTTTAAGCAGGGTCTTAAAGAAACGTTTGTCCACCTGTGTGCATAGCACTACTATTCACAATAGCCAAAAGGCAGAATCTACTCAAGTGTCCATTGATGGCTAAATGGATAAACAAAATGTGGTCGATGCATACAATGGAATATTATTCAGCCCTAAAAGAAAGGAAATTCTGACACCTGCTACAACATGGAGGAAACTTAACGACCTTATGCTAAGTGAAATAAGCCAGTTACAAAAGGACAAATACTGTATGATTCCACTTATACGAGTTTCCTAGAGCAGTCTAGTTCAGAGACAGAAAGCAGAATGATGGCTGTCAGGGGCTGAGGGGAGGAAGGAATGGGGAGTTGTTGGTTGATGGGCACAGAATTTCAGTTTTGCAAGATGAAAAGAATTTGGGGGATTGATTGCACAATAGTGTGAATGTACTTGACACCACTGAAATGAATATTTAAAAATGGTTAAGTCGGTAAATTTTATTTACCATCTGTGTATTTTACAATTAAAAAATTTAAAAATAGGAAAAATAATACATTAAAATGCATGAATAAGTGCTTTTTTTTAATAGTTGTTGGCTTATTGTAAGCTAGTAATACATTTTAGCTACCATCACCCTTCATCATCTTGAGTATCATAATTTGATAAAAATTAATATTCATTCATAACTTTAAAAATTCTTAGAATTCTAAAAATAGAATATATATCATAAGCCATCAGGCAATCTCATACATAATGGTGAAATCATAGAAGAATTCTTCTATTTTTATCCTAGAAGTCCCAGAAGAATAGCCAGGGTTGTCTTCTGCACTTGGCCTGGAAAAACCCAAGGTCTTAAACTGATGCAGTCAGCTACCATGGTGAAAGATAATGAGTCAAAGTCAAATATCATTATCCTGGAACACCCAAATACTCAGGCAAGAAAATTAACAATTCTCTAGCCAGGAAGATTTAAGCAATTAGCCACAAACATCTCAATTATTTAGTTAGCAAAAAAGGTCCAAAGTTGTTGTCCAGGGAAGCCCACGTTAATTTGCTAAGACCATCCAGATTCATTAGTCAAGGAGGTTGCTTTCCAGGATTGTCCACTACTGATAGAAGGAAAGTCCGATGTCACTTGCCAAGGTTATCAGTCTTTCACAAGGACTCTATTCCCCCAGGGCCCAGACCTGCCAGTTTCTGAAGAGAGAGGGTCACTTTTCTCATGCTTGTCCCCATGACAGAGGCCTGAGCCATTTATACCTTCATCGAGCCCACAATGATCCCCTCTCCAGGGGCCTTCAGCTCCGGACAGAAATGAACCAGAAGCAAAAATGACTGAGAGGCCCAGCTAGGGGACCCAGGGAGGAGGCGGTGCTGAGACCTCGGTGGCAGCTGACCCTGGTGGGGAGACCCTCTGTCTCATCTCAGTCTGTCAGAGCATCCAGTGAGGGCCTGGGGCTGCTGGAGACCCCAAAACATGCCAAGACACAGGCCATGGGGCAGCACAGGAAGATCTTATCCTGCCTGAGAGGTCCCAGGACGATGGGTTGGCCAAGGCTTCCCACAGCCTCCTGGAGCCTGAGCCTATTCCTCCAGAAAGATGCAGTAACAGAGGATCAGTATGAAGAGGAGGAGGAGGATGGACATATACAACAGGACCGCCAACATGCTGATCATTCTTAGTGCGGGGATGGGGCTTGACGCTCCTGTAGGCCCTCGGGACCAGCTGCTGACTTCCAGCCTAGAGCCTGGGCATCATCACCTTGGAAAAATCTGTCTAGCCAAGATCCCATCTCCCCTCAGGGAGGGGCTAAAGGCTCAGGAGTCTCTCAGCCCCTGTGAGGTCACAAACTCCAGGATGGTGGAATGCTGGCTTCCCAGCTACAGCCAAATCCTTTATGAACATGACCAGTATGTTGAAAGCAGTACTTCTGGTATATAATCATAATATTTTTTTTGTCTGTCTCTTTAGATTTTCTAAGGGGAAGAGTCTTTTCCCTATCTCTAGAAAAATCTCGGGAAGTCCTCATAAATTTTCTGATCATTCTTAGGTAATAAGTCTTATATTACTAAAAATGGGGAATATAGTTTCCATTCAATTATTTTAAGTGTCCATCTAGTGTATTAATCATGTTTTCAATGATCACTGATACATAAGACTTCTCTGCTTACCACCAGCTGGGGCCAAGCATAGGGTGGCTTGCTATCTGCTGGGAGGGGATGGGGACCTTCTCTCTTTACTTACCCAAATGTGTTTCTCTTTACCAGGTTTCTGTCCACTCCCCCACCCCTAATACAGATGGATCAAAACAGATGGGATGGCAGGGGAGGGCATAGCTCAGTGGTAGAGCGTGTGCTTAGCATGAATGAGGTCCTAGGTCCAATCCTCAGTACCTCCATTAAAAAAGTAAATAAATAAACCTAAATACCCACCCCCACAAAAAATTTAAAAAACAAAACAAAAAAACCAGATGGGATGAAGAGTGAGGTGGGGGGACATGTCTCTGAGTTGGGCATGAAATTAATCCTGGACATTCTCTCTTGGCCTCTATTTCCAGGATTCTCCAGAGATGCCCCCACTCCTTGTGCCCTTTGACTGCACCCCTAGTGATGTGAACAGGCCTTCTTGGGTCCGCTCAACCTTGCAGGCCCCCTCTAGGGCAGAACCTCTTGGGCAGCCATGGACATTCCGACCTCAGATTCTATACCTGCTAAAGGAGATGATGAACTTTCGACTTAGGAGTGGATTGACCCGGCTCACCTGTGCTCCTCAATGCCAGGTGGTATTTATTAAGCTCCCATGTATTGCAGCTGGAGCTCCTGGTATGAAGGTTACCAGGGAAAGAGGAACACCATCCTGCTCTCTCTCTTGGAGGCAGGGGGTGAGGCTATTTTAAGACCTAGACTCCATAATTCCCCCTCCTCTGAATGTCTAACACTGTACTGCTAATACCCTCAAATTAGAAGAGAGAATTGAGTCACAAACAACCATTTTTCATTTATGTTCTTCCTAAATTCTGCATCTGGTCCACCACTTTCTTTGGAAGGCAGCTGCCATTTTATCAGGTGGAACCTTCAAAAGCTGCCAGGATTCAACCACCTTTTACCTGCTGCAACCGTGATTTGCTGTGGTTTAGCAATTCATTCCTGTATCTTGGTGCCTTAGCTGAAATGTTCATTTGCATATCCTGTGACACTAACAATTAGCAAGCATAGACCACGCCTCTTAGATGACCAACCTCCTTTAAGCACTGGAGATGCAGAAATGACCGGGCCCAGATCCTCTCCCTGGTATCAGGGGAACAAAGGATGCAGGGGAATCGTGTAGATTGGAATTGTGGCTCTGCACCTTCCCAGCCTCCTGAAGGCATCTTTGCCTTAATCTCCAGCTCAGAATGAGGAGGCTCCCAACCTGAGTGGTGCAGCACGTCCGGCCCCTCCTGGGATGTCCAAGGCTCATGGGTGGGTGGGGGGCTGTGGAAGGGACATGCTATGAGCCTCCTGCTTGCTACTTCTCTCCTCTGGCTTTGAAAGGCTGATCAAAGCCAAATGGCCTTAGACCTGCTCTGGTGAACACAGTAGCCACCAGGCACATGTGGCTACAGAGCACTGGAAATGCAGCCAGTCCCAACTGCAATATGTTGTCGGTATAAAACACACACTGGATTCCAAAGGCTTTGTACAAAGAAAAAGAATAGTAAATATCTCATTAATAATTTAAAAATATTGATTACATGCTGAAATGATGGTATTTTGGTTATCTTGGGTTAAATATGATATATTATTAATTAATTTCACCTTTTGGGTCCTTTTTAATATGGTACTTAGAAAATTTAAAATTATGTAGCTGGCATTATATTTCTACTGGATAGTGCTGCCTTAGATTTTTCAAACAGCATGTTCTCTCTTCCTCATAAATACTACAATGTCCTTGCAGTGACAGAAGACCTTGCCTTTCTCAGAAATACTAGTGTATAGCAAGTACCATGCTTGGCCACTTGTTCTGTGCTATGCTCTTGGTGTGAACTGTTTCACTTAATTCTCACAGCAATGCTATGGGGGTGGGGGGAGGAGCTACGATTCTGCCCATTTTCTAGGAAAGGAAAACTAAGGCTGGGCATAGAAATTAGGTCACTTAGCCAAGAGTAAGGGCAAGAAGAGGAGGCAGGAAAGGACACCAGAGCTGTATAGCCATAGTGTGCACACCTGACTCCTTTGCCCACTGTCCTCACAGCCATAGCATCCCATGGCCCCTCCTCATCACAAAGAGTCCCAAAGTTCTCACTGTCTTAGAATCACAGAGCCTCTTCCCAGGTCCAGAAGATGGGGTGTTCTCACCCTCAGCGATCTGCCCTGCTTTCCTTCTTGGTTGCATCAATCAGGACTGGATGTCCACACTGTGCGGACCCAGTGAGCACCAGGAATCTGAAGTGGGGAGACTTTTCCTCAGACACAACGGTGGGTTGTTTGAACTTCAGAATGTGGGACTGTTAAGGAAACGACAGGCCAGTCAAGAAACAAGCACCACTCGGATGGTTGGAGTACTCAGATGTATTACGCCGGAGGGCTCAGAGGGGCTTCTGCACCGAAGCTCTGAGCACATTCAAGATGTGCACATGAGGTTTTATAGGGTAAAGTACAAGCTTGGGGTATTCGGCCAATAGGCATGGAAAACTTTAGCAACATCATCATCACAAAAGTGGAGGCGGGGAGGCAGCAAACCAACATTCCAAAGCCAGATATGTATCTTTGAAAATCCAGCTGGCTAGCAAAAAACATAAACAGCAAACCAACACTAATTAACTTAGATTTACAAGTTAGTCCAGCAGAACTCAGATCAGTATTCCAATACTTAAACTTGTTAGCCCAGCCCAGCCTCTCCCTCACATTCCTAGACCTGTGAGTTATCTTGTCAGACCAGCCCAGCTTTTCCTTCACAGGCCAATAGATAAACAGCAAGTTTCTACTGTATAGCACAGGGAACTATATTCAATATCTTGTAATAATCTATAATGAAAGAGAATATGAAATATATGTCTGTACATTATGGCTGAAACATGCTGAAATTGACACAACATTATAAGCTGATTATACTTCGATTTCAAAAAAGTTAAAAAAAAAAAAAGAATGTGGGCCAGGTTAGTGGCAGGGTTGCCTCGGGTCCAAGAGATTCACCTAGCCCAGGATGCAGGCAGTGTTACTGCTTGTGAAATTAGGGTCTCTGAGCCTTTCTTGCAGTGCCGTTGGGGACCTCTGACAGTCTTCTCTGGCACAATGCAGATCTGTTTGGGTACCTGAAATGCAAATCTGACGAAATCCCTTGGCTTCAAGGCCTCAGTTTACTTTGAGGACAAAGCTTTTGCAAAGCACCTGCCCACCTCTCTAGGCTTATCTCCTTGTCCCCCTCACGTTCCAGTTTCAGGTCATTGGAACAATATTTTAGTCTGGCAACGTCCAAATAAACATATGGCCAGAATTCATTCATTTGTTCAACTGTGTCAGCCACTAGCTAAGTGCTCTGAATATAATGGTCGATCAGACAAGATCCCTATTGTCCAAACTCGGCACAAGTCACATAAGCTCTATTAACAGTTTCTCACTGTGGGTGGAAGAGTAAACATCCCTCCAGATTAATCAGTGACAGCAAACAGAACATACTGAAAAGCAAAACCGGTGAGGGAATACTACTTCTAAAATTTCAGACTACTGTTGGAAATTTCTCCAAGTCATCAAGACGCCGAATTTAGGCTCCACTCCACGAGGAGGCGCCGCAGGACCGCTTGCGCGGGCTCCGCCCCGAGCGACGCCGCTCTAGGCCACACGGCGCGCCTCAGCTGCATTTCCGCCGGCGCCGCGCAGGTGCGGCAGGTTCCCTTAGTGTGGTTGCAGTTCCGCGCGGATCCACGCTACCACCCGACATCCACGGACATCCGCGCTGTCTCGGCGCCCGGGTGAGTCCCCTGAGGGGAGCTCTGGGCACGTGGTCTGCTTCTTACTACCCCCGTTATAAGGGGAAACTGAGGCCCCAGTAGATGGCGAGCGCCGGCCGCAGGTCGGCTCTGAGCCCAGGCCCGCTCCTGCCGCCAGGTGTGGACTTCTCGGGGCTCGTGTCCTCGACAAAGTGGCCTCCAGGTCCCGCGCCACCGGCCGGCGCTGCTTCGGAGCGTCGTGTCCCCCGGCCTCACCCGCCCGGTGAGGAGACTTGTGCCCGCTGAGGGCGAGAGACCCTTGGACCTGAGGTCCCGGAGGGGGTCGTGCGGAGCCCGCGTGAACCCGGCCCGAGGGGCGCCAGAACCCCCTGACTCTCCCTGCCCATCACCTCCGACTCCAGCGTTTCATCCCCCAAAGCCGCCAGTCGGTTACAGACCAAGTGTTCTCGTGACCGTTAGCCTGTTTTTCTCAATAACCTTTAAAGGAAAGCGTTCAAACCTCCATTTTACGGACGGGTTGTTTGAGCTTTAAATGAGGACGCCCCCCCCCCCCAGCGCCCCAGAAGGCCGAGTCTGGCTCCCTGCCCCCCTGCTTTGCGCTCAAGCCCTTTCCCACGCTTTCCCTGCCTAGGCCTCGCGAGCTCCCGGCTGCGTCGGAGACAGATGAAGACCCTCCCTCGGACGGCTTTGCTGGGCCTGCCTCAGCCAGCACCCCCTTCTGTCCTGCGGGTCCCTGACCCGCCCTGCCTGATGCACCCCCACTGTGTGCAGGGGCTGAGGCTGTCCCCTGGGTAAGTGCTGCTGCTCCTGGGGACCTTGAACTGGGGCTGTTTCCTGCGGGCCCCACGGCAGAGAGGGTGGTCCTGGGGCTGGGAGGGGGAAAGGGGTTCTGGGAGGTGTCTTGCAAAGCCCTTGTTCAGGAGGATGGGGCTGGGTTTGGGGTCCAGAAAGGCCTGGGTTCAGATCGTGACTCAGCCCTTCGTTAGCGGTGGAATCTTGGCTGAGCTTTACTTTCCGGGATGGGAGGGGCACGTGCTCTGGGAGGACAGTGGCCTGGTGTGTGTTTTTCTGTTTCTGAACCCACAGTGGCTGGCACATAGTAGATCCTCAGTTGATATCTGTAGGGTGGATGAACAATTGAGGCGTTTTAATCTGAAATTGGTCTTGCTGTGGCCTCTTTTAATGAGGGGAGATGGAATCTCTATGAGGAGATGATAGTGCTGGGGGTCGCGGGCTTGGCTGGGCAGCTTTTTCCTGCCTGGGCAGATCGCCGGCTGCTCACATGGGCTCCTCTGCCTGGCTCCCCTTCTGCCGTTTTCTGCCCCTGCATTCGAAAGTGATCGCGGGCTGCCTGTGCCCTGGTCATTGATAGTGCAGGGAGAGGAATCGCTGAAAGCGTTTCCCCGTGTTTGGAGGGTCCATCCTGTCCCTTCCAAACTCTGGAGCTTTCCCACACCTCCTTCCTCCCCCCACCTCTCAGATGCCTCCTGGCACTCGGTGTCTGTGAGTGCCCTCTGTGCCTGGCTCACTGCTGGTTTCTGTGAGGCTTTAAAAAAGAATGAGAGTAGGTTACGCCACAGCTGTGGTCTTCTGACCCTGGCATTCAATTTCAGCAGCCCTGTGTCCTTTTCTGCTGGTGTTTGAGGTGATTACAGGCTGCCCATGTCCTGACCATTGGGCAAAGGAAAATTTGCAAGGTTTTTTTTTTTTTTGTTTTGTTTTTTCTGTTCAGGGGATTCATACTTGTCCCTCCCTAACAGGACAGCCTTAAGTGACTGGCAGTGACCAAACATGAGGTAGTCTGAGGATGGAGGGAGTCAGGCTGTCGTGCCTTCATTGCTTGAGAAGGATCCTTCCCTGGTTTCCTACTGCATGGGCTGGTCATGTGCTGGTTTCTCGCCCCTGCAGGACTGCCACGTGGCTGCTGTTGCATGAGGGGTGTCATCAGGGGAGCCTGGACTGAGTCTCAGGTGAGTGGTGTCCTGGCTTGAGTTCCGGGCAGGCTGTGAGGCCGGAGGTGCTGGGTGATGGGGTGTGGGGAGAGAGTGCAGGGGAGGCTGCTTCCTGGTGTCCTCGGCCTGGTGCCTTGGAACAGGCTGAGGCCTGGGCCTGCTTCTGCTTGTGAGAGCCCCTGATGAAGGCTGCTGTGGTGTTGAGCGGACAGAGGACTGCATTTTAGAGTCAAACCTAGATTTACATCCAGTGGCCAGCTGAGTGCGTTTCTGTGAGCCTGAGTGAGCATCCTGTCACATGTTCAATACTGGAAGCTCTCACACTCATTCTGTCAGAGCCCAAGGAGTCTCAGTATTTGTGCTATGAGTCTTCCTCTTGACTCAGCCGGGACTGGTAAGTCATCTTTGGATATGCAGTGTAGCTCCGTCATCTTAGCGATAAGTCTGGTCAGTGACCTGTCTGCTGGTCAGGCCCTATTTGGGCCATTTTCCAGGATGCTGGCAGTGACCTCCCCTCTTGGCTCACTCGTTGCCCTTTTTTGCCCCTGCATTCGAAAGTGATCGCGGGCTGCCTGTGCCCTGGTCATTGATAGTGCAGGGAGAGGAATTGCTGAAAGCATTTCCCCGTGTTTGGAGGGTCCATCCTGTCCCTTCTGAACTCTGGAGCTTTCATACATGTCTTTCTTCCCACCAGTTTGTATTACTTCTGGGTAACGGTGCCGTGTGGTCACTGAGTGCCTTTTTCCCCAGGCTGGGCTCTGCCTCGCAGGTTTGTTTATGGCCTGGCGGAGGAGCCACCACAGGGGGTCATCTCCTCCTAGGTCTCCCCCCGGAAGCTTTCTCTGCCTCCCCACTGCACCCGTTTCCACATCCTCAGCCTCACCTCCCAGCACTAATCACACCTGGAAGTTGCTAATTTCCTTATCGAGCCTCTTGTGCTGTTATCCTGAGGGCAGTGCCTCCATCCTGTTTTGCGTGGTGTCTGATTGCTGACACGTAGTCCGTGGACTCCACTGCAGAGTGTCAGGGGAACCATGCCCAGCCAGCCAGCCTGCTGGCCTGAGGCAGCCTTTTCTCCCACTGGAAGTGTTGTGTCTCTAATGAAAGGCAGACTTATTAGAGGCTGCCTTTAATCCTGGCCCTGGGCAGGGCCCCCTGTCATTGGTGATTTTCTATTGATAACCCTGGACAAAGCACAGTCTAGTTGAGAGTATATATGTGAGGAGCCCTTACGCTAGGTGGGCTGCCAGTCAGCCATGGCGTGCTCTCCACAACCTGGCCTCGGCCTTGATTAGCAACAAGTTGATCACGGTTGGCACATAGGATAATGTGGGTGTTACTCCTGTCACAGGTAAGCTTCACACCCTTCCTAGAGTTAAGTTGTCCTTATTCCTAAGACAGCCTGGCCATTCAAGTAACACTGTAACAGCCTGCATTGTAGGTGCTCAAATCTGCCAGTCACTATGCTAAGTGTTCTGTGTCCACCAGGGCCTGCCGTGGATGCCCGTTCATGGCCATTTCTCTTGCAGATGGGTTGGTGTGTTGCACAGAGGTGCCGTGGGAGGTGTAATCTTCATGTCAGCCAGGCGCTGGACCCTGGGGCCCCAGGTAAGGTTCTTGGACCATTCCCTGGAATTTTGTGTTTTTGCATCTGCAAAGTCAGATGCATGTTCTTTGGGGCTTGAGTTCTCATGTAAGGGGAAGTGAGTTGACAGTGGCATCCTGTGAGTTTCCAGTTGTGTCCCTGCTGTGGGACAGTCCCTTGTATGCTTCAGTGGAGGGGCCTCTCGAAGTCTGCTTGGGTAGTCTCCCGGGGCATCTGCCTTCCGAGTGCTGCTGTGATGGAAAGCATGTGGATTTAGGCACCAGAGACTCTGGTCCAGGCCTCTGAACCTAGCTAGCTCTGTGACCCCATCTCAAACTTCACTTCTTTATCTGAAAAGCAAAGCTGGGATAGCAGTGAAGGTTTTTAAAAAATTTTTCATGGTGGTGTCATGACCACATGAGCCTGATCTTTTTCAGCCCAAAGGCATTTTTAGAATTTTATGCCACAAGTGTTTTGACTCCCCCTGCCTGGGACGGAGGTTTTATGGAGTCTTTGGAAGATACAGCAGAAGCTGCTGGTTCTCTCCTTGGCCGGGCGTTCTCCCTAACTTAGGCTGTTGCCCGGGCCCCTGTCACCAGCCTCCCGTCCTTCCTGGCTCTTTCTGTCCTTTTTTGTTCCTGCATCGAAAGTGATCACGGGCTGCCTGTGCCCTGGTCATTGATAGTGCAGGGAGAGGAATTGCTGAAAGACATTTCCCTGTGTTTGAAGGGCCCAGCGGTCCCTTCCAAACCCTGGAGCTTTCCAACACTAGCTTTTCTTTCTCCTGCCAGTCCCTTCAGAGCTCGGGCCTTTGCGGGCCCCACTGTGATATGGTGACCGGGCTAGCCCCCAGAACTGCAGGGGTTCACTTTGTCTTTGAAGTTAAGGAGCCTCTTGACAGAAACCAGTCTATATATTTGGGGTAAGTTCAGGTAGTGCTGAAGGATGTGTGTGGGAACTGATTCATGGGCTCTCCTTCATGAATTTACAGGAGTGGAAGGGAGTCCATAAGGATTATTCATGACAGCTGTGACTTGCATGCTCGTTTGTGTGTTCCCTTTGCTCTTTTACTCTTTCTCGAGCACAATCTCCAGGAGCTGCTATGGTGTAGAATATATGGAGAAAGGAAATAAAGGTGGAGGCCAGATAAAGGGGCATAGATGAGTTCTGTCAATTCTGAATCAATAAAGAAGTTTCCATTTGTCACAGTCTACCAGAAGCCCGAGGAATCAGTCACTCATGAGAGAAGAGAGCTTTGACGGACCAACCTCTTCGTAGCTCTCCTTTTAATCTGTGTTTTTTTGGGTTCTCTTTAAAAGGGTGGCCCTGGGGGCTCACTAGAGAAGAAATTTCCAAGCCTGTGGTTCTGTGAATCTGCATTTGTAGACTCAAGGCTCCCCAGCTTTGCTTTCTGGTTCACGTTAGTGAGAATATTATTTGGCTGACAGGGGCCCTAACCCTGTAGTCAGCCATCGACACATGGGCTGACCTTCTGCCTCCTGTGCTGCAGACATGTCCCATGGGAGGCAGAGTCCCTGCAGTGGTGCCGTCACTTAGGAAGTCTGAAGATGCAGCCTGATGCCCCTGAGAGGGATGTCTGGCTCCCACATAACAGGTGAGGTCAAGGTATCTGTCCCGCTCTTCTTGTACTTTTGGTCTGAGGGCTCTTGTCTAGTTCTCTTCCGTCTACACTCAGCTCTCGTATTTGAGGATGGGATCCCGTTTTGCCGGACGTTTTTGTTCCCATCCCGTGGGATGCAAAGGTAGTAAGAGTAGAATTTGTGAGCCACCTGGTACTTGATAGCCATCTAGTAAATCTGAGGTTTCCCTTGTCTTTCAAACCTGCCCTCTTCCCCTTTTGCATCAGAGGCTCGTCCTGTCCCACAGCCTAGGTCCTGGTACTGGGGCTCCTCAGCGAGCCTGGCCGATGGTGACCATTTGAAAGGACCATTTATCTTTTCCCCTTCCCAGACCCGGTACTTTAAACCTGTAGGTATAGAGTCCTATGTGTTGAGTTGGGGTTCACTTGGGTAATGTCTTCAAGCATTAATGATGTTTTCTCATTTATCCTTCAGTGGGCCTGGCAGTCTTGATCTTCAGTGATCTGGGCACCTAACGATCTTGCTGGAAGTTTATCTTTCATTTGCCTTTCTTGTTTGGGTCATTTAAGTGGTCTTTGCAGAATAAGATGACAGCTACTGGGGCCTTGGGACAGGCTGGGCAGAGAAGTAATGATAGTATGAGGGGAAAGCTCCTGAGGGCAGTGGTTAAAAGCTGGAGTTTTGAGATGTTGTTCCTCTGTCGCCCTGTTTATTCTGGTGATGTCTAGTTTGGCTTGCATAAGCTGGGAGCTTGGGCCTGGTCGTTTGGGACCCTCTCAGTTATGTTACTTGGGGAGAAGGTGATGCTGGAGACTAAACGTTTGTGCGCTTCTTCTCCCGCCCAGGTCAGCTTCAGATCCAGAAGGAAGTGCCAGGGCCATGAGTCAGTGACCTTCAGGATGACTTGGGATCTGGGATTGCTGGTATTTCTTCAGCAAAGGTGACTTAATGCCAAGGGCTGGGAACCTGACGCTAGAGGGCTGGCTGGGTCACGTTTATGCAGATGGGAACTCCCAACCATTGGTCTCGCCTGTCCTTTGTTTTAGATTCTCCTGTTGTTCATGGACACCTGAGGCGCAGAGCATGGAGAATGAGGTCCCTGCTGGAAGCTTCCCCAGAGCTCCTTGCCACCTGCTCATGGTTCTATTCACTCCGCTTAGTGCTGGGCCTGGGGCTCAGGGTCCACTTCATCTGGCTCTCCCTTGGAGGGCCGCAGGCAGGGAGGGCAAGTTCTACCCACCTGGATGACTTCAGTGAACAAGTTTTTGCCTGCTGCTCATTGCTTCCCCTCTGCCCACCCACCCAATAAACCGTACATATTCGCCTGGTCTGTGTTTTAAGTCAGTAACAAGCCACGTAGAAGGGAGGCTGGGCAGGGGGAAAGTGAGTCACGGGTCAGCTCCCACTTGCACGCCCGGGGCCTTCCCTGTCCTGCCCCGGAGGCTCGGTGCGTGCGCTGTGTGAGGTGTTCAGTTAGGACGGGAGGTGAGCAGGTGCTGGCAGTTGGCTCGGGTTAGGACCTGTGAGAGTTGAGGATGATGAGGAACAGTCAGGCCAGGGCCTAGGAAGGGTGGTGGGTGACAGGGTGGACCGGAGTGACGGTGCTGTCGTCTTTGGGGAAGCTGAGAGGGCCTGGGGTTCTGGGACCTGGCTCCTGAGTAAGTACCTGATTGCGTGACTAGCTGGCCTAGTTTGCAAAGTAGGAACAAGTTGGTCAACGTATCCGGGGTGTGAAATAACATGGGGTGAACTCGAGAGGACAGGTTACTGAATCGGGGGGAATGGTGACCGTGAAGCTGCTACTGGTGGACCTTGGGAGTGTCGTCAAGGTTGGGCTTTTAGAGAGAGAAATCAATGATTGTAACAATGTGATCATGTTCCAAGGACAAGCGAGTGTGAAATTTTTAATCCTCGTGTTTTAGGTGGAGGGGTCTACATGAGGTCCCACAGGCTGTGATGAAAGGCTGGAGTTAATTGTCTAGTTCTGCATTTGGAATTGAAACCACCTTGGCTGAGCTGAGGCAGGATTCAGGCTGTGAGTCCTGCGCTGCTGGGACCACCCTCTGCAGGGGCAGGTGTTCTTCACAGCTGAATGCCCCACTCTGCCAGCCGGTTCCTGGCAGAGGCATCCAAAAGTCAGAAGTCCTTTTTCGGTCTTGTTCTGAGGGCTATCCGACTTTCAGTTGGCTGGGTCTGGTTATAGCCACCTGGAAGGCTGCCAAGAGAAGGGGTCTGGGTGACCTAGAGACTGCCATGACGGCGGTAATGTTTGCTGTTATGCAGGGGCCGCCACAGAGCACTGGCCAGTACTTAACACTGGACACCACATTGTCACGCTGCCCTGCTCCACTGCAGTGGGCGAAGCAGGAGCCTTCCCAGGTCTGCATGGCCTGAGGAAATCTGAGAAGAGCTTTGCAACCAAAGCGACCCAGACTTAAGGTCAAAGATCCTTGCTGGGAAACTAGAGGGCCTTGGTCAGGCATCTGGGGAAATTTCAGAGCAGAATGGAGAGCTGGACAGTGAAGTTTCACTCATTTAAAAAAAACAAGCATTTTAAAAGTGAACCAGACAGTATACTAGAAATACGGGTACAGTGGTGAATGAAACAGTTTGTGCCCTTAAGGGGATCGCCAACAAATATAAGGATAATGTGTTCAAAGACCAAATGTCTTGGGACGTGCACTGCTGCTGGGCGCTGCTGTGGATGTTGGGGATACGGCTCTGAACAGAAGTGATAGGTGCTTCCTGGAGCTTATTCAGAACTGCTGTCCACTGTGGTCCTCAGTAGCCATGTGTCGCTGTTTAAACTGATTTAAATGAAACTTTAAAATCCAGGTCTTCTGTTAAACCAGCCGTGTTCCGAGTGCCTGATGGCCACAAGTAGCCTGCTGCGGCGGCCGGTGCAGATCCGGAGACCTGTCACTACAAGCAGTGTGGGAGCACTGGACTAGAAGATGAGGAATTCAAGGCTAATTCCATGAAAAAGTTGCTGGAACACCTCTACGGAAAGGCTGTCATCTGAGGAGTCCACAGAGGGCTGGTGGACCTGGTGCTCCCTCCCTGCTGATCAGGGCAGTGGTGAAGTGTAGGGTGGGTAAGGCGGGGGCAGCAGCCTGGAGGGCGTGTGAGATCGCTGGCTTTGGAATCACCGGCCTGCGTATAGTCCCGTTGGGTGACAATGTGAGTTTCCATCATCTGACCTCAGTTTCCTCTTGTAAAATAACTATACTCTCTAGGAATATGGTGAGGTAAGGATCAAACAGACCGATGTATGTGGAAGCCAGGGTAGAGTGTGGCTTCAGAAAGTTCAGCAATTATTTACTGAAGGTTCCTCTTCAATATTGATGTGTATGTGTATATATATATTTTTGGTCTTGAGGCTTTCAGGGTGTAGCCTACAATGCTGAAGTTTCCAGAAAAGCCAAAAATAGTTCCCCTCCTTTTACATCTTATGTTTTGTTTAATGCAATGATTATTAGGTATTTAGAAGCATACCCCTAAATTAGAGGATACATGCTTTTCTCAAGCATCTGAGGAGCATTTACAAATACTTCTTATGTTCTAGGTTACAAAACAAGTCATACAGACTGCAGTATTATTAAGGATAATAACAGAACCAGGTTTGAAAACAAATTCGTGTTTGGGAAATTTACAGCATTTAAAAATAATTCATAGAAGATGAAACCATAAGAGGAATTAGAAGATAATGATAATGAAAATTTCTACATGCCAACCCTTGTGGGATGCAGCTAAAGTAATTTTGAAGGAGAAGTTTATGCCTCACATGCTCACATTAGAAGAAAGGCTGAAATTTAATAGAAAAAGTAGAAGTAATGAGAATAAAAATTAGCAGAAACTAAAGCAGAAGATAAAAATACAGGAATGAAGATCAACATGGCTAAAAGTTGTTTCTTTGAAAAGTCATGAAACTGATGAAAAATAATTTCAGGAAGGGAAAAGGTCGTAGGACAGCTGGGATTAAAAAGTTAGAATAATACAGATTACTTTTTGCCTATAAAAATTTAAACCATCAAAATGAACACATTTTTAGAAAGCATCAAGCAAGATTGTATTTGTTTGCCTGTGGCAACATGAACTACTTTGGTCACTGTTAAATCTGGCTTGAGAAGAGGTTTTGATCCATCCTTGAGTAGACATAATGACCAAAACGTAGATCTCATTGTTAGGGACAACTGAATGCAGTCCTTTTGGAGGAGAGTAAAGGGGACCCTGAGGCTCTGGCTTCAGACTCCATGGTTTTGTCAGAATTCAGTTGTAGGCAGGACATGAATGAGAAACATCATTGGTCAGGCCTTTAAAATTTCCCATCAATGTTGGTTTAAGATTGGAGCATTTAGCCACACTAAGGTAGTAAGACTGAACATCTCCAACCAATGTAGTAATCAGGGTGGGAGAGAGGAGTGACTCATGGTGACATGGTGATTGGCCACTTCTTGTGCTGTTTTTAAACTGAACGATCTGGGGTTTGGAGAGGTTTAGTAAATTGCTAAGAGAGCAAAGAGGTGATGGAGCTACAATTCTAAAGCAGATCAGACTTGCCCCAAGTCTGTGCCCTTTATCACTCTTGTAACCATGCGTGCTACATTAGTGAATTCCTTAATTGTAAACTAGCATTCAAGGTGTAAACCCCATGTATTCTTGGTGGATTATTCTTTTAGACCAGAGGTTGTCACACTATGACCCACTGCTTAGATCTGACCTGCTGCCTGTTAACTGTGAATAAGTTTTGCTGAGGATGCAGCCATGCACACTCATTTACTGTCTGGCTGCTCTCAGTGTTGAGTAGTTACAACCAAGACAATCTGTGAGGCAAAGACTGAAAAAGATTTGCTCTCTGGCCCTTTACAGGAAAAAGTGCTGGCTCCTGTTTTCAGCTTTAAGTTTGATAAAGGCAGAGACCATGTGTTTTTCTCACTCTTTGATTTCTCCTCCCACAACACCAGGCTCAGAGACAGAAGCCAAGGCAGGCGAATTATCAGAAAATTGAAATCAAGTTTTATTGAATAAATGTGTAACCTGTCTAGAAGCGGGGTGGTCTGTGGTCCCATCTCAATAAGTATTACATACCAAAGAAGTGGCAGGACAAGGCTTTGAGCCCACTTGTCTGACTTTTGCTCCCTTAACCATGGCATCAAGTGACACGTACAAAGTTCTCCATGTATGTAATGTTGAGCAGGATGCTTTGGGCTGCATGGTGATTGGACACTACACACACTTTTTCCTTCATGGAAGTTTTTTTCTAGGGGCCCACAGGCAAGCTCCCCAGAGTAAGGCTGAGGACAGCTGCAAAAAGAACATGTAGGGACACCGGAAAGGAAGGAGGAGATAGGTGGGGAAGGTGTCCCATGCTCAGATGTGTCTTCAAGTGCCAGAGGTTTCCTGGTGACTAATGTCCCTGGGGACAGCGGGCACTCATGGGAGAGGAGGCAGAGTGGCTGCGCCCTCTGGACCCACACAAGGGTAAGGGCAGGTCCAGCTGTGCTGTTGTCCACTCCTCCAGCCACAGTTACTCTTCATCAGTCTTCAGTCTAATCAGTGTTGGCCACTAAGAGCAAGAAATTCTAGACAGAAGGCAGAAAGGACAGACAAAGATCATTTTCTGAGCTGCATGTGATAGGAGCTTCCTGGAGGGGAAACCTTTACCGGAAGAGGCAAGTTTGCACTTGAACCAAAAACCAGGTCAGTGCAAAAACCAAGCCCTTGGGCCTTGGAGGCTTTTGTAAATCACTGTCCCTATCAGCTGCCTGCCCCTAGGAATTTATCTGCATTTCCTGATCTTTTGATTTCTGGAAGACATCATGAATGTAACTTTCCTCCTGCAAATTTTGTTCCTCCCAGGAGAACAGTGTACACATGGGTGCTGCCTGAGTTTACTCCCCTCACATAATTTTTGAGGATGTAGTTCAGACTACCTTGGAATAAGAAATCTATTATGCACAGTGAAGACATTGGCAAGCTAGTATTTCTAGATTTGTACTGTGAAGTGTCCTATTATTGTCCCTATCCCTGCCCTTGATATGTTTCTTCTAGAAGGCATAGTCAGTTTTTCTCTGTCCCTTGCTGCTGTGGATGGGAAGGCTGGCTGGGGCCCAGTGGGGACTGTCACACTACCAAGGAGATTCTGGGCTTTTCAGGGGGCCCCTCATCAACTCAGAAGTGGTGCATCTAATCTGACCCCTCTCTTGCTGCCATACATGGCTAATAGGCCATGCACATTGTAGGTGCTCAGTTAACATGTTTGAACTGAATTATTGGGAACTGAGTTTTTCTATAGCAAGCCAAGATTCCAGATAGTCAAAACCTTTCATTTATACTCAAAAATTTAAGACTAAAGTACTTTTTTTTCCCCTATAAAAATTAGGCTCAGGATCTCATGGGGGTCAGGGCCTACCCTAGTATCCACCAGCCCTGAAGCAGGCCGCCTGGGAGGTCATAGAGCGCCCCCACCCAGACTGCACTTCTCACTGACCTTGTGGACTTGCAACTCCAAGCTGTTGAGGTAGATGTCCTTTGGCAGAGGGAGTGGTGAGCCCTCCTCCAACTTTGCTGGAAGATAAACAGCAGAGAGAGGTAGGCTGGAGAGAGAAGACTGGGGAGGCGTGAAGATGCAGAATATTGGATTTGCAGCTGACCAATGAGAGCAGGCTACTTGGAATTATGGCAGGCTGTTGGATTCAGTGCACACTGAGACACGTGCCTCTTCAGGAGTGGGCAGATGTGGACAGCCTCTTGAACTTCTGTTGGCCCCTTGGAGAGCCCTCTTCCACCTATCATCCAAAGTGGCCTGGGCTGGAGCATGCAGTATTTATATCCAGGGACTCATCCCCAAGGACCACCATCTCCCCCCTTTTCTCTTTTCCAGGCCAATTTCTCTGCTCTTCTCTCTTGGATGTAAAAGGCAGACGGTGAGGCCAGTTGGAGAAGGCCCTGGCACGGGAGGAGGCCTGCTGGGCTCTCAGGCAGCCACTTTCCCAAACACTACTTCCATCAAGGTCACCCAGCAAGTCAGTGACCTAACCTGACCAGAACCCAGGGTGCTGACTCCAGGTGCTCTCCACAGTGCCACTTGGAATTCCCCTCCTCCCTTGACCCAACTCCTTGTGCTTAGGGACCTAGCCCTCACCTCCTGAAAGTCTAGTGTGACCTCTAAGTCATGTTCAGTGCCTCCTGCTAGCTCCTGCAGCCCCCTAGTTCCCGCAGCTTTCTTCTGTTGTGGCATTTAACTAATTGTTGTCATTGACACGTCTGCCTTCCCAACAAAGTGTGAACTCCAGGCGGGCAAGGATCATGGGTTGCCCCAGCCACCACAGAAGAGAGGCTTACCTGGTTGATGAATGAATGAACCCTGAATCCTACAGAAAGGGTAGAATTCAGCTTTTGCATGGGGCAGTCAGTAGCAGCTATGCTTACCGTTGAGAGTTGGGTATATGATGTGGAGTGCATAGTCATTGAGGATGGATTCCATCAACACCACCTGGAGCAGAGGAAGGGCCAGAGCAAAGTAGTCAAGTAAGACATGAATAAAAGCAGGAATCCAAGGGAAAAGCATCTGGCTCCCCACTCTGGAAACATCAGGCTGTCATCCCATTTACAGAATAGAGGTTGACCATGACTGTCACCATCACACACAATTGATCCCTTAGTCACAGTCCCCCAAACCCCAAATCTCGGAATTTCATTCTCCATAAATACATGCAAGCTCATTTTGTGGCAAAACATGACCTGAACTGTCCTGGAGCTATTTAGTTTTGTTTATTCTACTTTGTGTGAGTGTTTTAAAATTTTGTTGCAAAAATAGTAATGTGTTTGGTTCTGGAATTCAGCCCAGGATCCTGCTGGAAGTGTTATATGACATAGGGGACATGCCCCATATTACCTCTCAAAAATTCCTGGTTCTGCAGCCCAACAGTCCTTTGGATAAGGGATTGTGCTCCTGGGCACTGTTATTACAATAGTGAACACAGACTGAGAGTTTACTATGTGTGAGATATTTTGTCAAGAGTGTGTTACTGAATTCATTTCCCCAACTCATATTACAGCCCCTATTTGGGGTAGATGCTATTATTATTATTCCCAGTTTACAGTCAAGAAAACAGGCTCAGAAAGGTTAAGTGATTTCCCCAAGGTCACACATCTAGTGAGTGGCAGAGCTGGTAGAAGAGCCCAGACCTGTTTTCCTCCAAAGCTCACGCTCTTAACGTCCATGTCCTTTTGCCCCTTTAGCCCTATTTGGGGTGGTTAACTTTCAGACAGGGTGTCCCATTTCCTGCAAGACTACAATGCGTCTTTATCTGGAACCTTGTCACTTCTGGAGCCCATCCATGAAGCTTCTTCCCATGAAGCCCTGCTTGGAGAGGACATTCAAGAAATGCTGAAGGAAAACAATTCACGTTGAAGGAACCGATGTTGGAGTGCTTCAGTTCCAATTTCAGCTTACTGTGCAGAGAAAGAGAGGAGCGTGGGTCACCCCACGCCATGGCTGGTACTTTCTCTGAGGTTACCCCAGTGGGGTACTTAATGGGCAGGAACATTGCTGAGGGACGGGCACCCAAGGGTTCCTCTGCAATATGCTGCTTGCGGATTTAAGGCTTTAAGCATGCACTCTGATTTAAGAAGTGACATTGTTAAAAACAATGTTTGCTGAGCCACTTTGATAACTTGAAGAAATGATACAAATACTTACTGGAAAAAGTAGAATACAAGGAGTGATGCACTGTACGTCTCCAATGATATGAAAATGTATTAAAAAGACTGGAAGAAAATATGAAACTATTAATGGTGATAGTCTATGTGGCAAAGTGATGGGTGATTTTGTTTGTTTTTTTAATACTCTTGTAATTTCCATTTTTTTCTTGCCATGAGCATGCGTTACTTATATAATATGGCAGTAGACAATAAAAATGGGAAAGAGAGGCACCGCCAATGATGCTGGCCTGCAGCTGGCACCCACTGGGGTGAAGGAAGGCAGAGTGGCTCAGGGCATCCTGATGGCTGCCCCAGCTGTCCCAATGATTTCCCTCCTAACAGGCTTTCCCTGGGCTGCTGACCTGGTTCCCTTGTTCGGGAATTCTCATTACCCTGGACAGATCTCTTTGTTTTCTGCTCATGCGGCAGAGAAGTTTTCATGATTCCTTGGTAAGAATCATTGTGTGAGGTCCTCGCAGATCCTCCTTACTTTGCTGTCTCCTCACAGTCTAAGCCCTTGGCTGTCTTCCCCTGACGCTACAGAGACCCCAAGCCATATGCAGAAACTCAAATTCCAGGACTCCCAAAGCCCCAAATGTTCATCATTAGCTTCTCTTTTTAAAGACCTCTTAAGGAGATGTCCATTTTAACAGGGTCAGGCCATTCTGTCAGCCAACAGCATCTAATCCTGAGGCCAGGAATTTGTTCCTCTGATGGACCCACTGCACCTGTACCTCAGCAGGGAGCAGCACCCAGAGTGGGTGAGATGTAGGGCGCAGGTGAGGGCTCCGGACAGAGGACACTGTTAGGACAAGTGCCAACCCCAGCAAGCGGTACGGTCCCTGCTGCCCCAAACCCAAACTCTCTTCCCACTGACTCTGGTTATATAAACACGTGCCTGTTGATGGGTATCTGGGTACAAGGAGAAGTAAGCAGTGGCTTGCGGGTGCCTTATATCCTCCATCCCACATCTCCCACTTTTTGATATGTTAATATTGACAGTTTTTCTCAATCTTACATGTAAAGTTCTTGCAAACACACCTTCAAGCCCCACCTTCCCCAACTAGAATGTTGTTCCTAAGTACCCTCTTTGCAGAAGTTTCAGCTGTTCCAGTGACGGCTGAGAGGGGGAAGTGAGGAGTCCAAAGCAATAGGGGCCTGAAGGTAACCTCTGCTACTTGGTAACTTTTCTCGGCTTCTGGGTTTTCCCCGAGGCGTTGTCAATATGTCTATGCAGACGGGCACCCGGATTGGAGAATGAGCTGGCCCCAGTGGAGAGCTGCTTCAAAGATTCAGCCCCTGCTCTATCAGTGAACCAGACTAGATGCTCCGATCACCCACCCCACCCCCTTCCCTCCCCCAACCATGGCCTCTTAACTTTCCTGTGGTCAGTGAACCAGCGATCCTGCCAGAGCTCATGTTGATGGTGATGGAGATGTTGGTTCTTTAGAAAAGCAAAAGGGGATGACCCAGACTCAGCTCATGAAGGCATCCTTTTGGGTCCCAGTCTAGGAGAAAACTCTTCAGAAATAGATACTGCAGCCAGATGTGGGACATAGAGGCAAAAAGCAGCTACCCAAGGATTATGGACTGAGGATGCAGAATGTTGGTGGCTTTGCAGCTGACTTTAAGAGAGGTGAGCTGAGGTTCCTGAGATCTCCATCTTCATGGGATCATCAAGAAAGGAATGAACCCAAACTAAAGACACAGAGCATTTGGTTAGGGAGACTGTCCACTGCTAAGCAGGCTACCGAGGGAAGTTCAGAGAGTCCCTGAGCCCTAGGCACATTTAAAGACACCAGTAATTGACACCTGTGTTTAAGGATGAAGCCTGGCCTGTCAGGGATGGGTCGAACCAGGTGACTCAATATGGAGGCCCCATAAAGCCTGTCCCATCTATGATGTTAGCTCTTTTACCTGAGTCTACTTCCTCTTTCCAGGAGGTGAGCTCTTACCTACAACACTTGAATGAGTGCTTGTGGTAGCATCACTGAACAGCTCCACTTTGAAACCTAACTGATGTCCCAAAGGCTTGTGGTAGGAAGAAGGGAACACTTTGTTTCCCAGCCAAAGGACAGAAGGCTGGCTTCTGCTCAGGCATGGATAAGGTCAGTGTCATTTTGAACAGTGGCCAAGTAGTATTAGAGATGGACAAGGAAGATCCTGTGACAGGTAGAGCCTGCTGTGTGTTTCCCAAGACTCACTTCTTTTATCACCTGGGCACCCAACTGGACTACATTTCCCAGTCTCCTTTGCAGTTAGATATGGCCATGCGACTGGGTTCTGGCCAATGGAATGTGGGCATAAATGTGTGTTACTTCAGATGTTGTCTGGATTTCCCAGTCTCCAGAACTGTGAGAAATAAATATCTGTTGTTTAAGCCACCCAGCCTGTGATACTTTGTTATGGCAGCCTGAGCTAAGATAGCACTTAAAAAATACCGTGTTGCTTTCTTCCAGCCTCCATGTTTTCTGATGAAAAACATGCTGCTATTGGAAGAGTTCTTCCTTTACAGATAAGATGTCATTTTTCTCTGGCTGCTTTCAAGGTTTTTTTTTTTTTTCCTTTATCCCACTTTTCAGAAATTTAATTATTATGTGTCTTGGCATAGAGTTCTTTGGGTTTATCCCATTTGGAATGTGCTCAGCTCTTGAATCTGTAGATTTATGTATCTTGCTAAATTTGGGAAGTTTTCAGCCCTTATTTCACTGAGTACTTTTTCAGCCCCTCCCACTTTCTCCTCTTCTGAGACTCTGAGGACCTGAATGTTAGATCTTTTGTTATAGTCCCATGGGTCCCTGAGGCTCTATTCATTTTTTTCAATCTATTTTCTCTCTGTAAGAAAGGAATGCAAGACCCACTCACAACATTCCAGAAATAAATAGCCTCCAGCATCAATCAGCTGTATAGTCTCCTAGTCCCTCAACTGAGGGAGGGGCTTACACTCATGGCAAACATGACCCTTGCTTGCCTGGGCCAGGCCCAGACTTACCGCCCTGAGATGGAAGAGTGCCTTGCAGTCAGAGGAGTTGGGCAGGAGAGTGAAGGCCTGGATGTCCATCACTGGCATGAAGGTCACATTCCCGGGGGTGAACATCAGGAATGGCGCTGATTCAGGTGACGTCTCAAAACTCTAGCTCCATATTGGGATACAACCTGGCCAGCTGGAGAAAAAGGGCAGAGACTCAGGGAGGACAAGAGACAGAGGGACCCCCAGCTGTAACTCAGAAGAACAGGTGGGAAGATGCCCAAGGCTCACATCTTCAAGGGCTCTAAACCAGCAGGGAAAAATCACAGGGTGGTGGGAATTGTATTTTTCAGAACTCCTTTTCAATGGACAGCTTTATGGTTGGAAAGGATGGGTGAGACACCCCAGTGGGTATGCTCCAAAAGCAGTGGATGGTCACCACACTGCCTCCTACTCAGGCCAGCTTGTGTTGACTCGTGTGCAAGTTTGGGGTCAGAGCTGAATTGCCCGGCTCAAGAAGGGGAAGACTGAAGACTCTTCTCCTCTCTGCCCCTGCCACTTTTCAGCTCTGCTCTCCATAAACATCAAACAAATACCAATTATTGGCCTAGCCCCCAATTATCAGCCTGCCCAATGTGCCCCCATTTGTGCCCTGGAAGGATCCTGTGTATTTGCACCGGTTGAGTGTCATCTCCCATTTGATCCTCCTAACAACCCAGTAAGGCAGGTTCTATGATAGTGATTCCCATTTGACAAATGAAGAAGCTGAGGCCCAACAAAGTTGAGTTGCCAACACAGAAAACAGCAGACCCCGGATTCAAATCCAGGCAATCTGAGTCCAGATCCTATGTCTTTATGCTGCAAGGAGTCAGAGAGTGATGGGGATTTTGTACCAAAAAAAAAAAAAAAATCACTTAGTAACTTATTTTTATCCACTATTCTAATAAATAAGCTGTTTGGAGAAAATTTCTGGACAGCTCATAGATGTCCATCTACCGTCTCCACACCTGGCCCATGTCAACGGGCTTGTCTTGTCCTCTGTGATGAGCAGGCAGAGGTCTTACCTTAGGAACAATGGCCCAGAAGGAGTTGGTGTTCAGGAGGACTGGAGAGTCCAAGGGAATTTGCAGCAGACGAAGCAGGAAGTTACTTGAGAAGCAGGACAACAGAGTAGTCAGAGGTGTGGACTTTGAGTTCAGGCAGCCTGGGCTCACATACGGCTTCCACCATTTTTCAGCCAACTGATGGTTGATAAACTGCATTAGGTTCTGCACCCGGAAAAGGAGGGTGATAATAGCACTTGTGCAGGGTGTGTGAGGATGGAAGGAGATGATATACAGGTGAGGTGCTGAGTGCAGGGCCTGGAACATAGGAAGGACTTAATAAATGTGTTATTGTTATTTGCTACTTCTCAGGACGCTCCCCTAAAAGGTGAGAAAGAGCTGATAACCACTGCAGCCTGGATTTAATGTGCTTTCAGATATGGCTTCCCCCAAACTAATTTTCTTTAAAAAATTTTTTTTTAAGAGGCGGGAGACAATTTGGTTTATTTATTTATAAATGGCAGTACTGGGGGTTGAATCCAGGAACTCATGCGTGTTTAACATGAGCTCTACCACTGAGCTATACCCTCCCCGCCTTCCAAACTCATTTTCTAGCCAGGAATCTCTCATTGTGCTATTCTCTACCCATGCCTATGACTTGCCCATCTTTCAGTGCGGCGAACCCTGCCTGCACCTGTCCACAGCCCACCTTCCTTAATCTCTTCCCGCCTCAAGATCCCCACTCTTCACCTGGGTTGCTCCTACAGCTCTGACCACCGTGCTGGGCTGTGGGCTGTGGAGCTGCGCCTCTCAGACCCCCTCTTCAAGGTGATCTGCTGGGGGGAGGGCAGTCGGCTGACAAGCCCCCACAACCCCCTGCCTCATGCTAAGCCCCACACTGTTCACACTGAAGCCATGCTCCTCAGACAGCTCCCAGCCCCTGACTGAGCACCGCTGGGGTGGTGGGGCTGGAGAATATTGTCAGATTCCAGGATTCAAGGTGATCAATTGAGAGCATGAGCCAGCATAAAAAACAAACTTATGGTCACCAAAGGGGAAAGGAGGAGGAGGAGGAATAAATTAGGAGTGTGGGATTAGCAGATACAAACTACTATATACAAAATAGATAAACAACAAGGTCCTACTGTATAGCACAGGGAACCATATTCAATAGCTTGTAATAATCTATAATGAAAAAGAATATATACATGTATAGCTGAATCGGCCATGAGCCAAGTCTGGCCTGGCGATACCTGCCTGGTAAAGCTTATGCAACTGCCTGTGGTCGGATCTGCAAGATCGCGCAGAGGATTTCAGCCTGGAGCCCGACTCCTTAGATTTCTGCCTGAGATGGCACTCCTCTCATTAGCAAGCTTTGTGCTGTGGCTCCCCATCAGCTTAGCTGAGGCTTCTCAGAGTTACAGCAGCACTTTTTCTACCCCCCCAGCTCTATCCTCCTCTCCCCGTTATCTCTCATGGGTGTTCCCCTGATAAACTTCTTACAAGTCTAACGCTGTCTTGGCATCTGATGCTTAGAGGACCTGATATGATACATCAGACTCTGTCTTATTTTCTAATAATAGCTGACATGAACATCTTGTGCATCAGACATCAAGCTCTTTGGAGACAGTCTCTCATACAGTCATCATCCCTGGGGAACCAGCACTCTTGGGATCCACACGCACAGATGGGGAAACTGAGGCACAGCCTGGCTTTCAACCCACATTTGGCAGGCTTCAAATTCCACATTCTTCCCCCGGCTCCCTAGAGCACCCTCAATGGGTCTACTGTCCTCCTGATATTCTCTCCTGGGACCCCCTCAGCCTCCTCCTTCCCTTACTCACATGCTTATTTTGGATGGTGAAGTTCATGAGCCCAGCCTGGTGGTACACCCTGCTGGCCATGTTGAAGACATATTCGGAGACAGCAAAGTAGATCGTATAGTCATGTTTCTCGGGCAGCCTGATGAGCGGAGCATCGAAGGGGACTGAAAAGCTTCCGTTTCGGCCAAAGAATTCACCCTGGAGACAGAAGAACATATCAGCCACAAAGGTTACTCCCAGAGAGGATGTCAGGCAGAAGCATCCAAAGCCTGCTTGGGTGGTGGCCGGGGTGGCGATTCCTCTCCAGAATGTGGGGCCAGGGATCCTGAAAGATTCCTTCTGGCCCCACAACATCTAGGCCCTGACAGCTGCGTGAAATCCCCCAATTATAGAGTCTTCTCCTTGGGTAGGGACCTATGTCCTGTGTTCTCCCAGGCTCAGAAGGTAGGGGAGGAGGCACAGCCCCACGATGAAAGCACAGACTCTGGAGCTTAACTGTGTGAGTTTGGGTCCTGGCCTGCCACTTACTAGCTCTGGGACCTTGGGTAAGTCTCCAACCTCCCTGTGCCTCAACTTCCTCACCTGCAAAATGGGGATAGTGCTGTTGGTCTGAAATACATTTTATGAAATACATTGATATCTGTACAAATACTTAGAACAGCATCTGACACATAGTTAGAAGCATATAAGTGTCAGTGAAATAAATGAAACTGGAGAGGGTGGCACTCCAGGTCCTGGCTCAACCCACAGAGGAGTTGTGGAAGAGACAGGATTGAAGACTGGATGCATTTTTTCCCTATCACTGCTGCAACAAATGATGATAATCTTAGTGGCTTAAAGCAAAACAGCTTTATTCCTTTACCTTTCTGCAGGTCAGAAGCTTAAACTCAGGATACTGGCAAGCCTGTCCTTCTGGAGGCTTCAAGGGCGAATCTGCTTCCTCGCCTTTTCTACCTTGTAAGAGGCCATCTGCATTCCTTGGCTTGTCGTCCCTCCCTCGTATCACCCTGACCTTTAGTTTCACTCCAGCTTCTTGCTTCCATTGTCACATTGCCTCCTGTCCCTTATCTCCTGTCTGCTTTTTATAAGGACCCCTATGATTAACAGCTCATTAATCCAGGATAATCTTGTCATCTCAAGATACTTAATTTAATCATACTTGCAGGGACCTACAATAGGGAGTAAGGCAGGTAGTAATAATACTGCTACCGTATGCATGTACTAAGTGCCAGGCACTTGCTAAGCACTTTATACATGTCGCAATGTCTGTAGCAACTTTATGAGGTAAGGCTATTGTTATTCCAATTCAGTAGAGGCTCAGAGAGGTTAAGTAATTCTGCCAAGGTACCCCAGCACATAAGTGCTAGAGCCAGGATTTGAGCTCAGGTCTTCCAGACTCCAGAAAGATTTATTATGTTGGTTCAGAGACCTTGTCTTAGGTTTTGCTCTGCAATGCCAAGTACCACATCTGCCCACTGTGGGCACTGGCCAGGGATGTGGACTGACAGGCAGATGGACTGGAGAAGAAGAGTAGGAGCCAACTCTGGGAGGCAGGGCTGATTTTTCTGCCAGCCTTCAGCTATAAGGCCCTTTCTCCACAGCCCCTTACCTTGAAGGGCATGTGCAGGCCTTGGGAGCTCCTACTAAACTGTAGTCAATGCCAGCAATCTGGTTAACCATCAGGGTGACTGTGGAACAGGAAAGAGACAGCATTATTTACAGGGTCGTCAAACACAGTTGTACAAGTACACTGCACAACTCCAGGGAGCTCCTTTCACATGGATTACAGCCTTTGGAGAAAGGAGATGAGGCTGGCGCTGATCCACAGTACCTTCAGTCACAAAGAGAGCACTTTATTCATTCAACATTTTTTGAGCACTTGCTGTATACTGGGGCTGATGAAACAGCTGAGTGGGACAGTCAAGGTCCCTGTCCTTATGGAGCTGACATTCCAGAGGGAGAAAAAAGACAACTGAATACTTGAGCAAATAAATGTAGGTAGCATAAGTCCACAGGATGATGCCAGCTATATAATGGGGGGAAAGTGGTGGGTAGGGATTCAGAGGAGGTGTCGCTTGGGCTGAGATCTGAAGGAAGAGTAGGTGTTTCTGAGTCACCACCCTTGATCACCTTACTCCCCCTCCTCCAGAGAACAGACCCTCAGGAGAGGTGGTCACCCCATATTCAACTCTATAGGATGGAGAAATACTTGACGGGGAAAATTCCCTCAGGGCTCTTGGGAGATGATGGTAATGATTCCAGGGGTACAGGGTGCCATGGTAACTGATGGCATCCAGAGGAGAGAGGGAGGCTCCAAACCTGGCAGAGTCCAGAGATAGGGCTCCAGGTAGGAGGCTGTTGACTTCCTGACCATTTCGCAGATCTGTCAGAAGCGGATGAGAAAGCCAGGTGAGCCCCTCCTCCACCTCCCTCTCTGGCCGTGTCCCTGTTCCTGCCCCACCGCCAGTCCAGGAACCATGGGTTATAGGTAGGTGTGTGTGGGGAGGGAGCGTATGGTGGAAATGGAGAAGAAACTGCTACCTTCATCAGCCACAGCACTTGGACACTGTCCCATTTGGGCTAGCCTCTCACAGGTGGGTCTAGCTTAAGTGCCTAGGCTTTTCCAGAACCCACATTAAAACTGGATGGTGGTCAAGTCAGCACTGCCCTAGGGTCTGCTCTTGTCATGGTCCTCAGTTCAGTGTCTTGGCATGCCAAGAAGTGCAGTATGTCAATGCATTTATTAGACAGCACGGGGGACAAAGCAGAAGAGCTTCTTGAGGAGGCAGCTCTTGAATCAGAGGCTCCACCACCCATCCCCCAGCCTCTTTGTTTCCTCTTCCTACTTGGGTTCTTTGCCATCTGGGATTAGGGGACCTGTGGAGGAGCACGGAGCCTGGTCTGCAGGCAGTACTGACTAGGGCCACCAGGGACCCCCCCAAAGCAAAGCCTGAAGGAGCGTTCTCTGGAGAATTCCAGTCCCTCAGCTGGCCACCAATTTACTCCTCTGTGTCAAGACTGGGAGATCCCAGAAGTTCCTAGTTTGTAATTTCCTAACTTCAGCTATTCCTGCACCATTTCTGTGAATTCGCCGTTCTTACTTATTAATTTACTTAATATTTTCTTTACATCAAGTGATCTTTTAAAAACGACATATGTTTAGTAAAAAATTCAGAAACTTTCTATCACTCTTGTCAATGGGAATCGGGTATCCCTTGGCATAAACAGGATATAACTGGGAAAAAAAATACAAAGGATTGAAAAGCCACTGTGGAAGTCGGGCTAGACAAGGCTGCCCAGCAGAGAATGCCCCTCTTTGTTAAAGGAAAGTGTTCAGCATACATTAGCCCCAAACTGAGACTTCCCCTTTGAAAGAGAAAAAGGCCCACATAGGGAATCACTGATTCATTCTATCAGTCTGCATAATTTAATACCCAAGGCTCCACATGACTGAAAATCAACTGTTCATTTGGGGGAAGCTTCCCCACTTTGGGAACCATTGTTTTGTGCAAACTCCAAGCCAGCCTGTGTCAGCTGGGACTGAACTGGCTTTTCCCTGAGCATAGGGTAAAGGCAACACCACCTGGGCAGCCAGCTCTTCGGGCCTGAATCCATTCACCCCAAATCCCTCTCTCTGTAGAGCCACCCAGGGATTTGCACTCAGAGCCCCATGGAGGTTGAAGTCAGTGACCACACCCTCTGAAACTGTCTATTCCTTGGGCTTAGCCTCTCTGGCACCTGCCCTGTTCCCTCCTGGACACATGGTACTCAGATTTTTCTGGCCCGTATTTCCTATATTTGTAGGGCAGGGATCACAGTTTGCCTCTCACTTCAGCCTGCTGCACAGGGCTCCTGGGAGCACAAATAGCCATGAAAATAAGCTCCTCCCCTGTACCAGGCACTAGTTAGTGTCATAGCTATGATGTCATATGGTCCTCACAATAGTCCTGAAAGGTGGCTGCTGTGATTAGACCTATTTTAATAGACAAGAAGTCTAAGGCTCAGAGAGGTTAAGCCAGTTAACCAAGGCATCACAGCCAGCAAAGTGGCAGAACTGGGTAAAGGGTAAACCCAAAGTGTCTGACGGCAGAGATCATTTGCTCGACAGTGAAGGTTCCAGGAGGTAAAAACCAGTTGGGAAATGACTCTGACAGTAATAACGGTGAGTGCTCTGAACACACCCAGTGTACCGGGTACTCCATGTGGTCATCTAATCAAATCCTCACCAGCCCCCTTCAAAGTGGGGGTCATTGTCTCCACTTTACAGATGAGAAGACTGAGGTTCCAGGGAGTCCGTCAACTTGTCCAAAGATACTTCTTTAGACAGAGGGTAAATGGAAGAAGTACCTCTTAGCCTCCGAGACCAAGGCTTTTTCCAGAGGTGAGAGATACGAAGGGCCAACCTCACTGCTATTCTCAATGTGGTGCATTTTTTTAGGGGGGGAGTCTTATATAAGACATATTTTCCTCTACTTAAGATGAGAAAGATATCCTAGGTTTTCTTCCAAAAACTTTTAGATTTATTTGAGCATTTAAATCTATAGACCACTTAGAGTTCATTTTTGCATATTATGATGCGAGGGAAGAATTTAAAGTCACTTCTCCATATCTCTCTAATATTATTTACAGCTAGATGTCAGACACTCTGTTGGTTCTAAATGCCAATGTAGCATATGTGGTCAGACAAAGTTGGGAAAGCCCTGAAATTTGCCTTTGCATCATTAATAAAGAAGGTTTTGTTAAGCAAATTCAAATGACAGCCTTCTTCAGAGACAAGGCTGTTTCCAAATATCAGATGTGTGTGTGCTGTTGATCCGGTGTTAACTGCAAATCTGCTTATCCTTTTGTTTATCTTTTGTTCCAAGATATTTTTGAAACTGTTTTCAATTCTTTCATTGAAGAGGTTCAGGATCCAGCTGGAGAAAAGAGGAAAGAGGGTCAGAAACCACTTTATGATTCACTGAAGGGCCCGAACTTTCCCCATGCTGTTCCAAAATGGGACCCAGCCAGATGGATTTAATCCAAGGGAAGGTCACCCACGGTATTTTCCTGAATCAGAAATGTTAGTGGGAGTAGGCTAGTTAGGGTTAGGGTGTTGACTACGTACATCAGCTTCTCCAGCATCCTCTTCCTTCCTTAAAACTCACTCCCTTCCCAGTCCAGTCCTTGTGGTTCAGTGGGACTAACTCCACCTCTACCCCCAGGTCTAAAGGCAGGTCCTAGAGCCTGGCTCAGCCAATAAGAGTCCCTAATGGTTACCCAGGGATGGGCACGTAACCCCACATTGACCAATGAGAGCTTTCCTCAGGGCTTTTCTCGGTGCTGTAGAGGAAAGTTGGCTCCTGCTTGCTGAGATGGTGGGCTCTGAGGGCCGAGGAAACTGGAGCTTTCTGTGAGCATCTTCACGACTTTGAGGGTGCGGGACCCTGCCTGGGAAGGAAGCAGCCCTAGATCCAGAGACAGAGAGATTCCTGGTGACATTGGTCAAATACCTGGATCCAGTCATAGCTTTGAATTCATGTCGTGGACTTTACAAGTGTATATGGGCCAGACAAGGCCGTTTTTAATGCTTAAATATCTGGGTTGAATTTTTGTAACTCGCAACCTAAAGGAGGCTGGTGAATTTGGAGTCAAAAGTTCTAAAGACTGCCTGGGGAGAGGGAACAGTGAACCAAGAAGAATAGGAATGGATATGAATAGTTTGTTTAGAAAAAATGAAATGTGTGGCTCTTACACATAGGTAAAGATGCTCAACATTATTCACAACAAGATCAACAGTCACTAAAACTGAGAAACTCTCACCTGTTAGATTGGCAAAAAGTTAAATCTCTACTGATCTGCCCGTGCTGGTGGTCATACTTTGCTACCTTGCATGTGGGAGTGGAAACTAGCAAGCCCCTTGGAGAGCCATTTGTTAGCATAGATTAAAATTACGAAATTGCACGTCCATTTTAAGAATATATCCTATAGTTAATTGGCCCAGGTACAAAATGACATTATACCCAAGCTTATCCTTTGTAACACTGTTTGTAGTAACAAGAGACTGGAAGAAACCTCCCCTGACCCCAAACTAAAAGTTTATCAGTAGAGACTAATTATATAGATTTTAGTGTCATACCATGGAACACTTTGAAAAGTAGTTTGAACAGGGCTGTAAAGTACTGTTCTGATGTAGTAAGGCTTATAAATCCATTGCTAAGTGAGAGAAGCCAGAGACATAACACTGTATAGAGCATGCTACCATTTATGTAAAAAATAAAAAAATAAAATATCTGTGCGTGCAGGCAAAGACTGGAGTGATACGTAAGACACTGTTAACATTGGTCACTTCTGGCAAGGAGAGCTGCTTGGTCAGAGAACCAGAGTGGAGAGATAATTTTTCGTTCTGCACCCTTTTCCGCTTTTTGAATTTTGAAGTACGTGGATGAATTACTCTCTTGAAAACTTAAAAAAAAAATTTCCTCCTGTCTATTTTGCATCATCTTATGTTCCTAGCATTCAGCTCAGGATCTGACAAATCATAGGGGATCAATACATCTTTGTGGAATGAAAGATTAAGTAAAGCTGCCAAGTCCTCATTTTGGTCAAGACCATGAGTGTTTGTGTTTTCTGTGTTCCTGTCTATAGCACCCCAACCATGCAGCTACAACCACTATAATGAAGTAGCTAAAACATCTTGCTGGCTCTACTGTGTCCATTTCCACTTTGTGTGTGTGTGTGTGTGTGTGTGTGTGTGTGTGTGTGTGTGTGTGTGTGTGTGTGTAAACCATACAGAGTTTCGTGGCTTTGCTCCTGAGAAATGGGGTATTATGCCCACCTAATGAAAACAATACGGTAGGGGAGGGTACAGCTCAGTGGCAGAGCGGGTGCTGAGCATGCACAAGGTTCTGGGTTCAGTCCCACTCAGTACCTCCATTAAATATAAATAAATAAGCAAGCCTAATTACCTCCCTAATAAATAAATAAAAAGAAACTGCCATTAAAAAAAAAATACAAAACAACACGGTGGTTTGAAGCGATGCAGACTCAGCTAAAAGTTGCCTTTCCCAAACAGCAGCCTTGAGTTCAAAGCCTCTAGTGTTCGTGCAGAAAACATTTGTCAGTTGAATAAACGGACAATGAACAGCCTCTGGGTTCCCCAAAATGTAAATTCCCCTGAAAATGACAGGATTAAAGGACATTTTGTTCCCATCCACATGGTCACCCGACATGGACACTTCGAGCACAGCGTAACTGACTGTTTATTCTGTTTGCTACTGTCCCCCCCGCCAGTCCCAGTCTGTTCTTCTCTGTGCCCTGGGGGGATGAAAACTGCAGATTCACCTCTCAAGCTCTCCTGCTCTCTGGGTGCTGATTGTTTTGGCTAATGGGATGCACAGGCAGAAAGGAGAGAGAAGCTGGGGTTATTTTTATCCAGGCGCCTCCTGCTGTGCCACTATACTCCTGTCCCACAGCCCCTTCTCCAAGTTTCCAGCTCTAGGCTCTGGTAACACCCTTCCCTCTCCTTGTTGAACACCCCTCAGCCTGCCTGCCCTCCAGTTAATACTTTCTTCATTAGACTCCTTGTCAGTTAAACCTTTTGAGTTGCCCTCTGTGTCGTGCCAGGATCTGAGTGACGGAGTGCCAACCAAAACAGAGGGAGCAGGCAGTCATCCTTCATTCATTCATTCCATATTCACTGAGCAGCCCCTCCAGGCAAGTCCCTTCAAAACGCCAGCTTGCCATCGAAGGCAATCTTGCCCAGACTTCTGCAAACTTTTCTTAAAGGGCCAGATCGTAAACATTGTTGGCATTGCCAGCCATGTGGTCTCTGACACAGCTACTCAGCACTGCTGTTGTAGGACTAAAGCAATCACTGACATAATGTGAACCAATGGGCGTGACTGTGCTCCAGGGAATCTTACAAAAGGAGGTGGCGGGTGGATGTGGTCCAGAGGACTTAGTTCACGGACTTCTGATTGTGATGAATCCTAAACCTTGCTCTTATGTCTTATCAGAGGCATCCTGTGGGTGAGCTGGATGCTGAGCAGCTGTGACAATCTCCAGCAAGTGTGTGGGGTCACTTACCTTAGGTATCCGGAAATTTCAATGCTGACGTGGCCAATGGAGTTGCTACAGTGGGTCAGGGAGGCAGTGGGCTGTCCAGACTGGTCCTTGCCGAAGTTCAGAGAAACTGAGATGGAAATGTCATCCACACTCAGATCAAAAGTACCATATAAGTTGCTGGGTGGAAGAAATGAGAAGCAAGGAGTGTATAACCAGTCACCTCCTGAGAGAGGAGCCAGCACAAGCAGACCCAAGTATGTCTCCCAGGCCCCACTAAACAGCTGTGTGCCCTGAGCCTCAACTTACTAACTAAAACAGCCAGTATTTATTGAGCATTCGCCACTTGCCAGGCACGCTGCTAACTGCCTAACATCTGTTATTTTCTTTAATCCACAACTGCATCTATGAAGTGGGTTATTATTGACCCCATTTTATAGACAATAAAACTGAGTCTTAGGGTTGGTCAGATCTGGGTCCTTTCTAGACTGGATGTTTCAGAACCCAGAAATGGAAGCAGGGGGAGAGGACAAGTCCTTGCCCAAAGCCAAGAGCCAGGAAACCCCAGTACTACTCACACAAAAGACTTTTGCACCTTCCAGTTCCCACTGACAGACACGTAGTTATTGAACAGGGAGGCTCTGATACCCTGCTCTGTGTGTAGTCTCAGATTAGAGTTCAGGAGCACGAAGCGACGGATCCTCAGTCTGGGGAAGGCAGACAGACTATCAGCCTTAGAAAAACCAGGCGCACATCAGTCCTCTGAGCATGAGTCCCCTCCAGCCTCTCATACTCTTTCAAATGTATTGACTTAAACAGCAAAAGGACAATTAAATCATCTCATCCGCGTCCTTCAAGGTCTGCTCAGGCTCTCCCTCCTCCAGGAAGCCTTCCACAACCTTCCAAGATCAAAGGCCTTCCTCTGATCTCTGACACCCGCCCCTATTAGCTGCTGCCGCCCGTCCTGCTCACTGGACTGTCACCACTGCGAGGACCCTGTGAGCTGACTTTGCATTATGTGTCTTGCAGCTTCCCTTTTGTAACCCCAACCCCCACCTGCACACACACTTCGAATACAAATAAGTGCTCACAGTTTAGATCTGAGATCACCCAGTGTGACCTGTGATCACCTGTGGGCCGTATATATGACAGGCACGCTTTAGACATGCTTTTCTTTTCCTATAGTGTTAAAAAAAAAAAAAAACAGAATCAGTTGCCAACTTTTAAAATTAGAAAGTTTCACACCTAAAATATGAAGGAAAAGAAAACAAGATGTCTGGCTTTTCTTGAAAAAATAAAAAAGCAATGCTCATTTTCCCTTACAGCATCAATCAACTGCACGTGAGTAGCAGCTGCCCCTCTTTAAATGGGGGCTTTGCCCTCCAGGTAAACACTGCACCAGTCATCTACTTGCTTGTTCTCAGGCCCATTCCCTGTCCTTCCCTCCCTCTGACCTATATTGGGTGGGAATGATGTGTGCAAACTACATTTCCCAGAACCCTTTTAACTGGTGTCTAATTAGGATTGGCCAATGGGAGGCACTGGGGGGAGGTGAGTGGATAGGAAAAGGGGAGAAGCCAGGGTGTTTCTTCTCTCTCTGCCTTGGATTGTATCTTTGGCAGTGGTTACATTTCCACATTGGGGCCAGCTCCTGCCAGACAACCCCTTCCTTTATGATCCTAGCTCCTACCTAGAGGCCCTGGCTCCTGTGCTCTGTAGATACTGTCTTCTATCTTTGTCTCTCCAGCTTTTAGTGATGTTAGTGACTTTTGTTTGTTGCTCATTTGGGTTTCATCATTCCCTATTTGGCTTTTCAGCTCCTCTAACACCTCTGAAGCAAATTCCCTATATGCAGTTGCCTCCATTGAAGTTCCTGGCATGGGTTTTTGATTTTCTGGCTTGTCCCTGATGGATATATTCACCCTGCCTGGTACACCCATCTGTCTTACTCACACTCCCTTGTGGTCATTTAAGTCAGTGGCTCTTGTCAGATCAACACTCATTAGTTCACTCAACAAACATTCACTGAGATCCTGCTCTGTCAGACCTGGCTCCAGGCACGGAGGCCACAGAGATACAAAATCCAGTCCCTGCCGTTGGAGAGCTCACTGTTGGTGGCAGATCTGGATGTTAACAGACCACAGTAACCATCTGTGAAAACCAGGTGCAGGGGGTGCTCTAGAGCTGTGGGGAGGGGCAGTGCCCTCTAAGTGGCATGGTCTGGATATTTTGTGTATGTGTGTGTGTATATGTGTGTGTGTGTGTGCATGTGTGTGTAAATTTATAGTAGCTTCTCTTTGCCCACTTTTTTAAGGAAATTTTCTTGAAAGACTTGGGGAGGATTCTAAGAGGCAGCCATTTCTACTAGTGATGGACAGACGATTCCCAAGGACCGATTCTGGACACTGAGCAGGATGGGGATGGAAAATCCATGCAGTCAAAGAACGGATGAGAAGAGAGTAAGGGGTGAGGACTCTAAGACAATATGAGACAGTTGGAGGGAGTTTAAGGTCAGTGAAGTCTCACAGGGAGGGAGATTAGGAACTGGGGCTGCTCACCAGAAACCAGGAGGCTCCCTGCTTTACTCCTCATTGGAGATGTGTGTGGGTGCTATCTTCAAGGGGTAGTATGCAAATAAAATGTGAAAAGATCCCAGAAAGACTTAAAGCCCTTGATTACAAACCCCTAACAGACTCTGGAGGGATAGATGGTGTGTCTCAAGCAGGTCCCTAATCTGGGTAATCAGGAGAGTAGCCAGGGGATCCTGGCAGAGCAACAGTCCAGGGCTGGTCTTCGCAGGACTGACATAGGGACTGATGAATGGTTTCTAAGGGTTTCCCTCCCATATGGATAATTCAAAAATCACATAGCACCTTCCAGAAATCCCTCAAGAGCTGACCATGATCCCTTTGCCTTTAGTCCAAGTGATGATCCCCTGTTTATCCCCACGACCTTAGGTCCCCATGACTCTAGGTTCCCATTCTTCTTCCTCTGCTGCCCCCATGGTGGAGAATAGGGTGCTCACCCGCTAAACACATAGTTCACGTTTCCAATCAAACAGATTCTGAAGCTTCCCGAGAAATCAGGCAACTTGATGGCAGACAGCTCCTTCTTCAGGGTGGCTATTCCATACTGGCGGGCTGGGGGAAAATGGGGGGTGTTGCGTTAGCTCATTCAGGGGGAGGGAGCTAAGTATAACAGCTTAATGGTTGGGCTTTGGAATCACGTGGACTGGGAATAAGTTCAGGATTTACCACTTACAACTGGTGTAATCCTAAGCAAATCCTTAAATTCCCTGAGCCTCAGTTCCCCCATCTGTAAAATGGCAATAAGAATAAGAATAAGGATAACAACCTGAGACAGAGAATTAAGTTAGCTCGTGAGTGCAAAGTACCAGGTAAATGAAAATCATTGTTATTTATTCATTCAACAAGATCGTGGAATCAATCATGGGATACAGAGGGGCTTTTGAGGAATCATTTACTGCAATATGGTCAACCCTTAGCATTTTTCACTATTGCCTGGGCCCTATGTTAACAATTCAGATTCCCAGACCCAACTTCAGCAAGTTGGGTGGATCTCTGGAATCTGTGTTTTAACAAGTGTCCCAGCAATTCTAATGTGGGTGGTCCACAGACCACCCTGGGAACAATACTGACCTAATCAGTATTGTTGCCCTTGGCTCCTGTTATTCAAGATGAGGAAACTGAAGCCTGGAGGGTGACATATCCAAAGGTTTCTAAGATAGGCAATGGCAGAATCCCAGCCTGTGATTCCTTGTCCTGATGACCACACCACCCTGGTGGGCAAGGATGGGCACCAGAGGAATGACATCCCCCTTCACCCTTACCATATTTCAGGCCTTTTCTGGTGATCTTGCCCACGATCTCAGGATTAGGTGTTCCTTCTCCAAACCTGGTGACCTCTGCCAGGAGCAGTAGGGCTACTACCACACAGTATGGTCTGGCCATCATCCTGTCCTCAGCTCCTTCCTGGGTAGAGGTCGGTCAGAGTCTCTTTGTAGGAGCCTCCCTTCCTGAAGGTGACAGCAGGGGCTTAGGCGCTTATAAAGCCAGGGGCCAGATGAGGAACTGAGCCAGCTGGGAGGGAGAGCAGAGAAAGTTCAAGGCTTCGGGGCAGCTCAAGTTCTAGCAACTTGAGATGAAGGGGAAGGTTGCTTGTGAAACTGTTTGAGGTTTATTTCTGGCCTGAGAGTAGCCGAAGTGGTACCACCACCTCCACCCTCTTCCTCTTCCAAGTGCTGCTGCCCAGTACTGCCAGAGGAGCCTGCCTACCCACACCTCTCTCTGGCTGAACACCTTCCATTCATTCACCACTATCTACAGACTGAAATCTAAACACCCAGCCTGGCAGTGAAAGCCACTGCAACTTGGCTGCGAGACACCTCTCCAACCAGACCTTCCACCGTCCCGCTCTGGCTTCGCTGGAGTCCACTGTTCTCCACTTAGGCCGTACAAGACCATCCCAAGTCAGGTCACAAAGACGATGAATGGATTCCACAACTTGAGGCTCCAGACACATTTAGACTTTCTCTTGCCTATGTTGTTTTAAAATCAACTTTATTAAGGTATAATTTATATGCAATAAACTGCACACATTTTAAGTGTTACAGTTCGATGCGTCTTGACACATGTATACATCAGTGCAATCACATCGTAATCAAAATAAAAAACACTTCCATCACCCCAAGAAGTTCTCTTGCCTCTTCCCAATCTCCTTCCCCACCTCCTATCCCACAAACCACTGATCTGCCTTCGGTTGTCATTGATTCATTTCGCCTTTTCTGGAGCTTCATATAACCAGACTCATACAGTGTGTGTTCCTTTCTGACTGGCTTTTTCACGCAATGTTAGTTTTCTGAGATTCATCCATCTTATTTCATGCATCGCTAATTCATTCTTTTTTTTTTTTTTACATTTTGTGTATATTTCCCTGTGCTATACAGTGTAGTCTATTCTACAATTTTGAAGTCCCAGTCTATCCCTTCCCACCCTCCACCCCCCTGGTAACCACAAGTCTGTATTCTCTGTGAGTCTATTTCTGTCCTTTATTTACGCTTTGTTTTTGTTTGTTTTTGTTTTTGTTTTTTAGATTCCACATATGAGCGATCTCATATGGTATTTTTCTTTCTCTTTCTGGCTTACTTCACTTAGAATGACATTCTCCAGGAGCATCCATGTTGCTGCAAATGGCATTATATTGTCGGTTTTTATGGCTGAGTAGTATTCCATTGTATAAATATACCACATCTTCTTTATCCAGTCACCTGTTGATGGACATTTAGGCTGTTTCCATGTTTTGGCTATTGTAAATAGTGCTGCTATGAACATTGGGGTGCAGGTGTCATCCTGAAGTAGATTTCCTTCTGGATACAAGCCCAGGAGTGGGATTCCTGGGTCATATGGTAAGTCTATTCCTAGTCTTTTGAGGAATCTCCACACTGTTTTCCATAGTGGCTGCACCAAACTGCATTCCCACCAGCAGTGTAGGAGGGTTCCCCTTTCTCCACAGCCTCTCCAGAATTTGTCATTTGTGGATTTTTGAATGACGGCCATTCTGACTGGTGTGAGGTGATACCTCATTGTAGTTTTGATTTGCATTTCTCTGATAATTAGTGATATGGAGCATTTTTTCATGTGCTTTTTGATCATTCGTATGTCTTCCTTGGAGAATTGCTTGTTTAGGTCTTCTGCCCATTTTTGGATTGGGTTGTTTATTTTTTTCTTATTGAGTCGTATGAGCTGCTTATATATTCTGGAGATCAAGCCTTTGTCGGTTTCACTTGCAAAAATTTTCTCCCATTCCGTAGGTTTTCTTCTTTTACTTCTGGTTTCCTTTGCTGTGCAGAAGCTTGTAAGTTTCATTAGGTCCCATTTGTTTATTCTTGCTTTTATTTCTTCTAGGAGAAAAAATTTTAAATGTATGTCAGATAATGTTTTGCCTATGTTTTCCTCTAGGAGGTTTATTGTATCTTGTCTTATGTTTAAGTCTTTAATCCATTTTGAGTTGATTTTTGTATATGGTGTAAGGGAGTGTTCTAGCTTCATTGTTTTACATGCTGCTGTCCAGTTTTCCCAGCACCATTTGCTGAAGAGACTGTCTTTATTCCAATGTATATTCTTGCCTCCTTTGTCAAAGATGAGTTGACCAAAAGTTTGCGGGTTCATTTCTGGGCTCTCTATTCTGTTCCATTGGTCTATATGTCTGTTTTGGTACCAATACCATGCTGTCTTGATGACTGTAGCTCTATAGTAATTCATTCTTTTTTGTTGTGGCGTCGTGCTCTGCACGGGAGCTAGAACAATCCTTTTATGATACTTGTAATTTTCTTTAACTAGGAAATACATTCACATGGTTCAAAAATCAATCAGTATAGAAAGATGTGCAGTGAAAAATCTTACTCGCATTCCCCTTTTGCCTCTCCTCCCCATCAAATCAACATGTTTCTACTGTGATAAGTGCAAAGATACAGAAGGTGCTTTGAGAGCTTATCTTCTAGGGCTCATGGGAACACAGAAAAGAAGCAATTAAGAGAGTAGAAGTGGTCAAGCTTGGTTTTGAAGTACGTGTAGAAGTTTGGCAAACAGATACAGAGAGGGACGTTACCCTGGGCTGGGGGGACAGCAGGAGCCCAGGCATGGAGGCCTGAGACAGCACGGGGCATTCTGGAAGGCGCAAATAACTGTGCGAGAGTAAAGGGTTGCAGGTGGAGGAGAGAATGAAGGAAGAGGAAGCATAAGCATGGGCCAGAATCCCCTCTTGAAGGGCCCCATTATCCAGCATGGAGTGGTTTTATTCTCCAGTAACTGGTAACCCCTCTGCTGTGTTACATCCTCCGTTTTCCCTAGAGAGGGAGCTCCCTTCCCGACTTCTCAGCCCTGATTCCATCACTTTTCAATCCTGTTTGGTTTCATTTCTGACTCGGTCCTGTGCATATAAAATCTCAATCTCATGTTCTACTTAGTGTTTCTACCCCTGTGCGGGCTTCTGTGGCTCTCATGGCTTGGAGCGTGCGGGCATGTATGCGTATGTGTGTGTGCGTGTTTGTACAAGAGCATGTGCTTACACACATGTGCCTGCATGTGTGTGCATCTGTGTGTGTGTGGAGGGGTGGCCTTCTCCTCCACGTACCCTCCCTCTTCCCTGCTCTGTTCCTGTGAAGAAGAGGGAGGGGAGGCCACCTGGGGGAGTTGAAAGTCCTCTTTGTCTATCTCAGTGGTGATGACCTGCTTAAGGTCATCACCACTGACCAAGCTGGATGACTGTCAGCCCCGGGTGGGTAAACAGAGGCTCCCAAAAGACCTGTCAATGAGGGACTCAATTCCAAGCAGCTGTCTAGACAAGAATCAGCCCTTGGGAGACTCACTCTCTACCTGCAGCCCCCAAGTTTGTGTCCTCAACCCTAGGCTTGTGGCCAGAATCGAGTCCAGTTCTCCTTTCCTTTGGAAGACAGGATCATCTCAGGGAGGTGGTCCATGCCTCTTCTTTGCTTGCTTGCTTGTAGCACCACTGCATCTCTCACCAGTGTTCTTTATTTCTGCTCTGGATCACAAGGGCTGTTCAGCAAGCCCTGGACTCCGCTGATAACCAATTAGGAAATGAAATGTCAGTCTCTGCTTTTTTCAGAATCCCTACATTTCCAAGAGCAGTTCTCTTTGTGGCCCTTCTGCCTTGGCTTTGTTTAAGGGACCAGTTGAGAATCTGTTCCCCTCTCCCACAGGACGGTGTGGGGAAGGGAGAGCTGAGAATCTTTCTTTACAACTCTCTGGGAATAGTTTCATCAGGAGAGTGTTCAGGTCAGGTTTGGGTTCTACACAGAGGTCCAGCAGCAGCTGGGGATGGAGAAGATCCACGCGAAGGATGCCCACAGGGTTGGACTCCAGAATGACTGAGGGGACAGCACGTGCTGCCTGTACTAGTTTGCTAGGGCTGCCATAACAGGGCACCACAAACTGGGTGGCTTAAACAGAGATTTATTTTCTCATAGCTCTGGAGGCCAGACATCTAACATTGAGGTGTGGGTGGCACTGGTCCTTCTCAGGGCTATGAGAATCTGGTACAGTCCTCTCTCCCCTTGCTTCTGGTGGTTTCCTGGCAAGCTTTGGCATTTCTTGGCTTTGCAAACGGATCACCTTGAATTTTGCCTTCAACTTCACATGGCGTTCTCCCTGGGTGCACATCTGTCTCCAAGTTGCCTTTCTTTTTAAAAAATAAGGACACCAATTGTGTTGGATTAGAGGTCCACCCTAGTGACCATCTTAACTAATTACACCTGAAATGACCCTATTTCCAAATAAAGTCACATTGTGAGGTATTGGGGGCTAGGACTTCAACACATGAATTTGTCGGGGATACAATTCAACCCATAACAGTGCCTCATCAGACGTAAGGAGTGAGGATGACAGTGCAAGTCATGGCATGGCTGTAATTTGAGTCAAGGGTCCATACAGCTGTTCCTCCGTGAGCCTGTATTCCATCCCCCATATGGATATCCCCTAAATGTGCAGCCGACCTTGCAGGGCTGTTGTGAGGATTAAATAAAATAGCCATTGGGGCTGTACTGAGCGCCTGACACTGTTGAGTTTGGGCAGTGAGGCCATCGGGGACCATCCTCTGAGCTGGCCTCCTGAAGTGTCACCTCTTGCTGGGAATGTGGAACCCAGTAGTTGAGAACATCCCGTAATCACAGCGTTCACTTCTCCTTTGGTTGAAACTTAAGGCAGAGCCAGGAAATTGAAAGCTCGTGCTTCAGAACTCAAGGGTTAATGCTCCTCAAAAGCCGTGGGTTGAACACGTGCCTTTAAGACATTTTCACAGATTCTGTCCTCTTCTCTGGCCCTCTGTGGCATCTGGAAATGTTTCCTTTGTAATCTCATCCTGGGACTGGTTCCCCCACTGCTCTCCACTCAAATCCTTCTCCTAAGGTCTGGGGGCTCACTCCAACCCATGAACACCCATGGGTGGCCTGGCCTTGGCATTTTTCTTCTCCCCACAATGGGACCACTTGTGCTCTGTCTTGGGTCCACCCCAGGCCTGCACAGACCTTGATCTACAGCAGTGACATTGTGTTTTGCATTGGTCCTTTATCCAGGCTTGATTCCATCCATCTGCTTCTTCCAGGACTGGGCTGAAGTTCTAGCTCACCTGATTAAAAAATACCTTCAGAAGCAATATCTGTACATGATAAAAAAATGGTACAAATGGGTGAAAATAATTCTTCCTTCCACCCTCCTCCCCAGTCCTCCACCTCCCTTTCCCAGAGGCAGTGTCTTTCTCATCCCTCCAGAAGCACTTCGTGCCCACAGAATCACACATGGTAACCCAAGTCCTCTACACCTTGCTTTTTGCATTAAACAATAGAGCTTGGAGATGGTTTCATATCAGCAATGCTGATCTGGCTCATCTATTTTAATGACCATAGAATATTCCATTATATCAAAGTTCAGAATTTATTTAACCAGTCTCCACTTGATGGACATTTGGATTAATTCCATTCTTACTATGACAAACTGTATTGCAAATAATATCATTGTGCAAATGTATTTGTGTGCAAGCGTGAATATGTCAGTGGGAATTATTCCTCGAAGCAAATATTCTGGCTGGTGGGATATGTGCATTTATAAGTTTTGCTAGATTTTTTTTATATTCTCTTCTAACAAGTTGAACTCATTTACATCTATCTGTTTCATTTTGGGAAGGGCTAGGGGCTTTGCCTCTGAAACTTGGGCCAGGAGTTGGAACCCACTTCTCGTTTGTATGCCATTACATGGATCACTTTGAAACTGCTTTTCGTTCCCCTCTAAAAAAATTTGGTGTTATGTCAAAAACACATTTACTGTATAGAAATACAATCTTGTTTATGATATTTACAACTGTACTCCTACCTTTCAGTATACTATTTGACACATCGTAGGCACTCAATAAATATTTGATAAATGGAATGAGTGAATGGATGAGTGAAGGAGACTGATAAACTTAAAGCTTTGACTTCATCTCTCTCACTCAAGTGGGCCAAATGGGGAGACACTGTGTAGTAGAGCCAATTGACTGTCTAACCCGAAGCCATTTTCCCACAAGCAAGTCCTGGGTTTTGTTTATGTCGACTCCTCCTCCTTGTGATGCTAGTAAATTCTGACACAGTTTAGTCAGTCAGTATCATTCCCTTGCCAGCAATTAGCTTAGAAGAGGCATGTCATTCAATTCTAGCCACTGAGGTATAGAAGTCTCCTGTAGAAGATTTCCTAACTGACAATAAATAAGCTGCATGAGAAGACATATCCCCTCTTCTGCTGGAGATTGTCATGTAAATATGTGATTCCTGGAACTCTGGCAGCTGTTTTGGGGTAGTGAGGGGAGCCAGCCAAGGACAGACTGATGTGCTGAGGGTGGCAGAGCAGAAAGAGAAAGAAGCTATGTCTTTGGTTAAACATGGAGCTACTGAGTAAGCCAAACCTAGAGCTGCTGACTGTAGTATTTGCTATTATGTGAGATAATGATTCCTTACCATTTTCTCTTACTTGCAGCCAAAAGCATCCTAAATGAAACCTATTGCCTTGAGAACTCACATGCCTGAAGAGCATTTAGAATGCAGACAAGGGACATTGGAAGTGTCAGATGCCTTATGTATCATGAAATTATTTTGTCTAATCAAAAGGAGAAGAACAAAAAATGAAAGCACTATAAATGTATTGATGAAAATTTGGCAAAGTAGTTAAGAACCTTGCCAAAAGCAGATTCTAGGAGTTCACCACAGCCACCTAAATTAGGCTCTCTGGGTGGGGCTCAGGAATCTGCAGCTATAACCTGTCCACCAGGTAATTTTGATGGACACTGAATTATAAGAACCACAGTTCTCAGCTTTGATCACTTTCCGGGTGAAACCTGCCCACTCATGCCCTGAGCTGAGGCATCTCTTCCCTGTCCATCTTGGGTGGGTTAGGTTTTATGCTAGTCTCCCCCTTTCCTAGCTTGCACCATTCTTTGTCTTGCTCCTATAAACAATTTCTCCACACTCTATGGCCTCTCAAGCCATTATACTCTTTTCTATAATCACATTCTAATTGATAACTCTTCCCTGCTTCCCTGCAACTTCCATTTGTTGGCCCCAATTCTGACTCCACGATTGTCAAGAAAAAGCCTAATCCCTTTCACATATAAATTTTCATTCATTTTTTCTTTCCTTTGGTCGTTCAATACAAATGCAATCTGCACTTACCGCGTGCCAGGCACTGTGCTAGAGCCAAGGCACCGTGGTGAGTGGGACTTTTCCCAAGGCCAGCTGCTACTCATCTGTCAGGTTCCAGTGTAAGTGTCCCCGTCTCAGTGAGGTCTCCCTGGATGACTATCTAAATACACTCCCACCCCATGCCACCATCATTCTCTACCTCAACACCCTCTTCATTCCTTAATTTCTTTCACTTTCATTCCTAAAGGATATTTTTGCTGGATCTAGTTTTTCCTTTCAATACTTTGAAGATGTTATTACACTGTTTTATGGCCTCCATTGTTTCTGACAATGTCACTGATCATTCAAATTACTGTTCCCCTATACGCAAGGTGACACTTTCTTCTGACTTCTATCAAAATTTTCTCTCTCTCTCTCTTTTTTTTTTTTTTGGTTGGGGGAGGTAATTAGGTTTATTTATTTATTTGATTTTTCAGTGGAGGTACTGGGGATTGAACCCAGGACCTCATGCATGCTAAGCATACGCTCTTCCATTTGAGCTATACCCTCCCCCCATCAAAATTTTCTCTTGATCTTTGGTTTTCAGAAGTTGCATTATGATGTGTGTAGGTGTGATTTTTTTTAGCTTAAACAACAGAAGTTAATTTTCTCACAGTTCTGTAGGCTAGAAGTTCAAGATCAAGGTGCCATCAAGGTTGGTTTCTGGTGAGGCCTCTCTTCCTGGCTTGTAGACGGTCACCTTCTCACTGTGTCTTCACATAGACTTTTCTCTGTGTGCTCATGGAGAAAGAGAAAGAGAGCTCTTCAGCTTCTTAAAAATGTTTTTCTTTGGTGTGAATTTCTTTGTATTTATTTTGTTTAGGGTTAGTTGAACTTCTTGAGTTTGCACTATTACATCTTTCACCAAATTTGAGACAATTTTGGCCATTTCTTAAAAGATTTTTTTCCTGCATTATTCCCTCTCTTTTCTCTTTCTGGGATTACAATTGCATATAAATTGGGTCTTTTGATATTCCATAGGTTCCTGAGATTCAGTTCACTATTTTTGAAATCTTTTTTCCCTCTCTCTCTGTTCTTCACATTGGGTAATTTCTATTGAGTTTGCTTACTCTTTTTTTTTTCCCTGCCAAGTTTAATTTGCTATTAAGTCCATCCAGTGAATTAAAAAAATTCAGATATTGTTGGTTTTTAGATCTTGAATTTCCATTTGGTTCTTTTTTAAAGTTTCTATAGTTCTGCTGAGATGTTTTATTTGTTTCTACATCTTGAGCCCATTTTCCTTATGTCTTGGAGCATAGTTACAATAGGTACTTTAAATTCCTTGTCTGCTAATGCAACATTTGGGTCCTCTAGGTCTTGATTTCCTTTGTGACACCAATCAGAAATTGGAATGTGTATTAGTTTCTCAGGGCTTCTTAAAAAAGTACCACAAACTAGGTGGCTTAAATGACAGAAGTATACTGACTCACATTTCTGGAGGCCAGAAGTCTAAAATCAAGGTGTCAGCAGTTTTGTTTCCTTCTGAGGGATCTGAGGAAGGATCGGTTCCAGGCCCCTCTCCTAGCTTCTGGCAGCCTTAGGCTTGTAGACAGAATTCTCTCTGTGTCTTCACATCATCTTCCCTCTGTGCATCTCTGTCTCTGGATCCAACTCTCCCCCTTCTATCAGAACATGGTCATATTGGGTGTGCGTCCACCAAACAACCTCATTTTAACTTGATCATTTTCAAAGGCCTCCTTTCCAAGTAAGGTCATGTTCATAGGTATAGCACAGGGAAATATATACTAGATCTTGTGGTAGCTCACAGTGAAAAAGAATGTGACAATGAATCTATGTATGTTCATGTATAATTGAAAATTGTGCTCTATACTGGAAATTGACACAACATTGTAAACTGACTATAACTCAATAAAAATGTTCAAAAAACAAAACGAAACAAAATTATATACATGAAATATAGCTACATTATATATACATAATATCATAAAAATAAATATATATAACTTATCCTATATATATTTTCTCTCCGTGTATATATATAGAAGGATCTTTCCTTGGAATTTATTTTGTTCCTTCCAGCATTAAAACAAGATGGGACAGAACCCACTGACATGCCCTTTCATCCAGCCCTCCTTTCTCCGACCTGGCTGCAAGAGAGATGGCCACGTGCTTAGCTAAAATCTATTTTGGATTTGTCAGCCCAAGAGCAAAACAAAGGTGATCTTAAACCTGTGCCAGCTCACTCTAACCCACAAAGGCAGTGAGGGGGAGCAGGCAAGGGGAGATGTCTGGCAATGAACAGGGTCCTGTGATGTGCAGAGGATACCAGTTCTGCCATGAGTCAGTGTGGGATCTGGGGAAATCCTATCCCTTCTCTAAATGTTTGCGTTCATTTATAAAACCTGGATGATAATGGTGACCTCACAGGGTTGTGACAGATGAGGCAGGTGGAAGCTTTAAATCCCGAAGAAAGAGACACTGGAGATCATGATCTTCTGATGAGTGGAAGGAAGAGTGGTGGCCTGGGATGACAAGAGCTGCTGGACTGTCCTTTCTTGGTTGGGCTTCCCTTGCTGACTATCATGGTTGCCGGGAAGTTGTTGCTTGTATGTGTTTGTCTGCAAGGTATGTTGCAGTTCCTCCTCGGTGGGATAGGTGGAGCTTTGTCCTCTCACTGCCCTGCAGGTCAAGGAGGAGGCCTTTTTCGGAAGAGTGCTTCCTCTTTTTTCCAGCAGCGTTGGAAGTCACCCAGGACAGATGTAGGAAACTGCAGGCCCTAGGCAGCTGCAAGATAAGAACTGGAGTAGGAGTGTATAGTTGGGGTTGGGCTTTTCCAAAGAACTTCTTAGGAATTTCTGGGTCCTGTCATGAGATAGTTCAATGGGGCTGATCTTGAACAACAACAGCAACAAAAAATTTAAAGCTGAACAATGTGGATGCTACCCAGAATTAGCAACGTGGGGTCAAACGTACACACTGCTGCTAGAGTATACATTCACACATCTCAGAGGGGTGCAGTGGACTGAATAGTGCCTCCCCCCCCCCCAAATGCCTGTTGAAACTTCAGACTGTGATGTTGTTTGGAAATAGAATCCTTGCAGATGTAATTAAGGTAAGGATTGAGATGAGATCATACTGGACTAGGGTGGGCCCTAAAACGTGAGTGTCCTTATGAGGAGAGAGGATACACAGAGACTAGACACATGGGGAAAAAGGCCATTGGAAGGTAGAGGCAGAGGTTAGAGTGATGCTGTCACAAGCTAAGGAACACCAGGAGCCAGCCAGAAGCTGAGAAAGGCAAGGAAAGCTCCTCCCTAGAGTCTCTGGAAGGATTGTAGCCCTGCTGTCACCTTGCTTTTAGACTCTGGCTTCTAGAACTGTGAGAGAATAAATTTCTATTGTTGCAAGTCACCAACTTTGTGGTAATTTGTTACAGCAACTCTGGGCAGCTAATCCAGAGGGCAACTGGATAGTATTTGAGTTTAAGACACTTTGACCCATTAATTTCACTGCCAAGAGATCATTGTAAGGATATTCTCTTATATCTATGCCAGCGTATATGTATAAGGAGGTGTTGGTCAGGACATGGGGATGGAAATTTACATCTGTAACTCAACTATGCAAGAATGTAACTTTATGTTTTGGTAGCTAAACTAAATATAGTAAAATGTTAGTAAATGGGGAATCTTGGTGAAAGATATATAGGAGACTTTCATTCTATTATTGCAACTTTTCTGTAAGTTTTAAATTATTTCATAATAAAAAGCTACAGAAACATAAAGTTACATATTAAATGACATTATCCCATAACGAAGAGTTTTTTCTTTCTTATTTACTTATGTATTTATCTGTTTACATTAGTGTGGACTCATAGGTCTTTATTTTATTCCATGATTATAATTCCCTTTTCCTCTGGCACTCACAAGGGGGAGACAGTTGATACAGGGGTGACATCTAATGTAGCATCACTACCAGACTGAAGAGTTTCCCATGTGCTTCTGTGGGCAGACTGTAGGGAAAGGCTCAAGAAAACTTAGCAGAAAAGGGAAATGCAGGAAGGCCAATTACTCCCTTGTACTGAGGCAACCTGTGTATCTTGCTTGCCTGGAAGTGAGGGGAGATTTAAAATGTGAGAAAACATCTCTAACGACTCCCCACTCACAGGTGGACGTTTTCCCCAAGGCTCCTTAGGGGCAAGTGCAGATGTCCTTCCCCTTAAAGAAGGAAGAAACAGCACAGAAACTGAGAAGTGTGGGAATGTCTAGACACAGGTAACCTCCTGCATCTCGGAGTGCGTTCAGAGATTCTGACACTCAGGATCCTGAGCAGTGACTTCCCGTCTGGCTCTGGGAGGGAATGTCCCCAAACCCATGAACTTGGCAATGTTTCTGCTGTCTCCATCCAACTTCCAAGAATGTGGGAAGAGAACTTAAGGAAAAGATTAATCAAGTGTTTCTTGGGAAGGCTCCAGGCCTGATAGTGGCTAGAGGGGGGCAGATAGAGCTGGGAATGAGATGAGTCCTGCCGTGTGGTCCAGCCGGAAAGGCAGACAAGCAGTGAGGTTCCTCATGTGACTAGGTATGGAGACCGGTGAGAAGAATGGAGACAGCCTGGTGAAGCAGGAGGGCTGTGGGTGGTGGGGAGGATGCGTGTTGCAGGTGGAGGCAATGTTACTCATTGGCTTTCAGGGGAATCTATCTCCCGAGCAATTACTCACACATAAATCTTGTTTATGGCTCACAGTGAGCTTCTCTATATCATGACTGTGTTCAGTTCTCACTAGCATCTGATGAGGTCACAGCACCTTCATTTCAGAGATGAATCCACTGAGACTTAGAAAGTGCGTACCTACTTGAGATCACACAGCTAGTAAGTGGCAAAGCAGAGGTTTGCAAGCAAATTCCCTGATCACCAAATCTACCTTCTTGCCCACTGTGTTCTTCCCAAATCTGGTCTAAAACCTTGGTGATACCTAAGACGGCTTTAGATCTGGGGTTGGCAAACTATGGCCTGTGGGCCAAGGATAGGTCACCATCTCTGATTGTTTTTTTCCGGGGTGGGGGGTGATATAATTAGGTTTATTATTCATTTATTTATCTATCTATTTTTTTTTAATGGAGGTACTGGGATTTGAGCCCAAGACCTCATGCATGCTAAGCACGCAGTTTACCACTGAGCTGTACCCTCCCCTTCCATCTCTGTTTGAGAATAAAGTTGTATTGAGACACAGTCACACTATTGCAGTTACGTATTGCCTCTGGCCACTTTCACACTACAACAGCAGAATCAAATAGTTGTGAAGATATAGCCCACGATCCCGAAAATACTCATTATCTGCCCTTGTGCAAAAAAAGTTTGCCAACCTCCACTTGATGCATATTTTAAGTCTTGATTGTTGTAGAGTTATTTTACCATATTTTAGAAAAATACATAACCAGGATGTCAAAACTGTGGTTTCAGTAATGTTATTGTTTAGGAGACTAAGTTCAAAGAGTGTGCTGATTTAAAGTGGGCTTAATGAAATACCATGTAATGGTTCAGATGGTCTTGGGCTCAGGCAAAACTGTGAAGGTGGTGAGGGAGGGGCTGATCCTTGAGGCCCACTGGACCGTGCTGGGCAATAGCGGAGGATGCCGAGCACGAGAGGACGGGCAGAGAGCTTCAAGCTTTCTGGAAGAGTGGTTGCTCTTGTCAGATAACGGTGATAGTAATGGGCTGTAATGCCTGGTGCTTTCCATTTCTCAGAGGACTTTCACATCTATTATCTCAAATGGATATCATTATTTCCACTTAATGAGTTCATCCATCAGTTCCTTAACAAGGATTTATTGAGCATGTATTACGTGCCAGGTGCTATTTTAGATGCTGGGATAGGTCCATGAACAAAACAGGCAGAGCTGCTTCCCTCTGGACCTTAAATTTTAGTGGAGATAGGTATCAGGATTTTGGCAGCAAAGAATCGAAATCCATGTTGCCTTCTGGCTTAGGTAATAAGAAAATTTATCATCTGTCATAACAAGAAGTCCAGTGTTAAGTTGGGCTGCAGGCACAGAGTGTTCATGGTTCCGCTCTGCTTCCCTGCAAACCTCTCGAAACTTCTCATCTTCATGTGTTACCATCTTCCTGTTGATATCCAGTTTGCTTTGGTGTATCCAGACATGACAGCATCCACAGGAAAAATAGAAACACTGTTTTCTCTTGTGTCCCTTTCTTAGGAATAAAAAAAAAATTTCCCAGGAGCCCCCAGCAGACTTCCCTATGAGTCTCATTGCCATTGGATTATTTACATTTAGATTGAACTGCCCATTACAAACAATGGTTTCAAGAAGTGTTTTAACATTAAATACAAAATGAAGACAGGACTCCAGATTTCCTTAAGGAGACAAAACGATTTAAGCACATAAGTAAAACTAAATCTAGCTTATTTCATGAACATAAGTGAAACTTAAGTTAGACGATTTCTTACAAATGCCTCTGACAATCATCAGAAAAGAAATTTGTCATCTTCCTAAAATTAGTATGAGATAATGACTTTTAAAAAATACAATACAGAGTTGCCATGCTACATATTACAACCCCATGACTTATCTATATTATAACTGGACGTTTGTAACTTTTGACTGTCGTCACCCATTTTGCCTACTCCCTGACCCCCATCTCTGACAACCACCAATCTGTTCTCTGTATCTGTGAGCTTGTTTTTTCTTTCTTTAGGTTCCACACGTAAGCGAGGTCATACAATATTTGTCTACAACTTATTTCACTTATAATGCCCCCAAGGTACATCCATGTTGTCACAACTAGCAAGATATCCTTCTTTTTTTATGGCTTGAATATTAATACCACATTTCTTTTACCCATTCATCCATCAGTGGACACTTAGGTTGTTTCTATACCTTGTAAATTATGTTGCAGTGAACGTGGGGGTGTATATATCTTTTCAAGTTAGTATTTTTGTTTTCTTTGGATAAATACCCCAAAGTGAAATTGCTGAATCATATAGTAGTTCTATTTTTAATTTTTTGAGGAAACTCCATACGGTTTTTCATAGTGGCTGCGCCAATTTACATTTCCACCAACAGTACATGCACAAGGATTCTCTTCTCCAAATCAAGGCAAAACTTAGTTCTTGTCTTTTTGATAATAGCCATTCTAACAGGTGTGCGGTGATATCTTACTAAGGTTTTCATTTACATTTCCCTGATGATTAGAGATGTTGAGTATCTTTTCATGTACCTGTTGTCCATCTGTATGTCTTCTTTGGGGAAATATCTTTTCAGATCCTCTGTCCATTTTTAAATTAGATCGTTTGTTTTTTTGCCATTGAGTTGTATGAGTTCTTTATGTTTCTTTATTATTAACCTCTTACTGGATATATGATTTGCAAATATTTTCTCCCATTCAGTAGGTTGCCTTTTCATTTTGTTGATGGTTTTCTTTGCTGTGCAGAAGCTTTTTAATTTGACGTAGTCCTACTTGTTTATTTTTGCTTTTATTGTCTTTGCTTTTCATGTCAAATCCAAAAAATCATCGCCAAGACTGATGTCAAAGAGTGTACTGTCTATATTTTTTTTTCTAGAAGTTTTATGGCTTCAGGTTTTGCTTTGACGTCTTTAATCCATTGAGTTAATTTTTGTTTGGAGTAAGAGTGGGGTCCAGTTTGATTCTTTTGCATGTGTTTGTCCAGTTTTCCAAACACCATTTAATAAAGAGACTGTCCTTTCCCCACTGTAAATTCTGGGCTCCTTTGTTGTAAATTAATTGACCATATATGCATGGGTTTACTTCTGGGCTCTCTATTCTGTTACATTCATCTATGTTTCTGATTTTATGCCAACACCATACTGTCTTGATAACCATATCTTTGTAACATAGTTTGAAATCAAGATTGCTTTGGCTATTCAGCATCTTGTATGGTTCCATATAAATTTTAGATTTGTCTGTTCTAAAGCTGTGAATTATACCATTGGAGTTTTGATAGGAATTGCACTGAATCTCTAGATTGCTTTGGATCATATGGGCATTTTATTATTATTAATTTTTCTTGCAGTTTTATTGAGGTATAACTGATATGCAGCACTATATAAGTTTAAGGTGTGCAGCATAATGATTTGACTTACATACATCATGAAATGATTATCACAAGGAGTTTAGTGAACATCCATTATCTCATATGGATGAAAAGTAAAGAAAAAGAAAAAAAGTTTTTTTCTTGTGATGTGAACCCTTAATATTTACTCTCTTAACAACTTTCATATATACCACACAGCAATGTTAATTATATTTGTCATGTTGTACATCAGATCCTTAATACTTACTCATCTCATAACAAAAAGTTTGTACCTTTTGACCACCTTCATCCAATTTCCCTGCCCCCTCATCCCCTGCCTCTTGTCACCGCGAATCTGACCTCTTTTTCTATGAGTTTATTTGTTTTTGAAGTTATAACTGACCTACAACACTTATGTTAGTTCCTGTTACACAGGATAGTAACTTGGCATTTCTATACATTTCAAAATGGTCATCACCATATGTCTAGTTATAATATGTCATCCTACAAAGAGTCTACATAGTTATTCACTGTAGTCCCCACACTGTACATAGCAATCTATATGTGAAGTTCCTGATATCTTAAGTTCAAACAAGTTTTACCAACCCTGCGTTTCCACTCCCTCCATTCCTATGTTTACTGTCTTTGACGTCATGTCTCACATCTTTTTGTTTTGTTGATCCCTTAACAAACTCATTGCGGGTATAAATGATTTTTACTACGTTTGTCTTTTAACCTTCCTACTAGATTTATACCTGGCTGATTGACTACTTTTACTGTATATTTGCCTTTACCAGTGAGATTTCTCCCTTTGTAATTTTCTTGTTTCTAGTTGTGGCCTTTTCTTTTCCACTCAGAGAAGTCCCTTTAACATTTCTTGTAAATTTGGTTTGGTGGTGCTGGACTCTTTTAGCTTTTGCCTGTCTGTAAAACTTTTGATCTCTCCATCAAATCTGAATTAAAAAAAAATAAAACCTTGCTGGGTAGAGTATTCTTGGTTGTAGGTTTTTCCCTTTCATCATTTTGAATATATTGTGCCACTCCCTCCTGGCCTGCCAGTTTCTGCTGAAAAGTAAGCTGATAGTCTTACTGGAGTTCCCTTGTGCATACTAGTTCCTTTCTCTTGCTGCTTTAAGTATTCTCTCTTTAATTTCTGTCCTTTTAATTACATGTCTTGGTGTGGTCCTCTTTGGGTTGATCCTGTTTAGAACTCTCTGTGCATCCTGTTCCTTTCTCAGGTTAGGGAAGTTTTCAGTTATGATGTTGTCAAATATTTTTTTCTGCCCCTTCCTCTCTCTCTCTTTTTCCTTCTGGGACCCCTATAATGTGATTGTTAGTATGCTTGATGTTGCCCCAGGGATCTCTTAAATGGTCCTCAGTTTTTAAAATTCTTTTTCCCATTCAGCTTCATTGATTTCCACTAATCTGTCTTCCAGCTCACTAATCTATTCGTCTGTATCATTTAATCTACTATTGATTCCTTCTAGTGCATTTTTCATTTCAGTTATTGTTTTCTTCATCTCTGTTTTGTTCCTTTTTATTTTTTCTAACTTCGTTAAAAAATTCTAACTTCTCACTCTGTTCATCCATTCTTCTCCTGAGTTCTTTGAACATCTTTATGATTATTGCCTCGAACTCTCTATAGGGTAGATTGCCTGTCTCCACTTCACTTAGTTCTTCTTCTGGGGTTTTATCTTGATCTTTTGTTTGGAAGATATTCCTCTGTCACCTCATTTTGCCTAATTCACTGCTTTTATTCTTATGTATTTGGTAGGTTTATATTTGCCAGCCTTGGAGAAGTGACCTCTTTGTTGGAGACAGTCTGCATTCCAGCAGCACACTCCTCTCTGGTCACCAGAGCTACATGCTGTAGGCGTGCCCCTTATTTGGGCTCCATATTGTGATAGACTGACCGCTGTGGGTGGTCTGCTAGTGTGACAGGCACTAGGTCCAGTTTGTTGCCAGGCCCTGCCTTGTACAGAGGCTGCTGGCTGGTGGTTGGCCGGGCTCAGACCTGAGATTGCTTGCTACGGGGATAGTGCTGGCTCAATGGTAGCAGATCCTGCAGCCAGTTGTTTCAGGAACTGGCCCCACCTACCAGCAGGCCAGCACTAGATTGGAGACCCCTAGCCCCACAATCACCCACTTCAGAACTCAGCTCTGCCCACCAGTGACCCACAGCTAGGGCTGGCTCCAGGACAGCATAGACTCCAAACTCTGATCTCGTTTCTGCCTCCAAAGTATGTGGAGCTGTGGCCTCAGATGCCATCAAGATGTCTTCTAGCTCATCTAGGCAGACCTGTCCTCAAATGTTCAGCTGTGAGAATGTGATGATTTTCTGGAGTTTGATAATCTTTCATCTTCCTTGGTGATCCATCAATGGGTCTCACAACCCAGCTGGGTTAGATTCAGTCCTGGGGGCTACTGAGAAGGTGTTGGTTTGTAGGGGAAAAAGGATGGGAGATGATGGGGAGGAAGGTGGGGGGGAGTCAGCCCTTGACACAAGATTTGTAAACAAAAAAAGAAAATTAAAAACAAAAAAAGAAAAAATGAAGAGAAGATGGGGGAAGTGAGAGAAGACGGAAAGAGGAAAAGATATTGTGACTTAATCCAACTAAACTCAAACTGGAAAATGCATGTAAATCACCTAGAAGGCTTGTTAAAGCCCAGAGTGCTGGGCCCCACCACAGAGTTTCTGATTCAGTAAGTTTGGGATGGGAACCAAGACTTCTCATTTCTGACAGATTCCCAGGTGATGCTGCTGCCGCTGGTCAGGGGACCACACTTAGGGGACCACACTTTGAGGACCACTGACTTCATCAAAAACCAGCTTGGAGGCAGTGCACCCCTTTCAGATACAGTGTTTTGCTCCTCACAATGGACAGGCAGATCTGCTTCTTCCAAAACGTCCTTGCAGCCAGCAGCCAAGTCCATCTGTTTGTTCATATAGTAGCGAGATGTCCAACAAATCCCTAAAGAAGCTAATGAGCCACTTGCATCCAACTCTTCATTGTCTGTCAGAAGAACAGCATCCGTGCTTGGGGATGAGCCTTTGGTCACTCCACTGGGCGCTGTGGCCAGGTTTAAGCACCTTGTAAAGAACTTACTTGATGGCATCAGAACAGAAAGTCTAACCAGGTCACATTCTCCTGCATAGCCCCTACTTATATCCCACTAAACTGGGGGAGCAGTGGATGGTTTCTAACCTCAGAAACCCTTTTATTTTCATCTTGGTGGTGTGCAGGACAGCAGAAGGTGTGTGTCCCGCATCTTGCAAAGGCCTGGAATGGGATGGTCTCTGCTTTCATTCACTCGTTCCCCCGGCATTTTGTAGCCACCTGCATGGTCTGACCCTGAACTAAGTGGAAGCAGGACACAACGACGAAATGCATCCAGGATCTGCTTCAAGGCTGGGCCTGTGACTCAGCTCCAGGCTGGGCGTATCGCGACCCCGCAAGACATGTCAGCCTTGATTATGAGGGTGTGATTAAGAAAAGACTGTCCCCATCGCGGTCTGGTATAGAACTCTCTTGCTTGATGCCATTCACAGCCTCCTTCTGGGAGGAAATTAGCATTCTTGATAAATGCTTAAGCAATTTTCTGATAAACTTTAACAAGATTAAAACCTCCTTGGGGAAATCAGCTACCTAAACACTCAGCCGATTATCAGACATTCTTTGTCTTGTATTCAGTTTAATAATGCTTATCCAGCCTTTCTCTTTTCCTGTGAAATGTCCTTAACAAAAGGGAATTGTGACTTGGCTCTGTGGCAAGATTGGAATAAGACTTTGACACATGCTTATAACTAATCTATCTGAAAAAATTTAAACAGTCATTATAGAGATAGGGTATAGGTATAGTAACTAACATTTTCAAGTACTTGCTGCTTGCCAGATGTTATATGAAAGGTTTTGTATAAGCTCTCTTTTTCTTTATAATGTGTTGAGTTATCATAGCTCTGTTTTACTTATAAGATGCTCAGAGAGGTGAAGTGACTTGCCCAAGATCACACAGCTGGTAAATGGCAGAACCAGGTTTTGAATCCAGGCCTGTCTGAGTCCAGAGTTGGAGCTAGCAGTAGCTATGCTCTTCTGCCTCTGCCAAAGAAATTCACGGGAGATGGAGAATGGCCTGGACAGAGGCAGAGTCAAGGCCCAGGTATGTCTGGTGGGGACTGTAGAGTTCACTCTGGCAGCCACAAGAGTGGTCCCCAGTCCTTTCAATAATGAGACCCCTGTCATTTAGTGTTACAGACCCTACAGGCCACTAGTTGGATTTTTATGACTCTGGATTGAGAGAGCCCATCTCACTTTTATCACTTACTAGCTGTGTGACCTTGGGCAGGTCACTTCACCTCTCTAAAGTGAAGCTTTCCTCATGCGAAAATTGGAGGGGAATAATAGCATCTCTCTGATGGGACTACTGTGGGGATTAAATGAGCTAAACCATGGCAAGTAATTAACACATGCCCAGCATCTACTAAGAGCTCTGTAAAAAGGTGAGGTTTTAATGCTTAATTGAATTTATGGTGGTATTATGTCACTATTTTCTCGGTGGGGCTGTGAAAAAATTTAACTTCTTATTTTAGTATAACTAAGACTTTAAAAAGTTGCAAAAACAGTACAAAGAATACCTGAACATCCTTCATCAAGATTATATATATAAATACATATGCATATATTAAAATTTCCCTCCTGAACCATTTGCAAGTCAGTAGCAGATCTGATGGCCTTTTACACCTAAATACTTACTTAAAAGCAAGGGCATTCTCTTATATATATATATATATATAGTCACAGTACGATGATCAAAATCATGACATTGACATTGATACAATACTATTATCAGCAGAATTTGTCAACTCTCTCTTAACCTCCTATATAGCAAAAGAAAATCTTGGATCATAAATTACGTTCTGTTGTCCTTTCTCTTTAGTCTCCTTGGGTCAGTAATAGTTTCCCCGTCTTCTTTGTCTCTCATGACCTTGAAATGTTTGAAGACTACAGGCCAGTCACTCTCTTCAGATTTATCTGATGTTTCCTGATAATTAGATTCAGGTTAGGTGTTTTCGCAGGAGTACATCTCCGTGCATCACTTTATTGTGAACATTTTTGTTCATGCCTTAAAATAGGGTCCCCTCATGGGAAGAGGTGGGAAGCACCGGACCACCTGCATGAGAATCTCCTGAGGGACTTGATAAACATGCAGACACCCCCAGCACCCCTGAGAATGTGGGCCTGGAATCTAGGTGATTAAGTAGCATCCTAGGTGACCAGTTGTCTACTTGTCTACATTCCCTCCAGAGGTAACATTCCAAAACATGGCCAGTAGATGGCAGTGCAGACTGCACTTCCAATGCAGCTTCTGCTTTCCTGGAAAGATCTCACTGTAATGTGTCCTGTGAATTTAAGCTAACGTCTGCCAGGAGAGCTTGAGCTTGGCTGCTTAAGCTGCCTGTCTCCTGCTCTCCCCTCCTGTCCCTTCAGAGTGACTTTTCTGGATGCCCCAATACCTCAAATTGGTCAGAGCTCACTTGGTTCCTAAGCTCCTCAAGATGAGAGACCTTCTTTTTTTGAAGAACTAGCTAAAAACTGTTAATAATAATACTAATAGTAACAATAGCCCCAACCGGCATTACTGAGAACGTACTGTGTGTGAGACACAGTGACGAGCACGACTCGCGCTTTCTCATTTAATGCTCACAGCTACCCCTGTGGAGGGGATTGTTGACCTCCCCACGCTCACACAGCAAGTCCCTGTCACCACCTCCTGTTTCCGTATTGCCTGGAACTTGTATTGAGTCGGAGGAGCGGACAGGGAGAAATAACATCTGCTTTGCAGGCACAGGCTCTGGGAGCTATGGGAGCATCCCGAGAGAGGAGGGGGTGCCCTTCCCTGCCTTGGGGGGCGGGGCAACCAGGCAGGGAGCTGCAAGGGACAGACAGTGGGGCAGTCCCCCTATTAAGAGGGGATCAAATGTTCAGGGAGGCAGAAATGACATGGGTCACAGCACACGGAGGGCCAACAGGACGGCCGTCTAGCAGACGCTGAGAGGCTGGAAGGACTGGGGGGCTTTCAAAGACTGAGGGGACCCTGTGGGACATTCAGTCTGCGTAATGCCCATACCAGAGCAAATCATACTTGTTGAATTTGTTTCCGCTTATTTAATCCTTTTCTAAGAGCTTGCATTGAGGGGATTTTCAAAGGATCCATGGTATTGGGGAGGATGGTGTGAAATGAGCCTGGGGATGTGGGCAGGTGGAGATTTTCACCAGTGAGTCTGGTCAAGGGAAGTGTCCTAAAAAACAGAGCAGCTGGGAGAGCTGGAAAGCAACCTTATCGATATATATTGCTATCGAGGCAGATGCTGCTAGCTGTGTATGCAAGACCTCAACTCCCCTTCTTCCTTACTGGCAGAAACCTGGATTAGTCAAAGTGGCCACCTGCCAAGCTAACGAGCTACATTTCCCAGCACTGGAAGGTAGTCCTGGCCGAAGGTAGTAGCCTGAGCCACTAATGCTGGGCGGGTGTATTAGTCTGGATTCAATCAGGAGAGAAAAACTGCATGGTAATTCGAATAGGGAAAGTTTAATATAAAGAATTAATGACTGTACCAGGGGATTGCAGTCATGAGGAATTGGCTAGGAAGAAGTAAAAAGAACTCTGAAGAATACATGTAAAGCAGCAGATACAAGGAGCAGCTGCTACTCTCAGGGTTGAGATAGAGCTTCCCCTTTCCCAGGTTCAGACTTTGTTGGATTGGGCACAGCTGTGGTTCACTGGATGGCAGAGAAGTCACTGAGGTCTGTGCTGGTAGAACTTGCCAGAAAACTGTCCTCTGTCATACCACTGAAGGATCTCAATGGAGGCACTTGAATACCAAATTGCCAAAGGTGGGGATGCTGGGAAGGCTACTGGCCTTTGGGTGCTTCAGGTTGCTCTATACTTGAGGAACACGTGCTGGAGTAGCTGCCTGCACTGTAGAAGGCTGCCGAGTGACACACCTGAACCAGGAAGGGGTGGGCTCCTGGAAAAACCCTCTAAAAGGGATTAGATTTAGCAGATCTGTCCCTTTGCATTTCAATCCTCCCTTTCTTCCAACAGCCTGTGTGCAGAATGAAGAGGCCTTGGCACAGAGCAGCAACTGACAGTCATGTGCATGAGAAATAAAACATTGTGGTGGTCAGCCACTAAGATCTTGGGGTTGTTTGTTCTGTGGCATAAGTTGGTGGAAGCTGACCAATACACATGAAGAATTTTTTATATGATAACTGCCAGTTAAATTAAATAGAAGATTCCTCAATGAGGAGGTAAGAATTATGATTAAAGAGTGAGCTAATAAGGTCTTAATCAAAGAAAAAGGAAAGGAGTCATAAAAATACTTCCTGGACATTAGAAACATTGGTGCTTACAAATTTGTTATGGGATCTGGAGAAGGAATAAAAGAAAAATGGAATGGAGAAAGAGAAAGGCAAAACAGTAAAGAAAAATCAAAGGACATTTGAGAATACTGTGCTTATAGACAACTCAACAGACCCCCTGATGTTGCTCAGGAAAATAAAAGGAATATTATTAAACCAGGGAAGTCTGGTTGCTGCTTACATAGAGGGCACATCGAATTGCCTGTGGGAGACACAATGGGGAGCATCTCTCGGTCCTCGAGCCTGGCAATTGAAGCCACTGTGCTCTCTCTCAGCGGTATCTTAACATGCCTTGTCTGTCCTCATCAGCAGACACACGGGCTTCCTGCTGAAGTCTAGTTTCAGAATGACCTTTGAGTTATCCCCAGGGATCCACAAAGTTAATAGCTTTTATTTTGAGTCAGACACTTCAGCACATAGTCTCTCAATTTAGTGAGGATCCATCTATTGGCTTTTATAGAAAGTGGCAAGAGACAGAAGCAATTGGCTTCAATGGGTATGAGGAGGAAGAGGTGGCAGAGGGAAAGTCCCAGTGACCTCCCCCGCAACACGGCTCGGGTGATGCAGAGACAAGATGATGCAGCAAGTCGCAGAAGGACATGCCGTCTGTAATGAATGCGGCAGAACTGGGCAAATCGGCAACAATGTCTTCCTGACACAGATATCTGTAACACATTTAAGGAAGATGTTCAGAGCCCCCACCTATCTCCCAGATATTAAGTAGATGCAGGTTTCCTAAAAGTAAGTGAGAGGGTCTGGAAGGGGCTGGCCAACATCTTCACTTGGAAAGATGAGAACTCAGAGCAGAGGTGGACTCAAGAGAATTAGGGGCGGTCACACCTTGTGACTGTCTTCAAGCCCCGGGATGATGGGAACCTGGGCTACAGGGAGGAACTTGTAGCATTACCATCCTTGTTTCCTCTAAGCTGGGCTCCTATTTCAAACCAGCAAGCCGAGGGCAAGGCGAGGAGAGAGGGGGCAGAATGACACTCCGACATCACCCTTGCACAATGCCCGCTGAACAGAGATGGATCAGCTGACCTACACAGGATAAAGGGCTTTACCAAGAGCCACAGGTCACAAAGGAATATGGAAGATCTGAATCAAATAACCAGTCGGGCTGGTATTAGTGGTAATATGGCACTGTGTAAACAAATGGTTGTATAAACAGAGAATATACCTGCCATTGAAACACCCATGAGAATATTTACAAAAATTGACCATGGCTATCAAGAGAATGTCAGTACTTTTCCCCCAAATAGAAATAGTAGAGACCTCTTTGACAATCAAGTGATAAAGCCAGAAATTAAAACAAAAAGGAGAAATGAGACAAAAACCCAACCACGTGGAAAATTTAAAAACCCCCTCCTCAAAATTGAAAACTCCACTTGAGAACAAAAGAAAGTCAAAATCGCAAGTCCAAACCACGTTGGGAAAAAAAAAGAAAGATGAAAAGACTATGTGTCAAAAGCAATGAGACACAGCGAAAACCATTATGAAAGGGAAATTTAGTCTTAAACACGTATTTCTGAAAAAAGAAAAAGGAAGACAAATACAAATGAATCATGCATTCAACCCAGAAAGATACGAAATGAGCAACAAAATAAATCTAAGGAAAGAAGGGCAGGATTAAGACAAGCAGAAACTAATGAATCAAAACACAAAGCAAAGGTAGAATTGATAAATGGAAGAGCTGATTCATTGTGCAAAAAGGAGAAAGAAAATCCACACAGTGAAATAAAGAAACCGCTAGCCATCCTAATCAAGGGGAAAAAAGACCTCACGCAGAGAAGACACAATTAGGAATGAGAAACGAACGGTAAGGCTGATAAAAGAGCATTTTAATACGTATTTTTAAATCACATGAATAATGCACGGATACGTATGCATTAGAAGTAAAAGTCAAATGAGAAGAAAAAATAGAGTGAAAAGTTAGAGGCAGGCTGCCATAACAAAATACCACAGACGGGGAGGCTTAAATACAGATAATTATTTTCTTATAGCTCTGGAAGCTGGAAGTTCAAGATCAAGGTGCCCTCAGGGTTGGTTTCGTCTGAGCCTCTCTTCTTGGGGTGCAGATGGCTGCCCTCTTGTTTGCTGCCTCTTCGCATGGTCGTCCCTCTGCACACACGCCCCTTGTGTCTTTCTGTGTGTCTGAGCTTCTTTTTCTTACAAGGACACCAGCCAGTTTGGATTAGGGCCCAACCTAAAGGCTTCCTTTTAACTTAATCACCCCCATTAAAAGGCTCCGTCTCCAAATACAGTTTCGTGCTGAGATACAGGAATGGGGTTTAGGGCTTTAATATATAAATTGCAGGTGGGGCACAGTTCAATCCAGAACAACTTCTCTCACCTTTTCCCCTTAAGTCCCTCCTTTCTTACAGACAATGTGATTAACCAGGCCTACATAATATTTGTGGGGTCCAGGACAAGAGTCAAACCAAGGCCCACGTGCCATATATCTGCATATTTTTTGTAAATCCAGCTAACAAGCAGTTAAAAATGTTCTATTCTCCTACTGAGACAGGAGGGAAGGGGGCAGGGTATAACCATTGAAGAAATGAGACATCAACTGAGGACAGGACAAACTGATTAGAACCAAGATGGAAGATTCGTTTTCCAGTAGACCCTGAGCCTCATGGCACATCCATAGGTGCCATGACAGTTCCCAGGCTGACCATAAAAGGCCAAAAAGTAGGTGGGGCCCAATTTCTGGAAGTCCCCACCCCTCCCCCCAAATAGTTGGAATAATCCTCCTACTCATTAGCATATGAAATGACTTGGCCCCTCAAAACTAAGCACCCCCACACCTCGTGGCTACTCTACCTTCTGAGTGAGAGGGACGCACTCTGTCTGTGGGGCGTGTATCTCCCTGAATAAACTTCTTTCACTTTACTATGCCTCGCACTTGAATTCTTCCTTGCGTGAGACAAGAACCTACATTTTCTGGCAACATTACCTGGACAAATATACCTTCATATCCACCTGGGAAACCAGATTCAGATTTACAGTTCCTGAACTCTCCAGAGTTCCTTTGCCAGAGCATGGCAGCGGGGCTTCCATTTTCTTCCCATGTCCTGCTCTGTCTACACCACAAGGGGTTCGTACACACATAGATGGAGACTCCAACCTGCACACCCAAATTCCTCCACACACCCCCTCAAACAGCACCCCTTGGTTGCTGGTGGGTCTAGCAGGGGTCACAGCAGTGACACACTCCATGCTCAGGAGGACAAGGAATTCCAGGGTCCCTGGTCTGGAAGGCAGACTCAGGCTGTAGCTGGGTGTGTGCCCTGCGGGTGTGGGGCACTTGGGGGGAGGATGAGCGGCCCCTCTAAAGAGTAAGCCCAAGGGACAGGCCCCTCCTGCTTTACAAGTAGATATTAGTGGGTATCCTTTCAGACCATTCAACATCCATTTTATATATAACAATGAGATTCTAATTCCAAAATAAAAGCTTATTTTAAAAAATGGTTTATCTCTTTTTGAGACTTGCTCCTCCCTCCATTATATCTTGTAGATCTTTCCATGTCAGCATACATAGATCTGCTTAAGATATTACACAGTATAAGCGTAAGGGGAAAAATTATGAAAGCTTATTTAGCACAATGCAATGTTAACCCTCTTGAAAATTAGGATGATTTAAAACCAAAATAAGTTCAAAAAAAACAAATTGCCGAGATTGACTTAAGAAGAAATAGAAAATCTAAACAGATTAATAACTGGAAGTATTGGCAGTAGCTGAGGAAGTTGTTTAAGACAGCTCCATAGTTTCTCTCAAATTTACAAGTGACAGGCAATTCCAAAGCTCATCAAACTCTTAGAGCATAAAGAAAGAAGGAAAATGCCCAGTTATTTTTATGAAGGGTTTAAATATTATTACAGGGGACTGTATTATGTCCTCCCCTCCAATTCACATGTTGAAGCTCTAACTCCCAACATGATGGTATGAGGAGGTGGGGCCTTTGGGAGGTAATTAGTTTTAGATGAGTTCATGAGGGTGAAGCCCTGGTGATGAGATTAGTGCCCTTATAGAAAGAATCATGAGAGCCATCTCCCTTTAGTGCTGCTGTGTAAAGACACAGCAAGATGACCATCTGCAGGCCAGGAACTGGACCCTAACCCGGAACCAAGTTGTCCGGCACCTTGACCTTGGGCTTCTCAGCCTCCCAGAACTAACTGTGAGACATAGTTTCTGTCGTTTAAGCCACGCCACCTATTGTATTTTGTTACAGCAGCCTGAGCTGACTAAGACAAACATCAAAACCGGACAAAGCAGCAAAAAGAAATTCACAGACTAATTTAATTTATGAATATTGAAGCCGAACTTCTTTATGAAAGATTAAGAGGTAGAATCCAGTAATACTGTTAAAGAATAACAAACTCTAGCCAGATGGTGAGAAGTTGACACACAAAAAGTAGTCGTGTCAGTCATATTTTTCTACATAGCCAATGAACAACTGAAAACAAATTAAAAACACAATGCTATTTACAATAGCTCTAAAAAATGCAATACTTAAGTATAAATCTAATAAAATATGTACAAGATCTGTATGATGAAAACTATGAAATGTTATGAAACCAAAGACCTCAATAAATGGAGAGACAGAATGTGTTCATGGCCTGGATGATTTAATATATAACAAAGATGACATTTCTCCCCAAATTTACTTAGAGGTTTAACCTAATTCCTATCAAAGTTCCAGCAGGAATTTTTGTAGATTCAGACAAACTGATTCCAAAATGTCTATATAAAGGCAAAAGAGCTAAACTAGTTAAAATGTTTGAAAATGAAGAATAAATTTAGGGGAATCACATTATCTGATTTTACTACTTATTACATAGCTGCAGGAATCAAGAGAGTGGTGTTGGTATTGGGTTAGACACAAATCAAGGGAACAAAATAGAGTCCAGAAATAGACCCACACACATTAATCAACAGATGTTGACAAAGGTACAAAAGCAACTCAACGGACAAAGGATAGTCCTTTCAACACATAGTATTTGTACAACTGGACTTACAGGGGCAAAAAGAGTGAACCTCGACCCAAACTGTACACTGTAAGCAAAAATTAACTCCAAGTGAATCGTAGATGTAAATTGCAAAAGTACAGAACTTTTGCAAGAAAATATAGGAGAAAATTTTCATGACCTCGGGCTTGGTGATGAGTTTTTAGACATGACACCAAAAGCACAAGCCATAAAAGAAAAATAATTGATACGCTGGACTGCATTAAAATTAAAAACTTTTGGTCTGTGAAAACCTTGTTAAGAAAACAAAAAGACAAGCCACGAGAAAATGAAAAGATATGCAAATCACATATCTCACAAAAGAATTGAATCCAGAATATATAAAGAATTCTCTAAACTCAACATTAAAATAGCAATTCAATTAGGAAATGTGTAAAGGATTTGAGCAGACACTTCACCAAAGAAGGTATAAAGATGGCAAATAAGCACATGAGAAGATGTTCAACATCATTAGCTATTAGGAAAATGCAAGCTAAAGACATAATGAGACAGCATTACACATCCATTAGGATGGCTACAATTAAAAACCCCGACAATGCCGAGTGCTTGTGAGAGCAACTTCTTGTCTAGCCCTGACTCTTAGAATGATGGTGATTTTTCACATACCGAGTAAAGAATCAATTAACAAAAACCAACCAGGCTACGTGGAAGACACCCAAAATGGCATACAAAAAATAGCAAATGAATCTGTGTTGTAAGTGAAGAAGGTAACGCCACTGAAGAATAAAAAAACTAGCCTAAGTAACTTTGAAAACCAGTATTTCGACTGGATACTGTAGGATTACACACCAAAAGAAGTGCACATAAATACCGTCCTCTATTTAGTAAATATACATATACTAGTATTGAACAAAAAGTAAATATGTGGCGGATAGTGAGAGCCAGGTTTTTCACTGCCAGAAAAAGAAGGTAGAAGTAAAGAAAGAGCTAGAGTGAATCCTGCGTGGCATTGGACTGAAATCAGAAATATAAGTATAAATCTATGTTTTAAAATTATTTACAGACAGACAAACCTAGAAATAAACATGGGTATGTGTATGAATGTGTTAGTCTCCCCTTAGGTATTTCTCCCTTCTGTCCTTTCAGAAGGCAATGGCGTCCTAGTAGCAATGCGCTCATCTAGAGATGTGGTGCCCAAGTCGTGGTTTCTCAATACCATTTTCCTATTTAAAAAACACTAACGTTCCTTGAAGAAATGATTAATTTTAGAGTTTGGGCACAGAAAGTAAAATATGAGCCTGGAACATAGTATGTTGTGAGAGAGTAAGGAAGGGCTCAAAAAATGATGGGGCCGTAGTGAAAGAATACAGGCACCAGCCTGAAGTCGCCCTTAATGGCTTAAAGCCGGGACTGTTCGAGCAATAAAATAAAGGTTGGATTATAACCCTGTTCTGTTTTCTCCCATAACCATTATTATCTCTTGATCTACTGTATAATTACCCTATTACGTTTTTGTTTGTTGCCTCTCTTCACTAAAATAAACTTTACAGAGGTGAGGATTTGAGGGTCTGTTTTGTTTCTGGATATATCCCAAGGACCATAACAGCACCCGGCATATAGTGCAGATTCAATAAATATTTGTGAATATTGGCACATAGATTGGGGAAACTGAATATCCTAATGGAAGCAAAAAGAATTTTCTCAAATAATTGAACACCTCAGCAGCTACCACCATAAGATTCGCTGCCTCAGCACATCTGAGACTCACAAGGGCAGGCAGGGTTGGTCCTGAGGGAGTTGAGTAGTCTGGGATATTTTCCCAAGAAAAGAACATGGCAGCGTGGGAGGCCATCTCCCAGGGAACACTTTGGAAGATTTTTCTCTCAAAAGGATGCTTGAAACAGCTGTGGTTATTTTGCAAACTCAGTGAGAAGCTGACTTTTGCATGACTAATTTAAAACCCATTGGTATCTTTATCTCAGCAGAAACACTCCCACTCTTGTGAGGTTGACATTAGGGGCCCGTTTTATGGGTGAGAGGAAGGAAGCATGGAGAAGGTAAATGTGTTCGTTTACTAGGGCTGCTGTAAAAAAAAATACCATGCACTGGGTGGCTTAAAACAAGAGAAGTTTGTCTCACAGCTGCAGAGGCCAGAAGTCTGAAATCAAGGTATCCATGGGCCATGCTTCCCCTGAGACTCTGGGTAGAATCCTTCTTGACCTCTTCTTAGCTTCTGGGAGCCTTAAGCATTCCTTAGCTTGAAGCTGCGTTAGCCAGATAGCTGCCTCTGTCATCATCTGTCTCTGTGTGTGTTTGACTCTGTCTGAATTTCCCCCTTTCATAAGAACACTAGTCACAGTGGTCTAAGGACCACCTTAGTGACCTCTTTTTAACTTGGTTACCTCTATCAAGACCCTATGTGTATGGAGGTCAGGACTTCAGCACAGCATTTTTGGAGGACATGATTCAACTCATACCAGTAAGTAACTTCGAATCATGGAATATTAGAGCTAAAGGGACTTTTTCTGTTGAAACCACCCCACTCTATACTCTCTCTCTGCATGACCTTAACCATGCTCAGGCTCTCCTAAGATGGAAAGTTGTCAAGGATATTCACCAAAATAGTAACTATGGTAACTATGGTAAAAGTCATCTCACTTACCAGGCTTCCATCCCCGCAGCCCTTGAATATCCCCTAAAGTGTAGGCCCTCCAGGTCCTCTCTTGTTTCCAGCTGACCTGGGTTTACACCCTCCTGATTTAACATTTCATGGCTCATCTGCCTCCTGAGTGCCCTCTGGAGCCCCAGCAGAGGGCTTCGACCCATCAGAAAGAACGAGAACATGGTGAGATATCCTTTGGGGAGCTGCAGGATCTGAACAGGAACGATGTAAAAGTGAAATGCAAGGGCATTGGGCATGTGAGCACAGCAGAGGCAAAGATCTGGAGATAATTACCAGCAGACTCAATTGGAGGTGCTACGTGAAAAGGACCTAGGGCAGCCCCTAGCTGGGGAAAAAATTGGAAAATGAAGTTAAGTGACAAAAGACTTCAAATCAAATCACCAGGTACATATTAAGTGCCTGACTCAGTACCGCAATGAGCCATGGGTGATATAAAGGCATGTAATATCTGTTTCCTGCCCTCAAGGAAAGTATAATCTACTTACCCAGGTTAGACATAAAACTCAGGAGAAGTTAGATAACAAAATATTTAAATAGCAGTTCACAGTGCCCCATGATCAACTGCTAAATGAACTGTAGAGCTGATAACAAGCTTTTAGAATTCTGAACTAGGAGAGATTATTTGGTTATTATGGTCTGGACAGGTACACATTTTCTTTTATTTGTGTGGGGAAGGTAATCAGGTTTATTTCCTTATTTTTTAACAGAGGTACTGAGGATTGAACCCAGGACTGCGTGCATGCTAAGCATGCGCTCTACCACTGAGCTATACCCTCCCCTGCTGGGGGAAAGAAAGGGTTAACTGAGCTGGGCAAATCAATGAAACTGAGAGCCTGTTCTTCACAGAGATCAATGAAACTGAGAGCTTGTTCTTCACAGAGATCAATGAAATTGATAAATTTTTAGCTAGACTAAGAAAAAAAAAAAAAAGAGAGAGAGATGATGCAAATAAAATCCGAAGTGAAAGAGGAGACATCACAAATGATGACACAGAAATAAAAAAGATGATCTGGGACTGCTATGAACCATTGCCAACGATTATATGAGTAAGCTGGAAGAATGGATCGATACGTTCCTAGAAACATTCAACCAACCCAGACTGAATCAGGAACAAACAGAAAATCCAAGCAGACCTATAACTTAGTAAGGAAATTGAATCAGTAATCAAAAAAAAAATCTCCCTTGAAAGAAAAGCCTAGGACCAGATGGCTTCACTGAGAATTCTACCAAATATTTAAAGAAGAACCCTTGGATTTTGTCTGTATTTTTCATTTGAACCATTTTATGTTGACTCTTTAAAAGTTTTATTTATTTATTTATTTTTCAATTTTTGGTGGGGAGAGGTAATTCTTTGTTGACTCTTCAAGTGGTTTTGCTCAGGGGGAGTTCTTAGAGAGTCACTCTTGATTGAACTACAGGTCTTAGAAAGCTAGCTGGGGCTGGAGGGGTGGGGCTGAAAGAAAACTGAGCTTGATTGGGCCTGGGGGATAAAGGTGATGGCTCTGGGCCTGCCCCTACACCCCCAGATAAGATAGCAGTGGTGAGAGCATCCTTTTAAAACCAGTCTCCCTGTCCCTAGGGTTTCTGATGACAGCTCTGCACGAAGGGGTCGCCACAGGTGGGAGGAAAGCCTTCTCTAAGGGAAGGAGAGACTCCAGGTCCAGATTCTTTAGTGGTGCCCGGTGGGAAATCACTTTAGTCACCCATAAAGCAGCCGTCCATTCTGCTAGGTTTTACTCCCAGGGTTCCTCTGCGGGCTAGGAGAAGCAGGCAGGGGGAATTTCTGCACCAGACTCCAGGGGAAATTCTCCGGACACCTTGACAGATTCTTATGTCATAGGAGCCAGGTGCAGCCCCCAAATCCAGTCAGCTCGAGGGGGGCGTCAAGCCGGTAGTAAGGGGACAGGTTGGAATCTCAGAAGAGAGGTCTGGACCGAAGACACATACACAGGGGTCATTGCACCACTGATGGTCTTCAAAGCCTCAGAGGCTGAAACCTCCTTCCTGCTTATACTAACCAGAGTGGATTCTGAAGTTTGCAGTTAGTAATCCTGACCAACACAGCACTTGTAAAACCAAAAAGAGCAGTTCTAGCACCAATAGTCAATTTGAGGGTCCCCCCAAACTGCTCATAAGTTCTATAATTGGCAAGAAGGACTCCAGAACTCATGGAAGTCTGTTATACTGGTGGTTACAGTTTGTTAAAGGGGAGGGATACCGATTAACGTCAGCCAATGGAAGGGGCGCGTAGGACAGAGTCCAGGAAAGTTCCAAAGGCTGAGCTTCCAGTTGGCCCCTCCCCGTGGACCTGTGGAGGTCCCTACTCTCCTGGCATCAAAATGTGACAACATGCACACTGTTGCCAACTGGGGGGATGCTCAGCGAAGCCTTGGTGGCTCCATCTGTAGGCACAGTTGACCACCCACGTGGGTGACCATGTCTCCAGCCCCTTTGAAGGTCCAGATGGTACCATGGGACTCAAACCTTGCACCATAGATTACCCCATTAACTGTCTGGCATGGCCCATGCCTCCAGGTAGACAAAGACACTGATCTGGCAGGATTTTCCAAGAACTTAGTGATGACTTCTCAGGGGCTGAAGACAAAGACCAGACCTCTGTCTGAGCCAAGTTGAATTCTTTGCTACACAACCCTCCCCACGCCGCTGCCGTGACTCCATGTGAGCCCCCTCCCCTGTGTGCTCAGGCACCACCTCAGGAGGAGGGCAGAGTGTGAGAGAGGAGAGACTGTGAGCAAATAGCCAATTGCTGAAGTAATGCACGAGTCTTTTTAAATGACTGGATTACATTTCTGGACATTTACTTCATGGACATACCTGCTCCTGTGTGCGTGGTTGTATGAATAAGAAATGATGTATGGATAAATTTATTCACTGAAGCACTATTTATCTCAAGGGTTCAGCCGAGCTAGAGAGGGAGCTGGGCTGCCAGGTGTCAGAGTAGCTGATTAAGGCGACAGCAGGTGAAAACCACGGTGAAGCATTTAGTTGCGCACTCCGATAGCGTAAGCAAGAGGCTCAAACCAGGAAAAGCCCCAACGGCCCTGATCCACCTCCCCTGTGGGTCAGGCAGCTCCGTGCAGACGTCGGGTTCATCTCACTGGCTCATCTCCCCAGACAGAAGCCACTGGCAGGTTTCTGGACTCTGAACCAGGAAGGTGGCAGGGAGGGAAGTAGGGAAGGGCTGGGAGTGGAAAAGTAGTGAGTACGAGTCCTTGTGGGGAAAATGTCTTCAAGGGCCCCTCTTCTCTTCCTGATAGAGTCCTTGGCACAGGCGTCTGAAGACCTCTGCCCAAGGCCTCAGGTAAAGAGACTTAGGAATGAAGGCTTCTGGGATAGGACAGTAAATATGCAGCGAGCATGACCAGCTGGGGTGCTGATGCAACCTTGACCGCAACTCCCCTCGGAGACCGCAGTGAGTTGTCTGGGCGCCAAGGCTGGTGTGGGGAGGGCGGCTTCCCCTGTCAGGAAAAGCCTTTGTAATTGCCTATGGTGGGGTTTCAGAAATCACACTTCCATTTTGGGTTAACATCCTGGACTCTGGTTAAAATGAGGAGCTGGACTCCTCATTTATAAAAGCCAAGCATTGGAAGCAAACTAAGGACCCATTAGTAGGGGATTGGTTACATAAATTGTAGTATATCCTCACCAGGAAATCCCATGCGTCTAAGAAAGAGGAAGTTGTCCTGTACACACACAAGTGTGGAATAGTGTGTAACCACAAGGAGGGTTCGTGGGGAGGTCAGTGAAGAGCGGAGGAGGGACAGCTTTCCCCCGGGCTGACCAGCTCAGTGCCTGCAAACAGGAGATGCTCAGTAATCACGTCCAGCCAACAGATATCGAATGTCCACTATGGCTAAATAAGTCCTTTAACATGGGCTACCCATTATCATCATTAAAACAGCCCTAGGGCATGCCTACTACTATCATCATCATCCTTACTTTATAGATGAGGACCTCGAAGGGGAAAGGGACCTGCCCGAGGCCACATGGCCGGTGCTGGATGAAGCCGACCTCTTCACAGTCCATCACAGGGATGGATGATGGCGGCAGACAAGTGAACAAAAGGGACAAGGCGAAGCCATGGCTTACCCTCCGCCAGCTGGGTGACAGCACATTGTCCCATCTTGGAACGCATCTCTGTCACACACAGGGTAAATGGGTCTATTCCCTGTGAATTATCTGCTAGCCGGCAGCTCCATCCATCTGTTCATTAACACAATTAAAAAAAAATCAAATGAGCCTCTTGATGCCCAGTCCCCGGGGGCCCAACTACATAAGTTGGAAATGACTCTTCAATGACTGATCAAAGGTGGGTTGTTCAGTAATTAGAAATCAAGGTCTCTTCCTCCAGGCTTGGAGCTCTTTATTTGGGTCGGAACCAAAACCTAGACAGATCCATTTCCTCCTAATTTATACCCCTTTCGATGGGGAAAGCAGCAGGAGGCTGAGCTTTTGCTCCAGGAGACCCAGTGGCTCCTGTGTCTTCAGCAGGCAAGAAGGGAGGGAGGGAGCACATAATGAAATAAGCCCGTGAAGTGCCCATAAACTGGGATGGACAAGCACCTTAAGAGCAGGCATGAGTGCCAAGTTCAGGGCTGAGTGCGGAACAGAATCCCTTGTTCTCTCACTGAGGTTCCCACAGCAGCGGAAGATGAAAAAGGCGAGTGTGATTAGGGTCCAGTCTTGGAGGTCCAAAGACCCCCTTAGGCAAAAAAGGGTGAGCAGTAGGGAGGTTCAGCTAGAGTATCAGGTGGTTCCTTCATTGAGCCACTCAATAAATATTTGTTGAGGGCCTACTAACTGCCAGCACTCTGCTAGGCACAGGAATCTGATGGTCAATTAAAAAGGTGTCTGCTTTTAAAGATAGTACACAGCTAGCAGAGGTGGGTGTTGGGGGGGGGGCGTAGTCGGTCTGATGGGAAAGTCCAGAGTCACAGAGGGTGAGGGTGCATGTGCTGAAAAGGAGGAGTGTAGGCGCAGAGGCCAGGCCCCCAGAGCTGATAACAGAAACGTCTTCATCCTCCCAGAATCCCCAGGAACACGCTGCACATCTGGAGATGCAACTCCCCAGTCCAGCTGTGGCCTCCAGGCCCTGCCTTTCACCCTGCCCTCAAACTCTTAGGTACTGGACGTTGGCACCCAAGAACAGGAAGTCCTAGGAGAGACAAGACAGGACAGGATGGTAAAAGCATCCTCTATCCCAGAAGACGCATCTCTGATTTAAAGGGAGGCCCACGTCTGGGGAAACACAAGCTCTGCCAGAAACCAGTGTGGCGCATAAATCGAGCGTGTAACTCCGTCCCCAAGGTCTCCATAAAGCACAGCTTTTGCCAGCTACGTTCTCTAAGGTGGCAATTTATCTGTCATTTCCCAAGCTGCTGCTTCCTGGCAGGCCTCATAAATGTCCTTTGTGTCACCTAAATTCTCTCTCCTTGGAGAAAAACTCAAAATTGTGAGCTTCTGAGGTTTACTCTCCTACCTCCTTATAAGTTTCCATCACTAAAGGGGCGGGAACTCTGAACTCAAAGGAAAGTCTAGTTCTTTCCCACAGCGACCCATCTGCTGCATTTTGGTGGTCATACACACGGGCAGAGTTGACCTCAAAACGCAAATGAATATGATAGTATATACAGTTGGCCACTGAACAATGGGGGTTGGGGCACTGATGCTCCGCAGGTGGAAAATCCACATACAGCTTTATAGTCAGCCTTCCCTATCCACGGTTCCTTGCATCCATGGTTCTGCATCTGCAAATTCAACCAACTTCGCAGATGGTGCAGTACCCTAGTATTTACTATTGAAAAAAATTCACATATAAGCAGACCTGAGGCATTTCAAACCTGTGTTGTTCAAGGGTCAACTGTAACAAATCTTCTAAATGACTTCCATTGTACCAAACTGAGCTAGAAGCTCAAATCTTCACCAGAGCCCAGTGAGATTTGGGCTACATCCCATTTTACAGAAGAGAAAACTGAGGCCAGCTACACGAATTCTCCCTCCATCCTTGCTTTGAACAATGATCTGTCTCACTCCTTGTAAACTCTCAGTGATGGCTGGATGTTAGTATTTCCGAGCCCAAAAGGGCTTTGCACATTTGTTTTTTAAATGTATCAGTTCATCACTGTTTCAATGTTCCTGATCATTCTGCTGCCCGTCACTCTTTAGGAGATATTTGCTGGATGTTGATGAGGTACCAGGTGCAAAGCAGCATCTCCTTGAATGCTCACAAGACTGCCCACCCAGCCATCCTACCATACAGATGCTGTTCTAGAAATATAACCTGAACCATGGGGCACAGATGGACCATAAAATACTTGGTCAGAATAGTGGAGAGTAAAGAATCAGACTATTCCTTGGTATTCAAATAGTTAAGTAAATTGTGATCCTTCGCATGGATGGGACAGTCTTTAACATTGGCGGGGGTGGAGGGAGCAGGGAGAGGAGACTACATTGCAATGGAGGGGAAAAAAAGAAAGAAAACAGGTCTGAGGACTAGCAATGGCAACAATCCAAAACAAACACTTCTTTTTAAATGCTGAGAAAACAAAAAGCCTAGAAGGAAGTACACCAAAAATCTGCCGTGGGTGTGGGGCAGGCAATGGGTTTACAAGGAACAGCATATGTATCTATGAAAACTTCTTCTTTGAAGAATTTAGAATTCTTAAGAATTTAGAAGAAATTTTAAAAACTTACAAATGGCTTTCCGAACCTGCCCTTTTGGCATGTCTAAGATGGCTGTATTTTCAAAATGAGCTGATCTTGAGGTTCCCGAGGTTGTGTCAATTCCCTCCTGCCCCATAGAGGTGCCACTTCTGAAGGACACGTGAATGGCTTCATGTCATCTAGCTGATCCTTGAGCACCCCCCCCCCCCCACTCCCCGTCCAGGCTTTCCCTGCTGCAGGGTTGGGCTGGGTCCCACCCACTGAGATATGACCTCTGAGCCTGGAAAGCTCACCAGCCCCTCTCCCCAAATCCTCAGAGCCCCCCTGAACCCACTGACCTTGTGGATCTGGAGAACAGGGTCGTAGAGCTCAATTTGCTTTAGCAGAGGGAGGGGGAAGCCTTTTTCCAACTTATCTGGAGGTTTAAACACAGTATGGAGAGAAATTTGTTAATAAATAACAATTAAAGATGAAATTTTACCCCCAAAAAGTTCCTCTCTGCAAATTCTATACATAGTATATTCCCATTTAATTATCACCAAAGACGGGATTATTATTCCTTTATCACAGATCAGGAAATCAAGGCACAGAGTGGCCAAGTAACCTGTCCTAGGTCACACAGCTAGAAAGTGGAAGAACGGGATTTGAACGCAGGCAGGCTGACACAGGGGCCTGAGTTCTCAGCTGTGGTGCTACATGGAGACAGTGGCGAGGGTGGGGCAGCAGACACTCATGGTAAGAAGCTAGAGGGTATCTGCTCTCTGCCCTCCACCCGCATCCTGCTTTCTACTGCAGCCAAATGAACCAGGATCTCATTGAAAGAGGGTTTAGGTCTTTATGCTTTATTTTTTGACTAGGGAGTTGGCAACTAACTGGGAAATGTGAATTTAGAGGTGAGCTGCCTTGTGCTCTGTGTATTAACTTGGTCCTCAGTCTTTCACCTGTCTTTTCAGGGTGTTGCGGGTGGCACTTCTGCAAGCCCCTCTTTCTCTCTTAGGAGGAGGTTTCCTGTGCTGCAAAAAAACTGCCCCCATCCCCAACCCTCATCAGAGCCCTGGAGGGAGAAGAGATAGACTTTAATACTCCCATGCCACAGACAGGTCACTGAAGCTCAAAGAACAGAAGTGACTCCCCCAAGGTCACACAGCCCGCAGGACAGCCACGTTTCCAGTGTTCTTTCCGTCAAAGAGCAGTGACTACTCTTGACTTGGAAAAATCCATACTGATTCTTACCATTGACCTTGGGGTAGAGGGTGTTGAGAATGTAGTAGTTGAGCAGCGCCTCCAACATCTCCACCTGGTGGAGAACAGGAGAAGTACACTGTAACCACATGCACCAATAAACGTCCACAGAGCCACCTTGGGGGTGGGGTGGTTCTGTATGTGCTGACATGGCAAAAGGCTTGAAAAAAAGCTAATTTCAGATAGATACCTACATCATGCTGCTACTTTATAAAATTAAACTATTTTGAAATGCACATTTATATGTGTGCAAAGGGATAGAAAAATTTGGAAGACTACACACCCAACTGTCTTTCCTCTAGGAAGAACATCAAGGTTTGGCTTAGTCTTATCTTTAGTATTAAATTTTTTTTTCAGTGAAAATATTTTCCTAAATTACCTATATGATACAAAATTTTATTTTATTGCCCCTCCCCCTTCTTTCCCTTGGAAAGAGATGCTTGATACACTAATTTGAACACCTGGATCCAGCTATGCCTGAAACCTCTAGCTTTAGTTTAGTTTAGTTAGTTTTTTTTTTTTTTTTTTTTTGGTTATATGACCCTATACATCCCTCCTGTTTGCTTAAGACATTTTTAATTGGCTTTCTATTCCTTGCAATTAAAAGAATTCTGTCCAATAGATGACTTAATTATACAGTCTTATATTGGGAGGTAACTGTTCTTCTGCCCTATGTTTCGTGTCCTCAAGAGCGTCTATGCTTTTCTAGGGCACAGAGTAACTCTTCTCTTTTTCTATTTTCTATTATGGTGCTATCGCATTAAACACTCTAAATTAATTACTGCCCCAATCATTCCATAAATAAAAACAATAATAACTTACACTGAATACTCCAACTTTAGATTCTTTCAGTTCCACTTGTATCCTATAATGAATCAGAGAAGATTCAGAGATGTGGACATTACGCTTATAGGAAATGTAAGCAACGTGGGGGTTAATCAGAAAAAAGGAGATACCGACTTGAGAAGGCACAGGGCCAAGGATGTGGTAGGGGTGGGAGTGAAAAGATATTTGAGGAACCAAAAACAATGATACAACTTTATTGGGAAGACTTGCAGAGGGGAAATGTGCAGTGTAAAAGAACACAGCCTCTGCAATTTCAGGAAGTCAGTATAGCTGATGTGTAAAATTCACAGATTAAGAAAGCAGTAGCATTAGTAAGTTCTTTAGAAATTTGGTAGTAATGGGGGTTATGTGGAAAGGAAGTTTGTGGAGGCAGGACCAATGGGGCAAAAGAATTGGGCCAAGTGGGATAAAATGTAAGTTTCCTTCCGAAATGGTGGGCCCCTAATGTTGACAGGGGCATCTGGTCACATCCCACCACCAGCTACAGTGAATCAGCTACAATGTCCAGATGGAGGAAGCCCAGCCAAGGGCCCTCATGTGGGCAGGAGGCTGACTTACTTTCTTGGCTCCAGGAACCCAGTGATCTTGCTGGTGTTGAAGGTCAATGTAGCAGACACATTAGTGGCCTGGAAATTCCAGTAGAAAGAAATAGGTCCAAATGAGGGAGGTTGTCGTGTACAGGATGGATAGCTATGAGACCCGGCTGTCTCCTCTAAACAAACATCTCAATGGGTTAAAGCAGGAACTGGCCCACTGGAGTGTAGACTCCCACAAGGCTCATCATAGGTGCTCAATAGATGAGTTTGAACTGGAACATTTTTTACTTGGAATTGCTGACTATAATAGCAATTAAACTTGTGAACAGACTACCAAGAGAAGGTGTGGAAGCCTATCCCAGGAGATCTCTAAAGGGATCATTTCTAGCTATCTCAGGGCCAAGATTCAGCCCTAGTAATACAAATACAAATAGAATAATAGATTATGTTTTAATTTAAAATATCTTAACAACAATTTTGATAACAATAAGAATTATCCAATTGCAGACATGACATCTGGGAGTAATTACACTTCCAGAAATTTGTCTTGTTGAGTTTCAAACCAGGAACAAGACAGCAAAGTTCTCCATCCAGTGAGCAGGACCCCCCAAAACCTGAATCCCTTTGCTGTTAGGTAGGGTTGGTTGAGAGAGGAGGCACCACTCTCAATATTTAACTCAGAGGGAATTTAATACAGGGGATTGGTTACACAAGTGATGGCATTGCTGCGAAGCCAAAAAAAGGGTTGGAGAGATTAGCCGAGGCAGGAAGCTGCTACCACCCCAGGACTGGAGGAACAGAGGGAAGAGATGGAGTTATGGGAGCCACCATGGAGGAAATACAGTTAGTACCTGAGTCTCTGTCCAAGACAGGAAAAAATACTATGGGTTCTTCCTTCCTCCCACCTTCCATTCTCCTGACAGTGCCTTCCATTGCTAAGCTAGAAATCAGAGTGCAAGGGAGCCTGGGACATGTAGTCTTCAGGGGTCAGATACAGATGGAGCAAACAGGTCAAAGACCACTATGCCTTCCTCCCCACAATAGCCCAGACTCACTTAGTGGGATGAACATACATTAAACAAATAAACCTGCAAACAGATACATAAGTAACTTTATAATAAGTCCTATGAGGAAAAATAATAGGGTGCTACAAGGAAAAAAAAAAAGACAAGGGGCCTAAAATAGATCAGGGGTAAAGGCAATCATGGAAGGCCTATCTGAGGAAGTGATACTTAAGTTGAGATGGGAAAGAATCAGCCAGATGGTGAAAGGGGGGTAAAGCATGCAGGAAAAGGGAAAAGCATTTGCGAAGGCATTGCCCCTTACCACACCAAGCCGGAAGACAGGCTCCCTGACGGAGTTAGGCAGCAGCACAAAGGCCTCAACCTCCATCTGGGGGGCTGAGGAGACATTTCCAGGGCTGAAGTTCAGGGACGGCGCAGAGACCATCGCTCCTTGGAGCTCCAAGTTCATGTTGGGGTACTTCCTGGCTAACTGGGGGCAGAATGAAGAGATTATGTCAAGAAAAGAGAAGCAGAAGAGAATTATGTTTCTGAACCCTGAAGGAGTCAGATCAAGCTGAGAACACTTCTTGGTCGGTTTTATTTCCACAAAATGCTCTGTGCCTTTTTCTCTTACAGGTATAACTAGCCATCTTTCCACGTCAGACACATGGAGTTTGCACCACCTATGTCATGGCTGCATGGCATTCCATCATGCATGCATGGGTACTGAATTGATTTAACCCTATTGAGCATCAAGTTGTCTCCAAGGTTTTGCCATTTTAATAATCACCCCGCCGTGTACCTTCGGCTATTATTTGGGGGAATACGGTCCTCGATGTGGACTTGCTGAGTACAAGGGCAGGGATATTTTTAAAGCTTCTGCCAGGTGTTGCCAAACTGTTCTCCATAAAGGTTGGGCTGATTTTTTTTTTCACTCCACGCCCCTCCCTGGGCAATGGATGAGAGCTATTGTTTCTCCCCACTCTCATCACACTCAGGTAACTGCACAGGCGAAGACTAGATACCAATGTTTTTGAAATATGACACACCTAGACCCCACCGTTTCAAAAGTGCTGGCAATCTTCTGTTTCACTAAAATTTAATTGGGGGCAAGATCATTCCTTTTGGGGGGAAGTTGGTGGAGGAACAACAGTGAACCTTTTGGTTGTGCAGGAATAAAATCTACCATCTATTGTAAGAGAGAGATGTTTAGAAGGTTGAGGAGGTAAACCACTTCTGGAAGAAAGTGGGCTGAGCTGCTTCTCTGTCAGGTTGATGATGATGTGAGCAGGAAGCAGGAGGAAGAGTTTTCTCCTCTTTCTGGGGCAAAAGGGATGTTGGAGCCACGATGCGGCCAAGGGCCCTCCAAGGCCAGTACCAACAATATAGAGGCACGATGGGCTGTTGTGGGGCTCCAGGGAAAGAAAGGGCCTACTGTGGGGGCGCCTTATGGAAGGACATGACCCAGGCACTGCAGGATTTGAAGCTGAACAATTTTCCCACTGTTATAATTCCTCTCAGCCATCCTCAAGCCTTCTGCCTGGAATGTTAAATATGACCGCCTGTCTGAGCTGTGTCTTGGGGGGACTCAGAAAGTAGGGAAGAGGGGAGAGGACAGGTGGATTTCCGTGGGATTAAGTGAGATGCGGCCCATGAAGAGTTTAGCTAAGCAGTGACAGAGCTATGAGGTTATTCACTGCAACACTGATGTAGCGAGAGACTGGAAACGTGTCCTTCCATGGGAGACCGGCTACACAGACTATGGTCAATCCCTAATATGAAAGCAGACTGGATTCCCAAGAAAACAAGAGTGAGGAAGCTCTTTATTCCCTACATGGAATGGTCTCCTGGTATAGTAAGGGAGAATGTAAGATACAAACTGGTGTGTGTCTATGCCTCTATTTGTGTAAAAAAACAGGGGAAAGACACACAATATTTGTTTTTTTCTTTCTTCTTCTCCTTTTTTTTTTTTTTTAACATTTTTTACAGAGTTTGTTTGTATATACATAGATGTGTGCAATCTGATAATATGGATAGACCGGGGATGTGAACTGGATGCTTAGGGGACAGGAGTGGGTAGGACTTTCCACACTTTAATCTTTTTCTTCTGAATTTTGAACCATGAGAATTTATTATCCATTCAAAAAAAATTTTTTTAAAGCACCAAGAATGGTGCCTGGCCCCTAGTACACCCTCTGTAATAGTTTGGTGTCATTAATTAGGATATGTCTGTGGGAAATGTGGGCTTTCCTTGGGATTGTCAGAGCTCGCCAATCAAAGACTGGGCAGCCTGTGGTCCCGCGAGATACCGGGCTCAGGTCTCTGATACTCGGACTTCGAAAGGAAATAAGCCCCCGAACCTGCAGCTGCTGGCCTTCTGATTCTTGGAGAAACTGAGAGGAACGCAGAGGTTGTACAGAGAAACCCCTGAAGGCTGTCTAGGGGGCGCTCAGTCTTCATTACCCCGCCCCTCCCCGAGGGCCAAGGGAAGACTTACCCGGGGGGCAAAGGCGCGGAAGGACTTGGTGGTCAGTCGAAGGTTAGAGTTAGGTGGAACCTGCAGCGAAGGGACACAGAGAAGTTTTAGATGCTGCCACTGGAGCTGAAGGTCTGAAGAGGGAGGAGGAGGTGGGCGGATGTTCAATAACAGAGCTACTCCACTGCCCAGGGTTACCATGGCAACAACGAGATGCCTGTCCTGCATTCACCATAAACACACGAGTCCCGGGGTTCTCCTTGGGGTGTAGGTGACAGGTGGGACCCACTCAGAGGGTGAGATCTGCAGTCACACAGACCTAGGTTTGGCTCCTGGCTTTGTGACTGTGTGGTCTGAGGCCACTGCGTTTACCTTGCTGAGCCTCAACTTCCTCCCCTGCAAAATGGGGATAAGCATAGTCCCCACATATCGGGTCATTGTGAGGACTAAATGGGATGGTGGGTACAAACCATCTAGCCCAAGGCCTGGCATATAGTGAGCGCTCAATAAAACACAGCTATTATAATCCCATCCACTAAAAGAAAGAGCTGCAGCGGGGGAGGGTGACTCAAACATGACAATAGAAGTAAACGGCCTGGGCGTGGGTGAGAAATCATTCCAAAGACAAAAAGTCACTCCATCCATCACCGCCAGTGCCCAGTTCATTACCAGGGTCAGCTGGACCATCTAATATGGACGGCATTGTGTCTTCCCCGCCGTCCTGATGTTGTTCAAGAGACCTCAGCTTTTACAAAGAGCTTTTTTTTTTTTAAACAAAGAAACAGCCATCTAAAACTCAGAAATACTAAAGAAACTGGAGAAATATTAAAGCTATGACCCACTATAAAATTTAGTATCCTTTATACAAAACCACATTGGAGACGTTGTTTTAGAGCTAAGCGCTACGAAGGCTTTGTCTCTCCTTTTCACTGTGAAATGGTACTAAATCACGCACCACTTCTAGTTTGGCTACAGAAAGCTCCCAGATTTATGGTTAAAAAAAATCAATTTATGGGCCCAGTGTCTTCATAATTGTGCTTTACTTTTTATTTCCTAGTCTATTTAACTTTATGCATTTATCCGTGTATCTGTTATCCTGCCTCATTTACTAAAATCTTTTTTTTCAAGCCTCCACAAACCATCAGGATAAGAGAAAATATGAATTAGAATAACAGATCTAGTCTGGAGGGAAAAGTACAACACAAACAAGCCGCAAAGTCTTCCACTATTGTTATAAAGGAGAAAGAACTTTGACTTTGAGCTTCCTGGCAGCTAAAATGAAAAGGAGAATTGTGCTAACTTACGTTTTTTCCTGGTCTTGATCTTTTTTTCTTAGTCATAATTTGCTATTTCCTTGATGTAAATGAGTAGAAAGGAAAAAAGGAAGGAAGGCCAGGCTACAGTGTCATTTGTGAGGGCTGTTCTGCGATGATTCTCACCATGTCATCTGTGATGGAAAAGTTCAGGTACCCCACTTCGTGATAAGCTAGGCTGGCTGTGTTGAAGGCATAATCAGAGATGGCAAAGTAGACCATTCGGCTGTGTTCCTCAGGAAGGCTCATGACAGGAGCAAGGAAGGCAACTGGGGAGCGGTGATCACGGCTAAAAATTTCACCCTGGAGAGAGAAATAGAGTCCATCTGAACTTTTCAAAGTCGATTCCAGAGCTGGACCTCTGAGCTAGGGAGTGAACTATAGAGCTTAATGAGGGAACATGGACTGAAGGCACTGCCTGAAACTCCACCATTAATTATATTTTTCTTTGGGTCAAAGTGTATCTACAGCATTCCTCAAAGTTCCCCAGAAGCTTTGGTATATTAACCTATAGGACCTCCTGGTCCTATATGCCACTGAGGGCCAGCTCTGACAGACCTCATCTGCATGGTGAGAAAGGTGAAGGAGGGGAAGAAGGGGGAGGGGAAGTTTTGAGGCCTAAGACACCTGGGGGAGGGTCCTGGCTCTGGGAACACTCCCCACCACTCCGTATCATCCTGCCCTGCACACAGCGGGGACCACTGGGGGGGATGAGGACAGGTCTGAAGCCAGGGGAACAAGAGGCCCCAAGAAATGGCTGACCCTGAGGGAATGGACCCACCCAAGCCCCTGCCCCAGGACCCTTACCTTAAGCATTACTTCCAGCATTTGGGCTGTTGCCCGAGGGGCTTCCATTAAATTGTAATCAATGCCCATGAAATCGTCAATCTCTGTTGTGACTGTGAACCAGGGAGGGGCAGAATTAGGAGGCAGGCGATGGAGAAGGGGTGAGGGCTCTGGCTGACCCACACTCTCTGTGACTTTCTTCAGAGCCCCTCTGCCTTAACCTTCTGCCCTAAGCCCCTCCACTCGGCCCAGTGCTGGGGCAAAGAGTGCCTTCATTAAGATAGATGATGTGGGTGGTGGGACGCTTAGCCTGGGGCCAGAGCAGTTTCCAGAATCACACACACACACACACACACACACACACACACACACACGCAAGCACACACAAACATGCACACACACAGTCATCCTACGGGCAGGAGGAGCTCAGGTCTGGCAGCCCTTCCACACCTGGAGCTTCATGCCAAAGGGCATATAATCAGGAAAATCCTTCAGTTGCAGGATTGCAACTGAAGGTATTGTTCCCCAAGAATAAAACTGAGCCCTGGATCTTTGGGAAAACTGGCTTCCTATCAACACAAATCAAATAACCAAGAAGGCCAGGACATGCCTCTCCAAGGCCCTGGGGGATGGGAGTTCTGTGTCACATGCACTGGGGTGTCTGTGCCCACCTGGGCCTCCACTGATGGGGGAATGTCAGCAGGTGAGTGTGGGGAACCTGGAGAGCACGGCATCGGAGGAGACCTCAGACAGTTTGTCAAGACTGTTCCTGCAAACTTCACATGTGGACCTAGACCCGGCACTTCCACCTGCACAGGGCTGTTCTCCGGGTGCATGCACGTGTGCGGGCAAAGAGGTGGTGCGGGGGTGCTCCCTGCCCCACTGTTGGCAGTGGCAACGGAAGGCAGCAAACTCCCCTGCCGAGCAGCTGGGGACTTATTAAACAAACGGAGACACATTTGTGAGACAGAATACTCCACAGCTATTAAAGTGAGGTCTTTTACAACTACGGCAGGGTCTGCTAACGCTGAAATTATACGAGCTGCAAGAACAACTGTGTACGTTTCACACCTGGATATAGACCCCAAGACATGCGTCCACGTGAGCTGGAATATCCATAGCAGCACTGTCTGCAATGGTGTAAAGCTGAAACTATCCAAGTGGCCTTCAACAGTAGAATAGATAAATAAATGGAGGGACTTGGGCACGGTGGATTACACGGCAAGGAGCATGAATGAACTCACCACATGCAACAATGTGGATTGACCTCCTATTTTAAAGCTGAAAAAAGGAAGTCTTATGCTTTTGATAAAAGACTCTACTATATGGTTCCATTCATGTACAAAGTGCAAAACTGATGTTTGCTGGGAGCAGTTGGGAGAGTGGTTAACCTTGAGGGGTGGGGAGGGACAGAGGAAGACATGATGGGGCTGTGAAAGGTCAGTCACGTTCTGTATGTTGATCTGGGAGTTGGTACATGCGTGTGCTCAGTTTGTGAAAATTCTTTAAACTCTTTGCTTATGATCAAGCACTTTTCTCTGTATTAATTTCCACAAAAACGTTTTTAAAAATGAGATCAATTTATATGCACTGATATGGAAACTCTCCAAGGTATACAAGTTACAAAAGAACAATGTCTGTACTCTTACAGACCATATATATTCACCTATATTCATGAACAAAAGGAATACATATGGAACATATCATCATATACTTGTGTATGTGTGTATTTATATTTATATGTACATGCAAAGGAAATATCTGAGAGTATACACCCCAAATAGAGGTTACCTCCTGGAAGAAAATTTGGAGAGAGAAGGGGACTTTAATTTTTACTTTCAATACTTCTGTCCCGTGTAAGAGTTTGTAGGTACATACATGCACTTATAAAAACTAATAACAATAAAGTGTCCCACGGGTGGGTGGGGTGTTCTACCTGGCAGAGTTTGGAGATAAGGCTGTAAGTCAGAGGGCACTGAGTCTTCGATCTTTTCACAAATCTGAAAAAAAAAAAAAAAAAAGAAAAGGGAAGAGAAGAGAAAGCCTGAGTGAGCTCCCTGGCTTTGATCATGCCCTGTGCTAATTGTTTCGTCACATTATTTCACGTATTTGCTAATTGGCCATTAATGCTACAAAAATTTATAAGGGCTTATGATGTGCCAGGTGCTTAGAAATTGGAAATGATCAAAAACATGCAAGAGCCCATGGGGACCCCAAAAAGGTCCAATCAGACCTGTCAAAGTCGATCCCAGGGCTGGATATCAGAGCTGGGTGGCCTCCTACACAGCCGGTTGAGAGGTCATGCACTGGAGTCACTGGCCAAAGCTCCTCAGTAAAGACTTTTTCCTTTGGGGGGGGGGGCCCTGGCCACCCAGAATCTAGAGTCTAGTAGCAGAACTAGACAGTAAGTAGCAAAAGCCACACAAATGAGTGGATAATTAACGTAGATACTTCTTAAATGTCATCACTTAACAGGTTGGCTGGATTGATCAATATTCCCGTTTTCCCTGCTGCCCGTGCAAGACGGAACACTCACACCCAGCAGGCTGCCACGCACAGTAGGCACTCAGAATGTGTTGCCCTGATTGAGTTGCTTGCTTCTTAAGAAAAAAAAAATGTGTTCTCAACCCTGTTTGCTTTACTTGCTGTTATAGTCACTCGAATTATTTCTTACGTAAGCCCATGAAATATGACTAAGAGATGAATTGTTTCTATGAAAACCTGAGATCAATGCCTTGGAAGGGTGAGTTGCTTAAAAAAAATGCTAGTAAATTGGTGTGGGCGAGAAAAGCTTATGAGGAAAAACATCATAAAAACCTAGAAGGATTCTGCATCAGGGTTGCCCTGCAAATGTCTTTAGATTCTCATTGTAGTAAAAGATATCTGAGCTGGAATTTGTAGCAGAATGTTGTAAGCAAAAAGGACTGCAGAAAACCAATCAAGAGACTGTTTACAAAGACTAGGTCTAGGCTGACATCAAAGGAATTTACATTTACTGTATTTTAAAAACATTTGGATTTATAGGTAAATATTTTCTTTGTTCAGGTGTGTGTGAGTGAGTCTTCACTTTAAACTGCTTTTAAAAGTTAACCAGTTACCGCCTACGGTGCAAATGGATCTACATATACAGAGGAGGAGAGGGATGTGGGGTGGGGTGGCAGGGGGGTGTCCAAGAGGGTGGATGGCCCAGGGAGCAAGCACTCAGTAAGTACTTGCTATTCTTAGCCCTGCTGGTCAGATACCACATCCCTCCCCAACTGGCGCGTCAGAACCATCCTGCAACCAGGTTCTTAGTTGTCCTGGGAGATTTCTGAAGACCCACAAGGACCAGGGGTCAAGAAAGATCTCCATCTTTCCTGAGACATCCAGCCCTTACAAGGCCTTTGGGACAAGCTGCTCCAAGCTCCAGGAAGTTCAAATCCCTACCTAGCCTTCTGTCAACAAGGTGGCCCCAGGTGAGTTACTAAATGCTCTAAGCCTCCTCCATTAAGTGCAGGAAACCGGCATCTCCTTCAAAAGTTGTGGGTAGGATTCAGTGGCATTGCCCATGTGAAGTGCTTAGTACATTATTCCTGGCCAACTACAGGCTCAATAAATAGTCGCCATTATTATTATAAATAAGAATAGTTATGCAATGATACGTTTGGTATAACATTAATTATACTAATTTATAAAAATAACTATTATCGTGGTAATTTATTATCACGATAATTATTACATATTCCCCAAGCTATCCTAGATCCCCGGGACCCCAGAATAAGAAAAGGAACAGAATGCAGCTAGCTTGCCACATCCAATCTGTGGGGTCTACATGCTATTCCAGCTTCAACCACCAGGGGGCACTCATGGCCAAACCAAACGTCAAACCGAGAGGAGGGGTGTGTGTGTGTTTTCCCTTTTCCTCCTTCATTGCTTTCTCCCTTCCCAAGCACAATCATTGCTGCAGACACAGCTCCAGGTATATGATATCTCAGATATGAGATTTTGGAATGTAGTGAGTGGGAGAACTGAAAGTTAACATGAGACCTCTTTGTTTTAGGTAGAGATTCCAAAATTTGGAGATTCCACATAAATTTTTTTAATAGGGAAAACTAGCACTTTGTTGCTGCTTCCCCAAGACAAGGTAGGTCCTCAGGAGTACATCCCAGTAGAAACCAGAGCTCCCTCCTGGTCCACATACTCCCGAAGTCTCCTGCTTGGTCCCTGCAGGCCCCTAAGTGTTGATTTCCTTTTTGGCCTTTGCAGACTGCAGGGCAGTGGCGGGCAGTGAGCAAGGCCAAGCAGAGGGAGGGGCAGGAGTTTCCATTTGGCCTCTGCTGTTTCAACATTGGTCAGAAATTTAACCATTCTCTGCCTAACCAGACAGATTCAGAGTCCAGAGACCCATATTCTGCCCCCAGTTTTGCCATATACCAACTCCATGACCTTGATTTGTCCTCTCTAGGCCTTGGGTATGAGAATGGCTGGGCCAGCCCCCAGGGCCATCCAAGGCCAGAGGTTTGTGAGGACTTGTGCCCAGCCCATAGGGGCTCACTTGGCCACTCATACCTTGCTCTCCAGCATTCTTTGGAATTTGGACTCGATCTGGCTGTGGAAGAGATTCAGCAGCCACCTGCGAAGAGAAGCCAGGGGACAGTCAGCTGTGCCACTGAATGCAAGGACGGTGGGGCTCCAGGGAGAGCCAGGCCGGTCCCCAAGGGAGCCCTCCCTACCCCATCGCGGTACCCAGCTGTGTCCCAGAATCCTGGATGGGATGAAAACTCAGAGTCCCAGCTCCCAGCACACTCAATGATTCAGTGCATCTGGCATCCCAGCCCCCTGCAGCACCCCAAATTCAGTAGATTTGGGGGAGGGGCTCAAGAATCCATGTTTTTCTAATCGAAGAAACTGACACTTGAAGAGACTCCTTGAAGGGTGTGTATATTTTCATCAACTCTCTTTTGGCCAAAAGCCTTTGTATTCCTTCAGTAGCCAAATTTCATTTGCCTGATGGTGGTCCCATGAAGTTCATTTTTTGGTGGAAATGACACACCAAGACTCTGAACTTAAACTTGCTTCTGCTAATTTCAGCAGGTCCCCCAAAGAATTATCTCCAAGTGCACGTGATCTGCCTGTGGATTACGCCTGGACCCGGATGCTCATCAGAGGCCAGGCCTTGGGCTGGATGGGTCTCTAGCTGCAGCCAGTGGTAACCTACCCCAAATCTCCTGACACATGTGTCTCTACATCACGGATGTGGCTGCTACAGCTGGAGACAGCGACCTTGGGCCTCCCAGAGGGCTCACTGCCCAGGAGAAGATTGACTGAAATGGTGATGCCCTCAACCTTCAGGTCAAAGGAGCCCTGTAGTTTCCTGGAGGAGAAAGAGAACCAATAGTTGATTCCTAGATTAGAGTCGGCCACTGCTTTGGGGGAAAGTATAAATCTCAATTCTTATCTGCACAGAAGTGAAGCTGGAATAAAAATTTAATTTAAAAAATTATTATAAATATTTATTACAAAGCAAAGATTCATCACAAATACAAACATAAAAAATCAAGAAGAAAGCTTGGGTCCATTTAGTTATGATCAGGGATGAGCAAAGACCTTTCTAGGCGGGATCCAAGTCTCAGAAGCCATAAAGGAAATGGTTGTCCTTTAAGATGCTTTCAGGAAATGGTTGCCAGCGCAGAAAATTAAAACTTTAGTGAAAAAAAAGGCTTATTTTAAAAACCCTGTTTAAAAAAAAACTGTAATGAATAACAACAAAAAATGCCATATGCAAAGTAAAAAAAAATTGTATCTTGAGCCAACCAAAGAGCTAATTTCCTTAACATATGAGCTAATATATGATTTCATTTCCTTAACACACAAAGAACAAGGCCTATACAAAGTAACAAGGAAAGAACAAAACAACCCAAAGGGGAAAAAAAAAGAGATCAAAGATATGAACAGGAAGTTCAATTGCAAATAAGCACATGAAACGTTATTAAAAGAGAAAATCACAATGATGCCAGTTTTCACCCACCAGATTGATAAAAAGATTAGAAGTTTTCATACCCAGTGCTTGTGAAGATATGGGTCAACCAGGCACTGGCTGGGAGAGCACATCTGGAACACAAATGGGTGGGATCTATCCTAATTTAACCACATATCCTTGCCCCAGTAATTTTACTTCTAAGTCTTTACTCTGTGGCTCATCCTGTCAAGATATATATGTGGGGCAGCTCATTGCAGCATCACAAGTAATAGCAAGAAATGAGAAAACAACCTTAAATGTCAACTAGTCAGGATAGGTTCACTACGTTGTGGGCACCTATGCTATGTAGCTTTTAGAAAAAATGAGGCCAAAGATGTGGAAGCAACATAAATGTTCACTGACAGATGACTGGACAAAGAAGACATGGCATACACACACACACACACACACACGCACGCACAATGGAATACTACTCAGCCATAAAAAAGGAACAATGCCATTTGCAGCAACATGGATGGACCTAGAGATGACCATACTAAGTGAAGTCAGAAAGAAAAAGACAAATATCATATGATGTCACTTAATATGTAGAATCTAAAAGAAATGATACAAATGAACTTACTTATAAAACAGAAAAAGACTCTCAGACATAGAAAACAAACTTACGGTTACCAAAGTGGGGAGAGGGGGAGGAATAAATTAGGAGTTTGAGATTAGCAGATACAAACTACAACATATAAAATAGATAAACAACAAGGTCCTACTGTATAGCACAGGGAATTACATTCAATATCTTATAATAACCTATAATGAAAAAGAATATGAAAAAGAATCTGAATATATGTATAACTGAATCACTCTACTGTACACCAGAAACTAACACAACATTGTAAATTAACTATGCTTTGATAAAAATAAATAAAAAAATAGAAAGCATGAGGCCAAATGGGACCTAGCTATACAATGAAATATTACTCAGCCATAAAAAGGAATAAGTACTGATGAGTACTGCAGGGTGGATGAATCTTGAAAATATTATGCTACATAACAGAGCCAGACGCAAAATGTCATATCTTGTATGATTCCATTTGTTTGGAAGGTCCTGAATAGGTAAATCCACAGAGACAGAAGGAGGAATGGTCAAGGCTACGGGGGGTGGGGAGTGGGGAGCGACTGCTCAGTGGTACGGAGCATCTCTTGGGGTGATGAACCTATTGTGGGACTAGACAGAGGTGGTGGTTTTACAACTTGTGACTGTGGTACTAAATGCCACTGACTCGTGTACTTTAAAGTGGTTAGTTTATGTTATGGGAATTTCACCTCAATAAAAAACTATATTTAAAAAAGATTAAAAAAAAAAAGAATGAAGTAGCTATTTATATGCTCCCACAAAGAGAGCTTTAAGATACTTTAATGAAAAAAATCCAGGGCAGAAGAGTATGGCCTGATTCCTTGCACAGAAATTAAATAGATGTCGTATATAGGTGACATTTCTACTGAGCATCTTTCTAAAGTTGTGCCACCCAAAAGGAATATAATGTGAACCACATAGGTTATTTAAAATTTTCTAGTGGCCACATTAAAAAAGGTGAAAAGAAACAGGTGATATTAATTTTGATAGTACATATTATCAACTCAACATGGAATCAATGGAAAAGTTACTAATAAGTTTTCTTATGTTCGCTTTTTGTACTGTCTGCAAATCAGCTGTTTCACACTTAACAGCAGATCTCAGTGTGTACCAACCACTTTTCATGTACTCAGTCAAGACATGTGGCTAGAGGTGACCTTATTGGACAGTGCAGGTCTGAAGTGTAAATGTGATCACAACACGCATTGTTACCTTCCTGTTAGGGGCTGAACTGTGTCTCCCCAAAATTCTTATGTTGAAAGTCCTAACCCTCCAGGACACAGAATGTGACTGTATTTGAGACAGAGCCTTTAAACAGTGATTGATTGAAAATTAGGCCATTAGAGTGGGCCAGAGTCCAATCTGATTGGTGTCCTTCTAAGAAGAGGAGATTGGGACACACAGAGAAACACTCGGAGTGCAGGCTCACAGAAGGATGACCATGTGAGGACACGGAGACAGAGCAGCCACCTGCAAGCTCAGGCAAGAGGCCTTAGAAGAAACTAAACCTGCCGACATCCTGGTCTTGGACTTCTAGCCTCCAGAATGTGAAAAAAATTCTGTTGTTTGAGGCCTCCTGTCTGTGACATTTCACTCTGGCTGCCCAGGGAAACTAACCCACCTTCCTTCCAAGGACTGGAGGTCAGAGAACAGTTCACAGTGCTGGAGAGTTTGTGCCCCTGGGAGTCACCCCTGACCAATGACAAGCAGGAGGGTGGGGGAACTCAGAGGTGGGCTCTGCCTACACTGTCCCCAGGGGTCCCCAGGAGGGTCAAGCTCCATTAGCTGCCAGGCCTACGTCCTTCTTGCCACCTCCCTTCTGCACACCCCATGGACGTTTCCCTAGGTTACTCTCCAGAGAAAATACTTGCACTTGAATTCTTGTCTTGGGGTCTGCTGTGGGGGAAGCAAACCCAGAAGACACACTATTGTCTCACTGAGTTCAACCACTGCCCCATCAGAGAGGCCTGAGAGGGGAAGGGGCTCAGCCAAGGGCCAGGACCCAGACCCTGGTCTTCCTCTGGGCTGCACTCCTTCTCTCCACCATGTGGACTTTTGATGAGCTAGGAACACCCTGGACCCAAGAGGGAGGGAAGGAATGCCAAGGCCAAGCACAGAGTCCACTTACAGTTTCCACTTGCGCACCTTCCACTTGCCCTTGACCCTGATGAAGGAGTCAGAGATGCTGAAATGCAGGCCCTGGCCGGGGAGGGGCGTCAGAGCCGAGCCGAGCAGCTCGCAGCTGTGGACTTCCAGGCTGGGGAGAGAGACCCAGGGAAGCGGCATCAGCCCCCACATGGAGGCGGAGGCAGGTCCAGTCTCAGCAGGGGTCTTGCTCTCACCCCCATCCCCGCGCGGACTAGGCCAGCAGAGCCTGGCGTGCGGCTCCCCCCACTCACTTGCTGTCACCTGCTGTGTGCCCTACACTGAATCTGCGGCCATGCTAAGTGCCTTATATGCATTGTCAGGCCTCACAGAGGGGTCAGTGCAGTTCTGATCCCCTTTTAACAGAGCAGGAATAGAACCTCTTGGAAAGTATGCATTTCCCCAAAGTTGCACAGTCAGGACCAGAGCCCATGAATCTCCTGACCCTGGTTGGGTCCCGAGCAGGGCACATAAACACAGCCCGCCATCCCCGTCCTCCTCACGTCCCAGTCAGGGAATCCAGTTCAGGGAAGGCCGAGGGCAGCCTTGAAAAGAGACACGAAAGGGCTAGGAGAAGATGATACACGTGGTGGGGCCGTCAATGGGAAAAGAATAGTCAGGTTCCATTTTCTTTGCCTGGCACACAGTAGGTGCTCAATAAATGTTTACTGATGGACAGAATAAAAGAAGGAGTGACTGAAGCCATCAGTGATGGTGAGCAGAGAGGGCATGATGAGCTATGGGCCCAGTTGCCCCAACTCCATTGTCTGTCTTTCAAAAAGTGATGCCTTTTTTAGCATCAGCTGCTTGTGTCTAATGATCCTTTGAAGATTCAGCTCGAATGCCGCCACTCCGGGAAGACTTCGTTGACTCCTCCAGATGTGCAAACCTCAGCTCTAACCGTTGGACTACTCTATTTAAAGTTTAAGGTCTACAAGAAAGTTTAAGGTCTATCTTCTCTTCCAAATTACATCCATTGGCCAGGCCACACCCTGGATGATCACCCCAAAGAAGTAGCAAGTTATCTCCATTTTACAGATAAGAAAACTGAGGCTCAGTTCCCACAGCTAGGAGGTCTTCATTAATATCTGTTGTATGAATGAATGAAGGGGCCCAAGTTCTTCTCAGAATTTCCCTCTGAATTCTGCAAGGAACCATCCCACCATCTGCCCCATCCCACTGTCTGTCTGTCCTGACCCAATCCTGGGGCTCTCCCTCCCTTCCTCTCCAGACCTCCAGCCCTGCCCAGACTCCTCAGGGCCCCAGCAGAAAGGAGCCCTACCTGTAGAGCTCATAGTGCCCACTGCCGACATGTTTAATATTGACATCTCCAGTGAAATCGGGCAGTGTGATTTTGTGCAGCTTATTCTGCAGGGCCACCAGCCCCTCTCTGGCCACTGTGGACAGAAAAAAGCTGGAAGTCAGACTGGTTGGCCTGCCTCCCTCCCCTCTAAACCCTTCAGTGGCTCCCACCTGCCCTGGGGAAAAGGGCCAACTTCCCTATTAGCATTAATTACAGTTGCAGGTTATTGAGCCCCTCTGGAGTCCCAGGTAGCATGAGAGACACTCAGAAGCATCACTGCATTTCAGGTGGGGTAGTTATGTTTGTGCCCATTACATGGATGAGGAAACAATGTTTTTGTCAGCAACTCCACGGGAGAGGAGTGCCGTGTGCTTGGCTGAGGGGCCCTCTTTCCTATCCTTCATGGCATCTAACCTGTGTAGAAGAAACTGTAAGGATTTTAGGACTAGAATCCTCACATTGGCATCTTTCTTGCTGGGTGACCTTGAGCAAGTCCTCAACCTTGGCGTTCTTGGTCTGTCTAGTAGCAATGATAATAATACTTTCCTCCCTGGGGTGGCATGAGGATTAAAAGAGATCATTGCAGCCCAGAAAGGGGGCTGGCAGGATGAAAAGCACCCTTGCTTTATGCCTGGCATACATTAGGCACTCAGTAAATGCAGGGTTTATGCTATTGAAAATATGGAAAGGACCAAAATGTCCAGCTTTAGAGGACTTAAAGAAATGTGGTAGACTCACACAGTGGAAAGGATCAAAAGGCAAACTTTGCCTGATTTAGGTTTCAATATAAACAGCATTTACTAGGACTGTCTGTATATTCTGAGGCGCTAGAGAGCTAGAATTCTGCTCTCAGGGAGGGCATGTGTACACAGATGACCAGCGGTCTCCCTAACTCCACCTCTTTCCAGTTTGCAGTCCACCCTTGAGCAAATGCACAAGCTGGTCTCTGCCAGAATGCTATCCCTTGTCCCTGGCTAACTCCCACTTATCTTTTCTACCTCACCTCCTCCAAGAAGCCCTTCCTGATTTCTTTCTCTCTGTTCCCATCCAGTCTGGTCTTCCAGCAACTCTACCTGAGGGAATGTCATTACCTCATTGAACAGATAAGGCAATTGAGGCTCCACAAATGTGAGGACCAGCCCTCCATCAATTACTGTGGGGAACGGTATATAACTACCTCAGATCCCTTGCCCCTTGGATTAATTCTGAGGACTTGTTTTAGCATCTTTTCAAAAATAATCCAAATGAATCGACATACAAAACAGAAACAGACTCACAGACATAGAAAACAAACTTATGTTTACCAAAAGGGAGAGGGATGGGGGACAGACAAATTAAGCGTATGGGATTAACAGATACGAACTACTCTGTATAAGATAAATAAGCATCAAGGATTTACTGTATATTCAATATCTTGTAATAACCTATAATGGAATATAATCTGCGAAAAAATAACTGAATCACTATGCTGTACACACGAAATACAATATTGTAAATCAATAGCCGTAATTTTACCCATTCTTTGAAACTGAGGTATAATATACTTAGAGGTAAAACCTTAAAGGCACTAATCTTAAAGTTATTGGGAAGAAATTTTACATGTTTATGCACCCATCTAGCCGCCCTCTAGAGCAAGATGTAATGAAACCCTAACACCCTTCTGGGCGCCTGGTTTGCTACCGGCTGCGGGACGTAACCACCGTTCTGACATCCATTAAAAATTTTTTTTGATTGAAGTGTAGTTGATTTACAATGTTAGTTTTAGGTACATATACATATTTCTTTTTCTTTTCAGATTCTTTTCCATTATACATTATTACAAGAAATTAAATATAGTTCCCTGTGCTATACAGTAGGTCCTGTTGTTTATCTATTTTATATATAGTAATGTGTATTTGTTAATCCCCAACCCCTAATTTATCCCTTTAGTATTTTTTTTAATTAAAAAAATTTTTTTTAATTTATTTTATTTTTAGAGGAGGTACTGGGGATTGAACCCAGGACCTTGTGTATGCTAAGCATGTGCTCTACCACTTGAGCTATACCCTCCCCTACTAGTTTTTTTTTTAATACTTCTTTTTTTTTAAGTATTTCTTTTTTTTTTTTTTTTTTTTTTTTTTTTGTGATGGAGGTAGTGGGGATTGAACCCAGGACCTCATGCATACTAAGCACACACTCTACCACTGAGCTATACCCACCACCCCATTCCCCAACATCTAGTTTTAAGGCATATGTTTTCAAATTTGAACAAGTCTTTTCCAGCGGAACTGTTCCCATAACTGGGGTGACAGCTGGTTTACTAACACACCTCCCCTGGCCACCTGCCCTCCCCCATCTCGCCTTCCCACTCTCCTATGTTTTCACCTCCCCCATCAACTACTTGTGCCCAACTCTTTCTCTCCATTGGCCAGTGGGAAACCCAGCTAAGACAAGTTACATGCCCCAGGAGCCCAGTGGCTGGGTGACGAGGCCAGGACCTGAGCCAGAGCTGCCTGACCGGGCTGGCTGCGCCGACCTGAAGGAGAATCCCGTCTGTGTCCCCGGCTGTACCCAGAGCAGCCTGGGGCCAAGCGGGTCAGCCAAGCCCAGCCGACCTCGCAGCTCCTTACCGTACTCCAAGCCCTTGTTGGTGATCCTGACGACCAGGCCGGGATTGGCACCCAGGGTCTCTGGGGCAGACATGAGCAGCATTCCCAGCAGGAGAGAGGGCAGGGCCCCAGCCAAGGCCCCCATCCTGGTTCCCAGCAGGCTGGGCCAGGCCTGTCGCAGCCTCAGCTCCCTTAAGTAGCTGAGGCCCGAGGGCGGGGGTGGCCCCTGAGTGGGGCGGGTTCCTGGGATCAGGAAGGGGAGGCCTGGTGACTGGAACCTGCTTGCAACACTGTAGGGGGTCACAGGTCATACTTAAAAGCCTGTTGTCCCTGCCAGGGGCCAGAGGGTGGGTTGGCCTGGGCCCAGGTGACACTCTGTACACCCTTCCCAGTAAAAGACCCCACACCGATAACCAGGAAGGCCGGGTTTTACAGACAAGGAGGCTGAGGTTCAGAGAAGCCACGTCACTGGCTCAAACTTACACACCTGGCAGGTGGCACAGCTGGGAGTCAAAGCCAGTTGAGTTATACTCAACTCTGTTTATGTGAAAAAGATATTTTCCCCTCCTCCCCCTACTCCCCATCTCCTGTGGGAAAACAGGCTTTCTCAAACCTCGCTGGTGGTAAAATTTTCTGGAAGCCAATTTGGCAAATCCTTACACACCTGCATGCCTGGTGATCCAGCAATTCCACTTCTGGAACTTGACTCTCGGTACATAATTAAGTCAGTGTGGAAATACGTCACTGCAGTAAGATGCCCTTTGCTGCTCCATGTGACATCGACAAGGCAAGAGTGGGACCCAATGTAAGGCATTCAACAAAGGGCATTGGGTACATTAACTGTGACGCATTTAAAGAGAGGCTGCAGAAATAAAGGTCTTTCTTGATAGAGTGAGGTTCTATTTCTTTGTTCTGTTCCCATGTTTGCCAATCTGGAAAATTTTTAGCAAGGAGTTATGAGGGATGAGTTATGGTTGGATGGGCAGGATTGTGGTTTTTTTTTTTTTTTTTAATCTTTTTGTTTGCTGGTATTTCAGATTTTTAATTTTCTCGGGATACAGTGAATTTGCAGTAAGTAAAGGCAATCCAATTTTATTTGGGAAATCAAAATTTATAGTAGAGGTGTGCTTAACTCATAGGGATCTCTCCTTTCCCAAGGACTCCCTGTATTTGTGAATTTTGTTCTGCCTCTACCTCCGGGAAGCCTTCCCTGATACCCCCAAGTTTCCCTGGATTAGAGAATGATTCTCCTTTGGGGTCCCTGAATCCTCTGCACTTTCTCCATCATTGCTTTGACCACTCTCTGCCTTTTTGTAATTGTAGTCATTTAAAAATATGCCCACAAATTCTTTGATACTTTTTCCATCGAAAGGGGGAGGCTTGTGCCCTCCCCTTGAAATTGGGTGGGCCTTCATGACTGCCTCAATAAATTGCCCGTGGCAGGAGTGATGGAGTTTTTCCCCAGTGGGTCATAAAAGGCACTGGAATTGGGGTTGAGATCAGAACTTCCCGCGCTGAGTGCCTGGAAGCCCACAGCCAGGGCTTTTCTGCTCCTCTGTGCCCAAGGCTGAGGTTGTCGGAGTCCTCTGTCACCACACCCCAAGCCGCCTGGGTGCTCCTGCAGGCAGGGCTGAGCCTTCAAATCCTATGATCCTTCCAGCATTAGTGGAAACTGGCGGGAAAGCAATATTTATTGAGCCCCTATCATGCGCCGGGCACCATGCTGGTTATGCCACACGCCTCCTCTCGGCCCTGCTGCAGCCCTTTAAGGTGAGCATTTCAGTCTCATTTTGAGCTGAAGAAACTGAGGCTGAGAGGGGTGAAGTCATTAGGCCACAGTCACCCAGCGGGGGTCTGAACGCAGATCTGTGGGACGCTTTTCCAAAGCCATGGTCAGGGAAGTCTTCCCTGAGGTGGTGTGCTGAGCTGAGACCTTCAGCGTGGGGAGGAGCCAGCCTTTGGAAGCGCCATTCCAGGCTGAGCAAAGAGCAAGGACAAAGGCTTGGCAGCTGCCAAGGTCTCCCAGGGGCTCCCAGTGTGCCTGGGGTGTCTGCTTCCTGGACTCAGTCTGCAGAGGTAGGGAGCGATCCCGGGCTGGGAGGTGAGAAACCAGGGTTCCCATCTGGCTCAGCTCCTGCCCCGCCCTGTGACCCTCAGTAAACCTGGTTTCCTTCTCGTGCCTCAGTTTCCCTCTGTAAAATGAGGGGGCAGAGCAGGTGACTCCCATGGATGCTCCCAGCTTGGAGAGGGGGGAGGACAATCTAGAGTGGGGACGTTGCGGGGACACAGATGTCACTCTTCCTCCGGCCGCAGTCTGAGGCAGTCTGGGCTGGGGGCCGATTGCAGGGGCGAGAGTTCCCACAGGAGCAACCTTCAGACCTTAGACCTTTCCCGGTCAGCCAGCGAGCGTATCCCAGGGCCCCAGGCCAGGCCTCCACCCCCACAGGTGCCCATCTCCAGCTCAAGGTCCCTGCTGGTAACCTAGGACCCGGCAGAGGCCCCTGGGAACAGCGTGACTCCAACACTGGTCAGCACCCCGGGCTTTTCTTGTTCCAGGCTGTCCATCCACTTCCATGAAATCCAACGCCACCGACACTCCCACTCCCATCAGGCCCTGCAGCAGAGAAACCGCTCCCCCTCTAGTAAGAACGGTGTTTATTGTGTGCTGACAACAGAAGTCTTGAAAAGACATTGGAAAACCCGGAATTTGGAAACCACAAGGCCTGGAATCCTGAGCAGCACACAGTCGATAATTTGGTGAATGAACTTAAAGCAGAAAAGTGGAAGGTTAAGGGCATGGACTCTGGGGCCAGATGGCCTGGGTTTGAATCCTGGCTCGCCCACCGGGTGATCTTGGGCACGCTGACTCAGTTTCCTCATCTGTAATCGCACTCAGCCAAAGGGCAGCAGGGAGGGGGTCAGAGGTCAGGAAGAGAGAGGGATCAAGGCACTTCTTCCTTGCTTTGGATCTCAGGTCTGGCCCTCACTCCTGACACTTCTTCCCCTACGGCTCCGGTCCCTCCCCGGGCTTGGACACCCCAACTCCTTTCTTTGCTGCTTCAAGCCTAGGGAGGCTAGTTCCTGGGGGGCCTCACCTCCTTCACCTGTTTCCTTAAGCTTGTCCCCCAACTCTATAAATAACCCCTTCATTTGAATCCCAGGAGCCATGAGTTGGATTCTGGTGTCCTGCCCGGACTCTGACTGGCACAACTGGTACACTAGTTCTTCTGTGTACTGACCCTCTGCAGCAGGTGCCTTTCCTCTAGTGGAGTGCTCTGAATTCTTTCCCAAAGTCCACACAGGTCTTGCGCACGGACAGTAGCCTGTGAAAGACAGAACTAAAAGTACACAGCAACCCTTGCTCTGGCACCCAGGGTGTCTTTGGGGGCCGCCTTCCATAGAGAGGTGACAGCCTCTTGGGTCTTGTAGGTCACATGAGGTTTTGCAGAGGAGAGAGCCAAGGGTAGTCCAGGAGAAGGCAGCAGCGTGTGTCAAAACACAGAGCCAGAACACGTGACAGACTGGCAGCGTGGGAGCCTGGGTCCTTGTCCAGGCTCTGTTCCTGATGGGCTGTGTGACACAGGGCAAACTACACCCCTCTCTGAGCCTCACTTTGCCTCCAAACACAGATGAAGGTTTTGGACTAGGACAGTGTTTCTCGAATTCCAGGGATCTCGTTTATTTATTTATTTATTTTAAAATGGATTTTCATTGAGATATAATTGACTTATAAGTCTAAAGTGTACAACATGTTGACTTCATAGATTTACATGTTGTAATATGATTTCCACTGTAGCGTTAGCTGATACCTCTATCATAGCGCGTAATTATCATTTCTCTTTTGTGGTGGGAACAATTAAGATCTAGTCTCTTAGCAACCTTGATGTTTATGATATAGCATTTTTGCCTCTGATCTGCATTAGATCTGCAGGACTTTTTTATCTACTTGTTTCAAATTTGTGACCTTAAATAACACTTTCCCAACTCCACCTCCCCCACCCAGCTCCTGGCAATCGTCATTCTCCTCTGTTTTTATGAGTTCAGTTTTTTTGGATTCCATAGATAAGCGGTATCATACAGTATTTATCTTTTTTTTTTTGCCTTGCATAATACCCTTAAGGTCCATGATGTTACATCAGATGACAGGGTTGCCTCCTGTTCATGGCTGAATAATATTTCATAGTGTGTGTGTATGTACGTATATATGTTATATATATAACTTTTGCATGTGGAGATAAGGGAATGCTTGTATACTGTTGGTGGGAATGTAAATTGATAGAGCCATTATGGAAAGCAGTATGGAAGACCCTCAAAAAATTAAAAATGGAGCTATCATATGACCCAGCAATTCCATCTCTTGGTATAAATGCAAAGAAAATTGAAACAGGGTATCAAAGAGATATATGAACCTCCATGTTTATTGAAGCATTATCCACAATAGCCAAGAATGGAAACAACCCAAGTGTCTGTCAATGGATAAATGGATAAAGAAGTGTGGTATGTATGTATGTATGTATCTATCTATCTATATACATATATATGTATGTATACACACCAGGGATCTTGTTAAATGCAAATTCTGATTGATCAGGTTCTTTTGGGAGCTGAGACTCTGCATTTCTAACAAGCTCCCAGGTGCTGCTGATCTCGGACCACACTTTGAGAATAAGGCGCTAAATGAGCTCCAACTTCCCTCCAAGCTCAGTGATTCATACCTCTGTTCACGCTTATTTTCAGGGCAGTTTTCTCTGACGGTGCCTGCAGCCCTGAGAACATAGGCTCTAGTTGAAGGGAAGGATGTTGTGAAGAGCTGTAGTTCTGGATCTCTATAGGGCATTGCGGAGTTTGATATTTGTGGCAGCAAGCATGCGCACGCACGCGCACACACACACACACACACACACACACACACACCCTGAAGCATGTGGATCCACAGAAAAAAGTAGTACTGTGAGTGATGATCCATTGTGGTTTGAGATGGTGTCACCTACTTGGGATGCTAGGAGACCCCCTGGAGCAGGTTTGGCCATGGGGACACACAGCCCCTCACCCCAGGGAGACTTTAAGGAACTTGAAGACCCTTGAATCTCTCCCTCCACCTCCTTCTCTGCCTCTTCAACTGGCAGCATCCAAAATTCCAGCCGTAGCCTCATTTCACTGGGTCTTGACAGCTTTGGGGACCCTAAGGAGCTTCTGTTAAAATGAACATGTCTCAGCAAGAAAAGATTCTTTAATATTTGCCAGAGCTCACTTTATTGGATTCCTTTCCTGGAAGTCCAGAGGGCCCTTGCTTTTACAGACGGGGAAGCTGAGACGGAGAGAGACAGGACTGGCCATGCTGTGAATCCATCACTGAACCCAGATTTCTAGCTGGGCAGCAGTCCTGGCTCTGGGGGTCAGGCCCGCCCAGGTAGGAAGCTGCGGGTCATGCTCTGAAAACCATGAGTGGCTTTGAGATGTGGATTCAAATCCCAGATCATTTAAAAAATAAATATTTATTGAGCATCAATTGTATGGCAGGTATTGGGCATATAACTGTAGCAAGCCAGATATAGTTCTTACAGTATAATGAGAATTACTGGGTTTATTAATATTCAGTGCTAACTTTGATTGCTACTTGTCAGGTCTTGTACCACAGATCTCACATATATTTAATTCTCATAACAACTCTATGAGGTATTATTATGCACCTTATTTTACAGGTGAAAAGATTGAAGGCCAGAGACTTAATTGCTCAAAGTCACACATCGGATAAATAGCAGAGCAGAGATTTGAACCCATGGTGTCTGGGACCACAGCTCACACTCCTAACCACCATGCCATGAAATTATTTATCATTAGTACCACTGATTCCTCTCAACAATCTCATGCCAAAAAGGAGGGCAAGGTTTTATCTCTATGTTTCAGAGGAGGAAATAGAGGATCAGAGAGGTTAAGTAACATTTAGAAAGTTGCACAGCCCAAGGGTAGACACCCCTTCTTAATCTTTAAGTCAGCATCGCCAAAAGGAACCCCAGGAGGGCAATGCTTAACCAGAAGTGAAGCTGCTCTGATGATGAGCTTTTAGGCAGTCCAGAGGGGGCAATTCTTTTTTTTTTTTTTTCCAACAGCTTTATCGACGTAGATTTCATATGTCATAAGGTTCACCCATTTAAATGGCACAGTTCAGTGGGTCTCAGTATATTCACAGAGCTGTGCAACTATCACCACAATCTAATTTTAGAAGATTCTCAGCACCCTGAAGGAAACCTGTGCACAAGATCCATCACTTGAAGCAGCCAATGCTTAGCCTGAAGGGAGAAGCCGCTTAAACAGTGGTTTTGAAGGCGGCATGGCAGATAATTTGGAGTGTGTTGGGGGATGCTCCTCACATCAGACCCCCAAACAACTGCCTATTTCTCAGCCATTAGAGAGAGGTCCACAGAGCACAGTGTGTTCCACTCACCCATCTTTAGGTCCAAGAAATAATTGCATTTTTTTCTATAGAAAGCAGGGCAGGGGCTACACAAATGTTTTGGAAAGTAGAGGGTATGTGCGGGAGGGGGCTGAAGTCTCCAAAGAGAATGATGGAAGAGGAAGTGAGGGTGGAGGAAGGAAGGGCTGTGTCCCCATGCTTAACAGTTACGCTCCCACCCCAGCCAGATGAGTAAAGACTTTTTAAAGAAAATATGTGAATTGGATTGTGTCATTCCCCTGCTCAAAACTTTCCAGTGGCCTTTCTTCTTTTTCTGGAACAAAACCTAGAGAACTTAACAGTCTTCAAGGCCTCCCAGCTTCATCCCGTGTTGTGCTCCCATTCATTTTCTTCCTTCCAGCCTCACAGTTTTCTTCTTCTTTTCCTATTCGGTGCCTCCATTAGCCTTTGGCAGATAGAAAAAAGTGCACCCTCTTGGTGGACAACTTGGAGAAAAGATTTTGTTCCCTGAGCCTGGTGCCTTTTTACAGTGCACAACCTGGGCAACTGAACACAGGAGTCCTGCCTTAAATATGCCAAGCCCCAAACAAATCAGATTTGGACATCTGGGAGGAAAGGAAAGAGCATGGGCTCTGATGACAGAAAGGGTGGGAATCCTAGCTCAGCCACTTGCCAGATGTGTAATCCAGGGAGTGATTCTATCTAAGAGATGGAAAAATTCCTGCCCTGGGGAATGGAAAGTGCTGTGAGTGACATCATTAGTGTTCTGTGCTTGATCCAGGTCCCTCCCTTCCCCTGTGTGGTCCCAGAATCTCTATCTCCATTTAACAGAGTCGATGATGTCAGCAGAAGCATGTACATTTTTCTTTTAAAATTTAAAATGTATCTTTTCTCAGCTTTTTCTCACTACAACTGCTTCTCTCCATATTCACTATCACCAACCTGGATGAAGTCTGAATGACAACAACAGGCTCCTAATTGTGCCCACTCCTTTCCACTCTGGCCCCTCCAACGTTTTCAGAAGTCACAACAGAATATTTTAAAAACTGCACCTCATCATGTCGTCCCATACCCCACTGTCTGCTTCAAACTCTTCCTCATCCTTCTGGTCTCAGGCCAAATGTCAACAGCTAAGGTGGTCTTCCAGGACTGCTCAATCAATTTCAAGTTCAATGCTGTTAGGACCTATCTAATGGCTTGAGATAGCCACACCTGATGTCCCATGAGAGGAAATGGCCCGAAGTCCCCAAGGAAATTCAAGAGTCCAAGGACAGTCTGGGTTGATGATCTGGCTTCCACACCAGCCTGGAGAGTCATGAGGAAGTGCTAATTGCAGTGGAGGATGTGACTGACTAAAAACTCCAATAGCCTCTGTTCCTCAGTCCAGTGTTCTGCTTTGGGCCCAATGGCTGGGCAGGAGAGCAAGGACCAAGAGAGCCATCACTTCGTGGAACCCAGTATGGGGCAGAGGAAACAGGATGTGCAGGACAGTGGCTCAGCGGCACCATGTGGGGGTGGCAGGAGCAACAGCCACAGTGGATTGATGACTACACAGGAAGACCCTGGGCTGTGCGGAATCACTGTTCAACAGCGACACCATGTGGCAGTGGCAGGAACAGCATCCCAGGGAACGGATACACTCTACACACCCTCTGCTTGACATTAGGAAGCAAGACCTCCTCTCTTTGGACTAAGTAAGCCCCAGATATTCTTGGGCAGCGTGGAACGAGGGTTATCCTCAAAAAGGGACAGTGGGAGTTTTCTGTGAAAGAAGGCACGTGGGGGCTCAAGACTTTAGAGAAATAAAAAGAGGTGATTTTATCTTGGCCACACTCGGGGCAGCCAATGAACGAATGAATGGACATAAAACAAGAAATAACACCATCACAAAGAATGTTACAGAAAAAACAAATTGTGTGTGTGTGTGTGTGTGTGTGCGCACGCTATGTGAAGCACAAAGAGAAATACTCTACAATCGAAAAGCAATTCCAGGAGGAAATGTCCGTGCAGCCTTAGCCCTTGAAAGAAACGCTTAATCCCTGAAATACACACCACACACTTTTCCAAGGAACAAAGTTCCCCATGTTTAGTTCATTTCTGAATCTGGGTCTGGAGACGTTTGCAAGGGTCACTGCGTCAAGAGCTAGAGAAGGAAGCCGCGAGAGAGGCGGCTTGCGCTGACAGCCCCTCACCTGCCGGCGTGACTGGCAGCCCCGGCACGCACGGACACTTCAGCCGAAGTGGACATCCGCGCCGAACAGCAGGAAATCCTGGGGAGAGACGAGAACGCCGGCTTTGGTTGGGAGAACAGCTCTCGTTTGTGAGTGTGGGTTGGGCTGCTGGGTTTTTAGAAGGAAACTGTGGGAGCCTGCCTTTTGGGAAGGAGGGAGCGGAGCAGGTTTGTCTGTGGACAGACGGAAAGGCAGGAGTGAGCGGGAGGGACTCGGCATCGCGCCACTGGGGTCTGCACGTCAGCAGCTGTGGATCTGTCCACAGCTTCCCAAACAGCTGTTTCCTTCTCAGACGTGGAGACCCCCCGGCTGCCGTGAAGGCCTTCATTTGTCATCCCTGCCTCTTGGCAGCTCAAGGGAGCCCTCCTTCCCATCAAGGCTGCAAAATCACTTCTATTTTGTGCCATCCTACCCTTCACTCAGACTTTTCAGAAAGGAAGAAATTAAATTGTGCCCATTGGGGTCATTTTTGAATTTTAAGGATGAACTTGGTAAAATGTGGGGAACGTGGGGGATGTGCTTCCTCTGCTCTGTCAGCTGTTTCTCTATTGTCTCTTACCCTGAGTAGTTCCTGGGTCCAAGGAATCGGGGATTGATTGATATTGGGGGGTGAGGGAGAGCGGGGAATCTGAGCGATGTGGGGGTTTCCCGTGAGGGCCACGAGATTATCAGGAAGCCACTGCCCATGATAAGAAATGCAGGAGTGGGTGATGGTTTCCTTGTAGGTTCATCAGATTTGTTGGAACATGCTGGGCTTAAGGGGCCTCAGGGTGGAGGCACCCAGGAAGCCAGCTATATGCCAGTCGGGCGTGTAGAAGAGACTGGAAGGGTGGCTGGGTCACTGGGTGGCACAAAGGTGACTGTTGAGTTTGAAGGGATGAAAGTGATCAGAGAAAGCAATGGGAGGGGGAAGGGCAGAGGCCTGGGCAGAGCCCCGGAGAATCCTGCTCGGAGCAGAGGGAGGAGACCAGCAAAGGGAGAGTGGCCAGAAAACTGGGAAAGGGAATCTTCAAAGCTAAGAGGAGAAAGTATTCCAGGATTGGGAAAATAGTGTCAAATGCCATTAGGGGGTCAGGCGAGGGGAAAGAGAATAGGAAGCCATCCATTCTGGAATCTCAGTCTGCCAAGATACTGACCATGCTTTATATCCCACGGGCCTAGAAGGATGCTGGATATAAAGGAATGCATGTGACGCATATTTGTCAAATATTTAAATGCATCCACCTTATAGAAGAGGCTCTGGGGCCAGAGAGTGAGTTCCGTTTTTACCGAGTGTATCGTGGGAGTGGTGCTGCCAGTGGTTAAAAGCAGGGACCTGGCTTTGAACTTGGACTGCACTTAATGGCCATGTGGCTTTCCTGAGCCTCAGCCTTTGTTCTCTGTTTATTAACAACACCCACCGTCCGGGATTGTTGTAAGGGAAGAAAGTGCTATATACAGGGCTTACGTGGAGGAAGGCAGTTGTTGTGTGGGCTTTGCTGCAGAAGACCTTGGGGGACTCACCTGGTGAGGCTGAAGCACCAGGTTGAAGAGCTGGATGTAGGCAGGCAACGGGAGAGGAAAGCCTTTCTGTAGCTTCTCTGCTTTGGAGGTGAAGGTAGAGGTCAAGGGTAAGGTAGAGGTTAAGGTTATCTCCTCTGCAGGGAGGAGGAGGTAGAGAGAGGGCAGGGACCTAAGACAGCCAGCCAGGCGGCCTCCTAGACCAGCGTGCCTGGCTCTGGGTAGGGATGGAGTGGTGCAGGCCTGGGAAGGCTGCCTGGAGTCTCGGGCTCTCTCCTCCACCAAGCTCCAGGCACCTGGGACCCACGCATTCCTGCCCCCTCAGCCTCTGGCCCACATCCAGTTCCTGTGTGGGCCTCTTCCCCGAGACCAGCCTCCTGCTGGTGCACACCTGGCCCGAGCGATGGCTGGGGCGGCTGTTTGTAAGGATGTGGACAGCCTGTGGACATGGGATGGGGTATCTACTCATGTGCACTCAAAGCCCCTCCATGTTTACGATGAAACCAGAGATGGGCAGTGGCCAGGGGCCGGCTCGTCCCATTCCACCACATTCTGGCATGGAACTCTGGACAGTTCTAGACTCCAGTTTGATCTCCTAGGTCATTAGGAAGCTGGATTTGTCAAGGTGGAAGGATAAGCCATAATCTATATAATAATTTGTTGTCTTAATTTATAATTTCTAAATAGTCTAAATGTTCTAGTCACACGGTATGGGGACCTCTGTACTCTTGCCCCTGGCTCCGCAGCGGTGAGGGGGTTTACCAACGTGCGAGCTGAGTGTAAACGTTGGCCTGGGTTAGCCCTTCTTCCCTGGTCCTTCTGTCTGAGTTGCAAAAAGACCAAGGGCTCTGGCTTCAGAGCTCGGATCAAACCCAAGCTCCAACTCTCACCTCCTCTGTGACCAGGAGCAATCAGTTAACTTCTCTGATCTTCCATTTCCTCTCATGAAAACTGGAGATATTAACATCCCCTGTCTCAAGGGGCTGTCTCAAAGGTTGGATGACATCATGGATGGGCACGTAGGAGGAACTCAACTCATGTGACTTCCCTTTTTCCCGTCCCTTTTCTGGGTCAGATGCCATTAGATTTTCATTTGGGGTGACCACCTCCAGCCCCTAGAACTGGGGCTGGGTATTAAGTGGCTCCTGGACTGAACCCCACCCACTTCCCCAGGACTGAAAACCAATCACTTCTCCAAAGCTCCTTACCGTTAATCTCCGGAAGCACCACAGTGGGCAAGACATAGTTCATGACCATCTGCAGCAATTCAACCTGGGGACCAGGAGGAGGACGGGACTCACATCAGGGCACTGTGGCATCAGCCATTCTCCATCACCCTCCCTGCCACCCAGGGCAACCGCACAGCCGGAAAACCGCTGAGAGATGGACACCAGGGGGATGTGAAAACTCTGCAGCTGGATCAAGGTCACCAATGAGATCTCTTTTGCTTTACAAACTCCAAGTGCAAATCACATTCTAGATGGTAGAGGGCAAAGCTGAGGTGAGGAAAGTCATTGAGGAGCATTTAAACATGAAAACCTTTGTGTAAGAAAATCCACGTGCTCAGACACTGCAGACTAGAGGGCAAATTAGTTCAATCTCTGAGGGCTATTCAGCAATACTCATCAAAATCCTTAAAAATGTGTGTGTCTGGTGGGCCAGCAAACATGCCGCTAAGGTCTTTATCCTAAGGAAATGACGTAGTGCAATAAATATAATCCAAACAATAAATTAACAGCAACCTACATGTCCACAATTAGGGAATCATCTGGGCAACATGGTGGCACTTTGATACTAAGAGACTGTACAACTATTTAAAATAGTGTAGAAATATAATTATCAATGCAGATTTTGCTTGATAGGTTTTTGAGTAAGAAAAAGCAGGCCACGGAACCACATAATTCCATTTTGTTATTAAATATGCACAGAAAAAAGTCAGGAAGGATATATTCCAAATTCTTAATTAAGAAGTGAAAATAGGAATATTGCTCATTTGTAAATCTGTAGGTTCTGACTGCTCTATAATGTATATGTTTTGCTTTTGCAAGAATGAAAAAAATTCAAAAATAATGTAACACTCTCAAGATGCTTGTCTGTAGTGGTGACATTTACAACTTGTAAATATGTGCATTTTTGTTTCTGGAACAATTGAGTTTCCTTCAGCAGGCTGTAATTCCCTGGGCTCCTTGAATGAGGTGCCCTTCTTCCCATGAATCTGAGAACTTAAAATTTTTATTTTCTGCAGAAACAGAAGTTAGTTACAGACTGAGTCCAGCTGCCGCCATGAGAGCCTTGGCACCAGTAAATCCATGAAAATACAATGAGGTTGTTTTGGGTCCTTCTGTTGTAATCTTAGTGGATGGAAACGGCTGGCTGGATTTCCATCGGTTTTGGAGGGGATGTTGGGACGGTCTGACTTCAGGGCTGGGCGGCTTATAAGGCACCCTCTTGGAGGGGGTTATTGGGGGGCATTTCAGAGGTTTAAGGAAGATTTAAGTCCTTCAGGAATTTGACCAGAGGCTCCCTAAGAGATTCTGGCCAGGTACAGTAAGACGCTGTGGACAGAATCAGCACATCATGGCTTCTGATAGAAGTCACATGGGTGATGCTCATTCATCGAGGCTGTTGAGGACCATTTGACTTGTTATTTACAGGGACAAGTCCCCACCAGTGCCCCAGGCGTGGGGGCGGGGGAGAGGCAGGGGTGAGTCTGCTTGATGATGGACAGTGATTCCAGGTAGTGAATCATCTCCTTGGGCACCTGCTCTACTCCACCTCTAAGTGACTGTCATTCACCCAGCAGCTCAAGCCAAAATTCTAGAAGTCCTCCTTCATTGCCTTTTCCCTCACCCCACACATCATCTGTCACCAAATGCTAAGTCTACGTCCAAAGTATGTCTTCAATCCACTATCCTTCTTCTTCTTCCTGGCCTAGTCCCAGCCTCAGTCATCTCTCACGTGGGCAAGTGCACCTGACTCCCCAGCAATCCACATGGTCTGATTCTTGTCCCCCATAATCAATCCCCCATCCCAGCCAAAGGCGTCTGTTATAAAGTATAAATCAGATCGTGTCACTCCCTGCATGAAACAGTTCACTGGCTTCTCACTGCCCTTTGAACACAATCTATTCCAGCCCAGAAGGCTCGGAAGGGAGCCAGCCCCTGCCTGCCTCTCAAGCCACACCTCCTCTTAGGTCCCCTACTTGCTTTTTCCAGTCCCACTGCTTCCCTCACTCCCTAGACACACCAAGCTTGTTCCCACCACAGGGCCTTTGCCCATGCTATTCCCTCTGCCTGCAAAAAATCTCTACCGTGCTGGCTTCTGCAGCCCAAATACCACCTCCTCAGAGAGGCTTTCCCTGATCACATGGTCTAACCCGCCCCCTCCCCATCACTCTCTACCCCATCTCCATCTTGGTTTTCATCCCATTGATCTTGACTGAAATGATCTAGAAGGGGTCACTTTCCTGTCCTCATCAGCATATCCCCACACCTGGAAAAATGCCCTCCACAGAATGGGTATCTGATAAAATAGTTAACCTGTTCATTCAACAAACATCTGTTGAGCAGATTTTTCCATACCTGGTTGTGCACATTTAATTCCATTTAAACCTCCCCACAGTAACCCAGCTGGAAAGGATTAGCCCTGATTTGTGGGGAAGGTCTGAAGTTCAAAGAGGGGAAGTGACTTGCCCAAGACCCACAGTTAGTAAGCCTAAAGCAGCAATTCCAGCTCAGGGCTCTGTGTCCACAAAGCTCCCAGCATCATTATTTCACATGCAAATTACATGCAAATGAACCAGTGGTCTGCTGAAATGATGCCAAGAGCCCGGAGTGGCCCTCAGGACAGTCATCTCCAGATCAGGGGAAGGAAGGACTCACCGAGAAGGGGCCGATGTCCGAGTGCTTCAGGTTCAGGAGCAGCCTGTGAGAAGGGGAGGGGGAAGCTGAGACCACCATTTGCCTGGCCTGTATTGGAACCCAGTTGCTGGGGAGAAGGGCCCCCTCTGGAGGATGCCACCTGGTTTCCCCATCCTGTATCCGTCCCCCTTCCTCTGGTGACAGCTTCCTGATTTTTCATTTGGGAAAGCCACCCACTCCCTACATTAATAATGCTGAGTTCTAGAGCGGGCTGGCCAAAGGGCATAGTCTACCTCCCCTGCCACAGTGATTGCTTTAAGGATGGACCTCTAACCCATGCTGACCCAATGAGACTTGGTCCCAGGACTTCTGCTGGAAATAACTGGGAATGAGGTGTTCTCTTTTCTCCACCAAAATTAGGAGGATGCTGGTGACCATTTTTGCCACCACTTGTTGACAGCCTGCTAGGAAACGAAGCCAGCATAGGGGATAGCAGAGCCAAGAGATTAAGAGAGTCAAGTCCTAAGGACATCACTTCTGCACCTGGATCCACCCTTGCCTGAAACCCTTGGTCTTTTCAAGTAGTCAGTAAACTAACCCATAAACTTCATGACATTTTAACAATGACCGAGGAGAAAGGTAAATAAGTGGTTATTTTTGAACCCCTATCATTCACTGTGTTGAGTGCTTTATCCCATTGAATTCCTGTAACACCCAAGAGTCAAGGGCCATCACACTCTTGTTTTACAGATGAGGTCCCTGACACTCAGAGGGGTCAAGTAACCTGCCCAAGACCACACAGTTAACAATTAGCCAAGTAGAATTTCAAACAGGTCTCGCTGATGCCACAGTTTTTGTTGTCTCCAATGCCCTACAAAGCTTGAAAACTCGCTCTTGTTCACCAAGAGCTGGGAGCCCCATGACTCCTGCCCTATGGACTCTCACAGCCCCCATCCCTGCCTATTTCAGAAAGTCTGTACTCAGCCATTAGCCTGCTATATCCTCTCAGGCTCCTCGACTTGAGAGGCCCAGGGGGGTTTCCCAGGAAAATTAAACCCACATGTTTCTGAAGCAGTAACACTTGTCAAAATGATGCCAGGAGAAATAAGCCACATGTAAACCTCAGGAGCCAAATTCAAGGTTAAGAAGGACAGTTCTGTGCCAGAGAGAAGGCAGGAATGGGCAGGAATGTGGGTCAAGACTCAATTTAAACAGCGTGAAAGTGATGAAGAGGTAGCTGCCCTGTCAAAAGGCTGGGGTCATCGCATCTGCTCTGTGCATGTCTCCCTCGCTCTGTATCTCTGTGTTTCACCTTTTCTCTCTCCCTCTTTCCTCCCTTTGTGTCTATTTGTCTCTCTGAGAGTCTCTCCATCTGTCTGTCTATTTGTCTGCCTTGCTCTTGCTTTCTGTCTCTCTTTCCTTCTCTCTCTCTCTGTTTCTCCCCCAGTTTTTGTATTTCTCTTTTTCGGTGTGCCTCTCTGTCTTTCTCTTTCCCTCTTGCTTACTGAGGGCTTATTTTATGCCTTTAAGTGTCCTAAATGCAGCAACCCATGCTAATACTTCATTTCATCCTCACAAAATGCTGTGAGCAAAGAATAATTATTGGGTTTACTTTACCAGCCCAGGAAACTAAAGTCTGGAGAGTTTGGTGCTTGCCAAGGCGAGCTGAGCCTCAAAGGCAGCAGCCTCAGTGTCAGAGCCCCCATTCCTACTACAGCCTCCTCTGCCGGGAGTCAAACCTGGGCGTGGATTCCAGAGTCTCCCAGCAGGAGGTGGCTATGAAGGATGGGGAGGGAAGACGTTGAAGTGGGTTTCCAAGCGCTAAGGAAGGCCAGGCACTGGGGGCTTCCATGGTTCAGTGTGGAGTGGATTCCTCAGCTGGCACTGCCCAGCCATGAGTTGGCCTAGCACTGGGGGGTGTCCTGGAACGTGGGACTTTCAGTACCCCAACTGGGACACTATAGACAAGCCAAGATGGTTGGTCACTCTAGGATGTGTGGTCTTGGGCAGGTCACTTCATCTCTGAGCATCAGTTTCACTGTCTGCAAGGTGGGGATATTGTGCCCTCCATGCCCTGTTTGAGGTGTAAAGGTGATGGATTAACAGGAAAGCCTGGCACATGGTAAGGCCACTGCTAGCCCGTGGGTACCAGAACAGATGGGTGGCCTGCTCCTCCCGCACCCACAGGCCCACTTACTTGTTCAGCTTGAGCTCTCCAACAAGCCTGTCGGATCTGGCACCAACATCCACAGAAACGTTCGTGTTCTGCAAAGCAACAGTCCAGGAAGTGAAGTTCCCTGACCCAGGCACCTGGAGCTCTGCAAAGCCTCCAAGACTGGGAGGGTCAGTTCCACCAAGGCTTGGCAGAGGAGCCCACACCACACGTCAAACCCACAGAACCCACAGAGGAGGAGACTTCCTTTTGCTTTCTGCTTGGTGATGAGTCCTGGACTGTCAGCCAATTAGCCTTTTCTCCTCCTGCTTCTGAGACCCTTTCAGAGTTCCCAGGCCACCCCCGTGGGCTGTGTGAGACTGGCTGAGGGGCCAGACTCCCACAGCCATTCATTCATCAAATGTTTACTGAGTCAGGAAACCGAGGTTCCCAACCTCTGCTTTCCTGCCCACTGTCTGTGTGGCCTTGGGCAACCCCCTCAGAATCCATTTAATCCTAAAGTGGGGGAAATGGGTCACAACTTGAGACTGGGCAGACCTGTGAGCACCTTCTGGTGGGGAGAGTCTGTCCCTCACCTCCAGGGGCCAGAGTGGACACCACCAAATGCTCACTGTGTTGACAGAGTTATCAAATGAATGATTGCACAAATCAAAGGACTAAAACTTGAATACGTGAAGGGCTAAACTCCCAACTGAGGGAATAAACAAAGACAGGCATGGATGAATCAGTGATACATGGAGGAATGAACAAATAGATGAGTGAACAACGAATTGGACAAAGGTGTAAGTGAACAGATATTGGAATCAACAAATGCGTGTATGTTATGCTGTGCACAGATATTGACACATTGTAAACTGACTATACTTCAATATAAAATAAATGCATATATGAACCAGAAAAGATATAGCCTATTTCACATTAACAATCAAATGAATAATTGAATAAATAAATGAATGAATGAGCAAATCCACAAATGCATAATTGAATGACCAAAGATATGAGTGGACGAATTGGAAACACCACACCTATTTCAGGCCAGTGATGGAGTGAATGACGGAATGCATGAACACTGGCAGAAGTCAGAGGCAGTTAGGACAGTGGCTCCAGTCTCAGGTCCTGGAGACACACCGTCCAGGCTTGAGTCTGGGCAGGATTCACACTGGTCCCCCTGACTCTGAGGGCAGTGCCCTCGGCCCTGTCCAGGGATCCCTGTCTCCTCTTACTTGGGAACAACTTACCATCTCAAGCAGGAAGAGGGGGGCCAGAGAGGAGTTTGGGAGGACAGCAAAGGCCTGGGTCTCCAGCACAAAGATGATGTCCAGGCCAGTGGGGCACACGGTGAGGTGCGGTGGGACAGAGGCCCAGATGAGGAGCTGTACCTGCATGTTCGGGAACATCTTGGCCACCTGCAGTCCCCCAGCAGGGACAACCAACAAAAGGGGCAATTTAATAAAACGTTTCTATATCCAATTTCATCCTAGCCCTGCACAAACACCTCCAATGTCTTCCCACTGCTTTTGGAATAAATCCTAAAGGCCACACAATTCAGCATCTGGTCCCCTACCAACCTCACCCTGCAGGCCTCAACCACCTGCCTTCCAACTGCAGGCACACGGGACTTCTATTCCTCAAATATGACCTGCTCTCTTCCCCTCTAAAACCCTTTGCACTCTCTGTTCCCTCTCCCGGAATGCTTGTCCCTCATTCTTCCCTAGCTTGGCTTTTCCCTTTCTTCAGGTCTAGAAAGCAGTGGTGGCTTCATCAAGGAACTGAGGAAAGCTTTGGTGACACCCCTATCTCTGCTAGCCTCCAATCTTCCTCCAGGTAAACTCATAGTAAAATAATTATTTTTATGCAAATGAAGTCTCAAAGAAATTCCCCTGGCCTCCCCTACCAGTCACACCTCTTTCACAGCATCTCCTGTACAGGAATTTCTGGAAATGCCATCACCACAGAGGCTGTTAGAGACTGAATGTTTGTACTCCCCCTAATTCGTATATTGAAGCCTCAATTCCCAATGTGGAGATGGGGCCCTAAGGAAATAACTAAGGTTAAATGAGGTCATAAGGGTGGGGTCCTGATCCAATAGGATTAGCAGCCTTATAAGAAGAGATACCAGAGCTGAGGTGCTCTCCCACCAGGGGCCCGGAGGAAAGGCTGTCTGAGGACAGAGCAAGACAGTGACTGTCTACAAGCCAGGAAGAGAGCCCTCAACAAAAACGGAATCTGCTGGCACCTTGATCTTGGACTTCTTGGCCTCCAGAACTGTGAGAAATAAAATTCTATCGTTTGAGCCAGCCATTCTGTGGCATTTCGGTCTGGCAGCCTGAGCAGCCTGAGACAGGCCCTCCTTGGCTGCCTTGTCTAACGACCTCACCAAACTGTTGGCTTCGCTTATGCAGTCTATATTTTTTAAAAATTGTTTTGTGTTCCTGAACAATCATTTTCTCTCTCCATTGGACTGGAGCTCCAGGAGGGCAGAGATACGATCTGTTTTGCAGGATGCCCAGCACAGGACCCCAGAAATATGTGGGCACTTGGGTGCTTGGAGACTTTCTCTGTGTTGGAGATGGGCTGCACAAAGCTGTTTCCACTTTCTCGAGCTGGGGCGTTTCTGGATTGGAGAGGGGGTTTCTCAGCTGGCCAGTCGGCAGAGCCCTGTCCTTTTTGGCTCCCTTGGGCCACCTCATGAGCTGAGTAAAGAGGACCAGGCCTTTTCTTACCTGGGGTATGAGGGTTCCAAAGAAGTTGGTTGTCAGGTGGAACTTGGATTCCTTTGGAATCTGTAGCAAGGAAAGAAGAGAAAAGGATCTTGGAAGATTATGTTATAGACTGAGGGGCAGATTCTATATAAGGGGTGAGAGACTGCATATACAAACAGACCATGGCCAGACCACATATGACAATGGAATGCTGACCAAGAATGGTCAGGATATGATCAATGACTGCCAGCTTCCCTATTTTTTGTTTGTTTGTTTGCTTGGTGTTTTTTTGGGGAGGGGGGAAAGGAATTAGGTTTATTTTATTTATTTGTTTAATTTTAACAAAAATGCGGGGGATTAAACCCAGGACCTCATGCGTGCTAAGCACACACTCTACCACTGAGCTACACCCTCCCACCTTCCCTATTTTTTTCCCTGAAAAAGTCAAATATGCTCTCCAAACCAGTCCCATAGGATGCCCGGCTTCTGTTAGCTCAGCTTCATCTTCCCCAAGCCAGTAATCTCTGTAAGAGCATACCCAGAGACGTCCCTTTTTTCACTATAAAGCTTTCCTGCCCTCTGCCTGCCTTGGAGTCTCTGCCAAATGCAGGTGATGGAGGCTGACTTGCTTGCTCTGAAGAGTTCTCGTCTAGGTGGTCTTTGTGTATTTCCTCAGGGAACACATGGGGGCTCTGATCCCTCTGGTGCCTCCACGGAAAGGGAGGACCTGGCATCTCTTCCAGAAGCAGCATAGGAGGAATCTGTGTGGCTGGGGACCAGGATGAGATGAGGATGCCCCCAGACTCTGGAGATGGGTCAGCTGATGACCAGAGCAGGACTCAGCCACAATATACAGACAGAGACAGTCAGGATGGTGACGGTAGCAGGGATACACTGATAAGACTGGAGGACAGACTGACACGTGGCAGGTGCTCAGTCCGTGTTGGCTGTTACTATTGGTCTTCACTGAGTACTTCCTCCATGCTGAGCCTGGGCGGGGCTGCCCCTGCATTCATGTCTCATTTAATTCTCATTGTACCCTTGGAAGGAAGATACCGTTACTGGTGTTTTATAGATGAGATTCTGAGAGGTTGAAGCACTGGCCCAAAGTCACCCAGCTAGAAAGGAGCGGAGCCGATATTTGAACTCAGGTCCGGCTGACTCTAGAGTCCAGACCTTGGTTTCCAGATCCAGCCAAGACTTGGATCTAGACCATCTACTGCACTGAGTCTAGCGCTCTTCCCAATCCACCCGCTCCTGGCCTTACCATGTCATCCTTGAGGGTTAGATTCAAGACTCCAGCTTCTTGATACACGAGCCCGGCTGTGTTGAAGAAATATTCAGAGATGCCCAGGTACACCATGAGGTCATGGTCAGTGGGAAGGTTCAGCACCGGTGGGGCAAAGGGACTGGGGCTGCGGTGGGCCAGGCTGAAGACCTCCCCCTGGGGATGGAGGCGGCAGAGTGAGTCTGGGCCCCCTTCAGGAATGACAATTCAATGTTTCTATTCTGATACCCATCATACATTCACAGAGGAGTTGTAATATTTGGGTAATCTCTCTCTCCTCCTTCCCTCCCCACCTCCTTCCCTCCTATTTATCTCTCTGCTCCTTTGTGGTTTCTAAATTTTCTTTTTGACATCAGATGTGTTTGAGAACAAACAAGTAAACAGTGAACAAACAAGCCAGTCCCCAGCTGTGGAGAGACTGAGTGGGGCACAGACGGAGGGAATTCAGGGAGTGGGACTTTCTCCAGCTGAGGTGGTCAGGAAAGGCTGCTTGGGGAACAACATCCCAACACAGACCCACGGGCTAGAAGAAGAAGCCAGCAGGGTAGAGGAGGGCGTGAGAGGGAGGGGAGGACAGGCAGAGGGTCGGACAGGACAAGGGTCCTGAGGTGGGAACTAACTGGATGTGTTGACGAGGTGTAAAGCCAGTGAGTCTGGCTGGAGGGTGGTGAGTGAGGGAGAAAGTGGCATGAAATGAAACTAACTCCATCTATTCATCCCTCCATCCGTCCCTCCTTCCCTCCATCAATAAATATTCACTGAGCACCTATTATATACCAAGCATCGTTGTAGGTGCTGCATACACAATAAAGAACAAAGCAATCACAGCTCCTTTTCTTTCATCACATCGAGGGAGACAGGCTTGTGACTGTGTGTGTGCGCACGCATATGTGTTAAGTGCTGCTGAGAAAGATAAAGCAGGACGTATTTCAGCAACAGTGGTCTGGGAGGGCCTCTCAAAGGAGAGGATATTTGAGCAAAGATTGGAAGGAGGGATAGGAGAGCTTCTGTGGATATCTGGGTGAGAGCCCCCTGGTGAGAAGGAACGGCAAGTGCAAAGGCCCTGGGGAGGGAGCAGTCATAGTATATTTCAGGAATGGCAGGGAGGCCAGTGTGACCAGAGCTGGGGGGAGATGTGGAGAGTGGGCTGGGGGGAATGGTGAGGATAGATAGGAAAGGGGTGGAGTCATTGTAAGATTTGCGTCAAAGGATGCTGGGGAGTCCCGGGGCAGAGGGGAAGAGAGATTTGAGGCAAAGGTATGAGGGTGTATGATTCTTGGTGTAAGTCTCACCTTCAGATGCACATCCAGGTTATCAGCCATGGCTTTTGGAGGTGCCACCAGTGAGTAATCAATCCCTGCCACGTTGTCTAATTTGACTGTCACTAGGGGGAAAGAAGATGGACCATGAACTGGCTCCCCTGGGCAGCATCTTTGAAACCTGGGATGCAGGGTCAGCCTCCCTTAAAATTGAATCAAGACCTGCAGTGCTAATTCCATTCCCACCTCCTCCAGGGAGCCCTCCCTAAGCTCCCTTAAAGGAAAATGAGCCCAAGGCCCACATTCACAGACATCATCTATCTCCCTTCTTCCAACAACCCTGAGACGTGGCTAAAACACAGAGTGAAGAAGCAGAGAGATTTGGGCTTGAAATGAGCTCTCTGTGACCTTGGACAAGTCCTTCCACTTTTCTGAGCCACTTCGTTTCATTGTAGGACGAGGCACTGCTTGTGACCTTGAAGACGCCCTGTACAGGGTTGGGGCTCAAAAGCCAGAAGGGATCATTATTGGCAGTGATAATATCCCAGGCTGAGCCCAGACTGGCTTCAGGTCTGAATGGTTTTCCTTTTCCCTGCATTAATCAATGAGGATAAAATAAATATTGGCCCCTCCTTTAGCCCTTCCTTCTCATGTCAGAGGGGAATAAACTGAGTCTCAGAAAACGTAACTAGTCCGAGATGGCATGCCTGGTCAATGACTGAGCTGGGACTCAAACAAAAATCTTTTTCCTGCCTGGTGAGGCCAGACCTTAGACATTGCAAGTGCTTTGAACACACTCAGGATGGGCCCTGCTCCTGGAGGGGCCAGGTGGATCCTGGAGGAAGAGGATGCATCTTAAAGGCGAATATACCATGTGCTGGCCATGCAGGCTCCTCGGGGAGGCAGCCCAGGTAGCAGTTTGGGGCACAGGCTCTGAATTTGGATCCTGCGTCTGCTTCTTACTGGCTTTGTGATCTTGGGCAAGCCTTGGGTCCTTTCTGAGCCCCAGTTTCCTGTTGGTAAAACTGAAAGAATGCAGTGATCTTGGGGTGGGGCTGGGGTGGGGAGGTGGGTGTCTGGAGGCCAGGAGGAAATAGTTCTGCTGGATGCAGGACACATGGTAAGTGCTTGGCCAGAGGGGTTCTCCCCTACCAACTGAAGATCTTCATAGTTTACCAAGTTCTGAGGGATAGAGAAGATTGTCCCCATTTTAAAGATATGGAAACTAAGGCCCAGAGAGAAGTGACCAGCCTCGGATCTCATGCTAGCTATGTAGCTCTGGCTTCAGAGGTGCAGGTATTTGTTGTTTGGAATGGCTGCTTTTCTATTTAACTTCTAGACCTGCTATAAGGACCTGGCCCAATCGGAATCCAAAGCCAATTACTGTTTGAAAATAACCTGTTCTATCCATTCCCACCCAAGCCCAGGCCTGGCTGGGAAACTCACTTGCTCCATCACACTCTCCCTATCTCCCTTTCCCTGTTCCCCTTCTATGCCAGTTTCCTTGACCCCACCTAGCCTTTACCTGGCAAGGTCTCAAAATAAGGTTGCAGCTTGGAGGACACAGTGCTGGTCACTACTTCACAGACCTGGGAAGAACAAAAGAACTGATCAGTGAGAGCTTCCTATAATGGAAAATGTCCTTTGGGAATAATTTTTCCAGACATGTTTTGCTTTTCTTGAATCTTTCATTGAAATCATGGAGCTACTCAAGTTTCCCTTTTCTCCTTGGCCACTGGGAAGCTCAGAGTCCAATATATAGCTTGGAAATAGTAACTGTATGTGACTGTATGATCTGCACATCTGCCTTCTATTTCCTATTTTAGTGAAGAGCTTTTCTGATGGCTATTTGTGTTTTCTATTTTTTAAATGTGGTATTTGTTTGTTTGTTTCTTTGTTTTTGCTCAGCTCTTTTGTGGAATGAGGTGGTGAAAAAAAAACAGGAGGTGGTCAGTGGTCAGCCTTACCCTGTGTGTGCTTCTGGGAGCAGGGGGCAGACTCTCTGCACAAGTCTGGGTGGGCACCCTCATCTTTGCTTTGTGTGTCCAGAGAAGCCCTCCCGTCCTCCACCACAGCTCACAGGGGAATAAGCATTTGTCTGAGAAGACCTAGGTCACATGCTGATTTTGCCACTGAGGAAGTTACTCCATTTCTCTAGACCTCTCTTTTCTCATCTGTAAATTGGGGTGCTGCAGGTTATATTTTCCATCCCACTCACTCATCTTGAATGTGACCTTGTCACCATCATGCCCACCAGTGAGAGGTGGAGTCTGTGAACTCTCCCCTACAATCTGGGTGGGTGGGCTGGTGACTTTCAACTAAGAGAACACGGCGGAAGTGATGTTGCATAACTTCATTGGCGAGGTCATAAAAGACTCTGCGGCTTCCACATTGGTGTCTTGAGATGTTCCCTAAGGGAACCCAGTGGTGCGCTGGGCAAAGCCCAGCTTCACAGAGGGGCTGAGGGTAGGAGTTCTGGTCAATGGCCCCAGATGAGCCAAGCCGTCAAATCTTCCCAGTCCAGGCACCGTGAGGGGCGTGAAAGAAGATCCTGCTTTATGATTCTAGCCCCAAGCTTTGGAACTCTCCCTGCCTGAGGACCTTCTCTCCTCCCTGGACTTTACTCCAAAGTGCCAAGGAGTTACAGACACCAGAAAGACGGGTGAGAATTGGTGGATAAATATCCAGCTTCCCCACCCCTTTGTTCTGAGATGTGCATCCAGGATTCCTGGGAACCGCCTGCAGAACTGAACCGGGTCACTCACAGCAGCGGCCCACTCAGCAGTGCTCCTGTCCCCTGCTCCCTTCCCCACCCCACACCTGGGACTCCCTCCCAAGAAACTACTTACACCAGAATCTTTGTCTCAGCCATGTCTGGGGCTGGGGGGTTACCCAAGCAAGGTTGCCTGCTCCTTGCTCCCAACATGCAGTCAACACCTAGACCTTGGTTTGCAGCCAGATTTCTCCCCTGAGCTCCAGCTGGAGGGTCCAGCTGCCTTCTGGACAGCTGTCCATGGATTTCCCACAGGCCCACAAGACCAGCACAGCCCAACCAAACCCCTCAGGTTCTTACTCCTTCTCAGGGCTGGCCCCCTCTCTGCCCAGAGGGCACCCTCACTACTTCCCTCCCTCCTTTCCCATTGTCAATCAAGTTATTTTCTCTGGGAAGAGGCAGGGAGGAAAGTAAGGAAGGAGGGAGAAATTTTTATTTTCCTGTGTTTCTATCAAATAAAATTCTAGACGTCCCAAGGGGACTTAGGATGTTTCTTCTCCAGGCGACCCAAAGGTGGACCGATGGGCACCTCTGGCAGTGGGGGCAGCTGGACCCTTGGGCTGCCTGCTTTCAGCCAATGCCCTCCAGGACCATTTACCTATATTGGCCACCAGGGGGCTCCAAACCACAGCAAATCACATCACAGCCCATTGCAACCGCCCTCTACCTTCACCCCCGCATCCGCACCGTATACAAACTCTTCCTTCCTTCAGAGACACATCTTTCTTCCCGTATTGCTTGGGGGTTGAATCCCCAACTCATTCCTCCCCTTTTCCAGAAATTCCTAGCATCATGGACACACTGACACTTCATCCATCCATCCATCCATCCCTCCATCCCTCCATCCATTCATTCAGGCCCTTACTCTCTTCTAAACAATATCTTGGAATGATAAAAAGCTTCCCCTCTGAGCTGGAGTGGCCTAGGTTTGAAGCCCAGCACTATTACTTCCTCTGTCTGTGTCTCCATTTACTCATCTGTAAAATGGAGGTAGTCAAGACAACATCCCCACCCCCAGCACCATAAGGATTTTGTGTGGATTAAATGCCGGAATCCTTGTAAAGAGTTCTTAGCATAGCAGAAGCCCACTGTAAGCCCTCAGCATGTATAGGACATCCTTCTCTTCCTCCTCCAACACCATCATTTCATCACCATCATGTTCACCAGCAGCGGCAGCAGCATTTGTGACTGTTTAGTGCGGCTGCTATCAGGAGGTCATGCTTTTTTTTCTAAAAGGGTCACTCTTAAGGTGTTACCAAGCAATGATCTGTTTTCATAGTTCCATATGTTAAATATATGCTAACACCCCCATGATACTATAATTACAAAACCAGTTGAGTTATGATCGAGCCAGGCTGGTGGGCAAGCACACTGCCTGCATTGTCTCAGTAATCCTTACAGTTGCTTGGTGAAGAAGGTATCAATGTCCCCATTTTACAGATGGTGAAACTGAGGTTTGGAAAAGTCAAGAAATTTGCCCAAAATCACACAGCTTAGCTCTGGGGCCAGAATTAAAACCGAGACTCTGACTCTAAAACCCTCTAAAATTTTATAATCTACTCTGTTGTGCATTTTGACCACCAAACATGGTTTTTTTTTTTAACTTTTGACAGAGGGTCTTCAGAGAGATGATCTCAATTGATCGATGTCTCCCTGCTCATATTGTCAGTGCCTTTGGCTGGGAAACCGGGTGTCCCATTGGGAAGACTGTACGAGCCTCTGCAGTCACCCGAAGACCCCTGCCCCTGCTCTTGGCCCCTCTAGCCAGTCTCATGGCAGCCAGAGAAATTGTTCAAAAGCACAGATCTGGCCAGGTCATTCCCTTGCCTAAAACCTTCAATGGCTCCCTACTGCCCTCTGGAGAAAGCCCAAGCTCAATGGCTTGGGTGACAGGCTCAGGGGTTTCCTGGAAGCTGATGGTTTGTTCATGGAGAAGCAGTCCAGGGAATGGCCCCTTTTCTCAGCTGAAGAAGTTGGCTTGGGAGGAAGTTAGGGTGAAGGCAGGGTTGGGGAGCACACGCCTGTGTCTGTCTTTTGTACCAGTTCCAGCCTCAGGGCAGTGTTTAGTCTCACTCTAGCAGCTTCATCAGTTGTATGTTTTCTGGGGGCAGGATCACCAAGAAGGGGGTTCAGGGGCCGGGGATGGGGATGGGGAAGGAGATCCAAGGGCTACAAGAAGAGAGGGTCAGTGGGAGAGAATGGCAGTTTCTCTGCAGAGAGGGATGTTGAGGAAAGAGTGGAGGTGGTCCACATGGGCGTGGGAGAGTTTGCTGTGGGTGCGTGACGTGGCCCTTTCCTAGTTTCTTGCTGGATCCCCGAGAAAATGGACATACCCAAGTTTTACAGTTGGATATGTGCTTTCAAAAAGCTGTGAGGACTACCGAAGAGGTCTGGGTGAGAGCAGAAGTGTCCAGCGACGCATATGGGATGTGGACATGGAGGGTCCCACCCGCTCTGAAGGGGGATGAGACTCTGAGCCCCTCCTACCTTGCTGTTCATGGTGTTTTGGATCGAAGACTCGATTTTCTTGTGAAAGAGTTGAATCAGCCACCTGGAGAGTGACACGTGGGGACAGGCATGAGGCTTTCCAGACATCCTGAGGCTGCATTCAGAAAGCTGCCTCATCTGGGAAGCCTTCCCCCCTCTTCCAAATAGACCTAACCACCCTCTTTCCTAGGCTCCAACTGTGTACATCCCCACAGACACTTCTTCCCCTGTGTGCAGTGACTTGTGTATGGGGTTATTTCTTCAATAGATACACAGCTGGCCCCACCCTGTCTCAGCTCATTCCTCACCACTCCCTTCCTCTCTGAACTCCAGCCACACTATTCTGCCGTATCCTCTTGTGTCCTGTGCTTCCTCCCACCACAGGGCCTTTGCATATGCTGTTTGCACTGCTTCAACCACCCACTGTCCCCAACCTAATTAACTCCACTTATTCTTTCATCTCAATTCAAATGTCATTTCAATGAAGGACTGGTCAGTCCCCAGACCAGGTCGGATCCTCCTGTCCTATGTGTTCCCCACACTTTGTACCTCTTTTTCTTAGTTCTTATACTGTTTTGTAATTTGTGAGACATTCATTAATGCAGTGATTGGATTAATGTTTGTCTTCACCATGGGCTGGAAGCTTCAAGAGAAGAGGGACTGTGTGGCTAAGAATCTGAGGCCAGGCAGTCCTGGGCGGAATCCCTTCTCAATACGCAGTAGGTGTGAAAAGTCAGGTTATTTTTCTTTCTATGCCTTGATCTTCTCCCTGGAAAATGAAGTACTAATAGACTAACCTCACAGAGTCAGTGTGTGGATTGAATGAGATGAGCACACGCTTGAAACGGTGCCTGGCACACAGTAAGCCTCTAATCGCTGTTACTAGGGCCAAATTTAGTGATCACTGCTGTTTCCCTAGCGCATCGCACAAGAAGCCTGGTACACAGCAGATTCTTAGCTGATATTTGTTGGATGGGTGGAGAGATGAGGGACGGACTTGTGGTAAGGATTTCATAAGATGGAGCACTCCAGGCCCAGAGCCTGGAGCATAGTAAGTGCTCAGTAAAGTTTGCTGAATGAATATTGAACAGTCAAGTGACTCCCCAAGGCAGGGGAGTCCCATCTGTCCCCTCCCTACACCCACGGCCTCTGGACAGGGCCTGGTATGGAAGTGGCGTTGGGGATGTGTTTTCCGAATACTAGAATGATTAGGACGATTCTGTCCCTCCTCCCACCCACAGCCCCAGGAGATCGTACCCTAGGCTGCTGCCCGAGATGTGTAAGCCGACACTGTTGATGTGGCTGTTGCAGCTGGAGCAGGCGACAGTGGAGTGACCGGAGGCGGGGTCATAGCCCAGCTTCAGACCAGCTGAAATGGAGATGCCCTCCACACTCAGATCAAAGTTGCCCTTGGCTTTGCTGAAGGGAAAAAAAAAGGAAAGACTTGGAGCAAGCATCTTCTTCCTGCCGCCATTCAAACTTTACATGGACGCTGGAAGCTAGGTTTTGCTATTAGCCCCACTCTGGGTGAGGAGGTGGAGTTCAGAGACGGAAGGTAACTCGCCCAAGGTCACATAGCCGCTTGAGTGAAAGAGCCAGGATGTGACCCCAAAGTTGGAACCTGGGTCTGCCTGGCAGGACCCAGCTCTTACCCACTGCCTCAGCCTCTGCCTGTGCTGTGTGGCTCTAGGGGTGTTTCTTAACCTCTCTGAACTTCAGTTTCCTCACCCAGCCCCTGGACCAGCAATGTGACACCAGCCTTGCCACTAGAAATCTGGGTTTAGAGGGCAGGGGGAATGACTTTAATTAATTAATACCTAGTTCATTAAGTGGGGTTAATAACCCCTCCCTCAGGGATGAAAAGAGGTTTGGAAAAGACATTGGATGTGAATGTAATTTGTCAACTCTTCTATCACGTGATGAAGTATTGTTATTTTTTGTGATCAGTAAGTGAAAGGATAGATACAAAAGAGCCCAAGTGAAGAATTAGGCAATTCTGGTCATGGGGAACCGAAAGACCTAGCAGGCCTTATAAGAGAAGGCAGATCCACACTCCTCTCCTCACCAAAGTACCTCCTCCATTTCCTCCCTGGATTCCCCACAAAGGAGAAGTTGCTAAAGTCACTAATCAGTCTGAGCCACTATCACTGTTGCATAGGGTCTCTGTGGTGAGAGACCAATACTTAGATTCAGAGTTGTCATTTGGATGATTTACCCCAGTTTTCTAGTGTATGAGTTGTTTTAAGCCACTAAATTTGGGATGGCTTGTTACACAGCAATAGCTAACTGATAATGGGGTAAATCAAAGGTCCCACTTAGCCTTCCATCCTAAGCCCCAGGAACCAACTCAGCCTGGCCAAGGTCCTGCATTGAGATGTAGACAAATGCTCAGTTATTAACCAAGGGTTATGTTGAAACTTCTTTTGTGAAAAATTCCCCCTGGAACCCTGAGGGGACAAATGGTGATGCTCAAGGCAAAAACTGGGCCTTCCTGAGACCCTGGCTCTCATCCCTTCTGAATGTCACCCAGAGCTCACCCCCACACTCAACAAATGCCAAGCTTGGAAACGCACATGAAATTCTTTCGTGCCTTCCATTTCCCACTGATCTTGATACTGGCATCTTTGATAGAGAGATCAAGGCCCTGATTAGGCGATGGTCTTATCTGGGAACTGGGAAGCTTGAATCCACGGATAACCATACTGGAAAAAAGAAATGTTCGGTTAGCCTCATGGGTGACCACAAGAGGACTTGGTCAATGGTCAGTGCAGACTCATTCCCCGCCACCCCGGCCCTTTACCCCATTCATTCCAAGAGAACCCAGAAGCCTTGAGAGCAGTCTTGAGAATTCTGCAGCTAGGCTTTTAAGTCAGACAAATCCGCATTTGAGTCTTGCTCCTCAGTTGACTATTGTGTGAGCCTGAGTACATCACTTAATCATCCTGAGCCTCAGTTTCCTCAACTGTAAAATGGGCACGATCATCTCTATCTTGCAGAATGTGGGGTGATCAGTGAAGGTAATGGATGTCATTCTATTGACTACAGATTCTGTAAAGGGCAGAACGTGTCTGTCTTTTTTCATTATTGTAGCCAAGCCTGTTGAGTCAGACACATAGTTAAGTGTTCAGAAATGTTTGTTGAATGACTGGGTGCATAAAATTCTTTAGAGGACATCTGTAGGTTTTCTCCTCAGCACCCATACGCCTCTCTTGTGACAACAGAGCTGCATTTTAGTTTGGGGGACCCTTCCCCGCATCCATTCCATGTTGCTCCAGGGAAAGTTGACTCCACCACCATCTTCAGGGGGTGAATGGAGCTAGTGACTTCAGTGCAAGCTCATTCGTGTATTCTATTCCCCTGGCCACAGTGATTGGTTCAAGAGTGCGTATGGAATCTAAGATGGACAATCAGAGTGAATCTTAGGGGTTTTGCCTGAGCTGTAAGGAGAAAGAGCCCTCCTTCCACAAAGCTGGGAGTGCTGAGGCGATGCTGGTGGCCCTCTTGCCCCTTTGTGGGGATACGCTACACAAGAATTGGCCCTCCCCAAGGGAAGGGATGCTGAGAGGTGGCAAGAGAGGAACATGGTCCAGTGACACTTGAGACTGCCTCAAGCAGAACCTGAAGCCAGACCATTCCAGGGACTTCTCAGTTGTGGGAGCTGGTAAACTCTGGTTCAGGCCATTTTGGATTAGGTTTTCTGTCCTTGAAACTTCACCACCTCCCCCTTCAAATCCTAATTAATATACAGGCCTGGCACAGTTTTGAGGTTCACAACACATCTCCCCAGGAGTCATGGTGAGTGTCTGAAAGAGTTTTTGTGGCTTCCTCCACCCTTAGCCTAGGGGACTGTATCCCCTCGGGATGGAAGAAACACTGGCTTTGGGATCTTAACTTCTCTGAGTTTAGGAATTTGTGGTCCTGGTCCTGGGATTCGAGGTCTTGGTGGCCCCCAAATACTACGCTCCTGCACACCGAGGACGGGGCGGGACAGGCCTTACCTGTAGAAGCTATATTGCCCTTTCCCGAGGTACTTGACCTTAAAGCTTCCTGAGAAGGGCGGAATCGTGATCTTCTCCAGCTCCTTCTGCAGAATCGTCACTCCCTGCTGGCAGGCTGAGTGGAGAGAGCAGGGCCGCTGGTCAGAGGCACAGCCAGTTTGTGGCGGGGACAGTGGCATGGGAAAGGTCTAAAGCAGGGCTCAGCTGAGGTTTTTTGTCAAGGGTCAGAGAGTAAATATTTTCGGCTTTATGGGTCATAGTGTCTCTATCACAGCCACTCGGCTCTGCCTTTATGCACAAAGCAGCCGTAGACAATACGTAAATTAATAGGTGTGGCTGTGTTCCAATAAAACTTTATTGATCGACACTGAAATTTGAATTTCGTATCGTTTTCACATAGCGTGAGATAGGAGTCTTCTTTTGATTACTTTTTCAACTGTTTAAAAATGTAAAAGCTAGGCTCAGTTCCTGGGCCACACAAAAACATGTGTTGGCCCAGATTTGGCCTGTGGGCTGTAGTTTGCCAACCCCTAGTTTAAAATATCACCCCCGAAATCCCCAGTCATGCATCCTTGGGTTTTATTGAACACCTGCTCTGGGTTCTGCCCTCACTGATACTCCATCTCTCCGGCTTGTGGACTCTCTCGCCACAGGACTTTTGCACATTCCATTCCTGCTGCCTAGAAGACCCTTCCCTCCCATCTTCACCTGATCAACTTCTAGTCAATTCATTCATCACTTCCTCTAGGAACTTTCTCTGACTTAGCAGACGAGAAAGCTCCCCCTTGCTATCATTCTCACGGTGCCGTGGGCATCTCCTCTGGAGCTACCACTACCATTGGTAATCATGCATTTATTCACAAGAGTTTTTGATTCATCTCTCTCTCCTCTACTAAGCCTCCTAAGAACGGTGGCAGATGTCCCCTGCACTTACCACAGTGACTGGAACTTAACATCTGTTGGATGAATAAATGAATGAATGCCCCAAGGTCAGGAATTCTGCTAACTATTACATAGTTAACAGAACCAAAGAACTAATTAAAAGGCAAACACGTTAACTGAGAAGGAGTGAATAGTACGATGAGGGACCCCAGGGTTTGTGTTTTCCAGGAGCCAGTCAGGAAATAATAATAGTAATTATAATGACATTTATCAAGCTCCTACTCTGTACATTGTTCTGGGCTCTGCACAGATATTAAGTCACTGAATCTGAACAATCCTAGGTCCCATTACTACTCCCAATTCACAGATGGGAAAGCTGAGATCCAGAAAGGTGAGCACACAGCTGACAGGTGATGCAGGCAGGATTTGAATGCAGGCTTCCTGGTCCCAGAGCCTGCATTTTATTTTTGAATCCCTTGAGATAAACTTTCTGGGGATTCAGAAGTAAACAATGCATATATTGTCAGTGCCCAGAGGAAAAAGACGATATGGGAGGGCCAGGATCTGTGGGTCTGCAGGGGCCATGCCCAGGGCCCTCATGCCAAGCCCAGGACATCTTCTGAGGGCGCTTGGGAGCCACTGAATAGTGGGAATAAACAGGGAAGGACACGAACAGATTTGCTGCAGTTCAGAAAACTTGCCGATTGCCATGTGGGGTGTGAATAGAAAGAGAAACCAAGGCTGCTGTGACAGACATTGAAGACGTCTGGGCTTCAAGGAGGAGCCCAAGCTTCTGCTCCCGGGAAGCTTCAGGGCCACCCCAGCCCTGGGCACAGAGGAGGGCCATGACTCCTTTCTCCTAGCTCACATGAGCCTTCAGTCTGCAGCCCTGAGGTCTCAGAGGTGTCCTGCCCAGGCTGGGGTAGGAATTCAGGGATGGGACACCAGGTGCCCCGAGGCCTGTCCTGATCCCCCAGGGGCACACCAGCCGCTGAGGTTCTGCCTTCAACTGGGTCTGATCCCCCTGGGGCCAGCCATCCCCTGCTGCTCTGCAGTTCATCTCTCTGCTACTGAGAGGCAGCATTGAGCAGCCCCAAGTGGGGACATCAGACAAGACCAGAGCTCAGACCCAGGCCACCCACATCTTGAGTCCCTCCTCCAAGTTTGTCTGCTCATCTGTGAATGTTGCTGGTAACAGCACGTCCTGTTAGCACAGTGCCGGCCCCAGAGCTGAGCTGGTCAGGGGGCTGCTTCGGGCCACTCTCTCGTCTGTCTGGGCCCAGATGAGTGGCCTGGGGGACCCCCTCTGGGTCACCCAATGGCTGATGTGCACAATAAGGCTGCCAAGCCCCTACCCTGGGGGAGACCATTAAGAAGGGACCAAACGCCTCTCCTCAGTTCTGCCCACACAGAAGACTGAGCCAGGAATCTTGAGACAAATGGCAGGGCTGAGAACCAGCTTGGGAGGAAGTGAAGGGCCTGGAAGCCCGCGTTTGGTATTGGGTAGAGGGAGGGACTGTGAGGGGCCTGAGCACTGGGCTCAGAGTCCTCCAGCTCCAGTGCTGCCCCTTCCCAGCTCTGTGACCATGGGCAACTCCCCTGACCTTCTTCATAAAACAGGGAGGGGAAGAGGAGCTCCTGAGAGGAGCTGTGAGCAGGCCAGACAATGGATTTAAAGGGCTGCACAAAGCAGGTGCTCAATCAGTGCTCCTTAGAGGGGCGGCTGGTGGGAGGGGAGGGAAGGAAGGCATCCAATTACCATAGTCCAGACCCTTCTGGGTGATCCTGGCCACGACGCCGGGGTTGGGGTTCGCTGTCACGGCTGTGCCCAGGGCGGCCAGCACCACCAGGGTGGCCCACCTCAGTGTGCTGTCAGGGCCCCTGGCCATGTCTTCGTCCTCCAGAGCTGCCAGAGCCTCGACGCCTTGGAGGGGAACCAGGGACCTGTGCAGGAGGCAGCTGGGGAAACACAAGTCAGTAAAATGTGGAAAGGAGGAAGGAACAGGAGTGGGGGCGGGAGAGGGGGAGGACACCGGCCTGCGGTTCCCCGGCTCCCCACCGCGGTCGGGCCACAGCCCCAGAGGCCGCCAGAGAGGAGCCTGGGAACTGGGGGTGGGGGGTAGGGTGGTGAGACTTCTGGCTCTGGGCATCGTTCCCCTGCCTAAGCACCCTGTCCCCCTCCCTGAACCCCCACCCTAATCCCTCCTCCTAAGGACTTCTTTAAAGCTGGGTGGTGGGTACATCAAAGTTCATTATATTTTTCCTTTTATTTTAACGCTCTATTGGGGTGCAATTGACAAATAAAATTGTATACAGCTGACCCTTGAACAACACGGGTTTGAACGGTGCAGGTCCACTTTCAATAAATACATACCACAGGACTACATGACCTGTGGTTGGTTGAATCCGTGGGTGTGGAAGCTTGGATACAGTGGAACTGTGTATATGGATGGCCGACTATAAGTTATACCTGGGTTTTTGACTGCTGGGGAGCGGGGGTCAGTGTCCCTTACCCCCGCATTGTTCAAGGGTCAATGGTACATTCAAAGTGTACGACGTGATAATTTGATATATGTCTACATTGTGAAACCATTGCCACAATCAAGCTAAGTAACACATCCATCACCTCACATAATTATCATTTTTGCGTGTGTGGTGAGAATACTTAAGAGTGACTCTCTTGGCACATTCCAAGTATACAATACAATATTCTTAACTCGACTCACCATGCTGGACACTAGATCTCCAGAATGTATTCATCTTATAAATAAAGTTATATTTTTCTCTCTACTTTTGATTTCCTTGATATTTTGCTTAGTAAAACATTTAAGAAAACAGAAACTTTAGCATCTTCTTGTCCTGGGAGGCAAAAAGGATAATAATTAAATGCTCAGATTTTGCAGTCCAGTATCTTAACTGTGGTTTTACATCTCAGCTCTGCCACCTGTCTGAACCTCAATTCCCTCTCTGTGAAGTGGGGCTAACCAGAGCACCCTCCCTCTCTGGATTATTGTGAAGACAGAAAGGGCTTTAAACCATATGAGTTCTTAGCACAACATCCCTGTATAATATGCCCACAAATGGTAGCTATTAATGTCACTCTGACTTTAAAAGTAATCCATGTTCATTGGCCAAAATTTAAGAATCAAGAGAATAAAAATTACATGTAATCCCCAATTCCAGAGATGACAAGCAGCAATGTATTTTAGAGCCTTTCTCTCCGCTGAGACCCCCGTTTTGGTAAGCAGAGGTAGAGTGTCCTTTTTTTCTAGCAAAGATACATGGGCTCACATTGGTCAGTTTTGCAAAGTTCCCTGTTTTCAACAAACAGTATGCAGTGTTCTTTCTCCTTCTACACGCCCTGCACTGGATTTCACTGCTTCCTCATCCTACAGTTTTCTTCATCCAGCTTTCGTTTTTATTCCTTTTTACCCCTTCCTTTGACAGATGTGGAACCTGAGGCTTTGAGAGAGGAAGTGTCCTCCCCACAGTCATACAGCTGCTAGCAGAGCTGGGATTCAAACACGGACCACCAGGCACCTCCCACACCAGCCCGAGTCCTTATGAGCCTTGGGGGCTGAGGGGATGTCAGCACACACTTCCCACCCCTACCCGGCCCCACCCAGCTTTCCAGACGGGGTCTCTTCCGCTCGGCCCCTGCCCCTCCCTTTGCAGCAGCCTCAGGCCCAGTGTGGGCGGGAACCCTGCCGGGCAGCCAGCACCATCTCCATGGTGATGAGAGGAAGGGCGGCACTGTGGAGGCGGAGGCCAGCTTCTCTCCCTCAGAGTCCTCATCAGCCCCCTGGCGCCCTGTCTCCTCAACTCTGATTTGATGAAAGTCAAATGAGACCCACTGAGCCAAGAGGCTATGAGACCTCCTGAGTGTTTTCTTTTTTCTTCTTTTCTCCTGGTTCTAAAAGGGTCTCCCTTCCTGCCCCCATCTGCCACAACAAGAATCCTTCTGGCTGACTTAAGAATGGAAACAGTGGCCATGTACAAAGCATTTACTATGTGCCAGACACTTTACATGTATTATCTCCAAGCCTAAAACCTGTGAGGGAGGGGTTATTATTCTCCGTTTTGGAGATGAGGAAACCGAGTCACAGAGCAATGATGTCCCTGTCATGGTCACACTGCCTTTCATAGGAGAAGACTTCCTCCCACTATCCGGGACAGTTGCCAGGAGAACTTGTCACCCTAGGTTCTCACCCTAATTCTACCGTTCTGTGCCCCCAGACTCAGGTGTCTCTATCTGTATGAAGGAAATAGCCAAAACACAGAAACTGATGATTTGTCAGAAAATCAGATTTTTGAAAAGTTATCTTATGCCATTTTGAACCCCTGCAGCTCTAACTTCTCCAAAATCCTGAGTCCCCTGGGTCCAGGCAGATGTTGCATCTGTGAGGGTGTCAGACAGGAAAGGAGCATTAAGAGGAAACTCACATGATGATGACTTAACATTGTCACAAAGTCAGAATCTTAAAACCAACTGGCAAGTTTCTGGCTAAGCCAGCTCCACTGGCTTCCTTTCGATTCCTCAGGCTCAGCCAACTCCAGATGAGTTCATCGGGGACTTCTGGCCTCCTTTTCAGTCCTGCCACTGGCCATGCAGGTGCCCCACTGCTTCGATCTGACTTGATTTTGAACGAATGACAGTGTCTTCAAACCAAGGAACAAAAATCCCCAACCCACATTGGCTTCAACAATAAACACATATAATATCTCAGAGAAGTCCAGAGAGGGCAGGTGTGAGGTACTGATTAATTCAGCAGCTAGCAGACATTTACCATCTCTCCGCTTGTCTGCTCTGCCGTCCTAGTATCTCAGATTTAGCCTCGCACTGGCTCCTTTCATTGTAGCAAAGTCAAATTCACATTTTATGGCAAGTTGAGAAAAGTTCAAACAAAAAATCTTCTCTGCCCTTTAGCCTTCTCTCTCACCTCTACTGTGCATTGTGCATCTGCATTGACCAAACCTTCCCCATCAGCAGAAATACCTGCTCAGCCCTAAACAGCAAAATTCTCTTAGCATCAATAAGACAACTCCTTAAAGATAACATTCCTTCTTGATCTTGTAAGGGGGTCATGTGGCCCGTCACCTTGTACTTGCAGGCCTGGATTGTGTAAACTGTCAAAAAAAAAAAATACATCATCTAATGTACAGCCCTCTGTCTCAAAAAACTTACATAACTGTGTTTTGACTTCTAATGGCTCAAACAGTTCTCAGAGTTTTCTGAGAAGCTGTTTCTGGGTTATAATCTTCAATTCGGCTCTAATAAAATTTTCCATTTCTTTCTTAGATTGACAGATGAATTTTTCTTTGACAGTTGCAAGACGGCTGCAGCCGCTCCAGCTATTGCATCTAAACAGTCTTTTAACAGTGTTTCCTCCTCCTCCTTCTCCCCTTCTTCCTCCTCCTTTTCGGCCTTTTTATTATTGTTGTAAGATATTTCAAATCTATAGATGACTAGACGACCCAGGTTTATAAAATCTTAACATTATGCCATATTTACTTCTTGTAGTTTCTCTAGTTCTATGAATTGTAACACATGTATAGCCATGTGTAACTAGGACCACAATAAGAATATAGAATAGTTCCGTCATCTGCTCAAACTTTCTCCTGCTATCCCAACTCAACATGGCTTAAATCATAGGGAATTTAGATGTGAGATGGGTCAGCAGGAATTAATAGGTGGGTTGAGTCAAGAGTGGTTAATTCAGGGGCTGGTTCTGTCCATCTTTCTAATCTGTGGTCCTTAGGGTGTCAACTTTTTCCAGACCTGGCTTCGTAGTCCCTGCTGTCTATGTGTGATTCTGTCAAGTTCTTTGATCCTTCTGGAATTTGCGTTCCTCATTTAAATATGGAGAAACAATGCCCATCATGGGGGTTGTTCTGAGGATTAAATGAAATAATAGATGTGAATCAATCTGCATGGAGAAGGGGCTCAATGAATAGTCATAATTTAACCTTCAAACTAGTTGGCTGGAGAGTCCTGGAGCCCCCAGGAAAACACACTAGGGGCACCACAAACTGGATGCCGGGTCCTCTGGTCATTGGGTTTGGGCTGGACGTGTGAGAGGGAGAGGAATCCATGGCTCAGTCGCCTCCAAGAGCCTGTCACTCGGCCAGGGCAGATGCTATGGGGAGAATCAGCCACTCCCAGCGCAGCAGGGCAGTTAAGAGCGTGGACTGGAAGCCTTCCTGATTTGGGCGCAAATCCCAGTTTGCCGGTTTCCTGCTCTGTGAGTTTGATTTGTCCCTTAAACTTGCTGAACCTCAGTCACCTCATTTGTCCTCAACCTCCATCCTCAGGTGCCCACACTCCATCTACATAGGACCAGATGCTCAGGTGTTACGATGAGACATCTGTGTGGTCAGCTGAGCCCTGCCCCCTAGCCCCTGATCCTCCAGCCCTGTCCCTCCTTCACCATCCCGTCCCTCTCCTCTGCGTGTCTGACTCCTGGTGCATGTTGTTGGTCACTTTCTGTCCTGATTTGGGGACGCAGGAATGGTGGTGGGAGGTGGCTCGTGGTGGGTCCTGGGGGTGGAAGAGAGGAGAGAAATAGGGCCTCATGGAGATCAGGCCCCAAGGTGTAGCATTTAAAAGGCAATCAGAGAATTATATTCAATATCTTGTAATAACCTCTAGTGAAAAAGAATTTGAAAAAGAACATATATAAGTGTATAACTGAATTACTATGTTGTACACCAGAAACTAACTCAACATTGTAAATCAACTACACTTCAATAACAAAAATAGGCAGGGGGGATGATATAGCTCAGTGGTAGAGTGCATGCCTCGCATGCACAAAGTCCTGGGTTCAATCCCCAGTACCTCCATTTAGATCAATAGATAAACCTAAATTCCTGCCCCCCTCAAAAACCCAAAAAGGCAATCAGACATTTTGCACCATGGGGATAACCTCCTGAGAGGGTATCTCCTCTACCTTGTTGTGCTGAAAAATGTCTCTTTCTGAAACTTGAGTCTCATTAAAAAAATCCCTTTGGGTACCCCAGTCCTGGAGGGGAGAGCAGACCTTTCTCATGATATTACTATTATTATTACTACTATTATTATTGTTACCAGTGCAGCCCTAGATCACAAGATATATTCAATAGTGAATAAATGAAAGAAGGGCCAGAACCCAGAGCATAAATTCCAGAAAATAAGTGTTTAGGGCTTGAGAAGGATAAGCTCAGCCTGACCTGGCAATCCCCAAAGGTTTCCAGGAGGAGGTGAGAACTGACTTTGACCCTAGGGCAGCATCCTCTGGGCTGAGAGAAGGAAGGCCATTTCTGAGCCTGAAGGCATTGGCCTTGCAGGAAAGACCGTTTCTGGGGAGAGCTGAAGGCCCAGGGAAAGGGAAACAAAGCACAGCTGCTCTCCCAGGGGGCAGCGGGGAGGGGACTGCCATTCTCACTTCTCCTTTCTCTCTGGAGAACTTGGCCTGATTACAGTATTGGCTCTAGCAGACTGGGCCTCCTTCAGCCCCAGGGAGGACCCCAGGAAGTAAAGCAACACACAGTTGCCAAATGTCCAAGAAACACCTGGAGGGGCTTCCCCTCGGCTACATTAGGAAATAGGTGTGTGTGCTCGGCCAGCCCCGGGTGGAGCCCCAAGGACCTTCCCAGAGAGAACAGTTGCTGCTACAGGGCAAACCGCTGCTGCTTGGCCCTGCCCTATAATGGTGAAAGCAAGGGCAGGGGACACAGACAGGCTGGGACTGGGGGAGGCCAGTGAGGAGCAGGGCTTGGCTTTGAGCCCAGGTTTGCCTCTACACGGCTGAGTGAACTTGGACGAGTCTTTGCTCCTCTCTGGGCTCCAGGGACCTCATCCATATGAGCAACCTTGTCTTTGGAGGGCTTAAACCACACTAGCAACCAAACCCTTGGCCAACGTTCCCTTTTTAATCATCCTCACCCATCCCTGAAAGTAGGTATAATTGGCTCTATTTCATAGATGAGAAAATTGAGGCTCAGAGATGTTAAGTAGCTTGCCTGAGGCCACACAGCTGAGAAGTAGCCTATGGAAGCGGAGGGCTTCAAAAGGAGGGGAGGGAGCAATTCCTGTGGGGTTTTGTGATGGAGTTGACTAGGGAACGTCAGGACTCCCTGAGATATGCGTCCGCCTTTGGGAGAAGGGCAGGCCAGTTGAAGGAAGCAGGTAAGCAAAGGAACTGGGCAAAAATCCATAGGGGACTGCAGTGTGAGATCGCAAGGCGGGGAGGAAGAGACGGGGACTGAGCCATGTGGTCACGCTGTGGTCAGAGCCAGGTGACCACTCCCAAGCTTTCAAGTATGGAGGTCCTCCCGTGATGAGAGTCAGGTTTGCAACCAGTAGGTTGAGAAAAGCCACTGCAATTTAGTGACTCTTTTAAGTGAATTTGCATTTTTCGAGCTCAGGTTGTAGGAACATTTGACATGAGGGGCCAGGGACATGTTCTGATGATATTTGATAGTTGGGCTAAGGGGCCTCACAAGCCTAAAACTTGCCCTGCCAGATCCCTGCTCCCCCACCCCACCCCCCGTACACCTGGGGAGCTGAACTCAGAGACTGTCGTGCTCAGAAACAAAGTAGTGATTCACCGTCAGCTGGGCCAGGGGCCAATGGCTGAGGCTGGGCCGGAGCACACAAGGCAGGGAGCCAGGTCTCTTCCCAAGGCTCATCTTGTCCCCTCCTAGCTCTTGGCTGTTTCGGGTGGAGGGAGAGATGGGAAGAAAGCCAGAATGAGCTTGAGTGGCTTACTGGTCATGTGGCACAGAGTAGAAGAACTGAGAAAGGGTATTTGGGTGTGAGTCCCTGTAGCCAAGAGATCCTGCCCACCAAAAAACCAAGAGCCTGGCACTGTTCTAGAATCCAGCCAATCTGGGGAGCAATTCCAAATTCCTAGTGGGAGAGGGAAGGATGGTGAGGGCGGGGAAGCAGGTGGGGCTGAGAGTGTGTCTTACCCTCCTTAGGGACGTGTTCTGGCCTCCAGACAAGGCTTCCAGACTATTCGCTTTTGCAAATCCTTTGAAAGAATTCAGAGCCTCCATCCCCACCCCTACCACAGCCCGAGGCCAAGACTATCTTGGTGACAGTTGGAGCTATTAAAGGATTTTGAGCAGAGGTGTCACATGATAATATTATTTTTATCTTAGATGGGATGTATCAGGCACTAACTCTGCGAAAGGCACGATGCTACATGTACCTCAATTAATTTTAATGACGTTCACTCTGCCTTCAGTGTAAAGGCCCGGAGAATTTCCTGTGATTCCTTAGGTCAAACTTTTATCCTTTCCATAAATTCCTTTTGCAGCTTAAATCACCCGCAGCTTTCTGTTGCTTGCCATTAGGAACCCTGATTAGAACAATACGCATAATTGTGTGTGTGTGTGTGGTGCACATGTGGATCTGCGGTGACCACAGTAGTAAGAACCACAGTGTACTGGGTTCTGTTCTCGGGTGTCTAATAGTCTGAAGGTAGAGGCCTCTTTTCTGAGAGAAGAGGGCAGACAAGCATTTACAAAATGCTTCCAGGTGTCGCATTTCATTGAATCCTGTCTACCTAGGAAGAGGTTAACGATTGTGTTTTTACAGATGAAGACACTGAGAGTCAGGAAGGTTGCCAAGGCCTCAGAGCTACTAAGGAGTAGGTAGAACTAAGGACACATCCAAACTCTGGCGTCCTCCCACCATACCCACTGCCGGTCCCAGCGAGCTCCCGGAGGTACCTTGAGGACTCAAGGTGGGAGACTGGCCCAGGGAGGTCTTCAAAAGGGGCAAGTGTTTGCCAGCAAGGGGTGCTGTGGTTTCTACAAGCCCACCAAAAACCCTGGCTGGGCTGGTGATTACCACTCCCTGCCCCACGTGCCTCCCCAGCACATCAGTAGGTTCTGACACGGGCCATCCTTGGCCTCTGAAAAAGAGATCTGTCCATAGGGCAATCCAGTGGGTCCCACTGGCCACCAAGAGCCTACGACGTGCCTTGCACTGAGGAATACCTCAGTACCTTCCCCGAGGAGTGACCAACAGTGGGGCTCTACCCGGAAGTCACTGCCCATCTAACTGGGGTTGAGAATGACCACTGTAATACGAGGCCACCATCACTGAGCTCCTACTGTGTGCCCAGCCAGGGCTGGCACTCTCCATATGTAACAGGCATGGCTGTTGATGACTGGAGGTGCCCAGTCTTTGCTTGAGCCCTGTCTGCTAAAGATGGTCGGGCTCAGCTTTTCCTGTCCCCTCCCTTTGAGGAGGCGGCTGCAGGGTTTTCCTGGATTTTGGATGATGAGGGAGAGGCGGGGAGGGAAACAAAGAGGGGAAAAGCCAAGGTTCTGGGGCTAGCGCGGGGGGCTAGCTCTGTAATCTGCCTGTGGATGGAAGGATTCTTACCTGTGTTGTTCCCAAGTACATAGACTGGCTCCTGGCACATAGCAGGTGCTTGTTGGCCGAATTAAGGGAGTTTGTAGAAGGGGGACCTCCAAAGAAATGGTAGTGATGGTGGTGAGAGATGTGGACAGTTGAAGAGAAGGAAATATTAAGAGAAGGAAATATCTCTGGAGGTTGTGTACATTCCTGTCAAGTGAAGAACTTGAGTTGTTTAAAAGTTACTTGGGGAAGGGTGGAGGGTATAGCTTAAGTGGTAGATCACATGGTTAGCATGCATGAGGTCCTGGATTTAATCCCCAGTACCTCCTCTAAAAATAGATAAACCTAATTGCCCCCCCCACCAAAAAAATAATACTAACAGTTATTTGGGAATGTCAGAACTGCGACCCTGTGACTGCTACGTGCCCTGAGATGGGACAGGAGGCTCCTACACCTATCAGCTGGATTTTCACAGCCATCCTCCTAATCATTTGCCAAGCACTTAAATGGTACCAGACACCCTTCTAAGCCCTTTGCGTGTGTATGCGTGCACATACACACACACAGCATCCTGGTGTGGCAGGCACCATCTTTATCCTTATGTTACAGAGGAGGACACGGAGGCACAGAGAGGTTGAGTACCTCGCCCAGGAACACACAGTGGATAAATGATTAACTGGGAGTCCATGCTGGGGGACACCAGAGTCCCCCTTCTTGACCTTAACATTCATCTACTAGGGCCCAGGCAGTGGGGGAGGAAGGAGCAAATGGGGTCATTACCTCTGAGATGATCAGGCTGCCTTGTGGCAACCGAAGGGGGCTTCTGGATCTGAATTTCTGCCCATCTCCTGCCTCGTCTGCTCAGGGAGGAAAAATAAACATTGACAGGACGGGGCTCAGGGTTCATCTGGGGGCTGCTGTTTTCCCAGCTGTGAAGTGACCGCCTCCTCCCGGCCTCCTGGAGCCAGCCCTGGAATCCAGCGGTTCCAAGGAGTCAGGACAAAGCGTGGTCATCGTGGGAAAATCAGCACAAAGAGGAGCAGAAGAAAATAAAGATCAGCTGTGACTCCTTCACTCAGAGAGACATGGACACCATTTTTGGTGTTTAACTCACAGTATGTCTTCCTACCAGTGTATACATCGTCTGTGGGTATTTGTGTGTATACACACACTTGTGTATACACACAGATACACACAAGCAGAGGGAAGTCCATGACATCGTTGTGTGCCATGGATATTCACTTGACAAGATTGGGGATGTTTTTGCACATCACTAAATGTTCTTACACAGCATATTTTTCTCTGGCTTTCATGTGGTTGGCTTATTTTCATTTATAAAGATACTATATGCAGTAACTTTTGTAGTTTGCATTTTTGTTGTTGTTGTTGAGCTGTAATTTGCATACAAAGTCACCCGCTCTAGCGTTTATGTCGGAGTTTTAACAAACCCATAGTCATCTCATCACCACCTAATCAACATACAGAACAGTTCCTTGACCCCGCAAAGTTCCTTTGTCCCCTTTGCAGTCGGTCCCTCCCACCACCCCAGCCCCTGGCAACCAATGATGTTTTCTTTTCCTGTAAATTTGCCTTTTCCTGAAAGTCATACAAGTGGAGTCATGGAGTACATTGCCTTTCGAGTTTAGCTTCTTCACAGCACAGAGCACTGAGGTATATCCATCTATCTATAATGTTTCTTTTTATTGCTGAGTAATATTCCATTGTATGGATGTACCACAGTTTGTTCACCATATGAAGGAATTTCTGGGTTTTTTTTTTACAACTCAAACTGCATTTATTTTTTTAAATCTTTTTTAATTGAGGCATAATCAGTTTACGATGCTGAGTCAATTTCTGGTGTACAGCACAATTTTTCAGTCATATATGAATATACATATATTCATTTTCATATTCTTTTTCACCGTGAGCTACTACAAGATATTGAATATATTTCCCTGAGCTATACAGTATAAACTTGTTTATCTATTTTATATATACCAGTCAGTATCTGCAAATCTCAAACTCCCAGTTTATCCCTTCCCACCCACCTCCCCCCTGGCAACCACAAGTCTGTTTTCTATGTCTGTGAGTCTGTTTCTGTTTTATATTAAGTTCATTTGTCTTTTTTTTTTTTTAAGATTCCACATATGAGTGATAGCATATGGTATTTTTCTTTCTCTTTCTGGCTTACTTCACTTAGAATAAGATTCTCCAGGGCCATCCATGTTGCTGCAAATGGCATTATGTTTATCATTTTTTATGGCTGAGTAATATTCCATTGTATAAATATACCACAACTTCTTTATCCAGTCATCTGTCAATGGGCATTTAGGTTGATTCCGTGTCTTGGCTATTGTAAATAGTGCTGCTATGAACACTGGGGTGCAGGTGTCCTTTTTTTTTTTTTCATTTAAGACAGGGAATACTTTATTCAAATCCATCAGAGAAATGGATAGCTTGGGCCTGTAACAAAGTGTTGTGTTTTAAAGCATAGGTCAGTAATTGTATATGAGAGTATACACTGCTACATACAAATTAACTGACCAGACCACAACTTTTCAATGTTTAAAACAGAATAAGCTTCTCTGTAAAAGCAGCACCTTTGTGACATTTTAACTTGAGTATTCCTCTCCTTCCTCTCCCTCTCCTTCAACAGAATCTACACCGACCTCCTCATAATCCTCCTCAAGGGCAGCCATGTCCTCACGGGCTTCAGAAAACTCTCCTTCCTCCACACCCTCACCCACGTACCAGTGAACAAAGGCACGCTTGGCATACATCAGGTCAAACTTGTGGTCCAGGCCAGCCCAGGCCTCAGCAATGGCTGTGGTGTTGCTCAGCATGCACACAGCTCGCTGTACTTTGGCTAGGTCTCCACCAGGTACCACCGTGGGAGGCTGGTAATTAATGCCAACTCTGAAGCCAGTGGGGCACCAGTCCACAAACTGGATGGTATGCTTGATCTTGATGGTGGCAATGGCAGCATTGACATCTTTGAGGACCACGTCACCACGGTACAACAGGCAGCAAGCCATGTATCTACCATGGTGAGGGTCACATTTCACTATCTGGTTGGTTGGCTCAAAGCAAGTGTTGGTGATCTCTGCTACAGAAAGCTGTTCATGGTAGGCTTTCTCAGCAGAGATGACAGGAGCATATGTGGCCAGAGGGAAGTGGATACGAGGATAGGGTACCAAGTTGGTTTGGAATTCTGTCAAGTTGACATTCAGGGCTCCATCAGACCTCAGGGAAGCAGTGATGGAGGACACAATTTGACCTATCAACCTATTCAGGTTTGTGTAGGTTGGGCACTCAATATCGAGGTTTCTATGACAGATGTCACAGATGGCTTCGTTGTCTACCATGAAGGCACAATCAGAGTGCTCCAGGCTGGTGTGGGTGGTGAGGATGGAGTTGTAGGGCTCAACTACAGCTGTGGAAACCTGGGGGGCTGGGTAAATGGAGAACTCCAGCTTGGACTTCTTGCCATAATCAACAGAGAGACGTTCCATCAGCAGGGAGGTAAACCCAGAATCAGTTCCCCCACCAAAGCTGTGGAAAACCAAGAAGACCTGTGCACTGGTCAGCCAGTTCCCGAATTTGGTCCAAGACGAGGTCGATGATCTCCTTGCCAATGGTGTAGTGACCATGGGCGTAGTTATTGGCAGCATCTTCTTTGCCTGTGATGAGCTGCTCAGGGTGGAAAAGTTGGCGGTAGCTGCCTGTGCGAACTTTATCAATGACTGTAGGTTCCTGCCCTGGGCACCTGCTTGCCAGCACCTGTCTCACTGAAGAAGGTGCTGAAGGAGTCGTCTCCTCCCCTAATGCTCTTGTCACTTGGCATCTGGCCATCGGGCTGGATGCCATGTTCCAGGCAGTAGAGCTCCCAGCAGGCATTGCCGATCTGGACACCAGCCTGGCCAACATGGATGGAGATGCACTCACACATAGTTGCTCTTTTGCGGCTGCCGAGGAGATGGCGGAGAGGAGGAGGAGAGGTTGTTGCATCTTACAGCGTGACTCTTAAGTGGTCGATGTGAGAGAACCTGCCGCAGGTGTCTTTTTGAATTCGAATGCTTATGTAGGCAGGTGGCCTTTTAAAGACTCCTACAAATCACTGCATACCGAACATGCTCCTGGGCACTTGATGTCTCCAAGCCAGCCTCCAAGATGATTCCCAGTGACTTCTGCTTCCATGAATAGTCCCCTCCCACACTGAATATGACTATGACAGGAAATTGTGGAAATAAATGTGTGACTTCTGATGTCAGGTCATAAGACAGTGTGGCTTCCACATGCTCTCTTGGCTCACTTGCTCAGGGGGGAACCAGTCGCCATGTTGCGAGGCCACTCAAGCAGCCCTGTGGAGAGGCCCGCAGGATGAAGAACTGAGGCCTCCTGCCCACAGCCAGGACCAGTTCGTCAGCCACGTAAGTGTGCCATTTTGTAACTGGGTCTTTCAGCCCCAGTCAAGCCTTTAGGTGACTGTAGCCCTGGTCAACATCTTGACTGCAACCTCATGAGAGACTCTGAGCCAGAACAGAGCAGCTAAGCCTTCCAAATTCCAGATCCACAGAAACTGCTAGAAACAATGAATGTTCGCTGTTGCTTTAAGCTGCTGAGTTGTTAGTCATTTGTTACCCAGCGGTAGATAATGAATACACCCTGGAAGACAGCTCCACATCAGTCCATTGAGAGCAGTGTCATTCTGTTTAATGCTGGACAAAGATCCCATGGGCGTATTTTAGTCCTTGATTGAATGGGTCTCTGAGCAGCCTGAACACAACCTGTCTCCCACTGAAGCATCCCTTGGCTTCACCCAAAAGACTCTCTCCTCACTTCCTTGAGGCCCAGCTCCCTGGTTCATATTCCCTGTGGGTTTCTATTCCACCCTTTAAGCCCTGGGGCTTCCTGGAGTTCTATCCTGGGACCCCTTCCCTTCCCTCTCAACAATCATGAGCCATCTCAAATGACCAGTGGGTCCAGCCTCTCCCCAGCCCCTCATTATGCTGCCAACTCCCAACCCCTTACTCCATCTCAGATCTCTCTAGAGCCCCAGATAATCATCTCCCTGGACAGGGGCATCCCACAGGAACCCCAGGCTCAGGAGTTAAAAACTAAATGTATCTTTTCCCCAGTCTTGCTCATCCACATGCAAGTATACCTCTAACTAAGAGATGGCCCTGCCTCCCACCTATAACCTGATTCCATCCCAGACACTTCCTTCTACCCAACAATAGCCACCCATCTAGCCCTGTGGATTTTGCCTCTTGGAAAGTTAGTTTAGCATTTCTTTCCTCCTCCTCATCTGTCCAGTCACCATCTCCTCCCACCTGGACCACCACAGCAGCCTCCTCACCGGTCTTCCTGATGCTGTCTGCTCCATTCTCTGAATGGCAGTTGGAAGGCCCTTTAAAATCTACATTTGACTATGCTCCCTCCTCTGCTTAAACCTTTTGCGGACTTCTCATACTTTCCAAAAAGAAGAAAAACAAAATTCTTAGCATGTCGCCTAAGTTCCTCCTTGAGTTGGCCCCTGCCAGACTTTCTCCATCTCACTTCTGCCTCAGGACCTTTGCACTTGCTTCCTCTTCCCAGGACATGCTCCACTCAGATTCTTTATGACTCACTGCCTTGCTTCCTTTAAGTCTCCGCTAATGGCCATTTTCTCCCAGAAGCCTTCCTGGTAGCCCTTCATGAAATAGGAACCCCCAACCTCTTAGCCAGCTTTATTAGTCCTCCTCAGCACTTATCACCTCGTGCATGTTATGCACTTATTTGGTTGTCAGTTTGTGTTTTTCTCTCTTTCCCACTAGAATGTGAGGTCCATGAGGGCAGAGGTTTTGTCTGCTTTGTTCACTGTGCCCAAAACCAGCACCTGGATAAGGTCCAGCATACAGTAAGCACTCAACAGATGTAATTAGTGAGTGAACTTCTTCCTTTTTGGACTCTAGTGACACTGTACTGCTTTTGGCTGTCCTCACATACCATGCTCTTTATCACCTCCACGCCCTTGCTCATGCCGATCCACTTTCTGGTGGGGCCTTCCTCCTTTGCGTAGATATTTCTTATGTTATATGCATAGATTTTTGCATAGATAGTTCATATGAGGCCAAGATTTTGCTTGGATTATCACCTCCTCCAGGCAGCCTTCCCTAATTACTGCCCGTCTGTCTGGTTAAGTAGCCTTTCCTAGGCTCCTGTAGTATCTTGGACATTTCAATGGTAGGACTTATCACTGTGCTTTTGAAGGAATTATTTGTTGTTTGTTTGTTTCTTGTGAGCATCTTGTTAGCAAATCCTCCTTCTAGTAAATCCTTAACATATAGCTGGATATAATCAGTGCTGAGTGAATGTTTTTATGACTGAATGAATGAATGAGTTGGCTTGGGTCTAGCCATAAAACTAGCTCTGTGACACTGAGCAAGTCCACTCCCCTCTGTGGACCGCATTTTTTCTCAGTCTGTGTAACCAGGTGTCTCGCCAACCAGCTGCATTTATTAAAAATACAATTTCCGGTCCTAGCCCTGGGGGTTCTGATTCTGGAGAAGGGGACGTCTGCGTGCAATGCACCCCTGTGGGTCATTCTGATGTGGCAACAGCTGGACATCATAGCTTCTGAGGCCCCTTCTCGCTCTGCAGACCTGAGATTCTGCTTTGACAAGAAACCAGAAGTGGCACTTGATGGCCCTGGAGGACAGTCCCAGGGGATTCCTGAAGAGTGGAGGTGGGGAATGGTATGGAACACAGGCAGGAAGAAAGCGGACCACCCCCCCTACCCCCCCAAATCAGAGCTGCAGATTGAAAGGGGGAGAAAGTAACACAGCTGCACAGGACAATTTAGCCCTTTCATTACGAGCAAGCTCTTGGCTGGCTGGCGGGGAGAGGCCTCAGTATGACCCTGGCCCCCTCCCTGTCTCCACTGCCTAGCAACATCTGCCTAGTTTTTTCACAATGTCCAAGCCTTTTCACCCCAGGAAGGGGTCTGGGATGTCCTTGAGAGACCCTAGGGCCTTGAAGTGGGCCCACAGAGATGGAGGGGCCATCCTCATGAGAAAAGAGGGAGAGGGAGCTAGAATCTGGGGGAAGGAAATATTTCAGTGCTGAGAATCCAAGGAATGGGGGTAAATCAGGTTAAACTGTGGCTGCTGAGGGCATATGTGTCTTGGGGAGCCCCCTTTCCTGTTTTTTTGTTTTGTTTTGTTTTTGCAGCCCTGCCACTCCAAAGTGGTGCAGGAGAAATTCTACCAGCCCTCTGAGCCCCACTTACCTTCTCTGTGAAATGGGTATCCCCACAGTAGTAGTGCTGATCATGCTGTAAATAAGCCTGTTGAGTGCCTCCCATTTCCAGCACCCTGGAATTTGTGGGGAGATCCCTGGGCTAGAAGTCAGGATAGTGAATTTGAATCCTGTTTCTGCCATGGACACACTGTGTGGCCTTGGAAAAGACTATTGCCCTCTCTGAGCCTCTTTGCAAGGTAGGTGACAGCAGAATGGAGGGTCTCTAAGGCAACTTATAACTCAATTACCTTAGCCTTGCACACACATCAAAAACATTTACTACCAACAGGATTTTATCACGATTGATGTTGACCTTGATCACCTGGCCAAGGTAGTATTTGTCAGGTTTCTCCACTGTGGAGTTACTCTTTTTCCCTCCTTTCCATGTTGTGCTCTTTGGAAGGAAGTCACTATGTGCAGCCCACACTTTAGGGGAGAGGAGTTATGTTCCATCTCCTTTCCTTTCCCGTGCTGAGAACACAGGTTCCCAAATCAATATATTTATTCACTTCTTCTGTCAGATAATATAGACAATAGTTTCAGAATCATAACACCACTACCTCTGCCAAGTACTACTAATTAAAGTTCAAGATTTCTTTGTAGTTCTCTCTTTGTCCTTAGAATATATCCCACTAAGAGGTTAGGGATCGAAGTCCTGTGGCCAAAATTACTTAAATTAATTGTCTTCTTTGTGTGGTTATATCATGAGTTTGACATACAATTAAGCTCATTTTTTTCTCTTTGTTTTCAAGTTTAGGGTTTAGGTTTTCACCTTTTCATCTAATTTTATTTTTGAAAATGTAAAATGTTTATATAGTTAAGAAGTCAGAACGTACGAAAATACATTTAGAGAAATTTTACTCCCATCTCTTTCTTCTCCATTGCATTGCTACTTCTCCTTAGGAGTCGCCATTTTTAGTAAGTTTCTTATTTGTCCTTCCTGCATTTCTCTTGCACAATCAAATAAAAAGGTACATGTGGAAATAATTAGTTACTTGTTTGTCTATTTAGGGGGAGGTAATTAGGTTTATTTCTTTATTTATTTTAATGGAAGTGTTAGGGATTGAACCTAAGACCTTGTGCATGCTAAGCACATGCTCTGTCACTGAGCTATACCCTCCCCACTGGAAATAATTTTTAAAAAATTTTCTTGCATGAAAGGTAGCATACTGTACACTATTCTTTATATTTTGGGTTTTTTAAATTTTTTTTATTTATTATATTACTTAATTATTTTTTATTTTGGGAGGGAAGGTAACTATGTTTGTTTATTTTTAAAGGAGACACTGGGGATTAGAACCCAGGACCTCCTGCATGCTAAGCATGTGCTCTACCACTTGAGCTATACCCTCCCTCTCATTTTGTTTTTATTTTATTTTTTTGGTTTAACAATGTATGTTGTCAGTCACTCCATACAGGTTCATAGAGATCTTCCTCCTCGCTTTCATGGCTGCATAACATCCTCTTGTAAGGTACCAAAGTTCATTCATCCAGTTCCCTATGGTATTTCTAACATTTTGTATTTACAAACAATACCTCAATGAATAATCTTGTATATAAGTTTTTAAATATTTGTGTAATTATATTTTTAGAATAAATCCTAGAAGTGAAAATCCTGGGTCAGAGGGTACAGCATATGTCACTGCTAAATATTACAAAATTCCCACCAAAAATGTATGGGAGTGCTGGTCACTCAAAGGCTCCTCAATGTGTGTTGCCAAGCTTTAGAATGTCTGCCGATTTGACAGATGAGAAATGGCATTTCAGTGCAGTGGGATTTGCATTAAAACTTCTCATATGTCTCAGTCCCATTCGGATATACATTTCCCCAGGAGAAGGGCCACATCCCAGTAGATAGATTTCAGGCTGGTTGGTGGCTCAGGGGCCAGTGGGGTCTCCACAGAGAATTGTAGTTCCTCACTCCCCTTCTCTGGTTCCTCACAGCCACTAACCCTTCCCTCAGCCCCCCACCACGCCAACCGCCTCCTCCACACAAAGAAGACTCTGAGTGAGGAGAATGACTTGGCCTCTGAGAAATGCTGAAGTCTTGACCTCCCCCACAGCTCAGAGAGCCAGCTGGGCCGAGGAATGACGAAGTCAGGACCACAGGGTGCAAAGGATTGGGGTGGGACTGCTGCTTGAGGAAGCTGGATTTGGAGACACAGGGCACCCAGTCTCCCCGGGATGACTGACACAGTCTCTTGCTTACCTCTCAGACCTAAGGCTCATCAAGTCCATCCTCCCCTACCTGGCTGCCTGCATGACATGCCTACAACTTAGAGGTGACCAAGGCACTCGTGTATTACAGACTTCTTTTGGCTTCCAGTTGGGATCTGACCTCTACTCATTTTCTGAATAGAAGCTCCCTCCTTCCCTTCTTATCCCATATTCATCCATCCTTTCATCCATCTGTCCACTCATCCATCCATATTAGTTAGATGCACAACAAATTACCTCTAGCTCAGCATTTGAAATGAAAACAAACACTTATTTTTTTACAATTTCTGGGGATCAGGTGTTTGGAAGCAGCTTAGCTAGGTGGGTCTGGCTTAGGGTCTCTCATGAGGTTGCAATCAAGTTGTTAGCCGGGGCTGCAAAGCCCCAAAGCCTTGACTGGGCTGGAGGGTCCACTTGCAAGATGGCTTGCTCACACAGCCACCAAGTTGAGCAACATGGCTGTTGGCAGAAGACCTCTGTTCCTTGACACATGAGCGTTTCCACAGAGCTACTCGAGTGTCCTAACAACACGGCGGCTGGCTTCCCCCTCACTGATTGATCCAAGAGACAGCAAGGTGGAAGCCACAATGTCTTTTATGACCTAGTCTTACAAGTCACACACTATCACTGCCTCCACATTTGATTCTTTTAAAGTGAGTCTCTAGATCCAACCCACACTGAAGGCGGCTCCACTTTGGGAAGGGGTGAGTGTGAAGAAATCTGTGGACATGTTTTAGAATCACCATGCTATCCATCCACTTAGCCAACAAACGTTAGTTGAGCACCTGTTGTGTGCCTGGCCTTGTGAGCAGCTCATAGTCTAGAACCTTTAAAAGCATAGCATTTAGATCAGGGATGCAAACTCAGATGTCTGCAGGGTCCCGGAAGTAGCACGAACAAGTAAACTGAACCAAGCAGGGACACTGGTGAGCTGGCTACCACATGCCTGGATGCAGGGAGAAGTTGATGCCCTGCTTCAGAAGTTTATGTGATGCATCCTTATTTTTAGACACTGACAACTAATGTGGTTTTGGGTTTCTTTTAAAACTTCTGTATGGGTTTGGCCCATATGCCACCAGTTTGCAGCCACACGAAATTTCTCAACGTTCCCCCCAAATATTCATTCATTCATTCCACAAACATCTGTATGCACTGAGCCCCTTTCACACTACAGCAACGCCCTGCAGTCACGCCCTGCACACTCTGTTTCCTTGGCCTGGAGGGCCTTCTCATCCTTCTCCCCATAGTGAACTTCTATTCCTCCTTCACAGCCCAGGCCTGCGTCCCTGCCTCTGGGAAAGCCCCTTGGACCCCACTCTAGAGGGTGTTACTGGTTCCCCCCTCTAGGCTCCCATCAGGTTTGTGTCCACAGCTCCATTATAGCACTTTCCTGTTTCCTGGGCTCCTGAGGGATGAATGAAAAAACAGGTGCTGCTGAGCAGAGCTGGGGAAGATCACCTGGGGCCACTGGGCAGGGCTTCCAGGAGGTGGCGGTCCTGGGAGGATGAACAGGATTTGCACAAAGGGGATCTCTTGGCACGCGGAAGAGGATGAGCAAACCCCAGAGGCAGGAAAGCGTGGGTCGTGCCTGAGGCTGGCAGAGGACCAGCTCTTTCCTCCTTGGACCTCCCAGCAGCCGGCAGGCTCTTGGCGGCCTCCCCAGATGATGAGGGGCGAGGTCTACAGGCCCCGAGGAGCTCAAAGTAGCCGGGGAAGGGGAGACGGCTGGAATAAGAAACCCAACTCCTGGATGAGTCATCCATGGAGTCCGTCCCACAATAACAAGGGAGGGCTGGACCAGGAGGAAAAGAGAGGGCACAGACGGGTGGGGGCTAAGGGATGGAACAAGGGAAGCCATGGCCCTCAGTGCCCGCTGCCTCGGGACCTCCAGCCCCAAGTTCCCCTGGGGCCTTGGCTCCTGGTTTCTATTGCTCTTGGAGCTCAACTCTTCCCTAGCCCTCAAGAGACCCTTTGCTGGTGGGTTGGTCTCCTTGCAGCCTCTGCCTTCCCTCTACTGTGTCCTCCACCCAGAGCTAGAGGAATCTGGAAAAAAAAAAAGTGATCATATTACTTCCTCTTTAATTCCTTCCCTCCATGGCTTTTCATGGTTCTAAGGAGAAAATTCAAGCTCTCTGTGATCTGCAGAACCTGGTCCACCTCTCCCACTTCTTCTCGTGTCCCTGTCCTTCTCACTCTGCCTCTTTTCCCTGCCCCTCTCACTCTGCCTCTTTTGTGCCATCAACCTGCTCTCCTGCCACAGGACTTTTGCATGTGCTGTTCCCTCTGAATGTAATGCTCTTCCTTGACTTCCTTCACCAGTTGATTCTTCCTCTAAGGTCAGATCTCAGCTTAAGCCTTCAGGGCAGCCTAGAATCTTCCTATTCCTTAATAGGTATACTTTTTCCCTTTTGACAACTGTATCACCATTTATATGATGCACTCATTATTAAGATTCGGTCCCTTCCTTACCACACTGTGAGCTACACAAGGGCTGCCAGTCATGTTCACCCTGCTATTCCAGCACCCAGCACACAAGCTGTGCCTGGAAGAGAGTGGGCCATCAATCAGTGCATCTCAGGAACTGCTACCCCATGCTGGACGTGACAACTGCTCATGGCTATTGCCTCACAGCAAGCAGGGAAGGAAGCCAAAGCAGACGAAGTTATTAGTTCCATTGTACAGCTGAGAAAATTGAGGTTCAGAGAATTTAGGCAAAACCCCGTGATCTCCCAGGGAGGTGGTGGGCAGACAGGGACTTGAACTCAGGGCCCCTACATATATATCACGGGCTTCTCTACCAGGAAGCATATTTTTTCCCCCACAATATAAAAATATTTATTAGCAGGGGACTGCATGTGCATCTTGCCAGGTAGTTGTCCTGGCTGGGCAGTGTGACACAGTGCGAGTCACCCCTCTCTGGGTAGATCTCCCTGCTGTAAATTAGGACAGTTGAACAAGTTAGGGTTTAAGTCTCAGGGGTGATAAGAGGTTTTGTTCTCACGGGTTTGGGCAGCCTTCCCAAATCTCTGTCCCTGCCACCAGATTGTAGGCATCCTAGGAGAGGGTGGGACGGTGTCTGAGGTAACTGTGTATCCATGGGAGTCCTCCACTTCCGTCCCAACACCTGGTATCAGGGACCTGAGTGAGGCACCATATTTTCTCCTGCAAGAACAGAAATTCATTGAGGGAGAAAACCATGTCATTTCCATCTTTTTTCATCCCAGTATTTATGAAGTGGGCCATGATCATCAGAGCTTTTGTTAGCTTAACCTGTGTTTCCATCTTCTTTCTGGTTTCTTTCAAGAACTTCTCCTGACTCCATGGAGTCCTGGTAGAGCTACGATCATGTGTTCCCACCTAGGGGTGAGCATAGAATCTCTTCTGGTCAATCAGAGTATCCTTGTTACCCTGACTATACTGATTGGTTCAGGAATAGACACGTGACCCATGCAAGGCCAATCAGGGTCTTCTCTAGAATTAGTATATAGATGTAGGGGGAAAATGTTGTCATTGTACCAGGACTGCAGAGCTGAGACCATGTAAGCCTGGAGTTCCTGGAGGCCGTCTTCCCTGGCCACAGAGGAGAAACTGCCAGAAGAATGATGACAGGGCTCTGGCACCAGTTCTTATTACTTTTAAGACCTTAAAGTCCCTTTTTACTTAAGCTAGGTTGAGTTGAACTTCTGTCACTTACAATCAAGAATCCTTGATGGGTGAGGCCAATTTCATTCAGGGGAGGCCATGGGTTATGTTACTGTGCCCTTCAGCCTCCCTGTTCTGGGTCGCTTTTGGCCCCCAGCACTCACAGTAATCTCTGTGCCAACCACTACTGTCACCATCAGAGAGGTGGAGCAAGCCACTCCTTTCCAACCCAGACTTACACAACTCAGTGCTGTGTTAGTTGCAGCCTCTGAGAAACAGAAGCCAAAGACAGAGTTAGAAGTACAAGAGATTCATTGGGGGTGATGCCCGTGAGGATAAAGGGGAGAGGAAGCAGGCAAGGAAGAGCCTTCAGACCACAGGTCCGACATCTGTGAAAGGAAAGGGGGAAGAAAGGAGGATTGGGTAGAAAGAACTTCAGACTGAGGTGCAGCACTGAAGACGTCTCTGCCAGCCCAGTGGGGAGCTCTGGCGCAGAGGCTGTTTATGGAAGAACCCCACATCTGGCAGAAGTGGGGAACCCTCACACACGGTGTGCTCAGTCGAGGGCTGCCCAGCAAGTATGTGTTCTCAGCCACAAGCTGTATCCTGAGGCATCCCCAGCTCACTGAACTCCCTGCAGCGGGCTCTCTCATGAAGGGAGATGTGAGAGGCAAGCTCCACGGCTGACACAATGTCTCGGTACCTACTCATTTTGTAAGGGTATATAGGGGCTCCTAAGGCAAGATTCAAACCCAAGTCTTCGACCTCCAGAGTCTGTGTCTTCTCCGATATCAATCTTCCTTATACACTAGGGACCCCAGACAGTTCAAAAAAAAAAAAAGCATTGTCTCTAATGCCAACTCATACTGATTGGTAGCAGCTGCTGGGGCTCTGTGTTGAGGAGGATTCTGAGGCTGCCTTCTAGGTTCAGCAGCAAGTTCCATGATCGATTAGTGATGTCTACTGGGGGTTGTGGGTAGAAGTGTGCACGTACACATGTGTGCCAAGTATTTACTATCCTGATAGTAGAAAAAAATACACATTTGTTGAATGAATGAATTCTGAATCCCATGACATTCTTTTAAATTAGGCTACTCTCTTCCCCCAAGTAAGACTGTCCTCTGCTGAGATGTTCTGGCACCTGGCCCTAGGAATCTCAGAATCTTAGGGAGAGCTGCCAGGGACCTATTATATGCCAAGCACTATGTTAAGCCCTTTCAATGCATTATCTCACTGAATTCTCACAAAAGTCTCGTGAAGAGAGGCTTCTAACCTCCGTTTTCTGCCGAGGATACCATGGCCTCAATCTGTGCAGGGCTACACAGCAAACCAGGGGTAAAGTCCATCCCCTCATCACTTCCCCGTTTTCTCTACTCCACCATATGTAAGACCGGTGATGGATTTTGTTATTTCTCCAAATTCAGTGCAGCAATTGGAGCAAGATTCGGTTATTCATTTACCAACGAGAGAGGAAATGAATACTTGAATAGTCCTTGGAAAACCCTCTGGAAAGTTCCTGAGAGATGAACCAAGTCCAAGTTAAGGCTGTGTATTTAGAGGCTGATTTCACAACCATTGGCCCCTAACATAAACAACACCATTTTAAGTGTTGTATATTAATTCTACAGGGTACCAGACACAGTGCAAAGCACCTTACACTCATTAACTTATTTAATCTCCTCCGTAGTCCTGTGAGGAATTAAATATTATTCTGCCTTACAAAGGATGAATCGGAGGCTCAGGAAGGTGAACCTACTTGAGGTCACACACAATATGAGGCCAAGGCTATATGGATAAGTGCGTGTACTTTTTGGTTTCATGTGGAATTGTACCATATAAGTAGGAAGTATTTTTGGAAGTACATGTGATGGGAATAAACTTGCAAAGGATGTCAAGAGGCCCAAGCAATGAACTTTAAAATGAGCACTTGTGGTTTATAAGCCATTTCAGATCCATTCCCACCCCTCATATACAACCAAATTTCCCTTTGCATGACCAACTATTCCTGAAATGTTCAGTGTTAGTGGGACCTTGGGCACGTGGCCCAATGAGAATCTCTCTTTTAAGTCTTTGAACCTTTTGAGGAGAGCACTCGGCTTGAGATTCATTCTGGTAGCATAGGAAGGTAGCTCACAGCATAATTTCTGGAAATGGATAGCCTTGTCTAATTCCGGACTCCACAGTTACCTAGCTGTCCAACAATGGGCAAGCTGCATAACTTCTCTGTGCCTCAGTTTCTTCCTCTGTAAAATGAGGACAGTAATAGAATCTACTTCATAATTGTCACATGCTTACAGAAGTGCCTGGCACATGGAAAGTTCTACTTTGGTGTGTTTGATTGTCTTGATGTAATTCCTTTAGTCTTCAAGTGTTTACAACTCATTCCTGCCAAGGAGACCCCTGGAGCATCTTGCTTATCTTGTGCTTTTCAGAGGATGGACCCCAGCCTTCTCATTGATTCTGATACTCTACCAATCCTCCACTTCTCTGCTTAACTAACACAGAGTCAGTCTGTGCTGTCTGCAAACCGAGAACACTAAATGTCATGTCAATGCTGTCTCACTGCAAAGTTGGAACTCTAGAACCCCCAAGCCATGATCCCCCAACTCCCACCAAAACCATCCAGACTGGCTCCTGCGGGTTGGAGAGGGTTTATTTGACTGCTGAATACATACCACTGAGGGATCCTCTGGGCTGGATGGCATGGTGGAGCTATTGTTAGTCCTGAATTAACAATGAGCAAACGGCGGTCCAAGGATGTGAAGGAACTTGTTATAAGTTACATAGCAAGATGAGATGGCTCCTAGTTCACGTTCTTTCTACTAAAAGACTAATTCACCTTTGTGGGTTGGGAGATGGACTGTGAATGATGCTTGGACTTTGAACTTAAACCCTTCCTACTATACGCGTCTGTTTTCAGTTCTTCACTTACTCTCAATTTCCTTAAGCTTAATACACTACCTCAGGGCCTTTGTACATTCTGTTCCTTTTGCCTGGAACTCTGTTTCCCCTACCGCACCCCCCACCCCCCACTCTTCATTTATTCCTTCTCCCCTTTCAGATCTAGGCTTCTCTCCCACTTCCTAGACCACCAGCTGTAAGTTGATCTCCCTACTGTGCCCAGTGTTAACATCTGTCTGTTTCCTTCGTAACAGTTTCCACACTCAGGTTTGGTTTTTTTTTTTTCGTTTTTCTGCTTCTTGCCTATCTTCCCTACTAGACCGTACATTACCTGAGGGCAGGGGCTCTGACTTGTTCTGGGTCAGTGCTTTACACAATGTTTCGACAAAGAAATGGATGAATCCCAGAGTCATCTAACCAGAACTAACTTCAGTTGTCATCTGGTTTCCCAGTTTCTCCCCAAAGCTGAGTCCTAGCAGAGAACAATGGCTTGGCCACAGTCACACAGCCAGTCACTATCTGAAAGAAACAAGACCAGAACTTGCAAACAGCCAACATCATCTCAGGTGGCCATGGTGGAGCGTGGGGTGGGCTTCACAGAGGAAGGGGGTTGGGACATATGCTTACTCCTCACCACCAAATCTAAGAGCCAGGTACTGTCATCACCACCACCATCATCACCACCATCATCATCACCGTCATCCCACTCTTACAGGTGAGGAAACTGAGACTTATGAGTTCGTGACTTGTCAGAATCCTTCAACTGGCAAGTGGACGAGGAAGAGGCGCCACCCCAGCTCTGGCTCCGAAGTCAGTATGGGCTCCACGCAGCGCCTGGACGGTGGCGCGGGAGCCTCTCTCTGCCAGCCTGTACGGTGGGGGCTGCTGGGACCGGCAAGCTGCGAGACGGAGGCTGGAGCGCGGGGGAAGAGGGAGGAGCGGGGCCGGCTCAGCTCCCCTTGGCAGCCGGCGCGGCCCTGGGCCGGGAGGGGGGCGCCTGGTTCTCATCACGCGCTGCGGCGGGCGGGGCGGGGGCGCGGCGCCGGCTCAGAGGGGCCGCCGCCGGCCGCCGCCGGGTCCCACGCGGGGAGCAGCCCCCGCCGCGCCCGCCCCGCCCCTGCCGCCGCCTTCGGTGGTGGCCTGGCCAGCCCGCCCGCGGCTCTCCCCTTCTCTCCCTGTCTCCAGTCTCGGTCTCCACGAGTCTATCCCACACCCCTTCTCTCCGCCTCTCTTTCTCTCCGTCTCCCTCGCTCCCCTCGGAGATGAGGCCGGGGTCGGCACCCCAGGCCAGCCCGCTCAGCCCTCTCCAGGGATAGGCCGGGGCGGGGAGCTGCACTGGACAGACTGCACTGGACAGCTGCACCGACCAACTAAGCCGGAGCCTAGCCGGGGAGAGGAACACGCGCCAGCCGTGCCCCGTCACCATGGTAATGCCTGCCAAGGCTTGGACCACCTTGCTTTTTCCCCTTCTGGTGGGACACAGCCCCCAAGGGGGTGTCCAGGGCAGACCCTTACCTTTTACACTGAGACAACCTTAAGTTCCTGGCCAGGGGTCTGTGCCTAACTGCCCCCACCAGCAAGGGTCGGGTGGAGGGTGCAGGATCCCATCTCCTCTCTCCTCTCCGGGCCTCCATCTGTCCACGTGTGAAGTGGATGGAGTAAGACAGGATGTCTGATAGGCTTTGATCCTGTCCCATCCCATCACACAGGTCAGAGCTGGAATCCTAGCTATGGGCCGTGGACAAACTTGGGTTGGTGTTGCATTTCAGACTTGGGCTTAGGGTCAGATATGTCCACTGTTGCCACAGGGGCTTGGTGAGGATGGGGATAAAATCTCTTCAGCCCAGTCTGGCAGCACAGTCAAGGAAGGTTAAGGGTGCAGAATGGAGGGGAGGGAGTTGCTCACCAAAACTTGTGGTAGTTCTACTTTAAACTCAGGGCACCAAAGTCAAATGTGCACATTGTCCCTGCGTGAGATGCTCCATGGGAATTGGGTGGGGAGGTAGACCTAGGGGAGTGGGGAGTGGGAGGGCAATATCCCCACCCCGTGGTTTCCTGGGCTGGCACCTCGAGAAGGTTGAGGTGCTGTGTGTGTGTGTGTGTGTGTGTGCGCCAAGATCTGGAAACAGAGAATGAAAGGAAAGTCTGTTTTCAGGGAATCCCAGCCCAGCTCCAGACAGGAGCCCCGGGTGGATTCATAGGAGCGGTGGGGATTTGGAAAAGGGCTGTGAGGACAGGCCATGGCTTTAACCCCTTGACTGTGATCCACACGTTGAATTTGTGTGGGTTTTCACTATGTGAATATGCACATGTTGAATTCTACATAGACATGTTCACACACACACACACACACACACACAGAGCATCAAAACATGCTCCTACTAACTCACATGGCTGCACACACATACCCTCTCACACACACAAGCCTTGTCCACCTGATCTCCCAGACCACTAACATACGAGCATACACCTGCATACACACCACAGACACATTACAAAACAGGCTTCTAAATCCATACCCCACAGGGCAGGTGTACACACACGTTGCTCTTGGAGCTGTTTGACAATAATCATAAGCTAATGATTATTCACCTCTCGCCGCAGGCAAGGCCCTGAACTAAGCTATTTACATGCAGGAGATTTTGTAACTCACGTCAATTCTAATAATAAACCTGCTGGTGTCTCCACCCCACAGATGGAGACCCAGAGCTCTGGGGGCTTAAGTGGCTGCCCAAGGTCACTCTGCCAGGAGGTGGCAGTTCGGACAGCCTGAATTCTGAACCTGCACTCAGAACCACCTGCCCCAAGCAATATTTGCCAATCTTCGCCCAGTTTCAGACCTATCCCAGTTACTAGTTTTAGAATCCAGGAATTTCTCACTGAGGCTTAGACCCGTAGATCAAGGGTCAGGTGCTTGGTGGCTCCTCTCAAAGAGTGAACAATTCTTTCCTGAACGGGAGTGATGGACAGATTTTCCTCCCACCTTTGTCTTTAACTATTAAAGGTTGTCATCTGCCTGCCTCTCTGGCCTCATCTCGGTAATTAGTACTCAGGCGCCACAAACTGGTCTGTACTGGCCCCCGCCCAGCCCTGGAGCGGGCAGAGCAGGCTGGCCCCGGGTACCAAAGTCACTCTGACTTTCATTCAGAACCTCGTATGTTTCGTGCTGCCTCCTGCCACAGGGCCTCTGCACATGCTGTTCTTCCTGGGTGGAACACCTTCCCCTACTGAATTCCTAATCATGCTGTAATTTTGTGGGCTGATTTGATTAGTGGCTGTTTAGTGTTCTGGGGCAGCCCAATGTCAGAGCATCTTATGACAGGGCCTTAGAGTTTATCCAGTCCCTCGTTTCTGGAATTTCATTATCATCATAACAATTTTTGAGTATCACCTTACTGGATAAGGTATTACAAAGAAACGATAAAATTGGCTACTTATTATTTGCTTAATATTTTTCTTTAAATCAACTTACTTTATAAACTGAAGAATACGTTTAAATAGGAAATGTCACATCATGACCGTGAAAATCAGTATTCATTGTCATAAACAGAAAGTAACTGTAAAAATATATACTATGAAGGCAAATCTACATCAGAAAATCCTGGCTGAATCTAGTTGGAAGTGGGTGATTCTGAGCACAAGGACTACTTTCTTTTTCTTCAAAGGAGTAATAGCTAAATGTCGGAGAGGGGTTCGAGGAAAACTGGCACTGGACTATCCCTTTGGTGTCATCAAGAGGACTGGGAGAGAACTGGAGCGCCTTTCTTACTGTGATTTCACACCAAGTTCGCTTCCTCCCCCAAATCGTTCTGTGATCCCTTCCCATGTTTTGAGAAAAACTGATTGAGTCCAATTCAATTCATTCAACGTTGCCGAAGTACCTATCTCATGGTGGTCCCCCAAAATACCTACTGTGTGCCAGGCCCTGTGTAAGGACCGGGGCATGGAGATAAGTAAGCTCTGGTCCCTGCCCTGGGGGCTGGCAGTCCATGGGAAAGGCAGACCACTCACTGAGGACTCTCTCCTGGACCCCTTTGCCTGGAAGCACATGCATCATGAAAAGAGAAGAGAAGCAGGTCGGGCAGGGCTCTCAAGGGTGGGAAGGAGCTCATCCCATCTGGGGAGGGGTGCAGAGAAGTTCCGGTAGTGCTTCCCAAAGTGGGGAACCCACCATGGGTCCTAGGAGGGGAGACTTTCAATGGCACTTTTTTTTTACAATTTTTTTTTTACAGCTTTTCATCTTATTGAGTGTTAGGAAGTGATTTAAACAGCACAAATGCATGATAATAAATACAAATAAATTTAAGTTGAAAATGAATTGACAAAAAGATGAATATGAAATAAATAATTAACAGTAAGGAAACAATAGGTGAGGTGAACAGCAAGAAAAACTCATGAATGCAGTGCACGGGACATTGAGAAGCCCGGAGCTGGAGTGGAAAGTGTATTAGACACAGGAAGGGTGTGCTAGGTGTAGACTGATAGGCTGCTAATGCCAGACTGAGTTGCTCGGGCAGTGGGGAACCACTCAAGATCGTTGAGTAGTGGAGGGTCCAAGTTGGATCTGTGTGTTAGAAAGGCCATTGTGGTGGCCAGAGGGGAGCCTGGCCTGGTGACAGGGAGCCTGAGGAAGGGGCAGAAGAGCGGGTAGTTGTGTGTGCAGGTTCGTACCCCAGCTCTACCATTCACTGGTGGGAGAACCTTGGGCTCAGTTTCTTAACCTGTAAAATGGGAATAAATATACCCATCCCATAGAATTGTTAGGAAGGAACAAACCCAAGTCTAAGGCCCAAAGAGGTGAACTAACTTGCTCAAGCTCACACAGATGACATATAACAAAGCTGGACTTGAACGTGGGTCTTCTAATGCCCACTCGCTTCTCAGTTCACTGCGTCTGGGTTGTTTTTCCAGTTTCTGAAAGTTTTTTTTTTTTTTTAAACAAGGAGCCAATTCTCACTCATACCTCCACCCACACAAAACTAATAAGGATTTAAAGAGGGAGATGCTTTAGTTGGATGTGAGCAACAACTTCCTGGCAGCCAGAGCAACAAAACACTGGGTTTGGACTCTCCAGCCTGGAGAAGTTCAAGAGGAGAGTCTGGGTAGTTGAGCCTAGTGGTCACAGTCTAACACCCACTGGGCTGCATTTGGCTCACAGATGTGTTTGCTTTGACCCACCTTTAACATATTGGGAGGTTCAACTAAAATATCAATAGGCCTGGCAATGCTGGCCAAAGGCAACACTTGACAGGAGCTGATGAGATGGGGTGTGCACCCAGGCCCCACTGCTCCCTGTTGCTTCTCTGACATTGAGGCTGACTATCAGGGGCCACTCAACGAAGGGCTCGGGAGCTAATTCCTCACACCTGGACCAGTTCTGTCTTCCATGTCAACTTTCAGGCCCCTGTAGCACTTGCCTTTGTGGCTGCCAGTTTAGACCCTCCCTGGGCCTGAGTAAGGAGATGGATGAGACAGATCTTTGTAAACTTTCTCACCAACTGAGGGTTAACTGATTTCATTTGGGAACCACCTCCCAGGTTCAAACCTTCCTGAACCTGATTGTGCCTTGAATTCTAGAAAGACCCCACTGGACGGGCCCTTAGAGATAGATAAGCCCAGTGCCCCTATTTTATAGATGAGGAAACTGAGGCCAATATGATGCAATGCATCAAGGGTGGAATCTCCCCTTACCCGGGCATTCCTGCCATGGAGGAGCGCAGGGGTTGAAGGCAGTAGCCCTAGGACCCTGCCTGCCTCGACTTTCCTTAATCCTCTCTCTTCCCAAGCTAGGAGGTGTGATACTTGGTGATGCTAACATTTTTGCCTGTTGGAGTAAATGGATCAATCTGAACCTTTAAGAAGAGCTCAGCCCACATCTCAGAAGGCCCAACTAACAACATCTGGTGAGACCATTTAAAAGGGAACCAGACTTAAAAAAACCATGCACAATCACACTTTTATTCCACCCTCCCCCCCGCCCACCCCCAATTATAAAAGCTCTGTAGGCTGGTTACAGAGTTTGGAAAATCCAGCAACTATGAAGATAATTAAAACTGTGACTTACAAGGCCCCTGCCCCTCGCAGCCCTCAGGGGTAACTGCAGTTAACACTTTATTTCATGGCCTCTTGGCTTAACATTTTTACATGATGGGGATCATACCATATAGGAATTTTTCTTTAAAAAAAAAAATTACAGTGGTCAGAAGAGTAGTTACCGCTGGGGTGGGGAGTGGTCTGGGAGGGGGCCTCTTTCTGGGGTGGTGGAAATCTTGTATTTCAGTCTGGGTGGTGCTTACAGGCGGGATGTACAGAGGTAAAAATGCATCAATCTATGCACTTTATATTTGTTTTGCTTCATAAAGATAAGACTTAAAATTGTAATATGAATAGAGGCTCATTGCAAAGACATTGAAACAGAAGTTGACAAACCCCCGTCCTTCCCGCCCCGCCCATGCCCAGATAGGACTGCTGGGAACAGACACTTTTCTATGTCCTTTGGCACCGTACATGTTTCCTTGGATCGGTCCAGAAGGTCTGTGAGCATCGTTTAGGCCCCAGCCCTGCGGGCCAGTCCTGCAAGCTGGTCTTGTCAGCCCCCTTGGTGGCCTCCTTCTCTGGATTGCAGGGGAGGGGGCTGGAGGGCTGTAGACTGGCTCTGGCCTGTGACATCCTTTTCCTTTTCAACTTCATGATGTCTCCTGCCTCAGCTCCCGCCCAGGAACAGTTAAAGGCCCAGACAGGCTGTGCTCACTGGGGAAGAATGGAAACACGTTGATTAAGTTTCACGGAAATCATTTTGAGGGGCCCACGTCTGGCCGACGGTGTTTGGGTTCCTGTGGTCCCAGGCTGGGCTGCCCGGTTGATTTGGAGTGGAGAGTGGCCAGCTCTCCTCCCTGCAGCCGTCACCCTGTGCTTCCCCCCATACTTGGACAGCTTTTGAGCTCCTGGGGTTCAGGCCCACAGCAGGTAATGCTCTGGCCAAGAGCTCCGAGACCCGTTAACTCGGAACATTCTTCCTTTTTCCTGGCTGCCCCTTATATGGTTACAGTGTGCAGCCGGCCGAGCCAGTTTGCAAAAGCCAAGGCGTCCCAGTATGTGAGCCTTGGTCTGTGAGAGGTAAACAGCATCATTAGGCCTCACTTGAAACAGCGCAGGACAGGCAGCGGGGAAGGTGGCCCCCAAGGCTGGTGGCTGCTGGTGGCCCCAAGGCGGACGAGGCACCCATCTTATTTATGCTCATCTTACTTTACCTCCCTCAGTGTTAGATGGACCCAGAGCTTGCAACCAGTCTGGGGCAACCAGAGTGGCTTTCATCAGGCTTTTGAAGAGTTGAAAATCATTCCCCAGGGATTCTATTACCATCCCTGGTTGGGAACCTCAGGTCTTGTCCCACTTGCCAATTTTTCAGATGGAAAAAGTGTGATTCAGGCAGAGCCACTTTATTCATCCTTTTATGTTTCTTGAGCATCTATTTTGTGCCAGGAACTGAGACCTTGGAGGAGAAGGAGCCAGTGCCTGCTGTGTTAGTTTCCATTGCTGCTGGAAGAAATGATCCCCAATTTAGTAGCTGACAGCAACATCAATTTGTCATCTTGCAGCTCTGTAGATCAGAAGTCCAACACGGGTCTCTCTGGGCTCACATCAAGGCCTTGGCAGGCTGTGTTCTTTTCTGGAGACTCTCAGGGAGAATCTGTTTGCCTTTTCCAGCTTCTAGGAACCGCCCAGATTCCTTGGCTCTGCCTCCGTTTTCAAAGCCTGCAGCATCGCCGCTCTCTGATGATTCTTCCATGGTCACATTTCCTTCCAACTCTCATCTCTTCTGCATTCTCTTCCACTTTTGAGGACTCTTGTGACTGGATTGGGCCCACCTGAATAATCCAGAATAATCTCCCTGTTTAAGGCCAGCTGATTAGCAACTTTTATTCCATCTGCAACCTTAATTCCTCTTTGCCTTGTAACAGGACAGAGTCCTGGGTGCCACAGAGTAGGACGTGGGCATTTGGTGGTGGTGGTGGGGTGCATTATTCTGCTTACCACCCGTGTCCTCAGGGAGCCCGGGATCCACGGAGGGGGATAAAATCAGTGTGGGAACCACCAGGGAAGCTTAGAAAAGGGGACATCTGACCCAGGTCGGACGGGAGTGGGAGATCAGAGAAAGTCTCCCGGAAGAGAGGAAGGTTGATCTGAATCTTGCAAAAAGAGAAGGAGTCAGCAGGTGACAAGGGAGTGGAAGGGGAAGGCATTCCCGGGGGAAGGAACAGCCTGTACAGAGTCACGGAGGTGAGGGAGAGACTGTATGACTGCATGGGTCACTGTGGGGGAAACCTGGGGAGAGCAGTGAGGCTAGAGGCAAGGCTGGATGCTTTCTGAAGGTGGTGACACACCCTTGAGCAGGTTTTGAGCAGGAGGCTGACCAGGCCAGATTTGCATTTGAGAAAGGTCACTCTGGGGCCTTGGTAGAGAGACATGGCTGGAAGTGAGGAAGACTAGATTGGAAAACAGTGAGGAAGGGATTCAGTGGAAGAGGTGATGGGGTCCTGGATCAGGGCAGGGCAAGCGAACAGAGCAGAGGGAATAGGTTGGTGAGATTTTGTAGGTGAGAAGACTATGTAGAACATGGCTGAGGGTTGTTTGTGGGCAGGGGAGGCAGGAGGAGGGGGCAGGATGATAAGCAGATTTTTGACCTAGGAGTTTGGATGGTGGGGCCATCACTAAGGTAAGGATGCAGCAGAGAGGAGTAGACTTAGGGAGGTATTGCATTGGGTTTATGTGTTGGTGTTCTGTGCCTGATAAACATCTAGGGGGAGCATCCTGGAGAGATGAATATGGAGCTCATATATCAATTATATCAACTTGTATAAGTTAGTTATTGCTGTGTAACAAACCAACCCAACTGTGTGGTATAGAAGAGCAGTCACTTATTATCACTCATACATCTGCATGTGGTTTGGGGCTTGTCTGATCTAGGTTGGGCTTCACTGGCGGCTTAGCTTCAAACTGCAGGTCTGCAGGTCAGCCAGGTGGTGGGATTTGGGGATGCTGACCTCCCTTTTCCCCTCTGGTCCTGACCTGGGTGCCTTCCCCAATTCTTCTACTCCACCTTGGACCAGCAGATGATATGTGAGCCAAGATCTGCAGGAGATGAGGGAATGAGGAAGTCTTAAGGAGGAATGTTGTATGCAGAGGGGACAGCTAGTGCAAAAGCCCTGAGGTGGGATTGTGCCTGGTATGTTTGAAGAACAGGAAAGAAGGCCATTATGGCTGGAGGGAGTGTGTGAGCCGGAGGGGGTTGGAGAGGAAGTCAAGAAGTTAACAGAGTCCTCAGTCAAATGGGACCAGGAAGGTCATGGGGAATGGCCACTACCCTTATTATTATTGTTGCTATCACTTTTTATCCTCTCCTCCTGTCCCCACAGGACCCCCCATCCCTGGACACAGCCATCCAGCACGCGCTGGCAGGTCTCTATCCCCCTTTTGAGGCCACAGCACCCACCATCTTGGGTCAAGTGTTCCGTCTCCTGGATTCTGACTTCCGGGGCGATGGGCTGAGCTTCCTCCTGGACTTCCTGATCCCTGCCAAGCGCCTGTGTGAACAAGTGCGCGAAGCAGCCTGTGTAAGTCTGAAGGGGCGTGGGGCCAGGGGACAAGCTCTCCCAGAAGGCCAGGGGCTGAAGGCGAGCAGGGAAGGAAGTGGGCTGGTGTGTGTCTTGTCTCAGAGCAAGAACTGAGGACGTGAGTTCTTAGGTATAACTGCTTCCCCAAAAAGAGACTTCAGCACCACAAATGGACAGGAAGGTCACTTGGCCCTTTACCCTCTGACATCGAGGAGTCAATCATGTTTGCACTTTGTCTAGTAGGGAGGGAGGCTTGGATAAAGCGCCCTTGTGGGTTCCCCAGCCCCTGGGAGCTGCCACTGTGGGCATTGCCAGGCTGCCTTGGCTGAAGTGGAGCAGCTTCGATGGAAACAGCAGAGAAAGTCCCAGACCTTCTCTGGAGCCCCTGTAGCGTCAGGAATCTTGCTTTCTTCCCTGGAGACTCCTTCAAACCCAGAGCTCAGGGAGACCTCTCCTGAGGCAAAGTGGAAAGAAAAGTGTTTCAGGCAGGACTCATTGGCTGCAAATGATAAAGCCTTAGTCAGACCAGGACAAGGTGATCTGGACCCAGACCCAAGCTGATCTACTGATCAAACCCCTTGAGGACTTTCTGTCTCTTGTCTCCACTTCTAGAACTTGCCAGCATCATTCTTATAGGCTGAGTGTTCCCACAAGGCTGGAGCCCAGGGCAGCACTGGGATTAAATCCTACCCTGGAGAGGAAAATGAACACTTTCCCATTAGTTGCAGATTGAAAATTACAAGGAAGGATCCTGATTGGCTGGGCTTGGGTCCTGTGCCCATCCCTGGACCAATCACTGCAGTGAGAGGAAGGTAATAGGACTGGCCAGGCTTGAGTCATATGCCTACCTCTACGGTCAGAGGGTGGAGATTGTTTTGAGGAAAAGGGGGGGGGAGAGGCCTTTGGAGACCAAAGCCTCAGATGCCCACTGCTGGAGCTTTCCCACACCCTTCACACAGTTGCTGACTGTGCCCTGCTCTGCTGTTGTTCAGTGCTCACCCACTGCTGCCCCTGCCTCAAAAATCACTAGGAGCATCTTAGGCTCCACCAGCTTTTCCTGAGTTGCTCGTGCTTGTCAGGGACATGGCCCAAAAGGAGCACAAAGTAAGAGGAGGGGACCATGTGTGTCATTTCAGTGATAGAAAGAAATTGAATGTAGTAGCTAAAAGTTCAGGCTTGGGAGCCAGAATTAGAGATGATTGGAACCAGAAGGAAACAGATCATTCATTTAATGTGCTTAGCACAGTGCCTGGCACATTGAAATAGCTCCTTACCCATTCACTGTTTTTGTAGGAGAAGGGTGAGTCTCATTGAAACACTGCTGCCAATTTCCATGTATCCACGTTAACACTATTTAAGCCATATCCCTTCCCTATCCTTATTTCTTTTCCCTGACAAGCTATGCAACCACCTGCTTCCTTTATTTGGCCATTAAAACTGCATTTGCACTGTTCCTTTCCACATTTCTTCCAGAGACAAGGGTCACAACATTTTGATTTCTCTATTTTTAATTATAGGCAACTTTAATTGTAATTATAGGTGAATTCACGTCACTTCAGAGCAAGGGGTAGTAGCATGGGATTAATATATGCCCTCAGAGGTCAGATGCCCCAGGGTCAAATCCAGTCTCCATCACTGTGAACTTGTGGGATCCATGTCACCTCTCTGAGCTTCAGTTTCCTCATATGGGAAGTGGGAATGTTAGTAACCCAGGACGTACCTCGCCGAGATAATATACACAGCTCAGCACGGAGCCTGGCATGAAGTAATTGCTTAGTAGCTGCTGCCTGTTACTGTCTCTTTTCTCTCTCTGAAGCAAGAATGTGCCAGCCTCAAAGTGTGTCTTTGTAACCGCCAGCACCCAGACAGTCAGCCACCATCAATGAAGTCTAGTGGGGGCTGGGGACAGACACAGCCAACTCCAAATGTGAAGGTCTAGGCACAGTCCTGCTTTTGCTGCTTTTCAGCTGGGTGACTATGAGCCAAAGCTTGCACCTCTCTGAGCCCCAGTTTCCTCATCTGTAAACAGAGAATAATAATTCCCAAGCTGCCCACCCCACTGAGTTACTGTGAGTCAAAAAGGATGATCATAACAGTCATTCCTATGGTGCTTTGCTATTTGCAAAATACCGCTGGGCCGTTTCATCTTATTCACTGAGAAAGTGAGGGAAAGGATGTTGTAAACAGCAGAGGGCTAAGTGAAAAGGAGGGACTCACTCACAGACTCGTGAGATGTATAGATATGAAGTCCCTTGGAGACAGCCAGATCTGCAGTGTAACTGAAATGAACTGGTTTATCAGCGTGATCAGTACAAGTATGGTCGGACCTCATTATTTCCCCAATTAATAATTCTAGGAAACACCTGCTTAATTAGCAGGAATTTCAGTGTCACTCTGTGGGGGTCTCCCACATACACCACATCCACATCCAAATTTTATAAGATTATCCAGGACTTATTCCATCTGCAGGAATCGGACTAGACTCTTCCAAAAGTCAGGTAGAGATAGACCTGTTGACAGTCCGCTGGAGCTGTTGTTTCTTTTGTTGCCACATGGTGTCACTGTTGAACACTGGGCCTGCACAGCCCTTGCAGCACCATCGGGAGGAATCACTGCGTGGAAGGAGGCTGGCCGGGGATGACTGACTGCGTCTACCTATACAGAGAATTGCTGGCATCTTCTGTTTAAAAGGTTGACGTTCAGACCCAGAAGAGTGGAATGGCTTTTTCAGGGTCATCTAGCATGTCAGTGGCAGGGTCAGATTTCCTAACTTCCCACTTCATAATGTTTCTGCTTCACTCCCTAATCTCTCTACTTTACAAATTAGAGAATGGCATGAAGGCAGTAAATAGCCTTTTTTTTTTTAAAATGGGAAATCTGAGAATTTTTCAAAATATTGCCAAAGGGAAAGAAAATTAAATATTTATTGAACTTCTATTTATTATAGGTTATGCACTGTGTTGGTTTTAAAAAATAGATGTATTAATTTTTAAAAATTTTTTGGGGGGGAGGTAATTTTGTTTTATTTATTTATTTAAGTCTTTTTTTTTTTTTTTTTTAATGACAGTACTGGAGATTGGACCCAGGACCTCGTGCATGCTAGACATGCACTCTACCCCTGAACTTTACCCTCCCCCACTTAAAAAATATATGTATTTATTAACTCAATCCTCATCCCAACCCAATAATACCAGTACGTATCATTATTCTTGTTTGCAAATAGGGAAGCTGAAGCTCAAAGGTGTTACGTTGTTTGCACAAATGAACTGTTATTCAGACCTTAGGGACCTTGTCTTCCTGGCCCAACAGTGGAAGGCTCAGCTTGAGCTGGGTTAACAGAAGCTTTGATGGATGGAGAGAAGGGAGGCAGCAGGACCATCTTCATGGGAAAGGCGCATGCTAACTGGCGCCTGGTGCTCAGAGCTTTTCTCCCCCGACCCAGTAGGCCAACAAGTATTTACAAGGTCAGGGCCAAGACTAGGGTGAGGCAAGAAGCACCGAAGGCACAACATTTAAGAGGGGTGCTCGCTCTTGGGCTGTGCGACTTGCAGGATGCTGAGAGGGGGGCGTCCTGGGATGCTGTGTCCTAGGCATCTCTCTTGCCTCACCGGAGTCCTCGACCTATTCAAGGTTCCTTTCAGGAGAGGGAAAGAAGCAAACCCACTGGCGGGGGGCTTTCAGGGCCAGATTCTCTAAAGCCATCCCCTTCTCTCCGCAGGCCCCCTACTCACACCGCGTCTTCCTGCACGAGGGCTGGCCGCTGTGCCTGCGGAATGAGGTTGTGGTCCACCTGGCACCCCTCAATCCCCTCTTACTGCGCCAGGGGGACTTCTACCTCCAAGTTGAGCCCCAGGAGGAGCAGTCTGTCTGCATCATGATCAAGTGCCTCTCTGTGGACCTCCGCACAGTGGACACGAAGCCTGTTCCCATGGCATCCTACCCTGTACTTTTCACCCAAGCATGGCTGGAGGCCATCAACAGTGACTTTGAGGGAAGTCCCCTACACAACTGCCTGGTAGCTTCAGGAGATGGGATTGCCCCCGTGCCCTGGACCAAGATAACCAGTCCAGAGTTTGTGGATGACAGACCCCAAGCAGTAAATGTCCTCTCCTCTGCTTGGAGATCCCTTCAATTAGAAGCACTGGATTTGAGCAGCCCTCAAGAGCTGCACCAGGCCAGGTCCCCTGGCAGCCAGGTGCTGCTCACCCAGAGTTTGGCCAAGGGCAAGGGCAGGACATATGGGAACAAGTATCCAGGACTCATCAAGGTGGAGCAAACTGGGCCTGGGGAGGTGGCCTTTAGGATGGATGACGTGACCAGTCAGGACTTGGAGGGAGATTACGTGGCTCTCCTGGACTTTTCCCAAGAGAGCAGAGGAGTGTCTCCTAGGAAGGAGATGGAGACATCCAATGGGTGTCGTTTGGGGGCACTGGTAGAGCTATCTGGAGCAAAGGAAATCCCTTTCCCGCAAAGGATTCTGCCTCTCTCAGGGGCCAGTGGAGGGCATTCCTTGGAAAAATGGGCTTGTGAGAAGCCAGCAAGCTCAGAGGAGGAACTCTGTGTTTTGGGCTTGAGGACAAAGGTTAATCATAAAGTCCCCACCCAAGACTCAGAACACCAACCCCAAGAGCCCTACCTCAGCATCCTTGTAAACCCACTGCATTGTGCCTCTGGCCTCAGGGTGGGTGTCTCAGAAGAGCCTGCTGCGTCCAAGACACAGGGACCTCTGGGAAACCCAGAGAGTATGGTCCAGTTCAGTCTTGGACCAAAACAAGCATCCTCTCCCCGGCTGCGCCCATCTTCTCCTCCTGCTGCTCCAGCCCCTGAAACCAAGATGGAAGAGAGGACCAAACAGGGAGATGGGAGACTTCCCAAGCCTGTGTCCAGCCCCAGTCGAAACACTTCCTCTTTCAGTTCCCCCGCTCCTGGGCTCAAACTCTCACTCTTAAAGGGGCAGAGGCAAGCCCGTGCACCCCCGGAAAAAGTCTCACTCCAGCATGATGGGCCCTGGAAGGTCTTGTGTTCGCTCTACTCTCCCAAACCCAGCCGAGCCAAGTGCTTGGGGAAAGGTAAGATGCCCACTCACTCAGCTGGACTGGGGAACTGTTCTCTGGATGTTTTCAGGTGACAAGGTGGTACAGGCTGTTGGGGACAGAAACACACCTGAGCTGACTCAGTCTCAGAGGTTTAGAGCACAGGGTGGCATGTCAAGAAGCTTGAAGTTTCATGGGCTTGGAATTGAGCAAGGTGCTGTGACCATGTTGAGACAGCCTGAGTCTATACCCCAGCTTGGCCACATGCTGGCTGGGTGACCTTGATCAAGGACTTAACCTTCCTAAGTCCATGTCTCCCTCCCTGTGCAGTGTCGATCCTGCCTGCCTCCTGGAGTTGTTTTGAGGTTCAGAGACACAGAAATAAGGAGCTTAGCACAATGCCTGCCACATAGAAGGAGACCAGTATTGTCAGCTAGTCATATTACTCAAGAGAAAACATTTTCTCTGGGAAAATCCATCTTTTGCTTAACACCCTTTTTTGTTGTTGTTGTTGCTTTTCCCCAGCTGGAACAACTCAGACCAAAACATCTGGCCCAGACGCTGACTCAGACCCACTGACTGAGCAAAAGGCTGGCTTCCCAGAAGCTTTGGCAGGCCCTCCAGAGAAAGGCCCCACTCTGACAGAGGACCCCCCAGGGCCTGAGCCCAGGATTGGGACTCTGAGTGTTGAGATCTTCCGTTCCAGGATAGCATGCCTGCCAGGTTCTCAGGGATTGTAGGGGCAGGGGGAGGGGGAGAGGAGGAGCAGTGGGGGTGGGGGTGGGAGTCCCTGAGCATCCTTAGATGCTGGTGGGTGGAAGGGAGGTAGGGAAAGTCCGGGAGGCCTGTGTTCTGGACCAAGCCTCCCTGGGACTCAGATTCCTCATCTTTTCAATGAAGGAGTTGGCTTATATGAGAGCAATGTCTAGGTATTCATCCATTCAACCTTCCATCCATCCATTTATCCATCCATCCATCCATCCATGCATCCATCCATTCGTTCATCCTACCTTCAGTGAGGGCATCAAGATAGATGTCTTAGGTCAGGCTCCCTAGAAGCAGAGCCTAAGACAGGGATATTTGGGAAAGTGATCTGTTTCACGGAAGGTGGCTCTCAGGGGAAGGGGAGGGAGGAAAATGTCCTCTTCTTTTAAGGACCCACGTCATATTAGGTTAGGGCCCACCCTCATGGCCTCATTTTAATTTAATCACCTCTTTAAAGACCCTATCTCCAAATGCAACCACATTTTGAGGTACTGAGGGGTTCGAGCTTCAACATAGGAATTTTGAGTGGGGAGAGGACAGCCTATAACCCAAAATGTAGGAAATGAGGTGAGTAGAGCTTACAGATCTTGGGGAGACTTAAGTACCAGGTTGAGAAGTTTGTCCTTTCTGCATGAGGCCTCGAGGATCCATGGAAGGTTATAGAGCAGGGGAGTGGCACCACGGGTACAGCAGACAAAATCTCTCTGTGTGGCGCAGGGTCAAGGGCTGAATCCGTCACGACCCCCACATTTGTTGGCAAATTGGCATTTGGATCTGTGGGATTGGAAAGCTGCTTCCCCACTCCAGGCCTCAGTTTCCTCATCAGTAAAATGGGCCCAGGGACATGAGGTAACATTTCTTGACCTGAGGAACCCAATGGTTCTAAGAGGATTTCAGAAGGGTCTAGACAAACATCTCTAACTTTGCAACTTATGCAATTATTTTTTCATTTAAAAAAAATATTTTAATTATTTCACATTTTAAAAACTTTCTTTCATGAACAATTTCAAACATACAGAGAAGTAGAGACTACAGTATAATGAACACTCATATATCCAGTCCTCAGATTTAATAAATCTAAACCTTTTGGCATGTTTCACCTTTTTTTTTCCTGAAGCATTTTAAAGTAAATTACAGATTTTCATATTTTACCTGTAAATATTTCAGTGAGCATCCCTTAACTAGAGGACATTTCCCTTATAACCACAGTGTTATTCAATACACCTAACAAAATTAAAAATAATTCCAAATACTATTCAATACCCAGCTCATATTCAAATTTCCCATATTGTTCCCAGCAAAATGTTTCCCTTTTGGAATTTATAAATGAATATTAGGAAAAATCAAATGCATGATATCAAGAAGATACAAAGTTTATCTGTCTACACACACATACACAAATATATATATTTGTGTAACATACAGTTATATATATTAATGTATACGTTTTGTATAAAAATATATATGCAAATGTAGATTTAAAAATTTTTTAAATTATGTGAAATTTCCAAACCTGTGTGAAACAAAGAATGTTCTAGATGGTTGCACCCCTGTGTAAGGCAGCACTTGTGAAGGTGGTTAAGTTTGTCTCAGGCTTCATGAGCTACAAAGGGTCTTACATGCTTACACACTGTGGAGGGTTGTGCCCACAAGGCGTAGGTGGTGGTCCTTGCAGGGTAGCCCTGAGAGAAGTGCCTCTGGAGGGCAGGGCTCCAAGCCCAGGCTGCAGGGCTGGCCCTGTTTCCAGAGGCCTGGGCCTCTTCCCCTCAGCTGTAGCCAGGCTGTGGGCCCCTGTGGAGAGAGAGGGGCACACAGCCCTGATTCCTGGAGCAGGAAGTAGTCAGTGGAGAGCTCACGGCTGGAGGTGGGCAAGAATAAATAGTCAGCCGGCGGCAAAGGCTGCACACTCACCACGTGGGAGGCCAGAGGCCGGGACAGAGATGATGATCATTGTAACAAGTGCTGTTTATTAGGCCTTTGCCATGTGTTATGTGCTCCTCGGGAACTGTAAAATTTAATCCTCCAAACAACCTAATAAGCTCAGTATTTTATCTTCCCCATTTAACAGATGGGGAAACTGAGACTCAGAGACACACTCACTTGCCCAAGGAAACACAGCAAGTCAGTGCAAAGCTGGGACTTAAACCCCTGTTTGTGTGACCCCAAAACTCATTCCATGGGCTTCGCTTCCCAGGTGCCCAGTACAGAGGGACTCCAGAGGAGGGTGAGGCTGCCTCTGCATGGAGGACAGTCTCTGGAATGACTTTTCTGAGGAAGTGGCTTTTGAGCTGGGTCTTGAAGAATGAATGGTTCAGAGTTCACAGGGGAGAGAAAGGGCATTCCGGGCAGAGGGAGCAGTGTGGGCAAAGGCCTGAGGCCACAGAGCAGGTTCCCATAGTGGGGCTCCACCGAGGTTCTCACTGCTCGCTTGTGCCCTCTCTTCTCCAGGCGGTCGGGACAGGGCGGGGCGGCCCCTGCTTCTGGTGTCCACCACCAAGGGCCCCTGGGAGGCGCCATGGTGCACGGCCTCAGAGGTCACCAAGCTGTTCTCCTACCTGTGCACCGTCCCCAGGTAAGGGGCTGGGCCAGTCTAACTGCTCCATCCCCCCTCAACCTCTCAGCCCAGAGTCCAGGACCAGGTACCAGATGGAGAGACACCATATTCTTAGTCCCTGACCTCAGGGCATTCCCAGGCTGGCGGGGGAGATAGACAGCATGCAAGAAACAGAAGTGGACAAGCATCTCTCAGGAATGTTAGTGTGGTGAAGGAAATAGTGGAACATATATCTGTGGTTTGCAAACTCAAATGTGCATCAGAATCTCATGGAAGGTTCTTAAAAATGTTCTCTGGGCCCCACCCCTCAGAGTTTCTGATTCAGTAGGTCTGGGCTGGGGCCTGAGAATTTACATGTCTAACATGTTTCCTGGAATACTGATGCTGCTGGGCTGGGGACACATTTTGAGAGCCACTGTTGTAGAGTGAGAACAGTGGGGGACTAGTTTCAATTGAGAAATCAGGGAAGGCTTCCCTGAGGAGATGATAATTGAGCTGGCAACTGAATTCTAAATATTTGTTGAATAAATTAAGGAAAGAGTGAATGAGTGAGAGAGTGAAAGTATGAGTGAATGATGAGTGACCAGGCTGATTTCTAATACCGCTCTTCCCCTCTGGCCCCCATTCAGACTTTACGTTGGACTGGCTGGGTAAGAGACGCCATCTTCCCTCTGAGTCCCAGCCCCCAGCCAGGGTGGTCTCAGAGGTGATGTGGCTCAGGACTTTGGCTATAGATGCCAACCTAGAGGTTCTATGCTAGGGGTAGGGGGTGAAGGGACTTATGGAACCCTTTGGAACCTTCTCCATGCACTCCACCCTGTGGGAGCCACCACTGCCACCTGCTGGCCATTGAGATTTTTCTTCCTCTTGTCCAAGGTGGACTGGCTTTTCTGGCCCTAGGGGAAGACGGAGCCCACCTTTTTGTGCTAAGTGGCCAGAGTGGTAGACAGAATGCTGGAATCCCACCAACTTGCCGTATGAACTGGGGCAGCTAACCCCCCCTCTCTGAGGCTCACTTGAAAAAGGGGGATGACCAAGTGGGCTCTTAGGACCAAGGATGGTCACTAGAGGTGGGGGTGAGGTGCAGTGTGAACTGTACGTGGGGTTCTCGTGGGCTGGGCTTGCTTCTCCACCCCTGCTTTGAACCACCATTCTTGGGCAGCTGCCTTGGTCCCAGCTTCGTGTTGGGCTATGCTAAGGACCCAGATGCTCCTCCACTGGGCCCTGCCCTCTAGGGGCCTCCAGGCTGGTGATGGAGGCAGGTGTGGAAACAAACCTCTCTCCTAGCCTGGGCATAGCCAGAGGCAGGTGAAGAGTGGGACACAAAGTCAAAGACCCGGCCTCACCTCCAAGAGCCTCCTCACTGTCCACCATGTGACCACCCTGTGCTTGTTTCCCCTCCTAGGATAGTGGTAACAGCACACATTTACATCCCCGTTACTCCGCGCAGTCACTGAGGACCTCGCTGTAATGAACCCATCAGTCCTCACCACAGCCCCCTGCAGCCCGCCTATTATTATCCCTATTTACAGACGGGAAATTGACTCCCCGAGAGATGAAACAATGCCTGCAAGTGACTAGACACTGTGGCAGTGTCACAGCTCCACCCCCACGCTGGCCACCTCTGGTTTTGTCTGTGAACTGGCTGGTTGTAAGGCTTGAAGGCAGTTGGGGGTTATTTTCCCAACCTGGCTGAATAGCCAGGGCACTAGGAACCGCAGACCCCCTGGCTCCACCCCCTACCTGCTGGACAGATTTCTTGGGGGACAGAATCGGGGTGGGTGAGGAATCGGTATTTTAACAAGTCCTGACAATTGGGCCAGTTTGAAAAATCTTAAGGTAATCACTGAAAAGTGCACCATGAACCAGGGAGTGTGTTTTGGCTACAAGTAAAAAATTCCAATTCAAAATGTCTTATCTGATAAGAAAATGTATCATACTATGTCTCTGACTTATATTTCTTTGTAAGAACTTTTTAAAGGAGAGAATGGCTTTCCCAGAAGTTCCTGTCAAACTTCCCCTCACATCTTATTGGCCAGAGAATGTCACATGGCCCCTATCTAAACCAATCATTGGCCAGGGGAATTGGGTCACAACTTTTGGCCTCAACCAATCAGAGACCAGCCCTTGAGGGGCAAGGAAGATGATTATATGGAGGGAGTTGGGTTCTTGAACAAAGTGAGCCTTCTGCCCACACAAAAGGGGTGGATGAAGGTTGGGTGACTTACCTACCGCACCTGGGATAGTGGCTTATAGTTTGTGATTATTGGTTTGAAAGAGAGGGCTGTGTGAGGTACTGTGGGAGTACTGAAGAGAGAGCAATGTATTATGCCTGGAGAAGAATCATGGAGGGCCTCCTGGAAATGGTGTGTGTTGCTGGGGGCAGGGTGAATACTGCAACTTTGTCTTGCAGGATAAAGAGTTCACCAGTAAATCCAGGCTTCTAGCGGCCAATTTCCCTCGCTGTCTGCTAGGTCCTTCTGCTGGAGAACCCTGGTTTATCCAGCAAGACTGCCAATTCTATTTACCACCCACAGGCCTGAAGATAAAACCAAGGGGCTGGCGGTTGTGATTGATGCCAGGAAACAGCCCCCACATCCTGGTCTGGTCAGTGCCCTGCAGGCCACCCAGGTGAGTGGGAGGTAGACAGCCTCAGCCTAGCAAGTCTTGGGAGCACCAGATATTCACGGATCCTGGAGGGGCTCAGAGCTGGGACCAGAACCCCAAGCAAGGACTCTTAGTTGCAGATAACAGAAACCCCAGCCAAACATGCTTAAAGACAAAGGGTGTCCATTGGTTCATGTGACTCAGCAGTCCAGGAGTTAAATCCACCACGTGGACCCCAGCCAGCTGCCTAAGTATGGTTTGATTCAGGGGCTCAAATATTGTCACCAAGATCTAGTTCCTCTCTTTCCATTTCTGGCCCGTTCTCATGGGAGAGAGCCATTTGCAGCCAGGTCCCCCTCTTGGTGGCAGTCTGGTTCTAGCAGCTCTAACTTCATATGGTTTTCCATTTAAGTCCAGCGATTCCTTTCCCTGAGGTCCCAGCAAAAGTTTCTTTGTGTCTCTTTAGCCCCAGTTGGCTCAGGTGTCCATCCATCACCCAATCTCCGTGGTCAGAGAAATGTGACACAATGATTGGCTTAGGCTGAGCACAAGTAAACCTCATGAACTAAGAATGAGGGAGGGAAGGGATTCCTAACTAACCACTATGGGTAGCAGAATCAGTGGAAGTTTGGCGTATGCTCACATCGTAGTCTGACCTCCACCTCCTCTTCCTCCTCCTTCTCCCTTTATAGATTGGGAAACTGAGACCCAGAGGGGGCGGGACTCTAGGAAGTTTGCAACCCAGCTTGGACCTGCTGTTCTCTTGACTTCCAATGACTCCCAATAAGTCATTTATTTGACTCACTCTCCAAATAAGGATCCCAGCCCTCCATACCACATAAGGATCCCAGCCATGGGGAATCTCCACTCGTGTCCCTGTGGCCCATTTGCCTACATCTTAGCAGAGATGCTCAGTGAAGGCCTAGGCAGATCAGCCCTAAAACGGTTCTCTCTGACAGGCTCTGGTTCCAGCCTCCATCCGTGCTATGCTATTCCTGGGGGAGAAGGAGGCTGCTCTCCAGCTGGAGGCATTACCTGACATCCAGGTGAGGCAGGGGGCAGCATTGGCTGAGGGGAAGAGGAGTTGAGCTTGAGCTGAGCACAACTGTGCTGGGTAAGGGCCCAGCTCAGAGGGAAGGAGTGCTGCTGTTGATTAGTGATGTCTGCCATGGGCACAGGCTAGGACAGTTGCAGTATGAATGCTGTTTATTTGCCATTCCTTACAGGACCTGGTTCTGAAATTTGATTTGTCAGAGTTTCCAGAGAAGATCCTTTGTCCAGAAAGCAACTCTTAAAGCCAGGACTAACCTTACTTGTGGGAGGTGGAGTGATGCTGGGCCACGGGTCTGGGTAGGACTTTCTCAAACATCTGTCTCTACATTGAGTCCTCTGGTCCTTCTAACTTGCTTCTTTTGTCTGCAGGTAGAGGTGCTGACCTCACTGAAGGCCCTCAGTCACCACGTGGACCCCAGCCAGCTGCCCACGGCCCTGGAAGGCCCCTTCCCCTACTGCCATGGCGAGTGGGTGCAATTCTTCCAGGTGTCTACCATCACAGCCTTTACCCCTCACCTTCACCCTTTCTCTTTCTCCCCTCACTGTCCTGCCTCACAGATCTATTGAGTTTGTTGGGTTCAAAAATAGTCATTCAACAAACACTTAAGTGTTGTTGAGTGGAGTGATTGAGAACTTAGGCTCTGGGGCCCGGCTTCCTGGGTTCCAATCCCAGCTCTGCTGTGTGACCTTGGGTAAATTATATACCTTCTCTGAGCCCTTTTCCTCAACTACAAAATGAGGGGTAATGATAGTACCTCCTCATGGGGGCTGATGTGAGGATCGAGTGAAGGGGGTTAAAGCACTTAGAAGAGTGTCTGGTACAGCTCAGAGCTATGTTAATCTTAGCTGAAAAAAAATTTACAGACATCTGTGCTGTGGATTCATACAACTCACAGAGCTTGGGGGCTGGTGGAGGAAGCAGATGTGCTCCCTCCTGTGAGAGGGAGGAAGTAGGGACGCGGCCAGGGCTGGGCTCCTTTCCTGTGTGACCTCAATCCCTCCGCACCACAACCTCTCAAGGGGGCATCTCATGCCCAGTTTAACACCCACGGACCCACAGGATGGGCATGACTTGTGCACCGCACACAGGAGATTACAGGCTTAAACTGCACCAGGACCAGTGCCCATAAATGCCTGCCCGGGGCTTTCTCTGGACCAGGCTGCTCGACCTCAGCGCTATTCACATTTGGGGCCAGATAAACCTGTTTTCGGGGAGCTGTCTTGTGCACTGTTGCATGATTAGCACCATGCCTGGTGCACCCTACAAATTATGACAACCACAGATGTCTCTAGACGTTGGCAAATTCCCCTGGGGGGCAAAACCACCCCCTACTGAGAACCACTGGTCTCCAGTCTAATGTGACCATTTGTTTATTTGCTTTTGGCCTGCTGTTCTTCTTTTAAAGATTGTGTCTATTTTTGAGTAGACTATATGTTCAAAATTCACGTGGTCCAGAAGGGTAGATATTGAAAAATCTCTTTTCCTACTTGTCCCTTCTCCAGTTTATCCGGTGTCTTTTGAACTGTATTTTTGCTTTTTAAATGAACTCTTACCTATAGTCCCAGAATATGAGACTGATCGTGATGATGACTGTGGTGCTGAGTGCCTGGCACACATTGATCCCATTTAATCCTCATACCAGCCTCTGGGGCAGGAACTACTCTGACTGAATTTTGCAGAGGAGAAAGCAGAGGCACAGAGAAGTTAGGAAACTTGCCCAAGGCCTCCCAGCTTGTAAGCTGGGCTGAAGCGGGACCCAGCAGAGGATGTCTTCCTACCCTGCCCTCTCCCTCCCACAAGGGCAGCCCCGCTGGCCTGGGAGTAGGTCAGGCCTACCTTCTTTCTTTTTCTCCCTCATTCCTAGCATGAGTGCTTCTCAAACTGTGGTCCCAGGACCAGCAGCATCAGCATCGCCTGGGAACTGGTGAGAAATGCACAGTCACAGGCCCTGCCCCAGAGGAACTAAACCAGAGACTCAGGAGGAGGGCTCTGCGGCCTGGGTTTTAACCAGCTTTCCAGGTGATTCTGATGCAGCTAAAGTTTGAGGACCACCATCTAATGTCACCACATGTCCTCCTGATGAGGGAGGGAAGGGACCCTCCTCACTGGCCCAGGCTGACACCCCTACTCTGGCCTCCTGTCCTGCAGAAGCTGGACCCTTTCCTTGCTGACCTCCGCCAGGCTTCCTCCCTGCTAAAGGCTTCCATCAAGGAGTTTGAGAAGTGCGACCCCCCTGGAGGGGTGCAGGTGAGCCAGAAGCACGAGGCGGGGAAGCCGCACCACACCCTGGCTTCCGCAGGAAAGGGCTCGGTGAAGGGGACTTGTTTTCATTCATTCATTTGACTGATATGACAGTCACTAGGTGTCACGCCCTGGAGACCCAGCCTGGGGCAAATCGACTTGTCCCTGTCCTCATGGGGCTCCTGGTGCAGCGGTAGAAGTTGCCATTAAAAAAGCAAACAAATAAATGGACGTTTAGCAGGGGAGGATAATAGCTCAGTGGTAGAAGCCTATGCTTAGTATGCACGAGGTCCTGGGTTCAATCCATAGCACCTCCATTAAAAAATAATTTTAAAAAGGAAGAAAAAAAGAAATAGATGTGTAGTTACAAGTTGTACTGAATGCTACAAAAGTAAGATTGAGACTAATGGGGAAGGAGGGAGAACCTGCCTGACAAGGTGGTGTTGAAGTTCAGCCTTGAAGGGTGAGACGGAACCTGCCATGGGAAGGCACTTTGTGCTTCATACATTCAGCTCTTCTGGACCCATGGGGCTGTATCAAGGAGTAGGTAGGTTGGGATTTGATTCTAAATGGGCAAAGAAACCACTGGGAAGTTCTAAGCAGCAACGGAGTGATCAGCTTGGTACTTAGAAATCCTTCCAGTTGTCATGCAGAGAATAGACTGCAGGGGGAGTCACAGTGCTGTGGGGAGATCCATGAAGAGGCTGGGATGGGTTTCCAGCAAGAGATTTTGGCCTTGGACCAGTGAGGTTGCCATGGAGATAAGAGGAGGCTCAGCTTGAGATGTTTTTAGAGATAGAAAGGATACACTTTCTGTAGGACCTTGAATGTCAAACTGGGGGAGTCAGGTGGGGAGTGCCAGAAGATTGTAGGGAGAGAATGGGAATGGGCCTCAGGCCACCTCCCTACCCTGGCAGGAGGCCTCTAGGTGTCTGAGCAAATCCAAGGAGCTGATGGAGGCCGTGCTGAGGGACCCAGGCCTCCTGGGCCTCCAGCGGGAAGGTGGAGCCACGCTGGCCAGGCTGCGGCAGGAAGGCAGCAGGCTGGACTTCAACCCGGACGTCAGGTACGGACATCAGGCTTTTCCACCCCCAATCCATCCTGTTCCCCCAGCTGGGGCTTGGACTGGGGACACACAGGGTAGGCACCACGGATGCCCAGAGTGTGGTGTTTGCAAGGCCCATATCCTGGGCTGAGGCCTGGTCACAGGCCCCTGTGTCTTGGCAAATTTCCATTCCCTTCTCTGCCTGTCCTCAGCCCCAGCCATCTTCAGCCTGGGGTGGGAATCAGAGGACCACTCTTGACCATTTCTGGTCACCCTCGTGGACCAAGCACTCTCTCTGACCCAGACACCGGGCTGAGCCCTTTCAAGGACCCACCTCTTTTATTCCTCATAAGACCATGTGAGGCTCACATCTTCCTATTTGACTGATGGACACCTGAGGCTGAGTGAAGAGAAGTAACAGCCAGGCCATCAGAGCACTAACCTCTGCACTGTCCTGCCTTCCCTGGCAGGGCCGGGAGAACCTCATGGTGTGTCGGGGTCTCCGAACCACAGAACAAACAATACACATTCCTAGAAAGTACCAATTTTCTTAAATTTAAGGGCGAGGGGAGTCAAATCAATAATTAAATCAGCCAGTAATTGTAAATATTTTATTTCTATTAGGACGAACACAACTGCAAGGTTTGCATAAGCTTCCAAGAACATTTTGTCTATTTAACCAACCTTAAATAGCACTTAGTATGAACAGAGCATTGTTCTAAGGACTTTACCAATATTAACTTGTTTATTTCCCCACCCCTGCTGAAGTGGATCCTCGTATTTTCCTCGAGTGGAGGAGCCTGAGGCTTAGAGAGAGATTAAGTGACTTGCCCAGGGTCGCACAGCTTGGACGTGGTTGGGGCCAGGACTTGAATCCATGCAGGCTGGCCCAAAATCTCGAATACATCACTTGGAGCTGTGCCCGCAGACAGATTCGCACTAATGTGAGCAGTGGGGGATGCTGGATGTGGAGTTGTCCTCCTGCCCCTCATACGGCCTGGAGGCGGCTGGCACTGGGCCCCTCTGGTCCACCGTGGGCCCCTCCAGACCGCTGGCCACCAGCAGCTCCACCAGGGGGCGCTGTTGTCCCATGTGAGCCACTCTACGTGTTTGCTTTGCAGCTCCTGCCTGTCGGCCCCTTCCTCCCTCCCTCTGCCTGGCATTGTCCATCCCGTTCACGTACCCTGGCTGCTCACCCTTTCCCTGGAAAGGCAGTGACCCATGGGAAGCTGCAGACAAAGAGGCTCAGAGCAAGGCTCCCTCCAGGAAAACAGACTCTCCTTCCATCTCCTCTTTTCCCTTTTCCGTCTAAAGGACCCATAGGGCAGAGGTGGGTGGGGTGGGATTTGAGCAGTATTGAGAAGACCCCGAGGTTCCTCCCTTCACCCAAGTGTCACCACACCTGAAACCCCATCTGCACCCCTTCATTTATGTCTTACTGGCTTTGACCATTTTAAAAAATAATGTGCAGAAGAGGCCATGAACTGGGTTCCAATGCAGACTTATGCATGCGAGTCAGTTCCTCTCTCCAGACCTCAGTTTTTCCATCTGTAAAATGGAGACCAGAGTGGAGAGGTGTGTTACAACCACTCACCATCATTGTAACAGAAATAACAAGCACTAACAACATTTTGGGCTGGACACTATGTTAAATATTTTGAGTGCATGAGGGCAGGTTTGCACTGATGTCCAGGCTGCACTCAGAGACAGGCTTGGTTGGCCTGGGTTGGGGAGGGGCCTGGGCTTTGAGATTTTTGAAGCTCCCAGAGCAAGTTCTAATGTGTAGCCAGGGTTGAGAGCCAGAGGGTTAGATCATTTAATTCTCACAAGCACCCTATGAAGGGGTTCTGTTATCCCCACTGTTCATAGCTGAGAAAACGGGGATACAGAAAGGGTGAGAAGTTTGCACGAGCTCCTAGTACTAGAAGGTAGCAGGGCTGGAATTTGAACCTAGATCTGTCCAGCTTGGCTCACATCTTCCCAGGGAAAGGGAGGGTCATTTGGTTTCTTGCTGTGTCCTCTGGTCTTCCCAGTCCCATGGAAGGCCAAGACTGAGGCCCAGAGAGGTGTAAGGACCTGCAAGTCCACACAGCAAGTCAGCAGCTGTAACATGCAGGCCAGGGCCACAGAGTTGTTGGGCGTCAGGGAGGCAGGTCTATGCTGAGCAGGAGCACTGGGGGTGGGGGATGGGGGCAAGCACCTGGGTTTTCTCTCATCCTCCTTGGCCTCCCAGGAGCCACCTGGCTGAAGCTGCTGCTCTGTACAGCCTCGTGGATGAGCAGCTGCATGTCCTTGTCACCGCGTCCAACCATCTCCTGAGGAGGCTGGAGCTCCGGGTCCGCCTGGGCCGCCTGGAGGCTGCCATCCACCAGGTGAGAGAGGAGGCTGGCCCAGGGACGTGGGGGCTTCTGCCTGCTCTGGACCCTGCCCCAGCCAGGGGCTTTGCTCTGGTATAAGGACACCAGGCTGTGCGAGAGCCAGGCAGTCATTCTCAGGACCTGGCCCCGGACATGCACCCCGTAAGCTTAGTGGGTGAAGACAGAGCTCCAGAAGCTGTATTTATTAAATGCCAGCTTTGTGCCAGGCCCTGGGTCAGAGCCTTTGCTTACATCACTGCCTTCCAACCTCACCCCTGACCAGTGATGTGGGAATGATGCTAGGGTTTCTCCTACTCACTGATAAGGAAACAGGCTGGCAGACATGATGTCACCTGCCCGTGGTCGCACACCTGGCGACCACTCTGTCCAATGGCCAGTGCCTGGAACCAACACATCTCTTCACGGGCTGGGCCGTGGAGCCCAGCGTGCCGGAGCCAGATGGCCTGGGTTCCAGTCCCGGCTCCAGCACTTACTAGTGGTGTGAATCTAAATGGGTTATTAAACCTCAGTCTCCTCATCTGTTAAATGGGGAATAATGTTAGTGCCCACTACATGGGCTTTGTGAGGATAAGCTGGGTGATGCTCCTCGAGACACCCCAGAATATGAAGAGAACTTCTGTTTGTGGGGGCAAGAGCCATCTTACCCTCTCTGTCCCTCTTCGAATCCTCACACCTACTTCATTTTGCCACAGAATAGACTGAAGCCCAGAAAAGGGGAGTGGTTTGCCCAGTTCGCTCGGTGAGTTCACTGCAGGCCCATGCACCTTCCTCTACAGCAAGCAGCTTTCTCCCTCTTGCTGTTTGCATGCCCCTAGGGACAGGGAGCTCATCACTCCTGAGGCTGCCCCTCTTATGGCTGGGCAGCACTCAGTGGTTAGAGTCAGCCTGAATTTACCATCCTGTGACTTCATTCTGACAAGTATGCATGGAGGGCCTACTATGCACATGGCTCTGGCTTTCTAGGGTCCCACTTAGGGAACCCTCTCTCCTTGAGTTATTTGAAGAACATGACAGTGCACACCCTCCCCCAGCTGTCTCTTTTCTCCTCCCCAGAACTGGGAGCACTTCAGTCCAGGCCAGTGGGCACAGGTCTAGCCCCTGAATGACTGAGGACAGGAAGACCTCAGCCTCCCAGGAAGGCGGGTAGCTGGCCAATGGATGTCTCTGCAGTAGCCCCTCATGCGCAAACCTCCCTCCCCTGCCCCAGGTCGGCAACTGGATAGAGCAGGAAGGAAACCGGTGCCTGCAGGTGCTGACCCCCAAGGACGGAAGCTTGGAGACAGTGGAGAAAGCCCATGCAGAGTTTGAGGACTTCTTCCTTCAGGCTGCGGTGCGTTCCTGAAACGAGAAGCAGGATGGGAGCAGATGGAGAGGACAGGGCAGGGGGTGGCACTGCTGGGCACAGGTGAGGGGGTGGGAGAGTGCAAGAAATTTTCCCAAGACAGGGAGGAGAGCAGCTTGGATCACAAAGTGTTCAGCTTAGATATCATTTCCTCCAGAAGTCTTCCTGACTACCAAGTCCAAAGATGATCAATCTCAGAATCCCTGGAGGATTTCTTAAAATACACATTCCAGAATCCTATTCTAGTCCTGCTGAATCAGCGTCAGAGAGCAGGGGCAGGAATCTGCATCCTGGATGTGCTGGGTCCTGGGACACAGGGTGATTCAGCCTCTGTTACAGCCCTCTGGGAACTCCCAGGCCAGTGATGGGTATAGGTGGGGGACCAACAGGGAAATAACCAGAAAGGGAGAACTGTGGGGACACAGATGAGGAGCCTCTAATTCAGACCCTAAGGTTGGGGAGTTTTTCCGGAAGGAGGTGACACCAAGCAGAGTCCCAGCTGGGCAAAGTGAACCCAGGGCTCCCATTTTATAGATGAAAAAACTGAGGCTCAGGAAGTCTCATAACTCAGCAGCGGGGCAGCAGGAGGTTCTTGACCTCTTGGGGAGACCTCAGCCTAGCTGTGAGCTGAGTAGACACCCCCTCCCTCCCTGCTCAGGCCCAGTACCGCCATGGCCTGGAGCTGTCCAAGGAGGCGGCCCAGCTGGGAGCTGCAGCCCGAGGGTCCGGGGAGGCAGGAGGGACGGAGCTTCCGGAGCTGGTAGCCTTCTCCTTCACCCAGCGGGCCTTCCAGGCTAAGCTGACCCACTTCTACATGGCGGCTGAGCGGCAACGCACCGACCTGGAGACCCTGCTCCACCTCCACCACTTCTGTAAGAAGGTGAGCCCGGGCGTCCCAGGTCCCACCCGCATAGATTCCCCCGCCCCTGCCATCAGCACCTAGGAGGTAGGGTGGGGACAGGGAGTGGCGAAGACGCAGCCCCAGGCTCTTTGCCTGATTCACACCCCAGCCCCACGATGGGGAGAAAGCATGACCTGCATTTTCCAGAAGCGAAACAAGGTTTGAGAGGTTAAGTTACCCTCCTAAACCAGGCCTGGCTGATCCCTGTCCCCAGCTTGTCCCGCAATACCAGGCAGCCTCCCCGTGACCTGGACATAAACTCTCAAAGGACTCTCAAAAATCACCTGCTTCTTAAATGTTGGGATTAAGGGCAGAGCCTGGGGATTTCCATAAGTTGGGTCAAACCTATAGACTTTTCCTCTATACACAGACCTTTGCAGACAACTTCACGGGGTCCAGACCAGGCTAAGAACCTTGATCTTGTCCCACTCCTCTGTTGCAGAGTTGGGAAAACAGGTTCAGAGAAGGGCCATCACTTAGCCAAGGGCACACAGCAAGCCAAGCACCATTCTTGTACGCTTTCCCATGCCCCACCTTGAGCCGTGCAGATGGGGGGGGGGGTGGGACGCAGCTGGGAAAGGAGGGACAGCTGGCTGAGGACGGGCCCTGAGGCTGCTCTGAGCCCCTTCAGAACAGAGGCCTCAGTCCTCACCATGAATTCAGAGTTTGGCCACGAGGGAGGAGGAGAGGGTCAGGTTTCTGGGACAACGGTTCAGGGGAGGGTGGGCAGAGGTGAGGTAGGAGGCAAGAAGAAGGCCATCACTTTGCATCTGTTGTCCCTTGGCAACTCAGTGTGGCAAGGTTGATCTGCCTCATTTCACAGATGAGGAAGCTGAGGCCCACAGGGGAAGTACCTTGCCCAAGGCCACACAGTTAGAGGAAAGAACAGCTAGAATTTGAACCCAGATGCATCCATATGTTATGTTCTTCGCCAAAGGGGAGCGGGGAGTGACAGTTCCCATGTCCAAGCAGGCAAGCTGATGATGGTGACAGAGATTAGGTGACTATTAGGGGGTAGCCCATGTTACTGACACTGTACTCCACGCCAGACCCTCCAAACCCTGCCTGATTTAATTCTCACCATCTCTTTCTGAGGGAGGAGCACCAGCGTTGTTTCTATTTTACAGATGAAGAAACTAAGGCCCAAAGAGGAAAGTGGCTTGCTCAAGGTCCCCCAGAGGGCCGGTGGTCGGGCAGGATTTGACTTAAGAGTCCCACCCCCCACACCTCCTAAATCCCTTTGGCCAAATCCTGCATTTTTCCTGCTGGGGAAACTGAGGCCTAGGTGGGCCAGGGAGCAGCCGGCGGGAGCTGTACCCAGATGAGATGAGAGCACACACTGCTGGCCTGGGCCCTCTGCCCTCAGCTGCCCCGGAGTGTGGGAAGAGCCTGACCCCAGCCTCCCAGCTGTCAGGCCAGCCAGCACACAGGGGACGAGAACACAGTATGCTTCGGTGGCAGCGAGAGGAATGCCGGTCAACTCCCGCCTGGGGCGCTGGGAGGACAGGCCCAGGCTGCTCTCTGTCTCCCTGGGGCGGCTGGCAAGGGAGGCAGATGTGGGCAGAGGCAGTGACAGTTCCCCGGCTCCTACCTATTCAGAGATTAGAGAGAGAGACAGTAGCAGGATCTGAGACGTAGAGTCAGGGCTGTGCCTGCCCAGGCTGTGTGACCTCAACAGCCGTCTTCACTGCTCTGGGCCTCAGTTCCTCGTCACTGGTAATGATAGTGATGATGATGATGATGATGATGATGATAATAATAATAATAATAGTAGTAGTAGTAGTAATAACAACAACAACAACAACAACAATAGCAACCAATGCTTATGTACAGAGTTCTTATTATATACCAGGCCCTGTTCTAGCCATTTCATACAATTTTATTGTCACACCAACCCTGTGAGGCAGGAAACACAGAGAAGTCAAGTAACCCACCCAGGGTCACACAACTAGGAAGCGGCATTGCTGAGATTCAGACCCAGGTCATCTGGCTCTAGTGCTGGCCTTGCAAGGTAGTGAGAGAATTAAATTCAGTGTGGGCACCCTCCTGCCCCTATCCCGGGCTTTGTTCAAATTGGAAATTATTATTTTTAACACCCACATTATTATTACCATTAAGAGGAGGAGGAGTCATGCCTCATGGGTTAAGAGTATCTGGAAGCTTCTCTCCCTTGTTTACTAATTTTAGCCAATTTCAGCCCCCTTGGCCTTCCCTGGAGAAACCAAACCAGCTGCAGCTCTGAGGCCTTTGCACAGGCTGTTCCCTCAGCCTGGAAAACTCTTCCCCTCGAGGGGCTGGCTTCTTGCCTTTTGTATGACTCAGCTCACAAGTCCCTTCTTCACAGAGGCCCTTCCTGACCTCCGAGCACCTGCCCCTTATCTGCCTTCACCCTGTGCTGATGACTGCATGATGCTCTTTGTAATCCAAGATTATCCTGTTGCTTCATCACCTGCTCACCTGTCCCTTATCTGTCACCTGTGAGCTGGGCTCCCCGAGGCAGGGAAGGGGTCTGACTGGGTCCTGTTCTACTGCAGCACCCAGCACAGGGTCAGCCTCCAGAGGAGCTGGGTAACCGGCCCAGTGAATGGAGGAGGAGTGAGGAGGCCCAGGAGGAAGGAAGGCTGGGGTACGTGTGCCAGGGCGGAGTCTGTCGCAGGCCTTACAGGACAGGAGGGGGCGGCCTTGACCCTGAGTCCCACCTTGGCCATCTCTTGCTATTCCACCGGCCCCTTCTCCTCTCTGGCCCTGAATTGTAATCCGCACAACAAGGGGTTGGGCAAGATGATTTCCGACGAGCCTCTGACCAGCTCAGCCTGGAAGATCCAGTCCCAGACAGACAGACAGGACGGCTCAGTGCTGGGCTCAGCCCCAGCGGCTGGCGGCAGCTTTGGCACTAAATAATAATAACCCGACTGTGCCGCTAACGGAGATTTATAGAGCCCTTTCCCAGCCGTGAGCTCAGTGTGCTTCCGCGAATATGAAGCCATTTATCTAAAGACAAGTTCCTTTAATCCGCGGAAAGATGGTTTCCTCGGAGAAAATGGTTCTCCAATCCTCACCGCCTAACAGCTCGCTGTCGGCTTCTAAATTAATGGAGAGAAAGATTATGTTTTTCACGAGCTGCTGGGAACGTGTTGGCTCCTTTGCAGCCTACAGACATTTTGTGGGTGAAGTGGGGACAGGCAGTATTCCCCAAATGGGGCAGAGGCCAGGCCGGAGTGAGGAGGCCTCCGGGCCTGGGCTGGCTGACAGTCTCGCTGTGTGACTGCAAGGGCACTGCCCTGCCTGGGCCAGTTTCTCCTGTGCAAGGTGATGCTTGGAAGATACCCTCTTGGAGGCTGGACAGAGCTGAGTTCAAATCCCAGCTCCTCCTCAACTTGCAGTGTGACCTGGGGCAAGTGATGTCATGTTTCTGAGCCTCAGTTTCCTCCTCTGCAAAATGGGCTGCTGGTTCAGTGTGATCATATATGAGACGCACAGAGCCTAGCAAACAGTCAGTACTCCATACACAGCAGCTGGACTCCTCCCTGTGCACCACGTATAAAGGAATTCCTACAGTCTGAGAATCCAAGTTTTCAGCTCTCAAATTTTCCTGATTATCTAGCACAATTTACCGAGGGAGAAACACCCCTAAAGAGGTCCTTGCTGGCCCAGAATTCTATGAGACTGTGCCTGAAGATCTCAAGGATGTTGGGCCTGTATCCTGGTGGGCGCTGGAGGGCGGTATTGCCTGGGGAAGAGAGGGAAATAGTGTCATCATCGTCAGCGCAGAAAATCGCGACCACGTTGATTGGGCGTTTATTATCAATTCAGCCTCCCAATGCTTATTCTCCAAGCCCCGCCCCCACCGATCTGCTTGGAGAGGCACATTGCTGTCCCCACAGAGCCCCCACCTCCCTCTCTTTTTGTCTCCCAGGTGACCTGGTTCCACATGGACTGTCAGGACCTGATGGCCCAACTCAGGCTTGGCAAGGCCCAAAAGGCCAGCCCTGGGGACCAGCGCCGCCTCCACCGTTACCTGCAGCGCCTGGCGTCTGAGTTCCCTGCTGAGAAGCTCACAGCCGTGGGGCTGCAGGTGGCCTCTCTGAGCCAGGAGGGCGTGGGCCGGGACCTGTGGGAGGAGGCCCGGGTGAGACATGAGGAGATCCAGACACTCCTGAAGAAGGCACTGGCCCACTGTCCATGCCCAGCAGGCCCCACTGCCCACCTGGCATGCCTGGAACTCAGAGGGGTGGCCATCAAGGGCCAGGGGCTGGAAGGAGAAGTCACTTGCAAGGGAAGACGGGACCTGCCACTCCAGAACTCATCGGGCCTGGATCATTCACCAAAATCCTGTTGGCCTCCTTGGGCGCCCAGACGGGGACAGAACAGAAATTTCCGGGCAGACCCTCCACCCCAGGAAGCTGGCCAGGCTGTTGAGGCTGGTGAAGGTAAAAGCATCCCCAGGCCCCTCGATTCTGCCCCCGAGCGTTTTCTGGCCACCCTCTTCTCCTGGCAGCGGCTCCCCAGGCAGAGTCAGATCCCCCGTCCCCCTGGGGGCAGCTTCTCCTCGGAGGGGACAGACTCACAGACGTCTCTGGAAGACTCACCACAGACAAGTCCTCCCGCGTCCCTCTAGCTGGGAGCGCCTGTCAATCACACCAGGCTCCCAGGTCAGGGGTGGCTGGGGTGGGGCCCAGCTACAGAGAAAGCTGGGGAGCCCTGGACGATCCATCGAGACTTGGCCACTGAGTTTGGCCTGTGCTGGGAAGACAAGTCCCGCACCTGCTCCCGGCCCCCGGAACCTCCAGGAAGACCTGACTCCACACATTCAGAAGAGTGAGAGTGGAGGTTGGCGCAGGATGCGGTAGAGTGTGGGATTGGCTCCAAAACCCCAAACTCTCACTGTGGAAAGAGCTATGGTACAGACCCTTCCAGAGGTCTCGGATGTGTGCAGGCCAGACGCCCACCTGGAATTCAGGGATTTGCGAGCTTGCTTTTGGGGCACGAGGGGCAGGTTGCCCTCATACGGAACACCAAGTGGGCAGACTGGACAGTGGCTTCTTGTCTTAAGGTCCCACGAAACAGACCCTAGACAAGGATTCGAGTGTGCATTTATTTGGCAGGGATCCCAGGAGCCACTGGTGAAGGAGCAGGGAGGCGAGGCTGGGAAGGATGTAAAGGGTGTGCTGTCAAGCAGATTACCGCATGTAATTTTTTCGCTGTCACCACTGGCCTCGGGCAAAGCGAATCACCTGCTGGAGGCCAGTGAGTACGCAAGGGATGGGGAAGGGCGGTGGACTGTCTGCTGCGTCTCTGCTGTGTCATTTGGCTCCTCCAACTGCCATGGGCCATCAGTCGTGAGTTCAAGGAACCCCAGAGAGGACCCCCTCCCTCTCCCATGATCTCTGTCTTCTCCTCCTCCTCACCACGGCTCCTTAGAGCCTCCATCCACTCTCCCCACCCTCAAGCCCCCTCTCAATTTAGGCACAGTCTCTGGGGCCCAGTGTCATCGGGTTCTGCTGTGGTTGAGACTGGGAGTGGGGGCAGTCTCCATCCAGCAGGTGGTGTGGGGAGACAGTGGGAAAAGGCCTTTCCACCTCTGATCTCAGAGCATTTGGAAGACAGAGAGCCTTTCCCACTGCCCAGAGTGACCCTGGCTAGCGCCTCCCCTGAATGTCATCATCCTGAGAGTGTGCGCCCCCTGCCTCTGCCTTAGGATGAGACCAAGATGACTTCTGGCAGCCTAGCCCTAGAATTTTCCTGGCTCCGGGGAGAGGGTGGGGCACACATCCTCCCACAAAATGAGGAGGCAGAAGGAGAGGGAGGCAGGACCAGAGCGGGCCAGGGAGGACAAAGAGGGTTTCTCAGGAGGCTCCTTGGCAGAGAGAGCCGCACAAACCTCAACGCCCAAAATGTCTTCAGGAATCTTCCAAGACTGAATATTTCGTCAAGAGTGGTCTGGGGCCTGTCTGTCTCAGAACCACAGGCAGAGCTCATCAAAGGTAGCTTCCTAGGAGATCCCACCCCAGATAATTAAAATCAGACCCTTGGGGACAGGGGTGGCTAGAATCTGCATCTGTAACCAACTACTCGGGTATAACCCATGCAACACAGTGAGGTGGGGGTGCCGTTGGGAAACGCTTGGGGCTGAGGTCTGAGCCGGCCCCCCGCCCGGAGCCAGCTCTGATGCTCCCGTTCCACTCTCCTGCCTTCTGTCCACACAGGCCTGAGGATGCAGGAGGCATTTGATCAGCCCATCTCCAGCCATGCCTATTGCCTCAGAGGGGGGCCAAAGTCTCTTAAAATGCTGTTGCTGTAGCAACAGCATCCAGCCAGTGGGGACCACAGGCAGGGAGCCAGGGTACCTGGGGTGCAAGTATGAAAACTGACTTCTAAGAGACTACAGCTACATCTAGGGATAAGGGGGGTTCAAGCACAGTGTGGATAATCCAAGAATCCTTGGGAGGGAGGGGTCCCTGAAGCCATCTTATGCATCTCTCTGTCTCCAAAAGAGCCAAGCCTCAACAACCTGTCTACTCACAGGAGCCCATGGAGGAGGAGGGGATGCAGAAATGAAATATAATAATATTAATAGCGAACATTTACTCTACATTTTCTTTGTGCCTGGCTTGGTGCTAAGCCCTTTATAAACTTGGTAGGGCTTGTTGCATTTTTCACAACAATCTGATGAAACCAATACTAATTTCACCCCATTTTACTGAGGAGGAAACTGACACTCAGAGAAGTCAAGGTGATACCTTGCCTAGTGTTATGTAGCGAGTGGCCAAGCTAGTACTTGATACAACACTGATGCTCTGGACTCACCCTCAGACAAACCTGGGCTAATCACTGGTTCTGCAGTGGCCACGGGCTTTGTCCCCTCAGCAGTCCTGCTATGCCTGGACTGTGCCCAGGGGCTTGGGCTGGGCAGGGCTTGGCCCTTTGGGCAGTGTTTACCCTGGCCTCCTGTACCCAAGGCAGTGTGGCGCAGAGGTCAGTCACATGGTTCTGGAGTCGGATGGACAGGTCCCCAGCCCAGGCTCCGTGACTTACAGGCTGAGTTCTTGGCCAAGATATGCCCCGTCCCTGTGCCTTGGTTCCCTCACCTGTAAAATGAGAATCATCAGACCCCAGAGGCTTGCTGTGAGTATTAAATGAGTTAATATGCGGAAAGCCTTAAAAAGGCCCCTGGACCACAGTAAGTGCTCATTAAATGGTATGTAGTATTATACTTTGGCTCCAGCCCAGCCAGCCTGTGCTTTCATTATCCAACAAATCAAGGAAGACATTTCTCCAGAGGCCACCAATGAATTCCCAAAGAGTTTTTCGCTCTTTGAATCATGTAGATTACCTCATTAGCTTTCAGGATTCCCCAGTTGTCTCTCAAAGGCCAAAGAAACCCAACTGATTGACTTTTGCCCTGACCTGCCCATGGAGGGGGCATGGCGTGGCCTCCGCAAAAGATTCCCACTGACCCCCAGAGGCTGCGCTGAGGAGATGGCGGTGTGTCTCTTCGTCGGATCTTTTAAGAAAGTTTGCAGCCTGTTCTGGTGGGAAGAATTTGGGGCTGATAGGGGACCCCACGTCTGCCAGTGACATGACTGGGAATAGCCCACAGTGATGGGAGCCCCCTTTTCAAGCTCCAGGGGTTGGTGGGCAAGGGGTGTTGTTAGGAGGAGTATGGCCTGGGAGCCAGGGACCTTTTGTGACACTTCTGCCCTGTTGCTGACTGCCTGTGTGACCCCAGGCAGGTTGCTTCCCCTTTCTGGCTCTCAGTTTATCTTATCTGTCCAAACAGGTCATTGAATGGTTAAGGATCTTTCTCATCTTTGGAATCAGAGAAACCGGCCTTCGAATCCTAACAGCCTGGTGACCCTGAGCAGATGGCTGACTCTCAGTTTTCCCCATCTATCTAATGGGTTTGTTAAGGATACTGGGCCAGGATAAGAAAGGATCCCTGAGCTCTACACAGGCCTTTTCCTCTCCAGAGGGGTGGCCATCATGTGAAGTCTGAGAAGTCCACTGGGCAATAGCTTGGGGCAGAGATAGGACTGAGCCCAAATAAAAGTTTAGGCAGTTTGCAGTTTACAGTTTACAAAGTACTTTTTTGTCCATTCATTTCTTCACCTGGTATTCCCTACAACCCTGAGGGCACAGAAGTCATACTCTAGGATGTCTCCATTTTACAGCTGAGAAGATTGAAGACTGGAGAGAGAGGTGATGTGCCCAAGGTCACACAGCAGGAAAAGGCCTAGAGAAGGGGAAACCTCAGATCCGGGCCTCATTCTGGTCCATGCCAAATCCTGGAGAGCAGATGTCGGCCATTCTGAGGTGGGCACCCCACATCCTCATGCCTTCAAGTCACCCACACCAAACCCAGACAGGGAAGCTGGCCAGGGTCAGGGCATAGGCTGCCCTCATGAAACTGAGATATTCTGTTCTCTGTGAGCTGTGAACTGGCTTCCAGCCCAGAACAAAACCATTAGGCCTGAAACCCCACCCTCTCCCAGTTGCAAAATAGCTCTCTGAGGCCAAGCCAGTGGGCCCCCTAGAGAATAAACAAGTCCTCTGGCTGGGCAGCAGGACCCTTGGATCCCATCCCCTCAGGTCTGGGGCATGATGGGGACCTGGAAGAATCACTGCACTTCCTTAGGCCTCATTTTCTCCTTCTGTGAAATGGGGGGATTGGGCATGACCAGGGATGGCAAACTGATGTGGTCTGGCCTGTGGAACTCCTGATCTACCCTCCCAGTTCTGCCTCCCTCTCTATGCACTGACCATCCATCCAGGCGCCCAGGCTGGAAACCTACAAGTTGTCCTTGAACTTCCCCACAGCTCCTAAATCCATGCCCTCTAATCTCTCCTTAATGTATTTCTCTCTCCCTCCAGCTTCCCACCCTTATCCCACCCTCCATCCCCTCTCCCCTGGACCATTGTAACAGCATCCTTGAGGGTCTTCTTGTAGCCACGTGGGCCCTTTTATCCATCCTCCACACAGAGAGGGACCTTTGCAAAATGTAAAATGATGACAGTCCCCACTTAACACAGCCCAGTGGACCCCATGGCTCTCCAAATGACCCCCACCCCGTCCATGGCTGTGATCTACAAAGCTCTGTGTGGTCAGGTCTCTGTGGTCAGACCACTGTAGCCTCTCCTTACCCCAATCTCCAGGTTCTCTGAGTTCCAGCAACACGGACTGCCTTTTAGTTCCTCAGCCATTCCAAGCCCTTTCTGAGGTCTAGTTCCCCTAGAAGCGGACCTGGCAATGAGGATTCAGGTGCAGGTGATTTGCTGAAGAGGCGATCATGAGAGAAACCATGGGAAGAGGGAAACAGGATGGAGAAACGAAGGAAGCCAAGGTGTAATTCCAGACCAAGGCTCAACCTCGCCTGATCACAAGAGGAGCTCTGGAGGGTATTTTTACTCCTCCGAGGCGCTGCACAAAGTCCTACCTCCCAAAGCAGAGTCCAGGAACTCTAGGGCAGTGTTTGGAGAAGGGTTGCAGGTGTGGACTGAAGAAGATAATATTCTGAATACAAGTATACAGCAAGCTCTCACCACTAAACTTTAATAGGTAAAGGATGTGAATAGGCATTTCTCCAAAGAAAGTACACAGCATGCCAATAAGCTTTTGAAAAGATGCTCAACATCATTAATCATCAAGGAAATGCAAATGAAAACCGCAACGAGATACCACTTCACATATCCTAGGATGGCTAGAATTTTAAAAGTCCAGTAATAAGTATTGACAAGAAGGTGGAGAAATTGGAACCCTCATGCATTGCTGGTGGGAATGTAAAATAATGCAGCTGCTCTGGAAAACAGTTTGGTAGGTCTTCAAATGGTTAAACATCCAAGTTACCATATGACCCAGCAATTCCACTCCTAGCTATATACCCCAGAGAAATGCAAACATATGTCCATAAAAATTTCTACATAAGGTTTGTAGTAGAATTATGCATCATAGTGCAAAGGTAGAAGCAACCCAAATAATGGTCAACCAGTGAATGGATAAACAAACTGTAGTATATCCACACAATGGGATATTATTCAGCCATGAAAAAGAATTAAGTCACCTTCTAACTTATTCTGTGAAGTAAGCATTATCCTGATACCAAAGCCAGATAAATTTTTCACAAAAAGAAAATTATAGACCAATATACCTTATGAATCTAGATGCAAAAATCCTCAACAAAATACTAGCAAACCAAACACAATAGCATTAAAAGAATTATACAGTGTAACCAAGTGGGATTTCTCCTGAGAATGCAAAGGCAGTTAAACACAAGAAAATCAATCATATTAATAGAATGAAGGGAGAAAAACAGGATCATCTCAATTGCAGAAAAGACATTTGACAAAGTATAACAGCCTTTCATGATTAAAAACAAACAGAAAAGAACAAAAACAAGAACAAGAAAAACTAGGACTAAAAGGGAACTTAACGTGATCAATGACATTTATGAAAAACCCACAACTAAGATCAAACTCAGTGGTGGAAGACTGCAAGCTCTCCCCCTAGGATCAGGAGCCACACAGGATGCCTTTTCACCACTGCTATTCAACATTGTACTGAAGTTCTAGACAAGAAAATTAGGCAAGAAAAAGAAATAGAAATCATCCAATTAGACAAGAAAAAGAACAATTAGCCGCCCCCACTCAAAGAAAGAAAAGGTATCCAAAATGGAAAGGAAGAAATAAAGTTGTTTATACTCACAGATGACATGATTCTGTGCATAGATAATGCCAAATAATCCACAAGAAAGCTACTAGAGCTAATAGATTCAGCAAAGTTGCGGTCAACTTTGCAATCAACACACAAAAGTTGTGTTTTTACACATCAGCAATGGACAATCTGAAAAAGGAATTAAGAATGCAATTTCATTTCCAAAAGCATCTAAAAGAATAAAATACTTAGGAATAAATTTAACCAAGGAGGTAAGAGACTGATACAACACGAACTATAAAACATTGCTGAATGAAATTAAGCAAGACCTAAATTATTGGAAAAACATTGTGTCCATGGGTAGGAAGACTTAACATTGTTAAAATGTCAATGCTACCCAAAGCAATCCCGATTCAACATAATCTCTATCCAAATTCCAACAGCCTCTTTTGCAGAAATAGAAAAGCTGACTCTCAAATTCATGCAGGATTGCAAGAGGCCCCAAGTAGCCAAAATAACTTGAAAAAGAAGAACTTGGAGGAGTCTCAGTTTCCAATTTCAAAACTTACTACAAACTTACAGTAATCAAGAGTGTGCTACTGTCAGAAGAACAGACGGCAAGACAAATGGAATCAGAATAAACCCACACATCTACGGTCAATTGATTTTCAACAAGGGTGCCAAGTCCATTCAATGGGGGAAAGAAAAAGCTCTTAAATGGTGCTGGAACAACTGGGTTTCTACATGTAAAATAATGAAGTTGGACCTCTGCTTCACACCACCTATGAAAATTAACTCAACATAGATCAACAACCTGGCAGATTTTATGTTATATATATTTTACCAGAATAAAAATCTTTTTAAGGAAAGAAGTACTGATATTTGTCACAACATGGATGAACCTTGCAAATTTTAGGCCAAATGGAAGAAGCCAGTTATGAGACACTACATATTGTATGCTTCAATTTATATGAAATGTCTGGAAAAGGCAAATCTAGAGAAATGGAATTTGATTAGTGGTTGCTTAGGGCTGGGAGTGTGGAATGGGAGGGTATGAATCCATAAAGAGCAAAGCGGTTTATAAACAAGAAGTTCATGCTGTATCGCGCAGGGAGCTATATTCGGTATCTTGTGGTAACTTATGGTGAAAAAGAATATGAAAACGAATATGTGTATGTTCATGTGTGACTGAAGCATTACGCTGTACACCAGACATTGACACAATATTGTAAGCTGACTATACTTCAATAAAGCAAAGCAGGTTTTTTTTGAGGTTATGAAAATGTTCCAAAATTGACTACAGTAAAGGTTGCATGTATCTGTGAATATACAAAAAGTATTGATTTGTATATTTTAAATAAGTGAATTGTATGACATATGAACTATATCTCAATAAATCTTTTCCTTTAAAAAAAAAAGTAGACAGAAGCCAGGGGAGGGATGCACAGAAGCAAAAAAATGATCCTAGTTAATCTGGGTGAAGCACTGACAATGTCTACTTATACTCGCTTTCTTGTCTCCCACTTTTCAGTTAGTTAAGCTCCCTTCTCATTTCAGATATCAGCAACAGGGTCAGGCTTTCCTGGCTGCTTTGAAAGAGTCAAAATCCCCCTTTATAAAAACCTTGTAGTTCTCCTTCAGAGCACTTATCTCCATTGCCATTTTGCAATATTTTATTAATGCTCATATTCTCCACTGAACTCTGAGTTTCATGAGAGCAGGAACTGAACCTGCCTGTTCAATGTATCCTTGGCACAGTGAAGAAACTCAACACAATTTGCTAGATGAGTGGATTAATGAATGAATGCCAACTTTGATCAATTAGTAGGGACTGCTTAGAGCACCTGGTTGGCTCAGGAAGAAGACATTCTATGACTGATTAATGATGTCTGCCATGGATGAGGGCAGGGGTAGAGGTAATAGATGTGTCCTAAATTTGCCATCCCTGAGCTACACAGGGCCATGCCCCAGGGTCCCCCATCAGAGGGCGCTCTAAAAGCAGTCTCATCTCCCTCAGTTCCCAGGAGGGGAGTGCTGTTGTCATTCCACCTAGCCTTGATAATCAATCACACAGACACACGGTGCCCATTAGAATTTGTCACTGAGCCACATCCAGGTGCACCAGGCAGGAGCAAGCGGGCTCATTTGCATCTCATCTACATGGAAATTTGCATACGCCTCCACAGCTTTGGCTCCTTGCAATTTTCAAGCTAAAATGTCATTATCACTCCTGTGAAGCCTGTTATTTCTTGATTTCATTCTCCCTGCTCCTCTACCCCGACTCCCTCCTAAGCCCCAGATACTCAAGCCTGGGCTGGAAGAAGGAAATGGATTTGAGCTCTGGTTCTGCTGCTGATTCACTTGTGACTTCCCTCTCTGGGCTGCATCCGTGCTACTGGGAACAGGGACAGGGCTGGTCCTATGGGAGCTGCCCTTTAAGCAGCCACAGGACGGATGCCACAAACAGCCACTCAGGGCTCTCTACGTGAAGCTTCTGATTTCCCACCTTTAAGCCTTTGACCATGCTGTGCCCTTATCCTGGAAAAGCCTTCTCCCTTTTCTATAGGGTGAATGTCCCACGTCTCATTCTTTAGCTCTCTGCTCATACCATGTCACAGCCTCTTGGTCATAAACAGGGTGGATGAAGAGATAGACACGTGACCCAAGCTCATCAATAAGGTTTCTTCCCCCAGATTTGGATTTGGGAATCACAGATGCTAGGCATTTTCTGAACTGAGAGTGTAAACTTGAGTTCAAAGGGCCACTGTGTCCAGCTGTGCCATAGAAAGCGGGAAAGTAGTTCTTGGTTGGGGAGGACCAAAACTGATGGGCTGAGAGCCAGGTTCAAGAGACAGAGGCAGCAAAGTTCCTGGTTCCCGGTCCAGCCCCCATCCCCAAGCCTCAGCCCCACAGTCAGACCACCCTGCCTATAATTGGTTCCAACACCCAGCACCCCCGACCCCCGCCTGCTTTCATGCTTCAGCAAGCTCTAGCGCCTTGTGTTCCTTGTGACTGGGATGAAACAATAGGATGGAACGTGAGCTCAGGGACCCCAAAAGGAAGTTTTGTGGCAAACGAATTTGATATTTGACATCTCCAAAAGAACATGGAAGTTGTCATGAAAAGAGAAAGCAGAACATAGAAGAACTTTCTTTTTTGGTGTTTATACCGAGAAAAGCCGGCATCATAAGTTCTTTACAAACAGGAGCTATGATTTTTTCTTTCTTTTTAAAAAAATTTTGTTGAGGTAGACTTGATTTACAATATTATATAAGTTTCAGGTGTACAACATAGTGATTCACAATTTTTAAATGTTACATTCCACTAGTAATTATTATAAAATATTGGCTATAGTCCCTGTGCTGTACAATACATCCTTGTAGCTTATTTATTTTATACGCAGTAGTTAGTTCCTCTTAATCCCTTCCCCTTATCTTGCCCTCTCTCGTTCCCTCTCCCCACTGGTAACCACTAGTTTGTTCTCTACATCTGTGAGTCTGCTTCTGCTTTATTATGCTCACTAGTTTATGTATTTTTTTGGATTCCACATATAAGTGATATCATACAGTATTTGTCTTTCTTTGTCTGAATTATTTCCCTAAGCATGATACCTTCTAAGTCATCCAAGTTGCTGCAAATGCCAAATTTCATTTTTTTTATCATTGAGTAGTATTCCATTGTGTGTGTGTGTGTGCGTGTGTGTGTGTGAAACTTTTTTTTATTTATTCACCTGTTGATGGACACTTGAGTTGCTTCCATATCTTAGCTACTGTAAATGATGCTGCTATGAATATTGGGGTACGTATATCCTTTTGAATTAATGTTTTCATTTCCTTTGAGAAACAGAAGCTAAGATCTTAATCTTCCAAAGAGCCTGGGCCATGACCCTTCCAGAGGCTACCTCCGCCAGGATGCTCACTCTGATACCCCCATTCAAGTCAGAAAGACCCTCCCACATCTCTAAACCCCACAGCCCTCTGTCTGTCCCTTCATGCCTAGCACTCACTCCCTGAACCTGGCCTTCATTCCCAAGGGACTGTGTGTGACCAGAGGACAGGGCCCCATCTGAGGCCAGGAGGTCTGCCCACCTTGCTACCTGACACTGTTAATTAATAATAATAAAATGAATACAAAATAACAATGACCTTTTATTTATTGAGCATTTCTTCTGTGCCAGCATTGTTGTGGATGCTTTACCTGGGTTATATCATTTCATCCCTCACAACAGTCCTTTGCGGGTAGGTTGGTTTTATAAAGGAGAAAACCGAGGGTCAGAGAGGTTAGGTAATAGGCCTGAGCTCACACAGCCCATAGAAACAGGACGCAAACCCAGGCAGTCTCATTTCAGAGTATGTGCTCTGACCCTCTACACATAGATTTGATCCTCCCTCCCAGGGGTCCCCTATGATTTGAGGAGTTCTCAAAAATACACCTGCCCCAGAAGTCTTCTGTCCTAGCTTGTGGCTCGTGCCTGAGTGTCTGACATTTGTGCTTCTAATACTTTGAGTTAAGCAATGACCCATCAGTAGGGTACCCAGATATCTGACTCGGACAGTCTCAGTACCTGCTGTCCCCATATAATTATTAATAGCACCCCAAAATGTTCTAGTTTGGACAATAAATTACAAGGTCACCATACCTATCTGGTGCATTTCACTGAAGAACAATGCCCCTCTGGGAACAGAGGGTGGGGATGGCAGTGTTGTGCCCCCCTCACTGCTGAAGAACAAGGCTGGAGCAGGGAGGCAGAGGGTAGGGCAGCGTCAGGGCCACTGGGATGTGGGGATGAGTCATGGGGACCATCTGACCAGCTGAGGTCTGCAGGGAGGGAGCTGCTGGCTCATCCCTGTTCCTCCATCATTCCCACACATCCTGCTCACCCTGGGGAAGGAGCCGTGGGAGGATGTTAGCCAGGGTCCAGCTGCAGCTTCTGCTCTCCACCCTCAACTCCTCCAGAAAGGAGGTGACCTGGTTTTCTCTCTGGACTTCAGTTTGCCCATCTGTTACAATGGGGGAAGTTACTGGCTCTAACTGCTAGGAAGCTGGGATAGGATGGCTGGGGGCTGGGATGCCTGTAGGGCCCACTGCGTCCATATACCTCTCCCCCAACCCCATGAACTCTTACTGACATAGTCACATCTGCCTGGGGCTCCTGGAAGTTCTAGTTGCCAGTGGCCTGAGATAGGAAGCTCCAGTGCACCTGAGCAAGGGCTGGGAATATCCCAGCATTTCCAGCGCTCTCAGGATGGGCCAGTTCCCTCCCTGTAAACGTGCACCTGAGCATGAGGGCTGGGTTTAGGATCTCATCTCACTCAATCCGTTAATCCCTGTAAGTCACATTTCCTCCTTTGGAAAGTGGGGTTGCCAGTAAGAGTTCCTACCCTTCAGGGCTGTCGTGGGGTTGGAGATGCACGTGATGCTCAGCATTGGAGGGCTGTGAGTGGGAGGTGGCATTGTCATTAACAACTCATTTACAGGGGATTCAGAACCCTAAGAGGCCTCTGCAGGACCCTTCAGTGGAACGAGGCAAGGACTAGGGTTTGAGTCCCAGCTGGGCCACTGGTTTACTGTGACCCCAGGCAAGCCCCTCTCATTCTCTAAGCCCCAGATTCTCCTCTCATTGCTGGGGAGGGTATCAGATGGTGGAGGAGGTGGAAGTCTGGACTCATCTGGATCAGGGAACTGTTAATGTACCTGGGGGCTGGTCCGGCTCTTGTATCTCCCCCCAGAATCTCAGCAACCCTGATCTCAATGATTCTTTCCACTCTGCTCATGGCCATGTGACCCTGGGGGTGCCCTTCAGGCGCCGTATTTCAATCACCTGCTCTCTGAGGGTCTCTGCTCTGTGGATCCAGTCCAGAATCCCAGCCCCACCCTCCAGCCCTCAATCCATAACCACATCCTGGGACTCAAGGAAGCATTTCCCAGCTGGTTTTGTCTCAACATTTCCCCATCTGCTTAACCAACTGTCCTGCGAAAGCTGGGGTCACCAGGGCTGACAGATGCTTGGGTGGGGGTTTTGCTTTTGTTTCCTTCAATATTTATAAGGAAAAGGCTTAACAACTCTGACTGTTAATACATTCTTGCTGCAGGAATGGCCCTGGGATTAGCTCTGGAAGGAGACTGAGCATGAGCTGGGTTTGACCAGAACAGGCACAACTGGGTCTGAGGGAGGGGTCTGAGCCACATGGTCTCCCAGTGACAGGGCCAATGAGGCCTTGAACCAGAAGATCCAGGGCCCAGACCCCACTCGGGGGCCCTCACATCATCACATGGGGCAAACTGTAACTTCCCTGGGTGGCCGCGACAGCATCTACCATCTCACCTGCTTTTTTTACAGTGTGACCCTGACTTTCCTTCTGTTGAGCAATGAGGTCTGTTTCCTCCCTTTTGTGACTGCTTTGACCAACAGAGCGTGGCCAAAGCAGCTTCCAAAACTAGGTCATAAAAATGCAAATCTACTTGACTCTCTTTGTTACTGGAAGCAATGGGTCTGTTGCTTGGGGTGCTTAGCCAACGAACACACCAAGTATTTTCGATTAAAGCAGAAGCATTTATTACTTGTGATAAGTAAAGAGACAGGGAATTAGCTCTCAAAGCACTGTCTCCCCACATAGCAAGATCAGGGAAGTTTTAAGCTAAGGGTGCATGCATATGCATGGAAGGGTGAGTGTGGTCTTCCACGCAGAGGTGGAGCTCTAGATGAGATTGTGCAGTCAGACAACAGGTTCAAACATACTTTGCCTGTTCAAAAATGGTGGCCATCTCCACCCTCGGGGTGGAGATTTTAGCGTCAAAATGATGCAGCACTTACTTTAGGTTGACAAACGCCAGACAGTATCTGAGTGAAGCCACGAGGGTCAGCAAAGTTCAGCATCACCATTCCTTAGGCTCCAGTTAGTCTGGTGGTTGAGTGCTCAAGGGGGTCTGGATCCTGCTGAAGGCTCAAGAATGTGCTTCAAGCTGATCTTTATTTTTGAAACAGAACTGGGAGTCTTTAGGATTGATTTATTATCTTGGCTATGGTTACTTCTTTTGCCTGATAACAGTCATTTGTTCCTGCACTTTATTCTTTTTAAAATCATTAATTACTGAGACCTATTCTTTGTTTCCACATGAAGACTTAAGAGGCTACTGGTCACCCTTCTCCCGATCATCAGTAAAGAGAACACAGAAGGGTTCTGAAATTCATGCTCTGGTTCTTACCTGAAGCTTGTCCAGCACGTGTTACAACTTCTCTTATTGCCTGATATTTTATTTCAGCAAGATATGACGTAGTCTGGTTTAACCCCACCCTTTCTTTATTACTGTCTCGCTAATATCTTGGAACCCAGCCACCATGCTATAAGGCAGCCCAAAATAGTCCACATGGAGAGGGACCACCGGGAGGGGCCCTGTGTAGGCGACGGGCCCCACTGAGCTCCTAGCTGACAGCCAGCATCAAACTCCAGACCTGCAAGTGAGGATGCTCCTGCATGACTCCGGCCTCCAGCCACTGAATCACCCTTTAAGTGTTCCCAGCCGACAACATGGATCAGGACAAACTGTCCTGAGCTGTGCCATGTCCAAATTTCTGGCCCACAGAATCAGGGAGCATCATAAATTGGTTGTCTTATACCAGGAAGTTTGGGGTGGTTTGCGATGCAGGGATAGCACCAGAACAGTGGCCTTGCTGGGGGCTGCCCTACCCAAAGTTCTGAGCCCTGCCCTCACTGTTGTGGGTCTCAGCCCCTTCTCCTCGCTGAACTTCACTCAGAACCTTACCCAGAACATCTTTTTATTTAGGTAAAGAAACAGTTTCAGGGGGACCAGGGACTTACCTGGTGTCCCACAGCCTTCAGGGGCTAGCTACCCTGTTGCAGGGGAAGCTCTGATTAAACCAGATCTCTTAGAGCAATCCACCAACTTGGCCATGGGGTTGGCCCACTGCCTGTTTTTGTGAATAAAGTTTTATTGTAACAGCCTTCCTTACTCATTTACATAGCTCTTGTGGCTGCTTTCATACTGCAAGAGCACAGTTGTGAATGGTCCACAAAGGCTAAAACGTTTACTACTGGGCCCTTTACTGAAAGTTTGCCTTCCTTAAAGACTTGTGGAAGCTGCAGCCTCTCCAGGAAGCTCAAACCTCCCCAGGGGACTAGTTGGAAAATTTGCAGCAAAAAGCTCTAAGTTCAACCCTGGGAGACCTGGGTTCTAATCTCCTCCTTCTCTCCAGACCTCCTTCCATAAAATAGAGCAATAGCTGGTCCTGCTTCTGCCAGGTGCAGGGCGGATGGAGCAAGTAATGAGGGTAAAAGCCCTCTGCCTATAAGCCCTGGCACGTGGCGGGGCCCTCAGTCCTGTGAGCACCTGCCCAGCCCCTTCCCTTCCCTCCTTGAGGAGTTTCTGGCTTGCAGGGAGGGGCAAGAACTGAGCTGGAGCCTTCAGAGAAATTAATTCCTGGGCCCCGTGGCTTCACCTCATTTGTGATGTTAATTGCATAGATTTGCATAATGTGCTCACTGAGGTGTTATTTCACTTGCACATTTAAATCATTTAATCATCTGTGTTTTCCCCCTCTTAATCTTGAGATGCCAAGATGAGGAGGGGGAGGTGAAAGAAAGACAGGAGACTGTAAATGCACTCCCAAATGCAACCCCGATGTTCAACACGCTCTCCATCTCCAATACTGGACTCCAGCCACACTGCCTCAAGCACACCCCTGCCTCAGGACCTTTGCACTTGCCTTCTCCTCGGCTTGGTATACCCTTTCTCCAGATATCCACACAGTTCCCTCTCTCACTTTATTCAGGTGTTTACTGAATATCACCTCTTCAGGGAATAAATACTTCCTTGACCTCCTTGTCTTATTTAGTAGCTTCTATCCTTTTTGCATCTTCCTGTAAAGCACTTGTCACCACTCGACATTGTACATTTGTCTGTTTTTCCCTTGTCAATGCTCTTAACAGAATTCGAGCTTCACAAGGGCAGGGTCTGTTTTTGTGTTACTTTGCTGGTTTTTTGTTTACTCTTGTCTCTCCTAGTGCCTAGAACAGTGCTTGGCACATAGTAGATACGCAGTAAATGTTTGTCAAATTAATGAACACACATCGAAGGCTCAAAGGCCCCAAAAGGATAAGATATGATGACTGCACAGTCACAGTTGCCCAAGGACACACCCTGAGGCACTGTCAGCCGAGTCCAGGACTCAGGTTTGCTACCAGTGAGGCCAGGCTTTCTCCAGAAGTGGAGTTGTTTCTGGAAGTGCTCTCGAAACCCTGACCCCAGGTCAGCCTCCCCCTGGGGGCTGACATGTCCTGGGCAGGCAAGAACAGCCGTCTGGGGTTTGGGCCGAGGGAGTCTGTACTAGCAGCCTTCTGGGGAACTGGGCAGTTGTTTTGCAACCCGAGTGTCATCTGTGGCAAAACTCAGCGGTCAGACTGATAAGCCCCGAGGTCCCACTCTGACCACAAAGGGCACGAGAAGGAAGGCTCTGGGTCACAGGAACAGAGGTCACTGAGATTCCTGAGAAGATTGCTGTTTCCTCTTCTCAGTGGATATTTTGAGCCGAGAATCAGAGCTGGAAATTCAAGCCTCCTCTGTACCATTGTACAGATGAGGAAACTGAGGCTTAGCCCAGGGAATTGGCTTGTCTGAGTGTCCTGAGCAGGATTCACCTCCTAAAAGAGCTCCTGGGTGGAGAGGCCTTGATTGAGGAAGCTTCGGGCACTGTTCCCACTGCCTGTGTTGCATTCCTTCCTCCTCCAGAGCCTCCTTAGATGTCACTTCCTCCAGGAAACCCTCACTGATACCCGGGCCTGGGATATAGTAGGTGGGCGAACAAATGTTTGGTGAACAAATGAATGAATGAAGACATCAAGCCACCCTCAGATTTACCATCTAAGTTGGTAGCTCAGATGTCAGCGGGGTGGGGATACAACTGCTCATTGTAGGTTTATCTGGTTGGGGGTTTCATTTCATTTTCGGTTTTTCTTTTTCTAAGGAAATGGTTTCAGTCCCCAGGGGCCCTGTCGTAGCTCTCTCATTACCAGGAAATCATGGGCCCTGGCATCATGGGAACATGTGGCTGGTCCTGGGGAAGCTACTGACACCCTCCCCTTTGGGGTTTTCCCAGCACACACTGCACTCTCTTTGAGCCTCTTCCCACCTCCTCTGGGAGGCCTTGCAGGGTGTGGAGAGCTGGACTTGGGAGTCAGACAGATCTGAGTTTGAGTCTCAGGCTTGTTTCTCTGCTGGCTAATTGACCTTGGATGAGTCACTTCCCTGATCACTGCCTCGATCTCCCCACCTGATAAACGAGCATCTTCGAAGTCCTTGTAGGCACTCCGGGGCTCCTCTTCTTGTCTCTTGGCCTTGGGGGAAATGAAGGACCAAAACATGTGCTCAGAGAGCAAACAGGAGTCTGTTTTCCGAAGGGTAGGCTGGAGCCCGGGACCGGGCTGGGAGCCTCACACTCTTGGAGCTGACCGTCCTGCCAAGTGCAGCCTGGGTCCCGGGGAGGGCGGCCTTGTTACCAGGCTCCCAGCATGGCTGGGCAGGCTGAGCTGGCAGAGGGAGGAGTCTTGTTTTTCAGAACCTGACCTTCTCTGGGGGCAGCCCCTCCTTAGCCTCAGGGCTTGGCCCAGCCCCCGTTACAGCCAGGCCTCAGCTGGGATGGGAGGTACCAGGGGGTGATCCTGGCCTGGCCCCACTTTGGCATTTCCTGCTTTTCAGCCTAGATATATCTTCCCTGGAGGCCACCCACAGGGGCCTGGATCTCCTAGATCAGGGACCAGCAGTGGTGAGGACCAAGGGGGCTGCCTGTAGCAGTGACCAGAGGGATCCACCAGGGCGAGATTTCTGGACCAGCATAGCATGGCGGTGAAGGGCCTGATGACTGTTTTTAAATTTTTGCCGGGGGAGGTAAAGGGATTGAATGCAGGACCTCGTGCCTGCTAGGCACACACTCTACCACTGACCTATACCCTCCCCCTTCTGATGGCTGCTTTTTAAAATCCCAGCTCTGCCTTCTTACTTTGCTGGGCCTCGGTTTACTCATCTGTCGAATAGCATCCACCTTTTGGCGTGGCTAAAAGGATTGGATAAGTGATATTATATTCGCTTGGCACACAGCCAATGCTTTATAGTAAGTCCGTACTCAGGTTCAGGGACCTGTGGGAGACCAGAAGTCCAGACCCTTCTCTGAAAATCTGGTTCATGGGGACCTAAGCAACACCAAACAGATGGGCAGCAGGACAGACAGAGTGTGCAGGGAGGGAGGGGAGGAGAGGGAGGCTCCCAGGCAGGGCAGAACATGGGGTAGGTGGAGGGGATCTTTGGCTGGGAGGATAGATCAGTTTGCTTTTACACACCTAAGGGCGTGTGCATGTGGGGAGGGTAGGACGGGGGTGAGGGTGATGCCCTGGACTGGGCAATGGCTTCCATCTCACCCAGAGTAAAAGACAGTGACTTTGGAATGTTCTAGAAGGCCTAAACAGTCTGCTCCTCCTTGCTGGCTCCTTCCAGTAAATAACCCTGGGAGGTAAGCAAGGGAGGAGGGATTGCTCTCACTGTACAGATAGGGAAACAGAGGCCTGGAGGATGGAAACTCGGTGCTTGGGCCACCCATTCCGGGGCTCTGTCCACCACTCTGTTCTGGATGCCTGAGCAAGCGGCTGCTAGTGTCCAGTCTGTTGGGCCGCCCAGCCCGTCCTCTCCACAGAGTGCTGGCGTCCTGCCCACTCTTCAGAGACAAGCCAGATGACAAAACAGACTTGAGGACATGATGCCCTTGGCTGGGAGAGGCCCCTGGATTCCACCCCTTTTTAGGCCAGATCAGAGCAGTGCACTGTCCACACCGGGCTGTGGAGTAGCCATCAGAGGAATGTAAATCTCCTGGGGCCTGGAGTGGGAGAGCCCTGGGGCAGCCGGCTGTACCTCACTCTGACTCTCCTTTGCAGAGTGACCTTGCGCAAGTCACTTCTCTGTTCTGAGTGGCAATTTTTCCACTCTAATGAAGTTCTGATGTTTAAGCATTCTAAGAATAAGCTGATGTAACATGGGGTGCATCCTGTGAGACCGACAAATAACCAGAAGCCAGAAGAGGTCAAATACCAGCTCACTGTTGGCCCAAGGAAAGGTCTAGGGTGGACTGTCCCAGGATTCTGTCCCAGTCCCATCCTGTTCAAGTGTCTATCCATCATTTTAAGGTGGAAAAATGGCTTTTTGCAGTGTGGCTGGGAGGGGCAAATGAGACATTGGATATCCGAACCAGGGTGTCCAAAGACCTTGACCAGCAGGACCAATGGGCTAACTATAAGAAGATGAAATTTAATAAGAGTGAATGTCAATCCCTGTAATTGAACCCAAACCCCAACAACTGAGTTTGGGATGTAGAGAACAGGATTGAGATGAAGCTGATTTAAGCCAGTAGTTCTCTTGGGAGCATTTTACAAATTCATGATGTCATTTTGGGCTGTCACTACAATTGGGGGACCCCAGTGACATTTACGGGGCAAGGACCAGGGATCCTGGCCAACTCACATGCACAGAACAGTCTCACACTATTGAAAATTGCCCTGCTTCCTTCACAACTTTCAAATGTCCACCCAGTGAAAACTCGGGACAAATATAAACAGGTCGGGCTTTAGTGCATCATAATACTGAAAGGTTTTCATGAGACGTCATGAAGAAAACCCAATGACTTAGGAGAAGTTTGTTATTGACAGGGACACAAAAATGATGTAAGGACAGTAACTCAATTACTGACAACTATCGAATAATTTTCTCTTTCTGAAGTCTGTCACCAACTACATACCCACAAGAAAAAGGTTCCAGGGCATGGATGCAGTTACTGCAAAAATGGTGAAACCAACTGTAAATATTTAATAGAGGAGATCTATAGCTTTTTTCTTTTATTTTTTGGGGGGGGGGTTTAGGGCCAGATATTAATAAATTAGAAATGCAAGAAACCTCACTGAATTTCTTTAAGAATAGTTGTTTCAAATCGATGTTGTGAAAATTACATGTTGAGATGATTTATTCGGGGGTTACCTTTTGTTTTTCAGTCTTACTCAGGAATTGTCCCCAGGGATGCACCACATGATTTCTCGATAGCATCAGATGGAAAACTTTCTTTTGTGATCCATCTGTTCATTCCTAATGAGGGATGTGGTCGCAAAGGGCTTTTTTTCCCCTTTTTTTTAAATTTCCGAAGGCAGAATGCACCTTCTGTTGAGGAGTGAGATTCTAAGGAGGACGTGTTTCTGCGTGGCCACACCCTTCCCCTGTCCGGTGCCCTAAGAGGGGAGTTATTATCACTACACTCAGATGCTCATCTTCCTCATTCTCTCCAAATGACAGGCTGTGATATGTCTCGGTGTGTTCTCCCTACTTCAATTAAGATTCTTTCTCTCTTTCTCTTATCATACACAAATGGGTCAGGTCTGCTGTGTCTTGTCCTAACGATAGTTTTTGTTTTAATTTTCACCTGCACCTCCTGCCCTGTCATTTCTCTGCATTTCTTGTGTATAATGGTGTCTGATCTGCTTACATCTCTGGAATCCAAACTTATTCATTACGAGTAGATAGGGGTTGTTATGTCTTTTTGGGTAGTTGTGCCCAAGAACATATGGCGATACACATGGTTTTATTATAAATGACTTCCTTTTATACCTCCTTTATATTACAGACTGGGCATCATCTTGACATATATGTATTTCAGTAGATTATCACTCACGAATTTCATTTCAGAAAATTAAGTTGAAAGGAAGTATAAAATCTTCACTATGAAAAAGGGGCTTTGGCAAAATTATACCTTGAGGTTTATATCTGACGAGAATGTTAGGTATCATCAAAAGACATGGGCAAGAATGCTGGTGACAGCACATTTGTAAAAATCTAAACTGGAAACAACAGAATAGCTGTCAAAGATGGATGGATGGGTGGATGGATGCATAAACTGAGGTGAGCCACACGACGGAATCTTCCAGAGAAAAAAGAATGAGCTATTTGCAAGTATATGCAACAATGCAGATAAATCTTACCTGAACGCGCATTTGGATGAAAGAAGCCAGACACAAAAGAGGTCATCCGAAACAATGCCATTTCTAATTGTTTGTTTGTTTGTTTGTTGTACACAGAGGTACTGGGGACTGAGCCCAGGACCTCATGCATGCTAAGCACGTGTTCTGCCACTGAGTTATACCCTCCCACACCATTTCCATAAAATCCTAAAACCAGCACTAATCCATGCTGTTAGAAGTTGGCATATTATATATACGTATGTGTATACACACACATACACACACACACACACATATATATGTTAGTATAGACTAATCTATGCTATTAGAAGTCAGGATAGCGGTTACTTCAGGGGGGTTAGTGATGGGATGAAAGCACAGGGAAAATGATGGTTAAGTCCTGTTTCTTGTTTAGCATGTTCAGTTTGTGAAAATTCATCACACTCTACCTTTTTGTCCACTTCCTGTATATATGCTTGTATTAAAGTTTTCCTGAAAAAGAGAACCAATAGGTGATATATATATATATATATCCTTCAACTGATTAAATGAGGCTCACCCACATTATGGAGAATAATCTGCTTTACTCAAGGGTTACTGATGTAAATGTTAATCGCATCTTAAAAAATATCCCCACAGAAACATGTAGAATACTGTTTGGCCAAATATCTGGACACTGGCCTAGCCGAGTTGACACATAGCAATGCTTTATCTCAATAAAAAGCTATTAGAGGGGGAGGAGGGGCTTTGGACTGACAGGGTTGAGAACTACTAATTTAGCTGAAGCTTATAAGGAAATCTACATTATGATCAGTCGTCATAGAGCCTATTCTACATTAAGTTGCATAAGTAGGAGTATTTTAACTAGATCAGGGGAGATGATTCATTCCATCTTTCTCTCTCTCTCTGTTGATCAGTCATCACCTGGAGAGTTTTGGTCATTTCTAGAGGTTACCCGTTCATAGTGACACAGGTTGTCACTGGAATGATGTGGCCAAGAGAGTGACCAAAGGAAAATAACTGGGACGTCAAAGGGACATGATTCATGTAACAAAGCAAAAGTCAAAAAATGGGTGAGTCCTCAACCTGATAAAAGGCTAACATCATACTTCCTGGAGAAAGATGAGATGTTTTCTGAGCTCAGAAACAAACCAATGACATCTGCTCTTGCCAGTTATGTTCCATATAGTACTGGAGGTTCTAACCATAATAATCAGTTAAGGAATATTATCTGGCAATAAAAAGCAGTGAAATTCTGATTTTTGCTACAACATGGACAAACTTTGAAATGGTTATGCCAAGTGAAAAAGGCCAGTCACAAAAGACCATGTATTGCATGACTGTATTTATATAAAGTGCCCAGAATAGGCAAATCCATAGAGACAGAAAGTAGATTAGTGGTTGCCTAGGAATGGGAAGGAGAGTGGAGAGTGACTGCTAGTGGGTATGGAGTTTTTTTGGGGGGGAGTGAAGAAAATGTCCTGATATTAGATTGTAGTGATGGATCCACAACTCTGAGTATATTAAAAACCATGAAATTGTGCACTTTAAATGGATGAATTTTACAGTATGTTAATTATATCTCAATAAAATCATTTAAACAAAGAATGAATCCTTGATTGTATGGTTAGAAAATTCATTCTGAGACAATAATTGTCAACAGGCTCAAAATTGTAGTTTATATTATTCAGAGTTAAGTTGCAGGAAGCAGAAACCACATTTATGACTTTAAACAGAAAGGAAGTTGGGTTCTTGCGAAATTGTTGAAAGTCTTGGAGAGTGGGATGCATCTCCAGGAATGACTCTCATAACATCACCACTACACTGGCTATGCATGGGAGCTGCTGCCTCTACCACTTCCTGGAAGCTTGGTAACAGCTGTCTTTAGAAATTTGTCACTTTAGCTTTCACCTAGGGGTCAGATGTTGCTGATGCCCCCATTCACATTTTTGGATACCCATGAGCTGGTGACTGGACACTGAGATCATGGCTGCAGAAAATCTTAATGCATTCACAGTTGGCAGGAAACAGCCAAAGCAAGAAGACATCTTACTTCCTCCACCTTACTTTGCCTTTAAATCTCACACACGCATTTAATGGGCATGACCGAATTGGTCTCAAACCCTTCTTCACCTTTCCAGCCCCTGCAATACTGGAAGGAACATCGAAAGAAGTTGAAATGGATGTTGAATGAGCCAAGGCACTATAACCAATGGTTGCAGGGGTGACCACTGTTTGAAGTAGTGAAAACATAGGAAACAAATGTGCAACAAAAGGGGTTTGATAAATTAGGCTTCATCTTTTTGATGAAATTCTAGACAAACAAAAAAGGCATTGTAGAAACACATGTTGTGACTTGAAACATGTTAGACAATGAAAAGAAGGCTGGTGACAGAGTAGTATTTATAGGCAGTTTTCATGACATTAGGAACCACATCTGTCTTGTCCACCTGTGTATCCCACAGACTGGTATATGGTTGGCATACAGTAGGTGCTCAAAATACATTTCTTGGATAATGGAAAGTAATTCCATCCTTAGAAGTTAAATACATACTTATACGTATTTACACATACATATACTTAAATATGATATAGCAAGCCTGAAAGACAGAAAAATGTTAATAGTTTTTCTCTCTGATGATGATATTTGGAGTGACTTCTACTTCCCCCTCTTGGCTTTTACAACTTTTGAACAGTGAACATGCATTCAATCAATTAGAAAAATCCCCCACAGATGTTCTGTTAAAGTCACAGGAAGAAAACATGCCTGCCCCATTTTTCTGTCTCCCATAGGGCCTGGCACAGGTGTGGACCCCAATCCATGTAGGGTGACCAAGTGACTGCATCTCCACTTGCTGCTTGAGGGATTTCTGGGTCTTTCTCAAGCAGACTGAGATAGAGTTGAGCTTCCAGGATAATCCTGACTCTAACACAGCATGCTTGTCCCAGCTAAAACTGGTCAAGTGCCAAAGTCATGTGACTTTCCCCAAGTGCCAGTCTTGAGTGTTGCAGAGGCTGTGCCAGGACAAGGTCATGCTCAAGGGTCTTGAAGTGCTAGATCAACGACTCAGTCCTGCCCTTCCCATGCACCCATCAGTCCCTGGACCCACTGATGCTTTGGCCTGCCGAGGCTGACGTCACCGCTACCAGCTGGGGTTAGCTAGGCAAAGGCTCTGGGGGGACTGGAAGAGCCGTATCTGTCCTTCTCCAAGGATGCCCCTTGATATTGTAAGTAATCTCTCAGTGGATGGCTTTTATCACCTTCACTTACACAGCTCCATTAAGAAGAGTATAGGGACCAGAATGAGAAAAGTGAATGTCCAATTGGCTCTGTGCCACCCAGAGCCACACTCAGGGTTATCAGGTAAATCATTGACCTTGTTTCCCCATCTCACTAAGAGCAACCCTCTGCCTGACACCTCCTGCCAGTGGACAGGAAACGTGGTCTTCTGCCTGGTCTTCTTCCTCCTTGGGGCCTTAGTGAGGGCTGGGGAGGCCCCAGGATGTTTGATAGTCAGCACCAGCCATCACTTCATTTATTACATCCATCAGCCAGTTGGAAAAACCGAAGCTACAGAAGGGAAGGGACATGGTCAGGGTCACACAACCAAAAAGGAACGTAGAAGCAGAGGACTCCCATATCTACCGCAGCCTTTGGAGACTCTAGGGCTGGACCAAAGAAGAGAAGCGGAGAGAGGGACATCAAAGAGGATGGGAACAGTTCCTATTTGGAACCTCACAGGACATGCAAACATATCCCAGCCTTGAGATCAGCCTGTCTGCAGCGCCCAGCTGGGGGAAAACGTTTCTGCCCCTGACCAGCTGTGGCTGCCATATTTGGGCCTCAAATTGCTCATCTTTAAAATAGGGCCCAGGGAACATGATAATCACTAAACTGAAGCTCTAAAATTCCATGGTTAATGACTACACCGTTATCTTCCTAAACCTTAGCCCCAACTACGCTACTCCCTCATTTAAAATTTTTCCCACTGCTTCCTATGGCCTGAACTTAGACTGGAATTCAAGACCCTTTGTGGTCTGGGCACCACCATTTTTTCCAACCTTAACATTCCTTCCAAGTACCCCTAAACTCCAGCCACACTATAAGACACCCCCTTCTCATGAATTCGCAACACTCTTCCTCATCCCTCTGCCTTTGCCTCTGTATGCAGAGAGATCCCTTTGCATGAAATGCTCCTCTCGGTAGTAGCTACCCAACAAACTCCTACTCATACTGCAAAACCCAGATTAAGTATTACCTCTTCCGTGAAGCCTGCCCTGATCTGACACACAGAGAGTCTCTCTCCCATCTGGGTTCCCTCAGAACCCAAGCTTTTCTCCATCACAACCTTGAACACAGTACATGGAAATTAATATTTACATAGTGAGTCCTTGTAACCTGTTTCCTCCACTGATCTGAGAGTTCCTTGACAGCAAGAACTGTCTCACTCGTGATTCAACCCACAGTAAGTGCTCAATAAGTAAATTATTCAGTAAGTAAAATAATCTCTTTAAAAAAGAAAAAAAAAAAAACAAACAGCTTTGTCTCTAACCCTTTGTAGTCTCGAGACAACGTGCGCCTTAGTGCCCTAACTAGAAAATGGCAAGGCTGAACCGGTTGGCTTCAGAGGGCGTGAACTCTCTCTTCCCACAAGCTGTGATGACCCAGAGACACCAGGGATGATGTCAGCTCAATTAAGAGCTAAAGGAATCAATTTTTTTTAAAAAGAGCTAAAGAGGAAATCGAGACAGAAGGCAGTTCTGCAATCTCTAAGGTCACCCAGCATCTAATGCACAGGGACCAACCCTTCACCCCTTCTTTCACTGAGTTTCCTCCAAGCTGAATGCAGCCCACTATTCAGATGCAGCATACGCTTCTCGGGCACTCACGCTGTACCCACATCACCACATCAGGGAAAAGCATCTCAGGCAGAGGGGACAGCCAGTCCAAAAGCTCTTAACTGGGAAGGTGCCTAGGGAGCTGAAGGAGCGTCAGGGAGACCAGCATGGCGGGAGCTGCAGAAGCAGGGAGAGAACAGAGATGATGGATGAAAAACACAGGTCCCCGCACGCAGTGAGTGCTTAGGGAATGATGGCCATGCAGCTGCTGATGTGGCGGCTGTTGGCAGGACATGTGACCTTGGGGTTAATATGAGAAGGACAGACAAGTACAAAGAACAGAGGGCAAAGGTACCAAGGGGTGGACAGGGCCCACCACCTCCCTAGCGTGAGCCTCCGTCTCCTCCCACCTGGACTCTGACACCAACCTCTTGCCTGTTCTCTGCACGTCTTTACTCCCACCCTAGTGAGCAATTAGCCCATTGACAGGGGAAAGATATTGGTAAAAAGCATGGGTTTTGGAGCTGAGCAGCCTTGGTCCTGGGCAAGTGTGTCAGTTTCCCATCTGTTAAAGGGAGAGGGGTCCTGAAAACGCTTTAACAAAAGCCACTGGAGGTGGCTGAGCTGGTGTTTGCTACTCCCTGTGAACCTGGGAGGGAAAATTCATGAAGGCCAAAGACCTGTTGGCCTCTGCCTCCTTGGGGCACCACAATGGATGGCCTGTCTGAGCTCTAGCAAGGCAATCCCAGTGAGTCTTGGAGCTACTGGTCTAGAAAGATGCACTTTTCCCGGGACTGTCTGATGGCAGCCAGGAAAGGGCAGGAGTAAGGAAGGCAAGTGAAGGTGGCCCTTTGGGTTCAGCTGGAGAGATGGGTCAGAACACAGGACTGGGACCCACAGGGAAGGGGCAGACCAAGAAAGAACCCACTCTGAGGGACCCCAGAGCCCATCCCAGCTCTGAAAGTTCCACCCCGTGACTGTGGGCAATCTTCTTGATCTCTCTGGACCTCACTCTTCTTATCTGGAAATTGGCCAATAGAGCCGTTCATCATGCAGACAGAGACAATGACAACTTAGGGTCTTCAAGGGGCCAGATGGAGCTATTTAAAAACAAAAAAAACCAAAAAACAATGAAAAGCATAGAACAAAGAATGTGCATAAATCTCCACACAGAGCTGGCACACAGTAGGTGTCCGGGAAGATAGTGTCCCCTCTCACCCAAGCCCCAGAGCGTTGAGGGAGCAAAGGAAATCAAGGTGGTTGAGGCTCTTGAAAATATTAAGATTCATCAAAACTGCCAACATTTATGCAGCTTTGGCTGTGCCCTACCCTACCCCATGCAACTACTCATTTATTCTCGAGCTTGGCATAAGATTGGACAGCTGGGAGCTGTTGAACCCCGGAGCTCCCCATCACTCTGCCTCCCGGCTTCCTGATAAGCCTGAATACCACCCAGGGAGGGTTGTGACCTGGGAAGAAGGTGGGTCCTGATGCAGGACTTGTCCTGATCTGAAATGGAGCATCAGTCACTTCCCTCTTCCCATCTCTCCATCCTCAAACAAAGCCAACAGCCCGACTGCCGCTTAGGAAAGGACAGGGTTAATCTAATTTGAGCCTCTAGAATGTGCACAAGGTGATTCATTTTATTTTAAAAAGCTTAAAAAAAAAAAAAAAAGAAAGAGAGAGAACTCGACCTGTCAGGTCTTATTTAGAAACCTGAATATTCTGAAAATATTGATGAAGAAAGGGGGCTGCATTCATGAGAAGATTCTCAGTGAAAGGGGTGATGATAATCCAATGTGACAGGGGTATTTTTTTTTCTTAAGCCAGAAAGTCAGAGGGTGCAAATTGCTCCTCTGGGGGTCAACCAACTAGGGTGCAAGCTCAGGAAGCCATCTGTGGGGGCTGCTGTCGGGTGAGCGCTGGCGCCCCTCCCCCACCAGCTACATTTCCCAGGAATTGTAGATCAGTGGACTCCATCTTAGTCACAGGATGTTGAAATCACAACCTTGTCATTTCTCAAATGAGCAAACTGAGACCAGGAAAGGGAGTAAAGCATTCTACCAACCATCAGTCAATCAACATTTATTAGAACCCAAATTTTGAAGCCACTCTCCTCCCACCAAGATGACCAGGGCTTTAGAAAGGCAGCTGTGGCTCCCTTCATGACTTTGATTTGGATTCAGGTCCCTGCTGTGTGGTCCAGGGCAGGTTATTGAGGCTCTCTGAGCCTCAATTTCCTCTGTAAAATGAGAACAATAATCCCTGAACCCCACAGAGTCATTGGGAGAATTAAATGAGAGAAATGTCTGTTCCAGTCTTTGGTTACGTGAACAGGCACAGACTCAGGGCAGCTTAACAATTCCCCAAAAAATCAATTGGAAGGACATGGGGATGGCTCACAGGTATTTACTCGAAAGAAATGAAAAAATATGTCCACACAAAGAGCCGTACCTCTGCGTTCATAGCAGCTCTAGCCATAATCGCCCAGAACAACCCAAATGTCCTTCAACTGGTTAATGTAGAAATAACGACAGTAATGTATTCATTCGATGGAATACTTACTACTCAGCAACACAAAGGAAGGAACTGCCGACACTTGCAACAATTGGATGACTCTCAAATGCTTTAATGCTAAATGAGAGAAGCCAGACTCAAAATGCTATCTATTATATGATTCCATTTATATGACATTCTGGAAAAGACAAAACAGTAGGAACAGTAATCAGTCAGCAGTTGCCAGGGACAGAGGGAGTGGGGAAAGAATTACCAGGAAAAGGGCAGGGGGGAAATTTGAGGGGTGATGGAAACGTTCTATATCATGATTGTGATGTAGCGACAGGACAGTATATGTTTGCCAGCTCACTGAACTGTACACCTCAAAAGGGTGAAATGAATTGCATATAAATCGTAACTCAATAAATATGACTTTTTAAAAAGTCAAATAAAAGCTGAAAAGCCTAGCTTTAGAAAAGACAAGAAGTAAAGAAATTTTAGGAATGAACCAGTGAACTTTAGCCATCATTTAGAACTTGTGTTGGAGCTGGAAGATTCAAAGTCCCAGGAGAGCACCTGACTGGCTGAGTTTGGGCCCCAGGCCCACCCTTAACTAGAGTTGGGCAGGGCCATTTGATTGACAGCCCCATCAAGCCTGTAGGAAAGGGCAGTTTACCCAGAAGTAAATTGGTGGACCAGCTGTGTCTAACAAAGAGGGCACCATCAACTGCAGAGGACTGTAGCCTTGGGGTTTATTATCCTGGACACCGAGTTGTGCCTTTGCAGGAATGAGGCCAAACCTTCCAGCTCCTGTGACAACGGGACATGTTGACTGCAGAGTCCCCTCAAATGTGAAAATTGGGTTTCAGACTAACTGAGTCAAGCAGAGTGCTGCTTCAGACCTACAAATAATGGGTTCAGACAGTCGCCCGACTGGTTCATCAAACAGGCAGAAGAAACAAGTGGTTAGTACAGCCACATAAGTGTTCAATTTAGCTGGACGTGCTCAGCCACTGCCCTAGAGGGTCATTTATTTCCATGAAAGAAAGTGGGTTTTACTCTTATTGACTGAATGAGGTGTGTCAGGCAGACCCAACCAATGACTCAGCCAAAGTGGGGGAGATACAGGGCAATGATCCAGAATCCATGGTTCATCCCCCATGTCGCTGGCAGCCCCAACTGACCGTGGGGGCTTATCCAGGCCCCCACTTCAAGGCTGAACTCCCCTGGCATGAAGTTCCAGCAGATCAATTACAACTATGGACTTCAGAACACTGGCTCTGCCCCTTCTGAGCTTTGTGACCTTGGGCAAGTCACTTCACCTCTCTGATCATCCTTTTAACACAATAAAAGATTTTTCAAGCACTTCCTTGGATTTTACTGGAATAAAGTGCTCCAGAAGCATTTAAAGGCAAAAATAGGATTGTGAAGTAAACAGAAACTCAGTGTACCATTGGCAAAGTTCCGAATCTCAGATGTAGGAAAGCTCATAAATTTCCTCTTTATTCATGTGCAGTGCTTGTGGGTTTGGTTTTGTAAAATTGTGCCAATATTGACAAAAGTTTTTTATGGGATGATTGTGGATTTTTTTGGTAGATTTATTTTCTCTTTTATCTCCATCTATATTTTTTCTACCCACTTCACCAGAAATTCTTTATTTTGGAGTATTTCCATTTTCATAAAAGCCCAATTCTAAATATAAATAGATTATTCTTTTTCTCTTGAAATATTCATCATTAATAATCAAAGTGGTCCATAAAAACATTTTCCCACTTAAAAATTTTCTCTGCAGCCATTATGGAAAACAGTATGGAGATTCCTCAAAAAACTGAAAATAGACTTATCCTATAATGCAGCAATCCCACTCCTGGGCATATATCCAGAGGAAACTCTAATTCAAAAAGATACATGCACTCCAATGTTCATAGCAGTACTATTTATGATAGCCAAGACCTGGAAACAACCTAAATGTCCATCGATGGATGACTGGATAAAGAAGTTGTGGTATATATAAACAATGGAATACTACTCAGTCATAAAAAAGAATAAAATAATTCCATTTGCAGCAAGATGGGTGGACCCAGAGATTGTCACACTAAGTGAAGTAAACCAGGAAGAGAAAGAAAAATACCGTATGATATCACTTATATGTGGAATCTTAAAAAAAATCAACACAGATTAACTTATTTACAAAACAGAGACAGACTCACAGACATAGAACACAAACTTGTGGTTACTGGGGGGAAAACGGGTGGGGAGGGATAAATTGAGAGCCAGAGATTTGTGGATACTAACTACTATATATAAAATAGATAAACAGCAAGGTCTTACTGTATAGCACAGGGAACTATATTCAATACCTTGTAACGGCCTTCATGAAAAAGAATATGAAAAGTATATATATATATATATATACATATATATATATATATAAAAATGAATCACTATGTTGTACACCAGCAATTAACACAACATTGTAAATTGACTATACTTCAATTAAAAATATTTTTTTCTCACCTAGGGAATACTGAAACCGCCTTTAATCACCAATACTCACCCTCTGATTATGGCCCCAGTACTCCTCCCATCACTGTTAGCAATTTGGAGTGGATTTTTCCAAAGCTTCTTCTATATACGTTCATTTAAACATTTTACATATAATTACTTACTTGTTCTCATAGGAAATGAACAGTCTTGTGGAATCATCCCTTACATAATGTCCTGCAATTTGCTTTCTTAGCTCAACATTATGACTTGGAATTGTTTCCATGTCCATACACAAAGGATGACCTCTTCTGCTTTTTAACTGCTGTGTAACATTTTCAGGCATGGTTTATTTATCCATCCCTCTTTCCTGGGCACTTAGGTTGTGGCCAATTTTTGCCGTAATAAATAATGCTCTAAAGACTCTCCCTGTACACACCCCTCAGGCACAAGTGCAAGTATTTCTTTTAGGTTTTTGATTTGAGGATGGGACCATATTTGCAAAGGCTTTCAGAGCTGTATTTCTCGGCTTTTTGTTTGTTTTGTTAACTGCCATTTTTAAAAACTATTGCAAAAACCGTGCTATTGAGATATAACTTACACACCATAGAATTCATCCATGTATAATGCACAATTCAACAGTTTTTAGTATATTCACAGATTTGTGCAACCATCTTCACAACCTACTATCAGAACATTTTCTTCTCCTCACAGAGAAACCCTGTACCCATTAGCAGTCACTTTTCATTGCCTCTCCCTTTAGTTCCTGACAATCACTAATCTACTTTCTGTCTCTATGGATTTGCCTATTCTGGGCATTTCATATAAATCCAATAATACTATAAGTAGTCTTCTGTGTTTGGCTTCTTGGATTCTTTGGAAATTCATCCATGTTGTAGCATTTTTTTTTTTTTAATGGAGGTACTGGGGATTGAACCCAGGACTTCGTGCATGCTAAGCATGCACTCTACCATTGAGCTACACCCTCCCCACTACTTCATTCCTTTCCATTGTCAAATAATCAACCACTCTTTTTGAATGCTTATTCTCTACCAGGCATGCTGTTAATCCTCACAAAAAGCCTGAGACAGTAGGCACTATTATTATCATATTCATTCTACAGATGAGGAAACTGGGGCTTGGAAGTGCTGGGGCTTTGCCAAGATCACCCAGGAAAGTAAATGGCAGAGCTGGATTTAAACCCAGATCTGTTGAGCTGAACTGTGTCCTTATAGCTGAACTACACTGCTTAGAGGAAGCAGGCGGGGAGTGAAAAGTGTCTCAGGGGCTCAATGTGCAGATCACAAAGTCCCTTTTACTCATAGGATGCCTCTGGGTCCCTGTCATGACCGCTGATGACGGCCCTGTGAAGGCTGGTTAGAGTGAGCAGGACTATTTACCCAACTCGAAATGGTCCCACATCTTACCAACGTCAGAGCCCCTGGGCCTGCTTGTGCTGTTTTTCTGACATTTCTCTGTCTGTCTGTCTGTCTGTCTTTCTCTCTCTCGGCATTTCCCACCTCTAGCGTTTCTTCTCCCCAGTCCTAATGTCAGCTTCTAACCTTTAGGGGCTGTTACATCAGTTAGGGTGTTACATCTTTCTTAGGACTGTATGCCAAGTAAGTGATCATTGGTTGTGAGTAAGGGTCTGAAGTGGGTTTTCCTATGAGTAAAGCAAATCTTACTGCCTGAAATGGTCAGGACGCTACTCTCAAAAATCCTAAAGCTCTCCATTCCCTGGGGTGTCTGGAGAGTCAAGAACAGTAACCACTTACTGGTGACAACAGTAATAGAATCAACTCATTCTCCTTGGGAGGGATTTCCACTTCTTCTTTGCGTCTCCTCCTCTGAGCCCAGTGGGTCCTTTTTTATAAGAGATTAAGACTTGAGGCCACACAGCCAGTGAGAGAGGGGCCAGGAGCTGTCAGACCCCGTGTCAGCCCCCACCACAACTCACCCTGGTTCCATCATGCAAGTCTCATATTCTACTCCGTTCTCTGCTACAATGCTGTGCCCAACTGCAAGTTAAATCAAAGCATCTTTCTACCTTTTCAAAGTTGGGAGTAGAGGTACAGGCCAGTACTTACTTTTCTGTGGGGTTTGGAGGTCCCATCCTGAGTCTGCCCGAACTTGCTGTGTGATCTGGAGAAAGTTGTTTGCGCTCTCTGAGGCTCACCAGTGGCTCTTCCTACCTCTGGGATGTGACTGGGCAGTAAATTGGGCCCAGACCTCTCATCTCTGATGGAGGTAACAAGAGATGCCCCAGTACCATGCCCTGGCTCTTGGTCCTGCCCCAGGCAACCAGCACACAGATCCTGCCAACCAAGGCTCTGGGCTTTTCCCTCAAGGCTTGAACAAATGTATCTCTCTGTTTCTGTCTCTCTCTGTCACATCACTTATTCATTCAACAAACATTTATTGAGCAGTGACTAAGAGCCAGGTAGGTGGTCAGAGACAGAGACACACACACATTGGTCCTTATACAAGGCAGACTGTGACTGTGTCCTGTGGGTGTTGGGTGGAAGGGAATGGAAATCCTGCTCTGGATGGCCTCTGGGAGGAGGTGGCCTTTGGAGGGTCCCAAAGCCTGGGTGAAACTTTGATAGGTTAATACAGGAGGGTATCTTAGAGGGCACAGCTTGAGCAAAAGCCTGGAGGTAGCTAACTGCAAGGTGCATTTGGGGGCTGGTAGAGTGTCTAGTGAGGCTGAAGGGTGCAAACGTGGGAGGCACAGTAAACAGGGAAGTTGGATCAGACCAGCAGGGCCTAAAATTTGTGGCTGAAGAGCTCAAATTTTCCTCTGAGGGGTTTCAGCAGAAGAGGGACAAGCTCAGACTCTTCTCAGAAGGCTCCTCTCGGCCCCACTCCTCCTCTTATCCTCACAGCAGCCCTGTGAAGTCTGGGTCATGATTCCTGCTTTTACAGAAACAGAAACTGAAGTTTCGGAGAAGTAAACTCAAGTGTCCACAGTCCTCAGAGCTTAACTGGCAGAGTTGGGGCAGAGACCCCATGCTGGGGGAAAGGGCAGTGGAGAGAGCGACACATTGTAAGGGCAGAGCTAAGGACACTGGCCAGATCAGTTTTCCTATCTGCAAAATGGACACATTAGGAGGGCCCTCCCCAATCAGGTGCCCTGCTCTCTGCTCCCCGTGGCCTGGGACACCCAGATCTTGCCTGGGACAGGCCACTCACCACCCACACTCCCCTCTCAAAGGGCCTGAAAGGTCACACTTACTCCTTGACATTTTCCCCAAGTCTCCTGTCCTAACCCCCCTACCTCAGCCACTCCCACCTCAGGGGAGTCTGGCCCTGCTTTCCCTGGGCTTCATGCTAGACGCTGCTCATCTGCCATTAGTCACCAGCTGGTAGAAAAGCTGAGACCAAATCCTATCGTGGTCCCACCCACTACTGCCCAGACCTCCCTCCCCTCCCAGCTCAGCCATCCGGTGCCATCTCTGGTTGGGGGGTGGGGGTCCCTTGTCCTTGGGGAATACCTGAGCCGAGTCAGGGCCTGGGAGCCCAGCTGTGCTGTGTGACCTCAGTTTCCCTAACATCTCTGAACCTTAAACCTTCTCCTTTTCCTCCCTTCCTTCCTTTTTTCCAGTCTTCCTTTAACTCTCTCTGACTCATCCCTCCCTCTCATGCCATAGACATTTATTGAATGTCTACAGTGCACCAGGCACCATGGGTCACAAGCATGGACCACTGCCCCTGGAGGTCTTACTCGCCAAGGGCTACATGACTAGACAGGACCCTGGGTGGATGGGAGCGGGGGAGAGGAGGAGCACAGGACTAACCTCTGAACCATGGAAGAGCCAGCACAGGCTTTTGAACCAATTCTGGGTTCCATGTTCCCACTTACTGTGTGACCTTGGGCAAATCACTTTACCTCTCTGACCCCAGTTCCTCACTTAATAAACGACAAAAATCATATTATAAGATTTAAATGGGCTATCTGGCTGGTAATGGGTCATTCTAAAGTTCTAAAAATTCGTCTTTATTTCCACCTTGAGGCCTGGAAGCCCTAATGGAGTGAAAGACAGATCCCTCTGATGGCGGGGTGGGGGTGGGGGGGTTCAGGCATCAGTCAATGACCCTGGGTACAAGACTTATTGGGAGGCAAGTGTTTCTTCTAAGCAACCCCCTAACAAATATTTTAAATTGTTTGCAACCTGCTTCACCTTCATGTAAAAATTTCCCTTTTGTGGGGGAAAGGGAATCCTGACTTGATAGCATCATTATAAAAGATTTTAGGTGACATTTATGAGCACTTACTGTGTGCCCCCCACTGCACGACATGATCTCTGATTCCCAGAGGTGGTAACTCTTACAATACCCATTTTAGAGAGAAGGAAATTGAAGCCTGGAGGAGTCTACTAACTTGCCCAGGATCACACAGCCAAGAGTGGCCTCAGCTGGGCCCTGCGCATCATCCCCCTGCATGGGGTGAGGAAGGGCCCCTTCCTGTACTGTCTGGGGACCTTGAGCCCATGACTCCCCTCCCTGGGCCTCAGTTTCACCCTCAACAAAACAGAATTTTGAGTCTTTACTAGCACAAAGAGGTAAGACAAGGCAGGGTTTCCCGGCCCCTATGAACAGATGGGAAAACTGAGGCCCGGAGTGAGGCCAGGGCTCCCTGGTCACCCAGCCAGAAGCCTGGTTTTTGGGCCCAGCCTGGGGTCTGTTCTCTATCCGCCACTTCTTGGAAGGTAGTCCTGTCCCAGCTGGTCCTGTCTTGGGATTGCTCAAGGCACTGCGTCACCTTAGGTGGTTCCAGTACCACAGAAGCGGGGAGAGAAAGGAAGAGGAGGCCACTGGCTGAGTCAGGGTTTGGGACTCTGGGCCAAGCCCAATGCTGGGTGTGAGGAGCACCCTGAGGGGTATTCTACAGAGATCCACTGGATTCCTGCGCTCCAGGGAGCTCTCAGACGAGGGTTGTAATGGGGGATTAGTACCAAGTGGAGGAGAATGTGTAGTTTTCAAATGGAGAAGAATGGACAAAGGCCAAGCCATCCTTTCTTTTGGGGCAGGGCTGACACTTGTAGAAACAGAGAGCCTGCAGCCTTCCTTCTGCAAAGCCTGACTGTCCCCTGGGGCCTCCTGTTTCTCTTTGAGGTCCCTGTACCCCAGGGCCAGGTTCTGGGACACATGGCATTTTTGCTCCAAAACTCAGAGACCCCAGTTACCAAGTGCTCACTACGTCCTCGGTGCCCACCCTGAGTCATTCTGGTTGAGTCTATCCCCAGGCCTATGAGGGAGGAAATTCTTGCTCCCATTTTGCAGATGGGGAAACTAAGGTCCGGAGAGCCAAAATACCTGCCCATGGCTCCACAGTGGGAACTCAAACCCTGGCTTCTTGACTCCCATCCCCTCCCCCTGCTTCTCCCTCTCAGCTCTCACCAGCTTCAGGGAACAGTTTCTATTAAAAAAAAAAATCTGTAAAACGGGGCCATTACAAGGTTCACCCATGGGGCCCTTTTATGGGTCAGCAGGGCCCCAAACTGTTGTGAGCTTATTCAATAAGATGCCAGGCAGGGTCCATTTGACTCACGGATAAACATCCACTAAAGCAATACAGGTTTATTCCCTGTGCTGAGTCACATAGGAATGGAAACTGGGACCCATTTTGTAGCCCAAATCCATCCTAAATATGGAACTTATCCTGGAAAAAAAGGGCTGGGGGGAGGCTCACAGGCCCCTGTATCGCCAAGAACCCTCCCTGCTCTGAACTCATGGTGGGTAAGAATCCCCACCCACGGTGCTAGGAGCAAGAAGTCAGAGGTTGAGTCCCTGGGAGGTGGGCTTTGTTTCTTTCTGGCACACAGTGGGTCTGCAAGGAACTTCATCAATGCAAGGAGGAAGGGGAAGGGGAGTAAGTGGATGGGTGGCGAGTGGATGGATGGATGAATGATTAGATGGATGATGATTAGATGGCTAAAAGGACGGATGAGACAGGAAGATTGTCTGAGTTTTGCTACAGCGACAGGTGTGATGTGTCTGTCTTTGTGGGTGTGTCTGCATGTCTGTACGTGAGGCTGTGTTGGTATGTGTGTCCGTCTTCCAGTATCTGCATCTTTGTGTGTCTGTAGGTGCCCCAATCTGTAAATGTCCACATCTGAGGATGTGTTGTCTGTGTGTGTCTGTGAGCTGTGTGCATCTGGATACCTGCATATTTGTATGTGGCTTTTGGTGGTACCTGTCCATATATGGCTGGTTGTGTCTATGTACTGGCACGTCTCTGATTTTAATCTGATTTTGTGTCCATGTCACCATGTCTCTGTGTCCAGGTTTATCTCCTGTATCTGTCAAAGTGTGTCTGTGTCTCTGGTTGTGTGTCTATGTCTGCTCCATGTGTATCTGTTTCCGTGTGTGTGTGTGTGTGACCTGTCTCCCAGGTCTGACCTGACTATGGCTCCACATCTATGTATCCAATTACGCCTGTGTGTCCTGGTGCAATTGTGTGTGTGTTTCTGTGTCCAGGTGTCTCTGTTACCCAAGATCCAACTCTGTGTATCCAGGTGTGTCTGGGTATCCTAGTCTGTGCGTTCCATGGCTGCTGTCCCAGCCCTGAGCTCTGTCCGCTCCCCCAGGGGGCGCCCTTACCTAGCCGCCACTTCCTCCCTTGAGCTCCTGCCCCCACGGCTGCGCCCCAGCGAGCTGCCCCGGACTGGGCAATGCTGGTCTCACCAGGTCCCCGCCTTCCCGTGAGGCCCCGCCCCTGGCCCGCCCCTAAACGAGCTATAAGTTCTCGTGGCTCTCGGCTTCTGCATTGCCGGCTGCCAGCAGTTCCGCACTTGGAGGGTCCTGCCACCAGTCTGAGGTACAGCCACCACCTCACCATGGCCGAGGGTGAGTATCAGAGTCAGCGCCACTGCCGCTTACAGGGTCCCGTGTCTGGCCATCCCTCCCTGGTTTCAGTGGTCCCACTGGTGCACTGGGGGTCAGGACTGGGCTGGGACCCAATCCCTAAGTCCCCCGTTTGGAGCACAGAAAGATGGTTGGGCTGGGTGAGAGGTCTCTGGCTCCGGGTGCTGGCTCTGCCTGGGGCCTCAGTTTCCCTATCCTCAGGGCACAATGATTAACCCCTGACTCCCTGGATCAGATGAGGCAATGAAACACAAAGGTGTGTCGTAATTGTAAGGCACCGTGTTAGTGGACCACTGTCACCTCGTCCTCAGTCAGTGAGTGGGGGCTGGCTCCCTGCTGTGCGCCCCACGTGAAGCTGTGCAGAGGGTGCCGGCCTGGCCTCAGATACTTAGCTTTGGTTTGTCCCTGGTGCTGTGTACACCAAGTCTGTCTGATTCCTCGGCTGTAGGGGCCGGAGAGGAGCTTCTAGCATCTTATGGGGGAGTGCGCTGAGAGCAGGCTTGTTCTTCTAGGTCCCTCCCTGCCCTCAAGTTCTGCAACCCTCGTCCTTGGTGGCTTGTTGAGTGTCAGTTTCCCCTCCTGTAAAACATGGACAGTCAAGCCAGCCCTTGGTACATCTGTGAGGGCTGTGAGGAGGGGAGAAGGGCTGAATTCATTTCCTACTTGCCCCCTACACACACACACACACACACACACACACACACACACACACACACACACACGGGCAGGGATACCATCTGGGAGGAGGAATTTCTGTGATGGGGGATGCGCTGCACTAACACTTCTGGACTCAGCATCCTGGCTGACTTTTGGGTCAAGTCCATTTAGAGATGGCCCCTGCAACACACCGCCGAGGAAGGACAGTGGGCAGAGGGAATGTGGACAGGGATATGCGGCAGGTGGAGCAGGAACGAGAAAGGGGGACCGTGGCCCTGCCTGCCTGCTGTGTGACCTCAGGCCACCTTTGTCCCTCTCTGGGACCCAGTGCCCCAACACATGCAATCAAAAACCAGCTCAAGGCTGGCTGTGGCTTGTCACCTAGGTGGCCACTTGTGCCCGATGCAGTTTCCCACCCCTATCCCCAAGAGTGGGGCTCAGTAGGGCTGGAGGACCCTGGAGATGCCAGTTATGATAAACCCCCTGCCCCACTGCCAGAGTGGCTACTTCCTACAAGGGTCCCAGTGGCCTGGAAGACCTCCGGTCCTTTCTCAGTGCAGAAATCTGATGATCCTAGACCCCAGTATTTGTGCACCTCCAGGGTTGGGCAAGATTTCTGGAAATCCTTTTTTAGACAATAGCATGAGAAAGCGCCCCATCTGTCCCAGAGCAGGAATTGACCATCTCTCTAAGGTCTCCCAGAGGGACAACAGTGGCCTCTTTCCTGCCTGAGCTCTCTGGAGTTGAAGTTTCCCCAGACTGTTTCTTCACCCCAGCAGGTCAGCAGGAAGTTCTTCCTTGTGGCTAGCGGAGGTCTCCCCTGCTATGATTGCAGGGGCCTCAACTTCCCCCATGTCTCCTTCCAGGCTTGAAACAACAAAGGACTTGGGCGGGGGGGGGGGGGCGGGGGGAGGAGTGGAGGGGGAGGCAGGGGATGGAGAACAAATCCTGAACTGTGAATGAGGTGGTGTCCAGTGTGGGCTCCAGCATCTGCAGCCCTGGATTCAAACCCCAAAGCCGTGGCTGGCGCTGGCTGTGAGACCCAGGGCTGCGTGCTGTCTTTCTACAAAACGGGGATAGCGAGAGTAGCTGTGTAAGCGGGGTAGTTGTGAGGTTTGGCAGAGATAATCCACATAGATGCCCTCGGCAGACACTAGGCAATGTATTTGCCCCTCATTTGGGAGATGTTCCATGTAGGAGGTAGGAGACCTGCATGGATGTCCCCATGAAAGGACCTACTTGCTGGGTGACTTTGGCAAGTCCCTGCCCCTGGGCCTCAGGGGGACCACATACTCTCAAAGGTCCTACAACTCTGAGAGTCTGCCTTGCCCGCTCCTCCTACCCTACAGTCCCACTAATCTTGACCTAGAGTAGGTCAGATTGAGCTTGCCAAGGTTTATGAGATTTGTGCTTCCCTTAAACCCTCACTCTCCCTTCGCCCCCACTCCTGCCCTGGTCTTCAGCTCCCTCTGAAACTATAAAGAGAACTTTCCCATATCAAACTCTTCGCCCTAAGTTAGGCCCTGAGGACAGGGTGCCCTCTCCTAGCCCTTACAGCCGCCCTTTGAAGCTTCAAAAAAGGAGGCACAGAGAGGGAGAGACACCTACCCAGGATCACACAGCAGCACAGCAGAACTAAAATCCAGAAGACTCCAAACCCCTGTCACTTGAAAAACCTTTATTATGGAGAATACTGAACATACATAAAAGTAGAGAGAATAATATAATAAATGCCTATGTTTTCATCACCCAGTCCCGACCACCACCAGCATACGGTTACTGCTGCCTCCTGCCCCTCTCACCACTCCCTACCCACTCTTTGGGAGCAAATCCCAGACATCACCTCATTTCATCTGTAAATATTTCAATGTATCTCTCCAAAGAGATGGTCTTTTTTTAGACATAAACAAATTAAAAAGTCCTCAATATCACCATTATTCCATCAGTCTTCAAATTTCCAATGGTCTCGTGCATGTAATAAATGTTTAAAATAGTTTTTAAAATCAGAATCCAAATAAGGCTCACACAGCTCTGTGGGCTGAAATGTCTCTTCGGTTTCTCTTAGTCTCTAGGTTCTCCCTTCAGCTTTTTTTTCAATTTTTTTTCTTGCAATTTACTGGTTAAAAGAACCAAATGCTTGACCTAGAGTTTCCCAGAGTAGGAATGTCGTTGATCACGTCCTGGTTCTGTGTTTAACGTGTTCCTCAGTCCTCTGCATTTCCTGGAAATTGGAAATTGAATGTACAAGGCAAAGTCAGTCATGACAGCCTAGCTTGTGTTTAGTGAGCATTTATTATGCACCAGACATGAGGCTAAATAACTCACCACAGCCCTGCGAGGTGGGTCCTGCTGTCCCCTACCTGTGGATACAGATGGGGGAAGTGAGCTGCCCGAGGTCCCACGGCTGAGAGGCAGCAGAGCCTTCCCGACATGCCTCAGTGCACCACCCGTGATTGAGTCAGGCCATCAGCCCCTGGGTGACCGGGCGGGTAGGGGTTGGAAGGACTGGCTCCCAGGAGGCCCTGATGCCCCAAGTTCAGGGATCCCAGGGCTCACAGCTGGCTGAGGGATGGACCACAGCTCAAGCCCCTCACTGTCCCCACAGATCTGGTTCTGGAGAGATGCGACCTGGAGCTAGAGGCCAATGGCCGTGATCACCACACAGCCGAACTGTGCAGGGAGAGGCTGGTGGTGCGGCGTGGCCAGCTCTTCCGGCTGACGCTGCACTTCGAGGGCCGGAGCTATGAGGCCAGCGTGGACAGCCTCACCTTCAGTGCTGTGACCGGTGAGTCCCTCCCCCGCCTCCCTCCTCTCGACCTCCCTGTTCTGTGATTTCGTGGTCCCCTGATGGACCATGGGACAGGGTACGCCATTCCTCTTTGCCCCCTGAGAAATTCCCAGTAGTCAATACCCCATGTTACAGATGAGGGACCTGAGGCCCAGGAAGTGGAGTGATGTCACCGTGAGCCACTCAGCTTTGTAGACACGGCTGTGCTCCTGGACACCTGGGTTTCTGACAACCTGTTAGCACCAGGGCTGGGGGAAGTTTCCTTCCTCGCAGATGCATCAAGACCCTGCCCGCCCTTTCCCACATCAAAACAACTTTACAGTTCTTATCAACAGCTGCTTCCCCAAGCCCACACAACCTGACAAGTCCTCTGGGATCAGACCCAAATGGCGTCTGGGTGGCAGAGAGAACTCAGCTGGCTCCAGCCTGCTGAGTGAGCAGTTTTGTGTTCCCATGGTTCCTTCTCTAAGCCTTGGGAGGCTGCCTCAGGTTCAGGGGCTGGACAGATGGACCTGGGTTCTGGTGTGGCCCAGACTGCATACCCGCTGTGTGACCTTGGATAAGTTGCTTAGCCTTTCTGAGCTAAGGCACTTCTGGCTCAGGGTTGTTAGGTGAGAAGGGCCTGACACGGGAGGGTGCCCGGCCAACGTGAGCAGCTGTTGCTGGTCTTGTTCCAGGGACTCCAGTGATGGAGGAGGGACAATGAGGGCCCAGCCACCCCATCCCTAGATGTCCAAAATCTCATCTTCTTTGTTTGCCATTCTCAGGAAAGTGGCCTTGAATGCCAAATCTCTGGGTTTGGCTTCTGGTGGGAACCACTCCCTCGAGGTCAATGAGGGGCCACCTGGCTGGGACTCTGGCCCGAGGGTGGGAAAGGCCAGCTCTTTCTGAGGGCTGCGAGGTCAGAGAGAGCAGCGAGTGGGCTGAGGTCCGTATTTACCTGGGAAGCCGTTTGATAAGGCTTATCACAGAGCCTGCAGACTGGCCCCGGATATCCCCTCCATCCCTCTCCTCCCCACCGCTTCCCTTCAGGCAGGGGCACACCTACTAGCCAGGGGCACCCCCACACACACACATACCCAGCACCCCTGTGGTCCCTGAAGGGCCTCCAGCAAGTCTCTAATCTTTCCAGCCTCAGTTTCCCCCTCTGTAAAGTGGAAGGCTGGATCCATGGCAGTGAAGGGCTGGGTGTGGTACCCTGAGAAGAGCCAGGCTTGGGCTGAAGAAAATTACAATGTCTTTGAGCACCCACCGTGTGCAAGCTCATTCTGAATCCTGCTGTTGTAGAGGCATAATGAGCCCCCATTTTACAGATGGGAGCACTGAGGTGCGGAATGGTCAAGTTACTTGCCTAGGTCACACAGTGAGTTAGGGACATGGCAAGATTCAAACCCTGACCCCAGAGTTGAGGTTTTCTGGTGCTGTGACCTGACAGCAGGGACATTTATCTCTTTACCACCTGCTGGGCTTCAGTTTGTTCCTCCGTGAAATGGGTGGTAGATGAGCTGCTGGCCTGGGCAGCTTGGGATTTCTCACCTTCTTTTTCCTTCTTTCATTCTCAGGGTGTTCCCCCTTCTTCTCCATTTGTCTAGGCCGCCTGGCACTAGGTAATAAGGCCCCAAGTTCAGGGTTGAGGCCACAAGGGAAGTGGGCAGCAACTAATCTCTGTTCTCCAGTCTCCGACCGACTTATCTCAAACCATTGCCAACCACCCGGGTGACTCCCACAGCCCCCGGGGCAGCCACGGAAGGCACTGTATCTCTGGGTGCACACGGCTTCCCTGAGTTACCAAGACCCTCCCGCAGGCTGGGGAAGCTAAGGGACAATACCAGGAAGCCAGGCTTCCCCCACTCAAGGCCTGGCTTGGGTCAGCTTCCAGCCCTGGGCCTGGCCTGAGCATACTGCTCTTGTCAGGACATTCTAGCTTACAGTCAGCCTGTCCTATCTCTTCAGGGAAACTGAGGCCCAGAGAGGGGAGAGAGCTGGCAAAGGTCACTCACCGAATGGCCTGGTCCCAGCCCTATCCGGATGCTGTGCATTTTACCCAGGCAGTTGGAGACCGGACAGGCTCTGTTGTGGGGTACAGGCCACAGCAGACAAGCACCCTCCTTGTTATAGAATAAAGCTCTGCTTCCCCAAAGGGGGGCAAGGGTTTGGAGGGTGGGTGAGGTGAGAATGAGGTCAGCCTGAAGCGGTGAAAAGAGCCCTTATACAGCTAATAGAGGGCTTAACCTTGGAAGGTTCCCCTCATCCACCCCACCCGGCCCCTCACTGCTGTGGTCGGGATAGTGGCCAGGACCCCTCAGATCTCCAGGGTCATTTAGGTCTTAGAGGGGTCTCTGCGGTGCCTCTGGCCCCACAAAGAGTACCGTGTGGAATCACAGCCAAGGAATTTTCTAAACCAGCTTACGTGAGCAGTGGTGGGGCCAGGGGAACAGCCTGTCCTCATTCCACCCATCAGGACCCCTCAGAAGAAAGGGGTGTGTGTGTGTGTGTGTGTGTGTGTGTGTACACAGCTGCCCCGGGACAGAGAGAAAGGGAAATGTGTTTCCTGACCTGCCCCCGAGGGTGGTGTGTCAACAGTGACAGTGGCTATGGGACCTGGCCCAGGCTGTTACCATGGTGACCAGATCATTGATCATCCAAATAGTCTTTTCTGAGAATGAAAAGGGTGCTGTTAAGAATTATGCTGGGACCATAGGCATAAAATAGGACTGTCCTAGGAAAACTGGGACATACCGGTCACGCCAACTTTACCCCTCTTGCCCTCAGTTCCCATATCTGTGAAGTGATTCAATTGAACTAGACAATTTCTACATTTCACTCCAGTCCTCAAAACCTGTTATTTGGCCTGAGAATTCTGATTTTTTTTTTTTTTGATGGAGGTACTGGGGATAGAACCCAGGACCTCGTGCATACTAAGCACATGCTCTACCACTGAGCTATACCACCCCCCTGAGAATTCTGATTTGTGATGGTCCTTTTTGATGACACTGAGGATAGCGCATGTTCGCTGCATTATTACGACGTCCTTGTCACTGAAATGCTTTCTGTGAACTCTCACTAATTCCTCTGATCAGCATTAGGAGGTGGTCATGACAGTAATAAACAGTAACTATCATTTACTGAGCACTTACAACGTGCCAGGCACTTTGTAATGTGCTTTACAAGCCTCACCTTCTTTAAGCCTCGAGATAACCTTATGAGGAGGGACTACAATCAATTCCATTCTACACATGAGGAAACTGAGGCACAGAGAAGCCAAATAGCTTGTCCAGGGTCACAGAGCCAGTTTTGGACCCAGAATCGGACCTTTCCAGGCATGTGATCTAAGCCTATTTTCTTCTTTGATGAGAAAGCTGCAGATCAGAGAGGCCTGGGGACTTAGCCCGGGTCACACATCTCTCAGGGCCTGAGTGGAGGAGCCGGACCCAGGCTGGTTCTTGGGCCCCAGTGCTGTCCAACTCCTCGAAATACTGACTCTGGAAGACAGTGTTTAAAGGCTTACAACTGTCTCCTGGCACCCAGACAGGGCCCCAGAAGCCTGTGTCATGCCTGTTAGCTCATGGTTATATTTGGGCCTGGGTGTGGGTGTGGGTGGGGCTGGCAGGTAGCCCCTCGGTGAGCAGGCCCCCATATTGTCAGCAGTGGGCGGGCAGAGCTGCAGGGAGGGAGATGGAAGAATAAACATAAGCCCTCCCGGGCAGCCGCCCAGCCAAGCAGAGAAGTTTCTGTTTCTTCTCTCCGCCACCCAGTCCAGAAAGAGTGACAGCCCCCACCCATGCCCTCCCCATGACTCAGCCCTGCCTGCATGGGCTGGGCCCTCCCCTCCACCTGAAAAGGAGCCAGTTCAGGGCAGGCTTTCAGCACACCGAGCCCTGAGACCCCTGCTAGGGAGCGTCCTCTTTGGGAATGAGATGCACTGTGGGGACAGCCGGAGCCTAGAGACCTGGACTCAGATGCTAGCTTTGCCACAGATCCCTGGGGGATTCTGGGAGAGCCCTTCTCTCGGAGCCTCAGTTTTCCCTCCTGTATAAGGGGTCTTGAGGGAAGGGGGAAGTGCCACGCCACTTTGTGAAGTGTAAAAGGCTGTAGGGAGGTGAGAGATGGTTCAGACCATCTCACTGGAGCTGCCGATGGAGATACCCAGGTCAAATGTTGGAGGGGGCCTGGAGAGACAGACACCTAGACCTGCATTGTTCAGCATCTCTGCTAGCCAACAGCGTGCGGGCTTTCAGACTGGCCCTACTGGACATCAGAGGACCAAGTTCCCATTTTACTCAGAGTCTGGGCTTCTTTTACTGAAAGGGAAAGGAGGATACTAACAGGTGGAGGATACTAACAGGTAAAGGATTTAGGCTGAAAAGAGGACCCTTGGGGAGTGTCTTGCCTAATTCCTGTCCATGCTACAGATGGGAAGACTGAGCCGAGAGAGGAGGATGGTCTTGGCCAAAGTCACGCCAGTCCAAAGCAGTGTGACAGTGACCCTGCCCCAGGCCACGCTGTTCCTCCTCCCAAGAGGACTCTCCCAGGAGACTGAAGACGTGCTGTATGCCTGCAGTTTTTTGTGCATTCCCACAAAACCACCCTGATTTCCATTTTACAGATGAGACAGCTGAGGCTCAGAGAGTAGAAAGCTCTCATCAATGTTCCCTCAATGGTCAGTGGCAGAACGAAGCCTCAAACCCAGGCCGAAGGGACCCTCCGGGTGTGTGCTCTGCCCCTGCCAGCCCTGGCTCTCACCCTCCCTCACCACCCTGACTCACAGCCCCTGCTTGCTCTCTCTGCAGGCCCAGCCCCCAGCGAGGAGGCCGGGACCAAGGCCCGCTTCGGGCTGTCTGATGCTGTAGAAGAGGGTGCCTGGGCGGCCGCGGTGGTGGACCAGCAAGACGGCGCCCTCTCGCTGCAGCTCAGCACCCCGGCCAATGCCCCCATCGGTCTGTACCGTCTCAGCCTGGAGGCCTCCACCGGCTACCAGGGCTCCAGCTTCGTGCTAGGTCACTTCACCCTGCTCTTCAACACCTGGTGCCCAGGTGAGCTGCGCTTCATCTATGGGCAGGGTGGGGAGATGGGCAGGACCCACCCGTGGGAACCACTAGGGTGGGGGAGTGGGGCGGGAGAGACCTCCAAGTGGATTGAGTGAGGCCCGCTCCGTACAGCTCCGGGCCCCAGCCTCCTCCGCCAAACCTCATGACGTCAGGACTCTCATTATGCCTATTTACGGAGGAGAGACAGGCTCACAGAAGCAAAATGACTTGCCCCAGGTCACACAGCGACCAAGGGATCTCACCCCCCACCCCACCCCTGTCTGAGGCCCGTAGGTGCCCCGGGCACTGTGAGCTGGGCATGGAGGTGGGTTCAGAAGCCCCATTCAAGAAAGGGCAGCCCAGCAGACACCCAGGGCCATACCTTCACTCTGGGCTCTGTTCTGCAGGGCTCTATTCTAATCTCACCAGGCTGGCTCGGGGAAGGGAAACTGAGGGAGGTGGTGGGGTGGGTAGCCAGGGGAGGTGGGCAGGAGCAGCTGGGTCCCCTTAGTGCCTCCTTATACACGCTCTCCATGATTCCTCTCAGCAGTCCCCGGGGTTGGTGGGGGTCGGCATCCTAGTTTTACAGGCAGGAAACTGAGGCTCAGAGATAAATGACTTTTGGCAGCTCCTTCAAGAAGCAAGTGGACCGTGCGGGACAAAACTAGAGGGTTAAGAAAGAGCTGAGTGTGTCTGGAGCAGGAGGGAGGAGGCGGGGGCTGCCACACTCCTTCCCTGGCCTCAGTTTCCCCATCTGACTCACAAGCCAGTGGAATCTCTCTGCCTACGCAGCAAGGCAGAGAGAGAGGCCATGTGGGCAGGCCCAGTCTGGGAATGGGCGTTGCTCCTCAAAGCCTAGGCCCAGAGCAGAAATTCTGGCCACTCCAGCATCGGACAACTAGTTTCCTCCTGGGCCAATGCTTTATTTGTTTATTCTCTTCTCCATTTTGGAACATTTTATGTCATATTTGAACAGAAAGATTTTTTTTAATTTTCTCTCTTACACACTTTGGCTTCTATTTCTCATTATAACAGCAAGACGTGAGAACATCTTCTTTATAAAACCTTCAAGTTCTGCAGAGACACAGCCCCTCTTTGGCTTTCCTCCTTGGGAATCCCCATTATTTGCCGTCTTTGGGGGGCTCATCTCCGTAGATTCGAGTGTATGTGCCTGGAGACGTTGCTGTGCTTCTTTTTCTTCCAGTTTTATTGAGATGTAATTGACGCACAGCCCTGCAAAAGTGTTAAGTGTACAGCATCATGATTTGACTTACATGCATCATGAAATCATTATGACTACAAGCTTAGATCATCTCATACAGATACAAAATTTAAGAAATAGAAAAGAAGTTTTTCTCCTTGTGAGAACTCTTAGGATATACTCTCTTAACAACGTTCATACAGCAGTTTTAATTATATTTATCATGTTGTATGAGACATCGGCGTATTACAGGTCTCTCTGTCTGTCTTAAACATCAAAGGATCCCATGGTGTACAGCAGCCGACATCTTGGGTTGTTTTTTTCTTACCTCTTCTGTACAGCTTAACATTCTTTCCACATCAGTCTGCATACGTCTGCTCATCTTTTTTAAGAGCTGGGAGTGGCCGGGTCTTGCCAGGTGGACCGTTCATTCATTTGGCTCCCACCCATGGACATGAGGTGGTCCCCCGTGGCCCATCACAGGGAGGAGCCCCCTTGCTCACAGGCCCCATTGCCACACGGAATGGTTTCTCAGGACAGAAGTGGCCTTGCTGGACCCGCTGTACATTCATGTTGATTTTAGTCAATCTGAACTTACAGCTAGTTGGTGACCTTCACCACGAAGCAGGAACATGGCAGTGTGCCTCCCCCACCCCAACACCTCAAGGTTACAGAGTTCAGGGAACGGGGAGCGAGGTTGGGGGACTCTCCGGTCCTCTAGTCCTGCCCCTTCCCTGCCTGGCGGGTTGAGGTGGTGGTGAGCCAAGCAGCACAGTGACTAAAGGGACCTACATCCCAGGGTGGGAGCTGGTGATGCAGAGGGAGGAGTTGGGCTCAGTGGGGGTTGAGGTGCGGGGGGGAGGTATATGGCTCTCCCTCTGAGGGGAGAGGGCGGATCCGCCCTTGATAGGGGCGCCTCCTGTCCTTCAGGTGCCTCTGAGCTCCAACATGGACAGGATCGACAGCCAGTTTTGAGGCTTCTTATGCCCAGAGCCTCCACCCTTACCAGACAGAGACTTGAGCAGGGACATCATATTCTGGGCTTCCTGGGCTGCGGGGGGGACAGTTCCGTATGTCCTGACACTCCCATTCGAAAGGAAAACACCAAGGGCTTTTCTTTCTCTTAAATTCTTTCTCCTGCTCTGCCAGCTGATTGACAGCCACGTAGTTCATTGATCTCAAGGCTGATTTTCATCGCACGGTCTCAGAGCCAAAGGGCAAGATGCATAAGGCACTTGGCACCTTTCACATTTGCTTCCTTCAAGTGAGCGGCAAGAGTGGGGGTTGCTGGTCGCTGCAGATGTCCCCAGGGATCCAAGGGGCCAGGGCCTCTGCATCCGGGCCCCGCTCCACCAGGCACTGGACCTCCTTCCCCGGGCTGACTTCAGTAGGCACACCACCTGGGACCTGCTGTACTTTTAAGGACCTATGAAAATGTGTTCATTTCTTTTAAAATCAAGAGAGAAAAAATGAACTTTTAGGCTAGAGAATGTATTTTAACATGTGATATTCATATATCATCATTATACCAACGCAGTCATAAAATACATTTTTAATTTTTTTTAAATGGAGGAAGGGTCCCATAGAGGCAACAATGCCCAGGGCTCCCCAAAGTCAGAATGTGGCTCTAGATTTCCCCTTCCCAGCTTCAATTTCTTCCCCTGTGAAGTGGGACAGGAAAGGCCAGCCTGACCTTTGACCTCCTGCCCTCTGGCCTGACTACCCCAGGCCCTTTTCTGTCCTCATCAGTCACAGAGAACTAAGTGCCCTGCATTTTCCAGCCTCATCTCTGTGCTCTCTGGTCCTCTGCTTAGAATGTCATCAAGGCCACCTTCAGATACAACCTGGCCCCCAAGCTGGACAGGACCCCACCTGACCCTTTCTCGGCTTTCCCTCCACCCTGAGTCATGCTCCTTCCTTGAGCTGACTCAGGACTTCACTTTGCAAAGCATTGTTCAGATCTGTGGTCACATTTTACTCCCAGGGAAGACAATCAGGTGACAGGAGAAGGGAACTGCCCAGGGTCACACAGCAAAAGAGAATCAGAGCCAGGGCTACCTAACTTCTGGCCTAGAGTGCCTCTGTCTCCTGTTCTGGCATCAGCTTTCCCATCTGTGAAATCTTCCTGAGCCTCAGTTTTGCCATCTGTGAAATGGGGCCTCCAAGAATCCCTCCCACACAGGGTTTTTGTGGAGATTAAACAAGTTAATGTATGTCATACATTTATCACAGGTCCCACATGGGGTAAATATGGGATAAAAGACAGCTGTTGTTGTCACTAACCAATAACACCTTGTCTCATTGACAAAGGATTATTAATTAATGATTAGTATTTCTGATTAAAAGAGAGAAAGGCTGCTGAGAAGCCAGCCTGGCCCTGGGGAGCTGGCCCCTCGCCAGACCCAGAGCTGAGGCCCTTTCCTTTCCACCTGCAGCGGACGCTGTGTACCTGGACTTGGAAGAGGAGCGGCGGGAGTACGTCCTTACCCAGCAGGGCTTCATCTACCAGGGCTCAGCCAAGTTCATCAAGAACATACCTTGGAATTTTGGGCAGGTAGGGCCATGCCCTGCCCCTCCAACCCTCTTGGGCCCACTGCGTGCTGGGCCCTGAGTCTGACGCAGTCAAAGTCAAAAGTGTGAGCAGAGTCACCCATCCCATGCTGTCAAGGATTCAAGGGCCCCAAAATGGCTGGAGGCTCAGAGAGGGCCCAGTCCAGGCCTGAAGTCACACAGCAAAGGGTGGCCCTACCCACCATGGGAGCATCAGCTCTGGATTCAGGGTGGGAAGGAATCAGGAGAGCCTTTGAGATTTGTGGGGCTGACAGGTACTCTAAGAGGGAGAATGGGAACATTCAAGGCCATATATCAAAATCATAGGCAGCACTTGGAGAATGCTTACTGTGTGCTAGGCATGTGCTGAGAGGGGCTTTAAAACATTATCTAGATCAGTGGTCTCAAACTTAAATATACATCAGAATCACTGGAAAAGTGTTAAAACACAGGTCACTGGGTCCAGCCCCTAGTTTCTGATCTAAATCAGAAGTAGATCTGGGTGTGGGCTGAGAATTTACATTTTTAGCGAGGTCTCAACTGATGCTGATGCTACTGATCCAGTGTCCATACTTTGAGAATCCCTGGTCTGGTGTATCAGCTAGCTACTGCTGACTAACAAACAAACCCAAACTGTGGAGGCTTAAAAAAAATCATTTATTATTTCTCCTAAATCTATGGGGCAGCCAGGACATGGCTGTCTAGGCTGGGCTTGGCTGATCTCAGCTGGACGGCTCATCTCTGTTCCACATGGTTCCTCCTTGTCCAGCGGGCCAGCCTGAACTGGGTCTCTAAACCAGTGCTTTTATTTCCTCTACTATCCAGCATCCCATAAGAATTCTTGAGATATTGCTGAGAAAACTCATGAAGCAAGAACCATCACACCCTTGGCCTCTCAACCTCCGGGTGTTTTAGTGGATGTTGGCCTCCTGGGGGTCAGGTTCTCCTTGGGACACTTCCCAGCAGCCCCCGGATCAGGGTCCGTGTTCAGGACTAAGGAATCCTGCCCTGGGACCACAGGAAAGTCCTCCCTAAGATCTGGGGCTCTGGCCTCAGTTTCCTCTTCTGAATATTGGGTATAATCATTGCAAAAATATCTTCCCCCAAATAATTGCCAAAACCCTGGAGCCAGCTGTGGGCTGTAAATGAAATGGTGACATGACTGCAATATATCAAAAAGGAATTGGCTCATGTTCCCCGGGGCTCTGTATTCTCCCCTGAGAAACAGAACAAAACCTTTCTGAGGAAAGAGTCTCCCTTTCATTTCCTGAGTTCCTGATCTGTGTCCAGTCTCTGCACAGCCTTGGGACATGGCTTTGCAAAGCTTCTGGAAGTCATCATGACCCAAGATGATAAGACCTAAAGGAAGGAGGGGAATGACTGCCTGTGGGCATCAGGGCAGGTCCTGAAATAGGCATCTGGGCTTTGAAGGTGGGTGCACAGTATTCTAGGCAAAGGGAATTGCGTGTACAGAAGCTCAGAGGTGGGAAAGTTTACATTATACCTAAGAAGTATGTTGTAGCTTGGGGAGCACTTTATAAGAGAAGGGGCCCCAGGAGATGACAGCGGGAGAAGTCAGCAGTGTTTAGGTTGTGAACAGCCCTGAATGTCAGGCTGATGGCAATAGGGAGCCACAGAATGGTTCAAGCCAGGGAGGACTGTTCTGCAGCATGGAGACAAGGCCTGGTTTGGGACAAGACCACAGAGATGGGGAGCAGGGGGCAGACAGGAGAGCCTTTGAACACGACAGATGGGTGGCCCAATGGAAGGTGACAAGGACGGATTTTGATAAAGATAACTTCTGAGTTGCAAGGATGAGAAGGTGTGAGTCATACAGGGAGAGGCAGGAAGAGCATTCTAAGCAAAGGAAATAGCAAGTGCAAAGGCTCTGAGGCCATGAGCCTGGGGCAGGATGAGTATGAGTGAGAGTGGTGAGAGATGAGGTCAAATTGGGGGTGGGACACAGATCACAATGGCCCTGCAGGCCACAGGGAGACGTCTGGAGGTTACTCTGGGTGCAGTGAAACAGGAGTGATAAGGTTAGATTTGTATCTTTATAATCTACTTGGGTTCCAATCTGAGCAGTGTGTGTGGGTGGGGTGGGGGGAAGAGGGACACTTATCAGCTCTGCAGGATGAGTCAGGCTTTAGAGAAGTGGAGGTTTGGCTGAGCAGAGAGGGAAGGGGCAGTGGCATGGCTTGAGGTGACCCTGAGGCTCCTGAGGGACACCCCAGGGATGCTGAGCTTTCACTCTGTGGTCTCCACTACAAATTCCCAGGACCGCAGCCTGGATGCAGGCACACCCAGCCTGGATGCAGGCACACCCTCCCCCATTTTCTCTCACACTGTCATTATCCCATCCCACCCTGTGAAGCTGGCACCCCAGAGAGGTGACAGACCCAGCCTGAGCCCCCAGGTCTGGTGTGTAAGACAGAATAGAGAGGTCCCACAGCTGCTGGACTTCAAGTTAGCCTTCCTGGAGGAGGTGACATCTCATCTCCCTCATCCTCCTCTTGTTTCCTCTGACACAGTTTGAAGACGGGATCCTGGACATCTGCCTGATGCTCCTGGACATCAACCCCAAGTTCCTGAAGGACGCCGGCCGCGACTGCTCCCGCCGCAGCAGCCCGGTCTATGTGGGCCGGGTGGTGAGCGGCATGGTGAGTGAGTGGAAGGCCCACCCCAGGGTCCCTCCCTTCCTGTGATGATGGGGGTCAGGGCCTGTTCTGGGTACAATGAGGGGACCTAGGAGCTGGGCTAGTCTCAGCTACGAGAGCTTATATTTGGAAAGACAAGATTTACACAAATGAGAGTAATGCCATGTGGTCCCTCAAAGCAGTTCATTCATTCATCCATTCATTCACTCACTCACTCATCCAGCAAGTTTTTATCAAGTGTACCCATGGGCTAGGCCTGAGGGAAAAGCAGGTGTAAGACATGAATGGTCTCCAACTTCCTAGAGCTTCCGTTCTAGTGGATGCATGGGAGGAGACAGACATTAACCACCATATCATGGGAGCACACAGTCATAGGTCATGATGGACGCGCCGAAGGAACCAGGCATATGAGTGTCTCCTACAGGACTAACCCCAGCGTGGGGCTGAGGGACCTCCCTAAGTTATGATTCATGAGTTGATGTAGTAACTGGGAGGAGAGGAGTGTCTCAGGCAGAGGGGACAGCCTGCGCAAAGGCTCTCTCAGGAGGGATGACTATTGCAAGTTGGAGGAGCAGAAGGGACGCTGGTGTGGCTGAAGCAAAACGCAAGCAGGAGGGGCGGGCTGTGGAGGGGGCTGGGGCCAGACTGTGCAGGTCTCCTGGGCCATGGTTCTTGAGGCTGCCTTGTGTTCTCCAGGTTATGGGTGTATAGGGGGAATGACACAATCTGGATGGGTCTCTGTAAAACAGATCACGCCATGTCACTCGCCTGCCACCCTGGGACAAATCCACATCCCCAGCATAATCTCCTTCGCAACCTTGACCCCTCTCCACCTCCTTCCTGTTTCTCCCTCCTGCACCCCAGCCTCCAGCCCCAGCCATCTCCAACATCCCAGTCGGCCACACCTTGGTATCTTTGCACCTGTTGTTCCCTCATCCTGGAACACCCTTCCCTGCCTTTCACCACATGCTGAACTCTCACTCACCCTAGCCCAGTCGTCACCCTCTCCCCAGGCTCGGTCCCTCTGATGCCCCACTGGTTGCAGGTCAACTGCAACGATGACCAGGGTGTGCTGCTAGGACGCTGGGACAACAACTATGGGGACGGCGTCAGCCCCATGTTCTGGATTGGCAGTGTGGACATCCTGCGGCGCTGGAAGAACTACGGCTGCCAGCGTGTCAAGTATGGCCAGTGCTGGGTCTTCGCTGCCGTGGCCTGCACTGGTGAGCTGCGCACTGGGCTGTGGGAAGGTCTGGAGCCTGCTCTGGGAACCCTGGGAGTGGGGCCCAGAGAGTACTGGAGTGGGAACTGGGAGACCCCAGTTCAGTGCCACCCACGTACTGTGTGGCCTGGAGTCGGTGGCTGCCCTTCTCTGGTCCTTTTTCCAACAACTCCCCTCCTCCACCCACCAGGTGGTTGTTCAGATCCAGAGATGTTAGGAGGCAGCACAAGCTTAGGGTTGAGAATATGGGCTTTAGAGCCAGGCAGACCTAAATTTAAAATCCCCAGTTACGCTCACTTGCTCTGTGACCCTGTGCAAATGACTTCTCTTGGAACCTCAGTTTCCGCATCTGTAAAATGGGGACAACAACATGACCTGCCTCCTAGGGTGATGACATAAAGCCGCTCAACACAGAACTTGGCCCCAGGCTAGCTCTCAGGAAACATTAGCTGTTCATAACTTGATAATAACAGTAATATCTATTGATGTCAAGAAAGAGAAGGCGCTTTCTGAAATGTAAAGGAGGAAAGCTAAAGCTATTTTAAACCAAAAAAGTAAACTACAAACCAAGTTTCTTTAAAAAAAACCTTGAATATTTGAGCCCAGAAGACGTTGAAGAGAATTCCCTTATGAGAACAGGCTAGTATCATACGCTCGTTAAAAGCAAAGACTTTGGAATCAAGGCCTGAATTCAAATTCCAGCTCTGTTTCTTACCACTGTGTCTTCGCTGTGTGTTTTTGAGGAAGTTACTTAACTCTTCAGAGCCTCAGTGCTGTTATATGTAAAATGGGCATGATAACAGTGCCTTTATCCTGGGATGGTTGTGAGTTACCATGTGTGAAGTGCTTAAAATGGTTTCAGGTGCGTAGCAGCAAATGTATAGTGCTGCCACTTACTATTATTACTGTTACTACTATTATTGTTATTATTATTATCCCTCAGCTCAGGAAATCTAACAGGCTGATCTTGGGTTCCTAGCTTTTTTGACTCCAAGACCAGCGCTCAGGCCCAGAGCAGGGTCCCGGGGAGCCTGTCGACCTATGCTCCACACCAGCAGTCTGGGGGTGGGGGCAGCCTGGCCGAGGTTCCCAGCTGGGCTTTCTCTGCTCTCCCTGTGACCTCTGAATTCCCCTTTCTTATGGAAACTGCCTCACCTCAGACCCTTCCCTCTGATGGGCCTAAAGCCCCGTGGGTTTTCTGGAGAAACCTCACCGCCCATGGCCCCAGACTCGCTTGCAGATGCCTTCTTCACTCTGGGCTGTGACCGTCTGAAGGTTTAGTTTCAGAAGCTGCCCTCAGTTGTCCTCCCTCCAGGCCCGGGGCTGAGTCCGGTCCCTGCAGCCTTCTCCCAGGCCTGATGTGTAACACAGCCAGGGAAAAAACTTGGTCAATTAAGGCGGCGTCAGACCCCGATGGCCACAGGGTTTCTGCAGGGAGCTAAGTGGTGGGTCGGCCCAGGGACTCGAGCTGAACTACCTGGTCTGAATCCCAGTTCTGCCGCTAACCCCTGGGTGAACTTGGGCTACAGAGCCAGTGTCTCCAAGCCTCAGTTTTGTCACCTGTAACATGGAGACAGTGTAGACTGACCGGAGTCACAGGGAGCTCTGGGGACCCGGGGTGATGCCACTTAGCACGGCCTCTGGTTCAGGGTAGGCTGGGTTTGTGGGATTCTGAGGGCAGCTGGGATTCTTCAGCTGGATCGCAGGGTATTTTCTCTGTGTCTACGAGTCAGTCGACAGTGACCGGATGGACATTGGCAGTGACGGGCATGGTGACACACTTTGCTGTTCTGCCAGACTGCCCGCACCCACCACCTTCTGAATCATCACAGCATCCCGACAAGCTGCTATTATTAGTGCTTCTTGGAGGAGGAAATGGAGGCTCAGAGAGGGAAGTGGCTTGCCCAAGGTCACACAGCTGGTGTGTGGCACAGCCAGGCTCGGAACCAGGTAGGCCCGATCTGGTGCAGCCTCCTGACCTTGGACTGTGATAATGAGGCCTCCTGGGACAGCATTCCTGGGACAGGAGTGCAGCCTTGCTTCTTGCACAGCGGGGACAGAACTCCCCAAGCCTCAGGTGTCTACTCCGAAGCCTGTCACGTGGTGGGACGGTGGGATGGGGCCTGGGATTGGGACACCAGCCTCTCCCACGGGCAGCAGAGCATCTGACCCCTACCCAGGCCAAAGGGCACAGGAACACCAGGCAGGAGGTGGAGGGTCACAGCTGTTTCTTCATCTGGCTCTCACATCTCTTGGCCAGAATCCAGGGCCATCCGGGAATCCCTTCCCTGGTTGATGGCGGGCACGGGGCAAAGGTCACATCCCTGCCCCTCCCTCATCTCTGAGACTCAACTTCAGTCAAAACTGAAAGTAAAAAAAATTCCTACAGGTTACAGTTAGTAGGGCTTTCTGTTTCACTTTTTTCTTTTCTTTTTTTTTGGTTTTACTTCCTCTGTCTTACCCCGAGAATGTGTTACTTTTACAGTACACAAAAAAAGTGGCATCCCCTCTGTCAGGAGCACCCAGCACCACCATTCGGGCAGGATTTGCCCGGGCTCTTCGTCCCTCCTCTGTGGCTGCAGATGCCACTTGACATCCTGCTTCTTTGTCACTTATCACTGCAACACCTGTCCCTTTCCCAGTGAGTGTGGTCTCTCTGTAAACTGGGCTGCAGCACGAGTGCAGGTCCTCCTTGTTCACGATGGAGTCCCAGCACACCCGAGGACCCTGCACCTGTGCCGTCCCCGTGCTAAGGAGGTGGAAACAAGGCCCAGAGAGGTGAAGGGACTGGCCCCAGCCTGAAGCAGCTGGGGCTGGAACAGAAGGTGTCCTGACTTGTTTCCTCTTCTGCCAGCTCTGCTATTTACTTCTCCCTCTGAATCTGTCATTTCTTCACTTCTTCCCTTCCTCCTTCTCTTCCTTTCTTCCTTCTTCTCTTTCTACTTCACTCACTCCTTCACCCCATTTGACAAAATCGTCTGTGCCAGGCCTGTGCTGGACTCTGGGGATTTAAAATAAGACAGAGCCCTTGCTGCCTTCAGAGGACTAATTAAAGAATCTCTCACATACCCATCCATTGAGAATGAGGATGAATCCTCAGTCTTGCTATGAATGCAAATGATGGAATAATCTAAACCTGGCTTCATGGCTGTGGGAACAGCATGTGCCAATGTCCTGGGGCAGGTGGGAGCATGGAGTCCTGGAGGAGCACTGAAGCCATGTGGCTGGAGCAAAGTGTGCAGGAGGTGGTTAAGGGACAGACCCCGCAGGGTCAAGGGGCACAGTGGAGGTCTGGCCTTGACTTCGAGGGCCATGGGGAGCCATTGCAGAGGGGTGTTAATGTCAGATTTGCATTTGAGAGTCTTCTTCTGTTCACTGTGATGTGAAGGGGAAAGAGTGGACATGGGGCAGCTAGAGAGGTGGACGCCATTGTCTTGGCAAGGGGATTTGCACACCACCTGGACAATGGGTGCAGTGCTCCCTGGTGTACAGATGGGCACGTGGAGGCCCAAGCAGGACAGGTATCTCTAGGGCCTCAGCCAGTCCCCTAAGCTCTCTCCATCACGTTCCCCCACCGCCCCCAGTGCTCCGGTGCCTCGGCATCCCGACTCGCGTCGTGACCAACTATAACTCGGCCCATGACCAGAACAGCAACCTGCTCATCGAGTACTTCCGCAACGAGTTCGGGGAGATCGAGAGTGACAAGAGCGAGATGATCTGGTGAGGCGGGGCCCCGGGGAGGGTCCCCTGCAGAGGACACGTGGGTTGATTTCTCAGAGGAGGCCACATTTGAATTGGGTTTCAAAGTTGAACAGTGTTTAGACCAAAGGAAACAGTGCCTGGGAAGGCTCGCCGGGATGGGAAGAGCATGAACGGAGGCTAAGAAGAAGGGAGGTCAAGGCACAGTGCTGAAAAGGGTGTCAGGGAGAGCACCTTGTCCGGAGTCTGGACAGCCAACCTGGGAGACTGGGCTTAATTCTAAAGGCTTCCGACTGGAGAGGGGCATGCTGACAACTGTGGAGCAGGAGGTCTGGTGGGAACAGATTGGAAGAAGGGGGCTGGGGTGTGGTCCAGGTGGATGATGATGGGGCCCAAATCCAGACAGAACCTGTGGGCTGGAAAAGACAGAACAGTCAAGAAAATTACAAGGTCAGGTCAGCTGGACTTGAGAGCCACTGAGAGAGGAAGGGAGGTGGGGAGAGCAGTTGAGGAGGAGCAAAGAGGAGGGAAGTGGGAAGAGGGGTGTCGAGGGACATGCTGGGCTCAGCTTAGGACACGGCAAGTGTGGACGGACTGGCTGCAGGAGGTGACAGTGGAAGTCAGAGTGTGAGTCCTTACCCGTGTTCTGCTTCGTCTCCCCGACAGGAACTTCCACTGCTGGGTGGAGTCGTGGATGGACAGGCCAGACCTAAAGCCGGGATATGAAGGATGGCAGGCCCTCGACCCCACGCCCCAGGAGAAGAGTGAAGGTGGGTGGTGGGCATGGCCCCGTTACCCAGAGGAGGAAACAGAGGCTCACCCAGGGTCCCTCGGCTGGAGAGGGGGCAGAGCTGGGATTCTAACCCAAAGGCTATCGACTGGTCCACATGAGTGCCAGGTGGACCTCACTGATATTTTATAATACGCCTCTTTGATGATTTGAAAAATAATTCACACACAGCAGAAAATATGGAGAAGCATAAAGACCAAAATCAAACATCTTTGTCCTCGTCCGTATCATTAATGCTCACACACAGCTTCCAATAATTTCAAATGAATCCTTTCTCAGAATAATAGTTTAAATATACACAGAATATAATAGCTAGGCTCTAATGATGTTGAGATCTTGTTATTAGAACTTTTTAAAAATCACTTTGTGATATAATAATACATGTTTTATAGAACAAGATCTAGTCGTGGAGTCAACAAGTCCCCTCGTTTGCTGGTAGAGATGAACAGTTGTTTATTTATTTATTTCCGGTTATCTGTGACACTATGGAGTGATACGAAAATATCTGTGGTTCTTATGAGTGACACGTCAACAGGGCACCTAAGACTGTGGTTTGTGGTCTGCTTTCACAATCAAAGGAAGTGTTATCAAAATATAGTGAAAATAAAGATGTCATTTTTTTTCTCATCTGAGTTCATGAACTCTTGAATTCCATTTCCTGCGCCCTGGGCGGGGGCGGTCCATGGACCCCGGGCGAGGAACTCTGGCCGCACGTGGCCTTTTATTCTGGCCCTGTCACTCCTCCATATAGTACGAGCATGTCTTTATCAGATACTTTTCTGTGATTTACGTTTTAATTTAATGTTACCTCATTCCATCAAATGGATGCACCGTAATAGAGCTACCAAGTGGCTAGTCCTCAACATTTAAATCTGTGACCAGTTTGAGGCAGTCGTAAACCACACCAAGATAAACATCTAGCTCTCCTGTCCTGCAGTCAGCGCACACTCCCTGACGATGTGTTGGGCACTGACTGCTACTCAGTCTGGGCAGGAAACCAGACAGACACACGCCCTTGCAAAGTATTGCGAACGCTTGGCGCCCTCATTTCCTTAAGTGCCTTGGGATAACTTTTTTATCTATCAAACAGATAGCATTTTGTGCATCCTCTATTAGGTGGATACAAATATCCCCATGTGAAGCTAGGACTTAGAGAAGTGAAGTAGCCTCCCCGAGGTCACACAGCTCATAAGAGGCTGGGCTCAGATTTGAACCCCAGAAGCTGCATTCCAGAGTCCCCATTCTTAATTCTTGCCCCATGTCGCCTTCTTAGAAATGGAGTCCCTGAGTCGAAGGGCTGAATGATCTCGAGGTTTCCTGCTACGTGTGGTTGAACTGTGGAAGGTTTTGGAGGGTGTCATCCTCCCTAAAGCCCAGGTCCATCTCTCCCTCCTCCTCCCCCGACCAGGGACATACTGCTGCGGCCCTGTTCCCGTTCGTGCCATCAAGGAGGGCGACCTGAGCACCAAATACGACGCCCCTTTCGTCTTTGCTGAGGTCAACGCTGACGTGATAGACTGGATCCGGCAGGATGATGGGTCTGTGCACAAGTCCATCAACCACTCTCTGGTCGTGGGGCTGAAGATCAGCACGAAGAGTGTGGGCAGAGACGACAGGGAGGACATCACCCACACCTACAAGTACCCGGAGGGTAGGTGCCTGCAGGCTCAGAGCCGCCCATCAGCTCTGCCTTGCAGATAAGCAGCCGATTTCACCAGCCCGTCGGGCTTGTGTGTACGTGCTCGTGGGCGCGTGTGTGTTTTATCTAGCAGCCTGCATACAACAGCGACCTGTAGATCACGCTCCATTTTAAGGAATTTTTTGGAAACCAAGTGCAAACTTGACAAACATACTGTGAGGACAGTGGTGAAGGATGATTCATTTAGGAAAAGAATTCTGTATTCCATAAAAGGATTCCGTTTGGTTTTTAAGCCTCACTTTCTTGGTGGGTTTGACTCTTAATAAAACCAAAAGGGACGGCTGTTACATACGAGGGGCATGCATCTCGACAGAAGAATTATAATGTCCATGTTGTTTGTTAACAGAACTTATCAGTAGTGGGGGCTACAGCGATAGATGGGCACATCTGTGCTTTTTTATTGTGATGTGTTTGTGGTGGAGAGGCTTGAAAGTTCAGAAGGGCCATGGAAGAGAGGTTCCTGGAACCCTGTAGCGTTTATTGTTGCAGTATTTCATGTACAGCTGGGAAAACGGGCATGAAGATAGATGGGGAAGGTTTAAATTAAAGAGAAATGGGCCAAAAGAAACTCATACTAAGATGGGCTCAATCAGACATAAAGATGAAGCTTCTTTCTGCTACCAGCGTTAAATCAGTAGGGGGAAAGGACGTGGTTTATTTTAAAAATTGGATTTTAGCACATCCAATGGCCAATTCAAGATGACAGTTATTTTCTAAGCATCTACTATGTGCCAGGCACAGTGGGATTCAGAGAAGGGACTAAGAAACCAGAGCCCCTGCCTCATCTGACCCCCACTGACTTTCCAGGGCTGACTGGGGTTGGGTATTAAGTGGTCATACTCTAGATGGAAGGGATAAAACGGAAGGAAAAGGTGCATTCCCTGAAAGGCTGAGAGCTGATGGTTTGATAGAAAAAATAGCTGTGTACCCAACAACACTGGGGAAAAAAAAGGAGCATAGGGGAGAGGTAAACGGAAGGTAAAGGAAGGGACAGCCATTCCTACTGGAGGGCATAACAGGGAGAAGGGAGGGAAAGGATTTCAGGTAGAAGTAGTCCCCGTGCAAATGCTTGGAGGTGATGAAGTCTCCATTGTAGTAGTGCCTACTATGCACCAAGAACTGTTGTAGGCATTGGATATGACTTAGTCCTCAAGATTCCAGAGTGTAAGCACATGAACAGAAAACAACCTGGTAGGCTAAAAAAAAAAACCAAACATGTTAGGCAATAGGCAGCTGTGAAACTCCGGAAGACATTGTGACTCATTCATCTTGGGGAAGGAGGAGTCAGAAGGCTTCCTGGACTAGGGGTCCTTTGGGGCTGGGTCTTGAAGGATGATAGGAGTTTGCGCATGGGAAGTAAATCAAATACTCTCCTCTTCCTGGCACAGTGATGTAAAGAAGGGGCTCCTTCAGGGCTGCTCTGAGTCACCAGGACTCTGAGAAGCCAGCTTGCCCTGCCCCAGTCTCCTTCTCGCTGATCCCCCTTCCAGCTCTGCTGAAGCTCTCTTCCCTGTCCCCACAGGATCCCCAGAGGAGAGGGAAGCCTTCACCAGGGCCAACCACCTGAACAAGCGTGCTGATAAAGAGGAGACGGGGGTAGCCATGCGAATCCGTGTGGGCCAGGACATGAACTTGGGCAGCGACTTTGACGTCTTTGCCCACGTCACCAACAACACCACCGAGGAGCACACAGGCCGCCTCCTGCTCTGTGCCCGCACTGTCAGCTACAACGGGATCCTGGGCCCCGAGTGTGGCACCAAAGACCTGCTCAACTTTTCCCTGGAGCCCTTCTCCGGTAAGGCCCTGTGTTCCTGGGGCAGCTGTTGACCACACTGACGACGTGCAAGGTAGTGCCCTGAGCACTGAACGTGTACAGTCCATCCCCCTCACTCTGGGTCAGGCCCTGTCCTCAGCACTTTATAAACAGCAACCGGTTAATTCTTATAACGAAAGTAGGAGGTGGATTCTTTTATGGCCCCCACTTTCCAAATGAAAAGAGTGATCATAGAGAGGTTAAGTAACTTTCCCAAGGCCACACAGTCATGGAGTGACAGGACTGAGACTTGAATCTGTACGCTTAGCAGCTATACTATTTGTTCCATCTCATCTTCGCGTGACCCCTGACTGCTTTCCCAGACTCTCTGCTGCCCCTTCCAGAGAGTTCCTTTTCTCTGTCTCCAGCAACTCACAGCACAGGAGCCTCTCCCCAGAGCCCCTTTGAGAACCTCTCCTGTTCCTATAGAGGGTCTCAGGCTCAGGCAGAAGAGGTTCGAGACCAGCGCTGCCCAGAGAACTTTCTGTGATGGTGAAGATGTTCTGGGTCTGCGTTGTCTGGTGCGGTGCCCACTAGCCCAGTGTGGCTGTTGAGCACTTGAAATGTGGCTAGTGCCACAGCTGAACTAAAGTTCTAATTTCTTAACTTAATTAAATAACAAAGTTGAACAGCCGCACGTAGCCAGAAGCTGCCCTGTTGGACCGTGTAGCTCTAACAGCGATGGGAGAGGAGAGTGCTTTCCATCCAGCCCTGATCGCCTCCTCTTAAATGGCTCCGGCGACTGGCCTGGCCTCCCTGTGAGCAGATCCCCTTCCCTGTTTGGGGCTGAAAGAATGTAAGTACTTAACTCAGCCCTCAGCCCTGGGCAGAGCCTCTGTCGCCCCAGCTTCCTGGTCATTGTCCGCTTGATCCCTTTCACCGCCGGCATTGTCTCCATGCCTGGTTACCTCCCTAAAACTAAGCCGGAGGCCCTGAGAGGGGTTGTGGCTGCCGAGGTCACTCAGTGAGGCCACATTGAGCTTGGTCTCCTGTCCCTACCCCCCAGCAGCCTGATCCTGTTTCTTGTGTTTGGAGCCTGCAGGCGTGAGGGGGGCGGAGGGGTCTTGGAGTTGGGAGAGGACCCAGGGACAGTGTGATGTGAATAAAACATCAGTCCACCCTGGGCCTCTGTCTCAGCCACCATGGGCACTCCCGGAGCCACACGCCCAGCTCAGGCCCTCTGTCAGGGTCTCTGAGCAGGGGTGAAGCTCTCATGACAGAGCCATTTGACACCAGGGCAGGGGCCCCAACACTTAAGCTGTTAAAAGGCATGTTTGGAGGCCAGACTTGGCTTTAAATCTGGCCTCTCCCACCTTCTAGATATACAAACTTGGGCCTCGAATCATCTCGCCCCTCAAATGGGGCAATAGCACGCCCCTGATGGGCCGCTGTGAGGACTGAAGGAGATACGTGCTCAGGAAATATCTGGAGAGTGTGAAACTGATAGGGTGGGGCCCTTCGCTCCTCACTGAGCAGCAGTGCAGACAAGCGTGGGGAGACTGAGAAGCGCCGTGGGCCTTTCCTGAGCACCTGCCTCCCCAGACAGTGGTCTCAGGGCTGGGCTCAGTGGATCCTGATACCCTGCTAATCTTGATGGCACACAGAGGCCCCGGCCCTCACCTCTGCATCCAGGCCCCGAGTCAGGGGCGGGGGTCTGTCCCTACAGGTGTGTGGAGTGGCCGGGACACCCAGTTCCCAGTTCCTGCAATTCTGCCGAGAGGCTGTGGGCTCCTGGCTACTTCTCTTCTCCATTGCAGGCGTCGGGTTCCCCATTCGTACAAAGGCTGGTTCATCTTTGAAGAGCCCTCCCAGCTCCTTTGTGCGAATGCACACATGTCAGTTCCTTCTCATGCTCAGAACTGCTTGAAAGGGAAGACGTGTCTTTCCTGGAATCTGGATAAGAAGGTGAACTCTAGCCCTGAGCCTCGGATGCCAGAGTAACTTCCTCCCAGGCCTCGGTTGAGTCACCCTTTGCCTCTCAGATGCGTGGGGGCTCTTTGGAGCTTTGTTTTGCTTCAGTCATGCCCACCAGCGTTTCTCATCTCCCCGGGGATGTGTTCACAGCAGAGGGGTCCCTCCTGTTGAGGAGACCCAGGAGGGGCACAGCCTGCCTGCCAGGAGAGGCCAGAGGAGGGCAGAGATCCTATGTGTCGCCCTCAGGCTGGAAAGGGGAGCTAGTCCAGATGTCCTATTGAGGCCCCCAAGGCCAAGGTCAACCTGAGACAGAGTCTCCCACCCTTGGAGATCCTGCGCTTTGGCTGAGTTGCCAGTTATTCTTTGATGATAAGATCTGGGGAATTTCCACATGTTAGTCGACAGGAAGGCAGGCCCAGGACAGCTGATCGGAATCCAGGCGCAACCACCGCTGCCTCCAAGCTGTCCTGCTCTCTACCTTCCTGCCCCCACCCTTTCGCTTTCTCTGTGCCCTCCCCTCTCCAGGTGGGTCCCTGGGAAGGCAGCCAGCTCCATCTCTGTGATTACTTAAGGAAACATCTAAGGAATGAGTGAGACCAACTGTACACGTTTTCTTCTCTCGGCCAGCATCTGGCCCGAGGCGAAGGCCAAGGTCCCTGCTGTGGATGGCAGTTCTCAAAGGTCCAGCCCCATCCTGGCCTCAGCCTCTTGGAAAAGTGAACAGTTGGGGCCACCTCCTCCAGCTCCGGGAGGACAATGTTTCCCTTCTTTCCTGTGGAGCTGGTCAGTGTTTCCACTCTGCGCCACCAGGTCCTGACCTAGGAATTTTCACTCCTTTTTGTCCTCTTTGGCAGAAGCTTTGGTTTGCCTCCCCCCTCCCCTCGCCACCACGTCTTCTGAGCAGAGGTGGGGCAGATCCAACCTGGGAATGAATGGCTAGGAGGGTGGGCACGCATTTTCCAGAGAGCGGGATGGGGACATCAGCATGCACGTCCAGGACCTAGACCTTGACTCACACGGAGAAGTTGTCTGTCTACCCAGGTCTTATAGATGACCTCTCAGTGGGCGCTAACTGGTCTAGGAACCCCTGACCCTTGCTACCCTCCCTGTTTCATAGTCAGCGTGGGTCTCAAACTCGGAGCCCCTCAGCAGACAAGAATATGCAGCCCAAACTGAATAAACTTGACTTTGTTTGCTGATGTTTGCTTTTATCAGCTCCACTTACAGCAAATAATGATGAAAAGGTTCTCTAAGCAAAAAAGGTTAAAAAGTACACAGCGAGTGGACGGAAAGAAAAATAATGAGCAAATCGTGAGGATTTTTTCCGATGTCTAAAAAATCCCATGAATGGCTGGAGTTTGGGAAATGCTGGTCTGGTTGGGGGAGGGAGGACGGGTGGCAAAAAAGAGGCACCAGCATCTCCCGTCATGGCACTGGGATGGCAAGGAGAGGTTGGCTGGGCTCCACGGAGCCCCAAGACCATCCCTCCAACATTCTCGTTTGACAGGGAGGCCTGAGGAGCAGAAGGAATTTGCCCAGGTTTCTCTGTGACCCAGTGGACAAGCAGGGCCTGGCCCAGGCCTGTGGATTCTCAGCGCTGTGACCTTTTCATTGCTCTCTGCCTCCTATAAGCTGACCTCTGGTGCCCTAGGGCTTCAGTGTTCTTGTCAGGAAAATGGGGCTAAAATCCACACTGTGCTTCTCTGCAGTGGGAGGAGTGGGCTCTCCCGGCCTCTTTCTCACCCCATTGCTGTGTCACTTTTGCTTTGAAATGACCTCTGGTCTTAGCTCTGCCTAGCAGGTGCCAGATGTGGAGAACAGAGGAGAAACAGAGAGGGGAGGTCACCTTCCCAGGCTCGCACAGCCAGTCAGTGGCCATGCAGGGCCAGCTTTCCCGATTTGAACACTTACTGGCAGAAGTATTTCTTCATCTGTAAAATGGGTACAATTCCACTAACTTAATGGAGGGAAATGGAGGTTCTGACAGGTGGAATGACTTGTTAGGTATCACCGGCTAGCAAAGGGCAGGGGTAGGATTAAAGCCAAGGCCTGTCAGAGCTCCAGCCTCCCCTCCCCACTTCCTCCCTGGGACCCCTGAAGCCAGGGCAGGTAAGGGAAAGTCTTGGGACCTGCCCATCCATTCCCCAGCTGTGTGACCTCAAGCTCATTCCTTGCCCTCTCTGTGCCTCGTGGAAATTCCATCGGAGAGGTGGGGGCCATGATTCAGACATCATGAGTGTTCTCCCTTCTCCCCTCCTGCAGAGAAGAGCATTCCCCTTCGCATCCTCTACGAAAAGTACTGTGACTGCCTGACCGAGTCAAATCTCATCAAGGTGCGGGGCCTTCTCATCGAGCCAGCTGCCAACAGCTACCTGCTGGCCGAGAGAGACATCTACCTGGAGAATCCAGAAATCAAGATCCGGGTAAGGGCCACATCCCAGGACACGTCCCCACTGCATCCCTGCAACCTCAAGATGCTCCAGACTTCCTCAGATCCTAGCTTCACCGAAGAAAAGCATCGTGAAGCAGACAGAACTTGGGACTCAAAGCCCCTAGGAATGAATCCTAAAGTCCCAGAGTGCTAGGGTCATGGCATTTAAGGATCTCAGAATCATGGACTCTTAAACCCTAAGCTCCTGAGCCTAGAGCCCCAAGCCCTGAGGCCCTGGTGGGTCAGGAAACGGTGGGAGAGTTAAGGGCATGGACTCTGGAGTCTGACTGCTTGGATTTATGCCTGGGTGGCCCTAGCATGTTACTTTGCCCCCAGTGCCTCAGTTTATTCATCTGGAAAATGGGTGTTGTAAGGATTAAATATGCATCTATAGGAAGCACATAGACCCATATCCAGTGCATTTTAAGGGCTCAATATAAACTAACTATTCTTATCACCATCTTCATGGTCATCACAGTGATTCACTTGGAAGAGCCACAGCCCCAGAACCCCAAAGGCAACAGTTACAAATAACTGGTAAAGAGTGGAGGGGGAGGGAGGGAGTGCTGTGTGCCATACTGTCTGCTGGGAACTTGCTCAGTTAATCCTCATGAGAACCCTGCAGTCAGGCATTTCTCTTCTATGAAGAAACCGAGGCTCAGAGAGGGTAGTAACTTTGCCAAGGTCACACAGCGAGGAAAGGGAAGAGATCGGCCTGGCTCCAAATCCTTTGCTCTTTCCACTCCAGACTCCAGAACAAAGGAGGTACTTTACACATCCCGTGGGTGGCATAGAGCATCACTGCATGAAGGAGGCCTGGGCAGGTATCCTTATCTGTGTTCCTGGATGAGGCAGGAGTGATTGTGGCAGAGCTCGGCAAACACTGGGCCAAAGTGCAGCAAAGACAGAGATGGCCCAGTCGGGACCCTGCCTGCCCTCGAGGGGCTCTGGGCCCCTCTCCTTCAATGCTGCCCCTGACATCTGCCCTGTGCCTCTTCCAGATCCTGGGAGAGCCCAAGCAGAACCGCAAGCTGGTGGCTGAGGTGTCGCTGCGGAACCCACTTACGGTGCCCCTATCTGGCTGCGCCTTCACTGTGGAGGGGGCAGGCCTGACCGAGGAGCAGAAGGTGGTGGAGATGTAAGTGCTGGGCCCTCCAGCGTGGGGGCCCTGGGAGCAGAGGGCAGAGGCTCGTGCGGGGTAGGGTGCCCTCAGGCCCCAAATCCATGTCTGTAACCCCCTCCTCTCATCGCTCACTCACCCACCCGCACATCTGCCTAATATCCCCGAGTCTATTCCCAAATACCCACACGTTAACTGCATTCTGTGCACACATCTTCACAAACCCGAACAGTTACACTTTTAATCACCAAGCACTACCTCCGGATACAGAGGTCTTCACAAACACACAGGTGTCCACAACTGAATGTCTCCCTGTGTGCCCGTGTGATGTTCCCTCGTGGGTACATGTTTATATACACATTTCTTATTTTTCATTTTGTCATTGTAATGCAATTTACATACAGTAAAAAATCACGGAGGTACAGTCCAAGGTCATGCATGTGATCCCGTGAGCATCCACACTCTTACCCCCAAGCACACCATCCACTTACACACACACACTCCCACATACACACACCCTGGCTCCTCTGCACATAGAAGGGCAGGTTGCCCAGGCCCTCAGAGAGCGGAGAGTGGTGAGCAGGGCCCATTTTATTCTTGTCAGCATTAAGCTATACATCCCTGGAGGCTGTGGGCTAAGATCTCAGTAGTCACATGTCATCCTGGCCTGTCCCCAACACGAGGACCAGACCAGACTAGGGCCCCTCTCCTCATGTTCTTTCTCTCTCTCCCTACAGCCCGGACCCTGTGGAGGCAGGGGAGGAAGTCAAGGTGAGGGTGGACCTGCTGCCCATGAATGTGGGCCGCCACAAGCTGGTGGTGAACTTTGAGAGCGACAGGCTGAAGGCAGTGAAGGGCTTCAGGAACGTCATCGTCGGCCCTTCCTAACGGGCCCCCGTGCCAGCCCCACCTCAGCCAGCTGAGGGCCCCAAATTGACCCCAATCTTTATCCCAAGCTAATGAGCAAAATTTGCCCCTTCCTGGGCCTCAGACCCCAGGGCAGGGGTGGGATGCTGGTAGGGGTCTTTGGAATGGAATGTCTTTCTCTCCTATCTTGTTCCCCTGAACCTGGCTCCCCACCCCCTCATCTGTGAGGGATGTTTTGTGCTTCCTCCGTGGGAGTCCTGATCTTGGCTGACTGGGCCTGGGGCAGGGGGAGGTTAGAGGGGCTGGGGAGGCAGGCCTCCTGCCTCCCTTTCCAGCCCAGATGCCTGCTGGAAACCAACCGACCAATCGCCATATTGTTTGATCTACCCCAGGGCCCCTTGGAGTAGACAAAAAAAAATTATGCCCAATAGCCAGATCAAGGAACGCAACTCTTTAGAGTGTCCTGAACCCCTTCCCCAGACTGTGCCCGGGCCCTAGGGCCCCTTGGCAGAGCCAGAGCAGGTGCGGATGGGAAGGGTCCCGGGAATAGGCCAGACCCATGCTCCCCACAACATCCCAGCAACCCTGGCCCCATAGTCCTCCCTGCCACCCCCACCTCTAGTTATGAGGCACCTACTAAGTGCCAGGTGCTTCCTGTGCTCACTGGTACTCACACAACCACCAGCCCATGTCATCATGACAAGAAACTGCAGAGGAGGGGCTGCTTTCCCAATGAGGAGACTGTGGCTGGAAGAAGGGAGGAGGCCCACTCTGCACCCGTGGGCTCCTGGATGTTTGCAAGGCCTGGGTAATGTGAAGGGGCCAGCGTGGAGCCCGGGCCTTTTGACTCTGAGTCCACTGCCCTGTTAAGGCGCCCAGAGCTGAGAATGTCAGAGAGGCCATTTGCGACCTGATAGAAAAGGATCCAGTGAGGAGGTGGGGGCGGGGATCGGAGGGGTCAGAGCCCTAGGTTGGAGCCCCAAGTCCAGCCAGCCACTGCCTTCCCCTCACTGGGCCTCGGTCTCTTCATTGGTCACAGGAGTGCTTGAACACAAGCGCATCCCCAAGGCCCTCTCAGCCCTGCACTTCCAGTGCCTTATGTGGCCCAGCCTTGCCAGTGACAGGGAGTCCTACTCCCTGTCTTCGCAGAGCCTTGGGTCACAGGCCCACGGATTCTGAGTGCGAAACTATGACCATGAGCACCCTCCTGCCCCAACCCTGAGTCCCTCACCTGTGCCCAGGCACCTTGCTTCAGAGCCCCATTCAGGAGAAAAGAGCCCCAGGGGCCCCTGTCCTACCCATGAGCCTGCCCACCGCAATGCCTAGACGTCACAAGAGCCTTAGCTGCCTGTGCTGGTCACTCACCAACAAGACTGCATCTCAGCAACGCCCTCTTTGAGGAGCCAGGGCCCTGGAACACAGCCCTTGCCCCAACCAAGCGCGGGGATCCCACGAGTTGCCTTTTCTGGCTTTAACCCTCTCTGTCTCCATGTGCCTGGGCTTCCCTCAGCCTGGAAGAGGGAAGCGGGGAGAGTTCTGTATCTGGAGAGGGGTCACAGCCTCCTGGGCCCCCAGAATCCCAGAAGGGGACGTGGGGAGAGTCACGCTGATGCACTTAGAACTATCTGCTTTGCACAGGATGAAGCACAAAATGAGCCGACGTGTATATGTTCTATATAAATATTGCTCAATTTCTCTATGGTTTTATAAACACTTTGGGGTTCCAAACAGTAGATATGCTTTTGAGCCATAAGGAGCGAGCACTGAAATAAAGAGTTTATTTTTCACATTCAAACAAGGTCTGGTCCATTCCTCTGCATGCTTTTGAGGAGCATGGGTGGGTGAGCTCACTTACATTGGACCAGCCACCTCCTGCCTAAAGCCTTTCCCCAGCCTCAGCACCTCCCTCAGATCTAAACTTTACTAGCATTTAAGGCTCTACACTGTCCAGCTCCATCCTCATCCCCTTCTTTGAACAAGCCATGTTTGTGCCTGAATGAACTTCCTGTTTCCCTTCTAACATCCTGTGCACTCGTCAACCTTTTGGCTTTTGCATGTATGTAATTCCCTGAGCTTAGAGTACCCCTCTTCTTACTCATCTTGTGAATACCTACTCATCCTATAATGCTTAACACCAAAGTCACCTCTTCTGGGAAGCCTGCCCAGATTTCTTCTCAGGCCCCTAGAGCTCTGGAACACAGACCAACTCAAACATTTATCCCCGTGACTTTCAGTTCCATGTTGATATATCTATCCCCTTCCCCATCCTGTCTGAAGTCCTCAAGGCCAGGGACCAAGTATCTCTTAAACAGATGCTAATAAATGCTGAATTGGTAAATCATTGTGTTTCAAATCAGCTCGCATAAGACCAGTGCTGTCCAGTAGAAATATAACTTGAACCACAAATGCAAGCCACATATGTAAATTTAAATTATTCCAGTGGCCATATTACAAAGAGAAAAAAAAACAGGTAAAATGCATTTAACCTAGTATGACTGAAATACTGTTACTGTAACAGAATTAGCATAAAAATTATTAGTGAGATATTTTACATTCTTGTTTTCATACAAAGTCTTTGAAATGTGGTGTATATTTTGCACTGACAGCCTGTTTCAATTCAGACTAGCTGCTTTTCAAGTGCTCCGTGGCCACGGCGGGCTCTGGCTACCACATTGTTACTGAACAAGGACTCGTGCACCCACAGTGTAGAAAGTCAAACTTTGCCTGTGGGTGTTTGCAGCAAAGGGTTTATTTGTAGGGCACCAAGCAAAGAGAACAGGCAGCTCAGTCTCCAAAGACCCAAACTCCCCGATGGCTTTCAGACAAGGGTTTTAAAAGTTGTAGGATGCACGATCCGCTCATGGACCTTCTTCGGACTGGTTGGCGGTGTAGTAACAGGTGATGTTTCAGGAATCTCAACCTTCTGGTTCCAACCAGTCTGGGGTCTACGTGCTTGTGGTCAGCCCATAGTCACCCTCCTTCACCTGGGCGGGGGGTCTTAGTTTCTGCAAAACGACTGAAAGATACACATCAGATTGTTATCTACATCCCTTCAGGAGGAACTAGGAGTGTCCTGTGACTCTGTTGTCCTCATTACTAACTGCTTGATTCTGCTCTTTGGAACTCAGGAAGGCCTAGGAGACAAAAGCCTTTCTTTTTTTAAACAAACAAGAAACGGGAGACACAGGCTACCTGAGAAGCCTCCACAGGGTCCTGCTTGGTTTCAATCCCCACTTGTCTCTGATATTCCTCAATCCTGAGGGGAACAGAGGTGGGACAAGGAAGGGAATAAAGTTTGGGATGGAGAGGTTAATCATAAACTTGGCAGGGGGACTCAGTTTCAGTTGGACGGCACCAGGTCTAGATTGATTCCAGGAGTGTGGGGACTTGGTCATTCATCTCATTCCCCACCAGTGAAGCACAGATAAATGTTTGTTGATTGAATAGATGATGGAGGGCAATCCCTGCCCTCAGGGAATCATGTTGAAACATCTGACATGCACCTAAAAAATAAATCAAAATCAAAGTGCGACATCACATTTTCTGGGGGCCGAATCCTTCTGTCCCTTGAAAACTACTCTGGCTTAGATGGCCTGAACATTTTATCAATTAGTGGCCAGCAAGGAAATAAAAACCACTTGGTTATTTCAGGTGGAGAGGGAGTTCATAAGGGAAATTGATGCCAAAGGCATCTGAAGTGCTAAGAGCAGAGGGAGCAGGAGTGTTGCCCAGAAATTGGGAAGCAGCTGCTGCCTGGGATGGTCAGGAGCCCAGGAGCCGGTACCCACCATCCAGCTGCTGGAGGCACTGCCACTGCACCCCTGGAACCAAAATGCTGCTGAATCTATGAATCCTGCTGAAGTTGGTCCCGGCAGGAGCCAGAGGGAGAGGGGTATCTCTCATGGTTCTGCCTTCTCCCCCCCGGCAGACCCTAACCAGAAACTAGCTGGTCGGGGGCTCTGGCAAATATCATTTTCAGGCTTCCAGTCCCTGAAAAACAGAGATGACAAGGCAAGGGTCCAGGGGGAATGGAGCTGAGTAGCTGATACCTGCTGCTCTCTCTGCGAAGAACACACTTACCCTCACCTCCACCTAAGGAACTCTTCCTCAGCCTCCAAAACCCTGCTCCAAAGACATCTCCTCTGCTAAGCCTTCCTGGACTACAGCCAACTGCTTCAACCTCTGGCTCCTCTCCGCATATTATAGAGAAACTTTTGCAACACTCAGGTTGGCCTGGATCAGGACCAGCTGGGTGTACTCCTGGCTCACGCTCTGGAGCACTCCAAGAGCTGGGTCAGGGCACCCCTCCCACAGGGCGACCCCCAGGTGGACTCAGGACTGGCACCTCTAGCTCCCAAGCCTGACTGCCTCCCCTCTAAAGAACAGGGACAGGGCTGGCCCAGCCAGGTCTGCCAATGCTGGGTTCTGATGTCCAACAGACCCTGGATCAAATTCTGGCTCTGCCACGGATTCACAGTGTGGCTTCAGGCAGATTCTCAACCTCTCTGTGCCTTTGCATCCTTACCTGTAGAATAAGGATGATTTGGTGTTTACTTTCATGACCAATGCACAAGTTCAGTAAAGCAGTGCACATAACATATTTAGCTGGCTCTTGGCACATTCTAATCGTAACAGCCAACTTTCCTCCAGGTCAGGAACTTTTACATGCACTGAGTTACTGACTCCTCAAACAATCTTATCAGGCTGTCCCCCCCATTTTACAGATTTGATAGTCACACAGCCAGTAAGGTGCAGAGCGGGGATTTGAACCCAGGCAGCCTGCCCTCTCCAGTGCATGGCCTAGCCCAGAGGAGGTCTGATTTCTACCTGGACCCTCCCTTCCCACCATGTCCCCAGGTGCACAAGGCAGAGGCTTCCACAAAAGCCCTCGTGGAGGGGGGAGGGGAGGTCTGATCAGGTCCATCTTTCCACCCCTAAAAGTCCCTCTCCTCTCCAGCTGCTCTTGTTTACCTAGGATGCCTGCCAGCTCACCCCTTGGCCTCAAGCCAAGCCCAGAATAACAGAATGTTGACCAAGTCCTAGAGGCGAGGCTTAAGAGGGAGGGCCAGGCAGGGGCCTCCTAGAAACACATGCACCCTGGGGCCAGGACTGGGTCGGCACATACACTTCCCAGCCTCCCCACCTCCCTCCCTGACAGGCCTGAGCAGATGCACAGAGACACCCGCCCACAAGATCGTGAAGCCCTGTGTTTTGTTTCAAGAGGCAAAGTCAAAAGTGTTCCATTAAAAGCAGAAGAAATGAAACAATGGTGATGCACGCTTGAGAACAGGGATCCCTAACGACCGAAGCTGAGCAAGAGAAGCAGACACCAAAGACCACGATCCACATAATTCCACCTGTGTGAAGTTCATGAACTCATCGACAGTATCAGAAGCTGGTGTTGTGAATGGAGAAAAATGGATTAAGACAAAAGTGCTGTGATAACACACAACCAAGACAGGGTTCTTTTAAAATGGATTTTACGAAATGAATGAAGATATAGGTTTCTTATTCAACACAAATGGACAGTGGATTTGACTTTCTAAAGACTTTTTGTATCATTAAAACAAGAACATTTTTGATGTTGGAAAAGAAAGATGGCACATTAACAGATGAAAGTTTGTATGCCTGGAATTTTTTGCAGTTGGATTTGAATGAGTATGACCTTGTGGAATGTGACTTTAGTAAAATTTCTAACACTTTGAAAAAAAAAGGAGTTAAGGCTGTTTTTCCTGCAGGGGAGAGACTGGACAGGAGCACGAGGAGGCTTGGGGGCTTTGGGATGGCTTTGGTTTTCTTCATCTGGGTGCTGGGTTACCAAGTACATCAGCCTGTGAAAATGTATCTTCTATACACATATAGTGGTGCTCTTTGTATATGTAGGGTTGACTTCAATAAAAGTTCAAAAATGTAGTTCTGGAATGTTCTAGAATTAAGTCCAAAGTGGGGTGGAAACTTGATCCATAGACCTAGGACAATGGGAGTAGTATGTCTCCCCTCAACAGGGAAAGGTCAAGAGAAAGCCAAGAGCTAGAAGGTTGGGCTCAAAAACGTAGTTACCATGTGACCCAGCATTTCCACACCTGGGTATAAACCCAAGAGAACTGAGAACATACAACCACACAGGAAGTTGCATATACATGTTCATAGCAGCCTTATTCATAATAGCCAAAAAGTGGAAACAAACTAAATGTCCATCAACCAATGAATGTTTAAACAAAATATGGCCTATCCACACAGTGGAATATTATTCAGCAATGAAAAGGAATGAGGTACTGATACACGTTCCACATGGATGGACCTTGAAAACATACTCAGTGAAAAGAAGGCAGTTACAAAAGACCACATATTGTGAGTTCATTTCTATGAAATATCCAGAAAAGGCAAATGTATGGAGTGATTATCTGGGGCTGGGGTGGGGTTGTAGGGACTGGGAGACGGGGACAGCTCAAAAGCATGGGGTTTCTTTTTGGGGTAATGAAAATGTTCTAAATTTGATTGTGATGCACAATTCTTTCCAAAAAGCCATAGAATTATACACTTTAAAAGGGTGAGTTGCAGCAAGTAGGGTATAGCTCAGTGGTAGAGTGCATGCTTAGCATGCACAAGGTCTTGGGTTCAATCCCTAGTACCTCCATTTGAAAAACCAAATAAATAAATAAATAAGCCTAATTAACTCTCCCCTGAAAAAAAGTTTAAAAAAATCTTTAAAGGGTAAGTTGCAAGGAATGTGTATTATAGCTCATTAAAGCAATTTGAAAATAAATAATACTCAACAGGGAAAAAAAAGGAAGGCTGAGCCCCAGAATCTCAGACTTGATTTAGGCTTAGGAAGTCTGCCTGGGTGTGCGCATGACCTTGGGTAAAGCTCTTCCCTTCTCTGGGCCTTAGTTGGCCCTGCTGTCAAAGGGGAGACAAGGGAGTTGCAGCAGAAAGGCCACCGATGTGGGCATGTTGTCCATGACCACGTCTGCTCCTTGCCCAGCCTGTGAAGTCCGGGGGTCGTCCGGGGGCTGGTAAACCCCTAGTTGTTCATCGAGGTCTTTGCACTCACAGTCAACAGGCCACATTTCATCAGTGGCCTTTAAAAGTGGCAGAAGAGACGCTTTTCCAAACATTGTTCCCGGCCACTGCTCCATGTCAAGGATACCAGAGGCACAGGTGAAAACCCCAGTTTCTCTCCAGGCCCTTAGTCAGCTCCCAACTCCCCATTAGCTCATTCCAAAGTCATCTGGAGTAGACAGACAGACAGACAGATGAGGGCCCGGGGAGAAATGCCAGCCAGACCAAGTAAGACAGGGATCTGGCTTCACTTGGTAAGTTAACCCCATTCACCCCATTCAGAAGGGGAAACAGCACTGGTGGGGCAGGGGCAGGGCCACGATCCCAGAGCCAAGGCTGAATCCAAGGACTTTCCTCTTTCCACTTGTCTCAAACAAGCCTAAGTGCGGACTATGTGCTCAGCCTGGCTGTTGTCCAGAAATGGTGAGAGAGGTGCCATGACCAAGGGTGGGCAGCCCCTCCCTGGGAGGCCTGGGCCTGTGTCCCCTCTCCCTTCTCTCTTGCTGTTTGACTTTGAGGAAGCCACTCTCCCTCTGGAGGCCTTTGTCACATTGGTGCTTTCAATTACTGCCCTGTTACCCAACCCAGGGATGTAATGATGGAAGGGAACGGGACTTGTAAATTGTAAAGGGCTGTAGACATGGAAGCCAACAGAAATTCTGGTCTTGGCTGAGGCTCATTTGTTTAACCCGTGCCTGCTACGGGTCAGGAAGGGATGCTGGTGGCCTGGACCAGGGTGTGGCTGCCTTGGAGTCATCTGAATGGATCTGAGGCATGCAGAGGAGATTCACTCATTCAACATCTTTTTTGGCTCCTACTGTGGGCCAGGTGCTGCATTAGGCCCTGGGGAGACAGTGGTCAGCGCGGCAGGCCTGTCCTACAGAGCAGTTAAGCAGCTCACCAGCGTAAAGTGACGTGTGTCAGAAAAATAGTCTAAGGCTCGGGACAACAGGGCCACCAGGACCATGATAGAAGCGAGGGGGCCGAGCATTACACGCATTAACTTGCTGGGTCCTCACAACACCCCATGAGGTGGGAGCTAGCATTACTTTCTCTGCTCTACAGGTGAGGAAACTGAGGCCCAGAGTGGTTATGTGACTTGTCCAAGGTCACACAGCTAGCAAACGGTGGAGACAGGATGCCAACCAGGCAGGTTGGGTCCACAGCAACTTTTCCTAACCCCTTGCTTTGTCATCATCTGTCTGGGGATGCAGACTTAGAAAACGAGAGGGTCTTCTTTGACAAGGAGGTCAGAGAAGACCTTCTGAGAATCTGATGCAGAAGCTGAGACCCTAGGGAAGAGGAGCTCGGCCAGGGAAGGGTTGGGGTGGGCGGGGCAGAGGCCGTTCCCCAGACAGCTGATGCTCTAGGTTCTGGGCCCCTCACTTGTGTGGGGCCTTGCTGACACCAGGATGGCAGGCAGCTGTGGAGTATTCCAGGCAGGGAGGGAAGCCAGGTTGCTATCAGGAAGCATTTCAGTGTAAACATTTCTGGGAAACAGCCTCAAAAACTCTCACTCAGAAGAAGGGAATCTGCAGCTTGTAAGTCTCCAGCAATTTGTTATGATTTCTTCTCACATTGCTCAGAAATTTTCACTTTTGTACCCAATTTTATATTTATAATTTTATTTTGTATTCTTTTTATTAAAGATAACTCTCCCAAATTAAAACTAAATCAGGGGGAGGGTATAGCTCAGTGGTACAGCACATGCTTAGCACGCACATGGTTCTGGGTTCAATCCCCAGTACCTCCATTAAATAAATAAATAAATGAATGAATAAACGTAATTACCCACCCACTTCACCCCCAAATCTAAATCCACAACGTGATAACACATGCTTCTCACCAGAATGGCTAAAATGCAATATATATATATATCTATCTCAAATTGTCGGTGAAGATATGGAACAATGGGAACTTTTCTATGTGAGGGCCTGTAAATATGTATGACCCCTTTGGAAAACTATTTGCAGTATCTAAATGGAAGTTCATTTATCTTTGTGAGGCAGCAATTCCTCTCATGGATGTTTACCCAACAGGAATGAATCCATATATTCCCCGAAAGACATGTGCAAGAATGTTCTAAGCAGCCTTTTTTTTCCCCTAGTATTCCAAAGCTGAAAACAGCCTTAAAGTCCAACACTAGCAGAACGGGTTACAAATTGGTATAGTCATTCCAAGTAACGGAATGAATGAGGAAGAATAAATGACAGCTACATGCAACAACTTAATTGAATCTCACAAGCATGTTAAGCAAAAGATGCCAATCACACAGTACACACTGAATGATTTTATTCAGGTGAAGTTCAAACCTTGGCAAAACTCATGTGTGATGTTTGAAGTCAAATTGTGCTAACTTTTAGGGGATGGGTAGTAACTGGAAAGGGGCACCAGGGAGGTGTCTGGGGAGCTGATGATGGGCTGATCCTTTAGCTGGGAGCTGGTTTGTATGGGTGTGTTCAGTTTGGGGGAATTCATCCAGCCGTATGCATGTTGTACTCTAAGGAACCCCCACTCTAACGATATAAGCTTTAAGCCCCTTGAAACCTCGCCCTTGAGACTAGAGGAGGGTTTGAAATTTATTATCATGCAGTGGTTCCCACTGAAGGGTTGTGAGCAGCAGGTGATATAATCTCCTTGATGCTTTAGGAAGCTCCCTCCAGCCACCCCAGGGAGGGCGTGATAGCGCCAGGGTGGCAGTGGGGAGACTTGGGAGGGGCTGCAGAGGTGGCCACTGAAGGGAGAGGGGCAGAGAAGTCTTCCTGGGGGGGAACCTCAAGGGCACGCCTGGCATGGAAGAGGTGGAGGTGAGTGAGGAGGATTGTTTGGGCAAAGAGGGGGAGACTGAAATACAACAGGAGCAGCCAGTGTGGGGGTCCGAGGAGCAGAGGGAGGTCTGGTCTCTGATTATTCCACAAGTGCTTGGTTGCCCTCCGCCTAGCCAGGCCTTGAGCTCTAGCCCTGGCACCACCCGGAAGCCAACTCTCTCTCAGCCAACTCCCTTTTCATCCCTTTCCAGGCCCTGCCAGGCCCTCTAATGGAAACTTTGAGGGGCCCACAGCCAGCTCTTGGCGGCCACCCAGACCCTCACAGCGCTGACAATTTATCTCTCCTCAGTCATGACTGGTTTTTTTTTTTTTTTTTTCCTCTTTCTGGTTTTATTGACCCAAGCCTTCGTGAGGGCCTCTTTGGGGCAGACTTCAGGACTGACAATGTTGTATCTTGTCTCATTGAGGTGCCTGGAGGCACCCATTTTACAGATGAGGAAAGTGAGTTCTGACAAGCTGAAGTGACTTGGGGCCAAGATTACCCACTCAATAGGGGGCAGAGCTAGATGTCAGCAATAATGCCAATGATAGCTGCCATGTACTCGCACGCAGGGGTGCCAGTGCAGTGCCAAAACCAGTGCAGCAGTGCATGCATTGGTTCATTCGGTCCCCCGCTGTGACCCAGGGAAGGGAGCTTCAATTATTATCACTCCCTTAAAAAAAAACCTGTTTATTGAAGCCTTACAGGCCTGTGCAGAAAAGTCCACAAATAACAGCCTGATGAGTTTCCACAAACTGAATTCACCCAAGAAACCTGCACTCAGGTTCAAAAAAATAGAACAATTGATACAACACCAAAAGCATAAGTGATAAAAGAGAAGACTGATAAATTGGGCTTCATAAACATTTACTACTTCTGTGTTTCAAAGGGTACCATCCAGAAAGTGAAAAGACAACACACAGCACGGGGAAAATATTTGAAATCATCTCTCTGATAAGTCCAGAATCTATAAAGATCCTTTACAATTCAATAATAAAAAGGCAAGTAACCAAGTTTAAAATAGGCAAAGGACTTGAATATACATTTCTCCAAAAAAGATATACAGATGCTAATAAACAAATGAAGATATGGTCAACATATTTAGCCATTAAGAAATGAAAATAGAAACCACAGAGAGATGCCACTTCCCAGCAACCAGATAGCTACGATCAGTAAGACAGATAACAAGTGTGGGTGAGGATATGGAAAAATTGGAACCCTCATATATTGCTGCTGGAAACATAAAATGGTATACAGCTGCTTCGGAAAACAGTTTGACAGCTCTTCAAAAACACAGAGTTAAACACAGAGTTACTGTTTGATTCATCAGTTCCACTCCTAGCGGAATCAGAGAAAAAACACATTATGTCCACACAAAAAGTTGAACACAAATACTCACAGAAGCATTATTCATAGTAGCTAAAAAGTAGAAACAACTTAAATGTCCACCAACTTATGAATGGATAAATAAAATGTGGTATATCCGTACAATGGAATATTATTTAGCATTAAAAAGCAATAAAGTATTGATACATGCTACAACATGGATGAAACCTGAAAACATTTTCCTAAATGAAAAGGCTACATATTCCATGATTCCAATTTTATGACATGTCCAGAATAAACAAATAGAAAATAGATTAGTGGTTACCTAGAGTCAGGAGATGAGGGAGGGTGAAGGTGAGGTCAAGAGGATTAGGGTGACTTTTTTTTCTTTTCCTTTTTTTTTATTAAAAAAATTTTTAATTGAAGTATAGTTGATTTATGGTGTTGTATTAGTTTCTGGTGAACAGCACAGTGATTCAGATATAGATAGATAGATAGATAGATAGATAGATAGATAGATAGATAGATAGATAGATAGATATATGTATATACACACACACATGTATATATTCTTTTTCATTATGGGGTACTATAAGCTATTGAATATAGTTCCTTGTACTATACAGTAGGACCTTGTTGTTTATCTACTGTGTACATAGTAGTTTGTATCAGCCAATCCCAAACTCCCAATTTAACCCCCTTTCCATCCTGGTAACCATATGTTTGTTTTCTATGTCTATGAGTCTCTATCTGTTTTGTAAATAAGTTCATTTGTGTCATTTTTTAGATTCCACTTATAAGTGATGTCATTTTCTTCTGACTGACTTACTTCACTTAGTATGATAATCTCTAGATCCACCCATGTTGCTGCAAATGACATTATTTCATCCTTTTTTATGGCTGAGTAGTGTTCCATTGTGTGTGTGTGTGTGTGTGTGTGTGTGTGTGTGTGTGTGTGTGTGTATACCACCTTTTCTTTATCCATTCATTTGTTGATGGACATTTAGGTTGCTTCCATGTCTTGGCTATTGTAAAATGTGCTATGAACATTGGAGTGTGTATGGCTTTTCAAATTAGAGTTTTCTCCAGATATATGCCCAGGATTGGGATTGCTTGACCATATGGTAGCTCTATTTTTAGTTTTTAAAGAACTTCCATACTGTTTTCCATAGTGGCTGCATCAATTTACATTCCCACCAAGAGTGTAGGAGAGTTCCTTTTTCTCCACACCTTCTCCAAGGGGTGACTGCTAATGAGTATTTTCTTTGGAGGAATGATGAAAATGTTCTAAAATAATATTATGATAATGGTTGCATAACTTGTAAATATACTTAAAAACCATTGAATTTTACACTTTAAATAAATGAACTTTGTGGTATGTAAATTATATCTCAATAAAGCTGTTAAAAAATAAAAAGATACTCCATGCCTTTTTTCACGCTGTTCCAATTCCTGGATTGCCCCTACCTTCTAGTTATCTGAATGCCCCCCAAAAAAGACAATTTCTAAGGCCCAACTCAAGTGCATTACAATGATTTCCTTGATCCATTCTCATTAGAAGCAATTTCTCTCTCCTCTGAACTCCCACATTAATTCAAGTCATTCACTCAGAGGTGATTTATAAGACATCTATCATGTGTCTGGCTGGCACTTATTATATTTCACATGATTATTTAAGACCTGATTTCATCTCTGCTACTATATTGTAAGCTTTTGGAGGGAGGAGATTATATCTTGTTCCATTCTGTGTACTCAGAACCCAGCCATGTGACTGGCACACAAAAGGCATTCAAGGAAGGTATGTAGAATTCCTTCTACATTTCCTTTTTCTCATATCAGCCTCCTTCCAGGACATAGCTTCTCAATGGAAGGTTCCAGGCCTGATGCATCCTTGTATTCCCCATAGGAACAGCCCAGTACTTAGTAGATATTTTTTAGTAAACACAAAATGACTAAGTGATGAAGATGGCTTTAGTTTCCATCATAACTGTCCAGTGAAAGGTTTTGAAAGGAGGTGAGACTTACATCCATGTATGGAGGATGTGTAGGGATAAGTGAGGATTTTAAATCCAAATGGGAAACAGTAGGAAGGAAGGGATGTGATCTTGCAAATATCTGCATGGAACAGGAAACCATAAGAGATACCTAGAAGAATTAAAATGAGAATGAAACAAAAGTTCTAGAAATAAAAATATAATAACTGAATCTTAAAACTCAATGATTAAGCTTGATCATGGATTAGACAGAGCTGAAGAGAGAATTAGTGAAGCAGAAGATAAATGATCTAGAATATAGCACAGAGAAATATGTAGATGTAAAATATAAAAGAGAAATTAGAAGGCATGGAAGATAGGGTGAGAAAGTGTAAAACAGCTTTATTAGGAATTTCAGAAGGATACAAAAGAGAATAAGAGGCAGACACAATAATTGAAGGGATAATGACTGAGAGCTCTCCAAAACTGTTGAGAGCTAATAATCCACAAATTCAGGAATCTCAACAAACCCCAAGCTAAACAATAAAGATAAATCCATGTCTAAACACAAAATGGTAAAGCTAAAGAATATCAAAGACAAAGAGAAAAATCTAATGAGCATCCAGAGAATAAGAGAAATACCTTCAAAAGAATGACTGAGTGATGCTGAGTTCCAAATAGCAACAGTCAGTGGAAGCCAAGTGATGGTGAAATGGTATCTTTGATGTGCCAAGAGGAAATATCTACCCAACTAAAATTCTATACTCACCAAAAAGTACCTGAAGAACAGGGCTTAAAGGAAGACATTTTCAGATAAACAAAATAAGAGCTTTCTGCTCATATAACCTCATTCAAGAAAATCCTAAAGGATGTATTTCATGTAGTAGGAATATGAACCCTGACAGAGGGCTTGAGACAAAAGAAGGAATGAAGAGCAAAGAAATAGATAAATATATCTGCAGGTATATTTGACCATTAGCTATACAAACAGTAATATTAATGTCTTGTAGAATTTCTTTCTCTCTTTTTTATTTGACAGATTTATAATACAAGAAAAATATGCCATACACATCGAGGTAGCATTTTGGTGGCTGGAAAAAAATTAAAGGTACTGACTATATAAAGTTAAATAATCATGTTGTAATTTCAGGGGTAATATTTTAAAAAATAGAAACAATGTATAATCTCCACACTAGTGGAGAGAGGAAACAGAATTTTAAAAATCAATCTAAAATAGCACAAAAAGAATAGAAAAATAACATAGAAAGGGTGAGATAAAGCACAAAATAAGCTAGTGGATTTACACCCATATACATCAATATTGTTATTAAATATCGAAAAGCTAAATGCTTCAGTTAAAATACAAAGATCGATGTATAGCTTGGATTTGAAAAATCCAACTATATGTGGTTTGTAAGAGGCATATGGGAAACATAGAGATATAAAAGGATGGAGAGATTTATGTAACTTATAAAAGAATGGTGGTGTAACTATATTAATATAAAATAAAATGTATTATTAAAAATATTACTAGAGATAAGAAGGGTGCTGTATAAGGGTAAAAGTAATTTTAATTTATAAACGCATATAACTGTTTTAATTTTGTATATACCTAATGACACAGTTTCAAACTATACAAAACAAAAATTGAGAGAACAATAAGGAGAAAAATACAAATTTAAATCATAATGAAAGATTTTAATATAGCTCTCTCAGTATTTGACAGAACATGGAGACAAAAAGTCAGCATGGATATAGAAGATGGATTTATCAGATAGGGATAGGTTGTGCTGCAATAACAAAAAAATCCAGTCTCAGTGGCTCAGTACAACAAAGGTTTATTTCTCACTTACACAAAGTCCAGTGGAGTCAGGCAGTTCTCAGGACAGTTCTCCTCCAGGCAGTGGCCCGGAGACCAGTCTTTTCCCATCACATGCCTCTGCCATCTCAACGTGTGGTTTCCACAACTGTATCTCAAGAAGATTGAGTGTAGAGGTAGCACACTGGCTCTTAAATGCCTTGGCCCAGAAGTTACACACACATCACTTCCACTCATATCTCTTTAGCCAGAACTGGTCACATGGTCTCTCCTATTCTAAGGGTACTGAGAAGTATAGTCTGCCTTTGTTTCCAGAAAAGAGAGGAAAACCAGGTAAGAATGAGCATTTATAGTCTCTATGCAGGGGATTTAAACCAAACGATGAACAAATTTGACCTAATAGACACATATAGCTAATTCTGTGTCCAACATCTTATTTTCAAACACCTAAGACAATTTACAGAATGTAACTACAACCTGGGCTATAAAGCCAGTCTCACCAAATTTCAAAGAACTAAAATCATATGGAGCATATTACCTAACCATCTAGTTCTTATAACTAAGGTATAAATCAATAATGACAGATAATTAGAAATCTCCATAAGCTAGGAAATTTAAAAATACACTTCTAAATAACCCATGGGTTAAAGAAGAACTGACAAAGGAGGCTAGAAAATCTTTTGAATCAATTGATAACAAAGAAAATTCATATCAAAATTTGTAAGTGTAGATACATCAGTATGAAGAGGGAAATTTATAGTCTGACGTATGTCAGAGAGGAAAAGAAGCTGAAAATTGGTAAAATCAATATCCATCCAAAGAAGTTATAAAAAGAATGTCAAAACAAACCCAGTAAAAGCAGGAAGTAAACAATAAAGGCAAAACGAGAAATTAACAAAATAAGAAAGCAGAGATTAAAACAGAGCCAGAAGATGGTTCTTTGAAAAGACAGCAAAATGGACAAATCTTTCAATGAAATTCTTCTAGAGAAAAACAGAACTGGCATCAAAAAAAAAAAAAAAAAGAGTTACGAATAAAAACTGGGACATCAATGCAGATCCTGCCAATATTAAAGAAAAGAGAGGGTATTCTGAACAACTTTCAGTCAATACATTTGAAAGTTTCAGTGACATGAGACCAACCAACAACCTAGCAAGGTGTAATATACCAATTTTCACTCAAGACAAAAGAAAATCTAGAGAATCCTCTAACAATTAAGAACACTGAAAACCCCTTTCATTAAGAAAACTTCAAGTCTAGATGGCTTCACTGGTAAGTTCTATCCAATATTCAGAGAAGAAGCAATTTTGGTCTTCCAGAGAATAGAAAAACAGTAAACAATTCCCAGATCATTTCATAAGACTAACATAACCCGCGTACCAAAACAGCACAAAGACATAGCAAGAAAAGAAAATTACAGGCCAATTTTACTTGTAAAGCTAAATGAAAAATCCTTAATAAAGTATTAGCCATAAAAATCCATCAATATATAAAAGGTTATCACAACCAAAGTGGGGCTATTCCCAGGAACACAAGGTTGGTTTAACATTAGAAAATCTATTCATGCAATTCAGCACATAAACTGATTAAAGGACAAAAACTACATGGAGAAAACCACTTGATAAAAAAAATTAATATTGGAGAGGGGAGGGTATAGCTCAGTGGTAGAACACATGATTAGCATGCATGAGGTCCTGGGTTCAGTCCCCAGTATCTCCATTAAAAATAAACCTAGTTACCTATCCCCCCACAAAAAATTAAAAATAAATAAAAGGCCTTGCAAAAAAAATTTGTGATGAGAACAAGTTTTTTTAAATTAATATTTACTCACGATTTTAAAACTAAAAAATTATAATCTACAAAATTATGAACAGAAAGGAATTTCCATACTTTGATAAAGATTATGTCTGCAGCTAACATAATGAATGGTAAAATATTGCAGGCTTTCCTTTTGAGATCAGGAAGTTAAGGACGCCCACTGCACCCATTTTATTCAACATTTTACTGGCAGTCTTATTCATTGTAGTGAGGCGAAATAAGAAATAACAGTCATCCCTGGAAAAATTGTATTTGGAAAAGTTGTATTTGGAAAAGAAATAAAAGTCATCTTTCAAAGGTGCTATGATTAGCATGTATAGAGAAACGTCAAAATGATCTACAACTGTGTTATTTAAATTAACAAGAAAATTTAGCATTTTTATTAACTACAAAATAAACGTATTAAAAATATGTTTCTACATAACGACCTACTGAATTATCGAATGAAGCTGCAGTGGGAAGCCGGGAAGATTTGCACTTGAGAGGCAAGAAGATCTTCTGAGCGTTCAGAGGTCAGTGGGTGCAAAGGGGTTACTCTGTGTGTGAGTGAGCTTCCCATAACTGGAAGGGTTCAAGCAGGGGCAGGACAGGATGGGCTGCATACAGCGGTGCTGGAGAAGGAAACTGGACTCATGGTGAGAGGCTTGTTCTCCCCAGGCTGGACCTCAGCTCTTCTCACAGTTAGCCCTGGGAGGCAGCCTCTTTTCTTTCTTTCGGCGCCTCTCAAAATCAATTTAATCCTGGTCAAGTGGGTAAAATAAGCCAGGATTTAAGGTTCTGGAACATGTTTGTAATAATCCCTAATCTTATCTCTGTCCACCCCTATCTCCTAGGCGCTCCTTTCAGAGAAAACCCACAATGGTATTTCTCTTGCCCTCTCCTGTCCTACTCCACCCCACCAACTTATCTTCCAAGTTCAAGCTCTGTGGTAGAGCGCACAGCTCCCCTGAGTGTGGTGGGTGTTAGCCTTGGAGCTTCAGGAACAAACTTGAGAGGGTTCACCCTGTTCAAAGCCTTCAAAGGCTCCCTACTGCCTAGAATGATGTTTGTTTGTTTTTTGTGTTTTTTTCCAACACACAGACCCCTTGGAGAAAGGCAAATCCTTCTTGCTAACAGCACCCTGGAGTATCTACTATGTGCCCAGCCCTCTGCTATGGCTTTACAGGCTTAACTTCATTGAACACCCATGATTGCCATGAGGTAGGACCTATTATTAGCTCCCCAGGTCACACACTAAATGGGGATTTGGGATTGGAACATTCTCAGTTCAGCCCACATATTCTGAAACACCATGCTACCTGGTCTGGTTTGGTTTGATTTTTGTAGCTTTGTTTTCCAAGTCAAATTTGACATGCTCCCCTAAAGGCACAACATGGAAGAGTGGGAATGCTTTTACAGGGGGGCCTGGACTCCTCAACTCTCCCAGTTGATCCCCTAAAGTAGCTCCTCCCAAACCACTAAGCCACCAGATCCCCAATCCTCACCAGAGGGGCCCAGGAGGCAGAGCACATAAGCGTGCAGATGTTAGCGTCAGACGGCCCTGTGCTTTCCAGCTACCTGACCTAGGGCCTCAGTTTCCTCACCTGCAAAATGGGGCTCATGGGCTTTCCTACTTTTGCAGGGTTATTTTGAGGATTAAATGAGACGGTGAATGTAGGGCTCGTCACCCAGGAGGTGCTGCAAACATGTTGTCTGTGGTTACTGGCAGCCTCTGGGGTTTGGGGTAGCCCCTCAGCACCTCTCTCTGGACTCTCAACACAGCAGATTAGGGGCCATGAACTCCAGAAGGTGCTGCCACCCAGGAAATGAGGCAGCCCTGACCCCTGCAGGGACATGGCCATAGAACCTCATTGGCTCTACCTGCCGCTGGAGGATCAGGGGCAGATGCCGGGAAATGAGGCTGTTAATAAATCTGTCAGTTTCCAGGATCCCGCTCCATCCACAGTCCGGGGCCCCTGCTCTGACAGGCACTGCAGGAGGGCTGAGGCCCAGCTGGCAGCAGACCCAACTGTTGGCAGAGCTGCTACATAACTCTGTAATGAACTGTCCCTCAAGTGGGAGGCATTAACCGTGCTGCATGGCCCCTGGGGTTAACCCTTCCCTTTCCAGGCCCAGGGAAGCTGAAAGCACATCTTGTGTGAGGGAGGGCTATAGGATTACCTATTGCTGCCTAACAAGTTACCCCAAAATTCAGCAGCTGGAAATAAAAAATAACTATTAACTCTCAGTTTCTGTGGCTCAGGAGTCTGAAAATGGCTTAACTTAACTCAAGATTTTCCAGATAGTGGCAATCCAGCTGTCAGCCTTGGTGGCAGTCAGGTCAAGGCTTGACTTGGGGAGGATCAGATTCCAAACTCACTCGCACAGCTGTTGGCCGGCCTCCAAACAGCTGTGTCCAAGCTCACTCACACGGGCCTGTCCACAAAGCTGCCTCACGTCAAGGCAGCTGGCTTTCCCCAGGCAAGCGATGAAGAGGAAGCAGGAGAAAGCAGCCAAGATGGGAGGCACAGTCCTTTCAGAACCCCACATTTTTACCTGTCACTTCTGACATTTTCAATTTGTTAGTTGTCAGTCAGTAAGTCCAGCCCACACTCAGGAGGGAATTACACAAGGGTGGGAACCGGGAAGCAGGGGATCCCTGGGGGTCATCTCAGAGGCTGCCCATGTCAGGGGGCTGCTGCCAGGACACACACATAGATTAGAGGCCTGGTGCTCCTGCCCAGAGAGCCAGGCGTTGGCCTCAACTCCTCATTCCATCTATCGCCAAACCCTGCTGATTCAAAGTCCTAACTAGCTCTCAAGTCTCAGCACTCGCCATCTCTTGACCATCATGGCTCCTCCCAGGCCCCCATCAAGTCTCACCAGGATGTCCTCACTCGTCACCACCTGCTTGCTGGTCCCCCTCGCATCTATTCTGCTCCCCTTGGTACCCCCCATCCCTCCCACCATCACCTGCTGCTTCCCAATAGTATTCAGAGGAGTCTTTTCAAAACACAGATCTGACACGGTTTTGCCTTGCTGAGAATCCTTTGGAGGCTTTCCAAGATTCTTAGCATGAAGACCCAAGTCTTCTCCGTGGATGACAAGATTCTGCAGGGTCTGGCTCGCCCTGACCCTCAGCGGCCCCACCACACAGCAGTGCTGGCCCCTTTCAGTGCCTCGAACATGCCTTGTGCCCTCCCGGCACGGCCTTCACATGTGACGTGCTTCCTGTGGAAACATTTTTCTCATCCCCTTCACTTAGTTAACTCCTCATCACCCTTGGGATCTCGGCTCAAGAGTCACTTCCTTGAAGAAGCTGTCCCCATCCAAGCCTAACTAGGTTCAATTCACCTGTTGAAAACACATCCTCGTGTCACAGCACTTTGCCAGGCCCACTGCGCCTTCACCTGACTGGTCACTGTCTGTCTCCCCTGAGATTCTAAATGCTTGATGGCAGGGACTGTATCTGGCTTTGCCAGCTGCATCCACAGTGCCTATCACCAGTGGGTGTTTAAGAAACACATACTGAATTAAGAAAAAAATTAAAGTCCTTGGGCAGATGATACAACCACAACTTTGAAACATAATTCTTTAGAATCACAGACCTCCAGGGCTGCAAAGGGCTCAGAAACCAGCCAGCCAACCTCCTCAGAGGACACTGAGGCCCAGAGAAAGGGGAGAACTGTCCGGGCTGCAGAGTGAGTGGGAACAGGGCAAGAGCCAGTCTCCTGTGTGACCCCCTCACCTGCCATTTCCCATCTGTCATAAGACTCACTTACCTTCTGTCACCACCGAAACTTCACCACTGGCACCTGATGAACGCTAACAGATTATCTCCATCAGCCCTAAAACCTTGGCACAAAAACTCCAGAAGCTGCAAAGCCTCCCTTCAGGTAAACTCTTTTCTTAGCTCTGGAACTACCAGTTCCAAAAATGCAGAGACAGTTCTGAAAACAGCCATTTCGCCCATATCAAGAATAAGGCTTGCTTTTGAAAATTCTCCGTTTGGGGTTCCTCCAAACAGAGCCCTAGACCATCTGAGATGGCAGGGCCCTGAGATATTCTGGGCCAATTCCAGAAGGGGAAACTGAGGCCAGAGAAGGACAGGGAATTTCCCAAGGTCACCCAGGGAATCAGAGACAGGGCTGGGACCAGAACCTGGGCCCCCTCCACTCTCTGGCCAGTGCTCCTGTCTCTACAGCAGGCTGCAAGTAGCCAGACTGAATTAACCTCAAGGTTCCTGCAAGTTCTGGTCTGAGGCTAAGATTCTTCTAAGAACAGGGATTCATCCTCGGACTATAGTCAGCTTTGCAGACTCCTGTTGCAAGTCCTCAGCAGAGACTGATTTTCTACGTGCGAAAATGACAATATAGCATTCCAAAATAAAGTGGCATTCTAAGGACAAACTGATATTGAAAAATAATTCAAAATTGGGATCCAAATCAGTTGCCAATGTTTAAAAACTAAAATATTTTATTTGCAAATCCAGTTTTCCACATTCTCTTAGAAAAATTGGACAACCTGGCAATACTGATTCTCCCTTACGGCATGCGACACTTGGCTGAACTGCACAGTGCTGTCACACACTCGCCTGTCCGCAGCTGGCCAAGTTACGTCCTTTCTATTGCCTTCCCAGGTCTTGAAGGCATTTGAGTTTGCACCCCTGTTCTATTGGATTTGAGAATCCCCTCTGTAACTATTCCCCAGATGAGGGGTAGCATAGGCACTGTTTGTTGCCTCCAGGGGCAGGGAGTTTGCTTCCAGTCTGTTACATGGCTGGTCAAGTGGATGGTGGTGGGGAGGGAGAGCTTGATTTGAACCATGGCTTATCTGAATCCATGTATAACAAGTCATGCTGTCTAATGAACTTTAATTACCTTGGAATGAGGACTCTCCATGCTTGTTTTGGCTGAGGCAGATAAGAAAGCCACTCTTGGGAATGACTTCATAGATTTCCAGGCCATCAGAATGAAATCCAGATGCCATTGCATTCCAGGCAGACTAGGGGCCAGGTCTGGATGGTCCTTTTGAAGTTTCAAAGGCAACCCGTGCTGATATCCAACGAGGGTTTGGAGGTCTGTCTTCAGGTTCTTGAGCAATGATAGCTGTCAGTTAAATTGCCTTCCTATGACCTTGCCAGGAGCTGTCACCACCAACCCATGTTTCATCATCCATTGGGGTGGGGGGTCTTACAGGCGTCTCAGGCCGCTGAGTACCTCATCAGGAGGTCACCCAGGGAATCTGGGTAGACACTCTTATAGAGTTCTTGGCGAGCTTCAGGCTTTGGAACTTTGAAAGCAATGGCTTTGTTCCTACCACACTTATCAGTAGTCAAATCTCAAAGCCAATGGAAACATTGGAGTCCAGGACTGTTCCTTCTGGGAGGGCCCTTGTATACTTCATCTCCTCTAACTCTCTGCCTTAACTAAGAAGCTCCCAAAGGCACCCCAGACAAGGAGAGTCAGCCAGCCTTGGTGGGGCAGTGTCTTCTGGATAATGGGTCAGAAGCTCTCCCCATTTTCAACTCCCGCCCTCTGTTTTATCCTCAACTTAAGGACCGTTTTTCCTGCCTGTCTTCATCTACCTACACTGAGCACCACCACATTTACTCTCTCGTCTGCAGACTAAACTGTTCCAGGTCATCCTTCCTGGGAGGCCTTGATCTTGAGGCTTGGCCACTCTCCTGCAACTGGCCGGTGTCCCTCCTCAGTATCTTCTCACAACAGCTGTGACTGTAAGAGGACACAGTTCTTGCTCTATGACTCCCGGAGAAGAACAGCCGAGTCCAGACAGCTGTCCCACATCCCAGGCTCACATGCCCAGAGTTTGCACGGATTGCTCCATATCAGTAAACAGCTTTTATTTATTTAACAAATACTCATGTAGCTCAGCTTACTTTAGCAATATTTATCAAATCCCCATAATGCTCAGCATTAAGAGCCTATTATCATCCAGGGTGTACAGATGATGAAACCAAGACACAGGGAAGAAAGTTACTTGGCCAAAGTGTCAGTTAAGTGGGGAGATCGGGACTTAAACTCAGATCATTGGAGACTGGAACTAGTGCTCGCAACCACCCCGTGCTGCCTCTCCATGCAGTTGTTAACGTTAAACACAAGGATGAAGATCTCCAGGGAGATCTGGAAATACCAAGTGTTCCCGATATGTCAGCCTCACCCTGAGATGTGAAGAGACTTGTCTGAAGTCACTCCATTCATCACTGACGGAGTTGGGACTTCAACAGGGTTCCAAATTTAGGGCTCTTTGCTCTAACCTAGAGCATGCCAAGTGAACTAATCAGATTTAATTGAAGCGGAATCCTCCAGGGTGGCATCACAAAGATTCTATCCAGGGAAGTGAAATGGATTCTAACCTGGCTTTGAGCCCACATGTTTATCTAACAGGCCACAATTACCCACTGGGTTCCTGGCCAGGGAGAGAGAACCACCCAACCTAGGCATCTGATAGTTTGAAAGTGCATATGTTAGGAGATACATGGAGACCACATTAATTCATAGCCCAATAATGTGCAAGTCATCATGGTCTCTGTTGGGCTGAAGTGTATATTACATTAATTCGGGGATGGGCAAACTTTTGTAAAGGGTCAGATAGTAAATATGTTGGGAAAGGCGGTGGTCCCGGAGACTGAAACATTTTCTTACAGGAAGATAAGGATGCTCACAGCCAACGCTGGACATACCACCTTGTTTGCAAATGTCTTTCCCCTGCTAACAGGCTTGATGTGCATGTCTTTGTTCTGCTTAAGCATGTGCATCATAAGGCACGTGGCCAACCCCACTGCTTGTATCTACTCCTGGTGGGAGGTCCTCCTCCTGCAGAACAAGAGGGGCGCGTGCAGATCATCTTCCTGCATCAGCTACAGGACAGGACCTGCTGGCCCTGGGGAACCAATGCTCACTATTAAAGCAGATCTTGTGTGGTCTCTTCTCCCTGTGAGTGAAGCATCTTTCTACCTAGTTGCCTAGGTGACCCATGTCTTTCTTGGTGACTCTGACACCTGAAACCACGCACTTTAAATTTCTTACTATCTCTGCCTTTTAATTGAGGCATTTAGACAATTCATATTTAATGTGATGACTGATACGATCGGATATTAGTGTATCATCTTGCTGTTTGCTTTCTACATGCATCAACTATTCTTGGCTCCATTTTTTTCCTCCCTTCTTTTGGAATAATTGAATAATTTTTATGATTTCATTGCATCTCCATTGTTTACTTACTAGCTACAACTCTGTTATTTCAGTGGTTGTTTTAGTTTTTTTAGTGTATATCTTTACCTTATCCCTTATCACATTATACCCTCAAGTGACATTATAACTTCATAAATACTATAAGATCCTTTTAATAAAATACTTCCATTTTTCTCCCTTCTGACTTTGTTATTGTTGTCATACATTTTGCTTTTTTGTATGTTATAAAACCCCAGTACATTATTATTTTTGTTTAAACAGCCAATAATCTTTTACAGACACTTAAATTATAAGAAAAAATTATATACTTCCCTGTGGAGTCATTTTTAGTGCTCTCCATTCCTTCGTGTAGATCCAGATTTCTATTTGATATCATTTTTCTTCAGTCTAAAAAACTTCCTTTAATATTTTTTATAATTCAGGTCTAGTGGTGATGAATTAGTTCAGCTTTTGTTGCTTTGAGAAAGTTTTTCTTTCACCTTCATTTTTTTCTTCTTCTCTTTTTAAATTAAAGTAAAATTGACTTACAAAATTAAATTAGTTTCAGCATAGTGACAATATTTTTAAACATTATAAAATGATCATCACAATAAGTCTAGTTACCACCTGTCACCACACACAGTTATTCCGATATTATTGACTATACTCCCTATGCTGTACAATACATCCCATGGCTTATTTATAATTGGAAGTTTGTTCCTCTTAATCTCCCTCACCTATTTCATCCATTCCCCCAACCACCTTTCCGTCTGGCAACCACCAGTTTGACCTCTGTATCTATGAGTCTGTTTCTGTTTTGTTATGCTTGCTTTGTTTTTTAAATTCCACATATAAGTGAAATCATATGTGTTTGTCTTTCTCTGTCTGACTTATTTCACTTAGCATAATACCCTCTAGGTCCACCCATGTTGTCACAAATGGCAAGATCTCGTTCTTTTTTAGAGCTGAGTAATATTTCATTGTACATCTATATCCCATCTTCTTTATCCATTCACCCATTGATGGTCACTTAGGTTACTTCTATATCTTGGCTATTGTAAATAATGCTGCAATGAGCATAGGGGTCCATGTATCTTTTCAAATTAGTGTTTTTGTTTTCTTCAGAAAAATACCCAGAAGTAGAATTGCTGGATCACGTGGCAGTTCTATCTTTATTTTCTTGAGGAAACTTCATACTGTTTTCCATGGTGGCTGCACCAGTTTACATTCTCACCAACCGGGCACAAGGGTTCTGTTTTCTCCGACTCCTCACCAACTTTTGTTATTTATTGTTGTTGTTGTTTTTCTTTTGATGACAGCCATTCTGACAGGTGTGAGGTGACATCTCCTTGTGGTTTGATTTGCATTTCCCTGATGATTAGTGATGTTGAGCGTCTTTCATGTGTCTGTTGGCCAATTGTGTGTCTTCTTTGGAAAAAAGATCTATTCAGGTCCGCTGCCCATTTTATAATAGGTTTTTTTTTTATATTGAGCTGTATATTTTGGATATTAACCCCCTTTTTGCTAATGTTTGCAAATATCTTCTTCCATTCAGGTATTTTTAAAAATGTCCTCAGCAATCCACTGGTTGTTTAGTAGCATATTGTTTAGCCTCCATGTGTTTGTGTTTTATGTTGTTTTCTTTTTCCTTATAGTTCATTTCTAGTCTCATAATCATGGTCAGCAAAGATGCCTGGTATGATTTCAATCTATTTAAATTTACTGAGACTTGTTTGTGACCCAGCATGTGTTCTCTTCTGAAGAATGTTCCATATGCACTTGAAAAGAATGTCTATTTTGCTGCTTTTAGATGGAATATTCTCTCTCTATGTATATCTATTAAGTTAATCTGGTCTAATGTGTCGGTCAAGGACAGTGTCTTACTGATTTTCTGTCTGGATGATCTGTCCGTGGATGTAAGTGGGGTGTTAATGTCCCCTACTATTATTGTGTTACTGTCAATTTCTCCCTTTCTGTTTGCTATGATTTGCTGTATGTATTTAGGTACTCCTATGTTAGGTGCATATGTATTTAAAATCATTATATCTTTTCATTGTTCCTTTTTTCATTATATAATGTCCTTTGTCTCTTGTTACAGACTTTGTTTTAAAGGCTATTTTATCTAAGCATTGCTACCCAAGCTTTCTTTTACTTTCTGTTTGCATAGAATCCATTTTTTCATCCTCTCACTTTCAGTAGTGTTGAGTCTTTAGATCTAAAGTGAGTCTTGTAGGTGGTATATACATGGGTCTTTTTTTTTTTTTTAATTCATTCAGCTACTCTATGTTTTTCATTGGAGCATTTAGTCCATTTACATTTAAAGTAATTGATAGGTATGTACTTGAGGCCATTTTGTTCATTGTCTTCTGGTTGTTTCTGTAGTTCCTTTCTGTTCCTTTCTTCTTTTGCTCTCTTCCTTAGTGATTTAATGACTATCTTTAGTGCTATGTTTGGATTCCTTTCTCTTTGTGTGTGTGTGTGTATCTATTACAGCTTTTTGGCTTGTGGCTACCATGTGGTTCATTTATAACTATATATACCTATATATACACACACATATATATTGTATATTTTAAGTTGATGATCTCTTAAGTTCAAACACATTCTAACAACCAAGCATTTTTATTCCCCCAGCCCATGTTAAATGTTTTTGACATATTTTACACCTTTTTGTTTTGTGCATCCCTGAACTACTTATTGTAGATATAGATGATTTACTACTTTTGACTTTTAACCTTCCCACTAGCTTTATAAGTGATCAATCTACCACCTTTACTGAATGTTTTCCTGTACCAATGAGATTTTTCCTTTTGTAATTTTCATATGTCTAGTTGTAGTATTATCTCTTCTGCTTGGAGAAGTCCCTTTAACACTTCTTGTAAAGTCAGTTTAGTGGTGCTGGACTATTTTAGCTTTTGCTTGTCTGTGAAACTCTTGGTCGCTCTTTCAAATCTGAATGACAGCCTTGCTGGGTAGAGTATTCTTCCTTGTAGGTTTTTTCCTTTCATCACTTTAAATATATCATGGTACTTCTTTTTGACCTGCAAAGTTTCTGCTGAAAAGTCAGCTGATAGTCTAATGGGAGTTCCCTTCTATGTAACTTGTTGCTTTTCTGTTGCTGCTTTTAAGAGTCTCTCTTTGTCTTTAATTTTTTGCCAGTTTAATCATAATGTGTCTTGTGGAAATTTTTGGGTTCATTTAGTTTAGCCATTTAAGAGAGGACTCTATTTCCTATAGCCCTCCAGCTCTCCTGTATGCAAGCCTGCTGGCCTTCAAAATCACACATTCTGGTGGCTTATCTTCTTGGTGCTGGACCCCTAGACTGGGGAGCCTGATGTGAGGCTCAGACCCCTCGCTCCTAAGGAAGAGCCCCTGCAAATGTGATTATCCTCCCAATTGTGGGTCACCTACCTGGGGGTGTGGGTCCTGACTATACTGCATCTTCACCCCATCCTACCCATCTTGTTGCCTGTGGGAGGAGGTGAGCTCAGGGTCTTCCTACTCTGCCATCTTGGCCACACCCCTATCCATTTTTGAAAGACATTTTTGATAAATATAGAATTCTAAATATTTTTCTTTTCCCATTCAACACTGTAAAGATGTTATGCCATTCCTTTTTGGCTTGCACAGTTTATGACAAGAAGTCTGCTGCTACTCTGATCTGTATTCTTCTGTATGTGTTTCTTTTTATTCATTATCAGTGGTTTAGCATTTTGACTATGATGTGTCTTGGGATGTAATTTTTTTTCCATGTTTATTCTGCTTGAGGACACTGAGTTTCTTGGACCCATGCCTCTATCATTTTCATCATATTTGAGGAATGGCCATTATTTCTTCAAATATTTTTTCCGTCTCTTTCTTTCCTCTCCTGGTACGTATTTTTTACACTTGGTATTGTTTCATAGGCTATACCGTTCATTCCTTTTCTGACACTTTCTCTTTGTGCTTCATTTTGAATCATGTTTTATTTCTATGCCTGTAATTTCACTGATCTGTTCTGCTGCAAATTCTCATTTCTTCTGCTGGTAATCCCATTCAGTTTAATTTCTATGCATCCTCTCCAAAAATTTGATTTGGATTTAAAAAAAAATATGTATCATGTGTCTTTCCTCATTATATTCATGGCTTCCTTTATATCCTTAAGTATTTATAATATTATTTAAGGTCTTTTCAACTAATTCTATCGTTTGTGTCATTCTGGATCTATTGAATTATTTTTCTCCTGGTTCTGATCATATTTTTCTACTTCTTTTCATGCCTGGTGATTTTGTGGTTGTTGTTGGATGCCAAACATAATAGATTTTATGTTGTTTAGTGCTGAGTTTTGTGTATTTTTTTTAAATGATGCTGGACTTTGTTCTGCCAAGCAGTTACATCACTTGCAGATCAGTTTCAGGATTAATATTAAGCTTGTTTTACGGCAAGCTAAAAGCAGTCTTTACTCTAGGACTAGTCTGCCTGTCACTACAAAGGCATAACCTTCTTAAGATTTTATCCAACACACTGTGTTACAAGGCCTCTTTAGCCTGGCTAGCAGACACTTCAACTATCCCTAGACCTCTGTGAGCCCTTGGAATTACTTGACCTGCTTCTTTCTATTTTTCCTTTCTCTGGTTGCATGGAGTTTCATCCCACACATGTCCTGATCAGAACTCACCTAAGGGTCAAGGGCACCCTCGCGGATTTTCTGAGCTCTGTCTCTGTGCAGCTACCTCCTCTCTGTTGTTTTTCCCTGTAAATTTTAGCTGCCTCAGCCTTCCTGAACTCTGATCCCTGTGTCCTCAATTCGGTGATACAGTGGGCCTCTGGTTCCACATCTCTGTGCTGAAGATTTGAAACATCCTAAATGAATAAGGTGAGCAATCACCTCTACCTGTGTTTCCTTCTCTCAGGGATTCACAGCCCTGTGCTTCCTGACATCCAATGTCTGAAAATACTTGTTTTATATATTTTGTCTGCTTTTCTAGTTGTTTATGATGGAGGGCAAGTTCCATAGCACTTAATCCTTCCTGGGTGGAACTGAAAATCCCTACCCTAGTTGTTTTCACCATTGGTTTATACTTCAAAATATCATTTAACTAATAGACGGTGACTTCATTAAAAGTTGTTAGAGACAGTTTAAGAAAATTGTGTTTGGCGTTAGTTCATGAGTATTTTTGAGTTTTATAGTTCTACCAGGAAGTCAGGCTCTGTCAAGATTTTATGAAAAGTCGAACTGGGAAAAGGTTGACCCGAATTGATCAAGACACAATCCATTACTTAATCTTTAAATTCACCTTTAAAAGTGTTCAAGATTTTGACAGTGGTGCCAAGACCATTCAAGGGGAAAGAGTAATCTCTTCAGCAGATGGTGCTGGGTGAGATAACTGCATATCCACGTGCAAGCATGAGGCTGAACCCTTACATCACACCGTATGCAAAACTTAACTTAAAAATGTACCAGTTACCTCAGTGTAAGAGCTAAAATTATAAAATCCTAGAAGAAAACATAGGGATAAACTTTCATGGCATTGGATTTGGCAGTGTTTACTTAGATATGACACAAAAGCACCAGCAGCACAAGAAAAAAAACAGGTAATAGAATTCATCAAAAATTAAAATTTATGTACATCAAAGGACACCATCAAGAGAGTGAAAAGACACCTATATCATAGGAGAAAATATCTGCAAATTATGTATCTGGTAAGGATCTAGTATCCAAAATACATAAAGAACTCTTACAATTCAACAACAACAGAGGTAACCCAATTCAAAAATGGGCAAAGGACTTGAATAGACATTTCTCCAGAGAAGATCTATAAATGGGCAGTAAGCACATGAAAAGATGCTCAATGTCATTAGGAAAATGCAAATCAAAACCACAATGAGCTATCACTTCATATCCCCTAGGATAGCTATTGTTATGGATTGAATTGTGTCCCCCTCCCCACCAAAATGTTCCTGACCTCCAGTATCTGTGAATGTGAACTTATTTGGAAATACAATCTTTACAGATGTAATCAAGCGAGGATGAGGTCATTAAGGTGGACCTTAATCCAATATGACCTGGGTACATATAAAAGGGCGAGATTTGGACAAAGGCACAGAGGGAAGATGGCCATGTGAAGATGGAGGCAGAGATTAGAGTTACGATACCATAAACCAAGGAATGCCTGGGGCTACCAGAAGCTGGAAGAGGCAATGAAGGATCCTCTCCTAGGGATCTGGAGGGACCGTGGCCCTGTGAACACCGTCATTTTGGATTTCTAGCCTCCAGAACTATGAGACAATACATTTGCTGTTTTTAGCTACCGAGTTTGTGGTACTTTCTTATGGAGCCCTAGGACAGCAATACAGCTGTAATTTTAGATATGGAAAATAACAAATGTTGGCAAATGTGACGGTTAATTTTATGTGTCTACTTGGCTGGGCCACAGTGCCCATATATTTGGTCAGACATTAATTTGGATTTTTCTGTGAAGTTGTTTTTAGTATGAGATTAACATTTAAATTGATGGACTTTTGAGAAGATCAGATTACCTTCCACAATGTGGGTGGGTCTCATCTAATCAGTCAACGATCTTAATGAAACAAAGACTGATACTCCTCTTGAGTAAGAAAGAATTCTGCCAGCAGACTGCCTCTGGATTTAAACTGTATGTCTTTCTTGGGTCTCCAGGTGCTTGTTTACTCTGCAGACTTTACACTTACTAAGCTTCCACAATTGTGTGAGCAAATTCTGTAAAAGAAATTATCTATCTATCATCTATCTAGCTATCTATCTATCTATCTAAACCTCTTGTTGATTCTGTTTCTCTGGAAAGCCCTGACTAATAGAGGAAAGAAGTGGAGAATTTAGTACCCTCGTACATTGCTGATGGAAATGTAAATGGTGCAGCCACTGTGGAAAATCATTTGGTGGTTCCACAATCAGTTAAACATAGAGTTAACATACGACCCAGCATTTCCACTCCAAGGCATATATCTAAAACAACTGAAAACAGGTGTTTGGGGTTGTGGGGTATAGCTCTGTGGTAGTGTGTGTGCTTGGCATGCACAAGGTCCTGGGTTCAATCCCCAGTGCCTCTGTTAAAAACAAAAAACAGGTGTTCAAACAAAAATTTGTATGAGAATGTTCATAGCTAGGTTCAGGGTTAGGGCTAGGTGCGTAGTTAAGGCTAGGTTCAAAAAAAAAAAAAAGAATGTTCATAACAACACTACTGACAATAGCCAAAAAGGCAAAAGCCACTCAAATGTCCATCAGCTGACTGATAAATATTGGTGGATATAAGGCATATCCATACAATGGAATATTATTCAACCATTAAAAAATAAAATCCTGATAAATGCTACAACATTAATGAACATTGATAACATTATGGTGAGTGGACAAAAAGACACAAAAAGTCACATATTGTATAATTCCATTTATATTAAATATCCAGAATAGGCAATTTCATAAAGACACAAAGCAGATTAGTGGTTCCCAGGGGCGTGGGAGTAGGAGTGATTGCTTAATGACTATGGGGTTTCCTTTTCCTTTTAAGGGGATGAAAATATTCTAAAACTAGCTTGTGATGGTTGCACAACACTGTAAATGTATTAAATACCACTGAATCATACACTTTTCCCCCTTTTCTCTTTTTTTGTGTGGAGGTACTAGGGATTAAACTCAAGACCTCGTTCATGCTAAGTATGTGCTCTACCACCGAGTTATACTGACCCCCTAGTCATACACTTTTAAAATGGCTAAAATGGTAAATTCATATCATGCATTTTATGACAACTTAAAAAACTGTGCTCAATACACACATAATTCTTGAACCTATTAATTAAGAAACAAATTGAACTTGTGGAAATGCACTTTTTAACAAAAATGAAACAATGAATCAAGAATTAAAGGCCATAAAACAAATCATGTGTGTAACCATTACGATAAACAAGGAGGCTTGTGGAATTATAATCACAAAGCAACTGTATTTTTGTCTCGTACTGTCCCTTGCAATCCAACTTGTAAGTGTATCCCTTAACTCTAGAAGCAAACTCAGGCCTCTACAACTTCTCTAGTCAATCTTATTTAATAACAACAACAACAACAATAATATCACTCTGTGGTAACAGTTAAGGTGCAAAACAGTAGTCTCAGTTCAAAAATTTAAATGTCCAATCCTGGTTATGATCAAAATGGCTTATCATCTGAAGCTGAGGCTTCTCTGGGCCTCCTGCAGACGGGAAGCCAGCATCAGGGAAGTGAGATCTTCCTTGTGTATTAAGGTTTCTGATGGTTCCATGGGAACCGGGACATGGGAGTGAGGAAAGGAAGGCAAAGCAAGAAAAAAATGCTTAGCTGAGACGTGGTGACTGGGCACTAGCTTGGCAAGAGTTTAACTGCATCTTTCTCCTCCGACATGGGCTCCTCCGATGCTCCCCAGGATGGCTCATCCATCCTCTCCCTTCTCCCAGTCATCCCACCTTCATCCCCCAGGGATCTCAGGGGTGACGCCTTCCCCCATGGCTCTGCTTTCTGCTCCACTGTCAGCACTGTGAGTCGGAAGTCTAAGTCCACCTCCTGGAGGAAAACTTCGCCTCTTGGTCAGGCTCTGAGATGACCCTGTGCCAGCTCTCTTGCACACAGCCCCCATCTGGTCCTCGGGAGGTGCGCGTGCATCCCCTGCCCCAATCAGCTCCAGAAGTGAAGGCTGCACTCAGCTGAGACACCACTCCTTTGCTCCATCATCAAAGTACGCAGACAGCCACTGGTATCTCACCCTTTCGATTTTTCCAGGCCAAGGTCTGGTTAATCCATGGAACTGTCACCCTCTAGAGGATGCAAATTAAGCTCCACTGAGGCCCTTTCTCTATCTGTGAGGTGAGGGGCAGCTGGCAGCCACTACTCTCCCTTAGGAGATTCCAAACACACAAACGGCTCTCTTTAAAGAAATCCCCACCCAAAACTCTCCTTCAACTTTTTTTATACCCTCAGTGTGGGTAAGGGAGTGTAAGAGGGCTACAGGTTTCTGACCATCTCCATTATAAATACAGCATACCATATAGATATGTGGTATCTATTATCGCCTTTCTCCAAAACATCCATTTTAACCTCATTAAATGTACATTTAAATACCTGCAATCATTACTGAATATAGTAACAGCTACTGCTGAGCCCGATCTGTCCCAGACATGGCATTAGGCCCTTTTAACAAACATCATTTAAAGTTATTAATAGGTATGTTTGTAACGACTCTGATTTATCAATTTCTTAAGAGTTCATACAGATGACTGTCATTTAAAAATCTACAGAGTACAGTATTATTGATTCTCAGGAGCAAGAAACACTCTGAAAGCCTAGTTGCAGAACTTTCGATCTGGAAAGGACTTCAGAGGTGAGTTAACCTCACTCATTTCCTTCAAGCAGCAGCTGAGGTCCCGAGAGGCTGAGGGACTTGACCAAGGTCATCACAGTGAGAGATCAGAAGATGGGGGTTATCACTTTCCACAGCTGCCTCTTATTCATAAAAAGTATTAAGTTCTGATTCATATTGCTCATTTTAATATTTATCAAACCAGTGGTAGAAATGAATTCTTAATGCAAAATAATTATTTCAGAGTCTTAAAAAATTGAACAAACTGGGCTTTCAACACTAGATAAAGCTGTGTGAGTCCCAATCTACTGTACAGGAGAAGAATGGATTCTTAATTGTATCTGTGCTTCAGAGTGGAAGAATGATTTTTAAATGGAAAATCCCACGGAGGTGGCGATGAGAAATGAGTTTAGCTAGATGAATGATCTTAGGAGAAAGTAAGATAGCAAGCCAGGCTGAAGAGTAGCTTTTTCGTTGAGTTCAACTAAACCACATGTAGATTGTCTGTGCCCAGACAGTGAACTACCGCGTTTACTTTCATCTTCCTAGTCTTGGCACTGTCTCTTACGTTCTGATCCTTGTGGTCTACAGTCTTCAGGATTTCATATATATTTTTAAGAAAGTTGAGTGTACACAGCACAATGATGACGTTATGAATCTATCTAACAAACACTCCTGGGAACCTAGGACATGCCATCCAGCACTCTGATTTCAGTCCTGCATTCTTCTGCAACACAACTACCATATGCTTTAGGGCTGGCAGGGTGTCTAGAAATAACTCAGACCAGCACATTTCAGAGATAAGCAAACTGAGGCCCAGAGAAGAAAGTACCTCACCCAGGAGGGGCACACAGAGAGTTCATGGCTCTAGTCACAAAAGTTAAGCATTTTGACAGATTCATGAACCCTTGGGCAGTTCTAGCTTCTGCTCTGAGGACCTCAGAGTCACATTTTGTAGCCTGAAGTGCTAATTAAACCAGAGGAGTTACGGAGTTACTATTGATAGGAAGGAGGCAAGACATTAACTAGGCCACGAAACCTGGGGACACAGAAGGAGAACTAGTCTCCTGAGACTCACATATTATATTCAACCTTTATATTTTAAGACTGAAGTTGGTTTAATGCAGTCTCAACTTCCCAAATCTGGACTTTGACTTGAGTTGCATTTAGCCTTGAAGGACTACGGCTGCTGCAGTTCGCATCATGAGATAAACAGGATAAACGGGTAACCCTACTTCTCAGAAATGCTGCCCTCACCCAGTAGAAAGATTAAAACCATCCTTCTAAATCCATCAGTTGCTTCAAAGGAAGCTACTTCAAACCATTTTCCTATTATTTTGAGTTGTAATCAATAATACTCAGTTGCAACCAACTGAATTTAAAGGTAAAAAGAAAGTAGAAAAGAAACCCACAAAAATGTTTTTAAAAGACATACTACTTGAGTTTGCAATTATCTCACATTTTTCTTTTTACTGATCGGAGTGGCTTTCACTGTACTGCCAAAATCAAATCTCTCTCAGAAGGCCTAGTGGTGTGAACAAAAGCACTGGAATCAAAGAACTTCCCAGTTTTAATCTGTCAGAGACTGTGTGGTACTCGGGAAAGAGTCATTTAACCTCTCTCCATTTGTCCCAGTTCTGTACAATAAGGTAAACTATGAGTACTGTGTGGACTGGCCAATTAAGCTAATTAACCCCCTGGAAAGTATCCAAAAATACTATTTATGGGCCACTAACAGTCACAGAAACTCCTAAGAGATTCTGTACAGACAGCACAATCTCTGCGGGTGTCACTTTACCCACAGCTTACAAAGAAAGCGCTGGGTGTTCCCTAACACAGGAGGAAAAAGAAACAGCACACGCTGTCGTTCAGCAACACCATCTTTATTCAAAAATATATATCTATGAGACATTTCAGAATATACTGCTACCGCCAATGGCAGCCTATACTTCTAAATAAAGTCCTAAATTAATATACAAATTTAAGCTTTAAAAATATTCTTTAAGAAAACAAAACAAAACAAAAAACAAAGGAAGAGTGAAGACTCTCTGAGGAACATGACCTAAAGGAAAGGTCTTTGAGGCCAACGGATGCCCTAAATAAAGGAAAAAACACAAGACAAAAACCACCCACCCCACCCCGCCAGATCGCCTCATACGTACAAGGAGAAAGGTTCATTTAAATTAAACAAATGAAGTAATAAGCACACTTGGGGACGATGTGGGAGAATTAAGATCTAAAAAACAAGAGCATTTCATTGAAAAACAAAAATAGAACTAACTTCCTCACAGGAAGTCCACAAGTAACAGGTGTTAAGAAGCCAACACATTCATTTACATAATTGCTACGGTTTCATTTCTTGCTCCTGCTGTAATAATTATGCACCAATTGCTGGTCAGAGACTCAATCAGGTAAAACACAGCAGTGGGCAAAATCCATTATGTTATGTAACATTTTCATCTAGCTGATCAGAGCAAATAACCAGTATACCTTTTTGGTTGGTTTGTGGCTGGTAAAATTTTGCTTTCTTGCTGAAAGAAAGCATAGAGAATGTCCAGGATGGGTCTGTTCAGAAGCAAGCTCATTCACAGGACTGAAGCAGCACACCATGTGGGGAGGGGGCTTTTGCACAGAAACAGCAAAGACTGGAATTTATTTTGCAATTTGAGTAAAGTCACTTACTGCCCTATGGCCTCTGGGAGAAAAACTTCCAGACTCGTTAATTTAATAATGGCAGGACAATAGGCAGTGTCAATACGCAAAAAACACAGTCTGTATTCAATCTGAAAAATAGCTTAAATGCTACTAGGTTCTACACAGAGTTAAACTGCATACCTGCTAGGGCTTTCCAGCATTTTCACTTCATGGCAGGCAGGAGAGCTTTTTGAAGGGAAGTCTGTTACACTTTTAAAAACATACATTCCATTCTAACACGTTGAATATGTAAAATTCCATGTAATTGGCTTTCCAATTGGTAATCCTGAAAATAGCAACTCAAAATAATGGAGTTCTGAAGCCCCCTCCTCTGAATTCCTTTTTATAGCTTTTGGACTTCAGCCTCTGGGCTACAATTCCTATTACACTATTGGGGCAAATTGTTTTCTGCCCTTTCCAATGTCAAAAATAAGCCTGCCCAGTTAGAATGATTTATAGTCAGCAGGTCTAACCTTTACTAAAAGCAAGGTAAAAATCCTCTCTAACTACCTTATACAGTCATAATGTCAGCTGGCATGATAATGGAATTAAAACCCCCAATTAATATCCTTCACTTTCCCCCTTCCCGAGATGAACATTCAGTAACACCTGATGCAAAGTTTTCCTCCTGCTGTGGGCACAAGGACACGTGCAGTGGTGTGAACTGAAGGACACATATGCGCAGTGTCATACTTGCAGGGGAGATTCAAGTGTAGTCACCATGCCGTGGACATGTGCCCACACCGCAAATTAAACGTTAGTGTGCACCCTACTCCCCAAAGGAAAGGGTCAAAGCAACACCCATGCAGAGCCCGGGCTCCCAGTATGCCTTTAGCTTTGGGGGCCCACCAGCACCATTTCTAACAACAGCCTTCACAACCAACTTGGGCAAAGACCATGTTTCAAGGAAGGCGCTCTCTGACAGTGGGTGGAACCCTAGATAAGTGCAGCCTGGGAGGGTCATCAGTAGGAACCCAAAGCAAGTAACTCATGTTTAACTCATGCTTGTGATCCCTGTTAGTCTGTCTCTGAACTGTGACTTGATGTCCCAGATCAGCTTTGAATCTTTTCGCTGGATTCTCTAGTCTGCTCACAAAGCAAATGCACCTAACCTTCGTCTACGCATTGCTAGAAGTCCTGGTAAGAGAGAAGCAGAGACCTGGCAAAGTCTTTCTGGCGAAGCTGCTTATCAGTCATGACTCCAACCTTTGGGGTGGCAGCCAGGAAAGCCAACGGCTCCAGACTGAGTCCCTCAGTGGAAGCCTGTACTGAACTTGAACAAGCCCCACTCAGAAAGGAGAGGCTGCTTGCATGACACAGTGTTGTCATAAGGGACAAGATTCTTCTGAAAGCTTCCAGAAGTACACATGATTTTCATAACTTCTTGGGTGTAGACAGAGAATGGAAAAGAATGGAAAACCAACAGGGGCAAGGAAACATGAAGTGAGACAGTTCTTTCCAAATATAAATCTAAACTGGATTCCACTTGCCACTGCTATGAATTGTGCTCAAGAGGAGAGGCCGGAGAGGAGAATCAGAATCTGTGGTTCTTTCTTGAGGCTCGGGGGGCAGGCGGAAAGAGTGATACAACCAGGGGCTACTAGGTTATTTCCAACCATGACTTGCCCTCTTTCTGCTGGTACAGATGGGAATCTGGGGCATGACACCTGCCCTAGTCAGTTGAAAACAGGTCACCAGCAGAGGGCAGGGGGGCCAAGCCTCCTGTGACGTTGGGCAGCAATGAGAGGTCTGGCAAGCTCTGAATATGGGACTTCAGTTCCTTGCGGACCTGGGTTACCCGAGCAAGCTTCTGTTTATATTCCTAAGGAGACAAAGAGAAGACAATGCAGTTAAGTCTGCGTGTGCTGATGGTCAGGTTTAAGGAGCCAACACAGATACTTTCACCCTCTTGCCCTACATGCTCCTCACCAGATCGCCCTCCCCCATTCAGCTACACTATAATCCATGGGTTTTCAAACACTCAAAAGGCAAAACTTTATATAAAAAAGGAAACTCGAGAGTTCAATACCGGCAACAGTGAATTAAACGGTATATAACTTAGCACTTGAGATCTGGAAGTAAAAAAAGTGACGTTTTGTATTTGCAGTGTCTTTGGTTCTTATCTATTTCAAAATGCTTTATAAAATAAAACTGCAAAGCTCAGGCTTTACAATTATTTTGAAGGCTCTACCTAGACAGGGCTAGAAAAATGACTATGAAGTTATATTTTGTGTGTTAAACTTAGATTAGCCCAGATTTATTGTTTTCGCAGTCAAGGACTATGGAAGCTCAAATTCCCACCATCCCCGCCTGTGTCCAGAACCTCCTCACTCCACACCTGAGTAACTGCAAGTCCCTGATGAGGCCCTCTAGTGGTCTCCCCTCAACGTGCCAGACTTACCTTCCACAAGCCCAGCTATCATCAAGTCACTGCTCTGAGAACGTGGGGCATGGCAGCACTACCTCCACCACTGCTCAGAAGTCCAGGTCTTCTAAAATTAGCTCCTGCCCACATGCATTCTCACAGCCTTCCCAGGGCCAGAGCCTGCACGGGCCGTTTGTACAGAATTCCCCTCAAGCCCGAGGGATGTCTTTCTTCTGGTCCCAGCAAAGTCTTGACTCCACTCCTCTGCCTACCTGCTGAGTCCCACATCTCAAGAAAAGTCCTTCCTGCTCATCCAGGAGATCTGTCCCCATCTCCGCTGGCCCCGGAGCCCTCCTGTACACTGAGTGTGCATCTGCGCCCCTGACAGGCTGCTCTGAGGTGCTCTCTCCATACAGGTTAGATTTCTATGTTCCTCTGAAATATGACTCCCCTGGTGACAGGAATAAATATACTATTTTCTTTCCTCAGCTCACAACTAAAGGTCCTCTTGGTAAATGTATGGAATAATAATCCTGGCCCTGTCAGTTCTGTGGTATATGGCTCTCTTGGGGTTTGACTTTTTTTCCTCTCGCTGTTACCCCCCATCCCCGCAGGGGTTTCTGCAAAGACAGGGAGGTTTCTGAGGCTGGGCCCTCGCTGACTATAGCCTCTCCTGCAGGAATGTAGCTGAAAGCACGGGGCTGATTCTCAAAGCTCTGGGTTTAGTTCTGGCTCTGACTCTGAGCTGCTGTGTGACTGTGGACGTGCTCCCTCTCCTCCTTCATCCATCCTTATCTGCAAATGAAGGAATTAGACCTCCTGTAAGATTTTTCTTCAAGTTCCAGATTCCCTCATGCCAGATACCTTATGCATATTTGGGGAGGCAAAGGGTTTGAGGGCACAAGCTTTAGCACTCCTAGGAAGAGTGATAAGTGAGGAAATAGGTTAAATGAAGAACACTTAATCTGAGTTGTAAACAAAAATTCCAAGCAAGGAGTGGGAGAGGGGGTATCAGGGAAATGGGCAGGGAGGCTCTGCCCCACATCACTGCAGGCAGTCACCCTTCCACTTGAAATGAGAGCTGCTCACAAAAGCCATCAAATGAAGATACAAGGCACAAGTTAAGAAAGTAATAAGCTCTCTTAGTATCCCATTTCTTTCATTTGTAGATGTAATAAAACTAAAATAATGACTTAAGTAAATCATTAATAGTGACTTCCCATCAAACTAGTAAGCTTGAGGAGGCCAGGCCCAGGCCCATCTGCTTCACCCAGCATCCACCATGCCCAGCAGTGCCCTGTAAACAGTGGGTGTGACGCAGCTGCCTGATGAATTAACAATATATAAAATGTAACATCACATACAGGTACACCACATGAAGTAGTCACCTTTCATTCTTGAAACTGAAAACTCATTTCAAATCTGAGGGTCTGAAATCTCAAGGTTCCCTGTCCTCTCTACAAACAGTTTTCTTCTTTGGCTTTATAGACCTCATGGGAAATTAATAGAGGAGATCAATTCTCTATTACAGGACATGGATTCATCTAACTTCTTCTGAATTCTAGGTACAAAAAGGGTGAAATAATTACTGAATAATTACCCCCATGCTCTCCGCCCAAATCCTCTGACCAAAGCTGACAAATGAAAGCCACCTGAACTTGGAGCCATCCACTCTTGGCAGCCACAGAGCACTTCAGCTGAAGGAATTCCTCAAGAGCAGTCTGAAAATAGTACTGAGTCTCTAATGAGCTGACCTGGGATCAGAATCCCAGGCGCCTCGCTCTCGGGTGATCCTCAGACTGATACATCTGCCCAAACCCACAGAATGTACACCACCAAAGTGAACCCTAATGTAAACTTTAGACTCTGGGTGATTATGATGTGTCACTGTGGGTTCATCAACAGTAACAAATGTACCACACCTGCAGGGTGTTGCTAGTGGGGGAGATGTACAGTATAATGTGTAGGGATGGGGGTATACGGCAAATCTCTGCACCTTCCTCTTAATTTTGCTATGAACCTAAAACTGCTCTAAAGATAGCTTTTTTAAAAAATGACCTATGGACCAAGACATTTCAATCTGTGACTAGGTACATACTCTCAATATCCAAATACAGATAAAGACTGCCTCTAAAACTGTTAAAACACGTACCTGCTTAACCAGGACAGTTGAATGACCTACCTTAATGCCTTGAGGAGAGATGAGCAGGTTAGAATTCACAGCAAGTTCTGATTGAGTCAAACTGAAGCTACAGTAACTTTAGAGTCCCCTAAATAGATTCAGCAGTGCCCCTGTGATCCCCTCTTCTCCCCCACTTTTAAAAATTAAATTTAGTCTTTTCCCAAATACAGTCATTATAATGTTGCCACAGACCAACAAAAAAAATTAAGAGTGAATCCAAATAAAACTCTCTCCCAAATCAAAATCCAGCCTTCACTTGCCTCCAATTCCCCCCCCCCCTTTTACACTCCCTCGTTCGGGTCACTCCCTCACAGCTGTCTTTCCAGCTATTCTCTTAGGTCTGGATGGGCAAAGGAGACAGAGCTCAGGAGAATCCAAGAATCTTTTCTCTCAATCTACTAGACTGCCTTCTGTCAAGTGCAGGCCCCAAGCTCTGCTGCTGTCAGGTTCCTAACCTCAGCTGCTCCCGCGCTCGGCAGGAATCCAGGCTTCTCCTTTTCATAACATGAAAACCAACTTCAAACTGGTGCGACCCGCTCAGATCCTTTTGACTCATTTAAGTGTGCTGCATCCCACAGTCTTTTCCCTACACCAAGTACCACTCAGAGAAATGATGTGACAAGACAGTCACGTGCTCCTTGTTTAAAATACCTTACTCTCGTGTGTAAGAGAGGGCTTAGCCTTTAATCTAGTGCGCACGCTACCCTGCCTGGTACGGAATCCCGCCTTGTCTGTACCAGCAGATGACACCGCTGCACGGCACCTGCTCATCACTCCTCTCTCCCTGCTGGCTGACTCACCTCACCCACGCTGCACGTGGCTCTTTTCTGCACTCTCGTCTTCAGGCACTTGCCTTTTCCTCCACTACCAATCTTAGACAAGAAAAGACAAGGCAAACCCAGGTAGTTCTGTTCCTTTTCCTTCCCCGCTGATGCGTAATTTCTATCAGGGCGGTGGCAGAGGTGAGGGGTTGAGATGAATCCTCCATTCAGCTCCAGGCACCTACTGCAGCAAGCCCCACCTCACCCCAGAGAGGCCGTGGGGAGCCATGGAACAGGTAAGCGTTCTACCAGACTTGCTGCTACTGCTGCCCGGTGTCAGGATCCTTGAGGAGAGGAGACGGAGGGGAGAGCGGGCTCCTGTGATGAACTGCCTAGGTTTACTTGACTGCCAAGAAGTGTGTAACATGTGGAGGCTCAAGGCCCAATGTGTAGTTCTGAGATAATGCCCAGGATTTATGCTCCTGGCAAAGCTCTGGAATCTTGCCTCACACTCTCTCTGAACTTCAGGAGAAAACGTGTTCAACATCCCCCTGCTTCCTGTGGATCCAGCTGACGCTGTGGGAACACAGATCAGTATGGAGCACCGAGACAACTGGCTGAAGGAAGCAAGGCCGACACATTCTTTGCCTTTTTTGGTGAGAGCAGTAAGCCAGACCTGACATGCTGCAGACCAGCTCGGGGATAAGGCGCTTAGAAGTGACAGGGGCTGACACTGCAATGACCTTTCACAGGAATTTCAATTTCAAAACAAACAAAATTGTAAGTATTTCCTCTAGCAACTCATGTAAGAAATACCAATCAAAATGTAAACACTGTCAAACCTACTTTTTTTTCTTGCTAAGAAGTATTTACGTAAGAAAAATTTATGTTAGAAATAACACCACAGGCAGGGGCTTGATTTGATAAGCTCTCCAGTAACAAGACTCTCGTCTTCCTTTTACCCTGCCCTGTTGTGCTATAGGACCTGGTATATAAAAAACACTCACTGCTCAGCTACTCCTAATTAAGAATCATACAGGGTTATTATGCACGAAGAGGTTTACAAAGGGCCCCGTTTTAAAGGTGACCTGTCACACTCTTTGACTGAATTTAAGTCAAAGAGTGGCTTCATCGCACGAAGGGTGAGAGCCAGGCACAAAGGGGAAGCTGATCCTCGCCCTAATGTTACTTAACACACCCACTCAGCCCCCCTCCTCCTGCCAGGAGGCTTACGAGATCTACACTTAGAAATCACAGCTTCTACTCAAACCACAATTAATTAATTGATTAAATTTTTCTTTCATTTATTTTTTTAAAGGGAAAACACAATATATAAATCTTTGGACTAAAAATAAGAATGCAGCTTTTTTCTTCGAGGATCTATGCAGGAACGTTAAAAAAACCATCACTGACCTGCATCTCTCTCCTAGCCAGCTCCGTGATCCATATGACTTAGTGGCAGCTGCCACATTTCAAAATGATACATTCTGGGATGTCACAGCAGGGCTGGAGCTGCTGAGTAAGACGCTGGGGAAGATACAGGAAAAGAGGAAGTTGTGGCTCCAATCCCAGTGCTCAGGGCCTCTGAGCTCCATTACCAAAGCCAGTTAACAAAGGTACTGCTGGGGCTGAGTGGGTCACCCCAAAATATGCCACAATGACATATTGATTATTTTGAATTAAAGCTGCCTGCAAAGCAGCCAATGCAAGAAAAAAACTCCGACCCTCCTCTGAAAAGCAGGAAATAAATTTCTCATGTGAAAGACTCACTCCCTGCACGTGGAGGCCGAACACCCTTACTGTCAGAGTCAGAGAATTCAGAGTGGAGAAGCCTGTGTAAACAAACCTTGTTGCTTCTTTAATTTACTACCCCAAACCCAAACTCTGTTCAGATTTTTTACTAGTTAAGCACCCAAAGCCTAAGTTTCTTTGTTCTGTCAATTCCTCACAAATTTATTGCTTGTGTAAAAAGTATAAAAGCTGCCTGCTTTGGACACTTCTTTGGTCTCATTTCTGTGAGACCTCCCTGTGCATGATTAAAATTTGTTTCTTTCTCTCCTATTTATCTGCCTTCTGTCAATTTTATTATCTGTCCAGCCACAAGAGCCCAAGAGGGGCTGAGGGGGAAACTCCTCATGCCTCCCACCAACAGGACACACAAAGTGCTTCCCAGAAGGGAAAATGACAAAATGAGCACAGAGAAACAGTCTCAGAGCAATTCAACGATCCACTGGAGGAATCAAATGGGAAGTCTTCTGAAGCCTGAAACCATACCTCAAAGTGTTTTCGGTGTTATTTTTTTCTCCTCAGAGGGCCCTCTACACAAAGGGCTTAGGAGCTTCTACCACCATAACAAAACCCCCCATTCTAGCAGGGATTTGCAAAAGCAAGGGAAGAAGAATGAAAAGTTAGTGTCTCCATGTAGCTAAACTAATACAAAAGAAACTAATAAAAATAAAATCAATTTTAGGAGCAGGTGAATTTGCAAACCTTAATGTAGTTATAAAGTTCAAATTTACAACTTAACAGATGTCCATAAAAGTACTTTTAAAAGAGACATTAAAAAATGCACCTGGACCTTCAAAAATGCTTACACCATTTATGCAATGGGTCCCTCATTATATAAAACCAGGTAAAACCAAAATACTAATGTACAAGAAGAATTCTTTATAATGAATTCTTTTTTTTTAAGTTAACCATCAAAAATGCAAGCCTTATGCAAATAACAAAGCCCCCACAAGCTTCCTTAACAACCATTTTAATAAAAAACCAGGTCGCTGATGTTGTGCAAACATCAAAGGCGCAGAACTTTAAACCGTTTCTCCTTTTGAGCCAAATACTGGTGGAGTCAAGCATTCCTGGAGGGCAGATGAGAAGCAAAGGGTAGAAAGGAAAAGAATATTTTTCACAGAAAATAATTTTAAGCAATGTGTATTACATTTTTAAGTACTAAGAGGTCTGCCTGGAACAAGGCAACCCGTAGGCTACTGCACTGTGTTTGGATACAGTTCTCTCTACAAGCAATAAAAAGACCAATTCCTTCCCATTAAAAACAAAAAAAGGAAGAAAATGCATTTCCTAGCTCCTCCAAAAGACTGAGGGTGTGTCGTATCCCTCCCAAGGGAGGAAGGTCTCTGGCAGAACAGAAAAAACTGAGTCAGAAAATCCTACTCTATCCCTTGCCTGTGGTGTGATATATGACTTCACCTGGCTGGGCTAAGTGTCCTTCTAGCTCAGATAGGAATGGAAATAGTGCCTATGTCCTGGGGTAATGGTAAGATATGAAGAAGACTAGGCACTTGTTAAATCGCTCAAAGTCAATTAAGCAGATTTGAGGGGGAAAAGAACAATCACCCTCTCCCATGTTTATTATTTTACAAGCAATAGTTAATCCTCCTGGATTTACATGTTAAGAAAAGATGTGCAAAACTGAAGAAAAAGAGAATTATTAATGGAATACAAAATCCTTCTTCCCACAAACCATTTGAGCATGTCCTGAAACTTCAGCATATTTACTAGAAGCTGGCTTGAGAAAATGAAAGCGCCCTCGACTTCCAAGACTTTGGGCAAAAAAGTCACAGAATTTTATAATCAGGTGGCACCACAGTCCTACCTTATCAATCTAAGGACTGACAGAGGGGAAAGCTTTTGTCTCAGGAGTAAAGCTAGATCTTGTGAGAACATCCTCAACCAGAAGGAGTCCCCATCAAATATATGCTCTGACCTAGCCTGGAGGTGAACTGAGCTGCAACCGTACCTGCCACCTGAGCTGTCAGATGCCGAGACAAGCATCAGGATAGGGTTGGAGATGAAAGAGTGACAATACAGACAGGATTCTGCAAACTGCTCAGAGAAATAACCAAACAATCCATAAATAGAATGACAAACTATGAAGCCAAATGATAGGGAGCTATCACAGTATATGGGGGGTGGGGGAGAGACCTGGCTTTTTGGGGTGGAGGTGGGTGTCCTGTGTGATGAGGAAGGGCAGATACTAACAACTCAGGTTTGACTGTGTTGGAACCTGTTTGCCCCAGGTGAAGGTAAAATTGTTATTTTATAAATGAAAAACCACACCAAAGATAAGAGGCTACAAAGACCACTGGCCGCAACAGAGAAAGCCAGAAAGAGCCCAGAATGGAAACTGAAGATCCTCATCACAAAATCCTAACGGGGGTAAATGGTATCTTTCTGGGAATAAAGCCCATGTCCCACAGAACAGGAACACTGTGGGTAAAATAAAGGGACTTGGAAAAGCACCAAATACACCATACCAGACATCATGAAGAAAAAATGGGATGTGTGTATTTATAATCATTAGCCAAACCCCAAGAATGCTCAGAAAGCCGCTGGCAAGTTTCTGTTGAGCTGAAATTTGCAAAGTTACTTTGCTTAAAATTCTCGAAGTACCCAATGACAGGATTAAGCAAGGGAATTGTCCACACTTTTCCCTAAAGAATCTGAAAAAGGAATAGAATAAATAAGGACGCTTGCCAAGTCATAAAGACAGTTGGCTGGTACCACATCTTCACACAAAGCCTTCGGAGATGAGGGTCTTTGTTTGAAAAGGTTTCATTTTAACTCCTGATTATAATCATGCACATTTTTGCTCTAACCATGGAAAAAGACTCACTCTGACCTTATTTCAAGTTCTACATTTTAATAGAGAAAAATGAAGTCAAAGGTGTAACTTCCAAGGTTGCAGAGTATGCCACAATCCAATTTTCCTTTCTTCAAAAATCACAACTTGAAGAAAGTCCACCTTAACAGGAGTAGGAACATTCATAAAGACTAAAATAGAACTTTGCTCAAAATAACATGCACCCATTGGGTCAAACAGGCACTTAGACACAAGTGCTCAAATTTCTGTAATCTGAACTCTGCCCTCAGTTATGCTCCCTCAAGTCAATGTTAGAAGTAGCTATTTTCCCACAGCTGTTTCAAATGTAAACGGGTAACTTAAAACCCAGACAAGAACTCCATTTGTCTAATTAAACTATTCAATGTTCATTCCTTCATTAAACATAGATTAATCCTTAACTTGTCGATATATATGTCTTCTGACTGTAAATAAAGCTCAATGAAGTTCTAGACTGCTTAAGAATGCTTTGAAAAAGAGCAAGAACTTCTAAGACAGAAATGCACAGTGGTGGCAAAGGCCTTGTAATGTATATGACCTTCAGCATACTTCAAGATAAGCAGACATCTGTAGCATAACAGAATCCATTTTTAGAAATTCATAGGAAGACAATAATCCAAATACAGAAAGTTAGCCCAAAGGAAAGAAAAGTAGGAAGCGAAGGAAGGAGGAAAAGGAAACATAAATGCTCAATAAAAATAATCACTGAATATTCAACCACAGGTATTCAAGTAGCCTTTCAAAATGTTTATAAAGTTTTTGTTAATAAGGAAAAATGAGATCACATAAAGTTAAAAAAAGCATGACATTACGATAATTTTAATTTTAGAACAGGAGGAAAAAATAAAAGAACTATACCAAAATTAAAAGTAGTTATCTCTGGGTAATGAGATTATGATTTTTTTCTTTACATTTATTTTCTAAGTTTCCTATGACATGCTTCCTTTATAATCAGAGAAAAAGAAAAAGAACTGAATTTTAGCTGAGTAAGAATGGCAGACAAGCAGTGACACGGCGCCCAGATGCTGTTTGACTTAACATGTACATGCACTTTATAAATAAGTATGAAAAGTTAGCGCTACATACACTAGCTAAAATCTATGGAGCTGCTTCAGGAAGCAGGAGGAATTATCAAAAGTTGAACTATTAATATGAAAAAAACGCTATGGCTGAAAGTATGGAATTCAAGCTGGGGAGCTTTGAAATCATGTTGCCTTTTTCAGAGTGAAGTCTCAACTGTTGATGAACACGCCCTTAGGCCACCAAGTACGTGAAGTACCTTATATGTGGCTTTTTTTTTTCTTCCTGGAGTGAAAAGAGATTAATAAAGAAAGAACACACACGCACCTGCACACATATCCTGACAGATAAAAGCTCCAAATCCAGCATGAGCTATAAGGGTCAGTAGTGCCTGAAATGAATGGAAGGAATCCAAAGACCTAACGCACAGCCTCCAAACTCCAAATTACTTCACAGAACCACACAGCTCAAGAAAAGCCCCCAGCTACCAGGGGGAAACCTATTTAAAAAAAAAAAAAGGCTCTGACATCAAAGCAAGGATGAAAAGCAGCGGACAAGCCAAGGCCTGCCGTAAGAAGGAGACGACTTCTTTGGTGTGAGCAGACTGACCCACTTCAACAACCATTAGAATGGCCTGCAGTGCTGATAGCGCTGCCAGCCTAGGGAGGAGGGAATTACACGCTAAAGAAGGGCAGTGAGGCTAAGGACCAGTCGGCAGGGGGCCAGACAGGGCTGTGAGGGGCGGCCTCAGACAGGGCCTCTCAGCTCCCATGGGAACACAGCAGATGATCACTGGAGTCTGGAGACTGGGGTTCTGGTTCTCACTGACTTCCTCTGCGACCCTGAACTGCTCATATAAACGCTAAACTGTTTTCTCATCTAAAAATGAGGATTAGATTACCTGTTCCCATCTGCCCTTACTGTAATGGACAATGAGATGCCGGCTTTCATCACCATGGGGAATGGGGAGAATTTACTCCAAAGCTGACAAAAAAGGAGCTCTCTATCCCCACCTATTGCCTGCCCTATTACTGAAGTGAACACTTTTAACCATCTGCACCCTGTAGGAGGTGGGGGATGCTGCCAAAAACAACAGACGGCCATCAGTTTGGTTTAGTACCCCCTCAGCTATAGCCAAAGAATTTCTCAAGTTGTTATAACCAAATTACAAACAGATATATGAAGAGTCATAAGGCAATGCCGGATCCTGGGCCATTTCCCCCTTCCCAGCTGTGCTGTCTGAAGCAGAAAGCTGTACTCCTGAGTATTCATTACAGCCAAGGGGGAGGTGCCAAGCTAGGGAGAAAGAGCAGCAGGCCCAAGTTCAATGAGCTGACTTCTTCCTTCCCCTCAGAGCAAGAGCAGGCAGTTACGGCAGGAGGGCGCTTAGAACCTTGGTGGCAGAGTGGGCTCTCCCAAACTCAGAAAGATTTTCTCAGGGGCCACTCTAGAACACTTTCATGCAACCATTTTAATCCCCCTACATAAGATGTCATACCTCTAAAACAAGATTCTTGGGATTGTTGAAATGATTCAACTCTGGCTACTCTCTTGTGTAAGGATGTCTTTGTGCTGTTCACTTGAACTTATGAAATAAACCACCAAAAGCCCACAGCAAACAAACAAAAACACAAATTTTTGGATGGAAAATTATAAGATGTCTGCCTTAAACTGTATGCCTGGTCTGAGGCTAACTCCCCACTCTGGGCCTGAGTTTCTTTACCAATCCATAAGTCAGACTGCACGATCTCTAAGGTTCTGTCCAGCTCAATAATCCTTAACGACCTTACCCAGACCGCCAGGCCTTATGTGCCACTTTACTCTGCAGAGGGAAGCTGGCTGTCATGACTGTGCCCTGGTGATTCTGGTGAGCAAACACACACATATACGCATACCTGCTAGAGGTGGGTACACACTACCTATTGAAAGGAGGCACATACTGACCTCTACCGTGGTCCCCAACACCAATGGCACCTAAACAGGGCCTCTGTAATGTCAAATGCATCAGTGATACTCGAGTATGCCTTTTAAAATTCTGCAACAGAAACGAAAGAATATCTAAATAAATGGAAAGACATCCTGTGTTCATGGCTTAAAAGACTTAAGACTGTTAAGATGGCAATAGTCCCCAAAGCAATCTCCAGATTCAATACAACTCCTTTTAAAATTCCAACAGCCTTTTTTGCAGAAATGAAAAAGCTGATCCTCAATTCACACAGAACTGCAAGAAGCCCCAAACAGCCAAAACAATATTGAAAAAGAAGAACAAAGTTCGAGGACACATTTTCTGATCTTAAAACTTAACTATGAAACTATAGTGATCAAAATAGTTGTGATATTGGCACAGGATAGACAGACATATCAATGGAATAGAATAGAGTCCAGAAATAAACCCATACATCTATGACCAAGTGATTTTTGACAAAAGTGCCAAGAAGGAAAGAATCACCTCTTCAACAAATGGTGCTGTGACAACTGGATATCTATATGCAAATAATGAAGCTGCCCCCCACTCCGGCCACATACAAAAATTAACTCCATCAATGACCTAAATGTAACAGCTGAAAATATAAAAATTTCTATTAGAAAACACAGGAGTAAATCTTTATGACCTGGGACTTGCCAATGAATTCTTAAATGTGACATGAAAACACAAGCAATACAAGAAAAAATAATTAGAATTCATCAAAATTAAAAATGTACATGCTTCAAAGGACATTATGAAGAAAGTGAAGACAATTTGCAAAAGAAAGTGAAGAAAATATCTGCAAACCATGTTATCTGATAAGAGTCTAATACCCAGAACATACAAAGAACACTTACAATTCAAGAACAAGAAAACCAAACAACCCAATTCAAAAATAGGCACAGGACTTGAACAAACACTGCTCAAAAAAATATACACGTGGCCAACAAGCACATGCTAAGATGCTCATCACCATTAGTTCACAGGGAAATGCAAATCAAAACCACAAGATATCACTTCCCATCTACTGGGATGGCTAGAACTTTCAAAAGGTCAGACAATAACAGCGTTGACAAGAAATGTAGAGAAACTGGAACTCTCATACACTGCTGGTAGGAATGTAAAATGGTACAGCCTCTGTGGGAAACAGTTTTGATGGCTCCTCAAAAAGTTAAACATAGAATTACCATATGACCCAGCAATTCCACTCGTAGGTATACATAAACCCAAGAGAAGTAAAAACATATGTCCAACACAAAAACTTGTACACAAGTGTTTATAGCAGCATTACTTTGCCAAAAGGTAGAAACAACCCAAAAGTCCATCAACAAATTAACTGATGGGTAGACAAGTTGTTGCATAACCATACAGTAGATAACTCAGCTATAAAAAGAAATGAAGCACTAATATATGCTACAATGTGGATGAACCTCAAAAACATGCTAAGTGAAAGAGGCCAGGCACAACTACATGAAATAATGGGCACAGGCAAATCCACAGGGACAGAAAGCAGACTGGTGGTTGCTGAGCTGGGAGGAGGGGCCCACAGAGAGGGACTGGCTAACGGGAACAGGGAGGGATTCCTTCGGGTATGATGAAATGTGCAATGCTGTGGACTCTGGTACAGGTGGTGGCTGCACATACTGTGGATGTACAAAAAATGTCACTGAAATGCATACACCTTAAAATCGTTATTCTCTGTCTGTGAGTCTATTTCTGTCCTGTATTTACACTTGGTTTTTGTTTGTTTGTTTTTGTTTTTGTTTTTTAGATTCCACATATGAGCGATCTCATATTGTATTTTTCTTTCTCTTTCTGGCTTACTTCACTTAGAATGACATTCTCCAGGAGCATCCATGTTGCTGCAAATGGCATTATGTTTTCGGTTTTTATGGCTGAGTAGTATTCCATTGTATAAATATACCACATCTTCTTTGTCCAGTCACCTGTTGATGGACATTTAGGCTGTTTCCATGTTTTGGCTATTGTAAATAGTGCTGCTATGAACATTGGGTGGAGGGTGGGAAGGGATAGACTGGGATTTCAAAATTGTAGAATAGATAAACAAGGTTACACTGTATAGCACAGGGAAATATACACAAAATGTTATGATAACTCACAGAGGAAAAAAATGTGACAATGAGTGTGTATATGTCCATGAATGACTGAAAAATTGCGCTGAACACTGGAATTTGACACAACATTGTAAAATGATTATAAATCAATAAAAAATGTTAAAAAAATCGTTATTTACTTTTATGTTCTATAAATTTCACCTCAATTTAAAAACAAAAACCCTGCAGATAGGAACACACTGCCCCAGAGTCCCCTCCTGTGTGGTGGATCATCGGTGTGTGCACCAAGTGGCACGTATGTCACACAGAACGGTCTGCTTTCAATTCTAGAGCACCGCTAGTCAAACACCATGATGTAAAATCATGAAATATGAAAATAACTGACACATTAAGGTGGTAGAATTATGGCGACCCGCCCTGATCAGTCAGATGGAACACACCCACATCGTGCTTTCTCCAAACTGACAGGACAGGAACTCTGTCCATTCTACTCTATGGCTTGTCAGCTCCTACCAGTCACATGGGGTAATGGTCACCTCTGTCACCCAGAAACAGACCTTCCCTGTGCTCTAAGAACTGAAGTTAAGAGGCTTTTCTGGTACCTTTGGCTTTTTCTTTTTTGAATCAACCTTCTTCTCTATCTTCCAAATTCCTTAACCTTACCTCTGGGCTGCTACCTGTGCTTCCTTCTACATGCCTTCTTTCCCATTTCTATGTTTCCTCATGTTCAGGACAAGAGCACGACAAGAATAGTTCTCCTTTTTTATTTTTAAATGGAGGCACTGGGGATTAAACCCAGGACCTCATGCATGCTAAGCATGCCCTCTACCACTGAGCCATACCCATCCCCTAAGCAGCTTTCCTTCTAACCTTGCTTAGAGGTTAAGGGAAAGGTGGGAGGCCAAAGTCAACCGTAACACCCAAAGCAAAAGCAAAACAAACATAAAAACAGATTAAAAAAAAAAACACCATCTCAAAATGAATCATGATTCTACTTAAAGGAAAAAAGGAAAGTACTACAAAAAGAAAGCCCACAGGATTTTCTATCTAATAGTCACCTTTCTTTACTAATATGTTCTTTACAACAAAATTTAATCAGATTTGTTAAACCACTTTTAATGCAATCTCAAAAGTCATCCTCTTTATAGAATAAGGTTACATCAGGTGATGAATTTCAGTCACAGGACAAATATACATTGAGAAACAATTATGGTCCTGACATTGTACGAGCAGCCAAAGAGCAAAGTCTAGTGGATTCGGAAGACCCACTGAAGGCATTACGGTGTTCAGAGACTGCCTGTGCGTTTTATAATTCTCTTATATTTTTAATAAACTTCTAATCAAATTAATATATTATTAGTAACATTTTCGTTTTTTCTTGGTCTGTTTCAGCTTAGGCACAATGAGGTAGGCTGTTCCCCTCACTTATAACCGCCCTCACATTCTACTTTAACTCCTTGTTTGCTGCCGTTTCTCCCCGACTGGAGTGTGAGCTCGTTGAGGGGAGAAAGCACCTCCTGCTCATCTTCGTATACCCCTCCTGCTGGTGTGGGCTTTGGTGACGTCACCAGTGAATAAGTAGCTCCTTACAGAGTACACAGCCTAATCCCCACAGGTGGGCTCCGGCACCCCGTCCCACACCTTCTGTCTTTTGTCTTCGTTCACACATCTGTCTGCTCTTATAAATTCCCCTTCTTTGACTTCTTTTACAAACAGCCTTTATTGCCTGCCAGAAGTTTGGACTTAACCTTAAGCCACAATCACAGTTGCCAATTGTCTCTCTGATCTATATTACACATCGTCCCTCGCTTTGGTTTTATGTTCACCCACGCTGTTTATGCAAGAATACAATTTCCTTGAGGGCAGAAACACAATCTCTCTGTGAGCTGTAACTCTGTCCTCTACATCCCAGAGTCTGAATCATTACACTCTTATCCCAAAGTTTAGGAGACACTGAGAAATCTAAAATAAAATTCTCAAGTTCAAGGAAAAGAAGGTATACTTATTATATAAGAAGATACAAATTCAAAGAAAAAGCTTACACGTTAACAAATGAGAACTTTAAGAAGAGACTCTCAAGCAAATAATTACATTTCCAGAGTTCTAAGAATTTCATGTTTATACATTGAAGGCAATGAAACGAATGAAAAATAAAAGCAGACTTCATTAGCATTCTGATGTGGCCAGTAGCATTAAAAAAAAAATAAGAATGTTAGAAAGATACATATACTTTATGTATTGTCCTCCATCAATAAGAGACTGTGAGAAGATTCAGAAGTCACAGTACTAATGGATCTTTCAAGTGGCACATACTTAGCAAGTTTTGTCATCGCCATAAAGATATAATGGAATTAAGACCAGTCTATTATAGGATGTGAGAAAAAATCCCCGATTCTAGGGAGCAGACCGTTCATATTTTTAGCAAACATGGTTAAAGAGAGAATTAAAGCCATCTCTCAATATTTTACGTTGTATGCAGTAGTTTGGTTTTTTAAATGCAGCAAATTTAGCTCCACTTTTACAACAAATAGTTTTCTCAAGTGGCTGAGAGGAATGGTTTGGAGTAAGAACTGTTAGTTCAGAAAATGTATTTCCAGTGGTGGGACATTCCTGGTCTGATTCTTAAGCAATGCAATTCCAATACCCAGATGAGTAAAGACATTTGGGCTGGAAAGCTACAGAACAGACTCAAATCTCTGATCCATCTTTCTGCCTTAATGACCTCTTGTGGCATCTAGCAAACCACTGGTTCTACAGAAAGCAGAATGATCCCCCAAGAAATAGAGGGAGGGAAGTACCACTATGAGGCAGGGAGACGACCAAAGAGTTAATCCACTCTACCAACCCAATCTCCTTCTCAAAGACTCTGTCCTCTATGGGAGCTTGCCACGTTCCACCCAACAGCAGCTGCTCATGATAATCAATGTCTGACAGATCAGAGAAAGCCCTTAATGTGTCGCCAAGGGGCAGTTCAACAGATGGCATGGTGACTTACAACCAGAATCATTAATTACACTCTCTTATTAGTCCCGGGGCACAGTGCTGAAAATGCTTCCTCAGTGAAAGATGAGCATTTCAGATAAATGACCGTCTGGTACTGCCTGTGAAACTCCCTTCAGGATTTCTGGTCAGTGTCGATTTCTAAATCCAAGTCATACCATTTTTACAGCTGTTTCCTATCTTCCACTTTCAAGCTGGTTAGGAATATGAAGTTCTCACTACCACTACCCATCACAGTTCCCGTAATCATTGCAGGTAATGACATGGTAAAGAGTGCCCATCCTTCACTTCCCCACACAAGTCAGACGACTGTGCTGAAAGGCAAACGCAGGAATGTCAGCCACAGGGCTGGCTCACGTTCCCTCCCTCTGTGCCAGAGAAACATGTTTCTGAGTGCAGGGCTGGTCTGCTCTGATCTACTCTGCTGTTTCTTGTCATATGTAACTGATTCTCCAACTCAAAACTGTCTTTCCTTCCCAAACCACTGGCTGCCACTCTTTTGCATCATGTCTCTTTGAAAAAAAGAAAGGCAGACATTCCTGAAAAGGAAGCCTAGCAGCTTGAAGCAAGTAAAAGTTCCCAAATGTCCACACTGTTGGTTCTGTTACCCGAAAGGACTAAGCACTGAGGTTAAACCACCAAGTACTTAATGAAGACACCAAACAGGAAAGGAAACTAGTTTTGAAGCCTCTTCCGAAGGGCACTCAGACAACATCAACTCAGGGTAGAAATCAGTTCCTTCTCAATGGTTTGAGAACTGGGCTCCATAAACGTGACTATGCTTATGTGAAATTTCAGAACAGACTGTAGACAGAGCTTGGAGGCAGACTACTTACTAGCCTTAGCATGGATACAAGTTGGAAATAAATCTCAATATAACCCAGAAGAAAGAAAATTTTATGCATTTCCCAAATATTACCAATCATTCTTTGGTTTTGCTGAACACCTGTTCTTGGACCTCAAATTACAACTGGTTTTTTTGCTCTTTTTTAAAATGTGAGTACAAACTAAAGCAACAGTATGACCCTAAATGCTGTGATTTAACACTTCATTGCTTTCTGCATTCCCACTTGTTCTTTCCTGGACATATAAAAACATGACTTCAATTTTCAACTAGGTTCAAATAATTACAGTATCTGATGGATGTTCTCATTCCATGAATTTTTTTAAAGAAAAAAATATATTAATTAAAGCATAATAAGAACCTCCAAATGTGGGCTATAGAAAGGGAAACTTGGGAAGCCTGGGCCTGTCTTGCAATGTACTCACTTCTAGTTTTTTCTCCTTTTCTGACAAAACATCTTTCTGGTTCTGGGTGTACTCCACCAACATCCGAGCCAGCTGGCGGCGGTCTTCCAGTTCTGCTGCCAGGCGCCCGTTATATTCCGCGAGTAACAGACATGCTTCATCTACTGTTTTAGAAAGACGTTCAGCTGCCTCTTTGTCTAAGTACAAATGAGACCAAAAAAGAGAGATGATATACAAATCACACAGGCATGATTGCAAACATTTCTGGGGGAGGTTAGCAGCTTATCCCCTAACATCTAAGTCCAAGAGTACGCCAGAACCTGTAGATAAACAATGGACTGATGGACAAAGAAATCCAACGGTACTGACTCCTGTCAACAAGATGGGACATTTCTGAATTACCCAAAGTGAGGCAGCTGTACAAAGAGGGGAATCTGGCAAAGGATGTCGAAATGCCTATTCCTGCAAAAGCCCTACAAATAAACAGAAAGAGAATTTCAAAAGTGCTTTCATTCATATTATTTCACCAAATATTCTCTGCACATTCCTCTGAAATACAAAAGCAAGCACTAATTTCTTGGGTGTGGAAACTAAGACTTGTAAATAAAAGCTACACGATAGGTGTGGTATCATGCGCTTCACTGAGGAGCTGGGACTCAAAATCAGGTCTCTGAACTGGACCCACAGGACCCGGCTCTTAAACTGTGCCAGCCTTGAACCTTGGAATGAGCTCTCTTCTGCTCAGCAAAACACAGGGTCTGAGAAGAAGAGACACTTTCAGATGCTTTTAAATATGATCTACACTAAGAAATATACTTTATATAAACATAAAAGTAAAAGAAACAGAAATTTCGTAAAACAATGCTTTCCTCAGTCTGTGCAGAGTGTCCTCTGTTCTATTAAAAAAAAAAGTTAGTCATTACCTCCCGGACTGATTTCAGGTCTAATTAATGGGCTGCAACTCAGTGTTTGGGGAAAAACTGTGCTGAAGAATCAATTATGAGAAAGGGTAGGCTTGGAAAGAAGCAGTGGACAAGGCCCAAAGTTAGGAAATGAAAGAAAGGACAGGATGATTTGTACTTCAAAGAATTGACATAATTAATTACATGTGGGTGTGGTGAGATTAGAAGTTACATATATACACCTCATTTTAAAAAGGCCTTCAAGGATCCAAAGGGTAGATCGGTGCTTTGAAACCAAGCACTGGAGACTCCAGTCGTTCTAGGGGACAAACTAGAAGTCAGTATGTTGCTTCCTGTGCACACAGGTCATCCGAGGTGGGAGACCCCGGCGCTGTCACAGGTCACTGCAATTTAAGAATTCCCAACGCAGTCTCTCTGGCAAACAGTCTGTCTGACTTTCAGATGCCTTCTTAGTATGAATACTGGAAGATGAACTGTTGAGGGATTCCAAATTAGGTCTCATGCCAAAGATCAGGTACTTCTACGCTCCTTGGGGATAGGGAAACAAAAGGATGTTCTTGGCGGAGGAGGAGGAATGCACCAAAGAGAACACAAAGGAAAGAGACAATGTCAGTTGCCAAGGATGAAGAGGACAGGAAAACGTATTCTACCTTGGAGGTGCAGTCTGGGAACACGCTGCTGGGGTGCTTAGGCTGGTTTAGCTTTGTCACTGCTTAACCATTTTTTTAACTGGTTTTTAAACGGTTAATTCATTAAGATGTTTAAGTGCAAAAAATGACAAGGAAAACACTAATTTTTGAGATTTTTTAAAAAATCAATTCTCACATTCTAAGAAATTGTATAAGGGAGGTAATTCATTCACAATTACAATTTCTGTAAAACATTACACAAAAAGACCCTGTAACAGTTTCATGAGCAATAGAAAAAATGCAGTCAGAATGTAGCAGTGAGATGCTCACTTAGAGAACTGACCTGTGGCTGTCCTCACAGCTCTGCCCTCCCTGTTACGCAGACGAGTGGTTGTGTGCCCCTTCGGCCAACCCCTCACTTGTGCATGGGCACCCCACCCCTCCTGCTTACTCCAAGATTCAGTTTCTGGGACTGTCCCCTGTGTTTCTCCACACCTCATCGATGTCTCTCTCCCTCCAGAAGCACTCCCACCTGCATCCACACATGCCACCCTGTCTTCTAGCGTGTCCCTCTCCAGCTATGGCCCCTTGTCCCGGCTCCCTTCACAGCAGGAATTCTCAAGAGAGCTGTCTGTCCTCTGCATACTCACCTCCCCTCCCACCACTGTCACCAAACCCACTCCAATCAGACTTTTATACCCCAAGCCTTCCAGTTAGCCTGACTCCTATCGTGTGTCCAACACTCTTCTAGGCTTTGGGCCAACAAGTTAACACAAAGGACAAAAACTCTCTGCCCCCAACTTTGCATTATCAGGGAGGAAGAAAAACAATATACCATACTTCACTTATTTATTAGCTGAAGATAAGAACTCAAGACAAAAATAGGGCAAAGGATTAAAAATAGGGCACTCAAGGGAGGAAGGCAATTTCAAATAAGGTAGCCAGGGTAGGCTTCCCTGAGGTGACATGAAAACCAAGGGCTGGAGGTTGTGAGAACAACGCATGTAACTATCTGGGGAAGGTCATTCCAGGCAGAGGAAACAGGCAAGGACAAAGGCCCTTGGAGGTGAAAGTGTCTGGCAAGGAGCCCATATGATAAGTGCTCTGAGAAGAGGGGGAAATGATCCACTTCCATTTTAATGGTCCTCTCTGGTTACTATGCTGAGGACAGGATGATGGCTGGGGGACAAGGAGGAAGCAGGGAGAACACATGGGAAGCTACTGCAATAAGCCAAGTGAAGGTGGTGTGACTCGCACCAAGTGGCGGCAGTAGAGATGCTAACAAGGTATCAGATACAGGGTGTTAGCCCAGATCACAGGAATACGAGGGGTCATTTACTGAGATGGGGAAGGCCATGAGAGAGATTCTGGAGGGAAGATGAGAAGTTTGGTTTGGGACAGGTGAAGTCTGAAATGCCTTTTAAGATAACCAACCAGTTAACACTGAGCAGGAGGCTCGATGTGTGGGTCTCCAATTCAAGGGAGAGGTCAACACTAGAGATGTGAATTAGGGAATCATTAAGATTATTATTTAAAGCCATCAAAAAGGATGAGAGGAACTATCAGTGACACCAACTAAGGAGGAGGGCTAAGTACTCAAAATTAGGAGGCCACGGAGAAGGGAAGAAACCAGAAAAGGAGACTGAAAAGACATGGCCCGAGAGAGAAGAGGAACGCTAGAATATGGGGTCCTAGTTTCCTCCCGCTGCTGTAACAAATCACCACAAACCTGGTGGCATAAAACACCACAAATGTATTCTCTTACTATTTACTATGATGGCCTCTTCCTCCATCTTCAAATGCATCTCTCCAATTTCTGCTTCCATAGTCACACCTCCTCTCTGACTCTTGCCCTGCTATGTCTCTCTTCTGAGGACTGGGCCCACTTGACTCATCCACAATAATCTCCCCATCTCAAGATTCTTAACTTAATCACATCCGCAAGGTCCCCTTTCCCACGTAAGATAATATATTCCCAGGCTTTGGGGATTAAGACATGGACATTTTGGGAGGGTCTGTCTACCACACCAAGTGAGAAAGTATTTTCAGGAAGAAGAAATGACCAATCGGGCCAGATGTTACTGAAATCAAGTTAAGAAGACCTCAAGGTAAGATTGGGCAAAAAAACTTCACCGCTGAATTGAGCAACATGGAAGTCATCAGCAACACTGATGAGAGCGGCGTCGGTGAAGTGGAAGCAACAGAATGGGGGATTGGGTGTGGAGAGAGCCGAGCACAGGCAATCTATTCTGAATGTTCTTCTATAAAGAACAGAGAAATGAGACAGGAGCTAGAGGAAGATATAGGTCAAGAAGAAAAAATTTTCTCACATGGGAAAATAATACATGTGTTTATGCAATGGAGAGTGACCCAGCAAAGGGGAAGAAATCAGAGATGCAGGGGAAGAGGGGAGACCTGCTAGAGCAGCATCGTCCAGCAGGTCAGGAGGCAAAGGTCTAACAGACAGAGAGGCTGGTCAAGGAAACAGCATGTTCATCCACAGAAATAGGAAGAAAAGTCAGCCACTGTTTGTTGTTTGTTTTTCCCAGCACGTTCAGCTGTGCAGATCCAGGAAAAAAATAGATTAAAAGGCTGGATTTAAGAATGGTGGCTGCCAGGAGGTGGGAAGTGGGGGAAATGAGTTTTTGTTATTTAATAGTATAAAGCTTCAGTGTTGCAAGATGAAAAGAGTTCTGGAAATCAGCTGTACAATGTGAATATACCCGTTACTTCCGAATGGCACACTTAAAAATGGTTCAGATGGTAAACTGTTAGGTGTATTTCACTGTAACTAAAAATCAAAATAAACAAATAATTTTTAACAGCTCTATAAGTCCTTTAGGCGAGTGAAAACAGATAAATGAAATCACTTACACTGCTAGTTTTATATTAATTTGCTTCCAATTTTGAAAATTAAGACTCTGACAGTAAGAATAAATGAGGTGGTTCTTATAAGAACAACAACATTGGAGTTAACCTGGAGAAAAGATGGGTTTTTGCCAGGAGACTACAGTGAAGGGGAAGGGGAGTAAAAGGGACGGAGGGTGTATGTGAGAGAGTGATTGATCATAAAGACCCTAAGCTGAGTAAAGAAGACAAGGCCGTAAGGAGAGTACAGGCTGGGAAAAGGTGGGAGGATCAATGGACTGTGAGATCAATAGGCTGATAAATCCAGTGGATTTAACTGCTGGGGGAGGGTAGTAGAGAGAGTGAGCCAAAATGCTTCCTGTACGATTTAAATAAGGCCTCTGTGTTGTGTTCTCCAACTAAGCCTACCCCTGCCTGAAGGTCTTTCCCTGTACTGCTCCCTCTGCCTGGAGACACTGCCCTCCCTCACGGCTCCTCACAGCTTGCTTCCTAATTTTTGGGGGCCCCTGGTCAAAGACCATCTCATCAGGAAGACCGGCCTTGCGCACCTTTATAACACATCTCCCTCAGTCACTCTCCACCCCTACAACACCTCTGCTTTCTTTTTCTATTGGGCATCTAACCTGAGAGAGGATGTGGGTGAGGGGATGTGGGTGGGGTACCAAGAGCAGATACTACACAGTGCATTTCAACTATCAGTTGAATGAAGGAACTATTTAATGGACAAACTTGATTTCCTTTAAACGGAAATGGAGGAAGCTAGTGAAGCAGCCAAGTCAACGGACTGGAGGAGGAAGCAGGGGCCCTCGGAAGAGAATGGAATGAGAAATCTGAGCTTTTCTAATGGAAAGAACACAGGCTCCGTGCCGGGGCTGGAAGCAGCACCCAGCACAGCGCGCTCTATGCAAGTTCACACTTTACTCCTTCCACTGCCCACGCATAAAGCAGGGACAGAGCCGACCGCCCCTCCCTGTTTAATTGGGTTTGGTCATCAAGAGCGCAAATCACACGACTGACAGCACAAACCTGGAGTTCCCGGCACTGAAGACACCATCATCTGTGAGGTGTGTCAGTGTGTGGTGTGTAAGTCACAGCACTGAATCATAATCTTTTTATAAGAGGGTCATGAGTTTAAATGCCTCCCCAGTCCCCCAACCCCGGTCCCCCTCACACACAACTGGCAGTTTTCAACAAACCTTATTTGTACTGAGTCCCACAGGTCGTGGCATGCTAGCATTTCTACACTAGTTCCTAGAGCCACTATTCAAGCTCGGACTATTCCAGCAGCTTCATTGTTCAGTATGTGAGTTATGTTTGCAAATTTCAAGATGACAGAGAACCCAACACTACGTGGAAAGTCTGGACCTGCAGACATAAGCATGTCCTGGTGTTTGATGCATTAGAGATAGGTCCCTCTTCCCTCATCTTTCACCCAAACTCTACCTTCTCACCTGTTATTTTTTCCAAAAGAGAAACATCTTGCACTTCTTGGGGTAAAGAAGCAATTTTCTGTCGAACAGTAGCATCCCCTGATGCAGCATTTTCCAGGTCCTGCAAAGCTTTGATTAGTTCCTCAGTCTGCACAGTAAAAACACAAACAACACTATTCATTAAGACCTATGGGATTTAAAGAAAATTAGTTGGAGTTAAATGAGATGGAAGTAAATTCTAAAAATGATCTTTCCCGAGATTTAAAAAAAATCATTGGTCTTAGCCCTAGAGCATATACTGAAGTCAATGATACAGATTTTAAAAGAACGTACATAGTTAATTTTTCTATGTCCACAGAAGAACAAAAATGAAATTTATATAACTATTGAAAGAAAATTTTTTTAAGAGCATGTTTCTGGTGACTTAAGACAATGGAGTCTGGTTCATATTGCTTAGTTTCAAAGGATGCATGATTTCTAGTATAGAATGGCCTCCAGTATAAAATAAAGATACACATACCAGACGCTAGGCAATTGTTTACAGACTAAACGAAATGACACCACCTACTTCGGTTCTTCCTTGGATTTGCTCTACAAAACGAATGTCACAAAGATGACATTTTCAATTCTCACAGCCACTCCCAAAATGAAATGTGTCAAACTCATTAATTACAAAGAGGGAAGAAAATCAAGAAGAGCAAACCAAGAATACATATTCTTGCATGAAAATGTTGATAATTCAGGCTGTTCTCTTGTGTTTTTAAATGCAAAGATACACGGTCTAGCACTGCTTTCATTCTAACTCAACATTTTAACATAACACAAATCAGATATGCTTCCTATTTATACAGGCCTTAAACACACCCATGCGCAATAAAGTAAAGCTATTTTAGGCAAAATGAGAGGGAGTCCAACTCAGTGAAAAGAGCATGGGGCTCTGAGGTCAGTCAGACACAGATGTAATTAAGACATTGGACAAGTTACTTAATGTGTCTCGAGCCTTGCTTTGACTGTAAATGAAGAAATAAATAAAAAAACAAACAGCTAAAATGAACCAACCACACAGAGTTCATGAGCTAACTTAACATAAAGGGTCAAACAATGCAAACATATGTCTAAAAACTTAGTAAATGCTAGCTCCCTGTTTTAATATTTAAATAGGTTATACTGTAGCAAATTTGCTATTGTTACAGACTGTCCTTAGAAGCTAATACGTTGTTTACTTATCAGAAACAAGCATGTATTGGATATAAGCCATAGTAGAGGACTTCTGAATGTCTTTGTAACATTATTTACTTCTTTACAAAAGTGTATTTTTAAAGAACATTTTCAACTTCTAGAGTGAAAAAAAGCCAAAGCCAAGTACTCTGTAAAACACGAATTTATCCCAGAGTCGGGACATGCAAAGACAAAACCAAGCCTGCTGACTAGCAAGCTCCACCAGGTGGATCTTGCACCCAGTACCATGAGCAACCCTCTGGTGAGTCCATACTATTGGTCATCGGCGCCACCTTGTGGCCAGAATCTTCAACTAAAGGTCATGAAAGTCACTCTGGGGGTCAAAACATACCAAGAGGGGTCCTGCGGAAGGATCTTGGGGAGAGTAGCTTCCAGGGTAGTCGTCATCCTCCTCCTCTTGTATTTGTTGAAAAGTTCGCTTCAGAGATTTCTTCTCCTCTGTTGCTAGAGGAAAGAAAAAAGTGACAAACTTGGGTCACCATAGCCTGTATAGGTGAGAGTCAAATGCTATGTACAATGGGTCACATGTAAAAACCGGCAAAGGGGTGTACATTTCCAGAAACGGCTTAACATTAACCTTTACACCAGCTATTTTCAATTGGTGGTCACTCCCTACATGACTGAAAAGAGTCAAAATCGCCTTGGTCTGTCATCTCTGATTGACTCATTGGAAAAACACTACTGAAAAAAAAAATTTTTAAGTGTAACTTACCAAACCAGCATATTTCATTTAAAACTTCATTATCTTAAAAAAAGTTAACACAAAAGGTAATACGGTAAGAGACCTTATCAGCCAATATAATGAAGCAAGCCAGTGTGTGAGAGGGTCTGCAGAGGATATATTATGTATAAAATGAGATATTTTAACGCTTTTCAGGATAATTTCAGAAAATAAGTAGTAGCAAGAAACCCATCAATAAAATTGATAAAGCAAATATCCTTTAAACTATCCTTTTAAAAATAAAACACTTAGTTTTACTTTAAAATTTTAAATAACCATTGCTGAACAATGTGACTGATACTACCGAGAGAAATTACTTAAGTCAATATTTTTAAATTAACCACTTTTGAGGCTAACAGGTTACATTTTTTATTATCTGTACCACATGCTTTTAAATTGTTACGATAGATGTGTTAATTCCAAAATCATTCCTTTTGCATTAAATTGGACAATACAAAATAAATGCCAAACAACTGAGAGACATAAATCTAAATGACAAATTCAGGTTTGGAAAGTATTAAAAGACTTTAAAGAAACTATTGGTCACCTAACATGTGCCAAGCATTGCAATAGTTTCTTTTCATTTCATCCTTCCAACAATCCTAAGAAGCAGTAGCTCCATTTTACAGGTGAGAAAATGAAGACCCAGAGAGGCTAAGTAACCCATGTTAAGGTATGACTTCAAAATCTGTGCTCTTTCCACCGCACCACACAGTTTCCCTCTCATCTGTCAGATGAGGGGACACCATGCACCTGCCTCAGAACTCTGTTATAAACAGAATAATGTACTCCTCCTGCTTACTTAAATGTTTTCTTCTGTAACCAAGGATGTAGTTCCTGTTCTCTACCTTACACATTAACTCACCACACTACGTTTGACGTGAAAGCCAAGTCAATACCGTGGGTTTTATTTTCTCTTAATTGTTTTTTGTTTGTCTGTTCTAAAGAAAAGAAACAGCAACATTTGCATTACTGGCAGTCCTGGCTTTGCCCTATTCTACTATGCACAGATTTATTACCTCGGTTTGGTTAAATGACATCATTCCCCCAACAACAGAGTTCAAATTTCAGTTACCACCGCATATTTACGCTGAGTAATTGCATAAAGAACAAACCTCCCTGCTAACTTCAGTCCACAAATCACTACATAAATAATCGAAGTGCATCGTGATTAGCGACCACATCACTTCTTTCAAGGTCAGTAACTGGTCACTGCACATCTGTTATTCAGTTCACACACAGATAGCAAAGTGTTTGGCTGTGTTGTCTGCTAGTGACAAAACCCACATGATATTTAATAAAAACGAATAATCAAAACACGGAAATGACTGACAAAAAATGAGAGCCACGAAGAACTTAAAACTAATGCTGGAAGTGAAATCCAAATGGAACATAAATGGAGCTGTGGAAGAACAGCTGGCACCGGGGATGCTGGCGCTGCCCTGCCTTTCCAGAGACTATGGACTCACAGCCAGAAGACGGTAGTGAAGGCCAATCCATCAACAGAAATGAAAGACGTGAAGAAAGGTTGTGGTTGTGATGAAAAGGATGACAATGTCCCCGAGGAAGTGAAGCTGACAAAACTTCATATTAACAGCACTCTCAGAGATACTGCGCTACCCTAAAAGCACAAAGGAAAAATGTTGGAAGCTAATCCAAACTTAGGGAGCAGTATGCCAGAGATGGAAAAGATGCTTGCTCCAGGTCATAAGTTATCCAAGAAGACAAACTGTTCAAACTACTCTTGATAAGTTTGTTAGAAATAAAAACTTTAATTCACGATGTTTCTAATTTATATTAAAGAATGCTAAATAAGTCTTAATTTTACTCCCTTTTTTGTTTCCTCACACAATACCTGGCTCCTGTACCTGGGGAGACAGGTATATAAACTCAAGCAAACTCTAGTTCTAAAACAAAATCCCTAAGCTCACACATTCTCCAATGTTAGAACTGTTTAAGTTCCACAGGAAAATTTTCATTCCAGAGGTAATAAAGTTGTCTGAAAACAGAGAATTATCCATAAATTAAGGCTGGAGTATAAAAGGACAATTTAAATTTGGAAATAAGCTTCTGGAAAACTCATCAATATTTTGAAAGGATTGTATAAAATATTCTGATATCAGGTACAAAGAAGACAGAAGACAGAGTGAGTTAGCTGAGACTATCTACACACACTAGAAACTTTCAATACGTGTTTTCATCTTTCCAGACGAATGAAAGAGAAATTATCTTTATATCCGCATTATCCTGCACATTAGAGGAATACCGCCTCTATTGTTGTTAATGTCTGGACACTCAAAAAAAATAAGAAACACAACAGAGCTATTTTCCAACCTACCACCGCCACAAATCCCCCAATTTGTCCAACTGCTCCGAGTGCGGAACTGTTCCTCACTCCTCTCTTGGTCTTTCATGTGCCATCTAGCATATCTGTTTACTCAAAGCACATGTCTGGCAAATGCCTAAGGAACTGAAATTCAGCACTTGGCTTCAAACATCATCTTTCAGTGCTCTCCTACTTACCCAAAGGTGTTTTTAAAAAATAAGGACTATTTACCAATGAACTTGAAGTCAGAGAGAAAAGAATGCTGGCTAATTCCCCAACACTGTGCAGAATTCCTCCAAAGGACACAATACAAACACTGCTAGAATCAAAAGTAGGAAACATCTTCCTTTTTTCTCAGAAGCCACCACCAGAGTGATCCCAAGATTGTTTTCTATCAACTCCAAGTAAAATAACGACCTGCAGCCTGAAAGCACTCATGTCATTCATTCTTAGAAAGCCTCTAACCTCTAGTTTCACAGCAAAGTTGCCTCACCTTAAAATGCATATAAATTTAGACCTGGAAGAGACCATGAAAGCTACATAATAAAGAGCTGCTGAATGAATAATATTATCACGTATGCTAATCATGGTTAAAGTCTGCAGCAGAGGCATGTACAAGTACCAGAGGAACATAGAAGGAATGGCTACATGTGCCCAGACAAGCTAGTGAAGATGTCAGAATGAGAGCAGCATTCTTGAAGAATGAGTTCAGTGCACAGTGAAAGGGGCAGAAGGATGTTTTAGGCAGAGGTAACAGTAGATGCAGAGGATGGAGTAAAAGCAGAGCATCCAAAGGGGAAATTGTTGGGTATGGCCAAAGAATATGGTTCATGGGAGGAAATGGCAGAAGAATCTGGAAAAGTAAACTAGTTCACATTATAAAGGGTCCTAAATACTATGTTAGTACCTGGACTTGATCCTCCAGGCAATGAGTATGTGGGCAGCCAGATCAGACCTGTAGCTTAGAAACATGTCATGCCAACTCGAATTAAACCACAACTAACCAGAAGCCAAGGAACCAAGTAACATTCAATCTTACTCCTCTTTAAAGAAAAAAAATAACGGCTCTTAAGGACTTGGTAAAATTCACACACATAACACGTACACACTACCTGAGGAGATTCTGGGTTTAGTAAAGACCAGTATCAATTTCAGTCAGCAAGCTGACAACCATCAAAAGTATGTCCCCAGACCACATCAATATTTAATGAAACCAAGTTCTATAAGGGCTAAAGGACTTATCCAAGATCCTATAATAGTTAGGGGCAGGGCTGGGACAAAAATCTTAGTCCCGGTATTTCCCAGTCCCCTACAACTCTAAACAATTTTGTTGTTCCTTTCCCTTGTGCAAGGAAAGTCTCCAAAAGGCAGAAAAGAGCCAAGGAGAATACAGAGCAAAAGGTAGGGTATGAGATGATGAACAGCATGAATACTAGAACCAGGCTTACACGCTGCAAGCACTACATAAATTCTCACCATCATTTACGATCATCTCTCTCTGAAGAATCATATAATCGCTGGTGGTTCACAGCAACCCCCACTGCAGCTTTTCACATTTGATTCGAAAGTAGGCAAAGACCAAGAGCTGTAAACATGTGGTGATGTTTCTACCTTTGGGGGGAGGGCTCTTGGAGTCCTCCATAGACAGCTTCAGCTGCTGTATGAACTCGCCGCCATACACACTTCTTTCTTGCCAGATGTTCAGCAATCTTTCTAAAGGTTTTTTACAGCCTTCATCTGCCTCTCTGCCCAGAAAAGACGAAAAGATATATATAAGCTTAAGATTTTTTGGTTTTAATTAGGACAGATTTACTTTAAAAAAAAAAATCAACAACTGACTAAATGGTTTACATATTTAAAAACAGAAGGAAGATTAAGGTACATATTGTAATTAATAGATAACCAAAATTTGACCAAAAACTACATTCTTCCTGTGGTGTGTAGGAAACAGAGAGGGATTATGTTACGGAAGTAATCTGTGTCTTTTAACCTCTTTGAAAAATGGGGCAAACAGAGCAAAAAGCCAAAGGCTGATTTTTACCTACAGAGAATTATCAAAAATCAATCATATTAATTGCGACAGCTTGCTTTTTAGAAGGCACTAATTGAAATCTAGTGCCAGACATACTGCCAGAAATTGAAGCAGGCCAAAACTTTTTAAAGATAGGGAAAGAATGATTAAAACCAAATGTTTAAATGGGTAATAAATTCCCAATAACTCATCGGTGCTAACATACCAACACCTCTAACATGCATAAACACAATTGTACACACATATATGCCAAGACTGATCTCAACTTTAAATTTACTACTTCATAATCATCTTAATTCTGGGCTAGGTCTGTGTTCCAGGTTCAAACAAAGGTGTCTAGTAGATAATCTTAGAACACACCGAGCATGATACAATCCTTTGTAATTTACACCTGAAAGAAGCTAGATGGTTTTTTCCCTGACGTATTACTTTCTTAAAACAAGAGTATTTTCCAATGATGTGACTATAATTCGCACTCATTGTGAACCAGTTGCTTACCACAGAACGTCAGACAGCAAGTGGAAGTGTGGGGGAAAGACTTTCCAAAAAGAAACAAATTTCCTCACCATCCACTGTGTTACTATGAATTGTTCTGTTTTGTGGGGCTGTCCGGATGTCAGTGATTTTACAGAGCAACTTTAAACAAAGGGATACCCTGACACCTTAGTATCTAAGTCAGGATCTTTAATAGGTTTCTCAAGAAGAAACCACACCAAATTCAACTCAGATGGGAATTTCATCCACTCCCAGCCCTGCCAGCTCTTTTCTAAAACTTACGTTAACACTGAAGGTGAGCTGAGGTTTCAGCCTTATCTGTCAGATTATATTACTTATGAATTATTAGTGGCAAATTTCACTAAACTGGAGTCAGTGTACTAAATCCAGATATATACAAACTAATTATTCTTTTGCTAAAGCTTTTTTTTTGTCAGAGATAAGGGTGAGGAAAAACAGGGAAAAAAATTTCCACTGATAGTTTAGATATGAGCTTGATATTTGTGATAAAAACACCTTTACTCCCCCTTCAAAATACACCTAGAAACAAATTACTTCTCACCTCTTTCTCTGCTGTCAGCCTGATCCAAGCCGCTACCATCTCGTGCCTGATGACTGCCACAGCCTCATTACTAGTCTCCCTGCTTTCTCCCTGTCCTCCGACAACTTATTTATCAAGTTTTAAAAATACAATTCTAACTGCTGTGTCATGGCAGATCATTGCTCCTTTGCTCAAAACTTCCAAGGGTTCTTTTCGTTCTCCCTTAGAATGAAAATCCTAATAAAGCCTACAAAGCAGTTCTCATTATTTCTCTGACCTCACCTCCTACCCTCACTCTCCTTCCCTCCTCAATAGCTCCCTGGCCCTCCTGCCTCAGGGCCTTTGCACTTAAAATTCACTGTCTGGAACCACATTTCCCCAGATGGCTCAAGGCTCAGGAAAGCTCAAGCCAGGCTCTTCTGCTCTCCTCATCACATGTATAGTTATTCACACATCCTTCCCTAATTTCCCTACTGAAAATTACACCCCCTACTCCAACTTAATTTTTCTCCAAACAATTTGTCTTCTGATATGCTCTATGGTTTCCCTGCTGTTTATACTTTCTTTCCACTTGAATTTAACTTCCACAAGCGCAGGGATTTGTCTTTTTCCCCCACTGCTATGTCTTAGAACAAGCACAACAAATATTTAATTGCAATCTTTTTGAAAATTTTTAGATAGGTTTCAGTAGGCCAAACAAATTAGTTAATTTTCAACAATCATTTTACTACATCAAGGTCATTCGTGTCAGACATCAGCTAAGCACTCACCTGCTCATTCACGGAGGTTTACAAAATACTGTGCTTGGAATACAAAGAACAAGGCCTAGGTCCTGACCTCTGGCGCTTGACCCACAGCCCTTCACCTTTCCATACCCTACCTGAGGTGCCACATTCCAGAAACGCTCTACTGGAAGTATTTCCTACTCAGCGCTTGCTGCCACCAGTGCACATGCCTGGGCTCATGCTAGCTCCTCTCCTTTGAATGGGGGCCCCCAAACAGAACAAGGTGGCCAGAGTATATGGGGAGTGTGTGGAAACAGGGGAAGAATCTGGAGCGACAGAGTGGAAATAGATTATAGAGGATAGAGGACCCTGAATGCCATATTAAGCATGTGGCCTTTATCCTGAAGGCAATGGGAAGGCTCTAATGTGATCAAACATACCACTTTAGAAAAATAAGTCATTATAACTACTGTAACAAAATCACACCTAATCACAGAACTTAATCAACTGGTTGGTACTTTTAACATAAAACTCTGCAAATTCTCTTAAAAGAGAAATCAATCATGACAACAAATTCTTATAAAGGATTTAGTTAAAAGGGATGGGAGAGACACAGCACCCACCCACCCACCATTCACCATTTCTGGGGCTATCTGGGGCTACCTGGGGCTCGATTAAGCCTGATTGTGATAACAGCCTCATCCACATTACTGTAACAGTGGATACTGATGCTCAAACCCATTATAACCAAGACATTTTTCTACAGGTTTTCACTACTAAAGGCTAAAGCCAAAAGAGGGTTCTAGTTTAATTAGTGAATGTAATTAACCATGATAGGCTAATTCTTATAGCACTATAGTAAATCAAGGTTGTGACAGTTAAGTTCCAAAGATACAGACACGAGAGTCAAGAAATCTTTTTACTGATGAGGTTTTGCCATAAGGAGCTCCAATGAAGTGGAAGTCACTTTAGTACCTGGAATTGGATACAACTAAAGCAGTAATTTTATGACAGAAGGAGATACCTTTTCAAGTTGCACTAACTCCATTCTAAATTGAGAAATCTTTTAAGAGAAAAAATACCCCCAAAAAATCTTTGCCACTTCTCAATGAATAAACTGAAAGATGATAAATAAGTACATACATAACTTATTATGTAGAACATAACTTAGTACGTATCTTAATTCTAATTAATTATGAATTCAATCACTGAAAACTCGATCTGAGAAGTGAAAACTGTATCACACACACGTAGGACCAATGCCTGAAGCGTCAGCGGGACACTTGAGGGCGTGCCCAGCCAGCCTGGGGGCCTTTCCTTCTGCAGTTCTAATGGCACCGCCTTGGTGCACCCACTGTAATTTGTGTGTTTCTGTCTTATCCCATGCACAGGAGGCCTATGGAAGGCCTACTCACGGCAGAAATTCTAAGTATCCTTAGCACTTCCAAGAGCATCTTAATGTAAAGCTGGAGCAGAAACCATCCTTTGCAATTGTCAGAAAAGAGTTAACATAGCAGGTCTGAGACTGCTGCCCTGAGAAAAACCTGCTCACAAGGTTGGCCCTTGACTGGCATCTGGGAACCTGGATTTCAGGAGTGTTCCCACCATTTCCTAACTGATAGGGGTGGTGTACTGTGCCTAGACTGTCTGTACAAATACAATTTATGCTGAACACCGGCTTTCCTTCTGGGAGTCTAGAATTTTGGCAAAGGGTACCTGTGACCAATCCCAATAAAACCTCTACACTAAATCTCTAATGGGCTTCTCAGGTAGACACTTCACATGTGTTGTCACAATTCAACGTGGGAGGAATTAAGCATGTCTTGTGTGACTCCACGGTGAGAAGACTCTTGGAAGCTTATGCCTGGTCTCCTTTAGACTTCATGCCTTGCACTTTTCCCCTGGCTCATTTTGTTTTGTATCCTGTATCATAGCCATGAACACAACTAGACAGACCTGTGAGTCCTCCGAGCAAGTCACTGAACGTGGAAGTGGTCCTGGGGACCCATGATCTAACAGGAAACAAATATGTATATAGTGATAATTTCAAATTCATGTCTTGAGGAATTAATTTCCGACTAAGCTTCAGACTATTTCATCCATCTGCCTGTCTGGCATCATCCCTTGAAAAATCTATTAGCCATCTTGAACTTAACACAGCCACGACAAAACTTGATTTCCTCTACCAAATCATTCCCCCAATCTCCATTTCAGTAAACAGCACTATCAGCCATTCTCTTACTCATGTCTAAAACCCAGAAATAATCTTTGATTTCTCTTTTCCCTCACTACCAGTTCCCACTCAACTTCTTCGAATTCTATCAGTTTTACATGGGGGAGTGGGGGTGGAGAGAAGGGACACACAAATTACCCATAAAGTAAACATTCAATAAACAGAAGCTATTATCTTCTCCGTGCTCCTGAGTCCTGGCCATTGTCATCTCCAGCCTATACTAGAGCAATACCCTCCACACTCAGGGCTCTGGCCCTCCTCCCTTGGCCTTTATAATCAAATTCTGCACCCCAAGCTGGAAGAATCTTTTAACAAGGTATTTGAAATATATCATTCCCCTGCTTAAAACTCACTGACATCCCATCAGAACAAAATCCTCTCTCCCAAGGCTCACAAGGCATATGTGACTGGCCCCTGCCTGTCTCTCTGATCTCATCTGGATGTCACTTTCCCTTTGCTCACTGTGTTCTAGCCATAATGGACTTCATTCTGACCCTCTTAATATGCCAAGATTATTTCTACCTTAGGTTCTTTTTAATAGCCGTTCCTACTTCGCATGATTACCTCAAATGTCATTTCCTTAGAGAGGCTTCCTTCACCACGCTAGAAGAGATATCACTCCACAGTGTCATTCTATTTTATTATGTCCCTAATATGACTCTCTGAAAGTATCTTGTTCATTCTGTCCTTCCCTGCCTTGTTCACCACTGCTCCCCTAGTGTCTGGATTAGTACTTTGTACAAAGAAGGCACTCAAATATATTCTGAAGGAAAAATGAGGTGTACAACTATCTCCCAACTGAGAAAAAATGAGGCATTTGTGTGGAAGATAAGTTTAAAGTCTGCTAACTTAACCTGATACTCAAATTAAATCTACCCTATGAGCTTGACAGCTTTCTCTGACTTGAGCAGTTTGTTGGTTTTTCCCTACAGGGCAGGGGTTTGGAGGAAGGAGGTAGGAAATTATCATAAACAGATTTCTTATCAATTTTGGTCAGTATTAACTGGCCCGCTATCTTTGTTAATTAATTGGCCACAAAAAAACCGTACAGAGAACACTTCTTACTGTTGGTAAGGTGCATCAGGATCCAGGTTGAGAGGCTGGACTTTCTAATAATGGAGGTGGGGGTAGGGAGGGAGCTTAGAAACATGGGGACCTTGAATATAATAACCAAACAGGACCTTAAAAGAACTAGAAGAACGCAAAAAAGAAAAGTAACAGGGCTTTTTTTATTTAAAAGGACCAGGTCTATTTTCTCCACAGTGCTACAGAATTTGCTAAGACATTTTTACAATGCCTCCTAGGCAGGTTTTAGGATGGTATCAAGGAGAAAAGGAATTTTTAATCCTGGTATCACTCATTCCCCCTTCTCATTACCCTTTTCTGGTTTGGGGGCAAACGGTCCAATTTTTAAGTAAAAATGTTATGCTTACTATCCCTATAGGAAATTATTTTAGTCAATGTCCTATACTCTAAATTGATTAGCTTATTCAGCAACTATTTACTGAATCCATACTCTGTGATGGGGCAGACCACAATGTTGCTCAGCTTCTGGAACACCATTCACATCAAGACTATCTAAATGGTGTTCCCTAAGCTACGTAACCCAGTAGCTCTGTGCCAGACACTCCACTAGGTGCCTGGGATACAGCAAAAAACAAAAGGAAACAGTCCTTCTCTTCAAAGTTTATAATTTAGTATGCTCCCGTGGACAAGCAAAGAGCGTGGATTGGGCACTGTTGTCTTACTTTAGCCTCACAACAACTCTAGTGAGATAGGTGGTGACATCCCCTTTTAACCAACTAGGAAACTTGGGCTCAAAAAGCTAAGTAACATGTCCAAGGCCACCCGGACAGTGCTGGAGGCGGAGCTACAGCCAACATCTAAGAAACTGTGAACTAAATCTCCTCAAAACAAGAAAATGCCTATCTCCAGTTTCAGACAGCTACTCTAGCGTCTGTTCTAAACTTACTCTCGGCTATGAGGATTCAGTATTTTTCCAAGTTCCTAACACATTCTGCTTTTTCAGTATCCATGTTCACACACACACAAAAAAGAGCCAGCTGACAAACAAGTCTTTTTCCCATCTCTATAAAGTTAAATGTCATTTCTTTCTTTTGGATGTTTCATTTCATTCCTTCAAACTTTTCAAATCTTTCATGGAATGTCGGACTTATTTTCACACTTAAGGTCTTTCACTTACACTTTAGACACTAGAACAATTTCTGTTTAACCCACTAGTCTCCTTCTCACCCTTCCCAGTTTCCTTTTGCAAAGATGTTTAGTTTCATATGCTAACTTAGTAAAACTCTACTGAAAAAATAGTTTTCCTTTGCTCCTCCTGGGCAACTAACTTGTGTCCACAAAAAAGTTTGTTTTTAAATCAATAAAAATGATCTATAAAACCTTAATTCCAAAGTATATTTTTTGTGACATCAGCTATACGTATATTCTACACCCCTGTCCTCCCTGTGTCACATCAGTGGCAGGGACTTAACATGACAGAGCCAGAGCAAATCTCTACTTTCCACATTAATAATTATTATCTTTGCAGTTACAGTAATGACTACTATTTTAAGTCAAGTTAGACATCTAGACATCAAGAAGGAAGTATATAAAAATGAAGGCACAAGCAACTAATTTCTTGCTGTTAAGGTTTTGTTACTGGAAAATTCCCTTGTACTATTTAGCTTTTTTTTTTTTTTTTGAGACAATAAGCTAAAGAGACAACTCAGTCAAACCAAGGAAAAATACCATATTCAAGCAATGAATTCAATAATGAATACATCACAGACAAAAGATGTGCTTTAAGTGCTAGACTGAGTCCCTTCAATGCATAAAAATATTTACATGTCTGAGATAGTTCTCACAGGCCCAGTCAAAATATAAAACCATAATTTGGCCTCTGCAATACTCTCTATAAAGCACATCTCTTTAAGGTATGAAGTTGTCAAGTTACAAAGGCTATCACACACACAAAAAAAAGAAAATGAAAAGGAGGAAAAGGTAATTCATTTAAAAACAAAGCAAAACAAAACAAAAAAACAGAAAACATACCTGGCAACATGAGAAAAAGCATCCACAAGGACAGATTCAAATTCTCTAGTGAATTCAGGTCCTTTCCTTTTACTGTTCTGAATGACATCATTTGCTAAGTACAGAAAAGTAAGCTTTCTATTTGATTTGGCTGGAAGAAAAGAAAAGAAGATAATTTAACTTACACAAAGGAAATTCTCAATCCATAATTCTTTTGCCCTAAGCTACTCCTAAAGAACACTAAGACAAGCATTATCTACTTGAGGTCAAGACTGCTGTGTTTGAAAAAACAATTTAAGGAACTCCTGGAGGTCTCTAATAAAACAGGTTCAAGAATACAATTTTGAAAATAAAAAACAATAAACAAGAATGAGCCCTCTTAATTTCTGTGCTATTTTAAGTAGGGAAATTAAGTGGCAGTAAAAATGAAGATAATCCAAAGAAAATTCCTTAAAGAAAAGCAGTCAATATTCTATAGAAGATGTGTTAAAATCAAGGTTTTCATTTATTCTATTGCAAAGATGAACATTTCTAACTCACTGTTAATTACCAAATACCACAGAATGAAAGGCTGAGTTAGGTTTCAATTTTAAAATAGCTTCTTGCAATTTATGCTCCTAGACCAAGAATTTCTCTTTGAACATTCCAATAACCATCATCAGTCAATGATGTCAACTCTACAATTCTGACAAATCTCTAGATGCACAAATGATATTTATCTCAAATACAAATATACATTAATGATACATCATCATCGAAAATTTACATGTCTGAAATCTGTATATGCAAAATTATGGCTCCCACAAAAGCCATAATTCTTCTCTCTTATACCTCTAAATGTAGTACTTCGTATTACTCTATACGGTATCACATATTAAACCATAAAAACCTCATGCAGTATGTCTGAGTTACAGTTGTTTGGGGGAATATTTGTGAATTTCCTGGCTTCTATGCACATAACTTCTCAACTGTAAAGTTACATCACTGCTGTTTTTGGTCTCAGCTTTCTTTTAAAAGAAATAAATAAGAACACAATCAGGTAGTTCAAAACATTAAGTTTTCTCCAATGCTAAAGTACCCGAAAAATTCAAGCAAGCCCTATGTCAACCTTTACACACCTGAATTACTAGTCCTTACTCCACTGCGCTCAGAAACCATTTTTGTTTCTTTTGAAATGTACACAACATGTATAAATTCTGACACCACAGGCATAAGATACAACATTTTAAAATGTAGCTACAGGAGAATAACCCAAGTTAAAAACAAGATTTTGAAAGCATGTTAGAGTTTAAACTGATGACTTAAAGTGCTCATAAAATTAAATATGGATATCCTAAACTGTATAAACCTTCTGGTAATAACCTAGTTTAGATGGCCAACTGATGAGAATATTAAAAACCTGGAGCTATCTTTAACTGTTTCAGTTATTATTCAAATGCAGAACAAAAGTGTCAATAGTTACAATATCCCACTGTTGCTACAAAGGTACAATTATGGCAAAAGTTTTTTTTTTTTTAAGCACATTTTGTTCTAGGATGTTGCAGCAGGTAAAACTGCCAAGTCTACATCACTATGAAAGTCAGCAGATTCAAAAGTAAAACAGAACTTCGACAAAGAAAATTGGAGTAAGTGAAGCTTTACAAATTTGATATACTTCATGTTAAAAAACCCAGAATCTATATTGTAAAACGTCAGTTTGGCCATTCAAGACTAGATACATTTTTCAGTATTACAAGCTAAGAGGACAGTCATAAAGTTTTCACTATCTACAATGCCAATTAATCTTCATTACCCTCAAACTTAACAATGGGGATTTATTTAGGATAAATCTTTATCCCTCCACATCCAGCATCCTGCATAGTCAACATAAGCACCATATGTGCGAAGGTAATAGAACAAAGCCCTAAAGTACCTGAACACACACAATCACACAATACACACAACACACATACCCTCTACTCCAACCCTGGGTGATAACTCACTTGTTCAGATGTCTTTCCAGTATGACACTACAGATCCTTTTTCTCCCTACAGAGGCCCATTCCAAATTGGCTGAAATAGTTATTGAGCAAAAATTCTCACTTGTTTGGCTGGTTTTGACATCTAGAGAAAGTAATTTTTTTTTCTTTTTAAAAAAGGCTTGTTTACCTGCAACCAGGCCAAGGTACAAAAACATTACTAAAAAACGTTCATCTAAGAGCATTTTACCCCAAACTGCTCCAAAAAGAAAGGTTCTACCTGGAACAGAGCCCAAAGGGATAAATTAAGAATTACTCCTAGGAAATGGAAAGAAAGTAACATATCAGGAATAGAAGTAGTATTTAAGCAAGAAAAAGAAAAAATTAAGGCTTTAATTTTTAAGTACTTTTAAATACTTTTATTTAAAATTAAATTCTTTGAAGGCAACTCAGAGACAACTGTGAATGTCTCAGGGAAGTGACTGCAGATAGAAATGTTCACTTTTAAAGACTTGGAGAGGGTGGATAGAACCTAAGGGGCTAGTCAACTTGATTATTAGGGCACAAAATCTTTTCCCACTTTAGTATGGGGGCATTTTCAAATCATGAAGGAAGTCTGGGTATTAGGAAGCTGTACACTGATGCCTGGAAGAGCATCCTCTAGTTCTGCACTGTCCAGTATGGCAGCTGCTGGCCACACGTGGCTATTGGACACTTGATCTGTGGCTAACAAAATTCAGGAACTGAATTTTCAGTTGTATTTATTTGAAACTTTAGTTCCTTAGTCACACATTTCAAGTGCTCATGCAAGAGGCTACCTTGCTGGGCAGCACAGACATAAAATATTTCTATCATCACAGAAAGCTCTGTTAGACAGTGCTGCTTGGATCCCTTACTCAGCCATAAAAATGATGCCAGAGACCACAATTTAACTCCTAAACTATGTTTTAACTGTGTAACAGGCACCATGCTAAATGCTGTGGACATTACAAACTAGAAGGCCTAGTGTCTCCCTCAAAACACAATCTAGTGAAAGAGACAGAACTAGCAAAAATAAAATAACTGCTGATTAATTCTAATAAATGAAAGCACTACAGATTTGGCTGGAGTCAGATGATCACCTTCACTTATTAAGTACACTGATGCACTGGGTACTTGATAACAAGTTTGGTACTTGATAACAAGTTTTGGTGACAGAGAGCTCTGGGCTCATGTCCCAACTGTACACTCCCTAACAAAGCACTTAATCTCTTCACACCTTTATCTTCTCATCTATAAAATGGGGATAATAATGCTGGCCTACTTACAGCATAAGGTTCCATCATAAGAGATTAGGGTTAAAGGAGCTTCCTAAATAGAAGTACCCTTTAAATTGTTATTCCTGGTAACTCAAATAGGGCGAGGTGGGGCATCAAGAAGGCTTCACAAAAGAAGTGACATTTGAGAGGGATTTTGACCTGCCTCTGAGATCCTACCAGACAGGATCCTGTAGACGCAATTCAGATTTCTCCTCCACATTTCAAATGATAGAAATAGTATCTGAATGGCTCAGTGGGGTATGTGAAGGAGGCTCTGGAGCCCCAGGCTCAATCCCCTAACTACCTAGAGGGCTGAGGGGACCCCATTTCAGTACAGCACATGATATTTGGGGGGTCTCTGCCAGAGGACTAGAACTGGGTCTCCTGAGAGAATCCTGGATTTTGGTGTCTGCCAGCTTGATGTTCTGAGCCTCACTGGTTCTAAGGCCTTGAAAATACCATTTAGCCACTTCAGTTTCCTCATCTGTAAAACAAGGTGACATCCTGACCTCAGCAGAGAATACATGTGAAGGCACTTCCTATGCTATAAAGGGCCTACTACCCACAGGTTGTCCAAAGCAGCACTAAGCTTCATTTCTTCAGCTTTCTGCTATGGAGCGCACTGGTTTATCAGATAGTTGGGTAGGTGCCCATTTTTCCCCATTAGACTGTAAGCAACTTGAGGTAAAGATCACACCCCACACTGAGTAATCAGTATTCGACCTCACCATTACTTATCCAATGCCTGCACTGTACCTGACACCATGTTAGACGATCTTTTGTGTCATCCTGCTTACTTCTTCACCATAAGTCATTTGAGCCTCAGTTTTTTTCTCATCTGCCAAGCTTCTACTTAGGACTCTGAAAAGTTAAAAACTGACAATGTCTGTAAAGATATCAGTACTGTACTTGGCACAGAAAAAAGGCACAGTAAATATCAGCATCATCTCCATTTTACAGATCAGGAAACTGAGGAACAGAGAAGTTAAGCTGCAGGGGGTCAGGGAGTGGCACAGTCAGGCTTAAATTCCTGGCAGTTGGCCGCGGGAGCCAACATGCTATCATGCTCCTAACCCAGTGCCTGGCACATAACAGGCTGAGCTCAATCAGTGGCTGTCAGATCCTGAGCAAGATCTAGAACCAATGAAAGTTGCATGAAAACAGGAGCCTGAGAGGCAAGGTCTAGATGATGTGGCCCCTTACCTTCTCTATAACGACAGTAATTGTACCCTCCTCTCTGAGCAATGCTGAGAATTGACTGTGAGGATATACATAAGGTCTTAGCATGGTGACCGTACAGAATAAAGGCTCTGTAAGTGGCAGCTACTCTTGTCCTCATTATACAGATGAAAAAACAGAGGCACAGAGAGAAGAAACTTGGCCGACATCACTCAGCTAGCAACTGGTTGGGCCAGAACTAGATCTCAGCAGTCTCACTCCTAATGCCCAGTAGGCGCCTGGCACACAACAGGCTAGGGCCTGTCTCCTCCACAAGGCGCTCAACACCTCCGAGAGAATAGTCATAAGCATCAGGAGGAGAGGGAGGGGGAAACGGCTGAATGATCTGGGAGTCTAGGCACCTGAGCTTTGCTCGGTAGAACCCCAGACAAGTACCTTAAACCTTCCCGGGCCTCGGTTTCCTTCTCCGAGAAATGGGGATAACACTATCTCCAACCACAGAAGTGCAATCAATCAGAGGCCCGGGCCTGGAAAGGAAGGTTCTTCTAAGAAGCTAGAGGGGCCTCGATAGACAGTGGGAGAGGGCAACCGGGAGGAGGACCAAGGGGGTGGGAGAGGGTGTTTACCTTTGCGGAGCTCGCGGTGCCACACCGAGACGATGGGTCCCGCGTGCTTGCGGTGGTGGATGAGCCACAGGGAGAGGGTTTGCACGCTCTGCTGAGAGTTGCTCAGCTCCGAGAGCTTCTTCTCCAGCGCCGACTCGGAGAAGGAGGACATGGTGGCAGCGGTGAGGCCCGGCAGGGAGCGGCCTGGGCCGCCCAGTGCGGCGGGAAGAGCGTCGGCACGAGGCCTGGCCTCACCTGACCGCCTGCAGGACTCTCTACTGACTGTCAGACAGCCCAGGGGGCCAGGAGGGGGAGGGGATGGGTCTCCGCAGTAACAGCCACCCGCGCCGCCGCCACAAGATGGCCACCGACCTCTCACCCCGCCGCGAGAGCAGGGTCAAAGGGCAAGGGCCGGAGTGGTGGGGCACCAGATGTCAGAGCTATAGAAAAACGCCCCTCCAGTGGCGGCGGCCTCTCTGAACCTCGCTCGGGACACTCCGAAAGCGACAAACCTGGAAAAAAGCGCAGTTCGGCGGCCTCCGGAAGGCGCTTTGACCGCTCGCGCCCGCACGCAAGCGCAATGAGTCTCACCGGAACCCTTTCTCCCGCTCTCGCAGAACCTTTCTGGCGCGGTGCGACGCGCGAGTTAGTACGTCACTTCCGGCGGGGCGGAGAAGGCGGGAGAGTGAGGGAAAGACTGGAAGACGAGGTAAGGGAAGAGTGGCGCGAGCAAGAGGGAGTCCAGCAACCGCGAGCCCCTAGAGGGTGATCCGGAAGGAACGCTGAGGCTGAGAGATTTTGACCTGAGAATGGGACAGGGCCTTTCTCCCCAACCTGGCAGGCCCCAGGGCACACTTTTCCTCCGTATATGTCTTGCTTTCTGTCCACCCCCAACCCTCCCCCGAGAAAGCTTTTAATTGTGCCAAGCCACCCACATGCACTTTTCACGCCTTGGCTCTTGCTGTTCTTTTTGCAAAGGTGACGCACTCCCCCCTTTTCACCGAGTGGGCTCCCGCTCGGCCTCCAGGACCACCCTTTACTGTCCAGTCTGTGACGGCACCGCTATAAAACACAAACTTTGTGCTCTCAGCTCCTGCTTGTTGTATTCAGGGAATTACGGGCAGCCCTTGCTCGCCGGGGGTCCATTTGACTGTTGCTCAAATTTAAGGAATATGTCAGCTTTGTGAGGGGTGGGGGCAAGGAAGTCAATGAGTTTATTGACCGTCAAGAAACACTATTTGAGAAGCTGTTCCCTTTTTCCTGTTTTTTAAAAAAAGTTAAATTCCAGTTATCAAATCAGCAGAGAAATTTGTCCTTCTAACTGCTATTAAGTTGTGGTGGGGAGTTAGGTTATTGTAGACCTAACAGAATTAAAATGTCCCGACCATAGTGGAACTGACCAGTTGTGAGCAGATTCCAGTCAGGAGACATAGTGGTAGAACGCCTATTTTTGCTCTTACTGCGCTGTGTTATTTTTCTTTGCTTAGATGCTTTTACTCCTCCTCCAGACTAGAATCATCATAATCATAGCCAGTGTAGTGAGTAGTTACAATGGGCTAGACACTGTTTTCACATAGGAACTCATTTAATCCTCACAACAAAGCTATGAGATAGGTATTAATGTTATTCCCATTTGGCAAATGAGGAAACAGGCCGAGAGGCTTAGGTGACCTACCCAAGATCACATAACTAAGGTTAGAGAGAAGAGGCTATTTACCCATCTTTTTTACTCCAGCACTTGATTCATAACTGATTGAATTAATATGAAAGAGGTGAATGGCCTAAAATCACACTAGTAAATATCTAGTCATAATTATAACCTAGGGCCTTTGAGTCCAAATTGAGGCCATCTTTCTGTATTAAGTAACAGTGTCATACTGAGCACTTTTATACCAAGTCACTGTGTATTAAGCACATTACATATATTCGTTTATTTAATCCTTACAGCAGTCCTATGGGGGTGGAGGTTATTATCAGTATTTCATGGTATTTCAGATTTCGTGATCTGTTAAATGTCACTTGGACACAGGAAATGACAGAAACAGGACTCAAATCAAGATTATTTTAGTCCAAATCCTTTATTCCCATGCCAGTGGTTCATTTATTCATTTAGCCAGTAATTTTTGAGTGCTTATGTCCGAAGCACTATTCTAGGCAAGCAGACAGAATCTGTGTTCTTGGAGGCTTACCTTCTGCAGGGGAAGATAAACAAACTGTAAAATGAGTTGGAAAGTTATGGGTCTTTCTTGAATAAAAATAAAAATAAAAGAAGGTAAGAGGGATGAGGAATGCATGTATGGGCAGATAGGTGTCTGGTCAGAGAAGGCCTCACTGATACAGTGACATTTGATCAGAGCTTTGAAAGAAATGAGAGAGAAAGCCCTATGCTGTGTGTTGGAATGTTGTTCCAGGCAGAGGGAAAACCAAGTACAGAGTCCTAAGATTAGACCATTGTTGGCATTTTCAAGGAACAGCCAGGACAGCTGGAGAGATGTGAACTGGAAGGCTGGAAATGAGCTCAGAAACTAAGTTCTCAGGGGCCACATCACATGGGAACTTGTAGGCAATAGTAAGGACTGGGTATTACAATGAGATAAGTCCACTGGATGGTTTTAAGCAAAGGAGGAACATGTGGCTGTTAAGTAGAAAATGGTAAGCAGAAGAGTGGGAGCAGGAAAACCAGTTCAGCTGCCCTTGTGATAACCCAGGTGAAAGGAATACTCAGACCAGGTAGAGAGAAAGGGTCAGATTCTGGGGATCTTTAGAGGAAGAGATCGCAGGATTTGCTGACAGAGTAGATAGGAGGTGTAAAGGAAACAAGAATTTGTATGGCCCTAAGGATTTTAGCCTAAGCAACCATAAGAATGGAATTTGCATTTATGTACTTAATTGTGGGAAGAGATGGTTTGGAGTGTGAGAACAGCTGATTTGTATATGTCCTATCCAAGTAGAGATGTCTCATAGGCGATTAGATTTATGGGTCTGGAGTTCATGGGAGAGATCTGGAGTAGAGATATACGTCATAAGGGAGAGTCATAAGGGGGAATAGGTGTAGAGAGAAAAGGAACCCAGTGACTGAGTCCTAGGACACTTCATACATTCAGAGATCAGAAAGATGAGGATGATATATAATCATATGATTTTTCTTCTTTAGCTTGTTAATATTAATTATGCTGATTGATTTTCAAATACTGGACCAGCCTTACATCCCTGGAATCAATCCTATTTTGCCATGATGTATAATTTTTTTTATAAACTGCTGAATTTTATTTCCTAATATTTTGTTTAGGATTTTGGTATCTGTATTCATTAGGGAGATTGGTCTGCAGTTTAAAAAAATTTTAGTATCATCTTTGTTGGGTTTTTGTATTAGGATAATAGTAGCTTCATAAAATGGATTGGAAAGTGTTTCTTCCTCTTCCATTTCCAGAAGATTGCATAGAATTGATGTTAACTTCCTTTAAATGGTTGGTAGAAGTTTGCAGTGAAACCATCTGGGCCTGAAGGTTTCTTACTTCTTTCTCTTATTTTTATTTTTTAAATTTTGTGAGTTTTTAAATGATAAATTCCATTTCTCTATGAGGCTGTTCAATAATTAATAATTTCTTTATCTCTCCCTCCCCCTCATCACCCCTGTCAGTCTTAAAAGAAAGTCACAATTTTATTGATATTCCCAGAGAACCAGTTCTTTGTTTCAGCGACTTTTCTCTACTGTTTTCTGTATTCAAATTCAGTTTCTACTCTGATCCTCATTATTTTTTCCTTCTGCTTGCTTTGTTTTTTTTAAATAATAAATTTTATTGGCATTAGATACATGTTCAGTGTTAAAACTTCTAAAATACAAAAACATATAAAGAAGAAAAATTTTAAATCAATGTGATTCTATCACTGAGGTAACTTAGTTTTAATAAGCTTTATCTGTCCTTACCCTTCTGCTTGCTTTGGATTTATTTTGCTCATCTTCTTTTAGGTTCTTGTGGGCTTCTAGATTACTGATACTGATTTGAGAGCTTTCCTTTTTTCTAATACATGAATTCAGTTTCCTCTAAGTTTTTGTAAAAGTTTCTCTCTCAGCATGGCTGTACCTGTGTGCTACAAAGTTTGGTATGTTAAATTTTCGTTTTCATTCATTTCCATGTATTTTTTAAAAATTTCCCTTCATATTTCCTCCTTGATCAATGAATTACTTACAAATGTGTTGCTTAATTTCCAGGTGTTTGGAGATTCTTGCTTTTCTCTCTCTTGTTAGTGATTTCTAGTTTGATTCTGTTGTTGTTGAGGAACACACTCTGTATGATTTCAGTTCTTTTAAACTTGTTGAAGTTTGATTTATGGCCTAGGATATGGTCTGTCTTGACATATGTTCAGTGGACACTTGAAAAGAATGTATATCCTGCTGTTGTGGCTTGTAGTATTCTGTAAATGTTGACTATGTAAATATTAGTTGATGTTGTTGAGTTCTGTTATCCTTGCTTATTTTCTGAACAGTTGTTCTATCAGTTGTTGAAAGAGGAATGTTGAAGTCATCACGTTTACTTGTGACCACCTGTACTTTTCCTTTCACCCATTTTTGCTTCACACATTTCGCATCTCTTATTTTGTGCATACACACTTTGAATTGCTATGTCTTCTTAATAGATTTACCCTTTAATCATTATATAATGTCCCACTCTGTTCCTGGTAAGTTTCTTTGCTCTGAAGTCTATTTTATCTGATATTAAATATAGCCACTCTTGCTTTCCTTTGATTAATGTTTGCATGATAATGTTTTTTTCCATCTGTTTACTTTCCCCTTGCCTGTATTGTTATGTTTGAAGTGAGTTTCTCGTAGACAGTATATAGTTAGGTCATACTTTCTCATCTACTCTGACAATCTCTGTCTTTTCATTGGTATAATAGACCTTTTACATTTAATATAATTATCGATATGTTAGTGCTTAAGTCTGCCACTTTACTTCTTGTTTTCTATTTGTTCTGTTTTTTGGGTCTCCATTTTCTTTTTCCAGCCTTCCAATGGGTTACGTGAATGTTTTTTAGAATACCATTTGATTTATCTGTAGTGTTTCTGAGTGTATCTCTTTGTATAACCATTTCAGTGGTTCTTATAGGTGTCATATTATATGTATGTAACTTATTTTTACCAGTTTTAGTGAAGTATGTGAACCTTACTTCCTTTATCTCTTTACCCTCTCCTGTTTATAACATAAATGTCTTAAAAATTTCATCTAGATACATTTCAAACCACATCAGTCAGTGTTACAATTTGCTTCAACTGTCAAACACAACTTAGAGAATTTAAAAGAATAAGAAAAGCCTATTGTATTTAGACATATTTTTGTTTACCATGTTTTCTTCCTCCTTGATGTTCCAAGATTCCTTTTTTTAACATTTCCCTTCTGTTTAGAGAATTTCCTTCAGTCATTCTTTTAGAGTAGGCCTGCTGGTGACAAATTCTTTTAGTTTTCCTTCATCTGAGAATGTCTTAATTTCTACTTCTTTCCTAATGGACATTTTTACCAGGTATAGGATTCTGTGTTGACAGTTCTTTTCTTTTCTTCCAGAACCTAAAAATTATTGTGCTGCTTCCTTCTGGCCTAGATGGTTTCTGATGAAAAATCCAATGTCATTCAAATAGTTTTTCCCCACAGCAAGGTATTGTTTTTCTCTGGCTGCTTTCAAGATTTTTTGTCATTAGTTTTCAGAAGTTTAATTATGATGTAATTATAGTTGGTGTAAATTTCTTTGGATTTATCCTATTTGGGGCTCGCTCAGCTTCTTGAGTATATAGATTAATGACTCTTGCCAAATTTGGGGACTTTTCAGTTCTTTGAGTACTTTTTCAGCCCTGCTCTTTTTCTCCTCTCATTCTGGGACTCTTAAATCTTCTGTTATAGTCCCACAGGCCCCTGAGGCTCTTTTCAGTCTATTTTCTCTCTGTTGTTCCAATTGGGTAATTTCTCTTATTTTTGCTTCTAGTTTACAGATTCTTTCCTCTATCCCCTCCATTCTACTGTTTAGCTCATCTGCTGAGCTTTTTATTTGTTGTTGAATTTTTTAGTTCTAAGATTTCCATTTATTTCTTCTATTTCTTTGCTTTGGTTTTCTGTTCTTTCATTTGTTTTAAGCAAATTCATAATTGCTCATTGAAGCATTTTCATCATGGCTGTTTAAAGAACTGTCCGATAATTCTAACATCTGTATCATCTCAATGTTAACATGTATTGACTGATTTTCTTTTTTTATTAATTTGGAGTTCTTCCTGGTTCTTGGGTATGATGAATGATTTTTGATTGGACATTTTGTATTCTGTTCAAAGACTCTGGACCTTATTTAAATCTTCTTTCTAGCTGGCTTCCTCTGAAGCCACTCTGGCAGTATAAGGGAGGCTGGGGGACCCACCTTGTTACTGCCAAGTGCAGGTAGAAGTCCGCATTCCTCACTCAGCCTCCTTTGATGTGCTTGAGGGAGGGCTCCTCATTGCTGCCGGGTAGGAGGGGAGTTCTGGCTCCCTGCTCCTGCTTAGCCTTCTCTCTTTTTTTTGTCCCGTCTTTTACTGAGAGAGAATTCACATACAACATTGTGAAAGTTTAAGATGTACAATGCAATTATTTGATACATATGTATCACATATACATGGAGAAATGATTACCACAATAGGGTTAGTTAACACTTCCACCACCTCACAAAATTACCCTTTTTTGTGAGTGTGGTAAGAACATTTGAGATCTACTCTAAACTCTTAGCAATTTCATGGATCATCAGACTGATTTTGCGAGCTTTTGAAATAGATTCTCACGCATACCTGTCCCACCCCACCCTCAATATAGATTCTGATTCAGTACATTTGGTGTGGGGCCCAGGAATCTGTACTTAATGCTGTTTCCCCTTGATTCTGATAAACATTTGGGTTGGGAATCTCTGGTATAGTGGAAAGAGTGCATACGGTCTTTGGATCACACAGGCTTGAGATGAATCCCAGGTCTGGCACTGTTTGTTGTGGGACCCTGGGCATCACTTAATCTCCCTGAGTTTTATGTTGTTACTCAGCTGTGGATGAGGAATTTATGTCCATAATATACCTAGCACATTGCCTGGCTTATGGTGGGTTTTTCCAATAAATAATTCTCTTCCTAATATTCAAGAACTTGTGTTGGCAATTCTTACATGTAAACTCCTATCTCTGGGATCTAAACCCAGTCTTCCTACCATATGCTAGCTATTCAGTTAGAAGTTTTGGAGATCATCATCCACCAAGTTAATTTTATGTTGAAGAAACTGAAATTCATGGAAACCATATAGCCAGGAACTGTCAGAGCCAAGACTAGCAGCCAGATTGTCAGATTCCTGTTTTCATACTCATTCCGTCCCTTACCTGGAAACAGCCTAAAAATGGGCTGGCATACAGCCGAAATCTAGAACTGTGATTGCCACCTGAGAATAAATCAAGCAAGATCCTTCCCTAATGGATGAGACCAAGTATCTGTAGGAATTACTCACCCCAAGAGAAGAATATGATGCTTTTTACCCAGAATCCAGTTCAGACATAGCTGATATGAAAGCTCTACCAATGAGAGAGCCAGACCTTGGTCTGCGGCTGTTGGCTCAGCACGCATCTACTGAATACCTGCACTTTGCTAGAAGCGATAAACAAACCTGTCAAATGTCACTGCCCTTATAGAGCCTGTATTCTAGTGAGAGGAGAGGGACAATAAACAAATAGGTAGATCACCTGGTTGTCCAATGGTACTGATTGCCATGGAGGAATATTTTAAAGGGAGGGGAAGGAGGTAGAGAGTGCAAGGCAGAGGAGGAGTAAAGATGGGTTGCAGTTTTAAATAGGGGTGATCAGGGAAGGCCTCACTCAGAATTCACATTTGAGTAAAGCCCTGAAAGGTAAGAGAGGAAGCCATGAGGCTATGTCATGGAACCACAAGCACAAAGGCCCCAAGCAGGTGATCTCATCAGAATGTCACCCCTGTGTGAGGCATGGCGCACTTGCCGTGATGGCATCTCTGTCTTGTTTCTGCCTTCATCAGGTGCTGTAACTTCTCTGCCTTACGGCCTTTGCTTGTGATGGGCATTGTACCTTGAACACGTAGCCCCAAGTGTGTAATCCCCTCACCTCAACACAAGTCCTCCCTCCATGAACATTTCCCTGTTGGTGTTCATTCTTTTTCAACTTTTTTTTTGTACTTTTTTTCCTTCCCTTTTTCACATCTTGATTGTATGATACAGTAAGTACCTTGTGGTCCACCATCTTGTCCTTTCAGTGTCTGCAAAGTGTAGCGCCTTATTCTGTACAGATTATCCCATTTGTCTTCACCACCTGTGCGCCATGGCCCAGGGATCTTACATAGCCCATCCCTGCGGCAAGGCAGAAGGAGATGGGGAGGAGGAGAAGAGGCTGCCAGGGGAGTGGGTTCACTCAGACACTTTGATTGCAGATCTCTTCTCCCCCCTCCCCCAGTGACTGCTTTCCACGACCGCAGTAGGAATACACTGAACCAGGAAAGGTTTAGAGTCAAGAACTGGTTTATGCAGTCACTGTCTGCCACAGTTGAACTCTGGGTTGTTTTCCCTGCTCACCCAGAGAATCACCTCATTCTGAATACCTCATCCCAGTACCACTTTCTGGGCCAGAATGCCCCTGTTGCTATCAGTTATATAAACATCAAACTTGGCAGTGACACTTTAAATAATCAAGGTTGCATTTTATAGGAATAGAATCTAGGACTCCTAAGCTTCTAAATCTCTAAACAATTCCTTCGGTAATTGACATATTGTCACACAAGTGTGATTTCATGGCTATCCCATAAAGGTATATGATTGCCTTTTATAGGCATGCCAAAGTAGCAATTTGTTACACTGTCTTCCTTACAGAAAGCTGGTTTCTATATTTCTTAGCCCATAACACATTGTTTTGAAGGTCTCCAGTTGTGGTAAGCCTTCATCTGTATAGTATTCCACTGGGAGAATATACTACAGTTTATTCATTCTACTGTAGATGTGTATTTGGGTAGTTTCTATGTGGGGGCATTTGTGGCTAGTGTATTCTAAAACACATCTGTTGGTAAATTTATGTATGCATTTCTATTGGGTATATATCAAGAATGGAATTTCTACATCATAGAGCATATGTGTATTTACCTTTAGAATAAGAGATACTGCCTAAGTTTTTCAAAGTGGTTGCACCTCGCAGCACTGGGTGAGAGTTCTAGTTGCTTCATATCCTGACCAACACCTAGTATTTTCTTTCTTTCTTTCTTTTTTTCTTTCTATCTTTCTTCTTTTTTTTTTTTTTTTTTTTTGTCCTTTTTTTTCAGCTTAGCACTTCTGGTGAGGGTGTAACAGTATTTTATTGTGGTTTTATGTAGCATTTTCCTGATAAATGATTAATGTCTTTCAGTATGTTTATTCGCCATTTGGATATCCTTTATTGTGGTGTGCTTGTTCAGATTCTTTTCCATGTTTCTGTTGGATTGTCTTTTTGCTAATGATTTATAGAAAATCCCTTATATTAGAAATATGGGTGTGTTGTCAGATATATAGCAAGTGTCTTTTCTCACTTTGTGGGTTGTCTTCACTGTCTTAATGGTATCTTTTGCTGAATAGAAATTCTTAATTTTAATATAGTCCAGCTAATCAATTTTTTTTATCGTTAGCTCTTTTCTGTGTCCTGTTTAAAAAGTCTTTGTCTACTCCAAGATTTCAAAGATGTTCTTTGTTTTCTTCAGAAAGCTTTATTGTTTGACATCTCACATTTTAAATCTAGTGTGAGATATAAGCAAGACCTATATTTTCTCATATGGATAGCCAAGTGACACAGTACCTTTCATTGAAAAGACCATTCTTTCCCCTACTTCATTTCAGTGTCACCTTTGTCAGGTGTGAGGACCATAAATCACAGAGGGAATACAGAAGAAAGGGCAGATAAGTTCAGTTTGGGACATTGTGTGTTCCCACTTCATTAGCTTTCTGTTGGGGGGTGGGTATAGGGCCTGATTATATTGCGAGCACGCCCCTCCTACCATCCTGCTGTGGTTCCCTCTTTATGTTTCCAGTTGAAGATCTTTTTTGCAAGGTTCTGGTCTTTGTTTTTGATGGTTGTTTAGCAGTCAGTTGTGGTTTTGTTGTAGTCGTGAGGAGAGGTGAGCTCCTGGTCCTACTACTCTGCCATGTTGACCGTAAATCCCCCTTTATCTTTTAGTGTACAGGAATTTTACCAGAATGTGACAGGTATGTATCCTTCAGTCTTCTCAACCTCCAGATGAATCTTCTTGCAGCTTAGGGGGATGTTTCAGTTATTTATTTATTTTAGCTCCTCCATCTGTTCCTCGTTTTCCTTCCAGAATTCCCAGCTATTTATATGTGGTTTCTCCCAGATCTGTCCTCCAGGTCTCATGTTTTCCATCTCTTTGTATTTCTGTTCAGAGTTTTAAGACAGCCCTGCTTGATCTTCCAGGCCACTAATTGGGGTCTAAGCAATTAACTGTCTTTTTTTTTTTCCCCATCAATTGAGCTTTTTTGGAGTGGAAAGACATGTTTTTAAAATTCTAAGAAATATCTTTTGTCTTGTAATTGAATTTCCTTATTAGTCTAATTATTTTTCAAATTCTAATCTATCTCCTTTCGTGGTTCTGTTAATCTAAGATTCACTACCTCAAGGGAGCTCTGTTTGCTTTTCCTACTTCTGACTGCTGGGTCCTATTAAGTGGTTACTTCCTTTCCTTCTTTTGTTCCAACTGCTAGTATCTCAGGCAGGGGAAGGATGGCACAGCAGCCTCCGGGTCATCAGTGTGTGAGCCGGTGCTGCTGGGGTGACAGTCATCCCTGGCCCAGCTTTCTGCCATCCACACCTGGCATTTTGCTAGCCTGGAGCAGGAAGATTTGAGCTTCTTCCCTTCCCTGGCTTCTTGGCAGGTCACAGAGACCAGGCGATATCTCTCCACAGAACCTCACAGATCAGCATTGCCCTTCTCATTGAGCTCTGTGGTCTGGACTCTGTCCCGTGTACTAGAGCCTGATTGTTGCCCTGGAGGCCTCTCCTGATGAGGGGAAAAATCCAGCACCAGCTCTGTCACTGGACTCGGAGGTCTTGCCCACACCCACCAGGTACCACTTGCCTGCCAGCCCTGTTGGGGACAGGGAGAAGCAGCAGGCACTTTCTTGTTGTTATCTGTTTCGAAGCCCCCAGCAAGGAGAGCTGAGAGAGAGGGAGATTGAGATTGACAGTTACCAGACTACATGATCTTAAAGCCTCCATCCAGTGCCAGCGTTTTACAGTTGTGCACATTTATGGTCTCCAGCTTTGGCTCAGTCCTCAGTACTCTATTGGACCATACTTTTATGTCTTCCCGGCATGCTCTGCTTTCCCAAAGGGAATATTTGAGACTTTTATTTCTCTCCTCAAGCCCTCTGTTTACCCTCCTTCTTGTTCACTGTCAGCCCGTGACTTTGCATTTCCCCTCACAGAGAAAAGAACCTCTCTTATGTAAAGTTGCTCAGCTCCTTTGCTTACTTATAAACCTGTCTCCTTTCACTGCTTGCCTGCCTGCCTGCCTGCCTGCTTGCCTGCTGTCCACCTCTCCGTCTGGCTCGAATCTCTCTTCTCCCATGATTTCTGTGATAGCGTGTGCTCCAGGTTTTCCTGTTTCTCTGGCCATTCCCTTTCATTTTGTTTTGCTTTTGGTCTTACTAGGCTCTGATTTTTTTCTCCCATATGACTGGCTGCCAGGGGTGTTTTCAATGCATGAGGTTGATCCTATCACCCATTGCTTAAAATCCCTCCATGACAAGAATAGGCAAAACTAGTCCATGGTGACAGAAGTCAGAGTAGCTGTTACCTCTGGGCAGGAGAAAGAAGAGCTGATTGCAAAAGGGCGTGAGGGAGCCTTCCAGGGTGCTGGAAATACCCTATATCTTGTTTTGGGTAGTGGTTCCATGGATCTCTGCATACATTAACGTTCACTGAGTTGTACGTTAAGACTTGTGCATTTCACTCTATGTATGTTATACCTTAGGTTACAAAACACAAATCCTTCAGTGGCTCTCTGTCTCCATCACTCTCACAGGTTAAAAATCCGTACTCCTTAGAATAGCTCGCAGATTCCTATTCACTCCTCCCTTGAGTCTTGGCTCAAGCCTCCTCCTCCTGTGAAACCCACCCTGGCTTTTCCAGGGTGCTGACACCTAGGTCTTGCACACCGGAAGCACAGACCTGTTCTCATCCTTAACAGACTGTGTTTTAACTGTGCTTCCCTCCCTGGACTAGGGGCTCCCTAAGACTCAGAACCAGCTCTTCGTCCCATTGCTCCCCTAGTGTTCTGTGCGGTGACTGGCACATGGGCCCCTGCTAAGTGTCTGTTGAATGAATCAGTAAAAGTTCACTTTGTATTTTCTTTGAGCTTGACCTTCTTTACAGAAGTTTCCTTCCTCCAGCCAGCAGGATGTTTTCTCAGTGAGAGGAAGGCTGTTGCACAATGGCAGTTTTTGACACCCCGGAGGAGGCCTTTGGCGTCTTGCGTCCTGTCTGTGTTCAACTCACCAAGGCCCAGACAGTGGAGAACGTGGAGCGTCTGCAGGCACAGTTACAGGCCGTGAGTGACTCTGCCCTGCAGGAGCTTCAGCAGTACATCCTCTTCCCTTTGCGATTTACCCTGAAGACCCCGGGTCCCAAAAGAGAGCGCTTGATCCAGAGTGTGGTGGAATGCCTCACGTTTGTCCTCTCTTCAACATGCGTGAAGGAACAAGAACTTCTCCAGGAGCTCTTTTCAGAGCTCTCTGCCTGCCTGTATTCACCCACCTCCCAAAAACCTGCAGCTGTGTCAGAGGAGATGAAGTTGGCTGTGATCCGGGGCCTCAGCACATTAATGCACTCGGCTTATGGGGACATCGTTCTGGCTTTTTATGAGCCCTCCATTCTGCCTCGTTTAGGATTTGCTGTATCTTTACTATTAGGCCTAGCAGAACAGGAAAAATCAAAACAAATTAAAACAGCTGCCTTAAAATGTTTACAGGTTCTACTCTTTCAATGTGATTGTCAAGACCATCCGAGGTCCTTGGATGAGCTTGAGCAGAAGCAGCTGGGGGACTTGTTTGCCTCTTTTTTACCTGGAATCTCAACTGCACTGACCAGGGTCATCACAGGAGACTTTAAACAGGGGCACAGCATTGTCGTGACGTCCCTAAAGATCTTTTATGAGACAGTGAGCTTCGTTATGGCTGATGAACAGCTCAGAAGAGTCTCAGAGGTCCAAGCAAAGCCTGCCGTGGAGCACCGAGTAGCGGAGCTGATGGTTCACAGGGAAGCCAATTGGGTAAAAAATACCAGTGACAAGGTGACTGTCCTTATTAAAAAGATAATTGAGTGTGTTTCAGTTCACCCACACTGGAAGGTGAGGCTGGAGCTGATAGAACTTGTCAAGGCCCTCCTTTTGAAGTGCAGTCAGTCACTGGTCGGATCGGCAGGTCCCCTTCTGAAGGCTTTGGTGAGTCTGGTAAATGATGAGAGCCCTGAAGTCCAAGCCCAGTGCAATGAAGTCCTGAGACATTTTGCAGACGAGAAAGTAGTGGTGGGCAGTAGAGCCATTGCCGACGTCTTGTCTGAAAACCTGCACTCCCTCACCACGTCCCTTCCCCGCCTGATGAACTCCCAAGACGACCAAGGCAGATTCTCTACTCTCTCCTTGTTACTCGGGTACCTGAAACTCTTGGGCCCCAAAGTGAACTTTGTCCTCAACTCTGTGGCCCATCTCCAGCGCCTTTCCAAAGCGCTTACCCAAGTCCTGGAATTAGATGTGGCCGACATCAAAATTGTTGAAGAGCGGCGTTGGAACTCCGACCATCTGAGTGCTTCTGCAGAGACTCTAGCCTCCCAGCCGTGGAGTCGCATCCAGAGGAGGTATTTCCGCTTCTTCACCGACGAGAGGATTTTCCTGCTCTTGAGGCAGGTGTGTCGGCTCCTTGGTTTTTATGGGAACCTCTATTTGCTTGTGGATCACTTTATGGAACTGTACCGCGAATCTGTGGCTTACCGGAAGCAGGCTGCCATGATCCTTAATGAACTGATTGTAGGGGCTGCTGGGCTAGAGGTGGAGAATCTTCATGAAAGACACATTAAAACAAGCCTGGAGGACCTGCGAGAGATCGTGACATCTATACTTGAGGAATACATAAGCCAAGAAAACTGGTATTTGGTCACTTGTATCGAAGCTGAAGAAGTGGGAGAGGAGCTGACGGTGAGGCAGTCAGGCCTGCAGGCCCTCACATCTGGTGCACACACCCGCCAGCTCCTCTCTTCTCCTGCCTTCTCACAGCCAAGTCCCACTATCTGCTCCATGAACAGCAACATCTGGCAAATATGCATCCAGTTGGAAGGGGTTGGCCACTTTGCACGCGCACTAGGAACAGACTTCCGTTTGCTCTTGATGTCAGCCCTCTATCCAGTACTGGAGAAAGCTGGAGACCAGACACTGCTCATCAGTCAGGCGGCCACCGGCGCCATGATGGACATTTGCCACGCTTGTGGCTACGAGTCCCTGCAGCACCTGATCAATCAAAACTCAGACTATTTGGTGAATGGGATCTCTTTAAATCTGCGTCATCTGTCTCTCCACCCCCATACGCCAAAGGTCTTGGAAGTCATGCTGCAGAACTCAGATGCTAGCCTACTTCCGTTGGTGGCAGATGTGGTTCAAGACGTCTTGGCCACCCTGGACCAGTTTTACGATAAGAGAGCTACTTCCTTTGTCAGTGTACTGCACGCCCTGCTGGTAGCATTAGGTACTTTGAGAGCCTTTTTTTAATGCTGATTTGGGGGAAGGACTAGTATGCTTGTTTGCTTAACCTTATTTTTTTTCTTTGTGTGTGGTTATGCTATGGACAATGTAATTGTCTATCTGGTCCCAGATGTTATGGTAGGGTTCCATTGCTTATTTTTTTTTATGGTTTTTAATAATCTCTGCCATCTGCTGAGCTCCTCTTCTGTGCCAGGGACATAAACCCTGCAGACTGAATGTAAATATTATTTTTATTTTACAGATATGGGGAACTAAGGCTCAATGAGTTCATACTTAGCCAGGGTCACATAATTAATAAGGAGTCAAGTCAGGATTTATGACAAAATTTCAATACACCACACTGCTTCTGATGATACTTACTGTCAGCAGTATTCATGCTAATGGAGAATAAGACTAACAAATTATTCAGTCCACAGATAATCCGGAACAGTACTATACAACAGAACTTTCTGTGATGACGGAAATGGTCTTTATCTGTTCTGTCCAACAATAGCTACGTGTGGCTAGTACAACTGAGAAACTGAACTTTTTCATTTTTGTTTAAATAGCCACGTGTAACTAGTGACTGTCGTATTGGACCAAGCAGGTCTAGAAACTTTCTTTTAACCTTTTAATTGTATGAGGGGGTTTGAATCTTTCTCTTTCCCCTTGACCCTGTTGGGTATCTGTCAGAGGTGTCAGCCACCAGTAAAATGGCAAAGTTTTAGACTATAGAAAAAGAATCCCTCAACTGGGTAGTCACTCTTTGAATGAAAAAAGAAATATATGAACTATAGATCTGAGTTCCTTTTATCCGGTGAGCATATCTCCAGTATTCATTTCAGTACTGCTAATGGGCCGCCAAAAGAGGTAGAAGGGTCTCTGACCTTGTTTTGCCAGCTGAAAAAGCTAAGACCGTGTCAGGAAGTTTCTCACGGAAGATGACTGAACGGGGACAGTCCTCTGCCCTGTAACTGATGCCACTTCCAGTGTTCGTTCATTCATTCATTCATTCATGAACATTCACGTATAGTGTAAATGTTCTTTTACTCATTCATTCAATGAGGAATGCCTGCCGAATGTCAGACACCGTGCTAAGTAATCAGGATATAGCAGTGAACAAGACGAATAAACTCAAGGAGAGTGACCAGGACAGCAGCAGAGTGGTCAGGGAGGGCCTCTGTAGTAGCGACACTAGAGCTGAGACCTGAAGGCTGAGAAGGGCCTATCAGTACAAGTTGACCTGTCACATCCTTTTTATGGTTTCTAAGAATATTCAGGCAAAGGGAACAGCACGTGCAAAGGTCTGGAGGGAAGAAAGGATTTGGGGTCTTTGGAGAATGAAAGAGAGATCATTGTGGAGAGAGTGATACAGATGGAATTGGAAGGGTGGGTGAAGATGAATCCCACAGGGCCTTGTAGACCAAGGGAAGGAGTTGGGGGTGTATTTTGCAACCACTCGGAAGCCTGTGTACTGAACTAATCTCTGGGACGCCAGCAGTGACCAAGAAGAACCTGGTCCCTGCCCTTATGGAAACTCCCTAAGACTGGCTGACAGTGTTTCTATTTTAGACTATGAGTGGCTTCCGTGGTCCAGATATACCCCAGACTTCTACCTTTAGTGCTTTGGGGAACTCTATTATTACATGTCATTTTTTTTGTTGTTTCAGAATTAATTGTTTATTTATTTATTTATTTATTTTAGTTGAGGTATAGTCAGTTTACAGTGTATCAATTTCTGGTGTATGGGATAATGTTTCAGTCATACGTATACATATATATTCCTTTTCATATTCTTTTTTCATCATAGGTTACTACAAAGTATTGAATATAGTTCCCTATGCTATACAGTATGAACTTGTTTATTCTATTACATGTCGATTTGAGTTTTAAAAAAATATATTAAGAAAAGGACTATTAAATATAACCTCTCAGGAGATACCTCAGTTTGGGCCTTGAAAATTGAATTGCCTTGGATTGCCGATGTTCTTGGTCATCTCCAAAGGGGAAATCCTGTGTAGCACCTTTTTTTTAAATTGCAGAGAGGAAAATAAGGGTGGTTAAGCTTGACTTGACAGCACCCTACGAAAAGAAGCAGAATTAGGGATAGCTTTTTCTAAAAGTTTTGAAATAGCTCAGAATGTATACTTGCGTTTTGAATGGTGAGCAGTGCTGTGGGGAGTGGATCAGTCCTGCATGAACCAAAGTATGCTGGCATTTCCTTTTGTCATCGAATTGCATAACTAATGGTCACTCTTAAGATGGGAGTGGAAGTGTAGTCTTAGAGAACTTCTAGAAGGTTTTAAGAGAGCCCACTATGTGTTTTAGGAAATTGAGTTACCATAACATGGTGTTTCACAATCATTGACTAAAAAAGCATTAGGTAGCACAGTGAAAGCAAGAACCATTAGTTAAATTACTGCTTAGCACCAGCTACTGGCTGGCTGATTATTCATAACAACAAAAAAATCTGGTAGCTTTGAAAATGAGGAAGTATCCATGCCACATCCCTCAGCACTTGGAGATGGTACCACATCCATCCGTGTAGGGCTGCCTTGTTGTTTTGATGGCTGCATAGTGTTCTATGATATGGCTGCACCATGATTTAAGCAGTCCTTTTTTGGTGGACATTTTGGTTGTTTCTGACCTTTGCCACCACAAAGTATGCTGCAGCGAGTATCTTTGTAGGTCATTTTGAACATGTCTAAGTATAGCAGTAGGGTAGATTGCTAAAACAGTTGCTGGCTTAGAGGATGTTAACATTTAAATTTTTGATAGAGAGTTTCAAATTGCTCTGGAAAGAGGTTGTATCAATTTAAACTCCTGTCAGCAATGTAAGAGACTGCCCATTTTGCCACACCCTCACCCACACTGTGTATTAACTAGCTTTTTGATCTTTCTAATCCAGTAGGAGAAAAATTGCACACTATTATAGTTTAATTTGCGTTAAGAGTGAGGTTCTTTTCATATGTTTAAAAGCCATTTGTGAGCAAAGACTTTTTAGTGTCTGGCACTAGCCTTAAATCTCGAAAATAATCTTTGCAGCGTGTCTACTTACAGCATTGTAAATTCTGGGTCCTGCATTAAGGAATGCAGTCCCTTAAAGTACACTAGGACAGATTTCTGTCTAGGATGGGGCGTTCAAGAAATGGCATAATTGATCCCTTCATGTGGAAACCTCCAGGTAGCCGACTGAAGGCTCTCATGTCCAGCATTTGCTCTCTGCTGCCCCCCATTTCCCGGCCCCAGCACAGCCCACGTCTGTTGGGAGGTGCAGATGCTCTGTGATAGATAGATTAGCAGGTGCCAGAGGTCATCAGACACTGTTTTCCCTGCTGTCTGCAGAAGGAAGGCAAAAATTCAGGCTGTGAGGTTTTCTTGTTGTTTCATTCTTTAAGAGCATTTTTTGAAAGGAAGCCCTAGGGGACCCCCAGTATACAGAAAGAGCTAGTAGAGCAGTGCTGGTTAAAGACGGCACGGAAACCCTGTTCCCACCCTTTGCCGGCTGTCTCTCGGTGCCCTCCCTATTGTGACCCGAGACATTTCTGCAGAGCCCTAGGGCTTCTCAAGTTTGAAAACCCCTGGTTCGGTAATGTTTAAAACTTATTCTGTGGTGACATATCAGACGTATTGGAACATCACTGAAGAAGGGAAAATCTTCAGAGAGAAAATGCCAGCCTTCTGAAGCATTGTATATCAAATGCCTATGTGAGACTGTCTGTGCTCAAGGCTCTGCAGTGCCCCTCTTCTGCTAATGAGTAGTGAGTGTATCCTACACTCAGAATTTTGTCACTTGTAGCATATTTATTCACTCAGCATATGTTTCGAGCGGCCACTTGATGCTGGGCGTATTGACTTTCCAGCGGTGATCAGTGGAGCACAGTGTCTAGTGGGAGGTACAGACACTAAACAGTACATACAAAGTAAATACAGCAATTACAAATCGTGATGAGTTGAAATGAAAGGAAAGAAGATGGTCCTGTGTAAGACAGCATGTAAGGGAACTAAGTTAGATTAGGGGGTCAAGGGATGGCTTTACTTGGCAAGGAGTCTTTGTATTGAGACAAGAAAAGTGAGATAGAATTAGCCAGATTTGACATTGGGGGCCAGAGCATTCCAGACAGCAAGAGCAGCATGTGCAAACCTTCTAAGGCAGGAGGATAACCTGGCGCATTAGAGGAACTGGAAGATGGTCAGTTGACAGGCAGTGGGGAGTGGTTAGAAGAGGATGCTGGAGAGGCAGGTAGGGACTGGATCATGTGGGGGCCGTTCAGGCCATGGCAAAGAGCTTATTCTACTTATAAAGTACTAATGCCTGTTGTCAGTGACCAAGGTGAATGTTATAATGATGACATTTTATTTACAGCCCAATGGTTCCCAGATGCAGATAATCTCGGGCAACTACAAGAGCAGAGTGTAGGGGAAAAGGAAAGTCATTTGAGCCGAAGACCAGCAGCTCTTGAGAAAGGACTTGAGAATACCACAACAGCTGAAGACATCGAACAGTTTGTGCTGAACTACCTCAAGGAAAAGGATGTGGCAGATGGAAATGTCTCAGATTTTGATAGTGAAGAAGGTAACTATTATTTACTTTGGTTTTGGTTGTTTCTTCTTTTTGGAGCAGATTATTATAAAAATGATGAAACGTCATAATAGAAAGTTTGGAAATAAGAAAAGCCACTCATAACGCCGCCATGCTAACACAGACTTTCTCACTTTGTGTGTTGTCTTTTTCCATTCTTCTCTGTTGCAAACCTGTTTTTAATATGGTTGCAGCCACAGCTGAAATGCATTAGACCCTTTCTGCATTTAGTTACATAATAAGGAGCTCTTCTTGTTGCTATGGAGTTTTCATAATTAATGTTTTAATAGCTGCTGCTAAGTATCCATTCCCCTGTGGGAAGTATAGGTTGCTTCTGGCTTTTCACTCTAATAAACAGTCTGCAGTGGATGATTCTGTGCTTGTGACCTTCTCCTTTTTGCATATTTCTTTATAAATCCCAGATTTCTGGGTCAAGGATATGAACATTATTTTATGTTTGCCAAATTGCCTCCCAGGAAGACTGTGTCAGTTTCCACCTTGCCTTCAGCAGTACGGGATTAATACCGGTTTCCCTACAACCTTGCCGACACTGGCTGTTACCAGTTTTACTTCCCGCTAAATTAAAATGGTTCTTGGTATTTGACTTTGCATTTCTTTGATTACTAGAAAGGTTGAACATCTTTCTATATGCGTCTTTCCTAACAGTTTTTTTCTTATGCCCATTGTCTACTCTATATGGTTTGTCCATTTATTTTGTTTATTGGTAGGAGGAGATTTCACTGTTTTTCTTACCAATTTATATGATGAAGGACAAGGGAGTTCAGGCTAGTTGAAGCTCTGGCCTGTTGTTTTATTCACAAGCTCAATCTGGAGCTTCAGGTCACGGAAGGATTAATAAATTATTAGAATCTCCTCGGCAAATATAAAATGCCAAGTCATAATGAGCTTGGTGGTCTCAGAACTATCCTAAATCGAACTTAGTCCCAAATTAGTTTGTTAGGTTGGAATTGAGCAGATTTTTTTTTTTTTTTTGGCAGTCTCTACTCTGAGACTCTTGTGAACTGAAGCCAATACTTCAGGATAACAGGAAATAGTAGTTAAATGCAACTAACTGCAACAAATTCCTTCTAAAGAGCAGGGAAGCATCACAGGGCCCAAATATCGATTTATGTAGAGTTGAGTTGTTACTCTCCCCAAGAACAGAATTTTCTGATCAGAAACCAATCAGGCTTTTTCTTCTCAGTTTTGTTTCTTGAGCCAACCCAATCCTTCTTGTAAACTACACCCCTCACCCAAACCTGGAAACCCCGAAGAAGAGGAGGCATCTTGATCCCTCGTAATCCAGATTTGACATTCTTGCTTGGAATTCTAGCATTGTCAGTGAATCCATTCTTTCACGATTACGATCTTTTGGTTCTAGTCAATGTTCGCGAGGAGCAGATTGTATGAATCAAATCTTTCTTCTGCTAACAAAAATCCACATCCTTCAGATAATGATTCTACAATGGGTAAATTTCAAACAACAAATCCTCCTCTGGAAAGAAAAGCATAGCCTTATCATTCGTATAATTATCGTTCATCAAGTACACACCACGTACTTGGCATTATAAGGAATGTTTGGATTGATACTGATTTGACTTGGGTTTTTTACTTTAACCACAAGAAAAGTGCCTTGTTTATCTGAGGTCCCTTTTTCCAAGAAATCCAAGCATTCTATAAGTGCATTTTCATTTATCTTTTCAGCATCTGTTAGAGACAGGTGTGGCCTCTACTATAAGATTCTGCTTTTCCAGCAAAGGAAACTGAAATGGGAAAAAAGGGGAGCAGTGCTCAGCTCAATGGAAATGAGCACAGCTGGTATTGAGGGGGAGGGGAGGGGAGGCTGAGGCTATAAGCAAATAGAGGAAAAATTTCAGGGTAGGGATTTTGGCCTGGGTTTTATGTAACTCTCAAGTCTTTTTGTTGTTTAAATTTATAAACTTAACCCCTACCTCATGCAATGCAGCACTCCAGTCAGTGAAAGAATGATAATAATAGCTGGTGACATTCATCTCACTTAATTCTCTCAACAAGCAAAAGAGATATACATGCTTTATCCCCTTTTTTTCAGATGAGATAACATGGGATGAGAGGAGTTACTAATAGGATGTAGAGGCCAGACTCTGGTCCTCTGACCAAACCCCATCCCTGTGCACCAGGCTGTCTTGGTATTATTTCTCATCAAAATGAGTAAGGCTTGATCTTGGCCTTCAAAAGAGCTTACAGGCTGGTAGAGAAGGCAGACATGTACCTGCTTTAGTCAAAGGATGAACCAAGAGGAAAGGCGAGTAAAGGGCGGAGGCCAGCCAGGGAACTGCCCAGCCTCAGGGCTCCAAATTAGAACCTGCCTTCCTATGTTTTTATTTCAAATGTTTATTAGTGGAAACTTAGAAAAGACCAAAGGTATAGGGAAAAAAATTTAAATCATCTATTGTGTCATGACCTCATCTCCGTTAATGTTTTATTGTACTTCCATCTTTACATAAAGCTGAATATAATAGTGTTCACACTGTGCTTGCAGCTTCCTCTCCTGCTTTTCTCTTTTTAACACAATGTTATTTTATAAGCATTTTCCCTTGTCGTTAAAGCCCTTGGTAAACACAGATTTTCGGGTTCTCATAAGGTGCCACTCGTTGTGTGGATGTACCGTGGTTTCTGTAACCATTCCCCTTTGAGTAGACATGGAGGGCTTTCCCCCAGTTTTTAGCTATTACAGGTAATGCTTTGGTGAATATTTTGACTCACTGCTTGACCCCAGTTTTACATGGTTTCCTTAGGTTCAGTTCTTAGACACTTTCCCTCATAAGCCCTGTTCCTGAACTGAGTTTGGGAGATCAAATTGAGATGGGGCATCTCTCATAAAACACTGCCCCAGTTACGTTCTTTTTCCAGAGGAGCAGTCAGACCCTCCCAGAGTGAATGAGGATGACACGGGTCCCGATGTGGAGCCACCACTGCCCGTGCAGATCCAAATAGCCGTGGACGTGATGGAGCGCTGCATCCACTTGATGTCAGATAAAAATCTGAAAATCCGCTTGAAGGTCAGTGCGGCCCTTTCCCAGCACTCACAGGGCGGCAGGACTGAGGTTTGGTCTGTGACTACATGGACAAGCAAGTAGCTGCCCTAATCTCCTGGTCCATGCGTGGTGGCCAAGGGGAGACATCAGAGGAATTATCCGTGGGATGCCGGTCTCATGTCTTCCTGTATCAGCCCAGATGCCAAAAAAGACCTGAGTCCCCTTTGTGGAATTAAAAACCACAAGTTTTGGAAATTCACTGAATCTCCAAGGGGGTAAAAAGTCATGCTTTGGAAAGGATATCATTTTCTGAGCTGACTTCATGCGGGACACAGGTTTTAATACTTTAAAGTAGTCATTCTTCCAAGCCTGACGCTAGCCCTTATCTCTGTCTCTGTTCCCATTTTCATCCGGGACCAAACTCCAACGCTTTTCTTAATCTCACATCCTCATTTGCTGGCTGTTTCCCAAGCAGCATCCCCATCAGCCAGGACCTAAACTTTACAGTAGTGACTCCAATAGCAGGACGGTGGGGTGGGGTGGGGAGGGCACAGGGGACACAACTTTCAGAATTCACCCGGAGGAAGATCTTACACCCAAAGGAAAACCCAGCACGGCCTACCCCTCTCTACCCACAAGCAGGCAGGAGACACACAGCTGCCTCCGTGAATTACTGACAGTGATGAGAACATTTTGCCCTGAGCAGGGTGGAGGGCTGGGAAACCCCGATCCACTGGTGACCGCAAACCTCAGCGTCTGGGTTTTGGGCAATTTGTTTAGCCTTCCCAGAGATACTTTGCGTTCATCTGTTGTTCCATGCTGGAGGCACTTTTCAGGCGCCTTTTGTTGGCATCTGGTTGATACATTAGAGAAGTGTCTTCCTCTCGCGAAGCTGTGTAGCAGCTGTGTACACACTGTAGCTACTGAGAGCATCCACGCTGGCGTCAGACCTACATACCTGGGTTCGAATCCTGGCTCTGCCCCTGACTAGCTATGTCACCTGGAGTAAGTCAGTTCACCTTTCTGAGCATCAGCTTCTTCATCTGTAAAATGGAGATGATGGTACCTCCTCACTGGGTTGTTGATTATAAATATAAAACAGCATCAGGTATGGTGTTCACACTCACTCATTTCTTCACTTATTCACTAAATGCTTATTGAGGACTGCTGCAGGTCAGGCAGAGGTACACTGAAGGAACAAAGCAGACACGATTCCTGTCTTCATGGAACTTCCTGTCTCTTGAGAGGAAAGAGGTGACACACAAGGACACACATACACATGGAGGAAGCGCTGTGAAGGGAGTCAGCAGGTTCTGTGGTAGAAGATAGCAGTTCACCCACATGGTAAACACGTACTGGGGACCTACTCCACCAAACCCTGTTGCACAAGAGGGAGCTTACTTTCTGCTTTAGACCAGGTCATCAGGTGGTAAGGTTTAAGCCGAGTCTTAAAGAGCCAGCCATGAAGGGGGGAGAGGCAGGGAGGAGAACATTCCAGGCAGAGGAGGAAAACGTGCGTCTTTGATTCAGTGAAGTATGACGTCACTTGCCCCATCAGTGACAGAACTCAAATCCAAAGCCCGTCAGCTATACCAGCACCATTTCTACCCTAGGACTCTGCTCTCCGCCGTAGCTGAGTTTCCTCTTCAGCCTGCAAGGGCGGGGCCTGTTCTTTATTTCTGTACCAGTCTCCGTGTGACCGGCACATTGTAGGCATCCAGTAAAGGTTTACTGCAGACCTCGCTCTGTCTTCCTGACTCAGACGTGCCCCCTCACCTGGGAAGGCTGGCCCGTCAGTGCGTCGTCGTGGTGACCAGTGCCTGGGACACTGAAGCAGGCTGTCTGTTTTCAGTAAGCATTGAAACAGGAGAGATCAGGAAATGTATTCTCAGGGAAGGTTAAAAAAAAAACCCAATTTACATGTAGGCTACCCCAGACCTTTCCTCTGAGATTGACCTGCACCCCAGCTGCCCACTTGACCTCTCCATTGAGAAGTGGCAGAAGTTGCCCTCATCCACCCTCCCAGTCTCCTCTTCATCGTTTCTGTCTCGTTAAGCAGCACCCGCACCCATTCAGTTGCTAAGCCTGAACCCAAGCAGCTCTTTTTGATGCCTCTCTTCATTTCCCCAAAAGCGAGTCCTTCAGCAATTTAAGCCATTTCATCTCCAAAACAGATCTCAAATCCTTCACTTCTCTGCCTCTGCCCCCATCGTGTGGCCGTGTAAACTCTTCCCCCTCACGTGGACGTGTTCCGTGGCTTCCTCAAGGACCTCCTCACTTTTTCTTTCTCACTTCAGGTCCCTTCTCCACTCAGCAGCCAAAATGACCTTCTAAAAATATGAATTGTATCATATTACTGTCCTGAACATTTCAATGGCTCCCCACCGCATTGAGTACAACATAAAAAGCCTTCATGTCACACCCTTGAGGTCCAGCCCCATCTTCCCCTTCGTCTGTCACACTCCACACCGCCCTGCTTTAGTTTCCTAAGCACCACAAGCTCTCCCTCCTCTGGGTCTTCCTCCTTACCGTTTCCAGGTCTCGGAACCCTCTTCTACTCTGAGGAGGAGTGACTAACTCCTACTCATCCTTTGTGTCTCCTTACAGGAATTGCTTCCTCAGAAAAGCCCTCCCAAGAGCTGGTATGGTATAGATCCCTCCCTTGAGTTTCTGTGCATTTTTCCCTTTGCTTTCCTTCCTAGCACTTGTCACAGCTGGTAATCATCCCTTTACATGAGTGTTCTCCACGGACTTTCCCGAGGTGACCATGAACCCCATGGAGACAAGGAAACATGTATTTTGTCCCTGTGTGCCCCCCTACCCAGTACCTAGCTAGGGCTTGGCATGTAGTCAGGACTCCATAAATACTTATTTCACTAGTGAGTTTCTAAGTTTTATTCTTTTAAAACAGTGACTTGGTCCCAGGTATCTGTCTGCCAAAATCATGTCCTCTTTCCTTTCAGGTCTTGGATGTGCTGGATCTGTGTGTAGTGGTTCTGCAATCCCACAAGAACCGGCTCCTTCCCTTGGCTCATCGGGCCTGGCCCTCACTCGTGCACCGACTCACAAATGATGACCCCCTAGCAGTGCTCAGAGCCTTCAAGGTACCACACTGATGCCCCACCACGGTCAGTCGTGGCGATGGCGGGGAGTAAGCACAGAGCTCAGCAGTGTCTTTGGGAATTGGTTCTCTTTCTATCTGATTGCGATGTACTACATCCTGAAGAAAGTATAGAAAAATAAGAAAAGCACAAAGAAGGAAATAAAAGTCAGTTTCCTTTTGAATTTGAAGCAGAGTGAACTAGATGAAGAGAGCCACCAATATTTTTTGAGCACCTACTATGCACTGGGTAGCATGCTTGGCACTTCCCCACACTGTGCTCGTCTCCTTGCCACAACCTTTCAAGGAAGATACTATTATCCCCATGTTTGACAGAGGAGGAGGAAACAACCCCAGAGAAGTTAAGGAACTTTCTCAAGGTCACACAGCTAGTAAGTGATAGAACCCAAATCTGTGAGTTCACGCCCATGTTCTGTGCACTGCACAAGAGTCAAGGTGAAGAGGCCAAGGTTCTAGCAACAGGCATCTTCTGCCCAGCCGAGCAACTCTGGGCAAGGCCCATGACCACCTCTCCCATCTTTTTCATAGTTGCATTGTCAAGGATAAAATGGGACTATTTGGTGAAATGCTTTGAAAAGTTAAAAGCCCTCTGTGTATCTATTCTTCTCCCTGATTTAGTTTGGCTTGTATTAGCACACATATTTTGGCTTGTTTATTTATATCCTTCCTTACTCTAAAAAACATTTAAAGCAACTTATGGAGATACATTTACCGTGGCAAGCTAACATAAATTAGATGTGGGTGAGCAAGATGAGGCAAAGGAAAAAGATGTGTAGGGATATAAAATGAAGCCAGGAATGCAGCTAATCTTACTTGGCAAAAGTGTTTTGGGTTTCTGTGAGATTCTTCAGCATACACTGGACCAAAATGCAAGCTTACATTTAAAACATATAAAATTGTTAATTGTTTTTCCAGAGCAAAATACACAAAATGACACACATACACGTGTGTGTGGAGAGAGAGAAAGGGAAGGAAGGAAGCTAGGGTCGAGGAGAAGGAGGAGGTCTTGCTAAGTCCTGTTCAGATGTGTTTTCCTTTATGAAAATTAATAGGTTATCTGAAATGACAGCAAGTGTTGAAAAATGAAAAAATATAAAGATCTGTGCACCGTAACAAGCTGCTTTCCCACTCCCAGACATGTGGATGACCCTTGAGGTCCGTATGGCCTCATGCAGTCCAGCTGAGAGCCCTGAAATAAGTGCCCTGTTCTCCGCAAAGTTGACCAGCACTCTCTGTGCTGGATATGGCTTGCTTACCAATTTTTAAAGAAATTCCTATTATCCTGTATACTCAGTCTTGTGCAGCGGGGCAAAACATTTCAATATGTTCTGCTAGAGAAAGTTTAAAACGAGACATGCAAAGAAACTGCCTGTTGTGAAAGACTGAAGATGGATACACATAAGAGATTGTGCCGTAGGATAGAAGGAACTCTGACTCGGCTCTGCCCACTGGGGGCCCCACCCTGACCCAGGCCAGGGACCTCGGCCAGCCCCTGCCTTCCCAGTGCCCATACGTGGCAGCTGCTGAGCTGGGCCTTGGCTGCTGGACTTGTTTCTCTTTGTTCAGCTAACTAGAGTTAAAAGCACAAGTCTTTCCTCAGAGATGTTAGGAAGATTCAAGAGATGGTCTGTACAAACTGCTTTAAGCTCTTCTATTTTTTTTTTTAACAAAAAAGGGAGGGAAACCATATTATTCATCCAACCCAAGATTCCTTTGAATTATTCTCCATATAATCTGTATTTATGGATAAAAACAGCCATGCCTTGGGAGCTGAGATCTCCAAATTCATAACTGTCAGAATCACAAACTGTGGGCAGGGGATTAACAGCAGTAATTCAATTTTTTTTCCAAACAGAGACCTAGATGAAATTGAATTACCAGTCATTCTTTTAGCACTCTGGCTGCCTTGGCGATGTTCATTCACCAGGTTGGGGTCTATCTCCGCAGGTTTTGGGTACCCTGGGAGGCAAGTGTGGCGATTTTCTAAGGAGCCGGTTCTGCAAAGATGTCTTGCCAAAGCTGGCTGGCTCCTTAGTCAGCCAGGCTCCCGTCAGTGCCAGGGCTGGACCAGTTTACTCCCACACACTGGCATTCAAGTTGCAGCTGGCCGTCTTGCAGGGCCTGGGCCCTCTCTGTGAGAGACTGGACCTAGGTAGGTACCAGCCATTCTCACCCAGACACAGACTGTGCGTTCTGTCACCCCTACTGTTTTCCTTTTCACTCAGCCATGCTCTCCTCATCTCTCTCCATGTGCACATCCTTCCATCTTACTCTGGCCTCATTTAACCTTAGTTTACCTTGCTGTGGTTTTAGACCTGGGGGTGGAGTATAGAGCCCACGGCATCTTGCCTAGCCATTCCAGTTTCAGCAGACAGCAGTTGGTTACTGCTCGTCCCCAGTGAAGTCTGAGGGCCAGTGCTTGTTTTGTTTTTCCTCTCTGCAGGTGAGGGTGACCTGAATAAAGTGGCTGATGCCTGCTTGATTTACCTCAGCGCCAAACAGCCCGTGAAATTACAAGAGGCTGCCAGGAGGTACGTCTGCTTGATCACCCACATCTCTTTACGTTTGTCCTAAATTATAGATGATTTGCTAATGGCGAGCAGAGTCGAGGCATCTCTGCTCTTTTCTCTTCTCTCTCTTCTTGCCAGGTTAAGATGATTTCTTTAACTGTGCCAACATCTAGAGATGGTATTTTCACTAGATGCATTTCTCTTTGCAAGTAACCTTTTCTTCTGCCTCAGTGTCAGCAACAATTCCATAGGGGCAAAAAGCGGAAAGACGGTGTCCCGGAGGGGACAAAGCACTCGCCGGGTCGGCGGGTGATCTGCTTCTGTGCCTTATTCTTCTGGTGGCCAAGTGACCCTGGGCGTCAGGTGCCGTGAACCCTCACAAATTGTATGCAGAATTGCGTGTGTGCAAGCAGACACGTAGGTGTCTTTTTCTAGACAGAGTCCATATCATTCATCTGATTATGATAGGAGTCTTTGAACCAAGAAACGTTCAGAACCACCGGGCTAATGGTTTGAAGGGCCTTTTCCCAACTCTGAAATTACATGATTCTAATTTCCAAGAGTTCTGCTTATTAGAGAATAGCTGTACGACCTCTAACAGAAAAAGCTGTGTCTGGTTCTGTGAGTCCTAAAGGATTTGTCTCAAAAGCTAAAATTCTGAGCACAGCAGCGCTCCCCAGACTTGAGACCCAGAATGCACCCCAGCCCCCTTCCCCCAGCTCTCCTGGCCGGGAGCAGCTTGCGCCCTGGAACTGCCAGCCCTGGACATGTGCAGCCAGGGCGGAAGCCGGCCTGTCCAGCCTGGCACTGCCTGCTGCCCTGGACCCTGCGGCTCCGCATCCCCAGGCAAAGAAACAGTCCCTCCCACTTCATTGGCTTCTGGGAATGTGTCCCTGATCTTTCTTGGTCGGGTAGGAATCATCTCATTCCCTGAAGGACTGAAAGGCTGCTCCGACCGAGAAATGAGGAAAGCCGACTTGCTCCCCTATAAACCTGTGCTCTCTGGGAGTGATGGAAGTATCTCTTTGAATTGATTTATTATCCTTTGCAATTTTTTACTGTTGATTTCCCCAGGTCCCTTTTTTCTTTCTGCCCCTTTCCTGTCACATCCCCTAGGCCCAGAATCAGTCATGGTTTCTCAAGCACAGGAGCGCATCCCAACCAGCTTCTTGTCCCCAGACATTTTTATTCCTTGAAGGACCAACTTAGGATGAAAAGGGTCCTCCCCCAGGCAGTGTCCCTGAAGCTAATTGTGCCAGGATTTAAAGTACAACTCTTGAACATGATGAATCCATCTAGAATCAGATTCTTCTGGGTGCCTGTAACAACCAGGAGTCACAAAGATCTTATTTTCACATTCCCTGCCCTCTCCTACTTTTCCCACACCCGCCCCATACCCATCTTTCAAATTGAGACCCGTGAAACAAGCTAATAGTCACAATACGTTATCTTTTCATTTCTAATTTTCCTTTTTGCCGCTGAAAGCAGTTAAACTCAAATCAGACATTGCTGACTCTTGAGTTGGAATTCCAGGGGCCTCTGAAGGAGGAGAATATGGCCAGACTGCAGCGCCTTTGTTTGCTCTACCGCATTCCATTCAGGGTTGAATCAGATGACCTCCCTCTGCCAGGCAGGCGGGGAGGAAGTGCAGGGTTGATTGCTTCACAGACATATCATCTGCAAACTTATTTTGAAGTCAGGGGGAAAAGAATTCAGTTGTCCTTGATCAGGAGCTGATTTGGCATCTTGATTCAGAAATTAATAAGCTCCCTAAATGGGAGAAGAATCCTGAGACAGTAGGAAACCTGGTCTCTTTGTGAGTCTCATTACCAAGTGAGGAAAGGGAGATGGGTGGGCTGATTAATATTAAAACAGTCAGACCTACAGGAAGCAGTGAATGAGGTTCCCTGAGTGAGACAGAGTGCCCAGCTCTGCAAATGGCCGTACATCCATCCAGTTGTTTGTCATTAATTTTCTTTCCTTCATCCCCCCAACATCCATTCCAGAAGTGAAGCCTGTCTACCTAACCTGTGAAATCTCTCTTAAAACTGTGTTTCTCCTCACCTCCAAGCTGCCAGGCCAGGCCACCCTCATCTCTTACCTGAATCACTGCAGGAGCCTCCTCCCCAGCCCCCTGCTTCCACTCCTGCCCCTCAGTGTGCCCCACACAACCCGTCAGTGACACCCCGCTACCCACTCATGGGGAAGAGAAGGCTCTGTGTTCTTTGCCGGGGCCCCAGGAGGAGTTCTATAGCTGGAGGGTTACAAAAACTCAAGCTTCAGCTCTGTATTCAAAAGAACCAGTAAAAGCCAGAGCCATCCAGAGATTCCCCGCCGACTCCCTAAGAGGTCGTGAGTTTCCAATAACCTGCTTGCTTTGGATGTGGTGGGGCTGGTGAGGAACCTGTGAGGGCACGCGGCTGTTTTGAGGTCTCCCGCATTCTGAAAGGTGGTAGACGAGCAGCTGTGTCTGTAGGTCTGGCAGGTGGGGGCTGGGACCTCAGAGGGGCAGCCTCCCTCAGGTTGGAATAGAGGCAAACCTGGCTGCTCCTTAAAAGTTCCTCTTTGTGTGTGCATCACGGTCGGGTATTTCCTTCCTCCTGTTTGCTTTTCCTGGCTCCAAAGAATGACCAGGCGTGTGTTTGCTTTTTTAATTTGTCATATTAAATATAGCCTTTGTGGCAGGCTTTTACATCCAGGCTGTAAACTCTAGAAATGGAAATTGATCAGGGGGTGGTTGATATAACCAAGGCTGTAAATGCTGAGAACGGAGATGCCATTCCAGTTTAATGCTTTTATCTAGCGAATGTGCCTTGTAAGGAGGGACATAAATCTTGCAACTTGGTTGGGGGGGTGCGGGGAGGAGGGTAAGAGCAGGGTATAACCTTGCTGTTTGTTACCACCAGGTGTCACTATTATCTGGCTGTGCAAGAAAAAATATCAACTCCCCCAAGTTCCACCAATTAAATAACTTCAATGGAAAGCAAGTGAGAAATCTATATTTGGGGTGTGGGAGGAGGGATCAGCATATCATGAGTTGTAAATAAGGCTGAGTTCCTGAGAGTAAGCACTGGATTACAAAATAACAGGTTATATCAGCCACACCCCCATCTCACCTTGGCAAACTTAACTGGTGTAAATTCTCCAGTGGCCCTGGAAGCCTCTGAGATACCTCCCAGCATGCAGTGGGCCTCCGCAGCTCTGTGCCTTACTGGCCATGGAGCTTTTCCTTCCTACACATGAAAGGAATTTGAGATGAGAGCACATGCCCTGAAATCTGTTTTTCCTACATGCGCTCGGCCTGGTTCAACTCAACTCCATGAAAACCACACTCCTTGAGCTTCTCTGAGCAGCTCTGAGGCACCCTGTCTTTAGCGTGGAGGTCTTAAATCATTCAATGAGTCTTCCACCCTGGGGCTAAAAGGAACAAAACTAGGCAATACCTATTTTTAAAAAGTTGAAGTCCATGCCCAACAAAGGAGGAACAATGCATTTAGGCCTTTCAGTCTCTGCCCCCTACTCCTACCTCCACCTGCCAACCCCAGAACCCAGGTGGGGATGCAGGGCGCCCGTAGTAGTGACTGGCCGTGCGCCTCCTGGTTGTGTAGATGCTGGATGCTGTGGTTCTTGATGTGTGTGGCGGGGAAGGGAGAGTGCCCTTGACTCTTCCTCTCCTAGCCATTGTACATACGGGTAAGGGCACAGTCTTGGAGGTGGGCAAGCCTAGGTTCACATCTTACTGGCTCTGTGACCTTGAACAAATGACTTAGTTTCCTTGCGCCTCGTTTCCTTCCTCTATAAACTGGGTTTGGTGCTAACACCTTCCTCCAGAATCTTCATGCAGGTGAATTGCCTTAATATGTAAGAGAGTCTGCTTGGCGTTCATTCATCCTGCTGGTTGGCTGAGGGGCTGCTGCATGCCCGGCACTGTTCTAGGCACTGAAAATAGAGGGGAGCAAGAGGGCCTCTGCCTTCCTGGTGCTTCCATTCTGGAGGTATAGTTGTGTGTATACAAACCCACGTGGGAGATACATAAATCTGCCAAATATATGATGTATTGTACATATGTTACACATACACATATACACTTGGGCATGGCATTTCTTGTTGGAAGCCTGCTTCATCTTTACTGAAATCTGAGCAGGGCTTTTCACCAGGGAAGGATCTTTTTCATGTTAATTGTACCACCTCCCCCTACCGCCTTTTGCAGGGGAAGTCAGGACCAAGTTGGAAGGTTCATTTACTGACTGACTTCCCTGCTTGCTTTCCAGCAGTAGGATCCCAGCCCATCAAAGACCCAGCCGCTGCTTTCAAACCCTAGACAAACTCAGACTGGCATAGGCTCATTCATTTCATCCCCGTCAGAGCCCCAGCTCCTCTCTTTACCCACATGTGGGCCTATTATATTTGAATGGATCAGGAGCCACAGAGGTGATCCGTTAGTTCAGCTGAGCTTGAAATTAGTAGCTCATCCTCTCAAATGGTGTGGGCAGTTGGTTTGAGCTGGGGAAGCAAAGCTGTTAACCCTCAGATTGCACCCAGCATGGAAATGAGGGCACTCTTAATATTTTCCCTTTTGACATTTGATTAATAGTTGACAAATCCAGACCCAAGTAGTTAGCTTTCCTATTATCCATCTTTTGACAGGCATTGCTGCTTTTCTTTTCAAGGCTGATTGTTCTAAAAATACACTCAGATCTGAAGCTGTTCACTGTGCATATATAGGCATGATTTCCTGGTGTCAAAGATAAGAGATATCTGCTGTGCAGATTACAAACAAAGTGGGTTGCTGGGTTTCAGATCTCAAGGCAGGGACCTCTGTGCTACTTAAATCAAATGCTGCCAATCCTGCCCCTGCTTCCTTGGTGTTGTCATGTGATTGATAATCTGCCAGGGTCATCCGTTTCACCACCCAGTGGGAAAGCCAAGTGTGGGATGTGCATTGCACTTGTACATGTTGTGCTGGGTCGGGAACCAGGATACTCTTGACAGGAGATGGAGCCTGGTAGCTGGACCGCCTGCACAAAGTGGATTTCAGATATCAAAAGCCTTGGCCAACCACAGGGTGGCCATTTCATCCCTTTGCAGGGTCTGTAGTCTGTGCTGAACACCTAAGAGGCAAGAGTGAATGTGATGATCTCTGTACCAAGTACAGTAGCCAAGGACATGGTTTCAGTTGCCTTGTTATATCTGTATATATTTAAAAGATCTTTTGGAGCCTCTTACTATAAGCCTGGTACTGTGTTGATATCAACAAAGGTGTTGACAGTTCAAAGTCCAGGGTAGAGTTGGCCTCACATCACTGCTTAGGAGCGCTGTAGTCTTGGGCAAATTAATTTCCTTCTCAAAGTCTCAGTTTCCTCATCTACAAGACTAGAATAAGCATATCTATTTTTTTCCACCGAATACAATTATTACAAAGATTTAGTAAAGTCATATGTATTAGTCTTTAGCACAAAATGTCAGCCCAGAGTAAAAAGTCAATAAGTGGTAGTTATCATTATTTAAACTTCCTCCTTATTCCAAAAAAGACCTAGGGAATCTTATAACCTTAAGTGTATACAAAGTAAATAGGAAGTGAGGACATTTTTTAAGGGAAAAATAAATCAGAGGGAAAACAAGGGGAAGCCAGGGTTAAGGTTGATATATGAAACGCAGACTTTGAACTCTGCACCCCTGCTGGAGATGAACTTCAGTACGGCTCTGGGTTTCCTAACAGACAAGGCAAAGAGGGAAGCGCATCTGCTGTGCAAATTCCAGTCATTTCTGGAATAAGAAAGGAAAGCTTTTCAGAAGGAAGCACAGCTCTGAAATTCCCTTGGTACTGAAGCCTAAGAAAATTTCCTTGTGGGTCATCTTAGAACACTGGATACCACTGTGACCGATTATCCCTAATGTCCTTGCAGTAAATGCAGAAGTATATTTCCTTGAGCTGTTTCTTACAGCAACATCAGTGGAGGCTGCTGGCTTAGTGCCAAAGCGTGAGTTACAGGAAAACAGTTCGGGGTGGCCGGGAGGGGGACGCAAAACAGGTAGTCTGCCACGAAAATGTGTCTATCTTCAAGGGTGTCAGTCTTCCAGGGGGGACCAGGAGGCACAGTGTGGCCGGCAGCGCTGTGGTGGTGGTGGGCTCTAGGCCGGTGCTGGGGCCTGCATTGGGGAGAGCTGGCTGGATGGAAGGGGCTGCTTTTAAATCTTGCCCCAGTGGGATTTAAACCCTTCTCGGCTCTGGCTTATTTTTGTATTGTCGGTAGCAAATTGGGCCTCTCAGTGCCATATCTTTTTAAATATGCACAAAACAATGGAGTCATTCCACTGCATCTATGATACTTTGTCTTGTGGTACTTTAGGGACTCGATTAGCATCATAAGCTTCTTCTGGTGTTTATGGTTTTAAATCCTGTCCCCGTTGCATTTAAATATTCTCAATGTCAGTCTCTGTGTGAGTGTGCGGGTTGGTGATCGATAGATGAACGACTGTGAACAGGTAAATACAGCCGAACGAGTATGTACAGCTGCAGAGGTAATTGGTGGTATTTATTTGGAGAGTGAATCGTTGCTTCAAGTCATAATCCTCCATTTCCAACATTTAGAAACAAAAAACGGCCTCCGTGCAGGGGAAGATAGCTAAATTGAAAAGCAAGAAAGGACAGGCTTGAAATACTGGTTAACCAATGAACCGAGGCCCATTAGTGTGAATTACCGAGTGTGGAAGCATCGCCCCAATGCTTGCTGGCTCGGACACGTCGACACCTTGAGCATCCGTTTATTTAAAAGGAAACACAGCCTCATTTGTAGCATCAGCATGTTCGGAGCCACAGGAGAAGAGGTGGCTGGAGGAAGGAGGAGCGTGGAGGCTGTTCTGCCAGAAAGGGAATAACAGGGAAGCCAAAATAACTTTGCAGATGTGCCTCACTTTCCAACAAGTGAGTTTATTTTCCGATTGCATTTAGTCGTGCTCAACGTATAGACAGCCTGTGTCGTTTTCCTAAGAAGACACCCTGAATAACTTCTTTAGACTCCCTAAATAAATAAATAAATAAATAAATAAATAAATAAATAAATAAATAAATGGATCACAAAGCCACAAGCTCTTTACCACTGGCATTTACGCAGACAGCTCATGAGAGCATTTTATAAATCCATAGAGACCAGGAGCAGCAGATCCCTCAAGCAAGTAATTGACAGAGAAAGAATAGCCTGTCACCCAGGAGAACTGGAAGTTCTGAATTTCAGTTACAGTTTATTTAGCTCTGCTGGGCCTTGGTTGGCCAGCAGTTTTCTAGAGCTCCCCTTGAGCAGATGTTGTCTAGCCCGAGATGGTGAGGACGTACTCTGGCATATTTGTGTCTTCAACCGAGGAGGGTCTTTTTGGTTTTGCCACCTTTGGGGTGGAAGGGCCTATGATCCAGCCCCCATGCCTGAGAACTGCTGGGGAGTGTTTGGGCTGGATCTGATGTACAGAGAAGTGACTTGCCACGTCCCCTCCCCAGGAATCCTTCCCTGGCTCGGGCCCGCATGTGATCTGAGCCTGGCCCTCTCCACATTGCATTGTGCACCTCTGATCAGTCTGTCCTCCCCACCAGACAGGGAGCCCCGAGGCCAGAGCCTCTGTCCCTTTGTGTCCCACACACCTAACACAGGGCCTGGTGCTAGCAAATGCTTGGTGAACCACACAGAGAGGGACTCAGACCCAGCCAGCTGGATTCTAGCAGCACATTTCCCACCCCCACCCCCCACCCCAGGCTGCCTCACCCCTAGCTTTGTCACTCGGAGCACCTGATATTGATCGTAAAGGAATGAGTCACTTCTGTTGGTTTGGTGTCTGGAGTTTATTAGGTACTTACTGATACCCGTCAACTGTAGATAGGGCTGAAGTGCAGGGGAATGGCTGCCTGCATGAAGTGAAATTCAATAAAACCGCATTTTAAGTGAAAAATCAGTATAAACACCAGGCTTCTTTGCCATGGAAACAGAGGTTGCTTAGAAACTGCCTAACGGCGAGTTCTAAATTTTTTAAAGTCAAGTTATCATTTAAGCTACACGGCCCTACAGGTTATTGAGAGATAATCACTCGCCTCAGGACACTCAGAGGCATGAGGCACAACTGAGTGCCTCCCAAAACTCTGGGGACCAGATCATCTCTTGATAACTGTGCTCCCTGGAGCCACTGATTTGGGCCTGGGGGAAGGAGAAAGAAATTTCTGTTCAGAAGTTAAATGGTGTACGTATATATTTTTTCAAGTGTTTCTCTTCGGTTGGGTTTGAAAAAAGGGAGCTGGCCATTTGGCATGTTCAACAGCCATCTCGGCCGTGTCTCAAGATGTATTAGGAACATTTTCCAGGCAGTTACTCTAATGACTTCAAAGCAGAGGTCCCATCTTTGTCTTCTGCCTTTTGATTATGCAAAAGGGTGCTTTCGACGTCTTCAGCTGGGAAGAAGGAGCCCCTTTTCTGGGAGCCCCTCTCCCCAGCTCAGGATGGGCAGGAACTGGTCACAAGATGAAGTGGTATCAGAGTTTGGAGCAGGGCTGGGCCACCGAATACTCAGACAAGACCTCCTGGGTCTCAGGCTCAGCTCCTAGAGCCTCAAAGTGAACAAAAGTCCAGGTTCAGAATTTGTCGGTGTTTAGAGTTCAGCGGGTCGCATGCCTTCTGCCAGGCAAAAGCACAGCTGTGCCTGCCAGCCACCTGGCCGCGTGGCACAGCAGTTGCTCCCGACCTCGGGCACGCAGAGGGCAGAGTGTATCGCATTTGTTTCTTCCTGAAAATAATGGGCAGAATTGAGACCCCTACCTAGTCAGTATGAAGGAAATTATGAGTGAAACAAAAGACAAATGTTCTGCCCTTTCCAGAATATCTAAGAATTTTTCATGATGTGACGGTGCTGCCAAGGTTGGTAGTGATAATTATTCCTCAGACACACACACTCTTTCTGGAAGAAACGGTGTTTTCATTATACACTTCAAAGTGTTTTCCTGCACCTCATCTCCTTAGGGCCTTGGAACAAACCTGTGAGATGGGTGGGGAGGGTGTGATGATCATTTTCCTTTGGAGAAAGAGGAAGCGGGTTCACGGAGGCAAAATAATTTGCTCCCCGCCACAGAGGTGGGAGAATAAATTGCATTGCCACCTGCCGTTCTGGGGGGTCAACCCCTTTAAGAGCTAAAAAGACCCAAAATAATTCTCCCAAGAGTTTGGCTCTTGCTTAATAAAAGAAGGCGAACTTCGCCTCCCTGTTAGCATTTCATTTGGGATCTCAAAGCACAGAGAGAGTGGCTTCCTTCCTTTTCCTCTCCTGCCAAAGAGTACAACACCCGCATTTAGCAAGTTAAAAAGGGCTTCGAAAATGAACATTGCAACGTTTCTGTGCCATGGAAGTCAGAACAGAGCTAGGACTGAACTGGGCTGTGACACTACTTTGGTGGGTGTCACCCAGATCAGAATACTCCTTGAAGCTGAGAGAGCGCCCATGCTGTAGCTTGAGGAATTGTTCCAGTACTTGAAGGGGGAAAAAAAAATCAAATGAAACCATTTGCATTCTAACAGTCTTTGGCACCAGGGAAAACTGTCAACTGTGTCACGTGTAAACAGAAATCCGCTTCCCATTTTTGGTGCATTTTTTTCCATAATTTCCCTTGCCACTCTAATTATCAAAGATATTTTTGTTTTTAAACAAAAATTGTCTCCCACGCAGGCCCCATCTCCTTTCTGCGGTGAAGTGGTAACAGTGAATTAGAGTATTCTAATCACTTCTCCAGGAACCACCACTGAGGTTATAAACTCGAGATTACCCTAAGTAAAGAAAACTCTAATTGTTTAGGCACGAAACAGGCCAGAACATTTTTCAGAGTGCCCCACTCCACCTGCCCCCCCTTGCCTCCTTAGCATACATGTCTGTTAAACTGAAAGAAGAAAGCAAAACTGACTTTGCCAGGGTAAAACCCAAACCCCCTGAGAGCACAGGCTTTTCGGATTAACAAAATTAAAAACCAGAATTTAGCTCCGTTTGGCTAACATTTAAGTTCATATTTGATGCCCAGCAGTACAGGAGAGGCTCCTAGGAATGGTCCTCAAGAAGAAAATTTGATCCATCAAACAGCTTCCATCTGCTGTCAGTTGGTAGGCAGGGACCGCCTGTCCTAGGCCCTGTGCAGGGCTGTATCTGTGTCTTCTCACTGAAACCTCAGCAGAACCCTGGGTGAAGTACGTCCCCAGTTTTTAAAAATCAGGAAACTGAGACAGAGATGGGCCACACAGCTAGTGACATCTGCAGTAACGTGACTCCTGTTAGTAACGTGCCTCAGCCCTTGGTGGTAAGCAGCTGACTTCTCCTTCAGATCATTTTACAGAATATAAATATTTCTGAAGTCATTAGTGTGCAGTGAAGTAGGTCACTTATTAAACATGAGAACCTGTTCGATCAGGTATCGGTTGTTGACCGAGTGCTGTGCTAGGTGCCTGAGGTACAGGAGTGAACCAAACAAATACGGTCCCAGCCATCAGGGGCTTGTGCTGCGAGGAAGGGAGGTGGTCAGTAAACAGGCGGTTGGTAAGTGCTGGGAAGGGTGTCCTGAAAGAGAAAAATAAGGGGCAACCACCTAGGCAAGATGGTTTGGGAAGGCCGACCTCTCTGTGCAGGTGACAGGGGGACTGCGAGAGAGCCGCCCAGCTCAGGGAGGGCCTTGTCCTTCCTGAGATTGAGAAGCCAGACTTCGAGTCCCTGGGCCAGTCGGGTGTATGAAGTGTACACTTGGATTGCCCAGTGCAGTGGCCCTGGACATCATTCAGAAACGGGATATAAGCAGACAAGAGGCGAGGGTTGTGACCCTACGGCTCAGACCAAGAAAAAGAACGTCAGCCATGGTGGGTGTACAGCGTCCAGGCCCTTCAGTTCTCTTCATGTTGCGTGTGGGGCACCTGTGCTCTGCCTCTGCTGAAGGTCACGGGGCAGGGCTCCACCAGTCCTTTCACAGAAGAATAACTGTATCTGATCCCTGTCCAGACCACCGAGAATCGTGGCTCTCGGGGGCCAGAAGGGGGCCGGCTGCCGAGTTCAGCAGTGAGCTGGAGGGCCAGAGATAAGGACTGAGTGAGTCTTGGGAGTTAAGGGTTTGCTGAGGCTCCCCAAGTGGGACGGGGAGCCCCTGCTCTGGGGCTTGTCCTGTGAGCTGAATGGAGCCTGTCAAGAGGGGTGGGCCCTGTCTGTTTTCTTCCTTCTGAAAACTCCTGCTTTATACCCCAGAACTTAACCACGTGTCTTTGCCAAGAGCTTACTTGATGTCAATATTGTTCTGCTCAGACTAATTACTTTCCTTCTCTATGTCAACGGATATGAGACTCCTTTCCTCTATCTCTGTTAGGTCTTGGGACCATTCTAATGGCCCTGTTTATGAAGTAAACTGGGTTTTGTTCTGCTGTGCAAAGTGATGTGATGTGAGTACCAGTTTTTTCTCAAACAGGCCAGTGAGCAGCCTTTCAGGTAGAACACCAGCATCCCTCCCTCATGCCCCCCACACTCCTTTTCCATCTCTCCACAGCGTTTTCCTCCACTTGATGAAGGTAGACCCAGACGGCACCTGGTTCCTCCTGAACGAACTTTACTGCCCAGAGGACTTCATACCTCCCCACCCCAGCCTCCACCCTGTGCAGCTGCGGGGGGCCACTGGGCAGCAGAACCCATACACGGCCAGTGTGCTCCACCTGCTCCAGGAGCTACAGTGACCCCCGCCCCCACCGGTGGGCAGTGGATGCCAGAGGAGGTCCCCTTCCTCCCCTGCCAAGGACGAGGACCTGGGACCAACCCCACCCTGGCCAAGGGCGGTGGCAGCAGCAGCAGAGAAGACTGCAAAGGTGGATTAGACAGCCAATCAATTTATAAATTGATCGATCACACAACTGCTTAGAAATTGGGTTGAAGGAAAGTGGCTGACTGTTATTTATATTTCATACCTGGTGTTTTCAAATGACATTGTCTGGCAGCTCTAAGGGCTTAACTCCTTAGTTTACCATCTCTGCTGCCCAGCTGCCTCACAGGCCACCCCTCACACACCTGCGGCTCTCTGACTGACACACACCCACACCCGAGGGGGAGCTTGAGGACACTTCTGACAGAGGCCTGTACTACGCATCGTGTGTGTCCTGAGTGCCTGAGGACCGCGTGGAAGTGTCCTGCATCCAAGAGTTTTCAGAACACTGGCCTGGAACGCAGATTTACATGCCTCCATCTCCAATAAGGAATGAACTCTTTGCACCTAACCTGTTCTTTGGAAGAAAGTGAAATAAAGGCACTTCTCAGATGAAGAGTATGATCAAGACCTCACTTTGAAGTTTGTTATTTAAATTGGGTGATTTTTTTAAAAATGAGTTTATGTTCGTGAGTGGGTAATACAGTCATGGTATAAAATCCAAGCAGTACAAACAGTGAAAAGTCAGTCTCCCCTTCCTCGTTCCCCAGACACCTGGTTTCCCTCTCCGAAGGCAAACACTCATGACAAGGGGTACCTTTTAAGTATGTTTAAACTTCCTGTCGTGGATAATGGTATCCTGAAGCCCCATGTGCCCATCACCCAGCCGCACTAGTTACCAGCCGTGACCAGCATTGCTTCATCACTGCCCCTTCCCTCCGCGCACCCCCACCGGGCCCTTGAATTATTTTGAAGCAAATTCCAGTACCGTATCCAAACTTTTTTTTATAAAAACGTACAGCCAGAATAGTATTTTCACACCTAAAAAATTTAACAATGCTCCTTTAATATTGCATTGGGCCAGTGTTTAAATTTTCCCAGTGTGTGTGAATCAGGATGCAAATAAGGTATGCACATTGCCATTATCGATACATCCTTTAATAAATCTCTTCTAATTTATAGATTCCCCCCTCCACTTCTCTTTTCTTTTCCAGGTAAGTTGCTTATTGAGGAAACAAGGTCATTTATTCTACAGCATTTCCCACAGTCGGGATTACTACTGATTCCATCCCTGTGGGGGTCATTTCACGGTCTCCTCCTGTCACCTGTATTTCCTGTAAATGAGGCAAGAACAAGAGGCTTGATCGGGTATGATTTTGTTTGTTTTTGTTTTGGGCAGCACTCCTCCATCGGTGATAATTCTTTCCTTCCATGTGACGTCTGATCTCTTCCTGTGATGTTGGCAGCCATAGGTGAGCCTCCCCTGAATCCACTCATCAGGGATGGCAAAGCAGGGCCGTTCCAGCCCCAGTGCTGGCTTGCTTTTAGCTAGAGACTTGCGTCCCTTCATCAACCATGTGGTAACCTTGAGGGAGTTTGTGTGTAGAAAGGGCAGGATAAACACTTGATTTTCCTAGCTGGGGGATTTACAACCCACAGACTATGTAAATTTTGGTACACAGCCACACACATGTGCATGCACCTGTGCTGAAGGACCCCAGGAGTGATAAATGCTTCCTCACCAGATGCATGGTGAGGCTCCAGCTCCTTCAGTGACATAAATAATCCCCAAGCTCTAAGAAGAATCCCAGAAGGTGGGTGGCATGGGGACCTGTTGGAGCAAGGGTCTGCAGCCAGTTCTGGAGAGGCCCCACTCATTTCCTTTTAGGGCCTTCCCTGCAAGGGCAGAGGGTGTCCAGCTCGGGTCTAGGTGGCAGCAGCCTGGCTTCTGGTCTGGCTCTGTCCATGAGTCATTGAGCCCCCCCACCCTTTGGGCCTCAGTTTTCCCACCTGTAAAGTGGAGGGAATGGGCCAGAGAGCGAGCTCGTAATCTCTGGGGATTCTGGACTCTTCCAGGAATCAGATGAAATCTGAGGACCCACTCTCCCCTGAAATGTTTGTCCTCCTCTCCTGTCACTCACAGGAGGGCGCTGCATCCTCCAAGACAGCAGTCACACACATCTCTATCTCCCGCTGGGTCTGCTTAGCTGACCTTGCAAATTCTGTCTACAATTTCAGACTTCACCTATGACCCCACAGGGACTCCAAGTTAAGAACCACTGAAAGCGAGAGATAATCATTTAACTCTCTTCCGGTTTTAAAGTTCTGGGATGATTTCCTTTGGGAAAGGGAGGAAATGCCCTCTAATTGAGGGGATTGTAGAAGGATTCACAGAGCATTGTTCCTAATTCCACTGGGGACACAAAGTGACAGGCTAATTCAATCTGTAGGTCCTGACAAATGAGAAAACAGGTCAGAGAGGTGGCGTGACTTGTTGAGCATGACCTGGCTCCCAGTGAGATTAAAGTGGCCTGCCCTCCTTCCCCGAGCACCCAAGTGTGGCAAGTCGTGATAGTGCACTGACACGCGGGGGAACGTGCACATCTGTGCCGTGATAAAACTCAGGCCCTGGGGAAGCCCTCCAGAGGGTAGTCCTCCCTCTGCATAGGACCATTTGTGGTGATGTTGCAAAAACCCACCTCTTCCTCAAGGAGTTAAGACATCCTGAGTTGCTTTCGGATTCCTGCAGGCAGATTGTTGCATTTGATTAAAAAAAAACTAATTAGAGTGCCTCTCCAGTTATTATTAATTCAGGCAACTTTAATTTTGAACCCATCCAGCTGACTCAATCTAGCCCTCGTTAACGGAGGCTTTGCAGAGTGATCACTTCCCCCCGTTAAAACTTGCTGGTGCAATGAGGATTTCTCCTCTCATTCAGGGTGCACCCTGAGTACTCTTGAGTATTGGGGTGGCTGGAGTTGGGGGTGGGTCAGGGGTTAATAGGCAGATACTGAAAGGCCTTGCATTTTGGGTTGAGATGTTTGAGCTCTGACCTGCAGGCAGTGGGAGGCTCTTGGAGGATTCAGGGACGTGTAGAGCTGGATCCAGGGGATCCTGTGAAGGGCTGAATGTGGTCCTTGCGGGGCACCATATTGTGGAAAGAACATGGATCTTGAGTTCATCAGAGGTGGGGTTGATTTTCTGATTCTCTTAGTAACTGTGTGACCTCAGGGGCGTCCTTTACCTCATTTTCCCGTCTCTACAATGGAGTTGCTCCCTCTGTGTCTTTTGGTGGAGGAGGAGTAAGTGCTGTTGTGTTTATGGTGTTTAGTGCCCGGGGCTTGACAACGTGCTCTCCTTCCCCTTCTCCCCACCCCTTTGCGCCTGGCTTTGTGAGAAATGCAGTATCTGCTCCTCAGAGACGATTATAGCTGAGGAAGTAGATGGTTGTATCTCAGAGAGAACCACCCAGGAACTTCCAGGGACCACAGCAGAGGAGGAGGTAAGATCCTGGTAAGACAAGCAGACTTGGCAGGCAGACAGGATGCAGGGCATTCCAGACAAGGAAATGCCACGCCCAAGGGCATCGGGGCGTGCCTGCCAATGTACTCATCATAAAACTCCTTCCATTGCGGTTAGTAGGAGACCCAACTCAAACTGGCTTGAGCAAAAAGAAATGCCTGGGCTCACGTGACCAAGCCCAGATCCCACAGATCCCAGATCTGGGCTCCAGATCCCACCCCACAGTGCTGTCCCCAGTGTTGCTTTCCTTCTCTAGCAGCCTCTCTCTGTCAAGTGTCAGAGATGGCAGGTAGTTCCAGGCTTATGTTCTTTCCATTGGACGAACCTAGAAGAGCGTGCACCTCCTTCTGACAGATCCAGCTCAAGTTCAAGGATCTGCTCTTCTCAGCTCACCTGTCCGTCCGCCACCGCACCCCAAACCAAGCATTGTGCATCCAGCAGGTGTCAGCAGACTTTCTCTGTAAAGGGCCAGATGGCGAATATTTTAGACTTTGCAGGCATATATTCTCTATGGCATCTTCTTCTTTGATTTTTTTTTTTACAACCTTTTACAAATGTCAAAATTAGTCTTAGCTCAGGAGCCTTTCAGAATAGGCCGGGTTTTTTGTTTGTTTGTTTGTTTTTCCCTGGGACCTAATTTTGCCAACCCCTGATCTACCTTGTCATGGGCAGACCTGGAGGCAGGTGTCAGGTCAGCTCACCCAAACCATATGAGGAGAGAGCTGGAGTGGAGTGGTTCCCCCTAGAAGGAAGTGCTGCATTTGGTTACCAGGAAAAGAGATACGGGGTGGGGAGGGGGCAAAAATGACAGGCATTCACCGCCCCACATTTGTGGCAGGTGACAGGAGTGGCTTGGCAGTCGGGGAGGGGGTGTGCAAGGAGGCTGTGGTCACCGAGGCCACATTTATGAAGGCCCTTGACTGCCAACTTGAGGATCCCAGCCTTAAGAGATCAAGAGGCAGCCTTGGACGGTTCTTGAACGGATGAGTAATGTACTAGAAGCAGCGTTTTAGGAATATTCATCTCGCAGCAGCATACAGGAGAAATTGGAAGGGAGAGAGACTGGCGATGAAATTGTGTTTCTGAAAGTCCCAGGACGAGAAAATGCACCTTTTCCATCAACCCCAAACTGTTTGACATGCCGTGGTTCATGGGCAACTTGAGGCACATAAATATGTGCTTTAAAGTTTAAAAGTAAGAAGTGAGATGAATGGGACCTCTGATGAGGCTTCCTCCGGCTTGTTCGGAAGAGTTGAGAAGCCCTAGAAATGATTTTCCACGGCTCCAGCTGTGATGAACAGTGCAGGGCTCCTCTCCCTTTGTGTGATTCACCCCAGCCCCTGTGTTGGGCTTGATTGGAAGCAAAGTGCCCGTATCGCCTTTCCCCCAGAGTAAGGAATAGAGGCCAAATTTCAGAAAATAATTCTGAGTGATGGCTGACTCTGTCGAAGCGTTGATTGCTTTATAAATGGCCTTCTTCTCTCCGCACCACCCCCCTGCCCCCCCACCACCACTGAAGTTTGGAGGCAGCGGCTTTTCAAATTACGCTTGAAAAGCAGCCTGATTTCCCACAGGAATCATCTGCTAGATTAGGAGCTGTTCTACCTTTTCCAACAGTTTAACCCAGCGTACAAAACCCGTCTGCAAAGGGCGAGGAGGGAGCGGTGTTGTCCTCCCTTCAAAGCCTTCAGATCAAGCCATTTATGAAAATGTCTCTCACCGCAGCCATCTCCCAGCGTCTGGGACCGCCTGCTTTTGCAGCAGGAAAGGGTTAAAAAGCACAGATGAATGGCTGCCTCCACCACCCCCTTCTGTTTTCCCTCCTTATATAATTTGCCATTCTTTTTGCACAACAGCTCCTGGGTCTCAACCTGCTCTCTCAATCAGTACCCTCACGTCCTCATCTTCCTCCCACACAGGCAGGCTCAGAAGGAAGGAAAGCACCTTTCAGAATCTCTGAGGCATTTCCAAGGGAAAAGATGCTGGGGGGAGGGGGTGGGGACAGGGAGAAGTGATGGAGTAGAGCCAGAAGTCTCTTCAAGAAATAAAACATGTTGCATTTCCCAAGGTGGAGGTGTGGAATGGACACCGACCTTGGTGCATCCCATCTCTCCTTTGCCCCATTTCTCACCTCGTGGACCCCACCTGCCATTCACACACTCCACTGCCCAGTTCCCTAGAAGATGGCAGAGAGTCCAGAAATGAAAAACGAACTGTGCCCCAGTTCACAGGTGACCTTGGCAGTCCCTCCTCCTCCCCAGGGCCTCAGTTTCCCTGTGTGTTAGGTAAAGGGTTTAAACCAGTCAGTCTCCCAGCATTGCTCCACTTCCTAAACAGATCACAATTTGATAGTAAAGTGTTGGTAAGGATGTGGGGAAACGGGTATGTAAGATGGTACAAGCTCTCTGGAGGTCATTGTGGCTGTATCTCAGAAACTTAAATGTGCACACCTTTTGACCAGTGATTCTGCCTCTAAGAATTTAATACGCATCTGCACAAAGGTGTACGTGCATAGGCAAGTCACTGCAAGGTTGTTCCTAGCTTATAGAAACTCAGAAATGTTGAATGCCCAGTATGTACCAAACATTACGCCTAATGCTTTACATTAATATCTCAAGAGACTGGGAGCAAAAGATAGGAAATAACCTAATCATAGGATTTAAACATCCATCCAGAAGAGACAGAAACGCCCCCTCGTCACCCCCCCAACACAGAAATTCTAGTGAGCTCTACTGAACAATGGTATATCAGAAGTCATGAAATGTTACTCTTAACTATTTCCTAAAAGTAAATATGGAATGGAAAAGAAAGCGGGACAAGGGGTTGGGGAGGGAGGGAAGGAAGGAGGGAGGGAAGCAGGGAGGGATGAACTGGGTAAATGAATTATGGTACATCCATATAACAAAATGAATAAAACAGCAATGGCTATCAGAATTTTAAATGCACATACCCTTTGACTCAGCAATCCTGCTTTTAGGAATTTCCTTGTCTGTATGCAAAGATGATGAAGCATTGTTTGCAGTTATAAAAGGTTGGAAACAACCTAAAGGTCCATCCAGAGAGCCCTGGTTAACTAAGTGTCTTACTGAAAGAAAGAGCTAGTTCTCTGTGTATATCTCCAAGATATATATATATATATATTTTAAAAGACTTTATTTTTTTAGAGGGGGGTAGGTAATTAGGTTTGTTTTATTTGTTTATTATTTTACTTATTTATTTTAACAGAGTACTGCAGATTGAACCCAGGACCTCATGCATGCAAAACACGCACTCTTCCACTGAGCTACACCCTCCCCTCTCCAAGATATATTATTAAAGAAAAAGACAAGCAGAACAATGCTACTATTTATGGGGGACAGGGGTACTTTGTGGAATTTCCCTTCAAGAACACCCAAGTGGCAGCCTCTAGGGTAGCAGGATCAGTGATGACATGTCTTTTCACGTTATACCCTTTATACTCTTCACATTTTTTAACCATATACATGTGTAGCTTACTCACTCAGAAAAAAAAAAAAATCTGTTGTTAAAATTAAAGACACTTATGAGTCTATAATTCTATGGTAAACTCACATTTTGGTGATAGGAGCCTAACATCATCTGGGTTCCCTCTCCTGTGCTTTGCATTTCTCATGGGGAAGCAGGCTTGGGGGAGAGGAGGTATTGCTCAGGCCAAATAAGCAAAGGGATCTTGGAGAGGATCCCTTCAGGGGATGGATGGATTGTGTGCCCCGAGGCAAGGAGGTTTGCTTGTAGGAAGACCATCTGCCATTCCGCGCCCCAGCCCGTCTGAGCCCCCCAGGACCCCAAGAGAAGGAAGTCGAGCCTCAGAAGCTTTCCTGACTGCCCAGGTAGAATTTAGAGCTCACACTCGGTGCTCTCTGGGTATTGCATGTTGCCCTCTGCCCCAGCCCCCACTGCAGCTCTGGCTTGCAGCCATTTCCCATCGCATTCATAACTGCATCTTCAGCACCTTGGACAGGGCTGTGGTTTGTGCCTTCCTCTCATTGTTAGGTTGACAGCTATCCAGAGATGGGCCCAAAGGCACCAAATAAAGGGCAAGGATGGATTCAAACCTGAGGCTGCTAACATCACCTGATGAGTTACATGATCAGTTACATTAGGTTTATGCAACAGAATTCAAAATCTGCAGGTTGGAAACTTCAGTTCAATAAGCATTTTTCGAGGCTCTTTATGTGCCAGGTCCAGAGACAAAAAGACATAAGTGCTGTCTCCTAGGAGCCAGGCTCAGAGGAGAGCTAAACAAGACAGTCATCATGAAAAGGCAGAGATAAAGTCTGGATTGGGAGGCGGTCTGGAGCAGCAGTTAAGAGCATGGCCTCTGGACACAGACAGCCTGGGTTTGAATCCTGACCCTGCTGCCTTAGGTAAGTCTCTTCATTACTTTGGGCCTTGATGAATAGAAATAATACCTCCCTGAGAGCATGGTGAGAATAGAGCATGGTGAGAATAAAGTGCTAGAGTCAGGGCCTGGCCCCCGGCAGTGTCCTGTGGGAGTTGGTTGTCACGGTGATGATGACACCTTAGAGGAATTAATGGCAGCACAGAGGATGAACTGAAAGGAAATTGGGAGGCTTCATGGAGGAGAGGACATCCAAGGTGGCTTTGTAGTACTTGTCCCTCAGACACAAAGAGAAGGGCCCCTCTGGGTAGAGGGTACAGTAAGTGTGGAAAATGCAGAGTGTGGCTCATGTGAATGGGAGGTGGGAACAGTAGGCAATAAGGCTGAATGCAAGGGTGAAGCTTCAGGAAGGGAGGCTGGTCTGTTCAATACCCCAGAGGCAGACCTGACTCTCCCACCAGTAGGCACTCAGTAGGTGCCTGAGGACCGAGTTGGTAGCATGGCCCCAGGGAAGTTGTTCTGTGACTTTCTGCAGGGCTCTAACTGGATGAGGGGCAGCGCTCACCCTTGCCAGGCCACCCCAAGCCCTCCCCTCCACCGTTCCTGGGGCCTGTTTTGGGGGCAGAACTGTTTCTCCAGGGGTGTTGTGTGTGGGCTCGGAAGGCAGACACTTTCCAGCTGTGTGACCTTGGACACGTCAATTTCCTTATCTGTAAGGTGGGAATAATAGTTAATAGCTCCCCCTATAGAATTTTTGTGAGGACTCAGTGATTTAACGCAGGGAGAGCACTGAGACTAGTATGTAGTTAACTCTTGGACACAGGTAGCTGTTCCATTTCTACAGGGCACCAGGTCCCTGGGAACTGGAGGATGAGTAAGACCCAGGACCGGCAGCCCCACCTGATGGAGCACAGACTGGGGAGACCACATTTCTGCCTCGAGGATCAGCGACAGCTTCCTGGAGGAGACAGCTCAGGGGAGGAGCAAAGGCCACGGGCAAGTGCCTCTTCTCTCCACGCCTCAGTTTCCACATCCACAAATGCAGGTAATAATGGTCTTGCAGTGAAGATGAAATGAGCTAATGCAAGCTCAGGGTGAGCACAGCATGGACTGTGAGCCTTTAAGCTGGGTTGCTTGGGAGTAGAGAGGAGCCTGGTTGTTAACAAGAGTTCATGACAGTGGGGCTACATTCTCAAACTAGACCCTCTACCAGCCATCAAGGAGGATAATGCCAAGCTGTGAGCTGACACTCCTGGTACATAGCTCCCTCTAATCTTCACAACTAGTCCTGAGATTGAATGTTGTGTCCATTTTAGAGGGGCAGAAACTCAGAGGTTAGAAGGCCGAAGAAGTAGGTACCTAAAGTCCCACTGTGAAGGGGGACTCAGATCCTCGTCCAGAGTAATTCCAGCTTGTGAGCACCTGCTTTCCTAACTTCTGGGAAGTCTAGACAAAGTAGGGGGTGCAGCCTTAGAATTTACACTCCAGTGTGGGAGGCCAGACTTTCCTGAGAAGCATTTTCATTTACTAATGGATTTAATGAGTGCAAAACTTCCTGTTTTAAACAAACAAGTGATTAGCATTGACTACAGAAGTGAAAATGGATCCTAATGAATTGCTAATTAGCCTCCTCTTCCTGGGGTCTTTAGCTGGTAAATTCTCTGGCTACTGGGAGTCTTAGTTGATTGGACTGGAATTCATTCATTCATTTTTCATTCATTCACTCAACATATGTTTCTTGGGGACCTACTATGTGTCACTGTGAACAAAGCAAGCAGTCTTCCTTTAAGTCTGATTGGAAGACAGTGCTGATCAACTAACCTCACAAATATATAACAACACACTTAAAGGACAGGGAGCTGGGACAGTGTGCAACAGGAGGACTTGTTCTTGTCCTGGGCTAAGCTGGGGTCCCTCAGAAAAGGCTACCTAGAGGAAGGGACATTTGAGCCAAGATCTGAAGAATAAGTAGGACTTGACTAGATGAAGAGGGATGGGAAATAGTAGAAGAGTGCTTCAGACATTCCCACTACAGCATGTGCAAAGGTACTGTGGTGGGAGGTAACAGGGTGATTCTAGGGGAAAGGGTGAGGCCAGCATGACAGGTGTGCAAGGAGTGTGTGTGTGTGTGTATGATGAGGCTGGAGGTTAAGGATTTGGTCTTCTTTGTACCAGACATGCTGAGTGCCTAGACCACATCCCTCAGATCTTACCACCTCAATGTTCTCCAACCAACTTCCAGCTGCCCCATGTTTGCATCTCTGCCTGAGGACTTTATACAGGTAAGGAAGGCCTTCTGTCTCCATACTTAGTAGGCCCGAAGTCCTGGCCAGTTAACACCCTGGGAGCAGCCTTCAGCCAATGACTGATGGAAGTTAATGCATAAAATCCACAGCTCCCTCAGCCCTTGGGAGCCCTGGGGAGCTTTAAGTTGTGTGCTCTACAGTGGCTGCCAGAGTTCCCGAGTAGGATGGAGCCCCATCTGCTCACTGTGGACACTTGCCCGACTGTGCACACTTCCCCTGTCTCATTTCCCACTCCCCTACTAGTGCTTTCTGGGATCACCTCCCAAGTAAACCACTTACCCTTAAATCTTCATCCCAGCACCTGCTTCTGAAGGAGCCCTTACTAAAACATCCTTTAAACAAGACACGGATACGTTTCCTGCCCACTCTGGCCCCTTGCCTGAACACCTTCCTCTCTCATTTGCTTCCTTTGCAGGGTGTGGGGCCCATGGTCCCAGCTGGGGTCTGCCTGGCACAGTGTAGATCAGCCCCATCACCTGCCTCTTTCTTGCTCTACCTCTGTAATTCAACCTGAGATGTCTTTTCTCTAGGGCAGCTATCCGATAGAACTTTCTTCAGTGATGGAAGTGTTTTTGTCTGCTTTATTCTATATGGTGGCCACTAGCCACAGATGTCTGTTGAGCACTTGCAATGTGGCCAGTACAACTTGGGAACTTGGGAACATTTAATTTTATTAGTTTATATTTAAAAATACATGTAGCTAATGGCTACTGTATTGGATACACAGCTCTGGGACATTCCCTGCCCTCTGTAGGCTGCCAAGTTTCCTGGACACTAAGCCTGATGGACCATGGGAGGGGCAGCTGAGTGGACCCAGCTCTCTGCAGCCAGCTCAGCTATCGGGCCCATCAGAGCTTCCTCAGGTAGGTCACCAGAATGCAGTCACTTGGGTCCTTGGAAGGTCAGCAGTGTGGACCCATCTACACATTCCATCATTAACTTCCCCTTCTCTGAATGCATCATCCTTCAACTGCTCCCCATTCCCTGTAGCTGTAACAAACAACCTTCAGGGAGAATCCAGGGTGGCTGGTCTAAGTGGTAGGAGCTGGTGCCTGGAGATGCTGAGTGAGACACCTCCTTACCCACCAGCCTGGCTTTTTTTGTGTATAGTGAGTTGAAAGGTTCTCCCTGGAGTTTAGGAGCAACCATGTTTTTCAAATAATATAGTTTATTAAAATCAAAGTGCCTAAAGTTCAGGACAAAGTCAAGCTCAGGGTAGAGCCTGCCAGAAGTCATAAATATCTACTCTCCCCTTCTTCTAAGTAAAATAACACTGCTGCTTATCTAGGCATACGGCTGCTCAGAATAAAGGCCACACTTTCCCATGTCCCTTGTCGCTAGATGCGGCTATGTGACTAAATTCTGGCTCATGATAGATAAGCAGAAATAATCTTCAACTTCAAGCAAGTATCCTTAAAAAGAGAGTGTATGCCCTTCTCTCCCTTTTCCTCCATCCTCCTGGCTGAATGCAGACCCAGTGATGGGAGGCAGAGTGGCCGTTTTGGGCTGAGAAGAGAAGTCTGGCTAAAGGGGACAGTAGATCTCATAGTAATGGGGTAGAATGCCAACTGGTTCAAAACAAGCATCTTGTGAAATGTAGGGAGGGAGAAAACAGGACTCTAAAAAACTTCCTTTGCTTAAATAAGATGCAGTAGGTCCAAACTTTGACCCAACCCTTAAAAGCTGTTAATGCCTGTCAGTGACAAATCTTTATTCATTGATTCATTTATTGAGTGCTTGCCATGATTCAAGACCTGTGCTCGGCATTGGAGATACAGCAGTACACAGGACCCTGAAAGTCTGTGCCTTCCCCCAGCCTTCATTACCATCCCTGGCATTTTATAGCTCAGTGTGCATTCTAAAGTGTTTTTACAGTTACCCACAGTGAAGATGGCGTTGAGTTCATGCTTTAAAAATAACCTGTTCCTCAACCAGAACTCTCATACATTGCAGATGGAAATGCAAAATGCTGTAGCCACTTTGAAAAACAGTTTGGAAGTTTCTTATAAAGTTAAACATACATTTACCATGCTGCCCAGCAATCCCACTCTTAGGTATTTATGTAAGAGAAATGAAAATATGTCCATACAAAGATTTGCGTAGGAATGTTCATGGCAGATTTATATAAAATAGCCCCAACTAGAAACAGCCTAAATGCCCACCAATAGCAGAATGGATAAGCAAGTTGTGATGCATCCAAACAACAGAATACTACTCAACAGTACAAAAGAATGAAGTACTGGTGCATGTAACATGGGTGAATCTCAGAATCACCATGCTTAGTGAGAGAAGCCAAACACAAAAGAGTATATATTGTCTGATTCAATTTATATGAAATTCTAGGAAAGGCAGAACTAATCTATGGAAAGTATAGACCAGTGGCTGGGGTTTGGGGAAGGGACTTGATAGCAAAGGGGTACAAAAGAAGTTTGGAGGGTGATGAAAGTATTCTTTTCTTGATTGTAGTGGTGATTATACGAGACTTTATCAAATTATACACTTTAAATGAGTGCTTTTATTGTCTATAAATCACATGTGCCTCAGTAAAACTGATGTAAGAAAATTTAACCACACCATCCATGAATTAGTGGGGAAAAATAACCTCTGTTTATACACTGCAACAATAGATTAATTGTATTTTTAAATGATTAAACTCAATAGCCACACCTACAAATACGATAACTTAAGGAAACAGAAACACAGAGATAAATGGAAGCTGAAGCCTCAGACCTGCCAAGCTCTGGGTCTGGAAACAGGCAGGAGTGACTAGGAATTCAAGACCAAAAGGATTCCTCGAGAAGCAGAGGTCTAGCATCAGACTTATTGCTTGAAACCATATCTCAGGTAACAGAGAGGAGTAGATGGAGGTCTGGTAACTGGGGACCTGAACCATGCCACCTTGACTCACTAACTGCATCTGTGACATCTCTGATTGTACCCAAAGCTGGGGATCCCGAGCTGCCAACAGGAAGCCCAGTTTGGGACTAGGGCACTGAGGATCTGTATTTAGACAAGTGCAGAGAAAGAAAATGGACAGAAAGATTTCTCTTGAAAATAAGCTTGAAACCAAAATTCTAAATCACTTGCAGAAAACTGACAGAGAGACAGCCAACAAACTCAATTCTTAACAGATGAATTTGCTCATGGTAAGTGCAAATAATAGAGCTTATGAAAATTATGTTAAAGCTTTAGGATCCTAACAAAGGTAAAGGAAAGAATAACTTGTAAAAAGAAAAAAAAAGTTATGAAACAAAAACAAGCAGAATTAACCATTGATGTGAAAAAGAAATAATTAGGAATCCTAAAAATGAAAAGTATCATTACTGAAGTGAATTCAAATGGGGTAAATTCTAAATAAAACATAGTTGAAGAGACAATTAGTGAATTGAAAGATATTTCTGAGTAATTTACCCAGAAAGTAGCACAGAGAGATAAAGAAATAGAAAATATGAAAAAGCAGTTTAGACACAGCAAGGAGACAGAAAGACTCCAACATATGTGTAATAGGAATTCCAGAAGGATAGAAAAGGATGTAATGGAGACATAATATTTAAGAAATGGTGACTGAGAATATTTCAGAATCAAAAAGAAAATCCTCAGATGAAAAACACATATACCATGTGCTAAATAGAACAGTTAAAAATAAATCTCAACCAAACACATTGTAATGATAGAATAGAATGTCAAAGATAAAGAGAAAAATCTTAAGAGTTACAGAGAATAAAGACAACAAAGGAAATCCAGTTGAACTGACAGCAGATTTCTCATCAATGTGCAATGGATGACAGAGACAGAGAAATAATATCCTGATCATGCAAAGGGGAAAATATGACCAGCCTACCTCAACAAACAGCTGGATGAACACTGACAAAGGAAATCAAATAACAGGTATTTTCAGACTTTCATAGACTAAGAGAATTTACCACCTGTACCCTCGCTGAAAGGATTACTAAAGCAAATACTTCAGCAAAAGGGAAAAATAAAAGAAGGAATATATTAAGTACAGAAATTGGTCAAGTACATTGGTGAATCTAATTAATTTCTGAACATATAAATACTAAATGTTGTGATAAACAATGGAACTAAAATTCTAAAACCAAATATGATGGAGAAGAAGGCAATTCAGTTGGTAGTTACATGGCATTCGAGGGATTGCCTTGTCGAAAAGAAAGTAGAGATACAGAAAAACTTTATGTTGTTAGGAAAATATATACTTAAGTATGTTAAAAAGTAAAATGAAACCACTAAAAGAAATGTTATACAAAGCTTTCAAATCAGTGGGGAGCAAAAAGAATTTGGAATGCTAAAGAATGCTATCCATCAAAAGTCAAGAAAGAAGAAAAAGCATAAAGTAACCACCTGTGCTATCCCCCCTTAAAAAAAAAAAAACAAAAAATAACTCATGGTAACAGAAAACACACATACATTCAAAATAAGATGGTAAAAAATAAGTCCACATAAATCAGTGATCACAATAAATGTAAGTGGATTAAACTTACCTATTAAAGACAGAGACTACCAGATGAGATTTTTTTTTTAATCGAAGTCCCTCTATAAGCTGTGTATAACAGATATAACCAAGACAATGACACAGCAGTGTTGAAAACAGAAAAAGATACCCCAGGCAAATACTAACCAAAGAAAATTCACCTAACATTGTTAACATCAAGCAAAATAGAATATAATACAAAAAGTATTAGGGATAAACTGAGTCATCATATTTATGATGAAACCAAGAATCTCACCAAGAAGATGAAAACTCATGAACTTAAAAGCTTTTCATAGCATTTCAAGGGAGTCCTTTTGCCACTACACTTACTCAAGGATTGATCGTTCATTAAACTGAATCTTCACTCAGGCCTAAGTCCTTTAATGTAAAAAAGGATGAGGCATGAGGACAAAGGGAGATTAAAAAATAAGGTTGCTCACTAAATTATTAACTATAAAGCTATGGGCTAAATCAACATAACTGCAACTAGGACAGTAAAGGCTTAGCACATCCTAAATCACTTGTGGTACATTTGCATATTAAATTGGAACATTTTTATAGCTGTAGCCTAGAAAATGGCCTTTATTAAAACGTGCACACAGTTAACGCTTTCAGGAACCAAACTCTTGTGGCCGTGAGTGCAGCTCAGCAAGCCTAACCTCCTCCTCTCAGGGGCAGCAGTGGGGGCAGTGAAAGGACTGAGTTGTGGGTGAAGGAGATATAAGAGGCTCAAGAATCTGGGGCATTTGACAAAAATCACATTTGATGACCTTGTAGATAAGACAAAGAAATGAGCTGGATGAGGCACAATTAGGTAAATTTGTCTTGGGCCCCGAAGGGCAGCTGATTAATTGATGCTGTTAAGCAGGAGCAGAGTTCTTAATTGTAGAGTCCTATAGCCCAGGTTCAAATCTTGGGTCCTTCATTTATTTACCAGCTAGCTGACCTTGGGAATTGTTTTTCTTTATTTCTCTAGACATCAGTTTTCCCAAAAGAGATAGCTGCCCATTTCAAGGGTTGCCATGAGAATTAAATGAGATTAACTCCTTAAAGCACTTGGCACATAATAAGCATGCAATAAAAAACAGGGAGATTGTTTAGGAGCCACACGTATGACACCGGTTTTAAAGTTTTGGTGACAGGCAGTTCAGTAGTATGAAAAAGCAGTCTGCAATTTGGGCTGCAGTAATAGGAGCATGCTATTCATACTGAGGCAGGCGACAGTCCTGCTCTGCTCAGCACTAGTCAGACCCCATCTTGAGTAGTGGTTTCATTTTTTAAAGCTGTGTTTTTGTAGCGACATTGACCAGTGGTTTTCAAGGCCAGCAGCATCAGCATCACCTAGGAATTTGCTGGAAAATACAAATTATTGGGACCTACTCAAGCCCTGCTGAACCTGAAACTCTGGGAGTAGGACCTGGAAATGTGTGCTTTAACAAGCTAATGTTAACAAATGTTAGCATGATTCTGAAGCATGCTAAGGTTTGAGATCTGGATAGACATGCACGTTAGGGGTAGATAAAGGTCTCAAAACCATGGCGCATGAGTCCAGTTGAAGGGCCTGAAGATGTTCAGCCTTGAGGAAAGAAGATCTGACCAATCTAAATTAGGGTCAAATGAAAGAGGGACCTGGCCTGTTTCTCTGTGTCACCCCAGTGATGGTTAGGACCAAGTGTGAAAAAAACACAGGGGAACAAAAATAGCATGGTGCATTAGAGAAAGTGCTCTTGTCTGCAAATAAAAGACAACTGACCTGATGGCCTAAATCCTAAGGGATTTATTGATTGATAACCAGAGTCTAGAGGTAGGGAGGTTCCTATCTGGCTAATTCACCAGATCAACTACATCCTCAAAGACCCAGGTTTCTTTCATCCGTCTTTTCTGTATCTCAAGTGGATCTCTCCACATGGCTGCCCAATGGTGGAAGAAATTCCCAGCTCACATGCTCAGACACTAAGAAGCAGAGGAAGAAAGTATGACTTCCTTGTGTCTTCTCTTAAGAAACCTTCCCCAAGAGGGACTCCACTCTCCTTCCAACAGATCCTTGCATCTCATTGTGAGTGTAACACACTAGGTCACATGGCGCTTCCTAAGCTGGTCTCCAGCGATGATGATGGAATTGCCAGCATTGGCTTAGACCAGGGTTTATCCATCTCTTGGACCCCTTTGGCAGTCTGGTGAAACCTATGGACCCCTTCCCAGAATACTCCACTTAATTGCATGGGAAAGAAATGACGGGATTACAAAAGAAACCCATTATATTGAAATACAGTTTTCAAAATATATATATATTTTAATGCAATATAGGAATAAAATTGCTTCTTTGTTAGTGCCTTAAATAACAAAATCTAGTGGCAGATCTAATAACAACCATAATTTTTAAGCAGTGATGGGTGTTAACAATGTTCTGAGATACCTGTAACAACTGTGTTGTGAAATGAAAATGTTTGTGATTTCCATTGTTGACAACGTCACCAGTTACTGCTAATGATGAATGTTGCTTACATTCATAGTAGAAGGAAATACTAAATTTTGGTTGAAGGTTAGTGAAGATAAAGACAGGTTTTTTGGTTTTTTTTTTTTTCCCCAGTGCAAGTTTGTGAATCCCATGCATTTCATCCACGTACTCTAGGTCGGGGAGGTCTGTGGACTCCACATTAAGAGCCCCTAGCTTAGATTAAGATTCACATGCTGAGTCGGGGAGTGGGCAAGACTTTACTGAGACAAGTGGCCTCAAAGGAGTGTGGATACCGAAACGAAATCAGGACTGACTCAAGCAAAAAAAGAAGTGGGAGTGGGAAGAGGGTGGGAGAGTAGGCTAGAGGGGGAGTGGGGTGAACGTGACTCCAGGGTCTGCTCCACGTGGTGTCAGCAAGGGCTTCCGTCGGAGGGAGAGTGCCTCTCATCACTGGAGGAGGGGACCTTGTCAAGGGGACTCAGACATTCTAGGATTCCTGCCAACCTTGGCATCTTACATTCCCCTCATTTTATGTACTTTTGTTTCTTGGTTGATTTTCTTTATATACTTGTATGTGTTTTAAGTCACAGATATAATACTTGCTCTTTATAAATATTCAGCCTACTGGGGTATATCCTTTCTATCCCACTCCTTAGAAGTGACCACAGCTCTCCGCCTACTAGATGTCTTTTCAGGCAACTTAATATGCACAGAGCCCACCAGCAGTGCAGATTCCAGGCCCTGTCCTCCATGCTGTTGAATGAGAATAGCCTCAGTGTGCTCGGTGCTGAGCTCACAGTGTCCCCTTAAATTCCCCAAGGAAACTTTGAGGTTCAAGGAGGGGAGGTGACCTTAGAAGTGGCAGAGCTGAGGTTTGAAACCATGTCTATGAGACCTCAAAGCCCATGCTCTAAATGCCATACCTGTTGGTGTGCAGAGCTGTATTGGAAAGTTTGCAGAAATTTTTTCCTTTTTTTTTTTGAGGGGAGAGGGTATATAGCTCAAGTGGTAGAGTACATGCCTAGCGTGCACAAAGTCCTGGGTTCAGCCCCCAGTACCTCTCAAAATAAGTAAACCTAATTACCTCCTCCCCCAACAAAAAGAAAGAAAGAAAGAAATGTTCCCCCCCCCCTTTTTTTTTTTAAAGGAGTGGAGTGGGCATATTCCTGGAACCTAGCTTGGGTGGTACCTGCCTGAAATGGGCATTCATACTGCAGTGTCTGGGTGTCTCATCAATAAGGCTTGAGTCTCTTAAATCATTTACAGGAGACTCCAGACATATATTCAAAAGCCAGGATTGGAAACATGAGAAGCATTCATATTAAAGCTAAAAGCAAGGCACAGATGTCTCTATGAGTTCCATAATTTAACATTATCTTGGAAGTACGGACCAATGCAATTAGACAAGAGAAAAAAATAAAGCATATATATATTGGAAAGAAATGAAGAAGATAATCTTACTTGGGGATATCATTAATCAAATGAAAAATTATTACAAGCAATAAAAATTTAATAAGGTGGCTGGATACAAAAGTTGAACTACAACAACCAGCAGCACTCACACTTACACAAACTGCGTCTAGTTGGAAGACGTACAGAAGAAAAGATTCCATCACGATAGCAACAAGTGTTTTGGAATTAAATTCAAAAAATATGCAAAGTCTACAGGAAGAAAACTTCTAAATGCTCTCTCTTTCCTCAACATCTTATTATAAAAAAATTGTAAACACATATAAAAGTTTAAATAATTATAGAGGGAACACCCATATACCCACCACCTAGATTCTCCAGTTAACATTTTTCTATATGGGGGGAGGGTGTAGCTAAAGCGGTAGAGTGCATACTTAGCATGCACAAGGTCCTGGGTTCAATCCCTGGCATCTCCTCTAAGAATAAGTAAACCTAATTACCTCCCCCGGCCAAAAAACCCCACATTTTTATATATTACACACATCAGTCCATATATAATCTTTCTGTGCATCCAAAAATCCATTTTAAAAATACCCTTTTAGAAGCACACACAAGAAGTCTTAGAATAAGAGGGCATTCCAGAGAGGGGAGAGTTGAGATATGATAGAAAAACATGGTCATAAAATGTAAGTTCTGGCTATTAACTTATGAATTTTACTGATCCCAACTAAAATAACAATCAAATTTTTTTAACTAGATAATTTGATTCAGAGGTTCACATGGAAAAGCAAAAAAGAATCTAGGCAATTTCTGGAAACAAAAATTAAACAGAAAGGGAAGTAGAAAACAGCCTTAGAATCTATTAAAATATGTTACAAAACCGTAATAATTAAAACCGTGTAGTGCTGACCCATGAATGAGATCAAGGGAGTAGAAAAGAAAGTTGAGATGCAGTCCATATGTATGTGGGAATTTGGAATATGATGATGATGGCGTGTCAGGTCAGTGGAGGAAAAATAGTGTTGAGATAAGAGATAGAAATCTAGGGGGAAAAAAAACTGGAACCTTATACTTTAAAGCAGTTTAAATTCCTGAAGGGTAAAATTTACACTTATAGAAATGAGACATAATACAGAAATGAGAAAATAAAAGATTAATGGATATAAACTATCTAATAATTTTTTTAAGTTTACTTGGGGAAAAAACACCAAAAGCAAAGTCAAAAGACCAACAAAAGACTGAGAAAAATATTTGCAATCCATCTCGCCAAGAGCTCCTACAAATCAATAAGATGACAAGCAACAAGCCAACAGAAAAATGGGCAAAGATTATGAACTTGTCAGTTCATAGGAAAGGAAGTACAAATGGTTCTTAAATAAGCAAAAAGATGCTCAGTTTCACTTTTAAGAAAAATGCAAATTTTTCTTAAATGCACCATGTAACCCATGGATTGACCAGGATCAAAAAAACATTTGATAATAGGGTTGGTGAGTGTAGGGGAGTCAGGGGGAAATCAGGACACAGGGTCGCTCTCCCGCATACACAGCTTGTAGGAGTGTAAGCCGGTCCAACTTCTGTGGAGATCAATATTGCAATATTTACCAAAATTAAAAATGCAAAAACCCTTTGACTCAGCAATTCTAACTTCTAAATATTTATCCTACAGACATATTTGCATATGTATGCGCAGATTTATAATCTAGTAAATTGACAATAAACATTGTTTATGATAGCACAAGATTAGAAACCACCTCAGTGTTCATCACCAGGGGACTGGCTGCATAAATCACGGTTCCTCCATATCATGGGCTCTTCTACAGCCAATAAAAAATCCATGTGGAACCATTGCCAAGGAAGTTTGTTAAGTGGAGAAAGCAAGGTGCAGAACTTCGGTGTATTTAACACACACACACACACGCACAGAATGTAACTGGAAGGAGAGCCAAGAACTTCCTAATGGTAATTGTCTCCAGGAAGAATTGTGAGATGTGGATGGGTGGGAACAGAATGTAATTCTCTCTATATACATACTCTTTGAACTTTTAAAATTCATACCATATGCCCTTACCACTTATTCAAAAAAAAAGTTTTTAAGATTGTCAAGGTTGTTTGGGGAGAGCAATTTGATAAAATATCTGGTGCAAGTAAATCCATGTTTAAGGATTTTCCACACACTCTGAAATACCCCAAGAGTACCAAGCTGTTCCTAGAGCCATACTCAGATTATCATTACCTGTAATAGCAAATCATTAGAAGTAAGTTAGATGTCCGTCAGGAGGCAGGTGGTTTGGGTAATTGCAGCGCATCATGTGCTGAAACGCTCTTCAGTTACGCTAACCGGCAGCAAAAAACATGATAGGTCTCCAAGAGCAGGTAAGAAGCAAGGCCCGTAGCATGTGTTAAGTGACACAAGCACCCATGTTTGTAGTTACTATTTTTTAGTTATGTGTGTTTCTTTAAAGAATCATATGGTGCAGTGTTTCTCCAACTACACTCCACTGGCCGCCTCCATTAGAATCCTGTTGGACATACACATTCCTGGGCTCCACTCTAGGATGACTGGGTCAGAATCTTCAGGGATAGACCCCAAACCTGGGTTACTCACACACTCCCGTGACTCAGATGGCCCTGGGTTTGAGTGATGTGTGGGCCTCAAGAGGTCAGGGAACCCGGCCCATTTCCAGGGTCCCTGATGGGGCTCCTGAGTTCCTTCCCCTCTCCCTGTTCCAGGCCTCTGTCATCTCCTGCCCCAAGCTCGTTCCTCACTGAACTGCTGGGATGATCTTCACTGTCCTGCCCTCCCAGTTAGCTGATCACACAAGCCAGCACTTACTAGGGACTCGGAGTGCGGTCAGTCCTGCCCCTGCACTGGGAGGGTCCAGCCCCTGGGTTGAAACTTACTGAACACTCTCTCCCCTTCTGAATTGGGGCATCGCTGCCTCACACTCTGAATCCCGGGATGAAGGATCAAGAAGAGGGGGCAGGGGCCTGATCCTTGCTGTCAGTTTCCCCCATGCCCACCCAGCAGGGAACAGAAAAGAAAATTCTGGGACAGAGTTGACAGGGGAGCCCTGGGAGGGTCCCATATCTGAGAGCAGCCAGGAGACCAGGGTGAGTGGAGTTTGGGCCGGAATTCAGGACCTTGGAGACCAAGGGATCTGGGGAAGGGGGGTGCTGGAGTCACTCAGGAACAAGAGTGTGGGAGGCTATCCACAGCCAGTGGTCCTCTCTCCCCATCATGAGACCCACTAGGGTGCTGGCTATAGATAAGGGTGGGGCAGATCTAAAGGACAGGAGGGGGCCTGGACAGCTAAATTTGTAACAAGTGCCTCGCCCACTTTATTCTTACGCTGGGGAGCAACTAACCTGGGGGTGCAAGGACAGTTTTCTAAGCCTTCAAGGCAGGGCCTGGGTACCCCCTTTGGGAACTTCCCTCCTCCAGGTCCCTCCCACCTCAGGCTGCCCCCTCCAGCTCTGCTCTGAGGTCGGCACAACTTGGCTTTGGCTTCCACATAAAAAAATCACAGCAATACTAATAGGAGCCAGGATTTTCCAAGTGCCTCCCATGTGCCTGCTGTGGGCATGTGGGCACTGCGCTGTTGTTAAGAGGATCCCGTTTCTCTCAACAGCTTTATTGAGATATAATTCACATGCCGTACAATTCACCCATGTAAAGCGTACAATACTGAAATTTCAGTGGGTTTTTTTTGTTTATTTACAGAGTTGTGTGTCCATCACCCTAGTCAATTTTAGAACATTTCCATTGCCCCCAAAAGAACCCCATACCCGTTAGCAGTCACCCCCCCACTTTCCTTTCCCCCAGCCCTGGCAACCACCAGTCTGCTTTCTGTTTCTATGGATTTTTCTATTCTAGACATTCCATACAAATGGAATCACACTACACGTAACCTTTTGTGTCTGGCTGCTTTCACTTAGAACAATGTTTTGATTATCACTTAGAATAATCCATGGTGTAGCAAGTATCAGTACTTCATTCTTTTTTACTGCCAAATAATATTCTGTTGTCTGGATACACTACCTTTTAATCATCCATGCATCAGTTGATGGGGATTTGGATTGTGTCCACTTTGGGGCTATTATGAATAAGGCTGCTATGAGTGAGTACTCAGGCATAAGTTTTTGTGTGGACATACGTTTTCAGTTCTCTTGGGTATATACCTAGGAGTGGAACTGCTGGATCATACAGTAACTCTGCTTAACATTCTGAGACACTGTCAGACTGTTTTCCCAAGTGGCTGCACCGTTTTATAATTCCACCAGCAATGTGTGTGTTCCAGTTTCTCCACATCTTTGCCAGTGCTTGTTATTATCTGTCTTTTTGATTCTTAGTGTGAGCACAGTGGTATTTCATTGTGACTTTGCTTTGCATTTCCCCAGGAGCACCCCCATTTTACAGAAAAGGAAACAGGCTCAGAGAGGTGAAGACCCTTGCCTGGGTTCCTGCAGCAAGGATGGACAGAGGCAGGATTCTAACCCAGGCACTGTCTCTCTTCTGGGCTGCATTCTAAATGGAGCAAAAAATACCCTCCAAGGAGGTGGGGACCCATCTAAAGGGGGAGGAGATCGGAGATGAGGCAGTGAGATCCTGTGGAGTCTCAGGATTTCCTGTGGAAAGCCTTTCACCAGAGCCAGGTGCACAGTAGGTGCTCAGGACCTGTAAGTATTGTTATCACTCTAGTAAGAGCCTGTACCCACCAGACCTTCCCAGAGGGACCTGGGCTTTTCAGGGCCTTCCTTGCACTTGGGTGTTTCTGGAAGGGACGATTTTCACTGAATAAAGATTAGCTGCTGGCCTGAAAGGACCATGGGTCCTAGACTGTCCAGCTCAGGGATGCCTGCATTCTGTAGCAGGTCCAGAGCCCTGCCTGCTTCATAGCCTGGTTTATTCATGTCCTCAGCCAGCCAGCCATCCTCCAACCCACTCTTCTCCGAACTTCAGTTTCCTCATCTCAAAACGGAGGATACATACCCCCCATTGGGGCTGCTGTGGTGATCGACGCAGTGCCTGGGGCACACTTAGTGCTCAGCCAGTGTCAATCATCATTTCAACAGTTCCCAGTCCCTGCCCTTGAGGGAGGCTGGCTCAGTCTGGCTGGCAGGGGAGCTCGGGGACAGCAGATGCCCCAGGCTTAGAGTGGGTGGTGCTCATGGTTTCTGCAGGTGCTCAAAGGAGGCACCAGCTGGACATACTGGCTAGGAGGGCTTGACTCCAGACCAACATGCCCTCAGGTAGATTCTCAGCAGGAACATGGCAGGTGGGACTCTTGGCTGGGATGAGCCAAGGGGAGTCCAGAGCCCAGGGCATGATGGGAGTGGGGGCCAAGCTTGGCAAAGCAGAGTTCAATAGCTATGTGACCTTGGGTGAGCTACTTAACCTCTCTGAGCCTGTTTCCTCAAATGTAATATGAGGATGGTGATACCTCAGAGGAGAAAATGAGATCCCTGAGTGACCTGGCCAGTCCACGCCCGAGCTTCCGTGCTCATATGCTCGGGGCAGTGCCATTGACTATCGTGCACCCAAAGGGGAACACAAATTCTCGTCAACGGTAGAATGGATATATAAGTTGACAAGCTGTAGGATAGTCATGCAATAATAAAAATGGACAGATTAGATACATATAAGAACATGGATGAATCTCACAAATATAGCAGTGTGTGAAGGGATAGATACAGTATGATTCCATGCATATAAAGTTCAAAAAACATAGACAAAACTCAACTATATTGGGGGACAATATAGCTCAATGGTGGAGTGCATGCTTAGCATGCATAAGGTCCTGGGTTCAATCCCCAGTGCCTCCATTAAAAAAAAAAGCTAAGTAACCTAATTACCTCCCCCCTAAATAAATCAACAACACAAAATTGTTTTAAAAAGTAAATAAATAGGGGGGTGGGAAAAGATAGACTGGGATTTCAAAATGTAGAATAGATAAACAAGATTATACTGTACAGCACAGGGAAATATATACAAGATCTTACGGTAGCTCACAGAGAAAAAAATGTGACAATGAATATATATAATTGTGCTCTACACTGGAATTTGATACAACATTGTAAAATTATAAATCAATAAAAAATGTTTAAAAAAAGTAAATAAACCTAATACTGCCCCCCCACAAAAAATCTTAAATTAAAAAAATTATTAAAAAATTCAACTATATTAAGATGACATACATATAGGTAGTGAAACTGTAAAAAGAACATTGAGAATGGAATTATCTTGAGGGTGGTGGGTACCTCTAAGAGGGAAGGCGGGGGATGATCTGGAAGACACATGGGCGGGGCAGAGGGTGAAGCTCTGGGGTCCTGCTTGGTGAGGTGGTAGCTCACCCCTTCCCTGCTTTATAATTTATTTATTCACAAAATAGTGTAAACATGTTTTATGCTCTCTCCTGTATGTGTAATTATCTCAAAATCCAAGAGTAATTCCAGTGCCTGATAATTGGACTGGAGCTGGACAAAGGCTGGTTTTCCTTCACCTTCTCCTCGTGCCCCCACCAGCACTTGTTCTGTGCTTGTGGGGCAGAGAGCAGGAGATGCTGAGTGAGGCGTGGGTGTGTGCTGGCCACGTCCTCCACGCTGGCACTGCTCCCAGACACAAATGCCCCAGAAAGACACTGCCTGGAGGTTTTTTTTAAACCGCTTTATTCAGGTTGGCTGGTAGTCACGGATTGGATCATGTGTTCAGGGTTACCCACACACCCCTAGGCAAAGCCCTCAGCCTCTCCCATATCCCCCAACTCCATCGCTGAGGGGTGGCCAGAGATTTGAGCCAGTTCTGAGGGGGTGCTGGGCCAATAGAAATATTTACAAATCGCCAGGAGGTGGGTGCCCCCCGATCAGGAATTATGAGGGGATTGGATTGGGGGGCCCTTGGCTCCCAACAGCCCCAGGCCCTTGGGTGGGTTTGGCTTGGGTCCTGGGAGGGGGCTGGGACGTTAGGAGCTGGCAGAGGGGGGATCCTAGGAGAGCCTCGAAGACCCTGGAAGGGGTCCTGCTGGTGCGAAACTGACTGGGGCTGTGGGGTCAGAGGGGAAAGGCCCTCCTTCCGACTTGCCACGTGAAGCGGCAGATTCCTGGTCGCCTGCCTCCCCGTGGGTGGGACAGGGGCCGTCTCAGTGTAAGGAGTGGAACATGAAGGGCCCAGGAGCAGTGGGGGGGTCTCCCTCTCCTCCCAGGGCCCCTGTGAGCGACCCTGCCAACGGCTCTCCTGGGGCCTCGGTGCCTCAGTTCTTCACCAGAGGACAGGCCCTAATTCTGCTCAGAAGATTCAAGTCCAAATCTGGGGAGGAGTCACTGTCCACACCCCCCAGGTCCAAGCAGGGGAGGGTAGGTAGGAGGCAGAGTAAGGCTGGGAGGCCCCGGCTTGGGACAGGATGGGGGACAAGCAAGCAAAGCGAAACACTGGACTCTACTGAAGCTGGTGACAGAAAGGGGGCAGCCTGGCCCCGGCACAGTGCCCCACCCCAGCGTTCGGGGCGGTTGTCCCCTTGGTGCCCCGGACCACCTTCTCCGAGCCAGGTCACCGCGAGGGTCTAAAGGGGAAGGGTTGGGCGGGGCTTACATGCTGAGCCAAGGGGTGGTGGGCGCAGGGCCGGCGTGGGGGCCACGGGCGGTCTCGGGGATGGGGAGGCAGCTGGACCCAGGCAGCCCCGTCCCCAGCGGTCCAGCGGCTCCTCATGCACTCGGTACAGCCGTAGGGGCGCGGGGCGGGCTGGTGGCAGGGTGGCATCAGTCTAGAGGCTGCAGGCCTCCTCGTCCACCGAGCGCTTCCGCAGCTCCTTGCCGGGCTTGGGGGGCGGCGGGGCGGGCGCGGCGGGCGGGGCCTCGGGCAGGTGCAGAACGGAGTTCTCTCCCGGCTGCACCCGCAGGTAAGCCTTGACCTTGTGGTGCCGGGCTTTGCCGTCGCTGAAGTCGATGACACGGCACTCATAGGTGCCTTCGTCCGTGGGCTTCACCCGCGACAGGCGCAGCTTGTGGGAGATGTTGCTGCCCACCACCTTGACCACCTGGGGGCGACAGAGAGACGGTAACCTGACTGGCGGCGCCCCCGCCGCGAGAGCCCACTCTGGTGGGGCCTCAGAGACACTCCCACAGGCCCTCGGAATTCAACAGCAAACAAGCAGACGCAACTTAAGTCTATCAACAGACTGGGTAAATAAGTAGTAGTTCAGTCTGTGGAATATTGCACAGCAGTGAAAAAGAATGAGCTAGCACTGGCACACACGGAGTGAAAAGATCTCACTGCAAAACTACAGTGTGGTGCCATTTCTGGAAAGAAACACATGAAAATACCCCACACTGGTTTTGGAGACGTGTGTGTGCATGTTTGAAAGTAGGCAGGAGGAAACACAGTGGCCTCACAGCAGTGTTATCTCTGGGGTGGAGCCCAGGGGAGGGCCGTGGACCTGGGGTAGACTTCAAAGTGAATTCTTCGCTTTGTTTCTCTAAAAAGGTAGAGGCTGGTCACAGATATATCAGGATGCTAACAACTGTTCACTCCAGTTGTGGGGGGAGCAAGAGTGTAATGTTTATGCCTGTACTTTGGCTTTCTGCTCATTTATTTATTTGAGTGGGTTTTTAAATTTTTACTTGAAATTTAATTTATATACAGTGAGGTGCACACAGTTTAAAGAAATTTTACTTGCGTGTATGTCACTGTGACCACCATCCGGAGCAAGACACAGGGCATTTACAGCTCTCTGGAGCACACCCTTGTGGCCCTTCCTGGTCAATACTCATCCCATGGTGTTACCCACTACTCTGATTTTTATCACCATAGATTAGTTTTGCCTGTCCTTGGACTCTTTCATGTGTGGCTTCTTTCACACAACATAATATCAGTGAGAGTCCTCCATGTTTCAAGACTCAGTCTGTTCTTTTTTATTGCAGCATAGTATTCCATTGTCTGGATATACCATAATTTGTTTATCCAGCCACCTGTTGGTGGACATTTGGGTAGTTTTCAGATTAGAATGCTTATGAATAAATCTGCCACAAACATAAAGCTACCATGAGTTTTTTTTTTTTTTTTTCAATTAAGAGAGAAAAAGCAGCTGGACAGTTGTAGAAAATACATCATTGGGGAAGCTGGGTGAAGGGGAAAGGGGACTCTGTGATCTCTTTTTGCAACTTTCTACGAGTCTGCAATTCAAGTAAAAAGCTTAAAAAAAAAAAAGGAGGAGTTGGGGTGTGGTGATGGAAGAGGGCTTCCATCCTTCCCTGGCTCCTTCTTTCTAGAGCCAAAAGGAGCCTGGCCCCACCTCCTGTAGCCCCCGCTCCACCTCGACAGAACAGGGGAGAAGAGTCCCCAGCTGCCAGCTGCTCACCCCTGCCCAGTGATCTCACCGCCAGCTGGCACTGCAGGCTCACGAGGGCCAGGAAGGAGCTGAGTGGGCTTCTGACCTGTGGTCCCAGTTCCTGAGCCCTTCTGGTCTCTCTCCCTTGTGCAGGGGAGGTAATGGGGAAAGACAACCAGCCTGCCTGTTCTTGCCACACCCCAAATCCTGGAGGGCGGGGTGCCTCTGCTGATCAGCCTTGCAGTGAGGAGGCCAGGAGAAAGAGAACTGTCTTGGGGGGAAGGGGTGCATTCACTGTGCAGCTGGGCACTCACACGTGACTTGTAATCACCCCACTAATCTGCCCCGGCTTCTCTGGCCCTTCTTCCAAGAAGCCTTCATGCACACCCCGCCTCCTTGCTTATTTCTTCCCTAACAGTCGTCACATTTGTCTGCTGACTTGATTTCTGTTTCTCTCTGGCTGAACTGTAAACTGCATGAGGGCAGGGATGATATCTATTTTGTTCATTTTAATGACCGTCACAGATACTTGGTACCCTGTAAATAATATATAACAATAAAAACATTTTTTTTTGAGTGAATGGACTCACTCTAGTTCCTTCTTTCTTCAAATGAATGGTCCCCAGATATCATGCTTTCTAATAATACACATGATCATACCCACTTTACAGATGGTGAAGCTAAGGCTCTGAAATAAGTGACTTTCCCTTGAACACTGAGTCTGAGTGGCAGAGCAGGGTACTGAGCCCAGGTTGCCTCCATGCACTCTAACCCTCCAGATGGGGTCACTCTGAGCTGGCAGGGGGCTTCCCAGGCTCCAGAAGGGAAGAGGGTGGTGGGCAGCAGCAGGAGGCCTGGCTCGTCCTGCCTTATTCTGAGCTTTTCTGGATGGTCATCATCCCCCAGGAAGCAGGAAAACACTGATGGCACAGCAGGGGGCGGGAGGTGGGACAGAGGCAGAACTTCCCAACAGCAAGCAGTGGGACACTCTTCCAGCTGCCCTGGTGGGTGTGGGACACCCCCTCCCCAGTACTGGGGCTGGGCCTAGCTGGAGGCCACCAGCCCTAATGGTTCCACCACCTCTGACCAAGGGCACGGAGAGGTCCTGCAGCCCCACCACGCTCTCAGGCGAGTTAGGAGATGCTGTTGCAAATGCGCAGCAGGGAGCAAATTACCTCAACATCTGTTTCCCTCACGGATATTAATTATCCTTCATTTGTCAACCCTACAAGGCGCTAATGGAGTAATAATGCGAAGCGCTGGGAGCAGCGCTGGGGAGGGAGCACCAAGCACGGCCCACCCCTCAGCCCACCTCCTCCCAGCCCCAGACCAGAGGCTGACACCTCCAGCCGCTCTCTCCCTCCCACCCTGTGGCCCCTCTGACCTTCCCCACCCAGAGAGGAGGGCGGCTGGGAGCCCGGCAGGCAGGGCTGGGAGGCTGGGAGGCTGGGTTCTGACCTGACAAGTCACCAGCACCCTGGGCTCGGACTCCGTGGGCTAGATCCATCCACTCACTCAAGGAACATTTAGTGAGTGTCCATTCTGAGTGGGGATCCCAGCAAAGCCTGCATGGGCTCCAGGTCTAACGGAGAACCCAGGCCTGGAGCCGTCCTCCAACAGGAGGAAGGGAGAGAACACACAGAAGACCCTGCTCCCTCCCAGCCCCGGGGGTCTGTGCCTTTAAGCACCATCCGGAGAGGGCAAATAATAAAAATAGTAACAAGGGTAACAGTCGTGCTGGTAGCTAGTGTTTACGGAGCAGGTGATCGCGGTGAGAAGGCATGCTAAAGCGTCCTACACCTTATTTAAACCTCACCATAACCCCGGGATGTAGGCCCTGCTAGGACACCCATTGTATAGGTCAGGAAATGAGGCTCAGAGAGGTGAAGTGATTTGCCCAAGGCCACCCAGCTGGTGACAGAGACCAGGCCTTACTTAACCACATCTCTGGGGGGGCCTCCCAGGACCAGTAAACCACAGATCTGTCCTTCCACCCCCTCCCTAATCATCCCCTAGGCCCCCTGCCCTCCATGTCTGGGGGGACCCCAGCCCTTCTTCAGAAGCATCATCCTACCCCAGCTTCTTGGGGGTGGCGGAGCAGCCTGTTGGATTTCATCACTCACAAACTGGGCAGAAAAATCCTGCAGCCCGGCCCTCCAGCACGACCGGAGAGGCTATGAGGTGAAGAGACCCCCACGCAGAGGCCTGGCTGTAAATCATAATCACCTCGGCACAGGCATCGACAGGCCTTAGCAGTGCAATTAAGCACCTAATTACGCTGAAAGAGACAAGGCCAGTCCACACCACGACCAAGCTCAGCCTCCTCCCTGCTTGCCCACGGCCCAGGCCTTTCTGGACACGGCAGGGGCCCACAGACCATCGGGTGGGCAGGCTGGGATCTCTCTCCTGAGTCATGCCAGGAAGAGTGAGTGGTGCTGATTTGCGTCCATGGTGCCAAATCTTTTGTGCACGTGGCCTCACCCCAAGAGGGATATGGTGGCCCCAGGAAGGTGCTGGGTGGGGAACAGGGCTCAGATGGTCCGCACCCCAGGCCGAGGCTTGCTCTGAGCTCCACTGTACTGGTGCCTCCATCAGCAACACCCAGCCAGCTCACTGGCCCCTTGGCATGTCCAGAACCCAACTCAGAGTCTCCCCAAATCTGAGCCCCACGAGGCCTCACCCACTCCAGCCAGACCCTCCCAAGTCGTCATCCCCATCGCTCCTTCCACACTCTGGCACAATCCATCTCTGAGTCCCACTCATCTGCTCTCTACACGTCACTGGGCCCCTCCCCTTCTCCCCAGAATCCACACCTCCCTGCACTGGCCAGAGCAATGTCCCCACTTCTCGAATCTGGGTCAGCACCACAGCCTCCTGCCGGGTCTCCCCAGGGCCACTCTGGCCCCTTCTAATTCATTCTCACAGGGTGGCCAGACAGATCTTTTCAAAATACCCCCAACCTAGAACCCTTCCTTTGATGGCTCCCTGCAATGGCCATGGGGGGAAACTTTGGGGTCTCATCCCCGCCTTCCCCTCGGCCACACCAGCCTCCAGCAGTCCCTCCAACACACACACCCAGAGAAGTTCCCCCTACTCCTAGTCACAGCCGCTCTACACTCGAGTGCTCACTTCAAACAGCACCTCCTCCAGAGCCCCCAGACGAGCTCAGGTCCTCTGTTACCAGCCGCTCTCCTCATTTTGAGGGAGGGTCACAGATGTAATTTTCCTCTTTATCATGTGTGATTATTGGGTTAACGTTCATCCCCCTGGGAGCACCCTGAGAGCAGGGACTGGGTGTGTACGTCCAAGGCCTTCACAGAGTCATCTCCAAGGCCGCAGCCAAAGGCTGGCTGCTCTGTGGATGTCTCAGAGAATTTCCAAGAGGCATGGAGTGATTTTGACTCCACGGGAGTCTTACCTCCCTTTCAGACTTCAGAATTCCAGGCCCTATATATACTGCAGATCACTGCAGGAATTTCAAGAAAATACAGAAACATCCACTGCAAAAAAATAAAACCACAGTACACCATGACCCACCAGTTGGCCTGTTAATCCTTCATGAAGGATGCAGGCCTCATGTGCTGCTTGCTCTCATGGTCGCAGCCTCAACCCCCTCATCCCCAGAAAACACGTGGTATCTATATGCGCACCATACTCATGGGGCAGCCAGGTGGGGCAGGAAGGGGCTTGACCTACAGGACCATTTGATCAATCTGACAAATGCTGTTGCCTTTTCACTGTTTGTGGAGATTTGGGGATGCGGGCTGCAACACAAGTCCTGAGGCCTCTTTGGCTGTACCTGGCTTTTAGGGCTTGGCTGGAGAGGAGGCAGGGGTTAGGATGAGCGGGCCAGACCACTGGACTACACGTGTATGTGGACCCGGTCTGCCTAAGGCTGTTTTGGACTGAAACAGGTTACATGAACTGAATCTACAGCACAAACAACTCTGGTTAGACCAAAGGAGGGACTAATGGCAATGAAGGCAGGTGAGCCCCCTGGGAAAGAAGGTGTGTGTGTGGAGAATTTCACTTTATTTTAAAATTAGGAAGTCGGGGAGCATCTCTACTTGCAACACTGGCTAAGGGGAAATTCATCTAAATTCTAAAATAGAAAACTTCAGTTAGGTCAAAAGAAAAACTTCCAGAACTGGAAAATGCCCATAAGCAGAATTTGCCTGAGCCACAGGAATGAGGCCCTGATGTGGAATCCTCATCATATACAAGCTCCCAAGGGAGATGTGTCTAAGGCCAAGGGGCCCTTCCCCAGGCCCCCAGGTAAGTGAGATAATTCATGCAAAGTACTCATTGTGGCTCCTGACATATGGCAGGCACTCAACAAATGTGAGCTACTTTATTATTTTATTATTATTATTATCACAGATGCCTGTCCTCCCACATAAACGATCTCCCTGTGAGATTCTGAGCTCTTTTCATTCCCTCTCCCATTTCCTGCAGAGAGCCTGGACCTCCCTTCCCTGCTGCAGCCACCATCCCCACCCCAAGCTGGGAATAGGAGTCATGTGATTTGCAAATTAATGTTTAATTTCCACTCTAGTAACCACTGTCATTCACGCGGCCAAATCCAGAGGACTTCACAGTTTCCAAAGTGTTTTCATATATTCATTAGACAGCAGTGAGGGGGAAGGGGGTGAGAGGTGCAGGGAGGTGGCAGAGCTGGACCAGGACCCAGCTCCTGGGATGTTCAGTACTGGCCCCCCTGCATCCTCACAAGCTTGCCCCGCACTCAGCATGGCTGCTCTGAACCTTCCCAGGGCTACCACGGTGGCCCCAAGAGGTCACGGAGCCCATCACAGAGCCCTGCCCTCACCAAGCTCCTGGAAACTGACTGTACTTCCACCCCAAAACCTGAGACCTCCCCACCAGTGCTGATGCTGCCCAGATGGTAGACTGCACAGTTTGGCTCCCACAAGCCCCTTATGGCTTCACATGCCCTGTACACATACACGTACAGGCACGATGCACATCATGTTGGCATGTCTGCATGTCTGTGTATCAAAATCTGTGTCTGGGTTTACACCACCATTGGCCTCGGTGTGTTTGTGTGTGTGACAGTCTTTTGATAAATATTTATTGGGCACTGACTACTTGCCAGGCACTGTGCCAGGCTCTTGGAAATCTAACAGTCAATCAGGCAGGCACAGCCCCAGCCCCACTGTCTCCAGGGAAGACCGGCATGAAACATGCTCTCATGCATGGATGTGCAGACAGAAATGCAGCCAACAGGGAAAAGTAAGGGGCGCCGGCTGAGTCACAGGGTCAAGGGAGGCTTGCTGAGCTGAGCTCTGAAAGAGGGAGGAACGGTTTTCTGGGCAGAGGGACTGGCCTGTGTGAACGCCAGGAGGTGGGAAGGAATGGAAGACAGGAGGCAGCCAGGGTCGGGAGGAGAAGGGGAGCCAGGTCAGGCAAAATGAGACAGCCCGGAGCGGGAGCAGAGAGAGTCACACAGAACCTCGAAAGCCACGGGGAAAAGTTCACGCCTTCTCCTAGGCTGCAGGACGTGGGCTGTGCCCTGCTTACAGGTCTGCTGGCTGCACTTCCGTGTACTTAAGGCGTCACGTGTGTGACACTGTCTGCATGAGGAGCCGGGTCTCTGCCTGTCTGTGAGTCTCCTAACCAGACCCCCAGAGCTCCATCTGGTGCAGGAATCGCGGGGGCTGGGCGTGGGGGGGTGACTGCACAATCACACGGAGCACTTTTATTTTATTTAACTAATTAGCATCTTTGCATTCCCCTCACGTGGGGCCCAGCAGCCTCGAATTCTAATCCTTTAAGTCAATTAGATTATTCTCTCCTTTGCCTGAGATGCTCCTTAAACCCCAAACAAAATCATCGGTGAGAGAGTTGCTATGAAGGGGGTATATTAATATACACCCAGATCTCTGCCCGTCCCGGCTTAACCAGTGGGTGTTTGGGCAAGAAACAGGATTTACGCATGGATGCGCCTTTGGCAGAGGATGAGAGTTAGGGGCCAAGGGAACGGGGTGGGGGGATCAGCAGCTGCCCTGCACTGGAAATGGTTCAAATTCCCAGACCCCCAACTCAGAAAGGCCTGGGGCAGATGGCACAGATGATGCTTTGAAGGCCCTTGTTCTGTCATCTGCCCACCTCTGGCTGAGCCTCTGTGGGATCCTCCCTCCCCAACCCCAGCCTCCCTTCCTCCGCTCTGCATGACACCTCATGCCTCCCGGTGCCCCCTCTTCACACAGTGCCTTCTGCTTTGGGCGCTGCTCTGTGCATCTGTGTCTAACTGGCCCTGGGGTCCTGAGCTCCCCCACGGTCCCTGAAGAGCTTTGGAAGGAGCAGCAGAAAAGAGTGAATTCGGAGGTCATTCCTACACATACCCCTGCGGGCATCTGCATTTTCTGAGCATGTGACTGGTGGATTTCTAGCCTCCTGCCAGAATGACCATATACCCCACCCACAAAGCCAGCCTGGTCCCATGGCTGCAGGTGTCACCAGGCCGGTCCCCTCTACTCAATCCCTTTCACCTCCTTTCTCCTGCCTGCCTCTTCCAGGCCCTGCTGTGGGTTCCCTCCTCTACAAAAACTGTCCCTCCCTGAGTCCCCTGGGTGCCCCACCTCACCGGACTCCCACGTAGCCTGGAGACAGAAAGCTTGAGGCAGCTCAGCCAAGTCGCGGCCTCCAGCAAGGCTTTGCCCCCTCTAAGCCTCAGTGGCTCTACCTGTAAAATAGGCCAACGCTTGCCCTTCCTTCTAGCGATGTGGCAACAATAAAATGAGTCCATGCATTAGGAGACATGGCCAGTCCTGAAGTCCTCTGGCGGCTGCAATTCCCCTGTCCCACCTCATGCCGGAGCCGGGTGACCCAAGTGACCATGAGATGCCGCAGCAGTCATTTGTGACGGGCCAAAAAAAGCCGGCTCAGTCTCATTAGACCCTGTTGGTTCCCCAAATAAAAAATGCTGCTGAGACAGACACGAAGCGTCAGGGATGCACACAGCCTTGGCCCCGACAGGAGAGAATGTGTCTTCTCTCCCCCTGTCATTTGTTTGTGCCTGTCATTCAATGAACTTGAAAAATCTCCAGCTTTTAAAAACCAGAGCAGGGACATTTTTTTTTCCTTCCTTTTTCCTTCTCCTCCATCTTCTTGCCCAAGCTCCCTGCTGAACTGGACCAATTTTGTTTTTTGTTTTTTGTTTTTTTTTTTTCAAATTACAGCTGTGTCCTCCATTAGAGCTCGTATGAGAAGCCATTATCAGAACTCACACTTATTTTGGTGGCGTCCTTCCCTGCGTCTTCCTGCTGAGATGCTTTTAGCTGTTGGGAGGGGAGGGTGGAGAAAGCAGAGACAAGGCGTTAGCATCACAGGGTGGGGATACGGGCAACAGCTAAGTTCCTCGCGATGGCGGGTGACGCTCTGGGGACCATGGAGATGGGGCTCCCTCAGCTCTGTGTCTGCACGGGGGATGGGGTGAGTCAGAGCAAAGGAAGATAAAGGAGGTGTTTGTAAAACTGACTGTGGACATGCTCCGAATTCAGCTATGCAGGGTATCTGGAGATCTGTTTTGGGGTGGGTGTGTGCAAACAGGCAAAAATGTGATTTGGCTTGCGTCTCTCTGTCTGTCAGTGTGTTGTGTTTTCAGGTGTGTTTGCAGCACATGCTGTCGGAGCCCTGCCCACATGCCATTCCCTGCAAGCCGACCCCCGAGGCTTCCCGCTACAAGTGCTTTCAACTCTTTGCCTAAGGGCTTTCTGACTACTGGGGTCCTCTAAGCCAGCATGCTGGGAGTTGACACCCCAGGGAGCTAGATGAGTTTAATACATACTTGTGAATATGTTAGAGGCCACTTCATGGAACACGCCAAGAACACGTGAGTGTGCCTGTGTGTGAGGGTGTGTCACGTATGTGTTCATATGTGAACAGGTGGGCAGTTATGTATGTGTTTGCACAATATTTGTGTATACACAAGTGTAACAATGAGAATCTTAGTTTGGGTTCCCCCAGAAGCAGACCTTGAGACAAAGATTCAAGTGCAAGTGGTTTATCTGGGCGGTGATCCTGGGAACGTGAGAAGGGGAGGGAGTGAGTGAGACAAAAGAGGGAAGGAAGTCGGTGATGTCATCAAGCCAGTTGCCACCACGGGCAGCGGGAACTTACTCCTGCCAGGCACCTCAGGGAAAGAGTGTAGAACGCTCTTCACTTCTCCCAGCTGAGGGGTGAGGGAGCAGGGGTATTTATCCTCCAACTCCTGCCAGTCATTGGTGGAGCACTCCTCCAGCCTACCCTGCTGGCCAGCAGGCTCTGTTGTCCAGAGAAGACCTTCAGGCAGCGTTCTGAAGGTTGGCTACTGGCAGTGGGGCTGGTAGCAGGGGATGGTGCTTGCCTGGCATGTGGATGGGGACACCGATAGCGTCTGCCCCCATGGGGGGGGTGTGTGAGCATGCACCTGTGCAGAGGCGAATGCTTGTGCTGTGATTGGGGTGCCTTGTGTGTCTGCACGTTTGTGGAAGGGCATGACTGCACGCGAGCACATGATGGAACTTGGCAACAGCGCTTCCCCACATTTGCAAGGCCCTTTTTGCAAAACAACTGCCCAGGTGGCCTGGAGACGGCGAGCCACCAGACCCACCTTGCCTCATAACCTGGAGCCAGATTCCGTCCCTCTTGCCTCAAGTTTCCCCACCTGTACAAGAAGGGGGGTACTCTGTCCCTTTGGAGGGCCTTTCATGCTGCACCCACCCCAAATGCTCAGCCCAGCTCTGCCTTCTGCCCCTCAAAACAGGCTCTTTTTCAGGAAGACGGGAGGGAGACAGCTGGGTGCTGCAGAGGATAAATGCAGCTGGAGCCCGCACCCCTCGGAGGAGATGGGGGGCAGACACACCCCTACCCAGGGAGGGGGAGTCTCCCAGCCCAACTCAGGAAGTCTCCCCAGGGGCGGTACCTGGTTTGAGGCCCACGCCTGCTTGTCCGTCCAGTCCCTGTGGCTCCGCACGTACCACCACTGGATCTCCAGCGAGTAGGAGGGGGAGCCGCTGCCACGGAAGGAGCAGGCCATCTCCACGTCCTCGCCCGTCCGCGCCGTCATGTCGTGGGGCGTCTCTGTGAACAGGGCTGTGCGGAGAAACCGGGGGAGGGCCAGGGCTCAGGAAGTGGCAGGGCCAGCGGGCTGGGGCTGGTGGGTGGCAGAGAGGGGGGAGCGCGGGAGCAGCCAGGCCTGTAGGTGGGATGGCCTGGCTTCAGGTGGGGCACCTGGAAAAGCTCTGTAAGGCTGGGCAGAGGGGTGTGTGGCAGCAGCTGGCAAAACACGGGGATAAAAGAGTAGGTCCGGGACCCATCCTGGAGCCTGTGGGTGCCACAGGGTTCTCGAGAATGGGGTGATGGAGCAGAGGAGGGCTTGGTTGGAAGGTGTTAGCCAGGAGGCTGGGGAGGAAGATGCCATCCTCATCAGTTCTTCCAGATTTCTCCAGCTGCCCCCACCCTGGGTTATTCCCACCCCCAGTGCACAGCATTCAGCATCGTCTTGTAAAACCAAATCAGACCTGGCCACTTCCTGATCAGAACCCTCCCCTGACTCCCCCACAGCGCCTGGTTGGGGGTCAGTCCCCGCCCACCTCCCCCGGTCTCCATGCTGTCCTGTGAACATTTCTCACTTTCCTACCTGACTTTTGCCCCTCCTGTTCCCAAGGCCTAGAATGGCTTTGCCTTGGTCCCTCTTTGGCTGACAAGTCACTCAAAGCTCAGTTCACACTTGACCCCCTCCGAGAGGTCCTCTCTGACCACCAGGGTAAGCATCCCCTCAACCCCCAACCTGCCCAGGTCATGGTCATGGTCATGCATCTGTTTACTGCATGCACTGCCTGTCACAGCTGCGTGAGGGCAGGGACCAGAGCATCCTGTGGCTACACCTAGTAGGTGCCCCCAATGGGTGGTACACTCCCCATTCTCTCAGGGGCCCCAGGGTGTGGTGGGAGCTACACGTGCCTCCCGTCCCCACAGCAGAGCCTGGCCCCCCTTCCAAATCCTCGAGCTGGCAGTTTCCTGGATCCAGCAGGTGCCTACCCACCCCCCCCCGCCCCCCACACTACCAGATAAATGAGAAAACAAATCCCCACTCTATGCGTCCCAGCACTGTTCCCCACCATATGGCCTGTCTCTCCAAACAAATACTGTCCTGAGACATAATTAGAATTCTTTCCTCTTCTCAGGAGAGATTATCTCGCCCTGGAAAGATGCCTGGCAACGAGCAGGTCACCCAGGGAATGTTGCCTCTGTCGGTCCCCCCATCCCGTGTCCTCACTGCAGCCTGCAAGGCACCGCAATCCAGCGAGCAGACATGCCCATCTCGCAGCCCCAGTGGTCCCCCCTGGCCCTACTCAGTTCAGGGCAGAAGGAAGATGAGGTCTGACTGAGGGCAGGGGTCCTGCTCTGGGATCACCTGCCTCTACCCACTTCCTATGATCCCGAGGGACCAACAAGCTCCCACATCTTCTGCTGTACACAGAGGGTCTCCTGGTGGAGCCTGACTCCAGCACGAGTTTCTGGACTTAAAGAACATCTGTATGTCCCTGGTCTCCAAGGTCATGGGTTCAGGGCTGCCCACGTTCTCTGAGGTTTGGAGGGACTGGTCGCTGTTGCATAACAGAGCCCGTTTAATTAGGATGGATGTTGTTTGGGTTACTGAACACGTGCCAGGTGCCAGGGATGGTGTGTGCTCATCTGAGAGCTGGGACTGTCCTTACCGACACAACGGGCTCCTGGAGAAGGTACCTGCCCTCCCACCTTCGCCTTCCAGGTGTCCGGGCCCAAAATTGTACGTTCGCCCTTGTCTCCCTGATTCTCTTCTACCCTCATTTGGTCTCTGGGGAACCCCATGGGTCCTCCCTCCAGGACAGCTCCCAAATCTGGCTCCTTCCCCCGACTTCCATGCCTGACCTGGGCAGCCACCACCATCCCTCACCCGTAACAGTGGAGTAGCCTCCTCACTGGCCTCCTTGCCGCCACCAACAATTTATTTTCAACACAGCTGCCAGAGGCAATTTGGCAAAACACAAATCAATCCCTGTTTCTTCTTCCCCCAAGAATTCCATGGCGTCCTCACCCTAAGAATAAAAAACTAAAGCCTTCACAATGGCTGACGAGGCCCTCCATGTTCAGGCCAGTCCCTGTGGTGTCAGCTTCTACTTTTCCCTTGGCTTATTCCATTCCTAACACAATGGCCTCCTTGTTGTTCCTTGGACATTCCAGCTGAGGTCCTACCTCAGGACATTTGCACCTGCTGTTCCCTCTGCCTAGAAAACTCTTTCGCCAGATTCCCACATGGCTCCCTCCATCCCCTGCTTCAGGACTCTGCTCAAATGCCACCTCCTCGGTGAGGCCTACTCTGACCATCTCATTTAAAACTGCATCTCTGGCCCCAACCCACTGCTTCAAATCCCTCTTCCCTTCCAACATACTATGAGTGCTGTCCACTAGAACTTTCTGCAAAGAGGAAAATGTTCCATATCTGAACTAATACAGTAGCCTCCAGCCACACCGAGCACCTGAAATATGGCTAGTGTGAATGAGGAACCGAATTTTAAGTCTTACTTCATTTTAATTGATTTAAACATCAATGGAAACAGCAACCTGTAGGTAACAGCTACTGTATCGGACAGCACGGCAAATGTACTTATTTCATGTATGTTTACGGTCTGCTCTCCCTTCCAGGAAGCAGCAGGGGTGCTTGTGTTGTCTATAGATATAGCCCCAGCCCCTAGAACACTGTTTGGCACATAGTAAGTGCTCAATCAATGCTTTTGGAATAAATGAATGGACAGACATGACTGGTCAGTGGTGGCACAGGCCCAGAGCCAAGAGGGCCCCGCTCCGAGAGTCCAGGCCCAGCCCTCCATGCCTTCCCTGATGCCAACCTGCCAACTCAAGTAGGACTGAAGGGGGCCATCGAGGACCTGAGCCACCAGGAGCGGGCTGGGAAGGGATCAGAGATCAGGGGCCCATTGGCCCCTGGCCCTGGGACAGCTGGATTCTGCTTTGATCCAGGCCCCTGCCCACCCAGCACCCTTTGCAAATGGGGGAAAGAGGAGAGTGGTGAGCCTCCTACTGGATCCGAGGTAACCAGCTGTGTGACCCTCCTGACCCAGAAACCGTGGGACACAGCTGACTTCCTCCAGGTGCCACTGCCTGATCCACGCGGATCAGAAAGTACCTACCATTTTCCCTCATGAAGATGGATAAAGGGGTCCAGAACTACCTGGGGGGGCTTGTACATCCCAGGATCACTGAGCTGGGAAGGGCAGGGCCAGCGCTGGAACCAGGGCCTGTGTGACTCGGCCACAGCGCCTCTCCCCCCAGAGACTGGGTGGAGGGGAGCACATCTGTCTAACAAGAGGATGGGTGTGTGGGTCTCGTGGGTGGAAGGAAGGGCAGAGATGGGCTGTCTTTGGGTGGGGCCCCATCAAGGTGACCCGGGGAGGGGCCAGTCTCCATCCACCCTCACTCAGCCTCCCCCTGCCCAAAGGTGCCCCTCCCCACAAGCACCAAATGACTGAAAACCCTGACCCTGGCCCACCAGCTCTTCTCACTGATGCAGAGAGGTTCAGAGAGTGCAGTATCTGGCCAGGGGCTACTCAGCAGCCAGGGGCCAGAAAGGTCAGGCCCCAGGCCCTCTCCCCACCCCTTCTATAGCCTGAGGGAGAACCTCACCACACAGTCACCTCTCCCCCAACCCGAAGCCCAGTAACGGGTCACCTAGGGGGCACCGTCCAACAGACACAGAACACAAGCCACACACGCAAGGCGGCACATACGGAATTTTTCTTTTCCTGTAGGCATATTTAAAAAAGGAACAAAAAAGTTTTTAACAGGTGAAATTAATTTTAATCACTTATTTTATTTAACTCAAGATATTAAAAAGTTATTTCAACATGTATAAAAATTATTCATGAGAGATTTTACATTCTTTTTTGCACTAAGTCGTGGAAATCCAGCATGTATTTTACATGATTACAACACATCTCAATTTAGGCTAGCCACATTCCCAGTGCCCAGCTGCCATGGACGGTGGGCGTCATAGCAAGTGGTGACTGTGCCAGCCTCAGCCCCCCACCTCCTCGCGTGTCCCCATTGCTCAGAGCGGGCAGCAGGCCCAGGATAGGGCAGGAGCCCTTCCAAATCCACAGCCACACGGCAGAGCTTGGATTCGAACCCATGGCCTGACTCCCAAAGCCATGATCTTCCCAGAGAATTCAAACTCTTTTTGGTGGTAGGGCTCTTTCTTAATAAGGAATAGTCCAAAATGGTCAGCTTTGCCCTGTAAGGTCCAAGAGAGGACCTCTTCTGTGGAAAAGGGTGAGGAGTTTGTTTTATTCTGAGTGCCAATGCCTGAGCAGGTACAGAGGAGGCATTTCACCCAGCCCGAGGCCATCAAGGGAGGCGAACCTAGGTGTAACCAGCAGGTGTGACCGAGACCCAGGGGACCAACAGCCCCCATCAAAATTTGATCTAAATTAATGAAGCAAAGTTCAGCCACCAGGCTCCACATTTCTGCATCCCACTCACACACTCCAGAGATGGGGAGCTCAGTTCCTCCTGCTGCCACTGCAAGTGGGCAGCTCTAATTGCCAAGAGGTTCTTGCCCCCTCTCCTAATTCTGTGATGAAGACGCAGCATCAGCACCAGAAACTGGAAGGTGCCCCACATCATTTTGATGACGATGATTATGGTCTCTTAAGAAATAAATACGGAGCACCTGCCAGGCATTCTGCCAAGCTCTGTACATACATTTTCTCATGCTCCAGCCTGGATGAGCTGGGGTAGGTGTGATCATGATCAAGCTCATTTTTCAGATGGGGAAGCTGAGGCTCAGAGAGGTTAAGTGACTTGCCCAAGGCCACAGAGTGAGTAAGTGGTTACTTTTGAACTCTGCTCTAGAGGACTCAGGAGCAGGAGCCCGAAACTTCTAGACCATGCTCCCGCAGCCCCTCTTCCCAGTCCTCCATCCCCACCTCCTTCCCTCCAGCCACTCAGACCCCACCCTCACTGAGCCTCCCTGCTGAGTTTGGGACATTAAAATCTGCCTCTCCTCCTGGACTTCTTCCCACCCCTGGGCCTGCCCTCCCTGTTCAGGTAATGCCTCACAACCGGTCCCCAGGGAGGCTGGTGTAATTTTAGATTTTTGAGAAGGAGGCAATTGTGTTCTCCAGCCCCAGGGTCCAAGCAGAGCTGGGCTCGCTGGGAAGACAATTAAAACCGGTGTCCAAATCAGGATTCTGCAGGAGAAGGAGAAAGGGGCTTGATTGAATGCACCATCTTCTTCCCATCTGCTTTTAATAGGGGGAGCGATGTCTTAATTAACCCCAGGCCTGGTTATCAGGGGGTCATCTGCAGGAAACAGCTCATGGCCCTGGCCCGAGTCACTGAGTCTGGCATCTGGGAAAGGCAGGGGATGACCTGGAAGATCTTGTCAGCCCTTCAAGAGCAGGACCCTGAATTCCTTCCTAACCTTTCAGGCCCTGGTTCATCATAAACACCGAGGGCTTGGCCTCAGGCCTGGATTTAATCCTACTTCCTCTAGTCCCTAGCTGTGTGACCTGGAAAAGCCCCTTCACCTCTCTGAACCTCAGCTTCTTTAGCTGAAAAAGGAGAGAATGAGAAGACAGAGGGGAAGTTTACACAAGACAACATATGCCTTATGCCCGACACACAGTAGGTGCTCAACAAACAGCACTCCCTTCTCACCTTCTAGCTCGAAATTTTGCCATCTCCAGAAAGATTTTTAAAGATGCTTCCTTGTAGCCTCATCAGATTATGCAGTGTATGCAACATCTGTATTTCATGGACACCTGGACCACGAGAGCTCCTATCCATCAGTCATGTGCCTCCTCTCCTTCCTCATTTGTTCCCAACAGTCCCTCCACCACCCCCTCCCCGCACCAAGCCAGCAGGATTCATGCAGGTTCTGGGGGGCTTGTGGACCAAGGAAGCCCCAGCCCAGCCCACACCTCCCTCAATCTCTGAGCTCAGGTTCCCCATCCCAGACCTTCTGGTCCAGCCTGAAATCTACTTTCTCCCTCTGCACAGCCCTCCCTGCCCTTCCAATCTTCAAGTTTCTGGTTTGAGAAAGGCTTCCTCTTCCAGGAAGCCTATAGGGATTGGACCCTAGCCCACCCACCAGTCTTTGCCAGAGTGAGAGCAGTATTCCCTCCCCCTGGGGACTAGTAGCAAGAGCAGCTCCCAGTCAGGGGAACCAAGGCAGAGCTGGAGCTAGACAGATACACAGAGGGCAGAGCAGAGAGAACCAGCATGGCCCTGAGGGCCCCTTGGTCACCTCTCACCAGGACATACCATGTCACTGCCTGCTCAAAACCGCCAATAATGTATGGATAGACAAAAATGTGGTCCATCCATACAATGGAGTATTATTCAGCCTTAAAAAAGGAAGGAAATTCTGACACACGCTCCAACATGGATGAACCCTGAGGACACAATACTCAGTGAAATAAGCCAGGCACAAAAGGACAAATACTGTAGGATTCCACCTTTATAAGGTTCCTAGGGTAGTCACACTCATAGAGACAGAAAGCAGAATGGTGGTTGCCAGGTTGAAGGGGGAGCTTGTTTAATAGGTACAGAGTTTCACTCTGGAATGATGAAACATTCCTGGAAGTGGGTCATGGAGATGGCTGCATAGCAACCTGAATATTTTCAATGCCACCAAACTGTACACTTAAAAACAGTTAAAATGGTAAATTTTACACGATACATATTTTACCACAATTTCAAACAACACCACCACCTCCCTTGGCTTTGCAGACCTGCAGCAGCAGTTTTCCTGCAACAAAAATTTCCCTAGACTTGTGCCTGGAATGCTCCCCCTGCCCCCACATCCACAGGGCTCCTCGCCTGTTTCCAGTTTTTGCTCAAATGTCACCTCCTGTGTCTTCCCTGCCCTCCTCTATCTCACACTGTTCCTTACCACTTACTACCACTTACTAATATATTATATTCTCATTTATTTCTCACATTTATTGCCCATCTTCCAGGCCAGAGTGTAAGCCCCTCAAAGGGAGGAGATTTTGGTCAGTTTTGTTTACTGCTGCATCCTGGCAGCTAGAACAATGCCAGGCACATAGTAGGTGTTCAATGAACACTGCAGTTATTACACAAGACACACACAGCGGCTCTGGTGGAAGGCAGAGAAAGGATCCCATCCTCCCTGCTCAGGGCCACCAGGGAGCTCCAGGAACCCCCATGCTTGGGATGCCCTACTGGGAAGCTTCCAGCCCTCACGGTCAAAGTCAGGCTCCCAGGCCGGGCATCCAAAGCCTGAAGCTCTGGCCCCGCCTGAACCCCAACTGCAGCCCCTCCTGCCCCTCTCGGCCACATACGTGTGTGTCCCTTGGGACACAGGCTGCGCACGGTTCCGGGTCACAGGTGGCCCTCTCCCTGGAGATGCTCTCCCTCCCTGGACTAGGGTAGAAGCCCTCCTTGGCGCCCCAGTGGTCTCCGAGTCCTCCTCTCACTGCCCCACCGGAGCATGTTAGATGACAGGTATTGAGGTCTCCCTGTGTACCTCCCAACCTGGCAGCTCCCCAAGGGCAGGGCTCCTGCATTGTCCAGTGTGGAGTAGGCATGCAGGACATGCTGTTAGGCACGTGCTGAATGAATGAATGAATGAACAAACAAAGTGAGAAAGACAAAACCTAAAGGACTTAAGTTAGAAATAGTAAGAAAAAAACAAGAGATATAGCCTATCATTCATTCATTAATTTGTCCCGTCATTCATTCATGCAACATTTACTGGGCACCTCTGATAGGCCAGATTAGTGTTTTGGGGGGACTGCACCCACGAAAGTAGACATATGGACACAGGCAATCAGGGAGGTCCTGAGTTGGGCCCCAGCAGACCGGCCCTCTCCCCACCCTCCCTCCCTCTGGCCCTCATAACCACCGGCACCCAAGCCCAGCGGGGCCCACTGGGCCCAGCCAAAGGGCTGCCTAGCAAACTGACAGGCAAGCTGGAGGCTCCCCAAGATGACCCAGAGAGTTGTCATGTGAAATGTGACCAAGAATGAACAGGGCACTGAAGAGGGGCCTACAATGCCTGCTTCCCTGGCAGCTCCTCCACCCTTGAGGCCCATGGACCAGCGCCACCAACCCTGTGGGGTCATCTTTCTGACTGGAGGCCCACGAGGAGCCAGAAAGTTGATGTGCCTGTTCCCAGGGTCACTGTCCCCTTATTACAGGTGGGGAAACAGGCTCAGACAACCTGGGGACCACCAGGGCCAGTCCCCTGCCCCAGGGTTAAAGGAAGGACACCATCCTGGGTGGCAGGCACTATACACAGGACCCCACTTCATCCTCCCAGAGACTAGATGAGGTGGTGCTGTTTACTGTCAGCCCATTTCAGAGGGAGGTACCCGGGCTTAGCGCCTGAGGGCACAAAGCATGAAAAGGCAAAGATTTCAATCCCGGGACTGACTGCAGAATTTCCCAATCAAAACCTGAGTCCTCCCTAAGCTCCCTCTCCCCCACTCAGCTCTAGAAAGTGTGACTCTCTGCGGGCCATTTCCAGAAAGCCTGCTCTGTGCCCAGCTCAGCAGGGTGCTGGGGCTGAAAGGGTATGTGACACAGGGTCTGCGGCCACCTGAACTCCCAGCTAGGAGGTGGAACAGGGGAAGGGGCCGCAGACAGTGTTGGCGAGGAAGCCCCAGCTCACACCGAGCTCCTGAAATCAGAAGATGTCAAATAAAATCTAAATAAGTGGGATGGAAAAGCCTCCAGGAACTGAGAAGTCTGGCGGAGAGAGGGGGCCCTTTCCTCCCCACCAGGATGGGAGCAGAGTGTCTGCCCTGCGAAAGAAGTGAAGAGGAATGCATTTTGTACAAAAGCTTAAGGAACCGCAGTATGTTTTATTAGGAAGATGATGTCCTGGGCATGCGGTAAGGGTTCAAATGCTCCTTGCAGAAGGAATGAAAGAGATCAACTTTCATGGTCCAGCTACCCTGGGCCTGGACCTGGGCCTGTGCTGGGCTTCTCAAGATGCTTGGGCCAAGCCCTGGCCCTCAAGGGGCCCACACACTGCGGGAGTGACAGACACAGAGACCAGTGACTGTTGTTTGGACCACAGCCGGGACTGAGCGTGGATCAGCATGTACAGTTCAGGGTGTGCACCATTTGTACAGCCATGAATCATCGTGGCCCCAGAGATGTGCAGGGCACAACTATATGCAGAAGCTCCAGACGGAGAGACACGTGCTTGGAGAGGAAAAGGCAGGCTCTCGTCTGCCTGGGGAGTCAGGGAGGGCTTCTAGGAGGAGGGGACATGATGGGACTTAACCACTGAGTGAGGTTTGCACAGTCGGGGGTGCTCAGGACAGGAAGGGACATTTTAGAGAGTTTCCCAAGTCCAACCTTTTGGGGACCACCTTTACCATTTCTGCAGGAATCCTGTACCACCTGCACTATTATTTACTTCATATTTATTTTCAAAGCATCTTTCCCTTTTTACTTAAATAAATTCAGTTTAAAAGGGAACTTTTATTACTGCCATAAATGGAAAATCAGCATCACTGGCCATAAAGAGAGGGTAACTGTAAAAATAAACACTATGAAAACCAAACAGCGTTCGTAAATTCTAGCCAGGGAAGGTTGCTTACTGAAGGCTAAGAAACTCAGTCTCCATTTCCTCTCGTTAACAGGGGAGATTTGGCAAGAGTTAGGTGTTAAATTCAGAGCAGCACCAAGCAGAGACTTTCTTCTTGATCAGAAGGGCTTGGGATGCAGGTCCAGCTGACATGTGGACACTGGTGGGCAGCCACCTACACCACCGTCACTGGATCTAGCTCCCTTGGCCACTGGCTCTGTCCCAAAATTCATCTTGAGTTGGCACCTCCAAGACCTTGCCTGCTCTGGCCCATAGACCTGGAAGCCTTCCCTGCCACTCATCTCTATGGGGCAGCATCCTGTCTGATTCACTGGAAGATTCCCTGTGTATGGAGGGAGGACTAATGCCCTGCCCGAATGGGTGCTCGTGGAATGAATGACCAAAGAAATGAAGGGAGGGCTCCCTTCTGGGCTGTGCTGCTCAAACCAGGGAAGCGACTTTCAGAGGCATTGGTTTTCCTCCCCACAAATGGGGAAAGAACATTATTTTTGTATTAAAACAAGCATAAATATATTATGGCACAGAATACAGAATTCATGAATTTTGAATGAAATAGGAGACATCAAAGATAAGTTGCCCTTGGTGGGAAGCTGTTTACTCTCCTGCATGGGGTGAACTCCTCGTCAAGGGCCACCATCCTCATCTCTGCAGCCTCCGGTTCCTCATGTCTGGGCATCACCGTATTGCTGTGTCAGCAAAAGGGAAAGGGGACAGAGAGGAAAGAGAGGGGCCGGGGGGAGAGTGAAGCCCAGGACCTGCAGGTGAGGATGGGAATTGTGGCTCCACCCAGACTAGCTGTGTAAGTTGCTTCACTTCTCTGGGCTTTGGTTCATTGTTTAAAGGCTTATTTTGAGGATTAAATGAACGAATGCAAGTGAAGAGCCTGTTTCAGTGTTCAGGACAGTCGGGCCTCAACACCGACTCGCTGCTGAGTTTTAGAGACGCACAAGCACATTCACCCAGGTGGGGTCCCCGCCCAGCCCACGCTGACTGCCCACCTAATAACAACTGAAGTAGCTAACATTTTTGAGCACTATGTGCTAAGCACCTGGAGATGCTGTACCTCCATCTGTAAAGTGGGGCTAATAACAACGATCACCTCATCAGGCGATGGTGAGGATTAAAGGCATTAACTTTTATAAAGTGACTGCCTGACACCAGGTATGTGCTTATAAAGATGTTTCCTTTTTATTTAGTTAGCTGTAATTGAAGTGAAATTCACAACATAAAAACCATTTTAAAGTGTACGAGTCGGTGGCGTTTAGTGCATTCACAGTGTTGTGCCACCACCACCTCTGTCTAGTCCCACAACATTTTCATCACCCCAAAAGGAAGCTCCGTACTCATTAAGCAGTCACTCCCCGTTCCCCCAGCCCCTGGCAACCACCAATCTCCGTTCTGTCTCTATGGATTTGCCTATTCTGGATATTTCACGTAAATGGAATAATAAAATACGTGGTCTTTGGAGACTAGCCTTTATCATTTAGCATGTTTTTGAGGTTCATCCTTATTGTAAAATATATCAGATTTTGTTCCTTTTTATAGAGGTGTTTCTTTAATACAGTATCTCACTGAATCCCCAATACAACCTGGGAAGTAGCTACTACCATCCTCCTCTTCTTATAGATGAGGAAATTAAGGCACAGAGAGGGCGGGGACTTGCCCAGGTCGGCCGCCAGGCAGCGCCTACAGAGCGGGATGGCCAGTGCTGGCACCTGCAGCTGGGGGCAGGGTGCCTCCCAAGGCCATAGCACATATTGAAGGAGACAGCAGTGGAATTACAAATCTAGGGAGATGTAAGGAGAGTGAAAATATTCTGGCATTTGCACAATTGTGGGAGTTGAGCAGGTTTCCCCAGTGGAATTCCCGCCTCCTCTTCCCACACATCTGGGCCACAGGGGATGAAAGGGTTTGGGAGGGAGAAAGGCAAATGTGGGAATGTGCAGGGAGCCAGGGACAGGGTCAGGGAGCCAGGGATAGGAGAAGGAACAGGCATCCTGATGTCTGTGCAGGTACCACTGCAAAGCCAGTGGGGTGAGCCCATCGCACCGATGGCTAGTGAGGCTCAAAGAGGTTGCATGGGGGCCAGGATTTGAGTTCAAGAGTAATCTCAAGACCCAGGCACATATCTATCCCTGCTGCCTGCCAGAGGCAGAGAGGGGGTGAATGGAGGAAGCACAGGGAGACTGCATCAGCCATAAGGATGAGCAGTTGCCCCAGAACCCCAGAAAGGAGCATCCCCAGATCCACTGAGAAGCGGAAAGAAAAGTGATATGTTGGGAGGCACCAAGGCTGAAGCGAGGGAGGGCCAAGGGCCATGCAGAACAGAGCAGAGAGGAGAGGCAGAGACGAGGGCACCTGAAAGTCATTTGCAGAGACCAACAGGAGGGGAGAAACTGAGGCAGCCCCCAGGGATGCTCCAGAGCAGAGGTTCTGGGGGTGCCCAGCAGGCAAGGCAGAGAGCAGGGTGGCCATGCTGCCCCACTCCCTCCCCACCAGGCTTGGCCTAGGGCAAACCCAGCCCCACTCGGGATCTGGTTCCTGCCCCCACCCTAGCCCCTTCCACTCCCGCCCAGTTGTGTTTGGGAAATCCAGGATTGCAGCAGTAAACACATGGGCTCTGGAGTCAGGCTGACCTGGATTTGAATCCCAACTATACTTCATGGTGGACAAATCTCTGAGCCTCAGTTTCCTCATCTGTAAAATGGGCACTGTGGGGACTCAATGGGTTCATACATAGGTGTCAGTGTCTGGCCCATAGTGAGCTCTGCAGAGAATGATGATGCGATGATCAGGCTGCTATTCGCACTGCCTCTCTGAGGGAGGTGTTCCTTGAGCTCCTGCTTCCCCAAGGCTCCCACTTCCATTTTCCTCACCTCGAAGACTAGCCTTTTCAAACACAAGGACTATTCTAGAACCAAACAATTCTTAGCTCAAGGGGCTCTGCCCTGCCCCAGGGCCTTTGCATTCACTGCTCCCTCTGCCTGGGAGGGGATTTAACAGAAAGTAGCAGAGCTGGAATGGGGCTGGGGGCACCCAGCATCTAGCTGGAGTTAGGGACCACTGCTGGGGTCTCTGGGGGACATAAAGAGACCAGCTGGTGAATCTCAGGGCCCCTACCTGAGAGGCCCTCCCATCAGCTGTCAGCCAGCCTGCCCTCCCCCTCCCTCTCTGCCTGCCTGAGACCATTAGTGTGGCTTTGTTTTGAGCACTATTTTCGACTACCATGTACTCTGGCCGCCAGGCCTCCATTAGGGACCCTTTCCTGGGGCCGATGACAGGCGGCAAACAGCTCCCCAGCGAGCCAGCCATAATTGCTGCCGCCTCTGAGGTCGGAAATGATTTTTTTAAACCTCACAAAGCAAAACAGACACCCTGCCGTCTGCTCTTGCCTTCCCCCTCCTCAGCCTGGAACCACGCCTGAGGTTTCTGAGAAAGGGGGGAGGTTAGTCAAGACCCCTCCCAACCCCAAGAGATACCCTTAACATGCCAGGCTGAAGGAACACCGAGTTTGGGTTCTGCTCCCTTGCTCTAAACTAGGTGTGGGGCCCCCGACCCACGGCACCTCTCTAAGCCCCAGTTTCCTCCTAGGCAAGATGAGCGTGTTGATGGGTGCCTGGCATGCCTGCTGGGGTGATCAGGAGGCTCGGACAGGAGGTCGTGGGCCCCTCTGAGGAGTAAATAAAGCAGAGAGAACCAGAAGGCAGGAGAGGGAGAAAGAGAACCTGCCAAGGGGAGAAGATCGCTCAGGAAAAGGTTCTAAGGAGGAAGGAGCTTGTGTGCTCAAACACAAGAAAGGAAGCCAGTGTACTTACACAGACACACACACACACAGACACCCAGAACCTTCCAAGCCCATATTTCCATCATTCCCTGGACACTTCGGCCAGCCCCAGCATCCTATAAACCCACACACTCAGTCCCTTCCCAGGAGAACAGCCTCCCCTCCTCTGTGAGCCCCTCCAGCCTCCAAGTCCTATTTGAGCCCTACTTCAAATCAAAGGGCCATCCCCACCCAAATGCCAGCCATGCCCTGTGCCTTCCCCACTCAGAAACCTCCCAGGGCTGCTGCTGCCCTGGGGGTCAAGCCCAGGTTCCCCAGCCTGTTCTTAGCAGCTCCAGCTGCAGCCTGCTTTTCCCGATACGCACACACGACTCTCCAAAAGAAGCCCGTCAGACCCAGGCAGTCGGGCAAGGCTCCCTACTGGCCTCCAGAGTTTCCTCTCAGCCCTGGCAGTCCCTGGATACAGGTGAAGAAGGAGCCCACTTCCCCCAGGAAGTCTTCCCTGACTGCACCAGCAACCATTCTCCCTGGGAACCCTCAGAGATCCCCCTCTGATGGCTCACCTGCCTGTGCCATTTCCTGGGTTCTCATCTCTGGTTGACTGTTCTCCATTATCTCTCCCAGCCGCCACCCCCTGAAGACACTCACCAAGGACTTGCCAGGGAAAGTGAATGAAGCTTCCATCAGAAGCCACCCACGTTGCATGAGAGCACTGCAGGGAGGGGAAGGACTCCAGAGCCTGGCTTTGCTGCACACTGGCCCTGTGTCCTGGGGACAGCCCTGCCTTCTCTCTGCATCTCAGTTATCTCCCCAATGAAATGAAGGCTGCTTCCCCCATGGACCACAGGCAGGCTTTGGGGGCCTCGATAAACTCTCTGCAACAACAAAACCATGTGGCATTTTTCTGAAGAAACAATCCAGTTTTCATCAGATTCTCAAGAGAATTGTGACCCCCACCCCCAAAATTAGGAACCATTAGTCTAGACAAGAGCCAGTGTCCCTTGTAGCTTCCCCACGTGGTCATCCATTCCTTTACCTGCTTCATTCATTCAGCTGACATTTCTTTGGTGCCTGCTCTGTCTAGGTGTCATCACGATACACAGAATATGTGTACATGTAGTCCTGAGATGTCATCTCAAGAGAGGAATGTGTGTGTGTGCATGTGCGCACAGAGAGACAGAGAGAAAGGGAGGACCAAGGTGGGAGAGATGAGAAGAGGGAGGGACACAGATACAGCAGACTCAGGGAAAAAGACAAAGAAAGATGGAGAGAGACTGAAAGACAGAGATAGAGATCGAAAGAAAGAGAGAGACAAACCTGAGGAGAGAGAGAGAGATCCCAAGGGAGGGGGCAGGCAGAGCAGTTGCCACAGATGGGCACTGCCAGCCCCCTAATTGATGGCTTTGAGCAAGGGCCCCTGCCGGCTCCAGCTCTAACCTTCCAGATGCTCTCAGAGCCTCTATGCCTCACGTCCCAAGGGCAGCAGCATGGAGGGAGCGGGGGAGGCTGGTGTCCAAGCAAAGGCAGAGGGCGCCAGCCTGGCTCCTCAGGCCGGTCAGATAAAGGACCACCCAGGCGCCTTCTCACCTCGCCCCAGCTCCTCAAACCACACACAAGCAAACACCCGAACACACTCACTCCGGACTCAGGCTTAGATGAAAACAGCAGCCCCTTGAAAAACACCCAGGCTGTGCCCAGGGCCCTCGTGTGCTCCCGGTCCCACTGCTCCTCGCTGACAGGGCTGGCCTTGGACCCAGGAGCCTAGTCTCCCTGCCCCATGCTCTTTCAGCCAGACTCAGGCCTTCTCAGCATTTGGCGTCACGGGCCCTGAGAGAATCTGAGGAATCCAGGGCACCGCTGCGGAACAAAGCACCTGCCCACACACCCAGCCGGCTTGGCAGCTAGGAGAGGACAGATGAGCGGGTTAGGAACCCCAGCTCTGCAGCCCCACAAGCTGGGCTGAGGCCTGGCTTTGCCATCCAACATCTGTGTGTCCTCAGGCAAGTCACGTCACACCCCCTCAGCCTCAGTGTCCTCCTCTGTAAAACAGGAGCACCTTCCTCACAGGGCATGCGAGGGCTGGCTGCGAGGAGGTGGGGGAAGTGGCAGGCACAAAGAAAGCCCCCAGTGAGCACTGGCTGGTGGCTTGGTTCCGAGCCCAGAAGGCCACTGAGAGCTAAGCACAGACACACAGGATGGAATCCCATTCCACCATCAGCTCCATCCTCACCTGTTGATTGGAGGAAAAGGATATTCTTGGGATTATACAGACGGAGGACTTCTAGACACTGAGAGCTTAGGAGAACTTGGCATTGTTCAGGTGGGGAGAGAGGCTCAGAGAGGGGCAGGGACCTGCCAAGCCACCCTGCAGGTAGATGCAGGGCGGAGGGTGGATAAAAACTCATTTCTCCACCCCACCTCTGGTACTTTAACTGGGAACTGAAATGACAAAGGAGTCACTTTCCCAACCCCTCAACACAGGGAGCAGTGAAGGGCTCACCCCTGCCATGTTCCCTGGGTGGAACCAGGCATCCTTGGAGTTGGCAGCTCCTCCCACCTAGGCACTGGTCCCAGTACCACCACTAAACTGCTGTGTGACACATTTTTATTAACCACCCACTGTGTTCTAGCTTCTCTGCCCACTTCATCAGTCTTTGCTCCACTGGGAAAGAGGGCAGGAATCCCCTCTGTAACATCCCCAGCTTATATCTGGTCAGGTCCAGCTGGCATACCTTCTGTGATGGGGAGCTCACTACTGGGTACCGTCACTGCTCCAGGAGTGAGTGTTCTTCTTCAGGCTAAACAACATCCCTGCTTCTTAACTCTCATCACAACTATATTCATATATATTTTATAGGTGCAGTTGTCTGACCAAGAACCTTATCTGTCTTCCTCACTGATACATCCCCAGTGGCTAAGAGTCTGATACACGGTGGGTTCTCAACTGATACTGTTGAATGAATGAAGGAATGAATGAATGATCATGCTTCTAACACCTGGCAGCCACCCCTGTTAGGCCAGCAGTTCCCAGTATGAGGAGTATGGAGTCTGAGATGGGAGTGGGTGGCCTGTAGGCCAGCAGTCCCAAGTCTGGTCACCCCCACACATGGAAGTGCCTGTGTACCACCCGTACCATGATGTGCATAATGTTTTTCCATAAACTAACCCACTATGTTTTAATATCCCCATTAGTCTCATCCTAAGCAATCATATCTGTGAAATCACAGCTTTGATGTGCTGGTTATATTTTTCCAGTCCACATTAAAATAAATGCATAACTATTAAAATGTAAAAGGTTTGTCTAGGTTCTGCCTAAAATTCTCTCTCAGGTAGGACCCAAACTTGCTGAGGGCCCTGGGGTTTCTTGAAGAAGGGTTTCAACTGGGGATGGTGGAGCCGAGTCCCAGAGACTCCTCTGCTGGCTTCGAGGAAGGGGAGGGGGCACAGCAGTGGGCGGGGAAACTGGAGGAGCAGCAGCTCCTCTGTGCCCCCATCCCCACCTCCCTTCTCCACAGCAGCAGGTACCAGAGGGATTCCAGGGTCACCAGCTGGTAGAGGGGTGGATTTCTTCCCGCAGTGAGATCACTGCCCCCTTTTCTGTGGTAAGAGTCTCACTGGGGTTTGGGAGAAGAGGACACATCCCAGAACCCCAATGCCCTCAAGGCTGCAGCATCCCATATGCACCCCAATGGGCTGGGCCTGGGTCCACCCATTGCTTACCCACCCCAAGATGTGCTTGTCGTGGTCAATAAGGATGAGGAGGGGCTCCAGTTTTATGATTTTTTTACTAAAAACATGCATGTCTTATGAAAGTTAAATTATATGAATGTTTAAAACTACATTAACTTCAGACTCGCAGACATAGTAAAGAAACTTATGGTTACCAGGGGATAGGGAGTGGGAAGGGATAAATTTGGGAGTTTGAGATTTGCAAATGTTAGCCACTATATATAAAAATAGATTTAAAAAAAAAACTACATTAACTTGGAATTAGTGAAAGTTTAAGAATTCAGAACTTAGACCTCTGCCTTATCCTCCTTGCTATCTGTTGCTTCATTCCCTGCCACCTCCCTGGGCGGGACACTGTGGTGGGTACCAGGACACAAGGGAATCTGACCCATCCCTGGCCATTACAAGGAGGGTGGTGAGGGTGCCCGGATACCGGCCCCTGTGTGCCCAGCTGACCCCCAACTCCCTTTGGGGCTGAGAGATCCTTCCCATAACCCCATCAACAGTTGGTTCAGTCCCTAAAGTCCCAGGTCACGGCCAAGCGCCAGGAGGTGGGCTTGCTTCATGCCACCTTTCCCCTCTCCTTGACACCTACCCCTCATGGGGGCACTGATGTCACTGTTCATACCACATACTTCCTCTCCTCACCCGTTTGATTTTCTCAGCCTCCAACGGAAGCTGGAAAGTCACTGAGGCAGGGTCCTGGTCTGGGGGTCGCCACATCCACTGCCGCACAGCCAGGGCATGGAACGTGGAGGTCACCACGCTCCTCCCACCACAAGTCTCATGACCTCGGGCTTTTCCCTCCTCCTTTCTGGACACAACAGTGTCATGAGCAAGGGCCCTGGACCCACATTCCTGGGCTCTGATCTGGGCTCCAATACTTGCTAGATGCGTGACCTTGGGCAAGTCTTATAACCTCAGAATCCCAGTTTCCTCATAAATACATCCAGCCAGGGAAAGCTCCCTCTTCTTAGGGTTCCTGTGAGATTCAGATGAGACAACGCCATTTAAGACCCTGCCATGACAATAAACATTTGCCTCTGTATATGTTTTTTTCATTCTTTTTGTACCGAGCTGGGTAAAGTGATCCCCAAAGCCAAGCACTAGCCTCTCTGGCAATTCGGGCATGTGCTCCCTGGTGGGTGGCCTTGGTCTTCTCCTCTGTGAGATGTGTAGAAGGGGATGGCCCCAGGGGCCTCGCCGGCTTGGCTTGAGCCTCAGAGATTCATTCCAAGCGCTCCATCCATCTCCTGCCCCAGTGGCTGCTGGGTCGGAAGGGACCACTCTCCCAGCACCCCGACCCTGCCGACTTGCTTGTCGCAAGGAAACTTCCCGCAACACCCCTGCTGTCACTGTGGCAATGAGCCGAATCCCCCAACCCGCTGGCCGCCTGCGGGCCCCTTGCTTAGGGAAAAGGCCGAGGGAGCTGCTGATAGGCAAAGTGTCAAAACCAATTGGTATGAAGGATGTGGGGAAAACTGCTTGTGAGGACCAATTCCCCACAGGAGGCCGGGAAACCCTCAGCCCAGGGCAGAGTGTTTACGGGCATAATTGATAGAATAATCACCAACACCAGAGACAACGGCGAACACATTTTTAACATCACAACCTTCAGAAGACAGCACTCAATTTTCTCCATCTCCCAGCCACCAAACTAGCCAGCTTATTGATGGGGAGATACCAGCAGTCTGGTAAGGAACGCAAGAAAGCCAGAGTCATTTTTCAGTGCACCGGCTGTTTGCCAAATGGCCCAGCGGCCCCCGCCCCCTCCCCCAGCGCCCCGCTGCTCCCTCCCGGCAACAAGAAAACCTCAGGACAGTGAATCACTCAATGGACAAAGCACCAGGCCAAGCCAGGATCTTTGTCTGCATTGAGGTGTATTAATAATTGAAGGTGCTGGCCTACGGGTGTGTGTGTGTATATGTATGTGTGTGTGTGTGTGCGTGCGCGAGCGTGTGGCAGGGCGGGGGCAGGAGGATGGATGTTTGCTGCAGTGTAAGGCTTCCTGGGGTTCCTCTGAGGGTCCACATACCTGCTCCAGCCTAGACCTCTTCCTCCCTTGCAAAACCAGACCAATCCAGCAGCCCCTGGCACCAACTTCCCATCCCTACACGTCTCATCAGGTATGGGTGAATACTTAAGGCAGTGGCTCCCACACTCCAGGCTGCTTAGTAGTCATCTGGGGGAGCTTATTAAAATGCAGGTTCCAGGGTCATCAACAATTATTTTGACCAATGGATCTAGGGAGGATCCCAGGGTCTGCATTTTAAAAAAACTCCCCGGGTGATTTCAAGGCAGGAGGTCCATAAAGAGTCTGTCCTCCAGCCCTCTGTCCCGGACAAGATCTGGAGAGTCCTGGAGAAGTCTAGCCCAGCTTCCTGCTTCTAATTTGCATGTGGCCTCAGCAAGATCCCATCACCTTTCCCAACTGCTGGTTCCTCTTGGTGGAACCCACTGACCTACCAGTTCTCTGTGGAGCTGGAAGGGGGACACTCGGATAGGGCTGCACAGAGAAGAATGGGTCCCAGAGGAGGCGCAGAACTGCCAGACACCTCTTCATTGTAGGCACAGCTCTCCAGCTCCCTATACAGACTCAGTGACCTTGGGCAAGTCACTAGCCCTCTCTGAACCTCAGTTTCCTCCAATGTCCAACACCAGTCTTGCATGAATAATGTCAGCCTTAGTGAGTTAACACTGGCAAGGTACTTGGCAGCACCTAGCACACAGTAGGCAGCTTCTTTCCTCCCACCTCTGCAGTGCTCACGGCAATGAGATAACCCTGATAAGGAAAAAAATCAGAACAGCTGCCATTAATTGAATACCTACTGGGCGCAGATGTTAATCATCACCATCACCACAATCACCACTTCCTGACACCTTCTTAAGAGGCAGGTACCATTCACTCCCCATTCTTTCCTCATGCCTTTAAAAAGCCCTCTGCAAAGTGGGCTGAGTGGAGGTAGCGGGGAGATGGGAAGCAAAACAGATGTCCTTGCGGACCCATCTGACCGCGGGCTTTCCCTGTGACAAGCCCCAGGGCAGGCAGGTGGAAGGCATTAGCCTGGCAGCTGGGCTGGGCTCGGACTGAGCTGAAGAGGTGAGCGTTAGGGTCATTGGGGCCCTCCCCAGGAGCCCCCACTTCCAGCCTCCCACCCCCACCCAAGACATAGAGACGCCTTGCAGCCACATTTCCTGAATCAGCTGAGGACACGCAGAGCCCAGGAATAATGAAACGATCAGGCTCCAATCTGCTAAACAGCAATTTCTGGGCTTTTTCAGCACACACAGCTTTTATCAAATTGGTATTCTCCTCCTGAACACAAACGGCTTATTAGACATGACCCACTTATCTGCCGCGTCTCACTATCATTAATAACAGTTTCTTTTTGTGATTAAGTGAGTAGCTCCAAACCCTTCCTGTGGTGGCAGGCGCTTGGCCCAGCAGAGGGGCAGCAGTGGGTGCTCCTCGTCATCCACTACTTGGTGACTTTGAACCTGGCAATGTTGGGGGATGGCAGTCTGGCCCCTGCAGAGCAGTCCAGCCTCCTCCTTTCTTGAGGGACAGAAGGAGCCCCAGAGGGGTGACTCACTTCCCCGGCACTGCACAGTGGTCACTGAGAGAAGCCAGATTCCCCACAGCCAGTGCTGTGTCCTTCCCATCCAGCCCCTCCTCCTGGCCTTTGCTGGACCTCTCCAGGGTTTGGAGGGGACGTTACAGCCAATGGGACAGCTGTGCCCTAAGCATGCCTGGCACCAGGGGGCAGGCAGAGACTACCACACAAAGGGCAAACCCTGCTTTCCTATGGGGGGATGGACACCTCGGGACCTCAGGAATGACAGACTAGCACCTAAATCCCTGGGCTCTAGTACCCCAAGGACAGGATGATCATAAAGCCCCAGTCCTCATATCTCTCGGGACCGCAAACTCAGGAAAGCCCTTTCTTGGAAAAGCCTTCTAGTCTAAGTTCCAACCCTGCCAAGGAACTGAGCGAAGCCAGGAGGGGAGCAGAAGGAGGAATTCCCAGTTTCCTTTGAATGGAAGGGAATCTGACAGGGAGATAAATGTCCTGGATAAAGCATTGCCTTTGCCTGACAGACCCTGGGGCCAGTCCCAGCTCAGCCACTCACTCACTGTGTGACCTTGGGTAAGTCCCTTCACTTCTCTGAGCCTTGGTTTTGCCATCTGTAAACTAAGGATCAAAATAACCCTTCCCCTACTTATCATCGCTCCAGCCAGTTCAGTAGAAATTAGATGAGGGATAGGAAGGGTGCATAAATGATACACAGAGCAGTTACTATCTAATGTGGTAAGGAAGGCGGGTGCACAGAGTCGTGGTTCCCCAAAACCCAAAAGTAGAGCCCCTGAGAAGAGCTGTGGAAGCCCCCTATTCTCCAAAGCAACCCCACTCCTGCGTCACGCCCCGGGCAAAGCCTTCTCTGATTACCCACCTACCACCACCACCACCCCGCACAGCCCTCATTCTTTTCCATCAGAATAAATCACCCAGTTCTCTGCCCTTTGTGCAAACCTCTCCCCAGCCCTGGGCATACAGTGCCCAGCATTGGTGCCGCAGCTTCCCCTACCAGATTAGAAGCCCTCACAGGGAAGGGATGGATGGAGAGTCCCCATTTTCATCTATGCCCTGGTCCCCATACAGTAACCTGGCTCATGGGGGGAAGGGGGAGCCCCCACAGCTGCCAGCTTCTGACAATCCAACTCTGCTGCCAACTTGGGCTCCTCTGGGGCTAGAAGGAGCTTCTGACACTCAGGCAACCAGTGCCGGGAATGTTCACTTGCTCCCTGGCTCCCACGGTGGCTGATTTGAGATTTCCCACCTTTCAGTCCTCCAGGGTCGAAGATGAGGATAGGTGGGTACCCTACCGAAGGATGGCAGGGGCTTCCTGCCCACTCCCAGAGGCAGACAAAAGCTCCTGGCACCCCTCTTCCCCTTCCATGCTTCTGTGTGGAAGCAGCAATGCCAACTATTCCAATGTCTAGGAGGGGCTCCCACCAAGCCTTCATCCCCGAGATGCCACCCACCTGACAGGGGAAGCTGCAGCCCCAGGCTACCAGTTATCAAGAGGTGGGGGTCTTCTGTCCCCCAGAGCCTTTCCCAGTGATATACGGGGCAAGTGTGGACAGGGAGGGGACAAGGATAGTTGTGGTGTTAAACCCACAAAGGGTAGAGGCAGATGGGCAGAGAGGTGGGCAAGCAAAGTGTGCTCACAAGTGTGTGTATTTGCCAGTGTGTCTGCAGGCAGGCGGGCAGGCAAGAGTTGTGCGCCTGGGTGCCAGCTGGCAGGGTGTGAGCCATCCAGCCGTAGTGCCTGCTGTGTGTGTGTAGTGGGCATAAGAGTGAGGAGGGGGATCTGAGAAGATGTCTAGGGATGTGTGAGGGTAGGAGTTATGAGTGTGAAAAAGCAGTGAGTGTGATTCTGAGTGTGTCCATGGCTGTGGACATCTGTGTGGTCGTGGAGGTGTGTGTTTCGGCGCGAGCGAGGGAGGTGGAAGGAGGGAACCCTCCGCGGGAGTGGGATCAGAGGTGTACACGGGGTGCCCCCTCCTCAGCAGGGGTGGCCAGGGTGCCAGGGCCGGTCCATAGACCCGGCAGGGGGCGCCCCGGGACTCCCGCCACGACCAGGGAGGGTCTGAGCCCGGGGACAGCCAAGTTGGAGCGGCGCGGCCCAGGGTGGGGTTTGGTGGGGAAGTCTGCGGGGGCGGCGACCCAACTTACCGTGGCCGGAGATGTGGTTGTCCCAGGGCGCGTGGCCGGCGGGCCGCGTGGCGCCGCCGAGTTGCAGGAAAAGTGCCAGGTAGTGGAGGGCGCCCAGCGCCACGGCGAGCGGGGCCCCCATGGTGCGCGCTCGGGCCGGGGGCGCCACCGGCTCACATTGGGGCTCAGGAAACCGCAGACCCCGCGCCCGCCGTCCCCTGCCCGGTGCGGCCTGGCTGCCCTGCTGCGGCCGCTGCCCCTCGCCCACTGAACCTGGCCCGGTCCCGGCCCCAGCCCCAGCCCCAGCCCCAGCCCCAGCCCTCGCCTGGCTCTGGCCCAGCCCCGGCTGCGGGTAGCGAGCGCACGCCCAGCCGGCCGCCTCCGACTGCGGGACTCTTCCCTTCCGCGGAAGGCCACTCCGCTCGGCGCCGCTGCCGCCGCACCCCCTCCCTCCCACTCCCTCCCGCCCGCCCAGAGGAGGAGGCGGCGGAGGGATCTGCCTCTTGATTTATCATCAAAGTTTTGCCCAGGCTGGGATTTTTAAAGCGGTACCCGCAACTTCCCCCGCCAGAGATCGCAGGTGGGGGCGGGATGGGGTGGAGGAAGCCACCCCGGGGACCTGGTTCGGGCAAAGCATAATGTAACTAGCTTCGGAAACGGAAATGCTCTCCAGCGGGATAAGGAGAAAAACCAATCTACCAGCCGCCAGACCCAGCGCGCTCGGACTCAACTTTGCTAGCCGGTCGGTGGCGGGGTCACAGGGGGGCAGGTGGGGATGGGGGTGGAGTGGAGAGTGATGTAGGGTAGGAACCTGGGCTGAGTCACAGGAGATCTGCTTAGAGCCCTGCCTCAGCCTTTGCCTCCCTGTGTGATCATGTCCGAGCGTCTTACCCCAGTGTGAGCTTCAAGGTCTTCACCTGAGAAGTGAGATTAACAGCTGCCGTCAGGGATCCTGGTGAGCATTTACGAAATCGTGTTTATAAAGCGCTAAGTGTAATGCGGCCCTCATGGTAGGAGCTCAATAGTTATTTTTGTTGCTCCCCTCTCTGGGACTCAGTTTTCGTGTCTGTGTAGTGGGCGTGAGGCAGGCCAGTTGCTGGGTCTCCTAGTTTAGAGCTGCTAGGCCCTGAGTGGTGGATTGGATCGCCCCCTTCTGGACCGTAGGGCTCCCTTCCTCGGACCGATGGGCCTAGTGGAATGTTGGGCAGGTGGCGGGGAGCAGGGAGTTGTTAAGGAAGCCACTTTCATTCCCAAGAGCAAGAATCCAACGAGAGCCTCTGATTCCTTCTCTGACCGTTTTACTGGGGCTGTTGGGACAGACTTTCAGTACAGACACAACGCGGACCTGTGGGCCCATTTAAAAGATGATGAAGCATATTAAATCAGAGAAGCAGTTTCTCCAAGGCCTCAAAGCGAGTCTGTGGCGAAGTCCCTGACTCCCGGGCAGGGTCCCTCCTACTCTCATTCCTTGTGCTTCCCCAGCCTCTTTCCCAACACGGCCCTGTCTGCCGCGGTTTCAGCACCACGGAGGAGGACAGCGTCAGTCCAGACACCCCGTCTTTTCAATCTCACTGACCGCACCGTCACCCCACCCCCGGCTCTTAGATGCGAGGATTCAGCACCATGACAAACCTTCTGATTTCCTCCCCTGCCCTCGCAGAATGGGAGTCAGCACCGCAGATGTCCCACAACCCTATCCAGACCACAGGTGGATCCAACATTATGGACAGCACCCCAACTTTGAGAATGAGGTTAGAGCCCGAGGGACAGCCCCCCACCCCGTCTTTACTCTGTCCTCGCATACCCCTTTCCAATACTATGGCAGGCAGTACTCCAGATAGGGCCTGTGGTCGCCAGCCACAATCCAGTTTATTCAAAGCTATAGGCAAATTCAAAACTATGGCCCTGAAGTGTTGCTCACTTACAAATACTGTTTCAGTATTGACGCTCAGCAATGCCTTCAACACCACAGACAAATCCCTGTCGTCATCATCCTTGCTGTTTCCAGCCCATATTCACAAGATGAAGAGGTCTCTCTCTCTCTCTTTTTTTTTTTCCTTTTTCCCTGATCAATTCATTTCTCACTTCCTTCCCACATAGAGGTGGTATTTAGACTATTCTGGGATGGTCAGGCATCTTGGATGCTACAGAAGCATTTCCTCATTCATTAATTCACTTGACCTTCACTCCCAGTGAATAGACTTCATTGCCCCCATTATAAAGACAGAGAGAAATTGAGAATCTTTAAGATTACATAGCAATGCTTTTTCACTTCCAGCCTAAGGCCTCTCCAGGAGAATGTGATGTCAGGAATGGAGCTCAAACCCAGGACTTTCTTCTCTTAAACCTCAGATTGGAGGGAAGGGGACACAGGCAAGGGAACAGGGAGAAAGAGGAGATTAGAAGAGAGAAAAGAAAACAGGAGACTGTGCTTGGGGGAGCTGCAGAGAAAGGAGGTCAGTGTGGGAGAGCTGCTCTGTGACTAACCCACTGACTGACCTTCAGGAATCCTTTCTCCTCGTGGTCTGGGACAGGGTTAAACTCTGTAACCTCTATGGTTCCTTCAAGGACAGACCTCCAGGGATTTTATGAGTTTGAAAAGGCTCATGCTGCAATGGCTCTGCTCAAAACCCCCCAATGGCCTTGCTTATAAGAAAAATCCTGATGTTTCTAGTTTGTATTCAAGGTCCCAGGCTCACCCCTTGAACATACCTTCTGCTCCAGGCATCATTCCCCTCATGTTCCCTCCCTGAACATGCCCCAGCCTCATCATGTCCTTATCCTTCCCAGTGCTTCCCCCTCCACATGTATGCTTTCCCTTCTGTCTAGCTGAGTCTCCCACTGGCCCAGGTCCAGTCTTCCCACAGGAAGAAATACCTTCTGCCTTCTCCCAGTCCTTAAGCCTCTGTTGGCCCATTATTGTCTACCCAGTGCCATGCTAAGATCTTTGATTATCCTACTCAGTCCTCAGAACAACTAAACTGTATAGGGTAGAGTGACCTTAGACAAGTTACTTAGCCTTTCTGTGCCTGAGCTTTTTCACCTGTAAAATAAAGATAATACCTCTAACACAAGATTATTGTGAGGATTAAATGACTTGCTACATGGAAAGCACTTAGAACATAGCCTGGCACATACTAAATAGCAATACAGAGGAGACAGTAATATATAGTAAATATATAGCTCTATACATGTTGAGTATTACTGTCATTACTATTATTATTATTTACAGAGGAGTAAACAGATGCTCAGAGAGGTTAAGTATCTCTCCCAGTGCTTCACAAGACAGTTGCAGAGCCATGATATGTTTGAGCACAGAGCCGATGCTCTTGGCATAATATCTAAAAGCACTTCTAGTTCAACTCACCCAGCTTAGGAAACTAAGACCCAGAGAGGATGAGTGAATGGAAATTCTCAGAGTTACACAGCCAACCATGACAGAACCAGATCCAGGACCTCTTGTCTCCCAGCTCAGTGCTCTCCCACTATACCATATTGTCCCATTTGTATTTCCTGCAGCACCTAAACTGTACTTTACAGTTTGTAAATCACAATTATATCCATGATCTCATATAATTCATGCAACAACCCCCAAGGCCACTATTCTTACCTTCCATCTTTTACAGATAAGGAAACTGAAGCTCAGAGAGATGAAGTAACCTGTACAAGGTTGCACAGGGAAGCAGGATAGAGGCTAGATGTGAAAGGATGACTGCCCAGCCCATATTCCTCCTCTGAGAAATTCTGTCTCTTTTCTATTTTGTGATCCAAGTGCAAACTGCAGACACTGTGGAAGCTAAGAGCCTAGTGGAGGCACAAGGTAAACAAAAACTATTCCAGGAAACAGTCTCTAGGAATTCACTAGGGTGGGTGACTGTTGTCACTCATTTCACTCTGGGAATTCTCCAGGAGATAGTAAGTTTCCAGTCCCTGGAGGCAATTATACGAGCATCTAGTGGTCACGTGGGTGCCATGAGGCAAATATCACTGCTATTTCCATTACCCAAATGAGGCTCAGAAGGTGAACATCATATTAAGCATTTCAGTCAGGAAAGAGGATCTTTTTAAAGTTCCCCCCAAGCAGGGGATCTTGCACTGTCCTCTGAACGAAGCTCCCTGGAGAGTCTCCACCATTCCCTTGACTCAGAGAGGCCACCCTCCCTTTCCTCCTTGAGATGTGTCACTTGAACACCATGGCTCTGTCAGTCGTAACAGCCATAAGATTTGTCCTTTTAATCCAGAATCAATAACAAATTTCATTTAAAAATAAATTAAACCAGGCATTGGAAATCATTCACCGTGTGGGCCAGGGCCCTATATAGCGCCGTCTAAATGGCTTCCTTCTGCTCATCTATCAATGCCAAGAGGGGGGGAAATACCTAAGCTGCCTGATTCATGGAGAAACTGCTTGAATGTATCAGCCCCTAACAATGAGCAATTGAGCCCCGAGTTGCACCTTTTAACACACCAATAACATGTGGAGCACGGCTTCATGAGAGCTTATCGGAGACCCCACGGTCGCTGGCTTGGAGGGATCCCATTTATAAGGGGGAACAATGGCTTCAGTATGTAGCCACCTAATTTCCAGAATGCATTACTGAGCTCAGAGGAGCCACGGAATTCTATTAACTCTTATCTGCCATGGGAGGGTATGAAACCGGCGGGGAAATCCAGACTTGGCAGAAACAGGCCCAGAAAGCACCAGGGCTGACCCCAGAAAGTGGGTGAACAAACCCAGAGGGAGAAGAGGGGGCAGGCGGGGCCCTGGATGTGTGAAAATATGTGCGTTAATAGAGCTCCGGTTTCCAGCGATTACGTTTACATCAGCGAATAAAACTTGGCAATAAAACATCGGAGCTGCGTCTCAGACAGCATTTCCTTTTACAGCCTGGTGTATTTCACTCATTATAACAGGAGGCAAGGAGCTTGAGGTGTCCCCATTTCTCCCCCTTTAATTAAATTTCCTAAGTTACTGCCCAAGATTTGGATAAAGTAAAAGACTTACAGCTCTACAAGTCGCCATCGTGGCTCCCACCCCATTCCTGTGGTAGCCCTGACTGTACCAGGTTCCAGTATGATTAAAGTGAAATACTGTGGGCATTGCCTGCCTGGGCTCTGGTTTGGAAAAGGCGATACAGCCTCAGGAGAAAAACTGGCCCAGGCTCAGAAAAGAGGCCTGGATTCTGGGACTGGCTTTGCCATCACCTTGCTGTGTGACCTTGGACAAGTTACTTCCCCTCTCTGAGCCTCACAAGTTCCCTTTTCCCCAAATATCCATATTGAGGCTTTTAGAATTGATTTGGAGCTAAGAATGCACATTGAGATACACCCCGTGAATGAGATGACTTAGGAAGCTTTAAAAAAAATTAATGCTCAGACTACGCCCCAGGGGTGCTGACCCAACTGGTTTGGGTGAGGCTAGGCTTGGGTATCAAGCTTTTCAAAAATTCCCTAGGTAATCCCAGTGCACAGCTGGGGTTGAGCACCACTGACCTAGACACAGAGTTATGTTAGCAGACTTTAGACTCTCTGGGGAGGCTGGTTGTGCCTGCAGAGGCCCACGCCCTATTCCTGGGGTTCCTTTTTCAGTCTGGTGAGGGGAGATATCTGGGAATCTGCTGGCTCACCAAGCACTCAGGTGGACCTCATGCAGAGATCCAACAGGCCACAGTGAGGACCCTGACAGGGTGGGAGGACAGGGACTCCTCTTTGTCTGTTCCTTGAACTGCACCCAGCCAGCCTCTTGGGGTGAGGGAGCCACCTGCCCCAGCCCTGATCTGGAGGGCAGCACAGGGGGCTGAGCTGTGACCTCCCACCCATGTCGGGACACTCCTCTTCTCTGATGACTTATTTCTTTATCCGTTCCCCTACAAGCTGGGCAGGAGCCAAGAGTGGCCTCTACAGTCAGGCCATGTCCCAGTCACGTGAGCCTCCAGGTTCTGACCCTTCTGCCCCTTTGGCTCACCCTTGACGCTGCCCAGGTTCTCCCATCTGCATGGATTCTGAGCCTTCATCTGCACTCTTCCTCCCTCAGAACTTGTGGGCCAACTAGGAAGCCCCTAGCTAGGCTGAGGGCCATGCCCGGGCCAGAGGCCAGGGGCAAGGGGAAATCACCCAGCCTTGTCCCTGCCCCTGCCAGGCTGAATAATCCCAGGAAGACCCATGGGGCCACTCTGAGGTTTTCCTTTTGGCTTCCAGCCTGGATGGACCACAAAGAGTGGGGACATCATCTAAAGCCTAGAATTTAAAATATCTCCGTTTTTTTTAACAGAGAAGGCTCATCAGGATCAACCACCGTTGCCCCATTGTACAGATGGGGGAACTGAGGCCCCAAGAGGGGTGAGGACAAGCCTAGGGTCTCATAGGGAGGCAATGGCAGAGCCAGCCCAAGGACCCAGGTCTCTTGACTCCATCTAGGTTCTTTCCTCCACATGTTGCTGCCTAAGGAGAGCAGACAGAATCCATCATCACTCCTGCTGCCAAGCACCCCTCCAGAGCTGTCCCACTCTGGGGTTTCCCAAAGAAGGCACCCCTCTAAGGTCCAAAGAATCTCTCTAGGGTTTGGCCCTTGAATTTGACCCAAGCCCGTAAATTGCTCTCTACCAAGGCCAACAAGACGTACACGAGACATATATCTGTGTTGTCCCAGCAAGGAGCCCAATGATAATCCTCATCAAAGGCAATTAATTGCATCAGAAAGACGGGGTTCCTAGGGCCCTTCACCCTGCAAACCGGGTGCTTATTAAACAGGACAGGACAGCAGGGTCTCTGCCAATTTTGAGACTCAGCCTATGGGAATATTTTTAAAATCCTGAAATGACTTTAATGGCGTGGTTAATGCCAGTCTAAACATTCCATGGCTGTGAGTAATTAGCTAGACCAATTCTGTCCAATAGAAATCAAATGTGAGCCGCATGTGTAATTTTGAATTTTTCTAGTAGCCATAGTAAAAAGTAAAAAGAAATAGGTAAAATTAATTTAATAACATAGTTCATGTAACCCCAAAGTATTGTCATTTCAACACATAATCAATATAAAACATTACTCCTGATATAATTTACATTCTTTCTATGTAGAAGTCATTTGAATCCAGTGTGTATTCACACTGCTGGAGCATCTCAATTCAGACTGGCCACATTTCTGGTGCTCAGTAGCCATGTGTGGTTCATGACTACCTTAGTGGACAGCAAAGAACTAGATCACTCCAAGGGGAGGCCGGGGCTGGTATCTCCATGGATCCCACACAGGGGGAGGTAACAGGCATCTACTGAGCACTTACTGTATGCCAGGCACTGGAATTGATATCATTAAATCCCCACGACAAGTCTGGGAAGGAGGTAGTGTTTAGCCTATCTTACTGGGACAGCTGAAGCTCAGAGAGGTGAAGTGACTGGGCTAAAGTCACACGGTGGCTAGAACCAAGGTTGCTGCTTCAGGCTTCTGCTGTTGGAGCCTTTAGGTAGCTCAGCAAGGTGGCAGCAAGAGCTTATTCATATGAGCCCAACCCCTCAGGGGTTATTTCCCTCTCATTTCCCCCTCTGTGGGCCTCAGTTTCCTCATCTGTAAAATGGGCATGAAATAGCTACCTTTTAGTGTTGTGAAGATTTAATTTAAAAACATGGTAAGTACTTGGCATATGATTAGGCACATTCTAAGTCCCCAGCAAACAATAGCTGAGGGTCACGGTAACACAGAAGTGATAGCCTTTCCCAGGATGTGTGTGTTCAGTTTCACTCAGCCAGTAGCAGCTGAAGCCTCACTGTGTGCCGGGCCCTGCAGAAGCAAAGTGATGAGCAAAACCAGCTCGGCCCATCCCTCAAGGACATCCCAGTCCATGGAGGCGACCGGCACAAACAAGTTCCAACAATCACATTTGTGTGCTCATTCAATAATTAGTTTGTGAGCACCCACTCTGTGCCAGGATCCAGGCTGGAGAACAAGACAGCCGCCACTCTTGTTCTTGTGGGGTTTCCATTGCAGTGAGGGCAACAGAGAGTCAAGAAAGAAACATGTTGTGTGGCAGTTGACGGTTAGTGTTCAGAAAAACAGAAAGATAAGGGGCTTCAGAGTGGAGGGACTGCGGTTTTAGATTAGATGGTCAGGGCGACATTTGATCCGAGGCTGAATGATCTGAACGAACTATGTTTCAGGGAACACGAACATCAAATGCAGAGGCCCTGAGACAGGAGTGTTCCTGGAGTGTTTCAGGAGCAGTGAGGAGGCCAGTATGGTCAGGGGGCAGCGAGGAGGACAAGGGCAGAGAGGTGACTGGTGACGGGCCCAGATCACAGTGGGTCCTATGAGGTGTGAGGAGCACCCTGGTCTCAGCCCGAGTGAGAAGATGAGCCCTGTAAAAAGAGTCACCAGCAGGGTCCAGGCCTTGGGACCCTTGGGTCTAGCTCCGGTGCTGAGCGCTCGGTGGGCAGCCAGACACTTCAAAAGAGAAGAAAACAAGCAAAGGCGCTCTAGCAGGGGAGAGGGCTAGGGACACCTGGGGCACAGACAAGAAATCATGGGGGCCTGGTCCCTGTCTTCAAATATCTGAGAGAAACAGAGCCCTCTTCTCAGGCCCAGAGGGTCCACTGAGGCCCCACATGTGGAGGTGACATGTAAAGTCTATTGATAATAATAGAGGCAGCGGTAGTAACTGACACACATACAGCAGAGAACAAAGTACTTCTCACATGCCTTTCCCTCTGGTCCTAAAACAACCCCGTGAGACTGGCTCTTTTATTCCCATTTCACAGGGAGGACACTGAGATTCAGAAAGTTGGGTGACTTGTCCAAAGTCACATGTAAGTGAATGTCAGAGCTGGAGCCCAAGCCCAGGCTGAAGTCCTAGAATATGCCCGGTCATATGCCAAGTGCTTATCATGTTTTTTAGTCAAATCCTCATAATACTGAAAGGTAGCTGTTTCACGCCCATTTTACAGATGAGGAAATGGAGGCCCAAGAGGTGCCCAAGGTTGTGTAACTGGCAAGTGCAGATCCAGGGGCCAGCTTGTCTCTTCCTCACTCTGAATAGGAACACGTCGGCCCTGTTGGGCACTGAGCTGAGTGCTTTCTGTCCACTGTGCTCCTTGCAACAACAGTGATCCGGTGAGGTTGCACCACTGACACCCCTGTTTAATGATGAGCAGCCTGAGACTTAGAAGATCAGAGGTGTGCACAAGATGACACAGCTGATGGCCACCAGGTGACCTGTTGGCCTGAACTCTAAGCTGCAAGAAGGTCCCTTCAGTTCCTAGGGTGTTGTTTGGGGCCAAAATCCCAGCTAGAGTGGAGAGGGTCAGCCTGGCCCACTCCTTCTGATGTTGGGATTTGGCACTCCTGTCAGGTGGACCTGGGAGTCAGGCACGCTGGCCTTAATCCAGTCCTGTTCCCCTGAATTCTAAGTCACCTCTGCCAGCCATCCTCTCTGCACCACAGCTTTCCCATCTCTAAAATGGGAGGGCTTAACTTGATCATCGCTGGAGAACCCTTCCAGCTCAATACTCTAGAAGGAAATGAGGAATAGTAACTTGACCAAAACGCACAAGGTTTCCAACATAGATCTCTAGAGACCCAGGACTTCGTTCTCTGCAATGAAGCAAATGCCCTTTAAAACCAGAGCTGGAGTATCAAACCAAAGGAATGACATTCTAATGGTGAAATTTCAGGCAAGGATGAGGAGGTGGTAATGACAAGTCTAGAGCAACTTGACCCAGACTGCTGGACCTGGGTGGGGACAGAGGGGTTTCCCCAGGGGTCCCGGCTGAAGTGGAAGCATCATCAGGTGTCCTGGGTCTTTCATATTAATGATCAGGAGACTGGATGGAGGTGCCAGGTAATTATATTTAAATGGCTGGAACCTGCTCCAGGTTTTCATGGCACTCACCAAGGCCTGTAAATCATGCCACAGCAGCTCTAGGAGGGGATAAATTCCTCTCTAATTCAGGAACATCTCCAGCTGGGATTCTGAATGCAGCACAGCATTTTGGGGGGGGGGGGGGACAACTTTCAGAGCCTCCCCCCTCCCAGGGAAAAGCAGCCTTCTAGGAGCAGAAGAGGGGGTGGGGACACAGCAGGATGAGCAGAAGCAGCTCAGGATCCTGGAGCTGCAGCCCTCTGCTCCCCTCCTCCCCCCACATGAGAAACTAGGTTAAGAACAAGGCACCTTCAGAGAGCAGAGAGTTCCCAGGACGGTGTGACTGTTTTCATTTTTTTATCCAGCCAGCCAGTCAGCCAGCCAGTATTGATCATCTATCCAATATCTTCTCTTTGCTGGTGCATGCAGTGGTGAGAATTCACCCACTGTGTTCCAGTCTAATCTGTGTGAGCTTGGGTGAGTCTCTTCACCTCTCTGAGCCTCAGTTTCCTTGAAGGAGAGACATGCACCTTCCCTCTCCCAACCCTAGGGCTGTTGTAAAAGCAGATGAGACAGCATCTTGGCATCAGTTTAACAAACAGGCATTGTGCCTATGGCTTTAAATCTGTCATCTCATTGAAACTGCCCAGAGAGGAGGGCTATGATTTTCCCCATTTTATGATGGAGCAACAGAGACTGGAGAGGATAAAGAAACTTAGCCAGAGTCACACATTGGCTTATTCTTGCTAACTTCTACCCACAGTCACTGTACTTTTCTTCCCATGCTCCCAGCCAGCCCTTTCCCCCAAACCTACCTGCTCCAACACCCTTGAGGATACACTTCCCGTGGGGGTACACAGCCCCCCATGTGCGGGGCTGTGTGTGGCAGAATAGAAACCAGACAGAAGCAGGCTTGAAGCCAGGCTCACCCCATCCCATCTGTGTGATTCTGAGAGAGTTACTCAACCTTTTTGTGCCTCGGTCTCCTCATCTCGAAAGTGGAGCTGATGACCCTCTAGCTTACTGAGTTTCATGTAAAATGAAGTGAGATGTGTATGAAAAACCAGTCTTCAGCATCTGGCACACAACAGAGGCTCAGTAAGTGTTAGCTATTGGATCTGTCTGTCCTTGCTGTCTCTAGGATAATCTATAGCTGTCAGGCACTCATTTTATTGCTTTACCTCACTGTACAGGTAGGCAAATGGAAGTCCAGAGACTTCTGGGACCACACATCCCATGAACAGGCAGAGACAGTCCTGGATCCTGGGCCTCCACCTCCCTCCATCACAATCCTCCACCCTGTGCCCCACTGGCTACTCACCACTGGGGGAAGTAGATGCCTCAGCACTGAGTAGGCTGGAAGGTCTGTGTCCCCAAGGAAGCCACCTTTGGCCATAGGTCAGATGTGCATCCTATGGGTACCTGCTCCACCTTGGCCTCAGCATTTCCTGCATCCAGTATTCAATCACTGTTCCTCTTCCCTGCTCCCTGAAAAGATACTTTCCAAGAATCACCATTCCTTTCTCCCATGCTTCTGTCCCCACAACCAGGTGGGGTGTGCGAGGCCCCACTGCCTCTGTCCCACTCCTCACCCCACCCCAGTGAGGCAGGGACGTCCCTGTCCATCTCTCAAGAGGCAGCTGGCCAACCACCTGTCTGGGTTTGGATCCTGACTCTTGCCTTTTCTGGGCTGTGTGACCTTGGGCCCTTTCCCTCTCCGAGCCTGTTTCCTCACCTGTAAAATGGGAATGAAAGCAGAGCTTATCATGAAGGGTCACTGTTGAACTAAACAGCCATCACTCAGACTGCAGCACCCGGTAGATAACTGGGCTCAGGATCCAGAATGGGAGCAGTGAGACCCAACTTTCCATGTCACTGTTCTGATTCAGTGAATGTTCTCAGGATGGGCTCCAGCTCAGGCCTGGAGAAGTCTGAGGAGTGATGGAAGCTCAAGGCTTCAAGGCTCTCGGGAGGATTCCAGCTCCACCAACAGGGTGAGGCCAGTGACCAGGCTATGTGGCCACTGGTAGCACTGACAGGGAGGGGGTGGTCTGTTCTGTTCTGTCCAGCCCTGGCCTCTCCCAGCCCTGTCCCCCACCGAGTCCCAGAGGGACACTGACTCACTGGCAGGGAAGAGGGCGTCAGGGAGGGGCTGGCCTGCAGACCACACATCCTTACCCGTGAGCTCATCAGCCTCTGGGGGACTCTAGTCTGGCTCAGGCTTTCATCGGCCCTGACCAAGTATCTCCCTCTCGAGAGCCCTTCTCCTCTTGAAAATCTCCCCAAACATAACACGCCCCCGTCCCCATCCCAGGTTCTATCTTCCCCTCAAGCCTGGCCCCCCTCTGGGTTTCCCATCTCAGGAATGGCCCCCAGCCACCCAGCCCTGTGGCCCTTGAGATGGACTCCACCCCCAAGCCCTGTCTCTGTGTGTGTGTGTATCTCTCGCTCTCTGGAGCACACACTTCTCCCTGCCCTCCACCCCTTCCCTCCCCAGCTGCAGGAAGCCAGGCTCCCCATCCACCCACACCCACCCCTCACCACAGTCACTTCTCCCATAAAAAAGCTGGAAAGGTGCCCTTTTACAAATGCAAATCCTACCAACCTCCCCTCCTTAAAACTGGACATGCTTCCCACTGCTTAGAATAAACTCCAAACAGCTTCCTTCTGCGACCTCACCTCCCACTGGCTCCCCCTCACACTCTCTTCCAGCCATTTGGCCTGCTGGTGGGCTCTAGAATGTACCGGTTCCCTCTCACCACAGTCCCCTCCCACCACATTTCCCTCTGCCAGGAACACTCCCACACCTCTTTCAGAGCTTGGCTCTAGTGCCACTTCCTGGAAGGGCCCACTGTTCCTCTCACGGGCCCTCCTAGCCCCTAGCCCCTCCTCTTTGCATCCCTGCCACCCCCAGCTGGCCTGTGAGCACCTCAAGGGACCAGTCTGATTCTCCTCACTCATATTCTCTGAGACACACACACGGTGTGGTCTCAGTGAATGTTGTTGAATGAATGAGTGAGGAAAGTAATGGATGAATGAATGGAGTCGACTCTTCAGCCTGGGGAGCAGAAGATGTGGGGCACAGTGAGGGGGGCAGTATTTCAGCTGCAGGGGAGCCCAGACCCTGCACCCACCGACACCCACTCACTGTGTCACTCTGGGGTTTTGGTCCCTCTCTGGGCCTCAGTTTCCCCAGAAGAATGAGGGAATTGGATGATGTGACCTTTAAGGTGCCTCCTCCATTGGTCTATGTTCTGGGATAGGAAGGAAGAAGGCAAAGGGCTGAGCTAGGGCCTGGAGGTGGGGCTGAAGGGTGGGACACCAGGTCCACACAAGGACAAATGTTTCCAGAGTCAGAGCTGTCCTGCTGCTGGATGGGCTGCCTCTGGAGGAAATGAGCTCACTACTGCTGGAGGTACGTAAGTTGGGGGGGTTGCTGTAGGGAGGTCCCCACCCGGCAACCGCACTGCCTAGGAGGTTGGACCCATGTCCAGGCACACAGCCTGGAACTGGGAAAGACACACTCTAGAGGTCAGTCTCAGCTGTGTGACCTTGGGCATGCTGGTTTAGCTCTCTGAATCTCCCAGAGCACCTAACGTAGAAAAGAGTCACAGCCTTGACCTTGCAAGGTTTTGAGCTGATGCACGGGGCCTGGAGCTGTGTGAATGTTTGATAAGCCTCCACATCTTCCCATCCCAGCCTGTGCATCCAGGATGCAAGGTCTGGCCATACCCAGGACAAGCTGTCTTCTTCGTCCCAAGTCCTGCAAGGGCCTGCCCCCATTTCCAGGGTCTCATTGTGCCTGGGGGACCCTGGCCTTGACCCTGGAGCCTAGAAGAAAGGGCACCCTTGAGAGGGCCCCTCACAACGCCAGGTGCCTCCTCCAGATCCCCAGGTCTGTGATTTTTTTCCCGCTGCCCCCTCCTCCCTTGCCTCTGTGCAGGGAGCCCCATCCTTTCCACGCCTCCCAATCACGGCAAACTGCCTCATCAATCATGTTCTCTCTAATTAACTTCTAATTTACCTCTTTAGTCAAATTTGTTTACAATCAGAGACAAGAAAACACGCAGCAGCTTAAGGTGCGGCGGTGGGACCAGCTCTGGGGACGGGAGGGGCCAATCAGCCCTTGGCCGGGGTGCCAGCCCGGGGAGGCCTGAGGGCTCTGACGGGCAGGGGTGGGGGTGCTGCTTGGCCCAGTGGCCTGGCCCCCAGCACCCGTAGAGGCCTTCCCTCCCAGCCGCGATTCACCCTGCCCTCCCCACCCACGTGTTCCCCTCTCTCCGGTTTTTCCACCTGCCCCTCACTGGCTGCGTGGCCTCAGAGTATGACTGGACATCTCTGAGGTTCTGTATTCAGGTTTGCAAAGGGAGGAGTAAAAATCACATCACTCACCTTGCAGGTGGCAGCCCTGCCCAGCTGTGCCTGGACCCTGAGCCCAGAGTGGAAGGAAGACAGGCCTTGTTTGTTTGGTTTTTGTTTCTGTATTTTGGATGTTTTACATTTTTAAAATTTTGAACTGATCTCCAACTTACAGAAAAGTTGTAAACATTGTACATGATAATGCCATCACCACCGAATATTTCAGTGTGCATTTTCTAAACAAAAACATAGTCTCACATAACCACAACATAACCATCAGAATCGGGAAATTCGTGTTGAAACATCACAGCTGTCTAATTTCAGCCAGGGCAGGAGTTTTAATCCCACTGCATCATTTACTGGCTGTGTGACTCCAGCCAAGACACAGGGCTCCCCCTAGGCCCAGTTCCTGCACCTGTAAAGGGGGTGGGTGAGGCAATAATCCTATCTCTATCTTGCAGGGTTGCTGTGAGTGGGAGTTCAATGAGCCAATGTGTGGGAAGCAACATGGTGGAGGCGGTGGGGGTACTGCCCCCATCTCTGTGTTCAAGATGGAAAGAGCAGCTGAGGGAGGCCGGTAACTTGTCCCAAGTCACATGACATGAAGCCCGGAGTCTGCCCTGGGAAAGACTGGCCTGGAAGAGGCAGAACCCCAGGGTCATGGGTGTGTCTCACGCTCTCCAACCAGGGATGGGGAACCTGAGACTTTGGAAAGCTCAGTGACTTTTTTCTTAGGCCCCTTGACCTACAGTAAGGTGGAAAGTGAAAAGCAGGGGGCAGGTGAGGGGTTATGATTATTAATGGCGCACCAGTAATACTAATAGCAACTAAAGAGCAAGTCACCTTGGAGGAAGCCTCTGGTGGGGGCTTTGGGAAAGAGGATGCACTGATGCTGGGCGCACAAGGCTGGTACATGGGACGTGGGACTCTCGGGGCGGGGGGGCGGTGTGGACTGTGAGCCATCAAGGATGCGGGGTGGGGCAGGGGGACACCTGCTTGGCCATGGCTTCCGGCCTGTCTTCTCACAGGAGACCCCCCTCCTGCTGACTTCCGTTCCCCTGCTTCGCTTATACATCCATCCACTGGCTCATCCAGTTCTAATTTTCTCACTGTTTCCTCTGCCTAGAACATTCCTCCAGCTCCACCCTTGGCTGCCCCTGTTCACCTTTCAGGTCTCAGCTTTACCTCACCTCCTCCAAGAGGCCCTCCAGCACCATGTTACCTCAAGTAGATGTCCCTCCACCCTGCCATACACACTCTCTAATTTGCTCTTTATCTCATTAACTCATTTTCTTTGCTTTACCTGTTTCTATCTGAAATTATATCATTTCATTCTTTTCTTTTGGTTGGTTTGGCTTGCTTTGTGCCTGTCTCCTTCCACTCATAAATTCCTAGAGAGCAAGGATCTTTGTTTTGTTCCTTTCTGTCTCCCCAGAGCCCCGCAGGGGCAAACAGAAGGTGCTAGATAAATATGGTGAAATGAATTTTGAATTCACCCATTCATTAGTACCTGGTGCCTGCTAATGTGGGGGACATGAAAATGGAAACAGACCACGGTTCTTCCCTCACCTGCTCACAACTTGGCCCAATATGTAATTGCAGGATCTCAGCAAAGCCCAGGCCCCTGCATCTAACACTCTGATGGGACAAAACCTCCTGAGACGGCCCTCGGCGGGGCCCTGGCCAGAGGAGAGGCAGCACCCAGACAAAGCCCTGGGTCCTGCCTGGGACAGAGCTTTGGGGCCAGCCCAGTGTGGGCTCCAGCTCAGCTCTGCTCTACCTCGTCTGGCCCCGGAGGTCCCGGCTGGAGCCCTGAAATGACATCAGTTTTCCCTGCGGTTCTGGAGGAGGCTCTGAGAGGGGGCACTGCTCCAGCCCTGAGTGCACAAGCTCCAGTTTGTCCCTTTGGGGGTGTGTGTGTGTGTGTGTGTGAACCCCAGCTGGGGAGCCCCTTCCTGGGGAGCAGGGATCTTATTCAAGGACCAGGAGGTAAGTCCTGTCCGGAGACTTCGGGAAGATGATGGCTTCTGCCAAGGGGGAGGGTGCCTCTGCTGTCTCGCTGCACTGTTTGTTCATATTTCTATTTCCCTGCCTGTGTTCCTTGTTCCAGCCTGTGTAATTAGGTGTCCAGGGGTGTCTCTGATTCTGTTCCGATAGAATTTGCCTTGTTTAATCAGGCAGAGGATGGCTGCCTCTGACAGCTGTTTTTCCCAGGGGTGAATTGGGAAGCAGCAGAAATCGGGTTTCTTGGCTTGAATTCACCTTTGCCACAGACTTGTGGGTGACCCTGGTGCCTGTCACTTCCCCTTCCTGAGCCTCAGTTTGCCCATCTGTAAAATGAGGGGAGTCAGATCCTGTGATCCCTCAGCTGGGAGTTTGAGACACAAGGGTTGGAGATGCTGCCGCAGTGGGGGGTGGGCCAAGTTCAGGGAGAATCACTCACTTGGGTGCCAGAGAAGAGGCATTTAAATCCAAGGTGGCATTTTTATCACTGTGTTCTTAATTGTAATTGCCATTTAATTAGATTAATGATAATTAATAACAGTAATAATGTACTGTCCTTTGTCTGGGACGATGACATTGCAGACCCACCATCCCCAACTGCACTGAACCCCCTCCTCCTCTCCTCTCCCCCCACCCCTCCTCCCAACTTTGTCTCCCTTCTCACATGTGCTCGGCATGTGACCACTTCTTGTTACTATGGTCACGTCATTAGACCATGAAGAGCTCCAGAGAGCTGGGGACCAGGCCAGGCATCCCATGCCCCCCAACATCCACCCACAAAACACAGAGGGACCAACCCAGAGATGCGCTAATATAGGCCGGATGGAAGTGGGGGTAAGTGGTGGGTGGGTGAATGGGTGGTCCAAGAGATGGATAAATGCATTCATGAATGACTTTAGTCTCAGGCCAGGGGAGGTAACCAAGCTATTCAGCCCTCTAGGGGACCCACCTCTGCTCTCAGCCCCCTTATCCCTGACCAAGCCCAGCCCACTCTAACCCCATACACATAGCTCTCAGATATGTCTCCTCCTCTCCATCCTTAAGGTCACAGTCCTGCCTGAAGCCACCAGCCTGCATGCCTAAACAGTACCAACCCCCTTCCTGCTCTCTCAGCCTCCTAACCTACCCTTTTCCATCTGTTGTGCGTAAAACAGAGTCTTTCAGACACATGCAGTATGTGACCTGCCTCTCTCTCTGGTTCAGAACCCTTCCAGGGCTCCTCTAGGCCTTCAGATAGGAGTACAAACACTTGGCCTTGGCATCTGAACTTTCCTCATGTGGTTCCTGCCCATGTCCCAGTCACCTTCTCTACTACTGCCCCACCCCCCTCCCTACCTCGCTCCCTCTGCTCACCCATGCTCAGGCCACCCCAGAGCTGTCACACTTCCTCCAACACACTTCCCTCCCTCTGGGCCTTTGCCGCGTTCTTCCCTCTGCAACCTCTCCCCTCCTGCCCCACTTCCTCTCTCCACCCAATTCTCTACCCTTCATGATTGAGTTCAAACGCCACCTCCTTCACAATGCCCTCCAGGATGCCCCAGGAAGAATGAGCTACACTGCCCACCTGCTGTATTTTTGTGTGTCTTGACAGTATCCTCTCCCTACCCCTCGCCTGCCAGGTAGGCTCCCCATTTCCCACAAGAATGTTGGGATGTACTTTTCTGACCATTCTTGGGCTTTGAGTTCAAGTCTCAGCTCTCACCTGGAATAGCCTTGTGACTCTCCAGCCTCTTCCCTTTTCTGAGCCTTGGTTTTCTCATCTATAAAATGGGCTGTGGTGACAACTAATTGGATTTGGGGCTGTAAAGCCGCCAGCTCAGAGCTGGACTCTTTCCTGCCTCTCTACCTCTGCCCACTCATCTCTGCTCCTGAAAGCCCCTCCTGTCTTCTCATCCTGGGGAAATTCCACTCTCCCTTTTATTCCTGGGCCAGAGCTGCCTTCTCCTGGAAGTGGCAGGGACCTTCCCAGATATAACTCAGTTCAGATGTTCCTGGAACCTTTGCTTTGCACCCTGACTCAAACTACTTTTGTGTCTGCTGCTCTGACCACTGTGAGCCCAGGCTGGGTGCCAGCCACTCCAGACAGTGAGCCAGAGGGACGCAAAGGACAGGAGGGGCCCAGATCCTGCTCCACATGGTGGCGTTGCCTCCATGCAGGAGGCCAGAGTCTCAGTCTGCCTGTCACTCCATCATTCATCCTCTCATCCTCCCTTCCTCCACCCATCCCCTCCCTTGCTCCATGACTCAGTGGTCATATTCCACACATTTCCCTTCTCTGCTTAAAACTCTCCAGTGGCTTCCCATTGCATATAGGAGAAAATCCTAACTCCTTACTCTGGCAAACAAGGCCTTGTATGGTCTGATCCCTGCCCCTCTCTGCAACCTCATCTCCCCATGCTTTCCTTCTCATTCCTATGGCACATCTGGCTATTTCTCACCATGTAAACTAACTCCTGCCCCAGGGCCTTTGCACTTGATATTTCTTTTGTCTAGAATGTTATTCCCAACTTCTCCTGGCAGCCACTCTGCTCATCAGTCCTGTCTCAACTCCAATACTACCTTCTCAGAAAGGCTGACCATCCAGACCAGAGTAGCCACCCTTCCTTCCAGTCACTCTTTTATTTCCTTTATAGCTCCTAGCACCACCTTAAGTGGCCTTGCTGGTTTATCTCTTACTTGTTTACTTCTGTCTCCCCTGCTTGGGAGGCAATGGGGCAAGGAGCAAGTCTGTCTTATTTGTTCTCTATCCCCATGGAGTCTGGCACATAGCAAGTGCTCAGAAAATATTTGCTGAAGAAATGCTGCAGGAGAACCTACAGGATGGCAGGCCCTGTGCTGCAACACAGAAATGGATGAAACACAGCCGCGCCCTCAGGCAGAGGGGAGGAGCCAGCTCAGGGGAGGCTCACTGGGGACCTGGGGAAGGTGGGGTGTAGGGGGAGAGGAGCTGGGGGGCCTCAGGGCTGAGGGCAGAGTGTGTGGGGTTCTTGGCACCTCTGCTTGTCATGCTCTGGCTGATGGTGGTCATGTCTGCCTGTCTCTCCCACGAAGCTGGGAGCCCCCTGAGGGCAAGACTTGTGCTCCGCAGAGAGGGAGCTGGTCTTGAGGAAAGAGAAGTCAGCAGGGGTTTGGGAAAGTGGGAAGTGGGGCAAGTCACACAGAAGGAAGGGCATGGACAAGGGTATGGGGTGGGGGAGAATCAGTGAGGCCCATTTGTTTAGGCCCACCCACGGCACTTTGGTTCAATTCCCTGACCTCTTAGAGAGCGCTTGTTACATACAGCACACTGCTCGCTCTTTGTTCCTGAAGGACCTTGGCTTGGGAGTTTGCTGATGGATGGATTGACGCCCTCATGGGTTTGCACCTTCATTCTGGAAGGTATAAATAAAGATGAGTCAGCTCACAATCCAGTGGGGAAAGTGAACAAGAATATCCAATAAGATAAGGGTACTGGTGAGGATGTTATGACCTTTGGTCAACACATTACAGATGCTCAAGTACTTCCTAGATATCAGGTCATTGTTGGTCTAGACAGTGAGCAGTATTATAGCACTGTCGCCCCATTTTATAGATGAGGAGACTGAGGCTCAGGGAAGCGAAGTGACTCACCCAGGGTCACACAGCTGGGGAGCAGCAGGGCTGGATTTGAAGCCAGGTAGTCTGTCTCCAGCATCCATGCCCATGTGGATCCACAGGGTCAGCTTGGGGAAACTTGTTTGTCCATCTTTTAATCTTTCCCAATTACAGAGAGACTTTTACTTGCAGCTGCTGAAAACAAGAACCTGTCCTCAGGCTTTGCTCCCAAGAAGGCTGGAGTAAGGTCGGGAGGGAAGGCAGCTGGCCCAGGCCACAACCTGTTGTGGCCACTTAATGAGCTTAACTGATAATCATGGGCTCAGGCGGGTTGCCAGTTGGGTCTGTCTGTTTGGCCAAGGTTCCTGGCCTTAAACCCACCAGTCGGGGGAGGGTGGCAGTGGGGCCAAGGGAGGGGCCTGAGGATCTCCAGTTATTTGAGTGCTGGCAGCCATGGTCAGCATCAGTGACTCAGCTGTATGACCTTGGGCAAATTCCTTCATCTTTCTGTGCTTCCTTTTCTTATTTGTAAAACGGAGGTGAGCGTGGCACCTTGGAAGAACCTACTGGGATGCTGCAAGTTGCTGGGGACCTTCGGTTCAAAGACTACCTGGCATGTAGTAGGCACTCGGCAAAATTTCCACCCCAGTCCTTCGAAGGACTCAAGGAAACAATCCCAGCCCCACCACGCTTGAATAAAGCAGAAAAAGGCTCTGAGGTAGGCTGGAGACCTGGACTCTTACCTGGTTGTCACTAACTGATGGGGTGACTTGGATCCTAGTCCTCTTTGGGCCTCAGTGTTTTTATCTGCAAAATGGTATAATAATAGTCTCCATATCACAAGAATGTGGGGAAGACCCAAGGAGCCAGGCATGTAGTCAGTGCTGAATAACATTGCTGATGCTGTGGTGGTTTTGGAGGGCTGGATCTGCTGATCCTGTGTGATCTCAGGACAGCCACCTACTTTCTTGGGGCCTCTGTTTTCTCATTTGTAAAATTGACCCTAAGGTCCGCTTTCCCTAAGCTCTGTTGTTCCAGGAGTTCAGCAATGTTAATTACTGCTACCTCTGAGACCCACCTAATCTGCATGAGATGAGGAGACAGTAAAGTCCCTGCAACCAGGGGAGGGCAAAGGTGGGGGCAGGAATTCCGGTGCCCATTTCCCAAATAAAGCGAGGCCCCTGGATTTCAGTGCCAAGCTACATGTCCCTGCCCACTGCTGCCTCTTGCCTGTTCAAGTTGTAGGTCTGTTGCAAAGATGGACCAGACTCCCCTGGGCCCCAGGAAGGCCTGGGGAGAAGGGCCTGGGTCTGGATTCTCCAGGGAGTGGGGCTGCGTCAGCTAAGAGAGGAGGCAGGGCCTGAGGGTGGGTGGGCAGATTTATTGCAGCCATCCCTCTCCCCCTGCAGCGCCTGCTTCTAATGAAATTTTACGGCAGGTGGAAATGATACAACTCTGCCAGCCCTAAAAGCACTTCTATTTATTCATTAAAGATATTTATATACTGAGCAGCTCTCTCTGCTGGCCCCACCTGACTCCTGCTGGGCCTGTGAAGTTGCTCCCAGTCCTCAGAGCTGGGGGAAGGCTCCCTGGGGCAGGGGCCCCTCCCTGCAGAGTGACTGGTCGGTTCTGCCTCAGCACATCCCCAGTGCCCTTGTCTCTACCCACTACTTCCTCCTGGACCAAAGCACCAGTATCTCCTCTTCCTGGGTCTCCCGCTCCATCCTGGTCTCTGCAGTGTGTCCTCTACTTGAGCAGTCCCTTTTCAAAACCAGAGCAAATCCCTTCCCTGCTCAAAGCCCCTCCACAGTCCTCAAGGCCCTGCAAGACCTGGTCCCTGGCCACCTCTCTGGCCTTACTCCTCACCAGCCCCTGCCTCACACTTGGGTCCACAGTGGCTTCTTTGGGCTATTTTCTGGAGGCTGGTGGTGCTTTCTGTCTGTCTTGGGAACTTTGCACCTGTGCTTTTGCTTGGAACCAACCTCTTCCTTCAGCTCTTGGGCTACCCAGCTCCTTGGCATCATTCAGAGCTTAGCTCAAAGGCGTCTCATCAGAGAGGACTTCCCAGACCACCCAACCTCAGGGTGGCTCCCCTAGCACCTAGTCTCCATTGCTTTGCTCTGTGTTTGCTCCTTGATGATGCTGAGTTATCACTCTGTGTATTTGTTTACTTGTTTATTGTCCTTCAGTCTGTCCCATGAGGACATGAACTCTTGATGGTAGGGATGATGTTTGCTTTGTTCCTACACAGCTTGTGGTGGGTGTTCAGTAAATGATGGTGGGAGGACAGCTGAACACCTGGGTACCATGAGTTGGTCACAGGTGCAGGGCTCCCCAGGATGGTCCCTCAGAGACCCTCTCAGTCCCCACGTGAAGGGGAGCCAAGATTCCAAGAGTGCTCGTCTCACAGGGGCTGGGCTGGGGGCCCCTGGTCCTCTACCCTCCTGCTCCTGGGTGTTTCCTGGATGCACGGGCTTGCTGAGGCCCCAGGAGCTGGAGCCAGGCTGGAACCTTCCTCAGCTGTGGTCAGACTGTGGTCCTGGTTACTGTAGACCCACCCCTGGTGGCTTTTCCCCAGCTGATCTTTAGGGCTTTAGAGCAAAGACTCTTCCCAGGGGCTGTGGGAGGCCTCCTGCAGCCTTCCCACTGCCTTAGGAGCGGTGGCCTCACTCAGCTAATATTGATCTATGTGGTGCCTGGGCACTTTCTGGACGAGCCTGCGAGGCTGGATCTTGCTTGAGGGGTCAGAATCGAGGCTTCACCAACACCCAGTGGTACCTGTTTCCCCATCACTTGAGGACTGAACGAGCCTGGAAGAAGCGGAGACTTGAACTGGAACAAGCTGACTCTGGACCCACGTGGCCCCTGAGCTCCCATAAAGCCCAGGACATCAACACACAGGTGGTTCCGTCAGGTTCCGCCACAGCCAGGAGCTCATTCAGCCCCGGCCTTGCCAACCTCAGGGTAGCCGGGGCATCCAAAGAGGTAACTGAAAACCCCCAGGTCCCCAAAGGCCCCTTGCCTTGTTGTGGCCCCGTCCTTGTGCTGGTGCAGTTCCCTCTGCCTCGAATGACTTTCTTCCTCTTAGTTTTTAAGACTCACGGCCAGCCTAAGGCTCCTGTGAAAGTCACTCAGGACACAGTTATGGTGCCAGGGCCTGTCTCTCCCATCTCTCCCGCCAGGTTTGGGGGCCCCTCTCTGCCCCCTACCTCTACTGCAGCCCATAATCGCTCTCTTGTGACACTGTCTGGCTACTGTGGGGGAGTTCAAACTGCCTTTCAAGCTGGAGTGCATGGCCCAGTGCCCAGCATGGGGCCTGGCACAGAGCAGGTGCTCAGCAAACGTTTCCTGGGGATGACTGGGAGGAGACAGTGACATTAATGTGGGATGAGGAGCGCAGAGCAGGGAGGTGCTGGGAGAGGGGTTTGGGCTCCAGGGACGGCAGAGGCAGGGTGGACTCTGGTAGAAGGGTGAGGGCGGGAGGTAGGCAGGGATCCTCTCTCCAAGCGGGCATGAAGATGGCTCCTCCTCACTGCTGCAGAGGGAAAGGGCTCATGGCAGGTACAGGTGAACGTTACAGCTGTTGCTCTGTTGCTCTGTTGTGGCGGAGAGAGACACAGGTGAGAGACAGGGAGGGAGCAGGGGCCCTGCAGGGCCTCTAGGGGCTTCCATCATGAAGTCAAGCTGGCTGCTCCTCTGGGGCTGCCCCCACACTCCCCAGGCTTCTGCTTCCAGAGTGATAGAGTGGAGCCCCTTGTCTGCCACAGAGCTGGGGGGCAGTGTGGCTCTGGGGTCAAGAGTGTGGGCTTTGGAACCACTTTGCTTACGTTCCCCTCCCAGCCTTGTCACTTTGTAAGCCACAGAGGCTCTCAATCTGCTTTCCTCATTGGTAAAATGGGTCGATGATAAAAGTACCTACCCCTGGGGGGTATAGCTCAGTGGTAGAGCGAGCGCTTAGCAGGCACAATGTCCTAGGTTCAATCCCCAGTATCTCTGTTAAAAAAAAAGTACCTCCCCCTCACGAATGAGGGTTAAATGTGCTCACTGGAGTAAAGCTGACAGCAAGAGCCCAATGAGCATCAGCTAATATGGCACACACTGAATAAATCCATTCTTTTGAGACACTGAATGACTTCACTCACCGGAGAAATGCAAACAGACAACAAACTGTTCCCGAACAGAGAGGCAGAGACGAGGTCGGTGAACAGGGTCACAGAGGGTGTGGGGCGGCCCTCACCGACACCCTCGATGGAAGGAGGGCAACGTGACAATACCTACGCAGTGAAAAATGCACATTCTCTGACTTAGCAATTTGGCTTGGGAATTTAAGCTCACACATGTGTGAAATGACGTTCTATACAAGGATGTTCACTGCAGCACTGTAATAGTCAAAGATCGAAGACAACCTAAATGTCCATTAACGCGATTAACTAAATTATGGTACAGCTCTGCAATGGAGCTTGGCTATTAAAGGGGTGGGGAACCCTGAGTTTGGTGGATGTAGAGTGAAAAGCAAGGTGCAGAATAGAATATGCCACCATTTGTGTTAACTCTATTTTCATTCACTTGAAAACACCTAAGACCACCTCTGAAAGGCTATTCCAGCTCATTAGCAGTGGCTGCTCCTGGGGAGGGGCCGGGGAGGCGGGAGACGCAGCTGGCAGGGAGATTTATGCACTGTATCCCCTTATGTACCTTCTGAAGTTTATGCCAAGGGCGTGTGTTACCTCATCAAGGAGAGGTGACTGGAGGAGTGCTTGCCATTTTCTCGGCACAGATAACGAAGGCCCACTGCTGTGATACCAACCACTTTCCATGTGCACTAAGGAGCAAGACAGATTGAAAAATGTGGCCCTGCTTTTACCTCCACTGTGGGGTAAGAAAATCTAATCAAGAAGTTTTTGCCTTTAGGAAAGCAAGTCTCGTCTCTCTGTTGACACTGAATTGACGCTCTTGGTAATGGCAGAAGATGCCACCTGGGCACTGGTGCTGCTGTGAGGGGTGACTGAAGGATGCCTTCCAGCTTCCCTGACAACGCATTTCCCCTAGATAAAAAAGGAATGCAGCCTGCATGCAAATATCTCTAAATTAGACGTGGCCCATCTTGCCTCCTGCCGCTGAATTCAGGCGTGCCGACCAACACAAACATAGCAGCGAGCTGCGAAGGGAGAGGAAAATGAAATCCTCACTTCCCTTATGAAGACATTCTGCCTAATATTGTTTAAAGGCTATTTTATTGCCACGTTTAGATAGGAGAAGGAATATTGCCCCTCTGGGATGCGATGTCCTGGACTCAGCTATGGGCACGAGGATACACACAAAGGGGCTCTGTTTGAAGGGGAGAGCTTGTGAACCCCAAGAGTGGCAGACACAGAAGTCGAGTTCTGAACCACAGGGCAAAGGGGGCCTTTACTGAAGCCCAAGAAATTCTCCCAGAGGAGTGGGGCCGCTCAGAGAGGCAGTCTCAGCCATGAGCAGACACAAAAGGTAGGACACACCCCAGGAGTCTAAGGGTGAGCAAGGCTAGTGATGAGGATCTTCCCCTTGTTCTTAAAGCCTTTCTCAGCCTTGCATGGCGCTCTGTAAAACGGGCCAAGGTTAAGATTTTTCCTCATCCCGTCTCCTTGGTTCCCAAACCCCTGGAACTGTACACTGCTTCTGAATCCTAAAGGATTACCTTCCCCTCAGGCCCTCCCATCCCAAAATCAATGGAAAAGGGGACCACTTCCTCATTTGAAGGTGAAGGTGTGAATTCAAACTTCCTTTTAGCACAGGAACTTTACAGAAAAAGAAAACCTTAGAAAGCAGCCCAACATCAGAAGCAGAGCAGAGTGGGGTGACTGTTGCTGAGGGCGTGAGTGGCCTGGAGTCCTGACCACCTTCTCTTCTATGTTGGCCTTTGATGCACTTGTGGGAAGCCTGGGGCTTCGGTAGAACACAGCTGGGAAACTGCTGAATGGAACTTCTCTGGACAGATCATCAGGTGATAGCAGTTGCTTCTAAGGACAGGGAGGCCTGGAGCGGGGGAGATGGGAGGGGAGACTCCTCACTGTATACCTTTTGTTAAATTTTGAACTCTGTACCGTGTACAAGCATTACCTAGTTAAAAACAAAACTTAAAAAGAAAATAAAGCTGAAGGACTAATGATATCTAAAGCATGAAAAAAGTAGTTCAAAAGTCTAAGATTCTATGGGTTGCATCTGGACATGCTTTATTCTTTGTGAATTCATTAAATCCCACATGGACAGTGGAACAGATCGAAGCAGACTGTGGCAGTCAGTGATCCGTGATTGTCTCCTGGACAGAGGCAGCTCGGGGGAGGGCAGAGCATGGGCTGTGGAGTCCGACAGACCTCGCTTTGAAAGCTGGCTCTGTGCTTACTGGTCAAGGGCCTTACACAAGTTACTTACCCTCTGGGAACCTCAGTCTTGGCTTCGGAAAACTGGGGATAACGATGCCGGCAAGGCTGCTGTGCAGGTTAGAAAGAACGGATGTAAATCGAGTAGCACATAGCAGGTGTTTGATACATGGCAGCTATTATCATTGCAGAAAAGTGAAATAAAAAGAACCAAATCCAAAATGTGACCGTACGGCAACTCTAAGTCTGTAACAGGCCCTGCAACACGCTCTGGCCACCTCTCTGCTGGAACGCTTACCTCCTGGTGGTGACTGGCACACGGCCCATCTTCCCACCAGGCAGGAGGTGAGCAGCAGGAGGGCAGGGCCTGTCTCACTGTTCTATCACCAGCCCAATCCAGGCGCGATACAGGTGCCATCTTATTCAGAGTCCTTTGGGGGACTGCCTGGGATAGCAAACAGGTTTCACTGGCAAGTCAATTCTGGCCAGATGGTAGTGGCTGCCGGAGGAGCACTGCCCCTTGGGGCTCCCTGAGCAGCGAGAGCTGCTCTGACTGAATGGTGGCCACAGGCACAACGCAGGGCGTGTGGCGTCCCCTGCAGCCTATTCGCTGACCCTGGGCTAAACAGTTCATTCTAAATTGGTTCTTCCACTCCTCACTCATGAGGACCCTGTTCTGTGTGATGGATTAAGATCAGGCTAAAGGATGCCGACTTCTGTAAGGGAGGAGACCAACCTTCTCACAGTCCCTGTGAAATGGGTGCAACTTGCAATTTTGAAGCCACAGACTTATGACGGAAAGACAAATCACCAAAGGGGTATTACTATCCACACTTTGCAGATGAAGGAGTGGGATTCAGGAAGGTAAAGGCACTTACTCAAACTGCCACAGCTGGTAGACGATGTGGCCGGGATCTGGACCCAAGGCCTGCCCACTCTAAAGTGGTAGCTCGCTCTCATTCTGATGCTTGGAACCACCTGGAAGCTTAGAACAAGTAAGTACCAGCACCCGGGCCGCACGAGAGACTCCAATTTCATTGTTCTGGGGCGAGGCCCAGCACTGATACATACTTTTAAGTCCCCCTCCCAGTCAGAGTGATTCTGATGTGTGACTGGGGTTCAGACTGCGGCTCTGAGGACCACACACTCTGGCCGGCCTTGCAGCACCATGGAGGCCCTTCCCAGGATGCTTCTGCACAAGCGATGTGCCTCGTGTTACACACCCGGGCTCTCTGTCAGGGCTGGAAGCCCCAGAGGGGTGCCTAGTCCATGCCCTTCCCTCCCCAGCTGCAGATGGGCAGCCTCGCCACAGTCCCTGGGGCAGCCACAGTGGCCACTTTATCCCTGATCTGCTCTCTGAGCCTCAGTTTGCTCACTGAAAGGGTGAGGCCAACCGCTACCCTTCCTCAGATGTGTCCTGTGACAGCTGCCAGGAGGAGGTTAGAGGGTACAAAGAATGCCAGCCCAGGAATACCAAAACTAGCTTTAATTTGTCCAAAAGTCACACTGAGCTGTGTAAAAACTGCTTCTGGGGGAGGCCCAGAGAGTCCATGCCGCCCAGGGCCAGGGCCCCTAGAAGCTCTCCAGCAGGCCCAGGACGCGCTTCTGCTCGCTCTCCCGGAACTCCGGGCTCCGGCCGTCCCCGATGTTCTCTGCGTACTCTGGGGAGACAAAGGCAGCGTCAGGCGCGGGTTGGAGGTGTGGGGTCACTTCATATCCCTCCCCGAGCCCCAGCTCCAAGGGGGTGCGTGCTGTCTGGTGCCTCCAGCAGCGCCTGTGGTGGCAGCTGTGGCCAAACTCCCTGGTCCTGCATTCGAGGCCCTCCCCTCTCCTTGCTCACAGTCCTCTCCGAGCGCGGCCTTTACTCACTCAACACACACAGTGGCTGCACACGGGTGGGCACTGTTCCAGACCGGTGGTTCTCAGCGCGTGGACCCCAACCAGCAGCACCAACACCGCACAGGAACTTCTCAGAAATGCAGATCTGGGGCCTATTCAGACCTACTTTTTAGGGAACTCTGAGGATGGGGCCCAGCAGTCTGTCTGAACAAGTCTTCCAGGTGGTGCTGATGCTGCTCACGCCTGAGAACCACTGTTTGAGGCAATGGGGATAAAGCTGCGATCAAAAGAGATGAAAATCTCTGCACTTGTCGATGGAGCCTACTTTCTAGTAGGGGAGACAAACCAGAAAGTAAAGGAAATACATAGGGTTGCTATAAGAAGGCCTCACAGAGACGGGAGGGGGGGATTTGACTAAAGGCTTCAATCACGTGTGTGTGGGACTATCTGGGAATGAGTGGCAGAGGGACAAGCAGGGCAGGGGCTGGGGAGGGGAGCGTGCCTGGTCCCTTCAAGGGTGGGCAAGGAGGTCGGTGTGGCCAGGGCTCACAGCCAGGGGAGGGGGCGGGGTGCAGGTTGTGTGGGGCCACCATAAGACCTGAGCTTTTCCCCTGAGATGGGAAGCTGCAAGAGAGTTTTAAGCAGATGAGTGACATGATTTGACTTTTTAACCAGCTCACTCAAGCTGTTGTGTGGAAGATACCCTGGTGGGGGCAAGAGCAGAAAGAAGGAGTTGTGATTGAATGATGGCTTGGACCAAGGAGGTCATAGTTGAGGTGAGAAGTCTTCAGATTGTAAATATATTCTGAAGGTGGCTCCAGCAGGATTTACTATTAGACTGGAAATGGGATGTGAGAGAAAGAGACACTGAAGTCACCAAGAAATAAGACAGAAAAGTGGAGAAGGTGACAGTGAGCCCAGAATTCCTCCAGGGAACTAGGGGAACAGCTGTCTGCACCACCACAGAGAGGTACAGGGGTACAGTCCACTGACGTGAGAGTCAAACAGCTGGGCGTTTTCGGGAAAAAGGAGGAAGAAAGAATGGTCTAGACACGCCGAGGAGGAGCATGGAAGACCCTCCACTGTCTCCAGTGGACAAAGGCGTGTGGGAGAAAACAGGCACCACTTGAGAGGGCCAACCCCAGGGAGAGGCACTTTCCGTTGGAGCAGGAAGACAAAGGAAACACACCTAAGAGGATGGGGATACAGGAGATGATGCTGACGACAGAAGATTTCTAGAGGACATAATCAAAGAGCTTTAAGGTGGGTAACTGTATGGTCCAGTTTACCTGGTTATCCCAGCACAATACTTAATAATCCTCTACTTTATTCCCCAAACTGTCCTGGTCCCCCTAGATTATGTGGTCACCTGGTTTTAGGAGGTGAGGAGGGGTGGGATATGGCACAGAAATGATGTGTAGAGTTTAGAGAGTGCAGGGCCTGAGTGGTGAGCAGGGGCCCTGGGCTTCCTGTGGTGACTTCCAGGAGCAGGGAGACAGAGCTTGGTGGAGGGGGAGGGAGGACGGTGATCCAACTCCGCTGCCAGCTGACTGCGCCCTGCCCTCGCCCTTGGAGGGGAGATGGTGCAACACTGTGGGCTGTGTTTGGATCCTGCCTCTAATTCACAATCCTAAGTGGCCTTGCAAAATCTCCTCCTCTGAAAATGTACATAAAGAACCTAGTAAATAACGGATGTTCAAGAAACGCTAGTTCCCTCCCTGAGCCTGCTTTGCTCAGGCCAACAATGCCACTCAGAGAAATCCCACACATCCTTCAAGGACCATCTCAAAAGGCAACTTCTCTGTGAAGCCCTGCCTAGTCACCTCTCAATCCTGCTCCTGTCCTCAGGCCCCTCGTCTCCATCACAGGCCTGACTTCTAGGTCATCCTCTCCTTGTCCCCTCTCTCCCTCTAGACTGAGAGCCTCATGAAGGTAGGGGCCTTTGCCTTACTTTCAGCTAAATTCCCAGCAGAGCCTGGCTGAGAGCCAACTAGCTGTTTGGTGCAATGAATAAGCCCTCAGAGCAGTTATGAGATTGACTGCGAGCACACCTGCCCCCTGCTCCCTGACTGGGGTGGCCTGAGACGGAACAATAGAAGACTCTCCTGCAAGAGGCGTCTGCCTAATAAAACATCTGCTGATTCAAATCAGACAGAGACTGGGGAAGGAGGAGAAAGTGTGCAAACCCTCCCCTACCTCCCACCGCCACCATGCTGGGGAAATAAGCTTGCTCCGGCCGCTTCTTCATTTTCCCTCTGTCCTCTATATTACTTTGGACATGTGCCGGAAAACAGGATTTGGGATTCACACATGTGCCAGCTGTGTGTCTCCCCCCGGAAATCATCCTTTTCTGTTAGGTCCATCCATCACCTCCAACAGCAAATGGCAGTGACTCCTTCTATTAAGGCTCCTTAAAGGGACGGCTAGGGTGCTGGGAGAACAGGAACTGGGCTACCAAAGAAGGCTATGGGCTGTACGTTAAGTGGCATCTCTCACTCACGTGAGAATGATCTAGTCGCTGTCCCAGGAGAGACCGTTATAGCATTCAATACCCTCAGAGGCATGGTCTGAAAGCAAGAGTCTTAATGGATTGAACTAACACTTTGCTCTCCTCGTGTATTCTCAGACCTAGGAGAGAGGGACGTGGAGGAACGTTTGATCCTTTGGCGCAGTAATTTTCCAAGGAAAGCCAGCTTCCCTAGAGGGACCTAATCTCTTTCTAGGGATGTGCAAAGTAGAGGAACAGAGTCTGGATCAGTCCTCTAGCTGAATCAGCCCTACCGAGGCCTTAGGAAAACACACGCCACCATTGAACACAGAGCACCCGTCCGATGGACGGGTCTCCTCTTGTCTGTGTGCGGGGAAGGACGAAACAGTCAGATGCCTGTTCTCTGGGAACGGGCTATGAAGGAACTGGGCACAATCTAGAAGAGGGGCTGTCTTGCACACAGCGGCATGGGAACTCACATGTAGTGAACACTGGTCATGTGCAGGCATTTACATCTGTTGTCCCACTTAATTTCTGCAGCAATCCTATAAGGCAAAGAGCACCATCTCTGTTTACAGATGGGGAAACTGCAGCTGATTAGAGAACTGAAGCCACTTGCCCCAGTCTATAATGGTTCAGGAGCTGAGATTCAAACCAAGAACCTGTGTGAGAAGTGAAAATGGCACCTCAAAATCCATGGGGAGGTGGGGGAGCTGGTTCCCAAAGTGGCGCATTCTTACCTGAGCAGTATTGCACCCTGCCTCTTCCCCATCCTTCAGGAGAAAAACCTCCACAGCAGCCCAGCCTTGGCAGGGCATCTGGCTACAATGTCCTCATAAAAGGTAAAGCTCTGGAGGGACTGTCTTGTGGGAAAGGGGCCTCAGTGGCCAGAACAGATGTGGAGTGGGTTGCTGGGGCCACGCTCTCTCATGCTCTCTCATGCCACCAAATGTCAGAGCTGCCAGGTTCTCAGGAACGTACCAGCCAGGGTCCCACAGTGAGCCAGGCGCAGGGCCAGGCACAGGACCAGACCTGATGAGCCCTGGTGCTCTCCTACTGCCCCAGCAGCTGGCACCAACGGTGCACCTCGCCGCACATCCTCCACCCCTTACCCCAACTCATTCTTTGTTTCCAGAGTAGAATCCTATTTGCAGCAAACCTTGGTGGTGCCAGCTACTTCTGGTTATTACAGCTGCTACAGCAGTTTATAAATATTGAACAGGTTCCTCTCAGAGGTCTTAGGAAAGAGTTCTCTTTGTGTGTGTGTGTGTGTGTGTGTGTGTGCGCGCGCGCGCTAGATGAAGGGAGAACTTTGGGGTTGGGGATAGAGGAAGAGGGGGAGTCGGGCTGGAGAGTGAGAAAGGTGGTGTGTACATCAACTCCCTTCTCTACTTCCCTAGCATTTTCAAATGCTCTTATAATAAAGGCTTTGATGGAGCTCAAAAACAGGCAGCAGTGCTGAACGCATAAATATTAAAGCAAACTTTAGACAGCAGGTTTACGATTCAGACATGGAATACAAGCTGTTCTGTTTATGTTAAGAGGGAGAGGGAGGGGGCACCCGGGCTGGCATTTGAGGAAGAACTGTCTTCCAGGACAGAGACATGGACCAGTACTCACAAGCCTGGTTCAATCCCTGGACCTTAAACGCTTACCCTTTAAAAAGTGCAGGAGGAAGTGGGAACAGGAAAAAGAGGGATGCCAGTATTTTTAAGCTGAAAACACTCAAAGACATATAAGTGATCACAAAATACAAGCTGGGAAAGTAAAATCCATGAGGTCTAACAGAGATTCCTCAATGACAGCAATGGGCGTGGAAGGTCTAACGTCACACTGCTCGGGAAGGAGAACGTGCTGGGTCTGCTGTGAGGGAGTAAGTTTCATCAGGGTGTCATTAAAATGAAACCCACTTAAAGGAGAAGGGAAGGAAACCGACCCTTTGGATGCTGGCAGGGTCACATTCCCATAGCCCACTTTCCTAGAGACATTTTAGCTGGTTGGAAAAGCACCCCCGCCCCCCAACCAAGCCCTGAGGAGGGTGATCTGGGTGCTGGTACAGGCTCTCCTGCCTGCATCTGAGTCCCGGCTGCTGCCAGCTCTGGTGAAAGGATTAGGCCAAGGAAGCGAAGGAACTGTATTTACTGAGTAAGTGTTCTGTCCCGGGCCCCCAAATGCATCTCAACCTCAGCCTTCCTTGGGGTAGTATTCCCTTTCGGTTTGTTTTTTACAGAGTTGAGGAAACCATGGCTCAAACATGTTATCTACTAACTTTTACCCCAAGTTACAAGGAGCCGGAATTCCTGCTGGTCTGTGCTTCTCTGTTTTACTTATTCCTGGGTTAGCTCGGACACGAATCACAACACTGGAGGTAGCTTACGCTCTGAGGCACCCATTATGTGCCAACAGGTAAGCACTTTACCTCTAGCATCTCATCTAATCTTCACAGCAACCTTTTGAGGCAGGTTACCCCCATCTTACAGACATGGGGACTGTGGCTTAGAGACAGGGTAGGCAGTTGCCTAAGGTTAACGCCCAGGCCTCTCTCCAGGATCCTTTCCTGCCTCTGAAAACCCTAGAGGCCACAGTAGCCACACCCTATGTATCAACATGTCATCAAAAGATAAATCCTATCAGCTTCTACAGCTTTAATATTACAGAGGCAAAGAGTTACCAAGAGCCCCAAATCAATATGGAAATACATGTTTATGAGCTTCTAAGAAAAGACTCCAAGCCATAAAGAACACAAGCAAATCAAAGGGCCAGGAGCCAGTTTCTGAAAGCATTTTGAAGTCTTTGGCTCAGTCTTTTCACCACCAGTGAAAGAGTTTTGAGTCAGCCAACCTCTAAGCTTTCCTCTGCCAAACAGCCCAGCAACACCCGATCTTGCAATAAATTTCACCAGTGCCTAAAACATTTAAGAGACTCACCAGAGGCTTCCATGCTAACCCTTGGCACAAATATTTTACTAAGAAGTATTCCCAGGTCACAGCTCCTACTCCACGTCCAAGGAGAGGACGACTCAATGTACAGGTGCATCTGTCTGTGCAGGTCTTTCACATTCACAGGGACAGAATGCACAAGGGCGGTTGCCAGGGGCTTGGGGAGGAGGAGGGTGGGGAGTAAGTGTTTAATGGGTACAGAGATTCAGTTTTGTAAGACGAAAATAAATTCTGTGGACAGATGGTGGTGATGGTTAAAATGGTAACTCCTATGTATATTTTATCAAAATTAAACAAAAAAGGCAAACACCTCCTCTGTGCAGCTTCCCTGGATCGTCAAGCTCCTTTTAGTCTCCAGGAGAACTAACCGTGCTTCTTGAGTCCCACTCCAGTCGTAGCACTGACCTCAGTCTGCTTTGTGTTGTGGTTATTTATCTCACCTGTGATGGGAACGTATTCCCCTTGGGACAGGGACTCCTAAGTGTCTCAGTCATCTCAGGAGTTCACCTAGTGCCCTGTGACGCCAGGGTGCTTTGTAAAGGAAGACGCCCTGAATTTTCTTTCTTAAAATGCCACAGGAGTGTATCAGCCAATTGGCACAGTTAGACCTTTTCTTTTTGCCAGATGGAAGGCCGACTGCGTATAGGTCTGAGTCTGGATCCAGTCTGCAATGTTAAAAGTGACTCGGGTAACATCCCCTTAACCTCCATGAGTCTCGGTTACCTTGTAAGCAAAATGGAGACTGTAACTCTGCTTTTAGGGCCTTTGTGAGAAACAGACTATACATGAAAAGCCTGGCACAGAAGTGGCTTGGGAGTGACCACTCTACCTACTGTGGCCCCAGATTTCTGGAACAGTACAAAGAAGCCTGAAGCAGCACCCCAGTATGCACCCCCAAAAAGCATTAGCTGAGCCCCTTCTCCACGCCACTTGTGGGCCGGACACCGGAAGACAAAAGGCGGGACGGCTGTCAGTGCGCCTGCGGAGCATGTGGTCTGATCCGTCCTTCTCTGCCATAGAGACCGTCACCCCCTAGGTGGGCACCACAGGCCTCAGGCCAGAGCTGCCGCCAGTTCCAGGGAAGGCTGGACTTTGGGAACACCGAGTAAGCAGTCTGCAGAAAGAGGGACTTTAATGAGCCATCAATTATTCCCAGCTCTCTTGGCACCCCCACAGAAGAGGAGGAAAGAAAATTGTGAGAAAGGGACCGAAATATAATGGGAAGAGTCCCCTGCTGGGCTTGCCTCATCAGCGTTTTCCTGAGACCTCAAGGGATACATCAGCTGTCATCCTGCCAGCAAAACTTAGGAAATATGTAGGCCATAAAATCAAAGAAAAAAGCTTGCATCTAATTAGTATGTTAAAAAAAAAAAAAAAAAAAGGAAGCAACCCAAACTGAAAAACAAAATTAAAATCAAAGAGGACAGACTGATGAGCTGGTTTCCTTTATGAGGCTTTGTTTCTTCACGCATTTTGATAGAATGAAGGGTGGAGGAAGGAGGGGAAGGGACTGAAGGCTTTTAAGGGGTGGGCCTGAGCAGAGCTCAGCTGCCACCCTCATCCAGCCCCCCAAAGAAGCCTCACCACAGCACTGCCCTGAGGGTGCTCCCTGCACCACGTCCCGGGGCTGCTGAGAGACAGGTCTGTGGCACACACCCACCAGCCGACACAGGCAGACGTGTGAGCCGCGGCGGCAGAGGCATGCTGGCGAAAGGGGGGGGGGGGTCGAGAACCCTTTATTATATAAACTTAACCTCCCATTGATTTTTTTCTTCTTTTTTAGTGGTCAGAGTCCTGTGAGGGTTTCTTTGACCTGGGCAACGGCATCTAATTCCCTGGCTTTAAATATCACCTCTATACTAATGACTTCAAACTGTCCAAACTAGCACCTCTCCAGCCGTCATGAGAACGTCTACTGTCTGCTGGCCAACAAAGGGATGTGGGTACCACCTGTACCCCTAAACTCACCCTGTACCGAACAGAACACAAGAGCCTCGCCCAGCAATACTCCCAACCCCATCCAATGCTCCAGCCTCCCCACTCCTGCTTGGCCTCCACTGACATGGTTGAGTTCTATGAAGGCCACTGATGTCCTGTTGTCCTGTCCTGCCTTGGGCCTCTGCTCCCCCTGCCTGGGATGCGCCTTTCCCTCTGGGACACCATGCCCAGTCCTGGGAGGAGCCTCTCCCTGCTGTGGGACTCCTTGGCATGGCCTGTGCCTCTGTTACCGCCACCTTATCACTCCCTTAACATTCTGTTCACAACTTTAACGCAGCACTTATCACATTATAATTAGCTCCGAGCATCTCTCCCCACTAGACTGCGAGCCCTCAGGGGTGGGGATCGTGCTTACTCCTATTCTCCCTTGTACCTCTAGTGCTGGATACAGAGCCCGGCAGCCAGCACTGCTAGCTGAGTCGCTGCATTTCACTTAGCTTGAATTATAGTTGGTCATTTCTACATCTATGTCCCCCAGGAGACTCCATGAGGGCAGGTGCTATGTGACACCTTAGTAGACAGTGTGTAGCGCTGTGCCCAGCCCTGAGGAGAGTCTCAGTAAACATGTGCCAATTTAAATTCACACAAGGGCAGGGTTTAATTCAACAATGTTCACATATTCACCGGGTACCCATTATGTGCCTGGCATTGTTCTAGGTGCTGAGGAGACATGAGGAACAAGCCAGACAACGTCCCTACATCATGGTGCTTACATTTTAATGTATGAGACACATAAAACAAGTAAACAAAGACATAAATAAAAATAATTACAGACTGTGATAAGGGCTAAGAAGGAAATAAACTTGGTGCTATGATGGGAAATAACAGATGGAGAGAAGTGGATGGATTCAAGATTGAGACTGGAGGCAGCAGAAACGGCAGATTCACTAGTGAATTGGCTGGGAAGGGTGATGGAGAGAGAGCTGAAGGGCTGGACTTAGGTCTGGAGATATGGGTCTGAGAGTCTAGACAGAGGTGGGGAAGAGGAACAGGAGTTGTGGGGATGAATGCAGCACCTGCAGGCTGCTCACTGGCTCGCTCACCTGTTCATCCACCCAGACACTCAATCAACAAATATTTGGTACCCAGGATGTGCCCAGCACTTTTATAGGCACTTGGGGGAATAAATGAGGATCTGAGGGAGACAGGCTGGCTCACAACAACTGAAAATTCTGAATAACCTAAAGTGTATGTGTCTGGGTTTCTGGAAACAACAACAACAAAACCAACCACCTACTACATGTTAGCACCTGTTAAAAACACTTTTCCTTTCTCAGAAGATCACTGTTTTGATTACAGGGATGGAGGTGCAGGGAGAAGCCTAAATGCAAGAGAGTAGGGCTGAGAGTAGTAAAAAGTTCTAATTGAACATGTGGGCATTAAAAGTAAATGCCACTTAAAGGCTGGGGTTGCAAATCACCACAGCTACACCTTAGGGAGGAGGTGGCATGACACTCTGAGCAGTAATTCATGTGAGTGTGACACTGAGAACAAGAAGGGAGCACCCAGGATGCTGCTATGGAAGATGCTGGGTGAGGCTCAGGAGCGGGTTCCCCTGAGGCTGCTCTCTGAGGGAGAAGACCATAGATTCCAATGCCTCAAATGCTCCATCTGCAAAATGAGTCTAGTGAATTTACCCTCCCCACCTGCCTGGAAGGGCTATCCTGGGCATGTGATTTCCAGTCCTATGTTTCACTCACACTGCTCCTTTGTTTTGGAATGTTCTTGTCCCAGCCTCTAAGACACAGCTCAGTGTTACTACTCCCACAAGGCCTCCCCAGGACCCCACTTATAATACGATGATGATAATTATCATCACAGTATTTTACAATGCTCATAGTAGCTAACATTTACTGAGAACTTACAAAGAGTCAGACATTTTCCACGTATCATCTCATTTAATCCTTTCACTCATTCCATGAAATCCCAGATGGTACCCTGTCCCAGGTAACACAGTAAATAGCAAAGCCAGGATTCAGTTCCAGGGGCCAGATCCCAGGGCCCAAGGCTCTTCACTTCTCTTCACTTTATTATACATATCATTTATCTCCCTATTTCATGTCCCACCTGTAATGGGAGTTATAAGCCACTTACAGGCAAATCCTTTGAATAAATCTAGCCTAATCCGTCACCTTAGAAAACTGGCAGAACAAGGGTCAGAGAAAGAAATGATCTGCCTGCAGTCATGTCCATCACGAGTCTCTCTGAACCCTGGAGTTATCAGTACCATAAAGTCCAACATGGGCCTCTCTACCCGCCACATATGTGAAATCTGTGCGAAGTGGCTCGAGGGTGGGGCTGCATCAGAGCTGACTGAGAGCTTGCTAACCGACTGGAGGCCTCTTGGGAACCACTCCAGCTGAGTCAGGTCCAACCAAAGATGCAACAGTGTTTGAGGGACTCCCTGGGGTAGGTGAAGGAAACTCACTACAGCACTTTAGGTGTGCTGGGCACTACACTGGATGCCGTCATACAGCATCACATGAATCTTTGTAAAATTTCAAGATTATGCTCACACTGCTGGGGGAAGGCAGAGCTGGCACTGGAAAGCGGGCATGCTCTTTTTACTACACCACACTGCCTCAAATTCACCTTCTTCTGCCTTGCGTAATTCCAGGTAGTTCCTGTTACTTCCTGGTTTTTTCCCCTAAGAAAGAAATTTCCTTCTACTACATGTAGTTTAGAACTGGATTTTTGTTTGTTTCTTGTTTGGTAGTTCTTTTTGTTTTGTTTTTTCTTAAAATTTTAACAAATATTTCCCCTCTCTAGTGCTTCTTGTTACGTGTTTTCAAAATTCAGGAACTGGAGGGTCAGAGGCAGAGAATAACTATGTTAGTCTTCGGCATTCTGACAAAGATGACCTGGACACACAGTGAACTGGACAACACACTTCAGCCTGCAGCGCAGAGGATGCTACACACCAAATTCTGGGGATATTGATAGAGACAGAAAGTAAGCATCATCTAATCCCCTGGAGCCCCAGACACAAGCAACATCCAACTCACCCTTGATGATGTGCCTGACAATCTTGATTGAGCTTCCTCGCATATTTAGGATTTGGTGAACCCTCTGGCGAATCTAATAAGGGAAAGAGTGGGGAGAGAAAGAAAAAAACATCATTTGTCCTGGGAGACAGCAGAATATACTGTATTGAAAGTATTCACCTCACCCCCATCCCTGAAAAAGCAGACCTGTGTAGAGTGAAGGAATTCAAGGAGAGTGTGACTCACTTCTTTCTCTGAGAGCCTCTGTGGGGATGGACAGGCCCAGCTGGAGGCAGCCCCCTCCTACCTGGGGCAGCCCGCTCCTACCTGGGGCACGTTGGCATTGCAGATCTCTGCCATGATGTAGCAGATGTGCTGGAGAACAAACAGCCCCGCATCCAAGCGCCGGAGGTAGAACTCATCCTCGATGTCATTGTCGATGATTTCTCCACGCCGGACCATGTCCTAGAAATGAATGAACATTTGGGAATGAAAGTTGGACAGTGAGTGGAGGAGGAAAGAATAGGTTTCTAGTCCACCCGTAATACACAAAAGAATAGCAGCTACAACAAAAACAACGAAAGAAAAACCACTCCGCCTTGATCTGCCTCCTGCTTCTCCCACCATTCTAAAATACCTTTCTTATGTTCTGTCAATGGACGAGAGGCCCAGGAAGTCAAGATTAAAGCCCATTTTCTTCTATATGATGAGTCAAGGCCAACATGGTCTCATCCACATATTCACACTGAAAAAATAAGAGTTGATGGGGACACAAATCTAAGCTATTTATCTGCTTCTTCTATGCATTCTTTCCTCTACGGTTCCTGCCTCCACAAATAACCTCTCTACAAGATATACTTAATTCTCTTCCCCTTCCAAATCAAGCTATACGCAGGGAAAAGAGGCACCCTTTCTCCACAATTCTGTCTTGGTACCTGGTGATGACACAGGTACCCACTCCATGTGTCACTTTCAGCTTACATTTTGTCAGATGCAAAATGCTGCCAACCTTTCCATTTCATTCCACAAGTTCAACACTTCCTCAAGGCCAAAGCCCTAATGAGTGACAGAAGTCTCTTTCTTAAACCTGTGTAACCCCAGACCCATCAGAATAGACGACTGTCCCCATATCTATTCCTCTCTAGCAGATTCTTTTTTTTTAAACAGCTTTATTGAGATACAATTCACATACAATTCTCTCATTTAAAGTGTACGACTTAGCAGCTTTTAGTATAGTCAGAGCTGTGCAGCCATCATCACAATCACTGTAGACCATTTGCATCCCCTCCACTCTCATAGCCCCCATCCAGTGGATTATTACCACCTCTGCCAAGAGAACCCTCTCCCCATCTCGGGGCCTTTACTGCCTTCTTCCTGGGGGTTCTGGGGTGTCTCTCAAGCCGAACCCCATTTTCAAGCTACCTCTCCCACAAAGCATTCCCTGATTATTCAAGGCTAACAACTCCTCCTTTCCAAAATTCCTGAGAGCACCCTCGACAGGCCACTCCATGACACGTCCTCTCCTTGCACGTCACATTTACACTGATTTCAGTCATCATCAGCTCCTCCCGTTTCTATCACTCCCTTTATTTCACGAGGGTGGGTTGTGAGCTCTGTGAAAGTGGGGACTGAATTTTGTCTTCACATCCTCAGCGCAGTAAATATCCACGCAGTAAATGAAAGAAAAGAGACATCTCTGTTTTAGGCTGTCAGCTCTCAGGAGTCAGAACTGGGTGAGGGACTCACTCTGCATGACTAGCAGGCTGGTCTAAGGCGACAGGTGCTTGAATACATGCTTTTGACGACAACAATCCATTTCTTAATTCTGTCAGTGGTTTTATGGCCATGGTTCCCTCTGATGACTCAGATTCCTGTCACTGACAGAAGCCCTTGGGACCCTGCTTTCCACCCTCCCAAACTCGGAGGAGCAATCATCAATCTCCAAGCAGGATCCTTCAGAGACTATTTAGATGCAGATAATGCGCTTCTTTATTTGCCCAGGAGGCCAGCCTGTAGCAACACGAGGCTACTTTTCATTTCGCTCCTAAAGGCCTCTGTCTGTGAGGCAAAAGAGGGCTCCAGACTTGCCGGGCCCTGCACTGCCTGGCAACTCACCCGCACTAATTCGTAGCTTTATTTAGTAGCAAATTCCTTGGTAACCTGGTAATGGTGTTAATGTTCACGAGGTAGTCATGGAGCACTGGCCTGATGTCCAAGGAGTTTAAATACAGAAGGGCCTCTTTAGTTTCTCATTTACTCATAATCATAACTTCCTACTCCAGAACTCCTAAGAGTTCGGCAGCTGGGGGCACAGGAAGGAAAATTACTCTTGACTTCTACTCATGCAAAAAGCATTTGCTGCTAATACTTCACATTTCTATAATGCTGCAAAGTTTAAAGCGTTATTATATATATGGTACTTATTACCAAATTTAAAGAGAGCAGGGAAGGGATTATTAATCCCATTGTACAAATTAGAATCCAAGGCACACAGAGGTTAGGTAAGTTGCTCATAATTACATAATTACCAGTTACTAGAATATGGGCTCCCTAGGGACAGGAATCCCGTCTGATTCATTGCTGAGGTGGAAATGAATAGCATGAAGCAGAGTGTTCAGATCTGGACCCTGCTATATGCCTAGTGGCAAGGACACCTTTCTAAGCACTGATTTAGGGTAGAAAAAGAATGAAAATGGAGGTAAAGGGATACCCTGGTCTTAGTCACCGAGGAGCTGATTGTCTGGGAAAGTCACAGGGATGTGGAAAATGACCAAAAAGTAAAGGGACACAGTGCACTCAAAATTTAAAGTAATTACAAGTAGTAGGTGCTAATCAGGGTTGGTTAAGATGTTAGGGCATTGGGAAGAAGTGACTTTTGGGTAAGGTTTCAAGGCTTCTGATTGGCAGACAAAGCAGAAAGAATGCCTTAAGAATGAAGGCATTCCTGTGGTCTGAGGCCTTACGCCCTGCATACTTTCTGCTCAACACCCTCCCCCCCACCGCCCCCATACACACAGCACTAACAGGCCTGCTCTCCCTTTCTGGCCTTCTCACCTTTGCTTGTAATGTTGGTGCTCTCCCCACACTCAATCTCTATCATAATAAAGTCTAAAATGTGATATTCCTTATAAAACTTTTCCTGAGATCTTTAAAAACTTCTCAGAGTTTTCCAACTTGACATGATTTTTTTCATTTCTTAAAACCCCCAACCTTGGATTTGTACCTCTTTTATGGCACCTTCCATGGTCTGCTCTGTAAGAGTTATTCAGATGTGTACCTCTTTCCTGTGTAGGTTCTTTGAAAGAGTTGTGTTTTACTCATCTTTGTACCCTAGAAAGCACCTTGCAGGGTACTTTTTGCATAGTAGACCCTTGAAAAGCATTTGTGAAACAGGATTGGAAAAATGCAGGTAGAAGTTCAGCACTATTAATATGCTGTGGTGGGGAGGCTCAGTCAGTGCTTTGGAGGGCTAGCTGGTGGGAGGCCTGAATGCTCAACAGAGGAGTGAGATACGAGAGGCTGCAGACTACACCGTGCAGGAAAATGTCATGATGAGAATATGCAAATGCCTGTATGATGGACACACTGGCTTCAAGTGTTGAGAGGCAGGCAGGGTATACAGCTAGGAGGCCACAGTATTAGCCTTTGTGAGAAGCAGATCAGATGGGGAAGACAGGAGAAGAGCGGGGTGGAGAGACAAAAGCCTTAGAGGTTTGCAAACATGGGAACTTGGAGTGAAACACATTCATTCACGCACCTGGTGAAGATTTCCTGAACGTCTATCTATGAGCCAGGTGTTATATGATGTGCTGGGGGTAGTAAAGAGAAACAGGACAGTCTACATAATCAAGGACATTGAAGTCTAATAAGGTTAATAAATATGAACAAACGAATTTTACTTTAATGTAGCAATGGCTATTATGAAGGACCTCTCATACTGAGTGCCATGGGCCTCCAGAAGAAGGACAGACTGAGTCTGTTTTGGGGAGTCAGGAGAGTTCAAGGGAAATACAACATTTGAGCTGGATTCTGAAGGAGCCTGACAAGCTGGAAGGAACATTCTAAGCAGAGGGAAGAGCAGCACAGGTTAAAGCACAGAAAAGTCGCCTTGACCCGGGTGGGAGAGAATAAGAGCGCACATCACTGTCACCGAGAGAGAGAGGACAGAAGGAAGGGACTATTTCTTTGCTTCTTAGATCCTAGCTATCGGCAGCTCATAGTGTTTGATGGATTACTACATACTAGGCATTGTGTGAGGCAGTCTGAGTAAGAACCATTGCTACCACCATCTGTCCAGCTCGGAGGAGCAGCTAACGTTGACTGAGGGCTTATTATGTGTCAGGTACAGTGGCAAGTGCTTTCCCTAAACTGACTCCTTTACGTCTCATAAATATTGCAAAGTAGGGATTATTACCCCCATTTCAGAGGAGGAAACTGACTCAGGCAGAGCAACCTCCCCAAGGCTAGTGGGTAGCAGAACTGAGATTTAAATCCAAGTCTGCTCTTTTCATATTACAGTGTTAGTGTGGGTACAGATTTCAGAGCTGTCTGAAGAACAAAGGAAGATAGTAAGAGTGGTCGAAACGCTAAAGAATGGAGTTTAGCAAAATTAACTTTTTCCGCTTAGGTCAGAAGTGCTCCTGGTGATCCTCCCTTTTCTGCACTCTTACCACAATCTGATCTCCTTTTAACCAGACACACTGCACCTTCAAGTTTCTCTAAACATTGTCATGTAGGAAGACCAGACCCAAGAGAGCATTGCCAAACCCTATTTTTAATTCTTTCCTCAGAACTTCAAGATTCTGACAACATTCAATTCGACATTCTACTTTTAGACACACGGCCACATGATTTGAAAGTGAAATTTTCAAATGTAGATCTCAGATATGACTATAGCTCATCTCCAAGAAAGGCATCACCATCACTGCATTGAACATGCACAAAGATGAAACAGAGATTGGCTGCTAAGATGAAGTTTCTGCCCTGACAGTTTTAGAAGCATCATAGAAACCAGGATGCAGAGAAGGTGACTGCTGTCAGGATAGCACCTTATCTAGCCTGTTACAACTCTGTGGCATGGAATATTTACTGCTGAGTGGATTCAGGGAAGTCGAGCACAAAGGTATACTCCATGTTGAAAGGGAAATAAGAGAAGCAGGGTGATTTTTATTCTGATGGAAAATAAGGAAGTTTGAGTACAGTTCTTTTAGGCACATCTTCTCAAGTTTTGGTCTGTTTTAAAAAGAGGAAGGATGTCACTTTTATTAACCATCTGTCTTACTATATGTGAACAGAGTATAAACTTCTTTAAAATGGATTAATGCATGTTTGGCTCCTTTTCTGGGTTTCTAAGACACCAGATAAAATTTTGATCTTGAGATAAGGATGTGATATGGTTCTCTGGATATCCCTGTGTGAGGAAGAAGAACCAGAAATCTGAAAGAACAAAGCAAATGAGGTAAGATCCCAACTCTAATGCTAACTTACTAGTGTCTGCAGGCAAGTCATTTAACTTTTCTTGGCCTCAGCTTCTTTGCTTGGAAATAAGAAGCCTGAGCTAGATAAAGGAAGGGAAATAGGGTTCATGAGTGCCACCTCTAATCCACTGTAATGACTCTTAAAATGGGAATATGATTAATTTGATTAAGGAGAAATTCCAAAAAACTTGAGTAACCTCTTGAGTATTGTAAAGATACTGTATGCTACAAAATTTCAAAGTAAAAATCTATGTATACATTGAATTGCATTTGAAATAAGACATGAGGGTTAAGATTTAAAGGATGTCTCCCACCAATGAATTCATTCAACTCTCGCCTTTAAGAAGAGTGAAGGTGACTGTCTCTTTGTGAAGCAATGACAACTCAACATCCACATACAGCACTTTTTCCGGTTCAGAGCAGAGGATCTGCACTAACCTCACTTGCTGTACATGCCCTCGGTTGAGTATGTACAGCAAGTATCATTTGCAGATTTCACAGATGGAAAAATTGAGACAGATGTCACTGAATTTTGGATAGAGACTTGAGTAGAATATGATTTCCTAGTCCAAGACCCTTTTTCTGTCAGTTCTTTGACTCTAACAAGAGATGGGTGGCAAAAATGGAATAAAAACAACAGCAAAATTTCCTGGGTCCTCACTGTGTGCCAGGCATTCTGCTAAGCACTTTGATGGATTTCTCATTTTCCCCTAAACTCCAAGAGATAAGAACCATTACTATTTCCACTTTCAAATTAGAAACTGAGGCTTACAGAGGGGAAACCTCTGCTAAGGTCACAAAGCTCATAGTCGAGTAAGTGTTGGAGACAGGATAAAAATCCACGCAGGTCTGGCTCCAAGTCTGTGATCACTTCCACAGTTCAAAGTAGAAAAAAATCTTTGCTTTATAGACCTTTTCTGGTATTAGCATATGAGCGAATAGATGGGATTTTTTCTTTATGCTATTTCTGGGAACTACTGTAAACTAGCAGCATTAAATGTAAGGTCATCTAGCTTCCAGGTCTGTCTTTTCTTTATAAAATGAAGAAACTTAAGAAAGAGGAAGGAAGAGAATCGATAGCTAGACCAGCAAACTCTACATGCGATTTGGGAGAGTTTAAAAAAAAAAAAAAGACACTCTGAAGAGTTTTATTTTGTTCATTCCATGAGAGGGCTAGAATAAAAACCTAGATGGTAATTCAGTGAACAGCGCATTAAGTGGAACAGATTGCAATTCACAGCAGCACGGGCCTGTTTGGGGGCTGCTAAAATAAACAGATCCATCTCCAAAGATACACAAGGAGGTAGCACGTGTGGCATCAAGGTGCCATTTCTGCAGGGCTGTGTGTGTTCCGCCCCTCCCCCAGCCACATCCTCACTTTAAATGTTAATCTGTCTTCTGGAGCACTACCAAATCGCTAACTTTCAGGTGCCTCCATCTCTCTCTGCAGGCAAGTCGCAAGCCTCCAAATGAGCCTGTGGATGCCATTTCTAATCTGCCCCTGACAGACAGGTGGTGAGCTGCCCCTCGCTGATGGGAGGAGACAGTCATAAAAGAAACTGCTGTGAAGCCAAGAGGAATCCCTCTTTTCTTAATAAGAGGGGACATGACTCAGAGGCCCAGAAGGGGTCACAGTTACAGTCTGTAGTCATGGGCAGGAACTGTCCCACCATTTAGAAAAGGACAATTTCCTTCTTACTTCCAAAGCAAGGGGAGAATTTAAACCATGGGAGTGATAGGTAAGTGGAGAAGGGAGAGGCACAAATACTAGCAAAACAAAATCTTCCTTCAAGAGCTTCGAAAATAGAGCAGTCTGTTAGAGAGGAATCCTAGGGACTGCTGGTCATTTTCAGTGGGGGAAACAGAGGCTGGAGAATTAATAAAAGGGATATTTTTTTTTTGAGACTACTCAGCTAACTGATAGCAGCTCTGAAGCTCTGATAAGAACCCAAGGATATCACACCAGTTTGCCCTCAAAGGAGAAACTGACTATGTGTTAGGCCAGCCTTAACACATGAGTATGTCCCTGGTTTTTATAAACAATCTCATTAATCTTCAAAATGACCCTCTAATAAAGCTACAATGAAAAACACACACACACACACATACACACATGCATACACACACAGAGCAAAGCATTTCCCCAAAGAACAGAGTTCATGTGTGGCAGAGCTGGGATTTAACCTTGGGCTGTAAGATCCCAGGGTTCATGTTCCTTTTATGATGCCATGATGCCTTCATCATTAGCACGCCTTCAATTTCTAATTTTACTAAAAACAAACAAATAAATAAAACAACTAGATTGCCCACCTGAATTCTGACAACATATACGCCAGCCTTGAGAGAACCAGGGCTTCTGTGAAGTCAGTATGGGAGACACTGTGGACCCCACTGAGAAAGGACAGAGAGGATGAAAAAAGCAAAACGGAGTGCTTAGGCCACACTGCAGGGTAAGTGGCAGAGATGTGGGACCTGGACTCAGGCCCCGCAACTTCTCCTGCAATGGTAGAAAGGATGATTGTGACTGGGAAGGGGGCAGGGAGAGGGCAGTAGAGAAGGGTGAATGAGCAGATGGCTAAATCTGTCTCGGAAAGAAGGACACAATAGACAGGGAGAAGCACCAGCATCCCCTCCCCCACCATCTGTGGCTTCTACTGTCTGTTAGCTGCGTTCTGCCAAATTCATGGACTGAGACGTGTGGGAACCACCGGCTTAAAGAACAGCTGAGAGGAACTCTCAGCAGGATTCCCTGTTTTGAAGCTTGCCCCAGGAGCTTCCCACACTGTCCCTGGAACAGTCAACGGCAGCCTCACACGTCCACTGCCTCCACATCTCCCAATGCTTTACCACCACGCATCCCACACATCCATTCCTGGGCCTTACATCCTTTGTACAGGTCTTTAAGTGAGTTTCAAACACTAAGGAAATAGTCAAAGTCTGTTTCCGACATCTAGTCCTGTGGATACTGTTTCATTACAAGGAGTCCATCTTTCTCTTTCCAGGATAAAGCCTGGGATGATTTAACTGTGGCAAAATTAGCATGCAATTTGTAAGTCATTACGGTGCAAAGTATGTGGCGAGAACACTTTATTAAATAAATCTGCTGAGAATAATTTTCCCAGGAACTAAAAAAGGAAAACCTCTCTCCAAGGCTCTCCTCCCACTTTTAAAATCCCTACCAATACCTATGTAATTATGCCTTACTTCTGACACTCAGAAGCCTGGCATCTCTACATGCAACTAACAGAAACCAGAAGGAACCCATGAGAAGTCAGGATAGCTTCCCAACAACAGGGACCTTGGTGTTTTCTGGGCTTCGTGTTGCTTGGGGAGTCAGGTGAAATCTGCTGAGACAAGCACCCTGGGTATTTACAGATCACAGAGAACTGCTGCTCACTAGAAGAGTCTTAAGAATTACATGCCCTTTAAAAGTTCAGGTCACATCTTGTTAACCAGGAACCCCAAGGGTTTGTTCAGATACGCTGTGGCCCTGGAGTCACGTGGACACTGAATATAATGTGAATGCAGTAGGCAACTGCCAAGACGTGGAAGGCTTTGCTAGTTACCAAGTATTGCAGTAATGTGATCCAAACTGGGTGTGTATAAAATTATCAGTAAAGCTTGTAGATTGTTCTAAATAGGAGTATTTTTCTGTGTTGAATATAGCTATAGTTATGCCACAGCATCCACACAGCTATACTTAAATATTTTTGATGATTGGGCTAATAACAGAGAAAACAAAAATTAGGGTTAAAAATGACAGTTCTGACATAATGTAGAAAGCCCAGGACCCTCTGCCTTCCTTAATACCCGTGGACAAATATTAACTTTATCTCATGAGTAGTGCTCCTCCATTTACTGCATGTTAATCACTATGTAAGTCCTGAGAATATGATGAACAAGAAAGATTACAGCCCCAGAGATAGAATAAACAAACAAAATAATTACAGGTTATGAAGAAGCACTGGCAATGGGGGCACCACTTTACATACGGCGACCACTGAAAACCTCTCTGAGGGGGTGACATTTAGGCTGAGACCTGAAGGTGGAAGGAGGCACCAGAGTGAGAAGAGGCAGGACAGAGGGAGAAGCACAGGACATAAGGCGGGAAGTCAGTGCACAGTGGCAGGGGAGGAAGGGGGACAAGCAGGGAGGGCTCAGGTCACACATTGTCTTGCGCCACCAGGGAAGTAAGAGAATGCAAGCAGATGCAGAGGGTGGTGGTATAAATGGTCTTTACAGAGAAAAGCTTCTCTGGCCACCTCTACACCCCAGGACCTGTGAAAGCAGCTTTCATGTGTGTTATATCTACATCACCAAATGCCTAAATATGTAATTCCTCACACACCCACAGGTTGGGACACACATCTTAAAAACAAAACACAAGGAAGGAAGAAAACAGCTGGAGTAGTTAGGCTGTTTGTCCACAGCTGGAGAACCAGAAGAAGCCTGGCTCTAAAGCCCATGTTCCCCCCTCACACCCTCTGCTCCTGAAATGTAACATCATTCATCCCAAAACTCAACTTGGCTCCCCACTGCCCCTCCTTTGCTCTCGCTCCTCTCTAGTTTGAAATGTCCTAAAAGTCTTTTCCTTTTAAGGTTCAGCTCAAATCCTGTCTCATCCACAAAACTGTTACAGGAAACTCGAGGAGCAGACGGCTTCCCCCGCCCCTCGGACTCCTCCGGCCCCCGCAGCAGCAGCAGCAGCAGCAGGAGCTCCTGCGGCCCACGCTTCTGCTGGCACTTCCACCCGTGCTCACCCCCTGCTGTGTCCCGCACGGAGCAGGTGCCTGTGAGAGACATCTGCCAAATGACTGGACTTTCTCCAGTGAATCTTGGTCAACTGCAAACCACGGACACTTGTACTGTGCCCACGGGAGTCACCTGTACTGTGCCCACGGAAGTCTGAAGTTTGTAGGGAAGATGGTGGCTGTGAGACACTAAAAAACGTCAATATCTGACCCTGTTATTTAAGGTTTTGTTGTTGCAGACTTGGCAAAGTATATGAGGTATTTAGTCATTACTGATCTGACAGTCAATGTCATCAAATGCCTGAGAAATAAGCATTCAATTCAAGTCAACAAATATTTGCTGAGTTCCCAATGGGTGTTGGACACCCAAGTTTAATGGAGGTTGGATAAGGTGACGTGACAAATTGTTTATGACTTAGGAGAGAAGACTGCATAAAGGAGAGACAAAAAAGAGATGGTTTTGTTCCAAGTCACTTCAGGCCTGTGAGGCGGCTTCATCTGGCAGGGCGGAGCCTGCATGCTGGCATGGAGCACCGCTCACAAATGCATCCCTCACTCCCACCCCGCCCTGACTCTCTGAGCAACACTGAGGCTGCTGAGCACTAACGGCCTTGGAATGTTTGCCAGTGCCCAGCAAAACGGCCTTGGCATCAAGGAGACAGGTGTTTGTCAGGGCACGGCAGGGGCCCTGCGCCTGTGGCACACGGAGGCACCGTGAAAGCTGGGGAGAGTGGCTGCAGAGATTTCTCTCGTCAGTCCTAATCAGTTTCACACCCTCTTCAATGCTGATAATAGATAATATTGTGGGAAGCAGGCCAGGTTTCCTAATGGCTACACAAAGCTGCTTCCTGACCCCAACAGCTTATTCTGGTCTCCCTCAAACAAAACAAAGCAACCCCCCAAAACAAAGCCTATTTCAGCTTCACCTCAAACGAAGCACCTGATGGTGCCAATGCCCTGGTCTGCTAAGACAACTCCTGGGACATCTGGCAAGGAGGATGCTCTCAGAAAAAGGACTGCCTGGCTTAAAAGTTACAGAAGAATTCCTAAGGAAGCTAGGAAGAGCTAGTTACAGCAGCAGCTTTTACTTACTGAGCAAGGTATTTCACATACTTAGAGCTCAGTCTTCTAACAGCACTGAAAGAGAGGTGTCATTTCCATTATACCAAAGCTCAGAGAGGTCAACTCATTTGTCCAAGGTCTCAGAGCTAGGAAGTGGCAGAGTTCAAATTCAAATCCAGGCTTATCCGACCCCTACCTCCCGCGCACCTTTTCTACCTGGCTGCCGCTGCTCTACACAAAAGACAGTTGCTGACCAACCTCTCACTGCGCTTTTAATCCATTCCATTTTCAAAAAATGGCAGAGTTACCAAAGTGCGTTCATCCGAACCTCAGGGAAAACGTCAAGCTGAGGGGATTTGAGAAATTGACTTTGGACTTTGCTGATAACCACGTTATAGCTAAGAGACTGGAGCTACCTGAGGCACGGTGACAAGGCATGGCTGGGCAGTGATTTAGAGGTGGTGCCTGCACTAAAATTCTAGTTTCTCTGACTCCAGATGCTTCCTCTACCACCCCTGAAAAGCTTCTTCAGCAGGTAACATGGGGGATTCTGTCAGAGCTGGAGTTCTAATTGTCTCATGGCTGTTTCCCAATGAAAGTCTAGGGAAAGTTCAATTTGTTTCTAATTATCATTCAGACAAAGAGAAAGAATATATTACTCTGGCATTTTAACAATCACTAAGTGTCCACCATGTACAAGTTACCATAAAGAGAAGAAAAGATGAAAAAGGAAAGTTTAATCAAACAATAAAATAAAGAGGGTGAAGTGTGTGGAATGAAAGGACTGTGTGTGGAACATGCTAGTATCTGAAGTCCAGCCTCAGAATTTAGAGCCTGCCATTTACCTTGTAGTATCACCATATAAAAGAAGAAAGTCCCAGTCAATCAATTCAATCAATCAACAAACATCTGAGGACTCACTAGGTTTAGGGAGCACAGGGAAATCACAAGAGTGATAAACATGGTCACCCCTCTACTGGTATTCATAAATGGAGGTTTATTTTGGGAAAGGGGATGGATGGATGAGACGAGGTGAAGAGAAACAGGGCACAGACAACAAGGTCACTGTCTTCCCCCCAAGCTCTAGTCTCTCACCCTGGCCTGAGGCCTGAGGGAAGATGCTAGAGTAACTCCCATACACACAGCTCTTGCGCACGGCTCGACTGCCCCATCACTGATGGGAGGGGGTGCTGGAACGGGCTCTCCCACCAGGGAGGTTCAAAAGCGAAAAGAAGGTGATACAGCAAAACAAGATCACAAGGAAAATGAGTCTACTACAGACTCTGAAAAAAGCAAGAAAAGGATCATTTTGCAGTGTGACCAAAGATTGAGGAATGTCTTGTAGGGAAGAGAATACATATCGGACATTAACCAACAGACACGAAAATCTGCCCTGATTAAAGAGACAGATGAGAAAGCTACACAGGCCAGAGATGGCAGAGGGCAAAACAGAAGCAGGTGAAAAATACAGGAGGAAGGATAACCCCCTAGGTAAGCAAGGCTCCGCAAGAAAAAACATCTAGCAGGTTTCATTTCCCTCAGCAACGGTCAGCACAAGACAATGCGGGTCAGTCACTTTGAAACTGGTGTGCAGGCTTTGCCACAATGCACTCAGCGTCTCTTCTCGAGGTCTCCAAGTGTCACCTGGATTCAGTGACTCCCAGTGCCCTTGTAGCTCTTATCCCCGTAACCACCGTTCCTGCCAGTGCTTCCCTAGGACTACAGAAGCCAGCCAGACACACTCTGCCAACACACTACCAAGTCACAGCACTGTACTGTGGTCAGATTTTCGAAGAGAAGCTCTCATCAAGGGTACTTGTGCTATCACTCAGTCTCCCGGTGAGACCTGGATCAATCGTACAATCCATCCTCCTAAGGGACTTCACACCCATTAGAAGAGCAGTTATAACCACTGGCAGACTGTCAACTGTTCTGCTCTTCCAGTATGTTAGGTGGCACACAAAGGTGGAGGGCACCCCTGCTCTTGTCTGTCCTGTGGGAAGATAGAAGGTGCACAAGGGACCAAAATGGAGTGCGAAGCAATAGTTGGCAAAAGATAGGCAGGGATACATACATGTTTCTCTCCTTCAATCTTCTTGTCGGCCACCTGCATTGCATCCAGATATTTAAAATGCAATTCCATCAACCTGTCGACCTGAAAGAGAGAGATTTCACAGGCGTGAGTGAAAAGGAAAGAGAATATCAAGGCAAGAGAAGAGCAGAGCTCCTATTCATCTCCCTGTCACCCCTCACAAAGCAAGAGCCGCTCTACCACTTCTTGCCCTGGATCTGAGCTTTGCTTAGGAACACGTAGGAAGGGATCAAAGGGCTGGGGCAGAACAAAGCAAACACTTGGCATGGAGGCAGTTTGAACACAGACCCATTTCCAAAGGACACTACGCATTCCCAGCCCTTCCAGGATTCCCATGAATTCAAGTTGTTAAAAACAAACAAATAAATAAAAATTCAAGTCCCTTCTTACAAAGAGAAGGAGCCTGAAGTTACATACTTGATATTCACTTAGAACTTTACAGAAATTTCTTTTTCCAAACTGAAACCTTTCATGTTCAGATTCTGCCCCAGAGCTGATCTTTTTTTAAAAAGGTCTGAGTAAAATCTTTTTCGTTGCTTTTGAGTCAGAAGAGAGTGCAAGAAAAACTCCTTCAGCAAGTTAAAAAAAGGCCTTGACTTTTGCTTAGCAATAACCTAAAAATCAGTTTTAAACTTCAAACGTGGCCTGAGGAACAACTCAGCAGGTTTGAAAAAGTTCCATTTATTCCCCCCTAAGATTTCCAAAAGATTGAAAGAACACTATCTCTTTTACCAGGCTGGCACCACCATGGAACTTGGCAACCCTGGTATTTCCCCAGGAGCTGATGCTGATTAACAGCAGACGTTGCTTCAACCTGGCATCAGACAGTCCAGGAAGGCTGTGCCCAAATCTTCCCTGGGTAACAATGACGACCCTAAGATTTTATATACTTCAGTTTACAAAGTATTCTCATAGCCATTATTTTTTCTAAACTTTAGAAAAACTTGATAAGGTAGGCAGGGAAGATAGACAGCAATCCTAATTTTAAAGATGAGGAAACTGAAGAACAGACATTAGATGATGTCACCAGGGTGACAAGATTGCTAAGATGTTCTGTCTCCTAACCTGATGGCCTCTCTCTCACTTTTTTTAAACAATTGAATTTATTCATGTTAATCACATGGGAGCAATTGGTTTCACTGCATGTTAAGAATTTCTAAAGCACTGACTTGGTCTTTTCCTCCTCATCTTAATGATCCTACAGAGATGGTTTCAAAATATTTGGGGTCAAGAATGTCTTCGAAAAGAAAAAAATAAAAATAAAAAAACCAAAAATCAAAAAACAAACAAAAAGAATGTCTTTGAAAAGCTCATTACAGTTTTGTACCCTTGTCTCCTCCCCTCATAAAAGTACATACACATAGACAAAATATATAATATTTTAGGTTCCTTATGGACACCTAACATCAGCACATGGAACTCAGGACGAGATTCTTTGGCTTTTAAGATAGATGTCTATCTGCTCACACTCCTTTCAAACTCTTTAACCTGATGGCCTCTTCACCATGGTATATTATAGTGAGGGTAGAAAAAATGGTTACAGGTAGGCTCAAAGAGATAGTCTTAAATGTCTCTCCAAAGTAGGAAAAAATTTCAGCCTCACCTTGGACAAGGGAAGGAAAGAAATTATTTTAAGTTAAAAAGGGGGCTTTGGTTCTTAATTTTATTCATCTGAACTATCTACTTATGTTTAGTGTGATAAAATACATGGGTTTTCTGGACTCAGGCAGCCTGGGTTCAAATCCTAGCTCTGCTTCTTGTTACTGGTATGACCTTGGGCAAGTCACAGAATGTCTCTTAGCTTCAATTTCCTTATCCGTAAACGTGAGTAATACTGTAGTACCCAATCCACGGTAGTCATTCAATAAATCGTAGTTCTTATTACTGTTAAAAAATCCTATGGTTTGGCAATTCTACCTAATAAAACTGAAAAGTGAAAAAAAAAAAACTTATGGTTTGGTACTGTAGAAAACAACGCAAAATATCTATCTAATCTCATTTACACGATCATTTCCATGTTCTGTAGCCCATCTAGGGCAGGCTCTACCGTTTTCTATCATCATGTCATTTTCATCATCACTACCATCAACACCACCTAGTAAGACTTCACTTAATCTTCCTCTCATTGACTCTTCAACATGGGTATTAACATCTCCATTTTAAAGCCAGGGAAAGTAAGGCTCGGAGTGGCACACATCTTGAAAGTAGCAAAACCAGGTTCAAATCCAGACATGTGAATCCAAAGCCTATGCTCTCATTCATTTGTAAGGCTGTGCAAGCTCCCTCTCCCCCAACCACAATCCTATCATAATCCACTCTCATTGGGTCTAAAAATCCCCCTAAAGTGCTAGTTGATACCAACCTGAGGTTTTACTACTTCCAGGGGAATGCATTTGAAGACGAGAGACAGAATAACCAGAGAAACCTCTGAGAGCCAAAGCAACGGGGCCCAGATGCTGGAGTAGATATTTTAGGACAGGAACTCTCAACCCAGCACCCCTCAGATCACATCTTAGATAGAGTCCTTCTATCCTCGCTGGTCCTGGTCCCATCTTTACAGTCCAACAAGCACCTACCTTCTCACTGTCATTTTCAGTGAATTTATTCAGAAGCCGAGTTCGCTGCTGCCCTCTCAGGTTCCGCAGGAGGGAAGCCAGGATCGAACAGACATGCTCTGGGTTGGGAAGGAGAAAAGAGAACACGCTGTGATCAGAGCAGTGATTATTACCTCTCTTCAAGCCTGGTCTGGTTCTATTGAAGGAGGAATAAGCAGGCCTTCCCTGACTGCTGCTATTGATCAATAAGACAAGAACCTAAACTGCCAATGGAACACTGAACTGACTTTCACATCGGGCACAAGAAACATATTCAAAAGGGATGATATCCTCAAGGACAACTTGAGCGAGTGAACTGAAACTTAGAATTTCTATTCTGCCTGGAATTAATTGATTTTCATTGTCCACAACAGCACCTCAAACAAATCCCCCCATTTACAGAAATAACCTGTGAATAGGGTATGAATACTAGCCATACACGTGCATAATGAACAAATCAGACATTTCTATCATACTCTCAAATTACCTTATAACCTTCCCAAGTAAGTATTCCAGAATTAAGTAAGAAATATGATGAGGTCCCAGTGCTAGCACTTACATTCTGGTGCAGCTAGAACCCCTTCAAGTTTAAAAGCAGCTGATCAGTAAGTACTTCAAAATGATAACAATGTTTTTTAAGTTCACATAACCTGTGGGCTTCTATTACGAGATACTATTTTTTCTGCCCAGAAAAGAAGAGAGTAATTGAAGGGTTTACTACAGGTTTCAGCTGTAAAGAGATTCTTTTCTTTAAAAAGAATTTTTAAAAATCAAGAATAATGACCTTGAAAAGGAGATGGCAGAAGTCTACCCAAGGAGAAATGGCAGAGTAAAGTTTATTTTGAAATAAGATGCCCAGAGCATGGGCAACAAATATTCTATTTGAAAACTGACTGAAGAACATCGCCATATGCCAAAGTTCCCTTGAAGTCTCAAAAAAGTCACTTGACTGTTAAAGCCACAAATAAGCATTCTTATGGTAGCACAGATATAATTTTGTATTTGTTTTTCTCCTCACTTATATCAGAAGCATTTCCCCCCACTTCATTTCTCTAATCTCTTAATGCTAGAGCTATTCCGCCCTTAGACTTCTATTTTCTATCTTCCATCACCTCCCTGGGGACCTCATCTAGTCCCACAGCTTTAAAAACCACTTACACATGCTGACAACTCTCAAACGTGTGTCTATAGGCCAGTCCTATTCTCTGAACATGGATTCATGCATTCATCTGTCTATCTGCTCTCTCCACTTGGTTGTCTAACAGGTCCTTTAAACTCCACAAGTCCAAAACCAAGCTCCTAACCTTCCTTCTCAAACCTGTTCCCCACCATCTTTTCCACTGAGTTAATGGCAACCAGGTTTTCCAGATTCTCAAGCCAAAAACAGTGGTGGTATCCTTGATTCTCATCTTTCTCACATGTCCCACAGAAGACTTCTCAGCTTTAAATTACATTCAGAATTCTATCTCCTCTTACTACTGTCCCCACTGCCATTACTCTGGTCCACATCACCATCATCTCTTGCTTGGAATACTCAACAGCCTACTGTGGGTCTCTCCATTTTCACCCTTGCATCCTCTGGCCTAATCTCCATAGAGCAGCCAGAAAACCTAAGTCAGGTCCTGTCATTCCTCTGGGTAAAACCCTCCAATGACTCCTCAACTCAGACTAAGTGCCATTTCTAACGTCAGGCAGGCTCCTGCACTGGGGACTCTGTCCTTGCTCTTTCCCCTGCCTGAAATGCCCCTCACCAGAGTATATGCACGGCTCAGTCTTCAAATCTAGTTTTACTCAACTGTCATCTCAGTAAGGATTTTCCTCAACCACCCTGTTTAAAAATGCAATGCCCGAATACCACCAAGTCTTATCTGCTTTATTTTACTCTTCAGCATGCATTATCTTCTCAAATACTGTATAATTTACTTATATGTTTTGTTCACTGTCTCCCTTCAATTAGAAAAAAGCTTCTTGAAGGCAGGAATTTTACTCTGCTTTGTTCATTGGTATATCCCTGGTCCCACAATGCCTGGCATATACTCGGTGTTTTGGAAATACTTGATGAATGAATGGGAAGAAAACAGGCTCTCAATACAACTTTTGGGTGGTGGGGCATGGGGTGGGGCAGGACAAACAAACCACTCTTGAATTCTAGGTATTTTTCAAATACCTCTGAATAGCTTTCACCTTTTAGTATATAATGCCTATCCTAGGTTCAGCATCTTTGCATTGGTAGTATGCTCTCCAACTATCAGTTACCAAATGGTCCTTAAAGATATTTTGCATTTGGGAGTAAGTAGATGGCTTTTTCTTAGGGAGCCATCAGTTTCAATAAAATATCTCTAATCAGTAGATACAATTTTTTAAGTACAAAGTTTTTCTTAAAATATGCTATGGACAGAGATATTATTTACCCTCCAAAGACCCCAGGTTCACCTCAATATCCTTCTTTTAACTTTTGTTGTGAAGCTGGGATTGAGGTGGTATAACCTCCATCCTGAACAAAAGGAAGGGGCAGGGAGCAGGAGCAGGATGAGATGAAGGTACAAAGTGGAGAGTGGCCAGAACAGGACCTATCTTCACAGGAAGGCAAAACACATCATGAACCCAGGGTAAGGACAGTGAATCAAGACAGCTCAGCCCAGGGTGAGAAAGTAGAGTAAGCAAGGGACGTCTTTGGAGGCTCATGTCAGGCAAAGTCCTGTGACCTCTGTGTATGTCCAGGAGAGAAGATCAGAGGAAGGAAGAGCGGGAGACATAATCAGTTCTGTAATCTTGGGCCAAGCCACTGGATGTGGCTCTGATCTCTTCAGCTGGTGAACAATGTGGGACAGGCCATAATAAATGCAGTGAATTTTAACAAGCTTAGTTCTGAAACTTTGAAATTACTCTGCATGACAACTGGCAACAGCCTCCATGTATATATATGACAATCTGACAACCACAGAGGAAGGAAAAAAAATCAGCCAGAGAGTTCTCATAGATTATCTGGGCCAAATCTCTTATTGTATAGATGGAAAAATCAAGGCCCAGAAAGTGTCTTGTCCACACAGCTAATTAGTGAAAGAAGTAGAACTCAAACTTCAGATTACTCACTCAGTCATTTACTGACTATTTATCTCTGTGCCTGGCAAGCACTTGGTGATCAGGGCCCCCAAACAACATAGTATCCCTAACCTTAAGGAGCTCCTTGTTTAGTGGGGACAACAAAACAATCATCACAGTGCAGTGTGACAAGTTCCATCACTGAGGTAGGCAGAGGGGGTCTGGGGAGCACAGAGGAGGCACAGCAGACCTATAAGAATACCCACTGGTGGTAACAAATAATTGAAAATCTTAAAACAAAACGTAACAGTCATAGCTGACAATTAGGTAGAGAAGAGAGAGCATTCCAGGCAGAAGGAACAATACATGTAAAGGCCAGTTTGGATGGAGTGTCACATACACATGGGAGAGGAGAGGTCAGTCGGGTGTGGAAAGGCTGCATCATAGAGAAAAGTTGACAAGGATCCATCGATGAATTTTAAGCTTGAGAGGGACAAGATTAGACATGAGTTTAGACTAATCCTTGGCAGCTGGATTCCTTTAGAGATCAGTATCAGGAAAATACTTCTCTTTCTTGATGAATTTTTTGTGCTTTTTATCTGGGTTCCTTCTTTGCCTTGGCTACAAGGAAGCTCAAAGATGAGTTTACGCTCAATCAGAGGAAGCAATTTCTTTCACTGTTTTATTATTGATTCTCTCCATCCTCCACCAAGGATTTTAAAATAAAAGCAATGGATGCGTGTGGTAAAAACCAAAGAATACAAAAAGGTATAAATGTCCTCAACAAATATTTATTAAGCATGCACTAATGTTTTTCATTTCCCATAGTCTTCTCACTACCCTTTTCATCTCTTCAAAGGGGCAAAAAAATCTACTAAGTATCTTGTGTACATTTACAGATGAGGGGAAGAAATATATATATACACACACACATACACAAATATTATCTACTGTAACTTTCCATATCAGCACACAGTTCTTCTCCTTTTTTTTAAAGTGGCTATCTAGAATTCCATTGAACTCATTTATTATAATTTAACTAATGTTCCAATCATGGGTATTTTAGGTGGTTTTCAGTTTTTGGTTGTTTGATTTTTGCTATTAGAAACAATGCTGCAATGAATGTCCACACCTACAAGTATTCTGGCATGTATACCTTTATTTCTGGCCTGGCTACACTTCTGCATGCATAGTCTTATGGCAAATTGCTAGCAGCAGAATTGGTGAGTCAAAGCTATCGACATATAAAATGCTGAAACACTGACAAACTGTCTTCCAAGAGGGCTGTATCAATTATACTTCCACTCTCAGTATGTGTCCGTGCAAGTTATGTATGTACATAACACACACATGTACACACACATACATCACACATACATACTGAGAGTGGAAGTATAATTTTATATACATATTGTAAAAGAGTATCTGTTATCCCATATCCTCACCCAGGTTGGATATCACCCAATTTAGAAATTACGACGAACTGGTAGGTGAAAAATTGGATCTTTTGATTAGCATGGTTTTCTTCTTGTTATGAATAAGGTTAGACACGTTTTCTAATGTTTACTGACCATTTATATTGCCTTCTGTGTGAACTGCCTGGCTTTACTCCTTTGCCAATTTCATTTCTATGAGCTCTTTGTAAATGAAGAATATTACTTTTTTGTCTTATACATTGCAAATATTTCCCCCAATTTGACATTTGGCTTTTGACAAATTCTTATTCAGAGCTAAGATTTAGTATCCCCACACTGTTTTGCTGCAAGTTGCTCCAAATTCCTATTTGAAAGTAAGCAGGGTACAATAATAACCGTCAACACTTTATTGTCTATCGATGACAGTAGGCTTCTTTGACTCTGTACACAATTTTTGTTTTGAATCCTCACTACTAAGCAATGAGAAAGGTACTACTCTCATTTCTGTGTTCTAATGCAGAATCCAAGTGTCAGGTTAATAAACTTATTTAAGGTCATGCCCTTGAGTAAGTGATGGGAGCTAAGATTTGAACCCACATTGTCTCAGTCCAACATGTAAGCTTTTCCTACTAAGTTACATGCTTCCCAAATATAGAACATAATCATCAAAGCTTTAAAGAAGGAAAATAAAAGAGATCAGAAACTAAACCACGCAAAGCCTGAAAATGTGCTTCGTGTGGGGGCTCACTGTGTAAGGCACAAGGTAAATGTGGATTAACAAAAAATTCAATAGTTTTAATGAGAGGAAAATGAAGCAAATGACCATATGGAGGTAAGACATGAATAACAACCCCTCTTCTCTCTTTTACTGAATTTATCTTTCCAGAAACAATTTCTAGCAGAGTCCAAATAAAGAAGAGACTGTGTTTTAGGTAGTTCCACAAATACTGAACCAGAACCCAATAATTTTCCTGTTTATTCTTGGTGGTTAAGATGGATGAGAAGGAGTTGCAAGAGAATGTTCTTTATATACCTGAACAAGATGGTGTATGGGGTCCTAGTGGCAGAGAGAGGGTATCAGGAGCTGTAGTTTTCAAAGAGGAAAATATAATATATAGAAGAATCATTTTTGGGCAGGGAGGGGGGAACTAGATCACATTAGCATGCATTTCCATAGTTCATCCCAGCCTGGAGCAGAAGATAACTTGATCAACTGCAGCGGTATACTAAGAGTAGATGACATATACCAATTGTTTTGGATTTTAGGTAAAGGACAGGTGGTCCATTTCAGGAAACTCGAATCTCCTTATGCTCCTTCCATCTCTCTCTCTCTCTGGGTGGTACAGCTGGCTGTGGGTCACTGGTGCCTGTCAGATAGGAAAACACTTCACCCACCCCAAGTTTTACACACAAACACGGTTTCATTAGCCACTAATAAATGTAGCTTCCCCAGGAACAGATTTCAGCCCAAGGTGGTGTCAATTTTTCATGCACCAAGGAGATGGGGAGAGCTGCTGGCACAGAGAGCAGGGGAGATAACAGGTTTATCTGCTGGCCAGCACTGCTCAGCTGCTCTGTCATTTCGACAGGATAAAATGGAGGTGAAGGATGGCTATGGAGCTGTCAACACAGACGGGGTGGATGCAGTAGCTCCCACTGCAGAGAATAACCTCTAAGGCAGGGCCCAGGAAGAGCAGAACAAATGAGTGCACACACATGAAAGGAATCCATAAGGCTCCAGAGAAGGGAAGGCTAATAAGCAAATCTACACTTTGAAGTCACTAGGTGAGGAGGCTGGGGTCTCGACGGAGTATTAAAGAGCCAGTATGAAAAGTGTGTGCCCGTGTGAGTCCCTGCCCGCTGGATGTCTTGTTTAACAGTCAGACAACTGGCTGCCTCAGACACCAGTCAGTGAAACTGCCTAGAAGGATGGTTCTGGCCCATTCTTCCCTCAGCTCAAATCTCTTCTTTCTCAAGAGCGATTAGCAATGGATTAGAGTCCTGGGTATATGCAAAGGGGCTAAAAGTATGATTCTCTAGGGTCAGAGTTCTGTAATTTCAGAGCTAGAAGGAGAATTAGAAATGTTTGGTTCAATTTCTCTGGGATTTCAAGCACAGAAACAATAGTCCTGACAAAGGATGTGATTTTACTTCTGGTCAAAAGTATCTCTCTAGGCTCCTGAAATCTAGATCTGTAATTTGTCTTTTTTTTTTTTTTTAAATCATGACAAATACTTTTGAGAATTGGATGACCCCTTATACATGTTATCCCCTCTGAAATATACACACAAATGTCACATTTCCATGGAGTTACAGAGTGTTCCCATCTCTTAGGGATGGCTCCTTGTGTTCAGACCCATGGTCTCGTATACCCAAGCCAGAGGTCCTTCCAGAATGGCACAACCAGACTGTGGCAGTCACTCTAACCAGTTTTCTTACAGTGTGTGTGCCATTTTTGTTAAGAATGAGATGGAATAGCATTTTCCATCCTCATTCTTAAAAAAGTATGGTCCAAACCCAATAGGTTAACATAACTTCTCTCTGTGAGGAGAGCTATTTATCCACAACCAGGCCTGTAAACAACTAGGCCTATCAGGGCTCAACTGCTAAGAGATACACCGAAAGGACTAACTCCCGAGCTAACCTGCTCCAGAAATGCCAACAAATGAGTTAGTTAATTTATTGTGAATTTATTATGTGGGGCTTTAGGAACGGACAGGCTTGTATTCAAATTTTGCCTTAGGCACTCACTACCTGGTCAAACTAAACCATGGGCATACTGTTTAATCTCTGAATCTCAGGTCTCTTATTTGTAAAATGGGGCTGTCCTTCCATCTATAAAATCCACTGTGTCAAATGAGGTATGTTGAGTAGGCACTCAACAGACATTAGTTTGAGATTCGCTGGACTGAAAAAGAGCATCACAAGAGATTCTCTCACCCATGCAGCCGTCAGAAGTTACCATCTCACTCCTTCATATTGCATCCTGATCACATGGCCGCCACTGACCCACTGGAAGTGCTCCGGTCAGCCTAGGTTATTCTAACTAGCTGCTGCTGAGAAAAGTAGGAACTTAGATCACTTGACTTCTTCAGCTGGCAGTGCTGTTTTCTACAACTCAAGATTTGTTCTAACCCTAAAATGGAGCAAGGCCAACTTCACTCAGACTCTTTAATCCCACAATAAATTAAAATAAAAAGCTTACGTGTGGCTGTCTATAAAGCCAAATAATACAAGATTCTGGGAGACCTGCAGACAGCCCTGAGGTGGGTAGTGGCTATTTACTAGTAAGCTGAAGGACACAGTGCATCTAAGCAGAGATGGTCCTTCCTTTTAATAAAAATAAATGTTCTTTGCCATGGTAATCATTTGCCTTTTGATCTTGCTGCAAGAACTGAAAACACAACACATGATCTGCAGAGGAAATGAAAAAGATCTTCTCCTTTATGAGTTTTATAACCACAGAGCAACTAATTTCAGGGCACAAAGTGGTACAGACACCAGCCATCCCTTTACTCAAACTTCTGAGAACCTACTATGTGCCACGCAATGTACTCAGTCCTGGGACTGCCGAGATGAAAGGAGGTACCCACCTAGAGGAGCCCATCTGCATCGTCTTCTGAGCAAGGCTAAGAAATACAGCCACAATTGAGCTCACAGCTGACTGGCGCACAAGGATTACGCAGAGCACATATGTGAAGGACCCCTAGCTCAGCTGGGGATGCGGCGCAGAAAAGCAGGGAAAGGGGAGGGGGTGCTGTGCAGATTGGAAGTTAGGGAGTTGGAACTGAGACAACAGGAAACATTTTTCTCAGAGACTTTTGGGAGTGATGCAGAGCTGGACGTCACACAGCAAGTAAGGATCCGTGAGCTCACAGCTCCAAGTTTTCTGTGGTAAAGTTGGTAGACAGGAGCTGGGATTTTGGGTTCTAGGGGCACATTTAATTCTTGAAGCACAGATCTGGACCATATTCTCGAATCCAGGGACAAATGAACTATTCATATTAACAAATCTCCCCAGGTGAGGATTGGGGTGGGAGGTGGGGAAGAGGAAGAAGGTGACGAGGTCACAGTAACAATCCCCAAATGTGACCTCCTCATCCTTCTGTGCCAGGAGAGGTGCCCCCAGATTTCAGAGGTGTCCTGCTTGCATTTCTGTAGGAATTTAGGCCCCATGAGGCAGGGGAAGATGACACTCACCAGAAAGGAAGAAGAGGTACTAACAAGCTGAGCTGGGCCACAGTGGGAGGCCTCCAGGGATCTTTGGCACAGGGACTGACACTGATCCATTCATTTATTCATGAACAGAATCCTATAACATGTAAGATACAGTGTTTTGGGACAGAGACAATCAGACAATGATCCTGCCCTCTGGGTGCTTACATTTAAAATTACTTGACAGAAAGTGATAGTGAATGGGAAATGGGCAGAACCTACTAATGAGGCAAATACTCTCCCAGTGATGATACTGGGGCGACTGGTAGACAAAGCGGCCCCTGAGCTGACCCTTGAAGAGAAGCAGGGAGGAGAGAAGCCTTGATAGGAGAACGGACAATGGGAACAATGGTGTTCCAAGCAGACAGACAAGCATGAAGTAAAGGCGTGAAGTTGGAATGCACAGGGTGTGGACAAAGAACTGGAAGAGATGAGTGTGGCAGGAGGGGAGGGGGGATGATAGGATGATAGGTAGTTAGGTTGGAAAAGTGGAGGTGGAGTTCAGATCACAGACAAATATACATGCTGGACTATGGAAAGTGGACCCAACCAACATCCTGATGGCCTGGCATTTAAATACTGGCCCAGCCTGGCTGGCTGGGGAAAGAATTCAGGACTGCTCTGCCCACCCAGCTGCAGAGTCTGCACCTGCCTTCCAGTAGCCCAAATGGTTAAGAAAGATATGGGTCAGTCAGAGTTCTATTCTTAGGATGGAAATGGTCCATGTACTTCAACTATCAGGTCCATGTCATGGCCAGATCTTGCAGGGCCACTTTAAAATTCAAGGCCATGCTGCAGAGCTGCCTTTGTTTCCATGGAACATTTAAGGCCATTAGCTCTTTTGTTTTAAGGCTATCATATGGAAGTGATCTCTCATTTCTAAAATTAAAACCATCTCCGTCTTATTGCTGAACCTTGCTGCCCACCTCCCCCTGAGCTCCCCCAGATGGAGAGACATCCTGCTTTCTGGTAAGACTCTAGATGCAAACAGGATGTTTAAAATACCCTAATTAGATCAATCTTGACTTCAGGAGTGGTGTATTGGAATATAGATTAATCTGTTCCATGCCTGGCACTGGCATTTGAAGTAGCAGGAGGCCCTGTCAAATCAAGCCATAACATTACACTCCTCTGCCTTTATTATTATTTTTTCCCTTTTTATATTTCATTATAATGGACATCTGCTTAGCAGGGGATGTGGTAACCCAAGAAAAGTCACGCATATGTGCTCAGCCACTCCAGTTGAACATTGATGCAAGTCAAATCAAACACTCTTCTCAAGACAGATGGATCTGTGTTAGCATCTATATATAGCCCCTTTTAACACATACACAAAATATATGTATTTCTATTCTTCAAAAACATTTACTGAATCCTGGCAGGCACTGGGCTAGAAACTGAGGACTTAAAGAGGCAACATTTATTGTAAACCTACTATGTCCCTAAGTGTGCTTTGCACGCATTACTTCATTTAATTTTCTCAACAATCCTATGAAACATATTTATTATTCTCCCCATTTCCATTTTATAGATCAGAAACTAGAGACTCAGCCAGGAAAAGAAATTTGCCTCCCAGGGTTTCACAGCTAGGAAGTGACCTAATTAGTTCCACTGTAATAAAACTTGATCACTATGCTGTACACCAGAAACAAACATAACATTGTAAATCAACTACAATTAAAAAAAAAAACAAACAGCATTGCAAAAGTTAGCTATAAGAGGTACATTTACATAAAAAAAGGAGTAACTGACTCCCTGAGATGGTCTGGATGAGACAAACTCTGAGGAATAAGGAGGAGTTTATCAGAGAGATAAAGGGGGAAAAATGGCATTCTAGGTAAAACATGAGAGGTTTAAACACATGGGGATATGAAGGAGCACAACACAGGATAGGCTGCAGGGGTAAGTGATGGGATGGCAGATGAGGCAAGAGAAGTGGGCAAGAGCCTCTGGACTTTTTCCTACAGGACCTATAGAATAGTTGATGGAGAACAGGCAGCACGATCAGATTTCTGTTCCAGCAAGATCATCCTGGAAGATTTATAGGAGTGCACACTGGAGGAGAAGCAGGACCAGATCCAGACGGTTACAGAAACATACATACAAAACAAACAAACACAATATATTACATTTGGACATCTGGGTATATCTAACAGTTAGTTCTCCCTAAGCAAAACCTGAAATGGTTAATGATCTTTCAGAAAGAACCCCAACTTCCTTGCCCACTCTCTGGGAGAAGAAGGGTAGTGTGACATAAAGAATATCACAGTAAAGAGACGTGGGCTTCCAGTCCAAAGACTGAGAAAAATCTTCTATGTGACTCTAAATAGGTCTCTTTTCCACCTACTCTCTGGCCTCAATATCCTTGATTGCAAAAGGAAAGAAGCAGCTTGGACAATATTGTCAATTCAATGACAAAATTCTAGTTATCAAAAAAAGATGTGAACAATTATCAAATGACCCGGCAATTCCACTCCTTGGTATTTACTCAAGGCATAATGAAAACATGACTAGAAAAAGACTTGTACAAGAATGTTCACAGCAGCTCTATTCATAACGGCCAAAAACTTGAAACAGTTTGTCAACAGGAAGAATGGAGAAATATATCCGCCCAATGGAATACTACAACATGGATGAAACTCAGAAACAGTCTGCTGAGTGAAAGCTTTACCTGCCTGAGTCCACTGACAGGAGGTTCCAGGTGAGGCTAACCTATGGTGAAAATTTCAGAACAGTGGACCTTTGTGAGGCTGGGCGGACAGATCTGATTAGGAAAGGGCATGAGGGAACTTTTTGGGGTGGTGGTAATGTTCTGTACCTTGACAGAGTATGTATTTGTGCAAATCCATCAAATGTTGGCATTCAAGATCTGTGCATTTCACTCTATGCAACTTTATTTTTAAAAATTGAACTCTAAGTTAATGATATTCATGCTGAAGTGCTTAAGGGTGAAGTGTACTGATGTCTGCAACTTACTTCATGCATCAAAAAATAAAATGGACAGATGAGAGATGGATAGATAAATGACAAAGTGAATACAGCAAAATATTAAGAATCCTCTAGAATCTAGGAGGTAGGGACATGAGCATTTGCTGTACAGTTCTCTCAACTTTTCTGTATGTTTGAAAATTTTCTTTGAAAAAATGTTGGGAGAAAGAAGGCAAGAAAAAAGTGAGAGATGTGAACTTGGAATATAAACGATGAGATTCTTAAAGGCCGTTTTTCTAAAAAGTAGTTTTTAATATGTCTGTTGTTTGAAATTTTGAATGCGTTTTCTATTGAAAAAGGCCCACTGAAACCCATTTAACCTGAAATATAGCCAAAATTAATTCAGTATTCTCATTTTTCACTTGCAGCAGTGAGATTATACAAAGTGTCTAAGTACCTACTGGGTGCAAAACAATATGATAGGTGCTACTTTTTGTTGATTTATTTTCACTTCCCCATGGGATTTCTTTCCTTCCTTTCAGAGTCCCAGTAGCACCAGGAATTTAGGAAAGTGTTTTTTAAGTGCTAGCTTGACTAATTTACAGCCTTGAAACTGTGGGAAAATGGGTCTTCCAGCAAGAAAGGGATATGTATGCCCAAGAAATGCTTCTTTTTGCTACACAACTCTTCTCCAAGGACTCAGAGTGAAAAAAACTGGAGTGATGTGGTATCTAACACTCCCTCTCAGGGCCTGAGCTGAGAGCAAGAAGTTCCCTCAGTCTAGTGTTCATAGACCAGGGAAGGCCCATATCTCAGGTGGGTTGAAGGAGAGGTCCATGAAGCTTTAAGTACTTGCCACGTGCCTACGCAACTGTCCCCTGTGGAAAATTACTCTGATCTGTAGTTTTCTATGCTCCTACAATGTGCTTTGTCAGTGAAACAACAGTATCACTCCAGCAGTGCAGTGTGGATTTGGGAATGCTGGTTCTGGGGGGCACCATGAAGAGTGAGCTGGGCACCCATGACTTCAGGACCTCTGAGAAGGCCTGGACAAACTCTGCTCAAGGGAGATGTTCTATACCAAGTGGCAGCATCCTGACTGGCTGAGACGCCAGCTGCCTACCTAATTTCTCCTCTTATTTCTTATTAATAGAACCTGTATTTATATGCTCAGCTTAAAAAACACAAACAACAACAACAACAACAACAACAAAACTACAGCTTCCCTTATAGCTAGGTATGACTGTGTGTCTAACTTTGAGTCAAGACTTAAGATGAACTGGTGTTTGGGAATTTCAGGAGGGTACATGTCCCCTTCTGCCCTGTCCCCTCCCCATTTTGGTCTCCTATGGTTTGGAATATAGACATAATAACTGAAACTCTAGTAACCATCTGGGACCATCTTGAAAACAGAAGCCACTTTTATAGGTGCCTGGGACACATTAACAAGCAAGCAAACATCTTTGGCCCCATGATAAGGAATAGAATGACAGAAGGAACCTGGGCCCCAGATGACATTTTGAAGGTGCCAGTCCAGTCCTGCTGATCTCTGGCCTTGTTTTACATGAGAGAGAATTAAACCTCTGTGTTCTATTATGTTTAAACCACTGTGATTTCCAGTCTCTGTTACTAGCAACCAACTACAATTCCTGATACACTTATCTAGTTAGTTCTTTTCCAGGAAGTCCAAAGAGAAACTGTATCCTGAGAGTTCAGGTATTTACCCTAAGAAAGCTGAGTGTAGTCTCACTCATTTTTGGAACCAGCCACACATCCCGGTGGGTAAAGTCCTAGAACCAGGAGTAACTGCTGGTGAAAAGGTACATTCCTTTCTTTTCATCTGTCTTGAAGGATCTCTTTAGAACATTTTCCATTATATTCTAGAGAACCTGGCTGGGAGGACTGATACAGCTTAAAAAAATTTTTTTTTCTTTTTTTTAATTAACCCTCATTCTTGTAATGGCAGAAAATAAATGCCTGGAGTCTCGGCATTTCTGTTTTCTCTCTGCATTCCCACCAATACTCACATTAGCAGCACCCACAGCTGGCAGTATTCTGAGGAACTGGTATGAGATGGCTCAAGTACGTGGCTTCTGACTCACCACACTGCGTCCTTTAGTGAGCCCCCTAGATGAGGCCGTCTGAATGTCAGGCGTGGCTGGTTACCGTTTAATTTCCTTTAACACATCACTTAGGAGTATTTCATCTAAATTATTTTAAACTGACTCTGTGGCCTAGAAGACCTTTCAGGGTTAAAAAATTACATAGTTAACACTCCTCTCCCTACCCACCCTACAAAAAACATAATAAAAGAGTCCTTTTCAGTGGTTAGTTTACTGTATTCTCAAACAAGCCTAAAAGGCTAGGGAAGCACGGCAGAACCCTGGCACAGCACAGATCCAGCACACACGGGTTAAGTACAAGTGCCAGAATTCTCCCGCATTCTCCCCTCACCAGTGACTTGTTCGCTATTCCAATTTCCCACTTTCCAAGTATCAACCTGCCTTAGAGCAGGAGAGTTAATAATCACAGCCCCAAAGCAAGGGAGGTGTTTTCACACTCTGAAAAGCCATCCCTGGATGCCTGCTATAGATCAGAAATTCAGTTTAGAAAACAAAACAAAACTAACCACCCCCCCGCCCCGTTCCCAGGGCCTTCAGGGAACCGTCTACACCGGCCTCTTCACTACTTTCACCTTGTTCACCAGTCCCGCCTTTGCTCTCTTCCGACAGCCGCGGGCTCCTCCTCCTATTTATTCTTCCCACAGTTAGCAGCGACGTCCTCCTTTGGGCTCCTGCAGCCTCACCAGCTGCTGGGCTCCACGCACTCTTCCTCCAGATTCCAGGGCTTCAGCTGATTTCCACAGAAACCAGAAAAACCTGCTCACAGCCCCAAGGCGACTTTATGTTCATTTTTTTGAAGTGTGACTTCTTAACCCTTCCTTCCATCAGCCAGTAATATAGCAGAGTGAAAGGACAGAAGGAATTTCAGCACTGCACTAACTTAGTTCTCTCATTTCCAGTGTGAGAGTAACGAACTAAACCATTCTATAATCTTGCACACACAAAAGCTACTGGGAACATGTGCAGTCATATCTGTGAAAATGCTTCAGGATCATATTCTAACTGGTATTAGACTCACAACACGGAGGAGATACAGGAACCTGGTTAATCCTAAAAAACACTCTGCATTTGTGAAGACCGATTCCATGTTCTGTTCTACTAACAAGATATCATCAACAACTGGCAAGTATATGGAGCATTTTGCCATCGTCATTTTCCCACAAGCTAATCTTTCCACACACCCAATGCAACCATTTTACAGTTGTACAAATAAAGAACTAAGGGCCTGAGAGATGTATGTGCCTTTCCCAACGGGTCTTCCTTAACAGGAAAGAAACATTTATCAGTGTTATGTGTCAGGTTATTGTGCTACGTGCTTCACATACTCTTTCTCACTTCATGTTCATGACCACCCTTGGAGTGAATTATTCTCCCCAATTACAGATGAGGGGAAAAAAGGCCCAGAGAGGTTGTGTGTCTTATCCAAGTCTTCAGAGCTAGTAAGAGCTAGAGACTGATCTGGCTGGCTTTCTTTCCTCTGCCCCAAGTCTGCCTTTCTAGGGGTGAACTAAACTTACAGCACCCAAATTCCCAGGATACTGGTTAGCAAACTGAGTTGTGAAAAATACGCCCATTTTGAACAAAGCTATAGCTGAATGCAGTGTCCCTTTGCTTTATACAAAGCAGATGGTTTCTGGAAAAAACTGACTTCAAAGTAATTTCTGTGAAACAAATCCTACTGGTTTATTGCTCTGGAACCCAAGATGCATTCCCAAGGAAAGAATTCCCTAGCCTGCTTCATCATAAATATCTGGTAAAGGGGAATGTGAGCAGCCTTGGCAGATGTGCCCTTGCTGGTAGCGGCATTCCAGAACCGTCATGCTACGGAGTGTAGACTCCATCCTCACCCTGTATTGAAGCCCTCAAAGTTGATTAAGCAGCAGAGTCACATGATCAGCTTCTAGCAGTAGCGAGGCAGTTCATCTGAGCATTCTAGGACTGTGGAAGAAGCAAAGATGGACTGGGGAGAGGAGACAATTCCAATAGTGAGCCAGTTAGAGGAGAAAAAATGTTGCAACCATCTGAGAAAGGAACTAAAGGAAATGAGGGTTAGTAGGGATGATAGGAATTACAAGATTAAATTTGAGGTATTTATGATTATAACTGACGTCATCAAATGAACTCCAAAGTAGAGACTAAAGGAGAAGTTTGCCTTAGGAAGACCAAAATTGGGATTAACAGAGAAGAATCTACAAAAGGTTTTGAAAAATAAAATAAACTTAGTAGATTTATGAATGACAGCCAAGGAAGACAACAACATGTGGGCTGCAGCTCCTTCCTTTCTCAGTTTTTGAAGATTTAGGCACATACAAGAGCTATGATCCTGTGTCTAGGGAGTGTCTGCTGGGCTGGGTGGTTTAGAAGACTGTCTTGGTCTGGCTGTCCTGGTCACCCTCTACTGGCCTTGACAGATACAGTCAGCAGTCTGGCCCACTGAGCTTAGACCCTAACCCTAAGACCACAACACTGGAATCTGCCTTTTCCAGAGTTCCATCACATTCTCGGTGCCGACTACATGCCATTTCCTCTGTCTAAAAGCTCTTCCCTTTCTTGTCCGCTTAGGACATTCCTACTCGCTTTCAATCTTTCTAATCCCCTCATGGAAGATTTCCAAGTAGACTGGAAGCCTATTTCTTCCTTTAGTGCTTCCATTTGCAACTTGCACCCACTCCTTTATAACCTTTATAGTATTGTATTGTAATTATTATTTGCATGCTATCTCCCCACTGGAAGGTGAGTGCCTCCAGGGCAGAGGCCTGAGGTGGTTCAGGTGTGTTTCCCAGGATCTAACACCTGTCAGGCATCATTAGGTATTCAGCACTGGCTGAAGAACTCTAGAATGAATAAACTCAAGGAAGGGGTCAGCTGAGGTTTCCTCTGGGCCGCCTTACAGACAAAGGTTATCACAGGCTTCCTAAATGACTCCTAGTTCTGGATGGACAACTTACAATGAGCCTCCTACGTCATCAAGCTATGTTCAGACGTGGGTATCTCTCATTTTAAAGCTTAATCCTGAGCTTATTACTTGCGAAATGCCTTCTGTAGCCTGGGACTTTTGATAGAGATAAGACATGCTGGGAATACACATTTCCAGATATACTGCTTAAATAAAGACCATGTTAGGAGGAGACGGGAAGAGGGCTAACATTTGTTAAGCACCTACTATATGCCACAATAAATCTGAGAGGCAGATATCAACGTCTACTTTAATGTAGCCCTGCTACTCACAGTGTGGTCAGAGGACCAGCCGCAGCAGTACCACCTGGGAACTGGTCATAAATACACAATTTCAGGCCTCACCCAGACCTACTGAAGCAAACTCTGCATTTTAAAAGATACCCAGGTGATTTATCTGCAATATAAATATTGAGAAGCACTGTTGTAGACGTGGTATATCTGGGATCAATGAAGTTAATTAACGTGCCTAAGGTTACTGTGACACTGTGATTTGCAACAGAAATATATATCTGGTCTTTGTCCCCTTTCTGGCAGAGAATGCCTAAAACCCTTGAAATTTCCCGATTAGAGCCATAAAGGTGTCCCTTGTTATGTTAATGAGGTGACTTTTTAAGGATAGGGATTGGTTGCTAGGAGAGCCAACCGAGTGATTAGAGTGATTAGAGCAGCAATTTTCCAGTCCCACCCCCAGACCTGGGAGGGGAGAGGGGCTGGAGATTGAATCAATCATTAAAGGACAAAGATTTAATCAATCATGCCGATGTAATGAAGGCTCCAAAAAACCCCAGCAGGTTGAGGTTTGGAGAGCTTTCAAGGTGCTGGGAGAGTGGCATTCGAGGAGGGCCCGGAAGCGCTGCACCCTCCCCATGTCCTGCCCTACCCATAGCTTCCATTTCACTGTGCCTGAGTTATATTCTTTCATAATCGGTAAGTAAAATGTTTCTCTGAGTTCTGTGAGCCGCCCTAGCAAATTAACTGAACCCAAGGAGAGGGTCTTGGAAACCTCTGATTTATAACCAGTTGGTCAGAAGTACCAGTAATAACCTGGACTTGCCAATGGTGTCTGAAGAGGGTGGAGGGGGACAATCTTGCAGGACTGAGCCCTTAACCTGTGGAAATCTGATGCTATCTCCAGATATACAGTGTCAGAATTGTGTTGAATTCTAAGACACCCTGCTGGTGTCCAAGAATTACCTGCTGTTGATATGTGGAAACCACCCCCACCTCCATGTTGGACACTGAGTCTTAGAACACCTAATTTAGTTACACAACCGGTATAAGCTGGGATTTGAACTCAAGTCTGCATGTTCTATGAGTGCTTTTTCCTCTACACTGCTATGAAGAATCATGCCAAGCTTACAGCTTAGAAAAACACATCTAACTTAATATAAAGTATATACAAAAAACTTCATTATAACAAGCCTCATTATCTCAAAAATTTGCTTTGAAGTTATAAGAAATTTTCACATCCCACATTACAAAAATACCAAAAAAGAAAAAAAAATTCACATCCCACATATACCAAAAAACTTGGTAATAGAGCTTTTCTGCCCTGTCCTGCCAATATTATAAATTTTCCTATTTTATTTCTAGAAATAACTAAAGCACAGGATCAAGAATATAGGCTTTAGGTTCTAGCAGATGTTAATTTAAACTGTGTGCATGATTTGAGAAAGCACTTAACTTCTTGGGGGCTGTTTCCTCAGTAATAAAACAGGCTAATGATACCCCACACAGAGCTGATGTTAGGGATAATGACATCATGGATATACTGGAACACAGCAAATAATAAATGTGAGACACCATCACTGCTATCATCACCAATAGGAACCTCAGCCTGGCTGGCACATCACGAAAATCAGCCTGTTAACGAGGCAAGCAAACATTGTTATTCTACAAGTTTGCCAGCCAGCAGGCACACTCAACAGAGACATAATTTATTAGTAATCAATACATTTAAGAAAGTTGTAGGCATATTTTTTAGTGATTATCAAAATGATACGCTTAATTTATTTTATGGTAACCCTACAGCAAATATGGAACACATTAACCATATTTTCTTTCTACTTTAGAGCTAGAAACAAGGAGGAAAAGTGTTACGAGGGAAAAAATGTAAGGAATGTAGAAGAGACAAGGGAAAAACATTGAGTGTAATACACATCACCACCATATTGTGCATGTGCATAAGTTTATAGTATACAAAGCACTTCCCTATATATTATCCAATTCTCACACACTGAAATACTATTACCTTCCTCTTTAAAGGTGGGGAAACAGGTTCAGAGAGGGCAGACTCGCCAAAGTCACAGAGCCTGTGGTGGAAACACAACTTCAAATCAGAACCCAGCACAAAGCTCCTTTCTAATAAGCTACTTAAGGGATTTAAAGTTAACTACTCTCAAACAGAGGTCTCAGCTGCAGAAAATCACCCCCATGATGGTTCATAGCAAGGTTCTCCAACCCCATCCCCAGTGGTGACCTCCCCAGCCCAACCCAACACTATATCCTTTAATAGACCAGCATCTTAAAAGAGGTAAGAGCTGCTTCTCTTTAACCTGATACCTGAGAATAATTTGTTTGGAGAGCCTTTGTTTGGCTACCAGAAAACAATGTTCAACATCTTTCCAACCTCCTTCTTATGCTAATTACAGTTCATCAGCATCTGGACACCCACAAGCAAAATCAATCTGACTATAAAAGCCAGCCAAGACTTTTTCTTACCATTAAAAAAAAAAAAAACTGCAACATGATTAAGTACACAGAGCATTTCCCCAGCAACCTGCAAGCTGCTGCATATATAAATCACATCTAATATCACCAGAGTCCAGGAAGGTGGACACTAACAAACATCTCACACCTGTAACTGTATTCTTCATGAGCAGTGAAATGTATACAGGTTTATTTTCAGTTTATCCTCTTCCACATCATCTGTTAGATGCCAACATGTCTAACACATTAAAACAGTCACACATTAAAAAAATTTTGAAAGGCATCTTCACTTCCCCTTATATTATAACCAGATGAACACAGATGCTTTAGCCTTCAGTCCACGCCTCGTCTCCTTACCATCCTGAAGTCCCAGCACATTCACAGTGCTTGGAAGAGCCAACATCATCATCCAAGCACAGCTTACCTTTCCAAACTGCCATCACCTCCACAAGCTAATCATTTAACCTGAAATCTATCCTGCCTTCTAAAAATATACAGTCCAGTTTCCTAATTATATTAAAAGACTCACCCTTGTCAACATGCACATGACACACAGAGTGAAAACAGCAGGTTACAAAATAGCATATACACCATGGCTCCATTTACACAATTATATGCACATATGTACAACCCCCACCCCTAACAGATGTTTGAATGGATGGTGTCAGTGATGCTTCCAGTAATTAACTGTGGGTGGTGAGACTGGGGGTGATTTTTACTTTTTCTCCCTTCTTTTCCACAATGTTTGAATTTTCTACATTAGGTTATTTTATTCAAACTCAGAAAAAGCAATAAAGATACTTTTAACAAGCCTTCCTCTAAAGACCCACCATGTCAGGAAGCTTCTCTTGGCACAGAGAAAAGTAAAAAGTATGCTTACCAAGGCTTATGCTCTGAGCATTCTGGCCAGTGGGTCTCAGCACTAGCTGAGCGATAGACTCCAGAGCATCTAAAAAATATAGATGTTTGGAGTTCTGATCCTCAGATTTTCTGGAGGTGGGGCCCTGGCATGTGTATTCTGTCAAAGCCCTTCGAGTGATACTGATCAGTGAGGGTCGAAAACTACTGACTTACGGCTCATTCTCAAGGGGACCAACACAGGGAGAAAAAAGGCCCGAGTGCTGGGTGAGGTGTTTAAAGGCAGGCAATTCAAAGTAAGCAGATGGGGGTATTCAGGAATGTTTAGGAACAGAAATTGAAGGCTGAAGTACCACTGAGCTTCAGATATGAAAGGCCACTGAGAAGAGAGGAGGCCATTGTACGCAGATACACCCTAAAGTTGGAAGGCAAGAAGAGGTGAACAAAGTATGGCAGGGCAAAATGTTTGCAATTGAGAGACAGAGTTTATGCAGTACTAGGGGCAGGACTACTGATAACTTAAAAGAAATTGCATAGGAAAAGACACCAAGCAGTTTAAATTAGTCCCACTGCTACTGAGCAACTTTGATTTATGATTAAAAGAAGAAGAATAAGAAGAGCAGTGCATATGATTCACTTTTCAGAAACCACAGAAAAAAATTAGCTTAAAATCCTAGTGGGGCCATGTACTAGATGTGTCTTTGGAAAATGACAACTTCTCTATGCCTCAGCGTTCTCACCTGTAAAACATGGTAATAATATACGGCTCACAGGGTTCCTGTGAGGATTAGGTGTAATGATATAATGTTTTTACCTGATAGGTTTTTATCTGATGATAGGCTTTTGCCTATTAGAGGACTCAACGAAAAAAGCCCCCATATGGTAACATTAGGAGGCACAACCCAGTAAAGGCTATGTGTTGAATTTTAATAAACCAGGTTATTACAAACCAAGTTTAATAAGCCAGTTAATTACTGCCTAGCCCCTCGGTCATTTCCTCATTTTGGCACCACCTAATGCTAAAGAAATAACCTAAAGAGGTTTGGCTATTTCTCTCCTGCTTCTACATTTCTGCTATTTGTTTTACTTCTATAAAGGGGATATGCTGCGTACTAAACTATTTCTATAAAATTCAATCAAGATTATAAATGAAAACTAACAGAGTCATATTGACAAAATAATAAATGTACCAGTGGAAAATTCTATATCCAAAATAAGAATTCAGCTAATGTGGCCACTGAAGAACTCAGTTTCTACCTGGAAAAATGAAAAACGTGTGAGAAAAACAGGAATGATAAATGTTTCTCCTTCATCCTTTCCACCCAGGCCCTCAATATCAAAATTGGGTTTGCGCTAAATTAGCTGAAATACTCAAAATATCTAAAATTAGTACTATACCTATGACCTGTAAAAATTTGAGGGAGTCCTTTTAGTGTAACACAATAAAATAACTGTAAGAACAGCAATAACTATTAACATTAATGAATGTTTGCTATGTGCCAGGTTCTGCCCTAAATATATTAACTCTGTCAATCCTCACAACGGCTCTGCAGAGTTCTTCTAGGTCTGGTTTCTGCTTAACTAATCTAATCTTTTGCTCCATGCTCTTTTCACCAAGGGCTGGTGCCAAACTGGCCTCAGAGGGTACTCCTGGGAAGCTTAATAAAAGGCTACATTTTAAACAAGATTCCAGACGATTCTGATGGGCAGCAAGGTTTAAGGCTCACTCTAGTCTGTCCCTCCTATCTTTTATTTTATACACGCTGCTTTTTTCAGTTGACATTGCTCCATCTGGCTAACTCATACCTAAGATTTGGCTCAAGAATCACCTTCCTTTCCTTCTTCCTTCCTTCTTTCCTTTCCTTCTTCCACTCTCTCTCTCTCTCTCTCTCTCTCTCTCTCTTTCTTTCTTTCTTTCTTCAGTGGAGGTACTGGGGATTGAACCCCAGACCTCGTGCATGCTAAGCATGTGCTCTACCCCCAGGAGCTACATTTCTAAGATGGGGCTGTTTCTAATCTCCACCTGTTCTCTCACTGCCCAGGCTAGATTAGGAGCCCCTGCTCCATGCTCCCACCCTGCCTCACACTCTCTTTTACATTTTCCCTTGTACTATAAACACAGGTTTCTGTCTCCATAGCTGGACTGTGAGCTTGTTCACCTTCCATTAATAGCACCAAACCTGGCACAGAGAAGGAGCAAACGGTTTGTTTAATAAAAGAATGAATGAAGTCTCAATGACCTACCTTTAGGACTCTTATTCATAGAAACAGATCCTCTGCACAAGCATCAACTGAAATAGAAGGTCTGGTACCTCATTCAAGACGGGATGAATTTTGACAGGATCAGCAAAACCAAGATTATAACTGAGGGTCCAGATTAACAGACCATGATAAACAGTGGCTGTCTTATCTCTTGGTAGCTCTTATTATGACCTAGCTTGTCTATACATGGAGTCCTGGTCCACAGCTGGGCTTCACACCCACAAAAGCCAAGGAATTTGCAACCTACATGTAAACATGGAAACTGAGAGAGGTAAGGATGACTATTTTTGAAAGGAGGCTGATATGCAGTAACTGTATTACCATTTATTAAATGTCCACATGCTAGAGATTATGCAGGATGCTCATGATCATTATTCTTCACACAAGAATTTGAGAAAGGTTTTATCAGGCTTGTGGACTGAAGAGGTATTCAAGGTCTAGAAAGAATAAACTGCCTAAGGCCACCAGCTAGTTTGGGGGTAGAGCTGGGATTTGAAGCCAGGTCTGTTTCCTACAAAGACAATCCTCCTTCCCCTACTCTGTGCTGCCTCTGGATACCAACCGGAAGACCAGTGGAGCCACCCTGGTGTTGTAAGAAGCTTTATAGAAGCAGACCTCAGTTCAGATCCTGCTTTTGTCACTCACTTGCTGAAAGACATTTGGTAATCAACAAACTCTCTGAGACTTATCTGTAAAAAGATGATAGGAATGCCTAATTCATAAAGTAGGTATGCCTGTAAAGTCCTGAGTATATTAGTAGATGCCCAGTAAAAATGTGAGCAGGCCATTAACCCATTTCCCTCTCCTCCAACAAAAGAGAAAACCAGTTTCTTCCAAGATGGCAGGTACATCCTGTTTCATTGTCTTCCTCAGTAGCAAACAACTATGCTGTGCTCTACTTGAGAAAGGCCTGTGGGTTAATCCTTAATATGACTGGAACCAGTTAGCAAGCCAGATGTGCAACACTTAAAATCATCCCCTCAGGCCTGACGAGAGGAACCCTAAGTCCAAACACATTGCTTATTTCAGCATCCTTACATTCTGTCATCCGAGGTCAGGAATGAGACAAGCAGCTGGAGAGAAAGGGAAAAGAAACTGATCCAGAAACTACTCAGTTATCAGGTTTTCAAATAGCAGCAAAAAACAACAGCCAGATATTTCCATCCTTGTTTAACATAAAGTGCCTGTTAGTACATGGCTTAGTGCTACTCTTAAAATTAAACACCATTTACTATTCACTTGCTCATTGTTTTGAGCACTAAAACCAACTCTGTGTGACTTTCAAGCTTGGGGAACACAAAAAAGTGGGGTTGGGGGAATCTTTGAATTCTCTGTTTACGTTATATAGAAAAGTGAGGACCTGGGGCTCCCTGGTACGTCCTCTCTGGGGGAGTTTTTGTCTTACATTTCACACAGGACCTGCATGTTTATAGTCTACCCCTACAGAATGTCAGGTTCAGGGAGGAAAAGGATTTCTCCAGGTGGGTACTTTTAAAACTACCAAAAGAGCAGAAGGAAGAGGAATACAAATGGGAAACCTAACCTCATCTGAGCCACTAGCAGGCACTGTGCTAAGTACTTCATCTGTATTATTTCATTTAATCCTCACATAGCAACCTTGTGAGATAGATCCCAACATTATACTAATTTTACAATGAAGGAAATACAGGCTCAGAGAGGTTAAGCCCAAAGTCATACAGCTAGTAAATGAAAGCACCAAGACAGCAACCCAAGTCTTGTCCTGTATATGTGAGGAATACTAGAGTTAAGCATGGTGTATTGATTTCTGCCTTGTGTGGCAGAGTAGAGGATGGTGCCATTTACCAAGACAGGAAAAGCAGAAGAGACCTGGGCAATGAAGGAATGAGTATGATTTTCAATGAGCTGAGTTTGAGTATCTAGTGGAGTTGTCTTCTGGTTAGTAACAGAAACAGACTCATAGACATAGAATACAAACTTGTGGTTGCCAGGGGGATGGGGGGTGGGAAGGGACTGGGATTTCAAAATGTAGAATAGATAAACAAGATTGTATTGTATAGCACAGGGAAATGTACACAGGATCTTGTGGTGGCTCATGGCTAACTAGAATATAACAATAGATGTATGTATGCTCATGTATAACTGAAAAATTGTGCTATATGCTGGAATTTGACACAACATTGTAAAATGACTATAACTCAATAAAAAAGTTTACATAAAAAAAATAAGCTGCACTGATTAGAACTTGGGGTGGAGACAAGGCTGAAGATTTGACAATCAGTGGCAAAGACACAGAAGTTAAAGCTGCAGGTAGTAGATGAAACCAAGAAGAGTAAGTGGAGTTAAAAAAAAAAAAAGAAAAAGAAATAGGAGAAGACACCACCAAGCTATGCAAAAAATGAACACCTGAGGGGCAGGACAAGGAAAAGAATCTGGAGATGGAACACTGGGAAAGAGCAGCTTCCCCCTGCCCCACCAGGGCAGGCATTCTATTTTGTTCCTATCGTATATTAGGTCTTAAATTCTGAACATAGCAGGAGCCCCAATAAAAGTTGGCACCAAATGATGCCATGCCGTTGCCACAGCCCACCATGAACATGTTAAAAAGGTTTCTTTCTTGCCTAAGTTGGTTAAACGCCCTTCTGTTCTGACTGCAGGAAAAGTTTTGCTATTTCCCTCTTCTAACCCTGGTAGGTGGTGGGAGCTCTGGTCTGCAATTCCTCACTGTTAGAAGCCCGAGAAGCACCTGGCAACAGCATACCTCCTGACTTGAGGAGTCCGCCAGATTCACTTACATTTCTTTGCAGATGACAGAAAAGTATTCTTTCAAGCAGTGACCTGTTATCAACTGCTGTCATTGTTGATGAGGTAAAATGTGTGCCTATGCCTCATATGCACACCACACAACCACACACTGCTTGCTTGGTAGCTCACCCCCCCTTAAAGCTCATAATAGCCTCCAGGGAGCCATGTTAAAACAGCGCAATTAACTAGAACTGCTATAAACTCAATAACTCACCTACCTAATGAAGCAATACGAGGAAAATTGGACCTATTTTAATAAGAATTTTTAAAAGAGACAAGAAGTAAAGGTCAAATGCCATTTCTGGATCCCAGCTCTTTTCTCCTTCCCTCCTTGTCTGAAGCAGCTGATACCAAGGAGACAACATACACTGCGCTATTCTTCAAAAAACCAAGGAGGTTGCCAATCATGCTATTGCACCCAAGGGCACATTTTTTTCTTTCCAACCCATCCCCCAAGCTAAGCACCTCCCCCGATCTATTTCTGAAGGTTTCATTATACAAACCTGAATGGATTTCAATGGCAATAATCCTTTTCCGTCTCCACCCCAACTTACAAAAGGAGAACTAAATTACCAGGAATTCTGGGTTTTAGGGGTGGTGTTTGCTTCTCTCCTCTCTAGAGTCTGCTCAATCTAGAGATTCACCTCTCTCAGCCTCTTTTGTTGGCTTTGGGAACAAAGATGTTTTTAGGCCACCCCACTATTTAGCATATCACGAGTCCTGACATCCCAGCAAGAATGAGTTTGCCATTCTCATGCAGCTGTCACATAGCAATCAGACCGGGGGGCAATAAAACCCACACTCCCAGTTCTCCCGCAGCCAGTCTCTTTGCCTGGCTTCCCAGTGGCCTCTTAGAAGAATAGGTATGTCTGTCTAAGGCCAGGGTAGGCAGAACTGGAGACAGATTTAGTGCAGAAGAGATCTTAACACTTCTTGAAGTGCCTAATCTATTCCGGGGTCTGTGCTAAGCTTACACGTGTCACCTCACCTGACCCTCAAATCCACCCTGTGTGGCAGACCTAGCATTTTACAGATGGGGCAACTAAGGCTCAGAGAGCTTAGGAATTAACCCAAGACCACATGGCTGATGAGCAGTGGCCCCATGTGTACCACACCAGGCTATACTGCTACTGTAGGAATCTGAGGACGGTCCTGAGAGGTGACAAGGGCTGAGACTGGACCAGGATGAACTCAACGCTGATACGCGACAAGCCCCTGAGTTTGACAAGAAAAGGAAGAGTGCCGGGCAGCCCTCCAGAGGGTTGGACTGCCAAGCTGATTCCCAGCCCACAGTGCTTTATTATGAGTTGTTGGATTACCAAAAGCTTGTCATAGGGTGGCTTCACCTATAAGGAAGTTCTATCCATAACATGGCTCTTAAGGGCATGGCTCTAAAGGAGGTGTGGGGGTGGGGGGGAGTGTTCTGCCATAATTTCTAAGCCCATGAGACAAAGAAAAGCTTAAGGCCAGCAATCTACTTGTTTCTGCTTCTAAACAAGCTGGGTCCAAGACCACTCATCCCAGATGTATGACCAACAACTGTCAACTGTATTGTCTCAAACTTGCAGGGTTCTGGGAGAGCCCCCAGTCCATGTTTGTCTTCAACGAGCAGTCTTTTAGGGAGGAGGTTGATCATTCATGTGGTCAACGAATATTTACTGTGCATCCTCCACATGTCAAGCGCCAGGCTAGGCTCTGGGACCCAGTGGTGACAAGGCCACTGGTTTCATAATCTTTTTTTTTTTTTAACACTGTTTTAATTGAGTTATAGTCATTTTACAATGTTGTGTCAAATTCCAGTGTAGAGTACAATTTTTCAGTTATACATGAGCATACATACATTCATTGTCACATTCTCTTTTGCTGGGAAGTTTCCATAATCTTAGGGGCTATGAAGTCAAAAGTCCTGGGGCCAAGAGTCCATTTAACAAGAGGCTCTATTCCAGCCTAGGAATCACATTATGCTTCCCTGAGAAAGTGACATCAAAATTAAGGACTTGGAAGATGATTAAAAGCTAGCTAGGCAGACAGGTCAGAGAAAATTGTTGCAGATGGAGGCAAGAACATGGTGGAAACCTGGGGGCGGAATGAATGAGGCATGTTTGCAAATGCTCCTGTGCTCTAGCTTACCACACAAACCTGGTCCACTTGCATCAGAAGGGTCAGCACATGAACAGTAATCCAGAAGACAGGACAAAGAAACCTCGCACAATGCACCCCTGCTCTGCCCTGCCTCCATTCTCACTCTACCATTCATGGCCAGGAGCAGGAGCAGCTAGCAGCAGTGGGAGGTGGCCAGGGCTGTGTTTTCTCCTTGGGGTTCATTTCTCTCTGAGTGCTGGTGTATTCAGGACGCAGAGCTCATCCTCACCAGCCATTACAGTCCAAACATGTCTTCCAGGAGCTGTCTTACCAAGCCATTGCCCTCACTAATATAATGTTATGAAATTCCTAATGCAGGTACTCTAAAGCAAATGTACTGTTACCAGCACGCCACCGGGCACATTTTTCAGAAGGAAAACAGCTGCTCACTGAATCTGTCGCTTCTCAGCAACACGCACACAGAGCAAGAGCCTGGTAAGGGCTGTTTTCCTTCACTTTCTTTGAGCATACTGAAGATACAGCACCAAGTCTCTCAACCGAATCTAGCAGGTCAGCCACACACAGTCCTTGAGGAGTCTCCTGGATTACAGGAAAAAGCCTTGACAACTAGGGCCTGTGCCTCGGGATCTTAAAGTTCAAGTATCAGAGCTTCTAGTTCACTTGTCTAGTTTCTACATTGTATAGACCAGGAAGGAAAACGCAGTTCAGAGAAGTTAAGCAAAAGGTCTAAAGTCACACAGCTAGTTAGCTGGAGAATTATAGCTTGCTTCCTTTCTCAGCTGATTTCCTTATCTAAAAAAACAAGGCTACCACCATCTACTTTACGGATCGGGAGTCCTAAATAAGACAGCACACAATGCAGCAGCACAAGGAATGTGGCAGGTTTTCTATGAATAGTGACTCTCTCCAAAATCTTACCTCCTAGATCTCCAAGACCACCCATTCCCTCTCCTCTAGTCTCACTTTGCTGAATTTCCATTGAGGAAAGAAAAAAGACCAGCAATAGGGTTAACATGTTCATAGTGGGTGTTTGGTTAGTATCTGATTTGAGGTGAATTGAACTGTCTCCGTGTCCTCACAGCTCCAATCCACAGCGCATGCCAGGCCTGCTGCGTCTGAGAGCTGATTTGGTCAGAGAGGGTATCACTGGAGGTGATCACGGAAAGCATGTCACATCACCTTCCCTTTAGCCACTTCAAGGTGGAAGAGACTAAGCCAAGTCAGTTTGAGGAGAGACAGACAGGAACTCTCAAACTTTTATCTAGGATGGTAAGGAATGCAAAAGATCCTGCAGAGACTGATGCCGTCCTACCAATCACTGATGAGAAAAATCACCCAAACCATGGGACAAATGTCCACTTCTGACAAGACAACCAAGTTAGCCAGCTAGCAGTTCAGGTTTTCCCTCCTCTTTCAAAAACGCCTCCTCCTCACTCCCCTCTTTGCCATCCCCCCACCACACTATCAAATAACCATCCAACCATGTAAATTCCCTGGTGCAAGTGTCTGTTAGGCTCCAGCAGAACTGTCAATGCTCATAAATCCCGGGCCTTCCAGACTGCACTGCGGCAATTTACTGGGGGGAGGGATGCGGCAAGCCACCGGACAATAGGAGGAGACTGGCCTAGCAGTAACTACTCTGGTTACAGCACCGAAATTCACGGCATTTTGCTGGGAGTGTGCACCATCAGGGAGGAGAAACATAAAAGGGGGAAGCTGGGCTGTAAATAGTTTATTTCGGCAATTCCTGATGTTGGCTGAATCATACTTTAATACAGAAATACACGAAAGCACTCCTCTGGAGGTGACATGTGTTGCCACCTCATTACTCTTTTCAAAAGGGTCTTCTATCAGAGAGACACCTGGCTACAAATTATAGTGAAGAAAACAAAACCTTCACGCATAGACTTATTCACAGGCCAGAAGGAAATGGAACCACTAGGAGTCAAACAAGCAGAGAACCAGTGCAACAAAGGCCATCAGTGACCTCGGGTCTCTGGGTTGCTTTTCCATACAGAGAAAAGAAGATGAAAAAGAAAAAGGTAGCACTCTTCCAGCTAAGAGTTGACTCCTCAGCTGCACAACAGAACTTTCATAGTAGCTTCTCATTTCCTCATTTTTCCTAATGCACTTAAATTGGGCTGATTTTCTTCAGTGAACCCTACCTTCATGCTCCTTCTCAGTGGTTCCCACTTTCTTGATCTTCCTGGGAGATTTCATAAAAAGGGGAAAGATGGTTCGTAAGCCAAGAATGTCAACAAACTTGTGGCAATTGTCTGTGCCCTCGGGTCCAATCATGGCGTGGTCCAGCACTTTCAGGGCACTGCTCCGGGAGATCTTCTTCTCTCTGGGAACAACAGAGGTTTCATGTGAGGCATTTCATGGGTATGTTCTAGCCTTTTTCATTTGTTTTTAAGTTGTATTTACTGCAGTTCTCATAATAATGGAAAAAGAAAAACAAAACAATTAAATGTCCACCAGTGAGAAAATTACTACATTATAGTATATCTACATGAAATATTACACATTCGTTAACAATAAGGAGAGTCTGTAATAGAATGAACAAATTCTTATGGTCAGAATGCTAAGCACAAAAGATAATATTAAAAATTCTACATGATGCATTACCTCAATTATGTGAAAAATATGCATTAAGAGAGACCGGGAAGAAAAAGATCAAAATACTAACAGGTTATTCCAGGGTAGAGGGATTATGGATCACCTATTATTCCTTTTCCTTTCTCTTTAACAGCTCTACCAAGATAGAATTCACACAACAAACAATTCACCCACTTACAATGTACAGTTCAAAGGATTTTAGAATATTCACAGATATGTGAAACCATCACCACAGTCAATTATAGAACATTTTCATCACCCTAGCAAGAACTCACCTATCCTTAAGCTATCACCCCATCCTAGCCCTAAACAACCATTGATTTACTTTCTGTCTCTATGGATTTGCCTACGCTAGGCATTTCAAGTAAACAGCACCATACAATATACAGCCTTTCGTGACTGGCTTCTTTCACCTGGCATAATACTTTCAAGGTTCATGTTGGAGCACGTAGCAGAAGTTCACTTTTTCTATCCTTAAATAACAATTGTATGGAGATGTCACAATTTGTCTATCCATTAATCCACTGATGGACATTTGGGGTGTTTTACCTTTTGGCTAGTATGAACAATAATTATGAATAATGCTACTACAAACATTCACATACACATCTTTGTGTAGAAAAATGTTTTCATTTCTCTTCAGTATATGTATATCTAGGAGTGAAATTGCTGGGGTACCGGGTAACTCTATGTTTAAACCTTTTGAGGAACCGTCAGACTTTTTCAAAGAGGCTGCACCATTTTAAATTCCCACCAGCAGCATGTAAGTGTTCTGATTTCTCCACATCCTTACCAACACACTCATCATTTGACTTTTTGGTGCCAGCTGTTCTGTTGGGTATGAAATGGGATTTCATTCTGCTTTTGATCTGCATTTCCCTGATAAATCATGATGGCTATTTGTATATGCTATCTGAAGAGATGTCTATTCAGATCCTTTGCCCATTTTTAAATTAGTTTATCTTTATTACTGAGTTGTAAGACTTCTTTATTCTGGATACAAGTCCTTTAACAAATAAATGATTTGCAAATATTTTCTTCCATTCTAGGTGATAACTTTCCACTTTCTTGATAATGCCCTTTGAAGCATAAAACTTACCTATTTTTTCTTCTGTTGTTTGCTTTTTTGATGTCACAACTAAGAAACCATTGCCAAACCCAGTATCATGAAGATTTACACCAGTTTTCTTCTAAGAGTTTCATAGTCTTAGTTCTAACATTTAGATCTTTGATTCATTTTGAGTCATTTTTTGTATATAGTATGAGGTAAGGGTCCAGCTACATTCATTTGCATGTGGATATCCAATTGTCCCAGTACCATTTGCTGAAGAAACTATTCTTTCTCTATTTAACGGTCTTGGTATTCTTGTTGAAAATCAACTGATCATAGACACATGGTTCTGGATTCTCAATTGTGTTTCATTAAAGTATGCCAGGGCCACACTGTCTTGATTACCACCACTGCCTTGCAGTAAGTTTTAAAAGTGGGAACCCTACATTGTTCTTTTTAAGACTATTTGGCTATTCTAAGTCCCTTGCAATTCCACATGAATTTTTGGATCAGCTTGTCAATTTCTACAATGACGTCAGCTAGAATTCTCATAGAAATTGTGCTGAATCTGTAGATTACTTTGGGGAGTACTGCCGTTTTTAACAATATTAAATTTTCTGTCCCATGAATGTGGAATATTTTTCTATTTTATTAGATCTTCTTTAATTTCTTTCTACAATATTTTGTGGTTTTCAGAGTATAATTTTACAGTTCTTTTGTTAAATTTATTCCTAGGTATTTTATTCCTTATGCTATTATAAATGGAATTGTTTTCTTGGTTTCATTTTTGGATTGTTCATTCCAAGTGTATAGAAATACAATTGATTTTGTATATGAATCTTATATCCTGCAACCTTGTTGAACTCATTTATTACTTCTAATAGATTTTGGTGGATTCCTTAGGATTTTATAAATACAAGATCATGTCATTTGCAAACAGAGATAGTTTTACTTCTTCCCTCCCAATCTGGATGCCTTTTACTTCATTTCATTGCCTAATTGCTCCGGCACAGTTCTAGTACAATGCTGAATAGAAGTGATGAAGGTGAGTATCCTTGTCTTATTGCTTATCTTAGGGGGAAAGGACCCAGTCTTTCACAATGAAATGTAATGTTAACTGTGGATTTTTTACAGAGACTATCTCAAAGGTTGAAAAAGTCCCCTTCTATTCCTAGTTTAAGTATTTTTATCATGAAAAGGTGTTGGATTTTGTCAAATGCTTTTTTTGTATCTTATTACTCCTTTTGCTACTTTTCAGTGTCTTTCATTTTTCCATAATGAATATAGGGTATTTTTTAGAATTAGAAAAGATAAACTATTAAAAAAATAAAGGTGATTTCCCCCTCAAGTCTAAAGGTCATAGAATAATCCTGCACGGGCTACTACTCTTCTCTAAGGAGTATAATTTTCTATAACCTTACATTGTTTTCTTTGACACTTCATGAGGTAGAGAGGAACAAGTCAGTCATTTCATATCTTAGTATAACTGGTAAATCAACCAACCAAGCCAATTTTCAATATTTACTGAGCACTTAGTATTGTGGCAGACACAAGAGAAAAACAAAAATTAAAGATACGGTTTCTGCTTTTAAAACAGTTAAATCTATTTAAGGAGACCAATATGGAATAAGCAAGGAAAAGTATAAGTCAGCATATAATTTTCCCCCATGTATTTACTCAATCCACAAATCTTTACTGGATACCTCTTATGTGAACAGGACAGATCAAGTCCCAGTTCTCATGGGGCTTCTATTCTAACTGCAGGAGACAAATGGGAAATCAAGATACCTGACAGTGGTAAATGTCATGGAAACAAAGCAATGTGAAATAATGACTGAAGAGGATATTTTAGGTTAGGTTATTAAGGAAGGCCTCTTTAGTAGTAACATTTGTATTGAGAGCTGAGAGATGAAATGAGTTGGTCACGCACATTTTAGGGGCAGAAGGAACAGCAAGTACAAAGGAAATGAGCGGGCATGGTCAAAGAACAGAAGGCTAGCATGTTTAAAGCCTACCAAGGATCAGTGTTCCCAGCTTGGATCAGAGAGGGAAGCATGGCCTATATCAAAGGTCATGCCACCTAGTCTTGTGAGATACAATAAGGCCTCCAAGTAAAAAACTGATTCTAGGAGTTATGAAGACACAGTCCAACATGTTTGTTCTGAGACTATTATGTGTTAGTTATTTTAGAGTGAGAGGGAGACATTACATGTATTTGGGGGAGTATGGGAAAAGACAGATACACTGTAACACTTGAAAGGTGAGAAAGTAAGAGTGGTGAGTGTGGGCTACTCATTAGTAAAGCCTAGAGAAGAGAGTTCATCAGCTTAAGAGGAAAGTCAGGGTAAGATTTTCTTTAATTATTATTTTTAAGAATATGGATAATTTAATCATATTTTAAGGTGTCAAGAAGCCAATGGTGATCAGGAAACTAAAAATAGAGGGGAGAATTAATAGAAGGAGCAAGGTGGTTGATCAGGCAAGGAGAAACAAGCCTAATCAAAAAGGTGGTAATAACATAACCCAAAGCCCTTTGTCCAATTGTTACCTGAAAGCCAAAGAAGAGGAATCAGAAATGATATCCCTCTTTTGTATAGGAAACACTATTAAAACATTGTACTATTAAAGTGTTAATGATGCAAAGCATGCTATCCTGGGTCAGAATAGCCAGCCAAGACTGGGTCCTAATGAGTGCAGGAAAGGCAAGTAGACAAAAAGCTTGCTGAAGGCATCTTTTGGTGCTAGATCATCCCGGTTTACCTGAGACCATTCCATTTTCAGCACTGAAAGTACAACATCCTGGGGAACCCCTCAGTCCTGGGCAAACCGAGATAGTTGGTCATCCTACCTGGTGCCAACTTCAAACGATCAGGGATGTACTGTGAATATTTCTGCCTTTATTCCTTTGCTGTGAGACTAATCAAAATAATCCATAGATACTCACAAATGACATTCAACCCAACTACTGAGTTTAAAAGAAAAAAAAAAGGCTACCACTAAGCATGCAGGCTCCATGCAGCAGGCACGGCACTAGCTGTTAGGAATTATAAGCTCTCTGTCTTTAACCAATTTAAGAACAGGTAAACAAAAATAATTTCAAAAGCCCGAAGCAATGGAAATTAAATCCAAGGAGGTGAGAGGTAGAGATAATTGACTTTATCCAGGAGAAATCTGTGAAGGTATCAAATGGAGGGTTGACATCTGAACTAAGTCTGAAGAATGAGCATTTGCCAGGCAGAGAAGGGAGAGTGTTGACACGGGTGGTGGTGGTGGGTAAGCTGCATGTGCAAAGGTGCAGGAGGTCTGTAAGAACATGTCACTTGGGGGAACTGGAAGTAGGTATGAATGACCAGGGTGGAAGATGACTGAGGGGAGGTGGGCAGGAACAGGTCACAACAGGCCCTAGATGTGCTGCCAGGGAACCTGGGAGTCTATGCCATAGGTGTTGAGAAGCCATGAACTGTTTAAGAAAAGGAGAGCACTACATGGATAGATTTTAGAAAGCTTAATCTGGCAGTAGTGTGACAAAGAGACTGGAGCAACAGAGATTGGGGTCGGGGAGCACAGTTAAGAGAATACGACAAGAGTGTAAGTGAAAATGACAAGGAGTGGTAGTGGTATGAACAAGGCATATTTGTGAGACATGGAATCTTAAATATCAGGAGCAGAATAAACACATTTCTAAATTCAATAGGAAGGGGTTTTTTGGCACCATGAAGAAATTCTAAAAGGAAGCTAGGCAAATAATATATCTATTTTCATTGCAGCTAGACTTTAGCATCCTACTCTACAAGCTTAAATTTACAAAGGTTATGACTAGGGCAGATAATCATGTGAAAAGAAATTAGGAAACTGAGATACAATATCCTTATTGTTTAGTCACTCAGAAAAAGTCCTCTTGAAATGAATGACGGTCATGTAACAGGGCACCTTCAGTTACCATTCAGCATACACTCAAATCATTTCACATATAACACAGAATTGTTTGAAATACTAAAGGTAAAGGACTCTAGTTTAGCCAAGTCTCTCTTTTTCCCCTGCCTAAGCAAATTCAACAAACAAAAGATTTTAAAAGTAAAACCCTTCTTCAGGTAGGCAGTGTAAGACACGTTTAAAGGGGGCAGTAATTGCATATTGATCACCATTTAGGCAAGCTGCATGGAGGTGAACTTTGGAATATTCATTGGGCTCAAGTTCAGGCTTTTAGCAATCAATACCTGTTTGGCCTGACTTTCTAGGGTTGACTTTATTTGAAATATTTATTCTACTTGAAGACAAGTAGTTTATCTTAGTCTTGGCTGGGTTCATCAGGCTGTCGATCATGCCAGGACCAATGTGAATGCTAGCCTCTAGACAATGGGTGGTTGTGGGAAATGACTGAGAGTCATCTACTGCTCCCTCCTCTGCGAAGGTGAACCTTCTGAGGAGGAGAGGTGGGGAGAGGGAAGTTTCTGTTGTTTTAATTAGCTTGTTCTTTCTTATAATACGGAAACACTTTGTAATTAACATGCATTCTGAGTATAGTTTTTTTTTGTTCTTTCTTCAAATATTTATGAGGTCCCTAACAGGTGCCAGGTATTAAGCTGAAGATGTAGAGAGAGGCACAGCTCATGCTTCTGAGGAGCTCAGTCCACGGGGGAGACAGATGTGCAGACAATGGTACACTGAGAAGAGCCAAGTACTGCAGTGGAGGTGTACACAAAGTAGGACACAAATGCAGGAAGGAGGGCTGACTATGTCTGAGTCAGGGAGGCCTCACAAAGGAGATGATACCTGAACCAAGCTTCACTGGATGTCTTTCCCAGGCAAGCAAAAAGAGAAAGGGTATTTCAAGCAGAAGGAAACAACAGCACATGCAAAGACAGCAGTAAGCATGGAACAGTTGAGCACTGGTTAGAACAAGCATGTGAGGAAACTAACCAAAGCAGCAGAAAGGAACCACCTGAAAGAAGAAGGGGGAAACAATCCCTAGAGCTCACCAAGGACCAGAAGTAGTCTTTGTTCCCACCAGTTGCAATGGAAAAACCTTGTGAACTCCCAGTTCAGCAGGTAGAGTACTTAGAAAGGTACTGCTTTAGTAATGAATTAAATTTGCCATACATTACATGTTAGTCTGGACCCAACTAATAGAGATCAAAAATAAGCTTCAAAAGGAGCAAACTATTTCCAAGTAATTTAACTACAATCTAGAACAAAGTTCAAGAATATTTATAAGGATGCAAAAAAAAAAAAAAATCCAAGTTATATCCACAACATCTGAATTTCTTTAAAAAAAAAAAAAGAATAAGCATCCAGGCATTCAAAGAGCTTAAGCATGTTAACTAGAAACAGGGAAGATATTAAAAAGACTCAAAGTGAACATCTAGAGAAGAAAAACACAATGTCTAATGAAAAATACACTGGATGAGATTAATTGGAGATTACATACTGCAGAAGAAGAGTGAGCTTGAATACGTAACAACAGAAACAATCTAAAATAAAACATAGAAAGCAAAAAAAACTGATCACCAGTGATCTGTGGCTGGACAACTTCAAACAGGTTAAAGTATATTTGACCCTTGAACAACATGGGGGTTGGGGAGCCAACCCTGGGTGCAGTTGAAAATCTGAGTATTTTATAGTTGGCCTTCCAGACACAGTTCCTTTGTACCCATGGATTCAACAACCATGGATCATGGCTGACTACTTAAACAAAAAGAACAATAACATATAATGGGATTTATAACATATGTAGGAGTAAAATATATGACAACAGTCGCACAAAAATCACAAAAAAAAAGAAAAAAACTTTGTTCTTAAGAGTAAAAAACTAGAAACCTAAATGTCCATCAACAAGTTAATAAACCAACTGTGATATATTCATAAAATGGAACACTACTCAGCAAATAAAAAGGAACAAACTACTGATAGATGTGGATGAATCTGAAAATAATTATAGTGAGTTAAATTGGGCAGGTCAAAAAAAAAAAAAGAGTACATACTGTATGATTTCACTTACATAAACTTCCAGAAAATGCAAACTAACCTATGCACATAAAGCAAATCAGTAGTTGCCTGGAGACACTGAAGTTGGGGTGAAGATTTATGGATTACAAAGGGGCACAAGGTAACATCTGGGTATGACAAATACGTTTGTTATCATGCTTGTGGAGATGGTATGATGTGTCTACACATATCACAAAACTCATTCATTGTATACTTTAAATATGTGCAATTGAACTATATTGGAATGATAAACAGCTCTGTAGCTGATGGAAGGGCTCAGATAGGTCCTGTACCATTTCCTGCCAGGTAATCCCTTTTCAGTTTAATCTGCCTTCTCAGCCATAGCACTTTCTCATTTATGAAGAGGTAACACCAGCCTGGAGGGCTGTTGGAAGGATTATTTAGTGCTTTTGAAGCATCTTTCAGGTTTGTAGAGAACAGGGGCAAACTACTATTATCCCATCCAAGTGAGAATGGAAATATTCAGTGAGTAGGGAAAGGGATACTTGTTGGACAAATAACAAGGAAGATCTGTGTGTGCAACTTGGAACACAAACTGGATACAGCCCCATCAGGAGCACAGATGACTTCTAAAAGATGTTCATTATTATTTTGCTTTCGCAGCTGAATCTAGAGACTGAAGGTCAGAAGAAAAGGTTCTAGCTCTTAAAGCAACACCACAACAATAAGAAGAACAGTGACAACAAAACCTGTAAAGGACCATAAGAATAAAAATGCAGCAGAGTTTTTGGATCCTCACATGTTCATTTGGAACAAAAACAATAAAGAACAAAACCAAGGGAATAAAATTTCAAGGTTAAAAACAATTCCCCAGGCTGGTATACCTACCTATATGCTTTGGTACAAACTTGTAACCCCATATTGGACCTGCAAAGACTCACTCTGCAGGTGATATACCATCACCATTTTATTTGTTTTCTTTGTCAGAGACACATTTTTTTAGATTAAGGAAAATCTTACTGAAAAAATCTCAGAGGAAAAAAAAAAAACCGGTGGTTCCTGAAATGGATGTATCTGTATACCCTTCTGTTTCCTTTCTTTCTTTCTGACTACACAGTTAATAACCAAGATGGGTTCACTGTATTTCCGCTACACAACCCCAAGTTGCATTTGTACACATCCCTTGGGGATCACGGTGGTCTCTTCTTTTTCTAACTGGAACAGGGTTTTACAACACAAGTAATAAGCTTCATGTCAACATTTTCAAGGAAACTGACAGTGTAATTCTTCTGTCTCCCACTGGTTTTGTTGTTTCTTAAAGAACACTGAATTATTTGATATAAACACATACTGTTATAAAGTGCTTGGTGGGGGCAAGAGGCAAATGATTTGGAGTATAGTCTGTAATGAAACCTAATATATTGAAATCTTCTATTTGTAGCAAATCTTACCAAAGAGAGACATCTGTAACCAAGAACATGGAAACAGCAAACCAGTCTCTTTCCAGGGGCAATGAGGGCATTTTAATAGCTCTGCCTTTATTTCCTGCTAAATTGTAAAATGGCTATACCTTCGTAAGAGTAATTTAGCCTTATTTCTATGACTTGGGCCCTCTAAATCTCATCATCACTCTGTTAAACTGAATACTAAACTATAATTCTCCTAAATTTTATTTTCGTCTCAACTGTCCCTGACTACCAAAATAGCACTTGGTTCATGTTCATTATTTTAACTCTTTTGCTGCCAAAGAACATCCAAATATTCTGTCTGTATCCTAACTCTTGACTATCAAACTAAAAGAACGGGGCCAAGCTGCCTGACACACAGGAGCAGGATTTTCTCCAGCAGGGACTCTCTGGTTCCCTCGTCCTTTCAGTATACAGGTCCACACTGCCCACGAAGCTCTGCATCTCCCACCCTCACCTCATTTTTCTCTTTCCTTATCAAAACACTAGGGCTGAATAAGGAGTTCCCCCCCACCACTTTTTTTTTTTTTTTGAGTTCTTATACTCTAGGATGGCTACCTGCTGCTTTTTTCACAGCATGAGTTCTATTTTTAAATATCACCTCAGCAATCTTTTCTTCTTTTTCAAAATGTCTTCATCTGTCCTTTGGCAGAGATAGAGAAAACAACAAAAAATAGTCCCTTTTTTTTTCTTATTGATTCTGTCAAGCACTATGAAATCCAGGTGCTCTTTTAATATAGGAATGAAAAAAAGTCAGCTGCCAACTAAACTAACACTGGGGTGGAAGGGTAAACCAGAGAGGAAAGGCCTGCAAGGTGATGGCAAAGAGGTACTAGCCTCTAAACAGTCTCCAGAAACAAAAGCCGAGACACTACAAATCTATGTGAAGGATTTCTTTGAACACTGAGTATAAAGGTTATAAGAAATAAATATCTAAACCATAACCCTGAAATACGTAGGAGGATGATGGAAGAAGAGAGTTGAGAAGTTCAAGTGTTCCAAAGGGGGATAAACTGAAGTGTGGACACTTGTGTTGGCTTCTGCTCTGAAGCCCAGCATGGGCACAGGCAAAACAAGGCAGTGAGCCCAGGACAACAGTTGACGCCTGGATTCCCTGCAGCCTTGAAGATCAGGTTGACAACCACTCTGTGGCATGTTTTATGTTCTTCACACACTAAAAGATTTCACATGGGAAAACAGGACTAAATATCTCCAGGCAGGAGTCTGCATTCTCAGCTACATGGCTTTTCATAAGTTACTCCTCATCCCTTGGGTCTACCTATGGGATCTGCCAGCAGTTCTGTGACTCCAGGATTCTAAACAGCAAAAATGTTTCTCAGATTTTTCTCATTCATTTAGAAAATATTTATTGGGAGTAGTGTTGCTCGGTTCTGGGGGTGTGAAGAGGTTGGCCTGTCTCTGCTCTCGAGAGTCTTACAGTACAGCCAGAGACAAACAGATGCTTCCCGCATAGGGTGGTAAGTGCTCCCACAGAGGTGCACGAGGGATGCCAGAACCTCATCTCAAAATCTCGGGGTGGGGGGGGAGAAATGGGTGTAAGGACATGGCTAGGAGAAGTGATATAGGGGCAGAAGTTTCTTAAAGAAGCTTATCCTAAATATCAAGGGTGAGCTACCCTTAGAAAATAATGAAATGTGTTAAGGAATCTAAAATAGTTTGGTTTAGAGAGTAGGATGTAAAAGTGTGGGAAAAGGAGAATGAGAAGAGATGGCCACAGGAGAGTTAGGCAGAGGCCAGACTCTGAAGGGACTTGATACCCTTTCAAACGTTCATAGACAAAAAATAAAGCTTCATTTTTTAAAAATTAAACTTCAGTAATAGAAAAGGAACAGAATAATTTCTATGTTTATACAGAAGAAGGAAAATGATGAAAGAACAAAAAGACAAGACAAAACAAAACCATCGAGGTAATCACTAGAACAAAATAAATGGAAGAAAAGGACCAAACATAACAGTCATTACAACAGAAATAAATACATTAAATTCATCTATTTAAAGACAAACTCTAATATTGGACTAAAACCCTAAAAAACAGCTACATGCTGTTATGAAGAGTCACATATAATATAAAACGACAAAAAGTTAAAGATAAAAGGAGAGGAAGGGATACAATAGACAAACACAAATTACAAAAGGATTCAAGACAAATTCATTACGTGCAACAAAGAGGGTATTCAATATTGACAAAATATACAATTCAAGATTGAAATAAAAGTAATTAGCACTTACTTGCTGAATAAGCAAGTAAGAATATAACAAGCCAAAAATTCAAGAATAGAAAAAACTCCACAATTAGTCTAATTCTACATTCAGAATTTGACAGATTATTAAAAAAAAAAAAAAAGAAAATTGGATACAGAAGAGTTAAAAGTATATTTAAAAATTTATTTAGGTGATATTTATAGTACTTTGTACCCTAGGAACACAAATTTTATTCAAATGTCCATGGAATATACACAAAAACTAGCCATCTACAAGGCCACAAGTGAAATCTCAAATTCAGAAAGTAGGTATTTTTCAGCCTATATTTTCTATTAATATAATAAGAAAGCAAGACTTAACCACTTGAAAATGTGATGAAGCTAAGCAATTTTAAGAGAAAAAAATTTAACCTGAAATGTTTTTGTTTTTAAATAAGAAATATTTTAAAAAGCATTAACCATTTAATTCAGAAATTTAGAAAAAGGGCAATAAAACAAAAAGAAAAGAAAGTAGAAAAAGAATTAAAGCCAGAAAAAAAAAATTCCTGAGAAGGCAAAAAAATAAAGTATCCAAATAAACAAAATACCAAACCAAAAGCAAGAATAATCACTATCATTTCTAAAAAATCTGACTGAGGAAGAAAGCAAGGAAATTTAAATACATAACATTAATTATGATAAAAGGGACATAAAGTACAGAAGGTGAAAGAGAGGAAATGAAATGGAGGATACGGAAAAGAATTGTATGAATACAAGGACAAATTATATTCATTAACTTGAAAGTTTATGAAATTCAGAATTTCAGGAAAGTATAAAATATCAAATTGTCTTAAGAAAAACTATAACACTGATGACAGAAATCAAAGACCTAAATAAATGAAGAAATATACCATGTTCAAGGATTGGAAGATGCATTATTACAAAGATGTCCATTCTCCCTCAAATAATCTATAGATTCAATGCAATTCCAATCAAATCCCAGCACGGTTTTTCTATAAATTGACAGGCTGGTTCTAAAATTTATACAGAGAGACAAAGAAACTAAAGAACCTGAACAGTTAAAACAATTCTTAAAAAGACATTAAGTCAGTGGATTCACAGCACATGATTTCAAGACTTAACTATGAAGCTATAATCACCAAAATAGGGTGGTGCTGGCAAAAAGACACACAGATCAATGGAGCAGAATAGAAAACATGGAAATAGACCTACACATATAAGATAAATTGATTTCTGACAAAGGTGTAAAGGCAATTTAATGGAACATGGATAGTCTTTGCCAGAACTGGACATCTATATGCAAAAATAATAAATAACACCAAGAACCTCAATTCATACCTCACACAAAAACAGAAATTAATTTAAAATGGATCACAGATCTATAAATGTAAAACCCCAAACTGAAAACTTCTAAAAGAAAATATTAAAGAAATGCTTTGAGATCTTGGGTTAGGCAAACACAATTTATATACCATACCAAAAGAACAACTCAAATAAGTTTATAAATTATACTTTATCAAAGTAAAACTTTTAAAAAGACACTGCTAAAAAATGAAAGGGCAAGCCACAGATAAGGAGAAAAGATTTCCAAAGTATGTATCTGACAAAGACTTGTATCTAGAATAAAGAACACTTAAAACTCAATATGACAACCCAAACAAAAATCAGACAAAAGGTTTGAAGGAAGATTTGACTTTAACAAGACATAGGAAAGGCCGATATGCACATGAAAAAATGCTCAATATCATTAGCCATCAGTTATACGCATATTAAAACCACACTACAAACTCACTTAAATGGCTAAAATTGAAGTCTGACAATACCAAGAGTTACAAAGGATATGGAGCAACTGGAGCTCTTATGCCTTGCTGGTAAAAACTAAAATGATACAATCATTTTGGAAAACAGCTTGATAGCTTCTAACAGTAAACTTATATTTATTTATATGACTCAGTCATTTGTCCAAGAGAAATGAAAATACCTGTTTACCCAAAGACTTTATTCACAATAGCAAAACACTGGAAATAACCCAAATGTCCATCAACAAGTGAATAAATAAACAAAATGACATGCTGGAATGAAGAAATATAATGCAATACTCCTAAGTATAAAAAAGAAACAAACGACTGATATATGCAAGATGAAGGATTTTCAAAAACAATTTGTTGAATGATATAAGCTAAACAAAACACATACTGTACAATTCCATTTATATGAAATTCTAGAATGACAAATAGTTGCCTGAGGCCTAAGGTGGACTGTGGAAAATAATGACAAAAGGGAGCAAGTGAATTTTGGAAGGTGATAAAAATAATCTATACATGCACTGTCCAATATGGCAGCCACCAGCCACGTGTAGCTACTGAGCATCTGAAAAGTGGCTAAGTTTTAGATTTAAATTGAGGAGCTAAAATTTAAATTTATTTAAATTTAAGTTTAAATTTAAAAATTGATACTTGATTCAGTTACTGGGAAACATTTAAGGATGTCTAGAAAAACTTAGGTATGGGAATAGACTTTTTCAACTGTAAATTTTATGAAGTCTAAATATAAATCAATGAAAAATTAATGAAAATTTAGCACTGAATTGAGATGTAAATGTAAAATAGACACTGAATTTCAAAGACAGTATGAAAAAAGAATGTAAAATGGCTTAATAACTGTATTTTTTATTGATTACATGTTGAAATGATGATTCTTAATATACTGGGCTATGTGAAATACATTATTAACTTTATTTGTTTCTTTTAAACTATTTTACTGTGTCTACTACAAAATATAAAATTACGTATCTCACTTGCATTACATTTCTATAGAATAGGGCTGTTCTATACATTCACTGTGCTGAAAACAAAGGTGTGTGCATCAGCCAAAATGAGAACTGTACACTTAAAATGAGTGTGATTTATTGTACATAAACTATGCCTGAATAAAAATGATAAAAATATTAAATTGGGTAGTATATATATATATATATATATATATATATATATCTGTGTGTGCTAATTTGTGTGTATAAATGATTATCTCATTGCTGACCTTTCCTTATCAATAATCAGAAATGTAAAAAGAAAATTCACAAGGTATAGACATGCAAAATTAACTGTTCCTCTTAATAGTTAATACACTCAGTTATATTACCGTTATTTAATGTCGGCCTCTCCCAATAGCTATTGAATTTCTTGAAGGCAGGAATACTGTCTTGTTCATGTCTGTATAAGCCTAGTACTTAACATAGTAAGTTAACCCTAGTACCTCCTCTAAAAAAAAGTAAATAAATAAATAAATCTAATTACCTTCCTCCCCCCACCAAAAAAAAACAAACAAGTAAGCAAACAAAAACCACAGCAAGTTAACACAGCACCTTACCAATGTTTTAATATGCAAAATTATCCCAGACACTTTATATACAGTCTAAATCCCACAAACCCCCTGCAAATTTGGCATTGTTATTTGGCATTCTCAGTTTTCAGATGAAAAAACTGAGGGTCAGAGGTCAGAAAGGGTAGGGTAACTCACCAAATATCCAGAACTAGTAAGTAAAAGAGCTATGTTCCAAACCCACACTGACCTCAACTCCAACGCCCTTTCTTCCACACTATACCACCTCTCTAGGTGAGCATTTCATAATTGTTTGATGAGTGCCTGAATCAAAATAAAGATTAGCATTTAGGGGCAATAGAACCACAGAAATTTTCCTGAACTTTTAGTGTTACAGCTTCATAGTCTTTGAACGAGTCCCCTCGAGACAGGGAGCAACTTGGCAGCTCTTCCCAGAAAATCAGGAAGCATGAATCTAGTATGAAAAAAAATTTCGTCCTATTAAACTTTCCATTTGGGAGCCTGAAGAAGAAAAATAACACAGAACAAAGAAAATGAGAAAGAGAAAAAAGGAAATACTGAATCTGCTAATATACCTAATTAATGAGAAAGAATTAATCTAACAGTTAACTTCAGCATTCAAAAATGAAAAGTTAGGAGATCCTAGAGAGGAAGTTTCTAAGTCTTTTGGAACTCCTTTTTAATTAGGCTCCCAATCTCAGCATTCCTGTTTGAATAATCCATATCTCTGGTTATTTATTCAGCTCCCTACTGCTGCACATTTCCAAGCCATATGCTACAGGAATACATCACCTCGTATTTGCTCTCAACCATCGAAAGACACTGGCAGTTCAGACCTTTAAGAAGCTTAGAGAAAAGTCCCTGCAGAGTATAGTTTTAAGGTTAGAAGGCCCAGGAAGCCAAATGCATCTTCTTTATATGCTATTTGCTTGAGAAAAGGTAGGTCATTTCAACAAAAGGACAGGCAATTAGAAGGGTAAATGAGACAAACAAACAAAAGACTCAAGAGAGTAAAGCTAGCAAAAATCAGCTGAACACTGAAGGCCTCTGAATAATTCCAATGCTGCTCTCTGCACTTTAAAATAAAAATTTTAAAGCAATTCCAAAAAGGAAGATTTTCCCATCAATCCAAGGTCTGGTATGTACTAGATAAATGAGGTCTACTGTGCCCCCACTCCAGCTCTACACAAATCTTTAAAGAGAAGATATTTTAGAAACATAAACCTTTATAATCCTAAAAACAAAAATAGTTTAAAGCATAAAAATTGTAGAATTTGTCATTGGAGAATTTGTTATAATAACAAAACACTGGAAATAACCTCAATATCAATAACAGAAGATGATGAAGTAAGCTATATTCCCTTAGAGTCCATTATGCAGTTATTGAAAACTCTCAGGAAGATTATGGCACAGCACGGGAAACAGCATGTAAGTTTAAAAAAAACAGAATAGAAAATTACATGCGTGGTAGGCCTAAAAAGCTGTTAAAAACAAGAAAAGTTACAGAAAAAAAGACCAGAAAGATTATGCATCCAAAGTTGGCTTGTGTTTCAGTAACAGAGCTATTTTTAGGTTCCGGATGCAGGAATTCTGTCTTATTTATTTCCGTATAAGCTAAGCACTTAACATAGTACCTTATCAGTGTTTCTAACAGCAGTTTTGCATGTCTATATTGTAAATTACATTTAGTAGATATGTATCAAATTTATAAATAATTTTTTTCAAACAAGTAGTTTAACAGAAGTTTCATTGTATGTGAATACAAGTTTCAAGATGTGGACTCTGGCTCAAGTTCATAAAGAATAATCCCATAATGATTAGTCTTCCAACCATGCAAACATGCTCTTGCATGTCTCAATTTAAAAAACTGTCCATTGACACTATAACACCTTCACCTCATTTCTCTCTTTCCCTTCCAAGCTAGATTTCTCAAAAGAGTTATCGGTAACAAGTTACCTCCCATTTACTTCTAACTTCAGGACTCTGTGAAATATACTAACATGGTATCTACTTTAAATACTTTAAGGAATCAAGGCATAAATAATAAGATACACAAGGAAAGTACCATAAAGAAAAGTTCTAGAACTGTCTTGCACACTTTCATGTTTCCTATGCCAGGCACACATCACATGCACAATTCATTACTGAAAATAATATATAATGAAAATATGTACAAATGAGAAATATGAATGACATTCTGCTGTTAATAATAAAAATACAGACAAACATATGGCATAGATAGGTCTACGTGGGATATAAAGAAAATTGAGTTGTTAAGAAATTAATATAGGATATGTCTGAAAGTTAATGACTACAGCTCCGAAAACCTATGCATTAAGAGAAAAAAAAAAAGTAAAAAAATATTTCCCTTCAATGGGACACAATAAGGGGCCACAAACAGACCAAAATATACTTTTTATTCATCCAATCTAACTTCAGAAAAGACCATACACATACCTGAAAACTTTATTGTTTTATATATCTAGGAAACTTAATGGAATAAAATATCACAGCTACACGTTCTCAAATTCAGGTTAACAGTGAGGAGCTGTTCAAAAAGAGATGGAGAGATAGGAGATACGAAGCATACCTGAGCATGAGATTCATCAGCTGAAGACCCTCGCCCTTCAGGAAGCGCTCACGATTGGAACTGAGCATTAGGCAGGAGCAGAGTGAATCGAACAGATTCTCCATCATCTCCTGCTCCTCAGCGGTGCTAGGATTGTGTCTTTTAAACACCTGTAAAGCAAAGACATCAGAAAGCACAGAACCATAAGAGAATGTCTTTTCATCAACCAGCACTCAACAATTTCCAAAGCCTGTCTGTCCTGATTACCACCCAGTTGAAGAAACAGAAACTTACCAAACAAAATTCTCATCAGTTTCCATTTTAGAGAAACTGGGTTTTCTGATTCACAGGTATTAAATAAATGTCTTGTTCATGTAAAAACCAAAACTCTCAACTGACCATTGTGTCCATGAGTGACTGATAGTTGCAAGGAGGCAGAGCCCCACCCAACCACAACCCATCTCTTCCCCTTCGAAAAGAAACCACAATCCAGAAGGGCAAATCTTGGCCCGATATAAGGAAGAGTCTCCTAACCATCAGGGCTGCTAAACTGCCTCGTATACCAGTTGTGGCTCTAAGTCATGGGAACAGCTCAAAGCACAAGTTTTGTCTTTTCCAGAAATATATGGCATGTTAAAAGGAAAAAGCCTTTTAACAGTGTATGCATATCCATACAGTCTCTTACAAAATGATCAATAATCTTGCAAGAATAGGACAAGCACTTTCCCAGAACTGGAAACAGATTCACAATTCAAAGATCTATTTTTTTAGGATGGAGGCCAAGTCACTCAGGCTGCTGGCACCAAAATGGAAGCTGTATGCAAACTGACATCTCAGACACTCCCAACACTCTCAAGACTTAATCCAAATGATCTATTTTCAGTCCTGGTTTGGGAACAGTATGGATGAGATTTGTTACAAAAATCCTAACAGTATTTTCAGAATGCCAGCAGAACATCATTTCAACTGGATTTATATTTATTACAATGAGCAAATGGCAATTCCTGATTCCTTATTCCAACCTCCAATGCCACATCCTTCCCTCCCCTCTTCTGTGACCTCTATCCCATTGTATTGGAAGTTGTACTCCTGGAGCTTATCTGGATCCTAAGTGAACTAACTCCATGTTAGCAGCAGATTGACAGGAAAGAAAATGAATAATCTTTGGAGTGGGTCAACTGAAAATAATTTGGTATTCTTGGCCCAAGAACATACACTTAAGCAGGAAGTACACCTCTTTTGGACTGACAAATATCAAAAGTCCACACCAGATACACAGTGATATCTGGTTATAAAAAGCAAATGACTAAGAAAAGGAGACAAAACATGTACCTCCAATGTAGTCTCAAACCTGCCAACATACCCCATATGGCTTGCATCATATGGCTTATTCCTTCCCGAAACTTCCAGCTCCACCCCCCACTTAAATAAAGCAAGCCATGTATCTTCATGGCAGACAGGAAGCATAAGAATTACTCACGGATAACTGCTGAAGAAGCACATCGATTCCATCCAGCTCCCCAAGCAATTCCCTGTTTTCTAAAAAGGGAAAAAAATAGGAAGAAAAAAAAATGAAGCTAACTGTCAGATTTTACAGCCGTCTAACACTGATACATCAGCAAACAAAATCAATACAGCTTGACAGAGTACAAAAGCTGCACAGAGAGCGAGAGGGAGAGCAAGGGGATGCCAAAGGCAAGAGAGCTTGCTGTCATGATCTGAAACAAGCCTGGCTCCTATCCTAACAGTATATCAATACCAAGAGGGAGCCTCACCATCGTTGTCCTGGAGCAATATGGCCAGTACTTCACTACAATACAGTTTGTTGGCGTCGAAAGGCATCTTTGCCTGTGGGGAAATAGGAGAAATGAGAAAAAATATTAAGGGGCCTTGCTTCCTTCCCCAGGACCAATTTTTCATAAGTACTAAGATCTGAATTAGAGAGAAGTATACATTAGAAAAGGGAAAAGGCAGGTTAAGGGTAACACAATGTCTGCCTCTCCTCTCAAGAGACCAGACTCAAGTACTACATAGTAAAACCATAAATGGTAGAAGTACACAATGGTTCTTACACTCCTACTGCCCAGTATGAATGTCACCTCCTCTGTGAGGCCTTCCCAGATTTCCCATTTTGAGTTCAGGACAGTTGTCTAGCATATAGTACATACTCAAATGTGAACTAGATGAATAATGGAAGTTTTGAAATTTTAAGGCTAAAATCCATGAAATTTCATCACAAGCTACAATCATAAAATTAGGCTACAAATTAGCAGATAGATGATCAGAGAGGCTGAAAAGAAAGCAAGTACTTGTTTAGATTAGTTGAATGTCTTTATAACAAAGTAGTTCCTTTTGGATTTTTTTAATGCTGAAAATTTAATTTGAAACCATAAGCCTATCTGCTCGTGGACCATAATCTGCCTACTATTTAAAAAGGAAACCACATTAAATATGCAGAAATGTGTTAATATTTTAACACCCAAATTACTATCCACAATTCTTCCCCTGCAGCATGCTCTGCTACTTGGAGTTGCAGAGGGGACACATCTACTGCAGAGACTATCTTTCATGGCCATCCACATTGCTGTTTCAGTAGCGACACTCAAGTATCTCTCCATTAACAATGCCCCTCAGATAAAGGTACACAGAGAGGAGCAAGCCTCATTGATGTGTTTTTATGTACTGTACCCTTGATCCTTTAAATGCAGGCACCTAGACAATGACTGTTAATCAGCAGCAGCCTTGCTACTTATCCAAGTTTTTGAAATGACAAATAATTACTGTACCTGGAAAGGGAAAGTGTTTATTCTGGAGCTAACACCTTCATCACCTTAGCACCATTCACAGTTCTGTTTGGACATTGATTTTGTACTTAAGAGGGAAGAGTGGCCCTTAATGAAGCAACACACAGCATCTTTTCAGTTCTCTTTGCACGTCTTCCTCATCATGCCTAAGAGCACCCCATGGGATTTCAGAAGGCTGACCAGGTATGACCCATCTTAGGTTAAAAGATCTGTAAATACAAGGTCTTACATGTGCTGACTACAAGGTATACTCCTTGAGCAAATTTAAGGCCTTGTTTCAAGAAATTCAGTGTAACAGCCAGGGTTTAAATGGATTTTTCACTTTAAGAAAAATAGTTTTATACAAATCAAAACACAATAGTCTAAAGCCAAAGGGTGAGCATCTCTATTGGAATGAAGGATTTACTAATGAAATTACTTCCTCAAACATTTAAGTTACAAATATTGCTAGTTTAAATGATTTAAGCCATACCAGCTTATACACAGCTTTTCAAGGGTCAGGGTTCTTGTTTGAAACAGGTACACTTTACTGAAAGAAACCAAACAACATTAGGCCACTAGAGCAATAGGCTTTCTATGGTTCCAATGCCTCTTGTCCTTTATTTGATTTTATAAACTCCTGTCTCCAAAGTAGGAGGGAGGTTTCCTCTTTTTTCAACAAATATTTATTGGGCACTTGCCATATTTAAGACAAAACAATTGGAAGTGATAGCAAACAGAGGCGATTTGACATGAACATGGTCCATTGTCATGGCATTTTTTTAAATTATGCTGAATTAAAATCAATTTTATCCAGTAATACAGTCATGTTTAAAAAAATAAGGACATGAATCTGGGATCAGACACACCTAGATTTAATTCATGAGCATGCACTACCTATGTGACACAAGTATGCAGTTCCCAAACTATGTGCCAAGATCCCTGGGACATCATACTGAATTCACAGGGCATTCCAAGGATTCACAGGATTTCCAAGGAAAGCACAGTGACATCCAATATCTGTTGAATAGTGAGTGCATTAACCACTAGTTCCAGGTACACTTCTTTTGATGACATCCTAGCTTTGTGAAGCTGGGTTTTGGTGGTTGCTGTGATAAAAGAACTGTGTGAAAATCAATGTGGAATAGGAATGAAGGTGGTGGTGTTTACTCTGATTCCAAGGTTTTAGAAGTTGTGCAGTACTCAAAAGGTACACATATCTACTGGTAAGTAATTGTGGTATTTAAGATGAACTAAAAATGCTTTTAATTCATGTATATTATTTTCTCAAATAGATACTAAATTGTTAGGACATAAATATGTATTAAACTGTTTGGACCTAATTCCTTTAAATGGGACTACTAGGTCCTTTTTGGCACAGGACCCTGTAAAAACAAAATTACTAAGACACTAATGGCACCATAAATTAAGAATGGTCATCTACCAGAAATTGACACATTGTAAGCGACTGTAGTTTAAAAAAAAAAGAATGGTCATCTATGACCAAAGAAACATTTCTTGGTCTCAAGTTTCTTTATCTGTAATATGGAAATAACAAAATAACAACTTCTTTGGAGAGTTACTATGAGAATTAAATATATAATATGGAAGTACCTAACACACAGTAGGTACCACAAGTTTTTCTGACGTCTGGAAATTAGAAATATTCAGGTTAAAATCTCAGTTCCAACAGTTACCAGCTATGTGAGCTTGGCCAAGTTACTCTGCCTCGCTAACCTGATTGATATCTCCTATGTTAAGCGAAGCTGTGGGCTAGATGGGGAAGAAGGAGACTAATCTTTCATGTCTAGTCAAAGACAAAAGTCACCAAGGAAGTTTTATTTCTGTTTAAATCTCAGTTAGAGATGACAGCCTCCAAGCCTGCAAAACACCAAATGCCAAATTACAAGGGCATTTAGTCAGAATCAGCAGACAGGAGAATTCATTTAACAGGTATAAGGTCTCTTGGATTTTGCAGAGTTAGCCAATGAGGGTTGGGGCTTCTAGGTCTCTCTTCTATCCAGGAGCCTGGTGATCCTAAATCTTTCAGCTGTCAGTGTAATTACAGAGCCAAACATAGGTTTGTACTCAGCATGTACTAGCCCTGAATAAAATTAAACTTCACCTTTTTGGGAGCTGCTGCTTTTTTGGAAAGTACGAGACAATTATGCTACCACCCGCAGCAAGAAGCTGCAGGTTATTTCTGCCGCTCACCTCTGGTACCTGGAACACACAGGGCACATTCAGACACATCTATAGTCCTGTATAATCGTTAAGGCAGCTTGTGCCCTGCACAGTCCCAACTCTTGGTCATAAGAGGCTAAGGACTTAGCATCAACCAGTTGTACATGTAGTATAGTATAGCCAATTCTCAATTCATGGGCTCAAATGCTGAATATGACAACTGTTTTTGAAGCAGTGATTTAACTGGGGAACAAAAAAAGAGTCTTCACTTAGTTTCCTTAGAAAAGAAAAAATAAAACTTTTGGTTTTGCTGTTATTGTCAATAGTACACAATATCCTACAAGTTTGTATTCCCCATTGAAAAATGAACTGTGATGCAGCATCTCTCACACTACTGCTATCTGCCACTTAATGAAATCCTCTGCAATGGGTTTCATCCTCATTAGCAGTACAAATTAGTGAGGTTTCATTTAGAGAATGAAGAAATCCAAGAGTATCTCTATATACTGCTGGGCTACCAGGACAAAAAGGAGACTCACTGACGTGCCACTCACTTAAGAATTACTCAAGGACTACTGAATAAACATGGAACAGTCTGTTACATAGCAAGGTTTTATCAAGCAATGTAAACATTAGTACTTTATGATGGAGGTTCTCAGACTTCAGCATGCATCAGGATCACCTGAAGGGCTTGTTAAAACACAGATTATTGGCTCTTCCCCAAGCTGGGCAAGATTTGGTGGGTCAGGGGTGGGTTCAAGAATTTGCATTTCCAACAAGTTGCCAGGTAATTCTGGTGCTCCTGGTCAGGAACCATACCTTGAGAACAACTGGGAAGAGATGCAAACCTGATGGAATTCCAGTCCCTGCCCTTAAGGAGCTTAAGGACATTTGAAGAAAGACAATGAGTACAGTACAAAATACATAAAAGTCTGACAGGTGATGAAGAAAAAATGCTCCATGAGGTAACTGTCACACAGTTACTGGTATATGTTAGAACCCAGAGCTGCCAAATTCCACAGGAGAACCAGTAGAAAAAAACAAAATGGTTGATATTCAGAAAATAAAGAAGGCAGAATGGGTTGGTGGCAAAGCAGAGCTATTGAAAGGGTGCCTGAAGAAAGTGTGGAGGCTTGGTTTTTAATCCTAGCTCTATCTCTAATAACTACTATGTATTTGGGCAAGGTACTTAATCTCTATAGGTCTCAATTTTAAATTTTTTGTCTGCAGTAGAAGTTATAAAATTCCCTTCAGTTCAAAAAATGATGGAGGCTACATGGAAGAGTAGCGATTTAAGCTGGTTAATGAAGATTACGTATAACTTAGAAACACATAACAAAGACAGGAGTCATTCCTGGTGGAGGGAGGAACATGAACAAAGACAGATACAGAGATCAAAATAACTGCTGACCTTTGCGGAGCAGGGGATAGATGAAAGAGACGTGTCAAAACCGAGAAATGGAAGGGTCAGATCAGGCCAGGAAAAGGGACTTTAAAAAGTAGGCACAGAGTGGGATCTGATGTAGAGGGAGGGCATCAGCATCACTGCAGGAAGGTTCTTGAACATGTAATGGCGCCATGAAAATGGAGTTTTAAATTCGTCTGGAGTAGTACAGAACAAAAATAGGTAACAAAAATGTTCACATCTCTAGAGACCAGTAGATCTTAGTGAGGGCTGTATATTATAATCACCGGTGGAACTTCTCTAAAATACACTAAAGACAGAGACTGAGACGGTAAGTCTTGGAATCCATATTTTTTAAAGTTCCACTGGTGAAAGTAAGGATCTGGTTCCAGTACTGACTCTGATTCACCATGATGTTTATGATGGTGAAGATTACAACAAGCACTTTCCCAGATTATGAGAATTAGGAGCAAGGCATTGCTTCTAAAAACATGCCTTCTTGCTGGCCTCACCCTTAAGCAGGACCTTCACTCATTAATGTTGTGGGCAGCACAGGATTATTCTAAGAGCACTGGCTTACTAGTAAAATAACCAAATAGTATTTTAATGTTTAGATATCCTAAAACCTTGAAATACTTTAGAGGCAGCAACATGGCTATTTATGCCCTGAGGATTACATAAACATGATGCTTGAAAGGCATGAGTCCAAAGCTTGCTAGACTACCAAATGGGCCTCTTTACTACTCTCATAAGGGTAATGGAATCCAAGCCAAACACTCAAAGGTCAATTTCCCTTTCTGTTACCGAGTCACAAAAAGACTGGCAAGTTTCAACACCTTTCAAAAGGCAGATGAAGCCTTACATTCTGGTTTAATGAAAGATCCTCGAGTCAGTATCAAGTCTCAAGTAACAGAAAAATTGGTCCTGACTTTACAGAGACAAAAATTGGATTATTTTGTATATTTTAAGGTTGCAGCACCAACCCATGGCCACCTCATCACAACTCAGGTCCCTGCCATTTACCCCATCCCATTAACTCTATGCTCCAATTTCCTCTCCCCTACTCCTCACTCCCAAAATGTGTCAAGGCTTTGGAGAACAAAGATTTGTTGAATATTGAGAAAAGAAGAAACTGAGGGAGGTGTGAAGGTAATTACATGGGGAAACAAGTCTAGTTCTAAAAACAAAGGACACCAAGACTCATGAGAGGAGGTTAAAAGGAAGCTGCATGACAATGAATGAATGAACCAAACCTGATTTTTTCCTGGAAGGAAAGGCGAGGGTGTGTGTGTGTGGGTGGGGAGTTGCAGTCTACTGAGCTATGCATTAAGTTTAGACTGCCAGGCAAATGTGCCCATACCCACTGACGGTAACATTTAGGCTAGCTGAATATCCTCAAGTCATGTTATGTATGTTATAGATTTAATGGGAACAAATGTTTAAATAAGTAGGACTGGAGGAAGACTTAGATTGTCAGAGAGGGATGGAATCGTGGGGCATTTGATATTTTAGGCAGAATCTTCTTCCTTAGTCCTGCCAAGTAGCTGGGGAATAAATCTGACCTGATGCATCTCAGACCCTCTGGATCTCTATGATCCTCTGAGATACAGCAAGACCATGACTACTTAGAGAATTATTCTAGCTACAATCTAGTGCCTCCTTTTCACTGAAAAGTTGGGAATCCTTGCCTGCCGAGACCATTTCAGTAGCATACAAGCAGTTCTAAACTGCCTCCCATCACACCTTTGATTAACCCTATTTTGACAGAAGCTCCTGCCTCTCCCTTTCATTTATTCATTGGTACAGCACTAAATGTTAAGAAGATGGTCAAAAGAACCATGCTAAGAAGGAAAGAGGATGAATAATTCAACAGAGATATGAACAAAGAATATAAACAGAAAACTAAAAGAGATGAATACAAATGGCTAATAAACAACTGGAAGCCAATATACTTTTCTCAGTTTTAAAATTCCAAATTAAAATAAAATTCCAGTTTTCACTTATCAGGTTAACAAAATTTTAAGTCTGATAATACCCAGTGTTGCTAGGGGAAACAGACCATCTCAAATCGGTGGGACAACTGATAGAGGACAATTCTGCAATATCTACCCAAAATGTTAGTGTGTATACCCTTTGACCTACCAAATCTACTTCCAGGAATTTATCCTACAGATAAACTGCCACAAGCGTGCAAGAAAAAAAAAATGTGCATGTGCTTGTGCACGTGGGGATATTCACTGCGGCATTGTTTTGCAGTGACAAACTTACAAACAGGGGAATGGTTAAATTAATTCTGGTACAACTGTAAAATGGAATACTAGGCAGCCATTAATTCAGTGAAAAAAATCAACTTGCAAAAGAAAATACTGTGTAATTCTATTTGTGAAACACAAACACTCCTATTTACACACAGACAATTTCTAGAAGGATAGATAAAATACTGTTAACAGTGGCCGACTCTGGGAAGTGGACCTAGAGGGAATCAGCAGAGGGGAACTTTTATTTACAGTTTTATACCTTATGTACCACATGAATTTCTACTGACAACATGTTTCTATTATTTTCAAGGGTACTAAAGGCTATTTTAAAAACAAACAAAAGAGGAGAAGCAAAAAAAAAAAAAAAAAAAAAAAAAAAAAAGAAGCAAGAGGTACCAAAAGATTCCCAAACCAGGGCATAAAGCCCAGGAATAACAATCTGTGCCAATGACCCAGCATGAGCCATTCCCAGAGCAAAAGGAGGTTTGAGATGTGGTCGCCCATGGCCAAACTTACCTTCAGCCTCTTCAGCAGCCACTGGAGAAGACCCTGCTGGGCAGCCTCTGTACACATCTCAGGCCGGAACTCAGCCATGTTTTCCACAATAGCTGAAGAGAAACAGACACCGGTAATTTGAGAGGGCAACTTTGTTTCCATCTACAACAAGCTTCAGTCCTACCACAGGCATTTTATTCCTCTTCCCACTTCCCTGTATCCTCCCAGCTAGATGCTGTTGTCATTTTTAGATTAACCAAGGAGATGCTATTTTTTTTTCCTTCAAGTTGTGTTACAAATAAAACTCATATCTGAATGTGATGGAATTCACTAAAGGAGTAAGTGAAAGATTTTCTGTGTTAACAGGAAACAGCACTACAGCCGAACACACAAAAGTGTGAGTATCTGCCTATGAAGACCCTCTTAGTCTCATTTGTACTACAGTCCCCTAGACCTGTAACTAAAGAGATGGGGGCAGGCAGAAGCCTTAAGGAAAAATAGGGGGAAGAATCTGAAGCCTCTTTCTTTCCTGTTTTCAGTTTTTTTTTCTCTGGACTCTGCAAGAAAGGCAAGCATGATCTTTTAAAATGAACAAAATAATGTGTATACAGGGGAAAGGCCAGAGGTCAGTGTCAGGTACTCAGAAGAAAACATAATTGGTCCTGCTGTCTCCTACAACAACCAAATTATTGTTCAATTTTAAAAAATTAAACATAAGGAGGCAAAAAATGATTATACGATTATGATACTAAAAAAGGAGATATTAAAAAAAAATCTGTTGTCCCATTCTAATGCATCCAATGCCTTCATTTCCTTCAGCGCCCCTTCTGCTCCATATCCCAGGCTATGTTACTTTCACAAAGCAGACAGAGTTCTGTGTTCTCTAAGCACAATGCCCAGAACACACTGGCTCTGCGTTTTGAAGAGAAAGGGCTGAAGAAACCACTGTACCTCCCATCTTCTTCCTCATTCTTTCACCCACATCAGCCTTGCCAATGGCAAGGTAAAGAATGACCAGGTGGCCCCTCAGGGAGTGGATACAAAGTTGTGGGGGCAGAGTAGCATTGAGACCCCTGAGTGATGAAGATCATTACAATACCTTAAATTACTTTCTCACATTTTCTCAAGAAATCAGCTCATTCATTTTAATCTCTTATGCCTTTAGCTTATTCTTCTGCTTACACTTTAGATAGCTTCCTGATGTCCACTAGGATAAAATCCAAACATCTTGCCATGGTTAACAAGGTCTTCCATAATTTGGATAAACGTATTCCACCAGCCCCATCTCCCACCACCCACCACTCCTACCTCGTGCTGCCACAGTACATTTCTAGTCTTTCCCTAAAGCTCTTGCTCATTCATAGCTTTGCAAATGATACTGCCCAGCCCAAGGGTCCACCTCACATTTCTCCATCAAGATGCACCTGTCTTCATATTCAGCCCCAATCAGCTACCTGCTCCAATATCCAGCAATTTGGAGACCACTCCTCTTCACTTCTATGGTCCTCCCCACTGACGCTATTATACCATTTATCACCCTGTACTATCTTACCTTTCTGTTCAAGACTTTCCCATCACTCTGCCTCTTAAAACAGTAGAACTATGCCTAATTCATCTTTAATCTACCCAGTGCCTAGCATAGTGCCTAACATAAACATCAGGTGCTTAATAAAGAAAAAGCTGAGACCAGACAGATCTCCAGAGACTGCCAGGTCAGCGCTTTTCCCATAACACCAGGCTCTTTTTATTAACAGTTAAGACTTTTGATAAGCTTTCTATTCAGCAAAATCCAGCATTAGGCTAACAGATGGTAATGCCAAATTCTGGCTCTAGACTAGAGCCAACCCCCAAATTACAGATTGTCGTGTTCCCTCTTCTCTTACTCCCTAGGTGCTATGTCTTCCTCCTTCTTTATGGTAATCTTCACAGTAGAGAGTATAAAACTACAAGAGAAATCTGTGGTAGGCACAAAGGAGCTGAGAGAAAATCTAATCTCATCAAAATTTCTGCTTCTGCGGGGTCTTGTTCATTTCTCAAACTCTGCTTACAGATATGTCACCTCTGGTTTTATAAGACAGCGACCAGTGATAAAGAGGACTACCCAAAAGCACAATTCTAAATAGGCTATTGGTTCAGCAACTTTGCAGGGGGAAAGACTGGGGAGACTGGAGGAGAAGGTGGAGGAGGGGAAATACTGCAGAGGAATCCACTTAAATGAACATATGATAAAGTAGCAGCCAAGTTAACAGGAATATTTCAACTCACAGTTTAGATGGCAAAGTACACATGAGAGAGAAACACTAACTCTTTTTCAAATAAAATGTCCTGTAAAGGTACAGGCATACCTTGGAGATATTACAGGTTTGGTTCCAGACCACTGCAATAAAGTGAATATCACATAAAGCGAGTCACATGAATTTTTTGGTTTCCCAGCGCATATAAAAGTTATGTTTACACTCCACTGTAGTCTATTAAGTGTGCAATCGCATATGTCTTTAGAAATGTACATATCTTACTTTAAAAACAATGTACTGTTAAATAATGCTAACCATCATCTGACAATGCAGGGCTGCCACGAACCTTCGATTTGTAAATGTAATACCTGCAAAGTGCAATAAAGCATAATAAAATGAGGTATGCGCGTACACGGTTGTTCAAAAGTTTGAAGATAAGTGGGAAGAAAAACCATCAGAGGAGATTCAAAAATTGTAAAATACACACTTTGCAAAGCAAAAAAGAAAAGAAAAAAGAAAAAAAAAGAATTCATCCTACACAGACTTCATCCTAACTTTTGGAGGCAAAGGCCTGCTAAGGGAAGCAGTTTTTATCCAGGAAGGTTACCTACTTAGTGGATTTCTTTTATTACCTGCAAGCCAAACCAAAGCAGCAGTTATATGAAATTTACACAAGGGTCTTCATTTCTGAAAAGGCAGTTTAGGAGCAGAGAAGAAGAACACTCTCCTGCTGTTGACTCTATTATGAAGGAGGAAGGAAATGAGCTCCAAACCCCAAAACAAACACAGAGAAACTCAGGGAATGCTGGCCACCCTCCCCCTTACCCAGCGTGTTGTGGACGCCATCCGCCTCTTCCTTCACAGACTCATCCAAGCGCTCCAGATTCTGCACTAGCAGTGCTACCACTTGCCCGTCCACCTTGAGCAACAGGGAAGCAAAAGGGATACACGTCACAAAACAGTCCCCCAAACCCCCCCATTCTCTGAATGAACCAAGTAATTATCTGCCATATCTCTCACCCCATCATCTCTTTTGAGCCTTGAAGTGACCCCAAGGCAAGGAAAGAGCAGGCATCATTAGCCCTAATTTTAGACTGAAGCTTAAGGAAACAAAGAAAATTCAAGATTACAAAGTTATTGAGTGACATGCTAGCACCTGAACCTAGGTCTTCCGAAATCAAGTCCTGTGCTCTTTTGACTTTTATGTGGTATTTAAACACCTTAGAAAAATGTCATCTTAAGTCAACAGTTCATTTGAGTCAACGTACATTTGTAGACCACAACACTAATGTTTAATTGGGAAGTTTACTTGCCATACTTTACACTGCCCTCAAAATTTAGGGTTAAACTCAAAACATTCTTAACTTTCCACACTAAGCTTTTATGAAACTATTACTTCTGATGAACTTCTGATTCCTTCTTGAAAAGGATATTAACATAATAAAATGCCTTATGTTTGTATTAATTTAATGCATAAGAAAGTAATTATATTTCTCTTATTTAATTTGATTCACATAACACTTACAGAAAACTTTAAGTAACCACTTCATATAGATGATATTCAAGAGATTAATGATGGAGTCAAGACCACACAGCTTCTAAGCAGTGGCAGCAGACGCAAAACCAAGCAACCTTCTAAAATGAAATAAGGCTTATACCACTTCACAAACCTTCTGGCACAACGTGTGCCCTTACAGAGACTGCCTTTGGGGAACCCCGAGGTACACCAAGGAAATAAGTAATGAAACACCTAATAATAAAGAAGTGATTATCTATCTGATAACTCATTCCTAAGTCATAGCCAATAAGTAAACCTATATTGGAAGATAAGATACTGCTACATATCCATATTTATAACCTGTCTCTCACTGTCTCAGTCTCTTCACTTAGGAAATAGGAATAAATTATAAAGATTAAATGAAATTATGTGGCATGCCTTACGTTGGGGTCTGATTCAAAAGTTAAGTAGAGAGTTTGAATCTAGCCCTTTACTTCTTGTGATACTTGATTATTCATTGTTCATACCTCCCGTAGGCTAAGAAAAACACAAATTCTTTGAAGGCAGGTACTGCAGCCTCATTCATCTTGGTATGCTCATCAAAGTCAAATGCAATACTATACATAGCAGACATACAGTAGTTTTGCTAAATTTAAATCAACTGACAAAACACTTAGTGTACCGTAATCATATTTTTATGTCTATTGCTCCATTTATTCTCATGCAATCCTCACAGCTTTTACAAGTGAGAAAACAAAGGTCCAGATTGGTTAATTAGCTTGGCCAAAGTCACAAGGCTTGCAGCAGAAGTGACCAACTCTGAGACTATTTTTTTCCCATCATACCCTATCACTTCGATGTAGGGGGAAGAAAGGAGACAAAAGAAAGGAGGGAGAAGGAAATGATCTCATATTCAACTGACACTTCCTGAACACTTGCATTTAAGGCACTCTACAGACACAACTCAAACTCAGCCTGAGGCTGGAACAATGGCAAGAGAGACACGTCTCGAAATAAGGCCTCTACTCCTTCTGAGTGTGACTTAAGGGAAGCATCTGGATGGGGGAAAAACTGAAATTATTGACTACTCTGTGATACCTGAATCACAAATGAAACAGGTTTATCGAGCCTTTCCTTTATGCCCTGGTTTGAGAAACAATGAGAGATATTAGCTGTGTATTTGAGGGGATACTGATGCCAGAACGGAGAGCTCCTACAAATACGAGAAAGAGCTGTTTCCCCCTCTTATATCAAGGAGATATACAATCATGCTCTCAGATGTCACAGCCAGCAAAAAGCTTCACCAAGGAAATTCACTGCAAGGTTTTCCTTAATTAATTGGACAATTTGGGTATGTGAGAGAAAACAGAACAGCATCTGGGGGAAAAACATGAACCATGTCACAGTTTGTTTTTCCCTAAATCACCCCGATTGACTTGTAATCTGCCTGAATCCTAAAGCAGCAGACACTGCAACTCCGCTGGGTATCACTCTGCTTGTCAGTTCTGCAAACTGCTTCACCAGTTTCAATTGCTTATTGCTGCTTTATCTGCATTATCCACCCCCGCCCCCTTCCTTGATTCTTACTTATGTTACCCATGTCTGCTGTCTGGAAAATGGTGGGGACAGTGGCAGGAATCAACACATTCAAATCTCAGAACTGAATGGTTATTGGTAATGGGTGTCTGGCTGAAGGAAATCTTTTTTCTTGCTACAAAAATCTAACTTCTAACAGCCCTTTTAAGCTTGCAAAGTGTGAAACTTTATGTTTAGCTTGGTTAAATGTAATTTTATCTGACTGCAGGAGGGTCAAAACAGTCAAAATACATCCAGCTGAGAAAATGCTTGGAAAAATGTTTATATCATGCATAGCTCTGGATATCATCTAGTAAGAAGTACAAATTAGTGTTCTGTCCCTCTAACCCCTTGAGCCTACCACCTTCATGTCCGTTTCTCAGATCTGTAACTAAGTCCTAAAACTAGAAACAAATATTGCTTAGGGATTAAAGCATCAGCCAGAGTAACCCTGGCCCTGGAAATCATGGCTGCCTGAAGCCTATAAGCCATTGGTTATTTCTGCTTATTAGCAGGTTTCCCAAACAATACTCCACTAGGTCCTACTGAGACAAAGTTCAAGGGCATGATCAGGCATACTTTTCCACTTGACCAGAGAGGTTAGATAGAAGAGAAGAGAAGGAAACAAAAAAACAGCCAAATAAGGAGAGATGAGAGGGTTTGAAGGATTCTTTTTCTATCTTGGACAATCTGCCAACAAGCTTTCTCAAGAGTTTCACTGGAGTTTTTCTACCTACTATGACTTCTGGAAATTTCATACATAAAAAAACAATAATAACCCCTTTCTCCCTGGCCCTCTTCCCCAACAACGCTGATTCTTGACCAAACAGTAAATTTTGAAAATACATATAGTAATATGGTCACGATGTAAAACTAGGCTTGCCACAACCTAACTAATAATATATTTTAGCTTCCACTCTTGCCCCCCTGATCCCTCCACAATCCATTATCCACACAGCTCCCAAGAGTGGTCTTTCTAAAATGTTAGGTCAGGCTACGTTACTACTCCCTTGCTTGTGATCCTCCATTACTCTCTCTCACACTGGCAATTCCACCTGAACTTACTACAAGGCCTACAGAGCCCAGCGTGGTCTGGCCTCGACCAGGCGCTCTCCCTTCACCCCAGCGGCACGCTAACAGTACGAGCCTTTTTTCCGTTCCTCAAGTATGTCAAGCTCATTTCTTGTCCTTGGTCATGCTAAATGGCTGGTTTTCTTCTTGTCATCCAGAACTCAGGCCTTTACTGACTATCTAATCTAATGTGATTCTCCAGCTGCTCTACAGGACATCACTCTATGTTAATTCTCTATGTAATGGAGAGTCACTGTTTTCTTGTTTACTTATTCAGTTTCTCCCTACACTAAGAAATGAGATCCACAAAAACAGACTTTCTCAGTCTTGTTCATTGCTGTATACCCAGTTCCCAGAATCCAGAACACACCAAGCATTCAATAAACATTTAGTAAATGAATGAACAAATGAATTTTGCTTGGAAACAAATACAGATGAAAGCGAAGATGTTAACAGAAACGGGAAGGGATAAAAGGGATGAGTCCAGAAATTTACATAATAAATATCCTTAGAGCAACCGAAAACCTGCCAACCACAGCCTCACCTGAGCAGCACAAATGCATTGCCCACTAGCCCAAGCCAAAACAACATGAGGCTTCAGAGTCTAACATTTAAGTAGGGTTAACTGAGGGCAAGAATGAGTACAGGGCAATCTCCTGGCTCACCACATCAAAGCCACTTTTGTGAAACTCTTTACAGCAAATGGTGGCTCCCAGCCACATTTCCACCTCCTCTGGTGGTGACAGCTCCACGCACCCACATGTGGAAGCCTCCCTACAGAAGCTATGGACACTACCTGCAGCTCTGCAGCCCCTCCTGGTGCTTCTCCATCATCAGAAGGGATCGCTCCCTCCTCCTCATTTCCACAGAAGCTTGCATCTCTCACAGGCATTCTTAATACTCTGCCCTGCATTAACATCATTACTTATTTTGTTCTTTTTTTCCCTTTCTTTTTCTAACTAAACATCTGTCCTCCTATGTCTCATTTAGACCCACACCCTTCAAATGTTTTTTTGAGTATTTATTCAAAACATTTTTTGAACATTTGTTGAAATGAAAAAAAAATGTTTGTTGAACTCAACAAACATTCACAAACATTTCACTAAGTGGCATATGATACATATCATTTTAACTTGACATTTACTAAGTATTAACATGTTCCAGACATAATACTTAATGAAGATAATGACCATCATCTATTGTTTACTCTGTGCCAGACACTGTTCTTAAGACCTACTAAATATCTCACTTATTCCTCACTTCCGCTATGTGCAATAGGCACTACTGTTATCCACATTTCACAGAAACAGGAACTGAATATGGAGAAGTTAGGTAACTTTCCCAAGGACACACAGCTGGTAAGTGACAAAGCCACCACTCTGGCTACTCCCCTGATGGGGATCACATCTCAGGAAAGACAAACTCACAAACAGATGTCTATAAGCCAACATGACAAGTACCAGGATGTAAAAAGTGCTGGGGGAACCTAAATTCTACTGAAGCTTTTTAAAGAGGCTTAAGATTTAAGTGAGGCTTTAAAGGATGAATAAGAGTATTTCAGTTAGCCCAGGAAAAGCAAGGCTTGCCAAGCTGAAGGCACATGTGAGCAAAGGCAAGAGACTGCCAAGTACATGGTAAGTTTTGAGACTAGTAAGTAGGAAATGGCTATAATCTAATTATGACTCTCAAGGAGTCCAAAGCCTTCTTCAGAGAGGCATGCCAGAGAATTATCATCAAAGCAATATAGTCTGGTGTTGACCAGTCTTCAAAAAAGAGTCTATTTTCTAGGCTACCAGATCAACTTGTTACAAAGCACAAATATTCACCTTTCGTATAAGAATAGCAGTGGATGTAAACCAAATTTAAAACCCCAAAGATCCCTGAGAATGCCAGGACAGCACTCTCTCCCCACAAATGTGCTATTCTATTGCTTAGGACTTCCAACTGGGAAAAAGACCAAGGCAATAACTGCAAACTGCACATCACAATAAGTTCTGCTACATGCCCTCTAGCCTCTGCTCATGTAATTCCAGGCCTCTGATACTGGCCCCAAATTAAAACTACGAAGACAACTCAACCCTTATAATACGAAAACACTTATCAAACTTCTTCCTGAATGCAGCAGCACAAGGGTAGAAAAAAAAAAAAAAAAAGACCACCAACCAGTTCTGCTCTCTGATATTTACCGATGGCTCCTGACTGGCTGTAGACAAGCAAATAATATACGGGAGTCTAGAAACATTCAATTGTCTGTGATTCACACCAGCACCACTAGGATAAAGCTCTAAGAGTCAAAAATCTTAAAATAATAAAAAAGAAACTAAACAAAACAAACAGAAAATTCTGTAGAGCAGCTACCTAATGGCTCCCCAGACTGAGGATGAACTGATTCTTTCCAAACAAACAATAAAATCTGCAAGATCCAGCTTTTGTTGGTGGGCTTGGCAACACAGAAAACACAAAGGGGGCTTCTGTGTGAACTGCTGTTTCTGAGTACGTTTTGCAGGCAGCAGCCAGGCTAGCTATTCCTCTCTCCTCTCCTCTATTCACACAGGCAAAGGATGATAATTAAAATCAGCCCAGGGACCAGGCAGGAAGGCTCATTCAGGGCCACTGTAATTAACCTCTGGAAGGTAAGACTACACAAATGACACTGTGGGGACATGGAGAAGGATCAAGTGCCACAGCCTTCCGTCAGATGCCCCTCCAAACAAAAAGACACCCCAACATCCTTTTCTTTCTGCACAGTGGCTCAACGGAAAAATAAAGGTCCTGAATTCTACAAAAGCGGCAGTTCGCTCCAGGAAGGAGCTTAAAAGAAAAATAGCCATAGACATTTCCATCATACTCAGTCACAAATAGCCCTGCTGGACTCCAGCCTTGCTCTCTATAAGAGACAGTTCTTCATATCCCATGGGTTGACAACCCCTTCATTCACATCAAATGCCAGCTGCAGGCATGGCACATGGGAAAGTCTCGTGTCAAGATGTTGAGAAAGAAAGGGTGAGGAGGTGGTGGGCAGTGTAGCAATGGGGTCTCAGAATTATCTGGGGCCCTGGTCCCAGACATTCTGATTCAGCAGGTCTTGGGTCGGGGCAGAAAGTAGCCTAACAAGCATCCCAGATGCTTCTAATACAAGTGGCTGCAGTGATCTTTGATAAATTCCACAAACGGCATCAAAACCAGAACTGAGTAACATTTTTAAACAGAGAGTAAAGCCCAGACAGCAGGAGACAACAGAAAGAAAGGAAAAACAACAGAAACTTAAGGAGAGAAATAGCTTGGTGGGTGGACAGAGTGCCACAGGAGGTATCAGCATAAGAGGTTGGACTAGGCTCACTCCTGCCAGCTGTGGTGCCTTTTCAATCTTAGAACCCTCTCTGATGACTGGCAGAGGGAAACTGGTGTGGTGGGAAACAGGGAAACAGGATGGCAGTGGGCATCAGAGTAGGCAGGATCTCATCTCAGCTGTTACAGGGACTGGCTGAGCGAGAAGGGGAAGGTTTCACTTCTGCATCTGGGTTTTCTCACGTGTCAAGTGAGTTGATGAGACTGCCATCGGTTCACCTCACATATAAACTCCTTTTGATTGGCTGCTGCCTGGAATAACAGCGAAGGAAGATTCTGAGGCTTTGCCTAGGCTCCACAAAGAGGTGCGCAGAAATTACCTGACCCTGCCTTCCACAGTCAGGGCTGCTACTCGGGTCTGGATGAGCTAGAAGGTTTGTTCTCATTTTTAACACTCTCCGATTCCCTACCTATAAAATAAGCAATAATGATACCTGTCCTCACTAGCGCTTGGGATTATAAAGCCCAGAGGAGAAAAGAAATTCTTTTCTGTGAATGTTCTTTGTAAAAATGTCAACACCACATTTTTAGCAACACACTGGGGGCAGGGGAGCAGGAACACGGACTCAAAGAGAACACGGTTCAAATCCCAGCCATGTGACCATGGCAAGTTGTTTTGCCTCTCTAAGCCTCAGCCTCACAGCTATAAATGGGAATAGTAACAATAATACCCTTCTGAGAGGATATGGTGAGGATTAAATAAAGTGTAAAAGAATGAGAAAAAGCCTGCCTGCAGCAGATATATAACAAACGCTAGGCCTGTACAACCCCTTCCGTAAGACAGTTCCAAATAAAAAAGTACCCCACGTTACGTTTTCTTTTCTTACTCTCCTTATTCAGTCTAGCCTTGCCACAGAGCTCTCCCTCACACCCACCCCGTGCGTGCCACTCACAGAGACAACGGTGGGAATGATGCCAACACCTTAGACACCTGCAAAACCCCAGAGGGACGTGCAACTTACCAGAGCATCAATGAGTACTTCTGCTCCCTCTTCACTCTCATGGAGGGTGTCTATATCTGTTAATTCCTGAAGCAAATCAACCACAGCTATGGACACATGTGAAAGATGTTAAGGGTAACACACACATACAAAATCCCTACTGACATTTTATTAGAATATTTGGTTCCCTTCCATTTCCTAGTCAATCGCTTCATCGCGGTTTACCTTTAATACACTCTAATTTTATTAACATCTCTTCAACAAGGTTCTACTCACAATGGGCGTTCAATAAATGGTGGTAACTGCTTCACTTAGTCTCTTTTTTTATGCTGCCTTCCTGGCAACTTATTCCATGGGTTCACTGCATTTTCAGAAATTTCAAAACTTCAAATAGATCACTTGGGAGGTGGCTTTTCCAGTGAGAGATAGGCCAACACCCTTAATCTTATCTCGTAATTTAAATTCTTGGAACACAGTATAATCTTAATTACCTTGTACAGTTCCCCTTCAAAGACAGTAAAGGTTTCGGAGATGATATGGCTGGTGTTCACCAAGGAGCCTTCAGAAATCAGGGCACGACAAAATAGGTTTAAAAGGTACAGGGAAGGATTTACATTGGACTGTGCTAGACCCCACCAACCTCCCTTCCCCTTAAATACCATGTGGCTTTGGTCATAAAAGGAATGAGAACAACGATGATTACACACTAACAAAAATAGAGAGAAAAAGGGACATACAAGAGAAAGAAAACATGAGTGACAGAAAAAAAGAATTACGTTTAAAAACTGGAAACCAAAACTAAACTAAGTTTCCCTTTCCTCAGCCTGGACACATATACACACACACAAACCCTCACTCTGTCAACCAGCATTTACTGAATGTCTGTGATGAATAAAGCACTGTGACAATGACAAAGGCAAATCCATTCATTCTGGGTCCGTTTCCTCATCAAGAAGATGAAGAAGTTAAGATAATCAAAAACATTTTAAAAAATTACACACCCCAGGCAATTACCAACATGTGACAACTGAGAAACACAGACACCTGAACTGCAGGTGTCTTGAAAAAGGAGCAAACTGAACTGGGAATCAGGAATGATTCACTAGAAGACTGATCAGAAAACAGGCAAACTAAATAAAAAGATAAAGGCAGGTAGGCTAGAAAGCAAAATGTCAGGAATAGAAGCAGAGATTAGACTGCACAAAGGCATATGAAGAGGAAAAGAAAGGTTTTGGTAAGGGAGGGGAGGGGAGAAGAGAGGGGAGAGAACAGAAAAAATTATAACTAGAATTACATGAAGAAAATATTATTTTGAAAGACTAATCTAACAGTTGTGTACAGGATGCACTAAAGCATTGGGGTATTGGGGGTGGGCAGATCGGGGTGCAGGGAAAAGCCAGGCCTGGAAGAGGAAGGCCTGTTCTGAAGCTACCACATATGAGAGAGTCCAGAAGTGAAAAAATAAGGATCAGAATCAGGGCAGTTTCACTAGAAACAGGAAAGAAAAAATAAAAAGGATACAGGACATATTAACAAGAATGATAGGACTTGCTAACTGCCAACTGATGTTCCGGGTATTTTATGAACTTCTTTTGTTAAAAGAACAGTTATTTGAAGGTTCGTTTTATTTATCTATAACTGATCAGCTGACCATCATGAATAAGTAATTAAGTTGTATTTTATTCTTTTGAACTTTAAAGTGGTATTTACCCAAAACATGGGAGTGCTATGACACTCGATGTGTGTAAAGAACTTAAAGGTCTTTGGACAAAACTCCTTCACGCTTATATAATCTTTACTAGCTGTTGACACAAAAGACCATGAACCATACTTCACATACGGTAAGCCAAAACACGTTGTTTGAATTAATTAAAACAATAAAAATAAAAAACAGGCTACTACCAAACTAACCCCTAGAAACCTTGACTAGGAGGAATTCTCCCTCTCTGTACACCTCAGTAGTCACCGTCATTAAAATCACCATTTTTTAAAAGTCATCATTATGCCAAACGTGGTGCTACCAAATTCTTACAAAGGCATTGTAAGTGTGATCCCCATTTTACAGGTAAGAAAGCTAAAGCTTAAGTAACTTACCCAAAGATCACTGCAGTAGTAAGGGATAATGTTAGGTCCATCTAATTCTGAAAACAACACTTTTGCCACTACTCTTCATACGAATGCACTGGGGAATATATATCAGGTTTAAACAGGACTAGTCAGGTAAATTCTAGCTATTGACCTTACTGTAATCACAGAGAAAAGGACTGTCATTTATTTTCACCATAGATTATTTAAATCCCAGGAAAAAGAACAAAATGCTAACAGCTCTTCCTCATTCTCCTCATCTAAGAAGCTCCCATATTTACTCTCTTGAAAAGTTCTTAAATATGAGATGTAAAATCTTATTATTAATCTGCATGTTTAATATGCCTGACAAGATTTCATCTATCCACCCATCCATCCATCCATCCATCCATCCACTGAAGAGTCAGATGTCTACAGGACAAAGATGTGAATTGGGCATGCAGTAAGTACTACCATTACATCCCTGGAATAACACCACGCACCACTAAGTACTTATCAACTATAATGCAATGATTATTAATTAAATAATAGCATCCAGAGACAGGTGAGGTATAATGAAAGAACAACAGATGAAGAATCAGAGCAAACTTGAGGACAGGGGTCGTATCATATTTATTTTTGCTTCCTATCTTTAGTGAACGGAACTATCCCCAAATTATTATTAGCTATGGAATCTTGCTCAAGCCCCTTTATCTTCTTATAGCTTAGTTTCCTCATCTGTAAAAAGGTGGTAAGGATCTCTGGCCAGCCTGTCTCACTGAGTAACTATAAGGAATAAATGAGGTTCTGTGTGTCGAAGGGCAAGTAAGTCAACGTACTGACAAAATAAAGAAAGCTCTATAATATAGATTGTTGTTAGGCAAGTCTTACCAAAGAATGGCCAAGATCCTTACTGTTACCTTTGCTTTTTCTAAAGCTTCCAAAACCTAAAATTTAAGCTAACAACAGAATGATCCTCCCTTCCTGGGTCACAATGGGCTGGAAGATCTAATTTTATATTTCAGCTATGCCACAGACATTCAGATTGATCAAGTCCTTTTTCAGCCTCTAAGGTCTTGTGGGACAGGTATCATATTTTTCTTTGATTATTCTTATACCATGCTCACAAATCGTTCACATTAAACCTAGGAACTTAAAAAAAAAAAAAGGAAAAGAAAATTTGACAATGGTAGTGGTTTTATATAGGAACAGGATAAATGTCTAACTTTTACCAAGAAAAGGCATTTCTTATAATGGTCCAGTGGATACCTCCTTGCCTACACTCCTACCTCGGTTGAGAAGTCAAACAAGAAATCAGTTACCAGCTACTAGGTCTGGTAAGCAACTCATCAATCCTACCACTAACTGATTTTACATAAATTCCCAACTTTCACCAAATAGCATTTTAGCAAGGCACTAATGAGTCCATAATTGTAATCACCAACTCCCGGGTAATATAATATGACCCAGAAGATAGAGGTCATTTGAAGACCAGAAAAAGGAATAAGAACTGAAACTAAAGATAGACAGATGAACTCTCAATCTTGATGAGAAAATTCAGCATGGTCTGCCAACCAGCCAGCATTTCTTCACAAGCAGACGCTGGGCATGGGTGATAAGTTTTTCCACTGTAGTTACAATTTCATTTCACAAGGTAAAAGGCTCTCCCATCCTAGTGTAATAGGAAAACAGAGAGTCTGTCTCTCTGCGAATTACTAAAACACAGTTTTTGATAGCCTATTTTGTCACGTCAGGTAGAAAGGCCATCCCACTCACTCCCTCTGTACCTGTCCACTACTGTGGCAATAAGCTAGTATAATAAGAAGTGAAGTAGAAAAGACCAGCTGGGCACATAATGGTCCATAACACAATGACTCTTGTAAAAGGAAGAGTGTTTACTTCCACATTTTGGCTCTAGATATTTGCTTTTTGGCCTGATCTCATGTAGAGACTTGGGATAAAAACTGAGCATTAATTTCATTAATCTCCAGTGAGGTATGTCCATAAGGAACAAAATTATTAAAAAAAAAAAAAGATAAAGAGGAACAAAATGTATTAAGCAGATGGTTTTAAAACAGTCATTTCAAAAAGGCTTCCTTAAGAAAAATGAACCAGTCTAGATTCACAGTATATAACTAATTTAATGGAATAAATGTGGGGTTTTAAAAAAACTTTTTTCTTTTATTCCTAGACTAGGACAATGATTAGATATAGCTCAATTAATACAGATGAATTTCAAAACACAGACAAAATGGTCTTTTTCTCCTTTTAAAATAGTTGGCAGAGAACTACCTAGAATGAAACTAGACTCTTACTTTTATCCCAATCCTAAATCAAAATAAAATGAGGAAGAAAATGCACTCATTCAAGATGTATTAAGACCTACTAAATGCTAGTGGGCACTATTATGCCACAGGAGAAACGTCCAAACCAAGAGTACAACCATCCTGACCTTCCAAGGACATGGAATGTACCGAAAACTCTTAAGCAAGATCAAAAGTTACATTAAGAAGTCCTTTTCCTAGATTGCCATTTTGGCACTTTTTACCTAATCTGACTTACTTCAGAGCATACTTAAATGGCTAAAATATGGATGGTTTATCAGTACAGATTATTGAGGAAGTTAGACTACAAATGAGAAAAAGAAGTCAATTCTTTTCCATGTAATTTTGATTCTAGAAATACCAAGATGAGAACAGCTTCTAGAAAACAACAGGTTGAGATACACAAGTCTTGTTAGACAGTGTTTGCAGGAAAGCACTGGAGCAACAGCCATCTCCCTCCCAGTCCAATTAGAAGAAAGCCCTTAGGAGGCTCAAACCCTTCCCAGCCCTACTCCTGCTCATTAACACTGGGGTCGAACGCAAGGCACCCCTGACTATTGTACATACCCTCTGGGGTAATATGGTGTGCTGCAGTTTGTTCCACTTTAGCATTCTCAGACCCAAACTGCTCAAGTTCAATTGATCCCTGTTGGCCTAAAAAAACTGTCTGGTCTTTATTTTCCAATTCCCACAATAATTCTTCACAAAATCCAAGAGGACAACTTTGCAAGTTCTCCTGGATTTCAACAGTCTAAGAAAACTAAGCAGTAATTTAGAAAACAATACTGCTAATGGCTACTCCCTAAAATTACTCCAGACCAAAGAGAGCTGTCCCACCAGCACCAAAGATCTACTCTGTGACTAACAAGCCTCTCCCTCCCTGCGTATTAGTGTGCAGGCCGCTGCGCTGATGCCTTGTTAACAGTGCAATGAGACCTCATTTTTCTGAATCACAAATAGGTGGAGAGAAATCAGACTTTGAAAAAGTTGGTTTAGATTACTCAATATTTTTATTAAAGAATAGGACGCTTAGCTGGGAAGCAGTAGTCATGATTAAAAAAATAATAGTAAAGTCATGGACCTGATATCCTTGTAAGTTTGTAGGAACTATATGAGCATATCAGCTTCCAACATGTGAGGAATGGCAATTTCCACTGACAAGGCAGAGACCATGAAAATAAACTTGAAATGCATACTAATCTCCACATCTATCAAAAGCTTACCCATCTCTAACGCCCAATTCCCTAATCACTGCCAAGCCAGGGATGACCTACGTTTTCTTAGAACTCCAATGGTATTTCCTGAGCATAACACTCGAAGGGCACTTACCACACATAGTAATGTGAATGCTTTTGCTACTGACTGGAGTCATTATTTCTTGTTTCCCTAATAGCACCCAACAGGGCTTATTATCCAAAGAAAACAGTAAATGCCGTGATCTGTCACAAGGACTTGAGAAAGGATTCCACTGACTTGTCACTCAAATTGAGAACAACAACAAATGACATACAAAATAAGATATTTATGGATTTGGTGTTGTGGTGATTTTTTTTTTTTTTTGTGATAGCAGAAGGGGTGATCAACCACCATCTGGGGTTCTATTTTCCCCTTTTTATTCCTCCCTGAACCTTTAGGCAAATTGAGTAATTTTGGCTTAAACTGGGCCACAGAGCTGATTGTTTAGCAATATCTTCAGAAAATATCTTCAAATGTACCTTTGATTGTATTTTTTCTGTAGAAACACTCCAAAAAGGTTCACAAAAAGGGGCTCTAAACATGTTTAAGTGATTTACTTTAAAGGAAAAATTGCTTTAAAAAGCAATATATCTAAAAGGCAGCAGATGTTGGATCCCACCTTGCGTCCCCTCCTAATGCATTCAGAGTGACTCTTCAATACTGTGTGAGGGGTGTGCCCCTCCCTCTCTGCCCCTTACCCCCAGAGGTGCTCTTCACAAACCAGAATTCTGCTCTGCAGCCAGCCGATGGCTGAGTTCCAGCCTCTCAAGGGGGCAGATGAGGCACAGAAGCGCTGACAAGCCCTCACCAGCAGCAGTGATGCAGAGCGCTAGAATAAACTCTGAAGCTGCTTCTCACGGTTGAAAGGACAAGGCACAAGCTGTTTTCTCACATCCTCTGCCTCTTAAGGTTACAACAAATCTGCCTCTCTGATCCAATTAAAATCCCTATAGTTTATGTTTTCTCAGAGAAGGACAAAGCAAAGATGACCTGTGCTTGCTGGGAACATAACCAGCCATGTGTGCTCTTGGCTGATAAATGAAGAGTTAAAAAAGATTAAAAATTTAAGTCATGACTGCCACAAAATTGTTTATTCATGGTAAGGTGTTTCGGGCAGTTACAGCTATACAACAGTAAACTGTTAACAACCGTTTCCTGAAGAAAAATTTCCATTATAGATCACAGATAAGACAAGCAGCAGAGTGCAAGGCTGCTGGGACAATGCTCCAACCGACAGAGGGTATGTTAGACTCAAGCCAAGAGGGCCTACCCTTTCCTGAAACCACGTTCAAGAAAAATGGTACACTGAGGATGACATTTACCCTAACTGCTGCATCTAATTAAAATTAGGTAATTAAAAAAATTTCAAATGCACTTTAAATTTGATGTAGGGCATAATTAAAAATCGGATTTTAAAAAATATCATTAGGGCAGCAGGGTGAAGGTTAGCAGACAAGAGGGAAGAAAAACAGTTTAGCGCTTAGAAAACAGGAGGGAAATGGCAGTCTGTCAAAGTTATTACAGAGGGACTTGTTTTTCTCCTTTTGAAAGACCAGAACTTAACAACTTGGAACATCTGTGCCCTTGCCTTTCCCAAGCATGCCGACGTCGAGCACACTTCTTGTGTCAGTCTTCTCCCCAGCAGGATCCAGGCTGGTGAATCAGCAAAATGTCAGTATCTTCACATAGCTGCCACTATTATTTTGAGTTAGCAGGAATAGAAAAAAGAATGAGAGCTGTGTTTCCAGAAACAAAAGAGGTGGTTTCTGAATTAACACACGAAGTAATACATGACTCTGCAATTCTGTCACGGATGTAGTAAATCCTATAGGGAAGAGACCCAAGGTGCACTAGAATGGACACTGGGCTGGAAATCAGGGGCCTGGAGTGCCAGCCTCAACCTCAACAGCCGGCTGCCCAACATCCAGACCTTAGACTTGTCACCAAGTAAATAAGGCACTAGGCTAAGTCATCTCTAAGGTCTGTTTGGATTCTGAAACTCTACCGGTCCGTAGGCAAATTGAAATGTGAAGTCACAACTGGAACTCCTGGTTCCTAGTTCTGTGAGGACCGGTGAGTACCTTGAACAGGGCTAATCATATGATAGATACCCAATATGTTGACTGACAGATGCTGCTTGAGCATCAGTGAATCCTATGGTTCCTCGGGTCTAGCACAACGCCTGGTATGTAGTAAGTACTCAAAGCATGTCTATCAGACGAATTCATGAGACCCATATCGACCTCACCCAGAAACAAGCTAACTGGCTAGGGTTTTTGTACAACCAAGAATCTCACAGCAAACCCTGGGGAACACACGCATCAATCTGGGGACTGACAGATTCTTAATACTAGCATTACATGAAGTATCAGAAATGGCTTAAGATCACCTTTCAAGAAGCCTGCACTAACATTACTCACTGATTTATTTCTATGAGAATTATCAGGCAGGAAAGAACCTAGTCAGACATGCTCTCAGGAGAGAGATTACCAGAAAGATGAAAACAGCATGAAGCAGCAGCAGATTCCCCATGAATACCCTCAAGCAGACGGACTACATTTGTCTCTTACCTTCAGAAATCTGGATTCAAACAGAACACCTATCAGAAGGGAATCTGCTTTAATGACCATAACCCCAACCACAGGCACATCAAAAACCTTTTCCATTAAAGTAGTCGCACATCTGATAGCAATGCAAAGTATAAAATAGTTTTGGAAGTCACAATTTGGATTCATTTATAAGTAACATTTACTAAGTACCTACTATTATTAGAAACTGCTTAGCATTAGCACTTACATGAACTCCTTTAATCCTCTCAGGAACACTGAAAGGCAAAAGTGTTTTTGTTTTTGTTTTTGTTTTTGTTTTGTAAATGCAGTTTATGAATATAGACAGTATCATTCCTACAGAATAGCCTACCACATTTAAGTCTTGAAAAGTACGGTGACAAGTGAAAAAAAGAATTCATAATTTTTAGAATCTCCAATAATTTAATGTTCCATGTCCTTAACGCTGTTAGACCTGAAGGTACCCAGGTCTCGTTACGTCGCAGGGACGTACTAAGGGCTGGAGGGGCACCAAATTTCACATAATAAATGACACTGGGAGTCAAACCTAGATTGTCTGTTTAGGTCTAATGTTCATTCAACAAATACCAAATGTTATGGTGCACCCAGGCTTTTTCTAAAAGAAATTGGGAAGACAACAATGGACAAAACAGAAAAAAATCCCTGTCTTCCAGGACATTCCCATGTGCTTTCTAGCAGGGTTCACTGCCTCCCCTAGTCTCAACTCCACTGGGCCATCAGTTAGCAGAATGATGTCTAGAACAACAGATTCAAATCCTGTCTGGATCTGCCTATATAAATGGGCCCCCAAATCAAGATCCTGAAAAATTAATGTTGTTGATATATGAACAGATACATCACGATGAATTCTGGTACTAATAAGAACAAATAGGGCAATTAAGGATTGCCTAAGATTTATTAATAGATAAAAACCAGACTTTCAAATGAGTAAAAAGCAGCATGTGTTTAAAGATGGGAGATAATGAGAATGGAGGTAGAACACCAGACATGACAACAGACATCAGCAGAGACAGACAGAAGAGAGTAAACAGCATTCCCCAACCATGTCTGTCTTCCTATTGAGGACAGATCTGAAAGGATATCTGTATTATCATGTCCAAGCAACCCGAGAAGAGACTGAACAGCATTCAGCTCTACCAGAAGGTGGTACAGGTCTGGCATGGTGGCCACCACATGCATCTCCTGAATGATGTCATTTAGGTCCAGCTCAGATTCCATAAACCTAGGAGGAGAAAACAAGACAGCATCATTGAAAGGGAAGGCGTGCTATCAGCACTGAGGAGCAAACAGCAACATAATCCAGACAGAGACAATCTGTCAAAGTGTCTACAACAGACCAACCAAGAGGTATGCTCATCCAAACACCATACTGTCACACAATTTCCTTGGGAAATCGATTTCCTCATTACAGAAATCAATCTTGGATTCAGATCTCATTACAGGGTTCCCCTTACTCTTGTAGTCACACGTTGTCTTTTAGAGGCTCCCAAAGCATTTTACAGCATTAAATGATCTGCCCACCAGTTCTGTGATTGGCTACCATTACCCCTTGGTATGGCAATTCACTGCCCTGAACATAGTTATCCTGTAATTCAAAAAGAGTTTCTCTTACTTGCCACTTCAGACCAAGGGCCAATTGTTCCCTTTAGCCAAAGGAAAACACTGAGGTTCTGCTGCCATCTGGAAATACTTCCCCTTCCCCCACATCCTTTCCATTGAGCCGATTAAAAGGAAGATCTCAAAGTAAAGCAGATATAGTCTGGCATCCTGTAATTACCACCATTTCTGAAGTATGATGATACTTCACTTACATTTCCACACCTGAACCTTTCCACAAACCTATGCCCAGGCACTAAAAACAACTGCTTTGCATTCACCTCTGCCCTCTGCATACCCTCCCCCAGTGTTTGACACAGAAGAAATGCCCACTAAGCCTTTGATGTACAAGACAGGAAGGTTTATTCTGAGAAGGAAATGAGCTAATCCATGTAAAGCAATTCAACAATACCTGACTGAGAGGAACCAGTGTTTAAATACCCTAGAGCCAGACTGTCTGGCTTTGAACCTCACTTAGCCACTTGGCCTCTCTAAGCCTCAGTTTCTTCATCTGTACAATAAATGAGATGATAAAGTTACCTAACTCACAGGACTACTGTAAGAAGTAAATGAATAAATACATCTAAAGCACTTAAAAATGTCTAGTATATAAAAAGCACTCATTTCTATTACTTCTACTACAACTATTGTCATTATGATGTCTATAGATATGCTATTATGTCTACATATAGACATTATAATGTCTAAATTCTTCTAGTATGTAAGCTTCTTAAAGACAGGAATTTTATTTTTTGTCTCTAAATATCCACAGATGCCTGCTTATCTGAATTGAGGCTACAAAGAAAAGGAACATAAGCAGGGACTCTTGAAGTCACAAAGGACTCATCAACTTCCAGACGCTGAGGAGATGGGCAAATCCCACCTCTCCAGAACTCTGGAGATTCTGTAAGAAACAAAATCTGAAGACTATAATTCTTTAATATTATAGGGAATATAGACATATTTTAGACAATATTCCTTACCACTGTTTTTCCTCATTACTATTTTAACCATAACATTTATATACTTTTTTCTGATTATAAAATACTACTTTTTGTAAAAAACTGAGAAAAGAAAGACAAGCCCTGAAAAAGTAAACAGAAATCATCCATAACTTTATTAACCAAAAAGAACCATTGATAATACTCTGGTATTTTTAAGTCCATTTCTTCCACTCATAGCCTCCCCCTCCCCATCCCACACCAAAAGCAGCCTACACGGTATAGGTTTAGATTTTTGCTGTTGTTGTTAACAGAGGCTGAAAAATTCCTCTTATCATTAAACATTCTTCTACAACAGGAAAAGCCAGTATCTGCCACAGCTGTCAGTCCTTCCACTCTCACTGCAAAATTACTCACTGAGCACAGCATCTTACCTGCTGAGCCCTAGATATGGCCTCAGAATCCTTCTCAACGTAGTATTCCGAGAAAAGACTACCAATCAATCACAGAGAGGGTATTGGAGATTAAGCCTATCTGAAATTCCTATTCCAAATAACATTAAATAGCATTTTAAAAAGCTACATGGTATTCCCTTGTGCAGATGTACCATAATTTATTTTACCAATCCCCCTTTGTCAAACATTCAGATGGTTTTCAATCCCCACCCCCATACTAGATGACACTAGGATGCATATATTCATAATTACTGTGTTAGATAATTCCCAGAAGGGAAGTGCCAACTCAAAGAGTATGCATAACTTAACAGATTTTGATAAATCCCACCAGAAAGGCACCAATAGTGTATGAAGTGCCTGTTTTCCCCCTTGCTCTCTTCAAAAACAGTATTATCTATTTAAAATCCCCTCCAAATGAGATGGGAAATGTAACTTTTCTTAATTTTGCATTTCTGATACCATGATGGTTAAAATTTTGTTAATGTTTACTAGCTATTTGTATTTCTTCTTTGCCCATTTTTATATCAGGGTGCTCATCTTATTTACTGATTTATAAGCACTCAATATATTAAGGAAATTAATCTGTCATACATATGTTGCAAAAAAAGCCATTGAAAAATATCTGCCTTTTAATTTGTACATCGTGCTTTTTGACATAAAGGTTTTTAGTCAATCTTAGCCTTATGATCCCTATTTTACATGTATTCTGAGCAAGGTTTTTTTTTATAGATCAGATCAGATATATTTTATGATGTACTTTCATGTTTATATATATTTAAATGTTTAGGAGAACTAAAACTGAAATTTATTTCAGTACATAATATAGGGCAAAGATCTAACTTAATTTTCTGCAATATCTGGCCAATTGCCCCAATACCATAAACTATCCTTTTTCCACAGATCTGAAGAAATGCTACCTCTATCATACACTAAATTTTAATGTGTACTCTAATCTGTTTATGGGCTTTTCACTCCATTTTATTGATTTGTCTGCAAATGCCTAAGCCAGGATCATACTTCCATATTGTTACAGTATATTTTATGTCTGTTACTGCAAAACACTCTACGTTAGTATTCTTTTTGAATGCTTCCTTGTCTATTCTTACAGGCTTATTATTCTAAGTAAATTTCAAAACTATTTTTGTCAAGACACCCCCCATACCACTTTTTTTAAGGCTCCTTCCACTGTGCTTATAAATAGATTGATTACCTTTTAAATCACCAGTTCCCTAATACCTAAAGTGTGGAGGCCAAATTAGAATCATGGCTTGGAAGGGCTGGTGCAGAATCCAGATATTCCATGGGGCAGTAGATCTTTGAATCTAATGGGCTCAGCAAACCTCTAAGGCCTATTTGCCTTACCAGGGTAGTTTTGTTTTGTTTTGCATTTTAAATCTGATTTTTGGAGAGTGACTTGACAAAAGATTTTTACAGTTCACTAGGAAGAACTGGCAAAGGATACTGGGCACTAAATAGTAATAAACAAAATCATGTTGATTACAAGGAAGAGATTTGGAGACTTCAGTGATAATCAGTGGCTAAATGTCAGCCTGGAGAGAAGCCTCTGGAGGTATCCTGCAGGGCTCCATCCTTAGCCCTGTTTAGATCAACTGTATTATTTTACTGTTAGTTTTTGATCAACAACTTGGGTGAAGATATATAAAAGGCAAACTTAACAAATGTCATATAACACAAAGCTTACAGGACAGTGAACACACAGCTGATAGAATCAGCTCAGAAAATTCCTGTCAGGTAATGATGATGGGCCTAATTTACCAGAAGAAAAGCTACCTAGGATCCACATAGAGCACTGCATTGAACCAAAAAGTCAAATACAAATGCATGGGGCAGGAAAAGATACAGTTTAATAAGAGGGCATCTGTAGAAAGGACTTGTTGGTTTTAGTCAACTGTAACTGCAATACAATCAGACCATGAGCTCTGAGCACTGAGCACGCTCCCTGGTCCACTGGAGAAATTCAGCAGATGCCTGCCAAATGGAGGAGCAAAGGAAAGTAGCTGCTACAAACGCTGCTGCGGTTTTAGGCTGCTTAAAAGAAGACAAGATAGAGTTATGCTGATTAGATAACCCTAAAAGTCTGTGACATCTGTTATGGGAATCCTACTTTAGGAGGGATATGGAAACTAATTCAGGGAAGCAATTGAGATTATAAAGAGTCTAGATATTCTCTCATATAAGAAGGTCTTGAAATTATTTTTCATTCTGAGTTGAAATCTTAAGAGTCAGAGCTACCAAGTGATGACACAGGTTTCTTTGGAAAGTTAGATCCTTGTCACTGGGGGTAATTAATAAAGGGTGATATTTTTTAAAAAATCAAGAATTAGAAGGGAGAAATGGACTGTGTGGACTCTGTGCGCGCCTTTCAGTCCATTCCAACTTTCAAATTCTTCTTCCAAATACACACTCTTAAGTCAGTAATTTTAAGTTTAGACAGTCAGAAAATTACCAAAACAAAACAAGCAGGTCAACTGTGAGCAAGGAAACGTAATAAAAATACTGCTGGGGTCTGGTGTTACATGAATAATGAGGTAAGTGGGAAATGTCTGGAGTTGGGGATGAGAATGACATGGGCCACACCCCCAGTCACATTATTTACTGCCTGTGTAATGATTAGCAGTGTGTCAATAAGCATTTATGGGCACATACTAGGTGCCAGTCACTGTGCTAGGTACTGAGGATATAACAGATAACAAAATAATCCCAGCTGTTAGCCTCATCGAGATCCTAGCATAGAAGAAATAAAAATAATCTATTACAAACAGTTAATTGTAAGGATATCTGACGCTCCCCAGGAAAATTGCCTTTGGAACACAGAGCACGGGGCTCCAACCTGGTCAAGGGAAACAAAGAATGTTAACTAACCTGTCTCTAAAACTCAACTTCCTTCATCTCCCTAGCTGAATTATAGGGAGGACTAAAAGATAATAAAGTGCCTAATGACTGTTGACACATAGTGGGTAATCAACAAATAAGGTACCCTCAAGCTTGCTATGCTATAACAAAGAAAATTCTTCTCTTTTTGCTCACAAAGTATAAGTCTACTCATTTAAAGCACACACTCCAGCATCTGCAGAGGGCTGTCTAGGGATTCGGCATATCTTTAGCAACAGATGACTCACAGCTGGGGGAAAGGATCAAGCTAGAGGTCAGTGGGAAAGCAAGAGCAACATATTAAAACAGTAACCCAGGCTGCGATGGGGTCACTGATTCCATCTGGTATGACGGGGAATATTCTGCTGGCCTGCCCACGTACATTTGCTTCAGACCAGCAGGATGTTCTCCTTCAACCAGAAGAGTGAATTTTAGCAAATGACCAGCAACGTTCAAAAATATGATAAAAGCAACAGAGATTTCTGCAATCACAAAACCAGCTATTAAGTACACAGAGAACATGATGCTACCTACACCCAGCCAAATCAGTAGTTCTCACCAGAGTGTGGCCCTGGGAGTTGCAGGGTCAGGGTGGAAGGTGGTTGGAGATCCTTTCAGAGGTCTATAAGATCAAAACTATTTTTTTATAATAACTCCAAAACATTATTTGTCTTCTTCACTCTCATTCTCTCAAGAATGTATGGCGGAGTTTTGCAGAGGACTATTCAACATGTGATGATATCACTGCCCTAATGGCTAATGAAATATGCACTAGAATTTTCTAGGATAAGCACTTTGGAGTACTCAATAATTTAAGAGCACAAAGGGGTCCTGAGATTAAAAAATTTGAGAACCACTAAACTAAATAATTTTGCCCCTGCAAAAATGAAGAGAAAAACTACTAAAGGACTTACTAGGGAAAGAGCGCACTCTACTTGATGTGATGTTTGGGAGAAAGATCACAGTGCAAAGCAGAGGATGCATAAGGAGAATTGTCAATTGAATCTGAAATGCAGCCAAATGAAGAGAGGCATTTTTGGGTATGCAATCAAAATGACAATTGCATATATGGGAAAATAAATTTGAATGTTTCTGATCTCAACCGGAAAGTTTCATTCAAATACGCTCTAGCAATTTTCATCTTAATTGCACTTCGCTGGTCTAGAGAATTATAGAAGACACTGCACAAGTAAGAATTCAAGAACTCAAGGTTAAAACACAATGTAGTTTCCTAACTGCTTTTGGACATTAAAAAAAAAAGTTCTTTATGCATGATTTCAATTTTCAAATGTTTCAATTTAAAAACGAAGATGGTATATAAATTTTGTCTGAATGGAAAACGCTGTTGATTTGTTTAAAATAAAATAACATTTTTTAGAAACCAGTTCAAGAATTGTAACATTAGAGAATCTGTGGTACCTAAGATGTAGATGGTGAACATAAGCTGCAGAAACTCATTGCTCTGAAAAGTGACAGAAGTATGTCTACCAAGTGGGCAAAGGCAATGTTGGCATCCCAAGAAGTAAATTCAGTTTTTTAAATTTCCAGTGTCATCAACCTATGGCATAGCTTCCTTATAATGTATCCTTAGGTTCCAAGCAATGGGGATATAGTAAAGATAACATCAACTGTATAAGATCTCTCATGTTTACTGAGTACCTACAGTATGGCAGGAACTGTCCTAGGTACTACAGAGATAAACAAGAGACAATCCACCTCCTAAAAGGAACAGAGTCTAATGCAGCAAGACCCCTGAGTAAAGAAATAACAATAAAACAAATGGCAAAGATGTTAAAGACAGATCGCATTCATTGTAGGCAATAACATAGGAAAAGAGATCTGCTTGTGAGAGAATTAAAGGCTATAATGGGGAATTTGGCAGTAGCTGTCAAAGTTTAAAATGCACATGCCCTTTAATCTGGGAATTCAACATTTACGTATGTATCCCACAGAAATACATGTACACTAAGACACATGTACAGGGAGGTTCACTGCAGCATTGTTCATAAAAGTCAATATTTAAAAAAACCAAATGTCCATCTATAGAAAAATGATAAATAAGTCATAATATATCCAAACCATGAAATACTATTCACTAGTCACAAAACATAAGGTCAATATGCACGTACTAACAGTGAGAGATCTTCTGTTACGTGACCAAAAAAAATCAAGGTGTAGAATACGTACAGTATGATTTATGCAGGAAAAAAATTGCATATTTACATATATATGTAAATCAACATACAGAAAACAATCTAAAAGGATACTCACAGAAGTGTTCACAGGCGCTATCTTTAGGTGAGGGAATGGGAAGGGGGTGCAGTGAAAGAGAGCTTTCATTTTTTATTCTACTTTTGCCCTGTTGGTATTTCTTATGATAATCTATTCATGTACTACTTTATAATCAAACACACACACATGCACACACACAGGGCAGTATGACAAGCACAACCACTGTATGGTGGAGAGCAACACAAAACCTGATAGGACTCTGGTGTTGGGAGAAGTGAGTTCTGATCTAGCTACTCCTACTGTCAAAGAGGGCTGTGGCCCTGGGTCCAGTAACCGGGTTCTCCTCCCTCTACCTCCCTCCTCACCTACAGTACAGAGAGAACACAGTGGACCATGTTAGCCTTACCAGGTTGCTGGGAGAACTGGAAGCCCTCTGATACCTCTGTGCCTTTGTTCATGCAAGTTACACTGCCTGCCATGCCTGTCCATGTTCTTTTCTGCCTAGTAAAAATCAGAATCACTCTTCAAGGCCCAGCTCTTCTGTGAAGCCCTCTATAGCCTCCACCTTGGTATTCACTGCTTCTCCCTCTTTGCTCCCACAGTACTCTGTTTGTATTCCTTTTAAAGTGTACTGCCTTCTACCATGCACTTATAGTCAGTCTCCCTAGTAACCTATAAACTTGAGCGCAAAGACTACTATTCAACTCTTAATTGCCTAGGGGCCTTGGGCATATTAAGATTCATTAAAAGTGTATTTCCTGGGAGGGAGAAAGACAGGGAGGGAAAGAGAGATTTAGGACATTAAAATCTGTAAAATTATGAAAATTCCTTTACTTAGGATTCAAAACTGATTGAAAGCTATCAGATTCCTTATTATAGCACTTCAGAGTGCACTGAGGAGCTGAGACAGTAACAACCATACTAATTATCATTTCATGAGCACTTACTATGTGTCAGGTATTGAGCTAAACACTTATCCTTATTCTCATTTATTCTTCACAACAACTCTGTGATGGAGATACTATTTCTTTATACAGATGAGACACCTGAGGCTAAGAAAGGAGAAGTGACTTATTCAAGGTCCTGTGGGAGTTACACCCCTATCTGTCTAACCCCAAAGCCTTTGACATTGGACATTTTCTCAACGGTAAAGCTATCACTAACGGCAGCCACGGTCAGTTTTCTTTGGGCCTTGAAAAGAATAACACAGAAAAGACTTAACAGGCCTCACCTTTAGAAGGGCCTGGTCCTAGGCTGTCATTTGGGAGCCTGACTTTTGAAACGTTCCCTAAGTGATAATGTTTTGCTCCTCTGGGGCACTGAACATCTGCTTTCCTTCTCAGTCTGGAATTCTGGTAGTTGTTGCTGGCAGAGAATGCCATGATCTGTCTTCAATAAATACCCCGGCCTCAGAGTCTCAAATGGGCTCCCGTAAACAGAAACACTGCACATGTGATGATGTATTTCACTGACAGAGAAAGGTACACATCTGCCCGACCCCTCCCAGTGGAAGGGAGCACACACAGGAAGCCTGTACGTGAATTTCTCCAGACCTCCTGACATGTCTTTTCCCCCCCTGATCCTACTGTGTACCCTTGAGCACCACTGACTCTGAGTCCTGTGAGTACTTCTAGTGATTTCCCAAACATGTGGGTCATTCTGGGACTCCTGACCCAAATCACAAAAACCAAAGTAGACAAAACACACAAAGAGCAAAACAAAAACAGCAAACACAAAACCTCAGAGGAGAAAGAATATCAGCAAAACATTGCCTTACTTCTCTGGATTGTCTGGAAACTTGATCCGCAGCTCTTGGTTTTTATATGATCTTTTTTCAAACGTAAGGATCATTTTCTTCACCGAGCTTTCATCCAATGGTTCTTCCTGGTGTAAAGGGACAAATGCAACGATTTCAGTCCAAAGAATTTCTTCTTCACTAATCACTACTTCTTTCTCGTGGCTCTTACATACCATTTTGTCACTCACCTTTCTAAGTTAAGTGCACAGTACATACTTTATCCCCCCCATTAGAATGAGGATTAAGAGTCTACATCATAGGCTACTTTGTATCATCACTCTGTGTGTCACATTTACCACAGGACATTCAGCTTAAGGTGTTAAAAACTCACTCATTCAACAAGTATCTCTTAAGCATACAATATGGCATGGAGGAAGCAACAATATTAAATAAACATTATTTATCTCGTCCTTCACATTTGTTGTATAGCTAAGATAACAGAGGTTTAAAAGAACTCGTTCAAGGTCAAACCCTGAGTCAGTGACAGTGGCCCTCAATCTTTTCCCCACAACGGGTCAGCAAACTATGGTCCACAGGCCAAAGTCAATTTACTGCCTATTTTGGTACAGCACAAGAGAAGAATGGTCTCTGCAATAGTCACTGCTTCGTGTTTCTTACACATTACTGCATCTGGTCCTTACTAGCTGCTAAGAAGGGAATCAGACAGGTTCCTGGAATCCTGATAATAACAATAAGAATTTAGTAACCTTGCTTAGAGAAAGCATAAAAAAACTAGTAGACCATACAGAGTTTTCCTACTTCATAAACTAGAAGAATACCTACAAAGGTAAATAAAACGAATTTTTGAAAACAGAATCATTTCCTCCCCAAAAAATCTATGCTAAAATTTCAGAAATATTTTCTCAGTATATTTTCCATTTCAAACTAATGTGCTGTAATGCACTCTGCCTCTTTAACACTCTCTCAATCCCTAGCTTCATAGCTTTGTAGTCGCTGACGATAATTCACACCTAAAAGCAATAAAGAAACTACTATTAAGAGAACTGGAAATAGACTCTTTTGGAAAGCATTGAATCATTCCATAATTTTTTAAATACCCAAAAATGTTAGTTATTATTTGATTAAATTTCAATTTTTATACATTGGGCTTTTAAGTGGGAGATACCTATAAATTCATTTTGGGCATGACATGTTTCTTAGATTTTATCAATGACTTCTGGACCCTGAGGTACTTTGTTGGACCACCACCCACTTCCCAGTGTCTACAGCTTTAAAGAGAGCTTCCCTGACATGGCAAAAACTGAAATTATTGCCATGGCTCAGTCAGGACTCAGAGTTTAGCTTCACCACATACTAGCCACATGGCATATGTTACTTGGGTGAATATAATCCTCAAACCCTCACCAAGACTAATTGATTCCACCTCATAAGTCGTTCCTGAGTTCATCTATTTAGCACTTAGAATAAAATCCCAAATCTTTCACATGACCTATATGAGAAACATCTGGCAGGATCTGGCCCAGATAATCTCTCCAACCCCAAACCCCTGCTGGCAGCCCATGTCTACTTGTTCACTGCTGACTCTCCAGTACCCATTAGAGTGCCTGGAACATAGCAGGCATCAAACGAAGATCTGTTGAAGGAAAGAGGCAGAAAGAGAGGGGAAAAACATCACCTGTATCTTTCAAGGTCATAGAGATGGCCTAAAGTGATGAGGTACGTAAAACTGTTTTATAAACCACATGACACTATATTAAGGTAAGCTATTATTGTTACTATTCGCAGTATTGCTAATGTATCCAACTTACAGCTGGGATTTAACTAAAATAATCTAAATTTCTAGGAAAGGGTAAAATCACTTTCAAGAAACCTCAATATCCACAGTTTTTCTTTCCCTTAGCTAACATCCTGCCAACCCTGTAGAAAAAACCCTTATTAGTGTTAATAATACAGCTCTCTTAGGATTCCCAAAGTCTTAGCCTCTCCAGGGTTTGGCCTTCCCTCCTTTAATTTCTCTCCAACACTGGGGAAAAACGGAATTATCAGTCTTCGTCATCAGCCACAGCAGTATCTCCAATAGCTCAATGTCAGAAACCAGAGGGAGATTTCAGAAAGATGAATGCTGGTGATGTAGCACAAAAAGGACAATAATATTTTACAAGTTCACGTGACTTTACAGGGGCAAACATCACTTGTTTTTCATCAAATGGGACTTTGGTGGCAGTGAGAAAATAACTCCTGGACTTGTAGCCCTCCATGTGTCATTTTTACAAAGCGATCTCTTTTTCCCTGTCCCTTAACAGAAGGACTGGTCCCACACTGCATTTCTGTCTCCCGGGCTAGAAACCATTTACCCATGACAGCTACTATCCTAATCCTCCAGTATCAGGCTTGCCCGACACGGGAATTATACCTGCCAATTAACTGCTGCTGCAGGGCTAACAGATTGAGCAGAAGCTAGTGAGGAGGGAGGGAGGGAGGGAGAGGGAGAGAGGATGTGCTACACACACTGTTTGTCTAAGGCTGGCAGCGTTGCTGCCCTCGGGAGGAAATTCAGGACTGTCTCCCACCAAAGTGTCCCCATCTTTTAGGGGCAGACCCCGAAACTGGCACTGGTACAAATCCTAATGAGGAGAGTTATTATTATAACATAGTAAAGACCTTTTTGGAATATGAATCAATTTTTTTTCTTCTCAAATTCACACTCCAGCTTCATTTTTTAAATCCAAACTTAGCATCGTGTCTTTGAGGGAACCAAAAAACAGCTGGCTCTTAAGAATCTATTTCCATAATTCATATTGAACAAAATGCCAGGGTGAAATAACATACAAGCTAACACTTAAGGATTTAAAAAGACACAAAGGTAAGGTCATTTTATTTTTAATCACTGATATTTCACATTATTCTTTTCAGCTTCATTCATTTATTCATTCAATAAATATTTGTTAAGGGCCCAGAGCTTGGCATTGCTCTGAATGCTAGAAATACAGCTGTGAACAAAACAGAGCCAGTCCCTGTTTTCGAAGGAGGTCGAAGAGAGGACAAAGAATGAGTAAAGTAAACAAACAGGGATTTCAGGTCATGGTAAGTGCTGTGAAGACAATATACAGAATAAAGTGATGAGAGCATGAGAGAATGACTTGCAGGGCTACCTCGGAGACAGGAAAGACTTCTCTGAGGAGGAAACATCTGAACTAAGACCTGAATGAGAAGAAGCCAGCCATGCAAAGCATTAGGGGGAAGAAGAGCATCCCAGCAGAGGGCACAGAAGTAAAAAGGTCCAGAGGCAGGAAGGAGTGCAAAGGCCCTAAGACACCCTGAGGAAGGGCAAACAGAAAGCACCTTAGGCATCTCTTTCTCTAAACTGTATTTTTCCAGTCACACCTAAATACCTAATCCCTTAGCTCCTTGAGTTTCTTCAACTTTGTTGCCTTGCTAAGGCCATTTCAACTGCCTAAAGAGCCTTTCTCCCACTTGTTTGATAAAATTCTACTCCTCTTTCAAAGACTACTGGCTATACTTAAACATGTAGGTGCCCTCTCTGTGTCCTCAGTACAGACCAGGAAGCCACCCTGACCCTCCTCAGTCAATACCAATAGGCCCACATTTCAGTGCTTGGGCCTTGATTATAACACATAATCCAGAATAATTTAAAACCTCTATCTGTAAGGTTCTTTACACTTTGCAAAATGCTTTCCCCACTTCATTATTCCACTTAACCTTCATGTCAACACTGAAAAAGGTATTCTTCACCCCATTTTACAGATTAAACTGGGAAGCTCAGAGAAATTAAGTATTTAGCCCAAAATTACACTCTATAGATACTGTGTCGGGGCCAAGCACCTCAGCTCCCAGCTTACCTCTTCCTCTTCCTCCTCACCCTCTCTGTCAATAATCTGAAGCAGCCTTTTTTTGTCATCATCTGCTTCTTCTACCACAGTCATTTCCTCCTCCCGGTAGCGGCCACGCTCTCGAGCACCAGCCTGTCTCCGACGCATTTTCAGCTCTTCCTCTTCATCATCCCGGGGACGTTTTGTGCCCCTGTTGGGCTAAGAAAGAGAAAGAAGAAATACAGGATTTTAAAGCTGGAAAAGACATAGAAAGGCATACATAGTAAACATTCTTAAAGCTTTCAAGAATTCCCCGACTGAAAAGTACCATAGCATACAGTTTCTCCCACAAAATGGAGTAAAGTTCTAAGTGGTTATTTTTTACACCCTTAATGATTCTATAAATACAAGATTAAAGTCACCTACAAAGCAGCTGGCTTTTATTTCTGACAGAATTTTTTCAATAATCCAAAGCTTATCACTTCACCAAAGTTCCTGTATATACAGAAATCCCAGGGAACAAAGCCACTTAGAGATGGGGATGCCAGGTTAGGCTCAATTTACTAGTTAGGACACAATCCCCAACACCAATCCCTCAGTATGTGGTTTTAATTCAGGTCTAAGAAAGATTATAGTCACTCACAAGTAGTTTAAACAGAGAATATTACATATTGTAACTTCTGAGGGTCTACAACACACTAAATTCCTACTTTACAGAAGAGATAGTAAGGCCCAGAGGTCAAGTATAATCCAAGGTCACAAAACCAGCAACAGCACTGAAATCAGAACTGGGACTTCCTGACTCCTAGCCCAGGGCTTTTCCCACCATACTGTCAGGACCTCATTTTGCCTTTGACAGTGCAGTCCATGGAGGAGTTCTTACAACTGCTTGCCATTAAATTGGAATAAAACAGGGTACTACTGAAATGGGCCTCAGGGCTGAGGAGGAACAGACACCAACAGCCCAACTGCACCAGTCAGCTTGGATTACCACTCTGCAACTTTGGGCATGTCATTTAACCTCTCCAAGCCTCAGTGTCCTCATCTACAAGTGGAGATTATAACACTTTTCTCTGTGAATTTAAAAAAAAAGATGCTTTTATGTGTGTGTTTTTAACCATGTTTTCAGCTCTACTGAAATATAACTGACATATAAGATTGTGTAAGTTTAAGGTATTACAAAATGATGATCTGACTCACACATATTGAGAAATGATTCATCACCTCACGTAAGTACCTTTTTCTTTTTCTTTTCTCTTTTTGATGGTTGAGAACTTAAGATCTTAGCAACTTTCAAGCATATAATACAGTATTATTAACTACAGTCACTCTGCTATACATTAGATCCCCAGAACTCATAACTGGAAGTTTGTACCAGTTTAGTGAAAGAACCTAAACTGGAACAGTACTAAACAAATACATAAAATTATTACCATGAGTTAGTTAATCCATATGATTCTGTCTTCCCCAACACAAAACATCTGTGTTAGGCTCTTCAATGAGCTCTTCTTTATCTGTTATAATAACTGCACACGCCAACAGTGTGCTAGTTGCAATGTGGTATGTTACTATCAAAATGAACAAAGTGCCACATTCACTACCAACCGGCTAAGTTGTTTGGTGATAACAGACAAATTCCTACGATAGTTACTCATCTCACCTTGTGACTTAGAGCCCACCCTGTTACTGCACTCTGCTGTCCCAGTGGTGCAAATTCATTCCCCTCTATATTCTTGCACCCTGCTGCTTCCACATACCAGGTGCTTCAGTAAGTCTAAGCATATGACATTGCTTAGAAAACTCACATTAGACAATTTGGTTTGTGAGGTACCACCTGCTATTTTTCACTCTGTTCCTAAGTCTCCCTGGGGTAGATTATGATTTCATATGCTCATACTCTATTTCCATAAATACAAAATTACAAAAATCTATTTTCATCATTACTGGTCTCCACTTTAAAAAGAAGAAGAAGAAAAAGAAAAAAGAAATCAACATGCCAGTAACCATAGAGTACAAGAAAAAGGAGGTGGTGGTTTTCCCGTGAGAAGGGGAAGGAGGAAGCTTACTCCTAAAGGAGGACAGGCTTCAAACTAGGAATGTGTAGCGCCCCAGCAGGTAAGGAACTTCAGCCCCCTGGGAGCGTTAATTCTTTCAGGCTCATAAAACAAGTCCTGCTGTGGTTCTGATTAGCGTGAGCCTGCTGCACCAGCCAAGTCAGAGCATGAGCTCCACAGTTCTCTGCGGAAAGGAGGTTTCTGGATTGTTTATCACAGGGCAGAGAGAAAAGGCAGTGGACCACAATTAAAAGGAGAAAACTAAATACTGCCATAGTTAAGAAATGCAAAATAGAACAATGGCAATGTCTCTTTTGAACACATCTTCCAATCCACTTCTGCAAAGCAAACATTTCAGAGGTTGGGGAGGAGATTTGTTTTTACCCCTAATAACAATTTCCACAGAAATAGCACTTCCCTTCTGCAGAACTTACAGTACTTCTTTCAATCTTCATCACATCTCTGGGGATGAGAAGAAGTTAACAGTTCTATTTTATAAGCAGGGAGACAGGATGCCTGAGATCCTTTAATAAACTCTTGGGAAGATAACCCGGTGCCTTCTAAAAGTTGAAACTGATCTCTGGGAAGCTTGTCAATCTACCATGATTCCAGGACCTAACTGAGACAGATCTGGAGGACTTTCAGGCAAAAACATATACCTATAAACATAAGTCATACAAGACCCTGGCCAAGCTAAAACAATATTGTTAAACTACTCAGTGAACAAATAATTTATTAAAGAATTGAAGGCTTGAAGGATCCTCAAGCAATCATCCTGGCCCAGTACCAGTCCCCAGCTTCCCTTAGGGTAGTGTCTAAATGGGAACACAGGGACAAGGCCAGAATGGATTTTCAAGACAAGGACAGCTTTGCCAATCTTTATGAGTAGGCTAAGCACATCCATAAGAGGGCAGCCTTTAGGTTCACCCACTGTATCTCCAACCTCCTTTCCTCTCACACAGGGTATTCAGCTTTAGCTCCTCGCGTGGAGGACAACTCGGTGGCAGAGCACAGCAGCACCCACTGGGATGCTGTGACAGGGCTCCTTCACCAACATATCCGCCCCCATCTCCCTGTCCAACAGGTGGATAAGCTGTCCAAAGGTCCTGATATATTTTATTTCAGCATTTTTCTCTCCCAAGGCAAAATTTCAAGAACTTGTTCTTTCCTTCTCTTCTCAACCCTCAATTCTCTCTTTTTCAGATACTAACACTCCAAATAGAGAAATTTCTACTCACTTCTGAATTTTGACCATTTTGAACAATAAAGGTTAAAATTCATTTCTTTAACAAATACATATTAAGTGCCAACTATATATAAGGTACTGTGCTGGTGACTGGGGACATACGTGTAAATAAAACAAACATTGCTTTGCTATCAAGGGGCTTAACAGTATAGGACATGGCAGTCCAATCAAAATACAATGCAAGCTACAGATGTAATTTTAAATTTTTTAGCAGCCAAATTTTAAAAAGTAAAAAGGAAATTAATTTTAAAAATATATTTTATTTAATCTAATATATCTAAAATATTATCACTTCAACATGTAATCAATATAAAAAATTACTAATAAGGTATTTTACTTTTTTTTATACTAAGTCTTTGGAATCTGGTAGATGTATTTTACACTTATAGTGTATCCCAACACAGACCTAGCCCCATTTCACGTGCCCACAGCCCTGTGCAGCTAGTGGCTACAACACTAGACATCCCAGGTCCAGAGAATTTTCATCTAAGGGCTTCCTGTTTTCTGATAATGTCAAAATGAAACTGGCTTTCTGGCAACATTGAATGAAATATAGATTCACATAAAGCTGAAGTTCTATTTGTGAAAGATCCCTATTAAAAACTCTGAAGCTAACCTAGAAGTAAACTTTTAAATTATATTTACCAATATTCACCACTGAGAGAGAGATCAGTTATACAAAACAAAGCAAGAATACAGAAGTGGGGAAAAACCTAGGAGCTGTCAAACTGATGCTCCGTATCCGGAAAGGAGTTGTAACACTCAAAGCCGGTCAGAGAGGCCAACAGCTCGGGCCTGAGCGCTCCTTGCGTCTTACACAACCAGTCCCAAGAGGATTAAGCTGTTCTTACCAGTCACCTTTGGAGATTAATTTGTTTTGGTATCTGAAAAGTGTTTGGAATCCCTCAAAATGAAGGAATGACAAAAGAAACTGTTCTTAATAAAGTCATTTCTCTGCTTCTGCTGCCCACAGCAGAAAAATGATTAACTCTTAACTTCTGATGTACTAGGATATCAGCCTTTAAGGATTTTTACAATCTTCTACATTCCTCACCTTACTCCCAACAGGTGGTGAGTGAAATAAATGCTCATGAAGCATTTGCCACCATCCAGTGACATAGCTAGTACCCTTTCTAGGCTACATAGATTCCCACTTGCTCAAAGCTTATAGGAAGCTCCAAGAATATATATATAAAATGCCTTTACTTTCCAAAAATCTTGAAGCCTAGTGTGTGTGTGTGTATGTGTGTGTGTGTGTGTGTGTGTGTGAGTATGTGTGTGTGAGACAGAGAGAGAGAGAGAGAGAGAGATGATATACATATACTCATCCCCCTGGAAATAGAAATCACGACATCTCCACGAAAACTTTGGAAAAAAACAACTAAATTAGCAATCTGCCTAGGATACTCCCTGAATACTCAGACAATATCCAACCTAAGCTTTAGGTTTCATTTCTCTCTCTCTTTCTTTCTCCTTCTCTCTCTCTCTTTTTAATTAAAAAGCAATGAGAAGCTGTAGCTGTAATGAGGGGCTATGGGAAAATGTAGTTATATTGGGCTCAAAGTAATGTACCATAGGAAGAGGCTACATCACCAGAACGAATCCTAAATTAAAACTCCACTATGAAACCAACTCCATTTCCTCTGAGCATGCAATCTATATTATCACATTTATGGTCTGTCTCGACCTCAATTAGACTTGGGGTGGGGGGAAGAAAGGGGACTTCTATAATAAGCAATAATGGTATCATTATGATAAATTATGAAAACACACAGTGCAATTATTAATGTGAAGAGCACATTTGTACCAGGATATGGCAGTGTAGATATGCACTATGGAGGGAACTTCTAAATATAGCTCAACGTTCCAAGTTACCCAGCTAAGAAATGGAGTAACTTTCGTAAAATGTACTTTCATGTTAACGGAAGAAAAAGTATGTTCAATTTTATAAAAGAAATGGAAAACGTCAAAGGAAATCTTCTACAACTTTATAACCAACCAAGAATTCTTCACCTAGCACCAAGAAGGTCACATATCTTCAAAAAAATGCCTTTCAAGTTGGGGCATGAAGTGCTGTTTCCTAAATATCAAACAATAGGAAAGACTCAAATTTGAGCTGAAACAGATAATCTAGTTTATCCCTCTCTTTATAGAAATAGGGGAATCTGAGCTTGGTAGGTTTAAGCAACTTGTCTGTGGTGGAGAATAATGTAAGGCTTCTAATTCCCAACATAGCGCTCTTCCTTCTTCGCCACAGTAACGAGTCACTCCTAACCTGTCTGCAATGGTCATATGCTATCTGGAGAATGAGTTTTGGAGTCAGATTTTCCTAAATTCAAATCCTGGTCCCTCCACTGGGCAGCCCTGAAAAGTAACTTACCCATTCCAGGCTTGAGTTTTCTCAGTCTATAAACTAGGAACGACCACCACTTTCACACAGACATTTATGTATATATGTATTTATGCACATAAAGGCCAATGTTACAAAGTGCTGATCACAGTTTAGCCCACAGAAGACAATACATTTATCTGTCTTTGACACACCTGACTCAAAACCAAAGAACCTCAAGGTTAAGGGTGTTCACCATTAATGGGTTTTAAAATGAGGATTCCTTTTTTAATGTCACAATATTTGATAGACCCCACCCACAGCTGCACTTTTTAGTATCCAATGATTGAGACAAGACACAATGACAACAAATTGATTTCTATGTATTTGGTAATACTTTTCATTGAATTTGTGTTTCTAATTGCCACGTTTATGAGGGAGAAGACAGAAACAGAGAGACTAATTGATTTTGAGAGACTGAGATTCATTCTACAGAAAATGCTTGTGTCATCTAAATTCACAACCTCTTGCAATAATTCTGAGGCACTAGACAATTCAGACTTTAGGAACCCTTGATTTAACTCAGTCATCTTTCCGAGGTTTGAAACCCCTTTAAAACATTTCTGCTAGGCATACGCTGAACCTTTCCTAACACTTTCAGTGACCAGAAACTAAACCTCCCTAAATTGTGCCCCTTCCATCTCTCAGTCACTCAGAGAGTTTATTAAAGAGAAACCTTTCAACCTACAATTTTCTTCCATAGATTCCAATCTTTCTCCTTAAAGCAATATAAAGTAGGTTTAGTCTCACTCTCACATTAAAAAAATTTTTTTTTATTATTTTAAGACAGTAATACGATTTCATTCTTCCTCTCTCATTACCTTTTCTTTTTCAGAATAAACACTTCTGATATGGGGGAGAAGTGTGCATGTAACACAGAAAAGAAAGGGAAGTATACACATAATTAAATTCCTTTCTACCATTATTTTGGGATTTCATAATTTTAAAGCTTTCTGATTCCTCTTCAGATAATTAGACATATGGAATGTCACAAACCCAAGCTTGTGGACGAATTGGTCTAACCAATTTGAAACGTTCAGAAATCATCTGCTGTTAACCTCACCTGATTACATTTTGTCAGAATGAAAAGGAGTTTTCAAACATTCATTTTTACCAGATGGTAGTGAGTGGCCTGACCCAGAAGTTACAGATGAGCTGCAGTAATGAGTTTTCCCTTGCCTTTGTTGGCTGCACATTCACTGGTGACATTTTACAAGTAGGGCTTCTGGCTCAATCAATATTTGCAGGCATGAAACCTGCCAAAGTTAACATCAGGGCTCCCTTGCAAATTTGCTTAAGGCACCAGAACTGAAAAAGCTCACAATCTCTAATGCTGCAACTACCATCAGCCAAAGTCATCAGAGACAGAAAATTCTACCCACCTCAAAGTGTTGTTGTGATGCTTAAACACCTTACAAAGGGGCCTTACGTAAACTATAAAGTGCTATACCAATGTAAGGGATAATCATCATATTTTTAAGAAATATCTGAGCGACAATTCCAGATATTCAAATATAATTATATATTATGCCATTGCAAGACTTAAAACTTAAAAAAAAAATCAATGAATCATGGAAATTTACCACCTTTATTTTCTGGAAGAAAAAATAGGTACCAAAAAACTTCTCAAAATCTGAAAGCAAAGTCATCGCAAATATAAAACAGAACCTTCATTTACTTAATTCCCAATTTTAAAAATTACAGGCACCAAGACCATAATAGTTACTGGAGAATGTGGATTTTATCAATGTCCACAATGAAGGGAGGAAAAAAAAATCAATGTATCAAAAATTAACATCACCAACAGTCTCACTGATGATCTGTAATCTGATTGGCTGACAAGCAACATGAATGTGATTTATGACTTAAATCACTAGTCATGAACTCTACTTAATCAATTTTTCCTACCAAAAAAATTCTTACTCCTTGTTAAAGCCTGAATATATCTGTCTTGCTTCCAAAGGGTGTGCAGATTTCTTTTTTAGAAGTACAAACTATTCTTTATTGTCCATGATTTACTTTGACATCTTCTCTGATTAATACTGCAGCTGCATCAGAAAGCTGAATGTTGATTTGGTTTCTTTATTTATCAAGGCTAACAGAGGCAGATACTTGTAAAATCATTCTAAGGTAAACTACCTCCATTTTAACAGACATTATGAATGTTTTGTCAGCTGCACCAGAACCATGATCATTCATTCACTCAGAGAGTGTTTACTGAGCTAATAGAACCTGAACATCACTCTATTAGGTGCTGAAGGGAATATGAGACATCAACCCAAGAACAACAACAGATCTAAAATAAGTAATACAGTAGAATGCAAAGAGCAGCAGACCAATAATCAGAAAAATCTGGGTTCTAGTGAATCACTTACAAGTCACATGACCTTAGATAAGTCATTTGACTTACTAGCATAAGTAAGTCAAATGCTCTACCCTTGCTCTGCTACCTCACAAGACTGTCTTTAGTAAGATAACAGAAAGTAAGATTAAATAAAATAAAGATACAACACTATGAAAAGAAAACAGAGCCTAGGATTCAATTCCTTTTAATGACTGCTAACTGCAAAGTTTTATGTATCCAAGAGACTTTTAGAATTACTTAAAATCAGGGTTTGACAAGGAATACAGTAACAATTATGATTACAAAAGAAAAAACATGGAGTAGCCCACAAGCATGTAAAAAGGGCCCCAAGTCTCATTAGAACAGGGAAATGCACATAAAAACCATGAGGTATCATCAGGTTAGCAAAAATTAAAAAAAAAAATTAAAATCTCGCAATACCATGTGTTGGTGAGGATATAGAGAAACAAACTTAAAACTTGCTGATAGGAATGTAAATGAGTACGGAGCTAACTGGTGATACCTAATAACACTGAAGATGCATACATTCTACGACTATCCCAGCAAGTCTACTCCTAGGTATATATACATTAGAGAAATTCTCAGACATATGCACAAGGAGATATTTAAAGAATGTTCACTGGAGCATATCTGTAATAAGAAAAAAGAGAAGAAAATGTCAATGATCACTGGATGCATACATAAGCAGTAATCATAAAAAACAATGTATGGGAATAATAATCACCAAATTTAGGACAGTGATTGCTTCTAAGGGAAATAACAAAATTGGATTAGGGAGGCATATGCAATGAAATGGGATTAGGGAAGGGTACACAGGACACTTCAACTGTATAATACTTGACTTCTTAAAAAAAGATCAGAAGTAAACTTGGCAAAATGCTATTGTTACACACACATTTAGGAGGAAAAAAGAAGGACCACTAGAAGCTAGCAGGGAATCATGCAGAACAAGTCATGCCCAACTGGTTGCAGTCCCTTGATATGTTACTGCTGACTAAGGGTTTACAATACCTGCAGGGTACCTTTATCTCAACAAGATCTTTCACAAAGTCACTCAAGTGGGCAGCTGGAGAAATGTGGGTGAACAGAAGCACAGATAGGTAGCTCCACAATAGGTTGAACCAAAAGAGTTATGAGCAATGTAGAGTCCTTTGTTTAAATTCAAAATAGCAAATATATACACTCCCTACCAGGGGAGATATGACTTAAAAAACAAGTCATTCAGGAAAGAGTTGACAATTTCAGTAAATGCTAAATTCAATGAATCAACAGGATGGCCAACTTTAATTTTTCAAAAACCTAATGCATATTAAGGGTTCCCTATTAGAAGTATAACATCCAATTCGGCTACAGTTCCGTAGCACTGCGTTAGCCATCGCATTTTAAAAAGAGGCATTACAATCTCGATATTGCAAGAGCAGGATAGTACAGGTCTAGAAACCTTGTTAAAGAAAAAAAAATCAGAGAAGATTCAGGAAGGCACTCAAGAGTCACCTTCAGTTAGTTAAATGATGCCTTGGAATGGGGTAAATACATATAGTGCTACCATGAATAGCAGATCACCTTCTTTCCCCTATTTTTTCCAGCTAGAGAGAAATCATACTCAGTCTTAAACCCCAGCTCAAAGGTCACCTTCTCTAAGATTCTTCCAAACGCTCCAGCAAGATCTCTGAGCTTCCTCAGCAGGGGATCATATCATACTTGTATCAGCACACAACACGTGCACAAATAAATCTCCATCTCCTCTACAAAGTCATAAGCAGGGTCCTCAAGGGTAGATGCTCTGAGATCTGACCCTTGCTGCTAATACCTCAGCATGCAACAGTGCCCCACTCATAGCAGGTACTTAACCCATGTTGCTAAATCAATGAGACAAGGGAAGAGGACAGCTAAACCAATGAACTACCCAAGAAACATAATTTACTATTAGCAAATGTATAGAATGTATACATGTTCTCAGAATTCCTTGGGTTATTAGAAGACTGCAACCAAACAGAATTCATCTGTTCTGCATCTATACATTTTAGCATTTCATGCTGCCCTGGGCTATACAGCTTAGTAAATTTTCTAATGGTGGAACCAAGTGATATTCAGAGGGTAAGAATAGTAAAACTCAGATTAAGACAAAGAGTATTTGTGCAACCTCATAATCTACAGATGAATAAATTAAGACTTAAGGAAGTGACAAGACTTGAGCCTGAAGCCACAGAGCTGGATCTGGGATCTAACTCTCACTTTTGCAGGAGCGGTATACACAAGCTCTCAATCCTCTTTCCTTAGTCATAACCTCAGAAACTATCATCCTAAAGGCATGATTTGCATCATCTCTCCCTGCTGCCACCATCTTTCAACCAACATTAAAATCCCTCCTGCTATTTTCTACCCATGCTGTTAGCCAGGAAAGCTCTTTTCTGTAGTTGTTCCTTGCCCGTTTGGAAGTTCACTGCCCAAGAGAGCTTAATGTCATTAGTCTAAATGGAAACTGCAGAACTCCCTCCTCTGGGTCATTTGGGGAACCCACACTGAGCCCAGGGGTATCTACCATGAACAGCAGTCCATTTTGATCTTTAAACATTAAATAACAAACTAATATGGTAAGACTATTTAAAACTATTTACAGTTTTAAACCAAGGTTCAGACACAATAATTTCACTTTATTATTTAGGATGACACAAGGTTTAGGTATTTTATAAGTATATGCCACAGAGGCTGGGGGAAGCTGGGCTATGCATTCAGGAACCAGCAGACCCACACAGTGGCTTTGCAAGTTACATGGCACACCTGTTACAGGTACTTATGCTGACAGAGAAGTCTCCAGCTAGTGGAATACTGCTTCTAGCAATGGACAATTTCATTAAGATTAAAGTGGGGCAAGGAAATCTTTAATCACTTTTTCAGTAAGTTGCCTCTGAGGTCATTGCCAAGACTCAAAACTTCATTCCTCTTTCAAACAGGAGTGGTTGAGGGGGAAAGGGTATATACTAGCAAGAAGACAGACAGGAAAGAAAAAAGTGAAGATGTTTTGAGAAAATGGGAAGGGAGGAATACTCAGAGGGTATTAAATGGCCTGGGACTGAATGAGTGAGACCAGATCATAAACAAGAAACAAGTCATTTTATTCACTTACAAAATCTAGGTCTTCCACAGTTGCTCATTAATTGCTTAAGGGTCCCAACATGGCTTTGATGTTAGGAGCCTACGACATCAGCTATTACCATTATTTCTTCTAAAGCTTAAAACTTATCCACATAAGTCTGTTACACAATAGCTGCCACATTTATTTCAAGGAAGACAGAGCTCACATGAAACTTTGAGTATATGGTTAAGAAGAGTATTTTTCAACATTATGGGTAATACTTTAAAGTCTGAAAATGTAGCATGATCATATAATATACTTTCCACCACTGGAGTGTGGATTTACCTATCTCAGCTTGAAGTACCTGGTGTTATGGCCTCAATACACGCCTGCTGATGAGTCCATCGAAAACAATGAAAAGAGATGGTTTCACGTCTGCTTTTGTCTAAGACGCACTTTATTTTCTTCAACTCAAAGGTTTTACTATTTCTTGAAGCTTTACAACAACTAAAGTTAGCAAAATACCTCCATTCCCAATAAAGCCAAGGATAGTAAATGAGTTATTCTTAAGAGTCAGAAATATTTCCTTTACCCAGAAAATAGAGAGAACCCTGACCACCCCATGTGAAATATGATCAAAAGGAATTCTCTGGTGGCCTGGGTGAATGCCTCTTGCCCACCTACAGATTTCCCCTATAAGCTCTATCCCCACTACCACTGCTTACAGAAAGGCTACAAAACTGACTTCAAAGTGATTTTAAACTAATAACTGCTCACTTCCAGAACATTTTAGGATACTCAATTTCCTAGAAATAGCAACTAATAGACCAGAAAAGGCAAAATTCATACCCTGCTAGGCAGGAAGAAACTCTACCAAGGGTTAAGATAATTAAATAAGTGTCTTATACAGAAAAAAATAAATAATAGAATGAAATAATTGTTTTGAACTATCTCTCCCCCTTTTAAAGCTTTTCTTTGAAGCTTGGTAGGCTTATGATAAGAAAAAAACTTAAGATTGACTGCCTTTTTTAAAAAAGTACTTTAAAATAGTGCAGAGACAACTGGTTTTTTTGCATCATGCAAAGACATCATCACATGTTATAATAGCATTACTGTCTTATAAAGGGAAGCAAAGTGAATTTTCATAAGCAGGTTTCCTCTGTGGGTGAATCTCTAGTGAGTTACAACCAACTCAGAGAGAGCCATCAAGGCAAACTACCCATTAGCTGTCAATTTAGAATGACCCAAGAAAGCTAGCCCCAGAGCTCCATTGATATCTTTTCAACAACCTCTTAATGTTGTTTATAACACCTGTGTTAAAGCAGCCTGACATCAATCCTACTCACTTGTCTCAGACTGAAATTACTTAGAAACTTGAGAATTCTGGTAAACACACCAAAAAACAGAGATATCCTGGCTGAAAAACCCTGAACACAAGGGAATTTGGCCACCTCTTTTAAACAAAGCTGCAAAGGTAAGCCATGGTGGGTCTCAATAGGCAAAGTCAGATATAAATCTCACTAAGAGCTTCTTAGGAGGCACTGAGGTCAGAGAATCACAGGATTTAAAGAAACCAGAAAGAATTCCTCCTACAGCTTCCTCACCAAGTGATTATCCAAGCTAATAACAGTGATCATTAACTGTGTGCTTATTACATACCTGGAAATTCACATTTCATTATCTTTTTAATCCTCGCATAACCCTGCCATGTAGGTAGCACCATTCTCTGTTTCTTCAAGTGAGGAAACCAAGGCTCAGGTGGCTTGCTTAGCAAATTGCCTAAGGTCAAAGAGCCAGAAAATAGTGGAGATGGGATTCAAATTGGTAGTCTAAGCCCAAAGTTCTTGCTCATACTACTACCGTGTGATTGGGAAATCACCCTCCCTCAACTGATTTCTGTGCTTACTGCAGATCCATTTCCTGAGGCTACTCAAACTTAAGCGAGATTTTAGCAGCTCTATCACTTTTAATTTTAGAAACCCATGGGTGTCCCAGACCTGTACAAAACAAAGTGCATAAGAAATGATGCTAAAGTAGTCCCATTTATAGGGAGCATGGTGCAGAGAGAATGGATTTTAGTGGTCAGACACCTAATTTTGCTGTTACCAGTGTGTGACCTTGGGAAAATCACCACTGTCTCATCCTTGGAAAAAGCTCTCACAGCATGAGAAGAAATGCCTAACCCAGAAAAAGTACACAATAAATGTTTAGGAAAAAAAAGTCAAATGGAAATGGATATGCCAGATATAACCAACATGTAATTAAAAACCAATCTTGTTGTATTACCTCTTATTTTTTGCCTATAAGGCGGGGTAAAGAGAAAATAGCAAGTAGGGCCCACAGTAGACTTGGCGTAAGTCTTTGGCAAACAGATTTTTTTTTTAAAGCAAATTAATTAATTAATTAATTAATTAATTAATTAATTAATTAAATAAAATAAAAAATCTTTGGCAAATAAATGGACGAATCAATCTCTTGCTTTGGAGTCAGAGACAGCTCTGGCCTTTTAAAAAAATTCCAGTCAATTCCCAGGTTGCTACAGTATCAGAATCGAGGTTTTATCAAAATTATCAACTGTTACTTGAGACAAGTTTCATCCAACTGAGTGTTTCTAGTGTCACTATCATTCACAAAAACAGCTGAATATACTGTCCATCAAGAAAGAAGAGATAAGAAAGAGGAGGCAACTGTGGAGGTGCTAAGTCTTAACATAAAAAGATATCTGCAAGAGACCCGAAGTCAGCCACCTGATCACAGATTCACTGCTTCATTCACTCATTCCTCATTCTTTTCTTTCTTTAGTCAAGAGACATCTATTGAGTATTTACCATCCAGCAGGCATTGATCTAGTAACTGCCTTAGAGGAACTCAAAGTCCAATGGGAGGAAAGATATGCGATCAAGTGATTTCAATAAAGAATTGTTGGGAAACACAGTCTCATGCACGCAGTATGTCAAACCCCACTCAGATGCATAAAAATGGACCTTAGGCCTGGAATTCGACTTTACAAGAGATAAGGAGCCCATACAGCCTATGCCTGGTCTATCACCTTGTATGGGAATATGTTTCCCTGTTTCAGGCTCAGCAAGTGTCCCTTCCTTCTGCTTAAGCATGTCCGTCAATGGCCTTTAGTCATGCTACTAGCTTTCAGGTCTGGGTCCTCGTGCTGCAAGAAAGAGGGGTGCACGTAGGCCAACTGCCCAGCATCAAAAGGGGAAGGGCTCTGCTAGTCACAAGGGACTGACGTACACTGCTGGAGATGACCTGGCTGTCTCTTCTCTATGTGAGTAAAGCATTGTTTCATCCAGGGCTTGACTGTTTCGCGTTTTCCTTGGCAATTCCAATTCCAAGATGCAATGGGCAGTGTTTTAAGGCCTCCCCTGGGATTGGTAACTAATGCATGGCGTTCTGCTTCCCTGGATTTGATAACCAGTGCATGGTGTTCTACTGGACAAAAATGATACACACGGTAGACTGGAAGCAAGTACAAGGTAGGGTGAGGGTAGCATTCTGCTACATTCTACTCTCTAGGGTATCTGTTCTGAAGCTACCTTCATCCACTGGAGCTTACTATTAGGAAAAAGATTCTACCACCTACTTCCTGGGTGTCTTTGGGTAAGTCACTAAACCTCTGTTAACTCTCCTTACTTATCTATAAAATGTGACTAAGAATACTGATTTCCTGGGGTTGCATTTAAGACGATATGGAATAACATATCAAATAAAATCACACAATGCCTGGCTCTCATGGGCTTCAATACCTGGTAGTTCCCAGCTTTCTGTTTTGTTCTTTTGGCTGGGTGACATATGTAAGAGAAAACACACATTCACTTATTTCACTAGAAGTATAACAATTTCTACAAGCTCCCCTATGAGCTGTTTTTCATTCACTTCAAATCAGGAACATACTAACCCTACAAGTGACCCTCTTCCACAAACACTATCTATCAGTTGAAGGCAAACCTGCCAATAACGCAGAGGCAATACTTCAAGCCCAGCTGCAAACCTACCTCCCGATATTGTCCTGTTGGGCTTGGTGTCATGCTCCCAAAATAAGCCATACTCACTGTACTCAGTAATCAAAAGTTAAGATGGTTAGAAGTGCCTCTGCCTCACACAAGGTGAACCTTGGCTAAAAATTGCTTTTTTCATTAAAATAAGACTTCCTCAACCTCTTGCTGACAATCACAACTAGAACGTGGAGCCCAACAACAGGCAGTTAACCAGTCTTTATCTTGCTCTAATGGTCGTTTTAAGCACACAGAAAAGGTAGCAGGAAAATTACTAATTTAAACAAAATGTTTACTCTTCTAATTATGGGACAGGCTCCAAGAAGATGTAAAGTGATTTGCAATCTTCATTATGGAAACCCCACCGACCACTGGCACAAGTAATGTCAGCCAGAAGGCAGACACCATCTCTCTTTCCCCCACTGAGCCTTCTGTGTCCTTATAAGTTTTGGGGATAGAAGAAGAAATCTTTGGAAAAAGAAAAAAGATGAGGTAGAAGAATCAGAATTTCTGTCTCCCCAAGTTCATTATGCTGAGTGAGGTGGAAGGATCCCCAGTGATATGCCATGGAGATAATATTCAGAGACCACCTTAGCAAGCTAAGCAGCCTGAGGGCCTTTGAACTCTTAAGTCTTGTAAAAACTGCCCAGCTCAAGTGGTCTTAAGCAATTCTTTTTATTTGCTGAAAAATCCTGTCATCAAGGGTAAGAGGTGCATAGAAAACTAGGTGGTACCCACCAACAGCACCTCTGGTCAGAAGGAAATCTGTTCCTCTGCAGATACGCTTGTACCATTGCTAATTTGTGTTATCTCTGCCCATTCAGATCTCCTAGTGCTAGCTCAGGGAAAAAAGTCCCTGCCAACTAACTCTGACAAGTCTGATGGCAGAACTCCCACTGGAGAACCAGCAGAGACAGCAAAGGCAGGCAATTATTCCCTTTCATTAGAGAGAGTTCTTTTTAAGTTTGTTCGTTTTTTTTAAATTTTGAAAACAAAAAGTAGCCATTCACAGCCACTGCTCACCGCAGTCACTTATACAACTGGCAGAAACTGAAGTTTCCCCCTAAGCCAACTGAAAAAGATGTCCTAGAAGTAACCAGAAATGGCTATGCCCCTTTAATTACCCACTGTAATGTAAAACCAGACATGGAGAGAGGATGGCCATAGCAAATCTGGACAAAACAGTGGTGATATTTAATCATCAGTCCAGACCATCTGCAACTGTTTTGCAGAAGCACATAAAGTTTATGTATTCCAAAGCTTCACACAAGTTACCAGGTGCTGAGGGTCAGCTGCATTGTCCTCGGGCTGCTTTCTTCATTCTCTCCAGGGCAGGGTGCTCAACAAAAGGCACCATGCCCACACTGTCTGTGCCAAGCCTGGCACTAGAAGAGTGTTGCTTCTTGATTAAGCCAGAACACAGATTAAATGTTCAGAACTGGAAGATTCTGAAAACAATCTAGGCGGGAAAGCAATTAACCCAGGGAGAGCACCACTTCAGCTGCAGCCCTCTGCAGCACAAAGGTGAATTCTACCCGCCTTGAACAACCGAACTGGCCAGATTGCTCCCCTACAATCTATTCTCCACTCTGCAAACGCAGTGCTCTTTTAAAACAACCAAATTGTGTCACTCCACAGCTTAAAACCCCTAATGGCTTCCCAGTGTACTGACAGTAAAATCTAAACATTTTAGGGTTTCCCATCCTCCCCACAGCTGACCTCTTTCCTCATCTCTGTCCCCTCCTCACTCACCATGCTGTAGCCATACTGCCTCAAACATGACAAGCTTATTCCCACCTTAGGCTTTTGTAGTGGTTTTCCCCTTGGTTTACGTTGCGTTCCTACAGCTCTTTATGTGGCTAGATCCTTCGCATCATGCATTCTCAGCTCAAATGTTACTCCCTCAGAGAGGTCTTCTTGAATCTTCTGGTGATCCCCCACCACTCAATTACATCAGCCCATTTTCTTCCCTTCATATCCCTATTTAAAACCATCTTGTTTTTGTTTAACTAGTTTGCATTTTTTTTGCGTGTTTAGGTGTTCTTATTTATTTGCATTTGTTTTGTTTGTCTTCTTTATTGTCTGCCTTGCCTCCCTAGATATAAGTTCCATAAAGACAAGGGACTGCAACTTTCTCGTGTGTCTATTCCCAACGTCTAGTATAACGTCCTGCATTGAGTAGGCATTTAATAAATTTGTTGAATAATTAAAGAGTGAAAGATTCAATATGGATTACTAATTCAAATAAAATTTACTAGCCCTCAAAAATCTGGACTGGCCAACAGCCTGACTGTGAGCATATGTCATAAAGCCCCTAGAAACATTAGCTGGTTCTTCGCCAAGCCCTGGTGAGTGACTAGGAGACAATGGCAAAAGGAGACAAGACCAAGATGGAGAACTTGTAGGCTCTCAAAGTTGCAGAACTAGAAAATCTGCAAGCCTCTCGGGTAGCATCTTGCTCAAACTGTCCTTTCACAGGAGGATCAGGTGGGCTGACAAATGGTGATTACCAATGCACTGGGGCCAAAGGTTGGGTCTTGAAGGTCCAGCTAAGGCAGGGTACACCATATGAGGTACACTATATGAGGTAGTTTCAGTCCCAGCCAGGCAGAGTCCTCCTGGATAAGGAAGCAGTTGGGAGCCAAAGAGAAGATGTACATACTTAGTCTAAAAAAACTGGTGTGTGTGTGTGTGTGTGTGTGTGTGTTGGGAGAGGGAAATGAGAGATAGGGCCAAGGGCCAAGCACAAGACAGGAACTGGGCAGAGGCATGAACAGGTCAGGAACAAGCACACAGGGTCTCAGGTGATTGCTACAATTTAGACTTCATGGGCTAGTAGGTGTATGAATCTGTGTAAGACTAGCTTAAAGATATAGGATCAAGGCAATCAGACAGGTAAATGACTCCCCTCCAGAAAGATAAGAAATCATGAAAGAAAGGGGCACTCCACAGAAGGCCAGGTAAACCCCTATCTGTGAGTTCTAGTTTCTCCTAACAGACTCCTGAGTAGTGGGCAATAGCAATTGCTCAGGTGTTCTTCAGTCTCCAAGATGACAGTGATGGGTAAAAAGATGTTAGAGGAAATGCTAAATGGAAAATGAAGACAAGTTACACTAACATGACTACTAGCATCACGCGGACTTCAGTATCTAACAGAAGAGCCCCACAGTTTTACAGTTTATCCAAAGATGACCAAGAATCATTCATCCAACAACCTCAACTTTTCATGACACCATTAAAAGAAAGCAAAAAAGGCCCTAAATAAAACCCTATTAAACAATAACACTAAGGAGTGACAGCTGACACCAAAATGAAGCAAGAAAAACTGTAAGTAGGCACAAGAACTCAAAATCTAACACTCCAAAGTGTTTTAATGTAGGAGTAAAAGCTTTCCACCCCTCAAAAGGTCAGGAAAGAAATTGAACACAATTAACACGTGTTCATAATAACGAGCCTAAGACAACAGTGTGACCTACTGAGAAAGACAAGAATGTGTATGTTTTAGAAAAAACTCCATACAAAATGATGAAAAATTCAAGTTTTAAATATGTGAAGGAGGAGGGGACATAATCACGGAAAAAAGCACTTCTCTGAACCCCATTTTATCACCAAGTAGTTGAGATCCTGAGGCAAGTCACATTCCCTCTCTGTGCTCTGCTGTCCCCGTCCGTAAATAGAGGAGGTTGTGACAGATCATTTCTAGGTCCTTCTTTTCCAGCACTCTTGCTCTACTTCGAAACTTCAGTTATCTGGAAAGTCTGTTTATGAGGAACACCACATTCTCCAAAGACACTAGATAAAAGTTAGTGCAATTCAATGCAACCTGTATTTTCAAATAAGGAAACTCATTATGGGCTTCTTACAGCTCCAACCCTCAGTTCCTCAATGGCAATGTCTTTTTCTTGTCCTCTTTCGTTGCTGAGTTTCAGCATTCTGTTGATTCTTTAATTCTTTAGCATCGCCATCTTCCCCTACCCAATGAGTTACTCCTGTCAGAGCCCCCACTCCATGTTTCAGCTTCTCTGCCAATAATTATGTAACTGAAATGCTCAAGTTTCCCTTATTATTAATATGGGACACTATTAGCTGTTTCCTTGGAAGCATTAAAGTTCAAAGAGGACAGAAAAAGATAACACAGCAACTGTAGCTGCAATTCTTTTCCTTTTATCCAAAGCTGCAAAGAAAACAGCATTCCAAAATGACACACCAGCAGAGGGCTGATATACTATTAATGTTTAAGTCTGTTAATGATCCCAAAAGTAACTGCAAACTTAGTTACTCTTAACTGAGGGGGGTGGGTGTCAAATAAAAATGTAACTAATCTTCAATTTTATGTACTAACAGAATGAGCACATGAATAATGCCAAACAAAGTGTTCAATAATCAATCATACCTGCTTTGGGAATACAGTCAGACACAGTCAGAGAGAAGCCTCCTAACATTCTGTGCTTGATTTCAAATCCTTCTCAGTTCAGTCAATGGCTTTGGACAGTGCTGGGTAGTAGATAATCTGCCTACAGGCAACTGATACCCTAAAATGAGCTAAGAGAGGAAGATGCACTGTGGTAGTCTCACTAGATCTTTCACTGAACTCAGGATGAAGATAATCTAGTGTCTATTTACCAACCCACAATGGAGATGGGGTTCTAAAGTTAAACTTTAGGCCAATACATTTTCAGAAAAGTCACTCCTGGAACCCTGTGGAAAAGAAAATATTTTTGAACTATTCAGCTGAAATACTAGACTCAAATGACTGACCTTGGAGAAGGTAAGAGAATTTCTGCTGTACCTTCTCTGAATTCCATTTTCTCTACAGCTATTCAAGACTCAGACCAAAACCAACCATTTCTTCCTTCAGGAAACTTAAGGGAAAAAAGAAAAGAAAAAGAAAGGAGTAATTTGTAAATGAGATCCCTGGCACTAGAAAAGAGGAAAACTGAGATCTCTGGGTAATATTAAAGAGACCTGGGGAAAAGAATTACTGTGCTGGTGACATAATTTTTGATATCAGTGACTGCTAACTGCGGTAGAAGAGGGTTACACTTTAATCTACTGAGCACAGTTCTATGCTGTGGCATGTGTGGGTGACAAACTGTTCTCATTTCCTTTTATAGCATGCTAAACCTTAATCTCCAAGAGACCAGTGACCTTGGGAATACTAAGGCAGCTTTATAGAATTCGAGAAAAAACATTTTTTTTCTTTTGCTACACCATATGTGTTGTTTATAATTATACGATTAATAAAAATTCTCAGCTAACACTGACTGGGCACTTGTGTGTCAGGCACGGTAATACTTAGCCCTACCCACACTGTCTCATTTAACCCTCGGTAAAGTGGAGATTTTTTAAAAGATGGTGGGGCAGAGACAGACGCTGTTATATAATCTCCATTTTAAAGATGAAGACCTGAGGCTTAAACAGGTTAATTAACTGACCCAAGGTTACATAGCTACCAAGTAGCAGAGGTGGGATTCAAACACAGGCAGTCTGTCTGACCCAGAGTTAGTGTTCATCCACAACACTAAGCATTAAAAGGCACCTAAATGGGCACAGTAAGAGGGCATGTGCCTTAAATTATTTTCTCCAACAGTGCTGACAAGCTATTTTGAAACATCCTTATTCTCCAGTGTAGCCATTTTTACATATGAAAATTTTCTTATTGGGGTCTTAGAAATTCAACCCTCCAATTTTAACAGTAACTCCCCTAGGGAGAGACTGCAGAAAAGGTATGGCTGTCTTCCTCAAGTTCACCTCCAAAATTAGGCATCTCAACAAGACCTATCTCCAAGGAAGCTGAAACAGGTAGGACTGGAGTCTATGACCAGAGAAGAGTATTGGCACACAGAGGAAATAAACCCACATTCATCACGCCAATATGAGATCCACAAAGACAAAAGTAAGACAGACTACTTATCTGACAAAGTCTCAAGAGTCTAAACTAAGATGGTGGCAGCTGAATTAGAAAAGAAGGAGTAGCAAGAAGACTCAAGAAACAACTCCTCCTCTATGGAGCCTTTCCAACTTCCTGATGGCTGAGCCACTCCTACCTCTGCGCCATCAATATCTTGTTCATGCTTCTACGAACAGCAATGGCGCTCTGTACTGGATTATCAGTTTTCAGATCTGTGGGATGCTCCCCCTTAGACTGTAAGCTCCATGAGAGCAAGAACTGTGACTTACACATTTTCAGATCCTAACACCTTCCTGACTCCTGCGAGAGGAGTTAAACCTCTGCTCGTGAGCTTGTGTTTTCCATGAGGAAAAGAACCTTGTCTTTCATCTTTTGAGCCCCTTTATCTTTGAGAAATAACTCCGGGGCTTCTTTCAAGTCTGCTGAACAGCTACAGCCCTGACTAAAATGCAAAATCTTGGGTAGGTGATGAGCAGGCGGGTGGAGGGATGCAATATTTGATACTAGAACATCCAGCCAGAATGTTCAGTAAGTCAGGACTAGTGTGCTGTTTTTCTATATAAAGGTGCGGTGAAAGACAAAAGAATGGATGAGTTCCTCTAAGAAGATGAGGAACAGGGTTAAAGAATCAAATTCTAGTGAAGAATCAAGAATAATGAGGCTCAAGAAAATATCTGGCACAGAGGGCATTGGTAACCTTCAAGAATAGGTTTTAGACATTCTACAAATAACTGACCAATATTCTTTGAAAATGTCAAGACTGTAAAAAACAAGGAAAATAAATTTAAATGCAATGTGGGATCCTGGATAGGATCCTGGAACAGAAAAAGGACATTAGTGGAAAAACTGGTAACATTTGAATTAAGTCTATAGTTTAGTTACTAGTATATGAATGTTAATTTTCTAGTTTTGATCACTGTGCAATGGTTATATAAGATAACCTTAGGGGAAGCTAGGTGAGGAGCATATGGAAACTCTGCTGTTTTTACAAATGTTCTGTAAGTTTAAAATAAGGTCAAAATAAAAAGTTAAAAAAAGAATATAGGTTTTGCAGCAAGAGGAGCAAAATGTAACAAGGAAGAGTTACAGTTCGGTAACTGAAGTAACAAATTTGAATCAAACTTTCTTGAAGTCTTAACACTAAAGCAAAGAGATGCAAGTCAGCAAGCAAACAAGATATTAGAACAAAAGTTTATCCAGAAGAGCATATTTAAAGGCAGGTACTGGTTCATTCACTCAATCACTAAACAACCATTTATTAGGCATCAATTATGAGTGAGACATCCTGCTAGGTGCTGGTCCCTGTCTCTAAGTTCACTGCCTACTGTGCAAGGAGGCACATAAATAAAACGTATTTTGTGAGTATGAAAAGAACACACCAGGGGAAAGAGAGGATAGGAAGGTTGCAAAGTGAGGAAATGAACTTAAGAAAAAAATGTCACTCAGGAGATGAAAAAGAAAACACCCTGAAATGGGACTAACAATGAGAATAGCTCTTTATTTGTTATGTATAGTCCCCCAATAAATAGCAATAAGTAACTTCAAAAACCACTAGTCTCAACTATCATGCAAAAAGAGCCTATTTCACAATGCTATAAACTGACATCATGATTAGGATAATATTCTCAGGATTACAGGTAAAATGGGGGCACCACAGAATGAAAGATATATTTGAGCTCAAGTGTTCAAGCTTCCCATAACGTTTCTTATACACACACCATCAATAAAAAACACAACAGAAAACCTCAGTTACAAACTACAATACTACCTTAAGAAAAAGAAGCAGATAAGGGATACAAATGATGAACACATATAAGGGGGAAAAAAGCTTATTAAAGCAAATGAACTCTTTATATACCTACTAGATTAATGAGAAAAAAATTAAATTATGACAACTAGTAGTATCAAGATTGCAGTAGCATTGGAACACACACTGCTGTTAGCACTGTAAAGTGATAAAGAGTTAATCCTATATGAGCACAATGTATCGCCTGACATATCCGCAGCTGAGACAACCCCATCAGCTCCTGCCACTCCCGTTCATTTACTCCAATACATTTTACTCCTATGCTTTTGCTCTCACTAACCCTAGTCAAGAATGACTCTCAGCCTCCTTCACCACCCACAGAATTTCTGTTCATTCAAGGCTAGGATTCCAATGTCATCTCCTTTTCTCCAATGACCAAAGCATCCATTCCTATCAATACATCCCCTCTCCAAGCATATCCAATCATTCCTTCCATTGTGCTTTCATAACACTTAAAAATTATGAATTTTTTAAGGTCCAAGACCATGTCTTAATAATTTTAGTCCATGCAATCCTTAGCACAGGAGATGATGGCACATGATAATTACTAATGACAGGTGTGAGGGGGGAAATGACACATGAATAAAAAAGTTCACTGCAATATTATCTCCAAGAACAAAACCTGGAAACCACCTAAATATTCAATTATAGAGGAACAATTTAGAGAAAAATGGTTGGTCTATCACTCAAGTAAAAATATACAAACATTAAAAATAACATGAAGACTATGTAGAAACAAAATATTTCTGGCAGTGTTAAAACCTAGAACACAAAGCAGTATACATACAATGGTTTTAGACATGTAAAATACATAAAAACTGTGGGAATATAATAAAAATATTTATTGGATTAAGGTAGTAGCTTCCCTTTTCTCAGTACTTTCTTTTAATACTATTCCTGTCAGTTTACTGTCATTAAGATTTTTTATTTCAAAAGAAAGAAATAAGAAGGGGAAAGAAGAAAGACTATTGATTCCTACAAGCCCTTTCAGTCCAAGGAAATGCTATATTACTGACTGATAGGTGACAAGAGGAGTGGGTGTCTGCAGTATTGCCAAACCAAGGGTCCCTAACCCCAATCTGCCTCAAAGAGAATACTTCTCACGTCACAAAGCAAGTCATTCCCACTGAGCCAAACTGCACTGTGAATTCTTTCTTGCAAAACTTCGGAGGTAAGAACTTTTTCCAGACATCTGTGGAATTAGTATTAATGAGAATGCCCTGGAGTTCACATACACGCCTATGCAGCAGAAACTTCTCAGCCAAGGAACTGTTGGGCACACTTCTTGATGAGATGTCTAAGCCTGAAGGCATCAAAAAAAAGTACATTTCCATATTGGGAACATAACTGGTTTCCTTTTTAAGACTTTTTCCACCACCTCCTGTCCACATTGTAATTCTTCTGTCTTCTCAAATGAATAGTTAACATATGTCAAGGATATAAGTCATATACCAAGGCACTTGCTCCTTAATTCTATTACTAGAAGAACCAATCTCAGCAGAAAATTGGAATCTTCCCATGAAGTTGCCCCAAAAGTGAAATTTAGTAAGCACCCTCAAAAAGTTAAATACTTTTAATAAACATTTTTTGATATTATACATTTTCTCTGTTTACTTTAGTCTCTGAATTTTTGGAAGGAAAGAACCAAAAGTCATACAGCTCAATCTCTTCATTTTACAGATGATAAAAAAAGTGATGTACAGAGAGGGGAAGTGACTTGCCCTGAGTCACCCTGATAAATAATGATAAAGGTAGGATTAAAACTCAAATCTCCCAGATTTTCAGTTCATTCTACTACATCAAGCTTTTTTTATTCCTTGAAATCTCTGAAGCTCTTGGCCTAAATAATTAGTATCACAGAATTTTAAAGCTAGAAAGGACCTCAGAGAAACTTATCTAATCCCCTCATTAGGCATATGAGGAAACTGAGGCCCAGAAAGATTAAGCGATTTGCTCTCAATATCTAGACGGCAGGGGAAAAGTAAAACTTAAGCTCAAAAAATTGAAAACTAATGGCCATAAGAAGGGAGGAGAACGTCTCAGCCAGAGAATATTTTAAGAGGAATGTAGATCATTCTAGACCAGGGGGTCTCAAAGTATGGTCCCTCGACCAGCAGCTTCTGCACCACCTGAGATCTTATTAGAAATGCAAATTCTAAGGCCCCAAGGGAGACTTACTGAATCAAACTCTGGGGATGGGGATGTTCAAATCCGACCACTTTCTCCCTGAGAAATGAACTTCAGTGGTCACATCGAGCCTATTTTGTAAATGATAACTATAATCAACAGCACTTAAGATTTATCTATTCCTCTATGTGTGTATATTACTTAAATTTTAAATGTTCTTTAAAATCTGAAAACAAAGTGGAAAACTAGATTTGGGTACTCAGTTAGTTCCAGTTCTGGCTCTGCTCCTTACCGGCTGTTTGTCCTTGGGCAGGTAACTGACCTCTCTAGCTTGTGTTTCCTTTTCTATAAAATAGGCATGCCACCTACCTCAAAGGGCATGTTGAGAATTAAATGTAAGGACATATCTGAAAGCACTTTAGCTCAGCATCTGGCACAGAGCAGGCAGGCAGTACAGCGCCGTGGTTAGGAGCTGCAGCAACGAGGTAGGCATTTTTTGTACCTCAGTTCTCTCATCTGTACAACAGGGATTTAAAACAGTACCTTCCGCAGAGAGTTTTCACAAGGATTTAGAGAGATGATGCAGGTGAGCAATGCATCTTTCATATCTATAAAAAGTTACTGTTTTCAAAGAGCTTTTGCACCCATTAACTCAGGTGATCCTCACAACTTTCCATAAAAGGATGGGCACATGTGATTTATTACGGACTAGATTCCAGGCTGTACCGTCTTTTATGAACAGGAGGAGTGGACATTGACAGAAAGAAAATTGCATGAATAATACATGTGGGGAATGAACAGAGCTGGAAATAAGGAGACTGGGATTCTGGCCTCAACTCTGCCACTACCTTGGCCTACAACCTCAGGGAAGTCCCTTTAACAGAAAGGGGTTCACTTTTCATCTGTGAACAAGTAGGTTGAATGAGGTTATCTATAACATCTCTCAAAATAAAATTCAACTAACACAACACTGTAAATCAACTGAACTTCAATAAAAAATAAATAAAATAAAATAAAATTCAAAACTCCTTATCATAGACCACAGGAGGGCCTCTACACAGTCTGTCATCCGCCTACATCCCTGACATCACCTATCATTCCTCTGCTCACTCAGGAGTTCCAGTTACATCAGTTCTCCTTCTGATCCTCCAACGGCTGCACCAGCTTCTACCTCATAGCCTGTGTACTTGCTGTTCCCTCTAAGGCTGATCATTCTGTACTTTTCATCAGTCTTTTAAAGTCTATTCTTGAAAAATCCTTCACAGGCCATATTATCTAACACAGCAGGTTCTGTCTCCCACTCCCAGGGGTTATTTTCTTTAGCAGCACTGTCCAATAAAAATATATTCAGAGTCATATGCAAGCCACATACATAACTTTAAATTTTCTAGTAGCCACAGTTTAAAAGTTTTTAAGAAGATGATATTAATTTTAATAATTTTCTTTAAGCCAGCGTATCCCAAGTATTACCATTTCAACGTAGAACCAATATAAAACTTAATATATTTTACAATCATTTTTTATACTAAATCTTGGAAATCCAGTATACAGTTTACACATGTAGCAGATCACAATTTGAACTAGCCACATTTCAAACGTTCAACAATCACACATGCGCAGTGGCTACCACACCAAATAGCACAGTTCTGAAGGATACCCTGTGTATCCTTCAAAGCACTTATCACAATCTGAATTTCTCATTTGTTTACTCTCTTATTTTGTTACCTCCCCACCAGACTACAAGCTCCACAGGAGCAAGAACTTTGTTTTGCTCAGTGTTGTATACTTAATGCTTATAGTGCCTTGCACAGTACATATTCAATAAATATTTGTTGAGCAAATGAATGAACCTCTGCTAGCTTTAATATTCTATGAGTCAGTGGGCTCATGTGTATGCCAAACAGGCATACAACCACTCATTCAACAACCCCCCTATTTCCTTTCTTCTTTCACGGTCAAAGCTGTTTTAAAAAGTAAATCACTTGGCTATATATTTCCCATTGTTTACAAGTTCTTTCCCACTTGGAGATGTCTAGAGTCTCCAAAGTCAGTTCTATGTATACTGGCTGAGGGAATAAATGCATGAATAAAATTGTTAACATTTATTGAACGTTTACTCTTTGACAAGTATTGGTCTACACACTTTATATTTTACAACAGCTTCACAACAGACTTACCTGGTAGGTACCATCATTTCCCCCATTTACAAGATGAAACCAAGCCATAGAGAAGTTAAGTATTTTGTTCAACGTTACAGCAGCCAATTAGCAGCAAAATAGAGATTCCAAGCAACATGGGACTACAGACTGATGGCTCTTAGTCACCTATTCTCTACTGCAGACCTGTCCCATGGGAATGTAAGGCCAGCTATATATGTATGTTTAGTAGCCACAATAAAAGACCAATAGCTACAGGTAAAATTAACTTTAAACATATTCTGTTTCACCAATTTTACCCATATATGACCATTTAATCAATATGATCAACAATCAAAGTAACTGATAGGATCATGCAATCAATATAAAAATTTTACCTTTTATTCCATACTAAAATCCAGTGTGGTTTTATATTTTGATTACTTCTTTGTGGTTTTACATTTTGAGTACTTCTCAATTCAGACTAGTCCCATTTCAACTGCTCAACCTATGTGGCTAGTGGCTACCATACTGGACATTTAGGAAGTCAAAAGAGGGGGGCTAGGGAGGAGGGCATAGCTCAGAGGTAGAGTGCATGCCTAGTATGCACAAGGTTCTGGGTTCAATCCCTAGTACCTCCATTAAAAATAAATAAATAACCTCCCCCTCACCCCCAAAAAAGTAAAAAAATAAAATAAAGAAAAAGAGGGTGGTTAAACTTTGAGCTAACAGCCAGAAGACTTCAGCTCTGATCTCAGCTCTGACTTGTTGAGCGACTTTGGACAAGTCCTGTCTATCCTCTGGGCCACCACTGCCCCACAAGTACTCTGAGAAAGTGGGACAAGAAGATTCCTAGGGACCCTTTCCATGCTAAAATGTCAAACATCTCCCAACAGGATCCATCCCATGCTAGAATTTCAAACATCTCCCAACAACTGCAGTTAACATGGGTCCAGCTTGCTACACTTTAAAATCAGCTTTCAGGTCCATTAGTTGATACAGTCCTCAAACAACACTAACAGGTAGCTCTTACTGTCTCTGTTTTAAACATACAAAAGCTGAGGCCCAATGAGGGTGACATGACTTGTCCCAAAGCCACAAAGCCAGTCAGTGGAAAAGCAAGAAAAACCAGTGCTCTCCCACCACGACCACCAACTGGGGACAAGAGAGCAAAAGGGAGATGGTTGTGCAAATAGTCTGGGGCCTTCAGAAGAGTTGAAGGGAGCCAGGCCCTAGGGTAGGGTGAGAAGGGGCCCAGACTGGAGTTGAGAAGAAGGGGCTCGGGCCTTGGGAAGGAATGAGTTGAAAGGGCCCAGGAGAAATTCGAAGGAGTGACGTGAAATGAGAGGCTACGACCCGGGTGACATGAGAGGTGAGGGGACCAGGGCCTGTGGCTGAGGTGAGAGGAAGTGAGATGAAGGGACCCTGGTCCTGAGACTCCTGTCCGGGTAAGGACACGGTCCCCCAGCCCTCCTCGTCCCTCATACCTGGTAGCTCAGAAGTTCGCCCACGTCCATGGTTCCAGGTTCAGCCAACACCGGCTACTCCAATTCCCTCCACTCACCACCAAGCCGCGGACCCTTCAGCAGCGCCTCCAGCCACACTACCGCAAAGCGCTGTGAGCGGGGCCGCAGAGCCAATGAGGTAAAAGTGCGAACGACTCGCGAGTCAGCCACACTGCGGTAAAAAGGCAGCGCTACCGTAAAGCGCGCTGCATTTGACGCCACTACTTCCGCCCGGAGCCTGAAGGGGCGGGGAAGGGGGCGGAGACTTGAAGGAGGGCGGGGCTATAAGAAAAGACAAGAGGAGCTAAGATTTACTGCGCTCCCTCTATGTGCAGGGCGGAAAGGGTGTGCTCTCACAATCCATTCAGTGACTAGGGAATTTTATCATTTTTTCCTCACCTCACAGATAGGGAAACTGAGGCATAGAACTGTACTATCCGGTACGATACCCACTAACCACATGTGGTTACTGAGGGCTTGAAATACGGCAAGTCTGAAATGAAATGTACCTTAAGTGTAAATAAAATACCCATTGGATTTCTAAGACTTGATTACATGTCGAAATGATATTTTAGATATATTGAGTCAAATAAAATAAAAGATTAATGTCACCCATTTCTCTTTACTTTTTAAACGTGGTTAGAAGAAAATGTGAATTACACATGTGGCTCTCTTTGTGGCTTTCATTGTATTTCTATTGGACACTGCTGGCTCAGAAAGTGTATTGTCCAGGGCCATACAACTATTACTGGCTGCAAAACTGTTGGTGATCACATTGCCCTCTCTGGGCTTCTGTTTATTCATCTATGCAAGGTCCAATGAGAACTGGATGATCTTGTTCCTACCCAAATGAAGTAAAAAGATTTTCTGTAGGAAAAGTTGCCCATCCTTGAAAGAGAATCATTCAAAGAGTGCATTTGAGCTCCTGGGATTTAAACAAGGCTCTATCTTCAAAGGATGTTAAGCCTCTCTCTTAGTCCCCTTGGCCATTAGTCCCCTGCTCTTTGTGTTCATGATATTTGTCTTAGTCTGTTCAGGCTGCTATGAAAAATATATATACACTGGCCGGCTTATAAACAACAGAAATTTATTTCTCACAGTTCTGGAGGCTGAGAAGTCCTAGATCAAGGCACTGGCAGGTTCATTGTCTGGTGAGGGCCTGCTTTATGGTTCAGGGACAGTGTCTTCTCACTGTGTCCTCATGTGGCAGAATAGGGTTAGGGAGTTTTCTCCCACCTCTTTTATAAAAGCACTAACATAAGGCTCCACTGTTATGACCTAATCACCTCTCCAAAGCCTCACTTCCTAATACAATCATCTTGGGAGTTAGTATTTCAATTTGTAAATTTTGGGAAGACACAAACATTCAGACCATAGCAATATTTACAATCATTCACCCCATCTCATCTCCATGGTCTCCAGTTATACAGAAATTATTTTTATTCCTCAAAGCCAAATCCTCCCCTCTTCTGCCAAGCCACCAGCCCCTACACCTTAACCAACTCCTTCTCACCCTACAGGTCTCAAATGTCACTTTCTTAGAGTAACCTTCCTCAACTCACCTTTAGTCCAAGTAAGCAACTTCTCATTATTCTCTTTCCTAGCACCTTCTCTACTGCACATGTATCTCAATCTGTACTTAATGGTTGATTACTTGTTTACTGGCAGCTTCATCTACTGGACACAGGCTCCATGTGAATTGTATATGTCATGTTCACCATTATATTCTGGTACAAAAACTCCAATAATACAGTGCCTGGTGTAGGGGGAGGTTCCACAAATGGGCCTTGTGGGTCATGGTAAGTAGATTAGATTTTACACTAAGAGCGTTGGAAAGATCTTGAAAGGTTTTAAGCAGGGGGAGTTAGGTGATTGGGGTATAGTTTTTAAGAATCACCTGTGCAATCTGCTTTGAACTGAGATACTTGAATGTCTTTTCCGCTCCTACTCAGCTGTGAGTATAGACTGCCTCATTCAGAGAGAATAGTGGGAGTATACCCTTTGGAGCTGTCCACCCTTTATAACTATGTCCTAGCTCTTGGTAGCTGGAGCCGGCTTGTAAAGACAGGCTTGCAAGAGCCTATGATTAGATTTTCAGGAAATTGACAAGCCAATTGACATCAGGTTGGTTGCTTGAAATCGGCCCTGGTGGGAGTATTTACATCAAGGAACTCAACATATGGTACAAATCAGGGTTAGTGGTTTTTCAGAGAGCTGGTTGTTAAACATTTACCAACACACCACTAATTCTGGTTCTAGTCAAATTTCCACCACATCTACCTGTGTGCCCTTGGGCAAGCTACTTTCTAAGTTGCAGTCTCCCCATATGTAAAGTGACTTATTCATTCAGCAAGTATTTACTGAATGCCTACTCAGTGCCAGACACCATTCTAGGATCTGAGGATAAAGACATTTATAAAGAAAAAATTCCTGCCCTCTTGGAATCCATATTCTAGTTGGGGAGAAAATCTAATGAGGAAGATAATGTTATGATCCTCATTTTACAGATGTGGAAACAGAGGCAAACAACTTTATCTCTATGTGCCTGATTGCCTCACCAGCAAAGTGGAGATTCAACCAAATTTATATCAGAAGATTATGGGGAATTTATACAAGACGCTGTGTGCAAAGCTCTTAGCTTGGTGCCTGGCACAGAAAAGTACTCAATCAATGTTTGACGTTAATATTATGAGTTGAGAGGGAATTTGGGGAGAGGGAGCAGGGAGGTGGGAAAGATGAGATCATTCCTTATATCCTTTCCTTTGCAGGCATTCAATCACGTCTGTGTGTTTTTAGAAAATGCCTTAAAATATAGAATCATAAGGCAAAAGCCTATGAGAACCAGGTTTGGGGAGCACCCTGTAATGAGGATAATGTACCTGCCAGGGATGGTTTCCCACAGGAGGCACCATTTGGACTGGGGTTTAAAAGATGACAAGAGTTTGCCAAGAGGACATGGTGAAAGATTGGTGACCCAGGCAGAAGAAACGGCATGAGCAAAGATAAGGATGTTGGACAGGGCATAGGGTTTGTGGAGGGACTGGTGGGAAGTAAGGCAGGAGACGGTGGCTGGGGAAGATCTTGGATAGTGAGGCCAGATTTAGCACATAAAAAATGTAAGACACCCAGTTATGTCTGAATTTCAGTTAAACAACAAACAATTTTAGCATAAATATGTTCCATGCAAAATTTAGGAACATACTGAAAGCTTTTTGTCACTTCTCTGAAATGCAAATTTAGCTGGGCATCCTGTATTTTATCTGGCAATCCTCGTCATGGAGGAACTTGGAATACCACATTAAGATATTTCAATTTTACCTTGATGGGAAGGTCCATTAATAATTCCTTGGGAACCTCCCCAGAGATGAAGTTTGGAGCACTCATCCTCCTGGTCTCAGCTTAATGTTATCACATCAGAAGCATTTTCCTTGAGGATAAGGACTATGATAATCGCTCTCCTCTCCTCCCCTCAAAATTCTCCATCAACATTCTTGACTATTATATTCAGAGCACTTATGACTTGTGTTTCTATACTTATTTTCTTTTCACTCACTGGGGGTCTGTTTTCTCTTCCATATTCTAAGTTCCAGAAGGCCAGAGATCGCTGCATTGCTCACCAGGATAACCTTAGAACCTAACACAATACCTAGCACTTAACTGGCACTCCCTAAAGTTGTTGATTTAATACATGGTCCAATCAATCTACTAATTGATACATTCCTGGCAGTACTACTTTCAAATCCTTTCAAATCCCTACCCCAGATCCTAACTATATGCTATTCCAATTTTAAAGATGAGGAAATGGAAGTTTAGAAAAGCTGTGTGTATGTCAAGTGAAATAAATCAGACCAAAAAAGCTAAATACCATATGATCTCACTTGTATTTGGAATCTAAAATAAAACAGAACAAAAACAGGCTCATGGATGCAGAGAACAGATTGATGGTTGCCTGAGGCAGGGGTGGGGAGTGGGCAAAATGGGTGTGGGGAGCCAAAAGGTACAAATGTCCAGTTATAAAATGAATTAGTCACGGGTTTGTAATGTATAGCACAGTGGCTATAATTAATAATGCTGTATTGCATATTTTAAAATAGCTAAAAGAGTGGATCTTGAAAGTTCTCATCCCAAGAATAAATTTTTATAACTATATATGATGACGGATGTTACCTGGACTTAGTGTGGTGATCATTTTCCAACATATATAAATATTGAATCATTACATTGAGCACTAATATAATATAAATTTTCCTAAAAAAAAAAAAAACTAACAAGGGCGGGGGCGGTTCGGGGAGGAGAGCTATGTGCCATGCACCAAGCAGAACAAAAACATGTGCTAATGGTGATGATTTGAGAGTGGCATCCACCAGAGAGATGGGAGAAGGCCACCACCCAAGAGACCAGCTGCTGGGCTGTAACCTTTTTTTTAAAAAATGTAATGTGGAAGAATGATCCCTTCTAGAAAGTTCCAAATAGCAGTGGGCTGCCTAGATTCCTTAAACTTCAAGCTTTTGGTGCTCCGAGATGTAGTCAGAGTTGCTTCCTCCATCTTTCATTGCCCCAGTAAATTATTTGTTGGAACAGCCTTTAAGAAAATATCCTCAAAAAAACACTCATAAAGTATATTTATCACCAATATTGAGCTCCTACCCTGCAATCATGGGCTGATTGGAAACACATAACAGTGCCGAAGAAATCCAGGCTCCATTCAGGCACTAAATGAGTAGGGAAGAATTACAGGGTAGGGAGTGGAAAGGGGGTTATGTTTTCTGGGGAGCAGAATGCAATTTCTGGGGTTTGAGAGGAGTCCCTGTTCCTTCTGCCTCTCACTCCCAAAATCCAGGTCCCCGGATCCTCTCTACTTTAATATTTTTAAATGGTGAAAATGAAATATAGAGAGTTTAGTTACTTGCCCACAGTCATAGTATTAGTAATTGGTGATATTCCAATCCAAGCCTGTCTGACTATGCACCGAACAGTAAGGATTTGGGCTCAGTTAACCTTTCAAATGGCACTGACATTTATGATACAGGCACAGATGATTATTAAATGCTAAAGAGTAATTATCTCTTCCAGCAAGCACTGGTCTCGATTAGAGACAAGGGCAGTTTATGTTCTTAGATACACTGTGAGCCAAGTAAGAATTCAATAGTAGTGGATGGGCAATGAAAAGGAATTATTTGGAGGCTTTTTTTTTTAAGGCATGATAGTAGAATTGAATTATGTTGTTACGAGTCCTAATCTTTTAAAGATACATACTGAAATCTATGCATGAAATAATATGATGGCTGGCATTTGCTTCAAAATAATCCAAGGTGGGAGCAGGTGTGGGTGTGGGTGGAAGTGTGGATGAGAGGGTGATTGGTGAGTTGATAATTGTTGAAGCTGGGTGATGGATGCTTTGGAACTCATTATTCTTCCTGCAACAGAATGGCGGCAGCAGTTTTAGGCACAACATCAGGAAGAGTAAGAGAGATCGTCTTTTCCTGATGCTTTCTCTTAGAAAAAAGGGAGAAGGAAGAAAGGCTACAAGTAGGGACTAACTTTGTCCATTGCCCAAAAAAGGATTCTCCAGTCACTTACGTAGGACTGGAAAAACCATGAATATCAGTACTCACAATGGCTCATAAGAACGTAATGAATTTCATAAACCCCTAATTCTAATGGGTTTATCCCCTCATCAGTGCCCCACCCACAATGATCCTCATGAGTCAGACATTTCAGAGATGCTTTTATAATAAGGGATGGGGAGAATCATTAATGCAATCAGTATTTGGAGTCACTGAAAAAGGACATTGGTCAAGACCACGTCTAGCTTAGGAAGCAAGCAGGCTCCTTAACCAGTGAGCTGAAGGAGCTGTTTATTACCCAGCCTTAGTACTAAGGACGTGGATTCGTTATCTATTGCTGTGTAACAAATTACTTAAAAACGTAGTGGCTTAAAAAACAATGAACATTTATTATCTCACACAGTTTCTGTGGATCAGGAATTTGGAAGCAGCTTACCAGGACAGTTTTGGATCAAGGTGTCTCTGGAGATTGAAGTCAAGATGTCATTCACTCCCAAGATGGCTCGGTCACACGCCCAGCAGGCTGGTGCTGCCTGATGGCCAGAGACCCCAATTCCTCACTCTGTGGATCTATCTGGCCAACCAAGTGTTATCATAACATGATGTCTGGCTTCCCCCAAAGCAGGTGATCCAAGAGAGATCAGGGTGGAAGCCACAGTGTTTTTTGTGACCTAGTCTCAGAAGTCACGGTCCATCATTTCTGCAATATCCTATAGTTTGCACAGATCAGACCTATTCTTTGTGAGAAAGGACTATACACGACATGAATGCCAGGAAGCAAGAGTCACTATTCCATCTTGGAGTGGAGCCTCCATATTTCAGTTAAGCTCTCAGATGACTGCAACCCCACTGATATCTTGACTGCAACCTCATGAGACATGGGGTGCCAAGATCATCCATCTAAGCTGGTCCTTACTTCCTCATCCACAGAAACAGTGAGATAATAAATGCTTTGGTATTTTAACCTCCCGAGTTTTTAGGCAATTTGTTATGCAGCAATAGATATACAAAATCGAAGCAGGTTAGATGCCCAAGAGTGACATTCCCATTGTTGGCTGCCACTGTGACCTACTGATAAACTGAGCATCTGATTAATACCCATTAGACTCCCTGAACCATTCCTGGCAGATATCAATGAAGGCAGAGGATGGCCCTGCCCTCCAGGATGGCTGGAGGGAAAGCTGCTAAATTTACACCTTCTCTTAGAGAATTACAATGCATGTTAGTATATTAAAAGTTCCAAGCAGTCTTGTAGGCTTTCCAAGCCTATGTGACCACAAAAACCATTTTTTATGTAACATCTGTGGAAGTAGTGTTATAAGAAACACATTTTAAGAAAAACTGATCTATGTCAACCTCCTCAGAAGTTTCTGAAAACCTGCTACCCAGAGGGAAATCTCAAATTTTTGCTTAGAAAAAAAATCTATGCATATCCATGTATGTATTTTAAAGACCTAAATTCTTCACGCCTAACACCCTGAGCATACAAATGATGTCCCATCAACAAAATTAACATTCTCTGACTCAGAGCTTCCCCCTGCACCAGTATAAGCCCCTCGGCCCAGATCTCCTAAAAGACTGAGTTCTTTCTGGGCATGCGTATACCCATCTATACTCCTGGCTGACCCTCTCCAGATCCTCAGCTCTGACTTCTGCATTGGCACCTGCTGCCCCCAAGTCACTTGAAGGGAGCCTCGCTACTGCCACTGGTACCCTGCCGAGAACGCTGCTCTCTGGAGCTCTAGAAGCTGCAAGACCCCAGAGGTGCCACAGTCTCCTGACTGGGTCCTCACAGCGGCAGCGCCAGACCATGTCCTGTAGGGACATGGGGTATAGGCATCACTCCTCATTGCTAGGTGGCACCTGTCATCTGGGCCCTACAGCAGTTCTGCTTGTACCCCACATCTCATTCCCTCTGCCCACAGCATCTCTCCCTAAGAGGGTCAGACTTCATCCCTGAGTCAGACGAAGCAGCAGACACTACCCTGTTCTCCCAATTCCCCATTTACCCTCGGACACCCACATACAGAACCTCAAAGAATCTTTTCTTTCCTGTCGCTCCTCTCCCTCCTCTCATCCTCCTCTTCTTCCTCCTCTTTTCCTTCTTCCTCCTCATCTTCATCGCCCCCATCACCTAGCTGGGGTAGGAGGAGAATTCACTAGCTCATTAGTCTCTAAGCCCTATTGCTGGGACCCCTTCTCTGAATCTTACATGAAGAAGATACAAAGGCTCTGAGATGTTAGTGGTGATGATCTCTGAGTAGTGGGCTAAGAGTAGCTTTAATTTTCTTCTCTCTGCTTATTTGTATTTTCTCAATTTCTATCCTGAGAAAATACTACAGAAGTAAATAATAAAGAAAATATATATCTATAGAGGTAATAAAACAAAACCACTTTTAAAATTCATGCTATTTAAAGTTATTCGTAATGCCACATCTTGGGCTTTGTAAAATTACATAGATCTATTTCCCCTTGGATGCACACTGTTCCCCTCGCCCAATACACCTCTAATCCTCCTATTTCCCTCCATGAGAAATAACTACTGTTGGTATTTTAGGAATAGGTTTTTATAGAGCTTGTTACATTTTATATTTATATTTATGTTATATGTTTTTGTTTATACCACCACCTTATTCCAGAAAGGATTTAAGGTGGCTTATGAAGATACATAAAACACAGCAAGGCAGCATAAATTAAAAGAAGGTGTAAAAAAAAAAAAAAAGGACACTATGAACTGATCTACAGAACAGAAACAGACTCGCAAACATAGTAAACAATTTTATGGTTACCGGAGAAATGGGGTGGGAAGGGATAAATTTGGGAGTTTGAGATTTACAAATATTAGCCACTATATAGAAAAATAGATTTGAAAAAAGTTTCTTCTGTATAACGCAGGGAACTATGTTCAATATCTTGTAATAATATTTAATGAAAAAAATATGAAAATGAATATATGTGTGTATATGCGTAACTGGGACATTGTGCTGTACACCAGAAACTGACACATTGTAATTGACTGTACTTCAATTTAAAAAAAGAAAGAAACATCACAAAAAAAAAAGGTGTAAGAATAAAAACATGGAGAAGGGCATAAAACAGAGATAGAAATGCAGCTAATACAAAAACACAGAGTCCTGCTGGCTTGCTCTGGAGAGGCCACTAGTTGGTTTTCAGCAGCTAGCTAGCAAATATGAAAACAGAAACTTGTCCATCAATTAACTGGCCCCTCCTACTCCAACCAGCTCATCTTTCCAAATTATGCTCCTATGGAACCCTTCCATGAACTGGACTTCCATGAACTTGTTCTAAAATTCAGTTGTGGAGATTGTAGGTCTATTCATTGAGGGAAGGGTTAATAGGCAGAACCGCCTTCATTTATGATTTTTCCCCAGTGCATGTCCCCCAAATTTACCACCTGCTCCCACTGTTCATGGCAGAGATTAGCACAAGATGGTATTTGATTTTTGCACAAAATTATATGTTTACTCATTTAAAAAATGAAAATGTCTTTATTCCATTGTATATTCTTGCCTCCTTTGTCAAAGATTAGTTGAAATGTCCATCAACAGATAACTGGATAAAGAAGATGTGGTATATTTATACAATGGAATACTATTCGGCCATAAAAACCAACAACATAACGCCATTTGCAGCAACATGGATGCTCCTGGAGAATGTCATTCTAAGTGAAGTAAGCCAGAAAGAGAAAGAAAAATACCATATGAGATCGCTCATATGTGGAATCTAAAAAAAACAAAACAAAAAAACCCCAAAAAACCAACCAAACAAAGCATAAATACAAAACAGAAACAGACTCATAGACATAGAATACAAACTTGTGGTTGCCAAGGGGGTGGGGTGGGGGGGAGGGATAGACTGGGATTTCAAAATGTAGAACAGATAAACAAGATTATACTGTATAGCACAGGGAAATATATACAAGATCTTATGGTAGTTCAGAGAAAAAATGTGACAATGAATATATATATGTTCATGTATAACTGAAAAACTGTGCTCTACATTGGAATTTGACACATTGTAAAATGATTATAAATCAATAAAAAATGTTAAAAAAATGAAAATGTGTCATTTTTTTCTTCTTTTTTTTTTTTTTTTTGTTTTTGCTAGCAGAGAGACAGGGGAAAGAATGTGTCACTATTTCATGGCATTTTGCAAGGACAATGATTTCAAGGTATTTCTCGATACCCCCCAAAAAGTTGGGGAAGGCCCAGGTGGTGGTATCTGTAAGAATTCCATTAAACAGCCATGTCTGAGACCTACCAGGTACCTAGCACAGTGCTGGGCACAGGGAAAGATTTAAAAACAAGTATAATAAAGCATATGCCTTCCAGAAACTTACCATACAGTGGAGGAGACCTACGCATCTTGATATTTTTTTGTCACTCTGTGATTTATTTTTGAACTACCTTTTCCCTAGCTTCTTAATTTAAAGGCTAGAGAATCAGACTCTCAATTACATTTATTCAACAAATATTTATTGAAGGCCAATTAAGAGGGAAGCTTCATCAACTCTATTTTGTGTATGTTCTGGGGGCAGAATCCTGGCCCTGCCACATCTGGCTGTACAACCCTAGGGAAGTCACTTCACCTCCCTGAGCCTCTTTTCCATCATCTATAAAATGTGGGTAAAAATAGTATATTAATCAAAGTAGTCTAACTGCTGTAATAAACAACAAAATGGATGTTTATTTCTTGATCATATAATAGTCCAACGTGGATGTTTGGCACATGGCCTTCTACACATTGACTCAGGTATCCGGGTGCTTTCCATCGGTGGCTTCACCATCCCCTGGGGCCCTGAAGACCTTTGCTTCCAGTTGGTGGATGGGAAAAGAGAACATGGGGGGTTGTGAGAGATGCATATTGGGGCCTAGCCTGCCTCATCACACTGCCCAGAAAGCAGACACATGGATACTCCTAAGTACAAGAAAAGTCAGGAAATATAGTCTCTCCGTGAGCCCACGAAGAAGAGGGAGTGAGATTCAGTGAACTCTTAACTGCCTCAAACACCTACTCCACAGTGTTATCGAGGATTCTGTAACGATAAATATGCCTAGCATACAGTAGGTGCTCAATTAATGAAGTCATGTGCTATGTTTGTGCAATAATAGCATTATCTATTAAGCATCCAAACCATGTATCAGGTATTCGGCTTCTGTTTAGTCCCATAGCCTCCCAATAACCACACGAGGCCAGGCGATTAACCGTCTCTTTACAGATGAGAAAACTAAGACTCAGGGAGGTTAAGCAATCTGCCCAAGGCCACACAGCTAAAAAGAGCCTAACCAGGATTCAAACCCAAGTTAGTGTGACTCAAAAGCCTGTGACTTTTTCACCAAATCATGATACCAACGGAACACACAGAATACACAGATATGGGCCACAGGAAGTGAGCTGCCTGGGGCTAGTCTTCATAAAAGGTTACATGCAAAAGGAATACATACATACAAAAAAACAAACTTCAAAAAGTTCTTTGGCAAAACAGCAGAGGGGCATTATTGAATAACAAGCATGAAAATTTCCTAACAATCTTCCTCACCTATTTCTAGCCCCATTGTCTGGTCTATGTACTACCAGCCCAAATCTCTCTTCTCTTTTTGGTCTGCTTCTCTCTTATCTCCTTCCGCTAACTTGTGTCCTTCCTGTGTGAATCACTTTAGGCTCTTAGTTTCTTCTGAATTCATCTCTGTATCCAATATCCCAACTGCCACACAAAAAAAAGACTCTACACAATCCTCATTAATCCATTCATTCAGTCAATACAGTATTTATCAAGTTCTATACACCAGGCGGTATTCTGGGCTCTAGGATTCAGATTCTGGTAGAGAAGACTGATGCTAATCGTATAATAATCACACAAATAAAGACCCAAAAGAGAAGGAACCCAGTTCTCTGAGTGGAGAACAGAGGCAACATGACCCAGCCTGGGAGATGGTGCTGGGTTGCCCAGAGATCTGAAGGATGTATAAGAATTATCCAGGTGATATAGAAGGACCAGGCAGTGGGATTGGCATATACAAAGGTCCTGTGGTGGGAGAAAGCACATTTGAGGAACATACAGAAGAACAGGATGGCTGGGGCCCAGGGAATGAAGGGGAGAGTCGGGTAAGGTGAGGCAGCAGAGGTGGGCAGGGGCCACCCCAGTGAGACTTTGTAGGATGTAGAAAAAGAACTAGGTCTTTTCCACAAAGAGCAAAGGGAAGCCATGAAGGCTTTAAGTCAAGAAATGTGTCTGTATAGAAGATGTGTTGTCAGTGCCTCTCACCCATGTGCCCTGGTCCCTACACATTAGTGTACACTGGGCAGACTCCCAGCTCAAAATGCCAGCACTTGTGCTTTTTCACCTGAGGACTTGCTCTGACCACTGGAATATCAGAGGTGCCAGAGGATTAATAGTCCATCCCCACCCTCCCACTCCAGAGCAGCCCCTCTTCCTGATAGGACTTCATAGTTAAAGGCCTAGCTCCCTCACTCCTCAGTTGGGATAACTCTGAGCTATGATGTGTTGTTCACTGGCTCCCAGAGGTCCTGCCGGTGTTTCCTGGGATCACACCCCAAATAAACTCTGTACATCTGAATCCTTTTCTCAGGCTTTTGGGAGATCCCAAATAAGATAGTCTACCATAAGGACAATGGGTTTGAGCACAGCAGGGGAGGATGGATAGACCAGTTGTCAAGGCAGGAGATGCTTGGGGCTTGGACTGAGTGGCACTGAGCATGGGGAAAAGTGGAGGTAAAATTAGCAGGACTAAGATATACAGTGAATATGCAGGAAAAGGAAGAAGGCGATGTGAAGGCTGCTTCCTGGGCTTTGTCCTCCCTAGAAGGGGGGCAAGGGGAAAGGTCGAGAATACATATGTTAATATTTTTGTCCGTGTCACAGAACAGCTTGTAACCACCAGATTTTCTGGAACTCTCTGCTGTCTTCTCACCCTGCCTTGACTCCTCAGACTCTAGAACAACCTAGCTGCCATCATCGGGGGAAGCCTGCATTTTCTCCTGCAGGGCAGGATCCAATAACAGTGTTCTCATCCAATAAAGGAGGCTGACGCACAGGGACAAAATATTGAATTAAAAACAATACCGGAGCTACTGAGCTCGCACCACCCCTGAACTGCCTGTGCGTGCCTTTGCTCTGCAAATTGGTAACAGAAGCCCCAGGGAAATACTGTCCAGGAGAGCAAGGAGGAGGGAAGGTGGAGGAATTGGGGAAGCAAAGTCAACTCTTAGCCACAGTTGGCTGAGCCAGCACCCAGGAGCAAGGAGTCAGCTGCCAGAAACCCAGCCCTAAGCTGGAGGCTCTGGCTTTGGTCCTGTCTCCATGAAGCTACCTTCAGGGAAGAATTCTGAGATCCTCTGAGATCAGGCATTCTTGGGTTTGCAGCCTGCAGGCTGCAAATCCACCATAAGAGTTGACTCTGTGACCTTGGATTAAGTCCTTAAGATACTCTGAACTTCAGTTTGTTGTTGGTGGTGTTTCAAGGCTCAGCACATGCCAGCATTGTGCTTAGCGCTCATTTAACCCTAACAATGACTCTAGTCCCATCTTACAGATGATGGAACCAATGCTCAGAGGAGTCAGTTACCTTGCCCAGGGTCACATTGCCAGGTGTAGCCAGATTTCAGATAAAGCAATATGAACCTTGCACACGACCTGTTAACCAAGCTATTCTCCTTCAGATAACACATCTCCTATTTTCAAGGTGTTGGGGGATCCCCATGCCACTAGAAGTGTTGGCGGGGGGCAGCACTCTCTCTCTTTCCTTAATACAGCATTTAGTCTCACACCTTGCTATGTTCTCTCTCTCCCTCCCCTGCTTCCCCTCACTCAACTCTTCCTTTCTTTCCTCCAACCGTTCGCCAGCCCAAATTACAAATTCCTCCCCTCGGCCCTTGGTCAGCAGCTTCCCACAACCATATCGTCTCCTTCTAGCTGCCTGAATTGACATCTTTGTGCTTGTCCACAGTCACGCTCTAAGGGGCCTCACCTGCCTCCAAGGAGGCTTCTCAGTGTATCCCCCCAGCCCCCAACCCAACCAGCTATCATCGTGAAGAATTCTGATGCCCACTGTTAAGGTGATCAACATGTCTCAGCCGTGTTTCAAAAGCCTGAAGCTGAGATGGGGTCCGGAGTGGAGCTGGGGGTTTGGACGTTATAAGTATCCTGGGGCTGTCGAGGCTGAGCCATGGAGGTAAATGAGGCCACCCAGGGAGAGTGAGTGTGGTAAAAAGGGCAGAAACCCTACCAGGACCTCGGGGATTTGTTCAGACTCCTGGACAAGGTTGGAAATGAAAATAGGGAGGTGGTTGCACAAATCCATCTTCAGGGCAGAGACCCTGAAATGGGGAGGGCCAGCCAGGTCCTGGGCAGCCCAGGAATTTGGGAGAGTGTCAGTCAAGAATCTTGTCACTGGGACAGAAATTCAACTTGAACTGGTCAAGGCGAAAAGGAGAATGTACTGGCTCCTGTGTCTAAGAAAGATTGACTACTCTAGGCTGAGGCCAGGCAGTGGTGCTCCTGGGCCTCAGCCAGTCAGGCACGTGGGCTCAGAGGCTGCCAGGACCATCTCACCGTCACTTGCTTCTGCTTTCCTTGTTCTCTCACACTGCATCCTGACTACTTTCACATAGTACCAAGCATGACTACCTGTAGCCTCCAGATCTAAATCCCATGGCTTGTAGCTTAGAAGCTTGGCTCTGCTGCTAGGTTTAAAGATCCCATGGAAGGTTTCTGATTGGTTTAGCTCTGGTCCAGTGTCCACCTCTGGCCCAATTAACTATGGCCCTCCCAAGCGTGAGCTTTGAAAATAATCGCTTGGCTTGCATTGTTCTTACATCAATCAGAATGCTTTGGGCTGCCAAAATGAAAACACCAACTTAGCTGATTAACAATGAGAAAAATGTATCAATTCAAAGATTAAGTTCCAAGGTTTGATGGCTATAGGAGTCATTCATTCAGCAGCTCAATGATGTCCAGTCCATCATCCCATCGCATTGTTGGTGTGTGGATACATCCACCTGGTCACAAGATGGCTGCCACAAATCCAGGCATCACAGACAAATGTGATCATACCCTGCGAAAGAGGAGGGACTTTCTCTTTCTGAGCAAGAAAACCTTTCCCAGAAGCTCTTGAAAAAAATGTTCCTTATATCTCATTGGCCGGAATTGTTCCCATTCCTGTTTCCAAACGAAACACTTACAAGGGAAATGTAAACTTCATGAACGGCTTGATAGAGCCCGTGGCCATTTGTAGGAGGATGGATTACCTGAAAAAAAAAAAAAATCAAGATTCTGTTAGAAAGGAAAAAGAGGGCAGTGACCAGTTTTGGCTAAACAAACAAAAATGCATGCTACTCCTCTCTTTCCTCTTCCCAATCCCCAATATCCTCTTTCTCTATCAGTTAACATTTTATTCACCCTTCAAGAATCAACTCAAGTATCATTTTTTCCCTTACTTTTCTCCATCAGATTAATTGCTTTCTACTGTGCGTCCAAGGAGCCTGGCGCATGCTACTTCCATGGTCTTTATTACATCCTTATAGAGAGAAGTCGGGCTTTGGAGTAACTGGACCCAAGTTCAAATCGCAGGTCTGCCACTTCCTTCACAAGGAACTTGGGCATATTGCTTCCTCTCTTCAAGCCTCGGTTTCCTCATCTGTAAAAGTATGCATTCCTTTTTAGGCAGTCTGGAGGATGGAGGCAGGTAACGTGTCTGGGAGTATTCCATAATCTCCTTGGAAGGAAGGAAGAAAGGGAGGAAGGAAAGAAACTATCAGGCTGGCCTAGGCAAAACTCAACTCTCAGCAGGAAAAGCAAAAGTCATTCCAAGGTGCCGACTCTATGGCCCCCTTCCCTTGAAGTTCCCCTCCCTCTGGGTCTCCCAAGAAAGTAATTTTTCATCCCCAAAGTCATTTGGCTTAGAGAGAAGGGGGAGATGTGGTGGCAGGGTCTGTATTGTGCCTGCCCTGCTGCCATCCATCACCCGGCTGACAGGAACTCACCTCCCACAAATAAAGTTATGACAAGCGTCCCCAACCCATTCTTTCAGCCATCACCTCCCTGCTTCCATCATCTCTGACATTATAAGCCATCAGCCAAGCTGTTTGTCACATCTCTGACAGAGTCTTAGCATAGCAGGGCTATGGTAAGGTATGGCTGGACTCAAAGATGGGTGTCCTGTCCGCACCCACCACTGGGGATCTCGAGCTATTTCACATGTGCTCTCAGGAAGGGTTTCTCCTCCAAGGGGCAGGGGTCCAGAGGTGAAGCAGAACTGGAGGGGAACTAAACATTCATTCATTTATCCATTCAGCAAACATTAGTGAATATCTCTACCGTCCTGAACCCATGTGAGGCACAGCTGCAGCCACAGAGAGAACTCACGCCCAGGCCCTGCCCTAGAGCAGTGCCTAGTCCAGCAGGGGGGGTAGAAACAAGCCATGTCAAGAGACAATGCCAGCACAACTGTGGCAGAGGCAGTATAGGGGACTAGTGGAGCACAGAGGAGGGTAGGTACATAGGGAAGCCTTCCTGGAGGAGGTGGCATTTGAACTGAGACATGCAGGATAAGGAGGAAAGATGTGTGAGGGGGCAATGTGAGCAACTCCTTGAAAGGTCTCCTTTCTTCTCAGCAGCTTTGTCTACTTATAATAAAGAGCAGAGTGGAGTGAGGTTTAGGGATAGGAAGAGAATCATATTCCAGACAAATGGAATGGTATGTGCAAAGGTCCTGTGGTAGTTTTCTAGGGCTAATTACCACGCATTTGGTGACTCCAAACAACAGCAATTTATTCTCTCATGGTTCCAGAGGCCAGAAGTCTAAAATAAAAGGAATGGCAGGGCTGGTACTTTCTGGAGGCTCTGAGAGAGAATCGATTTCCTGCATTTTTCCTAGCTGCTGGTGGTTGTAGGGAAGCCTTATTGTTCCTAGGCTTACAGATGCATCACTCCAGTCCCTGCCACTGCCCTCTGTATCCACATGGCCTCCCCTCTGGGTCCTGTCTCAAATCTCCTTCTCTTTTCTCTAAGGACACCCGTCATTGGATTTAGATAGAGCCTACCCTAAATCCAGCATGATCTTATCTTGAGATCCTTAATTATATCTGCAAAGATGCTATTTCCAAATAAGCTCCCCTTTGCAGGTACTTGGGGTTAGGACTTGGATATAGCTTTTTCAGAAGGACACCATTCAACCCAGGACAGACCCAGGGGCCAGAGAATATGGCATATGCAGCAGACAGAGAGTGGTTAAATGTGGCTGGAACATCTGAGACCGGGCCAATTCAGATCCCATCTCTGCCACTAATAAGCAGATGACCTTGACCAAGTCCCTTGACCTCTCCGAGCCTCCGTTTGCTCACCTGCAATGTGAGGTGCCCTCCGGACCTCTGAGGACTCTGGTGAGAGTGAAATGTAGTCATTCCATTAAAGGGCAGTACCTCAATGGGGGTATATCCAAAAGGGACTTTTTGGTTGCAAGAGACAGAAGCCAACCCACACTGGCCTATGTGAAAGAGGATTTATTCACTTATGGAGCTAAAGAGCCCAGGAGTAGAACTGCTTCAGGCTCTGCTGGATTCAGGAGCCCAGATGCTATATATTTAGGATCCAATGTCTTTCCACCTCTCTGTCTTGTGCTGCTCTGCTTCATTTCACATTCCCTGAGGCTGGCCCTTGGTGCTGGCTGTCTTCTGTGGACCCTGTAGATCTGCTCCCTACCCTGGTCCACTCTGCTCTGTGGAGTGGAGGCTGACCTGCATGGACCGCATCCACAAGCTCCCTTGTCTCTGGCTTCCAGTAGGGTTTAGCCAATGAAAAGCAATGGCCAGCGACCAGAGGGAGGGAGGAGATGAAGGTAGACTGTTTCTTTTTTCCGGTCCCTCCCTGTGAGTTCCCTCCACCAAAGCCCCCAGCTCCTGCCAGGAGAAGCCTCCTGGAGCCATAGCAGTTCTCCTTGTATTCTGTAACCACATGCTGCTCTTGCCCTTCAGACCTAGGGCTGCCAAAGACTCCCCACGATCTAGCCTGGATGAACTGCACCATCCTTTGTTGGATTCCCTAAATGCTGTTATAATTCCCTAAACGCCTTTGTTAATAACTCCTTTATTACACTCTCCTGAAATTTCAGTTTGAGTGTCTCTGTTTCCTTTAAGGATCTTACATGGTGCACCCCTGCAGCTCATGCTCTGCTTGGCTCCACTCTCCTGGTGGTAAGTAAGCCCCATGTGGCAGACTGTGACACGTGTGGCCCTCCGTGAACCAGGTCTCCCAGTCTCTGTGCCCTTGTGAGTTCCCTCCTACAGTGAATGCTGGGCTTGACCACATGACTGGCTTTGGCTAATGGACCCAACTCTATTGTTCCCTGGCCTTTCCAGTCCAGCCACAGCTGAGTGCAGCCACCTGAGTGACCCCAGCCAACATCATGTGGACCAAATCACCACTGTCAATCTACAGAATCTTGGGAAATAATAAATCATTGTTGCTTTAAGCCACTAAGTTTTTGGGGTTTTTGTTACACAGCAAAGAATAACTAAAACATAGCAGCAGCTCCAGTTCTACATTGTTGCACGTTCAAGGGCAGCTCGAAAGAACAAAACTTTTTTGGCAGCTCCTGCGAGAGTCCTGGCATCACTTGGATTGGTTCCCTTGGGTCATGTGCCAACTACGAGCTAATTGCCTGGCCAGAGGAACGTGATGTACTGATTGGCTCAGTCTGGGTCACATGCGTTATCCTGGAGCTGTAGGTGGAGCCCCACTTAGATCACTGGACTGAGAGTTGGGGAGGGGATTCCTAAAGTAAGATGAAGGACAAGGGAGCTGGCTGCTAAGGACACTTTATGGGGGTAAAACTAAGGGAAGATTACCCTCTGTGCTCCCCATCCAACTACCATTTGTGCTTACAAGATATGGGTAAAAATAGATCCCCAGTATGAAAGACGTCCTAGGATGTGATAAGGACACCATAAAACTTTGGCCATGGACAGACCTAGCTTTTAACTCTCACTTCCTTTTTGGAAGCTGCCTTTGGCAAGCTGCTCAACTTCCGTGAACTCTTCTGTAAAATAAGTTAGTTAATTCCTGCACAGATGCGTGGGGTGGAGGGTTTAATTAGATCATGGCTGTTGTGGTGGACAAAGAGAGGGGCTGCCCAGACACCCCTTCAAGGAAGGGCTTGCTGCCCAGCGTGGGGAGTGTGGCAGCAAACAGCCTCCAGCTGTCAGCTCTTCCAGGTCTGCGTCAGCTGCAGAGAGCCACCTGGCCTCAGGTCACATCCTTCCCAGGACAGCCTGCATCTGGTCCCAGGGTGAGCCGGGGTTTCATGGCTTGGCCACTGTGGCCAGTGCAGACCCACCCTGCTGGGCAATGCTCATTCCAGAGCGCCCTGCTGGGTGGGCTGAGGCTTTGCAGAACCTGCCCTGTGGCCTTCTTGCTGTGCCCAGTCCTGCTTCATTCCTTTTGTGTCACAGTTGCTGATCCCTAATAAATATCCTGCACCCCAGACTCTGCTTCCAGAAATCCCAATCAGCTGCAAGTGCTTAACCCAGCACTCAGCACTTAGTGGTCTGTTGTAAAGGTCTGCAGAGTGAAAACCAGCTCCTTGCTCAGCAGGATGAGAACAGGGAAACAGAAGGGACAGGCGACAGAGGCTGGTGTGGGGACGGCCAGGCGTTAAGCAGCTGCTGTGGAGGAAGGGGCCGGCAGGCTGGCAGCGGCAGCTGCTTCCTCGGAGGGGAGAGGAGAGTCTCTCCAGGGGCACCTGCTCCACCCCCACACATCTGCAGCCCGCTGCCCGCCAAGCAAGTGGATCAATTATGAATGAGGCCTCACACGTCCTGGCAGGCCTGAAGACGGGGCAAGTCAGGGCTCTCCTCCAGGCTGGTCCTGGCCCCAAGTGGCCTGCCTAGGATCCTGAGGCCTGGCGGCCTTTGGAGAGGTGGCAGAGACCACTCAAGTCCTAAAGCAGAAGTCCCTTCCTCTTTTTGTAGAATCTTATAGAGTTCAAGACATGTGGAAGGGGAGAGTCAGCATTCCAGGACAACCATCACAGAACTGGAAACAACTCTATAGTCCTGGAACAAGGGAATCTCTGGTTTAAAGGATTCCAGTATTTTCAGGCCAGAAGGGGCCACACGGGCTCTTCACCTGAACATTTCTCTCTCCGAGAACTCTGAGACCAGACCCTAATCGTGTGGCCTGGAGGCACCTCTCACCTTCTTCTAGGTGCACAGGAGAAAAGAACAGACCCTACAGGAGGTGAGGGCTTAGATAGGAGGGAGGCTGTCACAGCTGGCAAGAGCATGGGATGGGATGGGATGGGATGCAGGAGTCACGTGGGAGGGGCTGTCTTCCTGAAAGTGAAGGCTTCAAATGATAAAATACACGTAAAGCACCTGACAGACACGCTGTAGAAAATATGCTACTTCACTTCCCTTTTCCTTCTGTTCACAATTCTCTGTTCCCTATATTTCAGCATTATCCATTCACCCTGAGGAGTTTTGGGAAAACACAAAGTTATCTGGAAGGGAGACACTGGACTGGCTCCCCTAACCCAGAAACAATCATCCATCACGACGTGTGGGGACATGTACTCAGTACAGGCCAGGACTCTCTGCTGTGGGACCAGGAGGATGGATGACTACTCATAGACAGAAACTCAGGAGGGGACTATTTGTACAGGGTTTTGAGAGTAAAAGAGGAGTTCACCAGGCAGAGAGGGTGGTGGTAGGAGGAGAGGAATTCCACATACTTTCTGTGCCTGTTAAGTGAATTGCAATTCTAATCCGTTTCTTAGAGATGAGTCCAAGCAGCCACCCTGATTTTACAAATGGCAAAATCGCCGGACATGGGCAAATCCAAGCAATCTTCACGTTTATTTCCTGTTTCTAAAATCCCCGAGCCAGGAATACAAAGGGAGCAACAATGTGTCCTGAGCCCAAATTAGACCTTGAGATGGAGAGACATTTTCAAGAGTTGGGGCCAAAATGAGGAAGTTTTTGACAAAGCTGAATTTATTCCACTCAAAGATCTGTCTTTATTCCCAAGATCATGTCCTTCCTACTTTGAAGGTGTTTTAAAAATGGCCTTTCATTAATGAAGTCATGGTGATAGTAAGTGATCGTTGTAGGCTGGATTTATTTTTTAGTGTTTTCACTTAGCAAAATAAGAAGTTAATAACCCTACATTGGTTCTCAAAATTTTTTTCTGTATCATACCATATCATCCTGAAAGCTCAGATTTTCAGAACCGCTGTTGGAAGCCATTGGTGGTAGAAGGTTCCTTCTCATCATTTGGACACTGCTCCCTGTCACCTCCCTAGAGTGACCCTCCCTGTTGATCTTGCCTAAAGTGGCATCTTTCCCCCTCCCCACGTGTTTTCTCTGTTTCATCTCCCTGTTTCTTCCATTGAGAACATTTACTTGCTGAAAGCATCTTGTTAATTTGCACAATTGCACACATGCTTATTTACTGCATCTTCTCTAGCAGAACGTAAGCAGCACATTTTGTAAGGTCAGGAACCAGGAACCATGTCTCTCACGCACTCTCCCCAGCACCTAGCACCAGTTCTGGATGCATAGGAGGTGCTGGAGAAGTGTTTGTGGAAGGAAGGAAGGAAGGAAGGAAGGAAGGAAGGAAGGAAGGAAGGAAGGAAGGGAGGGAGGGAGGAAGGAAGGAAGGAAGGAAGAAGGGAAGGAAGGGCGAAAGGAAGGACGGAAAGAAGAAAGGAAGGAAGGAAGGAAGGAAGGAAAGAAGGAAGGAAGGGCGGGCCATGGAGCTTGGGCACTCAGGCTGGAGAACATCAGGGGCAGTAGAGGGTGGAAGATGCTCCGGGTACCCCATCCTGTAGCTCCTCATCCCACCTTTCAGCCATTGCCATGGTACACAGCACCCACGCACACTGGCAGCATCCTCCTTCAAGTGTCTGCTCAATCTCAGCTTTTCCACCTCAAGGCTTTCTTACAAGTGCTGGTCTCTTGCTTAGCCCACTCATAGGCACAGCCCAGAGCTACAAGGGAGCTCATGCCCCCTGTGGCAATGCTTAACCCCTGGGGAATGGGAGTTGGTGGATAAGTGCCCCAGCCTCCCATCCTTTGTGTGAATGATTCCACATAGTTACTCAGAGGGTCCTCCCAGGACTGAGCCCCAGGAGTCCACAGCAGCGACCACCTCCTTCCCTGTCTCCCACTCCCTCACTCCTGCTTGCTGTGCTCACCTCCCAAGTAAATTCCAGGCACCAAGTCCTCAAGGCTGTGCCTTGGAAGACCCAATCTAAGACAGACTGGGTCACTCTACTCCCTTGCATCTCAAAAATTCCCTTTCCCTCATTCTCCCCTCTGAAGCCCAAGTTCCACCTGCCCTGCTGTTCCCAGGTGACTCCTAGAGAACTACCCTGCCTTGTCAGTCAGACAAGCTGTCAGGTCTTGACCATCTTCCAACCTGGCCCTCATTCTGAGAAATTTCAATGAAGGGACTTGGCACGGCACGTTGGGGTCCAGGTGCTTTGGAGACAAGAAAGAAGTAAGAGGCCTCGCTAAAGGAGTCTGTGATGATTAAATCATCTGCTGTACCTGGGCTCCTCCCGCCTTTTGTTCTTTGGCCAACACATTACCTCCAATCCATTATCTTCCCTTTCTTCTCTCGGCCTCCCTAGCCTGCAGCCACCTCGCAGGGTCGCCAACCTGGGCTGAAACCATAGGACAGCTCAGGATGGCTATAGAACTTTATAGTTTACAAAGGACTTTACAGGCTTTTCTACTCACAAGGCAATTCATTCATATTATCATCAATGTTGTTTTAATACAAACATTTATTAACCTCCGGGAGAAGTTTCCCTTATCTTGCTAAGTAAGAGAATAGCCTGGCTAGAAAAGTCATGTCATTAAAATTCATTCATTCATTCATTCTCCTTTTGGTAGCTTCTCTGCGTCCAGGTCCTAGGGATACAAGATGGAACCCTTCCCACCAGGAGCTTGTAGCCTGATAGGCAAGGGTATGAGTCTAGGTCTAACCAGGAAACACTTGAATATTTACAAAAGAGGAACTTTAATCTAGGAAATGGGAGGCAATGGAAGAGCCAAGAAGCCAACTGGACACCGTGAAGGAGCCCAAAGATGAGTAACAGCCGATAGCTGCCACCACCCCTGGACCTGAGGGACAGAAGGCAGATGGAGTGCCAACAAATATATGTTGAGCATCTCCTCTGTGCTGGCCATCGCTAGACTGTGGGGATACAAACATGACCAGGACAGCCATGGGACTTGCCCCCACAGAGTTGGCAGTCTACTGGGAGAAACAGACCTTGAAAAATGTATAAGAAATGATAGTGTGAACACCATAGCAAGCAACATGCTGTGACCAAGCTTATCCTGGCTGTAAAAGGAGGCGTGTAATAGAAGAACCTAACCTAGTCTGGGGGCCAGGGAAGGCTTCCTGGAGGAGGTGACAGTTAAGCTGAGAGTGAATGAGGAGGAGGCATTATATAGATCCCATGTCACAAACTCTCATCTCTACTGGGGCCAGTGATCAAATGCTTGGCCATATTGCATGCCCAGCTTGGGCTAATCCCCCAGCATCCCGCCGAGGACCCACCTCTGGCCAGCCACACATGGACACACTCTTGGCTGAGACAGTCCCTGGCCCACTACTAGGCCTGGTGATACTACCTAGGCCACTGGTGACGAGAGATTCCTGCCGGGGCTAGAGCACCTGGAATGCATTCAAGCCCAGCACACGCCACTGCCTTCAGGAACAGCCCAACCAGCACTGAGGCTTGTCCTCCAGGCCCTGCTGGCCGCCTGGAGCCTTGGCAGACAGTCAGGAGGAGGCGGCTGGGAGGGAAAGACAAAGAGAATTCGATTTCCCTTTTGCTCCTGGTTCCCTATGTTCAGTCCAGATGCCTCCAGATCTAATTCTGAATAAATAATTGTACTGAGTAACCCGGGTCCCTTGGTGATTAAGTAAACACGCCAAGGCGGTAGAAATTGAATTAGTGTGGTGTGCTCAGCCATTATTACCCACCCCTTCTCATGAATATTAATGAGGGGTTATTAAGAAATGTAAATGATGCCTCAGGGGGTGGGAAGGTGTGGGGGGTGGGTCAGGGTGAGAGGACAGACTGTTCAGAAGGCAGCGTGATTGAAGGCATTTAAAAAATTATGTCAGATCTTTCTCTTCTGCACCGTGGCAATGTTTCCGGATGCTTCATTTTTATTAAAATGAGGGTAAAGGAACAAATTTTAATTTGAGGATAAAATTAGCATTTTCCAAGCAGTGTTGGCGGCAGCAAGAACATATTTTGCCAGAAAATGGACATTCAGGGCCGGGTGGTGCCGGGTTGGGGGAGCCGTGGCTGATGGACGATTAATCCTCTCAGTTCATCTCCAGGCAAGGGAGTAAACAAATTAATCTCTGAATGAGGAGCAGCCTGGAAGATGATGGAAGCCTGGAGGACCCAGCAGTGTCTTTGGGAAGCCAGGAGGTGTCACCGAGGCCTAGGATCGCCTTTACTGCTGGTTCAAAGAGGTTCAGCACTTGTTTGAGGTCGCTCAGCAAGGTAGGGCACTCCGGCTGGGTTCTACAGGCAAGCTGGGAACCAGGCTATGATTCCTAGACAAACTTTGGGCCGAAAAGCAGCCTTTCCTCCCACCCTTCTCACTTGACCTCCAGGACCTAGTGGCTGTCTCACCTCTGTGGCTCCAGCTTCTACCCTCACCATTCCTTCCCAATCTGTGCTGCCAGATTCATCTCCCTACTTTCACTACATTTTGTTTCTGCTCCATCACCTTCAAGGGCTCACTATTGCCCTTAGGCTGAAGATTAAACTCCTTCTCCCAACATTTAATTCCCTCCCGATCTGACCACAAACCCACTTTTCCAATTTAAGTACCCACTGCCCCCTCTCAGCTGCAATCAGATGCATCTAGGAAGGTGAGAGGGTGAAAAGAAAGGAGAGAAAAGGAAGGTGGGAGGACAGGAAAGAAGGGAGAAAGGAAGAGAGGGAAAGAGGAAGAAAAAAGAAGTTAGTGTTAAGTATCAGAATATCCCTTTTTTGCTGAATGTGTTAGTTAATAATGCTGATGCTGCTGACGATGACTGTAGTAATTGCCATCATCTCTTGGGTGCCCCATCTACGCCAGCCACTGGCTTAACACCATTTAATCCTCCCACTGTCACTGTGAGGTAGGCATTGTTACCTCCGTTTTACAGAGAAGGAAATAGACATCACACACGTTGTAAATGACAGAACCAGCCTACTGGACATAAAAAGCTGAATTCTTAACTACTGCACCTCCCACCTCACATGGCAGTCATTACTAGCCCCATTTTACAGATGAAGACAGGAGGTTCAGTGAAGTGAAGTAATTTGTCCTACAAATACCCGAAAGAGACAAACAAGCAGAAACAAGAGGAATCAAAATTCCCTAAGCCAGCCTTGGTCCATCTTCATAAGCACCATTCCTAAGAATAAATGCACTGAACAGCCTGGTCTCCCTGCTTTCCCCAGTCAGTGGCATCAGGCACTCCAGAGGAAACTCAAAGGCTCTCAAAGACCAAGCCAAGCCGTGCCCTCAACAATGTCCACCAGATGAAGCCTGCAGGTTGGCCCTGCAGGTTCCCAGAGGCATCCTCACCCAGGGCCACGAACCCCAGGCCTGTAGGACGAAGCCCAGATGTGGGGTCCTAGCATTCAGCCCCCTTTGCTCTGCTCTGCACAGGAAAGAGTGAATATGATCAGACTCATGCATTTTAACGACTTCCTCAGCATGTCTCGCTCCATGTGCTCTCAGGAATAAAGGCTGACAGGTGCAGCTGAGTTAATCAGAGTGGATAATAGAGGAAAAGACAGGAATCACTGGCCAAATTGCAGCAGAGAAAAATGAGGCAAAATCATGAGATGCAAGTCAAAAGTATCCAATTACAGAGTGATGATGTTTAAAGGGCAAGAACCACATTCTCAGTCCCCTGGAAGTTCTAATGCCACACTTACTGTGAGGATGTGTGGACAAGTAGTACATGAGATCATTTCAGGCAGTACACACATGAACATTTTTTAAAATTTGAATAGGTATGTTTGCTGTGTGTTAGGAAAAATACAACTAGCACATAAAATTTGATGTATATTATTGTCTGGAATGAATCATCTAAACCTCACCCAGAGAAGCCATTTCATTGCTAGTCAATTAAAAGAAAAAATATTTTTAAAAATATTATAGTAGGAAGAAAAATATGGTTAAAAAAATATTAAGTCGACACTTACGTGACTGAGTTTTGGGAAACAATATTTTGGTTCTTTATTATTCAAAGTGGGGTCCATGGATCAGCAACAACAGCATCGCCCAGGAGCTTGGAGGACATGCAGAATCTCAAGACCTTCCCTAGACCTACAGAAGGAGCGTCTGCATTGTAACAACATTCCCTGGTGACGTGTATACATGCTCATGTATACTTTGTTTTGAAAGCACTGATCTATCTTATGTATCAATGGGGGCAATGAAGACTGTTTCAGACTTAGTCCCAGGGAAAGAGACTGGACTGGGATTCCATTCCATCCATGAGACTCTCTGGTTCTAAAACATTTAAAATTTCATAATTACAGAAGAGGAGACTGAAATCCAGAGAAGGCAAATTCAAGATGGCACTGTGTGATTTTTGTCAACTTTGGGACCAGTCCAGGTCTCCAAACATCTTGGCTTGAGCGGGAGGAAATTGTTGACAACAAAATTGCTGTCAACAATGAGACGTGACTTTTTTTTAAAAAATGATTATTTTAAAGACATCACAAGGAAAGAAAACTATAGAACAATATATTTTATGAATGCAGATGTAAGAATCCTCAATAAAATACCAGCAAGGCAAATCTCGCAACATATAAAAAAGATTATACACTATGACCAGGTGGGATTTATCCCAGGAGTACAAGGTTGGGTTAATATATGAAAATAAATTAATGTAACACCCCACAGCAATAGAATAAAGGACAAAAACCACATGGTCATCTCAATAGATGCAGGAAAAGCATTTGACAAAATCCAACACTCTTTCATGATAAAAAACACTCAACAAACTAGGAATAGAAGATAACTTCCTCAATCTGTTTATCAAAAAAAAAAATACACCTAATATAGTCAATGTGACCAAATACATTTTCTTCCTAAGATCAGGAACAATCAAGGATGCCTGCTCTCATCGCTTCTATTCAGGATTATACTGGGGGTTCTAACCATGGCAATTAGGCAAGAAAAAGAAACAGAAAGCATCCAGACTAGAAAGGAAAAAGTAAAACTATCTCCATTTGCAGATGGCATAATCTTATATATAGAAAATCCTAGGGAATCTATATTAAGAAAAAACTCACTAGAACTAATAAATGGACTCAGCAAGGTCACAGGATACAAGATCAATTTTCAAAAGCTAATTGTATTTCTACACATTGGCAGTGAACAATCAAAAAATGAAATTTATAAAACAATTGCATTCATGATAGCAGCAAAAAGAATAAAATGGTTAGGAAAGCTTATAGGCTGAAAACTACAAAATACTGTTAAATTTAAAAAGATCTAAATAAATGGGAAGACATCTTCTGTTTATAGATCAGAAGACTTAATATTGTTCAGTTGGCAGTGCTCTCCAAACAGAAATACAGATTCAATGAAGTTTCTATCAGAATTCCAGCTGAGCTGGATTTGATTTTTTTTTTTTTCCAGAAAATGACAAGGTAATTCTAAAAATTATATGGGATTGCAAGGGCTTCAAATAGCCAAAGCAATCTTGGAAAAGAATAACAAAATCAGAGGAGTCACATTTTCTGATTTCAAAACTTACTACAAAGCTAAAGTAGTCAAGACAGTGTGGTCCAGGATAGACATGCAGATCAATGGAACATAACTGAGAGTCTGGAAACAAACCCTTACATTTATGGTCAATTGATTTTCAGCAAAGTTGCCAATGGGAAGGAATCATCTTTCCAACAAATGGTGCTGGAACAACTGGATATCTACATCCAAAAGAATGAAGTTGGGTCCCTACCTCACCCCATATGCAATAATTAACTCAAAATGGATTATAGCCCTAAGTGTAAGAGCTAAAAGTATAACACTTTTAGAATAAGTCAGTCATAGGAGCAAATCTTCATTGGTTGGTCTCTTAGAGCATCAAAAGCACAAGTGACATTCGTTCACACAAAAAATTGTTCACGAATGTTTATAGCAGCATTATTCCTAACAGTCAAAAAGTGGAAACAACCCATATGCCCATCATCTGATGAACGGATAAATAAGATGTGATATATACATACAATGGAATATTATTTGGCAATAAAAACGAATAAAATACTAATATATGTGCAATATCATGCTAAGTGAAAGAAGCCAGTCTCAAAGTACTGTATATTGTATGATTCAATTTATATGAAATGTTCAGGATTGGCAAATACATAGAGGCAGAAAGTAGACTAATGATGGACTAGGGCAGGGTCAGAGGAGGGTCTGTGTGGATTTGGGAGGAAATCAGAGTGACTGATAATGGGTACAGTATTTCTTTTGGGGGTGATGAAAATGTTCTAAAACTGAAGTGGTGATGGTTTCCAATTACCCTGTGAATATATTAAAAACCATTGAGTTGTACACCTTATATGGTGAATTGTATGCTGTGGTAGCCCCTCAAAGATGTCAAGGTCCTAATCCCTGGAACCTGTGAATATGTTAGGTTACATGGCAAAAAGAATTAAGAATGTAGGTGGGATTAAGATTGATGATCAGCTGAGTTTAAAACAGAATAGAATAAAAGTAGACCAGGAAGATTGTCCTGGATTATCCAATGGACCCAATGTTATGTCAAGGGGCCTTAAACATTGGAAGAAGAAATCTGAGGAGAGAACCAGAGACATGGCATCATGAGAAGGACTCATGTCAACATTGCCGGCTTTGAAGATGGAAAAAGTTAACTATGACCCAAGGACTGCAGGCACACTCCAGAAGCTGGAAAAGGCAAGGAAACAGATTCTCCCCTAGAGTCTTTGGAAACACAGTCCTGCTGACACATTCATCTTATTAGCCCACTGAGATTGGTGCCAGAATTCTGATCTACAGAAGCACAGCACATTTTTGTAATTTTCAGCCACTAAATTTGTGGTAATTTGTTGCAACAGCAGTAGAAAACTAATACATATTGTATATTAGTTATATCTCAATAAAACTGTTTTTAGAATGATTATTGTCTTAGGCTACATAAATAGAAGCATGATGTCTAGAAGGAAGAGGGTGATGGTCTCTTGGCAATCTAAGTGAGGCAGACTCCATCTGGAGCTCAGCTGTCAATGCCACACTAGATGAGGAGTGTGAGAAAACCAAGGTGGGTCCAAAGAAAGGTCACCATGATGGTGAAAAGACTGGAGATGATGTTGGGTGACGAATCACCCACTGAGGTGGGGAGGAGTTTAGTGGGGTTGAGAAGACAGGTCCAGGGACAATAGAGTGTGTTATCTACAGACAGGGTTCAGCTTGAGATGAAGATTAATTTTCTTCTTCTTTGTTTTAAAAAATATTTTATTTAATCCAAAACACACGTTTACTTAGAAAAATTAGAAAATACAGTTAAGCAAGAAGAAGAAAAAACACCCCAAATATTCACATAACATTTTGCTGCAGGTTATTAATGCTTCTAGTTGGCCTGCTCTAGGAAGATAAAACCATGTTTGTCTTTTATTGTTATATTTCCAGGGTGTGGCTCAAGGTAGATGATCATGGAATGCTTGTTGAATGTATACATAATGCACACACACACACCTTTTTAACTTACAAAAGCAGGACCCTACTGTACATAATGCTTTATAACCTCCCCCCCCCATTACCAGTATATTACAAGCTTCTTTCCAGTTCAACAAATACACATTTACATTAGAGATGTAATAGATACTGCCAGACTGCAAATGGAATTCAGGGGGTCTGTGAATTTGAATGGGAAAAAATTATATCCTTATTTTCACTAACCTCTAACTGAAATTTCTCATTTCCTTCAACCATAGTAGCATTAGCAGTATCCTTGCCATCGGTAATGATCACAGATGCTTCCACAGCAAATTACCATTGTTACTTGAAATACTGTTTACACTCATCACTCTTTTGAAGTGCCACTGGTTACTACACCTGTCACTAGATCTTGTTATTGAAAATAATAAAGAAGCACTAATAGTACCATAGCATAAATTTTTAAAGATTTAAATAAATGTATTTTAATATAGTCAGTCTTCTTGGAAAGCTTACACATCTTATTTTATACGTTTAAAATCATTATTCTGAGAAAAGGTCCATGAGCCTCAACTAAAAGGTCCGTGGCACAACAGAGGTTAAGAGACTCTGATCTACACTGTCGCTCTTTTTCTCAATTTTTATTCTGAAATAATTTTAAATTTACAGAAAAGTTGCAAGGATAGTGTATGTACTCGTCATCCAGCTTCCCCTCACGTCAACATGTTACATAATCATGTAACATAATTATTGAAGGCAGGAACTTAACATGGGTACAATGAAGATTAAATAATCTTCAAATTGACTTTAAATTTTGCCTGTTTTTCCACTAATGTCCTTTTTCTGTTCCAGGATCTAATCCAAGATCCTATATGGTATATAGTTGTCACGTCTCCTTGGTCTCCTCCAATCTGTCGTAATTTCTGTCTTTCCGTGTCTTTCATGATCTTGACACTTTTTAAAAAGTGTTGGTCAGTTAATTTGCAGACTGTCCATCAATTTGGATTTGTCTGATATCTTTTCACGATTAGATGAGGGTGTGCATTTTTGGTAGAAATAGCACAGGCGTGATGCTGTGTCCTTCTCCGGGCATCACATCAGGAGGACCTGATGTAGACGTGTTTTATTCCTGTACAGAACGGCTGCAGAGTATCCATTATATATTAATTGGATGTAACATATAATTTACTTAATTGGTCCCTTTCCAATAGACTTTTAGCTTATTTTCAATTTAGGGCTGTTACAAATAGTGCTACAGTGAAAAAAGAAGTATGATGGGCAGGGCTGCCTTTAGAAGCAACCAGCCGCAGCCAGGAGTGGTGATGAGGATTCTGTCCCTGGAGGCATGCAACAGCAGAGTGGCACCAGATGCCACTTCCACTTCCCCACCAAAGAGCATCTGGTGACCCAAAAGACTCACAAATGGCACAGAGGAAAAAGCAAAGGATGCTCTTCTCCCCTGGATCTCCACTCAGTCACCCCATTTCCACAAGGGGAGGCCTCAGCCCAGCTGAAGGGTAAAAAATGCTCCCCAGAACAGACCAGGTCTAGTTAGGATTCCAAACTTCTTGCTCCACTGACGGCTAATTGCTCCTAAGAGCTGAGATCATTGGAGGGGAAAATACAAAGCGACCTAACCTTTGCTGGGCTCAGGGAACCAGCCAGCCTCCCAGCGGAAAGGTCTGCACTGCCACTCAGCTCGACCCTCCTCTCTCTGCTATGGATTGCTAGCGGAGCAGGGTGGCTCGGGGCCCCGCACCCAGCAGAGGAGGAGCTTTGTGACTTACCCAGTCTCAGGATGTTTGGGGGCTGCAAGGGAGACAGTGATAAACCTTCCAGCTGCTGGGTTCCTAAAATGTATGAGGTACAACCATTTCAGAAAACTGTTTGGCAGTATCTAGGAAAGCTAACCGCATACACATTCTGCTCCTAGGTGTACACCCAACAAAATAAGTGCTTTTGTCTACCAAAGAACATTCATATAAACTTTATTCACAATCACCAAAACCTGGAAATAACTAAAATGGGCATCAGCAGAATGAATAAACAAATTGTGATATACTCATACAATCGAATATTACTTGGCAACAAAGTAAAAAAACAAGCTAGTGCTACATGCAACGACATAAATGAACCCCCAGATATTGTGCTGAGTGAGACACAAGAGGTCATACTAAATGACTCCATTTACATGAAGTTCAAGAACAGGCAAACTATGATGACAGAAATGAGAATAATGGCTCCCCTTGGAGGGGAGGATGGTATTGACGGGGAAGGGACCCACTGTGAAGGGGCTTCTAGGATGCTGTTCTCCATCTCAGCCTGGGTGGGGATTCTGTGAATTATACATAGGTAAAAATTCATCAAACAGTATACTTAAGTTTTTATGGCACATAAATCATGCTTTAATTTAACAACATCAACAAAAAGATGAGTGAGAACCAGCGGCAGGCTCTGCTGGCCCCAGGAGGTGGGGAAGGGGGCAAAGAGGGGGTGACAGGCCCTAGCTCTGTCAGGATTTGCTATGGGACCGAGCAATCAGATCAAATTGAGCCAGGTTTTCCACTGGGGAGGGGTCGATGTCGCCTGCCGCCCTTGCCAAGTTACTGTGAGGAGAATTGGGGAGGTGAGTGAGAAACCAAATTCTAAATCGAAAACTGATTTGTGTATTGACTCCTCCAAGATGCATTAAGCACACGCACGTGCCAAGCCCTGGACTGGGCACCTAGGACGTGCAGGCAGGTTAGACCCAGGCCCTGCCCTGGCAGGACATCTCAGAACTAGGCAGGGATAAGGCAACCGTCTGCCAAACCACGATGAGGGGTATAGAGATGCCAGCAGGCATGCAGATGGTAAATAATCGAGAATTGGGGAAGGGAATCCATTGGGGTGGACGTATGGGGATGGCCTCTCGAAAGAGATGACTTGGAAGAAGAGAGTTGAAAGGCAGGAAGGAGCCAAGCCTGCAGAAGGACACTTCAGACAGAGGAATCCGCGAGGGTGGAGACCCTGCACCTGGAAAGAGTCGCACGTGCTCACAGAACTAAAGGGAGGCCTGTGTGGCCGGAGAGGGCAAGCCTGGGAGAGGGTTTCACGGAGGGGCGGACCATGCACAGCCTGGTGGGCATGGGGAGGGTTTGGGGTTTTTTTTGAAGCTTACTGGAAAGACATAGGAGGGTTTTTAATCAAGAAATACGATCTGATTTGTGTTTTTAAAAGATGATTTCAGTACTAGCTAGAAGCCAAACACGAAAGATCATATACTTGATCACTCTATTTATGTGAGATCCAAAGATCTCACAAAACTAGCCAGTAGTGATGGAAATCAAAACAGTGGTTAAGTCTCAAGAGTTGTGGTCTTGCGGCTGAAGGGTTGGAAATGTCCCCTATCTTGGTGCAGATGGGATGTACAAAAACGGAAAAAGCTGTCACGATATACACATAAGACTGGTGCACTTCATGGTGTACTATATTATTTGTGTGCCGTATCTCAATAAAAATGTAAACTAAAATTTAAAATGGCTAACATTTTATTGGCTAACATTAGTTTTAAAAGTCAGTTTTATTGAGATATAATTTCCATGCAATAAAATCCCCCCTTTTAAAGTGTGCAGGTGGATGACTTTTGACAGACATGTTACAGCAGTATAACCACTACCACAATCAAGATATAGAACATGTCCATGCCCTGCAAAAGTTGTCTTGTGTCTCTTTGCAGTTAACTCCCTCCTCCACCCTAGCTCCTGGCAACCACCGGTCTCATCTCTATGCTTAGAGTTTAGCCTTTTCCAGACTGTCATTAAATGGAATCATTTAGCATTTAACCTTTTGAGTCTGCTTCTTTCATGTAGCAGAATAGTTCTGAGACTCATCCACGCTGTTGTGGATATCAATAGTGTGTTTCTTTTTATTGCCAAGTAGGATGCCACGTATCGGTGTACCACAATTTATTTATCCGTTCACCCACCGGTCGTTGAACCTTTGGGTTGTTTCCAGTTTGGGGCGGTTAAGAACAGAGCACTTACAAACATTTGCAGATAGGTCTTTGGTAGAACTATATTTTCATCTCTCTTGAATAAATAAGTTCGTACTGGGGTTGCTGGGATATATGACAAGCACATGTTTAATGCTGTAAGACGCTGCTGCAGTGCTTTTCAAAGTGGTTTCCAGGTACTAAACACATGATCTTATTTTACTCTCACATAGGTGAGGGGAAAGTGAGGCTCAGAGATGCTAAGCGACTTGCCCAAGGTCCCACAGTAAGTAGGTGACAGTGCGGGGCGCCCAGAGGCCCTACAGTGAAACCCCACTATCAAGCTCCCCGAGGGTGGCCGCCCTCACGAGCAGGCCCAGCGGGTGAGGGCTGATTTGCCCAGAGCCAAGTTCAGACAAGTTCCAGACTAAAAATTAGGACCAAGACAGGAGAGACGGTGGTGGACCACGTAACCCCTCCAAGTAAGAAAATAATTAAAGAAGAAGAAAGAAGAACCAGGTAACATGAAAGCAGAGAAAATTGCCAGCTACGAGCCAAGTATTAAGTCATTTGAAGTCAGCCGTTTACCTCTGCTCCCAATATCCCTTGGTCTCTGGCAAGTTTTCAAATTAAAGTGCTGTAGACCCTCTCTCTCCCCAGACCCCCGGGTGATGGGGGTTGGCAGGGCTGGGGGCTGTGACAGAATATTGTCTGGAACCAGCAAACCCCCAGCCTACCCCCAGCCTCAGACAGACCTGGACCCTGGCTTGCTGGGAGGTGGCTTCCCCCAGCCCTAGACAGGTCTGACCCCCGCAGGGCCACAGGGGGAATGGAGGTTAATGAGATTTTGATGAACCTGCAGTTTCCATTTTGCAAGGGAAAAGGTTCAGACCCTCACTAATTAAAGGGAACTGACCTGTAAAATGAGTCTGGGGATGGATGGCAGGGCAGGAGGGCCAGCTGAGGGAGGAAGGCAGCAGCCTGTCAACACGATCTAGTCAGATGTGGGGAGGAGGCC